>NC_138035.1:29831151-32316151 GCF_964106645.2 Podarcis pityusensis | reverse complement strand
GGTAGGCAGCCACGAAGGGATGGAAGAGAAACAGGGGACACTGGTATCTTGAACTGCACCATCTCAGCAAATTTATATATTCAACACAATTTAAATATACTCCTTGAGTGTAAAAATCAGCCGCCTCTTAGTGGTCTCTGAACGATCCCAGATGCTCATTTGTATCTCATGCATGTCTGCTTGTACCTTCCAGAGCGAAGAGAAGATCAAGGCTGTACCAAGCCTTTATGGCCCTTTGATGACTCTGAACCACATGGTCCAGCAGGATTATTTCCCTAAATCTCTTGTGCCAGTTCTTTTGGCCTTTGTTACAAAGTGAGTATTGTGCCTTTCTCCATAAGAAAAATTAGTAACACCTGCTGCTCCCAGAGAACAGAGACACATCATATTGCTGGATCCAGAAGAAACCTCTCAGCACAAGACATGATATTACAAAGGGCTTAAACGTCAGCCATAAACTGTAATAACTTTTGCTGAAAAGCCTTTTTTGGTTGGTTGGCTGGTTTTTTTAAGGGTGATAGATATCCAGCCTTGGAATCACACACTCATCTGGAGAGGGGTTATTCGTTCATTATGGTTGATTTATTAATGCCCCTCCATTTGTTGCCTATGTGAATGGCCTGAAGGACCTGAGAGAGAGGATCTCTTTTCCAGAGCCATTCACAGTACAACCTTGTTCTGATGTTTTAATGTTAAGTGTTCTCACAATTGTTATAATAGTGTGGTTAATCAAAACACATATTTTATCATAAGGTCTCAATAATCCCCTTGAGGTCTGCCTTTCAAAGAGCAGAATGACATGAGAACTTTTCATTAACAAACCCTCCCACGGGGAGTTCTGAAGGGCTCAAATTTTACTCCTTTACTGTACAGTGGTGCCTCGCAAGACGAAATTAATTCGTTCCGCGAATTTTTTCGTCTAGCAAATTTTTCGTCTTGCGAAGCATGGTTTCCCATAGGAATGCATTGAAAATCAATTAATGCGTTCCTATGGTCAAAAATGTCCAAACAAAGCCAAATTTGGTACAACAAGAGTTTATTAAGTGCTCTTTAAAGTCACACATACTGTAAAGAGCATTTCAAAATTCAAATCCAGAAATTTTTTTAAAAAACAGCAGAGTGGCCCAATGGTCACAGAAAATCATAAAAATGCAGAAAAAAAACACAAGCTTCCAGATTCTTGCAACCCCCTCCCCAACTGTTCCCCCAGCCACCCAGCACACAGAAATTCAAATCCAGAATTTTTTTAAAAAAACAGCAGAGTGGCCCAGTGGTCACAGAAAATCATAAAAATGCAGGGAAAAAAACACAAGCTTCCAGATTCTTGCAAACCCCTCCCCAACACCAAGTCCTTGAATTCCAAACACCCCAACCCAAAATCCAAAACCCCCCAAAAAAGTTTTAAAAGCTTAACTTACCAAATGGCTGCAAAAGAAGTTTTGGAAAAGCTTCAAAAATCACCAAAGTCTTTAAAAACCTCAAAAAAGGCTACTATGTACACTGCGTTCTATGAGTTGCTCCTCAAAGTCAAGTTGCAACTGTATTAACGGTGTTAAGAAAAAGGAAACAAACTTGCAAGACGTTTTCGTCTTGCGAAGCAAGCCCATAGGGAAATTCGTCTTGCGAAGCAGCTCAAAAAACGGAAAACCCTTTCGTCTAGTGAGTTTTCCATCTTGCGAGGCATTCGTCTTGTGGGGCACCACTGTAAATGGTATGGACGATGCTGGCAGATTTGTTTTTGCCAAAGGGGAACTTAATTCTACTACCTTAACTGTAGCTTCTGTTTACCATCCCTTCCTAAAAATACCCTTTCAAAAATACCCTTTTACTCAGCCTGGATAGCTCAGTTGGTTAGAATGTGGTGTTGATAATGCCAAGGTTGCAGGTTCATTCCCATATGGGACAGCTGCATATTCCTGCATTGTGAGGGGTTGGATTAGATGATCCTCAGGGTCCTTTTCAACTCTACAATTCTGTTTCTAAACTGATGTCTTTTCAAGAAGGTGCAATAATGTTAGATGGTGATTTAAATAGGATTTGTGATGTTCACATGGATAGAAGGGGTTCCACACCTTCTAAAATGAAAATGCAAGCCAAGGCATTTTGCCAAAGTGCTACAAGGCTTTAATTTCATTGATGCTTGGTGTTTGCTTCATCTGACCCCAAGAGACTTTAGTTTCTGTTCTCATCCATATGAGCAGTACAGTTGTATCCATGTTGCTCTTTTGTCTTCCACTGAACCTCATAAGATTATGCAAGCGGGTATTGACAGTCAGACGGTCTCAGACCATGCCCCAGTGTGAGCAGTAATACAAATATTCAATAAAGTTGCACTGTCCTTTTCTTGGCAATTACCCCCATGCTGTTGCAGCACCACCTAGTGGTCGACCACATTGTGGCAGAATTGAAGTCATATTAAACAATGGGAAATGAAGATAGATAGATAGATAGATAGATAGATAGATAGATAGATAGATAGATAGAGTGTGTGTGTGTGTGTGTGTGTGTGTGTGTGAGAGAGAGAGAGAGAGAGAGAGAGAGAGGGAGGGAGAGAATATTGTCCTGGATAGACTTCTGTCAGTGCAGAACTTCTTTGTTTCACGCCTCACTCTTGCTACAGATTGAATCCTGTTTCTGCCCCACAACCCCATTTTCCTGCGGTACACTTTGCTCTGTACTCCATAGTGACACCAGAATAATCCTGATAGGCCAGGGGTGACCTTCCAGATGTTGTTGGGCTGCATCTCCCATCCTCCTGCATGGACCATAGCTAGGATGCTGGGAGTCCAACAACATCTGGGCAGCCAGTTAGCCCCCACCTCCCGTTTTAGACCATGGGGCCTACATGTACATGGGACACATACAAGTGTATCTGACTGTTGCATTGTGGGAAATCCTGAGTATTTTTTTAAAGCACCTAGCGATTGCCACTGCCTATGGCAGATTCCAGGGCTACGTAACTGAACTCTTTGTCACCTTTGAGAATATCTGTTGATCCGAGTACAAGTTCATTAATATTGATCCCTTCTTCTATTTCCATTTTATCTTTGCAGACCCAATCGTGCTTTGGATTCCTGTTCCTTTGCCCGCCACTTGCTCTTACAAACCCTCCACCAGCTGTAATACACAGGAAGCTGTTTCCCTCACATTATAGGACTGCCATCAGAGTGCTTGAGATGGAGAGCAGATAAAGACAACGGAACTTATGGATAAAACATTCTGCCTCTCTTGACACCAGGATGTCTGGCCACCTACTGCTACCTAAAGCTTTGAGGAAGTCTGCCATGTGCTTTTTTAAAAAAAACGTGTTCGTGGTTTTTTTGAGGGGGCTGTGTGTTTTTAAGCTCTCTTTTTTCCAAAGTGAACTCTGCCTTTCCCGGTGTAAATACTTTGTTGTTTCCCCCCATCCCCCTTTCTCTGAGGTTAGTCTTCCCTCGGCTTTTCTGCATTTTGTTTAGCTGAAACTTCTGTTTCCAAATTCAGGGCTTTGGACTCACTAAATGGCTTAAATTGAACTGTTTGTCAGAGGACCACCTCTCATGGGGTAACAGGAAATCTTGACACTAACTTTTTTACTGCACTGTCCTATGAGCTTTGGGGGAGCAATTCTTCCAGCTCTAGGCCAGCACCAGGTATAAAGCAATGTCACTATTTTTGCTGTTTCTCAGAAATTTAGGTTATTGTATTGTGTGGACTGTGACATATATTCCTAATTGGGGCTATTTCATTGGTTGTTGGATCATCATGAGTGATCCTTCCCCATTAGTCACTGATGTTTCTCATTGAAATGACTGATTCTGGTGGCCTGCAAGAAAACTGCTAGTAATATTTCTAAGCATAAACGCTCTCAATTAAAATAGGTTTGGTTCAGTATAAGAAAAATGAATATTGACTCTCCTTGGAATCATTCTGTTCATATTTCGTCTTATACCTTGAGTAAAGAAAGTGATTGCGTTTGGATTGTTAGAAGCAGAAATTCGACTCATTGGACAGTGCAGAAATGGAAATAAGCAACCCTTCATATAATTCAACAATACCGCCATTTTTAATTACTTTTTAGTTTGAATTTTGTTGTCCAGGTTATTTATTTTAAAACACATTACCTTGAAGCCAAGCTTGAATCATTAAAAAATAAAGCGAATAACATCTATCCATGCACTGTTGATTATCAAAAGAGCAATTGTGTCATGAACTATAGGCAGGGGTTTCTTCACAAATACTATTTCATTAATATATATGAAAAAATTCTAAAGATTGCAGTTGTGTGGAGCATATCCCAGATAGTCAGGCAGCAGCTATGATGGCATCATTGTGTGCTTTCCCCCTTCTGGTCTTCAGAAAAATAGGAATCTCTTGCATAATAAGTGATATAGATGGATCCCCTTTCAGGTTCAGCCAACAAAGCCACTAGTTTACGCTAACATGAATACCCAAATAATATTTTTTCCTGATATTGTTGTAAAAGTTAATAACGGCTGACTTCATTTCTTTGAAAAAATCTTCACAAAGGAGGAGACAGGTTAGAAAAGATTTCTTCCATCAGATTCAGCATTTCTTTGTGGTCATGTAAGAAACGTTCTCATCCACAGCTGCGAAGGTTTGGATGCCATTCACGACACCTGGTCATTTTAACAAATAACTAATATTTTGTAAATATCAGAGGCTTGCATAGGCTGGTGTGGATGAAAATCTGGATGGGACAACAGGAGTGCAGTCTATCTTCTCTTGAGGCCATTGGCTGGCAGCTGTCATATAAACATGCTGGTTGTCCTCTTCTAAGTTCTCATAGACTGGCTCTGTGGTCAGCTTGGACTGGGCAGTGCCTTGGCGTCGGGAAAGCAGCCCATCTTCATCATAGTAGCGCTGGAACTGGAAGGGTCGGATCCGCCACTTGTAGAAGGCAAAGAGAGCCAGGGCCATCAGTGCTAAAAGTGCGATGGTGATGCCAATTCCCAGGGCTAAGTTGTGCTGAGCTGGAACTTGGGCTTCAGTGCGCCCTGTAGCACATTGCTGGGCTGGAGGAGCCACACACTCCAGGAGGTTCTCGTTCTGAGGAATAACGCAAACCCTGTAATCGGTCCCTGGTTGCAGATGGTGAAGTTCAATCTCAGTTAAACGTCCAATCACTCGCAGTATGTGCTGATCCACAGAAGACTTGTAGCGCACTTCAAACTGGTCATGATCTCCAGAGAAAGACCAAGTAACCACCAGGGCAGTGTGATCTTTTGTTCTTATGTGAATGCTACTAATATGATCAGAGAGGCAAGGGTCATATTTCTCCAGTATGTAATGGGTCTCATGAGTGGTTGGTCTTGAAGTGGGATTATTTTGTGTAGTTGTTCCTGCAACAGAGAACATCCTACTGGTAACGAAAGTAGTGAAAACAGTGATAGGAAGGGTCGTAGCAGCTTGTAGCAAAAGTCGTTCACTGGGTAGAGTAGATATCGCAGGCATGGCATTTGTAGAGGAGCTGGTGGTGGCTGAATCGGTTTGAAAAGGTGGACAAGTCAATTTCTGTAACTGGAGGGGAAAAGAAGACATGAGAGAAGTCATCTTCCAGTATCAACTGTAATGTGTGTCACACTTGCTCTCTCCTTTATACGTAATGTCTAAATGAAGGCTCTTCGTTTTAGTACATGACAAGTAAGTGTAACGTACAGAATGTTACAGCTTCCTAAGAAAGCTCTTATGACTTCAGAGTTGAATTTAGCGTTGCCACTACTTCCTTCAGTGACCCATTTTGCTGCAGACAGAATGCTTAAAGAGAAATGAATGTGGTTGGATGACAACATTGCCTGTGATGTACACACTCATTTATTCTGCCCCATTGTTGTCTGCCTCTAGCTAACAGGCTTTGCATATTCTTGAAGCATTATAAAAACCTACAAAACCTGTTTGCCAGAGACTAGTGGACACACCCCAAGCAAGTGTTCCTGTTTCATACCACTTTCAACTCTGGGGAAATTGTCTTGTGGCCCAGCTTTAGACTATCTCTAGGCTCTTTTCTGTCTGTTATACAAAGTAATCAAGGATCAGTATCCTCAGGTGGCTAAAATTTTGCCCTTGAACTGTGATAATGTCCCTTGCTACCCTGGATGGCAGATGGAGAGGGGTGTCTGTTCCCCCCCTCTTTCTTCAACAGTTCTATTTGAAAGGTGTTTCTGGGGTCTGTCAGTGTGATTCAGATTGTTCATTACCTCTACATTAGCCAGTTGTTGTCCCTGAAGGGCTTCCGGGGAACTGCATTCCACTGGGCTGCGATCTTTTCTTACTACTTGCTTCTGCCAGGTGCGAAGCCAGATTAAGTTGCAGTCACAGCGCCACTTGTTCCCAGTCAGATACAAAGTCGAGAGATACTTCAGCGACGACAGAGGTGACAGCGACTCCAAACTATTGTTCCTCAGGCTCAAGACCTCGAGTCTGCGTAGCCGTTTGAACGTTGAGCTGGTAATGTTCTCCACGCACAGGTTTTCTAAGAACAGCTGCCTCAGCGAGCTGAGCTTCCTCCCGAAGGAGAGAGATGTCAGCTGCTGGATTGGGTTGCCACTAAGATAAAGGCTGGAGAGAGTGGCCGAGGTGCGGACGGCAAGCGGCACACTTTTCAGCCTGTTCCAGTCGAGGTAGAGGATCCGCATGTTGCCCGGGAGAGCTCTGGCTGACAAGTTGGCAATAAGGTTAGCACTGAGGTGAAGTTTGCGTAGCTGCTGGAGACCACCAAGGGCCTGGTCTGAAAGTTCAGTCAACAGGTTGTGACTCAAGTCTAGCAGACTCAGTCGCTTCAAAGAGGAGAATGCACCTAGGCAAAAGAGAGGGTGGAAGTAAGAGCTGCCTTGAGCTGAGAGCTAGTAACTCCATCCCACTTCTGTCCTCCCCAGGGTGGTAATGATGTGCAGAGCACATCTGTGAACTGCTTTCCAGCACAGGTGAAAAGTGCTTAAGCAACCAAGTGCTTAGGTCTAGGGTTCCTTCTCTGGGTGTGTGTTTATACTTGCTTGTGCTCAGATTAATTGAACAAAGTTGTTGCTATATGGGAGGCCTGAGCCTTACTCAGTGTGTTTCACAGAACTTTTGAGAACCAGACATCACATGGTGCTAGCAGTGGGATTTGAACATGGCACAACAGAAACTAGCCTATCATTTGGTCCTTGCAGAACTGTGACTTGAGAGACAGCATATAACTATTTTAATTAATAAATAAAATGAATATTGTTGGCCAGTTTCTACTTTTCATGGTGCACATTTGTGTTTGATGATATCTAGTTTGTTCCCAAGACTCCCCCCACCTGACACCTCAGGATGATGCCAGGTTAACTTGTCTTTCCTCATAGGCAAGTTGGTTTACGGGGTGTGTGTGTGTGTGTGTGTGTGTGTGTGTGTGTAATCTCTAGAGATATTCAGATTTAACCTCTTGGTCCCTCCTGCAATACTGTGGCACTGAATGTGGTCTTGTGCTCAGTGGTGTCATCAGGACAGGACAGAACTTTCAGGCAAAAAATTACAGACCTGCATCCTTGTTTGTGTTAGAATTTAATTTTATAAAATTTGCAGAGAATGTCAAGAGCTCTCTCCCTTCTTCCACACCAAGAGTAAAATAAGAATCTTCTTTTGTGCCATAAGGGATACAATAGGCAACAGGAAGGGCACCAGAATAAGCTATAGGGCACCAGAATCTGGCCTATCGCACATAAAAAATGAGCGTCATTATCAGTAGCAGTAATACCGTGGGCCTACTTTATTGCTGTTGAAAAGAGATGTTTGCCTCAACTGAATAGATCCATATTGAATTTATGCTGAAATACCGTATTTTTCTGTGTACTGTATAAGACTAGGTTTTTTCCCTTTAAAATAATGTCAAAAATTAGGGGGTGTCTTACATATGGGGGCATCTTATAGACGGGAAAATACGGTAATTCATAGAGGGCTTGAACTAGCCAATTTCAGTGAAGTTACTCCACATCAGCTTTGTGCTTAGCTTCTAAATTGGTCAGCTGCTGGTATTTTTCTAAGTCTTATGTGTCCACTCATTCATCCCAAAGGCATCCTTTCCCTACAATTCATACCCTAAAACTGTTGGGAATGAAAGTGAGAGGGATAATCACTACCTTAGCAATGAGGGGGGGAAAACACCCATCTATAAATACCTGGTGAAAGGTAAGCAATCCGATTGTGCTCCAGGTGCAGAAAGACTAGATTGGTCAGGTTTTCAAATGCCCCTTCTGGGATCTCTTCAAGGAGATTGTTGTCCAAGTGGAGGTGGTATAAATTCTTTACACCGAGAAAGGTTCCTGCTTCAATCCGGCGCACTTGGTTGCTCCCAAGGAAAAGCGTGGTGAGCTCGGGCAAATCTGGGAAAGAGGCTGCCAGCAGGCTGCCAAGCTGATTGAACTGCAGATCAAGCTCCACTGTGGCTTGTGGGATGCCAGTGGGCAGAGAAGAGAGGCTGGCATTGGAGCACCGAATAAACCAGTCTGTGAAAGAGCAGCTGCAACCGATGGGGCATTGGGAACGGTCCAGGAGCTCTGGGCTGGCAATGATCCACAGTAGTGACAGAGCAAAGGCCACACACCAGCGCTGAGCCATAATGCTGTAATTTAAAGCAGACTGAAATAATTAAATACACTTCAGAAACCAGCAAGTAGTCTGGGATGCAGCTCTGCTCAGCCAGAGCCTTTTCTGACCAATTGCATGATGAAGATGTGTCAGAATTATACATGCATCCCACCACGTCTCCCCAGCTCAAAAGCTTACATTGCTGTGCACTAAGGGGCTTTGGCAAAGATGTGTGAAGTCACCTTAATGCTGTTCAGTCTTCATACTTAAGGTTAAAATAGGCTTCTGTGTGCTGTTCTGGCACGTGTCTGAGCCCTAGACCCGGGGTGGTCAATGTGGTGCCCTCCAGATTGTGTGGGGTTGTTTTTTTGGGGGGGGGCAGGGGCGGAGCAGACTACAACTCCCATCATCCCTGATCATTGACCATGCTGGCAGGGCCTGATGGGAGTTGTAATACAAGAACTTATGGAGGGCAGCATGTTAACTTCCCATGTCCTAGACTGACGGGACAAGAAAGGAGCAAATCTCTTCACCCCTTCACAACCCATAAAAGCTTTTATAGTAGAACAAGATTTCTCTGCAGTTGACACTGTCACTTGGATAGGCCTTCAGGCAGACTCAGACTGATCGTCACACTTTCCCCCAGTTGCTCTGTAGCCATCATTCTTGCTGTCTCTTTGCTGGTAATCCCTTGTTGAAACACCCAGCTTTTCAAGGCAAGGGAGAGTAAGAGTCACTTGGCCTTCCGTGGCCCTCCCCTACCACATTAGCACTAACTGACATGCTCTCCACTTCCTCTTACCACAGTCCTAGTCTTCTTGGCTTAATCCTGTCCAGTAAGTTAAAAACAACCCAGAAACAGCAGGGATATCTGAATTAAGGAGGAAAGTGTGGGCTGCTATTTTGATGCGATGTGTGGATGCTGCAGAAGACTTCCATGCATGTGCAGGACATAATCTTCTAGGAAGTGGCTGTGTCCATAGTCCAAACCATATGCAGGGCACAAGCAGGAGAGGCAGATTTGGGGCTTCCAAATTTCAGCAGTGCCCTGTGCAACACCTAAATCCACACAGCTCCCCGCCTCTGTTCTACATCATCGTTGTGGCGCCCTCTCAGCTGGGTACCTAGTGCAGGCGAACCGGCCTTGCTCCTCCCCTAAATCCGCCTGTGGCACGAGGTTGGAGAAGGCTCTCCATCAAAAGCTTATGCCATAATGCATTTATTAGTCTTTAAAAGGCTGCAAAATACTCTTACTGTTCTTAAAACAACTTAGTAGCACATCTACCCCTCTAGAAAGCAGTTAACTGGCCTCTGGAAGCAAACAGCGAGGGTGTTGGGGCTTCCTCCTTTTGTTTCAGTCAGGGGTATAATTTACAGCTAAAAATATACTGATTCAGCAATCTGGAAAGCAGGAAACACTGGCATAAGACCTCTTTGCCCTTGATTTCCCTCCCTCTGGTGGTATTTGAAAAGTGTCTGCTGTTAAATTATCTCTGATGAGTGTTGTGACAATTTGAGCATAAGCTACTATTCTCTACATGGGCATGAGATGAATGGGCTCTGTGACTTCAGTCCATGTGGCCAAGAAACACAGGAAGTTGGGGGTTTGTTTTTTGCCCGTAAAAATAGATTTATTTGAGAGTGCAGAGTAGAAACTTGCTCTAGCTTATAAATTAAAATGGCAATTCTTGGGATGTGACATTCTGCATCAGATAATCTTACTCATTTTTAAAATACCTGTGTCTATGCTAGCTTTCAAGCCAAGCCTTCCAAAGGCAGCCAATATGCATAAATAAAACACAACTGAAACATACTGTTCCACTCAAATAAAACCATATGCAAATTGTGATTTTATGGATGTGAGTAAAATATAAATCCACACATGGAAAAGCTATAGGGAGAAGAACTGGGAAAGTCCCCAGGCATGCTCTATAATTGATGTATAAATTGCCCAAGAGTCTCCTGTCCTAACATGTTATATTTGCTATCTGACTCTACAATACATGAAACAGCCACATCCCCCGTCTACATAATGACAACAGCAGTGATGCCCATTAGGTGGTTTTATATGGATCTGCACATTTTCTAGAAGAGAACTGGTGGCCCTTGTGAGGTTGCTGAGCTATTGGACCTAGTTGGAGTCCAACTTCAGACTGAGAGCCACAGGTTCACCGTATTGGGTTAAGGGGCTTTTCAGTGATGGAAAAGCAAATAGCTTTTAACTCTCTGTACCACATTAGCCCTAACTTTGATCAAGAAGCAGCAGGCAGTACCTAATTTCCACTTAATTAATGTTCATCCATGCTAGTTAAGCTCTCAAACCTGGGTAGGGATTTCTGTAGATGAAACTCACATCAATGGCAGTTCTGGTCTTGAAATCCTCCATGCATTTACTAGTGAGTAAGCTCACACTGTGACTTGCTTTCAGGTTACTGTGCACAGGGCTGCACTGTTAGGGAGGTTGGTCTATTATGGCAAATGGGTCACTGCCCCACCAACCTTAGTCCGCCCTCAGCCAGCTCCTGCCTGCCAGCCTTCTTTCTTACACCAAGAACAGGAGGCGGCAATTTCCTCCTCTTTCTCAGTCTCAGTGTGGCCTCTTGCAGAACTCAACAGGCAGGAGGAGGGGGGCAAAATGAGAATTAGTTGGTTCTGTCATTGGCTCTGGCTCTACCTAGTGTTGACCTTTATGCCTTCCACCCTATCAGTTCCAATGGGCACTAGACACCACTATTAGGAATACTAGGAAGACTGTTTCAGTCCAGCAAGCATGTGAATTTACAAAAATGGTGAATTTTGATTAATTGTAGCAAAGCGATAGCCAGGTTATGCTTTTACATAGTTCTAGATTTGTATTCAGTCATTGGAAGGGGGTAGCAACCATATGTTTCTTAATATATTTTAAGTGAGATTAGAAACCTGTAAAAGAAATTATGATGAGAGTGTCCTGTCATTAAAGACATAAAAATAACATAAATACAAAACGGCCCAGTATGAATGGAGAGAGCTGGGTCATTTTTCATTAGTGATGTAATGAACATAAAGCTATACATGCAAATGTCATTTGCACAACCACAACACACAGTACACATATCCTTTGGGCAGATGGTCCTTGTGCACACACCATCATCAAATGTCAACCTGAAAATAATTCAAATACAGCATCATGCACTTTCTGGGAGGAAAACTCACTACTGTTATTTCTTTCTTACCCACCCTTCAGTGTGGGTTACAACACTAATACTGTGGTCTCAATTGCTGGGAAATGCAAGGCAAGTGTGCCAATGTAAAGACCTGAGATCCTTCAAAGTAAAAACAGTCTGTTAACTGCATTATGCAATCAGAGTCTCTCATTCATCAGTGGATGGTTGTACCTATTTGGAACATACATATTGGTTTCACAATTAAATCTGGATACTTTTTCCCATTTTTGCTATGCTACATAGCCTTCAACAATCCTCACTGTCACTAGCCTTCAAAACACCCCAAAACCCACTTAAATTTTATAGTCTATGATAAGGAAACCCCTTTGCTAAAACAAGTATCTCTTTAGGGGCACAAACTGGATTCAGGCTTTTATCATTCTCATGTGCTGCTCCCTGTTGTGTGGCTCCTGCATCCTCATCAATTTGAGCCATGAATCTCCCTTACCTGCTGGCGTTGCTTCTTGTTAAGCTGTCTCGGAGCTGCTTTTGGATTGTACAGCCAAGTAGCTGGCTTCTCTCACTGCTCTTTCATATGCTTCCCTTCAAACATCAAGTCTGGTATAGGAAACTGGGTTGAACAAGTGTTTCCTTCTATTGTTTCTAGTGAAAATGGTCCTGCAGCCCCCCACCCTATTAAAAAGTGACCCAGTGCACCAGATACTGTCTTAAAACACCAGTAGATAAGGCAGTAAAAAGGAAGTAGTGGAGTGGAATCAATATTTCTTTATTTCTCTTTTTCAATTTATGGAAAAAGGCAAATGTTTATGAAATAGGATTCCAACATTTTACATGTGTTTCCATCAGAATGGAATATATATATATATATAAATTGAACTACTACTTCTTATTGTTTGTTAATTTAAAAAAGGGAGGAAAAAACAGGGGTTCTAGTAACGCTGTGCATTACTTTCATCACAAAATGCTATGTCTGCATGTTATTCCATGACCCAAACTAAGTACATCACAAGTAAAACTAATATTGATCATTGATTCTACCACCAATATTACACTCACTTCCCACACCAATATTACTTTCAATTCATGTATTACATAAACCCCTGTGACAAACATTATTCCCAGAACTGGGTATTATAAACAATACTGAGATGTGGTGAAAGATGTAAAGGAAGATACTGGGAGAATGATTAAAGAACACCTTTACAGGTTGATTCTATGTTAGTCTACTCAGAAGGAAGTCCTATTGAGTTCCATGAGACTTACCATACACCCAGATACATGCCTGCAACCAGTTATTATAGTCATATGATTATTTAAGTATATGGTATTAAACATGAATGTTCAGATTTTGGGAATAATCTACTGTTTGCTTTGTGCTTTTGTTTTTAAATTATTTTTCCACTATTGATCACTTACAAGGCAAACATACTATAACCATAACAAACATCAACTCTAACAAACACTGGAGTACCATAATGTTTTGTGTTTGTACATTGTACCATCTTGGGATTCACATATCTTGAACCGCCTTGACCGGGGACTCTATCCATAATAACAGAAGCAAGACAAATGTGCTACAACACTGGGAGTAATTAATTTGCTCAGGAAATTTAAGAACAGAAATGTGAGGGTTGCTGGGTGCTTTTGATCAATAAATACACGGTCATTCCATTGTTGTTTAAGTGATATACTATTTATTTCTTTTTTATTATTATTATTTTATTTTTTTTAATATTTATTTATACAACAAGAAAAAAACACACACAAAAAAACACAAATACCAAATTACACACAAATTACAAAAATAACCATAGACACATAATTTTCTTGGCAAACAATACTATTTATTTCTAGATTTTAAGAGTAGGGTTAAATATGATGTTAACATGGAGATGAGAAGTAACATAACTCATATTCTTTAAGATCATGCAACTCAGACAGAACCCCAAAAGGAAGAGCAATGTTGAAAGCAGTAAAGAAACCCCAAAACTATTTATAATAGCCCATCTCCAACTGGTACACCAACAAAAACACATCTCACTTCTAACCCCACACTTTCTTAAGAATAGAAAAACCACAGATCTATCACACATCTTACAGCCTCAGAAACACATAAATAAATAATATGAAATTAAAAGGACAACGCCAAACACCCACTCAAAGAAAAAATAGTTTATTCTACTTTTTGAAACCGTATAAGACAGCTCTGCCGAAACAGAGCCTCAAAAAATTAGTTGTAAACTCATAAATGTTCCTCTCCACGGAAATCTTTAGTAAAAGGCGAAAGATTTATACGATCTGAAGAGAAACCAGAGTATGCTGAAAAGCCTTCGGGCGCCTCTACCGGAGATCAGTCAACAGCCTCGCAGGTGAGGGCGAATACCTAACGGACCTGTCCAAAGTAATCCCTTGTGTAAACAGTAGATTTCCAGGGTGACAAGGCCAGTTTAATAATCGGGTTCGAAACAAAAACATTAATAAAAGTATTTAAATTTTATCATCTATGGCCTTCCGCGCAATGTATGATGGGATATGCAAATTAAGCAGGCCTCCAAGCCGGCTCTGCTTTCTCATGACGTCTGCACTTGTCGCGAAGGCTGCCGGATAATGATCGCCGCTGCGCATGCTCAGACCTCCGGTGCTAGTTTACAGAAATGGGGCGGGGAAGAGAATATGAATGAGGTCATTTGTTCAAGGAAAAATTGCCTTCGCTTCTGCCTGGGAAGCCGCTCAGAGAAGTCTGTGCAGGAGCAGATTTGTACAGTATATATTCCTATCAGCTCCGTTCACTGTAAATATGCATTTGATGCACGAATAAAAATACTATTTGCGAGAGAAGGCTCGTAATTATTTGAGGAAAGTGCAGTGTAAGCCCAGCCCCGCTGCAAGTCTCACGTCATTAGAAGCAAGTGATGTGCAGCGCGATCCTGCGCATCTTTACTCCCAATTAAGATCCAGTGTGTTCAGTGAGATGTATTGGTAAATGCGCATAATAGGGCCACAACCTTAAAGCTGAGAGTCGGGGTGTGCTGGTCACCTCTGTTGGCTTTTCTTTTCAGGATGGGGCTTAGTGTGGAAAAGCTCTTTTTGCTACCCTGAACATAGAGGCCACTTCCAGGTGACCTCTTTACTGAGCATTCCTCCTGATTTGTTATAGGACATTGCCTCAAGTAAACGGTATCGCCCACTCCCCAGTGCATATTGTCCCTGTCGTTTTCCTTATCGCAATAAGTCTGATCGGGCAAGGGAGACGAATCAACTTTCCTTGCACAACTTAAATTTGCCGTCAAAACAAGACTGAATCCCACTCACAAATGGCAGTCTGGAATCATCCAGAGTGGTAGGGTGCTTCCAGGTGGGTGTATATTGTGGAATGAATACACCTCATGTATGCACATTTTTGCAACACGCACCCAACGTTGGCATGTTAGCCTGTTTTTTTTAGCCTACTTCCATATTGAGCTTTTAACCTGATTTGTTTTCACAGCCTGGGAGCCTGGGTTGTGTATTGAGCGTTCATTCTGATTTGTTAAGAGGCAAGTTATATCACATTGCATCAAACCAGGCTTATCCCATCATCTTCAGTGCATTTGCTTACCACAAAAGTCTGATTTTTGTGGGGAAAGTAGCTTTATTGCAGTAGAGTGCCAAATCCTTTTAAACTGCCATCTGAATTTTGCTGGTATCTGTTTGACTCAATTTTATGGGTAGGATTCAATCTGGAAGCCCTTAATCTTGATTTACCCTTTCTGGGGGAAGTATGATAAATGAAAAACTGTTGTCAATAACCCATTTGCAATACCTGAATGACCCCCTCCTCATTTACAACACAGACTACCTGAAAGCACTGTTATGCTAAGAAATTCTATTTTTTATATTTACTATAAAGAAGTTGACAAAGACTGTGTAACAGAAAAGAGTCATGAACTGAACTAAACACTGAAAACTACAGGAGAACAGCCCAGGATCACATTATAAATGAGAAAGTTCTGATTTGTTTATTCACAATGGTTCTATTTAACTATTAATTTCCTGGATTTCTTCCACAAATAGTACATCTGGGTTCAGAGAGCGAAAAATTTGGGCTACTAATGACATGTGAGCACTGCAAAAAATAAAACAAAAAACACCTCACAATAAACACTCATTTGGAAGCACCCTGAGTGGGAGGAGAGATGGAATATAAATGTGAGTAAATAAATAAAACATATGTATGTTTCATAAACACAAGGCTTTTACTATGCTTTTAATACTCTAAATGCTATGTAAATCATGGAAGATTTGTTCTAACTTTCACTGTGATTGTGACAACAGTATCCAGAAGGCAGTGTGTCCCATTCGCCCCTCCAGATTAATTCACTAAAGAAATCATGAAGCACCCTTATGCTAATAAACCTATTTTTTATATTTACTATAAAATAGCTGACAAACAGAAAAGAGTCACGAACTGAACTAAACACTAAATCTCTATTGAGAGCCTGTTCTGGCTGAAGAACAAAATAACAATTCTCTAATAAAATACAGTGGTACCTCAGGTTACAGACACTTCAGGTTACAGACGCTTCAGGTTACAGACTCCACTAACCCAGAAATATTACCTCGGGTTAAGAACTTTGCTTCAGGATGAAAACAGAAATTGTACAGCGGCGGTGCAGCAGCAGCAGGAGGCCCCATTAGCTAAAGTAGTGCTTCAGGTTAAGAACAGTTTCAGGTTGAGAACGGACCTCCGGAACGAATTAAGTACTTAACCTGAGGTACCACTGTAAATGCATTCGATGATCCAGGCCCATGTTTTAGCCCTGCATGGAAAGAAATAATTATACAGTTCAACTAATTAGTATTTGAAGCTGATTTAATTATCCTGTTTAGAAAATGTCAGTCAAGTGTAGTTGCAACTAACTTTTGCTGGATTGGGCCCTTGAAACCTGGAGTGTCCACTGGCAAATTCTTAAGGTCAAACAAATAAACTAAAATCTGGTGGGTTTTGTTTTTTAAAAATATATATTTTATATAGTTTTCAACACTACAACAACAACATATCATATTACCTAAAAGTTGAGCAACTAAAATTTGGTTTTTGACACACTGTGGTCCAGGAACATGCTAGAAGTGAGTCCCAGACAGAAATTTGAGATGGCTAATAATAATAAACTGTGATAGGAATTTTGAGGTCTTAGATATATGTTAAATGTTCCTAAGTGTACCAACCAAGTACATACATAGATCAGCACAGGAAGACCAACCTGGAACCATTTTGATTCCTAAACTGAGCCAATCTTTTCTCTGCAAGGTCAAAGTGGGAAACCTCCCCATTGTCTCTTTCCTCACAAATCCTGTCTTAAGGACACATTTAAGATATGAATAGGGTGTGAACCTGTGACCTGGCCCAGGAACTAAGAATGGCCGGGCTCCCCAGGCAATCCAATCAAGTAACCTGCCAGACAGGAGATAAACAAGAACAGGAGAAAAACAATATTCAAATTTCTGTTTTAGACCGCCTTTTCTGTGATGTAGGTGTGATGTATCTGAGGTTACACCCCTTCTGTGATGTATGTATGATGTTTCTGGGGGTGGTCTTGATCCACAGGGTGGCAATTTCTAAAGTCTTTATAAGGCCTTGCACGCCATTTTTCGGGGTCCCTCCTCTCTCCTGCGGGTGAGGGGAACACCCTGTTGCAACAGATCAATAAAAATCAAGCTTACTAGCTGTTTTGCTTCTCGATATTCTCTGGTTGGCCTCTGTTATTCTCTCCTACCAATAGGGAACCTATGTAAGGACTTTATATGGGCTGTTGGATACCCCATAAGGGAAAAGGGCAATTTTTGTTTACAACAAAACCCTGGAATCCAACAGGTTTTTCCTTTGTTTTAATTTGCATTTAATGTACTGGAGCAAATCATTCAAATCAATAAGGATATTTGGAAATTTAACTTGCTGTGTGTGCATATATGCATGCACACACACACTGAGAAACTGCTTGCAGAGCAAGGACTTCGTCGCCTTCATAAATGAGAGGCTGTGTAATAGAGGTTGGCCTATTTGACAGCTTGAAGGGGGGAAGCGGCGCTCTGCAATTCTGCTCCATGAGCTTCCTTGTTTCCTTCTGTGGAAGGGCTGCAGCTTGCCCAAGTCTAAAGGTATTACAAAGAGTCCAGTGTTAATGCAAGGATGAACAGTTCTCGATGTGTGTTTCCATTACCAGCCACTGCAATGGCAGGCAGAAAAAAGAGGACTGATTAGCTTGTATGAGAATCCTGGATGGTTTTCACTCCCTCTGAAGGTACGTAGCTTACGGGTAATTCCAGATTCACTTCTGTCACCTAAGGCTCAAGTGGCCTTGACGGTGCAGAGTGCCTTCCATTGGCTTTGAATGGTGGCCCAGCTGTGCTCATATCTAGACAAGGACAGTCTTAACTACTGTAATTTCTGTTCTCTGTTATCGGCTGTAGGCTGGATGACTGCAGTGCATTCTACATTGGGCTTTCAGGTATTTATAGCCTCTCTTAGAGGGTTCAGATCTGTAAGACCTGTCTTTTATCTGTATAGGTGTGTTTTTAGGTTTTTATTGGTTGTGCTTATTTTAATTGGCTTTAATGTAAGTCACTTTGGGTCACTTTTGTGATGATAATAAATTCTCCCTTTGTAGGCTGAAATCCTGACATTTTCAAAGGACATTCTGAATACAGGGCTTCCATTGGCGGAAGCATTCATGAGATGTGTTGTCCCTTATTTTTTTGACATTCAAAGCAACAGTATGGCAGCTTTACAGGCATTCCCAACAGCTTGTGTGTGTCTGTGTGTGTGTGTGTGTGTGTGTGTGTGATCATTTCAACTCTATGGCAAATAAACCAACATTCTCCCTTCAGTCCCACAACCCTCCATAAAGACAATTTCCCAAACTTTGTGGAAAATTCTAGCCTTCCAGTGCACCATAAGCAGTGAAGGAAATTATACAGAAAACAAATTACCTCATGTACATGGAGTTACTTGAATAGTTTGAAATAAATGAAGGGACTGTTATATTCAAATCTACTTTATGAGCGGTAAAGCAAGGCCTCCATCAGGCAGATAAATATTGCCAGTGCAACCCCCTCAAAAGAGGGTGCAATGTGACTGGCCAAGCCTGTGTTATGCTCTGTGCCTCCCAACACTTTCCGCAATGCTATTTGACTGTTGTCCCTGCCCTGTGTGAAAGATGAGCTGTACAAAATGTCTACCTTTAGTTCTGAATTTGCTCTTGCCTGGGCATTTGGGTATAAATCTCTGGTGGCCTTCTAGCCTACTGTTATTCTGTTGAAAGCTGCAAGTACTTTCGATATTCACTTTCCACACTATCAGCTATATTCCGTGAGCACCACCCAAAAACAGATGCCACTTCACTCCTTTCCTGCTCATCAGATAACTGATCAGCTGACAAGTCCATTCTCATTCCCACCAGACTGCTGGGGTGAGCAGAGAGGTTTTAAACCCAACAAGAGGTTTCCCTTGTTTTTTGTTTTCGTTGCCAAAATTGATGGGGTCTTAGGGGTCCAGAAAAATTTGCTAGGAGGGACAGATCAGGCTCTCAGACTGAGGGTTAGCCATTTCTGATTTAGAATATGCCCTGAGATTATGCAGAGTAAATGCACTGAAACACTCCCCTAAATGAGTGCCATTGCATATATGACACAATTCCTACACGGAAGACTCTTGCATCTAAGAATTAATGTGACTACAAAACGCCCTGCAACATGTGTGGGATGTGAATTAATTACAACAACAACGGATGATGACTTTACACACAGGTCTTACCCAGTGTGCTCAAGGGGGATACCTATACACATGATAAATAAACATATTGAGTTTGCAATCCATATGCTGGTTTCATATTAATTCCTAAACAGAAGTACAATTTTTAAATTTAAAAATTTAAAAGGTACTCTGCGAAGGTACTCAAGAGACATGTGGATGTGCTTTCAAATTATTTTGCATGCTATTTTATTGGTGTACATAGACAACCCCTCAGTTGACCCCCAAATATTATAGGTAGCAGCAACTGATAAATTAAAGGTAATTGCAGGTCTTCCTTTTTGCTGCTGCCTTCCCTGCTTCCACCCTCCCTGTGTGTTTGTGTGTTTGAGAGGGAGTGAGAAAGCGCACACACACCACTGTTGAACAAGAGCTCATTCAGCTCTTTTCACTGCAAATGCACATACCAGGAACATTTACAAGGTTCTGATAGTTTTCACACCAATATTTCTTTTACTCTTCCCAACTTTACGTAGCCTTATCCAGGTAAGGAACTAGGGATGTTAGTGGGCACCTTGGGGAAGGGGAAGCATTTTGTCAGTTGTAGTCGGGGATAATTATAAAGCCCTTGTTATAAGAATTTTAAGGTCTTATTATATAAAATAAATGTTCATAAATGTACCAAGCAAGCACATACATAAATGTATAAACCACGTCTGAAACCCCACAGAAAAAAGTCCTGAAACCATTTTGTCTCTCCCAAATTACCTCAAATATTTCTCTGCAAGGTCGAAGGAAATGGGAAGTCTCCCTATTGTCTCTTTGTTCACAAGTCCTGCCTTAAGGGCACATTTAAGATATGAATAGGGTGAGCCTGTGACCTGTAACCTGGATTCAGAAATTGAGTAGTTATCATAACAAAAGAGTGGCCAGGATGCCCAGGTAATCCAATCAGGTAACCTGGCAGACAGGATAAAAACAAGGCACTCAGATTTCTGTTGTAGTCCGCCCCTTCTCTGATGTATGTATGTATGTATGTATGATGTATGGAGGGGTGGTCTTAGGTTCTAGGGTGGGCAGTTCAAAAGTCTATATAAGGGCTTGCACACCTTTGTCCTGGGTCCTCCTCTTCTCTCCTGCATGTGGAGGGAGCACCCTGTTGCAACAGCTTTAATAAAGATCAGGCTTACTAGCTGCTTTGCTTCTCAATATTCTCTGGTTGGCTGCTGTTATTTTCCCCTACTGATGCAGAACCTACAAAGGACTCTATAAGAGCTCTTGTGTACCCCATAAGGGAAAGGGAGCGGTTTTTGTTTACAACACCCTTTTGCTGCCAAATAATAGGAAGCTGTCTGGCTAAAGGAATAGGGACACTTCATTCCTAAATGGGTATTTCTCCACAACATGACTGTATGAATTAGTTGTACAGTTCAAGATGTAAAATCTGTTCCTAAGTTTAATAAACTTAGAAGCAGATGTTTTAAGTCAGCATTGTGCAATGGGGTGGGTGATGTATTTTTAGTCTTTAAGTATTTCAACATTTGATGAATAATTTGGGAAGCTTTGTGTCTAGCCAGCTGCACCGCAGACAGAGACAGACAGACAAACTGGTCATAGTAAACATGTGACTCAGGAAATGGAGATATTGGGACCCAATACCACCAAGGACATGAGACTCAAGCTTTGCACACATTCCAGAGAATCGGGGGAACGTTAGCCTGACCTCAGCTGCTTTGACCTCTTTGAAGTAGAAGAAGGGTATAAATATTGCAGCCAGGTTTCTATCAAGCTGCCTGCTGGCACAGAAGGAATAAAGAGAGAGATGGATTAGAAGACAAGGCTTCTTAGACTTGGCCTAGGGTAGGGATGGCATATCTATGTCCCGCCCTATGTTGCTGGACTCCAGTTGCCATCAGCCCCAGCCAGCAAGGCTAGTGGTGAGGGATGATGGGAGTTAGATACCAAGGACATCTGAATCATATTGTGCTCCTCTGACAGGGATGGCTGTGGAATCAGCCAGGTTTGGAACCGTCCATAAAAAATGCAACACTTAAAACAGTACCATACACCTTTGTAAACTCCACTTTCATTGTAATTAGTCGCTTAAAGTATAGGAGCTTCTTTCTCTCTTAAAAAATATATGCAATTCATAACACTCCCAGGATACAGTTGTGTTCATCACTGGTATTAAACATTGTGTTTATTTTATGTGTGAAGAGTGTATTGTAATTGACAGTTTACTGAGAGGAAGTAAGGGAAAATATTTTATATTTCCACTAAGCAAGACTATCCCTTAGGAAATCAATTTTTTTGTATTATTACTTGTAATGGGTGAGGTGTGGAATGAATTAATGAATGAAGTGGTGTATGTATGTAAAGACTCTTGTATTCTACAGAGAAAGGGGTCTTCAGGGAGGAGGGAAA
Organism: Podarcis pityusensis; assembly: GCF_964106645.2. Lineage (NCBI taxonomy): Eukaryota > Metazoa > Chordata > Lepidosauria > Squamata > Lacertidae > Podarcis > Podarcis pityusensis. The sequence goes on along the minus strand of NC_138035.1, from coordinate 32,294,284 downwards.
TCTTAACCTTGGCAGTAGAGGAAAATTGACAGGCACAGAAAATAACCAAGACATGCAGATTTGAGGGAACAGGCAAAGAAAAATGAAAATTCACAAAGAAGGTCGCGCAAAAAGAAGGCGAATGAAGGGAAAGCAAAGAAATGAACCTCTTGGCATCAAGTGATGGTTTAATTTTGTTGCATTATGTAAAATAACCTGCACATCAGTTGAGGTGGGGTGGGCAGAAGAGAGGGCTATATACAGTATAAATCAATTTTATTGCCCTGTAAATGAAAAAATACTGATTTTTGCTTTGGGCTTTTGTGCCCAGTTTATGCATGTTTCTAAATCTTCAGGGATTTCTTCCTCCATTTTAATTTTGTCTAAACTATGTTGATTTGCGATTCCAATTGCACACACCCCTCCTCCATTTCCTTCTCTCTCTTGGTCTCTCTCCAAAGCCCCTGCTGTTCTCTTTACTTTGGCTGAGGGGCCTCCCTAAGGTAGGTCAGATTCACTTCTAACAACGGGAGCCTTAACATTTGTCTTTTAAAAACAGCCATTAAAAAATACACAAAGTGAAGAGCAGTGAAGGAAAAGCAGGAAGCAGCAGTATTAAAGAGCTAAATTGATTAAAGTTGCATTCTCAACATCAGATTGCTTTAATTGGTCTTAATTCGCAAGAACTGTGATTTGCTTCCAGTCCAGGAGCAACATTACAAATGAGGAAGAATGAAGGTTTCTGGTATGGAAAGTGCCTGTCTTGGATATATTAAGGTTTGGATTGGCAGGGAGGGGGAGGCAGTGTATCTTAAGATCACTTGCTCAGTTTATACCCGTTTTTATTACATCACAGTGACAATATTAAGGTCATCCGTGTAGAGCATTTTTTAAAAAATACAGTGGTACCTCTGGTTAAGAACTTAATTCGTTCTAGAGGTCAGTTCTCGACCTGAAACTGTTCTTATCCTGAGGTACCACTTTAGCTAATGGGGCCTCCAGCTGCCGCCACACGATTTCTGTTCTCATCCTGAAGCAAAGTTCTTAACCTGAGGTACTACTTCCGGGTTAGCAGAGTCTGTAACCTGAAGCGTCTGTAACCCGAGGTACCACTGTAAGTGGTTTTGTGCATTCAGCATGCACACCCAGTGCACAAGCCCATTTGTTTAACTGTTACTAAATAAGTATGGTGGGAACACATGCTGAGGATTTGCCTTGTGTTTTCTAACACATTTTAGGATGCTGCGTTATTCAAACCATTTACCCATCCAGCCTCCCACCACTCCTCTGCCTCCAGCCAGTCCACGACAGCAGCAGAAAGTTTAATATTGCCTTACGACTTGGCTTTCTTGCATATTCCCTACTCAGCCGCTTCCCCAAGATGTGGACCTCTGTGCGCCTTCTCCTGTTGTCAGCCCTACTCACCGGAAAGACGGTTGCTGAACGCTGCCCACAAATCTGCCTCTGCGACGGCATCAAGCATCAAGTCATGTGCTTGAACAAGAACCTCACCAAGGTGCCCATTAACATCCCTCAGGTCAGTTTGTGGGAAGCAACGAGGGACGTGCAACACGAGGTTTGCACAAGTGCACTTCTGTGAAGCATCCCTAGGGCCCTTTCCTCCGACATCCCACTGGCAAAGTTCAAACTGGAAAGAGTTTTGGGGGGAAATTGCCTTGTAAAGTGGTGGATGCTCCTTTATTATTCAGCCAAGGCTGGAATGCTACCTATCAGAGATGTTTAATGGGTTTCCTGCATTAGCAGTGGGTTGGAGTTTGGATTTGGATTTGATATCCTGCTTTATCACTACCCGAAGGAGTCTCAAAGCGGATAACATTCTCCTTTCCCTTCCTCCCCCACAACAAACACTCTGTGAGGTGAGTGGGGCTGAGAGACTTCAGAGAAGTGTGGCTGGCCCAAGGTCACCCAGCAGCTGCATGTGGAGGAGCGGAGACGCGAACCCGGTTCCCCAGATTACGAGACTACCGCTCTTAACCACTACACCACACTGGCTCGCACACCGGGTTGGAGTTGATGAGCCTTGACATTCCCTTCCAATTCTATGAGTCTATGAAACAGCTCCAGTTTCTTTAAAAGTTCTAGTGAAGACATCTAAGGTCTCTCTAACCCAGAGACTTTTTTTTAAAGAACAGCTGCTGCCTCTAACAAATTTCTAATATTAATAATATGTCAGTTCATCCATTTACATCATATCTAAGGATTTTATCAGACATTCCTTAATCAATCATATACCTTGAGCCTTGCACTACTGGAAAGAACAATCTCAGCAATTACAAACAGGTCAAAATAATACACATACGGTACATTTGATACCTAGGCTATTAAGACAGTGAGATGATTAATTACAGTAGCATTAGCACCTAAGATTGGCCCTATCTACACCCAAAACTTGTATACCTCACCCATGTACCATATTACAATTCCACCACAAATGGATAAAATAGGCATGCCCCCCTTGCACACATCCTGCAGTTGGAATGAGGTTTTAGCTGGAATAATATGCCACTTAAACCCTGAAACCCCAGAGAGCATCTGCCAGTCAGTGTAAGCAACACTGAACTAGATGAACCATTGGCCTGACTCAGCATAAGGCAGCTTCTTATGCTCCTAAATCATAACAAGCCAAAGAAGTCATCATATTGTTATGACAGACCAAGCACTTTCAGAAATCCAAGAACCCAAGTCTCTGTTCAAAGGTATTTTATCATAGTCAAAATCATATCACAGACTATACAACTGAGAAAGTACCCCCTTTATTAAAGTGTATTCTATAACCACCTTCTCAAATAAGTTGTTTGATGCAGCCTGAAAATATTACCTGCTCCTTTTTGTACAAACTGCTTTATTTGAAGCTACTGATACCCTGTGGCTACCCAGACCTGAGACTCCCAAAACTCTGGTCTCAAGTAGACAAATTCCCATTTGGTATCAGGTCCATGCAACTATACATTTATGCTTTTCCCATCTGAAAAGGTCTCTCAGTCTTTTCTGGGATTGAATTTGAAGTCTGTTGTTGTGGATTCAAAAGGTGAGACCTATGGGGAAAAGTCATTTTCTATATCTACTCCAAGTATGGAATAGTTAATAATATGCTAATTCTCTATTATAACAAAGACACCAGGGAGTGAGGAATTGACTTTTCATCCAGAGGCAACATTGTTCCAAAAGACCGTGAGCAAGAAATTAGTTGAGGATAAAGCTAATGTTTATCTGTGTAATCAACAGGTCACTCAAAGACTTGACCTCCAGGGTAATGAAATCAAAGTCATCTCTGCAGGAACTTTCTTGCCTATTCCATACCTCACCCACATGAAACTTCAGAGATGCAAGGTGGAAAGCATTGAGGAAGGGGCTTTCAGGGGATTAGGACGGCTTGTCTACCTCAATTTGGCTTCCAACAATATAGCATTCATCTATCAAGAGTCTCTAGATGGCCTCTCCTCCCTCCGGCAGCTTATCCTAGAAAATAATAGCATTGAGGAAATAAAGCCAGGGGCTTTTAGTCAACTGGGCTTCCTCACCTTTCTTAACCTGGCAAGAAACTCCTTGGTTTACCTACCAGATATGGTCTTCCAGGGACTTCAGTTGATCAAGTGGATTAATTTGTCCCACAACTCACTCAATGTGCTTGCCAACGAGGCCTTTGGTGGATTATCGACCCTTAGGAAGCTAAGCCTAGATCACAATGAACTTCAGTTCCTTCCTAACGAGGCGCTCTCTAGATTGTCTGGCACGGCCCAGCTAGACCTCGGAAATAATCCAATCACTTATATTGGTGAGGAGGCCATTGAGATGGCATCCCTGAAACAGCTCTTCTTGAACAACATGGCCCTTCAGGAAGTCTCACACAGAGCTTTTGTCAAGAGCCCCCTGCTGCACACTCTTGACCTGCATAACAACCAGCTGTCCGTGTTGCAGCCACAGACGGAGATGGCCCACCTCAAAAAAATTGACCTAACAGGGAACCCTGTCCTTTGCACTTGTGAAATGCGCCCCTTCAAGGAATGGGCTGCGAAAGCAAGAATACACGCCGATGTGGTATGTGCTGGTCCTGCTGCCGTCAGGGGAGAGCACCTGGAATCCCTGAGGGCAACAGATATGAAGTGCAGAAGTCACGCATTGGGTGAGGAGCTGCTGCCTAGCCTGGCCACAGTCACCAGGGAACCAGAGAAGGATGCTGTAAGATGTCCAGAAGGATGTACTTGTTCACCAGATTCCCAGCATGCAAACTGTGTCAGGAGAAACCTCCAGAGTATTCCCAAAGGCTTTCCAAGCAACACCCAACTTCTGGACTTGCGCCATAATGAGTTCCACTCGGTACCTCAAGACTCCTTCCCTGGCTTGAGAAACCTGACCTCACTCCATCTGCAGAACTGCAAGATTGCAAGGCTGCAGCCTGGTGCTTTCCAGGACTTGAAAAACCTTGTCTACCTTTACCTGTCTAACAACAACATAGATTCTGTAGATGCTGATGTTTTCAAAGGGCCTGCTCAGCTTGCATATCTCTATCTGGACCACAATGGATTCAACCAAATATCCAAAAGCTCCTTCACCCTCTTGCCAAACCTCTTTGCCCTCCACTTGCAACACAACTCCATCAGTCAGCTGACCGATAATGATCTGGCTGGGCTGGAGAAGCTACGCTGGTTATACTTAACAGGGAACCGCATCACTCACATGTCTCCCAAGGCTCTGGGACATGCCAAGCTGCTGGAGAAGCTGCATCTAGACGAGAATCATTTGCAGGAAGTGCCCACCAAGTCTCTCAGAGGGCTGCCCACGCTTAGTGAACTGAAGTTGTCCAAGAATCCCATAAAGCACATTGGGGATGGCGCCTTCCTGCCAGTGGCAAGATCTCTGCAGCACCTGTATTTGGATGATATGGGGCTAGAACAGGTAAGCAGGGGGAGGAAGGCTGGAAATTAAGACCTGCCTTTTCTTGCCATCATATTCCCAATAACACCCCTTTGCAAATGTTTCTTTGCTTAATTTTATTAAATACCAAGTTCTCAGGTGTCATAAGAAGAATTTGGGAAATTGTACAAATGTGTTAGGAGGCCCTATCCAAGCTGTAGGCCCTATCTTGCCACCTTCCCCAAATACAGTACAAGCTTCACCTGAAGGGGATAAACTTAATCAAGTCAGACTTGCATTGTTCATCTGGCTCAGTAACCAATTGACAGCAGCTCTCAAGGGTTTCAGACAGGGGTTTCCCCCAGCCCCACTTGGCAATGCCAGGCATTAAGTGCAGGGCTTTCTGCATGCAAGGAAGGTAGAATCATAGAATCATAGAGTTGGAAGAGACCACAAGGGCCATCGAGTCCAACCCCCTGCCAAGCAGGAAACACCATCAGAGCACTCCTGACATATGGTTGTCAAGCCTCTGCTTAAAGACCTCCAAAGAAGGAGACTCCACCACACTCCTTGGCAGCAAATTCCACTGTCGAACAGCTCTTACTGTCAGGTGCCTGCCTCTGAGCTAATGACCTCCCCCCAGACCACAAAATCTGCTCTTAGGCCTTTAACAGAGATATGCAATACAATTTCTAGCAGGTGTGGCTTTTCCACACATTGCAGTGGCCACAGGAGAGGCTATCCCTACTCAAACTCTCTCTGCTGCACAGCTGTTCCATTTCATCTCATGGCTCCTGCAGGCCAAGGGAATGGCCATTGCCAGTTATCAGGACACAGGCTTCTTATGCAAAAAGGTCCCAGGTTCATTCCTTGACATCTCCTGCTATGACTGGGAAAGATGCCTGCCTGAATAAAACCCCAGAGCGCAGCTAAATGAACCAGGGGTCCGACTCACTGTGTCAGTTTTTTAAACAGCTTGCATCCAAACTACCTGCACAATGTATAAATATGATCTCGGGGGTTATTGCTGTTTTTCTTTTGCTTAAAAGCTGCCATCAACTGGATACTTTTCAAAGGGGCTGGGAGAAGGTACAAAGCCCGAAACCACGGCAGATGAGCAAATTTAAAAGCTAGAACTATTATTTCCTTTATTCCAGCATCCTTATAGCTATGGGTTGAAGATGCTCAGATCTGGTAGAGCAATTCCATTTCCCCTTCCAAAGGGTTCTGGTGGGACACGCCAAGTAGGTCAATGTCACCAGAAGTTTCAGATAACTGGCTAACGTAGAATTTACTGCTGATGTCATTAAGCGTCTGACAGCCAAACTCGTTCTGTGTTTGCAGATTTCCTCTGGTGCCTTCACTGGCTTGGGCCCACAGATAAGAAGCCTGTATCTTGAGAAAAACAAAGTGCGCAGTCTGCCGAACTTACACAGCTTTACAGCTCTGGAGGTCATCAGCCTGAGTGATGTTCCTTTCTCTTGCGACTGCCAACTTCTCCCGCTACGCAAGTGAGCTGCTAGTTCCCACTACTGCACAAGGGCTTGTAGAACAGCAGTTTGGGTAGAACGTTTGTCTCTCCTTCTTATTTGGCAGGGCTTCAAACGCATCCTATTAACATGCTCAGACTAGCACTCTTGCCAGCCATCTCAGCATAGTGATTATGGGCACTGTTCTAGTTTCTGTTGCCTAGTCACAAAATTGTACAGTAATTCAACATGTTCCTCTTTATTGCCAATAAACCAAGTAAGGGATGGGGAAGGCCCAAGAGCAGCAAATACGAAGCAACTCTTTCATTATACCAACTCACTTCAAATGCTATTGCATCTGCTTTCAAGCCAATATGCTTTAAGCTGACTCAAATGCTGCAGCGTATCTAGACTAAAGCTAGGTAAGAGATAGGCAACCCGACACAATTTGAAAAGGTGGTTCATTCGTTTACGCATCAAGCTGATAAGCTGAGCTCCATAGTTGCCTAGGCTGACTTAGAATTTTTTTAAAATTTTAAATTAATTCATTAAATTAATGAAATCAATCAAGTCTCCATACCTTCCTTTCTCCTCCTCTGTGTTTCACAATAACTGAAGATCCTCTTGTATCAAGAAGCAAGCTTTCAGAAATGTAGGAAAGTGTGTGACTGTGAAGATACAAAGGCTTAGTACTTAGGCTGATTATATTGCCTCGCTTCTTCCTCCTCTTCAGGTGGCTTGACAAGCTGAATCTTAGAGTAGGAGCCACCTGTGGCTCCCCAGCAGAGGTACGTGGCCAGAAGGTGAAGCTCGTCACTATCTTCCAAAGCTGCCCGGGCTGGAATACCAAGAAGACAAAAAGAACCAGTTCAACTAAAGCCAAAGCCAAGGCTGGAAGGAGCTCCAGTAAGAAGAGGCAGCAGCAAGCTGGGAATATACGAGTCAAGAAAAGCAGGAAAAGCAGAAGCAGGAAAAGCAAGTTGCTGAAAATGCGCTTCTCCATTAATAGGGGGAGAAAGGCTTGAGAGGGGGCACATTTTTATGGCCTGTAAATCCCTCCATACTACAAAAGGTGCATTTTCAAAGGAATACATGATAATTATACCAAAAGTCAATCTTAGATGTTAAAGAGGCAGGCAAGTGGAGCGGTATGCTATAGCTGTCTGCCTATACAATCATGCACTGAGCATGGTTGAAATCTCCAAGATGCTTGTACTGTATGGGCAAATGTGCACACTTAAATATTCTATCATTTATTCTGCTAGTCTGGAAGTAGTGGCAGGTACCGAGTGCTCCTCTTGTCACCATGATTTAGCCAGACATGTCCTGCACACTTTTCAGTCTGTCTGTATTTAACAAGGGCTTAAAAAGTATTAAGAGCTTGCCATACATACATACGTAATGTAAAGCTTTCTCAAGGTTGCTGAATTTTTTGCCCACAGCTGAACTGTGTGCTGTTTCTGCATCTTTGCTAAATTATAAAAGAACCCACAGTCTCAACCAGGAGCATTTTGTTGAAGTAGAAACAGCAGTTTCTGTTAGAGGAGATAGTTAGAAAGTTGACTTTGTGAAGTATATTAGTTATTAAAGTCAATGCTCTTGTGATGCTTTTTCTAAGCATTGGAATATTTGGGCTAAGCTACAATTTGGCTAAGTCTTTGTCTTCTGCTACTCATTGTATTCAGTTTGCCAAATTTATGCATTGATGTTCTACATGCCAATAGCTTTTGGCACTATTTACAGAATTTTGCAATTCAGAATTGAGGAATTTGTTGTGAATTCTAGCATAGCTTACCACAGAAGAGCAATAATTGGGTAGTGCTAGGAGCTCACCATCTGTAAGCAACCAATGCTCTTCCCAAGGTTAAACTGCCTCTTATCTCTGGTGTGTTCTGGAGTTATCTCTGGAGGCGACAAACATTCTACAAGAGACAAAATATGGGGGATTTGACGCAATAACAAAAGAATGTGCATTGAAAGAACTATGGGATAAGACTGTTCCAAAGAACCAAGATGTCTCCAAACAAAAATGAAATCAAGCGTTTCACAGCAGGAAACAAAAGCAGCCATGGGGGCAAGTTGTAGCACAGCAGATTTACAGCCTTATCCTAACCATGCTTTTTTCAAAAGCAAGTTCCTTTGCTTGCAAAATGACTTCTTTCTAAGCGTCCATGCTAAAGTTAGCAGCTGAAAGCCGCATATCAGGAAGCACCTTTTCACTGTAAGAAATATCAGACAATGGAACAAGTTGCCCAGGGAAGTAGTGATATTTCCTCCTAGGAGCTTTTCAAAACACCAGGATGATGGAAACACACGCTTAAGTAATGGGCATGATTTAAATCCCAGGAAGCTGCCATTGCAGGGGGCTGGCCAGTGTTTATTCCAACCATTATTTCACAAGGTAACAGCTTAGCAGAATTAAAAGCGTCATTATTAATATTTTATCAAATGGCAACCCTCTTCTGGAGATATACCACGGCCCATCTGCTCTCGTGGTGAGAATTTTAAGACTGGTTCATAGTGGCAATGTGGCTGCTCCTGTGAATGTAAATCGGGTAGTTGTTGCTTCACTTCTCAGAATAGATTCTCACAGGCTTAGGCCACTTTTAACCTCACCAGGGACCAGTGCTGGACTATGGCTGTCATCTGTATGGTCAGGGATGCTGGCAGCTACAGCAACAAAACAAGGAAGGAATTCATATTCTTAGATGGAAGTGCATTGCCAGTGCAATGTAAGAGACAAATCTTAAATGTCACTCTAGTAAAGAATAACAGGAGGTACCACAGCTTAATGACATTGAAATCAAAACGAAAACTCCCCCACAGCTTCAGGGCTGTTTCCTACATGTAACTAAATGCACAAATAATTATTTGTATGTGAAATACAATTAGAAGCAAGCTCTTTTTATATGGCTATATAAGTATCATAAACAATAAAGCTAAAATATAAACACTTCAGTTACAGATCTAGTGTGTGTAGATTTACTTTTATTCTTTTTTTACATTTATAAAAATGAGATTTACTTTCATTCCTGATGTTAAGAAGCACAGACTTACTTTCTGTAAGGAGAAAGTTGGTAGAAGATGGGTAGAGTCTGTACAAAAACATACGGTTAGATCAGGACTCTCCCCGTACACATTTATTGTTGAGGAAGGAGATGAAAAACCACCTCACCAGAAGCTTGGGAATGAGGAGGCTGACAGGGATGGTCCACACTTCTGGACTATTTCAAGTCCCCACCCAACAGCCTTCTTTCATTTCAGGCCAAGGTGGGAGAAACACGCTGACTTTGGGGCCCATCAAAATGCCCACAGTTAGAAGAGTGACAAGGATGCTTGATAAAGATGGTTTACATTAGGGCAATGCAGAAGTTAGATCAGAATCCACAGACAGATCTCTGGCTGATTTGCAGAAGACTGACATGGAATTCTGACTCCCAATTGTTTAACAATGGCAACAACAAAATGATTTTTTTCTACCTAAATTAAGCTTCTGTAAAGAGCTCAGCCCAGTTCTGGTCACATTCCTAGTCTCAAAATGTGCTCAAAGGGACCTTATTCTTTAATTCTTCCTATCTGTCATTTGCACCTGGCTATGGTTGTTAAGTCTTTTGAGTTCTAGCTAACAGAAAGAAAAAGGCTCAGCACAACCAACAAGCCGTAAGTCTACCCACCCTGCTTTAGAAACGCAACATGCCGTAATAGCACATTCCAATCCCTTTAGATTCCAGCTGTCACACTTTAGGTAGTTTGGGAATAAATGCAAATAGGAAAGGGGAAGGATGGAAGAAACACAATTTGGGGGCAATGGCAGAGAAAGAGGAGTTGAGTCAGAAAACGAAAACTAAATGTCATTCCATGCATTATGTTCCTAGCACATGTCTATAGTGCATATGTTTAAAAAGATTTGTGTGTTCTGGTTTGGAAACACTTTCTCTAATATATAGTATTATAAAAGTGAAAAAGGATTATACTTTTGGTGTTGTGGTTATGACCTGTCTGAGAAGACAAAAGGCAAAACAATCCCCCTTGCAGACAGATGTATTTTAGAACCAGCAAACAATGCACAAGTTGCTTCTGTATGCCCTTGGTACCCATATTTTCTTGACCAGAGAAGACCAGAAAAGACTCCAAACACAGGGTATTCTGACTGAGTTTATTCAACAAAAGGGCAAAATAAACACATGCAGTTTTATTTACAGAAAGGGTTGCAATACATTTTTCTCCTCTCATTATTGTCAAAAAATTGATTCATTCTGTTCATAGTACAAAGGGGGGGCAAGTGTATACTCCTACTCCTCACAGAGGAAAATGTGATGCTCCATAGTGCATTGGACTCACATGTAATTTGATTTCATGTGTCCTGTGCCTTCTTAGACTCTGCGGCCAAAATGGCAGGAAGAAACAATGTAGCACAGAGGAAGACAGAGATAATTTGGGAGAGCAGTTCCCAATACAGTGGTACCTCAGGTTAAGAACTTAATTCGTTCTGGAGGTCTGTTCTTAACCTAAAACTGTTCTTAACCTGAAGCACCAGTTTAGCTAATGGGGCCTCCCGCTGCCGCCACACCACTCAATTTCTGTTCTCATCCTGAAGCAAAGTTCTTAACCCGAGGTACTATTTCTGGGTTAGCGGAGTCTGTAACCTGAAGTGTCTGTAACCTGAGGTACCACTGTACCATGTAATGGATGTGGTTCTCTACTGGATTGGCACTTATCTAGATTCTGGCTCAATTGATGCAAGTTTAGAATGACTGGAAGCACCTCCCTACAGAGATCTGACATGGAGAAGTTCATCCTTGGCTCCTGCCATGCCAGTCAGAAAGGCATAGTGGGCTTGCCTTTTTACATAATTAAGTGGAATTTGTTTTGAGAGCTTTTCCTTTTTTATTTTGAGCTGATCCATCAACTATGAAAAAACTACAGCTTTATAAACTGTGGTCCATGCCCCCGCAAATGAGGCCAGCATTTTCCTGATTTCTTCAAGGACTGTGGCAAAAGAACATCAAGTCACTTTGTCGCATGAAGCTTTAGTCTACATCTTCATCCTTTAAGCAACTGATCAATACTGGGCTTGCTGGAGCTTCTGGTTCCATGACTTCATCCTTTAAGCAGCTGAGCAGCGCAGAGCTTGCTGGAGCTTCTGGTTCAATATCCTTATCCTTTAAGCAGCCGCCTGACATAGGACTCAGTGGGGATTCCGTGTCCATATCTTCATCCTTTAAACTGCTGATTGGTACTGGTAGTGGTGGGGCTTCAAGTTCCATTGCTGAATCGTCAAGAATTTCTTCTTTCACCTCCACAGCAACAACTGCAAGAAACAGAGAGAGGTGCTACATTGACATCGCAAGACACAATCCTCAGAGCATGCACATACACATGTAAGAAATAAGCAATAGCAAAAGCTTGTGGTAAATTGCATCCATATGTACCAAGACTGGGAGACCTGTGACTGGAGTTTCCTACAACAGCAAGCAGATTCTGCACTGGAAATGGTGAGCAGGAAAATAGCTAATTTACACAACCACCACCTTCCCATCTCCAATCCCACTGAAGGGGGAGCAGCAAAAAAGTAGGAATAAGTGACACCCCTTTTAACTTACTTTCATCAGAAGCTGGTTTCAGGGAGGTCTTGCTTGCAGTTTGTGTGCCCTCCTTTGCTTTAGGGGCAGCCCTTTTCTTGGCAGCCTGTGCTTTCTTCTTTACTTCGGGGGCAGCCGTCTTCTTTGCTGCTTGCTTGATGGAACGGGCTTTAGCAGTCATCTTCTTCCCTTTGTATACAGAAGAGAGGCAGTTATAAGAAAACCCACCTTTGTGACTGTTTTGCTTTTTATATTAACATCTTGTTGTGAAGGGTTGTTGTTTTTTTGTATGGCAGCAGCATTCAGTCAAGTGAGCTCTCAGTGCAGCTGAAATTACTCAAGACACTGGTTGACTACTTCAAAGAGAGCTAGAATGAAGACTCATAGGGCTCTCGCAAGATAGGTTAGGCAACTCAGTGAACTTAGCAGGATGCTGAACAATCAAACAATTCTCTAAACACACCGTTACAACCCTGACACAAGTGCTACTGATCGCCATTTTTGTTTAGTTTAAATTACAGGGTGAGCTTTATGGCTGAGTGAGGATTTGAACCCCAGTCTCCTAGATCCTAGTTCAGCATTCTAACCATTACACCACACTGGCTCTCATATGTTTAGTATATTTAGTTGGTGTTGGCCATCAGGCCAATGGTTCAATTAGCCCACTACAGTCATCTGATATTCAGCCAGAGCTCATTTCCCACCATGTTAACAGAGACCCTTTTAGTAAGAGACGTTCAGGGTTTCAAACACAATTGTTGTAGCCACAATTCTTGAAGAGCCATAGCTCATGTTCTGTGCAAACAAGGTCACAGATTCAGTCCCCTGGCACCTCCTTGTAGAATGATCTTTGGTATTACAGAGAAGGGCGTTACCTCACAGCAAGCCATCCTCATCAGCAGCATAAGAAAGGCATGCTCCTTTAAGGCTCAGGTTGGGTGACAGAGGGACAATGGGATGATAAAAGGGATGGTGGGAATTGTAGTGCAACAAAATTGGAAGAATCACAGGTTCATCATCCCTGTCATAGAGCCAAGTCATATATGTGGTCCATCCAATCGAGAATCCCAATTCCAATAGTGACAGCTTACAGTAATTTGCAAGAATGCATAGGACCAAGGCACAAGCTAATGATGAGGCAGTCCATTTCATGCCCTGTCAGACAGTCCCATCATCCACATTTCAAGCTACTCCATTTTGCAATGCTATCCTCACAGAAGATAGTCCAGGCAAATGTTCCACCCTCATCCTCTGTACCTTAATGTTCCTTGCATGTGCTCTGGTAGTTCTGGGCAGCATACTATCTGCAGCAGGCTTATGCCTTAGTATCAAACCTTGCAATATTTGCTTTGTTATTAAGATGAATCATAGAGACAAGGTTGTTCCAATTGCCACTCACTTTTCCTTCCATATGGCTTTCGCTTCTTCTTCGGCACCTCCTTAGCTGGCACTGGTGACATAGGCTCTGCCACCGAGGAAACAGATCTACAATCAGAAGCTACACAGGACACAGGAGACGTTAAGCAGTAGCTAAGTATAAAGACACAGCTGCATGCGGTTTCCAAGCAGGAGGGTTCATGATTAGTTCCCAGTTTAACAGGCTCAGAACACTTTGTATAAAAAGATAAGAGGAGACAGAGAAGGACAGTTTTCTGTCTAGTCTCCCACAAGCCCCCAAGTTTGCTACCTTTGTACATTTTATTCTGGGGCCTCACAATGATTTCATCTTGTAAAGAACGTCAGTGGCTCAGAGTAAGGTAATTCAAAGGTAGAGGAACAAAGCCAAAAGGCTGCTCTAGTCCTCACTGAATGAGCTGCATATATATGGAGCTGGTATTGAGAGCAGAATCAGTTTAACGATCATTTCTGCTTGAAAACATCCTCCCTCCCTCAAAATAGGGGGCTCCTGTTGTTTTGATTTCAGCTTCAGCTCCTCATCAGCTACTGAACCTGCCCATTCTGGTTCCCAGCCTTTAACATGTCCAGGTTTGCTATGCAATAAAGACATAGGGTGGGTTAGGTGGAAGGTACCTCTTTCTCGTAAGAGAAGGAATAGGTCAGATTGCCACCAACACACCTTGAGTGAAACTGGTGATGCTGGATGAAAAGAAGATACATTCTCTTACCTGGTGCTACTGGGGGCTGCAGCTGATAGCCTATCAGCTCACACCAGCCCACAGGATAGATATCTGGGGACTCACAGTCCACCCACTGGTCATATTCGCTGTCCCAACCATCAAAGTGTATCCTGAGGAGCCGATGTACCACTCGTTTCACTGTGGCCACACAGATAAGCCTGGGCTCCATCAAGTCTACTGCTTCTAGCTTGGCACCCATCTTGAAGCCATGGTTTGGGCAATCCTGGGAAAAGGAGCAGCACGATATACCCAACCTCAAATAATAAATATACATCCATGAGGGCTCCCTTCCTTCCTTCCATTTATTTATTGAAGGCACTCAACGTTCTTGTTCTCAGAAATCCAAATTCTGCATGCTGCTCTCTGATTTTAAATTTTTAAGTGTATGCGCACGTGTGCGTGCGCACACACACACACACACAGAGCAGGCTGTAAAAAATTTTTCTTAAATAAATATTTTAATAAATAAATAGCTAATTCTACTGGGGAAGCTTAGCAGTTTAAGTTGAGGGACAGTATGAGTGTCCAGAAATGATATTTGTAATGAGGCAAGGAAGGAATTTAAACGGGGGGGGGGGGGGAGCCCTACACATTTAAGTTAGCAGTACCAATGCCAAGGTTATAAATGAGAGATTTGACTCAGCTGCAGAGTACAGTCTTCTTGATCTCTTTTCAGCAAAGCACACTGTCAAGGGTGATCATTGAAATTCTATGTACGAAATGAATCTTACTTCCCTATCTAGACTAAAATATCCCAGACACTTGGACCTTTCCACTTAGGGAAGCCATTCACAACCCTTGATAAATCTGATTGCCATTTTCTGTAGCTTCAGGGAAACACTTTACACAATATTTCATAAGTATGCTTGCATCTGCACTGTATATAATGGCATTTCTCATAAGGCCATTTGCTTCTCAACAACAGAGCCACTAGTTTAGGGTGATGCTGGTGCCTTTGTGAACTTGCCCTTCCACATGGTACTTACCACGTTGAACAGATGTGCTGGTGCAGCCTTTGACTTGGTCTTTTCTAGATAGCTTGTCCAATTGAAGGTCTTGGCATCATGCCCTGAAGTATGAAGTTTGGGGGGGATGTTACCGGAATGAAACAACCCCCTCATAAACACCACAACCAGAAGGAGCAGGAGAAGCATGCAAGTTATTGCCTATCCCCTCGCACATATTTGTCCAAGAAGCAGCCAATGCCAGTTACAGTGGGGCAAAGCAAAAACAACGTTTGCTTTCCAGAGTGGAGATCAGATAGAACACAATGCAATAGCTATTCAGAAAACCAAGTAGTTCTTGTTTCCAGAGGAGTGCAGAGGCAGGAAAGGATGAACACCAGCTTTTGTATAGCCCTCCGATGCCCCCAAAAGAGAAGAAGGAAACAGCAAGATTCAGAGGCAGGCATTCTATTCAGAGCAAACGCAGGAGGATTGCAAGACAGAAACTGAATTCCAGCCAAACTCCCCATTTTCTTGGGCAGGAAGAAAAACAGAGATCGCCATCTCGATGGCAAAGAAGAAACAGAGTATGTCGGTTTCACACTTATAGTCTAACATAAGCAAGGCTTTCTTAGCATTCTATTTTGCAGAGAAGGAGCTCAATCTGCCACGGAAGCAAGCAAAGAGAAGGAGAGCTTGGGGTCCTCACCTTTCGGAGGCGTCAGTTCAATGTTGTTCTGCTTACAGAAATTGACAGGGAAAATGGAGTGCAAGGAAGCATGGTAGCAGAACCAATCAGAACCATCCTCAGAGGCTGCACCATCAATGCCGATCATGAGATAGCCATCTAAAAGGACCTGAAAGACAGGCCAGGGGTGAGAAAGCGAACCTGAAGGTTGTTCTAAAGTATTTCATAATAGCAGTTTCTAAACTCAACAGAGAGAAGAGCTGGAGCACTCTATGGTGTTAAGTGCCTAAAAATAAGATACTTTCCTCTTAATTTTCTCACTCATTTATTTTTAAAATATTTATAACTTGCTTTTCTTTCAAAAACCAAGATCTGCACTCACATGTGTGTGATTTGAACATCCCATCAACACTGTACAAGCATTACTAGATTTTTAAAAAGCAGACTCATAGCACATAGCCGCTATTTTGTGACTGTTGCCTCCAACGTTTTCTCAAAATTCGAAATCTGCCCACTGGCCCAAATCAGTTGGCTCTAAGGTATATAAATTAGAGCCTTAATTTTTTATTTCATAAAAATTTATACACCGCTTCCTTGTAAGAAAACAACAACCCCAAAGCAGTTCCTTTCTTCCTTCAAAGTCTAACTCCCAATTCCTTGAAAGCGTTGTGCTTGGCTGAAGCAGCCGCTCCCTCTTTTCAGACCAGACTGGCATACCTTACGGACAGTAGCCACACAAATGTTGCCCATATTCAAAGGGTCAATGGCTTCCAGTTTCATGCCTTCCTCAAACCAGCGACCTTCTGGGTAGACAGCGCGCACCTGGAAGAGATTACGGATGAGAAAGAAGTTGGTGATAAAGAAATAAAACACATGCAGGGACATGTGTGGGTAACTAGAAAGACTGACCTTGGTGATTGGGGCGTAGGAGTTCAAATTGCTTTCCAGCTTTGCTGGCTGGCCTTGGGGAAGCAGCACTCTTGTTCTCAGTTAATTATCTGATACACGAGAACAGCAGTGACCTACGTCACAGCATGGTTGCAAGGCCAAGTAGGATAAGCATGATAAAGAGAAAGACAACATCTCCCACTGCTTAAGCTTCCTCCAAGGTCTAGTCCTTCAATAGTGGAATGACTCTTTCCAACCACAGAAAGTCTTCCCCGTATTTTTGCTGCAAGCCATCCTTGTTTTGCTTTCAACTCACGCAGGTCCTGTATCCTATCCCCAATAGCTCAACATTGTAATTTGTTTATTCATATACTGTCTTTTAAAGAGCATCTCAAAGCACAACAGAAAAAAGACAGTTACAGATGGGTGGCCGTGTTGGTCTGCCATAGTCGAAATAAAAAAATTCCTACCTGTAGCACCTTAAAGACCAACTAAGTTAGTTCTTGGTATACCAACATCCCACACAACGATGGTTTACAAGCTATAAGGAACACCATTTCAGATAAAACCACAGCGGACCTTGCCACCAAACTCTGCCAATTTGTCCTTACCCACAACAACTTCAAATTCGGTGATGACCTGTTCCTTCAGATCAGCGGCACAGCAATGGGCACCCGCATGGCCCCACAGTATGCCAACATCTTCATGGCAGATTTAGAACAACGTTTCCTAAACTCCTACCCACTCAAACCTCTCTTGTACCTACGATACATTGACGATATTTTTATCATCTGGACACATGGTCAACAGACCCTGGACACCTTTCACCAGAAATTCAATGATTTTCACCCCACAATCAACCTTACAATGAATCAATCTATGCAAGAAATACATTTTTTGGACACTACTATAAAAATACAGGATGGACGCATAGACACCACCTTATACCGTAAACCAACTGACCGACAAACATATCTACATGCCTCTAGCTACCATCCCAAACATACCAAACAGTCCATTGTATATAGCCAGGCACTACGTTACAGCCGCATCTGTTCCAATTCTACAGACCGAGACTCTCACCTAAGAGATCTACAGCAAACCTTCTCAGAACTAAAATACCCAGCAGATGAAGTTAGACAACAGATCAACAGAGCCAGACTGATACCCAGAGAGAACTTGCTGCAAGACAGACCCAAAAAAGAAAATAACAGAACACCACTAGTCATCACATACAGCTCCCAAGTTAAAACAGTTCAACGCATCATCAGAGATCTACAACCTCTCCTGGACAATGACAGTTCTCTTTCTCAAGCTCTGGGAGGAAGACCTTTCATTGCCTACAGACAGCCACCCAATCTTAAACAACTCCTAACCCACAATAATACTACAACCAGACTTAACACGGACACTGGCACCAGAGCCTGCAATAAACCCAGATGCCAACTTTGCTGCCACATACACCCGGACAACACCATTACTGGCCCCAACAACATCACACATACCATCTCGGGACTATTTAATTGCTCATCGTCTAACATTGTGTATGCCATCAAATGCCAACAGTGTCCTTCAGCTCTCTATATTGGACAAACAGGCCAAACCTTACGCCAAAGAATAAACGGACATAAATCTGACATCAAGAATCACAAAACAGAGAAACCAGTAGGAGAACACTTCAATCTCCCAGGACATTCTATACAAGATCTCAAAGTAGCTGTTTTACTACAAAGGAATTTCAGAAATAGACTGGAAAGAGAAGCTGCTGAATTACAACTCATTACCAAACTTAAAACAATGGAGAAACCTGGTCTGAACAGAGACATCGGATTCTTGTCTCATTATACATGACTAAGCCATTTCTCACCTTCTCACCCCTTGCCTTTTCCTGTAAGACCTATTACAGTCGTTAAGAGTCGTCAACAGGCTCATCTCAGCTATCTGCCTATCTCCGATTCCCACCACCCTTCTAAGTAATACCCCTCCCCACCTTCTCAATATATAGAAGGATCTGGTAACTTCTGTTTCAGTGTATCTGAAGAAGTGTGCATGCACACGAAAGCTTATACCAAGAACTAACTTAGTTGGTCTTTAAGGTGCTACAGGTAGGAATTTTTTTATTTAGAAAAAAGACAGCAATCCATTAAGCAAAGTAAAACAGTGTTAAATCCTTGAAAAATAAAATGCAGCAGCAATTGAGGGCAAATTAACAATACCTCCACTACTACTACTACTACTACTACTACTACTACTACTTTCTTTATTTGCTGCCCATCTGACTGGGTTGCCCCGGCCACTCTGGGCGACTTCCAACAAATTAAAAAACCACAGTAAAACACCAAACATTATAAACTTCCCTATACAGGGCTGCCTTCAGATGTCTTCTAAGAGTCAGATAGTTGTTTATTTCCTTGACTTCTGACAAGAGGGCATTCCACAGGGTGGGTGCCACTACCAAGAAGGCCCTCTGCCAGGTTCCTTGTAACTTCACTTCTTGCAGTGAGGGAACCACCAGAAGGCTCTCAGAGCTGGACCTCAATGTCTGGGATAAACAATGGGGGTGGAGACGCTCCTGCAGGTATACAGAACTAAACTATAAAGAACTAAGCATCAGCAAAAGCCTGGGAAGAGGCACTTCAGAAGGTGCTGAAACACCAACAGTTCTAGTGCCTGTCTCAGTTCCAGGGCAAAGTGATTCTATGGAGAGCCACCACAGAGAAGCCCCCCCCCCCGACTGGTTCATAGAACACTGAGCTCCTTGGGCGCTACAAAAGCTAGTCCCTTGCAAGGTAGGAGAGGGATTTCAAGAGCTCCATAAACCACCAATCCCCCAAATGGTGCAAATCCCATCTCACTTGGAGACCAAAGAAAAGAAAGAGACCATAAACCTTTCCCACCTTCTTGAAGAGATATGGAACAGCATCACAGTAGATCTTCCGGAAGGTAGGGTGGTGTGCCATGTCATTAGATTTTTCTTCCAGGAAAGACATAAAAGGATATTGAAAGTAAGAAAGAGTGAAACAAGACACCTCGAATTTGCTAGTTAGCGGTCATCTTTTGGCAAGGAAAATTCTTCTTCTTCTTCCATTTAAAAATTGTTTATTTGCCACAGCATACATTTCAAACATTCTCATCATCTTAAAAACCGTCAAATAACACATCATGTGCTCCAATCTCATTAAAAGGAAAGAATACATTCTATCTGCAACAATTTGAAAGGTTAAAATATATACTTCAAGTAGAAGAGTAGTTTTTCTCCTATGTAAATCCTCACCCGTTCTCTTTATGCTATGGCCAACCCTTCTAGACCAGCCAACAGGGTGGATTAAGGGGCTCCACATGTGGCACCAGAAATCATCAACGCTGTCCCCGTCTTCATAGAGAAGCCTCAGGCGGCCACCAATCACGGTGTCCACGACAGCCACACGTATCCGAGAAACACGGGTCTTGTCCACCACTTCCAGTCTCATGCCTTGGCGGAAGGGATACTTCATGTTCTCAGTCATCTGAGTAAACAAGAAGAGAGATGCTCTGCTGGTTCCATGTCTGCGACTCTCCACCACAGAGATTGCGCAACTCTCTGCACTTTTACGCTTCCTCCTCTAGAGTGCAGCCTTGCAGTTCTTCTTTAACATGGGATGCCGCATGAATCCAAAAAAACCCCAATTGCTGATGCCTCCATGTCAACATAAAAGCATTCGGCCATCCATTCAGACTGGATTTTTTTCAAACACTTTCAGTAGCCCAGGTCATACACCCATAGTTAATGGTTTAGCATGAATGCAGACATGGCTCCTACTTCACTCCTTCTCTAGCTCGAGTGGGAGTCACGAACCATTGGCCTTGGCTTAGTAATACATCTGAATAAATTTTGGCTTCTGGACTCATTTGATTGAATCCCCAGTTCCGATGCAGTATTAAGCCAGGGGCCAGGGTTTGTTGGCCCTGCTCAAGAAGAAGTAAAGCAGCCGCCTTCTCTGCATTCATACTAAACCATTAACTATTATTTACCATGAAATGTGAATGCTGCCATTGCCACTTTTGTGTCGCCCAGAGCATTTAGATAAATAAAACCACAATCTAACCTGATTTATTACATTTGTCTCCTGCCCTTTCTTCAAGAAGCTCAGGGCAGCATACCTGGTTCTTCCTCCTTTATCCTCACAACAACCCAGAGAGGTAGGCTAGGCTGAGAGAGAGAGAGAGAGAGAGAGGCTTGCCCAAGGTACCCTAATGCCACACTGACTGTTTTGTTGTGGGGGGAGTCTCAGTCAAAATTCCAGAACCTTCCTTGGATTCACATTCTGTGTTAATGGGTCATGCCCCACATCTCTGGCAGAAGCAGATTTAGCCAACAAAGTGCTGTAAACCAGGAGATGGAGCTACGAACCAGGAAGACACCTGAAGGCAGCCCTGTTTAGGGAAACTTTTAACGTTTGGTGCATTACTGTATTTTAATATTTTGTTGGAAGCCGCCCAGAGCTGAGGAAGCCCAACCAAATGGGCAGGGTATAAATAAATAATAATAATAATAATAATAATTATTATTATTATTATATCACAACTCTGGCAAACCAGACTCTTGTGTCCCCTGCACGAATCTGCCATATGTGGATACAGTCATACCTGGGGTTGAAGTTGCTTCAAGTTGAGCGCTTTCGGGTTGCGCTCCTCGGCAACCCGGAAGTAACAGAATGCATAACTTCTGGGTTTTGCCACTTGTGCATGCGCAGATGGTCAAAATGACGTCATGCACATGCGCGGAAGCGGCGAATCACGACTCACGCACACGTGGGTTACGTTTACTTCAGGATGCGTTTACTTCAGGGCTCCGGAACAGATCCCGTTTGTATCCAGAGGTACCACTGTATAACTGACCTACTTTACAATGCTACTGGCTTCTTGAAAATTAATAAAATTATTTAATAATAAAAAATACAATGTGACGGGGGGGGGGATACCCAACTAACTCATACCCAGAGTGTACCTACGGAAACAAATGGACCTAAGTCCATTGTTTTCAGTGGGTCTCCTCTAAACATGGCTAACATTCTGTATTATCTGTTGTAAAGATTACTGAGATAATATATGAGAAGCACTATGAACTTTAAAAAAGCTCTAGAGGGGAAAAATATATGAAAAGCATTATTATTAAACAATGACCTTCTGCCTGATCCTACCCATATTTATTAAAAGCAGATCCAACAGATTGCAGTAGAAACACAGGTGCAAATAATTGCAACCTTGATATCACCTAGAAGCAGTAACTCACTGGGTCTCCCCCAAACAGGAAGTCTCCTTGCCCCTAACAGCCTAATATACCATCTCTAGCCAAGGCAGCCGTGTAAAAGGGGGGAGGGGGAAGAAGGCATAACGAAGTATAACACTAATTACCCTCTCACAACGAACATTCTGAAGAGACTAATCAACGCTGCTTAGTGATTCCAACCCTGCATCACTGGTTCGTGCCTGTTTTCCTGTTTAAATGTGGAAGCTAAAATTGCAAAAGCTCTTCCTCAATCCGCCATCTCACTATTCAGAGGCACAGATTATGAAGAAAAATCCCTTCCGGCCAAAGATCCCTTTCTAAAGTGTGCCAGCAGGGGGCGCCCCTCTCCCTCCAGCAGCAAATATAGCTAAACTGAGTTTTGAGGTGAGCTAGTGAAGGCAACAGACCACACAGCAGGGTTTTAATTGCTCTTTATTTAGTCTTTTAAACTGAAGGACATCATGTCACGAATGTGGGAGATTACAGCTAACACATTCTGTTCATGTCTATCAAACAAATGCACTGGGCAGAACCCAAACACTCTGAAGAAAATTCTACCAACTTAATGCAATGCTGCTTATCCCAGACACGGCTCAGTCCTGAAACACATTGTGCGTTTCAGTGCACTGCATTCACATCCACACTATGCATTTAAAGCACTGTCATATCACTTTAACAGTAACTTCTCCCAGGGGTTCATGGGAACTGTAGTTTGTTAAGGGTTCTGGGAGTTGTAGCTCTGTGAGGGGTAGTATCCTAACAACTCTCAGCACCCTCTCAGTTCCCAAAATTCTTTGGGGGAAGCCGTGAGTGTTGAAATGCTGTAAGAGTGCTATAAATGTATGGTGTGGAACTTGTAGAAGTGTCTTTCCCTTATCACTAATTTCACCAGGCCTTCCAGACAGAGGTGAGCTCCAGCACGGCTTGCAGGCCATATTAAATCTGAACAGGCTACTGCAGCCTCCGACTCTGTGGTCTCTGGATGTTTGGACTACAATTCACATCCGCCCCAGCCAGCATGAGCAATGGTCAAGGATGATGGGTGGTGTATTTCTACACATGGTGAGGGTACCAGCTTGGGCTATTGGAAGAATGGATAAGCAGAAAGGCCTTGATTCTTTCCTCTGTGTGCAGGGGGCTGGGGGGAGAAAGTTTTTTTCCCTCACCTTTATATGAAAATCCACAGGGATAGTCCTGGCTCCCACAAGCTTTTTCATGAGGTACCCCTTCCAGTCGGTGTACTTTGAATGGATGGCTGTACAAAGAGGTATAAGATTGCCCAGGTAAATAATATTTTGATCTGAGAATTTTGTTTTTATCCATCATGACTGTCTTGGTTGTATCTGTATCCAATACAGTACTGTTGTTTTATTATGAAAGTGTGATTTTTAACTGCTATAAATTGCCCTCAATATTACATATGTGGTTGAAGGCTGGGATAATTATCTTCATATAATTAAAAAATAAACTTAGCACGCCTTTCATTCCTGAATGAAACACAGGGATTTCCTCATTTTTCTTTTTCTCTGGTTAAACGTAAAGCCTCCTTTCAGTTTACACTCACCCCCAAAATTACCTGCAGCAACTTGCTTTGCTCCTTCAAAACACTGTAGTCTCTCAACAAAAGCATCAGCAACATCTGAGTCTCAACATACTACCACCCTGAACAGGCTCTAAATTTTTGATGGAAACTTTAGAGGTGACTACAGATCACCTTAAAGTGCAGTAAATTTCTTTACATTTTGACAAGGGAAAGTTCTGCACTACAAGAAGTTAAATTATCCGACCTGCAATAACTACTTATTATTATTTATTTCATTTACCAGTTGCTTTTACAGTAAAATGTCTCAAAAGTTTGTAGGGTCCAGGCTGGGAGAGAGGTGGTCCTTGAGGCATTGCGGTCCTGAGCCATAAAGGGCTTTAAAGGTCATAGAATCATAGAATTGTAAAGTTGGAAGGGATCCTCACGGTCATCTAGTCCAACCCCCTGCAATGCAGGAATTTCAACAAAAGCACCCATGACAAATGGCCATCCAACTTTTCAAAAATGAGGGTTGCTAAAAAGTTGTAAGATGACTTGGTAATTCAAAAGACATTTTGGTTAAATTAATATAATTTAGCTTCGCATGGTACATAGAATGTGTGTAAAATTGCACAGAGGTAATTTAAAATGATTGCCAAGTACTTGTGGTTATATTATACGTCAATATTTTTTATTGTCATAATCATTATTATTAGGCATTACCTCACATTTTCGGAAGGTAAAATTAAAATTCTTTGGTTTTCTTAAAAGCAGTTTATGCGTTTTTTCATCAAACGTAGACTTACCAAGCTAAATGTTGTCCAATCACAAAAATAATAGCAGATTTGAATTCCTCACACTCAAAAACATATTTTTAAGACTGCTTTCTGAAGAATTTTGCAAAAATTAAGTTTTACCCCCTAAAATGACACATCCACACGAAAGCTCATACCAAGAACTAACTTAGTTGGTCTTAAAGGTGCTACTGGAAGAATTTTTTTTATTTTACATCCTAGTGGGACAGTCATCTAGAACAAGGGGTTGTACTATTTGGCCTAGAAAGCCCCACTCCCCAATACACCCGTTTCTCGTTCATCTCTGCTTTCTCAGTCCCCTAAACAAAAATTGTCATATTGTAAGAACTCTCAAATTTACAAGCATACATGCAATTTGATAACTTTTTGCTAATGTTCCCAATGTATTCCAACGTTCAGCATTTAAGATTAATGGGCATGATCCAACTTGAGAAAAGGCAATGATGCAAATTATGAGTTAAATAAACCCCCAAAGCTGGTCAAGACTCAAAGACACTTACACTGGGGAGGCACCAGGATTTTGCTGTTAACAGCACACCAGCCAATAGGGTGAACGTCCACAGTACCCAAGTTGACCCAAAAATCACTGCTAGAGTCATTCTCAAAGCCTTCATAACGTAACAGTGCCTTGTAACCTGCAAGGATTGATTTGGAGACAGCAAGGGAAAACAAAAGAACATTTTATTACGTCTCTAACACTGTCACCCTCCTTTTCTGATAACTATAGAACTAAGTTCCTTCAAGACAAACTCTGTTCTCAGTGTATGGACCACTGGATGCCTCCAACCACAGGGCTTCTACCACTTGTTTTAGGAAGTTGCTCCACAGCCTGAATAACTTTGCCAGCTGGGAAGATAGCCTAGTGTCCTAATTCAGCTCCCCAAATCTTTTACAGTTATGCCCTGTTACCAAGAATGCTCTCAAGGCCCATCTGGAACCCTGGGTTGGGACACAGCATAGCATGGCAAGTCTGGAAGCCTATTCCACCAGTGCTCTAGCAGAATGCTTCCCAAACTGTGGGTTATGACCTGCAAGTGGGTCACAGGCTTTATTATTTTTATTGGGATGTCTTAAGCCAGGCATAAGCAAATTTGGCCCTCCAGATGTTTTGGGACTACAACTCCCATCATCCCTAGCTAACAGGACTAGTAGTCAGGAATGATGGGAATTGTAGTCTCAAAAACATCTGGAGGGCCAAGTTTGCCTATACCTGGCTTAAGCAGTGGTAATAAAATAGGCAAACATGTATTTAGAATGCATGAAACTGATGGCTGCCAAAGACCTGAGGTCCAAAATTCATTTGACAATATATCAATGGGTCCCCTACCATGCCAGGTAAATTTGGGCTTGTGAGTCACCATACCAAAACGGTTGGGAAACCACTGCTCTAGCACTTGCACTGCCAAATGAACTTCCCTAGCAAACTGAGATCTACTAATAAGGCCTTGGTACAGATTCCAACTACTGTGGAGGTGAGCATATTCTCTACAATAAGAAGGGGCTTCTCTGTTGCAGCCCCAATTCTTTGGAATGCCCTCCCACAAGAGGTGCATGCAGCCTCCTCTCTGCTGTCCTTTTAATAGACAAGCTAAAACCTCCCCTTTTAAAAAGGAAAAGAGAGCCTTCCATTGCTGTGTTGCTAATTCTCTGTTCTGTTACTTCTCTTGGGCTGCTTTTATCAATAATGCTTTTAATGCAAGTTTTCAAATTAAATTATGTTTTGCGCAATAGATCTGAAACTTGCTTGAATAGCTGCATATCAGTGTTAAAAAGTAAGTACTGTACATAACGTTTTATAATGCTTTTATTCCCTTTTAAATATGTTGCCTGCCTCAAGTCTCCAGATAGAAGCAGATGTACATTCAAATAACAATAAGGAAAGTAAATTACTCTTTTCTGTTATCCCCCCCAAGAGACCCACCTGCAATCTTAACAACAGAGGCAATCCAATACACACGACTGGGGAGCACAGCATCACTGTTTAACACTTCTACCTTCATCCCTTTTATCACATCTTCCCATTGATCATAAAGAGGCACCTGATGATGGAGTGGAGAACAGATTGAAGCAGAAAAACAGGGAGGCATAGAAAGAATAGCAAAATGTCAGAATAATTTATATCTGCTTGTGTGTGTATGGATGTGCTATTGTGCACATGTGTGATGAGCAGGTGAGGGAATTGCTTTTAACAAAGAACTTTGTGCCCTTAAGTCTGTTAGTTTCCGTTTCTCTAGCACCTTTCTAGGTAAAAATGTGATTGTGGGAGAAAAGGGGGCATTACCTCCAACACCAGATGGAGAGTCTGAAGTTGGCCATTCTCCTGTTCATCTTCACAGCCGTGAATAGAGCATTGTTAATCATACAGTGTAGGTTTCTCATTATTGTAGAACAGCTTATACTTATTTTATGGTCATAGCAGTTTGCACTAGTTTTAATGTTAGCTAACAATTTGTTTAAATGTTACCCTTTCTGGCAACACTAAATTTAATTGTTCACATATTTCTAAGCTGATTGCCAAATCTAATTGGGATCCATTTGCAGGATAAAGGTAAAGGGACCCCTGACCATTAGGTCCAGTCGTGGCCGACTCTGGGGTTGCGGCACTCATCTTGCTTTATTGGCCAAGGGAGCCGACATACATCTTCCGGGTCATGTGGCCAGCATGACTAAGCCGCTTCTGGTGAACCAGAGCAGCACACGGAAACACTGTTTACCTTCCCGCCAGAGCAGTACCTATTTATCTACTTGCACTTTGACGTGCTTTCGAACTGCTAGGTTGGCAGGAGATGGGACCAAACAACGGGAGCTTACCCTATCGCGGGGATTTGAACCGCCAATCTTCTGATCGGCAAGCCCTAGGCTCTGTGGTTTAACCCACAGTGCCACCCGCGTCCCATTTGCAGGATACTATTAAGCTTTTTATCATTTGGAAATCATAGCACAGTTTACGATATGGATATTCAAAGTCATCTTGATTTGATATTCTTGTTTAAAAACAAAATTTAAGCTACTCTGAGCACTTTCCTGGGGACCCTTCTTATCTTATCAGGAGCCTACAACACAACACATATGGGCTTGATGGAAAGTAGGGAGTGCTCACATGTTTGAAACTGCCAACAGGCGCAGCCTTGCATCCATGGTCCTGCAGATACGCTCCCCAGTCAAAGCCAACGATGAGAGCTGGGAGGGGACACAAGAGACCATCTCAACACAGAAGGTTCAAGGTTGGCAAACAGATTCGCCACAATAGGACAAGGACAGATATGGGGACATCTTCTATTGGAGCATCATCCTCTTGGTGTAAGACACTGTGAGTTTCCGAAGAGCTCAGACATCTTTATCCAGTAGAAAGGAGAAAATAGCTAGATCTATTATAGAGAGCGCAGAACAGTCCAGACGTTTTTAGACTTATCCAAAAGCAGAGACTAGTTTACAAGGCCAACAAGTCTGAAACGCACCACCAAAAAACAGGAAGGGGACGCACAACTCTCTCTCTCTCTCTCTCTCTGTGCCATGAAGGCACTCCTTCACCTTGCATCCACATCTATATAGTGGTTATACATTCATTCTTCTCTTTCAGCTGGCATATTTTATTCAACCAGAAATACTTTTGTGCATGGTTCTGATGAACTTCCTATTCACCTTGAGGTTTGAAGCAAGCAACCTCTGCCCACTTGCCAGCACTTACCATCCTGGCCAGTTGGCGTTCCATCTGCCAGCTGCCCTGTCCCCTGCGTATGGAGAAAAGCCCCAATTTTTGCAGACCAGGCTGCCTTGTGCAAGACTTTGGCTTTTTTCGTAGGTGGTTTGCCCTGTGAAAGTGTGACAAGACAAAACAAAACGATAAGGAGATGTTAATTCCCAATAGCCTTCCAGTGACACAAGGGACAGACAAATCTTGCTGCCTGTGATAGATTGGCAGGT
Source organism: Podarcis pityusensis (assembly GCF_964106645.2). Classification (NCBI taxonomy): domain Eukaryota; kingdom Metazoa; phylum Chordata; class Lepidosauria; order Squamata; family Lacertidae; genus Podarcis; species Podarcis pityusensis. The sequence continues at coordinate 32,266,191 of NC_138035.1, read as the reverse complement.
TAAATGGATCAAACCAGAAGGGCAGCTTTAACGAGTACAAGAAAGTCTTGTGGCACTGAAACGGATTACAAGTAGCTTTCCTAAATGAGAAGTAACTTTGTTATCTGTATATGAAGAGATGTGGCATGATATTTTAAAGACTATTGCTTCTCTCATCAGATGTATCTGACAAAATTACTCCTGGCCTAGGAAAGCTCATGCAACCGTATGTTTTGCAGTTTTCCAAAGGTGCCAGCGAATTCTTTTTGCCATTCAAACGGAAAAGGAGCGCAATGCAGAACTTTCTGCTACTTTCACAAGACGATGACAAAAACAACTATTAATCTTTCCCTTGCCTTTTATACACATGCTCAGAGTGGTCGACATGATTTAACAGTTGGAAAATATGGAACTCTGTCCCTGAAAGGCTCACTCCAAGTTATGGAGAAGGAAATGATATCAAGAACAGAAAGAACTAACTTATTTCCTAAAACCTACCCGATACCTTCATTTTCTTTTGAGGAATCCCTCTTCTTCTCCAACTCACTCTCTTATCTTTGAACTATGCTGTGTCCTGTCAACTAGTGGGGTTGTCCTTTTTCTCCCTTCTGGTGCCTCCTCTCATACAGGAAATGCTTGCAAAAGATCACACTTTTTATTCTAAATTTTGAAATAAACCACCACCCCTGGTGTCATATTCACAATTTCTTAATTGTACAATATTAGAGATTCCAAATAAGGCTTACTTATACAAGATTGTGTGTTTTTGAGAGATTAGTCAATCTGGAATAACCACCACTCTGTGTTTTTTCATTACAATCACTGACAATGTTTGTTTTTTAAATCACACTCCACAAAAGCAAGCATTGGAAAGGGCCTCTTCAGTAACCTGTTTGCAAATATGAAACAGCAGTTAAAGGGCAACTGTTCTGTGCTAAGTGATCTTTAATATGCTGGTGCATGTGGGTGTGCAATTCTATGGGGAAAGCATGGCTTTTCCAACCTCAGCTCTCCCCTCCCCTGCCAAAAGCTGCTTCCAAATAATTAGTTATCCAGTGTGGCTGTCTGCTAGGTGCCTCCTAGAACCTAAAGTCCCTGCTTCATGGGAGAATGGCTTTTCGAATATCCCTGGCAGGACTCCAGCACTGCTTACTGTTATTTCCATGCCTCGTTTAGCAAACAGCAGCCTCGTTAAGTGGGCCTTGCTCACCTGCAGCCTTGCCAGGATGCTGGCCTTCTTGGAATTTGAAGAGTAGCTTCTGGAGCAGGAGACGCTGCAGAAACGTTTGGTCTTGGAGAAGAAGGCATCTTTTGTGCCCACAATCCCACACATCTCACAGACAGCTGAGGGGGCACAAATACAACAGGCCTCAGCAGCAGGAAGCAATTCAGTTCCACCAGAAAAGTCCAAGGCTACCAACGGGGATGATTAAACTAAGGTTGACTGGGAGCCACCATCTCCTCCAAGCTAGGAGGAACTGTTTATGTCTCACCCACCCCCAAAACAAGGGGTGAACCTAGGGGGAATCCTAGAGCCAGTTGGCATGTAAGAAGGGAGGTAGCAACAAAGGGGGAAGTAAAGGGGCATTTGTTGCTACTGACACAAACTGCTCTTGTCCTGGCATTTCAACTAGCGGATCAGAAGGAGAGAGCAGAGCCCATAGTGTGCTTTAGGATCCCAAAGAGAGACACCTGAAGGAGTTAGAGAGTGCCAGTTATTGCACTGGCCACTAGGAGCATCAACCAAGTTGGATAAAAAGCACAAAGCTGACAGTACTGCATTGCATTGCATAGTATTGACTATAAAGCAGAGAGATAAACTACTTCCATTAGCTTGGCGCTCAAGAGGGAACCTGTACCTCCAATAGGAATTGCATGGGTTGACCCAAACATCACACAAGCACACCCTATGAGGCTGCCCAAAAGCACCTCTGCATGGCAGTGCTCCAACACAGGAAATGTGTTACAATGCAGATAGACTCCTGATTGCAGAATTTTGTCTTGAAGCTAGATTTGGTAACTTAAATAAATTCCACCACAAAAGCTGTGACCTAATGGATTGGAAAGAGCCTCTACTCCACCCTCTCATTTTGGACACAAAGGATGGCTAGCTTTTGGGTCCTCTGGGTATATGCACACCTACACCAACACACACACACATTCTCTCTCTCCCCCTCTTTCTCTCTCTTTCTGCCACCATCTTCTCTCTCTCCTGGGGCACCCCACTTTCTCTCCTGGCCATTCCGTTTTCATACATGCACAGTCCCATAGCTCACTTCCCCTTTCCTTCCTACCCACTTGGTCACTCTACTTTCTAATTCTTTTAAATATTTATTGAATTTCATAACAATTAATGATACAAATCTCATTCATCATGTTATTTACAATTATTCTCCCTCCCCTCCTCTGGACTTCCCTCAACTTGCCCTCTGCTGAGTTATTTATTTAGTTTTATTTATCGTATCCTTTCACAACTTCATTTGAATAACAGATATTTTAGAGAAATGATAAGGGATTTTATGTTTATGTAGGCCACTCTACTTTCTGTTCAGCTTCTCATTTGTCAACCTGAGCCTTGAAAAGCACACAGAGTAGAAAGAGAAAGTGAAAAAGATTGTCATTCTTTCAACTTCCTCCTTTGCTTCTGTGTACTTTTCAAGGGGGAAATTGGAAAGCATCTAAGCCACCTCATGATGAAGGGAGCAGAGAGCAGGAGGCACCACTGCACCCTTGGGCACCATGTTGGTAATCCCAACTGTATCTAGCTCCATTCTGATATCACCATTCCACAATTTTCAAGAAAGCTTTGTAGCTCATCATGAGGAATTGCTAGATATGGTCTGGTACACTCAGCTGTGCACATATAACCCACCTTGCGGGAGTTGCACTGGTCCTGTTTTATGATTTTTAGACACATTACCCCCAAATGTACAAGTCTGACCCTGCACACGTCTCCTCTCAACACAAACCTTCTTACTAAGGAAGCATAACACCAGGAATACGATAAGAACAAATTATCAAGATTGTACTTTTTTAAAAAAAATGTTTATTTCTCAAATGGATTTTGAGTACAAAATTTGAATTTTCTGGGCAGAAGCTTTGCTTGCGAAACAATATAGAATAATTGAATTGTTTAATTTCATGTTTTTTAATAAGACATATATTTTCAGGCTGTATTGTTTTAAAGCTACCACTAAAAACAAGTGTAAAAATTCAAACACAATTTACGTTCAAATTATAACATACAGTATTTCTACATACAAGTTTCCATAACTGCACTGAATTCATGGAAAATGTATGTCAAAATCTTTAACCAAACTTTTTTTTAAAAATGGCTTGTTTGAAATTGTTTTCTTGGGGGCAAGGCCCTTGTAGATTTAAAAAGTGGGCAGAACTGCATGATAGCGAAATTTTGAATTCTTCCATCTTTACACACCACTGTTTTTTCATGCAATACCATATGGCTAGGCATACTCCGTATATGCAATACTCCCTGACCATGTCTGTATGAGATAATATATCACACACACTCTCCCTGCTAAAAAGCTGATATTATATTTCTTTTTGGCTCATCCTCCAAATGTAGTGTATTCCATCAACTATCTCTACCGCCCCCCACTCTAGAAAGAATAAAACTGCTTTGTATTCAATCATTTACAGCCTTCCTTTGCCACAAAACACAAGTACCTGGCTCAGAACCACTTTCATCTGGCAATCGGCTGGTAGGTTTTTGGGCCTGTGGAGGCAATGTAGGCCGTTCCCCAGCTTCTCGATCTGCTGCTTCATTCTCACTAGAGTCTTCCAGGAAGGAGGTACTGCCACTCTCTCCACTGCTGCTGTAACGCCGGCAGCTATCATAACCCCCAAAGAGGTCCAAGTCATCATCCACTTGCTCCTCATTCTTCTGCTCCAAGGATGAGGACTTGCAATGGGCCGGAGACTCCAACTAACAGCAAAACAGACCGGAGTATATTTGAAACACACCCACAGGCATGATGGTGGGAAAGAGGCATTCGGTTCGCATATATCAGAGGCAGAATCATTTGAGCAGGCTATTAGCCAAGGAAATGTCGGTACTTCCACTAATGATGAGGTCCCATACTCCCTCAATATGCTACCCTTAAAATATTACATATTTATTTCAAATACTGTGATGTTTCCTTTAAGCCCAAGCAGCTAACAACAACAACAACAACAACAACAACAACAACAACAAACTAGAACAATTTAAAACCAAACACATATCAAATATCAAGTGAAAATATTTTCAGACAGTAAGTGGAAGAGTAAACTGGAAGAGCTACAGAAAACGACAAGCAAATTATCAGATGCTGGACTAAATAGGCCTTAGGTCTGATCCAGCAGAGATCTTCTTTGGGTCTTAACAAAAAGAAAGTTAATTGGACAAACAAATAATATCCATTAAAATTCCAGGAGAATGGAAGCGTTTTCAACTGGTGCTAAAAAGGCAGAGTCAAGTCCAGCCAAGTTTATTAGGGAAGGTGGGATATATATGACTAACAACATGAAGATGCATCTCTGTTCATTTATCGTGTGCTTTAAAATCTTTAATCCTGAAGTCATGATAACTCTCAAAATTTTAGGATTGACTTTTTGAGGTCTTTAGTGAGCATCACATAAATTGCATAAGGCACAATCAGAAAACAGTGATGTGGTAGTAGTGGGCAATTGCACAAAAAGAAGAAGAAAAAGTAAAACTGATGTATATCCTAAGGAGTACACAAAATCAAGTTAGAATAATGGGGGGGAATGATATAACTGTATATCATTTCAGTCTTCTTTGACGTTTCATAACTTCAATCTTTGCTAGCATTTTCCCTTTTTTCTTTCTTTCAGGGAACACTGTCTATGTTGATGCATCTTCCCCGGAGAACTCCTGAGCATCTGCTGTGGAATTTCTGCATATTGCAGAGGATTCTGGGGAATTCTCAATAGCTTCTCTCAAGTCCATTTGAAGTGACACCCTGGTCCATTGGGCCTAGACATCACCCTGACCCAACTGACCACATGAAACATGCCCTGCACCTGCCCCTCTCCTAGGCAGTGCATTATATGAGATAATCCATAAGTGCAGACATGTTACCTTTCAGGATTGCCAGAATTTCTAAAATTGCCCGGAGGGCCAGAACATGCTTTTAAACCCACTGACCTGTGCAATCCTTCTACACATCAGAAATTTAGGGGCAAAGCAGACAGGATGTTAAACACAGTTGGCAAAAAGAGAGAGAGATAACTGTACATCTAGTTCCCCCTCCTACTTGCTGGATTCAAGCAATGTTAGGACACTGTAGGCAGACATGTATGAGGGAAACCCCAGCAAAGCAAACAAGTGAGTTAAGAAGACTTTGGGGGTAAGTGGCCATGACTATAGCCCAGCTCTGTAAAGACATGAGGTAAACAGTGAAGAAGAAAGAGTTGTTAAGCACCTTTGTGAGTTTAGCAACATACTGAGGAAGCCAGTGCAGCAGCGGCGTAGCGTGGGTTATCAGCACCCGGGGCAAGGCAAGTAATTTGCGCCCCCTAACCCGGGGCAAGGCAAGTACAGTGGTGCCTCGCAAGACGAAATTAATTCGTTCCGCAAGTCTCTTCGTCTTGCGAGTTTTTCGTCTTGCGATGCACGGTTTCCCATAGGAATGCATTGAAAATCAATCAATGCGTTCCTAGGGAAACCGCCTTCAGACCAGGTCCGGGGACAGTCTGTCCCCGGACCTCTTCTGAAGGCTGGGGGGGGGGGGACAAGGGCTTTTCTTCCCACCCCCAGCATTTTAAAAAACCCCAGGACAGCGGAGGACTTCTCCGCTGTCCGGGCGATCTTAAAATGCTGGCGGGCGGCATTTTAAAATCGCCCCGGACAGCGGAGGACTTCTCCGCTGTCCGGGGCGATTTAAAAGCCCCTGGGAAGGCAGGCAGGGGGGACAAAGACTTTCGCCCCCCGCCCGCCTTCAGAAGGTGTTCCCGCCCCCCGCCCCGCTTCGGAACAGTGTTACGAAGTGGGGCGGCTGGGGCAGGTGTTCCGGCCCCCCTCCCCGCTTCGGAACAGCGTTCCGAAGTGGGGCGGCTGGGGCAGGTGTTCCCGGCCACCCGTCCCGCTTCGGAACAGCGTTTTAAAATGCTGGGGGTCGGGAGCGAACGCTTCGCTCCCGACCCCCAGCATTTTAAAATCTCCCCGGGACAGCAGAGACTTCTCTGCTGTCCCGGGGAGATTTTAAAATGCTGGGGATCGGCAGTGAACGCTTCGCTGCCGACCCCCAGCATTTTAAAATCGCCCGGGGCAGGCGGGGGGGGAAGGCAGGCGGGGGGGAGCAAAGACTTTTGCCCCCCGCCGGCCTTCAGAAGAGGTCCTCTTCTGAAGGCCGGCTGTGGGCGAAAGTCTTTGCTCCCGACCGCCAGCATTTCCCTATGGGCTTTCGTCTTGCGATGCAAGCCCATAGGGAAATTCGTCTTGCGAAGCGCCTCCAAAACAGAACACCCTTTCGTCTTGCGGGTTTTCCGTCTTGCGAGGCATTCGTCTTGCGGGGCACCACTGTACAGTAATTTACTCTCCCAAGCAGCAGCAGCAGCGAGGCTTCTCTTTCCCCCGCGCTCTCCTGGAGCTGCCTCTTTTCTTTCCTTTTTTCCCTTCCTCCAAGGCTTTTCGCTTTCTCTCCTTAATTGATTCCTCCTCCACACCGCAGCGTTTCCTAGCTGCTTCCCCCCCCCCTTCCCCTCTCTCTCCTCCTCGCTCTGCTTGCCTTGCCCTGCACCGGCAGCAGCAGGCGCAGCCAGACCCCCGCCAGCCAGCCCGCCCGCCCACCCGCCCACCCGGCTTCCTCTCCTTTTTTTGCCCGCGGCAGAAGGCTTCGCTCTCCCCCTTCCGCGACCTCCTCGCCAAGCCGAGCGAGCGCGGGCTCCCTAACCCGTGGATTTTAGTAGGGGCAGAGAGCTGCTAGTGCGAGCGCGCCCCCCGCCCATGTTGCGCCCGGTGCGGCCGGCCCCCCTGGCACCCCCCACGCTATGCCACTGCAGTGCAGTCAAACATCCTACCACCTTGGTTTTTCTTTCTAATTCAAGAAGATTGCAATGCCAAGCGGGCAGCAGATACCCATAGTAGCCCACTACTATTTGGGGTGACAAAAATCTGGCCACATCCAGTAGAGATTACTTGAAGCAGATTAGTCCAATCTTAACCACTTTTTGCAAGTATAACCATCAGGACATTTCCCACCTATGTTCAATGCATGTTTATGGGAGAATAAAAAAATAATCTAAGCTACATCTTATGAATATAAAGCCCCAGCAAATAGCTATTATATACTAAGTTATTCAACAGGAAGGACATGTATTATTTTTAGCATATTTGTTGTGAGGGACCAAGCAATATGCTGTATTGATTAAGTCCATTTACCCAGCAAGCCACCAAATCACTACTGAGTTCATGAAGTTCTTTGCCTATGACTACTCATCCAGCCATAATGCACCCTACAGCTGGAACCACCACATCATAAATATCAAATTCCATTTCCTGTCTGAGCTCCACCCTCTTCCACAAAGCATTCCTTTAATCCCAAGAATAACCAGTTATACACTCCTAACCAATTAGCATCTTCCAATCAATGTTGCATTAGCAAATACAACCCTTCTAAATTTGCACAGGATTGCAGACTGGTGAACTCACCAACCTTTGGGCCCAATCTGGAGAAACTGTCAATGGACAGCATGCAACAAAGCATACACCAAAACTAATTCTACTGACTACAGTCTAATTTCAGTGGAAGGATGGGGCCATGTGGGGAAGACCTATCCCGGTCCAGCCACGGGCACAAAACTGGCGACTCCTGAACTATACTGATGGTGCTCAAACAAATACCAGTAGCTGGATGCATGCACATGAAAGCTCATACCAATAACAAACTTAGTTGGTCTCTAAGGTGCTACTGGAAGGATTTTTTTTATTTTGTTTCAACTACGGCAGACCAACCCGGCTACCTACCTGTAAACAACAGCTGGATGTTACTCTTATTCTATTGATACTTAACTGTTCACTATGCAACCTGTCATTTAGTTTTAATAGCAGCCAGCTACAAATTTAATAAGCTGTTTGATAAGCAAGAAGCAGCGAATTGCACACAGAGCAAAGCCAGGAGGTAATTAGCCAATATGCTTTCAACAGGTCTAGCGCTGTCTCACATACATCTTTCAATACTTAAAGGAAACTTACATGTGTGCAGGATAATTCACATAATAACATAGTTGGGAGTATCAGTCACATGGATAAAATGGGGGGGGGGGGACCAACACTTTCAACACTCAGAAATTTCAGTCTATTTCTATTTTTTGTCAAGGGCAGCAATACAAAGTAAATATAGCATTGATACTAGAAACAAGGCATACTGAGGAGAGCACAGAAGGAGTAAAATGCATTTTGGGGCAGGTGGTGAGCTTTGTCCCACATGTTGGTTTTCTAAAAAGAGAAATAACAGTATATTTAAGTAACATTAAGGCTCCCATCAAAAAAAATATTTTCCCTAAAGGAAAACCTATATTTATTATTATTTATAATTATAACCAATAAAGAAAATATAAAACGCCTAGAAAAAAGAACCTCTACAACTAAAATACACTTGTGTATCAACTTATAAAATACACTACGGTATATATAATCTGATTTGTAAAAAAAATAGACATAGCATTACAAAAACCACCTTTTGATTGAGGAAGTAACAAGTATTCAATGAATTGCTTCCAATATCCATATCTATCCATCTATCTATCTAGACTAGGAGCAATTGTCTTTGAAAGTAAAAGAGAGAAAAAGACAAGCGAGTTAACTTTCAAGGAAGCTTATTTGATACAGTTTGGGACTAAAGAAAAGTGCCTTTCCTTGCACACAGGGGTCCAGCAAGAAGGGCGGTGGGAGAAAGAGAGGCACGGGTTGTTTGGCGAGCTCCTTTTAGGGGGAAGGGGGCACGCACCGTCTATGAGGGAAATATACTGTATTCCATTTTCACGTGGAACACCCCTTCCCCGCCCCTCCCCATAAGCGGAAGGCAGGCAGGTGGGATGTTATTATGGCACCAGAGCAAGGAACTTGGGAGATCTTCCTCACTGCCGCCTCGTCGCTAACCCAGCAAAGCAACCACCACGACCGACTTACCGGGCCTCCTTCCCGCTCCATGGCTCTCCTCTTGCCCATGCAGACGCCGAGCAGCACCGCCAGCGACAAGACGCGGCCGGGCGGCGCGCGCTCCCTTCCCCCTACCGAGCGCACGAGCCGCCAATAGCCGCGTCGCCTCCGCGCGCACCACCAAAGCGCATGGAATCGTTCGCGCTCCCGCCGCCGCCCAATGGGCAGAGAGAGAAGACGCGGCGCCGGAAGAGCCGGAGGGGGGGGGGGCGTGCGGCGTGTAAACAGCCTTCGCTCCACAGCGCGCGCGGTTCTGGGAGTTGTAGTTCTTAAGGGGCGCAACGAAGTTTAACTCAGGCTGTAGACCCGTTGGGGAGAAAAACAACCACACACTCTCCTCATGTTCTCAGCGGGGTGTTTACTTTGCAGAGAATGCAGGCCATGTGCCCAGTCCGTTCCTCGCAGGGAAAAAGGCACCGCCTCCCAGGCCATTGTCAGTCGGCCCTGCAGGCAGCAGCCGTCCCTGAGGGAAGCCCTCCAACCCGCTAACATTATTTGGCAAAGGAGCGCTCGACGCTACCCGCTCTCCTGTGCCAGCAGCTGCCCGCCAGGCAATCCTTAGTAAAGGCCAGGCTGCAGTCGGGCTCGCCCTGCGTTATAAGGAGTGTGCCTGAAAAGCGAAGCGCCGCCTGCATTTTGCATTCCCGACCGCTCGCGTTCTGGCACGTAGCGAGCAAGCGAGCAGGGCCCAGGTCTCCCTCTATATTGCCTCCCACAGCCCTTCGAATGTGAGGCTGATCACTGCTAGAGCAGACAGCAACTCCTCCTCAGTCTATCCAGGGGAAATCAATGGGGCTTGCCAAGTAATATTTGGAAAATGCCTCTAAGGGCTGCAAGCAAGCAAGCGGCCACCTTCGACTACAGAGCTAGGCAGAAAGTGGACCGGGATTTTACTGATAGATCTCTGGGTGGTTTGAAGCAGGTCGCAAGGATTTTTGACTCGTTGATAACAATGGCAGCAACAAAATTACTCTCTCCCTCCAAAATACATACATACATATCTACTGAAATAAGAAAGAAAGCTGTGTGCGGGGAAAACCTGGAGTTTTGTATAGGAGGACTGCGAGTTCCGTTCTGTACTGACACTCAGAACAAATTCCTGGGCTGTGGGCTCAGAAATGACAGCTCTCACACTAGTTTGCACAAATTAGATATTGCACAAATATCTAAATGGTATAACAGGACGCTTGTTGTTGATAGCTTTAGCAAAATGCTCAGAGTATATAATATACTGTACATATATTACTAATATCTATTACTATACAAATACATCAATATCATATATATATATATTACTAACTTATATTACTAACTTACATTACTAACAGTGAACTCATTCTCTTGAGTGTGAATCCTTATGTAGACAAAATGGCATTATCCTCACACAAGGAGCTAACATCAGGGCTGAGGAAACTAGGAGGTTTGCAGAAACAGAAACAATATTTAGAAAAATAGAACCCTGAAAGCGGGCTGGGGTAGCGGATCACTGACAGAAGGGTGGAGCACTACAAAATCAAAAGTGTTTTAAAGGTATGTTTTTTGGTCTCATTTATTATTTATCTTTTAAACAAATAAAATTTTTAGTTTGAGGAACTCTGAAAGACAATTACGTCCTCTTAATCATTCTTTCTTTCCAGTGTAGCCCAGTGCTTTTTTCTGGGGGTTTGCAGGGGTATGCATACCCTCTAAACATTTTGTGAATCTTTGTACTTTTATCCATTTACTGTATTTATTTTTCATGATTTGAACTATAAAATGGTGATTTTCTTGAGTCAAAATGAGAGTACCCCTAACATCAACTGAAGAGTCAAAGGTTCCCAACTTCTGGCTGATTCAGACTCTCATTCCTAAGAGCCTGTGTTTGAATTGCATAACAGGGCTTTGTACTTTTTGGATACTACTCTCTTTTGTAGTCTGAGCAGCCAAATTCTCACTCTTTCTTGAATGAAAAGTACTGAGATAAATTTCTAACCTATGTATGCTCCTTAAAAATAATTAATTACAATTTCTTATTTAAACTGTGTCTTGAGGGAACAGCATCAGCTTGCAATGGAATTAATGTGAAGGAAGGGGGAAGCAGGAGTAGTATCTTGCCAGCTTCCTTAAGTTTTCCAGAAAACTGCATGAGGTAGGGTAGTGCTTTTCAACCTTTTTGGTATGATCCACAGGTCCAAATTTACTTTGTATTTACTGACCCAGTGATTTATTGTCACATGAATTTTGGACCTTAGCTCTTTGGCAGCCATCAGTTTTATGCATTTTAAGTGAAGCTTTGCCGACTTTATAACGATCCAAGCAAAAATTGTACTTGATGCCCCCATTAATGTGGAATTGTTGAACTATTTACGTATAGTACTTACAAATTCAATCAGGGTTTTTTTATGAGAATGTAAGAACACCAGTCATGACTTCAGAATATTGCTTCATAAGGCATAAAAATGTATTCTATAAATATACCAAAGTGGTGTTAGATGAAACTATTAACAATTCTCAGTTTGTCATCTTTTCATTCATGGTCAAATCTGTTTTGGCAAGTATTGGTGGGATCCCTAAAGCTTGCGTTTTGCCGATGTGTACTCAGTGTGGGACCTGAGATGTTATCTTCATAGCAGTCATTGCTTGAAAACCTCCAGCAAAGGTATTGGCTACCAAATGGCAGCAGTAAAGGTACTGCTTCATTAGCAAGCTCAGGATACTCAGTACAGTGGTACCTCGGGTTACATACGCTTCAGGTTACAGACTCCACTAACCTAGAAATAGTGCTTCAGGTTAAGAACTTTGCTTCAGGATGAGAACAGAAATCGGGCTTCGGCGGCGCAGCAGGAGGCCCCATTAGCTAAAGTGGTGCTTCAGGTTAAGAACAGCTTCAGGTTAAGTACGGACCTCTGGAACGAATTAAGTACTTAACCCGAGGTACCACTGTAGTGAGTAATTTGGTGATATAAAGCCAACATCCAGTTAATTTCAGTTCCCAAAAAATACTGTTGAGTGTCCTATCATATGACAGTTCAAGAAGTTATCCTTTTTGCAGAGTGTCTGCAAACACCATAGAAGTTTAAAGCACATTTAAAACATGTTCACAAAAAGAATCCTGGTAACTGTAGTTTGTTAAGGTTGCTGGGAATTATAGCTCTGTGAGGAGAAAAGTAGTTTCTTTGGGGTAGTGTGTGTGCTTTAAATGTGTCTTAAATGTATAGTATGTACACAGCTAAATACAACTTTGTGATATCAGTTGCAAATGTGCTTCACACACATTCACACTTCTGATTCTGTTGTTTTGAATGAGTATTACAACTTGCCTCTGATGCAAAGGTGCCACAGGTTTTCTGACCCACTGGTTGGGAAATACAAGTAGGGAGTGATTCAACATACTCTTTTTTGCAGTGATGGCAAGCAAGGTAGACTTTTTAGCTTGCTTAGCAACGCCTGTGATCCTGTTTTAGGGCCCATTTTGTCAGTGGATTTCTAAAATATGTAACGTGGGCTCTCAAAATGCTTTGCCTGTCACATCGACTGATGTGTCAAAATCTGGAAGACATTATTCCTAATTTTAGATATGTGGAGGATGGTTGTAATTATTTTGTGGTGCATACGGTCTAACTTTTTTGTTTTTTCCTTCAAATATCTGAGGTTGAGCCATTGAGTTGAAAATAGGTTCCACTGCTAAGATGTGGTGGGCTTTCTCTTAAATTAAACTCCTATATTTTGTCTATAGAGCTAAAATAATTAGCTTTTTGGGTTTTAGAGGAGGAAAGGGACTTGAGGTTGTTTCCAGCTTCTACTTAAGACATTAAAATCAATGCACCTACATTAACAATATTAACCAATTTCAGTGAGTCTGCTCTGAATAGAACCAAGCTGAATGCAATCCTTGGTTTTGAGAAGTGTGTTTCCTGGCATGTAAGGTTTTGATTTTTGGCACTGAATGGGTGTGTTCCAATAAATGTGCCTTAATTTAATTATTCCATAATTAATTTCTAAATGAAAGATGCTGGAACTCACCTTTGCCTGAAAGCTGTTTGTGCCCTTCCACCCCATCTAATGAGGGGTACGAAACAGTTCCTTTCGCAGGAGGGAGGCTGAGGCACTCAATTCAACTTTAAAGGGACATTTTCATTTGTTAATACTATTTCAGTTCCGATTTGAGAAAATAAAATGAAATTAAAAATGACAGGCCCTCCACTTTACTAGCTGCAACACTGAGAATAGTACAATCCTAAATTTGTCAATTTAGAAGCCTCACTAAGTTGGGTTCCAGGTATATAAATGTGTATGGGATTGCAGCTTAAATTATGCAAAATGCATGGATATAACCAAATGATATATTTCTGGCTACACATTACTTGCCTTGTTTTAATCCCCATTAGTTCCAAGGTAATCCATGAAGACTACAATTATATATATATACTTCCCTGCCGGTCCCATTTAGTTTATGACAGAGAAGACATGCACAGTATTGCTCTGCCAAGCAGCATTAAAGTTCAAAACACAGCTGGTTCTTCAGCTAAGTGGTCTCATTGGCTATAATGCAAGTTTGCAATAAATGAATGCCTTTGAAACTTGATCCCATTAAGGTTATTCATAGTACCCTAAACACAGGTACAAGTTGTCTGTCTACACATGTACAAGTGTTTGCTTTGATTCATGCCGCCCAGCTATTTACAGAGATTATACACTCATTGAAAGTAACATGTAATCACCCTGTTATGTTTAATGATCCCAATGCAATTAGTAGGGTTAACTTTCAAATAAGTGAGCATATAATGCAAAACTTGTAAAATGTGAGTTTCACGGTTTTGTACTCTGTTATTCCTAAATCCAAATTAGGGTATTTTTTCCCTAAGGGCCAGTAAGCGCTGGTTTTTTGTTTTTGTTTTGTTTATCCTATTCTCTCTCTTTTGTCTCCAAGTATCTCAATTGCATCATAGCTCGAGCAGGTCAGTCATAACTTTGTAGTCCTACAATCATCAACAGACCCAGAGAAAGAAAAAACCTGCCTTGTCTTGTGCTCTTTAGGAAGAATCAGAGCTCAATTGGAGCATTCATTTTGTATGCAGGCAGTTTCAATCCCCAACATCTACTAATAGGGCTGGGAGAGGACCCCACCTGAAACTCATGCTACAATGGTCTGACCCTGTTTAAGGCACCTTCCTAGGTTCCTGTGCTATTTCCTGCATGTCAAGCTTCTATTATCAGGAGGAGTGAGTGCATTCTACATTTTTTTGTACCAACAATTAGAGGTAACATTTGAAGCGATGACCATGATTGTTGCCATCTTTGTACTGCCCTTGCTCATTCACCTTTTAAGAACCTGATACAAAGAATGCCTCTTGTTACATGTACACCCCCCCATCACAAGAAAACTGCAACAAGTTAAAAAATGGCAGTTCTGCATGTCAAATACACCGATTCCCACGAGGTCCATGTGAGTAGGTATAGTTAAGGTTGAAGGAGTCCTTGAAAACCAGGTGGAGGTGGTACTCCTGTTCTGCAGCCCAGGTGTACAATAATTTTCATACATATGAGAATTTATGATATCCCTCTTATGGATAGTATATTTTGCATTCTTGTACACAATGAGAATTCAAGATTAGGAGCTGTGGTTATTTTGCTCAAGGTAACTAGCAAAAGCATGAGAATTAAGGCAGGCTGGATGATTAGGGAAATGCCTGTGTTTCATATATTTTTACTATTTGAAGTTATTGCCACAGAAACCACCTGTAGTTCAATCTCCAATGTAGGTTTGCCTTTTTTCTTTCCTTTTAATGATGGCTTCTCCGAGGCATTGCTGAATAATTTCAAGATTTCCAAGCTTGCAGCCTAGGTGAAAGGACCTTCTGGCCCTCCAGCTGTTGCTAAACTACAGCTCCCATCATCCCTGCCCATTGGCCATACTTGTGGGGCTAATAGTTGAAGTAAATAAAATTAGAAAAGAACAGTCTTGGTATGGTCAAATGGCTTGTAGACCAAAATGATGTCTATGGTGGAAGCATATGCATTTCTGAGGTAGGGAAGTTGTATACCTGACATTATTGCAGAAGAGAAGGAAAATGCACTTTACATTTCTGCATGGCAAAAAGAGAGCTGAAGTCAGTCAGAGGTGCATACTGGAGACAGGGAGTGAGCTTCTGGCTTTGCTTAGTTTTTCCCCAAGAAAGAACTTCACATTTAGTAATCACCTTCCTACTTCTTCACCCTTTTCTGCCTAAGAGATAGTAACCTCATTCTGCCTAACTACAGGACACAACATTTTAAATTCTGGAATAGTGTATATCATTGCGGATTACAAATAAAACATGACAAGTTGCACATTGTGAAAGCTAGACCCATCTACATACCAGATAGATATGAGAATTTTGTGTTTTAATAAGATTTAGACCCAAAGTATCTCTTTAATGGCAGTACACCTCCACTGATTTGCAGAGCTGTAAGCTCTTATTTCCTGTAAAGGCACTGCAAGTTCGCTACAGAAGAATGCATTGAGTGTCAGATTAACTCACCCCCTTTTTTTAAAAGAAAGGATGAGGCAAGTCAGTCTATAGAAACTTGATGTAATTTCTATCATAAAATTAAGAGGGATCTTTTTCAATCCACTGAACTGTGGATCTGCTATATGGCTTTAGGGACACTGTGTTTCTCTGTCATTTTACTCTGCGCTTCAATTCTTTTGCAGAAATCTGCTCACTGTTTTTATAAAATCCTGGCTGGATTTCATTATACTTAATATTTTGTTTGCAAGCATCTGTTATAAATGATGTGAGTGTTAGTTCTAATTCATCAGTTTTGAATGAGCATTTGGCTCAAGAACTGGAAAGCAATTTCATTTTATACATGTATGTGTGCGATATATGTATGTGTGTAAGCATGCTTGTGGGAAAAGGATTTGTTAATAAATTTAAAACAACCTAACAAGGAGACAAAGAATGATGCATAGAGTGACAGTACAAAAACGCAGTGATGATGAAAATCCATAGAAGATAAAAATAAAAGCTGTAGTTGGTGATGTGTCATCAACAATTGCAATTTAAAAATGGAATTTTGTATCTGCAAAATCTACTGAAGAACTACAATTTCAAATTTCAAATGAGCACATTGCAACTTTGCACCTTCACCCAGATAGGAAACACTCTAAATACTCATAGGACTGTAGATGCAGAGTTCATCCTAAAACTAAAGCCTCTGGCAACGTTATTACCTACAACAATTTTCTATGAGCCACTTTTATTGTATTTTTGCAACACAAATAATTGTACATTATCCTGAGTTTTATCATCTGTGATAGTATGTATTAAATTTTACTTCTTTCACTATACTTTCCATCCAACCTGCATTGCCCTGTTTATCTACTATTCTAGAGTTTGTCAGGGCTAAGGCTAGACCCTGACTTTGAAACTAAGCCAATCCAGAAAGGGCTATAACAGGTGGAGGAACATTTAGAAGACCTTGTATTTAGTAGCTCAGATAAGCACCAAACTGACAGGAATTCTGTAGTACTTAATAATGCAAAACCTTCCTCAAACGCTCAGGACTATCCAGTTCAGCAGAAACAAAGATGAATCTACAGTAGTTAAATGTTAACTACACGAAACACTGTATGTGTAGCTAACTATTTCTCCATCTAAGCTTGTGGGCATGAACAAAATCGGACTACCAAATTGCTGCCCCTGGATGGCACTCATTTATAGAGGGAGGCTCAGTATTCACAGCACACATCTAATTAAATTAGAACTGCTGGTGTCAGAGCAGACTGACATGCTTATAAGTTGCCTTCAATCACCACAAATTCCTCAGGTCGTCTTGCATGCCAACCCACTGAATTGTCGAATGGTGTCTTGAGACTTCTGTTCTGATAGTCAAACCCTGGGCAGTATTCTGGACTCTGGAGGTTCTTTTGAGGATCAAGTACTGTCCAGGTCAAACATGCAGACAGCATCCCACCTAGATATGAAGAAAAGTTTCCATAGCACAAGTAGAAGCAAATATAGTGTCACAGCAAAATGGACATTGATCATCTTCATTACAGCCCAAAATATGCATGTTTCAAAAACACACATAATGGTATGTTACTATACATCAAATTGATCGCCGTAGTTTTTTGTTTTGCAAAAGCATACCATCTTCTTTCCCCAGTTTAAAATAAGCACCAATTGAAGGGGAAAAGAAGAAGGGAAGCATAAAAAAATCAGTCTGTCTCACACAGTTTATTTAACAATAGGTAATAAGAAATCAATTAACAGTCTATACAGTGATCGAAAGTTCATATTTATAAGTAATCAACTTTAATTGCATGATTTACAACATTTGAGGGTTTTTTGCTTTCTATTTTCAAGTTTTACAGAAAATGGAAGAGGAGGAAATGGGAGGGGAGGGATAGAGAAAGCAAGCATAAAGAAGAAACCCCAGGGATTTACTCTCAGGTTAAAATTATACCCTTGGAATAGTTTCTTACCCTCTTTATTTTTTCCTTTGTTAGATGTAAAAATAACGAAAAAAATTCTTTCAAGAAAACAAAACCACAATATATATACTACATCCATTTGGCAGCTGCCCCGTGTATTTGCAAAAAGTTGTCTTCTCTCTACATGTACAAATTTTAATACTTGAAGTTTAAGCTCAGACTCTGGTATAGAAAATTCTTGGAGGACAAAAGTAGACTTCAGGAGGGAGACTGGGTTACTTAATAATTTTTACAGTTTTTAAAAGAATTGACATCTTTCCAACCAAAGAGGAAAAATTGGTATTTATCTTTAATATATATTTTTATATATTTATATATATGCACTGTATTTTAAAGCAACATTCACCCTTTTTGTCCTCCAGTTTTAGGAAATGTTCTGTTTTTTCTGTTTTTCTTTTTTTCTTTTTTGCAGTAGGCATGAGAAAAACCAGAATAGGGAAAAAAGTTAACCATCTGCCTCAGTAAATTATAACTATCAATATTACATATTTTCATTAATTTAAAAAAAAAATAAAACCTATTGGAGGCTAGAGAAGGAAGCCATTTGGTCAGCAGCCAAATAACTATCCCCTCCCAAGCACCTCCCCAACGCACGCGAAGGGAAAACAAAAACAAGTAAAAGGACTGGTTATGACCCCAGCCATAACAAAAATATATTTTCTTTGTATTCTATTGTCCCTCAGGTTCATTTTGTTGGTTTCTCATTTTTAAAACCACAAACTACTGCTGCAGAGTTCAGATGTATTCCAGGGAAAAATGTTCTGCTAAGAAAGATTCAAAAAAAATTGTCTTCAGTACAAAAAGTCTTGAGAAAATAAGTTTTTTTTGCTCCCAAAATGCTACAGTGTGTCTTAGTGTATGTCTAGTGTACTCTGTGAAAGGTTTGAATTCAAGTCTGAATTATCTGAGCCGAGTCCCAGTTCTGTGGCACTTGCACCATGGAGGCCTGCCATGCCTGGATTGCTAGCAAGCTGAGAAAGCATTGCACTCTGGTCCGGGCTGGCAAAGTGCCCTTGATCCATGGGGTTAGCCTGGGCAGCTACCAGTCCTGGATGAGGGGAGCTGGTCTGCGGGGAGACGTGATGTGGAGAAGGTTGTGGCTGCATCCTAGGGGACGGACTGGAGTGGGGTGGCTGGGACTGGGGACGTGGTGAAGGGACAGGCTGTGGAGAACGCACTTGATTGGTGAGCGATGACGGAATCTGCTGGCCTTGTAAGTGTGGGGACTGGGCCTGGCTAGGGAGCATGTGCTGTTGAGGACTCATAGGATTGGGCTGAGCTGGTGATCCCATCTGCTGCTGAAGTAACCTCTGCTGGTAAACTTGCTGCAAACTGGATCCCGTCTCTGCACTCATCGCTTGTGGAAGCTGGCTCATTTGTCCCATATTCCCTTGTTGCATTTGCTGCATGTGATGCTGCATCCGCTGTTGCTGCTGTTGCTGCTGCTGCTGCTGAGGGTACCCAACTCCCTGGGGCTGTTGGAACTGATTATGGTTGGCCATGCCAGGCCCCAGCCCTGGTCCTGCTCCCTGACGCTGCTGCTCCATCAGCTGCCGTCTCATTAGGATTTCCCGAAACTGGGGAGACATGGTTGCTGCAGGATTCATATTCATTTGCTGTGCCTGAGGATTCATCCCGCCCATGGCCTGCTGGGGTGGTGGCTGCTGGGGTGGCGACTGCTGGGGCATGCTGGGCCTCTGGACGCCTGCTTGCATCGGATTCATATTTTGCATGCCTTGATTGGGATGCACACCTTGCTGTCCTGGCATGGCCTGCTGCTGCATCCCTGGTTGCCCTTGAGGCATTCCGGGCTGTCCCGGCATGCCCTGTGGATTCTGGTTCCCAACATACTTGGCAGCCCTCTGCTTGATGAAAGCAGCTAACAGCTGAGGGTTGGAGTGCAGGATGTTAAGCACCTGCTGCTGCTGCATGGGAGAGCTGGGGGACCTGAGAGTCCGCAGCAGGTTTTGTAAGGCTGCCTGGGGCACAGAGCTTTGCTTTGACGGAGCAGCGCCAGGGACCTGACCCATTCCTGGCTGCTGCGGTGACATACTCATCTGCTGCCCAGCCTGGCCCATTGACATCATTGGTCTCTGCATTCCTGGCTGCAGCTGCTGAGGTTGAGGCAAGCCTCCCTGGGCCCATGCGGGCTGCTGCTGAATTCCTGATGGTCCCATCCCTTGATCTATATGGCCCCCGGGACCTCTGGCCATCTGAGGTGGTGTTACACTCATAGGCTGTATTTGATTCATCTGGGGCATCTGGTGTTGAATTGGCCTCTGGAAAATTGGATGGGCCATCTGCCGCTGGTGGTCAGCTACTCGCTGGATCTGCATGGCTATTTCCACGGCAGCTGCAGGGGGCCCCGGCATAGGTGGCTGAGTAGCCTGAGGAGTTGTTGGAGGAGTTACCTGGCCACCTGCCTTGCCTTGGGAGACAGCACCAGGAGGCTGAGTTCTTGACATGCTATATGGAGGCATGTTATTGGGAGGTACGGGTTGTGGCTGCGAGGCATGCTGGGGTGGAGGCTGCGGCTGTGGGGTCTGAGGAGTTGGTGGCTGCTGGCCTGTCGGAGTTGTTGGTGTGGCTGGTGTTGGCGAGGGCAACCCTTGCTGCTGGCCTACTATGCCGGTCCTCTGCATGCTTGCCACCCTCCTCCGGAGCATCTGGGCCTGCTGCAGGCGGTGCTGAAGCTGCTGCTGACGAAGCTTGTGTTTGATGTTGAGGCAAAAGGGCACTGGGCACTTGTTCTCCTGGCAGTGCTTAGCATGGTAGCAGCAAAGAGCAATGAGCTGCTTGCAAATGGGGCACCCTCCATTGGTTTTGCGCTTGCAACCTTTGGTGTGCTGGACGACCCTCTTCATCTTCTGACAAGACGGCAATGAGCAGTTGGCGTTGCGGCACTGGCAGGCATGGACCAAAGACTGGATGCAGCGCTGGATGCTCAGGCGACGTGAATCACCAGGACTCTGCGTAGTGGCTGTCTGTTGGTTGTTGCTTTCATCGTCGATACCAAGGCCCAGTTTCTCCATCTTGTGCTCATGGTTTTTAGAGTTATAGCAGGTGATACATAAGTCATAATCCTAAAAACAGAAATGATCAGTCAGATAACTGGCCTTATTCCCTGACAGAGGCACACATCTCTAAAAAATTAAATAGCTGATAAAAGATAATCTTAATTAACAATGCAATCTCAAAATGCTAATGATGACTTGTCCAAGAAAAAAAATATCATGAAACTTGGAAAGGCATAAACAAGCATTCACTGAAAACTATGCAATGACTATCAGCCAAAGTGGCTCAAGTGTCAGTTCTCAGGGGAAGAACAGCAAGACTGATATGGTGAGCAACAAAAGTGAAAGGTTTCTCCCAGATCAGACAGATGCAGACTTGAAACAGGTCAGGAGTCACCAACCCAGTGACTGGTAGCCCCATAAAAAGGTCCTAAATTCTGAGAGAGAAATCTCTAGGCAGCCTAGAAAGTTAACGAGGAAAAAGTGCAGATATGTTGCTAAGCAATTTCTGTGAATAGTCAGCCTGACTTCTGCCACCTGTCAATGTCTTTATTTTTTAGCCAATAAGTGAAGCCAGCTGTGATTAGTAAGTTAGGTAACAAGAACTACTTGGGTTCTGAAGAGCTGTTGTTTCTCCTCTCCCTCAGAGCACTCTTCATGCTTATTTTCTAGTAGTCCTTGGAATCTCTGTAATTTGCCATTTCTTTTTCCCTAGAAACCATAATGCATCTTTCCTATGGTGAATTCATCTGAGATCAGGTAATCCCTAGAAGTTATTTTCTCAAATACTACTACACAACGAATGTGGGTGGATGTTGAAGAATGCCCCTGTCCCCAAAAGGAAAATCTGAAATCTTTGCAAAGTGGCTTAAGCATGTCTTCTGCTTTGCAGGAGCTAAAGAACAAGCACCTACTAAGAATGGCAGAGTCAGAAGTTTGAGTCCCTTTGTGTTTAGTGGGCTTTACTCCCAGGTAAGCTGGTATAGGATGGCAGCCTAGGCTTTGGTCTAGGGTTGAAAAATGGGGGGAGGGAGTACTGTTGTGCCTTTAATAGCTTTATGGTAGGCAGAAATTCATCAGGAAATATAATTATAGAAAATGTCACAATTACTGTACTTTCTCTAATCTTGTGTTATGACATGCCCCCATGGCTGCCATTTTGTCACTGGTACACACAACCCTCTCAAAAATTGAAATGTGTCCATTGTTCCAAAATGGCTGATGATCCCTGCCTCAGGCAAACAGGGACCCTAACAAAAAGGGCCTTAAGGAGAGTACATTTTATTATGCTGAACTAGCTAGAATAACAGGAAGACTAAGAGACCAGGATGACCAGAAGTTTCATGAAAACTGGAATAAATATCTGACGTATATAAGAGATAAGTATAAAACTTTGAGGACTCTGGCAGGGTTAGAATAACTCTAACAGTGTTTGGCAAATATGTAAAGGAGATAAAACACGTAACTTTAGAAATTATCTGATACTTATCAATAAAGTGAAGGGAAGTCCGAGGCTCGGCGGAGCCTAAAATAATTGTGTACTATATATATGACTCTTGTAACAGCTATGTTATATGCAACTTATGTAATCCAGACTGTATATATGTATAATCAATGAAAATTAATAAAAATGTATAAACAAAAAAATAAAATAAGGAGAGTACATTTTCATCACTTTTTTTGGCTGTGATATCCTAAGAAAGCTCTTTACTCTGAAGCAGAGCCATGTTAAAATGGAAGCGTAAGCTATACGCTTCAACATAAATATCAAGACACTGGAGTAGGATAGCAAGGAACTTTTAAAACGTCCTAAGATAAAACCTAATATTACAGTAGACAACACTAATGAAACCCTCCACTTCAGTTCCAAAAACCTCTTCATGATATAAACCTCTGAATATTTGTATAACAAATTATTTCACCAGTGGCGAGACATACCTCACAGACTGTGCAGTGCCACCTTGTTTCCACGTGGTGTTTGCACTCGTTGCAGGTATAAACAAAACGATCCTGGCTCTGAGTATGCAGCTCTACCAGCATGCACATGGTTGACCACATTGCCCTTCGTAGTGAGGAAAACTCAAGGTGTTTGTCTCTAGCAAGGGTGAGGAAGGCATCACGCCCATCCATTAAGTCGCACGGAATGAGTGGGTCAGGTTCAATGATGGGAGGCAGGGAATTGGCTTGAGGACCAGCAATGAGACGGATCACAAAGAATACCTGAAAAAAAGAGTAATGGATTTTAGGCTTTATTCCAAGAGGTTTGATTCATCACCCTTAACTATACAATGCCTTCTGTTCTCTGTCTTTCAGTCTCACTGTGGAGTCTGAAGTAGTCAACATGCTCCGAACATCAGGAACAAGCCACAACTGCTCCGTATTTTGTCAAGTTTACTGCAGGATGGGACCACCACCACCAGCAGCAGCACAATTCTAGCCCCCCTGTACTTCCTTGGCCCAGCGTTGTTGAGAAAAGAGCTGGGCATTAGGCAACAAGTGCCATCAACCTTATTCTCAATGTCTCTGGGCCCCACCCTGCTGTACATATCAGGGGCCAGGCCCAGCAGCATCGAGAGTAAGAAGTTAGGGGACAACTAGCTGTCAAATTTGGCCTACAAGGGGTTGGAGAGATAACAATTTGGCTCTCTGGGCTAGAATGTTTCTCACCCCTGCCCTAAAAGATACCTGAAATAGTAAAACACCTAGTTATAATACTTTGTGTTATACAAATCAAATTCAGATTATTTGGTTTATAATGCTCCAATCTGTATGTTTAACTTCATTTACCACAACAAAGTCAACCCACAGTCACTTGGCCACAATGCAACCTCAGCCTGATTGCATGCCCCAATTGAGCATTTTCTTCAGTGTTTTTTTTCCAGGGGGGCCTCAAGGGTATGCAGTACCGGCACCTCTATTGTTGTTGTTAAAAAGTGTGGCACTTACTGTAACAACTTCATGGTGAGTACTGGTACCTATTTTTCTAGGAAAAAAGCACTTGTTTTCTTTCACAGTTTTCCCTTACTCTCACATGTGTTTGATAACATGCTCATAGGTTTACAGTATGCCTTATGCTTCATTGTGCCTTAGAATTTGGCAAAAAAGCTCAACTTTCCAATTTACAATACAGACCTTAAAATAGCTATATAGGTTTATTAGATAAGAAAAGATTTTGTTTTTGTATATTATCTAAATACCCAGGAGAAATAAGATTTTAAAAAACCCTTTTAACACAAATAGAAACATGTATGCAACTAATTTCCACAATGTTCCACAGAGCATGTATGTGTGCAGTCTGCCGCTCATTTCAATACATTCCCTCAGAAGCCTCACACCACTGGATTAAATTAACCATGCGTCTAACTTGTGTGGCAAATGAAAAGAAGATTATTATTTGGTCATGAAGTTCCCTCAGTCAACATGGAAGTAATAAACCCCCTACTTTTACAGTCCAAGGATATATTTCACTTGCACTTAGATGCTGCAGCCATTCAGATACTTTAAATATTGTTCTTACCTCCTTATGCTTTTCCATAGTGGCATACAGTTTCTGGGAAAGGTCATTGGAGACATTAGGCATTCCAGGTTTCTTTTTATTACCACGACTCAAGCTGCTCTTATTTTTACTGGTCTTCTTATTATTTTTCTTTTTGGCGTTTTTGCTATCTCCTTTGCTGACCTGCAATGTGAATGGAGAATTGAGTCTAATTTGAAAATGGCAAGACACATTTGGTTCCCAAGAGTAAACAAGCAACCACCAAGAAGTCATTACAACACATCAATTATCCATCAGTCCCAAAAGCAAAGGTGGCAACTTATGCCAGGTAAGGCACATATTCATGTCTTGATCTTATCCACACAAGAGGCAAAAACTATGGCAGCTAGAATGTTCTTCAGGCAATTTTAAGAAGTAATTCCTGAATGAAAACAAAATGTTGTGGGTTGGTTCCTTGTTCCTTTCCACCAACAAACCTATTAGAAATTAATAAATAATTCTAGAGAGGATTCCTGGATCCTGGGTCCAGTTCAATATGCCAGTTGTAGATTTTAGGAAATAAAGTGATGAATGACATTTGTTGGGAAAACATGACTTCCTTACATCAGTGCTCTCATTGCTAGTGTTCTCTTCTCTCTTTCGCTCCTCTTCCTCTTGCTCTAGCTCCTTAATGCTCTCTTCTAAAACGTTAGGCCAGAAGTCCCCTTCAAAGTAAGGCAGCTCTTTTGCACTTGTCAGACGGTCTTCTGTTGCCTGCTTAAAAATATCCTGCAACACAAAATGTTTCTCAGTACACATCACATTGATGACGGGAGCAAAAGCAGAAATTCTCATGCAGAAGGCCTCCTAGTCTCTCTTGAACATTAATAATAATAATAATAATAATTCGTACCCTGCCCATCTGACTAGGTTGCCCCAACCACTCTGGGACACTTTAATTCTTCAAAGTTGTTTTTCTTCTAGGCTTATTTTAAAAAAATAGTGCTGTTGTTTACGGTGCAAGTTTTTTTCTATCCACCAAATTTGAAATGCTTCATAAGATCCAAATGCTTCTCGGACATTACCTTTTAGGTACTGTTAGCTAAGCAATATTCTCAAAAATATTTTGACATTTTTCTCAAAATAAATTCCTGTTCCAGTATACATAAGGTGCAAGAACTAAAGGTGATATTTAAACTAATTCACAACCAACCTTGTAATCATGCACTATGCGCTCTGACACAGATTTATCCAGCATCTTTTTGTACCACTCTTGCAGTCGTTTGGGTTTGGGTATCTTCTGGTCAGGAGGATGGCAATGGAAAATATAATCATCACCTTCACTAGGTGGGCAGGCCCATATATGTCCCGTTGTATACCTAATAGGAATTAAAGGAAAAAGTCAATACCATTAGTTCTGTTATTCATTATAGTGTTTCACCCTGTTGCCCACTTCATTTATCCATCTTTTCAGGAGCAAGAGTTTCTTTTACAACATCCAAGCAGAGCCAAGGTCAGCCTAGAAATATTGCATCCAAGGAGCAATGTATAAATGATGCAGATGACCTCCCCATCCAGGTTAACTGGTCATACCCAAAACTGCTTCCCTTCAGAAACAGAACTGATTCATATACCTTTAAACTATTCTAAGGGATTGAGAAGCCTGATGCAGTAGCCAATGGAAAGAGCTTATTTTCCAACTCTACCCACCCAATCTCTGTTTGAAAACAGTTACAGGCTATGCTCAATAATACTTGCAAAACTGGGAGAAATCTGAGTTTTTAATGGTTTTATTAATATTGTCTTATTGAATTTAGGCTCCTTTTCTTTGGGGATGGATAAATAGGTCAGATTTAGAATGCTCACCATTCTTTCTAAACTATTTTGCCCTATATACCCTCCCCAACCAGATGCTGGGTAGTTCTTTATCCCTTCCATTTATCTATAATTCCTTGTGCAACTGCTGCACAACAGCCTTGTAAGGCAGACCAGCTGCACCTAAACTATCTGATAATCACTGCCACCACCACTCCTTTTCAACACTTATGACTCCCCCAGATGGGAGGAGATTCTGGGGTGCTCAAGGAAATGCTAGGTCCTGAAGTCAAGTTGTTCAGAATCTACTGCCTATGCTTCTTCCCCTTGAAGCAACTTGACCAATATTTCCTGCTGCTTTATCAGCCAATTTCTACTTTAGCTTTTGCTTGTGAGCCCATTTCTACCATTATAGTTACAATTTAATGGCAGAATGCACCCTTTACTCAGTCTTCTACAGCTTATCTTCTCAACAACCAATATGTGGCGGTCAGCAGCTTATATATCTGTGACAGTTTATTTTGGGTAGCCAACTTCTATCTGCTTCATTTGATAGCAAAGAACATTTAAGTAGAGAAAAGGGTTACTTTACCCAGGCAAGAATTATGTAGCAACGATGATTAAAAAAAAACCAGAGAGAAACAACAAAACCCCATTGATACAGATCTTAAACTGTTCCTTTGCTTAGATTTCAAAATTTGTATAATCAGACACCTTTTTCACAACAACAGGGATATTTGTGGGACCTCTTTTTATAAGCATATCACTAATTATTCTACATTTTCTTCAAATCCACCCCACTTCCTCTCGCTTATTTCACTTTGTTATTTACTTAGTTTTGTCTACAATTTGGTTAAATTAATTCAGGTTAATCTAGTTAAATGAGACCTCTCACATCATGCTGGTTTTATTTATTTTCAATCAATCCACCCTGGTTTCTTTTCTCTCTCCCCCCCTCCCCCAGACAAATTATCTCCTGCATCAAAATTTCTACTCAGTGCTGGTGACTATCACTACATAAAATGAGACAAAGGCTCTGCCCTCAGATATACAAACTTTAAAAAAGAGACATTAAAGAAAATAATTCAGGGAAAAGGTAGAGACGGAAAAAAAGTTTTACACCATAGGCGGGTTATTTGACAGCAATTACAAGAGACTGTCACATCACTGATCAATACAATAAAAGACAACAACATTTAAGACTATCTTTATTTTTGTAAGTCAGATTGCAGGAATTGTTCTCCTTTAAAAACACCCAGATCAGACTTGTCAAGCTGGAACTTCTCTATATACTGACTTCTGCCCATACATTGAAGGGACTCAAAATGTACTGTACGGTTGCCACAAGCAACCTAACTGTATATTCTTCCTCATTAAGGTTAATTACTAATTGTGGGCACATCTATACCCACAAATTTACTTCTGAAGATCTATCATTTTCAATCATTTGGGATAGTATGGAGTTTATTGCAGAAGAACAGAAAGCTTACCCCAACTTTTTAACGTATTCGAGGTATCCTATTAGGATTTCATGATATACAGCAGTCCTCAGGCATTTGGGGCGGAAGAAGTGAACACTGTCAAGGTAAGATATGTATACTCTCCTAGATAAAGAACAGAGAACATTCATAAATCCAGGCCATAATCAGAAACATTATTCAAATACCTCACCATTCCATTTTTTCCCCATTACTAAGGAAAAAATGTCTGTTGGTGTTTGAATTAAGGTACTTTCAACACTTGAGTAATTCGTCTTCCTTCACATTTTTTTCCTTTACATAGCTATCTCAATTATATTGCCATTTCCCTGCCCAAACTTTTTCTCTATTTGCCATGTAATATTCTATACTTTGGGTCACCAACATGGCACCTGTGGGCACCATGGTGTCCTCAGACACCCCCTTAGTGGCCACCAATATCCCTTGCCCTTCAGTTCTAATATTTCTTTAAATGAGCTTTTGGGGGGGGGGCTTGCTTGTCTTGTATTTGTTCTGGGGAAGGTTGCCTATTTTAGAGGGTATGTTAACTGCTTTTTTAATCTGATATTTGTTATCAGAGATGTATAGGTGTTTTGTCTGTTGGGGGGTATTCTGAGCATCACTATTTTCTTCTTCTCTGAAACTGATATCTCGGGGTGCCCATGACAGTTTTAGATCTCCAAAGGTGGCCTTAAAACTCCAAAGGTTGGGGGCCCTTGTTTTATATTTTATTTTACAGCACTCATCTCTGGAAGAAATTAATGTCAGGAAGGTTCAGTCACAATGTCAAACCTTGGTTTGGTGCTACTAGAATGAACCTTCAAGAAGCTTTAGGCTTGCATGCTGTGATTTTATGTGAACTGGAAAACTAGGACTTGTCTTTGGCCAGAAAACGGGATCAAACTTTTGTTTCCAACACTGGCTCGCAGGTGAAGTACTAACCATAGTTTGACAGTTCAGACAAAACAACTAACTCTGACTTGCCTCAGACCAGAAAGGGAACTGTCCTGTGCAATGGAGGGCAAAAAGTGCACATGCAAGCCAAAAGCTCCTTGAAGGTTTGTACTTATAGTATCAAGTCACAGTTGATATTTAAACTAGTCCTGCAAACTTGTTGGGCTAGATCTCTCTCTGGCATGCAAGCCTCAGACGTTGGATGTTCTCAAGTGTTTTGTAAGGCGAGTCTATTACAGTAACAAACATATATAGTCTCATTAACAATGCAGCATAATAAATAGAAATAAGGTCAGGAGAAAAAAATGTGGTACTGGTTTACATGGTGCCACTTCTAAGTAGTATTAACACCTCTCAAATACTGAGTACTTAGCTTGCATTAAAACTTTAGGCATTACTTGACCTCTATAAATAGGTCACTCATAGGCTACTTTCCCCCATTCAAGAGATATGGGCACATTATGTGGCTGGCACAATAGTCTCAGGATACATCTCCCAACAATTCTTGCAATAGTTTAACAATCCATCCCCAAGTAGAAGACCAATATGAGCAGATGAGCTTATTCATTTAATTCTGTAGAAAATACTGAATTTAAGGGGAAAACATTATTATTACTATTATTATTATTATTACTACTACTACTACTACTATTACTATTATTATTACATATAAAAGATAAACAAGCTTCAACAATTATGCTTGCCATGGGGAGTGCCATGGGGAGTCTTCTGCCCAACTCTGATGCTCCAAAGATGGGTGGAGATTGTCCCCTGGAAGCATTTTGATGATCCCTGCCCTCTCCCCAGTTCTAAGGTTAGGAAGAAGGTGTGGGTTGGTTAGCATCTTCATTGCTCCAAGCCCCCACTTTGAACATACGGGCTCAAAACCAACACCGATCTGCTTTGAGGGCTTCTTCAGTGGCTGCTCAATGGTGACACTCCCTCTCCCCCATAGAAGGGGGGCAGTCTTTGGCCATTACTTTGAGCTCCTTTGTTAAGCACTGGTGAAGCCAGAATGGTCCTGGCCTGCCTTTCCCACGGGACTTCTTCTGCTGCTGAGTGGAGGCGATTGCCTCCATCAAGCCACGAGGGGATGGGACAGGGTGGGAAGGGCGAACCTGGCAACCACAATTTTTGGCTTGGCTAGCAAAGCTAGCCAAAAACCATAAAACCTTGAAGATAAAAACACTCCAGCTGCTTCTATGAACCATCAAAACCATCAACCATCAGAAAGGAAAGTCAGAGATGGAAAAGGAGTAGAGGGTAACTGTAGACATTTACAACGAATCTTGCAGTTTTCTTTGGGGCAAATAATTCAACCTCTCTTAAACCTTCAAAATGGCATATCTAGCAACAATCCAAACATAACTACCATCAAAATAATAAAACTTCATCAGTGTAGTTCTTTACCTCTGATTGGGTTGAGGGCAATCTGATCCATACTCCTGAACATGCATTCCAAAAAAGCACAAATCGACACCATCAATCTCCTCAAAAGCAAAGAGGGCTTTTGTTCGATAAGGGAACTGTTCTGCCATCTCTCCACTATCTACAAACCTGCAAAATGTAAAGGCATAATTTAAAGGCATTGTTTGAAGACAAGCACGACAGAATGAAGATAACATAAATTCTCGTCATGTGGTACAGTTTCAAAAATGCAGATATTGTACCCAAAATAAAAATTAGTAACTACTGATATTTATTTTATAATGGATTTGTTTTAACTGCCTTGTTCTGTTGTAGTTTAACCTTAATGATGAAAACAGCTTTAAGTGTCTTGATAGCATAACCGCGTGTCCAATTAATAAAC
The DNA here is from genome assembly GCF_964106645.2 of Podarcis pityusensis. NCBI lineage: Eukaryota > Metazoa > Chordata > Lepidosauria > Squamata > Lacertidae > Podarcis > Podarcis pityusensis. The sequence goes on along the minus strand of NC_138035.1, from coordinate 32,236,024 downwards.
TACACAAAACCTAAATGAGCACACCCGTAACTATGGAGAGAATTAGAGCCATCTCCGATAAGAATTTAACAATAAGAGATGCCTGTTCAGTCTCCTTAATGTGATTAATTTACTACCCTTCATTTCCTAGTCTTTCCCAACATCTCCCACATACCTTTTCTCCTCACCCTTACAATTCATTGTATGAAATCTAAGTAACAAGATATGCAACCAACAGTGAATGTCCTAATTGTTATAATCATTCATACTATAATAGCAGCATTAAAAACACTTCACATTATGACATTCCATGGGGAGTGTGGGGAAGCGAGGAAATATCTTAACATTAGAAGAGATCTGACCACCTTAGCCTGCAAATGAAAACTTAGCAGTTCAGGGTATCTACAGCCTACTGAAATATTATGTTTTACTCCTTAAACTTTATTTTTTAGCTATAAATTATGAAAAGCCAATACTCTATTTAATCCCTATGATCAACATTTTTGAATTAATTCACCTTACTTAAAAAAAACTGTTATAATGGGAAAGTCATAGAAATAACAGTTTGAAACTCATAAATGTGAGATAAGATTGATGGCAAAGATATTGCCAAGTGCTCTTTGATTACGAAAATGATATATTATGCATTGCTTTAACACACATAGTAACTGTGCAACTAGAGGATTCATAAGGAAACTCAAAGACTTGAGGAAAAACATACCTTGCTTTCATCCCTGGCTTTACCTCTACAGTTTTCTCTGAAGTATGAACCACCCTAACTATGACTTCGCCTGACTCAGGGTGATTCTGTCTTCTCAGGAACTCATTCACTCTGTTCTCTAAGAATGTACCAAGTCTTGTGGCTGGTAACCCTGTATAAAACAAATAACTCTCAGTATACTATTACAGTAAACATCAACACCAAAATCGCCCAATATAAATAGGTATAGCTTTACCTTGAGACCCACTGATTAAAATTTGCATGCTTTTGCCCTTGATGTTAATCTAAAACTTCTGCCTATTAATCTACCAACTGAATGATGTAGAACCGAACTAACCTGCTAACAGTTTTCAATAAAGCTAGTAATTAACATCTGCATAATGTTCTCCCCAAGAAAAGAGGATAGCATCAGGCATATATATCGCCTAAATGAAGAAAATGGAATTCATCTAGAAACATGATTCCAGTACTTTTTGACCATATGCTTGTCATGATGTCCCTAGCAGGGCACTAGAGCTCTTTTAAGATCCATCTCCAGCATCTTAAACTGTCCACCATACTAGCAAGGTTGTTCCTGAACGGACTACTTAGGAAAAAGTTATCTGTGTATAGCTCACTAAAAACACTGCATGCAGCAGCATAGAAAAAAGGCAAACAGTATTGGGAATGATTAGGAAAGAAACTGGAAATCAAATAGCATGCACAATACAACATCCCCACCCCCACCCCAATTCTCAAGCAATGATCCCAATAAATCCAGGAAGCTTTAATTATGGGGGGAAAGCAAACAGATGTTGAGACTTTAAGTATCAGGCTCATATAGTGGCTTGGTTTCCATTTTAGGATAATGGGGAAAACTCCAAGTGTTTGGCTGCAAGTTAATGTCTTCCATATTTCAAGGATGTGCAGAGATCTGGGCCTCCTAATTGCACCTTGTCAGCGCAAGTTACCAGGCGGTTACTGATAGGCAAGGACTTCTATACTTGCCTAATTTCTTATTATAAAAATGACGAAAGATTCAAAATTCCACCTTAAAGGCGGAGTAACGTTAGGATCATGTTCCTGATAGAGGAATATTGTCAGTACCCAAATGGAACTGATCTGGTCAATAGACTACCTCAAGTTAATTTCTGTGGCTCAGTGAAAAAAACAGAATGTAATAACAACAGTTCTCAACGTATCACTTAGCTATAGGATCTTCTGAAATTAGTAAGATTTATTTCCTAATCGGTAATTGAGCATCAAGTGGATGCTCTGACCCCTGAAGTGCATCTTGTTGGGTCCATGAGACCTTTTCAGGTTCTGTGTCCAGCCTCTGGAACTCCCTGCCAAGGGTAACTCTTCTTTTTATGAAGGCTCTTGGACTTTAGAGTTTTAATTTTGCTAAAAAGTTATAAGTGGGCAACTGGGACTGTTATTTTAACTTGCTATTTTATTTCTGTTGTACTTGAAATTCTCTATTGTATTGATTTTTAATGTTGTTGTTAGCCATCTTGAAGGAAAGACAGGATTAAAATGCTTTAAAATAAAGCAACCAAAGGGTTGAGGGAGACAAGGAGTATCTTCACTTACTTCGAGCACAAAATTTATTTTCTCTCCGGGTTCGCCCAGTTTTCTTTAGGCAACCATCACAAACAAAGCTGAAATAGAAATGGGGAAAAAAGAAATTCAAAATATATTCTTAACAAAAAGGTGAATAATCTCCACAAAAATATTCCTTTGATATTTTCTAACATCCTGATACCCAGTATTTATTTCAACCATTATTTCTTTTTTTAAAAAAGGATAGCATATTGGATTTGATCAATGTTTTAGTATGTATCAACAATAAATTAGGAAATCACTGAAAGGTCTTATTGCCAAAAATATGTTTTATCAATTAAATTCCCTTTTCCGGTTTAAGATGAGCACTAATTTTAAGCTGATCCAGTGATTAATGTACACTATACTACCACTTCAGCAGTTTCCCTACAGCACTTTCTTCAAAGGAGAGCAGAAATCCCAACTAGGACAATATACCAGATGGACAGAATGGAGGATGCTGTGGAGAATGTTGGCCTGCCTTCTGAAATACAGCATCATGGACCATATAAATGATGCTCTCTGTACTGGATGGCCTGGGTCCAGTATACCTGAAGGAGCGTCTCCACCCCCATCGTTCTACCCGGACACTGAGGTCCAGCACCGAGGGCCTTCTGGCGGTTCCCTCACTGCGAGAAGCCGTTACAGGGAACCAGGCAGAGGGCCTTCTCGGTAGTGGCGCCCTCCCTGTGGAACGCCCTCCCACCAGATGTCAAAGAGAACAACAACTACCAGACTTTTAGAAGACATCTGAAGGCAGCCCTGTTTAGGGGAGCTTTTAATGTTTGATGTATCACAGTATTTTAATATTCTTTTGGAAGCCGCCCAGAGTGGCTGGGGAAACCCAGCCAGATGGGCGGGGTATAAATAATAAATTATTATTATTATTATTATTATTATTATTATTATTATTATTATTATTATTATGTGATCTGTGGCAGCAGTAGTAAGGTTATTGGAACTAGAAAATCAAGCTTCCTGGGATCTGAGTTGTAGAAAGTCCCTCTAAAGGCAGCATTGATATTACATAGGAGTATGTTAACAAATGTCTATTAAGAGGGCAAGTTTATCAACTGACTTGAAAATAGTAACTTAATGGCAAGCATTTTAGAAAAACAATTTTAAGCTAGCATGGTTGCTATTTTAAATTAGATCACCAGCACTCTTTTCAGATAGAACTGTAGTCATTTTGTCATTTTTAATTGTACACAAGAAGCACATCATCAACAAATTACCATCTTTGTAAGAAAAAAGGAAAGAAAAAGCAGGAAGCAACCCACCCAGATGGCCAGATTGTCTCATTGTGAAGCACACAAATCTGATGCATTTTTCTTCCACATTCTATACATTCAACAAACCTGGAAGAGAGAATCAAAGTATAAGCAACACAGGAAGTTGTTGAAGATAACTGATTTAGAAAAAATGTGTTGGAACTGAAGATTATGTAGCCCAAGTACAAAATATTCAGAACTGTACAATTTCAAACCTGTTGATCTGCTGTACATGTATCTTTTCTCAGCAACAGTCTAGTGTACTATGCCCAAATGCAAACCACTACTCCCCATATGGTCTACATTGATTTTAGTTATGCATTATATAGCTTCTCTTTTCTTACATTCCACTACTAAAAGAATTCACAGCAACTAAGATTCCTGTACATCTAAGTCTGAAGGCAGAACTAGGTACATGACAAAGCACAGTTAAATGTTTACAAAGAGGATTGGGAGGCTTTTGAAAAAGTGAAGTCAATTTTTTATACTTCAAAACAAATATATTCAATATAAATTTGTAATATTGACTAAAGTAATCAAAGGCTTTTCTACCCCAAACTCAGATTATGTGGCTATACTTAGGCAGGCAAATATTTGCTTTCTTAAGGTACAACACATCATCAATATTGCAGGTGATAAACTAAGAGAATAATGCTAAAGCCTTCCACTCACCCCTCCCACACCCTGCAAAAATAAATAAATGAATAAATGGTGAAAAAAACTTTATTTCATTTTTAAAATGACAAGTGATTTGAGCTGCTCAAGCATGACTTACTGTTCAGGGTCCAGTGTATCATTTTTCCTTTTAGAAAACTGGTCTTTATTTATTGTGCTGAGGAGAAAAATTGATAATCACAGTTGTAACAAAAATAAGTAGCTGCTCATAATAATAATAATAATAATAATAATAATAATAATAATAAATCTTCCTAGCACCTACAGGAAACCCTGCTACAAAACCCAATAGGACTCCATATGCATTCTGCTTCTTAAGAATTAAAAATTTTGAGAGGAAGGAAAACTACAGGTGAATTCAAATATCTAGGGCAATGTAGTGGCTACTTAAAAGCTTTTAAGACACCGGAGTTGCCATTCATAACCTGTGACCACACACTTAAGCACTCCTCCCCCTCTGCAAATGCTTAAAAATCCAGAAAGTCTTAGGGCTTAGCAGTGTCATCAGAAGCTACAGATAATTTCTTCCTCACTAGGTACAGGAACCATGCAGTCACCATGCAGCTTCTAACCATCCAAATTCAACCCTCCATCACAGATTGGGGAGCAGACAAGCACAAAGAGGCTACTAGGAAGTACAGAACGTACTATTTAAACACATTCTACAGTTTGACGTATCATGAAACCCCATTTTATAAAACACATCATCTTTAAAGACTGACATTTATTAATATACAACTTATGACTAGCTTTTGGGTTAGTGAGACCTCCTTATCTTCTCTCAACTGTAATACTTGCTTTTACTATGATAGCCTAGACATAGTTTTCCACCCTCTGGAAATTTCAGAGTTGGACTACTGTTATATGTTGTATATGGGGTTGCCTTTAAAACTGGTTCAGAAACTTCATCTGGTTCCAAACACAACCGATAAACTGTTAAGCAGGACACACTAGTTTCAGCACCTCTGCAGTATAAATAGTTCTACAAAGTTAACCAATATTTCCAAGTTCAATGCAAAGTGTCATTTTTATACCTTTAGAGCCCTAAACAGCTTGACACTAGAGTACTTAAGAAGCACCACCTTTTCTTATATGCACCAGTCCACCTTCCAACACCCTTTTCCAGGTGCCCTCAACTCTTTTAGTGAGGGCATCTGTTCAGTGATGGTGCTTTGTCTTTGAATAGTCTCTCTAGACATAAATATGGCAGTTACTTCTACCTTGATTCAGCTCAATTTCCTTTTTACCAAGGCTTTTAATCAAATTGCTGCTGCAATCTGATCTATTATTTTAGTGACTGTCATATTTCCCCCCCCTTGCTGCTTTCTTGGGTTTATTGTTACCAAACAGGTAGTAGCCATGTTAGTCTGTTACAGCAAAATTAACAGTCTTGTGGCATGTTAAAGACCAACACATTTTATTATGGCATGTGCTTTCATGGACCAGAGCCCATTTCATCAGATACATGATTTTGCTTATTGCAATGTTCCTGGCTATTTCATTCTTTTCTACTATGGTAAGCCATTCCAGAGAGGCTTTGTTGAAAAGCACCCTTTTAGAACAATATCAAACTAATTAAATTAGGTTAGGAAATTATTGTTAACTGTTGTAGCACATGCTTTTGTAACTTCTACCACTGAACAACTGCAGTGTGCAGTCTATAAAGCTGCTTTAGAATTTTTTTTCAGAAGTTGATCCAAAATGTAGCAGACTTTTGCTGGCCATAAGAATTATGCTACACTTAATAGGATCGATTACTGGTTCCTCTTCATCCTGGAGAAGAGTGACTAGTGGGGTGCCACAGGGTTCTGTCTTGGGCCCGGTCTTATTCAACATCTTTATCAACGACTTGGATGATGGACTCAAGGGCATCCTGATCAAATTTGCAGATGACACCAAACTGGGAGGGGTGGCTAACACCCCAGAGGACAGGATCACACTTCAAAACGACCTTGACAGATTAGAGAACTGGGCCAAAACAAACAAGATGAATTTTAACAGGGAGAAATGTAAAGTATTGCATTTGGGCAAAAAAAATGAGAGGCACAAATACAAGATGGGTGACACCTGGCTTGAGAGCAGTACATGTGAAAAGGATCTAGGAGTCTTAGTTGACCACAAACTTGACATGAGCCAACAGTGTGACGTGGCAGCTAAAAAAGCCAATGCAATTCTGGGCTGCATCAATAGGAGCATAGCATCTAGATCAAGGGAAGTAATAGTGCCACTGTATTCTGCTCTGGTCAGACCTCACCTGGAGTACTGTGTCCAGTTCTGGGCACCACAGTTCAAGAAGGACACTGACAAACTGGAACGTGTCCAGAGGAGGGCAACCAAAATGGTCAAAGGCCTGGAAACGATGCCTTATGAGGAATGGCTAAGGGAGCTGGGCATGTTTAGCCTGGAGAAGAGGAGGTTAAGGGGTGATATGGTAGCCATGTTCAAATATATAAAAGGATGTCACATAGAGGAGGGAGAAAGGTTGTTTTCTGCTGCTCCAGAGAAGCGGACACGGAGCAATGGATCCAAACTACAAGAAAGAAGATTCCACCTAAACATTAGGAAGAACTTCCTGACAGTAAGAGCTGTTCGACAGTGGAATTTGCTGCCAAGGAGTGTGGTGGAGTCTCCTTCTTTGGAGGTCTTTAAGCAGAGGCTTGACAACCATATGTCAGGAGTGCTCTGATGGTGTTTCCTGCTTGGCAGGGGGTTGGACTCGATGGCCCTTGTGGTCTCTTCCAACTCTATGATTCTATGATTCTATTCTATGATTCTATGGTTTGTTTCCAAGCACAACTCAAATTTCTGGTTTCCGCTTTTAAGGCCTTAACTGATCTGGGCCCTCATAACATGAAGGAATACCATAGGTACCCCATATGGAACTGAAATTTTGGGAGGTGGTGCTATTACTGTATCCTCTCAAAGAGGTATGGACAGCAGCTGTAAGATATAGACTGGGGTCCCCAGTGTGACACCTGCAAGTATCACATTGCCCCCAGGCACCCACCTTGGTACAAGCCAAGACCCCCTGCCCCCCCTTTTAATTGGGAGTTGTGGTCACTCTACAAATATATATAATTGCATTGTGATATTTAGAGAGTTTTCCCCAGTCTCTTTACCAAAGATCCCAAACATGGAATTTGCCTTTTGCACAGCTGCCACACAATAAGTCAACATTTTCACTGTGCTACCAATGACGACTTTTTTCATTCCTGATGAGTAACCATCAGGTTAGACTCTATAAGCATATATGTGAAGTTAGGATGCTTTGCCCTGTTGCACATTACTTCATACTTGCTTACACTGAACAGCATTTGCTATTTTAATGCCCATTCATCCAGTTTGGATTCTTTTGGAGCTCCTCACAATACTCTTTTGGTTTTACCACCCTAACAATTCAGTATCATCAGTAAAACTGGCTAATATACTGCTCGTGCTTAATTTCAGGTGATTTATGAACAAATTAAAAAGCACCAGTACTAACCCAAATTCTTAGAGACCCCACTTCTCAAATCCCTTCACTATAAGTTGTTGTTGTTCTTTTTTACTATGTATTTTGTGGTTTTTATATTGTAATTTAATGTTGTGAACTAACTGCCCTGAGATCTGTGGATGAAGGGCAGTATACAAAATGAATAAATGGCAAGTTTGGGGAAGGGCAGGGGAGTGGCAATTTTTTATTTTTATTTTTGGTGGGGGAGAGGTATTCTGCCAGCTTTGGTATGTGTGTGCATTACCTGTTAACCTTCTGTGATGTTTATTTAACAAAGTTTATATACTGCTTGATTGTAATAAACCTCTAAGTGGTTTACAAGACATAATGTTAATGTAATGTCAACAAAAAAAAGTTAAAATAGGTATTTTAAAATGTTCAAAGATCAAATGTGCACATAATGACGTAAGGTGATCTCACAAGTAAATGGATCCCAAGCTGTTGAGGGCTTTGTATTAATATATCAATAGTAACGCCTTGAACTTGGCCTGGATATGAAAGGATAGTTTGTAGTGCCTACAACAGTTTCTCAGATTTCAAAGAGTGCTCTTGGACTAGAGGAAAAATCTGGACATCTAGGATGTTCTTGGTGGTGATGTTCCAGTTATGAAATTGTTGCCTAGAGAAGCTTTTCCTGGCTAGCTCCCTTTCACTTTTTGAAGGTTAGGAAACTTTCCTTTTCTGGAAGACATTTGCTGCCTCAGAATCCAACCAGACTTAAAATTTTGTCTCTTGAGATCCAATGTATTTTATCATTAAAAGTGTATTTAAAAACATTTTAGGCACTTATTCTCCAAAAATCTACTACATATTTTCTCCTGTAGGTTAAATTAGTGGTGGACATGACTGAAGACTAAGTATTTAGCTAAGTTTCCTTCCAGGCGCTTCTTGTTTAATCCTCGGCATCAGGCTCTTTCCTGCTTCTAAAACCTTCCCTGTTTATATATTTTCACATATAACCAGAATGCATCAGGCAAAAGTCCCCCACTTACTGCAATTAAGTAATCTATTTCACATATTATGGAACTATCAGAACAACATTACAAATATTGAAGTTGAAGCAAGGGAGCCTTACACATTGACCCAGTCCAGATTTCACGACAAGTCACACATCAGCATGACAAGAGTGAGCCACAACAAGCCTTGAGCTTGTGCACTCCCCTCCTGAGAGTTCCAATGGTTCCACTTCTGGTTTAGATTAACCGCAACATCATGTCATCTGAACTTAACTTAAACTGTGGCTAGCATTAACTATGGGTTGTTTGAAACAAGCACGCTTCATAACACATGGTTTGAAGTTGAGTTGTTGCAAGCCATAGTTCAGGTTAGTCACAGTTTAGGGTTCGGACAACATGCAGTTCTCATCTCATCCTTGTAGCTGTGCCTAAGGAGAAGAGGATGTGGCGTTCAAATATGGCCAATATGTAAAGGCACATAAATATTCTAAGTGTCAGAACATGGTTGCAACCTCCAGCAAACAATTCCTATGAACACTCTGCTCCAACATAACCCTATTTTGAGCAGGAAAATCTGTCACCCGTGTTTTCAAATTTAGGCCTGCTTTCAGTTAGGTACCTGCCTGAACAATTCCTTACTGGATCTCCTGCTCAACAGGTTAAAGGTAGTAATGGTGTGTATGTGTGTATGCACATGCACAAAATAGTTAAAAGTTAAAGCAAGCTGTGAAGTCTCTTTTCTACAAGCAGAAGCAACAAAAAAATTTGCAGGCTCAGGTGGGACTGGAATTCTTAAACATTAGGTCTTAATCTAGCATATAAACTGGAAGAATGCTTCTACTTTTCAAAAGTGGTTTTTCATATTCTCACCAAAATATGAATGTGTTTTAAAAGCTAAAGCTCATTCTGAAACATAAGGTTTGTCTTGTTTTCAAATAATATTCCTGTCCTCTGTTCCTCCCATAATTGCACAAGGCCTCAGCATTAAATAAGGAATTTTACCATAAATTTGATGTAAATTCTTTAATGGTATTTAGAGTATGAGATTGACTAATGCTATGATAAATGTTGTAAGAAATTTAAAAATAATTAGAAAGGAGATAGCTACTCACGTTTGAGGCTGTGATGGGTCGTCCCCCAAAGAAACGCTCTCTCCTTGGATTTCATTGAAGCACTTCTCACAGAAATGATACCTGTCGGCAAGAAGGCCATATTTGGGTGAACTGTTCCGTCCACACAACACAGCCCAAGCCAAGCAACGGAGCCACCAATCACAGCAGGCCAAGGAGGGGGGCGGGAGCAGAGAGCAGGTCATCAACGGCGACAGGGACATTCAATGATGAAGATTTATGGGACCCAGAGTTTGTGTTTGGTTTTGTTTTTTTGTTTGGGTTGGTTTTTTTGCAATCAAAGCCAAGTGCAGACAACGACAAGCATGAAGGAGAAATAAAAAAACAACACACACACACGAACAAAGAAATAGGGATTTGCAGGACGAAAAACAAAAACACAGAAGCAAGACAGGACAACACAAAGCAGAAAGCCAAGGCAAAGCACAGATTAGCATTAAATCTCTCAAATGGGATCACAAGCAGCAAATTATAGCAAATAAAAAGAGTATTCCATTTTAGTATGCCCATGCCCTCCTCATTTCAATAATCAATGCTACAATAAAGCAGAGAATCAAAATGAAGAAAGGGTAAGAGCAATTGCTGCTCTGACATCTGCATCAGGGTAGCAACTCTTTTCACAAGAACATCTGCCAGGAGAGGGCTGGAAAGGGGTGAAAACAATCCATCTTGAGAATGCTCAAATGTTGACAGGCCAGTCCTTCCCCTCAAAGCATTTTTTGTTTGCAACATCTGTTTAAAGCAGCAGTAACCATCCCCAAAACAATTTCTATGCAATTGTTCATGATCTGCCAAAATGACAGGTGCTTTAAGGCATCTGACAATCAGCCATGCATATGTATGTTCTTAATATGTGACGTACTGATGTTCCATGCCTCCAAATTGATGTATAATTGATATATTAAAAGGATTTCATCTTCATCTAAATTAATGTTGAATGCTTTACTCAAGATGTTTTTTTACCCTCAAGAGCACACAGAAACTGCAGCCTTTCCATTGCTAAGCAAGTTAATTTGAGTGCAAACATACAACAAAAAGAAACAAAAACAAAAAACAAAACTGTGACAGTATTATAAAGCAAAGCAAAACCAACATTAGAGGAAATGTAATTGCTAAGGAACGGATCACTTCTTCACCACCTATGTTTCCTATCTATAACAGGTTAGTTTATTTATTACACTGATACAATGACAAACATTGATTTGGACATTCAAAAGACCAGTGTCCAAAGAACCACGTGTTATCTGCTGGGGGGGGGGTGCTTTGCCTTGCATGTTTTGGACAGCAACCTTCCATTCCACATTGGTTTTGAAACTCCTCTTAATTTCAAAAGCTGTGATATGGCATGACAGTCTGCTGATTAAAGGTAAAAAAATCCAGTAGCAATGCCCTAGCCCATGTACACACCTACAGCAGTTCTTTGGATCCCAACTCATATGTATACATATGATGATTTCTTTACTCAAGTGGGCATTTGTGATAAAAATGACTTATGGCATGAAGCTGTAAAGTTATAGAAATAAATGAAAGCTTAGCTTTAGATTTGTTAAAGAACTAGTTATCTACTTCAGCAACCCACCCAAAGCATGATTTGCAGCAATACTCCTGCCAAAAAACGTGAAAAAGTTGTGTTCTCAGTTTTGCTTCCTCCCTTAAAGAGCTCCAAACACAGTTTTTCCTATCAGATGTTTTCCGACCCCAAAGCAGAACATAGAACCGTGCTATCACAGAAAGCAAGTCTTCAGAAAGACTGCCATCATCATGCAGGTGGTAAAATTAAGATGCACGGTGATGCTTATTTAATCAAACAACTCCAGAGTTCACTCCTCAGTTAATTTCCACTTCAGAAAAGAGCTATCGAGAACAAACTGAAGGCTGCAGATCCAATGGAGTACAGAGAAGTTGCTGGTTTACTGAAATTCCCATAAAAGATGCTGGACCAGGTAGATCTTGGTCTGATGCGGTGCAAGATTTAGCTTCTTAAACAAGAGTACATACTCAGGAACACTTGACAGTTATGCCTCAATAGTTAAGAGATCCCAAGCACACACACAGGAGCGCTACTACCATAGAAATTCTAGCTAACAGAGACTGTAAGAGGCCATGGCAGAGTGAAGTCAGCCCCTCCCTGACCTTGCAGGCACCCTGCTTTTCACGCGGCTCAAACAAAACACAGCTTTACAACTACAGCTTTGGTTGAAATAACTGTGATCTAAAACAGGAAATATGTCTCCCTTAGGACAAGACTGAATGTTAGATGCAGTGAACTCAAGATGCAAACATGCATGCTTTTCTGTGCACTGTTTCATACAGAGGAAAAAATGATGGTTTTACTTGCAAAAGCTTTGAACTTATCTAAAGCATATGGAGAGTTTATATTAACATCCTAATTTCTGAAACAGGAAGTAAAAGTCAATTGATGCAACGAGGCACTTGGCTTGCATGGGAAGTAATCTGCTGAGTATGCTACAAATATAAGTGCATGCCTGCCTATATCTAATATAATTTTTCACAGCAGGTGCAATGCTGTACCCAAGCATTTTCTTACCTGTTTTGGTAACTGTAATATGTAGCATCTCGTGGGATTGTGCATAACTGTTTGCCATAGCAACATAAAGTCTGTGGTGAAAACTCCAACTGAAAAGAGAGAGGAACGCAGGTTGCTTAAAGGTATCCAAGAAATAAGACATTTTAAAGCAAAGTTTCAAAAGCTGCTATTACATTGGTAACCCAAAAGCAGCGACTGCACAGATCCCACCCAATGACGGCATGTACACTATCTCCAGAGGGCAGGCTGGGCTCCAAATTTTCCTAATGGATAAGCTCTAGAAGGTTCCAGACACTGTCCTGAAGTGGCAGAAAGCCCATACCTGGGATTGCACAGAAACCTCAGGTTTTTGTTTATAAGTATTCATGACGTATTATAGATTCAGTGGTGGTAGTTCAATATCAACACTGTCCGCCCCACCCCAAGCTCCTGGAATCAGAGCACAACCTACAAATTTTGTGGTGCTAATGACGATTCCTGTACAACATAAGATTTAATCGGCAGTAGTTTTAGCCATTCGGAATGCTGTTTACTTCAAAGAAAACCTTGCCATCAAAATATTTTGTACACAACTACATGTAGGGGTAGACTAGGAACAATAAACTTCTTAGCCTTGGAGGACCATCTGCTTTATTGCTTACATGCAGTAGGAAAACAACTGAATGTTGTATTTAATGATGAACATTAAGACTCTGGAGTAAGTACGGAACACAATTTAAGACAATCCTAAAATAGTTCACCATACTTGATTTCTATATTAGCATTCAAAACAGACTTAAGGGATCCTTAAAATTAAACATTGAAGTGTTTGAGTAATTTCCTGAAATTCAGCTTAAGATGACTCTCCTTACCTTTCGTCCACAACAATAGCCAAGGCTCTGCATAACTGGATCAATTTCCTGCTCAAACACCTCTGCCAGCTTGGAACAGTACTTATATACTCTAGATGTTTTGCGGTTGTAAAGCCAGGCATTGTTGAACATGAGCCAAATATCATCGACATACTGCCAGGGCTCCTGGTACTGTCCTGTGTCAAGCTTCCTCTTGATTGTAGAAAGATCCATGGGGTTCTTTACTATATCAAAGTAATCCTGAAAAATAAATAAATAAGAATTCTGAACCCTTGGATGCTGACCTGGAATGTCTTTGCTTATCTCATCTACAAAAGCCTGAAGCCCCATCTCAGAAAGTAATGGGTAAGAAATTTGCTTTCAGTCAGACAAATTTAAAAATGCCCAATACAGAAGACAACTTTGCTCTGAAGGAGACTAATCTGAAAAAAAGAAAAAGGAAAAAGATGGAGCTACAAGATTTTGTTGTTACACACCAAAGCCCTGGAAAAGTGGTTATGCATTGAGAGAAATGTTTCTTTTCAATACACTTACAGGAATTCCTAGTAGTTGGGGATCCACAGGCTGTCGGAAGGGAAGGGACTCTGGGTCCTGACGGTAAAGTGCCTCCAAAGTTGGCATAAGTGCCTGCCTCAACTCTTCTGGCTTGAAAACTTGTGAAAGGAGACACATAACATTAAATTAACCAAGAAAATTAGAAATCTGATTAGCATCAAGACAATGCTTCATTTTCAGTTTCCCCACTCATCCAATGGTGAAGTGTTAGGCATTGACTAATTTACAATAGTCAGAACAGGAATCTGATACGGAACAACAGTAGGAATTAAAAATATTTTACTCAAGAACTAATGTGCACAGTAAATGTAAAGTTTGGCTAATAGTTAAATTTCATAGGCCTGCCTCCTAACCAGTGTTTCGTTAGATAAGGCACATCCTTCTATGGATGTCCTATTACCAAAATGTTAACGTGTGAAGTTCAAGTCTCAAACTTAAGAAAACTACACAGGTTCTCTAAGTAGCTGAAAAGAAACAGTAAACTTACTTTTCCTCTTTGACTGTCCTGAAGCTGGTGAAGACTGAGTACCTGGAGTACTAGGTCTTTCCTCCTCTTCCTTCACTTCTTGCTTCACTTCTGGTTTTTTCTCTTCTTGCTCTGTTGATTCAGATTTGCATTCCTCAGACATGGATTCTACCTTAACCTGGAAAAGCAGGAAGACATTTATGAGCAAAGAGCAAATAATAATAATAACAATAACAACAAATGATCACACCTTCAAGAATAATAATGAAGAAAGCAGCTGGGTGACACTGTATGTACTCCATTACAGTGGCGGCGAACCTATGGCACGCATGCCAGAGTGGGCACTCAGAGCCCTCTCTGATGGCACGTGTGCCATAACCCTAGCAGGGCCATTGCTAGGGGTTGGCAAAGGGACAGCCGCTCCCCCCATGCCAATGCGGGTGGAAAACGCTCCCTAAGATGCGCACTGCCCTCAGCAGTGTCAGGGAGAGTTGTGTGCTGGCCAACCAGCCCCACCCCCACGCTGCAATTTAAAACAGACAGGGCGCTGGGTAAGGAAGCATGGAGACAGTGGGTTGTGGTGGTGTGGGTTTGGATCTGAAGCAGGTTTGGATTTTTATATTTTATTTTGGTGGGGAGCGACAGCTCAGCTAGCCATCGATAAACAGAAGGGTCTGTCTCTTACCCTTGAGGACAAACAGCAGGCTTGGGCTGTGCTGCTGTTTTCAAGATCCATGATGCAGAGCAGGGTGGGGGTGGAGGAGCCTGCCCTCCGACGCCAGGGAGGGGAGAGCTACGCTGGGCCACGCTTGCGCGAAGCAAAACACACACACGGGAGAGGGGGCAGCTTTGCAATGTGCCACATCAGGATGCTTCTGCCTGGCTTTTGCATAAGCCTGATTTCCCTGCCTTTCCCTCCTCCTTTTTTTGAACTCAGAAGGAGGTTGCTCTTTCGCCTGTGCTGGAGAGCGCGGACCGGGTGGGGAAGAGGGAGAGCCAGTGAGAGGGCGGGCGAGGCGCAGAAGGAGTGAATGTCATGAAGAGGGGCTGGAAGTGAAGGGGTGGAGGCAAGCTGCTCCTTGAAGACACCTCACAACAGGAGACCTTGCTGCCTGCAGGCTGCGAAGCCAATGAGCCTCAGTTCTCCTTCCTGCCCACCCAAAGCCCAACCCAACAGAGCGACTCCAGCTTCCCTGGTGAATGGGTCGGTCAGCCAGCTCCGGGTTTTCCTGAGTCCCACGCTGAGTCCTCTGTCTGTGTCTGTCTGTCTGTCTGTTTCCTCTCTGCTTTTCTCTTGTTCTCCGATGCCCGGGAGAGAAGCGCCGAAGGGGCCGCAGAGAGAGAGAGACAGACAGACAGACACACACACTTCCCCACATATAATAATAATAATAACAACAACAACAATAATAAATTTTATTTATATCCCGCCCTCCCCGGCCAGAGCCGGGCTCAGGGCGGCTAACACCAATAAAACCACAGTAAAAACATAATAGGGGAAAAAGAGAGGGGGGGGACCAATTTAAAATACAGGTTAAAATAAAATTTTAAATGCAGCCTCATTTTAAAATAGCTGATAAATCAAGACCATAAGGGGAGGGAAACATAAGGGTCAGACCGAGTCCAAACCAAAGGCCAGGCGGAACATGCAGGGAAAGTATCCCGAGAGTGCTTCACAACACACACAAGTGCTGTCAAATTAATAGTGCAGATGAATTTACAGCAAGGCCACTGGGATCAGCACTTCCAGAAAGCCTAATATTTCACCACCAGCATGAAAAGAAGCCACAGATAAATTATTGTTCTCTGCAGGTGTGGCTTGCGCTATAACCATAAAACTTTTTTTTTAGTCTGGGTCATCTGATGTCACAATGAGTTTTTGCACCAAAAAGAGTGTGTGTCAATGAGACATCAGGTGACCCCACCCACCTGTTAAAATGGACCACAGGATGGGTCCACAGGATGGGTCTGACCAGCTGGCCAGAAACTGTTGCCCACACAAGTGCTACTAATTAAACTGCTTGGTCATCACTTGAGAGAAAACTTCTAACCCCGCTTGTATCATGCATCAGAGACTACAGAGACAGGAGATCTGGATCAAAAAAACAAAACTGAAATGTTTTAAAAATTAGTGCATTGACTTTCCTAATCAGCAAGTCAGACTGGTATAGTAGATAAAGTACCAATTTGGGTAGACCTAGGCTAAAATCCATGACATTTACAGGGCGACCTTGAGCCACTTACTCTCTTTTCAGCCTAATCTACTTCATAGGGTTGAGTGGATATATTGCAGCCCCCCTTTCCCGTATCCCTCCTGTTCTTCTTGGAAGAAAAAGATCCAGATGTGATCAAATGAATGAATTCCTAGGCATATCCAGTGTGCATGCCACACTCTCACCTCTGGCTTCTCCTCCATTTGAAGATCTGTTTGTTCTGACTCCTCCTCTTCCATTTTAATCTCCATTTTAATTTCAGGCAAAGGCTGCTGCTGCTGCTGTTCAGGAGCAGCCTGTTGAGAGTTCACATCTGCACTGTTGGTGGATGGTGGGTTTGATACTTGCCCATCAATGTTTGCACCTGGATGTGAAAGCTACAGAATGAAAGCAACAAAACTAGTAAAGCTACATGTTAAGTAGTGCTACACAGTTTTGCAGCAATTGTATTCTTTGCTTTATTTTGTGCTTCTAAGCTAGATGGTATCTTAAGCAACTTATGCCATGTGCATCTCAATAAGAAGAGGTGCTACACAAAAAAATCCCAATATCTTAACACTAGCCCACCACGGAATTATGTCTAGCTATACCACTTTCTGCACCTTCCTCCCCAGAAATCACACACACATATTTTTATCAGACATCTGTAGCTGAATTAATTCTTTGAAACTCTGCTATACAAAAGACAGCATGCATTCCAAAGTCCAGCATACTGTTCTATACCTTCATGCAATGCATGCTATTGAGACAGCAGAAACCTTTTAGCCTTTGATACTGTATATAACAACCTAAAAAGATTTTGCCCAAGGTTGGACTTTCACTCTTAATAGCCCTAGAAAACTTAAACTTCCTTACGGGTGTTGTAGGATGCTGAGGCTGCAGTGCTGCTGTAGGGGTGGGCACAGATGCAGTCGTGCTCTGTTGCGAAAGAGGTTGCTGTGGCAGCTGCTGCTCTGCAGAAGGGGTAACAGAAACTGGAGGCTGCACTTGCGGAGTCAGCTGAGCCTGGGGAGGTGTTGGGGTCTGCCTCTGTGGGGGGTGCATAGTTTGTGACGGTGGTCCAGGTGGCATCGCTTGAGGAACAGTGGCAGGAGCAGACGCAATTGTTGCCTGTGGTGGTGCTGGTTGCTGCTGCTGCTGCTGCTGCTGCTGCTGCTGGGATACCAGTCCTGGGGGTGTATGGTGAGGTGTGGGAGTACGACTTGGTACTGGAGAAGGAGAGTTTCGATGTAAAGTAGACTGTGGAATAGGAGGGCAATGAATATGACTCCCTTGAGAACCTGGCGCCACTACTGGAGAAGTCACAGGACAGGAAGAGCTGGTCATTTGTGCCTGTTGAAAAAAAAGAATTGTCAGTATCTGAATAAACTATGTTGGGTATCAACAACTGAAAGTCCCAGGGGCAGATCTAGTCTCCATCAGCTCCTGCTCCCTCAGTTTGGAACACAAAGGAGAAAAGGATGTGGAGGGAGTGGTGTGACTTGCAGGCAGTTCACATCGGAGAATGGATGGAGCTTTGGCCCATCCTCCTCCTTCTTCCACTCAGTGGCACTCCTGTAGAACTACTTGCCAACCAATGAGAATGTGAGTAAAATGGAAGACAGTGCACAGCAAACTTAAGGATAAGTACGAAGTACGCTTGCCTGAAAGATGGTCCTCACTAGATAATCAGTAGTGCCAGTAACTGGCTTGTATTAATAATTTTGCTCCCTTTTTATCATTCATTCAGGTCTACCACACACAAACAAATCCACATCCAAAGAGCCTGCCAACAGAACTTCTCTCAACATACTTGAGACGTGGGAGTCTGGTTGCCAGGTTGAGTCATAGGCGTGCTTGTTGGATTCATTCCAGGAGACAATGTAGGATATTGGGTCTGCTGAAGGAACTGACTTTGATTGGAAGGTTGTGACACCCCTTGTTGCATACGTGGGGAAAATCCCATCTGTAACAAAGTATTTATTATGAATGAATAAAACATTGTATCAAGCTAATAGTCAATGTTAAGAATGACATAGTACTTCCAGACATTAACATAGCAAATTTATTGATACCCTCTTATCAGATAAGTTGCCAGGGACTATCATGGCCAGAGACTTAAATGGTACTGCCTCTGGATTCTCAGCCCAGTAGCCCAATAAAATTCATTATTTGAAGCATGTTGCAGGTCTAACTTAGTTAACATAACTGGTTAAAATATGAACAGTACTCCCTATTTAGAGAGTGGACTACCAACACATTTAAATACATAGGGTGGTATTCAAGGTAGATCCACCAAAATTAATAAACATGACCAAGTTAGATCTCTTAATTTCAACAGGTCTACTCTGAACAGGACCTGAGTCAAACAGCACCTATATAGTTTGGGCACAGCAGCCAACAATGGAAAGCAAAGTCAACCAACCTGGTTCATGGTCCCCGTCTGGCTTAGCTGTCCAGGGTGCTGAAGGGGAGGAGTTTGCCGGGGTCCAACTGACTGCATTTGCATGGTCATCTGGCCAAACTGATTCATTCCTGGAAGTTTACATGTTTAAACAAGATTGGTGAGTTCATCAGAATATTTATACTATGCCACACAAAAAGTTAAATTTGTAAGAATCAGAGAAGGATGGGAATCTTTTAAATAGGCAAGAAAGGAGGAGGAAGATGTCAGGGACAAACCAGTATCAGGACTGTGTGCAAGAGAATAAGGAGACACAAGGGAGTGTGAAGCTTGAAGTTAAAATGAATAGAGACAGGAAGCAAAGGCAAATAGGAACTTTATCATGGCACTGGAAAGAGACACTTACGGCACAGACATTCTGAAACAGATCAAGAGAGGAAAATGTACCAGAAATGCAGAAAAATCAAGAAAACACAGCTTGGGGAAAATGATTACATATGGACATGGCCTGTTGCAATAAAAAGAAAATGGTGGCTCTGTAAAGTATGTGGAAAGATTTTGGCAACTGACATTGCTGCTGCTGTGTCCTGCCATTCCACTGCCATGTCCTGCCCAATGCTGCTGTCGGCCTCTCACATCTGGACATACTGACCCAACATGTGCCAGCACTTTGGAATCTATGCCAACTCAGTGCTCAGCTCTGATCTGCTTGTGGTGGCTTGACATTTTAGAATGATGTTGGACACTGCATGATGGGCAATGTCAAGCATAGCATTTGGGGCAATTTACATTGGCAGGCAGCTGCTAAGCACTAGCTCAGCACCCATTCCAAAGCATGCCATGCAGGAAACATATCTGGAGGAAGGTGAATAACTGATGGTGGTGGCATGCCCTGGCAGCACCGAAGTGGGAGTCAAATAGGGTGGAAGCACTGTCAGGTTGGGGACCATGCTGCAGCTGGCATGGGAAGCGGTAGAGACAATGAAAAGTCCCTACTATAGTGCCAAGTTGTTCAGCTCTCTTTTTCTGAACTCTTACCTGATGGTGTCTGCATTCGATTCACCATCTGGTTTGGCACATTGGCACGAATCATAGATGGATCGGGAAGAGGACCGTCTGTAATGTAGTTGAACATCAAAATTAAAGAATTCAGACATTTTCATTTTTAAAAAAAGTCAGTTTAGGGTAAGGGGAACTTTAATTCTTAAATTCTTGGACATATTTCAGCATTTGGGGAATATTAACTTTTACATCTAGGATGCTAAAAACCTAACAGCAGCACTATCTTTATAAAATTCAGCAGCTGATCAACCAAGTTCTATTTTCAAGAACCAAATGTATCTTTAGAAATGAAATGCCAGGATGAAGGGCATTATTCTGAAGGTACTTTCAACAGAATGTGAAAGCATGCACAGTTCTCCAAGCATCCTCCCTGAAATTGACGATTATGTATCACAAGCAGAACAAAGGAAACCTTAAACAGAACTATATACAGTGGTACCCCGCAAGACGAATGCCTCGCAAGACGGAAAACCCGCAAGACGAAAGGGTTTTCTGTTTTGGAGGCGCTTCGCAAGACGAATTTCCCTATGGGCTTGCTTCGCAAGACGAAAGCCCATAGTGAAATCTCCGGGGACCTCTTTTAAATGCTGGTGGTGGGGAGCAAAGCCTTTCCCCCCCTCCGGCCTTCAGAAGAGGTCCAGGAAGGCCGGCGGGGGCCGAAAGGCTTTGCTCCCCACTGCCAGCATTTTAAAAGCAGTCCGGGATAGCAGGGAAGAGCTTCCCGCTATCGCGGACGGCTTTTGAAGGCAGGCGGGGGGGGAGCAAAGACTTTCGCCCCCCGCCCGCCTTCAGAAGAGGTCCAGGACCTCTTCTGAAGGCGGGCGGGGGGCGAAAGTCTTTGCTCCCCCCTGCCTGCCTTCCCGGGAGAGCGGAGAAAGGCAGCGCCTTTCTCCGCTGTCCCGGACGGCTTTTGAAGACAGGCGGGGGTGGGCAAAGACTTTCGCCCCCCGCCCGCCTTCAGAAGAGGTCCAGGACCTCTTCTGAAGGTGGGCGGGGGGCGAAAGTCTTTGTTCCCCCCTGCCTGCCTTCCCGAACGGCTTTTGAAGGCAGGCGGGGGGGACAAAGACTTTCGCCCCCCGCCCGCCTTCAGAAGAGGTCCAGGACCTCTTCTGAAGGCGGGCGGGGGACGAAAGTCTTTGCTCCCCCCTGCCTACCTTCCCGGACGGCTTTTGAAGGCAGGCGGGGGGGCCAAAGACTTTCACCCCCCGCCCGCCTTCAGAAGAGGTCCAGGACCTCTTCTGAAGGCGGGCGGGGGGCAAAAGTCTTTGTCCCCCCCTGCCTGCCTTCCCAGGGGCTTTTACATCGCCCCGGACAGCGGAGAAGTCCTCCGCTGTCCCGGACGATTTTAAAATGCCGCCCGCCAGCATTTTAAGATCGCCCCGGACAGCGGAGAAGTCCTCCGCTGTCCCGGGGTTTTTTAAAATGCTGGGGGTGGGAAGAAAAGCCCTTGCCCCCCCCCAGCCTTCAGAAGAGGTCGGGGGACAGACTGTCCCCGGACCTGGTCTGAAGGCGGTTTCCTTAGGAACGCATTAATTGATTTTCAATGCATTCCTATGGGAAACCGTGTATCGCAAGACGAAAAACTCGCAAGAAGAAAAAACTTGCGGAACGAATTAATTTCGTCTTGCGAGGCACCACTGTATAACTGAAGAGAGATTAAAGGGTGTAATGTCATTTGTGTAGAACTATTCGTTTTAATGATCAAATGATTGCAATTATACAGATATATCAGAATGCTGATAATGAGTTAGCCGTTTTCACACATGCTTGTCCCAATGCCTCCTTTCACACAGACACAACTAATTTGCCATGTTTTCACGCTATGCACTTCTGGGCTCTGAACAAATCACACAACTATATGGGGTGAAGGCTCATATGGGTTATTCCCTCTGTACCCAGCTGGAGGATGACTGTCACCCCTGTAATTCTTGAGTGCCCAAGAATCAAATAGATTCAAATGTCTATTGTTGTTGTTAAATTCATTGTTATTGTTAAATCAAACTTTATAAGGGTACAACACTTACTTGCTGTCATCACGGGTTGTGGCTGCCCCATGGGCCCCTGACTGATAGGAGCTGGTGGCATGACTGGGGCATTTGGTATCATATTCTGCCTTTGTAGCCTGGTCCTCCTCTTTTCCTCCAGTTCCTTCTGGATTTTATAAATTTTCTCTGCTAATAAGTGGTAGTACTCTGCCTGCAATGAGAAAAGTATATGAGACGCATACATAAGGAAAGCTTACAATATGTATATTTCCAATCCGCCCGAGACTGAAGGAATCCTCCAGCTACACCATATTAAGTTGTAATCTTTTTTTCCTGCACAGAAAATAGTGGCCACATTCTCATTAGAATTTCATTTTAATCCATACTAGTAAAATGCTGATCCTTGTGATGGATGGTATACACACATAGAAGGTTGCCCTTCATACTGTACTGACCTAGAAAGGGGGAGGGGGAGAATGTGACTGGGGTCCCCATCAGTAGAGGCCAGGATACTTTGAAGTACCAGGGAGTGGTCTTGTACATGTAAGCCCAGGAAATCAAGATTCAGTGCCTTACTTCCTTTGGCAAAACTGTTCAATTTACACTTCAAGTCTGGCAGATTGTGTTCCGTAATTCAAGGGCATCATCTAGGCTGCACTTCTAGGTTGCCTGAGCATTCAGTCAGCTGACCACAAGTACAAGTATCTAGTCAGCAGGCCCTTTAAAATACTAGCCTCAAAAGTTTACTCCTTATTCCAAGTAACTCATCACTGGAATGAGCCTACACCAGAATGATATTTTGCTAATATTCTTTGTTTGTAGCTTTGGAACTCAGCCTCTGCCTCCTGCTTCAACTGACAGACAGCGCTCTACTAGGTCCCAGAATACAAGGTCTCAGAGTCTGTCCTTTGCATGCAAATACCCAGTGTCTGGCATGGTGGGCATGTTTGGCCATAAGGCAACATTGTCCCAACTGCAGCACTTCATTACTGGAGTAAATGGACAAAAGCAAAGGAGTATAACCAGGAGAACTACTGAAATGGGGGCTAGTTTCTTGGTCAGAGCAGGTTTCATTCCTCACATTTGCTAAATACTATCCTATTTATATGAGGTATAGCAGGAACTACTCAGAACCAGGGCTTTGTCACCCCAATCTGGCTTGTTTCTTGGTGAAAATAGCAGCAGTGGGGAACCTCTGGCCCACAGTCCAAACCACAGTTTCATATTTGGCCTGCAAAGCAGTTTCCCCCAAAGTATGTCATATATGACATCAGGTGTGGGGTAGGTAGAGATGCAGCTGTTGATACACAACTATGAGCCTGAAAGGGTGCCACTGACTGTGTCCTGGCAGGGAAAGCAGACTTTGCCTCTACAAAGCTAAAGCTTCAAACACTTTAAAGCACTGTGCAGGGCTCTTTGCAATGATGCCATTCTGACATCCAGTGATTGACAGGAGGGTAGACACAAAGCTAGAATCTACTAGGGATCTGGCTTGCAAAGCCTAAAATGTTTCCTACTCCTAAAATAGAATATGTTTGAATTCTTGGAACTTGCTTCAGAGAAAATTGGAATTTGCTACAAATGATGATTCATTAGTATTACTGAAGCATTCCTTCCAAATACTTATTATATATACATACAATGGAAAAGAACATGACTGGCTTTTGATCAACATTATTATAGAAATGACAAAAAGACAAATCAATTTATAAATTAATACTTTGATACCAGAAAATTACAAAATAACTTACCCTGCTATTTGCTGATTCATACATGTCGCCTTCTACTTTCCGAGCATAGGAAACAAGATTTGCCATGCGCCTATCTTTTAGTGCTGCAGGGTCAGGAGTTGGAAATATGGCTTGTACTCTGCAAGAATATAGAGGGAAACCTTGAACCAACTATTTGTCTCCTGAACTTCTGGATCCAAAAATCTAATGCCCACAGCTAGAGTTTACATTATTCTTAATTTTTGTCAACTTCTGGTAAAAGCCAAGAACAATCATAGATGGGAATTCTGTAGCTGTACTGGACCAAGAGGTACAAATTGTCTAATTCAACTCACTGAAAGCCTGCAACATCCAGAAAACATAAGATGCCTTAATTAGGAATCGGTGTTCAGTACAAATATGAAATTAGCCGTTGTGATGCTAGCTCACAGGCAGAACAAATCCTGGAATAAGAAATTGAAGAGAATCCAGCAGAGTACAGCTTGGTACAGCAGGAAGAAAGAGAAAGTCATAACCGTTTGTCAAGGCAAAACAAGCTTTTATAACCTTGTTATTTCAGGGAATGCGACTGATGCAGTAGAATCACCCTACAGCCTCAGAGGAAATGATAGTCTTCTGAACCTTTCAATCTGCAATATGAAGTGTCTTACCACAAGGGGCAGCAGAGCATAGATCCAAAAGTTCTCAGTTCTAGGTTCAGGCGTTCCTAACAAAAGGCTACTTTCCACTCATACGCTCTTTGAATATGATGTCTGAATAAGAACCAAAGTTTGCCACACTGAAACATCTATTGTCTCAATAGAACATGTCTTGACTGGGCCAGAAGACAGACAACAAAACCAATCCTCATCCAATCAGTGCAATATGTGAATTATGATTAAGAACTGTCCCTTACTCAACAGTGTGAGCAACACTGTTACCTACAGCACTACTAAACAAGCCCCTGAAGCATGCTAGCAAACACAGCCTGGGCTTTTTCTTTTCAATTCAACTGTTTTTCCCCATCATGAAGAAATGGCAATGGTGTAGATCAGGCATAGGCAAACTCGGCCCTCCAGATGTTTTGGAACTACAATTCCCATCATCCCTGACTACTGGTCCTGTTAGCTAGATTTGATGGGAGTTGTAGTCCCAAAACATCTGGAGGGCCGAGTTTGCCTATAACTGGTCTAGATTACATGGACTACTTATTACATTCCCCTTAATCCATGTGTAGGCATAAAGTAGATCTCTTGATGATTTGCTGAAGATCCACAATGGTTTGACTCCAAATAGTTTATCAGTAGCAAAATGGGTTACTGTACTCAAAAGAAAACTTGGGGGGCAGGGAGTGGGTTAGCAGGAATTGATTTTTCTGTGAAAGGGTTGTCAGCTAATTTTTGGTACTAAAATTGTGATTAGCCTGATAATGTGTTCAGCCTCAAGAGATTCTGAATTTTAAGTATATCCACCCAATAGTTCCTCTGGCTTTTGCTGGCAGAACTTAAGCTTCTAGTTTTTTTTGGGGGGGGGGCGGTTAAAGCCTGAAGTCTCCCCCAGCTTATTGCACTCCAATTAGCTGATGCATAAGAGCCTGAGTGGAACAGTGCTAAGGAAAATGCATATAGCCTGGGGAGGTAAATTCAAATTCTCACTAACCTGGTGTGTATCACATTGAACCATAGTTTAAAACAAATTATAATTTAATGTGAAAGAGAAACATGCTGCTCGAAAGTTCTCATGGCACTCCTTCCACACACACTCACGTTACACTGTGGACAAAATAAGCCAGAGCGACCTGGCTTGTCAGCCAAACCGAGCCTGTGGATCATTTTGTCCAAACGGACTATGGACTGAAACCAAGGTTTGTTCCAGACAAGCTAGAGTCTGATTTGCTTCATCTTTAGCACAGCAGAAGCAAGGGAGAAGCAACATGAAAGTTTTGAGCGGTGTGCATCAGCATATTAAAGCACTGTTTAACTATGGCTTAATGTGACATGCAAACTAGGCCACTGTCATTGTTGTAACTGAGATGGATAGAGGACAATACACCAAGTATGCGACCTTGAAGGAAAACAGCGATGTTAAATAAAAATCTTCCAAATAAATCTATCACAATGAGTCTGTCTCCTGGTCGAAACCAGTAATAATTTCTTCTTCCTTATTGAGTCAGTATAGAAAAATGTTCTGGGCATGTTCAAGATCATCTCTCTTTGGTTTATTGGAAGTCATTTCAATTACCCTATGGATGCCTTGGGGGGGGGGGAGTTTATGTGGCAAAGGTTCTAAGTACCGAAAAATGGCTTGTAACCTAGGATAATTTATTTGGGCACAGTTACAATTGCTGTGTGTTTGTTCACCCATCACATCATGCACAGAATTGCCATTTAGCCCTGGAAATGACTTGTGTCTTCAGGAGCAGGGTGTGGAAACAATTACTGAGAAATTAAACTCTAATGACAAAAAAAGCTAGCTCAGGACAACATGGATGACATGCTAGAACCAGATCACACTACTTAGCCCCCACTGGCTGTTTCCTCTGAATTCCAACTACAACACCCTTTTAGGCATTTGGGTCAATGTAGAGATTCCAAATGAGCTAAGCAGCAAATCGGAAGTATTGCCATCTTTGGTCATAAGGCTGATTTTCTCCTTTCATTAATAACTCTGTCTGATCTTTAGACTCCTGCTCAGTCTCCCACAACTCCCATACAAGGGACACCAGTAACTGTAAAGTTAACGAGGTAACAAAGTGAATAGTTACATCCATCACCTATGGAAGGAATGCAGCAGATACATTTAGAAGGTTTAAGTAATTTTATTGCACCATTTCAATTATTTCATCTAGAAGATTTGGTGATCAATACTTACAGTTTATGAACAAGGTGATTTCTGAGGTCCTGAGTAATATCTTCATGCCATGGTTTCCGAATTCCAATGCCAGAAGGATGTGTTGCTGTTGGCATGGCTCCCAAACTGGCAACATTGGCATTTTCATTCATCATGGTACTATTAAAAAAAAAAAGAGGCGATTATCAAAGACACAATAAACCTCGTTAAGTGAGACTTTCTTTATATGAAAACACATCGCAAGTAATTGTATATGAAAGTGGCCTACTCATGCTCAGATTCCTGCTCAGCCATAGGTGGATAAACATTTCTTTTCTCTGTGGGGGGGGGGGGCACGCGCACTTATGAACTTCTGAAACACTGTTTTATGTAAAGAAACAACTGTAAATAAATAATGGCTTAATACCTTGGGGCCAAGGAATAGCAAGTCACTATTGGTGCTAAAATACATATGGATGATATTGCACTCTTCTTTCAGGCAAGGCTCTACATTAAGGTGAGTTCCAATATTCATTCACTTTCCACTTTATAGATGGAGAAATACAATTTTGAACATTAGCTGCCATTTCTTGCATCTGGAAAGTCCTGAGTGCTTGTTATTAACCAACAATAATTTACAGTGGTCAGGAGCTGAAGCTTCAGTGTCCTCACTTGACCTGTGTCCCAAGCAATGAGCAGCAGTAGCAACATTATGCACAATAACCAACTGTAATTTGTACAATATCTACCAATCACAACATGTACCTTTTTGGGGAACAGAATTATTTAGCCCAGTATATGATATATATTCATATTATATATCATAGTTCAAAACATGTGCTATATAGCATGTGTATCACTAGTAGAATGTGCTATACTACTTCACTGACAACATTTAAATGCCAACACTTTCCAGTCAAAATAGAACCGGCGATCTAAGAGCATGTAGCAGCACTACAGAATTCAATAACGAGACGCATGTATATCTACTATGAAAGCAATGCAGCTACTGCTTTACCTATAACCTTTACAAAAAAAGTTTTTCAGGTAAATGTGGAGGCCCTATGGCAGAACAGACAGAGTATCTCTATGCTAACTCAGATTTAGATCAGGCAGACAAAAAAGCCATCTCTACCATAAAGAGCTTTATTCAGAGGTCACAGATAAAATTTTAAAGTATACAATATTTTCCTTTTGTAAAAATCCCTCTTGTTCAAAGTTACTATTTTGTAGCTCTGTCACTTTTGTGAATTCTTTCCTCAATGTGTTATTCCAAAAGTTGCTTTCTATACAATTAAAAATAAACTTACTTTTGAGAATTCATAGCTGGATGCAACATTGATTCAGGTAGAAGACTCTGGGCTTGAACACCAACACCTCCATTCACTCCCATAGGATTAGCATCTAGACCAAAAGAAAGAAAGAAAAAATTAAAATATGCTCTACTGTAGATTAATTGCTTTAGGTGCTTAAGTTGTTTCCAGATATTCTAGGGTACACATGCTGCTATCATTGCTGCAAAACAGATTTTGGCCCTACTACAAAACGGCTTCTTTCCCTCCATATGAATGTGTAGGAGCAGCTCAAGGGGGGAGGGAGCACTTATGATGACAGAGGCAGATTTTGCTTCCTTAACTGAGTCTCAGATTGCAGCGTGTTTAATTTGTTCATCAAATTAAAAATGAACTCAATGGGAATCACTGAGATAACCCCTCACTAAGACTACCCTGAGTTCAACTTTTTGGTTATACTAGAGAACAATGAAACCTTGAAAACTTGCTTTTGCCATGTACAAAGCCTCACCTCACTATCACCCATTCTCCCAATGGATGCAAAACTTCACAAATGCCTTTAGTAAAATACTTGAATATTTGTAGCTTAGGTGCTGATGGTCATATTTTTGTTTTAATG
Source organism: Podarcis pityusensis (assembly GCF_964106645.2). Taxonomy (NCBI): domain Eukaryota; kingdom Metazoa; phylum Chordata; class Lepidosauria; order Squamata; family Lacertidae; genus Podarcis; species Podarcis pityusensis. The sequence continues at coordinate 32,207,706 of NC_138035.1, read as the reverse complement.
CAGAATTACATATTTTATTGTTGTTGCTATGATTTGGAGTTGTTAGCTGCCTTCTGAAATAAGGTGGGATATACATTTTAAAAATGAAGTTAAGAACATACTTGTAGGATTCATGGGGCGAAGTCCCTGCGGTGACTGTCCTTGCTGCTGGCTCTTCACTTGAGCTTGTGTCTGCGTCTGCATCTGATTCCCTTGATACGTCAGTCCAAGGGCAGCATAAGCCCTCTCAATCGAACTGGGGTCAATCTGGTTAGCAGTATTTATGTTGGGGGTTGTCTGCTGACCAACCCCTACAGAGCCAGAATTTCCAAGTCCTACTGCAGCACCACCTAGTAATGCTAGAAAAAATGAAGACATGAAAACGATCAAAAACAGTGACTAGAATGAACAAAAAACACACCAACCCTTTTATAAAGTCCTTAGTAACACACCAATAAGGTTTGGGGCATTAAACTGTGTCGGTTGCTGACCTGATAAGCATGGAGGCTGCTGCCTACCACAACTTGGGCAGCTATGGCTGCGTCCTACTGTATTTGCAGACAAGACTGCCATCACAATATGATAGTGAGGCCAGAGTAGAGGGTCCATGTATATCGAGGGTCCCTGCTGTCAGGAGCACTGCTTTTCCTGTAGGAACTTGATCCTGCAGCTGTCTCTCACACCAGCCATTAATAGTATTAGGAGAAACATTATGAGAAATGGAGTGATACTGCAAATCTGTAATGCCCTAAAAAGAAATAAATTAGTGACTACTTACATTGTTGATTTCTTTTGTCCCCAGCATTCTTGAGAGGGAGACACACAGGACAGTCATGCCGTGTACAATTCTTCCAGTGAGATATGATTTGTCGTGAAGATGCACAGTGAGCCACTAAAAAGAGGGTTAAAAAGCAATTTTACACTTAAAACTTTAAATTTCTTTGAGCCAGCTATACATGTGCTACTGATGCACAGAATCTACGCACAATTACTTGGAGTACAGTGTGACTCATGCTTCTGAGTATATTGGACTGCATATATCTATATCTGTATCTCCAGAATTGAAAACTTTCCCCTTAAGTCTTCTTTTGACTGACAGGTCAAGGGAAATCTTAGTTGATTGAAAATTATCTTACCCAAGTACAGATCAAGGCTTTTCTGCTCTTTGCAATAGGTCACCCAGTCTGGATCTCTTATTACTTATTGCACAGTGGAGGCCAAAGTTGATTGCTAAAACTTCAGTATCTGTATCTCTCATCCTGACCTTGTAACTTGTGAGCACAAATTACTGCAAAATTGTTTTTCAGACAGTATTAGCTTCCTAATGTCACAATGGTAACATTTCCGGAGGGGCTTGACTTGACTTTACAAGAACAGGACCAAAGATTTCTATGAGATGAAAAACTTTATACTTACCCTGGCAAGATTTTCCAGCCTGGCAATGTGTCATGTGGTTGAGGACATTCTTCATGGTTCGACAATGAGGGAGGTTGCACTGCCGCACCTCACCATTTGCTTGTTCCCGCCGCTGACATTTGTGAGCATGCAGGAGGAGAACAAGTTGCTGCTGAATGAGCTTGCGCTTTTCTGGGTCTGCAGTTGGTGCTCCTGATCCCATGCCCTGGGGGGCAGTTGACACCATCCCAGCCTGCTGAACTGGAGGTGTCTGCTGTTGACCCTTCAAAGGTAAATAAAGAAGACAAATGGAAGTCTAACCCTGACAGTTCTCTAGAAGTCAGCAAAACACAAAGAAGTTATTCATGTCTTTTGAAAGTTTGCTTAAACCTGTAGAAGCAGCAGCTATGTGAATTACTTTAAGATAACTTAATAAATCCTCTCTCTCAGAGAAAGCTCTTATTTCTTTGAAGAAAACCCATTCTCAAGCAAAGTTCCACAATGCAACTTAATGCTCATATAGTCCCTAAAGAAAGCAGCCATACAACACAGCCTACTAATATAATGAGTATGAGGAATGATTTCATGAATCAATATTTTCTAACCTCCAGCAGCCAACACATACCATCCCTAAATATGGAGCAATGCAAAGGACAGATCAAGCACAGGAGACATAGTTATTGTAGCCACTACCAATGCAACACAGCAAACTAATATTGCTGAGGTTGATAATTAGAAATATATGTCCTATTCTGCTTAGCAACCACCTTGCAATGCCACTTCTGAGGCTGATCTTTGGAAGTGGCAATGCAAGCATTATTCCATATTGCTTTTCATTCAACTTCAGAGAGCTTGACTTGATTTGGTTTTAAGGAACTTCAGGCTTGCTTCATTAACTGGGAAGGAATAGTTATTGTTTTTCTCTTTTAACAAGGGGTCAAGGTATGAGAGTTCAGCACAACTAACATTGTACCATTTATGGGAGAAATTCAGTTTTCATGTCAGCTTCACCCAAATACAGTAGTAAAGGGATTTCTTCACTTCCAGCCTGTTTTTAAGTACAGTGGTGCCTCGCAAGACGAAATTAATTCGTTCTGCGAGTTTTTTCGTCTTGCGAAGCACGGTGTCGGAAAAGCTTTGGAAAAGCTTCAAAAATCACCAAAGTCTTCAAAAACCTCAAAAAAGGCTACCACACCGCATGCTATGAGTTGCTCCTCGAAGTCACCCTGGGTATTAACGGTTTTAAGAAAAAGGAAACAAACTTGCAAGACGTTTTCGTTTTTTTTCGTTTTTCGTCTTGCGAAGCAAGCCCATAGGGAAATCCGTCTTGCGAAGCAACTCAAAAAACGAAAAACTCTTTCGTCTTGCGAGTTTTTCGTCTTCCGAGGCATTCGTCTTGCGAGGTACCACTGTATACTGGAGCTTCACAGCTTGAAACTAACTGGGCACCATAGGCAAAGGCTAACTCCAGTTTGAACAAAAGTTACACTAATAATTCCAGAACTTTTGACTCTTCACATGTATGGGTATTATGGCGATTCATAGTAAAACCCCACTGACATGAATGGAACTTCCCTATACAGGTGGTAGGATTGTGGCACTCACAGATAGCTTCACTCTCTTCAAATTAATTGGTGTACCCAATACCAATTGTACTTCAATCACAACTAATAAACTTACTCTTTATTAGAGTAATAAAGAGTAATACAACATACCTAATTAGCTTGATCTATAGTCATACAGTGAAGCTTTTAAAGTGCGCTTTGCCAATGCTATATGGATTATGGTGTACAAGTTTACAATGGCCCAGTTTGTACATAACATTACTCCATAGTTTATTTTAAACTATGAAAAGTGTGCTCCTGCCCACACTATAGTCCCTATGGCCTTTTAAACCGTGAATGGGTGTGGGTTATTGTTTTTGCTTGTTACTATGTTATGTATTTTTGTATTTTTATATTCCAAACCATGCTGTGATCCTCGGATAAAGGGTAGTATATAAACTTAATACATAATAGTAACAATAATTTGTTCCTCCCCTACTCCTGCATGTGCCTGCCCCTCTCTCATTGAGGTAACTGTTTGACCAGTTCTATGAAGAGCAGTGTTAGAAACAGAGATATTAAAGCTATTCGTCATATGGCCCCTTAAACCTAGGTTACGGGCACACTAATGGAATGTTTAGGCACTTTTTAAAACAAAAAACAAACAAAAAAACCCCATGATTACAAAGCCGAAAATGAATTTTGTATACTGTCAGCTCCAGCTAAAATCTGACTCATGCCATAGCACGGCAGCAAAAAAACAATGATGCTGTACGCCAGCCAGTAGCGGAGATGTCAGGTGCTATCCTGGCGCCCAGGCATCTTCACTTAGTTGCATGTGTCTGATAGCCAGGTGCAAAATGAGCATGGTGCCTGGCTAATTTCGAACGCTGTAAGAGAGGGGGAAAAATTTACCCATTCAGGGGAGTGTAAGTAGAATTCACCTGACATTTGAATTTCTTAGGTTAGTCAATTCTCATTATGTGCCAGTGTCAGGAAGCCTGTGCAGAGGGAGGCCGATGTTTCTGCCCTCACTCTAATTCATTGACATGAATGTTATAGCAGTAGAAGAATATACTGCCTATACTCATTAAAACATACTTTAAAATAAACTCTAGTTTAATGTATTGTGTGAACTAGTTCACTATTGGAATCTATTAGATCTGAGAGCCAAACCAACTGTTGCTTATTGGCATGCTGATCTGATGAGCAGCGCAACATGCTGCCCACGTGATTCCCAATTGGTTTGGATCACATCAGGAATATGGCTTAAAAGTTAATGTGAACAGTACATAATGGAAGCAAGCAAAGAGGAGCACTGTAAGATGTTTTGACTTCTCCTAATCTTCTTTGTTCCCAGTATTTTTTAGGCAAAAGTTCAGCACAGTTCTATTAGGATCTATACAGCGTTATTTCACTTTTAAAATGCCAATATCTAGGGATGCACAATTTGACCATAAGGTGCATAAGACATTCTTAAAAAGTCAGCAATCAGAATTAGCTTGAAATAAGTGAAGAGCTACACACCTGTGCTGCTCAGAGTAGATGATGATGATGAACGAAGATTTTTAAAAATCCACTTTTTACAGAGCAACACTTGGCTACAAAGATTACTGGCAACAGCTAGCCATTCAGAAACAGCAGTCTAAGAATGTTTGGGGGTCTGACTTACACTCTTAGCTTTCCACTTTTTAAGAGCATGGTTCCATGCATGCACTCAGGCCACACATACAATGCAACGTGAGATAAGTAATACTGCATGCATACCTGCAATTCTATCCCCCACAAGGGTGAGATAAGACAGGCTATACACAACCCAGGAATCAGCTCTACACAGCCTCTTCAGCGCTCCCCTCCCCAGCTCCAGCCTGCTTTTCCGTGTGGCGCCTTCATCGCCCACCGCCCAGGCCCCCCCTGACTTCCCAGAGAATGGAGCACTGAAAGCTAAAAAAGGCCAATATAGGCCAACAGAGAGAGAGGTGGTAGCTCTGCATGGCCTTTGCAGACCTCACAATCCAAGTAACACAGTTTGCCCATCTTCACCATAGCTCACAGCAAGGAGAAAGGGACATTGGAAGCTCCAAGGAAGTGTCACACTCTCCATGTTCTGACCAGCCTGGCTCCTCCAACATCTTACCCAGCTACATTCTGCCTCCTCCTCCACCTCTGTATTGTCCAGTAAGAAGAGTATGTTCCTTGATACCCCTGCCTCCAACCTCTCCACCATTCCCAAAACCTGCTGTTAAAAATACCAATAAGGCACACATCATCTGGAAGGGAATAGGGATGCTAAGAACCTTATGAGCATGTACAAGCACCTTCCCACTCACACGACCACTGACACATGCATCATTTTTGGTGCCAAAGGGGGGCAGAACAGGACAGAAAGGACTTGTGTGTGTCCCACTGACATGCACAGTTGCTGGGAATGGAATCTCTATGTACACAGAGATTCTCTTGTACTGCTGTGTCACTAGCTCAGCACTGTAGAAGGCAGGATTAACAAGAATCAAGTTAAGTGTGTGCACATTACACTGTCTGCTCATTGGGAGCTCAGGTGTATCTGTGATGCAATGCTCCACTGAATGTGTTGGCTTAATGGCTGCAAAGCATAGATTGGCAAATGAATGAACTGATGCAATCACTCCTCATCAAATACATCTTACATCCTGCTATGACAATGCACCTATGTAAACTCACATAAAGTCAGTTTTCAACAAAAAGTAATTTTATGTCATCCATTTCTTCCTATATCCCATTTCCCCTTGAACCTTCCACCCTTATTATCAACAAGCACATGAACACAGTTTCAGCATACATCACAGACTGTTATTTCTATATGTCCTCCAATATATGGATGGAAATAGTACTGTCTGCCCCCAAAAGGCTAGAATTGATGATGAAAGGGTAGATATGAGAATTATGCAAAAGACAAGGAGATATGATTCAAATAGAAATGCCATTCAAAAGAAATTAAAACTCAACTAAAATGCTTTTTTCCTCTAGGTTGAATACCCTTATTTCTCATGATGTGACACAATATGGAACCCTTTAAGACAAAATACTGGTATATCTTGAACTAGCTCTACAATAATTTGAAATAGAAGCTACTACCTACCATATTAGGCATTACTGGACCAGGCACTGGCTTCTTGTCCATTGGAAACTGGGGTAAACTGTTAGGTAATACAGGCTTATTTTGCATCTGGGGACCAAGTCCACTGGCTCCAATTGGTTGTCCAGGATTCTGGCTGTATGGTGGTACATAAGGACCGGGGTTGTTCATCATTCCCATCTAGAAATTAAAGAATGACAATTAAGGAATATTTTCATTTTCTTCTGTTCATTTCATGGTATACACTATGGTTAACTACTGTTTGGTTCAAGGAATGGAATATCAACAAACTGCAAAGTATTAACAAATTCTGATCTACATATACCCTCTTAATACTATCCATCTCTTTCCAAACCCCAATTCAATATTGGTTGTACTGACAATTAATAAAATTTTGCTATCATTCAATACTTTCCATTTTCCCTTCATTTTAAATCAAGCATTTCATATATATATTCCTCCAGATATTGAATTATATTGACTGAGCACCTCAAAAGTTAATTTATCCTTGAATGCTTATGATCCAAAGGCACACCTTCAATTTTACAATCTGAATATTGAGCCTGATTCTGATCATAGGTCATGAAGAAATTGAAGATTTGAAATAATGTCTCAATGGTTTGGCAGATTAAAGATTTTATATCAAAGCAACACCCGAGCCATTAATTGTTTAACAAAGAATTATATATCACTTGATCTAAGAAAACCTCTAAGCAAATTACAAAAATATAAAATACAATTATTGATAGTTCCTAAATGTCAAATTTTTACAAGTGCAGAATGAGTATTATGAATCACCTGTAACAGTGTCAGTGCTCCAGACTGAAGCTGTCAAATGGGCATATATATATATACACAAAATAAGCAGAACATGTGAGTATATATGGAAAACACAGCTGAATGTGGCAGCTGCCTAAATTGATGTTTTCTACATTTATTGACTTTTTCACTATTAGCTGTTGAATAGTAATCCAACAGTTCTCCTGACATGTGTGGATACTACACCCTAGAATCACCTAACCTAACATGCTAGTGGAAGCCAGCAAATTGTCTCCCACTAGCACAATGGGGCTTCTCCTGCTCCACCAAATCTACTCTGGTGAGTCAAGAGAATCCCTAGAACATTGCACGGGGGTGAGGAGAAGGGACAGTTCAACCTGACAAGCAGAAATACACGCACTGACAGAACAATCATTACAGCATGAAGCTGAATTCCTCCATATGGTGGTATTATTATTATTATTATTATTATTATTATTATTATTTACAATGGTGGACTGGTCTAAATCATGACAATCTTTAAACAGTTATCAAAAAAATGCACCAATTTTCAGTTGAAATTGAAGCAACAAGGCTCTGCCCTTCTCCCCAGCTCTGAGCTGGTGGACCCCTGCCCATTATAAATAAAATACACAATCTCTGTGCCTCTTTCAGAAGGGTGGTCTACCAGAGCAGGTAATTTTCAATGATTGGTTCTTTATACAGGAAGATTTTCTATGTCTCAGATCTTATCTACTTGTCCAAGTAAGTTCATTTAATACTATTTGCTAGTAAAGTTCCTAGATAGCAGGAAATCTCTACTGGAAATTATAAGAAAGCTCTGCTGGCCACAGTCCATTTTACACAGAGATTTTAGTTGCAGAGAAAACAAGCACATTGTTTTTAAAAGAGGAAATCTGTGGTTTAGACAAAGTAGCAGGTACGAACATAATTAAGAAACCAGCATCAGTTAAATAAACCTAGATGGCTAGAGTGGAAGAGTCCATTCTATGCACTACTGTAACATACTGGAAATTCCCTTCCAAAACTTTCTGATATCATTATCTTTTGCATTATCTAATACTCATCAACATACACAACTCAGTGCCCTGTTCTCCAGTAGAGACAGCTGATGCCACCCCCTAAAAAGGTCACACTGCTAGTAAGTTGAGGTGGATATAAAACAGACATAATTCTGTAGTATAGTAGTAGTAATTATGGCTGGGAGATACCTGAAGGAGCCTCTCCACCCCCATCGTTCAGCCTGGACACTGAGATCCAGTGCTGAGGGCCTTCTGGAGGTTCCCTCATTGCAAGAAGTGAAGTTACAGGGAACCAGGCAGAGGGCCTTCTCAGTAGTGGTGCCCGCACTGTGGAATGCCCTCCCATCAGATGTCAAGGAAATAAGCAGCTATCCTATTTTTAAAAGACATCTTTTAATATTTAATGCTGTATTGTTTTTAACACTCGATTGGGAGCCGCCCAGAGTGGCTGGGGAAACTCAGCTAGATGGGCAGGGTATAAATAATAAATTATTTTATCAGCACTAGCAGCAGCAGCTTTTCAACATAACAGTGTATCGCCAGCCAAACATCGCAGTTTGGCGATATACCACAATGTTGAAAAAACAAGGTGCATTGGCCTCTGCCAGCGAGACACCAGGTGAAACTGCCCCTGCTCTCACCTCCAGAGCTGAGGCAGTTTCACCTCCTCCCCAGCTGAGACAGCTCCGTGCTCTCTAATGTGAGCAGCAATAGCACTGGAGCTGCTTTGTGCCACTCAGCTGGGGGGAGGGAACGCCTGTGCGTGGGCGGAGCATCAGGGCTGCTTTAACTGCTCGCTGCAGGGAGCAGCAACCACGCTCTCTGCTAGTGCAAGGCTGGGGGCTCCTTTGACTGCTCAACTGATGCAAGGGCAGCAGCACACTCCTCAGTCGGGCAGTTTAAAGATGCACTTCACAGATACAGCTTGTTTCTCCCTCTCTGTTATATGAGAAAGAAGTGGGATGGCTGTTTCACTCAGCGAAACACCGCTGAGTGAAGCAGACATTGTGGCCTGTTCCTCATACCGGTCCTGGGCGATATATCGCCCAGGCCTAGTAGTAATGGGGAATCTGTGTTCCTTAGCTTCAAACATAGAGAAGCATGGAAAAATAACTGAACACACAAGCTTGGTTACATCATCAGTGGAGAACGGAGCCTCTCTACTATCCTTCTATTGGGGAATAGAAGACAATTGCAAGTTATTCGGCTCTTGCTAAATCATCCCATTTGCTCTGTCATCCTTGTGTCTTCAGTTTGTGTACCTCAAAACATGCCACACAGACAACCCTGAAAATTAAGACTACATAGGTTTAGATCCACCTTGACAGCACAGATCATGAAGTTATACATAAACTGGCAGGTACAATATGTTGTTCCTCTGGTAGTTGCTGTAGCCAACTTCAGAGTGACTGGTTAGAGTTTATTATTGCTTTTTAAAGAATGTTTAAAGTTTTCATTTGCTAGAGCATAGGAGGTGGGAAGGTGCTCAGTATGCTGTGCACAGGAATCAAGTGGACTGCTGGCAAAGAGATGAAACATTTCAACGAACCACTGCCAACCCACTGAATTTTCATATTGGATTCTAGAGGTCAAGCTCCCTAATACCTGTCCATCCTAGAAAGCAAGAGAGCTGGTGGCAGAGAAATGAAGCACTTCATTCCTCTGCCACCAGCCTGTAGTACCTCTATGCTACACAAGTAGGAAAAGGAAGAACAGGGAGGTGTGGAGTGACTCATGCCTCTGCCTCTAGTCCATTTGCTTTGTTTGCTGGATTTGCAGAATGAGTCTTTATTTTCAAGACATAAAGTACAGTGGTACCTTGGTTTATAACCATAATCCGTTCCGGAGGTCCGGTTGTGAGCCAAAACATTTTGTAACCCAAGGTGCGCTTTCGCAAATGAGGCCTCCCCCCAAAAAATGGGTTGTAATTTAAAAAATGGGTTAGAATCCCAAAAAAGGGGCACGTACTTCCGGGTTTGATGTGTTTGTAATCCAAAATGGTTGTAATCCAAAGCAGTTGCAAACCAAGGTACCACTGTATAGGAACACAAAAGGCTTGGTGCGTACTGTGTTTCTAGCCTGTAGAATTCTTCACTCTGCTTTTTACCCAGAGCAGGGGTTGGCAAATATTCTATCCATCTTCCATCAGCCCCTCTTTTGAGTACTATTTTTGGCTGGCTGTTAACTTTGTGGCCAATTTATACTATTATTGTCATTTATTTTTAAGTAGCCTTCTGCACAATCATCTCAAAGTTATGCACAAGATAATAAAAATGAAAAGTGAAAAGACGGTTAAAAACACAAAACACAGCAGACACATTTAAAACAAAACTCAAATAATATAAAGTAGATACAGCAAAGACCCATTTATCCAGTTGAGAAAGCTTGTGCACAATTGTTATAATCCTATTATTTTTTAATATTTGATTGGTCTGGGAATAACCTCTAGCATTCTCTTCCATTCATGTTTTCATGTGAAAGCTCACTATGGACTATAAGCAGTCCCTAGATTCACAGGTAAAACTCAAGAGATAAATGCTATGACCACCAAGGTCCCTTGCAACTCTCACGATTCCAAAATATCAACAGATTTTAAGTTTAATGTTTGTAAAGTGTACCCATTTGGATTCATAACTAAACTATCTTCATGAGCCATTCTTCCAAGCCTCTAACTAACTAAATTATCAATGTCATTGCACCAGCATAGCCGACTACCATTAAGTGTAATATGGCTGAGATGTGAAGAGAAGATCTGTTCAATGCACTGGCTCTCTTACAGGGTACTATAAGCAGGCCGATTGTTAAATCCCAGTTAAGGCCATATTATGTTGCGAACCACTCTGTGATCTTTGGTTGAAGAAAACTATATCAATTTAATAAACAAGACCAATAATTAAAATAAACTTGTGGTATTTATTCTTCAGTCATTGCTCAGGGAACTAACAATATTCACATTCACTGATGAAACATAACAATGAGTAGTAGAAGCTCCTATATTTGGGAGGGGGTGGTTCTCCACACACGTTCTTGGCAGCAAACTGATCCTCTAAATACTCAAATTTGGAAAATTCTCTATAGATGCTAACAGAGCAGATGGCACTGGAAACTTCTGTTTCAAGAATGCAATTTACTCCACCTCCCCTGTTAAATTCAGTCTGCAGCATGTGCATTTTAAAAGCCCAAACTGACCACACTCCCACTATAAGCCAGTGTTAGAAACTCAGAACTTTGTGAACTTAAGGAGGAATAGCCACTTTATCCAGGGACATTTCACACATACATATAGGCCTATTCTTACCTCTTTTTCTTAATGGTGACACTGACCATTCATAATATAAGTGGGGTAGGTGAAGAGAAGCTACAACAATTAACTATAACATTGTTCACTGCTCCTGCTCAGGCTGCACAGATAAAGCATGTTGGTTCCTGAAATTCATTCTGATTTTGTAGATAAAATAAAACTTATAGAATTCTACAGGATGCTTATTAGTGTGTGAAAACAATCAAAATCCAAGGATCCTGAGGCATGCACCTCCAGATGGTGGAAATGTCAGGCGCCATCCTCACACTTAGGCTTCTTTACTTGGTCACAAGTGGCTGATAGCCAGGTGCAAAATGTGCCTGGCTAATTTCAAACACTGTTGCAAGCTACTCTAGCATGTTTGCTCTAAGAAAAGACATGTGAACCATCATCAAGAAAAAATAAAGGAGAAGATAAGATGGACTTTCCCCAGACATATACATTTGAATTAAATTCAGTATTTACCAAGAGTTAAGGAGGTTTATTATTGCAAAGCCAAACCTTTCAGTTCATTTTAATATGTGGCATATTGAATCCTTAAGTGGCCAAAACACTTGTTAGACAATGCCAACATGTAAATCAATGGATCAAAATGTGTCCTTTCTTGGAGTTCATTTATGTATCAAATACAGTCAGACCTCGGGTTAAATATGCCTCAGGTTGAGCGTTTTCAGGTTACGCTCTGCGGCGACCCGGAAGTAATGGAACGCGTTACTTCCGGGTTTCGTCGCTCGCACATGCACAGATGCACAAAATGCCGTCACGCACATGTGCGGAAGCGGTGAAACGCGACCCGCGCACACGCGTGTTACGTTCTACTCAGGATGTGAACAGGGCTCCGGAATGGATCCTGTTCGCATCCAGAGGTACCACTGTATATCATGTCTTTTTTTACTGAAGCCCCAGAAACTATGCTATTCAATTATGATTCTGTCCGTTCTTGCATACCGACATATAAGTTTTGAACCATATCCTTTATACCACACAAAAATTCCAGGATTGGGAACCAGAGACTATGTGGAATCTATGTGGGCTTCCAACTCCTAACAACTCTGATCACTAGCCACGCTGGCTGGGCCTGAAGGGAATCGGAGTTCAACAACATCTGAAACGAAACACATTCCACATCCTTGGTGTTGCTAATATGGTGCACAAGAACATAGGAAAATGCCTTAGACCAAGCCAAACCATTGCTGTCCTTATCATCTACAGTCTGATTGGCAGTGGCTCTCCAACATTTCAGACAGTAGCCTTTTCCAGCCCTACCTAGAAATGCCAGGGGTTGTGTACAAGATGTCCCAGGTTCAAACTGTGCACACTTCCTATTGTGAACCTAATCAGAGATTAATCCCAATTTCATCCTGACATTTCCCTTTCACATGTGGTTGTATATTTATGTTATTAGGGGATGACTTGTACAATTGTTCTTTGAAATTATTCAAAAATAAATAAAAGTACAAACAAAAATTTGCCACCAAGTTACATCCCAACTTCATCTAGTTCTACCTGCAAGATCTTGTACTGCAGTTGTTGCTTAATTCCACTTGGACTGCATAATGTTCAGATATCAAGGTCTGGTTATTCTACACCCATCAATGATATTTACTGTAGCTCATGTATACCAATGATATGCCAAGTAACTACTAATCCATAATTCTTAACTGCTGTTCAAGAAAACGTGACTCACCTTTTCACACACATAATAAAATTAAATTACAGCTCAAATGCAAGAGTTCTAGAGTATATTCAATGACACCAGAAGATTGTAGAATCACTGTACTGTGCTCAATTAGAGCCAGAACAGGCCAATTTATATGAATGGATAGAAACACACCTCTTTTAAAAAACGAAACACTGAACACCTGAACAGAAGTAAAACAAAAATAAATCCAGAGTATTCCAAACTACTGTCAGTTATATCTAACTAAGTCACTTCAACGTAAATGAACACAGTTCATTCTCTCTCTCTCTCATGTACAGCTGTTTGGGCTTGATAAAATTAGCATATGTTAACAATTTTCAGTGCTTCCTCCCCCCCCCATTAAATTTAAGCAAAGTGCATAACACTAAATTGTCTTAAAATAGTTGCAAATTAAAAAAAAAAATTAGTAAAGCTTTGAATATGATTTACTAACATTTATACCACATCTATAGTACACAGTGCTATATGGTATAGAGTTTTGAGACTGCTATATATAGTATAGACTAAGTCCAACAATTATCATAATCAGATTTGTAAAGCTGATTTAAACTGGGCATTGGGGAAAATTAGATCCATTTTAGAAAATGGAAATTCACACCACTGCTTTCCACCTACTGTATTTAGAATTCAGGATAAGGGCTTTTATAAAAGCACAAATATCAAACCTTAGAACAACAAAGTGTTGTTGACAAGAATGTTTCCTGCAGATAAAGCACCTATATATTACAACCCCATGAAAGTAGAAGAAAATGCTCATCCTGATATGCACAACAGCCATGCCATTTTGCTTTGCCATACAAAAGAAGCCAAGTATTTCATTTGAAGATGAAGCTCAGCTATACGTAGGCTACAAAATACTTTTCATTTTTAGACCCCTAAAAAACCTCCTGTTCCCAGTTTATTTTTCTAGACTCGGTTGTAGGGTATCGACAACAGCTGGTTGGAGAGCAACACAGATCAAGCATGCTTGTTGTCAGCTTGTACCAACTCCACCTCAAAAAGTGAAACTTGGGCTCTCTGCCAACAGCCAAACCAGTTGAATACACTCTTGAGTCTCAGCCTCCATTTCAGATTTCCGTCTAATAGGCTCTTCAGCTAGCTTAAGAACATACATTCCAAATGGGGGTGTCCAAGCCAAAAAGAGTGTCCTTTCTGCTAAAACTGACAGAAGCAGAGCAAAACCATATCTACAATTCACGTTAAACAATCTTCTTTGCTTCTCCAATTACCACTCAAGTAAATTTCAGGATTTGAAGACAGTATACTCCAATTGCTCATTAAACTGAATCTTCACATGTTAAGTATTATTATATTATTAAAGTTGTCAGACTATTAAAGAAATCTTAGTAGAGTTTATCAATCTTGTGAGGTATAGCCAACAGACTAAGCCTGCAATGATATGTACATTTATCAGTAGTCCTACTTTGTTCAATGGATTTGCTTGAGTAAGAACGCACAATACTAAAAAATGCATTTTGAGTAAAAGTGCATTAAAATTTAGCTCTGTAAACGTCTGCATAGAATGAAACTGTTTAAGGGAAAGACATTCAGTGTTCAGATTATTTGTGCCTATGTTACAGGCGGCACCATCCTAGAAGAACATTTGCCTTTCTGAAGAAAAAAGCTATGCCCCCAAATTATGCCTGACACCTGCAGTTTTTCTTAGGAACTTTTGGTAATAAAGAAATAGTTTTCTAAAAATCTGTTTACATAAGCCAACTAATCTTTAGGAACTGAAATTCTCATTATAGAATTATGAAGCTTCTTCAGCTGATGAAAGGTTGCAGCACTGCATTTTGTGGGCTTCAAGTCACAAAGCTAGATCTGGTAGCAGGGTCACTGTCTTTCTAACTGCTATTTGGCTATCTGAAAATGCCTGCAGTTAAGTTTCTCCTGCAAGTTCCAAAGATCTCAGAAGCCCACTCTGCAGTAACTCGGAGCAGTGTGTGGCTGTCCCCACTCTGTGGAATAGAATTCCTGTCAAGATACAACAGGCACCCTCTCTACCTGTACTTTCCTGAAATAAGTGACATGTTTGTACCAACAGGTTTTACCAGCAGCATTAACTGGTCTATATCACAACTGTCTTTGCTTGATTTCATTTGTGTTAAATGAATCTGCTATTTTTGTGTTATAACTTGTTTTAATTATACATCACCTTGAGATGGTTTTTAAGAAGGTGATCAATAAATTAATTAGGATTATATTTGCACCTTTAAGTTTAGCCAGTTTAAATCTAGTTATTTGACCAGCCCTTCTATGAAATATGGCACTAAGGTCTGCAGAAGGTAGTGGGATCAGTGAAAGGTATGTTCCCTATCTTGAGAGCAGAAACACTTTTCAACACAGCAAGGCTACTATTGGATACAACCATATGAAATCAAATTCTAAACTAACACCTATAACTGTGTTGATCAAATACATATTTGCATCCCTTTGAAAGACAGTGTTGTTGCTTTGCAACTTTGCTGTTAATCTATATTGATTTTTTATTGGCTGTAAGCATCTTTAGGTAAACATATCAGTTTTGCTCTCAGATTCAAAACCTTTCCCAAACCAGGGTTAGGTTAAACAACTGCCACCAAGAAAGAGCCAGTAAGAATTTCTGCTGGCTCAGACCTTGAGGGCCTGATATAATCAGGTAATAAATAAAAATGTTTGCAACTTAGAATTCTAGGTGCTTTGGGAAACAAAACATACAAGCCCATAGATTGAGAAAAGGAAACTGTATCACTCCAGAGCCACTATTCATGTGTTTCATGTCCATGCAAAGCACAAGAGTTCTCAGCAATGTGCAGCAGAAAACTTTTCAGAGCTTTATTTTTCCATGAAAATTTTTCTGTTTTAGAAGTTCATTAGCAAAAATGAAAAGATGCCAAACGCAGCTATTAAGCAAGCTTGATAGTTTCAAAGATTTTAGTTTTGTTTATTAAATACAAGAAAATATAGCAAACTAGATCACTCTCAGAAATTTTTCCAGGAAATCCATGTTGAAAGAGGTGTTACAGGTTTTTATCTTGGAAGCCACAGAATACACCAGTTATTTTTAAGGGCAATACATAAATAGCAACCCTTCCCCAAAGTAGTAATATTAAATGGGAGTTATCATTATAGTGGAGATCAGAAGGTGGGCACAAAGTATCTTTACTTCAGTAGCTCTTAGAGATAGAACACAACCTGTTCCCAGCCTGAGTCATATAACAGGAGGTGAACTGACCAGTAAACCCTGAGAAAAAAATCCATACCCGCTACTTTGTGGGACATGTTCAGGTGAAGAAAAGGCTAAGGAGTAAATCCTACACAATCCAAAATGGAGTCCCTAAGACGGTTGGATGGTGCCCTGTATACCTCCTTCCAGCAACTCCTGCAACCAAACTTTCCTTTCCTTTGGACCACATCAGTGAAACCGAGATGGTTGTTGGATGCCACTTCCTTTGAGCTGCAGCTCCCAAGCCTGCATGCTCCCCTTACCAGGTGAGGAGGTGGGGTGAAAGATGCTTGCTAGGGAGAGGGCATGGCTAGCAAATTGTAGGGCCTTGTCACTGTCATATTTGTTCTTTACTCCACATGTTAACCCTGTTTCTGAGATAGTGCTTCCACAACTTCTATCAAGATGCCACCGAAATCAGCAATGACTGCAAGACTTCCCTTTTCCAAGCATCACTGTCCACCTCATTCACATATACCTTGCTAAAATCATTTCCCATGTAAACCAAAACATTCACTAGTAGACAAAATTGAAGTGATTCTACTTCCCCAACTTCCAAATGTGAACATGTACCTACAGTAGTCACTGGCAGTGAAGCATTCTGCAGTGGGTATGTCCAACTCATTCACATTATTTTTAAAAAGCTGCCATCTCAAGCACAGAAATAGCGATGGAAATACAGTAATGTAGCAGTCCTGTCACAAAAACATTCCTCAATAGCAACAAGCTCTCTCATGTCAAGCAAAAAATGTTTTTGCTTCAAGAATTCAACTACAAAAAATGTTGATTAATTCCCTGCATCTGGGGCCAGGATTCCTCTACTCTTCAATTTAGATTCCAGTAAGTTTTCAGACTGAATCAAACACTTGCATTCTCTTTCAGGGTTAGGACACTGTTCAACTGACCAGCCAAATATACAAGAAATCAAACATGTTGATAAAACATGGATCATTAAGTATTTTTGTAGGGGGGTTTTACATTTACAATGGCAAATTTATTTTATATTATAAGACGGTGTTGTTTCAAGTTATGCTAGGCAGTGATGCTACATATTTTTCTGAAATTCCAGATTTCATCTCACTATAAAATCTGGCACTACTTTTGATAATTTGAAATTCATATTTTGTCACTTGAATATGTGTGTAGCCAACTGGACCTACAATAGTAGTTACACTTCATTGCTAAAGCCCAGCCTCTCATGCCTTCCCACTGCCTGAGTTAAACAAAAACAAAGAACACCGTACTGTACTATTTTTTTGGTCACACACTTCCATTTCCTCGCTACTGACAGTGTGAAGTCCATTCTCCCCATAAAAAAACAAGCTTTCTAAAAATAAAATGTTATTCTTATCTTGTCACTGCACCTATATACATCCAAACTTAAAATCTTTGTTCTACTTTGTTACTTTAGAGCTAGTTATTGCCTTTAAAGTCTGCTTACAAGACTTATGTCTGAATTATCAACTGAGATTCTGCAGACCTTAGGAACCAAAGATCAGAATTTGCTATATCCCCTTTACAAGCTTCACTCTTTGACAAGCTAAACAGCTCACAAAGATGGAACTGTAAGGCAAGCAGGTTGACTGATCAACCAAGCTCATCAGCCAAGCAACTTGCAAACCCAGTCTGCATCTAAGTAGTAAACCTGCCAGTGAGGGCCACACTACGGAGACTGAACACATTGTTCTGTTTAGTCATTAGAGCAAATGAGTTTTCAAAAGACAGGTGAAAGGGTATTATATGCAAAGACTGCATAGATCTATGCTACTAAAGAAATCCTCACCAACGTGTGCCCTTCATATGTTTCTGACTACATCTATCACCAGGCATGAGGACCCTCTGGTTTGTGGGCCTACTTAGACCTAGCACTGTTCCCAATTTGGCTTGTGAGGCTGCTTTCCCAAAACCACACCTACCTACCCCACAACTGATGTCATGTGATATCAGGTATGGAGCAGATTGTGCAATGGCAGTCATGATCTACTGGGAGCCTTAAAGTACACTCCCAATTGTTCATTGGCAAGGGAGACTTGCTATCACTGCTGATCAGCTGGTTTTGGCAGTGACAGCAGCCCTGCTGGGATCAGCTGAACCATGGAGTTCCCCATACAGTAATGCACTAAATCCCTGCTCAAAGTAGAGCATGAAGTTGGCCTGTATCAGCAGCTTGATGGTAACTTCCAAGTCAGGCTTGAATGAACTAGAATTTCCTTTGTAGCACTAACAAGTAAAAATGTGTCAACTGCCATCGCAGTGACATAGAGTAATTTCCAGGTGGGCAGAGGCTCACCTACCTGTCAAAATGGCGCACCATCGGCAGGAGAAACCAGGGTACAGCCCACCAGCTAGATATAATTCCTCACCCATTTTACATAAAGCACCCAAGTCCTCTATTTGCTGCTCTGTACAATCATGTGTTAACTCTCACTGGCTACCACTCAATGAGAGCAACCTGGCAGTTTGCTACATATTTCCCATAGGATAAGCACCTGCTAGGCAAGTACCTATTGAGGACTCATTTTAGATGCTTAATCTAAACACTGTACTAAAATAAGTAAGAGAAAAGCTGTTTCCTATCCTTTCCCCTGAAGTAGTAAACAACTACATGCAGAGGTTACACCAAAGCTACATGATTAGTAATGAAATGTACAGCATTTTTCTGCTCCACCACTTACAAAGCGCTAGGTTATTCATTCTAATTAGTGAAGATACTGTTCTTGGTGCCTTATTACACTCACAGTACTGTTTTTTCCAAGTACTGAGATATGAGAAGTCTTGCTGGAGCAAACCTACAGGTCTACCATCTAATTTGTAAAAGTGACTACAAAATATCTACAACCACCACGCAAACTCTCCTTCATTATTTGGCACCAGCATCTGTACTCAGAAATGCTGCACCTGGAGGTTGAAGTTATCAATCATGGGTAACAGTTATGATAAACCTACCCACTACTTAACAAATCAAGGAAAATATTGCATGCACATATATTCCCACCCCACCCACAATTATAGCAATGTTTCACTGAAGAATAGCAATATTTGCCTTCCCAGTAGTTTTAATACTAGGGGAAAAATTCAATTGAAGAACTAATACACCAATCATAGGTACTATTGAAAGCTATAAACTCAATACATCATTTTGAATGGCAATACTGTAACTGGACACAAAGACTATGAGGTTTTTTAGAAATACAACTTTTCATATAATGCTACATGCCTCCTTATCATGTATTAATATGCTTAAATATTCCCAGGTATCGTTCATAATTGCAGTGAACAAGCCTGTTTTCTGGAAATGCTCAGGTATTTTGAAATATTATACTTCAAAAACTTTATTTGTGATCACAAGAAAAACTTTGACTTACCTTGCCCATTGCTCCAGGCTGTGGACCCCTCAAGCCTGTCTGTCCTCCCATCTGCGGAGAACCTTGCTGCAATGTCTCAGCCAACAAGTTACCAGCATTACCCATTCCTGGGTTCGAGTATGACATGTTGGAACGTCCTCTTCCTGCTCCAATCGAACCATTCAAAACTTGCCCCTGCATCATGCCTTGTCCATTTCCTGAAGCCAACATACCAGGATTCATGCCAGCATTTATTCCTGCATTCATTCCCATTCCAGGCTGATTTACCGGATTGTTCACTGCTGGCATCATTCCTGCAGTGGGTTGAGTAGACGGACCTTGATTTGGTCCACTTGCACCCATCCCCAAATTTGGAGATGTCAATGCTGCCTGTGCCATGGGGCTTTTGACCATACTGTTTAAGATTCCCATTCCTGGATTGTTCTGCTGGGGCTGGCTGGCCATGCCCTGACCTGGCCCACCAACTCCCATATTAAGGTTTGGTGAGCTACCAGCACGTAACAGTTCAGACAACTGTTTGTGTTTTGAAGCAGCATCTTGTGCCATACCAAGACTAGTCTGCAGCTGATTAATGTCACCACCATTGGTAAGTCCCAATTCTGTGGAGCTGATCAGTTCATCTGGTAAGTCATGTTCCAGATCAAACAGGGATCCAAAATCTAGGGAAAGGAAAAAACAAAAGAAATGGTTTAGAACACTGAGAATATATTTCACATAAAAGTTAGCTCTTTTCAATGCTGGCACAATATCACTTTTCTTATCTAATTAACTATGCAGCAAGCCTAGAAGCATAAACAGGTTTTTTTCAAAAAGTATTTCACATTTTTCCAAATATATAAAAGCCTCACACAATTGGCTACCCTTCTTCTCACTTCATTAAGACTAAAATGGGGGAAAGATTTTGGAGAACAGAGGAACAATTCTGGGAACACATTTGTAATAAACTGCCATTTGGATCAATCTCAATTAGAACTTGAGAAAATGCTTTAAAGATAGCACATCACTAGTAGATGTGCCCAGCCAGATTATAGAGAATTAATCATAACATATCTGACCTTTGCTAGCAGGAATGCAATTTATCTGTCTCTAGTACACACGTGTGGTTTTGCCCCAAAATTATTCCCTTTCGGGAAGAAGTTTTTCAAACAATCAAATGATGGGACAATAGCTACAGCCCTACAATAATTTTTCTCCTTGGATTAAGAACATAACCAATAAAAACCTGATTCTCCATTTATTAACTGCAGCTAGATTAGTGACTGCAAAAAAATTGGAAAACTTTAAATGCCAATCTTTTTGAAGCCTGGATTTCACAGGTATTGTGCTTCTGGTCAGATTAGCCATTTCACAAAAGGAATATTGACTGGGGGGGTGGGGGAGGAAAACTCACACCTTCTATATGACAAGTTATCCTTTTATTGACTTTGTTAAGACAATCGACTCATTGAACCTTATGAAGAAACACTTTCATTTGATCGCCTTTCTTGGGACATCTAAAACTACAACCATCAGCCTCTATTTTTCTTTCTTTTCTGCATAACTACTAAGCTCTGCATTCCTTGTTTAGTTACTTGAAATTAAAAATCATTTTAAAAAATTCACATTTTTCCTCCACAACCCTACAGAATATGTCAGGCTGAGCAATAGTAACTGACCGAAGCTGAACAATGCTTAGCAATGGCTTAAACCAAGGGCTCTCCTGTGCAAATCAAATAAAATATCAACTATACCACATTCCTTCATATTTATATATCCAAGGCTTAATTTCTTTTACTACTGCAAAATTCTAACTCATGTTAAAAGCTTTCATTGTAAAAATAATGTCACATAGTGTTTGTAAACTATTGGTTGTGGTGAAAGAACTGGATCTGGCTGGAAGGCCAGATTCCTACCTCCCCTATTCTGCAACCCCTCAGTAGGTTTGCTTTGACAGATGGGCAGTGCTGACCATCTATCAATCATCTGACATCACATGGCTCCTTTTCCTTTTTGCCCATGCAGTTTGAAATCAAGCCACTGCAGGCAAGGAACATTTCTCAAGCACCAATGATCAGTTGATTGTTGGCACTTGTAAAGCACTGTGCCTTCTTGGCTAATCCCAGTGGGGCTCACTGTCAGTGCACATCACCTGATCAACACTGTCAGCATGTCCCGCTTGCAAATAAACAATTGGAAGCCCACTTTTAAGCTTCCAATAGCTCATTTGGAGCCACGTCCTTGCCTACCCTATCCATGACATCACACAGTACTTCAGGTGTCAGGCAGCTGGCTATGGCAGCCAGCCTTGCAGGTCAAACGCTAGGTCTAATAATGTACACAAGCTAGAGGTTTCACACCCATGCCATATGCCAAGAGTTCAAAGCACTCCAGATATAAATTTGGTAAATCTTACAAATAGCCTTGCAAAGTAGGTCTGTAGTTACACCATACTGAAGATGGGGGCAAGAAAACAGTAGCTAACGAAGACACCTAGCAAGCTCACAGCCGAAGTGAAATGAACCAGGAACTTACTGTGCAACACCAGTTTTCTTCATGTGCCACTATAAAGAATACTTCCTTCTTGGTTTTCGTTCAGCAACTGAATTGCCTAGACTAAAGGTCTTAAACACGCTATCGTTCACACAAGTATATTGAGTTTGCATCAGCTCAATCTACTTAAACCTAAAACAGCTTTAAGCACAGAATACAGGCAGGAAACCTTGGTTCTGTTCCTGGCCCCCCCCATATATGTCAGTAGAGCACATACAAGCACACACTGCTTCTGTTCTGCCTTCTTCTGGGTACCAAAGGACCCACGTGTTGGTGATCACATGTCATTTGGACATGCCTAAAATGGTCACCAGGACGCGGGTGGCGCTGTGGGTTAAACCACTGTGCCACTTGGGCTTACCAATCGAAAGGTTGGCGGTTTGAATCCCCGTGACGGGGTGAGCACCCGTTGTGCGGTCCCAGCTCCTGCCAGCCTAGCAATTCGAAAGCACGCAGTACAAGTAGATAAATAGGTACTGCTCCGGCGGGAAGGTAAATGGCATTTCCGTGCGCTACTCTGGTTTCGCCAGAAACGGCTTAGTCATGCTGGCCACATGACCGGGAAAAACTGTCTGCGGACAAACGCCGGCTCCCTTGGCCTGTAAAGCGAGATGAGCGCCACAACCCCAGAATCGTTCGCGACTGGACTTAATTGTCAGGAGTCCCTTTACCTTTACCTAAAATGGTCACCACCTGTAAGTACACATGTATCTTTCGATTAAAAAAAAATAAAATCCAAGTATTTTTTCATGATGGAGGGTGGCTGGATGTGCCCACACACATACATACCTTCCATCATGAAAAAATACTTGGATTTTTTTTTAATCGAAAGATCAAAAGCCTTTTAAGCATCAGTGGGGGTTTTTTGGGGGGGGGGAGTAGGTTTTAAATGCTACAAACCTCAACTGCCAAATGTTAGGCTTCGTGCATCTATTTATGCAAAACCATTTTGGACACACAACAAAGGAAATGAATGATAGTGCCTACAACTAAGCAATTACAGCATCTTTTTATTGACTATGGACTTTCAGTTTCAAAACCTGTTTCACCCAACTCAAGCTAGAAAGTAGCCCTAGACACCCACTAAAAATGCACCTGCAAGAACCTGCTCCACCTTTGGAGCACCTTCATACAAAATGAAATTCAATTGTTCAACATACTGTACTGTTCAGCAATTTGATATTTCAATAAAGTATGTACTATAAAAGATATTCCATATTTCTGTGAGAGAATGACCTGGTTCACACATATTAGTTCATGGTTTAGTATTATGTGTGAACTTGACCCAGTTCCTCAAATAAAATAAGCCATGGTTGGCCACCTGACATTAACTATGTTTTAGAGCAAGGATGAGAAATCTCTGGCCCATGAGCCGATTAGGCCCAGTGTGTCCTGATTCTACGCCATTTCCTCCTAACCATGTCTATCTGCCCCACAACTGAAATCATATGCTATGTCTAGTATAAGGAAAGTATGTGGCTCTAATTGTTCCTTTGCAAATGGGGCTCACTGACAGCCCCAAGAGATCTGCAGAACTACTTGGATTCAAACCACACCTGATGTCTCCAGAGGAGAAATGTCCATGTGTAGATGCAGTATGAATGCAAACTTTGCCAGCAAATGGGACTTCAAAAGGGTTTGCTGTAACTGGTCCCACTTACCTGTCAAAGCTGGCATGTGAGAAGTGGGAGAATTGAGGAGCCAACCTGCCAGCCACATCCAGTTCTGCATCTCTAGTTTAGAGATGTGAACCAGGACAATTTTTTGACTATGGTTTAAGTGTGGTTGTTTGTTCCACATAAAGGTACAGAGACAGTAGTAAGAGTATAAATGATGTCACTGCTAGATCTCCCTGGTAACATGGTCCTTTCCCCCCAAACAATTCTTCCACCTCCAGATTTCTTAAAGCAACTTGCGTTATGGCAACTATTAATAAAATTGCATTCCTTAACAGAACTTTGTCTGCTCTGACCCACCATGACTTCACAGAAGAGTTGTGGAGTGGAGATAAAAATTTAAACAGTGTTTATTTCTCATTACAACCAGCTTTCCGCACTTCACTCATTGTCTACTGTTTACAAAGCTTAAAAGCCTGTTGCTAACATTCTAAAGTCATGCCTGCACGAGTGAGCATGGGGCGTTTAAAATTATTTTAAAAGAAAACTACCATAGAAAACTACCCTTGGGTTGTTTTGTTTTGATTATGCATTTTGTGGTGTTATATTCTGTTTTTATCCTGCGAACCGCCCTAAGACCTGTGGGTATAGGGCAGTATGCAAATTTAATAAATAATAGATAAATTTATCTTAAGATTCTGTCCACAAGCAGCCATTTTATGGATACTTTTCCCCTCCCCCAGTTAATTTTCTTTCTTCTCTGCTTCTATGATTCTATGGTTTCCTATCTAAATTACTATACATGTCTACTCAGAAGTAAACTCCAGTAAGTTTAGTGGGGCTTACAGCTTGGATATATTCTAAGCATATCAGAAAGTCCCAATTTTAAACAGGAAAAGGGGAGGAGGGACACTTCAGGCTACATTGGAAATGATGAGATAGGTGAGGTAATGCCAGCAGCAGCAACTCAATGATTTCCCTTTGGACCAAAACCCACCAACACACATACAAAGTCCTATTCTTCCTTCCAGAGGACAAGTGTCCAGTTCATGGAATCTTGCCTGTGAAAGAAAACTAGTCCCTCTTCTCTAACTCCAGTCCAAGAGTATTTGCAAAAATGTTAAACTTTTGTCTTTTCACTCAGATACATTTCATTCCTTGAGGAAGGAGGGCAGGATTTGTCCTAACCAAGGTAGGAGCAACGGAATTATGTGACAGAGCAACACTATGGGTGACTGGTGAGTAGGGGAATAAAGCAAAGCTGTGGAAGGAAAAGGTTAATCAACTACACTGCCAAGGATTTTAATGGAGTAAGATTTCCACTCCAGCCAGCCAATGGAAGGAAGCATGGTGTCACAGCTGGGCAATGCCAGTAGACATTTTCTCAGGATATCAGGTAGAGCACAAAGCAGGCAAGGAGGCAGGGGGAAAACAAGCCAATGTTTGCCCGATCATCTGTGGCGACACCTGTGATTATGGTATTGTTTACTATGTTAATTTGGCTTAGCATTATCTGCAAACCAGGCCCAAGCTAGTTTAGCATTCTCATCTACATTCCCTGCTCCCATGTGCAAGTCTTTCTTGAGAGGGCAGTTCATAGACAGCAGGAACACCTGTGAGGAATGCAAACTGCTCGTATTTGCCACATAGTGGCCTGCTTTGACATGACCGTGCTTGATGGAGTTTTCCATACGAAGTGCTAACCCCTATGAGCAGTATGCAAATGCTAGTGGCATTCAGATGTTGGGCCCTCCAAATGTTGCCAAACTACAGCTCTCATTATCCTGGGCCATTGGCCATGCTTGCTTGGCTGATGGAAGTTGTAGTTCAACAACATCGGAAGGGTTCTAGTCCTTGGAGTCAGCATACACACATGCAGCAACATCTCACTATGGAGCGCATGGATTATGCTATCCTTCAGCAAACAAGGAAGAAATAAAGAAAAACACAAATGATATCTGCCACACCCAAAGAAACTGCAAGGCAAGCAACCCAACAATGCCATGCAACTTTTTAAAGGCAGCATTCTAAGGTATATCTCACTCTAAAGTACAACTGATTTATTTTGGAAGTGAAGAAAGAGAAAAGCTAATACGAACTTCTATTATAAAACACAATGCAATGAGGGCTTTTTAAAACCTCTTACTACAATAGACAGAGGCTGCCCTTCTCATAGCATTCTGAGTGGAAAGTGTACATTTTCAGCATTTTTAGAACTATAGAAACAAAAACAAAAAAATCCATAAAATGTGGATTAGAAAATAAGAAACGGTTATACCTTTTTCTAGAGATTTAACACTTTCATTAGTATTCAATTAACCAGGAGTCCTATGATATTCTTAACCTATCATTTACTTGCCAGGTGTTCTGAAACTGCAATATGAATGTTTGGTTCACCTGATTTGGTTTTTCCCCCCTCTTACAACTGATTTTAAAACTGTGGGAACTTTTAGGTTGAACCTTAAACTGATCATATCAAACATGCACTCTAATAGAATGGAGAATGTGTGTTTCTGTGAGGCCAGATGAGTACTGAACTACACTGAGGACAGCAGTTTACAGGGTTGCCATTATATGCCAACAGTTATTTTGAAAACGATTAGTTCCCAGTGCTATGGTTTCCTCTTTTAGGGACATGTTAGTTCTAGGCAAGAACAGCGAGGGTTTGGGGTTTTTGTTGTTGTTGTTTTTTAATGGAGGTTCAAATAATCAGAACCTGCTGAGGTGTGTTGCTTCTTCACAAAAATATTAATGCAATTTTAAATCACAATGAATGATGTTGTCAACTATCCTTACTTTAATGTACACTTGTGGTGAGGAACCACTGAACCAAGGCAAAGTTAAGCCTCCCAGGCTAGCAAGATCATTTCAGTCAAGCCACAGTTGCTGTATATGAACTCAAGTTTGGAACAGGTAAAGGTCAAGCTGTGGTGGAAGGGGGGTGCAGGCAGTGCCTATCCGCAGTGCCTGCAAACCGCCATGCAGAGCACTTTGCAAGCACCAGTGATCAAAGCCATCAGATGATTAGCTGATCACTGACACAAAGCACTGCACCCAAATCCATTAGATTCAATTTCAAACTATAGCAAAAGCAAGTCACCTGACACTGATGTCAGGTGACTGAAGGATGGGTGATCCCACCCATCTAGCAAACGACTCACAGGGGCAGAGGAGATAAAGATTCATCTGGATCCAGTTCCCCATCCTTGATGTACATGAATAGCTTTCTTTGGCTCTTCACACACACTTGAAGAAAACACTCTCATATTGGTTAGGATGTTTCTTTCATTCATGAAATGGTGGAAAGCATGAGCTTCCCAATACTAAAAACCATCATACTGGAAATAAACTACAGCCCTATTTCCATCCGGCTTCAGTTCAGTAACAGCTAAAACTTAAACAACTAACTTTAAACACTAAATTTAGCTGTTATTTGTTGTTCTTGGCCTTTATTGGCATAAGTATATGATTTGTATTATTTTATTGTTTAAAGTCATCCAAATACACTGATAACCCAAACACATAAAATATATAAAAGACTAGATAGCCACCACTGAATAAATCAGGCTGTTTTAATGCCAATTTAAAAGGTTCTGTTCCAGAAGTCTGTTCAACTTCCAAAACATTCAGAAACCAAAGTGAGGCTTCTGATTGGCTGCAGGAAGCTCCTGCAGCCAATTGGAAGCCACGTCAAACATTTGGCTTCCAAAAACAGTTCACGAACCGAACAGTTTGCATTCAGGAGCCAAAACGTTCAAGAACTAAGTTGTTCGAAAACCAAGGTACGACTGTATTTCCCAGGAAATATTCACCTCAGGTATCTGAGTGCAGGTTGAACTTGGAATAAGGGAATGGACAAATTGAAAATATATTTGGCACATCATTCAGATTTGTTATTTGGGTAGAATATTTAGTTGTTGCTTACGCAACTGAGGATAGAATAATCCAATCCTAATTATATTTACTTGGATTTCCTATGGTTGTCAATGGAGCTTAATTTTCAGAATGAAGTCCAATTAGTTACAATGCAATACAACACACAGGATCACATGAAAATAAACTTTTTGCAGTTTTGCTATTGTTTCCAGCATTCTATATTTCAATAAAATGAACTTCAACAACAAAAAGAGTCTCATTTCAAAATTCTAGCCATTCCTGTGCTATGTTGCATGACAAAGTAAAATATATTCAGTTTAGATTTCTGTTTCCAAGCAAAGCAGAAGGGTTAAAATTCTGCATTTCTCTTCAAATACAGTATTTAGCAGTTTCACAGTACTTCCAAGGTCTATTTTGGACACAATCATATGAAAGAAAAATCACAGAAGCTAGACAAACAAGAAGTTGAAGTGCTCTCAGGAAATATTCCCCACCTTTGAACCCATCCAACACATCTCTTCCAAGAAATGTCACCTTTTTGATAGAAAATATGGTATGGGGCAAACTGGTTAAAGCACAGAAGCAATTCAAAATGTGGACCAAAGTTTCCTTTCAGGCTGTTTTTATTCAGCCTATTTTTTAACAGACAAAAGTTAATCTTTAGGACTGCTGGTTTTCAGAAAAGTAAAAGTAAGATAGCAGAAAGTTCCTAAATAACCGAAACAAAATCTATTGCAGCATACTTTGACTAGCTAGTAGTCGTCCATCTTTTCAGACCCAGAATCTACATCTAGCCCACACAAGCATTTGGGGATGCAATAATTCTTTCTTTTGTAATCATGTATTTGTCTGGAGGCGGTTGGAGGATGGATGGCAGCTAACAGATTGAGGTTGAATCCTGACAAGACAGAAGTACTGTTTTGGGGGGACAGGAGGCAGGCAGGTGTGGAAGACTCCCTGGTCCTGAATGGGGTAACTGTGCCCCTGAAGGACCAGGTGCACAGCCTGGGAGTCATTTTGGACTCACAGCTGTCCATGGAGGCACAGGTCAATTCTGTGTCCAGGACAGCTGTTTACCAGCTCCATCTGGTACGCAGGCTGAGACCCTATCTGCCCGTAGGCTGTCTTGCCAGAGTGGTGCGTGCTCTGGTTATCTCTCGCTTGGACTACTGCAATGCGCTCTATGTAGGGCTACCTCTGAAGGTGACCCGGAAACTACAACTAATCCAGAATGTGGCAGCTAGACTGGTGACTGGGAGCGGCCACCGAGACCGCATAACACCAGTCTTGAAAGGCCTACATTGGCTCTCAGTATGTTTCCAAGCACAATTCAAAGTGTTGGTGCTGAACTTTAAGGCCCTAAATGACCTCGGTCCAGTATACCTGAAGGAGTGCCTCCACCCCCATCGTTCTACCCAGAAACTGAGGTCCAGCGCTGAGGGCCTTCTGGCGGTTCCCTCACTGCGAGAAGCCAAATTACAGGGAACCAGGCAGAGGGCCTTCTCGGTGATGGCACCCGCCCTGTGGAACGCCCTCCCACCAGATGTCAAAGAGAACAACAACTACCAGACTTTTAGAAGACATCTGAAGGCAGCCCTGTTAAGGAAGCTTTTAATGTTTGATAGGTTACTGTATTTTAATATTTTGTTGGAAGCCGCCCAGAGTGGCTGAGGATGTCCAGCCAGATGGGTGGGGTATAAATTATTATTATTATTATTATTATTATTATTATTATTATTATTATTATTTCATGGTAGTGCTGTCATAGTTGCAACCAACAACCAGAGCCTACTTCATTAGATTCGTGAAACACTATCCTCAATTATACCAATTATACGTAATTGCCAGAGAGGAAAAGTTGTGAACAGTAGCGCCAAAAGGCCATGAAATGCAACTAATAACTATGGGTCACTTTCCTGTTTCATTACCATCCTGCAACTTTGACTGCTTTACAGGCAGTCCAATGTTTATGCGGGGGGTTACATTCTGAGGCACTGCACACATTGCATATAACTGAAACCTATTGACAAAGCCTGCAAACAACCCATTCCACCTCACCCTTTTAATGACATCTTTATGATGTTTCCAGGTCATTTCTGGGTTCTGCAATGCACATATACATGGTAGCACACATATAAAACATGCCCCTTTCCCTAATCGCCAACAACCTCATTTCAGAAAGCAGGGAAGCTCAGAAAAGGGCAAGTTCATGTGAGACACTAAATGTGCCCCAAGTGAACACCAGTTATCAGAAAGTGAGTTACTGCCACTGGTGGTGACTAGGACCTGCCTCCAAGTGATTAGATGCCAAGTCAGAACCAAAAATTTTCATTACACTTCTCAGCATGAGTTTATTCCTTTAAAAGTTAAATCTACTGGATATGTTCAATTCAGTGCTAACCAAACTAAGTTAGAGCTAGTACTTTATACCAGATGACTCCTGCTTTGTTGTGCAGAGAGCTCTGCAGTCAGTACCTTTTTTGCAAATCAAGTCCCAGTAAATTAAGAAAGTGACTAGTCTGCAGACAGTCCATGCATGCAAGTCTTTACCAACAGGAGATAACAGCTCCTTCCAAAGACACTGCCCTTTACAAGAGGCTGAGACTCAGAGAAAGCTATGAACCAAACCCTAACTAGTTGCCTGCAGTAGCTGCAGCTGTCTTAAGAGAAAGTAGCCTTGAAACTACTTTTATAAGGGGCTTGTTCAAAGGCTGTACAAGACTGCTTATGATTACCTGGTGAATTGAAACTAGTACAAATGACCCATAACTTCTCATGTTCTTGGGATGAGTTCAAGCAAAGTCCTGCACATTATTCTTTAAGGGGAGAAAGATATGGATGTCAACAGCAAAACCTCAGAAACTTAGTTTTGCCTTTGGTCATTTAGAATCTATGAACAGAAACCAGATTTGAGCATCTCCTATGCAAATGACATGATTTTTCAGTATGTTCCTCTGAAGTTACCCCAAAACAAAGCAGAAGCCTATTGCTTCTCTCTCAAGTGTTTTTTTTTAAGCTCCCCAATCATAGAGCAATGAGAGGTTACTTGTATTTTCTAGATTCCCCCCAAAAAACTTATTTTTTACATCAACTATAAATTGACTGCTAAGCTCTTAATGAAGGGCTAATCAGGAAACTGTTAACTTATCAGCAAGCTTCTTGCATATACATTCAACTCAGCATGGAAATTTGATAAGACTCCTGGTCCTACTCTTACATCTCTAGGGCTACTACATATCTGACAACTAAGGATAATACCATGCATTTCATAAAGTGGGCTCTGATATATAAAAGCCTATGGGACAACAGGTTTTACTGTGCAATTATATGTCTTACAGTCAAATGTGTTCAGGATTACAGCAGGACCAGCTCTGGTGGGCTGCCTAACAAGCTTACCCGGCGGTTTGAGCCATTTAAACATTTATCACAATGCCCAGCAGCACCTGATGTAGTGCTGAGCGTCTATTGCAACTTTAGTCTTTCAGGTGCCACAACTAAGTAAATTTTGCTGCCCCCTTGCAAAACAAATGCTTTAACACTAAATATAACTTAGTAAGTAGAAGCTTGTTCTTCAATCATCCACATACTACAGATGAATTGTCATTGTGATCCAAAACTCAGTGTTTTATTTTATTTGGAGGGATGCTTCACCTACAATGCATATCGCTCTGATTATTTATGCAGCTACTAGTTTGATTTTATACACCTAGAGTATTGAATGCTTCCAATTCCTACAACATACTTAGAAATATATGTTTTCTACAGGGTCTAGTATAAACTTTTGTATTAGTATTGATCAGTGATAAATGAGATTGGTTTAGGAAAGTCTGTCAAACATATTATTTCTAGTGACTTGTTAACAATTAGTCTGCACCCATCTGCAAACTGTTTAGCTTTTGTTTGGATGACATGATAGTACTGATGATACTAATGATGTAAAAAGCTTTAAAAAGCAGTCTTAAGTGTTTGAAACACACTGGGACTCCACCATTTGGAAGTAGATACACTATTTACGGTGCCACAATTTAATAGTGTTGTGAAGCACTATTTTAATCATATTTACTTGGCATTAAGGCACCACTGATTTCACTGGCACTTACTTCGATATGTGAGTTTTCAGGGATTGCAACTTAGTATTCTTCTGTATTGTTTAATAGTTACCTTACAATTGCTAAAATCCAGTGATACATGCATGGACACTGAAATAAGGACATCAAGAGCTACACTCTATAAAACTAGCTTACATTTTTCAACTCCCTTCATTAGAAAACAGTAAGGAACATTGGACATTAAAATGCTTATAAAAATATTATAATTCTGCCAGAACTACTTGCTCTATTTCCAATGGCCAAATGTCTGTAGTCCAAAACTAAAGCTCCATGGCTTATTACCACCATTTCTGCTGGGCTCCCAGGTCAAAGGTATTCACCACTGGGGAAATTGTCTCTAGGCTCAACTGCTTGCTATGAAGAAAGACAAGAACCCTCTGCCACCTCTCCCCAGTGCTCCTGATCCCAAGGACAATGGCAAGGTATTCCTGCTATGTGGTGAAAGCAACAGGAGAAGTAAAGAGGAGTACAGAGATTGGTCTCCTCCACTATCCACTTTACCTGCAGTCTTAACTCTCCTAACATGAAGGGAACTACCAGCATTGGTGCCAAAGGAGTGAGAAAGAAAAAGATGAACAACTATTCCTTATACACAAGGTTGGTAAATGCACTACAGCCCATTATTTGTGTGTGTGAGTGTGTTGCCAGTGGTACAATAGTAACTATTAGTTTACAGTAGCTTTCTATTCCCATCTTTCACAGAGAAAGCTAAAACGTATACTAAATAACTTATACTTTGCAGTCATCTAAACTTTCCCATTTTGTTCTACCTTTTCCAGCTCATTCTTATGGATTTTGCAGCTGGGATATACTGTTTCCAATAACCTCTGAACTGATATCAAAAGCATGATTGAAGTGATTTGTTCCAAATTAGGCACACATACACCAAATTAAGTATGAAATACAAATCATACTTCAGTCATTTGAAAGTATGCTTATTTGTCAGAAGAAAAGCACAACTTTGAACATGACTGAGTATAATGCTATACATTTTGAAGATCGGAATAATAATTGTAATTAGGTACACAGACAGAGAAATAAGCATACAAGAAGTTTAATGCACAAACAGAAAAGTAAGGCTAATGAGATTAACGACAAGGATTTATGATACTGGAATTAATACATCTCAAAGGTAAGGGGTTTCTGTGTTTTTCAAACAGGAGATCCTACTCCATTCCAAAATCGATTTGAAACTGAGGGACAGTTCAAAAGCACATAGGTGCAGTAAAAAAATTCCACGAAGCCCTTGAGTATGCCTAAAGCACCTATTTGGGTCCTGACATAGAATCTGAATAGCTGTGTACCTGCAAAGCTATTCTGAATGTACACTGCACACATTTAGTTTTGCCTGTTGCTGCAAAGTAGCCAAGATGACAGAAACAAATTGTTTCTGTAAAATGATAGTCTGTAAAATCAGTCACATACCAAACAGAAGAAGCAGGTTTAAAATGCAGGTCCATTACCTACTTTCTGCCTCATTTCCCAACATCAGCACTGTATGTATCTGGATGATATTCCAATTTTTACTCAAGAGTTCTTTACATACCTAACCTTCAGAAAGACAACTGAAATGCAACCTTATAGGTTTACACTAACTAAAATTCTCAAATGTGTATTTCATTTCACAAAACACAACTAAATTAAAACATATACTGTAGGTTTAATAAGAGCTTTCATAACACAATGCACTACTTTATGGATATGGCATACAGTAGTTGTGTTCTCTCTCAATGCAGCACATGCTTGTGTTGTGTTCTAACCTGTGTTTTCAGCTGAGCTCATACAGGACCATACAACTTTGTTATAATCAAATAATGAAAAGACATCTCCTTCCACTCAATATGAAAGCTATTAATAATACTATAGCAAAACTCATTTGTTTGAGGAAAGGGGGAAGCACCGTATTCCGGAGTTCTGATAGCAGTCAATACAGGCAATGTGGGAATTCTAAGCAATAATACTGCTGTTCAGCATACAGACAGAAAAGCTGCACAAATTGCCAACTTTATTCTTATGGCAATGACATATCTAGAAATGTTTCTATTTATCAACAGTCTTTTTTCTCCAACATTAATATCTCCATATACTCTAATGATTTCAGCATTAATATGAAGTATTCTACAACTATATATGCTTTTAAACTTGTATTAATTATGTTTTAAGGCATCAGAACAAGAACACAGAAATAAGGCAGCTAGGGCTTCTATTAGCTAGAAAAAGATGCAGCACTGTGACGCAGCATTATAGGGGGGAAGACCACTAGTTTGTTTCCAAAATGAGGTTTACTACCATACCACATGTTAGTATATTTTAAATTACTTCTCTGCATGTCCATATTCTGAACACATAAAGTAAGAGTAACTATCATATTTCCACATTCTAAATATGAAGTAATGTATCTGTACAATCTAACCTCTAGATAAAGTACTTCTGGAGATTAAATTTGACTAGCCCTGGTTGCAGTATGCTGAATATACTTAGCATTTCTCCAAACACGGCTAAATTAATGTTACACTTAACATCTCCAGTTGACTAGTATTTCACTGAGGATTCAATCAAAATAGGCATTATAGATCATTTATTACTAGTCAATAATTACCTTTTTAAAGGAGGTAACAAGCCTAGTAAACAAACCAAGTAACCATTACAAGACACTAAGATTTGTCTAGTATACTTCTCAAATAAGGTAGGAAGATATGCGATAGCTTACCAGTATTATAAAAGAACAAAACAACTAAAATATGCTTACTGGATATTAAGAGTAATGCAATTCTCATAGGCAAAGGAATCATTCACTGAACACAACTACATACAGGATGCAATCTTGAGCATATGCACTGTAATCCTAACCCCTGTAATCTGGGAGTAAACTCCATTTAGTTCAATAAGACTTCTGAGTAGACATGGTTAGGAATCTCAAAATAGGACTTACTTCTGCGTAAATATGTGCAAGATTGCACTGACTTTTAAGCACAGGCATGTCCACTCAAAAATTAAAACTACTCTTACAGTGTGCATAGGGTTGCAGGCTTTAAGATTTAACTACATAGCTTCGTTCTGTCTAAGAGAATGACCTGACATGAATCTAAATACCACTCTGTAGCACAGTATGCAGAAATGAGTATATACTGCATTACCTATGTAGTATTTGCTTTTTGGCCAGAGCTTCTAATTCTGCTTACCAGTACAATGGAACCTGTTGATTTTCAGGTAAGTGCAATATCCCAATAAATGGTGTAATTAATGCTGCTTCATTTGAAATCCAGTTCCTAAACTTACTACAGTGCTCTTAAGGAGAGTGGATTCAAGAAAAAACATTGCTCAGCACCAAATGCTTAAAACAGCTTTCTGAATTATGCTAAACCAACCAGTATTCAAACTAAAAGACAAGAAAATGAAAACAACTTGTTATGCATCAAATAATATCAGCCATTCCCTTCCCCCCCCCCCCGACTTCATATATGAAGTAGTGCTAACAAGTTCAATGTACAAAACTGGCTACCATCAGTAACCACAATGCCCAGATATGTGGCTGAAGAGCTCCTCTCCTCTAATAAAGTTAAGAACTACTGCACTGTTTGATTACTTACTCCCCATACCTATACCTTCAGAAAAGCAATACCAGTACTTGTATAGCCAGTTGCATTCTACAGTGATTTAGTTCCCTGAACTTCTAAAACAACCAGTAAACGTTTGTTACCAAATGAACACCTGTAACTTGCATCCATAATTTCTAAGGCGTTCTAGAGTTCTAACTAGCTGGCTTTTACGAACCTCAAGAAATATCATATTAAAATACAGACAGAAGAGTTAAGAATAGTTGTACTCATCCTCACACATGCAGAGAGACTATATGGGAATTTCAGACATTTTGATCTCAAAGCAAGGAAGTAGAAGATGCAAAAGAAAAAGGTGGCTCCATAGTTTCTCAAGGCAAATCAGGTGAACTATTTAACAAAATGTCAATACAAACATTATTCGCCAATTAATATTACGACTCTTGACCAAACAGAAATGTTGGCATTTAAGAACGCTTTGTGGTTATGAAAGAAATGGTGGAGGAAACAAACTATCCATCATAATACTGCTCAGAGCAAAAAAAGAAAAAATTTCAAGACTGAATGCCTCATCTTTAAAAAGCAAGATTTTACAAAAATCAGGACTCTACATGCACAAAAATGTAGATAACAGTTGTGTAATGATTTACACTATAACTAGAGTTTAGGATTGTTGGTGTTTTTTAACAAAGGTTTCATTTGCTGCAGAACAGTGAAACGGGCAAGCAAGTAACACAGACATGCTTATAGCCCCTTCAATGAAAGGGCAGCAGCAGCAATTAAACACCCAATGTGATTAATGCAGCAAGGTGCAGAGAAAAGTAGGTACACAGAAAGGCAAAAATAGACAGTATAAGAAGGGTACTAGACAACAGACTGTGCAAAACATGGGGACATTTAAGAGGAAAGGAAGGGAAGGGACCCATATGCAGTGAGGTAAAAGCAAGAGAGACTGACCTGTGCCATCGCTTGCAGAGACAGAGAGCGCCGGTGAGGAGAGTTTAGGCCTCTTGGCTGAAGGCGGGCCCGACTCCACCACATTCTCGGCCATTTTTAATTCTTTTTTAGACAAACAGAGCCCAAATTAAAGATGGGGTTCGTCAAAGTCGTCAGCCTTCTTCTTGGATCCGGAATCAACCGAAAAACAGTAAGAGAAGGAACTGAAGAAGAAAGGGACAAAGTTCCTCTTTTTCTGCCCCTCGGGATCTATCTCTGTTGGGTAGCAGCGACTAAGGGGGAACAGAGATGGGAAATAGGGTGTGGAAGCAGTCTTTCCTCCGGCCCACAGGGAAAAACAAGGATGAAAAGAACAGAACAAACCCTTCTCCAAACACAAATATGCGGGGTTGGTGGGTTTACAAATCGAATTAAATCCGGCTGTGGGGCTGCTGGTGCTTCCTCGCCGCCGCCAACACCACCATCTTCATCCTCCGGGGGGTCGTCGTCTTCTCCTCCTCCTGCTGCCTCTTCGCCGCCGCCATCAACCTCTTCCTCCTCGGCGTCGTCCTCCTCCTCCTCATCGCCACAAGGAGGCGGGCGAAGGAGGAGAGGAGGAAAAAAAGGAGAAAGAATCTCTCTCCTCTGCTCGCAGTTCCTTCCCTCTCCTTCCAAAAACCAGCTTGCAATGCAGGGGGGGGGGGAGAGAGAGAGAAATGCCCACTGCTAGTGAAAAAGGGACTGGGGAAGGGGGTCACAGACGGAGAGTGCCGAGGGTCCCCAACTCCCCCTGCGCCTTTCTCGCCAGTCACTAATGGCTGCAGAAAGGGGAGCCGTAAGGAGGAGGAGGATGAAGCTAAGTCCCAGGAGTCTCCGCTTCACATCTTGTTGTGCAGGAACAAGGAGGCGGAGGAGGGGTTGTTGTCCCGATGGAGGCAGCAGAGATCCCGGGATGGGGGCTGGAGAGGGTGGGCTTCAGGACTCGCACCCCGCGCCCCCACCTTTTCTTCCTTTCTTTCTCTGTAGCAGGGTGCCCCCCTTCTGGTCAGATGGAGGGATCGATCCCAGAACAGGAGGAGGAGAAAGCAGCGGCGGCGGCGGCGGCCCCTCCCCCCCTTCTCTCTGCCTCTTCCCCCTCCCTGGGGGATAAGGATGGTTGCGAGCGCTTGGTCTGCGGAGAGGACAAGACTCTCCTCGGAACCGAAGACGCGATGCCTCAGGCGCTTCTGGAGCGGCTCCGTCTCATGTCCGCCATGTAGGACCTGGGGAAGAGGGAAGGGGGGCGCAGAGAAAAGAAACAGCTTTCCAAACCGGAGCCAGGCGGCCTCCTGACCCCGCGAACGGGCTCAGTAGCCAGGAGAGGCTGTGGGTGGGGTCCACCCGGGGTCCCGAGTCACTAGCCGAAGCCGGGAGTGCGTACTCCCCTACTGGCTGCGAGGCTGGTGTAGGGGGTGTATCACGGAGGTTTCGGGTTCCCTCAGGTCTGGCCGGCCAGGGGCCCTGAGCGGCTGTCGGTCTCTGTCGTTGCTTTTCCACCTCCCAGGCTCTACCCGCCCAGCTCGGTCCCTCTCGTTCGCTCCCTCCCCTCAGTCGCTCACACACAAACAAAATGGCGGCTGTTGTTTCTTCACTCTCCCGATTCCTCAGAGGGAAGCGAGCGGCGGCGGCCGGAAATGAGCCAAGAGAAAAAAGGGGCGTGGTCAGAAAAAGGAGAGGCGGGGACGCACGCAGCTCGCACACACAATGGAACGCGGAGGGCCGAGGAGGGGGAGAACCCGAGGCGGGGTCAGCTGCGGTCACGAGACTTGCTCAGCCACTCGCCTTGCGCTCCCGGAGCGATCCCTTCCGCAAACTCTCTCGCCTCCGCCTCTTAAAGGGGAAGGAGAAGCTGCTCGCCCGCTTCCCTCCGCCTTTACTTGTGTTTTCTGTCGGCCAAAATAGACCGCGAGGTTGCTGCTTGGGACAGGCCTATTGTAATGGGGGAAGGGGGGGCGCTGAGCTTGTGTACTCTGGACCTGGCATTGCCCACGGTACGCATCGGAAGCCCTCCGTAGGAAGACAGGCCCTGATCCTCACTTCCCTCCTTTGCTGCTGCAAAGACAGCGGCCCAGAGTCACAGCCGAGGGGTGTTTGGTGGGGGGCGGCGGAAGAGAGCAGGGTTTGGCCGGCCTTCTAGCTTCTCATGTACGGTGCAGGCACACACACACACCGATGTGATGAGGAGGACGACGACTCAGGGTGTACGTGCACATATAGACATAGGACATGAACCGTAACCTGTGATAGTATGAGAACAAAATCATCACACAGCCTCAAGGTGGAGGCGCAGAGGTCTTTTTATCTAGCGATCTTGCACAATTGCGTTTTCCTGCCAACATCCATGTCTGTTCCTCGTAAAGAAGGAAAATTCACTGCGGGGGGAGGGCTTTATTACGCGAAAAGACGTGGGGTAGCATTGTGCTGGGACTGATACGCATTCCCTGTAATGCCGCGAGTCTGGTTTATAACGCTACGCCTATGTTTTTATCGTGATTTGCCACCGCGCTCTTTCGTACAAGAATCCATAATTCTCTCTTAAGGCAGGGATGGGGTGGGGTGGGGGGTGGGGATCACAGTAAAGTAATGTATAGACTAGGAGAGCCTTCCGTCGTTCGGTATGTTGTGTGTATACACATGAGCCTTTCTCTGCAGACTCCCGGGAGAAACAGCAGCACCTTCCTCACATATTCATTCCTTTGTAAAACGTAGAGAAGCGAGAGGGTTCCGTGTTCTTTCCTTTCCCTCTTCGTAGGAGAGGTGAACAATCAGTTCACAAGACCACTGGGCACATGGCTTGCTTCTTCTAGCTTGGTTTTTTATAAGTGCCTGTAGGAAACGCCTCACCTGAGCAGCGCACATACTGTAATACGGAATGCCTGCTACGTTCACTTTTCCAAGGGTTTTCTGGTCTGTGCTTGCGACAGACAGTTCTGTTAGTCCGTTCATCACAATAATTGTTTTATTAAGGTTAAAAGGACAGAGCAAATCAGAGCATTCCACCACTTGTGTGAATTGGTCTTTATATGACACTTGTAGTGGACTGGACTACTGAAAGTGACCCATAAGATTACTTAGGATATGGTGACATAGAAGGGGTGTAAAATCCAGGCAACTGTGGCCCGGACCTAGTTGCTGAAAAGGACAGGAAGGTACGTCTCTCCTCGGGTATGTGCTACTTACTATACAGAACACCGAAGGACAGCAAGATTGTGGAACACCACTGCTGTCTCTTGCTCCTTTGGTCTGTGCTTCTTTCCCCATCCCAGTTATTTCTCTCAAGCCTATTTTCAGTGAAGCTTAACTTACGTTGCTCTCAAACTTTGATGGAGATGTGTGAGCAGCACAAGCAGGAGCCAGGAAATCATCTTCAGTAGGAGGGGAGATACAGAAACAAACCCAAGGAAGAATACTGACACATCACTCCCTTTCAGTCTAGTCCTAGTACAGCTTGCAGTTCCTAAATTTTCTGTTTCGTTTCATGTATCTGCTGCTTTTCCACAGTGGACTGTGCCCAAAGCAGCTCACAATAAGCACCAGATAACAGAAAAGACCATTAAAACAATTCATTACAAAACATAACAAATTTAAATAAGGGGAAAATGAACCATTCTTCCTCAAATTA
This sequence comes from Podarcis pityusensis, assembly GCF_964106645.2. NCBI lineage: Eukaryota > Metazoa > Chordata > Lepidosauria > Squamata > Lacertidae > Podarcis > Podarcis pityusensis. The sequence continues at coordinate 32,168,011 of NC_138035.1, read as the reverse complement.
TTTTGCATGCAAAAAATAATGTCCATCTTCATAGGCAGTTCCTGAAATGTGTTTGTGGGTGTACCAAATAGAAAGATTTGAGAAAACATATCTCCTGCCAAAGTCCTACGCTCTTCTGAAGAATGTCAGGATATCAGAGAGTTTTGTAAAAAGTATTTGCGCCGTTGGTAATCCACTGTCTGTGAAGCATTCAACTGATCTCATCATTAGGAAAAAAATAATACCTGGTCTGCTTCACCCAAACTGCACAAAGCTTTAGCACACTAGACAGGAAAACAGTGGTACGTTATGACACAGTAAAAGAATACTACCATACCTGGGCTTGGGGTGGGGATGGGGAACTAGTGCCCTCCAGATGTTGTCACTATCATGGCCAATATCCAAGGATAATGGAAGCTGTACCAGCAATGTCTGGAGGGCCTCAGGATTTCTGTTTGAATCCAAGGCTGTGGCAATGGGGGAAGCAAGGTCCTCTTGGGGTTTCGATGCTGTGAACCCCTCCATCTCATGCTCAGGTTGTATAAATATATGATAAAGACACCATAGTCTCTGCTTTGCCTTGCTACCAAAATGAAACACGAACCCTGGGTAAGCACCTGGAACCCCTGGAATCTCGTAGTGCTCAGAGATTGGGGTGGCGTGCGACAATATTTTAACTTTTGAATGTTTTTTGAGTGTGGTGGTAATTTTTTCTTGGTTTTCATGTTCGAGGTTTTTTTTTACTTACAATCAAGCAGTGTATACATCTTATGAAATAAATAAAAATAATAAATTATGTGTAGTGAATAGGCTGGAACCTCACACCTCAAGTAAAATTTATGAACTAATAAATCACTGTTAAACTTCAAGGGGGGGGGGCGGAATCTGTCTTACCAGGTCTAGTGCTATTCAATATTTTAATTCATTACTTAAAAGAAGGGAAATGCATTTAATTTATACATGCAACAGAACAAAATATGTGAATTTATTGAATAACCCTACACTGAATCAGTCTAAATGTGTGTTTTTTCCTCAGCCTCCCTTGCAGTCCCCGCCCCCCCCCCCTGGCCTGGGATAAACTCCAGAAGGTAAAATGGCAATGGAATGGTAGATACTAGGAAGAAGGGTTTGGGGAATCTGTGTATGTTATCATGAGCAGCTTCTATCACCAAAGTATTGCACTCTCCCAAAATGTTTAGAAGTACCAAGGCTCCATCTCTCTCTGCAGCAGTGCCTCTGTGCCACCCATGTTATGTCCCACCTCACTTATGCCTATCTACCTGTCCTCCCAGTTCTAATTTATATACCCAGATACAGCATCTTGCTCCCAATCTAGGTGGATTATGGTTGATAATCTAGTTTTTCGGCCTGTCAGTTGGTTGGGACTAATTCTGTTTTTGCTGCAACCTGCTACATTTAAGCTTTGCTGTGCTGACTTCCAGCTTGTTTGACCTCAACCCTGTCAATGGTCGCAACTTGAAGGAAATAGTGAAATCTACATCTAAAAAGAGGCAAAAGTTTGTTGGGAAGGTTCAAGTGTAGAGCAGAGAATCCTGCTTGTCCACAGTTTGGCCTTGAGGTCTCCTTCAGTCCATTATTCTTCATTGATCTATTCCAATACTTCTAAAGCATCATCTTAACAGTATCTATCAATCTGCTTCCAGTGAAATCTCTAGAATCTCTTGAAATTTATTTATTTTTTATAAAAAGACTGGTGTATTATTGTGTTCATTTAGAGATTATAGCTATGTGGTACTACTCTCCAGTGGTTCATTCCTATCTGGAAAATTGGTCGCAGAAGGTGGTGCTGGGAGATTGCTTGCCTATCCCATGTCTTCTGGCATGTTAGGTACTGTACTTCAGGGTTCCCTCTTGTTTCCCTTGTTTTTTAACATCTATGTCAGTGGTTCCCAAACGTTTCTCACTATGGACCACTTGAAAATTACTGAGGGTCTTGGTAGACCACTTAATGGCTCTCCTGCTTGTTGTAGCAATTGTAATTAACAGATGCTGGGGTTTTTTTATGTATTTTTACTGCTTATTTTAATTCTTATATTGTATGTTATTGTATTATAATTTGTAATAAAATAAAATCCAATATAATAAATAAAAGAAGTGCTAAAAATACAAGAAATAAAAATACAGTTAAATTCAATGTGGATATTTAATGCTGTGGACATGCCTGTCCTGCTAAACTTCTTCATCCAAGCACCCCATTAACTTTGCTCTTAATCTTCTCTGTTCCTTTCAAGGCCACATTTTAGCAATTCCTGCGTAAGTGGATATCTAGCTAAAGGGAGATTTATCCTCTTCACATTTTTTGTTATGTCTATTAGACTGCAAGCCTGTGAACCTGCACGTCAGACCAACTGGGCAGCTGTGTAACAGACGTGTAATCTTTCAAGGGAAAACCATTCCCATATCTACCTTCTGATAAATTCTACAGGAAAAGGACATAGGAGAAGCAGTTTCACAGGAACCCAGTTGCATATTTGACTCCTGCTGCTAATGGAAAGCTGTGCCTCCACCATCCACTGACACTACTCCAAAGAGACAAGAAACATCCTTGCAATGTTTGGGTGCTCAAAAGCTAGGAACAGTGTGTCGCTACCACAATTCAATACAGCCCTGAAATCAAACTTCATTAAGACTCCATGACAACCACCACTTGGTTAGTAATCCAGCCAGGCAGCAACCAATGTCTGACTGAGCAACAGGACAGTCTCAAATTCAGTCTTTCAGATACATTTGCAAAATTTACTAAGATAGGATTTATACTGATCTTTCTGCCTCTATGTATAAAACTAAGAAAAATGTTTAAAGGAGCCTACCCTGCTCCACTTTTTTAAAAGTTTCTCTCACCAACCAAAACACAGTATTCTCCACCCTCGTGTGTTCAGGGCGCAGGTGCAGAAACAAAACCAATAAAAAAAGGCATAGAGTCCCTCATGTGTTTTGAAAAGACAACACCTTTATTGGTTAGTGGGCATCAACGATAGTATGGCACGGGGCAAAGATCCTATCATTCAGTGCGCTAATTCCTGGACAAGGCTCCATGCTCAAACCATCTGCTGTGAGTCAGTCTCCTTAACGGCCCACATCAATGTGGACTAGTCTGCTTACAGCAACCTGGGAGCACAGTGACCCAACAGCCCCCTCAGCTGCTGGGACCATGGACAGAATGCAGCACCCTTAGATTTCCCAAGAGATACTGCCATTGGCTTCCGCATAGTAGGCCTGCCCACACACACCAATGCAGCCAAGTGTCACTCCTGCACCCACAAAAGGGGAGAGATCATTTACTCCTGCCTGCACAGGGGCACAAATTGCAGCCCCTTGGTAAGTCAGGAAGTACATCACGGGATAACACCAAACCAGTGCTGCAACACTGACATGGCTCCATCTCCCCTTCCCCCAGTCAGATTGTCCCACACAAATGTTGGACTTAGACATTGCTAGGGGAGTAGAGAAAAAAGTCATAGAGGAGGGACAGCTGCCCCTCTGACACAAAATATAAAACAGCAATTGGATTTCTCTAGTCAAGAAACAAGTTGAAAAACTAAAGTAGAGTCAGTTTGAACATGTATGACCCTATGGCATGTCAGACTCAAGTAATGACTGGAAATATGTAGTTAATTGCTAATTATTCGTTTTATTATAATTACTTGCAGTATATTTTATGGGTTAACGACTGCATTGTGGGAGAGAAACATTTGGTAGAACAATATCCTGCTGCAGATATTTTGAATTAGATTATACATCATAATCTAGTCCTGTGTTGAATTATGCTTTTAAAATGTTATGTTCCTTCTTAAATATGTGTTTTATGTATGTATCTTTGTATGTTACCCATGAAAACTGACACTTTAATGGGGGTATAAACTGAGATCTGTATTATTTTTTAAGTTATGCTACTTACAGACTTCATTGTTCTTTTTCCTCCCCCCCCCCCCCTTTATCTTTATTGCGGTCCATAGACCCACAAAACAGTTTCAAAACAAGATACAGTTAAGACAACCAAACAACAGGCGAAAGAGACCGAGGTAGTCGTTTTGTTATGTCTAGAGCATGATGGTCTTTTTTTCTTACGACCTCCGAAAGAAACTTTGCCACGGTCAGTGTAATATCATTTAACCTATCCTCCAGAAGGTATTTAATATGGGAGGCTTCACATTTTCCCGATATTGTTCTAAGGAATTTGTACCTTAACCTTTAAAAAAAAAAAAAGTGAGATCAGCATTTGTGCTAAAATTCCTCAATACAGAGGGTAATTTATCTGACTTACTAATTTTAGTTACTAATTTTATAAGTTTAAATAAAACCTACCATTTGTGTGTGTGTACACTTATACGTACAAGCAAGAACATATAAAATTGAAGTTAAGAGAAAGCCAGGCCTATTGTTAAAGACTAGAGGAGTGCTACTCAAGCTCCCCCTCCTCACACATAGCATAATTATCACAATTTTCCTTTGTATATAATATAAACACTCAAATACATAACTTAGTGCAGACAGGAATCACCCCATGGACAAAATATATGCTGCGGACCAAACTCTCAAGGAACCCATTCACCTCACCTTGCTCTTTTTTTACTGTATTTAAATCCTCTCCTATCATAGTAGGATGTGGTCTTCATAGTACCACATCAGCAGTCATGCCAGTGAATTAATTTCTTTATACTTTTATTTAGACCATTTATATACCACTTAACAGATAAAAGCAACAAGTACTGTATTACAAAAATACATAGCAACAGTGCTTTTTTCTGGGGGTACTCAAAAGGCACATTTTAAAAAAAATGTTAAAAGTGTGGCACTTACTGTAACAGCTTCATGGTGAGTACCGGCACCATTTTTTCATTATTATTTTTTAAGCATTGCATAATAACATATACAACTGTAGAATTAATAATTACTAACCTTTCTAACCTATCTTCACTCTCAGCCACCTGGCTCTTACCCAGGACACAAACAAACTCACAACTCAGTCACAAAACATCAAAAAGAAGGATTCTGAAAACTGCTGACATCACACTAATCTTTTACTCTAGACGTACTTTTTTATGGGCAGGCACCAAGGTGAATGGAGCTTCCTCAGCCTATGTCCCATTCAACAGTTAGCTGCCCTCTTCACAGCTAGTCCCAGGTTACGGCAGCTTTGATGAGTTTCTCAGTGAGTTCCAAAGATGGAGAAAATAACATTCCTCCACACACAGTTCTTTCTGTCGTTTTTTGCCCATTTCTCCAGCTGCTTTCTTATGATTCTATGGAGGGGCTTTCATTTGTGGGCAGGCACCAGGATGGATGGAGCACCCTCATGCTGCCCACAACTATGTCCCATTCAGTAGTGGAGCTCCAACCTCCACATCCACTTTGTATGCAGCATATGACCATAGAACAGTTTAAGGAGCAAAAACACATGGATATGTTGATTACAGAGTTGTGCCCAAATGCCCTCTCAAAATTATCCACCTGATTTGTAGGCAGAAAAAATAGGGTATACCATTTCGCCAGATTTATCTAGATGGAGAAGAAATTATCCAATAGTTTCTCAATGAATGAGCCTCGCCGATAGCAGTGGCAGCAGCACAGCTTGTTTGTTTTCCCCTTGTGTGCCTGTGAGAGTTTTGCTGCTGTACGATCATTATGGAGTGTTGCTTGGAGCCAGGATGGGGGACACCACACAAAAAAAAAAAAAGAAAGAAAGAAAGAAAGAAAGAAAGAAAGAAAGAAAGAAAGAAATGTGGAGAGTATTTGGATAAAATTCTGCAAAGTGGCCTTCTTCTTCTGGGAGAGGGATGAGAAACAGCAAGTCTCATAAATATTCACAAGAATGTTTTCATATACATATAAAGAGGTCCAAAATGCAAATGTCTTAAGCATAGGCTTGTACTCTCATCACCCCTGATCATTGGCCATGCGACATCTGGTGGGCCAAAGGTTTCCCACACCTGTATTATACCTTACTCCTGTTGGATATTCAGGTGGAATTGACATTGTCCATATGTTCTGAGGTCCTGGGAGTTATTAACATATTTTCCTCAAGACTTGCAGGAGAACAATGCAATGGTATTGCATGGCAGACATTGATCCAAAGTGGAGAAGCATCTGCAAGTAGTGCTGTCATTTTGATTTACCAATTGCCTGTAGTTTGTATTGCTCCTTATCTCTTTATCCATATCTTCATGGCTGCTCAGTATCTGCACAGATAGAAGTCAATAATTAACCTAGGCTCAGAGCCCAATTAATTCCTATGCAGACAGTATCAAATAACAGGATTAAAAATCATTTTCCCTTAGCACTTTATTTTTATCGCCTGGTCCTTACTAATTCTCATGTAGCTTTTGCTGCAAAACCTTTTAAAAACTGCTGCTATTTTGCCCCAGTTTTGTTCCCTCTGCACGCCTATATTTAAAGCAATTTTGTTCTTCCCTCACAGATTTTGGGGAGGTAAGCACGTTCGATGAGATCTCACTGATGAGCAAACATTGCATCAGTTTGATAAAGAGATAGAAGGTCTGAATAGAAAAAAAGTGGACAGTTTGACATTTTCGTGGGTAAGTTACCATTTCAACAGCAAAAAGGCACCGAGCCATCTGCCTTTGTGTAACAAATTGTTCCTGTTTGAACGATAATCAGTAAAAGATGAGAATCAGTAAAATCAGAGGGCATGTGAGCAATGCCAGCTCAAATACGCAGAGTGGTAGTTTAAAGCCCAGAGAGCCCGTGAAGCCACTGACTGAGTTGTGTGGTAGCCAGAATGACCGCAGGGGAGGAGTAACCCTCCCACAAGATCCTGGGGTCCCTTCCAACTCTACAATTCTACGCCTCTACTTGCTAGTCTGTAGCAATAGGCCTTAATTCCCCTTAGCTTCAATTGCTAGTTCTTACTAGTACTAATGTGTGTGTGTGTGTGTGTGTGTGTGTGTGTGTGTGCATTAAACAAACAGTTAGTTTTACTTAAACTTGTAAAATAATTTGTTGTTGTTGTTTAGTCGTTTAGCCATGTACGACTCTTTGTGACCCCATGGACCAGAGCACGCCAGGCACTCCTGTCTTCCACTGCCTCCCGCATATAAAATAATTTACTTGTTAGTAAAAAGAGAGAGAAATTACCCTCTGTACTGTGGAACTGTGCGATAGATACTCATTTCACATCTTCTTTTCTTTTTAAGATGAAGGAGCAAATTCCTTGATACAATGAAGTCTGTTAGTTGCATAACTGAAAACAGAATCTACATCTCAGAGTTTATAGTCCTTTGAAAGTGCCAGTGTTCTTGGCTAAGATATATATACATACATAAAACACACACACACACACACACACACACAAAGCCCACATAACATTTTAAAGCATAATTCAACACAGGACTTGATTATGATGTACACGTTCTAATTCAAAACCTCTGCAGCATGATATTGTATTACCAAATGTTTCACTTGCACAGTGCAGTCATTCACCCATAAAATACCCTGTAAGTGATTACAATAAAGGCAGGAAGAACATCCAATTAACTACATATTTCCAGTCATTATTTGATTATTGGTTGGCATCCATCTGTCTTGGAAGAGTGTACTTTTGAGGGGGTGAAGACAAAACGTTGGAAGTTACAGCGTCTGCTGTGGCTGTAGAGGCCAATACAGGAGAGACATGTTTCGTTGCAGTTGGAGCAAATAGAAGTGTCTGGTTGTGCTGCTGCAGATGCACCATGTCGTTGCTTCTCTCTGTGCTCCTCCCAGTGGTCCTTCTTTGGTCACTGCTGTGGATACACGACCTGATTGTCTCTAGGCACTGCAGACGTCTGCAAGGGATTCCCAAATGGCAGGGTTAATGTTGCCAGCCTTCATGTCATGTTTGCAGACATCTTTGTAATGCAGAGAAATTCAATTGCTGATTTATATGTTGTTTCAGAGGCAGTTGTCACTTCTCTATGGCTTCTCTCTCTACTCCTCTAAGTGATGTCTAAGTCCAGTAATTGTGAGGGACAAGTAGACTGGGGAAAGATTAGATGCAACTATGCCGGTGCTGTAGCGCTGGTTTGGTGTTATCACTTGCCAGTGATGCAGTTACATACCCTCCAACATTTATCTGATTAAAATAGAGACATCCTATTCAACAACAACAACAACAACTTTTCTTTTTATATCCCACCAATCTAACTGGGTTGACCCAGCCTCTCTGGACTGCTTCCAAAACATATAAAAACATAATAAAACATTAAACTTCCCTATACAGGGCTGCCTTCAGATGGCTCAGGGTTGGATAACTCCATACACTCCATTTCTCCAGTGAAAATAGGGATGTCCTAAGGAAAAGCAGGGCATCACGGAATCAAATCAGAATCTGAGGTGGCTTCTGTAAATTCAGGACTGTCCCTGGAAAACAGGGACACTTGCAGGTGGTTAATTTTAGTCTCTGTCTTAATAGTCTTACATGTGCAGCAGGTTCTCTTTAGATCAGGAGTGAGGGACCTCGGGTCTAGAGGCCACATACAGCACTCCACTCTTCTATATTTGACCCATAGGACTCTCTCTAGGTCGTGCTCCCTTCTTGGCCACAACTTCTTTGGGCCTGGCTGACATTTGACCTTGAACTCTGATGACTCCTGCTTTCCTGGATGGAGGACAGAGAAGGTGTCTGAGTGTGTGCAGAAGCTAGCCTACTGTACAAAGGTAATATTTGCATGCATGGCTCTGCCCACCTTTGTCTCTGACCCCTCCCTCCACTAGCATGTGGCCCCCAGAAGGTTAGCCAGAAGGGAAATGAGGCCCTTGGGTTGTAAAAGATTCCCCTACCTTGCTTTACATGGTAAGAGAAAATGCGGAAAGTCAGTCATGTTTCATTTGGCAGCCCTTCTGCACTCATTCAGCTAACCAGAGCCCTGCCTTTGACTTCTGCCCCCAAGTCCAGGTCTGATGGGACAACCTCCCCTTGTGATCCACCTTCTCCATGTGATCATGGACTGCAGACAGAATTGGAACACTGGTGTGTGAAGAAGCTATGATGGTAATGCATAAATCTGCTCTGATATTTCCTTTCCACTGTACTATGTGAACAGAGAATGTAAACTCTGTTACAACTTTTCTATCTTATGAAAGATGCCATTAATATGGTTTTACAGAATGTAATTTAAACAAAAGCATGTGTTCCAGGGGAAGAGGAATCCTCTGGTGAGCAACCAAGCCTGAAATGGAGAGCAGCATAGTTGTGGGTTTGCATATTGCAAGAATGGTGTGACTAGGAAAGCCTTCGGGCCAAAGTGATATGAAGAAGTGCTTTTCCTTCCCAGGTGTACTTTTGTCATTATTAATTTCCAGGAATACACAAGCAAAAAGCAGAAGCTTGAAAATGCACCGGGAATAAGCCATATCCCACACTGCGTAGGTTAGTAGCCAGGGATGAGGGAGAAATTATATTCGGTTTGCATTAAAAAGCAACTCTATCAAATTCACACTTACTGAAACAGCTATCCTTCAAAATTGGCACTTATCTTAAATTTTGTGAAGAACTTCTGCATCCAAACAGTGTTTACAAATATGCATATATTAGGCTAAGGGACAGCAATTTGTGCGCCTGCACAGGCAGGAGTAAGTGATCAGCCCACTTTTGTGGGTGCAAGAGTGTCACTTGTCCGCATTGGTGTGTGGGCAAGCCAACTGTTGGGGTGTCAATGGCAGGGAGACCAACCCTCAGCAGGCGGCCTGAGCATTGAGCTGCATCATCATCCAGGCATTGGCCCACTCAATGATGGTATGTTTACCCCACGGCACACTATAGTTCGTGCGGTATAACCTATAACGATGTGATCTTTTAAAACTCACTCTATGCCATTTATCGCTTCTGTACCTGCATCTTGGGTGTGGGGTGCAGGCCCAGAATAATGTTTTTCTATTGATGAAATAAACTTTTAAAAAGTGGAGCAGAGTGGGCTTTATTTAAACATTTCTCTCAGTTTTATACGTAGAGACAGAAAGATCAGTATAAATCCTATCTTAGAAAATTTTGCAAATGTATCTGAAAGGCTGAATTTGAGACTGTCCTGTTGCTCAGTCAGACATTGGTTGTGCGATCCAAATTGCTGCCTGGCTGAATTACTAACCAAGTGGTGGTTGTCATGGAGTCTTAATGAAGTTTGATTTCAGGGCTGCATTGAATTGTGATAGTGGCCCACTGTCCCTAACCTTTGAGCATCAAAACATTGCAAGTATGTTGTAAGGTTTCTTGTCTCTTTGGAGTGGTGTCAGTGGATGGTGGAGAAACAGCTTTCCATATCAGTAGGAGTCAAATCTGCAACCTAGTTCCTGGGAAACAGCTTCTCCTATGTTTGTTCCCCAGTGGAATTTATCAGAATCGTCGAATTATAGAATCAGAAGATAGATATTTATATCCTTGTTTAAATCCATTGTCTGACATGCAAGTTTATTGCACCGGTTAACCATGTATGGCTGTTAAGAGTGATTGAAAGCCTTTATTTGCTTTTCTTCCCCCTTCGATTCAGATGTTGCTGAACTACAACTTTTATCAGCCCCGGCAAGCATGCCAATGGCCAGGAATGGTGGGAATAAACTGTGGCAATGATATGGGCAATTGATTGCTGTTAATTGCATTCCTTCAAGTTCGAATGAGAGTATTAGCTGCAGCATTTACTTGGGCTTATTAATATGCATTTGACTATTACTGTTATTTAAGCTGTAATAAATAAAAGAGAAGGACACGTCAATCACCAGGATATTAAATTATTATTGCACATCTTACAGGATACAGAGGGTGTACATAATACAGAACAGAGCCAAGATGAAATTTATCAGAATACATACTTCTGAATATTTCCACAATTTGTATCTTGTGTATGCTGAGATGTAGCAACAGCCATTGTAGCCACACTATAGTCTGTTGAATTTATCAAAATTAATTTTGTAAAGTGTTTTTTATCACAGTCCAGGTCTCCAAAACTCTGGGCCTTCCAAAGATCTGGGGTCTGGGGTTTTGGCCCCATTTCTTCAGCCCTGTGACAATTCATCCTGATTTACTTGTGGGGTATTTATACCTCTTCCTGTATTTGTTCACTCCCCCTCACTTCCCTAACTACAAAAAGCCTGTTTCTTTTTAATGTGGATTTATTGCACTAGGGTGATAGAGCATGCCCTCCAACATTTCCCCCATGAAAATAGGGACATCCATCATCATCATCATCATACTTATACCCCACCCATCTGACTGGGTTGCCCCAGCCACTGGGCAACTTCCAACACATATAAAAACAATATATATATATAACTTCCCTATACAGGGATGCCTTCAGAAGTCTTCTAAAGGTTGTATAGTTACTTAGCTCCTTGGCTCCTTGGCTGCGTAACTCCATACCCTCCAACATTTCTCCAATAAAAATAGGGGCGTCCTAGGGAAAAGTGGGACATTCCAGGATCAGATCAGAAACCGGGATAGCTTCTGTAAATCCGGGACTATCCCTGGAAAATAAGGACATTTGGAGGGTCTGATAGAGATCTTTAATCCACTTTAACTGCACAAACCTAAAGTTCTGGAATGTGCTTAAATCCCTTTTGTAAAATAGAGTGATCACCATTTAATTGGGTGATCTGTCCATTAACCTCTGCTTTGCCACTGGGACAGGCAGACTTCCTCCCCCACCTGTGGCCATTTAATGCTATGTACACATTGGTGGATTGAAACATGGAGGGGTTGTTTCTCCCCCTCCCTTTGCTTTGTTTCAAGTTATCTTTGTATATTTCTACACACAGCAGGAAGGGATGTCTACGCGATGCGCATTCCCTGGTTTGCTTCCCAATGAACTTCTATTCAATTAAGCTGTCATCTGCACAGGCGCAATGGCTGTCTCAAATGTACATACCTCTGCTTCACTGATGCTTCAGACTTTCAAACTGAATGGAAGCTGGTTTGAGGGGAAACTCACCAATGAGCACTATTTCTCAAGAACCTACAAGGTACATAGGGGTTGTAGCTAACGTCACTTGTATGTGGCTTCAGACACCAGCGGTGGGAGCGCACTCCAGCTGGAGTAACCAGTAGCGTGTACACAACCTAACTTGCAAAGCCAGGCAATGCAGTTTTGTTCTCTGCAGCCCGGAGAGCTCTCCACTCCATTGGTCTCCTTTGCTTCTGACTTTGTCATGTACACTTAGCTATACTCTTTGATGCCATTTCTTCATTGCATCACTTTGGAAGTCTGGTTGCTATGGCAACTGAGCACAGCTTTAACAATCTGTTTGTGGTCCACCTATTTCAAGTAGACATTATTCCGGATTCTCCATATTTCCATTATTGCTATTCAGTTAGGTATGTAAAGAACAGGACATATTTTTTTCTCTTTTCTTTTAAAAACCAATCATTTGCTGGCTGGTAACTATCTAGTTCACGTAAACTACCTTGCAATGTTAGCCTGACAAAAATAATCCTCTGTGAAATATTGTGCTATCAGAGACACATTTTTAATGGAATCTCTGAGGAAGAGAAATATTTGAAAAAGGCCATATTTCTCCCAGTTCTGAAAGGCTTTGTACTGAAACCTGAAGCTCTTCCTTTAGCAGCAAAGCTGTACAGACCAAGATCTTAGATAGGAGCTCAAGGCTGCACCCTTTCTTCACTCTCAGCCATGTACTTTCCCCTCCTCATGAGTAGCCTCACCTGCAGCTAGCCAGGCATTTCCCAGTCACCCTGAAAGTGTTGCCTGGCTAGCCTTCTCCTCTGCCCCTGTGATCTTATACTTGGTATTAGTGCCATAGTTACTGGGGAAGGGGGCTAGCCAGGTTTGTTGCCCCGGGTGAAGCCCCCAGAGGGGCAGCATTGAGGCTCCCAGCCTGTTAGTGTGTGTACACAAATGTGTGCCAAACTGGGTCTTTGACCCGGGTGAAATAAAGCCTAGTTCCGCCCCTGCCTGTTACGGGGCAGTGGGTGTCTGTCTGAGGGCTGACCAAAAATTCAGGCAACTGATGTGGAGACCCTCAGTCCTGGGTCAAGGATGCCTTGAGCCAATGGCTCCTCGGGGTCTCTGGCGGTACCAGAAGATGTTGCTGCCCCTGGTCCTCCTTTGAGCAGCCCCCAGGTTCAAGGTCTGAGTGGGGTTGAACCCTTATAGAAACTCATTAGGATGCATAGGAACCAACTCCTAGGGGCTGAGGTTCCATCCCCCCCCCAATAAAATAGTTGAAGGCCCCCTCCCAAAGCTGAGGGGAATTCCCATTTGTGTGTGTGCGTGCCCCCCATGTCATGTGATTGATTATGCAGGGCAGGGGTTACCTGCCCCCCCCATATTTTATTCAAGTCGGCACCCCTGTTGGGATGGTTTTGGAATTGTCAAGAGTTGTCTAAGCCTTCTTACATTTACTGTTAGTGTTGTCTAGGATGAGAACATGGCCCAGAGGAGATCTTTCACCGTCTCTCTCTCTTGCACTGTTGGGCTGCAATCCTACATCCACTTACCTTGGCGTGAACCCCATTTATTTATTATCCACTCTTCAGCTTTAGTGTGGGATGGAGGGGTTAAAAGTGTTATTTAAAAGAATTTATATTTTATTTATTAAATGCATATACCGCTTTTCCACTGAAAGAAACTCAAAGCAGCTTATATCAGAAATATAAAACATAATAAAATACAGTTACTGTTTTGAAAACAACTTTTAAAACCAGCAGTTTTATTAATTTGCACAATGAATGCCCTGCCCTTCAGTGGGTACCCAGGATGGCTTATCAAATGTTGACAGTACAAGAAAACAAATTCGAAATAAATTGGTAAAACACCACAATATAGAAGAGCACTAGAAAAGCAGGCAGCAGAATATAAATGAACCTCAAGTGGCATAAAAGCTGTACAGAGGATTAAAAAGCCTTGAAAAATTAGAGCAAGGTTGAATTATTAGTTGTGCTGCTTTAGTTAGCTTTTGGGGGGAGGTTGAAAACAGCTGGTGAAGGCTACCTCAACATTGCGTGAGGATGAATGCCAGCAACTTTTGATAGGGTGAGGAATTTATCATTATGATGAGGTGGCAAAAGGTTTTTAAGTTTCAGTGCTGTTTGTTTGTTTGATATGTCTGCCACTTTATCTTGCCGAGGGCGACACAAAGTGACATACAATCAAACAAGACTCCCACGAGAGGTGGTTAACTGTCCTCCCTTGGAGGCTTTTAAGCAAAATTTGGATGCCATCTATCATGCATGATCTAGTAGTTGATATTCCTGCATTGCAGGGAGGTTGGGCTACTTGACTCTCTGGGTCACTTCCAACTCTGATTCTGTGTCAAGACAAAATACAAAAATTCCTTCTGGTAGCACCTTAGAGACCAACTAAGTTTGTTATTGGTATGAGCTTTCGTGTGCATGCACACTTCTTCAGATACTATGATTTGCTAATTTCTTTCTATGATTTCTATGATTTGCTAATTTATTTCAGACAGCCATGCTGGAAAATCCCAGCCGCCCTGGGACAAGAATTCTGCATTCAGGTTGCCACACCAAGTAAGTCCACTGTCACCTGACATACCTTGGGTAGTGGAGGTAGCTCAGAAGGGCCTCAATTAAAGAGTTTAGAGCAAGCATTCCCAAACTGTGGTCTGAGGACCATCTCAAATGAAGCCTGTGAGCTTCATTTGGGAGGTCTGTGGCGTGTCTGTGAAAAGCACAATTTGAATTCTATGGATTTCAAATTGTAATTCAATAAAATTATATTGCATCTAGCACAACACATTACAATTGCCACAGCAGGCAGAAAAAGAAGGGCTTCTCCAAGACCCTCAAGCAAATGATCTGTGGGAACCGCTGGCTTATAGTACAAGCAGGCACATGTGTGGACATGTGGTCCTGCAGATATTCCAGTCTCATGCCATGAGGGGCTGTAAAGACTGAAGACAGAACTTTGAATTGAGCATGGAGCTGAACTAGGAGCCAGTGCAGTTGGCAAAGGAAGGGCTTAATGTGGTCATAACCTCCAGTCACAGTTAACAGCACCACAAATGTATTTTGGACTAATTGTTGTTTCCAAGCCATATTCAAAGACAGTTCCACAGTCTAACATGTTACAGCAGTCTAATATGGAGGTTATCATGGCATCAATCACTGAGACCAGGACATTGCAGTCCAGGTAGGGTTGCAGCTAGCATAAAAGTAGAAAGCTAACCTGCACTTCTAATGACAAAAAAAGATCATTTAGCACCCACAGACTATCCAGTCACTGCTGATTGAGCCAGATGGACTTTGGTCTGATCTAGCAAGTCAAGCTTTATGTGCAGCCGTGTGCCAATACACGCTAGTTAGTTTTTAAGGGCCAGATATTTTTGTACACGAGGCAAAAAATTCAAATCCCCCCAAGTACAAAAATATAAAAAATCCTAATTAGTAGGTAAGTAAAAACTTTAAATTTGCCTTCTTTTAATGATGCTTGGCATGTTGTCCAAAGCATCTGCCCAATACGACACTTTCGTGATATGTGATACACAAATATGCTTGCTGTGTTAATGCTGTGATCTTATGAACGTGAACCTGCAAATAAGCCCCACTGAATGCCTTGGCCCTCCTTTTTTCTGAGGAAACGTGTACAGGATTCTGTTGTTTTGTGTTGTGGCTAGGTGACCATGGGGGCTTTATTTAAGGCAGTCCCGGAAACAGTTCTAAATGGCAGGATTCAGTTAGGAAACGTGAGGAACAGTGACAGAATTAGTATCTGACACACACATTTGGGCCTTTGACCCACTCCATGAGTAACCCAAAAGCTTTCAGAATGCTGCCCTGAGTCATTTTTTTACTCTTAAAGCAAAATGTAAAAAAATCTCTCTCACACGGAAGGGCGCGAACACACTCTGTCTCTCCTACACTGGAGCTTGTGTTGATGAGAGAAAAATCAGCGTAGGAAATAACGCGGCAGTAAAATGGCACTGTCTTTGAAAACTGCACCGTAAAAGCACATTGTTTTGTAGCAAAGCTAGCTGCGTCTGAGCCGCTCTGACTCCTCACCCCGCCCCGCGCTTCTCGCAACGCTGAGGCATCCTGTGCCAGCGAAGAGAGAGGCTTCTCGGGGGCAAGCAAGGCTTCTCTCGTGCCCAAAGCTCACCTGGGCTGAATGCTACAACCTGGCTCCCTGCCAGCTCTCAGCTAAACGTGTCATATGTGAAGCAACAATAGACGGTGTGCCCTGAGCGGGCGTGTGTGCATTTCCCCCTCCATAGGCAGCTCCCGATCCTCCGGGATTGTAAAAGGCTTCCACTACAGAGGAGGCAACTTTCCGGGCGGACTGGCTGCGCGCTCTCTCGTGCTTGCCTTTCGGAGTAACCTGGTTTGTTTTGTAACGGGAGGGCCAGCCCCCTCTGCTCGTTTATCCCTCCGTAATAAGCAGCCCCTTTCACAAAACGGCCCAGTAGCAGAGAGGTCGTCGTCCTTTTATCCATTATGTGCTCTCGTTTTCTGAGCCTTTCCACTTTCGCGTCCGCCGTGGCGTCACTTTGCTTCTGCCCCGTTGCAAGGGAATGTGTAAGAGAGAGGTTCGCTGACCTTTGACAAAACAGCCCAAGATACTTGGTTAAGAGAGGGGAAGCTTTGTGCAAAACCTGTACATTTAAAATCGGGAAATGGAAAAAGCAAATGCTTAGCGTGTAGCGTTTGGAAGGAAGCATTTGGTAGGGCTCCTTTAAGAAATCGACTAGCTTTCTCTCCCCCCTCCTTCCTTTCTTTTTATGTAATCACTGAAGGCCAGGGCGAGGCTTCGTCAGCCAGTGAATCAGAAAGCTCGCTTCAGACTGTGCTCGCCCAGCTTTCTTATCTACATTAATGTACACCCACAAAGTGCTGCATGCATGTGCCATGACCGGGAGCCCTGGCTTTCAGAGACTACTCTGGCTAGGCTGGGGGAGCAGATGTGATTGTTATTCAGTCAGGGCCTTCCCCCCCCCCTTCTTCCTGAAAGGCATGAAGGAAAAGGATAATGCAGTTTACCATTTGCGACGATAGCCAATCAGGTTAGAGGCAATTTTACTCTCAGCCAGTGGAACAACTGGTGATGGCTGTCTCGGCCAATCAGATTCTTTCCTGAAGCTCCCCTTCAACTCCCATAGGGAGCTGGTTAATTGCAGGTTAGTGGATGCCAAGATCTGTTCCTTTTCGCCTAGTGTTCCTTCTCTCTGGCAATCGAGAAACATCACCTCCTGCCTCAGCCATGGCTTCTTGTTTGTCAAGAAGAGATTAACCTGGAAATAAATAGAAGGCAAGCTCGCATTCATTTAATTCTGGCCTTCTTGAGCTCAAGAGCAAAATTCCCCAGCCTTTCTGAGAGGGAGAAAAGCGTCACAATCTAGGGCTTGTATACATAGAGTAGTGCAGTCCGATAAGAGTCCGATAAAAGATTACATATCTATCATTTGTTAGATGGCATTAAAATAGGTTTCTAGACACTACCTATATCACGTTATTAAGGATTATTGTACACAGAAGTAGATGATAGCATGCAGCCTGTCCAGAAAATAACTTTCAATGCACGCTTTGCAAATTTTGCTCTTAAAGAACTACTGAGCTTGTCCACATCAGAGCAAAATACCGATTTGCGCCTGCAAATCATTAATGGGCAGGTGTCCCTGTGACATCTTCCTTTTCCCGGTATTGGCCTGGACCTTACCTTCTTTTAAATGTGGGGGTTTTCATCTGGCCGCTTCACACTTTCCAAGAATCAACCCCCCACCTCACATTTAAAGGTGAAAAGGTCCAGGGCAACACAGTGATGGGATGGAAGCCATATGAACAGTCCTACATTATTGGGGAGACAGGCAGGTGAAAATTCACATTTTGCTCCAGTGTTGACAAACCTACTATGGAAGCAACCCTCACCCTCCAAACAGTGAACCGAGTAGCTGAGAACTATTCCTAATTTAAAAGGGAAAAAGGACAGTGTTCTGTTTTCACATTCCCCAATATAACTAAGTTACCAAAACCAAATTAAAACAAAAATAGAGCATTGGCTGGACCACCTTATGTAGATGAAAAAAATAATGACTCCCAGACACACTGTCATTAAGAGCCTTTTCAAGGACCTGATTCCTTCTAACATGGCACAGCCAGTACTGAAAACCCACCACTGTGCAGTAAGCTGAGTATCCTAGCCCATGGTTGCTTAGTTATCTGCATTATAGTACTACAAAACAATATTTTACAGTCATTGATTATTGTGTGGCAAAGAGTGGTGTCTTTGTGGTGAGACTTCCTGCTATTCCTGGCTTCCTGCTATTCCTGCTAACATTGAATATGGTAGAAATTTCCTCAATTGATAGTTTTATTTGTTAAGTTTCTTACCTGCCCTTGTAACGTCCCAGGTTGGGTTATAGCAAGACAATTGTACAATTAAAAACAGATAAGTAAAAACAGCTTACCTACAATTATAAAAACAAAACAATTATATTCAAAAGCAGTACAATATAGATTAACACAGAAGGGATAGATCCTACAAAAATACATTAACTGCCAGATGCCATTGTAAATAGGCTAGAATCTTAATTTCCCAGCACTTTTAAGAAACTACAGTTCCCAAGATTCTCCATGACAGTTATGAGCGCTTCAAATGTATTGTGTGGTAGTGACCCAAGTTAAGGAATGGCTTGCTTTCCCTGCTTTTCTCTGTTCCCCCCTCCCTTCAATCCTTTTTCTGCAAAGGATATTTATATGTGAGCTAGGGAGAGTTCATTAAAAAATAAACAAAGCCATGCTATTATTAAACATTACATGCATATTTGGAAACCAATGCATATAGCATCATTGTGAGCATGTTAGCTTTTAAGCGTGTAGGAACAGAATAAACAATCTCCTTTTGTAAAGAAACACCCAGAAAGTGGTAAAACTCTGCAGCTGTGCATGGAGGGATAGGCAGAATGAAGATATTCAGTCTGTGGTAAAAAAGAGTGGAATGGAGCAACAGAAATCATGGAATACCCCCCCCCCCAAACAGCAACAATTGCCTACATTGCTGCATTTCTGTACACATTTAAAATACAAGCAACCTTCCCCACATCTGGTCATCTGTATTCACCCTAAGAATACAGACTGCAGGACCATCTAATGAAGTTGAATGTTGGAAAATTCAAGACAGAAACAATAAAGTACTTCTTCACACAGCACATAGTTAAACTCTGGCATTTGATCGCCCAACTAATAGTGATGACCACCAACTTGGATGGCTTTAAAAGAGGAATAGATAAATCCATGGCAGTTAACGCTATGAGTGGCTGCTGGCCACGATGACTATGTTTGACCCCCCTTGCTTTTGAGTACTTTGAGCTTTTGAGATTGTGGACAATTGGTAAGAACTTTAACACCAATACAAATATGCCAAATTGGAATTAGCAAATCTTGCCCTTTGGAATGTGGTCTGAATGAATTGTGGGAGTAGCTTACTACAGAAAATAATTGTTTCTCATTACATGTTCATTTGCATTATTGATCTTGCTATACCTATTAAACACCAGAGACCACTAGATAAGAATGTTTTATATTCTGGCTGACTGGATCTTGCATTCATTTGAATTAGTGAGAGGCAAATTCCCTGGGCTAATTTCCTAACTTTATTCAGGTAACTGAGCTATTTTCCTTACAAGTCAGAAAATAGCTCAGTTGTTTCAAGCCCAATTCCAAACGTTTTAAAAACCTGTTGCACTTTCAGTTACATCAGTGGGAGCGCTAGGGGGTCTGAATTCTCATGAGATTCTCCCTGCTGCCACTGCAGCAGCTGGGGAGGAGGCAGTTATAAATTCTTTTCTGGGTCAGATTACAATCCAAGCTGGACAAAAACTATGGGGCTGTAACACTCACCTGAGACTGGAGGCAAGCATTATGAATTGTCAAGGTTTGTATTCGGAACTAGGGAGCTGAGGACCGCAACAACATCAGTAATTCAAATGGATTATGTATTCACTTGTGATCTACATAATACTGTGATACACATGCAGACATTTCTTGCATTGTTTGGACATTTTAGCATTGCATGTAGAACAAAAAGCAAACAAGGAAAATCCTTCTAGTCTATGTATATCTATTCCTTTAACAACACAATCCTATGCATGTTTACTCAAAAGTTGTCCCATTCCATTTAATGGTACCTACTTCCCCATCATTCAGCCCGGACACTGAGGTCCACCTCCGACGGTCTTCTGGCAGTTCCCTCATTGTGAGAAGTGAAGTTACAGGGAACCAGACAGAGGGCCTTCTTGGTGGTGGAGCCTTCCCTGTGGAACACCCTCCCATCAGATGACAAGGAAATAAAGAACTACACAACTTTTAGAAAACATCTGAAGGCAGCTCTGTATTGGGAAGTTTTTAATCAGTGACACTTTATTATGTTTTTATATTCTGTTGGAAGTAGCCCAGAGTGGCTGGGGCAATCCAGCCAGTTGGGTGGGGGGGTATTATTATTTATTATTATTATTATTATTATTATTACTATTATTATTATTATTATTATTATTATTATTATTATTATTATACAGGACTGCAGCATTAGTGACATTTCATCAATCTACTGAAGAAGGCTCTGCCCCATACAAGCTTAGACAACAGGAATATTTTTAGTAGAGGGTGCCAGAAGAGACTGTTTTGATTTTGCTTCTAAAGACTGCTCTGAATAACTGTGGTTTGAAATTCTTGGCAACTGTACCAACACCAAAAGGTCCCAGGCTGCGTTAGAACAACAGAATATACAATCATGGAAATGGATAACACCATTACAATGATAAAAGAATTGAAGCAAATAAAGATGCTAGAAGCACCTCTGTGGAAAGGGAGTTCCACTGAGAAATCCCTCTCCTGAATTGCCATTCCCTACACTTTTGAGGATGGCAGAACTACCAAGAGAGCCCCCTCTGCTGATCTTAACAACCAAGGAGGTTTGTGTAATAGAAATGGGCTAAAGACCTTTCAGTCCCTTCTACCATGTGCCAGTCTGGGTAGCCTTGTCATGCCAAAAGTTATCAAGCAGACTTGCACCAGATCCCTTATGCTCCCCCTTTAACTCTGGATAGGAGTATTTTCTGGGGGTCAAAGGCAAACACAATAGTAAGCAGTGATAGCATCCAGCTTACTTGTCTGTCCCCAGCAATCAAAATACAGTGGTACCTCAGTTTATGAATTTAATCCCTTCCAGAAATCCATTCTTAAACTGAAACCATTCTTAAACCAAGGTGTGCTTTCCCTAATGAGGCCTCCCACCACTGGTGCCCTTCCACTATTCGGCATCCATTCTTAGACCGAGGTAAAGTTCGCAAACCGGGACACTACTTTCGGTTTTGCGGAGTTTGTAAACCGAATTGTTCGTAAACAGGGCTGTTCTTAAACCGAGGTACCACTGTAGCTGGCTTTTGTCTGTCTAACCCTAGGCAAACTATGGCTTGCTACAGAGGATCAGAAGTTACTAACTGCTGTGTACAAGAGAAGTGAGAAATATGGAATGAACAAGTTCAGAACCCTTTTTGTTTTGTATTGTAAGAGCATGGTTTGACATTATGTTTGAATGACCCATATAACTACTATCTTCAGCCCAACAAGGAGTCTGGAAATATGGAGTACATCGTCATCAGTACTTGCCATGATACCCAGCTCTATTTCGCCTTTTCATAGATCTGGCTGAAGCAGTGACACCTCTGAACAGGTGCCTAGAATCATTGAAGGAACAGATGGTCTGAAATAAACGTAAAGTCAGTCCAGATTATGCTGTTAGACAAGAAACCCCAGTACAGGTTAGCTGGAGAATATCTTGTTTGGGTAGGATTGTACTCTTCCAGAAGAATACGTTTTGGGGCGCTTCTGGGCAGTGTTTCTTATACAGCCCCAAATAGCTGTGGCATTTGTTGCCTTAATATTTGTTCGGTTCATTACATACATTCACTATTGTAATGTAAGGATGTAGCCACTGTAATTCATACCTTGGTAACATCCAGATTAACCTGATGCACTCTGTGTGACCACCCTTGAAGCATGTAGACTTCTGTTACCTTCAGATACTGTCAGCCTACACTTTTTTGACTGGAAGAAGTCAGCAGAAACATATTCTGTCAATTTGTACCATAACTGAATTGACTACAACACAGTTCAACTCAAAGGTGTGATTTCTGACCTTTAAAGCTCTACATGGTCAGGGACTGAAAATGGCTCAGGAATTTATTCTCCAGCTGCTACCTGCGATTTACAAGAGAGGGCCTATTCAGTGTATTCTTTCTGAATGCCAGATTAGTATCCCCTCGGAACAAGAACTAATAAATAGTTGCCCCAAGAATACTGTCACCCCTCATCAGTTTCCTTTGGGAAGCAAGCAAGTTTTCTTCCTTTTTCTAGCTTTTGAGGCCTATTTGGTAAAAAAATGCTCTCTTAGCTGACTGGTTGTCCATAGCTCAGTGATAAGGGCACCTACCTAGCACGGAGAAAGTCCCAGCTACAGTCCCAAGCATCTTCTGGTAAGGCTGGGAATGTTCTATCTGAAACTCAGGAGAGACACTGCCAGTCAGTGTGGCCAGCGCTGCGCTGGAACAGTAGGCTGGCTTAGTATAAGGCAGCATCCTAAGACAATCCTCTGCTGCTTGTATTGATTTTAATTGGTTATCCATGCCATGTTTATTAATTTTTATATTGGAATTTTATATTGTACACCACTTTGTGAACTAATAATAAAAAGCAGCATATAAATGTGAGTGAATACTGTTACTTTACTGTTTGTTTTTTAAATGCTTAATTTTCATTCACACCCAGTTGTTCATCTCAAATTGTAATTTGGGGAATAGAAGGGAAGAAAATAAAAAGGGGCAAGACAGTAACACTCCACAACTCCGGCATGTGAATCAATGACAGATAATCTCTTTGTACAAAGCAACCGGTATGACAGGTTGTGTCACTTAGTAGCTCTACGTGTTTTTATTTCCCCCCTCTTCTCTTTCCTTATCCGAGTTCCATTCATAAGAGTTCATTTGTATTGTATTTGCAACCTATTTTCATTATTCAATTCATGCAGCGTGTATGCTTAGCACTGCTTTCTAACATTGTGACAGAATGAATATGTAAATTTGTTTTTCAGGGTTGAATTTAAGATCAGATATACAATTGTTCAAGGAAAATTAAGACCATTTAAATCTCTGCTCAGTGGATGATTCATAGTTCACTGTGACTTACAGGAACAACCAGTAAAATTGCATGCAACCTATCTGGCTGAAGATGGAGACAGTCAAAGGCCTTGGAACCGGGCCATTGCCAGTGGGTAGGGGAAGAAAGTGCTGCACAGAGCAGGCACCTGAAGAACAGGAAGTGTAGGAAAGACAGGCTTTTGTCCCTTCTTGATTAATCAGCCTGCAGTGAACCTAAAACCATTTTCCTTCTGGACTTGATATTCTTATGTACTAAATAACACCAGTATCAGTATGCATATTCATAAATATAGCTTGATGCCCACTACTGCTGAAATTCCCAAGTGTTAACTTGAAAGTCCCTTAGAATCAAACCTTATTAAGCACCTCTGTGTATCTGCATGTTCCTCTAGTTTTTTGTATATATGGTTACAAATATATTGGATGGCCACCAGTCATGGATGTTTTACTTGATATTCCTGCAGTGGAGGGGGTGGAACTAGATGATCCTCGGGGTCCTTTTCAACTCTACGATTCTCTGATTCTAACTTGTATGCTTCAAAAGGTCTGATTCTAACCTTTTATTATAGAACAGCAAACTGTTTTGCCTGCAGGGGGATATTTGAACATCTCTCAGTGAAAAGTATTGTGCACAACCCTGCAGCATCTATTATAGACTGGCCACCTCTGGCAATATTTAAAAAAAAATTAACAGTCTGACCACAATAAAAGTATTTTTCAATACTTTGGTGCACCTCTCCATATTGTTATGGAGCTAAGGGATTAAACTGTTTGCCTTCAGTATTTCAGCTTGGAATCAAACTCCCCTAACTAGAAATTTGTGTTTGTGACAAAATACTGGCGTAGTAGTAGAGGTACGGTCTCCAGTCTGTCAACATGCTCAGAAGAAGAATAGGACCATGGGATCTCACCCAGTAGTTCCTTAAGCTTTTAAAAATCGGACTTCTTAAAGAATGCATGTCCGACTACACTCAACTTTCCCTTGCCTCTGTATCATGAAACCCAAGGTTACCAGTAATTCCACTTTGTTGATCAGTTCCTTCCTGCTGGTGAGGACCAGGTGCAAGATAGATGAACCCTTTGTTGCTTCTTCCATCTTATGGGAAAGGAAATTGTCAGCGGGGCAATGCAGGAATTTGTTTGACCTTGCATTCTTGGCAATTTGAGTTCCAACAGATAGCAGGGTTGTTGAAGTCTCCCACGACTACTGTAGGTCTCCTTTTTGAATGTTTGGCAATCAGCTATAGGAAGGCATCATCCAAGTCTTCAGGCCTGTATGGAGGTCTATAGCAGACACCCACAGTAAGGTCACTGTTATTTCCCTCTCCTACAATTTTTACCCATATAATCCATTGCTCCAGCTGCTGACTGACAAGAGTCCAGCACAGATTTCTGGACTAAATTTTGCAGTGGAGTTCCAGACAATTTATCTGAAATACTATGGGACTGTGCTCATGTGGTAACTGTATTAAGACTGTTAAAACTGCAGAGAGTCTCCTTTGGTGGAGATGAGCTTCTAGTCTTTCCTTATCAGCTGAGTCAAAACAGCTGCTCTCTCCCAGCATCTGTCATCCAATTAAAATATATGGTTTTTAAGCCCACGTAAAAGTAAAATTAAAACAGATAAAACAGATATGCTCCTTGCCTTTATGTTGCAATTAACATTGACAGCTGGGCCAACTGACTTTAAAACTATTCAAAATAAAACCAAATGAAAGCAGACCATAGAGCTCAAGGGCAAGCTGCCTTACTTGTTGTCATCTTCAACTGGAAGTTGAAGTAATGAAATATCCCTGCTAATGCGGGACTGAAAAATGCAAGAGAAAACTTTTATTTCTGTGCTAAAGAGTGTTATGTCCCTGCCACTGTTAAATAATCAATAAAAAGGCACAAGAAAAACCAACGTTCACGTAGCTTTACAGTGAAATTTCTTTCTGGGTTCAAAAGTTCAGATAACTTTCTTAATTAGAACAGTCCACCTCTGGAATTATATGCAGTCATTTTTGGCTGAAGCAAAAACAGCGCCAGTGCTTCAAAATGATATATAGATATGCTTTTTTACAAAATAATAAAACATTTGTATAACATAGTGACATCCCCAACCTTTTTTGGTTAAGTCTTCTTCAGGGGCACTTCTCAAGACAATTTCTCAATAAGGGCAACTACTTTTGAAGAGAATGTCCCAAACGAAATTTTTACCAAAATGCATTGCAAATTTTACTATCTTATAAAGGTATGTGTAAATTCAAAAAAATCAAAATATGAAAGTAACTATGAGAACTTTCTTAGTTTGACTTTGTAAACTCAAGGAATAACATTATCAGACAGGAGACAAACATGTTTATTACTATTCACAATAACTATTTTAAGGTGAAAAAAAAGCAAGGTAGGTGTCTATTAAGTTACACAGACTTCATCAACCTGCTTGCAAGACGAAAGGCTTATCTGAAGACAGAACAATAAACTTGGTGGTCTTCTCTCTCCTACTAGTGCCCATACCTAGAAAGAAATTTATTCTCGTTTTAGAACTCAGCAGCAGTTATCAGTGCATAATCAGCTTTTAAATACACTCTGAAGTTGGCTAGCTGTAGAATCTATGGAACACTATCTGCAAATCTAGAGACCATCAAGTCTAGATAACATGCCAGAGATGTGCCAATACCACCTTTAAGTTCACTTAATCTGTACAGGCTGGTTATTCTGCTATTACAAAGATGGTGATCAGATTTAAAAAGCAATGAATCAGTAGGAAACAGACACCATACCCCTATCACATCTGGTAACTGTCTATTGCAACTGACCCAACATATAATCAGGGTGTGTGTGTATGAGCACAGGGCATATCTCAGAATTTATATGTGTAGCAGACCTACACAAATCCTCTAGCATAGGGCTAGGGAACCTCTGGTCTTCCATATATTGCTGGACTACAACTTCCATCATCCTTGACCATTAGTCATACTGGCTGGAGCTGATGGGAATTGGAGTACAACTGCTAGAGGGCCATAGGTTTGCCACCACAGCTCTACTAAGCAAATACTCTTTACTCCAGAACTATATTTACCTGACACTTTTGCAGAGTGAAGAGATGATTCAGTCTTATTAATTCATATCTCAAAGTACTTAGGGGGCAATGTTTAATAGGGGAAGCCTACCTTAGTATTTGCGTAATGCAAAAAAATAAGTAACTATAACATAGACAAAGTGGACAATTTCCTGATATTACACAAATTTCACATGCTTCTTACTACAAGCAGTGAGCTTGCACATGTCACCTAATATAACATGCTTTTGGCCAGAAATAGTAATAGGTCCAGCTAACCTAGTCAGAACTTTAAGACAGAGACCAGTATTTTAATGCTGCTCTTTGGTTCTTTATAGCAAATCAGTGCTCATCATGCCAAGTTTTCCATTAAAATATACTTGATCAACAACAGTGTGTCTTAAAAAAAGGGAACACTGAACAGATCCCTTGGTAGAAGGGAAGCTCTATTTAAATGGATTTGAAAACCCAAACTGCTCATGCAATGAGATGTAAACTATGCTTTCAATCAATGCCACCTTTCTCTGCTGTCTAAAGGGATATTAAGAACTATGCTAACTTGCACTTGTTCATCTATATCTTTGTAAGGCAGATGCAGTGGTGGGAGGCAGAAGTTCCTGTTTCAGATTCAAGGTGAGCTGTAACTACATTGAGAATGTCTGTTTTGAATTAAGGGGTATAGCATGGATGCTTAACTCTACTCCCCTTGCTAACAAAAGGCATAAGATACTTACTTCTGGAATTCCCATTCTCGATTGTCTAATGGACACACCTGCCGAGTCTTAAGCCAACGAGAGATACAATGGAAGTGGAAAGCATGCTGAAAAAAGAAAGCCCAAATTACTCAAACAGCATGCTGCAACCTGGGTGCACTGCAATTTAGTAAGTTATATTAGGAAATGATGAGATAACAGCAGAGAGCAGAAGACAGTCAACATCCAGAATTGTAGAATGTGAAACAGTTTCAGTGAGCACAGCTATATAAATAACCAGAGGAATCTATAAATGTTAACTAGTCAGAAAGGAAAATACTACATTGGTTTTCTGTACAAACTTGTGCTTGCTGAACACAACAGAATTTTGGGCTACCTTAAAGCAGCTTTAAAACAACAACAAATAATGACTTTAAAAAAGATGGGAAACAGAAAGGGTCTGAGAAAGGCTTTCACAGTGAAAACAGACAAAATGTAACCTACATTACATCTACCCTTCTCTCCTCATAGTCACAAGTTTTTGTTCTGTCATATGAATCTACTTACTTTTAATTCTATTCTTTTTACGTTTTACCACCGCTTTGCTGTAAGCTAGAGTAGATATTTCAGCATATGTATGGGAACACGCACAAACAGAACCTTCTTTGCAGTTTTCAATGCTTCAGGTTTCAGAGTCAACAAGGCAAGCTGCTTTTAAAAGAGAGTATTTGCTTTCCTCATAACTGAAACAGCAGCAGTGAAAATGATAAAGAAAGCTGTATCTGAGCATCTGGTTCCCTTATGTATTCTTTAAGAGTTGCTTTGGAGATTATGGCCTTGCAAAAAACTTTGAAGTTCTTAAAAAAATTGCAATGTATGTACATAATTTGGGCCTCTTCCATGTGAAATTTATAACAAGTAGGGCCCCATAATAAAATGTCTTGTGCTGTGCATGGGAGAGGGCGAAAAAATCAAAAACTAGCATCAAAGGACAAGATTCCCTGCTCTAACTTCATATACAGTATAAATAATTTTAAAGTGCAACCAGTCTGCATACAAGTCAAAAGAGCATAACGCTTCTTCATGCAAATAAGTGGTCTGATAACACTTAAACAGATTGGCCATTGCTGGAAGCTGGTAGATAAAAGGCTTTTCCTCTGAGAATTCAAACCAGTGCAGCTTCATTTCTGACCTGCAATAGTAACAGTAGATTACATTGCAGAGCTTTGGAACGCTACCCTCTTTAAGCACAGCCTTCTGATCTGCAGTAGAGGTATGATACAGCAAGGCCACTGAATACTATATTCCGTCTAACCTGTAATGTGAGGATATTGTGGGGGTAAAACTATATGTGCAATAGGAGTCCCATATGACTGGATACCATTGCAGGCTTGCTGGAAGTCACTGAACTGTAGCATTCAATGTGAATTACACTTCAGAGCTATTATAAATCACTTTCCCTTGTTATTCCAGTCAGTAACATGAGCACAATGAACTACATTGACTTTGGATTTTTAAAAATGTTTCATACTAAAAAAGAACTGAGTTATAAAGAGCAGGAACTCTTTGCTGTTACCTTTTGCATTTTGGAGGTGGTGGTGGAGTAATAATAATATAATAATAATAATTTATTATTTATACCCCGCCCATCTGGCTGGGCTTCCCCGGCCACTCTGGGCGGCTTCCAAAAGAATATTAAAATACTATAATACATCAAACATTAAAAGCTTCCCGAAACAGGGCTGCCTTCAGATGTCTTCTAAAAGCCTGGTAGTTGTTGTTCTCTTTGACATCTGGTGGGAGGGTGTTCCACAGGGAAGGCGCCACTACCGAGAAGGCCCTCTGCCTGGTTCCCTGTAACTTGGCTTCTCGCAGTGAGGGAACCGCCAGAAGGCCCTCAGTGCTGGACCTCAGTGTCCGGGTAGAACGATGGGGGAGGAGACGCTCCTTCAGATATACTGGACCAAGGCCGTTTAGGGCTTTAAAGGTCAGCACCAACACTTTGAATTGTGCTCGGAAACGTACTGGGAGCCAATGTAGGTCTTTCAAGACCGGTGTTATGTGGTCTCTGCGTAGACATACTTGTACCTAATCCCAGTTCCTTTAAAATCTTGGCTTTCACCAGTTATTTCTATTGGCAGCTCTCAATTCCATATACTGGGACATCTGTGAACCAGGAAATTACCTATCCGGGCAATGAATGTTCTCATCACCCTTTTTATATCTGTCCCTTACTCCCTCCTCCTTTCCAGCGACTCTATTCCATTCTTCCTCTGACCTAGTTTTCTGATGTTTTCAGCCATAATCCCATGCCCATTGAGCATGCCCAGTCCTCCAATGGACTATACTGGTTCCTTCTTCTAAAGATTTCCAGTAGTTCTGCAAACCTCATGGTTCTCCTGTACTGAGTTGGCTGATACTTCCCTCTTATGTATGGGTGCTGCCATTTTGCCTATGTAAGTGTGGGAACTCATTCCTGAAGATTAAAAATACACTCTAAGTGGATCAAGTAAGCCATTATGTATTTTGTGATGATTGATCAATTTGCAGGTCATAATTGTTTGAGAAGCAATGCCAATTACCTTCCTGCAAAGACAGTTAAGGAGGACAGGGTGCATGTGCCCTCTTCATTCTTATATTCTTATTATCCTATATCCCTGTACACTGTTTCACATCTCAGCCTTGTATTTCATTTGACCCTTGTTTTCTCAAAGTCTCCATGACTTTGATATCATAAACTTTACTCCTTGTTGAAATATACTTCTAGGTAGTTTCCTAGACTGATATGAAAGTAGAATAGAGTCAGCCTTTGTTACAGTTGAAGAATAGAATCCTTACATTGCAGACACCCCATGCAACAGTGCATTCTTCGGAGGTAGCTGATGCTTGGTTAGCTTGACATTCTATGCCTGTGAGAACAAGATTTATGTACATGAATTAACATGATTCATAGCAAGTGACTCTAGTAGATGAAAAACAATGTAAGTTGTTGGTCAAATGTGGGTATTTTAGAACATCAGAAAGGAGGCAGCAGTACTGTACATTGACAAGGGAAGTTCAGTATCACATTTTTTTTTCATTCAAATATTTCTAGGCTACCTTTCAAGACTGAAGCCTTTCCAAGGAGGCACACATTAATATGCAGCTTCATCAGTAATATTGAAAACATACAATCCAATCCAAATTACAACAGAACATTCAATTTAAATAAGTCCATTAAGAGAAACTATTGAATTTCCATCTTTGTTATATCATGACAGAAATGGCTGCAGAATGACAAATTTATAAAAGCCAGTCAACTAAGTATGCAGCAAGTGATATAGGTTTTCCCACTGTCCGCCACAGTGGGGTGAACAGATTCCCTTCCTCCACAACTGCTGGGACTGGAATGGGCTTGTGAGCTCAGCACAGGTTGGGGAATAAAGTTGTCCTCCACTAGGCTACTGTGAGGTAGCAAAGCACAATCTCTCACCCTCACTAGCTGTGATGGGTCTAAAATGACATTCTTGAGTTGAGCATTATTGGAGGCACAGGGTTGTATCCAGTATTAGTCATATGCAGCATGAGCCCACTGGAGTGAATAGACACACCTAACTTCACACATCAGCATCCATGTTGGGTTGCTTCTCAAGTTTATGGGAAACGTTTAGTCTGATACAGAGAGGATTCTCCTAGACCAGGGGTTGGCAAACTAAGGCCCATGGGCCACAAGCGGCCCATAGCGGTAATTTAACCGGCCCATGGACCCCCGCTGCCCCCTCAGTCGGCTCCTGTGCACTGCACTAAACCGGCGCGGAGCAGAGCGGGGACCACCTTCCGCGACACTTGCCGGCTTTCCATTGGCTGCAGGAAGCTCCTGCAGCCAATGGAAAGCTGTGCACGCCTCCTCCATGCCAGAAGGAGTGCCGGAAATAGTGTTTGCGCATGCGCGCACTCCGGCCCACCTCAGCATCTGTGGGACTGTGAACTGGCCCAAGCCACAAACTTTGCCGACCCCTGTCCTAGACGCAGAACCCACTTGTTATCAAATCAAGCACTGTAGTATACAAAGACCATTCAAACAGGTGAAGAGCTTGATTTAAAATTTAATAATTTATTTATAGGAATTTCTATACCACTTAACAGTTAACATACCAGAATGGTATTTCTATAAGATCTAAGAAGCTAAATTAATTTTATGACCGTATTTTCTTTTCTGAAGTCATGGTTTTTGCCACTACATAAGGCAGTTCAGTTCAGTGAGGGTCTGGGGATAAAGAAGAGAGTTCTGAAGCCACAATAAATAGGGTTCCTAGGAGGAAACAAGTACAACTTGTTTAAATTTACATTACAGATGTAGTTGTAATTGTAATTGTAATTGCTGCCCTAACTCCATCTCTGTAACCTAACATCACAATTCATCAAGAGTCACTGGGACAGCTGCAAAGTTATTTCCTTCATCACTTCCCTTCACTTTGCCATGAACCTGACCATACATATACTGCTTACCTCCTACCTCTATCTACAGGTACTTACACAGATCCATAATATGGTTTCTGCAAATGGCACAGTTGTCAACCACGATGTCCCAAGCCCAGAGTGCAACTGCATTCCACTACAAGAATAAAAGACATTTATCTGAAATACATACCAATAATTTTTGAATGAAATTACTTTCTCCATTCCTTTCGATTCAAATATTAACTTTTCATCCATAGAATTAGCAATAGAATTATTCAACCCCAGTACCAATGCACATTTATAGCCTACCAAGGAGCTCATCACAAACAGGTCAGTTTGCTTAAGAGAGATGGCTTTGAACTTCATCCAATGCTGTAGTTAAGTTTTCTATGCACAGACTTTTTAAAAAAATAATCACTTTATGCAGCTGAATTGTAATGGGGAAATATCATGGCCTAGATTACAGCCTGTTATTTTCATAGAATGCAAGTAAAACAAAGCAAGTACCCAAGCATGTCAGAGAATCACTATCAATGGCCTGCAAGGGCCGAGTATTGACAGTGATTTTCTTTTTTGTACCTGGGCCACAAGTGAAAGGCTATTAAGACATGAAAAAGAACACTATAGTTCAACCTATAGTATTAACAATTTTTAGGAAATTGTTAATTTCCTAAATTAGGATTTTGTGTGTGTGCAGTAATCCCTACAACTGAGACAGGGTTTCCCTCCTGAATAGTACTTTCAGATAACTGAAGATCTCAAAACTGGGTAAAGTGACAGCAAGCCACACTTCATAATGACAAGTTTAACTTGCTCCTGCCACTTTTATGAACCAGTAGTGTTATAATTATCTTTTTAACTACACTAACTAGTTCTAAAGAGATTAGGAACTAGCTAACTATTCAATGGCCTGAACTATAACTGAGTTATAGAAGAGCCAGCTTCCTGACGCTTTCATCACTTCCTCCATGACTCTGGTAACTTCAAAATAAAGATGCGTATCCCGCCGTACCTCCCTCCCCACAAGGTTGACTTACTCCACTACATGTAGCTCAAGTCAAAGAGAACAGAAGTGTCAGTAACGACAACTCCCTCTCAAATGGGACATGCGAGTAGAGTTCACGGAAACTAGGCCTCCCTGTGCCACCAGGTGATAACAACAACCCACCCGTTTACTGCCTGCGCTCGCTTTCTTCTGTTACAAACCCTCTTTCGGCCCTTGGGCCAAAGACGACCCTTGTCGCTCGCAGGGCCTCCCTCACACGCCTTTCCCCCCATACAGTACGTTAAAACGAAGGGAGAGAAACCGGTCTCCGGCGAGAATGAGGCCTAGCCCCTGCCACCAATACTCTCGCCGCTGGCGCGGCCCCGAATCCCGGCGGCCGTCACAGCCCTCTCACCTTCTTTACTTCAAAGCGCTTCTTGCCGGCACCACTATTGGTCCCACTCGGTGTGTCCACATCCATCGCAGCAGCCATTTTGGATAAGCCAGTCCCGGCAGAATGCTACCAGCGCGCCTGCGCGGGACTTGGGAACGAAGCCGCGCGGCATTTTCTCCTCTGCGTTGCGTTGTTTTGGCTTTTTTTTTTTTTAACCCTGCCTCCCTCCGTGGCCGCCTCCCTCCTCCTCCTCCCTCCTTCCTACAAACAGGTGTGTGTGTGTGCGGGAGAGAGAGGAGGGGCCTGGTCACGTGCCGCCCGTCTCTCTTAAAGGCGCTCGTCAGGGCGGAGCCCGTTATGCAGGGCCTGGCGTCTTCTTCGCCTTTGCTCATCGCCGAGTTGCCCAACCCAAGGGCGGGGGGAGGAGGAGGAGATGAGGGGAAGG
Source organism: Podarcis pityusensis (assembly GCF_964106645.2). Lineage (NCBI taxonomy): Eukaryota > Metazoa > Chordata > Lepidosauria > Squamata > Lacertidae > Podarcis > Podarcis pityusensis. The sequence continues at coordinate 32,134,906 of NC_138035.1, read as the reverse complement.
GCCCAAGCGCAGGCTCGCTTAAAGGGATACCCGCAAATTACTCAATGTCAGCTCCTCAGGAGCAGAGAGGGCCCCCAAAACCGACGTGAATTCGGCGCCAAGGCCGAGTGAGGGGAGCGGAGAGTCTCTGGCGTCTGCAAAATCACATTAATCGGTTCTCGCCCCGTGAGGGGGTGTTTCTGCGCTGCCTCCCCACGGGCGCCCCGTTCTCCCCTCCTGGCGCTGCCCATCCATCCGCCTGCTCTGCTGCCGCGCAGCCCTAATTAGGATGACTAATCCTTGCTAAACCAGTGGCGTAGCTGATCTCTCGAGAATCCATTATTAGCCTCCGGCATTGTGTACAGCGCCACCCCCACAACACTCCCCCCCCCCAACCCCATCGCTTTTGTCTTTAGCAGGGAGATGCAGCTCGAGTCCCCCCGCGCGACTCTGCAGCATCGGGGCTGCGACGGATCCTATGGGCAGCAGCCGCGCTCGAAAGCTCCCGAGCAGCAGATCTGCTCGAAAGGAAGCCCCCCTTTAGGCAAACGGTGGTGGTTCCAAGTAGCTCCACACTTGAGAGCAGAAGAAGCACGCACACAGATGTGTCCTGGGCATGTTTATACTTGTAAGCAAAGACCCGCGGAGCTCCAGGGGTCTTGCGTCTGAACCATCGTCGTTTCTGCACAATCTATCCAGGCAAAGCGTTGACGCTGAATGAAGTCCTGAAATAAATGGCTTGGCTGTGAGGGCACCACGGGCAGCTTCCGCTCCCAGGATTATCTGCGAAAGCTAGGGTAACTTCAAACAAGTTGCACCAGGGCATTATAAGTCACTTCTTATACTCCATATGCGCCTTCCTTATTTTGATATATGGGGGAGCAATAGGTGAGGTTCCCTAGGCCCAGTGGCGTAGCGTGGGGGGTGCAGGGGGGGCCGGCCGCACTGGGTGCAACATCTGGGGGTTAGGGTTAGGGGGCGCAAATCCACGGGTTAGGGGGCGCAAATCCACGGGTTAGGGGGTGCAAATTACTTGCCTTGCCCCGGGTCCTGACAACCCATGCTACGCCCCTGCCTAGGCCCCTGGCAACAACCCATCAGGAAAAGAGAAACGGAGTGCAAGAAAACGCCACCATCGCACTTAACACTGATGCTCCAGAAGCTACAATAAGACGTACACTTAGTTGAAATTAAGTGCCATTGAACTGAGTGGGATTTATCTCTGTACATATAAATACGATTGGCCTGCATGGTTGATCTTATTTGCCCCTGCACTAGCAGTGTCCACAAGAGCGTATATGCAGCAAACAGAGACTTTTTCAAATCCGGGAACCAGGCTAATCTGGTTGGCCACAGCAAAAAATGTTCATTCTTCCCGGTGGATACTAACAGGACCACAGTACAGTGGTACCTCGGGTTACATATGCTTCAGGTTACATAGGCTTCAGGTTACAGACTCTGCTAACCCAGAAATAGTGCTTCAGGTTAAGGACTTTGCTTCAGGATGAGAACAGAAATCGTGCTCCGGCGGCGTGGCAGCAGCAGCAGGCCCCATAAGCTAAAGTGGTGCTTCAGGTTAAGAACAGTTTCAGGTTAAGTACGGACCTCCGGAATGAATTAAGTACTTAACCCGAGGTACCACTGTACTAGAAATAAAGAAAACATTTAAGAATATTGTTTAAGACTCATATTCTCTTTTCCAACTCTTTTCTTTGTAAATTGCGAGCTGTTTAGTGTACAGTATAAACTTGTTGAGAATTTTGAATTCTAACTTGTAGTCATAGCTTGGATCCCAAATGCCTTGCGAGTCAAACGTTTTGGCTCCTGAACGCAGCAGACCCAGAAGTGAGTGTTCTGGTTTGTGAATGTTCTTTGGAACCTGAACGTCCGGCACGGCTTCCGATTGGTTGCAGGAGCTTCTTGCAGCCAATCAGAAGCCACGCCTTGGTTTCCGAACGTTTTGGAAGTTGAACAGACTTCTGGAACTGATTCTGTTCCACTTCCAAGGTACGACTGTACTAACAAACCCTTCCTACAGTTGCTTTTGGACTCTCCTTTGCCATGTGTTTACACTTAAGATGCTGTTTTCCAGGTACCAAAAACATGTGTAAAATGTACATAGTTTTAGGGTACACAACACCCCTGCAAAGATTATTGTAAAATCTAACTTTAGTAGATCTAGTTTTATACAACAGGAAGAAGAATGCAATGTTTCTGCAACAGCCAAGAATGTTTTTAAATTGGTCATGTTAACCATCTGCTGGGGCCCTGGCCTAAAATGTGGAATAGTTAAAATAAATAAATCCCTACAATACTCAGGGATTTGGAAATTGGAGATTTAAAATAAATAAATAAAACTCTTCCCAGATTATAATTAATTTGTATCAAGTTTTAGATTGCCAAAGTATCAGTGTTATTATAGAAGATAAGGCTAATACTCCAGGTATGGGAGGGAACCAGCGGAAGAACAAGGTTCGCAAGGCCAAATAAATATTACAGATACCTCATGATTCTAAGCTACACCTGCTAAAATGACCTCTTTCCATTCAGCTATGAATGTTTCAGGAGCTCTGTCCATTTCTATTTGGCCACCTTAACTAAAATATTACAGTATAATGCACAAGTGTAGCTTAAGACTAATTGCATGTAAATGAATTAATAACTAGAGACCTGAGTGCTGCTGCGTCACATTTTAGAAGAAACAAAGTCAATATGATATTACAACATTTTTTTATTTGGTAGCACGTATCTTTTAAACTCTAAGGACTTCAGCTAGTATTTGACAAAAAGTAACAGTATTTAAGTTACATGAAAGCTGTATTCATTCTACAAACATTACATACAAAATAGAATGTAAGTACTTTATATCTGTATTCTGTCTTACAGCTTTTAAAACAATGACAATAGTAGAAATAGAGACTGGTAAATGAAATGTCCAATAAGAGGGCTAAAGTTTGCTAAATACTTCCTTCAACAAACAGAAAACACCACTTCAAGCTTTTGACCACAGTTCTGTAAAAACTGCAGCAAATACAATTAAACTGTTTAGTCTAGCTTTCTAGTCAGTGTATCAATAGATAAAGTAACTTGTGTATAAGGCCTTGCAACAAAAGAGGAGTAATACAATATTTTGGGCAAAGAGAACTAAGAGGAAAAATGTAGATCCCAGATATATCTTTCTTCTCTGTAGAAATTATTTTATCCCTACTAGGCAATATCCTCACATTTTGCCCAGCCAATTTATCCTTTTTATAAAGGGCCTCTTAATGCCTTATCGCCAAGATTTTCCCCCACACCTAACTGCTGATGTTCTGTAGTATAGACACACACTTCCAACTTCATCCTCCAGTTGGTTAATGCCCTAAGGGCCAAAAAGAGAATCAGCCAAGCAACCTTCTTTACAAGTTCTTTATACCACCAGTTCTCAAAGGAGGGTAAAGCTCACTTTTCCCCTTACTGCTACCTGCCCCACACCCACCACAGGTGGACAGCAACCAGTGAAATGTAAACATGTCGGCAGGCAGGTGTTGAACAAGTCATCATGGCAAAAGGAACATGAGCTGCCTTTACCTAAGGGAGGATCAGCCTAGCATCCGGCTGGAACAGAAGCATATAAGATTCCCGAAGTGTGCCTTCTTGTATGCATCTTCTGTGCTGCAGCCTCACAGAGGAGCAGCTAAAAATTGTACATCCTAAGTCCTTTCTTTTACAAAACCTAATGCTTAAATTTAGATGCTGTTGTCCTTTTCAAAAAATAATACATAGCTGTACATACTCATTTAAGTCTACAATATTTAAAAAAGAAGGATATACCTTCTGCTATTGGTAGAAAACTAGAAAGTCCCAATTTCAGTAGTGCTATCACAAGAAGATGAGCACTGATGGGCAAAATGCCTTCTGACTGGCAATCACATAATCAGAGTTTTAAAGCAATGTTTTTAAATGACACCTTTTACTGATATAGAATTTTTTTTTGGTTCACATCAGAATAAAATATTCTGTACATTATATATAAATATATATATTATAATAATACTCTTTACAAATATAAAACATCTCATTCAGAGATCCAAAAAGTGCTACAGACAAAGTCTGGTTGCTGGATAGTTCTGTAACATTTTCTCCTTTACATTCAAATGTAAAAGATTTCTGTTGATCTAACTAAAACAAAACTTTGCTTTAATCTCATTCACATTAGTTTTCATTTTTTGATCTTGTGCAGGCAAGACAACTTTAAAAAAAATCACATTTATCTAAGGATCGCATCCTGCCTTACACTGGGTATGAATACCCAAATACAAAATACTGATACCTTGCATTAGTTCAGAATGATGCAGTCACATTTAAATTGCTGCATTTCTCAGGGGAAAAATATGGAAGTGGAGAATTTATCATTGCCTGGTCACCATCTCTCTGTATTTGGCCAAGGAAACTTACACATGGCTTATATTCTAAAGGTGGTGATGAGATTTCTGCAAATTCCCCACTCCCAATGCAGCTCTCTGCATCATGACCCACAACATTCCCAATAGTCCCACAACCCTAAAGAGAAGATTTTTGGAGGATTCAGTGGGCTGTAAATAGGAGTCAGAAAATCTCATTCTGTGAACATGAATGAATTCTGCCCTTTTCAGGGAAGGAAAGTTAGGTTCTAAGATACTGAATGCAAAATCCACATATTATGTACTTGGTTATCTACACCTAAATACAAACAGTTCCAGAATGTCCTTGCTAATGACTCTTCAAAGAACCAAGGAAAAAGAGGCAGAAAACGTACAGAAAAAAGTAACCCAAACCCCACGGCAAGCTTCCTCAGTGAAACTACATGCAAGCCCACCAAACTAGCTTATACACCTAAAACTGTCATTTGTATGCCTTGTACTGACTGATCTAAAAGTTAGGTCTGCTTAAGTTCACTATATCAATGCTCTTAGGCACACCTCATTTTCATAGGATTGGGTTGTGAGTTGTTATTCACAGAATGACTTTGACACCATTTCCTAAAGCTAAAGCTCTTCTTTTGCCTTCAAAGAAAGAAATGTTACTTAAATGTTAAGGTTTTGTCTCTCGGTTTTTTTATTCATCAGCTGGAGCATTTGTGCTGCTGCCTTCAGAAGACCACCTTTCGCAAGGGAGAAAAAGGAAAGAACACTCTTTTCCTGCTTTTGAAATTAAAACAAAGGACAATCTCATCAGAAGCTGAAATCCAGCTCTGCCCCCACAACCCAATCTGAGAAACTAAGGAACAACCATGCCACAATTCAATATATTACTGTAAGTGACAAACAAGATTTGCACAGGGGCAATAAATAGTCCAGATGGTGGGATGTGAAATCCAGCTTCTGTGCCTGATTTGCTTTAACATTTGCATCAAAGTTGACGACTTGTCATGGAACTACATTTTCCCCACTTTGTTCATGCTGTCCAAGAATATTTACACACATTTCCCTGCAGGTAACATTTTTCCAGCGGCACCACTCTAAAAATCCTATAAATACACTATAAAGTCTATAAAGGACTATATAATGTTTGGGAGAGCATATTTCTTGATCTGTACCTGAGCAAGGTGTCAAAGGCAGTGAAGGACAGTCAAGGGCGGCAGTCACAAACCTGCTCAATGTCATAGATCTCCTTTGGGCAGTCTGCAGACAGGATTAATGGTGTGTTCTCTGTCACTACAACATCATCTTCTATGCGTATACCAATGCCGCGAAATCTTTCAGGGGCACTCACATCATCCTCGGGGATGTAGATGCCTGGAAATAAATGTGGCAATCCAAAACTAAAGGGCCTGGGTTAAAAACTATGTCACAAATATGCAGCATGTCACCAATGATTTATTTTAAAACATTTATAAGCCACTTAATATTTCAAAAAAAAAACTAACAGAATTTAGAAGGCAGCATACATGAATACAGTCGTACCTCAGCACCCAGACACCTTGGGAGTCAAACGTTCCGGCTCCCGAACAATCGAAAACCGGAAGTGAGTGTTCAGATTTCCAAATGGTTTTTTGGAAGCTGAATGTCCGGTGTGGCTTCCGCTATTGTTTCTGGTACGCCTGTGCAATCAGAAACCAATCGGAAGCCGCGCCTTGGTTTCCGAATGTTTGGAAGTCGAACGGACTTCCAGAATGGATTCTGTAAAGGCTTCATTTTATTAGATTAAGGAATCAACTGTCCAGTCCTCTCCAGTATTAATAAAGAAATGCAATTGCACTCATCTTCAACCCTAATACAAATATATGACAGGACTGAGGAGGGCTATGTGGGCTCACACTAGAGAAAAGACTCTAAACAAGCAAGAAGATTGTGAGAAATAGCTTTGTCCAGTAGTGGTACAATACAAGGACACAGAACTCTGCATATTGCATTCGTTGGTACAAGATGGAGGTGGGTGACATAGTCTATTGGTTAGTTATTCATGTCTCTGCAGATGCCTGCTATACAGTGTGGACCAGTTGTATAGTGTAAAAAGAAAAGATTTGCTGATAGTTTTCAAATATGAAAAAGGCTGTCAGAAGAAGAAGAGCACTTAGCCACCAAATCCACTGAAATTTATGTGCAACTTGTTTAAATCACAGAGGAAAAGGTGTAGAGTAGTGGTCCCCAAACATTTCCCCCCTCTCAGACCACTTGCAAATTGCCAAGCGTCTTGGCAGATCACTTAATGTTTTTTCTGTTTGTTGTAGCAATTTCAATTCACTAGGCAAGGTGCTGTATGATTTCTTATTGAATTTTTATAGACATGTCGCAGACCACTTGAATGAAGCAGGCTCATGGACCACAGTTTGGGGAACCCCTAATGGAGAGTTTATGCAGTAGGAAGAACCTCCCCATTCTTAGCCCCAATTCATACATTTGCCTTTTAATGAGGGATCACATTGAAATCAGTTCTCCATTGGCTTGAGTAGTTGCTTGCCTTGAGAAGATGGATAGGCCTTGAGATGCTCCTGTGAGCCCTATCCTGACCCACACTTTAGGCAAGGTGAGATCTGCCACTGCTCATTCAGTGTCACACCAGTGTAGAATGCTGTGGCTATTCAGCTAGGTCAGTAATCTTGGTTTCTAATAAAGGTATTTTTATTAACGAGGGCTGCCAAGGCAGTTTACAAAACCAAATTCAGAAAACTAAACAGTAACAGAATTAAAGCAGAGCATTGAAAACCAAAAAGGGTAGAATTAAAACCCACAGCCTCCAATTAAAAACTATTAAAAGTCTCCACTGCTTGCCTAACAGTCATCAGGGAAGAGCCAGTCTAACTTCCCTAAGGAAGGTAATTTTATAATGGGAACTGCCACAGAAAAGGCTCTGTCCCCCATTCCCACCAACTGAACCTCTTTTGCTGATGGAAGATGATTTCAAACTAAAAGAAGCTTTGTATTGTTCTTGCTAGAAAAAAACCAGTAACATGTTGCACGACCATGCAGGTGAATATGAAATGTCAGTAGCAACTCTGAACTTACACAGTGATCCTAAATATATAACCATGATTCTGGGCCGTACCAATGCAGAGGTTTTTCTGGGGGTTTCCTCATTAAGTGCATCAAGTGTTTTCTTCTTGTAGAAGACACAGCTAAGATACATCCACAGTAGAATAAAGCTTGTGGAATCTCTTTCCTTAACAGATGTTAATGAACTAACCTGGCCCAACCTACAGTATTGCAAGTTCAACTGAAATAATACCCTATTTTATGTGCTCAGAGCATTTTGGAAAAACATAAGTTGTTGTGTATAGTATAGTGTCAGTGCCCCTAGCAGCTCAAGTCTTGCTCAGCCCTCAGGTTATTGTCCTAGGTTTTACCAGATGCTGCCTACATGTCTCCTAGCTTTTCATCGTTGCTGTAAAAGCTAGAAATGTAAGAACTTTAGAAATGTGAGAACTAGGACTCTCAGGATGGCAAGTTAGGAGAAAATACCATATATGCCAACCGAATGGCAATTCTGTGAACCCATGGTATACATGCACATACATGTATGTTTATAGTGGTAGGCATTTGTATACACAAGTGTCTATACATGCACACACAGTCCTGCAAACTTTATTCCAGCATTGTTGAGGAGGTGTATTTTTACCTGGCTCAATGGTGATCACCATGCCTGGCTGGAGGGGGATCGATCGAGATACATCAGGGGTGTCGTGAACATCCATTCCCAGATAATGTCCTACATGATGAGGGCAGTATTTCCGAACAGCCTACAAGACAAGGACATGTTCCTAAAGTAAGCAAAATGTGAAGGGATGCACACATTTCTTCAGTGCTGAGAGTGGAAACATACATTGAAAGGGAAGTATGCAACTAATTCATAGTTCTTGCTTCTGTACAACTAGCATCATTTGATTCCTCTCATTTGCCTTCTTGTTCCTGAGCCTCTCACACAAAACAAAAATGTTTTGGTCCCAACGTTCAAATTCACAGGCAGCTGGTTGAAGATAAAAAGGAAGCCTCTAACACAAACAATATAAGGAACGTATTGTTGTGACTACAACTAGCTCAGTGACCTTCAAATGTTTTGCATTAAATTGCAGACCTATCAGTAGGAATCAGCTTCAATAGCCAAAAATGCAACCTCCATTTTGAGATACAGTTTTTCTCTGACCTCTTAGGTGCACTTAAACTGTGCTCATGAAGCTCCCTGAAACATCTCCCTGACTACCACTGGAAGGCAGGAGTACTGCAGCTAAAAGGATCACTTGTCTGTCTCACCACAGTAATTCAGATTTTCCAACAGCTAATTCACAAAATGCTCTTTTTAACTGGGCAATGTGTAGAATCAGGATCTTCACCTTCTTCCAACCACTAGCCAACATAGGCAGTGGTTGGAATTGCTCCTAGTACTTGCCTTCTCCCAGTGAAGGGGAATAGGACGACACAAAGCAACTGCTGTCCATCTTGAGCAGACAAGTGCCTTTCTCTAGCAGGTTGTCCCCAGGGTTTGTTTTTGTTGCATGTGGGGAGCGCATTCTGCATTTTTTTGGTTTATTTGTTTTTGTACATTTTAATTGCTTTTTCGTATACACAGAAGAAAACTAGGACAAATTCAGAAGTATTGCCACACAGTTGCTATGTCTGATTTCCAACCAAACTGTAGCACGTATACTTTGGAACTCTCTGCACACTGATATCACGCAAGCACTTTCAATGTACAGTGGTACCTCAGGTTAAGAACTTAATTTATTCTGGAGGTCCGTTCTTAACCTGAAACTGTTCTTAACCTGAAGTACAACTTTAGCTAATAGGGCCTCCCGCTGCTGCCACGCGATTTCTGTTCTCATCCTGAAGCAAAGTTCTTAACCCGAGATACTATTTCTGGGTTAGCGGAGTCTGTAACCTGAAGCGTCTGTAATCTGAAGTGTCTGTAACCCAAGGTACCACTGTACTCTATTTGCCACCAGCTTAGAACATTTTTGTTTTGCCAAGCCAATCCAGACATGTAGATGTTGATGCATTTTAATCTCTTTTTCATTTGCATTTCATTGTTTTTAAATGTCTTTCATTACTTGTTTTTATTTAGTTTTAATATCTCTTTTACACCACTTAAGAGATTTTGTTACAATCAAGTGGAATATAAATTGTGTTAAATAAAATACTGTAATTCCCGCCCCTCAAGCCAAAATCTTCCTCCACAATAGTCAACATGTTCTCAGGTGGCTGACAATAATTGTTTTGCACAGTAAATAAAAAAGAATGCCATGTGGAATAAAGGTCTTCACTAGTGGTTTGAATTCTAAGCACTTTACATTTTTCTGTTAACTTCTCCATCAAGGCTAAGGTCTAATCTGTTTTTACCATTTGTCAAAGGAATTTAATGTACCTCCAATGTCTAGCTACAATGCGTTTGGCTGCCACAAAAAAGAAATATCAAGAAGTTCTTAATACATCAAATTCTCAGCCTCACCTTCATAAACTGAAAGCAGTGCTAGCTCAGTATTGTTGTCACTGAGCTGCAGTGACTCTCCAGGTTCTTTTCTACCTGGCAATGTCAGGGATTGAACCAGGGAGTATGTGAATGCAGCTGACTTATGGCTCATCCTCTGTGTGCATTTATAAAAGGATATATTCAGCCTGATCCAAGTCACAGGATTGACTTGTACTTTGAACAGGGTCTCTCTAATTTGCAACATCTTTCAACGTATCATAGAAAGGGAATTGAATTTTACTTTTTTTAAAAGCTTCCTATAGAGGTGAACATCTGATCTCCCTCAAATAATTCCAGGGAGTGGCAATCAAAAGAGGGAAATAACCTCTGCTGAAATACTATTTGTGCTTGTATCTGTCCATCAAAGAACAAAGCAAGAAAAACACACCTGTTGTGTGCAGCATTACCCAGCGAAGCAGAATCAAAGTGACTCGTTAATAGACACTTCCAGAATGGTCGGATTCCTATTTTTATGAGAACAAAATCCCTCTGTGAGCATACCTCCCGTAACTCTCACCACTACCACAAAATGAAGCATTTCCCTCTCCTCGTCTGCCCCCTGTGGCAGTTCTGTTTAATGATATCACAGACAAGTTAGAACAGTCCCACCCTACTCAACTGACACTTGTCAGGAATTAAACTATTGCATGCCTGACTTAGCTGAATGTTCTGCCATCTGCTGCACGAGAAAGGTACTGCTACCAACCCTTGGTTTTACAAGACACATCCTTTCTGGACCTGCAGCAATACCAGAAATCCCAGAAACACCCACATTGGCAGGAAGTTGGCACTTCAAAATTGCAATGGCCAGTTTTGAAGTGCCTGTTTGCTTTTTTTTTTTTAATGGAGAAAGGCAGCAGATTGCTTCCTTCCATCATTATCTACTCAAAGTACCTTGAAGAGGTGGTTCTCAGTGGTGCTTTTCTGTAGGATCCCCAAATCTTTTAGCTTCTGTCCAGTGAGGGTCAGCATGAGACTGTAAATGTTCTCTAGGCTCACGCCTGGAGAACACAGCCTCAGGCAGGACTTCTGGACTTCCAGTACAGCCTGGTACAATTCTGCTTGGGGACTGGTGAACCTGAGAATGAGAGACAAATGCAAACCACTTCAAGCAGGGTTTGAACAGGAAGGAAAGCCTGTCCAGGCTACAAAATAATTATGTGAGGTGACCCTAATGAAACTGTTCCACATCAGAATGCAGGTTTGAATACTCGCCTCTTATCAAATACTCTCTACGCATCAAAATGTGGTATGTTAAGGAGAAGACAAGGCTTAAAATGCTGGCTTTCCACACAGGAAGGGGAATGAGTGCCCCATATATGTCTTTTTTAAAAGTAACTTTTACTGTGTTTTCCAGATAGAACATACAAAGTATGCACAAAATATGAATACAAACTAATTATCCAAACAGAAGCCCCAGCTGCATTCTGAAGTGGAACAGAACCACGCAAAATATCTGAATGAGTAGAGTAGTTCTGAATCACCGCAACCGTAAGCCATTACCCGCATGCTGCAGTTTGTGAAGCAGGCTGATCGTTGTGTACTGAGAAAGAACATGCAAGTATAAACAGGGGAGAAAAGCCCCTGAAGCACAACAAACTAGAGAAAGGAGAGTGGTGAAGCAGAGACACTTTTCAGGAAGCTCAGCAGAGCAAAGCTACCACAGGTTTATTGAAATTGTACCTGGATTCATTTCCCCAACACCCTTCCAAAACTCCCCAACAGATAAGATGCAGGCATGCTCAGGAGGCTGCAAGCTGCAGCTCTCTCCTGACCTCAAAAACAGTGCGGTATTCTCCTGCTGGGAACAGAACCTACCTGCCATTGATGGGCCAAGTGCGGGTGATGTCGCTTACATAACCAGAGTATTCGCATCCCCCATCCAGTAAAACCATTTCTCCATCCTGGGGCAGAAGAAAAAGCAATTCACGCAACCAGAGGCAGAAAATAAGAGAGAACTCTTTGAACCTGAATTTATGCATAATACTGGGTGGGATAAATTACTACTACTTTTTCATCAGACAGAAGACCAGGGTGTTGGAAGCTGTTTTCCAGCTGTAGTCCTGCCCTTTCCTGAACATCCTGTCTGCCTAGGTTAGGCCAAAGCAATTTTTAAAAGTTGGTGCCATGTTTGCTCAAGACAGTATGAGATACAAAATAAGCAACTTCTAATCAGATCAGCTTCTCCTAGTGCAGTGATTTAAAGAAAAATTCTGAGTTGCACAGAATTCTACCAGCCAATTGATTAGACAGATGGGCGATTCTTAGCTATACAAAAGAGGAAAAGCTGTTTATGCACAGTTACAGATTGTTCCAATGACCCATGAAGCCAACTGCAGGTAATGCAGGAATGCAGACCTGTGACCTTCCAGATGTGGTTGGACTACAATGTCCATAATCTTTGAGCATTGGCCATGCTATCTGGAGATTATGGGAGCAACAGTTGAACCATACATGCAGGGCCACAGGTTCCCCATTTGTGTCCTAAAGGTAAATGAATATGTTTGAAATGTTTTGCATTGCCCATGATTTAGCTGAAGTAACTAAAATCTTCATCATAGATGCCAACTTCATGCTCTCTACCTTATGTAAGTCCCTCTAAATGTAAATGATCACCCTATTTTGATGGGCTCATTAAAATCACAGACTGCTTGCAGTATAAGGCCTGCCTGCAGAGACTTGAATGGGACAGACGTAATCATCATACTCACAGTCTTTAAAAAAAACCACCATTAACGTATTTTAATAGGATTGATATAATATAATTTTATAACATGCTGGAAGCATATTAAAACCTTATTGTGATCTCTCTGACAGTTCAGCTCAACTGGATGGAATGCGTACAAAAGATTCTGTTGTTCTGATAAACCTCGAAATCCATTTCAGGGCAGCTGTGATCAGTGTTCTTAAGTTCCAGAAGGGAACGGTGGAGATAAAAGACCTTGTTTTAAGAACTGAGTAATATGCTACTCTAGAAAGAGTCCACCTGCTGCCCTGCGACAAGAGGGCCTCCCTGTGCTTGTGTGCTTCAGCTGTTCATTATCATTCCTATATCCACCCAATCTCCCTCCAAGTAATCAGAACAGTGAAATCCTTCCTTAGTCAAAAGCCTCCCTTTTCCCCAGCAATTATTAGTCACCTGTTAAAAAGCATCATAATTTTGGAAACTGGCAGGCATCATGTGGCCCCATTCACCAGTCTCTTTGTAAGGAAAGGAAGGAAGAGAACATCTACTTCTGAAGAAATACTTTTCTTAAATGACTGAATAATCAAGACCTGGACTCTGTGACACTGCATTCAAACTAAGAAGGGGGAAACAGTGTTAGGGGAATTCTGCAGGGACCATCCAGATACGAGAACATGCATTACATCTGTTCAGTTTTTGTGTGCAGAAATATAATCCCTTATTATTCCCCCCACAAGGAGCATCATGTTTGATGTAGATGTATGAGAATGTCCCAGAAGTTCTTTGCTTGGCTTTCTCGAGAGGGAGTCCCTGTCTCTAGATACAGGGTAAGCAGAAATACCCTGGGACAGAGTAGAGCTGGTTTTACTTTAGTAATGTGCATCTCAATAAACCATTCAGGAACAGGGCGGTGTAGTCCTCTTTTTAAGATGTCTTAGTTCTGCTCTTTCTTCACTGCTCTCTTCAATGGGCCAATGATCACACGCCCCTCAAGGACAGGCTGCAAAACTACTTGAGTTTCAGGCTTTGCCATCATGGTGGTTAATATATACAAGTACCAGTCGTGTAATTGGGCCAGACAGTGTGATTATTTCTACGCCAGCAACCCTGATGGTTGATGGCATCAGCCAGACCATTCAGTCGAGTTGATTCATGCAAAACGAGCCACAATAACTTACAGCAAACATGGGACCCTCCAAGCTTATGACATCCGAATAGGGATCTAGTCAATTACCAGAGTTGAAGAAAGGGTGATACAGAAGATGACTGTTTGAAAATATTCTCTAAGGTAGATATTTTCTACACTGACTTGGAAACTGGCTCTGCTCCCTGGAGGACCCTCTTTGCCTTCAAACACATTTTCGTTGCCTCCAGCATCTTTCTTCTACCCTTCACAAATCAACCGATGACACTGGTACACAGTAGGAAATAATGTAACAGCCTTCCCTTAACCTGGTGCCCTGCAAGCGTTTTGGGCTACAACTCCCATCAGCCTCACCTAGCAAGGTCAATGGTTGTGGATGATGAGAGTTGCAGTCCAACAACATCTGGATGGGTTAGGCTGTAGCTAGACTCTAGCACAGTATAGACACATTGGATTCGCAGGACACTTCCACGGTACAGTGGTACCTCGGGACGTGAACGGGATCTGTTCCAGAGCCCCGTTCGCATCCTGAAGCGAAAGCAACCCACGTCTACGCGGGTCATGATTTGCCGCTTCCGCACATGCACATTATGTCATTTTGAGCACCTGCGCATGTGCGAGTGGTGAAACCTGGAAGTAACGTGCTCTGTTACTTCCAGGTCGCTGCGGAGCGCAACCCAAAAATGCTTAACCTGAAGCTACTTCAACCCAAGGTATGACTGTATGCTGATTACTAGAAAAATCTGAAAGGGTGATGTTTGTATAGCTCTCATTCAGAATGGGGGACTCAAATTGTACCTCCAAAATCAATCTACTCCCACACTAGCAAGAAAGGTTAAGTTTAGTATTCATGTGGTCATATAGCAGGAATGGGGAACCTTCAGCTCTCGAGAAGATGCTACATTACAGCTGCCATCACCCCTGATGGACTGGACCGGCTGATGAGAGTTGTAGCCCTGCAACATTTGTTGGGCCACAGGTGCCCCACTCCTGTCATACATGGAGCTGTTTATAATTCACTCTTCAACATAAATAAATCACTCAGCCACCATATCAAAATTCAGCATGTAGCAATTTTTGAAAAGTGTGAAAACCTGACATGTTTGCCTCTTACGGTTAAAACATGAGACGTGAAGTTTAAAGCATAAAAGAGACCAGACATGCCAACACAGAATAAGCCAATCTGCACATGGGGTGGAATGTTGGGCACCAGGAGTTCCGCTGTCTCTTCAAATATTTGCATTTGAGAAAGGGGTGCTTCCAGTAGGAGACAGGTAAAACTGATGCTTGCTGAAGGCAAAAAAATTGGAGAGAAATCACAATTAACAGAAAAAAGACAGGGAATGAAATATTGGCTTATGAAACAAGGCTTATCTGACCAAAACACTATTTGCTCACTGAGGACACAGTGGTATGTTTGGAGTGCTTCTGACATTCTGCACACTTCAAAATGTATTGGGCCAAATAAATCTTGTTTTGGCAGCTTCCGAGATTTCATCACTCCTTTCTTTGCTTGCAGAATGCAAACCTCCTTTACTAAGACACACACACACACACACACACACACACACACACACACACACAGAATGTGTTATGTGCAGACACCCTCTGAAGGCAATTACTATCATTGAACAGTGAAGGTTCAGTTGTCAAACCGAAGATCTTAATGGGAAGATTTGCCAAACAACAGTAGTTTTGGAACCAGTCCACGTGAACTCTGTGAGGACAACACCCAAGATAAATGTTACAGCTTCTCGGATTCAAGTCAGATATGCAAACCTAACAAGGAAAAAGCACTGCAGAGTCACTCCATAGCTCAGGCTTTGCTGAGGCATACTCCTGACCACACCCTCTCCTCTATGTTAAGCTAACTATGGTAAGAGATGGCATGGACACACACCCAGGAAGCAGAGGTCACAACTCTGAGGGGTGCACAAAACAGCAAACATGGGTCAGAATAAAACTTCTCCAAATAGTTTAGCAAGGCTTGAGAGAGATGAAGTTATCAGTAGGTTGCAGTAAGAAGTGTCAGAATCCATTTGGTTACCTTGATGAGCTGGTTGTTTTTCACATAATGCAAGGTGTTGGATCTGTTGCCACCTGCAACCACAGGAGGATAAGCCAAAATATCAGCACCACGAGCCCGGCACTCAAATTCAAACTGGAATAATTAAGTTGGAAATAAGAAAACCCATTAATTCTAGCTCAGGATTGCACAGTGCACATCCGAGCCCTTTTCTGCCTGTGCATTGGACAACAAACCAATGAGGTGTAGAGGATACAATGTTGGGCTTGAATTCACCGGTAGTTTTTAAGCGGCTAAATCAATTACAGATTTACACAACTCCCTTTGCCTCAGACAATTCTCCCATTTGTTGTATTTATCTCCTTGATGCTTCTGATTTGGGCTCACTGGATGAAATGTTTGAAAGAAATGTGGAAAACCAGGAGGCACTTCTAATTCCATTAAGCACATTATCTGTGGCAGGCTCAATCCATATCCTAGCCAATTCATTTCTTATGCAGGGAAGAAAGACTTGTAGGTCTGTACAATGCACAATATAGAACTATTCAAGTCATTATGCTTGTGTGAAAGAAATACACATTCTTGGATATGAAGGTATAAAACCCTCATATGAGAGTGCATATGAAATAAAAAAAATTTTTTTTGACTAACAAATGCAAAATTGTAAACACCTCTTAAGGTTTGTCAGGTTTTTCTTAAACTTCTCTGAAGCCTCACTCCCATGTCTGTTATAGTTTTGAAAGGAAGTAAGTTTAGGGAAAGATGCATAATGAGTTGTGGCAGAGCAAAGGCCTATATTAAGCTCCCATTGTTGTCTTAGAAGGAAAACTTAACAGTGCAATCCTCCACATGTCTACTCATAAGCAAGTCTTAGCGAGGCCAGTAGGACTTATTCTGAAGTATAAGGTATGGTAAGGTAAAGGTAAAGGACCCCTGGACAGTTAAGTCCAGTCAAAGGGGTGAGGCACTCATCTTGCTTCAGGCCGAGGGAGCATACGTTTGTCCGCAGACTGCTTTCCGGGTCATGTGGCCAGCATGACTAAACTGCTTTTGGCACAACAGAACACCAAGACAGAAACCAGAGTGCACAGAAATGCCGCTTACCTTCCCACTGCAGTGGTAACTATTTATTTACTCATACTGGCATGCTTTTGAACTGCTAGGTTGGCAGAAGCTGGGATAGAGTAACAGGAGCTCACCCTGTCACATAGATTTGAACCACCAACCTTCTGATTGGCAAGCCCAAGAGGCTCAGTGGTTTAGACCACAGCACCAGCCGTGTCCCCTATGAAGTATGTGTGCATAGAACTGCTGCCTAAGAGGTCAATGCAATACTAAGAGGGGGATGTTATTGTTTTGTTTTTGTTCTATTTATTTGTGCTTTTATCTTGTATTTTTATCTTGTGAACCACCCTGAGGTCTTATGAAGGGCAGTATACAAATTTAATCAATCAATCAATCCATCCCAACTGCATGAAGAATTATGATGCTTTCTAGGATACTACAAAGCACATACCTTAGCATACAGAAATGCTTCATCCACTGGAGATTTGCTTGCAAACATTGTCTCCACAAACGCCTGTCAAAAAGTCAAATATAGAATAAGCATAACTTAGGACCCAAAAGCAATCTATGGCCTGTGATGACATTCATCTCTACAGCTATTCCCAGAAGGCCTTTACTGCTGGACAGGTCCACCAGAGGTGCCAATAACTGCCTCTTTCACAGCATTTCACAGCCAACACAGTGCATTACCACTACTCTGAATATGGCCACTTGAACCGGTACATAAAACCACCAATGTATGAGCTTAAGAAAGTTGTCCTAAATATCAGCAGAGACTGTGGGTAAGAGACTTCACATGCCACATTTTATGACAATGACCTGACCCCAATTCCCCACACCCATTTCCCATGCTGGCTTTTGCACCACAAAAGAGGGAAATATTTGTGTTAGGATTGTATACATTTTCAAAACCATACCCCTGTTTCTGTCATTACCCTCAAAAGCTGACAGAGGTTTGTTCATGGAAGTCTGAAACAAAGCCGAGTCAATTATGTACAGCATCTTTCAGTTTCTCAAACAGTTGTTAGTTTGCATCTGTGGTATAAAACCCACCTGGGTCTGGATGTATATCTGCCAGGACTGCTGTAAATACACTCTAATCCTGGTTGAGGAGGGAAATACAGTGGCAAGATTCCAAACGCTTGGGATCTCTTCGTGGCTTTGGGAAAACCACCATTAGTCAGGTATGTCCCCCACATCTAACACCCAGTTAAACAAGGTAGCTAAACATGGGAGAAAAACACATTGCATGCTCCAATACAGATCTCAAGGCAATCTGTCCAGACCCGTCACTACTGGCTTTATGGTACAGCAGCCTCTGGAAGCAGAGCCATAACTACTCAATTCAATTCAAACCAAGCCACAGTTAGCACAAGCCATGGTTTCTGATACTGATCTGCTATCTAATCTAAAGTAGTGATTCTTTACTTGAAAAATCATGCTTAACCTTCATTAATCTTCCGTAATCATGGCTTAATGTGATGCCCGAATTAAGCCCGTATCCTCAGTCACTTGACATCAAACCATCGTTTTCTTTTACAATGCAATAAAATAATGTCCTTAATGAGTAAATAAAGTTGCAAAACTTATCTAAAGCAATGGTAACAAGTGTCAACACAGCAACACAGTATATGCCAACAAAACAAAAAGTTGTAAGATTAAGAGCAATAATCGTGTCGGATTTACTTATAAAGCCCCTGATCCACTTTCACAGGCTTTGGTACCCACTTGTGGGTCCCAGCCCATAGGTTGGTAAACCCTGTTCTAGAGAAGAAATCTGAATGTTGGAAGATTCTGGACAGAGAAATGGAATCCACCACTACAATACATAATTCTGAACATCAATTTGGATAGCTTTAAAAGGGGTTAAAAGAATTCATGGAGAATAACACGACCAACTGCTGATAGCTGTGCTGGCTGTGTACCACCTGCAGTGTTTGAGGTGCCATGCCTCTGAATACTAGTTGCTAGGTAAACAAAAGTGGGAGGACTGTTGCATTGATGTCCTGTTTGAATGCTTCCTATAGGCACCTGACTAGCAACTGTGCGAACAGGGTGCTAGAATAGATGGGCTTTTGGTCTGATCCCGAAAGGCTCTTTTTTATTCTTAGTAATAGTCCCATTTGGAAAAGGCGAACCAGGAATTACTATCATTAAATATATTGTTATAAAAATCTATAGTCAAAGCGCATGTTTTCAAATTTAATTTGAGATTGATCTTATTCCACAACATCAGAAATCATTTCCATAATGGATCATTATGGATTTGCAAAAACCAGTTCTGCTTCTTAAAAATGCCCCTCAAAGTTTATTTCAAAACACTGCATTCTAAGACCAACCACGGGATGTCACTAGATAAATAACCCAAGATGGAATTGGCTCAGATTGTGAAACTAAGTAATAACGAAGAAGATCAAGTACATTTGGTTCCCACCTGATTGGTGTTTTGTTGAATTACTTTGTATGAAATTAATTGTTGTGTTAGCCAGTAAAGGTCTTGCCGTATTGGAAAGCTTAGTCTACAAATGCCTTCCCATAAAATTGAAGAATGTATTTTCCTTGGGATTACCCACTTATAAAAGAACAGTCCCCAGAACCATCCAACCAGAAGCAACCCAAGTTTGTCCACATCTCATCTCCCCTTTGAAAAGTGTTTCTGCACCATGCCAGATTTTCTGTTAACATCCTGTTAGGCACAACTGCCTTGTCCCATACCTGTGATGTCACCTTGCCAGCAATCTTCATTCTCTCAATCTCTGCAGCAGATTTAACCAGTCGTAGGTTTTGCACTAAGTGCCTGATTGCTCGGATACGATTCTTGCTTCTAGCTTTGACTTCTGCCAGGTGTAGCAAGTAATCAGAATGGAGTTGTGGATGCACAGGTTTAGCAAAATCATACCAAACCATACTAGATTCATCTGTGAAACAGAATATAAACACGTTAGTTTAATTAGCCATATATATCTTGGGGGAAATCAGTACTTTGAAAATCTGCCTGAAAGGAATTGGCAAGAACTACTGTATTGTTGAAACTATTCTTTCTATTCTAATGTACCATCCACTTAGAAACAAAATTGTATACTTATATCTATTATCTATTTTGGAAAGTTTGCCTGTTCTCCATGCATCTGAGGACAACACTTAAGGTACCTTAACCAAGTTTTACATGATGGTTTCTGAGATCAAACAGCAGGTTTTCATCTCTGTTTGAATACAATTTTGAATCAAGGTAGCAGACTGAACCTTTCAAACCTGCACTGATTTTAATACTTAAAATTCCCAAGCAATGCTGGGTATGAGGCTTCCAGCTAATTATAAGCTGAGAAAATCATAGAGTTGGAAGGTACCTTGGAGGTCATCACACCCGCCCCGCCCCCCCGGGTCAATGTAGGATCTAAAATGCAGGATACAATTATAGATATTTCACAGCAGAAAATTGTCTGTGTAAATAGGATATCCACTTTCCTCAATGTAAATATGTCATCTAATCTTATGGAAAACCAGGCCTTTGGATGATATATGTCAGAAAGAAGTAAGCCTGTCAAGTGGACACATTATTCTTCCCTAATAGTCATTATTCAAATAAAGGGATCCTGAAGGGACAATGCAAATGTTTGCCACAGTACTGAAGACTTCTGTGATTTTTCTACTATATTAGTAAAGATTCCTGAGCCATAGGCCATCCAACAGCCACAGGAGAATCTAAAATGTTGATTATGTAACTTTTCTCAAATATTTTTAAAGGGGTGGGGGGTGGGGAATTACAACCAGGTAGCTGGGAGCACAAAATTCCTTTGCATGTTTCCACTATGCTCTCCACCTGTGAGCAACCTGCCCAAAGGCTTTGTACACCCTGCCGAAACGCCTACCAATCCACATCTCCTATATGTTTCTTCTTCTTCTTACCTTTCAATTTAGCCACCAGGTGCCTAAACTCTTCTATGGTATATGCTTCATCCACGCCCGTGAGAGCCACTGCCCCGTCTGTACCAGACCGCGGTCCATCCCACAGCTCCCTGCTTGGATCCCGCCGTGGGACAAACAACAGAGCTTTGTGGGATGGCAAAGGTTTGCCAGGCACAGTCTGTAGCACCAAGATGCTGTCAGGCTCCTGGAACCCGCACAAATACAGGAAGTTAGTGTCCTGGTGGAAGGTGTATGGAATATCATTGCTCATGTAGTAGGTGGGATTGGATAGCAGAATCACTGTGTGGTCCATGCCTGGCACCTCTTTGTGTATCTGAGCCATCAACTTGTGCCTACGGAGAGCATACTCCACTTGCGACAACCCCGGTGTTACTTCTCCTGTGAACAGAAATCAAAATAGCTATTCTTGTTTCAAAAACACCTCTTCATTCTGTTAATTTTCTGCGCTATGCTGCTAAGCAGCAAATTTTCCTCCTCTAGCATGTCATTGCTCCTCTCAATTGACTCTCCTTTCCACCTCATACCCTCTTTTCTCCTCATCACTATTCTTTTCCCTACTCCAAGGTGGGA
Source organism: Podarcis pityusensis (assembly GCF_964106645.2). Lineage (NCBI taxonomy): Eukaryota > Metazoa > Chordata > Lepidosauria > Squamata > Lacertidae > Podarcis > Podarcis pityusensis. The sequence continues at coordinate 32,113,588 of NC_138035.1, read as the reverse complement.
AACTTGCTGGACTCCAGCTCCCATCAGCATCAGCCAGAATAACCAATGGCTGGGGTGATGGGAATTACAGTCCAGCAACATCTGGAGGGCTACAGGTTGGCTACCCCTGCCCTGCTCCAATGTGTACACATTCTCAGCGTATTTCACAGTCATGTGTAAGAAAGAAAAGCTCCATTTGAAATTAACTAACATTAATTCTCAAGGCATTCCACAAACTAACATAAGGATATTAATTTTTAGATTGGAGAATAGGTGATGATGGAGAAAGAAAATAGGTACACTTTAACCCAATTGAAATACTACACTTTTTCAGCTTCTGGATATTGAACAGGCAATGGTAGTGCTGGGTGCAACCTTTAAGGTGAAGTCAGAAGAGATATTAGATTGCCCAGTGAAAATTTCTCCAAAACTTATCAAGCTTTTAACAGTGAACAATCATCGGACTATTTTTAGTATTATAAGCTATGTACCTAATAGCTCCAAGGAAAAATTCTCTTTCTCGGAACTGCAGATTTAATCTGTCAACCACATTTTATCTGCAAAGAATGCAAAGTACAGAGTCTTTTTAACACAACTGGACTGAAGAAACAAGAGCTGCTGATTGCAAATGAGGTACACTCTTGGCATAATCTATGACCACAATCCTGCACTCGTACATGTTAATGAAGTTAAGTGGGACGTTTTATGTGAGAACTGCACCCTTAGGCTACAATCCCTAAGCAAGCTTACATGAAAGGAAGTCCCAGTGAAAATGATAGGAGACTAATGCTGCAAGCAGTTATATGAGGTTCTCAAGCCAAAGGTCTTTGCCTAGATGTTTATGCTACCTGTTTCATATGGCTACCTTGCATTCAGAATGTTTTCCTTTACAATAATCTGGGTTGCCTCTAATGATCCCATGAGTGGCATTCTACTCCTAGAAAGGTCACTCCCAACACCTGCTAATGAAATGGGGTGGAGGCAACCTCTGCTCATTCCAGCCTCTGCACCTCTGCTGAAGGACCCCCCCCAGAATAGCATGGGAGGTAGTGCAGGCAAGAGGTAGAACTGGTGAAAATTATGCCTCCCACTTCCACTAACAGGTGCCTCCACTGGATCAAACCCATAATGAAGAAAGTACAGTGCAGACTGAAAAGTACACTTAGAGACAACATGCCAGTGAATTCCAGTTGCTGCAGGAATACAGTAGGGAAGGGTTGTTTTCTTCATGTTGTGTTTGGAGGCTTCCTAGAAACATTTGGACACTGGGAAGCATATTGCTGGACTACATGTTCCATTAGGGCCTCTCTTATGTTGGAATGGAAGAACAAGGGTTCAGTTTTATAGTAATCCAGTAATATTTTGTCCTAGTTTGCAGACCACCTGAAACCACAATTAAGCTTTAGTATACTTGCAACGTGCTAAATATGGGACCATAAATGTGGACGCTTCGCTCCTTCCTCACCATGGCCACTGCCATGCTGCTTGGAGCTAAGCCCTGCTTTGGCTTCACATCATGTCTGAACCTAGTTTTATGGTTTGTCTCTTTCCATATATAGCATGAGCCTGGGTTCAGACACAATGCAAAGCCAAAGTATAGCTTAGATTCTGGCAGTGTAGCAGCTGCAGCAAGAGTGGAGAAGAGAATAAACTGGATGTTATTTTAGTCACATGCAAGAATATGTTCACCTTTAAACCATACAGTGGTACCTCGCAAGACGAATGCCTCGCAAGACGGAAAACTCACAAAACGAAAGGGTTTTTGGTTTTTTGAGTTGCTTCGTGAGACGATTTTCCCTATGGGCTTGCTTCGCAAGACGGAAACGTCTTGCAAGTTTGTTTCCTTTTTCTTAAAACCGTTAATACAGTTGCGACTTGACTTCGAGGAGCAACTCATAGCACGCGGTGTGGTAGCCTTTTTTGAGGTTTTTGAAGACTTTGGTGATTTTTGAAGCTTTTCCAAAACTTTTCCGACACCGTGCTTCGCAAGACGAAAAAAACCGCAAGACGAAAAAACTCGCGGAACGAATTAATTTTGTCTTGCGAGGCACCACTGTACTTAAAATGACATGTGAACCAGCCCATAGTAATGTAATTTTAACTTACTAGTAGAAAGGTAGGGTATAAAATAATACACAAATAACCACACAGTGCATTCCGATACTAATTTGATTGAACTCAGTGGGACTCAAACATGCATGACAACAGGATACATGTTTGGAGAGAGAGGCAAATCATAGAATACAAATGGAAAATAAAGGTGTTTGAGATAAAGGAAAAGGATTGTCACTTTTGGAAGAAAGCATGGTTGAATAACAATGAGTTTCAAGTGTGGGTGAATGATTCCTTTTCTGGAACACTGATTGCTAGCTATACAGTCGTACCTTGGACCTCGAATGCCTTGGCTCCCGAATAAATCGGCTCCCCAACGATCAAAACCTGGAAGTGAGTGTTCCGGTTTTTGAACGATTTTTGGAAGCCAAATGTCCGCTGGGGCTCCCACAGCTTCCGAAGCCGCACTTTGGTTTTTGAATGTTTGGAAGTTGAATGGACTTCCAGAATGGATTCTGTTCGACTTCCAAGGTATGACTGTACAATTAAATGACGGTCCCAGGCCTAATTTACAAATGTCAATCAAGCAGAGAGGTTTTTTTTATTTACAAACTTTTTTATCCCACTCTTCTGTCAGAAGCACATCAGTAAAATGACCTAAAGGCCTATTGGAAACAAAACTGTCTTCCCTGTCCACTTGAAGACTCATAAATATGGGCCCAGACTGCCATGGGAAGGTATTCCAGATTTTCGGTGCTATGATAAGGAAGGACCTGACATTCTGCCCACTTGCAGCAACTCTGAAGGTAGGAAAATATGGAACTGGTGTTCAGAAAAGTTCTAAGGGAAGGAAGTAAGTTCTGTCAATCATAAAAACTACAGTGGTACCTTGGGTTAAGAACTTAATTCATTCCGGAGGTCCGTTGTTAACCTGAGGTAGCACTTTAGCTAATGGGGCCTCCTGCTGCTGCTCTATTTCTGTTCTCATCCTGAAGCAAAGTTCTTAACCCGAGGTACTATTTCTGGGTTAGCAGAGTCTGTAATCTGAAGCGTCTGTAACCCGAGGTACCACTGTATGTGGAATTTTTTTTCTGCTGCTGCTGTCATGGAAATATTTGTTTACTGTACCTGCTTGGTTTACATATTGCCTTTGCTCACACATGTACACTTTCCATTCTCCCATTTCACTGTTCTATACTTAAAACTTTTGCTGTATTTATCTCAAGTTTTATCTCATATTGGGATGCTCTATTATTTTAAGCAATGAGTCTGAACTGATTGAGAAATGCATACACAGGGATGATACCTCTTTGGAATTTTAGGAAATACTTTCTGAAGGTGAATTCCACTAAGGATGTACAATTTTCCTCCTCTTCATGCAAAATAAAAAGAATCTAATGACACAGCTTAGAAACTAGTGTCCGTGGATGCTATCCTATGCAAACATGGCAGGGAGTAAGTCCCACTGAATACAGTGTTTCTTACCTCTGAGTAAATATGCTTAGGACTGTACTGAAATGATCCTTACCTGGTTTCAGAAGATGTGGATGTGTGAAAGGGCTAGGTTGACCGAGGTACCGGTTTGGAATCTTCCTTTGCTCAACAGGCTGGATGGACAAATTCCGAAAGAAACAGAACTTGCAGTCTAAAAGAAAACAGCTGCATTGTGTTAAGCTGAAAGACCTTTCTAGGTGTAATACAGTCAAGTCACACGCTTGCCATTCTTAAGAACTGTTCTTTTCACCTTTCTTCTAAGGCAAATCCACATGGAATAACCTGCAGTGCAAGCCTATAAATGTCTACTCAGATGTAAGCCCCACTGAATTCACATGTACTTACTCCAAAAAGTAGCTATGGATGGCAGATTCAAAAAGATTTAAATCTTCAATTTACTTACAAATGTGACAGAACAGAATTGCACAAATTCTCTTTAACTTTCAGAAAGGACATCACTTTTAAGATTTTTGTTTGTCTGTCCTCAGTATTTATTTCCATCTCAAAGGCTGCAAATACCTTAGCCATGGAGCTTACCCTCCTTTTACCAGGGTAAGGTTAACTGATACTCTTCTACTAGAGGGGTAGGAAACCTGTGATTATCCAAACATTGGTGCTCTCCAGCTACCATCAGCCCAAGTCTGTATGGTCCATGATCAAGGATGCTGGGAGCTGCAATCCAATGACTTCTAGGGAGGGCACAGGTTCCCCACACCTGTTCTACAATATAACTAAGATATTGCAGTGATGCTTCTATTAACTACTAACCATCCTTTCAAAACCATACAATGAGATTAAAGTGTGTGTGTGTGGGTGTGGGTGTGTGTGGGTGTGTGTAAGAATGTGACTGTATTGCAAGTTACATTCTGGTATTCCTTTTATCTCTTCCTGTGCAACACAGTATTTTTAGCAGTATTTGTTTTGTAAGGACACAGTCCTAACTCTCCTCTGCCCTGGTAGACCTTGTAATGCTTATGTTTCTCTTCCTTGAAACTGAGTAGGGAGTACTACATGACACGAAAACATTTTACCATCTGCCCAATTATTAATGCACTCTTATCAATATAGATTTTATTCATATGCACTTGGAATATACTGAAAATATTGAGAATCAGACTTATTTGAGGGGGGCGGGTATCAAAGTATTTCATTCAAGTGCCAAAATACTACGTTTGAATAAACTGCTAACATTCACAAGAGTGGGCAACTAGGTGGGTACATAAAAATTGCTAATAGACATCATTACAGACCAAGAATACAATCTAGAGAAAACCAGTAGTAGCTAATAGACATCATTACAGACCAAGAATACAATCTAGAGAAAACCAGTAGTAGCTGAGGTTGAAATCCTGTGCATAAAAACCATTGAATTAAGTTGGGTTGGGGATGCCAAACTCTGCAAAGGGCTGCAGCTGTAGAACCCAGTCCCTGCGTAGGTTCAGGGTCTCCTATACACACTTCCTTAAGAGCAAGCCCAGTTGCACACAATAGGTGTTTCCGAGTAAATATGCATGAGATTGGACTACATACTCACTGAAGTTAATGGAAACTAGAGTGATGACTGTCTACTAGAAAGAATTACCCAATTATTACCCCTCATAAATCTGCTCAGGAATGCAACTTTTCAGCTTTATACTTTGCATGTTTACTCAGAAACTCAATAGGACATATTCCAATATAAGTACTGTATGAATAGGCTGCCCACATTTTCATGTAGAAATAAATCCAACAGAATTTAAAGGGTCTACCATTAGTAAACATGCAGATGAATACAACCTCCCTCACCGCTTGCATTTTGCAGCAGCATCCCCAGGTGCAAATACTACTGAGCTCCGTAGAACTTTCTTCCTGGAAAGGGTGCTCAGGTCAACAAACTTAAGACCCAATCCAGTCATTGCATTCTCAGAAGTCCCACTGAATTCAATGGAACTTAATGCTCACATAAGTGTTTGCAGAGGATTGCAGCCTGATCTTATGCAGAGTTGGGCATGCCTAAGCCTGCTGATGTCAATAAAGTTAAGTGTACCTTGTACTGCATAGAATCCAGCTACCCAGAGAGTTTGGATTCTCTATTTTACACCATAAACTAGCAATTCAAGCATAACAAGTTTTTAAAAATAAATTTAATTTTCCTTTTAAATAAAACTCAGTGTGATCATACAGGTTTTCCTATCATATAAATCTTCATTTTTTACATTTTGGAAGGTGACATACAGTATAGTATGAAAAATATAAAAGAACTAGATTATCTTTAGCATTCACTTTCTCAGTTAAAAACCTTTAATGTATGTCCTTTTAATCTGTACCGTGTAACAGATTGTTTCAAAGGTTGACAAGGAAGCTTAACCTTATTATTTTTTTTCCAATTCAACAATTCAAAATTAGTAAGATAAACAAAAGACTTTGAAACAATGGATATTTTTATTTGCTTTTATAGAATTGCACAAAAATATATCAGAAATGTACAAATGGAAGGGCCAAAATAAAGAGGTTTGAACAAATGCAAGTATAAGAGAAACTATACCAGGTAGTTTCACAAACTACACAAAAGACATAAAACTAAAATCCAGCCATGCTTGAAAACACAAGTCCACTAATCTCTGTGTGGAAGAGTTAAAACACATAATTTCTCCAACTGAGAACAATGAGACTTAAATGAGTATATAACTCAGCTAATTCATGGCCAGAAATGAATTAAGGTAACGAATTTCAAATTAAATGAGAATTTCTACTACATAATATTTTGGTCCTATCTTGAGATTTTAATGAATTGCATTGTCTGAAAACCATGCTCTTTTTTTTATGACCTCAGTTCTGAATTCAGAAGTTGATGAAGTTTTAGCGACCCTAAACATCCGAGAACCTTTATCTTTTGTCTTTATATGAAGTCTTCCGATTAACCTAATATGACCTTCTGAAGATTTTGTGTCTCATCATAGAAATATATTTTAACTGGATTAATAACCCAGTTACATAAACTGGTTTCCGTTGTCCATAGTGGAAACTAAAGTGCACACACAGTGGAACCGAGTGCCTAGCATAAGGAACTTCCACCCTCCCCAGAACGAAGGAAGCTCATCTTTAGAAGGAAAGAAAGTCTCTGACCTGAAAAGCTGCACATGCCCCTTACAGGCTGCATAAGTCTCTGTGCTAGGAACAACACCATGGCTGAACCTGCAAGGACAGCACCCACCACTACAGGGCGATCTCTGAGGGGAAACCGGCGTCCCTCTTCCTCTCTTTCCCAAGTCCCCACTCCCTAGCATGCCAGCCTAAACTAAGCTCAAATAGACCACAGGCACGTTGAGAGGACCTTCTCCGCTTTGAGTCGAAGTTTGATAGCGTCATTACGCCCATTTCGACCGGAGATCGCATCCCACTTCCTTCCTTCCTAGGAAAATTTTTACTTTGGCGACTAAGTAAAACGCCTGCATGTAAAAACAAACACGGGGAGACCCATACTCGCGCGCAGAGAGCCCGTTTAAGTTCAGTTATTGCCCTCTGGCGTGTGAAATAACTCGGTGTTGTTCTCCAAGTGGGAATGGCGGGGGCGGGCGGGGACAACGGAAAGAGGCAAACGCCGTGGGCGACTCGGGTTTCATTTCTGGAAAATTCCGGTCCGCCCCGCGCGAGCGTCGCTCGAAGGGCCACGGCGGGTGGGTCGCGAGGGCACAGTGGGAGGAGCCTCTCGGGCGTGGGGAAGGCGGCCAGCGGGAGCGGCAGCCGCGAGCGAAAAGCTGACAGGGGGGCGGGGCAGGAGGGGCGGGGAGCGCGTGCGCGTGGCGCTGAACTGAATTGCGCGTGACAGGCAGCGGGGCCCCCGAGCGAGCGGGAGGGGAGGGAAGAGGGAGGCTGGGAACTTTCGTTACTCCGCTTGGAGGGAAGCTCAAGCGGCGGCAACCACCGCAGTAGCAGCGAGGGGGACGCGCGGGAGGGAAGCGGGCGAGCCATGGACCTGCGGAAGGTGAGCGAGCTGCGGGCCTTCGTCAAACTCTGCAAGGAGAACCCGGCCATCCTGCACAGCGACGACCTGCGCTTCTTCCGCGACTGGGTGGAGGGGTAAGTCGGGGGGGGGGAAGCCCCTCATGGGGCGGCGCTGGAAAAGGTGGAGGTGGGGGTAGAGTGGGGTCCTCTGTATCCCCGTTTCTTCCTCTCTCTCTCCCCCTCACCCCCGTTTTCAGGTGATGAAGGTGTCTCAGTTTTCGGACGGTGGGGCTGGGGGGGGGGCTGCTGGGTTTTTGGCGGGAGGGGGGTGTTTGGTGGGCGGCGAACCCCGGATCAGGCCTCGATAATAAGAGAGAAGTCGGGCTTGAAAAGCGCGGAGCTGGAGGAGTTGCAGGGACTTGTATGGGGCTGGGAAGATGGGGAATTCATCAGAATAATTTATTTGCCTTGCGAAAGGTGCCTGCTTTGGTTTGAGTATTCAGTCCTTTCCCTGGAATCCGAGGCTGTTTGAGGGACGGATGGCCGGATCTCTGGACGGAAGGCCTAGCCGTGTCATTGGAAACCTGTTCTTCTCACGTCCAGTTACTCCACTCCCCCCCTTTCTCGGCAAGGAAAGGGTTTCAGGCTGTTACAATTAACATGTGCTCTTTAATCCCCTCGGTGTACCAACATTTTGCTGCCCAGAAAACGTTGTTTCGTGCCTGAGGAAAGGATAAGAGAAAGCTTTCAGATCATTATGATGATTACTCAGGTGTTGCACTTTCTTATATGTATTTTAATGCTGGAATATTGTCCCCAGTTACTGCACCAGAGCACATTTAGTGAAAAACAAACATCATAATCTACATGCCAAGCACATTTTTGCCTATGCTTTCCTTTCCACCTGGAAGTTCCTTTTTTGTTGAAAAAAGCATGCATTTTGGAGTAGCCTGAAACTGAGTTGCTTAGGATTGTTATTTCATCTTTTAGAAAAAAACGACTGTATTTATCAAACGTCTTTCTGTGGAAGTGTGTGTAACACAAGCCACAATGCACCTTGGATTGTGCAAATATATTGTTGCATGCCACTCCAATCTTGGAGCAGGGTGGGATTCCAGGGGTTCCAAGAGCTTGCCCAGGGTTTTGTTTCCTTCTGGAGTGAAGCACAGCTGATACTTTAGTGTATTTATGATATATGATTCAGGTAGGTAGCTGTGTTGGTCTGACAGTCGAAACATATAAAAAATTTTTTAGAAATTGTCCAGTAGCACCTTAGAGACCAACTAAGTTTGTTCTTGGTGTAAGCTTTCATGTACATGCATCTGAAGAAGTGTGCATGCACACAAAAGCTTATACCAAGAACAAACGTAGTTGGTCTCTAAGGTGCTACTGGACAATTTTTTTATATGTTTTTATGATATATGGTTTGTTTACACATATATGCAACCTGAACCTACAATGGAGGGGATTCAAACAGAAATCAAACCTTGCTCTGACTCTCTCACCAGCTTGCAGCTTTACTTCTAGGTCACATCATTGCAACTCAGCTCTAAACTCCAGCTTTGTCCTTTTAATTAACAGAGCTGGGGGAGGGGCACCCCCCCAGCTGTTTGCCTTCTCACACAGAACCCCTTCTCTTAATGCCTCATCACCCAGACTTTCACCTCAACACAGGAAGCTAGCCTGGCTTATATTTTAACACTTGCTAGATCCAGAGGTTAGATTAGAAGGATCTCATATAGAGCCTACTTTCTCCCCACCAACTCATAGCAATATGTAACTGTTTCTAGATTTAGTATTCAATTTATGTAAAACTAAGGTAGATAGAGCTGCTTTCGTATTGTTGTAAGCATGGTTAAAAACATTTAACTGGATTACTTATTGAAATCTGTACAATAGTAAAATTGGCTGTTAAAATTTTCCAGATGGTTCTCTAATATCCCCTCCATGATTTCAGATCCTGCTTGAAAGCAATCAGTGTTACATTGCCAAGAGTGCCATTTATGCAGCCAACCACATTCTAGCTAAATGAATTAAAAACCATTATGGAGTCCTGTTTCATAGCCCAGGAAAACCCCCTCAAGTAATAATGTTGATGATTCTGTGAAGAAAAGCAGTCTAGCTTTGGCTACAGACCTTAAAGTATTGTTCCATGACAGTGCAAAAGCTTGCATTTCATGCTGTGGAGGGAGGGGTGTAGAAAGAGTTGTGGCTGAAAGAGCTATGCTGTGGAGGAGTGTAGAAACAAACATGGCTGTGTTTACTCTAAGGTAACCTGTAGCTCTATCTAGTGGGTAGTAAGATTTCAGGTGTTCTGCTGGAGTGGTAGAGCTTGTTCATTTGAAATCTCTTTGTGTGTGAAATGGTTTTTATTTTGAATCAAATAGTTGTTTAATAACACAGTCTTGTAGCATTAGGAGGCTTTGCATGCATTGTAATCAGTGGACTCAGGTATGCCTAACTCATACTACGATTGGGCTATATAAAAGTATCAGTTAGTTTTTGAATGGTAAAGTCTTCCTAACAAAGTGAGCAGTGAAACTGTAAATCAAATAGGGTGGCCAGAGAATATTAGTAGTTCTTATTTGGTGGTTACTCTTCTGGGTTAATTTTATTTCAGTTAGATTAACATTTAATATTATTCCTAGAGGAGTGTGTCAGAGATGCTCCTTTCATCTCAAAAGTGTTTCACAGATACTGTAAATGTTTCTGGAAAGTGCACCATTAATTTATTGAAACAGGAAGTGTGATTTCCACCACCACCTTTTGCTGTACATTCTAGGGCAGGGAGGTCCAACCTTTCAGACCAAGTGGGCTGCAAGAGTACTTGACACGGAACCCGCAGGCCACACCCTGCATTGTTGTGCTGTGGGGGGAGGCCAAAATTTGAGCCCTTCCGAGCCCTGACGCCTCCTTCCCAAAGCCTCACACCTTGTTTACCCAGTTTTGGGAAAGCAGTGCAAGGGGGGGGGACAAAGATAATGTTGTGGGCCCTCAAAAAAGGTCTCAAAGGCTCCTTGTAGCCCTCAAGTCGTGTTGGATCAACCAGTTTTAGGGAAATCAGTTGTTCAAAGCACATGCTTTGGGAATCAGAGGTACAGAACAATGTAGAACAAGCTGAGCACCTGCACCCCTTGCTCTAGGAAAGTTGCTGGGGATAATCTACATTCCACCTCTTTACAGATATATTTTTTCTAGTGTTATTGCTCGTAACCTTTGTACATATCACAGTTCTGACTTGAAAGTATGGGTAAAAATGGAGTGTTTTGTTCAGGGTAATTTCCTTAGTGTTGTGGAATCATACTGCGGCATGTGAAAGTACAAGTTAAATCTAGAAATGCTTAACCTTCCACAGCTTTTTCTTTCTTTCCAAATTTCCTGGATTAGAAGGCAGCAAATGCTAGTTAATTGACATTGCTATGCTTAAAGGGGTTTCAGTTGTTCTACCCTAATAACATAAAATTGTGCTGAAGCATTCTGAGTAGCAATTCAGAAAAGCAAATGGGACTAATTTTAAGGTAATAGAATTTCTGTTCAGTTATTCTTTAGTCATGAATAAATATTCATTGCTAACTGTTACTTAGTGGTTTATACTTTTCATTTATCTTAAACCAAATGTTGTCAAACTCTGTATCTCACCAATCTTTTTCTTTTTTTGAAAAGTATGGGAGGTAAAATACCACCAGCTCCATGCAACACTTCTCAGGAAGGAGCTGCAGAAGGAGCTGCGGAAGGAACACATGAGGTAAGAGAGAGGCGCTTGTTAGGATTATGGCTTTTATGTTTGTACATACAATTCCTAATGTAGGGTGCAATTTGATCTAAAAAAATTGACCTGCATCTCAACTTTGTGCAATAGTATGGATGCTGTCTTATAAAGAGGGGGGTTGGACTCGATGGCCCTTGTGGTCTCTTCCAACTCTATGATTCTATGATTCTAAATCACAAATGGGGAGTTGCCTGTAGTCCAAGTGGGAGATAACCAGAGCATGTACCGCTCTGGCAAGACATAATGCAGGCAGGTAGGGTCTAGGCTGGCTTACCAGATGGAGCTGATAGACATCTGCCCTGGACACAAGTGTGTGTCTCTCCTTCATGTGTCAACAAGATCATTAGTAATTACTCAGGCTTTCTTTGTGCATACCTAAAGATGCATGTTGGATACTACATCCTTTGTTGATTCCATGATAATCATTTTTTGAGTACATAAAGGGCCATTAGCCTATGCAGAAAAATCATTTGGGAAGATATAGTATAATGATTAATTTCCCTTTTATACGAAACCCTTGTTGAGAACCAATTTTACCCGCAACAAAATCTGGGAATCTGGGAATTAAACAGGGATATGAACATTGAAGAAGATAAATTGAACAATTTATGGACAAAAGCACTATATAAATCTCTGTCAGCAGCTGAGATACATTTCAGACACTGTGATAAATCAGTATATCACGATATTTAGCTGCTGATATATTATGATGTTGAAAACCAGATATCGCCCAGCCCTAGTCGTGGGTCAGCCAACGTGGAGGAAAGGGTAAGAGCAGGAGAGCTTGCACATGTCATACACATTACTTTTTTGGGAGGTAGCTAGAGATGATGCATTTTCTCCTCCCTCCACTGTCCCCCGAACAGGAAGTCACCCCATTATGTTTGTCGGCTTTTTAAAAGTCTTTATGCCTTCCGAAGTGGTTTGTCATGTGGCAAAGGCTTCTGCTCTTTGGAAAGCAGAAGTCTAAAGTTCCCTTGGGTGTGTAGTTAGGTTGCATAGTTCTTTGAATCCTGACAACTAGCAGTAGTGGTGCTGATGATTGCTGTCGGTGATAATCAGACTCTGCTAACAAACACTTCATTGGTCAGATATGCTGCTTTTCTGATGGGGCCCCTTGCCCTATGTTTCAGTGTTACTTATATATGTTTCCAGATCTTCCCAGATGAATTGTAAAACAGTAGAAAGTCTGGATTTTCCAGTAGTTTGTAGCAAGCAGAAGTTAAATAACCAAAATATAATAATTACATTTTTGAGATATTCACCTTTTAAATTTTAAACTTTCCAGCTGGAAAAACAGTGCAACAGTTCTCCAATTCAGTCCCTGAAAATAATTTATTCTAGAATTGTCTGAACATCCTACAATACCACCCTAAGCAAAGCTTTAAATGAGCATGCCAGTAATTTGATATCCTTTTCATTAGGCGAAAGCAGAAGAAAAGAAGCCCGAGGAACCGCCAAAGCCATCAGAACCCGAGAGTGAAGAGAGTGATGTGGGTGAGTTATTCAGTACTATATTGCATGGTTTCCATGTTGTAGATGCAATGTTTTGGCTTCATTTTTCCTATTTAGCCTCTTATGTGGAATAACTAGGATTCTTCTAATTAGTGGTGATTTTGTTTGCAGAAATTGATAATGAAGGAGTGATTGAACCAGACAGTGATGAACCTCAAGAAATGGGAGATGAAAGTCTTGAGGTAATAAGCTTAATTGAGATTGGAACTGTCTCTCTTTGTAAAACCTCATGTAGCTTTTTCGATCAATCAATCAACATTTCTGGATTGCACAGCATGAAAATTTCTTTACAATATTTAAGAGCTATCTAAACAAATCCACCATGATACAATCTGTACTAATATATAGGAAACCAATGCAGAACGTGGATTTCAAATTACCCTTTTAATGTTAAGAAAAATAACTGATATCTTAGAAAGATTGTTGTGGCCAAAACAAAGGTGGATCTGGCCATCTCATGGCTGCACATACACTTCTGTATCACATACATGTGCAATACGCCAGGCAGAAGAAATAAAGCAGTCCTGTTGCTTGCGAAATGGAGACAAGGAGCTAGTGGGCTAGCAGGAAGAGCTTGCTGAGCTGGATCGCACCAGCAGACTGCCAGTGCACCAGATGTGTTCTACCATAACTAAATAGTCACTGATCTAAAGGATGGAAAAATAAATAAAAAGTTAAGACAATTTCAACTAACCTTCATAGTCTGTGTGGCTTTTTAAAAAGAAGAAATTTATTGTTGGTAGATATTTTTCTAATTGGCTTTAAGTAGTTTTGAAACACATATCCCTCTGCTGAGATTCAGTTGAGTTGTATATTGATACTCTAGACCAGGGGTCAGCAACCTTTTTCAGCCGTGGGCCGATCCACCGTCCCTCAGACCATGTGGTGGGCTGGACTATATGGGGGGGGGGAAATGAATGAATTCCTATGCCCACAAAAAACCCAGAGATGCATTTTAAATAAAAGCACACACCAGGCAGGCCCCACAAATAACCCAGAAATGCATTTTAAATAAAAGGATACAATCTACTCTTTACATGATTCCTGGACCGTCCACAGGCCGGATTGAGAAGGCTATTGGGCTGCATCTGGTCCATGGGCCTTAGGTTGCCTACCCCTGCTCTAGACCTTTTAAAATTTCTAGAATTAAGAATGCTTTCCAAATAGTTTGTGTGAATTTGAGTCACTTTGTTTCTCTCTCCTTTAGGTAACGGAAGAGATGATGGACCAGGCGAATGAAAAAAAGATGGAAGCTATTAATGCACTAGGTGAAGGTGAGTTCTTTATAAGGAAAATTAATTGCCTGACAAGCTTTTTAGAGGTAAACAAAATATGTAGTCTAGTATACTTCTATTTTTTAGGGTGGGTTGTTCCAAATTCACCATAACTTCGATTCAGATAGTGCAGTGAATGACTGTCTTTAAAATAATTTCATTTCCCATTTGATCCAGAAAAAGAATAATTTTATTTAAAATGCTTGAGACTAAGCATCTTGTCTTGATACCTAAAATATGATGTTATAGCCACTAGACTATGGGTAGGCAAACTAAGGCCCGGGGACTGGATCCGGTCCAATTGCCTTCTAAATTCCACCCGCGGACGGTCCGGGAATCAGCGTGTTTTTACATGAGTAGAATGTGTCCTTTTATTTAAAATGCATCTCTGGGTTATTTGTGAGGCCTGCCTGGTGTTTTTACATGAGTAGAATGTGTGCTTTTATTTAAAATGCATCTCTGGGTTATTTGTGGGGCATAGGAATTTGTTCATTTTCCCCCCCTTCAAAATATCGTCTGGCCCCACATAAGGTCTGAGGGACGGTGGACCGGCCCCCTGCTGAAAAGGTTTGCGGACCTGCGGACTAGACAAACTTTCTGGGGAGAGGAATTCAGTAACCAGGATGTCAGAAGCATTGCCTACCACTTGATTGCTCATGGTGGTGAAACTCTGAGAAAGGCTTCTCCGTCAACCTGCATGGGAAGATCTCAGCTCCCATGTAGATTGACAGAGAAGAAGTAGTCCTTAAGGGACCAGTGTTTCAAACTGTAAAAGCCTTTAAAGCAAGGTTAAAGAGAAATCTTCTTTATGTTATGGGCCACTGACCTGCAGGTAAAAAAAAACTGGAGGGCCAGGCAAATTGCCTCTCACTCATCAGGCTCCCCTCCCATGCAGGTCCTACCAAGGTGTGTGTGTGTCTGCCTCACTCTCACAGACTATTTTTCTCTCCCCCCCACCCAAGAGGCAAGGGAGGAAGCGCATGTTGTTGGGCTCCGTTGCCTAAATGCAATCCATATACATTTCACATAGTCATTCCATAGGGATACCACAGTTGACGGTATCAAAAGATGCTGAGAATACTAGGGGTATCAAAAGGGTTGTATTCCTCTTCTCTTGGCACTAGTTATCACAAAGGGTGATCAATGCGGTTTCTACAACAAAACAGGACTTGGAACCAAGTTAAATTTGTCTAGAAAACCCTACGAATACCTGGGGTTGCACAGCTGCAATCCACTTGAGTGCCTTGTCCCAAAAGAGGATGTCTGCAACTTGCCAATGAGACAAGACTGATGGCACTATGTACCATTCCCTTTATTCCATATGTCCAGTACTCCTAATTAAGACAAGTATATCATGCAGAAGACAGAAGTGCCTGGCGTGCTCTGGTCCATGGGGTCACGAAGAGTCGGACACGACTAAACAACAACATATCATGTAGATGTCTTCTTTGGGGGTACAACTGAAGCCTTATTTATATTTCCAGGTGAACTTCAGAAAGCCATTGATTTGTTCACAGAAGCCATCAAGTTGAATCCTCAACTGGCTATCTTGTATGCCAAACGAGCCAGGTGAGACTTTAAATTTGAAAACAAGTGCATTAGAGGATGCCAAACTACATATACCCAAACACAGCTTAGTCTAGACTAATTAACTCCAGAATTCTCTTGCTAAATGAATTGTTAGTAAAATGTACATATTGTACAAAATGTGACAATATGCCTTGACCTGGCTGCAAAAAAACTATTATGCCTCTTGTGCCTCTTTGTTAAATCTATTTTGATAAGCTCCTGTGCAAGCCAACATACAGTCTTTGACATTTTGAGGTGCTGTTATTCACCTGAAAAGTCCTGTTTGTGGTTGTGGAATAATAAGTGTAAATGTCAGTTTTCTAAATTGCTATGTGCTCATGGCTGTGTTTTCTTATGACCCTGTTCCATGTTCTCCTTCCCATATACCTCTTCTCTTTCCCTTGTCCTTAATGTTACCATACCTGTATACATAAAATCAGATTACAGAATGACATTATGAAAAAGCAAGCATTTTTATTTTTCTTAGCACACTTGGACATAATTTAGATGTCATATTCCTAATTTTGATTTTTGTCTTGAGTAAGACAGAGTAAGTATGTGTATTTATTAAAGGACTTAGCTAAATTAAGTTGGAGGTTGAGATTCTGCTTAATGTTGCTTCATAGAAGTAACTGTCAGATAAAAATTGAAGCCATAGGTGATTGATGCCATTAATACCAATTTTAGAACAAGAAAAATATATAAGCCATTAAACCACATTATTATTGAATTTTTTAAAATGAGCATTAAAAGCTCAACATACGTGTTAGAAGAGGATGTATCCAAATTACTGAAGCAGCTTGCAGTTTTTGGGGAAGTGGAAGGGGAAAAAATATGATTAGGCAGCATGACTGTCATGTAGCTTGTAGCATCTCTAGACTCCATTCTGAGTACCCAAAAATGTGCAGCTGATAGTTCCTTAAACATATTTGATTTTCTTGTTGTCAACAGTGTCTTTGTGAAAATGCAGAAGCCAAATGCTGCCATCAGAGATTGTGATAGAGCCATTCAGATTAACCCTGATTCAGCACAGCCTTACAAATGGCGAGGGAAAGCCCACAGGTAAATAAACTAACCTCTCTTTACACTGTACTACTCTGATTAATGAAAATACAAACTTTCCAGTCTGGTTTGCTGTTAAACATAATCCAGTTGCGTAGCTGGTATTTTTTATTAAATTGATTCAACTCGTGAGTGTCTGATTTTATAACTAAATTGTTGCAATCTGCCCCAATACCTTATTGTGAAGGGCAGGTAAGATAATATTAACCATATATAAGTGCACATTTTTGTACTGTTCTGTTACCACTATAAATGTAAAACTTGAAATTAAGGGACGGTTTGGATTTGAAAAAATACAAGTACCATAATAATGAAATGGAAAGTTTCTGTGTGGTTTTCAAGCTGTGCATATCTATGGGTTTTCTTTTAGCCCAAGAATGACGAACATGCGGCCCTCTGGATGTTTTTGGACTCAAAGCCCCCATAATCCCCAGCCAGCATGATCAGTGTTCAGGGATGGTGGGAGTTGTGGTCTTCAGAAGTTGTTGGACTAAAGGATGCCCACCCCCATTTTATGCCATGGGTTAAATCTGATTTTAAAATGTCTTGCATCTTGTCATTGCCAGGCTGTTGGGTCACTGGGAGGAGTCTGCACATGACCTGGCATTAGCCTGTAAACTGGATTATGATGAAGATGCTAGTGCCATGCTGAAGGAAGTGCAGCCCAGAGTGAGTGACAACAGGAATACATATTTATTTTCTTACATTTTCTATCCTGGCTTTCTTTTTTTGTGGAACCGAACACAGTGTATATGTGATTCCCCAGAGCTCCTTAGCTTGAACAGAGTGGTGGCCTCACGTGCCTTCAGGCTGTACCTTGGGACATCAATAATTTATTGCCTTGTTTATGGTTTGTCTTCTGTGGTGTTAGGCAGAACTTATTTCAGAAACTGGTGTCGGAATTATGCATGGCCTCATAGTTCAAAACTAAGGATGCTGTGGTTCCATCCTCAAACTTCCAGACGATTGCTGGAAGTAGACAAGTTTGCCATGTGTCCACTGCATGTCTGTGAGTAAGCTCCTATAACATCTGAAGGGGAAATGTGTGTGTATGATATGGGCATGTGTTCCCAATATTTGTGGGAAAGGAGCAGTGGGAAAACTGTAGATACATCTGCTGCATAAAATGTGGATCATCCAAGATCATTGCATTGGCTAGAACGCATTTTATTTTTTTTACTGATTTGCAGCATTGCAGCATTGCCGCATGGGAGTGGTGTCAGCTGTGATTACAAACAGTTCAAAAAATTCTTAACTTCAGCCTTGTCTCTAGAGAATCACTCCTTGTTTTTGCAAGCTGGCCTTTATATTCAAAGAATATTTTTGAATAATTGTTTAACTGTACTGTTTCATCTGGTCTGGCATTCTGTAGATCATATGTGGAGACCTTTGGCCCTCCAGATCTTGAACTAAACTCCAGTCTTCCTGACCATTGGCCATTCTTGCTAGGGGTGAAGGAAGTCTTAGTTCAGCAGTGTCCATAGGGCCAAATGTTTGACCTTCCTACTGTAAGTTTAGGATTGACATTAGCAAGGGATAAATCTTAACCTTGTACAAAAGGAAGACCCATCAAGTAGGTCATAAATTTTGATATCTCATAATCATGTGTATAATTGAACATTTCTGAAGCTTTGATGTGACAGCCTGGCTTCTGCTTCCTCTCCCTGCCAATGTGTATCTGGAGCTGCTCTCTCCACTGTATTATTTCCCACAGATAGAATGAAAATTTGATTCAACAAGCCTAAGTCTTCCACATACTCTTTTTACTTCATTGACAACTCCTAAAGACTGGCATATGTCTCCCCTTTTCCATGGCTTTTATGGATGAAAAGAAGAGAAGGCATTTCAGAGTTGTAGGAAACGCCTCTGCTCTGTCCATACTCATTGTTACAGTCTCCATGTCTATTGCTTTATTGTTTGCCACATGAAGAGGAGTGGGGATGTTTAGGAAATGCCTGTTGTTGCTAGGTGGGCAGGACCAACTCCTGTGAAGACGCCTTAGGGCAGTTCCCTCCTCCCACTCATTGAAACTGCAGCACAGAGAATGATAATAAAAACATGAGCAACTAATTGAAACAGTATAATTTCACAAGACAGAGGACCAAGTAGGATAGGCTAGTCTCAGCCACAGGGATTGAAATTAGCAGGGTGCCAGGCACATTTCACGCCCAAAGATTCTCCATTTGCAAAAAGCTCAAAAGGTCTAGGTGCCATTTTTTGTGCCTGGCTGATACTCAAGGATTTCTGAAATGTATATGCTTTGAAGCCTCAAAGTATATGTCAGGGATAGCCAAAATGTTAATAAGGAGTTTAACAGTAAAGAGTAGGGTGTGGTGTACCAATATTTTTGTTGTAAGCACCAAATGAAACATGTATTAACAATTTCTGTTAAAATGTGATATTAACAATGTGTCACTTATGTGATTTGTGTATTAGTTCATGTGTATCAAAATAATAACTAAAGTGTGTTGCCAAAATTTGGCTCCTAGCTTTTCTATCCCAGTTTCTAGCACTGCTGAGCCAGGGCAGACTTAGAATCCTAGAATTGTAGAGTTAGAAGCACGAGGGTCATCTGGTCCAACCGCCTTCAATGCAGGACTCATTTGCCCAAAGTCAGGCTTGAACCAATGATCCTGAGATTAAGAGTCTCATTCTCTGCTGACTAGGCTATAGTTGAGACTTGACCTAGTTGGGAGCCTACTACTGAAAGTCTCTTTAAAGTTTTTGATAAAAGATGCAGAAAGGCGTCCTTTATAATATCTGGAGAAGCATCTGGAAGCTGAAACCTATGAAAAATAGTGTAATGGCTTCTTTAAGTATCAGTGTTATGGATACTAGGAGCTTTTGCTGCCAAATACTGATGACAACTGAAGGCATGTTTTTTTCAATACATCATGTTTTGAGAAGCCTAGTTGATACCACTGACCCAAAATGTGATACCTCTAGAGCCTAAAGTTTTGTATGCCAAGTGTGTAGTATACTCCCTGGTATTTTACATTTTGAACATTGGTTTTAGCATTTCTGGCTTCTAAATATGCTATGTTGTCTAGATCAAGGGTGGCAAATTTGCAAGCTAGCCTTGGCCTGCCAAGCCATTTCTGGTGACCTACCACCCCTTGGGAAAATTGACTTATCTCCTCCATCCACAGGAGTGCCTGTTCACCAGTTAACATGGTTCTATTGCTAAGGGGTCAAGCACTGCAGAAAGAGGAAGGTTGGTCAATTCTTTCGACCACAATGCTGGGTTAGGAGAGGATCCTAACCCAATGTGGCCCTGAGGCTGAAAAATGTTAAAACACTCCATTATTGATTAAGACTTTTTAAGTGGCAGTCTTCATCCTTTAGCTTGGCTTGGCCAGAACACTATAAGCAATCCTCTCAAAATATTTTTACACATGAGTTGTAGTATAAACTCCTAGATAGGTTTCCAGACTTTTAAAGCCTGGATAATTGTTTTCACTATGTTCACTCATACCATCAGCAGCTTAAGGCTGCAAGTTTTGCCCTCTTGTGAAATACTGACTTCATATCCTGTGGGACCCAGCAACATCTTGAATCTTAAGTTGCCTGTTGAAGAGAAGGTATGTGTCTTAAATATCTAATTTTCAGTACTAGAAAAGAATTGGCAGAGTACCAAAACAATTAAAACTAGTTGAGGTAGGTAAAGTGCTAAGATGGTATTTTAAAGATGCTCTGGATTCATATGACCAATACCCACCCTCTGTGCTTCAGGCTCAGAAGATTGCGGAACACAGAAGAAAATATGAACGAAAGCGTGAAGAAAAAGAAATCAGGGAAAGGATGGAAAGAGTAAAGAAAGCTCGAGAGGAACATGAGAGAGCTCAAAGGGTGAGAGCTTAATAAAGCATGTACAACAGGAAAATAACCCAGCATAACTCTATCCAAAAATGTGCATGGAAATAGGCTAAAAAAGGGGCACTTCTACAGTTTCAAATGCTAACCTATATTTTAGAATGTCTGTCTTTAACTGAGTCTGTATTTAGTTGCAGAGAACTTCAAAATGATAACTATTTTTTGTGCAGGTAACTCACATCTTACACTTATTATACGTACTTAACATGATCACGGCTTTATGCACATCACCAATTTTCTTTTTATTTATTTATTTTAAATACCATGAAAATGTGATGCAAGGGGTGGAAAGGGGTGGCTGAGCAGGAAGAAACTGCAAAAGATCCTGGTAGTCTTTGTGAAAGTGTTTGAGTGTGGTTGAAGAGTCTGCAGAGTATGAAGAAAAGGCAGAGGAGGTAGCAGAGAGTTAGAGTGGCTGATTGGTGGAGACCAAAGAGACTTGTGGAGAAGTTTGGAGAGACATTGGGGGAGGTTGGAGTGTGGAAGAAGCAGTTGGAGAGGGAGATTGAAGGAGGTTGGAGAGACATCACAGGAGTTTGGAAGAGGTGGTTGGAAGAGGTCTGAAGGACTTGTGGAGGGACTTGGAGAGACATTGGAGGAGACTTGGAGGATTGTGGATGAGGTGGTTAGAGCTGCAGAATGGCCGCAAAACACAAGGCATCCTCATTATCATCAGCTGCTGAGAAACGAAAGAATAAGTGAAGGATGGTTCCCACACTGGAAAAGAAGTTGGCTGTGCTGAGCTGCTTGAGAGCTGGCATGTCTGTGTGTGCTGTGGCACACAAATATGGCCGGAATGAGTGCAGCATCCATGCCATCAAGGTGCATGAAAATGAGGTCCATGGAGGAGTGGCAGTAAGTGCATCCCTGGCTGCAAAGGTGACCAGCCAAGTGCAAGACATGGCTTTGGTGAAGACAAAAAAGGCACTGAACTTGTGGCTGGAAGACAAGAACCAGAAACATGTTGCTATGGATGGCAGCTTCTCGTGCCACAAATCTCTCAGCCTCTGTGGCCACAGTAAACTTTCCACTACAGTTGGGAATCAGCAAGGAATTTAAAGCCAGCTCAGGTTGCCTTAAGAGCTTTAAGATCTGTTTCAACCTGAAGAATGTCCAGGCAATAAGGCAGGCTTCATCTGCAGACAAAGAGACTGTGAAAACATACCCTGCACAATCAAAGTAGCTGCTGGACAAGTCCTGTCTTCCAGAGCAAGTCTTCACTTTAGACGAGACAGGACTTCTCTGGAAGAAAATACCTGAGCAGACTTGCATTGCCAAAGCTGAAAAGCAAACCCCTGGCTTCAAAGCTGGAAAGGATAGAGTAGCTGTGCTGCTCTGTAGCTATGCAGCTGGACACTTAATAAAGCCATGCTTGCTGTACAGGTCTCAAAACCCCTGTGCAAAAGGCAAGGAGAAGAATACTTCCTGTATTTTGGTAATTTTGGTATTTTGGTAATCCAATGAAAAGGCCTGGGTGACATCATCATTTCTAGACTGCCTCCATAACTGCTTCTTTCCAGAGGTGAGACAGTTCCTCAGAAAGAAACAACTGTGGTTTAAAGTGATAATGCTTATGGACAATGCTGGGCATTGAAGGACTCTGCTTCACACACAGCAAGGTAGCCCCCCCCCGCCCCCCCCCCCCGCATAGGACATCCCTCATCTAGCCTCTGCATCAAGGTGTGATCCACTGCTCCAAGACTACTCACACGAAGCTCATCACCTGGATTATCAATGCAATGGATGCTGATCCAGCTCTTGATTCCACGGTATGCTGGATGTCCTTCAGCGTTACCCATTGCGTCACCCATTGTGGATGCAATCAAGCCTGAAACAGTGAATGCATGCTGGTGGAACTTGTGGAAGGAATGTGTGCATGATTTCAAGAGATTTTCAAGCACGGTCACTGAGGTGGAGGGCATTGTGCAGATGGCTAGGCAAGTAGGTGGTGATGGCTTTGTTGGCCTCATCCAGGAAGAAGTAGAAGAACTAATTGAGGGCCAACAGGTATTGACTGCTGAATAACTAGAGAGAAACTGGTCAGATCAAGTTTAGAATGTGAAGATGAGGATGGAGAGCAAGTTGGAACCTGCAGAAATTTTCTCAACTCTTCCAAGTCATAAAGCACACAAATGATCTGATTGCAGAGTTTGACCCCCTCATGGAACTCAGCCTCAAGATCATCTGTGGGATTACAGACACTGAGACCATGCAAGGAAATGTTTGATGCATTCAAGAGACAATAGTGGCAATTGTGCTCATGCAATCCACCCCTAGATCTGAACCGCAGCCAAGCACTTCTTCTGGCTATCTGGCAACCCTCCATGTCCTCATATCATCCCCTAAAGCATCATTTAGCAAGGAAGAGGAGGAAGACTAAGAGCCTTATTTGTCACCCACTGATGAGTGCAGTGATTTATTTATTTTTACAGTTTTCTAGGGGTCGTTATGGCTTTGCGCTGCTTATATGTGCAATGGCCAAGAACATAACCCCTGCTGCGTAAGATGCGAGTTACCTGTAGTTTGAAGCCCAGTGCTATAAACACTGAGGGAGCAGCAACAAACTTGAGCATTAAAATAAATATCAGAACTATTTTCTTTTCAAAACTCACTCTTCCAGGGACCTAGAAATTCAGTATTATCCTGGAGTGAAGCAGTAGTGCAGAACCTAAGAGCATGTAGGGTCTATATAGTAGGCTTTGGATCCAGTTGTAATAGCCTTCTCAGCTTTCTATATCTAAGCTTGATTAGTTGGAGAGCATGTGAAGTTTTCTCATGATTTATTGATTGCAGGAGGAAGAGGCTCGACGACAAACGGGAGGACCTCCGTTTAGTGGCTTCCCAGGTGGCTTCCCAGGTATGTGTTCATTTCAAAGCATGAATAGCAACAGAGAGATGGTAACTTAATGGATCTGGGTCATAGCATTTTGTTTAACTTGCTACTGGGGCAAAAGAAAAGTTTTACTTATGTAAGTTTGGTTTTTCTAAGCAAGAGGGAAAGTTGTTTGGCTGTTGGAAGGGAATATCTGTATGTGAAGGGAACACATAACTACTCATAGGAACAAACACTCACTGTAGTGGCCTAGGAGACCATGAAAGTGACTTGGGGGCTGGAAAAGAGGGAGATGTTATTGAGACCTGAAGAGCCTCACCCATATCATCCTGCCCCCCCCCCCCACTCACTCCTTTGCAACCAAAGAGAAAGCCTTTCTGGACATGGCATGCCATCTGTAAGCATATGGCACATCCATATGCTGTAGGCACATCCCCAGAAAGGCTCACCTCACTGCTTTTAGGGACCAGAGAACCTCTTTTTATTCTTTTTGTATTTTAGGCATTTTACGGTCTTAACTGCTTGCTGTGTTTAAACTGTGGGTTGTTTTTTATGTGGTTGATTGTTTCTTAATCCTTTAATTTTATGAACCGCCCTGGAACCAAATCTAATGAAGGGTGGTAGATAAACAAACTTGCTAATAGCAAATCTTAGAAATCATGTACACTGCAGAATTGCTTGCCCATACAGCCTCCTCTCTTGTGTTTTGCTTTATTGGTAAGATCGTATAGAGTATGTACAACTTGCTGTGCTGCAGTAATCCTTCACATACAATTTGCTAAAGAGGCCATGATAATACATTCCTCTGTTTATGATAAGACAAAGCCTTGAGGTAGCATAACTATTTCACAGGTAACCTCCAGCTGAAAGCAACCATATTTGGACCCGGAAGATTAAGTGGGTATAGGAGTGGGTATTGGAACACAGGATAAAGTCTTGACCTTTGTTCAAGAAAAGTTTTAGTTCCCTTGCTCTCCTGGCTATAGGAGGCTTCCAAAGAATGGTAATATGTAAGGATGTATCACACATGTGAAAGCAGGATATGCTTTGCTGCAGGGTTTGTACCCACAGGTGCCATGGAGCCCCCAAAGGCCTTCATTGGCACCTGCAGGCATCATGCTGCCTGTGAGAGCTGGGCTGGTTTCCCTTGATACTGGGGCGGGGGGGAGGCGGGCTGTAGAGGATTTTTAATGGCAGAGCAGTTGCTTCAGCTGGAAAGGCTGCTTCCTTGCATTCTGGTTGGTTTGGCAGGATGTTTGAGCGGCGGGTTAGGAAGTGGCAGGGATGGCCCATCCTGTTTGCTTGTTGCCCACCAGCTATGTGGAACTGGCAGCAGGCACTTGTTGCTTGTTCACCCCATGTAGGGGCTCCATCTGTGTGTGTGATTAAGATGCACTTTGGAGATGGAGAAGAGGTATGTGTGACAGAGAAGGAAGCAGAGGTATGTATGTGGTGCAGTCTGTAAGGGTGGGAGGGCAGGAAGTACGAATGTGTGGTCTCAGAAAGAAAAATGGGTGCACTTGGACAGAGAGAGAGGGAGAGAGAGTTGTGTTTGAGTGGGAGTACATGGCATATGTGTGTATGAGAGAAATTTATGTGTATATGTGGTCTATTTGGATGTTCTGTGCATGCACATGCATAAAAGTGTGTGTGACCACTTTGTATATTTTTCCTTGAACTGCGGAATGCTCCCCATTACTAGACAGCAACATCACTGGTTTGTGCATGGGTATTCAGTATAGTGTGCAATCAGATCTAACAGGACATAGCTGACTTCCCATGGCAAGCATGAGATTGTCCAGGGGGTTGGGGAGAAAGCAGCAATGACTGTACTCACTCTAATTTTTTTGTTATGCCACACCCCTCATGACAACCATTTTGCATTATGCCACACACCCTATGGTAGCCATTTTGTGACTAGCATCCATAACACTTTCTCAAAATGTGGCCTCTGGTCCAGAAAGATTGTTGATCCCTGCTCCAAGTCTATGCTTTACATTTTCAGGTAATTTTCCTGGTGGCATGCCTGGCGGTATGCCTGGTGGCATGCCTGGAATGGGGGGCATGCCTGGTCTCAATGAAATTCTCAGTGACCCTGAAGTTCTTGCAGCCATGCAGGTGAGAACATAGAACAAGTAAAATAATGATGATTGAGAGATTTATGGAGCCCTGATTCTTCATATGAGTTGTGCTTGTTCTCTAAGGACCTTCCCCCAAATAGTTGATTATTCCAACATTCATTTATTTTCAGTCATTTTTATTCTGCTTTGAAAATGCCCTCAGGGTAACATGTGGCCTTTGTAACAAATGACACCTCTTAACAAGAGGAATCTTAACTGCAAGAAATACCACTTGATGTGGCTAAACAGCCTATGCATACAATTTTTATATAATTGTTTTTATATATTTTATATTAATTTTTATATAATTGTTTTTATATATTTTTATATTAATTTTATATATTTTTAAAACAATTATATATAATTATATAATTGTTCTCAAGGCCGATGGGGGTCTTGTCATCTGGACAGCCCAGGACCTCCATATATACTGCCGAGGTTTGCATCCCGGTGAGGTCACTTCAGTGCTGCCAACACAGAGGTTTGACTTCACCCCCAGAGATGCACTCCATTGTCTCTCAAGACAGATGGATGCCAACAACAACTAGCATATAGTTGATTTTATATTGTATTGTGGCCTTAACATGGATATGAAAGCCCACTTAATTTCATACAACAGTACAAGCCATTTCCCCTCTTTTTGTTTTACAGGATCCAGAAGTCATGGCAGCTTTCCAGGATGTTGCACAGAACCCAGCAAACATGTCAAAGTACCAGAATAACCCCAAAGTCATGAATCTCATTGGCAAACTATCAGCCAAATTTGGAAATCAACCCTAAAATCCCCTTCCATTGCAAGAGGTGGGGGATGTTGCAATAACACAAACCATTGTACCTATAATTCTCAGAAGAGAATTCGGGTGCTCTGGGTAGAATCCCTTTTCCTCCTCCCTCCGTGCTTCAGAAATGGCAGTCACTTTGATTGTATTCAGGTTTTATTTCAAAAAAATACATTTCCCCCTCTCAGCACCTTTGCCCAGGAGTTTGTCTTACTCAACAGTAGTGCAGTTTCTTTTAAATTTTTATTAATTGTAATCTTCCAGTAGATTGTACCAAAATGTATTGGGTGGGGGGGCTATTTTCAGAGGGGCGTGTTTTTTTTTTGTGTGTGTTTTTTTTAAGTAATAGTGTTGGGTTTCTGCTTCCCAGTAACTGAACTTCTTTGTGAGAGCTTGTAACAATTCTTAAGTTCTAACATAAGTGAGGATCAGTATTTTTTATTTTAACTGGAAGAAATAATACACAATTAATATTCTTTTTTATATATTCACAAGGGTGACTTAAATAGTTGCAATCAGATTTTTCACAGATCAGATCCCTGCAGCAGTGGGTTAGGCTTTTAATATGTTGGTACAAATGCTGTTGAGGCTGGACTACTTATACAATCAATGTTGAGCCAATTAACTTGTTAATTGGCTCTGTCAAGTTGTGTAGGGGGCAAATGTTTTTATTAACATTAGTCAGCTGAATAACTTCAAAAGGTAGGAGCCTTTCTGTAACTATTGAACATTATTCTTGGTTTAATTTCCTAATATTGTAGGAGGAAAACAAATTGGTTGTATTCATTCTTTAAATAATTCAGAATGAATATATACAGCATAGATCTTAAGATTGGTGAAGTTCTGGATTCTCATTTCATGGAAGCTCTAATGAACTTACATATCTTTTGCCAGAACCTTACACATCTTTTGCAGCTAGTTAGAGTATCAAATACTGATTTTTATAGGGCGTGGGGGGGGGGTTGTTTGTCATACTATCACATTGATACTTGTGGAGCTTCAGTTGAAAGGAAGAGAAGGAAGATCTTTGTTGGAATGGCAAATCTTCAGTATAATTACAGCATGTGTATTCATTGGACACTTTGCTGAAATGTTCATTGATAACTAATACAATTAAATCTGTTATTTTCTCTCTACTAAAATTTTGATTCCCGCTCTTAATGTTGGAAACCTTGTTATAATTACGTCTTGGTCTCTTCTAGGGCTTTTGAATGTTTCCTGTTCTGTGCTCTTGTAATTTTGTCTGAACCCATAAGTGATGTATGCTTTCTGTT
Organism: Podarcis pityusensis; assembly: GCF_964106645.2. Taxonomy (NCBI): domain Eukaryota; kingdom Metazoa; phylum Chordata; class Lepidosauria; order Squamata; family Lacertidae; genus Podarcis; species Podarcis pityusensis. The sequence goes on along the minus strand of NC_138035.1, from coordinate 32,086,071 downwards.
TGTTTAAATCTGAACAGATTTAGGAACTCACTTCTAAAAATAAACTCCAGAAAGTTTTTTCCTTCTTCATACAATAATAATCTCATTGAATGAAAAAATATGAATCCATTTTTGCTTAAGAATTAGTTCTGAAAATACTTCTAGTTGCCTTTAAAAACAATAAAGACTGGTTTTGAATAATCTTTTTTGTTAATTATTGCATAAGTGGTGCTCATATATGCCTTAAAACAAATTCATGGGAAGCTATTCCAGGTTTTAAGTTGGAGGGGTTATTACCCCTCTATTGTTGTCCATGCTGGGTTGCTCAACCATTGCTACTGTGTCTTTTCTTTTAGCAGATCAAGATGATCAGGTGACAGCAAAAACTGCAATGTTTTTAGCGGAGGCAATTAGAATAAGATGTAAACCCCCCAAAATGTATTTTCTATAGTTAAGTTTTTACCTCTATCTTCAGTAATAATAATAATAATAATAATAATAATAATAACAACAAACCTTTATTGTCACCACACTACCTGTGTGCAGTGAAATCAAACGAGCCCCCCCCCCCCATACACTCAGTCTTGTTCGCACTCTGTGTGCTTGTCGGAAGTCAATTACACCACTATTTTTTCACATTCAGCAGCCCACAGATAAAAACTGTTCTTTAACCTGTTAGTGCGTCTGACTATACTTCTGTATCTCCTGCCCGAAGGTAGGAGATTAAAGAAGTGCTGGCCAGGGCGTGAGTCATCCCTTTAGTGCTATGGCTAGTAGCTGATGCAAATAAAGATTCTTCTCATTCTGCAGCTTCTTTTTAAGTTATCTCAGCAGTTACAATCTCACCAGTCTAGAAGCAGTCTAGAATCCTGTCGATGAGGGGAAATCTAAGGCAAATCAGAATACAAGAGCCTGCTGAATGAGCCCAAAGGCCCACCTGGTCCAACGTCCAGTTTTCACATAAGTGGCTCATGGGAAGCCTGAAAGCATGGGACGCTTGAGCACAACTTTCCCCACTTGTTCCTACAAATGCAGATCGGGTATTGTGCGGCACTTGTAGGTGTGCCAATCGAAGCGGCCGAGCAGCCACACCCAAGGCCATCTCGCAGAAGTTTAAAATAGATAAAGGCCAAACTGCAGCGCCCTCGGTTTTTGCCTTTCCCTGCCAAGGCTTCTTTTCCGCGGGTGCTCACTCTCTCCTGCAGGCCTGACAGGACTTGCCAGGCAAAGTTTTACTGCCTGCCCTCGCTGTACAGTGGTACCTCAGGTTAAGTACTTAATTTGCTCTGGAGGTCCGTACTTAACCTGAAACTGTTCTTAACCTGAAGCACCACTTTAGCTAATGGGACCTCCTGCTGCTGCCGTGCCGCCGGAGCACGATTTCTGAAGCAAAGTTCTTAACCTGAAGCACTATTTCTGGGTTAACGGAGTCTGTAACCTGAAGCGTATGTAACCCGAGGTACCACTGTACACCCTTTTGACGCGGCTGCGCCTGTCCCTCCGCAAACCAGCCTGCTTCGAGCTGCTCTGCCCCCCTCACGTATTCCCCGCCCCCTCACTCATTGCGCGCCAGCCGTTGACAGACGAACCCTTTTCAGCCAACCGAAACGGCCGTAACCCCCGTCAGCCGAAACCCGCGCGCCTGAGCCGGGAGTAAAGAGGACACGCCCCTTTTTGCCTTGCGGGGGCGGGGAGGAGGACGGCAGCCGGCGAATAGCAATCCTCCTGCCGGGCGAGCCCTCCCACCTGCGCCGAGGTATTACGAGCCGCCGCCTGATAGGTGCGGAGCTGGCAGAAACAACGTCGCGGCGGCGCTGGAGCCACGTGACGCCGAGTGTCATGGAGCGGGGCGGTGACGGAGACGCCCGCTCTTCCTTGGCCAGCGCTTCCTTGGCTCCCGCGGCGCCGGAGGTTCAGCCATGGCCGTGGTGTTCTCTTACGAGAGCTTGGTCCACGCTGTGGCGGGGGCTGTGGTGAGTTTGACTACTGCAGCGGAGGTGGTGCGTTAGTGGGGGTTCCACGGCTGGGCTTCGGGGGCTGCTGGGCTCACTCGCCTCTCGCGCAATACTAGCCTAGGTGCTAAACTGCACCTGGTCGCCTGGGGATGAGTATTCGGGGCAGAGATCCCCCCCGCACTCGCACCAATTTCTTTTTTAGTGGGTGCCTCTCAACTAGTCCATGCCGCTCCGAGTGAATACAAACGGCCACTGTATGATTTTGCGTGGCCCCAGTTAGTATAGTCGTCGTCGGTGCTAAATGAGAATGGGGAGGATTTTACCGCTTCTGTATTCGTCTCCCTCACGGTTTTTGGGGTGTGTGTATTGCAATGATCGTTACTGTTACGGTGTGGTTATGGGGTAATTCTCCTCGCCCCTGGAATAGGATGCTACAGGTGAACTGTCCTATCGGGTGCACGTTCTGTTGTTACGCTATCACTTTGATTGCCTGTACTCGCCTGCCAGGGTTTTCTGCTTGGGATTAAAATACCTGCCTGGGGACAATCAAATGTCCAAATTTGCTGTTGAGCTGCCGAAGCAAAATCAAAGAGGGACAGTGTTCAGAAAGTGTAAAAGGGTTGGGGAATTGTCCTTTATGTTCCTACAGGATCAATATTTGTAGTAACCTAGAAATAGGTTGCTTATACCCAATCACTCTGTGCTGTATTGGGATGCCAGGATTATCTTTTTTTTCTATCTTCTATCTTTTCTATCTTATTTTTTTCTATCTTTTCTATCTTTCTATCCTGCTTTTTCTTGTTCCACAACTGTCTAAATGGTAAATATTTTCTTTGATACTAGTGACTTTGAGGCTGGAGTGCTGTTGGATGCAGCCGGCAAACCTGACTCAGGTCAACTGCACAGATCTCTCATACAAGATCAGGGCAGGTTACAACAATTTAAAATTCAATATTAAAAACAGATAAATGAAAATTTGTTACAAATACATATCCATAAAATGAGATTCTCTGAATCTCACAACTTCCCCCCATCCCCTCCATGGGTCTTATTGTCCACATTTCCAGCTACATGTTATTTCATAGTCTGTGTTTTGTATCTATCCATATTGTCGCAATAATAGGTTGGTTCCTGAAAACATACACCTCTGGTAACAAAGCCCAAGGTAAAAAGGTGTGCCTTTAACATTTGCCAAAAACTGCCCCACATAGAGTGCATTCCAGTAATCACATGCGGAAGTTGCCAGAGTATGGAGTGCCATGACCAAGTGCTCTCTGTTCAAAAGGACCATAGCTGGCAAACAAGATGGAGCTGGAAGTAGACATACCTAGCCACCTGGCTCTCAAGTGACAATCCAAGAGTACCCCCAGGTTACAAACCTCCTTCCATAGGAGTGCCACCCTGTCAAGAGCAGGTCATCTTTTCACCTCCTGGACTTAAGAATTGAAACACATAACACCTCTGTTTTTTCTGGAGTCAGTTTTGATTTGTTGGCCCACATTCAGCCCATCACTGCCCTCAAACACCCATCTAGTACCTTGGCCACCTCTACTGATTCAGAGTTAACAAGGAGATAGAACTGGGTGTCATCTGCATATGGGCAACACTTCACTCCAAAACTATTGAAGACAGTTCATATAAATGTTAAATAGAATGGGGGAAAAGATGTGATCCTGGGGCACACCACAACAAAGCTTCCATAAGTTATTCCCCCACAACTGCTTTCTGCAAATAGCCTGGAGACAGAGGCAGAATCACTGAAGGACAGTGCCCCAGCCCCCACCTTCTTGAGCCACTTCAAAAGAATACCGTCATTAATGGTGTTGCAAGCCACCAAGCCCAATAAAAAAGAGCAGGGTTGCACTCCCTCACATCTCTCAATGCAAGGTCACCTTCTCAGTGAAGGGTGCTTAGAGCTTAAGCTGGGGGTAGATGTAAATATCCCCCCACTCCCAGCCTGATAGCCCCTTGGTCAGCATTGTTGGCTCACTCAACAGCAGGCTCTATCTAGCTTCTAGGCATACTGTTTTATGTTTCCTGTCCTGTGCTCTTTTTTGGGAGGATGGATGAGATACAAAAATCACAAATTCATAAATATAAACAAGTTATAAAGCAATGGTCCCAATACACATGCAAGAGGGACATGGGCATGGCAGGGGGGCAGCTGGCCTCCCCAATTAAGTAAGTAAATAAGAATACTTAACCAACTGACTAATTGCATCACAGATAACTTGGATCTGCTCCCCAACCAGTGTTAGAAGCTGGGATAGAAAAGCTAGGAGCCAAATGGCTCTTGGGACCTGGGTTAAGGGCACCAAAACAGAATGTCTAGTCACCATTTTGGGGGAGGGGGTTGCCCACACTTTTTACTTATTATTTTGATAAGCATGAACTAATACAGAGTTCACATTAGTGACACATTGTTAATATCACATTTTTAACATGTTTAATTTTGTGTTTACAAGAAAAATATTGGTACCAAGCTTCAGTTTTCAAAGCATTCTACTCTTGTTAAACGCCTTAACATATTGTCTATCCTTAACATACACTTCGTGGCTTCAAAACACATACATTTCAGTAATCCTTGAGTGTAAGCCAGGCACAAAAAATGGCACCTAGACTTTTTGAGGTGCTCACAAATGGAAACTCTTTAGGCACAAAATGCACCTGGCACCCTCCTAATTTTGAATCCTGTCCCCAACGTAAAACCTTCCCCCCCCCAATAAATCCTGGCTATGTCATTTCTTACATCTTTCCATTGTGAGAACTGGCAATTTATTCCTGCATGCTGCTTCCTACTTAACCGATTAAAAAGTCTCTCGCAGAAATTGCTACTTGTCTTGAAATTATCTTCACAGCCACAAAGGCTATACATTCTTTGAGAAATGTGATCCTCAGGATTCTAGCAGACACCAGAGTCTTTATTGAAAACCAGATACTGTAGTTCTTGGAACTGAGCAGATTTTCCCCCTGTACTTTGTCCATAACATTCTGTTATCACTGGGTTAGGATACATTTGTAAATAATAAACTTTGTGGGACGACTTGTCGTCAATATACAGCTTAATACTTTTACATTGATGCCTGCAGCCTTAGTACTGAGAGGATCAATTAGTTTGTGTAACTTGTTGAAGGTTCAGTCAATCATTACTAGTCTTCATCTACCCATCCCACTAATACATTGTTCAGACTTGTAAAGGTGGAGCAGCAATTGGAGTGAAGTTGAGCTGTTTTATTTGCCCACTGACGAGGCTTTCAGAGCAACATTTTAATTTCTTTAAAGACTTTATAGGATTTAAAACACAAATTTCAAGCCCTTCCCTAACCATTTCTGAGAAGTCTTGATAATTCATAAAGAAATTAGGGTACTTTCTGCTCCAAACAGCTGCTGCTTAGATATGTGTTAAATGCACATTGTTGTTGTTTAGTTGGGGGTGGGGCTGCCCCTAAGTCCTTTCCACATGAGAAGGATCTGAATTTTTGAAGAATATAACTTGGGAGTGCCATAACATGCATATGGAGCCTAACCTAAACAAATAAAGAAAACACATTTACAAATGGTTCCCACTTGCCTGCATTAAGGCTACTTTCAGAACCAAGTGCAGGGGAAAGCTGGCTGTGCCCTCCAGATGTTTTGGGCTCCATTCAACTCCAGGCCAGCATGACCAGTGGTCAGGGATGATGAGAATTGTAATTCAAAGTGAAAGTAAAACTCATAGTTATCAAATGGAATTTTCTTTTCCTTGTCAATTTTTAAAGACTTCAACTGTTTATCTTGCAAAAACCTGCATTTTTAACAAGAAGTTCATTCAAATACAGAAATACTTCAAGGCTTGTTTGTGCAGATATTTGTTAATCATTGTTCTAGCTTTATTACAGATTTGTAAAAAAAACCCCATGTGGTACAGTAAAGTTAACTTTATTTTTAAACTTTTTAGGGTAGCATGACTGCAATGACTGTGTTTTTCCCCCTGGATACAGCTAGACTAAGACTTCAAGGTAAGCAAAGATGTACTAAGTAATCTAAGAAATAAAGATATTCATCTGGGCCCATAAGAAAATGTCAAAATCCATATTCGGACAATGCCTTCATTAGGTCAACAATAATAGTGTGGAATATTTCTTAAGAACTTTTAACCAGGCTAGATAGTAAAAGTAGAGTGGAGGGAGCTAACGAAGTTGGCTTATAGAATCTATGTCTGGTCAGTCTTGAAATGATGTGTAGGATGAGAAACCAGATAGTCAGATGAAGCTCTGATAGGTTCTCTGCAGGTTTCAGACTGCACCTTCAAAGCGTCTTGAGACTGGCCAGATGCATCCTCCTTGATTTCACCAACAACCAACTTTTTTTGCCCCTCTCGCATGTACTCTATTGACTATCTAACCCAGTGATGAACAGTTGGATCTTCCCCACCCCATACATGCCATCTTTTGATGGGTGGGTGGGAGCATAATGATGTCAGGTGACATCACTGTCAAAGTTCCAAGGAGGTTACTGTAATTGCCAGTCAGTGGATTATGGATTATTATTGCAACAACCTCCTTTGAAGATGCACTTTCAGTGCCAATCAGCTGATACGAAGTTCTGAGGAACTCAAAAGTTTGCACACTATTTTGTGATGTTCTGCTTGCACTAATCAATGTATTGCCCTAATATTCAAATATATGTTATGTTTACCCTTTGCGTATAATGTCTTATTGTTTTCCAGTTGATGAAAAACGCAAATCTAAAAGAACACACAAAGTTCTCTTGGAGATAATAAAAGAAGAGGGCATGTAAGTATAGAACCTTGTAACAAGCAGTATGTGAATATTCACAAATGTTGAGCATTCATCACGTCTTTGTCCCTCTACTTCACATATTGTAGTTTCTTAATTTGCCCAATATTTGAGGGGTATTGAGTTTCACACTAAAATGTATGAGCTCCTTTGCAACGAAGCTTTAAAAAAACAGAGTGCAATCTTTTTTAGTCACAAAGGCTTAAGTCTTTTTGGGTCATCTTAAGGCAAACTCCTTCATTAGAAAGGGGAGAGTCCAGTGATTAATAGCAGGCCTTTCTATAGCCTCTGTAACTCTTGTTGCACATAAAACGTGTAGAAACCAAGGGCATGCTTTTGAAAACCAGTCCTTTCAAATACTAATTAGAAACTTGGTGCCACAGATTGTAATTTGGAAGTGGGAGGAGGGAGTCCAATCCTTGTCCTTTTGTGACCTAATAAAAATGACTGGTTGAAAAATGGGAATTACTTAGAAAGTACAGTACAAGCAAGTTGATGTCATATTTGTATTGTAATTCAAAACACTGTAAAAACAAGGAATCGACTATTCCCGTTGCATGAAATACTTCTGCAATACCGTTCCATCCTTTGGAAAGGGCTGAAACACCTGTCAGAACCAGTTCCCCCAACCAGCCAGATGCTTCTGGACACAAGCAGGCATCTTTAAGGCCCTCAGTGTGAACTGAATAATTTTCTTAATTATTATAAGGAACAGTTGCAGTAACTGTCAGTTTAACAAACATGCATAATATGACAAGGAACTATTTCTGCTAGGGAACCTTGGGACACTGGTACTGCTGTTTCTTCCCATCCTGTCCATCAGTAAAACGTCTCTAGTTATTTGCACATTTATTCAGAAGTAAGTAGCACTGAATTCATTTAAAGTTATTCCCAAGTAAGTTTGTGTAGGATTCCGATTGTTAAAATATACTTTGTTGTACCTGCTTATAAATACTTATTTTATTTTGTAGGCAAACACTATGACTTCCCAGGTTCTGGATTAGGCTGCAGATGCTGTTGCTTTATTTCTTGCTTATTTAGTGATTGCATGATAGTTACTTTTTGCTTTTATTGCTTGTTCCTTAGCCTGGCACCATATCGAGGGTGGTTTCCTGTCATCTCCAGCCTTTGTTGTTCCAACTTCGTCTATTTTTATACATTTAACAGTTTAAAAGCTGTTTGGGTCAAAGGACATCATTCAACCACAGGAAAAGACTTGATTCTTGGGGTGGTTGCAGGTAATAGAATCCTGTCAGTTGTGCTACAAATCTGCTAAGATTTTAAGGGGTTGAACCAATTTATTACATTCCATGCATGTGCTTTTTATGCTACCTTTGCTACCTTATTATTATAATTTATATTACTCAAATGCATGTAACTTGTAGTGGATAGAAAAACATAGGTAAAATCTAAACCTGACGCACAGCCTCTTGAAGCATTACTTTTAAAAAATAATTCGGCATTTCTGATCTTCATTAAGAAGTACATGATTCCATGACCTAGATGAATGTGGGAGGCTTGCGTCAATCCAGGGAAGTTATTTGTGAGCACTAAGGTGTGTACCTGTTATGAAAATAAACTTGCTTTTCCTGCTTGCTTAAGCAATTTGTGTGTTTCCTCACAAGGCATTCTGCCAGCTATTAGTATGGTGCAGAAATTAGAGCAAAATCCTCAGTATAAGATTTCAGAATGTGTGTCTTCTGGGTTTTTTTGGGGGGGTGGGGGCATTGTATTTTTCTATATATCTTAATTATTTTGTACATTGGATCATTTTTGTACATGAAGATTAAACCTGCTTTTTAAAATGTTAGGGCTCTTTTTACTCAACTTTTTGTTTGTGTTGTCTTAGGTATTGTGAATGTATTGTTGACTACTCCACTCTGGGTAGTGAATACACGTCTGAAACTCCAGGGAGCCAAATTCAGAAATGAAGACATTGTGCCGACTAACTACAAAGGCGTTGCAGGTAGGCATTTGTTGTCATTTCTGTTAGTTTGCATTGGTACTTTTTAGTAGATTTGTGGACTGAAGGCTTTCATTTACAAAATGGATGCTATGGGCAGCTCTTGCTGTTCAGTTTATAGATACAAGCCCTTTTAAAACAGTGAGCTATCAGGAAAGACATATAACAGTAAGAAAGTTTATAGTGTATTACTCTGAGATGGGATGAGTCTAACTGTAACTGAAATTAAACATGTGTGCCAGCATATCCAACATTGACTCAGCCATCACTCTTTTCTGTTCTCCTATGCTCAATCCAGTCTCTCCCCTTTTAAAAATGAAATCAGAAAGTGCCACATAAATATTAATCCATTTAATAGTCATCTGTCCCCAACTTTTTTTTTTAATGAAATGGGGTTGGTTTCCAACAATGTGACCCCAGTAGCACAATGACTTCATCTTCTCTGTGTATGCAGTCGAAGGCCCCCAAATAAGTCCTGGGGTTTCCCCCAACTCACTGGAGAAGATTTGGGGAGGGGTGTGGGGAGAGGAGAGGGAGTGGACTTTCCTTTAGCACAGGCAGAAGGCCTTGTGCTAACTGGACAATCAGGATACAGCCCTGATAGTTTAAATTGCAAAACAGCTTAGAAATGGGAGGGAGGTTTCTTGGTGGTATTTTATTGGTGGGAAAACTGCCAATCAGTATTGGAATCAGGACTCCTAGATTACCTGTTGTTCTGTCCAGAGTTTTTGAAGGTATCGTTGCCATGATTACATTACAAAACACGTTCCATTACAAAACATGTCCTGGGTGAACTAAGTGATTGCTGCGTGTGATAAAAATGCTCACCCTAGTATCTTATCATTTCACTTACTGTATTTTTCGCCCTATAGGATGCACCGGCCCATAGGATGCACCTAGATTTTGGGAGGGGAAATAAAGGGGGGGGAAATATTTTTTCCCCCCAGGCACGGGGCGGGGGTGGGGGAAGCCTGTTCTGGGGGCTGGGGTCGGGGGAAGCTTCCCCCGACCCCAGCCCCCAGAACAGGCTGCCGCCCGCAAGCCTTGCAAGCCCGGCGGGACCTCCTGCCAGGCGTGCAAGGCTTGCGGACATCTGCCCGAAGCACGGGGCGTGCTCCGCAGCACGCCCCATGCTTCGCGCTGCAGGCTGCCACCCCAAGCCTTGCGCGCCTGGCGGGAGGTCCCGCCAGGCGCGCAAGGCTTGCGGACATCTTCCCGAAGCACGGGGTGTGCTTCACAGCGCGCCCCGTGCTTCGGGCTGCAGGCTGCTGCCCGCAAGCCTTGGGAGCCCGGCGGGCACTCCCGCCGGGCTCCCAAGGCTTGCGGATAGCTTCCTGAAGCCTGGAGAGCGAGAGGGGTCGGTGCGCACCGACGCCTCTCGCTCTCCAGGCTTCAGCGAAAGCCTGCATTCGCCCCATAGGACGCACACACATTTCCCCTTCATTTTTGGAGGGGAATAAGTGCGTCCTATACGGCGAAAAATACGGTAGTCCCCATAACTGTGTGAGAATACATTAGAGCAACATCTTGGGGACTGGGATGGATTAAGAGGATGAGCAGAATATGTGAAATGACATAGCTTAGGGTGCAAGATTGGGTTCAGCTGCAAGCTTCTGGTACAGAAAGTGATTGGGAAGAGAGAATACCATGTTTACTCTGATGTAAGTCACAATTAATTAAAACAGGACTTACCCTAGTAAGTGTGCATAGCACTGCCAATTCCAGTGCATGTGGCTTGATATATTTATTTGCTTTACTATATCGGACATCCTTTGCTTTTCGTACCAAGATAGTTGTAAAAAACAACAAAATATAAACAGTTTTTTTGAAGTGAACCTACTCTTGGCTCTCCAGGCAGGCAGTGCATTTAAATGCGCATGGACTGTGTATGTGTGTTTTCTTCAGGTGGTTTTGCCAAAGGACAAGCTGTGTTACCTTCTTGTACATACGTGTGTGAGAAGAGTGGGAAGAGAGAGGTAACAATTGGATAACTGTTGCAGGCACTAGATGGTGAAGCTTTGGCAGGGTCTGTGGGGGAAGAGAGGAGAAGCCGAGAGGAAGGGAGATAGGTAGGTTTTTGGGAAGCCCAGAGGAAGGAAGGCAGGGAAGAAACTGTCAAAAAGGACCTTGTCATAGTCAGATCTTGGTCCTGATGGATTCCCCCCCCCCCCCGTACATTAATGAGACCAATAGAAAAGAAAATAAAAATATTCCTCATCCCTGGATTATAAGTTGATAGGCAAAATATGCAATTTGTTTCTTACTCTGCATGCAAACTGTTGTTGAATATTTAAGTTTCCTGTATCTTAAATATTCTTAAAAGATTCCTGCTGCTTCTTTATCCTTCCCCTTAGATGCCTTTCATCAGATAATAAGAGATGAAGGAATCTCAGCTTTGTGGAATGGTACCTTTCCTTCGCTGCTACTGGTATTCAATCCTGCCATACAGTTCATGTTCTATGAAGGGCTTAAGAGGAAGATTCTGAAGAGGCAACTACAGGTGAGATTCCAAGGCCTGCAAAGAATTCAGTTAAACTCTGACTTTAAACGTTGGTCCTATGAAACCTTTTCCTTTATTCACTTTGTTAAATTCCTATATTGATAGATTTCTTTCTGCAGTCATATAACCTTTTCCTTATTTACACTTACAGCTGTCTTCGCTAGATGCATTTGTTATTGGAGCAATAGCCAAAGCGATCGCTACTACCCTCACTTACCCTATGCAGACAGTACAGTCCATCTTAAGGGTGGGTATCCATTGCAACAGATCACTTTCATTTTACTGTTTCTTTGTACAGTTGCCTTTGGCCAGTATTCCAGAACTCAAATTGACAAACATCTATTCCATCTTAATTTGTTGCTGTGGTTGAAGAGCACACCTTCTCTTAACTAAGTCTAGAAAGCTCCTTGAATCATAATCACTCTAACTGAATGGGCAAGAAACTGCGGCAAATGTGAGGTTACACTTCTGATTGTCAACGAAAGTATATTTCTTTCAGGGGAAATGAGTAACTGTTTTAGTGTCTTGTGTTCCAACTGCATAGCATATGCTCTCCATATTGGATGCTCTGGGCAACTTTTCCTACTTCTTAGAATACATACTTAGCACTTAGGCTAGATTTCCCAGTTGGCTCTCTGCATAGACATTGTATGTTGTTAAGCTGTGGGAAGAGTCTGACAACCCCATATTCTTTTGCTTAGAGGACATCTTTATTATACCACTTCTACCACTCCAGCCATAATGAAAATGCATAATTTTGATGGGTATGGCTTTGTTTGGTCAATATTTAACATATTTTAGGGTGAGGGGAGACTGCAAGCTGCTCTGACTTGAGCAAGAAATGTATTCTTTAGCACTGAACAATTGGATATGGGAGAACGATTTGAATATAGGGCTGGATCACTGATTTGAGATCAGACATAGTAAATAGAAATTTGTAGAAAATAAAGCAGGAAAAGTTGCTCATTGATTCATTTTGACTCCTTTTCAGTTTGGACGTCACCACCTGAACCCAGAAAACAGGAGACTAGGCAGCCTTAAGAATGTTATCTACCTTCTTCGACAGAGAATAAAGTAAGCTTTGTCTTTATTTTATCCATATATATCTTAATATTGTCCTCTACTGTATCAACATCCTGATAATCTGCCCTAAATAGCTGTATAATTTTTGTTTAATAAAAAGTTGACCTTTATAACACTAAAAGGGTCATACAAGATCAATAATCCTCGTTATGAAGACTTTTTGATCTAGTGTGAGGGAAACATTAAGGAAGCCAGGTCATTATTTTCCAAATATAATAGTCACTGCTAAGTTTACCACTTAATTTATCTATTTTTCCCTACTCTGCATTTGCACTCAACAGGCATGTTAGGCAGCTTATAATGATAAAACTACAATGTAACTTGGAGCAGCCTTATGATGAAATGAAGTTGATGGGTATTCATTGTAGTGCTAGGAAAATCCTTGTACAGTGGTGCCTCGCAAGACGAAATTAATCCGTTCCGCGAGTCTCTTCGTCTTGCGGTTTTTTCGTCTTGCGAAGCACGGCTATTAGCGGCTTAGCGGCTATTAACGGCTTAGCGGCTTTAAGAAAAAGGAAACAAACTCGCAAGAACTCGCAAGACGTTTCGTCTTGCGAAGCAAGCCCATAGGGAAATTCGTCTTGCGGAACGACTCAAAAAACGGAAAACTCTTTCGTCTAGCGAGTTTTTCGTCTTGCGAGGCATTCGTCTTGCGGGGCACCACTGTACGAGCAGAGTGATTTCCAGTTGCATAGCAGGCCTACCCCCCCCCCCCCGCAGGCCCGCTAAATTTGTACCTCTGGAGCAGAGGTAATTTTGGAGACTATTTTCCAGGCACCCCCACCATCTGAGGTACAGATAGAGCTTCTCATTGGTGGCCCCTGTTGGTGGAATTCCTTCAACAGTAAGGCTCACCTGATACTGTATTATATTGGTATATAAAATGTATTATACTGGTATATAAAACACCCTAGAAGCTTTGAGAACAGATAGTACATAAATAATTTTAAAAAATAAACAGGCTTTTCACTTACCAGTAGTTTGAAATTTTGGGGAAAACAGCAGATGAGAGAAGGGTTAAGCATTCTTCTGTCGGACACTTTTCTCCTGAAAATCATGCTCCCCCCGCTGGCACTCTTTTTGAAAAAAGGAGCAGTAGCACCTGGAGGAAGAACGTTTCAATCCTAGGTAGCTTTAATAGTTGGTGGTGGAGGCAAGAACAGACATGATGTCCCGCAGAAAGAAGAAGACATTGTATGCCATTTTCCCTACATTTGGAAAGTACTTTCTTACCATATGCTAAATCTGTTTTCTTGATAGGCGTTTTGGATTAGTAGGTCTCTACAAAGGCCTTGAAGCAAAGCTGCTCCAAACAGTCCTCACTGCTGCACTGATGTTCCTGGTCTATGAAAAAATTACTGCTGCTACTTTCACAGTCATGGGATTAAAACGTTCACTTAGGAACTGAAGTCTGGGCCTCCACAACACATTAAACTCGGGGAAAGAAAGACACAAGCTGGGACACAACTGGGTGCCATGGAAGCTTCCTCTCAAAGGCTACAGGACTCTTCTGCTGTGTTCTTGCTCTCAAAGCTTCAGAATATACCTGAAGGGGAAGCTTGAAGAGTAATCTGGAACTCTGCACTCTCGGTCACTGTATGGTGGCTTGACCATCTTTCTCTGCAGCTATTTTGATTAGGAAGCAAACTGGAAAATAAAATTTCACTATTGAGAAAAAGAAGTCTACTAAACTCATTGGAGAGCTTTAGTTACTCAGTGTGTATAATTCACTCTCCATTTGCTGTCAGTGTTTTTCACGGGTTTGATATTGTATAACCTCATCGATTATTGGCCCATTAAAAGACTTCATTAAATAACTATTCTTTTAGTATAAGCTTTCTTTTAATTTGCACAGTTGACCTAAAAGAACTGTCCTGTAGTCTTCTGCCTACAGTAGACTAAGGTCTATGCAAATACATTGCTTTAAGCTCAACTTTGTTTAGTATCCCAATGTCTCATCCATTGTGGTAAAAATTATTAATATATATCAAGAATTGGTAACCTTTTTGGCCAGAGGGTCACATTTGCACTTCACCAGGAGAATCACTAGAAGAGCACCTTCCTCATTGCCTCTCACATTTCCCAATGGGGCATTAGGAGTGTTCAGTGGCCTATGCAAATGGCTCACTTCCTAAGATTATATTTTTCAAGTTGTGAGAGGAACCTTGTTTCAGGTGTTGACCAGTGCTCCTCAGTTGTTCTCTGAGTACCCTTGAAGTACTCAGAGATTCCTGAACACTCACAAAATTGGGAGTGGAGGACTCTGCGAGACTCTCCACTGCCATTATTATTATCACCCCACATCTGCATTGTTCGTTTTGTTTAGCAGTGAAGCCACTTCTTTCACCAGTGCTGCCACCACCAATTCCAGCAGCAAATATGGCAGGTGTCTTTCAGGGCAAACAGAAGGTCCTTGCAGGCCAATTCTGGCCCATGGGGCAGTTGTTCCACATGCTCAGTATACACCAGTGATGAAAGTCTATCAGTTTCCTGCTAGAACTGGTCTTATCAGATTCAGATTCCTTAAGTTTAAGAAATTGAAAAGTCCCTTATATTCTCTTCTGCACTGTAACATATTCGATCTGAAATGGAAAATTGGGAGTTTATACAAGTAGTAATCTGAAGACTGCTGTCAGAGCTGCTTCCAGATCCTAGCTCACAGAGGATCACGCTAGCCAGCGATCATTAAATAAAAGTCTTTATTGAGTTACAGTTTCCATTCTCAAGCTGCTGCGTGCAACTCTACGTCTCATGGTTAGATCGGCGAAGCTCCATCTGAGTCTCCGCCCCTTGTACACCAACTTAATATCCTAGCCTTGCTCCACCTTTTCCGCCTGACTGTTCTTCTCTGGGTCCCTCTGCCCCCCGGGGTCTCTTCCTTCCGGGATTCCTCTGACGCTGACGCTGACCCCCCTGACTCTTCTCCCTCCTTTCGGCGGGCTTTAGGACCTGGCTCCCTTTCCGGGCTGCCTACTGCGCCACCTTCCTGTGCATTTGAACTTGGCACGCGCGCCCAACCTTCCACCTTCCGTCTGACCGTTTCTTCGCTCCCCGATGGAGGTGTGGCCACTCCTGACTCGTGCCCTCCCCCCTGTTGTGAGCTGCCAGCGCTTGATCCCTGGCGCCCTTCCTCTTCCCTGCTCTCTGGCGGTGACGCTGGTCCTGATTTCCAACTGCTCCCCTCTGAGTCCCCTCTGGCTCTATCTTCCTGGGGTGTCCCCCTAGGCTCCCCCCTTGCCCTGGCCACTGGTGCTCCTTTCTGTGAATCTTCTGATTCACTGGAAAGACTCGGAGATCTCGGGTCGTCGTCATCACTCATCTTTTCTTCTGCCTCCTCTCCCTCGCTCTCTGTTTCCTCCCTTGCCCTTGCCTCTGCTCCTGAACCCCTGACATCCATCCCCCCCTCGAAGCCCCCTCTTCCCCCCTCCCCTCCTTCCGGTGCGGGATCTGGGTGCTGCCGTGTCAGGGGGACGAATGTCGGATACAGTTCGCTTCCCGTGGCGGGCCGCCATCCGAAGTCTTCCGGTTCTTCCTCCCTGCTCTCGTTGACGACGGTCACCTCCGCTTCCATCTCTGTGCCGCCGTGCTCGAAACCCGGGTCGTCCCCGAAAACGTCCATGTCCGTCTCTCCCTCGTTGCCTTCTGGAGACGTTGCTCGTCCTGGACCCTCCAGCCACCTTCTGCGGAACTGCTCCTCTGGTCGATCATCCCACCAATACGAGGGTTCTGAAGCAGATCCCGAGGGTGACCCCTCTGGGGAACGGGCGTCTCGTGTCGGTTCCTCGTCCGAGTCGAACCCCCGGAACGTGCTGGCTGAAAGCGTGGGCGTGAAAAGCCAGTCGTCGAAAAAGTCTGCTGGCATTGGCCTATGTGGGAAGAGGGCATGAAACTCTTCTTTGAGCAGAGGTTCGTCTAAAGCGTAGCCCGGCACCCAGCTGTTGGCACTGGCCGGGGTGCCCTCCTTGGCGAGAAGGTATTCTACCCCCTCTTCCCCCCATCTGGAGTCCAAAATCTCCGTGACTTCGTTGATGCGCTCCTCCTGTGCCACTCCCCCTTGCCCGGTTCTCTCTCGGAGCGGACCCGGTGCCGTTCCTGGTTCCTGAAACCTGTGAGGTGCCTTGTAGGGAGTGAGCACCGATCTGTGGAACACCGGATGCATTCTGGAACCCTCCGGAAGAGCCAGCCTGAAAGCCACCGGGTTGACCTGTTCGTCGACTTGGTAGGGCCCCAGTTGTTTATGCCCTAGTTTCTTCTTCGCCAACGACCTGGCCGGCACTGCGTGGGCTGCTAACCAGACCCAGTCTCCCACATGGATCTCTTCGCCAACCCTTCTGTGTTTGTCCGCTTGTACCTTGTATGCGTGTTTAGCCAGCTCCAGGTGCTGCCGCAGCTGATCGTGGACCTCCTGCAACTCCGACGCGAACGCATCTGCTGTCTGCGGCTCCCCCTCCCCCATTCTTTCCAGTCCCGGGAAGGTTCTAGGGTGCCTCCCGTTGTTGGCGAAGAACGGCGTGACCCCCGTGGACACGTGCTTCGTGTTGTTGTAGGCGAACTCGGCGAGAGGCAGGTAATCCACCCACGTCGCAGGCTGTTGATTCGCATAACATCTCAGGTACTGCTGCATGATGGCATTGACCCGCTCCGCTTGCCCGTTGGTCTGCGGGTGTCTAGCCGACGCCAGGTTGATCTTGACGTTCAGGAAGCCCATCAGCCTCTGCCAGAAGTTTGAGATGAACTGTCGCCCTCGGTCGGACAGAATAGACCGCGGCAGACCGTGAACCTTGAACACGTGGTCTATGAACAGTTTGGCGGTTTGTTCCGCCGTGGCCACCTTCGCACACGGAATGAAATGTGCCATCTTGGAGAACAAATCCACCACCACCAGCACAGCCGTCTTGCCCCTCGAGCTGGGCAGATCCGTGACAAAGTCCAGGGCCACTCTCTCCCATGGCTCGAACGGAGTTTGCAGCGGTTCCAGCAGTCCGGCCGGCGGTCTGTGCACTGGTTTGGACCTCTGGCAGGTGTCACACCTCGCCACGTAGTCCGCGACTTCCCCTCTCATTCCGGGCCACCAGAAGTCTCTGGCTACTAATTCCACCGTCTTCTCCTTGCCAAAGTGCCCGGCAGTGGGCGCGTCGTGCAGCTGCTGCAGTACCTTGGCGCGAAGTTCGTCTCCCGGCACGTAGATGGCCCCTTTACGGATGAGCAAACCATCTCGCAGCTGGAACTCGTCGGTCGCTGCCGTACCCCTGTGCACCTCTGCCATCTTTGCTTGCGCGAAGGAGTCATCCTGCAACGCTCGTCGCACCGCATCCAGGTCAACTGTCGCCGCCGCGCACGCCCACACTGTCGGTGCGAAGATGTGCATGGCGGCCGCTGGCGTTGCCTCCTCCAGATACTGTGGCTTACGGGAGAGAGCATCCGCCATGATGTTGGTGTCCCCCGGGACATACTCTATTCGGAAGTCGAAATTCGCAAAGAACTCAGCCCAACGTATCTGCCTCTGGTTCAGGAACTGTGCCGTGCGCCAGTGCTCTAGATTCTTGTGGTCCGTGCAGACCTGCACCGTGTGCTTGGCGCCGATCAGGAAGTGCCTCCACGCTTTGAACGCTGCATGAATGGCCAGCAACTCCCTGTCCCAGATGGTGTAGTTCTGTTCGGACTTGCTGAGCTTCCTTGAGTAAAACGCTCCCGGCCTCCAAACCCCCTGCGGGTCTTTCTGCAGCAGGACTGCTCCCACGGCTCTGTCCGAAGCGTCTGTCTCCACCCTCATCGGCCTGCTGGGGTTGACATGAAGCAGCTGCTCTTCCGACGCGAAGAGACGCTTGAGTGCCTGAAAGGACTGCTCCGCCTGCTCTGTCCAGATGAACTTCTTTTTCTTGGAGCTGAGCGTGTCCGTGATGGCCGCTGTCTGCATCACAAAGCCTTTGATAAACTTGCGATAGAAGTTCGCGAAGCCGACAAACCGTTGGACCTCCTTCCGGTTGCGTGGGCTTTTCCAATCCAACACTGCTCGGACCTTGGCGCTGTCCATGGCGAGCCCTTTATCAGACAACTTGTAGCCCAGGAAATCCACCTCGGTCACGTCGAATTGGCACTTCTCCAGCTTGGCGTAAAGCCTATGTTGCTGTAGCCTGCTCAGCACTTCCTTGACGTGTCTGTCATGCTCCTGCTGCGATTCCGAAAAGATCAGGATGTCATCCAAGAAACAGACGCACGTCTTGTAGAGGAGCCCCGCCAACACGTGATGCATGAAAGCTTGAAAAACGTGGGAGCCATTTTGCAATCCAAAAGGCATAACTCTATATTCGTAGGTGCCCAGGGGCGTGAACATGGCTGTCTTCCACTCATCTCCCTCCCGCATGCGAATGAGGTTGTATGCCCCTCGCAGGTCCAACTTGGTGAACACTCTGCCCTTCCGTACCTTTGCGAGGAGGTCGTCGATTCGGGGCATGGGGAAGTCCGATGGCTTGGTCACACTGTTCAAGATGCGAAAGTCCACTACAAGTCTTTTTTGGGGCGTGTCCCGCTTCTTAACAAAGAATACCGGACTGCCCCCCGCTGCCTTGGACTCTCGGATGAAACCGCGCTCCAAATTATGATCTATGAACTCTTTGAGTTCCTGCAGTTCGTCCTCAGACATGGAATACAGCTTCCCTTTGGGCAGCGCCGCCCCCGGCAGCAGGTCAATTTTGCAGTCATATGGTCTGTGGGGGGGTAGCCTGTCTGCCTCTTTCTCGCAGAAAACCTCCAAAAATTCTGCGTACTTGTGGGGAACCGCTTGCAGCGTGCCGAGCTGCAGCTGTGACTCCTCTTCCCCTCCTTCCTGCCTGGGCACGATGCAGTGTTCAGCGCAAAAGGAAGAGCCGAAGGTCAGCTGCCTCTGGTACCAAGCCAGCGTCGGGCTGTGCTTGTCCAGCCAACTCATGCCCAATACAATGGGCGTGTCCGATAGTTGAGTGACATTGAAGCTGATGATTTCCCTGTGATTCCCAAGTCGCATCACCATTGGTGGCGTCTGCTTCACCACTTGCCCCCCTAGCAGCTCCCTGCCATCCACCGTGACAACCTGCAGGGGCAGCGTGGCAGGCAGCAACTGTATAGCGTGCCGGTCGACAAAGTCCTGCCCTATAAAGTCCGCATTGCTTCCGGAGTCAATGGTGATTGGCACGTCCATGGTGATTCCATTGGGCAGCTGGAGCGACGCGGTGAGCTTCACTACCGGTTTGGGCGGGAGGGGGTCCATGGGCTGTAAAATCTCTGGGGACTGCTTCACTGACACGTCTGGCTGGGCCCCAGTGCCTCTTCCTCCAACCAGACTCCTTCGTTTCCCTGCTGTGGTTGTCCTTGCTGCGTTGCTGCAGTTACCATTGCTGAGGCTGCAGTGTGCTTGTGGAGCCTCTGGGGACACTCTTTCGCCATATGCTGTGGATCATCGCAGATGTAACACTTCCTGTTCCCTCTAGGAGGCTTCGCTTTCACTGCTGCCGGTGCTAGGGCTCTGGCTGCTGACTGAGCCCTTGCACCTCCAACCTCCATAGGTTCCGCTCCTCCTCCTGGCGGAGGCGTGGATTGCGCACGCGCTGCTTCTCTGGGAAGGAAGGAGGAGCCCCTGGCTGGTTCGCGCCCTCCACGCCCTTCGTCCCTGCTCCACGGACGTCCTTCCAGCCGCACCCCCACCGCCAGCGCCCTCTGAACGATCTCCTGCGTGGTCCGGGGTCTCTCCCCCCTCGCAATTTCATCTTTAACCGAGCCGTGCAATCCCTCCCAAAACAGGTCTCTTACAGGAGCCGAATCTCTGTCCCATTCCAGGGCACTGACCAAAGCGAAAAAGCGGGCATGGTACTGCCTTACGCTGGCCCTCCCTTGCTTCAGTCCATGTATCTCCTGCCGAGCAAGATCCACGTCAATGCTTGATAAAAAGCACCCATCCATCTCTTTAATAAAGGCATCCGCATTTTGGAGCGCCGGATCCTTATCTCTCCACAAATTGCGCAGCCATGCTTTAGCATCTCCATGCAAATGGGACATGATGAATCCCACCTTCTCTTGCTCATCTCTAAAGTCTTTGTTCAGCAGTTGCAGTGCACACATTACATCTGCTCTAAAGTTGGGGTACTGTTGCAAATTCCCATCGAAGTGAGAGACCAGACCGCCTGTTCGTCTCCCCAACCCAATCCCCTCCGGTTTGGGTGTCAGTTGCCCTTGCTTCGTAAGCACTTCCAACCTGACCTGGAGATCCCTGTAGGCGGCAGCTGCGTCCTCCTCTCTCTTCCTGGATGCAAGAGCCTCGGCATTCAGTCGTGTCACTGCTTCTCTGAGTTCCACTATCTGCTGTTCGGCCGTCATGTTGTCTGCCGTTCGTGAGCTCGCTAGTAGGCACCCGCTTTCTCTCCTCTCCGCGAGGACGTAGATGCCCACAATCTAGTGATGGAGCTTACTGTCAGAGCTGCTTCCAGATCCTAGCTCACAGAGGATCACGCTAGCCAGCGATCATTAAATAAAAGTCTTTATTGAGTTACAGTTTCCATTCTCAAGCTGCTGCGTGCAACTCTACGTCTCATGGTTAGATCGGCGAAGCTCCATCTGAGTCTCCGCCCCTTGTACACCAACTTAATATCCTAGCCTTGCTCCACCTTTTCCGCCTGACTGTTCTTCTCTGGGTCCCTCTGCCCCCCGGGGTCTCTTCCTTCCGGGATTCCTCTGACGCTGACGCTGACCCCCCTGACTCTTCTCCCTCCTTTCGGCGGGCTTTAGGACCTGGCTCCCTTTCCGGGCTGCCTACTGCGCCACCTTCCTGTGCATTTGAACTTGGCACGCGCGCCCAACCTTCCACCTTCCGTCTGACCGTTTCTTCGCTCCCCGATGGAGGTGTGGCCACTCCTGACTCGTGCCCTCCCCCCTGTTGTGAGCTGCCAGCGCTTGATCCCTGGCGCCCTTCCTCTTCCCTGCTCTCTGGCGGTGACGCTGGTCCTGATTTCCAACTGCTCCCCTCTGAGTCCCCTCTGGCTCTATCTTCCTGGGGTGTCCCCCTAGGCTCCCCCCTTGCCCTGGCCACTGGTGCTCCTTTCTGTGAATCTTCTGATTCACTGGAAAGACTCGGAGATCTCGGGTCGTCGTCATCACTCATCTTTTCTTCTGCCTCCTCTCCCTCGCTCTCTGTTTCCTCCCTTGCCCTTGCCTCTGCTCCTGAACCCCTGACAACTGCGAAACCATCTTATTCATATTCTAGTACTCTGTTTTCATGAGTCTCAAAAATGCTTTACCTGAGGTTCTGAAAATCTGAATCATTGGCTAAAACCTAGTTTCTGTCAGTATCAAATAGAGTGGAGTATCCCTTTCTTACCTCCAACCCACCAGAAAGGCCATCTTGGAAATGACAGCTTCAACTCGGTATTATTATTACTACTATGTGAGCTGGTTCAAGCTTCCTGATAACACAGGAACAGTTCAGCCTTGGGCTTTCACACTTCCCCCTCCCTCTCTTGCAGGTGGAGCCACGAGGAGAGCAGCAACATTTACTTCCATTTTTTGCTAACTGCAACTGGTTTCATCTGAAGCCAACAAACCACCCCAATAAACAATCTCAATAGTTGTTTGTTTGAAATAAGCTAACTTCATGCCGCAGAATAGTGAAGCTGACGTGTTTTAACAGACCATAGTTAAGTTTCACCACAATTTAAGGTTCAGATGTAAAGTGAAAGCTGCTGAAGAGGTTAATGGAATGCATGAGCCAATGCTTTATTCTTCCATGACAAACAATGGTATACTGTTAGGCTGAAATTTGCTTTGTTTCTTAATAAGTGTAAATATGACACAGAATTAAAACTGCAACTGAATTTTGAAGGAGAAAAGTTGGACAGAACAAAAACCAAGCGCCAACCATATTATTGTAGCTTGTAATTTGGCAGTCTTTTGTTGCATTCAAAGCAGTGCAAAACTGGAAAGTATGCAGTAGTGCTTTTTGGTATTTCTGCCAGCAGCTGCTGCCATTCCTTTTTGGACCATTGGGTCTGCTGCTCCATTTTTCATCAAACTGCTGCCTCTGCTGCTGGAACATCAGCTTCATCTGTTTTGGAGTGCTGCTGTTCCTCCATCTGTCCTAACTCAAGCACACCTCACTCAAGTTCCTCCTCTAATAAACCCAAATCCCACTTCTTACACCTGTGCTGCGTGCTACCCCAGTCTCTGAGCAGTGAGAGATCCCAGGAGTTCCAAACACTTTCCCAGTATACAATCTGAGAATGAGGGAGCTCACAGCATTAAAAAAACCCCATAGACTCTGCTACCTCTTTATGTTTCCAGAGAAGCCCTGAAGTCCAGTTTATGCTCAGCACCAGGCAAGACATGTGTCTCTTTCAGCCACTTCCAACCTTTCACATCTGGTTATTGTTCTCCTATGTACCAGCTAAGTAAGTGGAGCGAGTGAAGGGCCCACCCATTTGTCCTATGGCACAGAACAACTTATTTGGATATTCGAAATCACTCTACTTAACTAACCAGCCAAAGCCATTACCTTGTGCTATAAACACATGCCCAGATTGGTACAGTTTATGAACGCCTGCAATGGGCAGACCAACTTTTGTGTATGAGAGTCAGTTATCTCACCCTGTCTCTGTATTCTTCAGCAATAAAATGGGACAGATGCTATATGTAAATGCTTTATTTTGTAATAATGTATTTTATAATAATGTACTGAACATATATGTGTGTTTCATTTGGCCCGTGATGTGGCTCAATTGATTGCATTATTTGGTATGGTTTGATCTGCATATGCTTTCTTCATCCCAGCTTTCTGCTTATGATGACACCCTTTTGTCTTTGGTTATGTTGGGTTGAACTGTGAGAACTTCAAACTGTGTGGGTGTTTTGCTTGGCAGAAGTGATCTAAAGACGTGGCAATGCAATTAAGGGGGGCAAATACCTTTTGCTATTACGGTAATCCCTTTCTCCTCAAACAGATTATGTTCCCTAATCCTACCCAGTACCTACATCTATCTTTCATTTTATTTTATTTAAACAAATTTATATTAAAAAGTAGGTAGCCGCTCAATTCAGATTTGGGCCACTTATTTCAGCCAACTTGTGGCCTGCATAACACACATCAGAAAGCTATTAACTACAGATTCATTACATATCTTGCATCAACCAAGCTCATATTTCCAAATCTGTCCCTGCATCTGTGCAGACCATTTCTCTGGATCTTCCTTGCTGAGGTAAGTAATAAAACTTTGCTACATTACATGAGTCCATTTGTCCTTTTGTGTGTGTGGACTTGGTTCACCAGTTTTTCCAGCTGAGCGACATTCCATACCATGAGGTACCATGAGTCCAGAGAAATCTTATTGCGTACTTTCCTGTTTTGAAACCCTAGCCTAGCTGATACCAGCAAAAACACTTAAAGAGTAATAGGTCTTTTTTTGCATTATCCCCTTGTCTGCCATAACTTTCCACAAACATATTTCCTGTTATTTATAACCCTATTATGCTTTGTGTTGATTTCGAGTCCTTGTCAGCTTCAAGTTGACCATTCATAATTGAACAAAGGCTTGAAAAGTTTAAGTGATAACTGTCAGGTCACAGACTTGGTCTTTATTTCTTACAACTTAACTTACTGCAACATTTTTGAGAAATCCATTGTTCATCCTCCGCATCTCAGTTGGTACTGACAGACACAATCTACCTATAACTGGCTAATAGAGTTACAGTGGTTTCAGACACCCAGTTTTTCAACTGCATAATGGCACTTTGCAATTGATTTCAATAAGGCAAAAGTTGTGTGAAGAGTATCTTTCACATTTTAGCTGGCTCTGCATCCAGCAGAGTTGGTTGTTCTCAAGGTGCTCTCCAGGTACCAGAATAGATGCACAGATGCTAATTGTGTTGGGACCATGGGCAGCGTCACGAGGGAGGCAAGAATGAGTTTTTAATTGCGCTTTAAAGCTTCTGAAAACTAGTATATTTATTAGTAAGATCAGAAACGTGCTATTTAAATTAGTGTCAATTCCAATAAGATTAGCTGTGTTACAATAAACTAGTTATGCCACTAGATTCGTTCTGCGTTAAATGCAGTTGGAAATTTTTGTTATGTTCATAGTCTATTGTAAACACACACCAGATTCTGGCACAATAAAACTGCAAAGAGTTTAATATTCAAATGGTGTTAATTATAGTCATATCTAAAAACAATTTCCCACTGCTGTAACTTGTTCCAGTGATCTGTATACAGTAGTTTAACATAGAAATGCTATTATCTGGTACAGCCACTAGAGGTCGTAGGATGCCAGGAAATACATTATGCTATGTGCAGTCTTAGGTATTTTTAAATGGAAGTGTTCAAAGTAGGTCTTAGGCTGCATACTTAGAATAATTTAACGGAAACCGTGTTATTCCTTACACTATTTAACCTCTGTTGGCCTTAAACAGAAAGGTGTTTAAGTATTGTTAAGTGGGGAACTTTTCCATTCTTTCAAATGATTGGGGAATTAAAAGGAATCTTATGCACTAGGCAGTGATTGAGAAAACATTACAGTATTGCAGGATTGTGGTTATTTTGGATTGGTAAAAATAGAGCACAAGGGTGTTAATCTGTGCTTTATGTAGCATTAGTGAGTCAAAAAAAGAGAAAATGTTGAAGACCTCCTAAGACCGGGAGAAGCAAATAAAGCATGGAGTAAGTATCTGGTCTACACAAGAGGAAACTAGGGAACCAAATAATATACATATTGAACAGCAGAATATCACTGAAGCATTCTAGTACCATTGATCAACAATATGTGGTGTATGTATCTAAAGCTTAAACAAAATGCCTTAATAATTACAAAATGTGGGAGACAGATCAAGCATGTGACACTTAGGGAAAGCATCAAAACTAATCGACCCTCTTCTAAAGATGTCCTTCATTCCACTGTAAAATTTCTTTATACTGTACAAGGGGCCTCAGCCATTTGGAAAAGCAGGAAGAAGACCACTTGGAGAACCATATTCCTTGAAGTATAATTTGTTTTGGAACTACAAACTGAGAGAAAACAGCAGGCAGCACCTCTGTTTCTACAGCCCCTTAACATGAATGCTTGTATTTTTAGCAATAGGCTGTCCTGAATTCACCCTAATTTTATTTAGTAATCTCCGATGCTAGATAGTTGAAGTAGTATTAGTATTGGGGAATAGAGGGGCTGTGGTTGTGAACAAGCTGCCTTTGGCAATCTACAGTTATGCAATACATTTATTTGGACTAACCAAGGTACCACAAAATAGTGAGCAAGCTTTTGAGTTTTTCTGAACATCAGGCTGGATGTTACATACAGCCAGAGTTTAGGAAGAAGGTGAAGCAAGAACATGTTGGCTTAATGCTGTAGCCAGGTCTGCCCCTGCATTTGATGTAGGCAGCAGATATTGGAGGTGGCAAGAGCCACCAACTGCTCCTCCTAACCTAACCTGATCTGCACCCCTTAAGTTAGCATGCTACCTCAAGGTATGGTAGGAGATGTTATCTCAGCATTAAAATAAAATTCAAATGTTTTAAGTCATCAGTAGAGTTGGATTTTGTAAGTGCAACAGGGGGGATGAAAGTCCTGTAGTTACTCAGATCGGCCTTAAATTCCAGGTCAGAGCAGAAGTAAACAACATAGATATTTTTTATATTAGCAAAGCTGAATATCAGTTTTAGGTGATGTACTAGTAGGTTAAAAAACCCCAAAGCCAAATTAGGTAGTTTCTTCTAGGAGTTGGGAAATACATAGTCCACAAAAAGCAAACTGTCTCTTTAGCTGGTGGAAAATTAATCTGGTTGTAGATACACACACATAAAATCTGTTCTGA
Source organism: Podarcis pityusensis (assembly GCF_964106645.2). Classification (NCBI taxonomy): domain Eukaryota; kingdom Metazoa; phylum Chordata; class Lepidosauria; order Squamata; family Lacertidae; genus Podarcis; species Podarcis pityusensis. Next base: position 32,059,992 of record NC_138035.1, on the reverse strand, counting down.
AAATACCTTAAAAAAAAGTTTTTAAAAAATACATTGAATTTTCCATAAGGCTCACCATTTCCATCTAGTGTCACATTGTATATTGCACTTAAAACACACACAAAACGTTTTCTTTGCAGCTGTAGAAACTGTTCCTTTTGCTAGATTCCTCCTCAACATGGGAAGCTGTCTTACATCGAGTCAGTTCGGCCCCACCTTGTTCAATCCTTTTGGCATTCCTGGATCGAGTTTGCCCCAGCCCTATCTGGAGGTGTCAGGCAGGGATGGAACCATGTGGCCTTTTACCTGCGAAAGCACCTGCCCTACTACTGAGCAGCGGTAGAAGTTTCAGAAATTTTGCATGCTTGATAGAACTTGTTTTTAAAAATGCTTCCGGTTTTTCCCCCTCCAAACCTTTTACTGGCAAGTTAATTCGTGTTTAAATATACGATTTGCATGCTTATTTGGAAGGAAGTCCCCTGAGTTTAATAGGGGCTCCTTCCTAAGTAAATGTGCGTGGGAATGCTTTATTTCTGTCTTTTCAGCAACGTGCTTCGGATGCTCCTGTGAAAGATTTATTTATTAACGGTCAGAGACAGGCGGGCCTATGTGGGGGTGGGGGGGCAGATATTTTAAGCCTCTGCAAAGGAGCAGCAGCCCGCTACGTGCCGAGGCTGGCGCACTGTCCCTTTAAGGGCTCCTCCCCCTCCTTCCTCGCGGCTCCTCCGCGGCGCTCGAGCACGCCAGCCTCACCTTCTGCCGATGACATAATTCCTATCCTCTAATTGGCTGCTTCCTTCTTCAGTCACCTTTCTCTGCCCCGCCTGCCCCTTTCCCCACCCCGCCTCTCGCCCGTTAGCACCCGGAGTTACTCGACACTCGTTGACGGGCGCTGGCGTCATTCAGTCGCCTCCGCGCCTTCGGATTGGTCGCGCCGCCTGCTCGTCCCGTAGCTCTGCGTTCTGGTGGGCGGGAGCTTCCGCGGCTGAGAGGAGCTGAGCCGGCGGTGGTGAGGGCCGGGGTTCTTTTTTTTTTGCGCGCTCGGGGAAGTTTTCTGTGGGAGGCTGCGGAAGGGGAAGGCGGCCAAGTGCGGGCAGCTGGGATGGAGTCGTGACCAGGTGAGTGCAAGCGGGGCTTCGGGAGGGAGCGTGCCGGCAGCTCCTCGCCCCGCCCGCCCGCTGAGGGGGGGAATGTCCCTCCATGTATGGGGCAGGGAACCGCCCCTCTGGGAAGCACGAAGCGGGGCTGCCCCGGTTGCTGGGAGAGCCTGGCCTTGGCTCGCCTCACGCTTCTCCTTTGCCCCACGGCGGAGGCTGGCGGGAGAACCGCGCCCTCCTTCTCCCGTCCCACACGAACCACGCAGCCCCCCCCCCGTCGCCCCACGCCGTTCTCCTTTGCAGCGCCCCCTTCCCACGACCGGGCCTTTCCTTCGGGCTACGTGACTCTGGCGTGGCCCTCCCGCCCCTTTGCTATGCGCTCGTGAGTAAAACGGCGAATGTTCCGCCTCCCCAGCCCCCAAATAATTCCCCTAGAAGAGCCACCGAAGGTATGCTTTTTCTCCATCAGCCGCCAGCCAGGCTTCTGCTTTTCCCCGTAACGCCCCCCTCCGCGGTGTCATTTCACCGTTTGCCGAACGGATTTATCATCCCTCCCTTTCCACTGTTTTCAACTATTGGGTTTTTATTGGACGACAAGAATAAACCTCCAGGATCATCACCACCACCACCAAAAAATTCTTGGGGTTGTTTTTTTTTTGTCTTTGAGACTCTTTTCCTCCCAGAAAATTTTAATTGCAAAGGAAATGTAAATGTACTGGATCTTCTCTATGTAATTTCAAGAATGCAAGATTGTCCCTGATTCAGTTTCAGAATTGTAATCTGCAATCTGTGTGGAAGACTGTTTTGAGAATATGGGCTGAGCTGATCACACCCACCCACTGGCACATGTAGGAATCTGCGTTGAGCATATAGATTCAGGATGAATTATCATTTGATGCTTCCCAGAATCCTGTGCTGGAGGGTGGTTGAATGCGGCTGGCTCATTGTGGGCTGGAGGCCAGCAAGAATATCCTTTGCTAGTACTTTCCCTGCTGCTTAACATCCAACGATCTGAGCTTGTGAATAGAATCACACTGGCACTTATAGTTCATCCATAGTTAAAGATGCATCCTCTTTAACAGCATAAAGACATGGGACTCCTCTTGGGTTTCCGACTTTGAAAGCATCTGGACATCACATGGTTCCAACTTGCAGAAGAGTGAGCGTATTCACTGGTTGCAATAAAAGCAGGCTTATGATACCTTAAGGCAGGGGTAGGGAACCTCAGGCCCTGGGGTGGTGGTGGTTTCCAAATGCATCCTTTTAGGCCTCTCTAGCCAGTCCTTGGGGCTCTGCCCAAGCCACACCTCTTATCAGCCATTTGCCTTCCTTGAGTGCTTTTGCTTGGCAAGAATTTGTTCTTGAACTGTAGTAATGCTTCTTGTTTGCCTGCCTGGATGAAGAGGGGTGTGTGTTTGAATGTTGAGAAAAATCTGGTTTTTGTGTGGCTTGAATGTACAAATGTAAGCATTGCATCTGTTGCTTTGCCCACTTTTCCCCCTCTGGTGTTGCCGTGTCTGGTAGGCGAGATCTAGAAGGTTGCCTGCAAGGCATTGTGGCCCTTAGGCTGAAAATGTTTATTATGGCATAAGTTTTCTTCTACACTTCTTGTTTTCAAACACTGGAGTGACTTGTCAGATCAGTCCTGTGTTAGTAAGTCTTTATTGCCCTAGCTAATTCTGTAGCAAGGGATTTGCATACTTGTTGACCTAGTGAAGGTCTTGAGCAGGAGCCTCCCTTTTTGTTTCCCAGTGTAGTATCTCAAGAGTGCAGTTCACCAGCTTTGAGGAGTATAGTATGGGAAAATGGTAGTTATGAAATTATGGCATGGGATTGTGTAACTTGGTGCAATGAAAAGTACAGTACATGAGTATAGGTGGGCAGAAAATGCATGAGCATGCAAGATTTGGTAGGCATTTTTAATCCAAAGATGAAATAATTACATCAAAATTTCCACTGCACTCCATATTTTGCATCTCTATTTAAGGCACACAGAAAAGAATGTGAAGATTGATATTTCAGGTGTGTAGAAAAATAGTTGGTATGTGTATAAATATTGATTTTAATATCAAGCTTGATACAGTATTTTAAAAATTGCTCTAAATGGTGTGCAGTATGAAACAAACAATATAATTAAGACAAAAATGCAATATAAAACCAATGAATGTCAGTTTTGGTGTCATTGTATACAGATAGAGTATAAGGATGAACAACTTCTAGGTACAAAATATGCTCTGAAGTAGAAAAAACTGTGATCAGCAGGGTGCCCTTTTTCTATCATTGGGATACCCTGGGAAACTCGCCAAGCATATTGCACCTGGTGCTGGGTGTGGAAAGTGCACCTAATTGCTTAATGTAGTGTTTCTCAAACTTGGGTCCCTAACGGTTGTTGAACTACACCTCACATCATCCCTCCCCACTGGTCCTGCTAGCTTTGGATTATGGGAGTTGTAGTTCAACTACAGCTGGGGACCCAAGTTTGAGCAACAGTGGCTTAATGGAACACAGGTGTGTGGGCAGCCTGAAGAAGCTCCATCCACTTTGGTGCCTGCCCATAAAAGCAAGCCCTGATCATGGGACAGTGAAGCAGCTGGAGAAGATAGGGCAGAGGCTGCAGAAAGAACTGTGAGTGGAGAGGCGGCTTATTTGTATTAGTGTAATATTTTTATATGTTAACTTTTTTTGTAATATTTAGTGTTTGTTTCAGTTTTCTGTATACTTCATAGATATGTTTTTTATGTATTACGTAGCATAGAACTGGTGTAATAAATAAATAATTCACTGATGATACTGCTTCCAGGCCTGTTTCCTGCTTTCTGTGGACAGGTGACTTCATACATGACAGAAATATGTTTAGCAAAAACTTGCTCTGCTAATTAAAGTGGGTGCCTAGGAAGTGCAGAATGATTTTTTTGAGGGATATTGCTTATTGGAAGTTTGCACTGCCCATCTATTGTCATTATGAAAGCTGAATAACTTGGAGTTTCATTCTTAGTTGAGTTTGAAGTGTATAGTTCTTACATCTATCCTTATGAATCATCAGGTTTTTGGTCTATTGGGACACGTAAAGAAATCCTTCATGTTGGTAGAATAGTTAATACAATGTATGATGAAAGTTTAAAGGGAGAAATGGAAGCTAAGGTGGTGGTAGATTGTAAGCACATGCTATGCTAGCAGTATGTTGAATACTAATAGTAGTGCTAGGAATCTAGTAAATTGCCTTATACAGTGGTACCTCGGGTTACATACGCTTCAGGTTACATACGCTTCAGGTTACATACGCTTCAGGTTACAGACTCCGCTAACCCAGAAATATTACCTTGAGTTAAGAGCTTTGCTTCAGGATGAGAACAGAAATCGTGCTCTGGCGGCCAGAACGAATTAAGTACTTAACCTGAGGTACCACTGTACTGAGTCAGACCTTTAGTCATCCAGCTCAGTATTGATTACACTGACTGAGCTTTCCAGGGTTTCTGACAGGAGCTTTTCACAGCCCTTCCTGGAGAAGCTGGGAATTGAACCTGCATGTGAGGCAGATGCTCTATCACTAAACTTATAGCCCTACGTATAGCTGGGAATTTGGAAAGACCAGTGAAGTCCAGATATGCACAGAACTCTCAAGTGAAGCATGGTAGCGATAATGCCCTTTGTTGCTTGGCCCACCATTGGCTGCTGTAAAAAACTGTCCTTTTTGAATTTGATTAATTGTTTTAAAAATCTGTGTCTGCTTGTGGCCATCACAACAACCTGTGACAAAGAAATCCATAATTTTTTTTACATTATGTGAAGGATTTTCTCATCACGTGCCACAAGTTTGTTGTCTTTAAGTTCTCTTGGCTGAAATGTACTGAGAATTTTTATTTGCTTCTCCTTGCTGTTAGTAGTTTTGTAAACCTTTATCAAATTGATTCTCAGACATGAACATATTTTTTAACCTAAATATTCAGACTTCTTATGAAGAAATGCAGAAGGATATTACTGATTGTTTTAATTTCCCTTTTCTCTATTTTTGTAATTTACTTTAAGTGAAACTTTAATTCCTTTGTGTTGGTGAGGTCCTATAGGCATTTCATGACTGTTGAAGATTACAGTTTCTTTCAATTCATCATTCTGTTAAAACCAGATTGCTTGAATTTCAGTGAGACATTCTACATCTGAATATATTGTTTTTACATGTGTTTTTAACTAAAATAGAAATAGCATGCAGATTGGAAGAGGATGGGGAAATTAAGTAAAGGGATACTCTGCACACACCAGCCAATTGCAGAGCATAGTGGTCGGGATTCAACTAAGTCCAGTCAGTGGAAGCCCTGCACAAGGACTACTGCGTGCAATGGGTCTTTTTCCTTTCTCCTCCGTCCACTTCCTCAAAATTGGCTCTGGGGCGGTTGGGGATCCTTTGGTTTGGTCTGGCAAACCCAAATGCTTCCCTGCCAAAACAGTTCTTTTAGCACAATGTTGAATTCCTCCCATAGTGTTTATGTGTTTGTGCACAAGATGTCAGAATGATACAGAATTTGATATTGGTGAGTACAGCATTCTGCATGCACAAGGACTTGGTCATAGGGGTCAGTATGCAAACAGCTATCTGTCCTTTGCTGTGTCTTCCTGCCTAGGCTTTTAATCCCATCAGTTCTTTGCTTCTTCCTTGTCTCCACTCTTTAGAAATCACATGAAAATATAGGGATGAATTCAGCCTTTGTTCTTAGTTTTGCTGTATATATAAGTTGAAACTGTCTTTATATTTTAACTCACTGTTTTGGGTTGCAGCCTTACCTAGGAATAAAGCACTTCACCTCAGTATAACTTCTGAGTAGACATACCTAGGATTGCATTGCACATTTGTGGTACTGAAAGCTGTGTTGATTTTAAATAGCAGTATAACTTCTAATATGTTTCCTCTTGCTTGCTCCTCAAGTACTGGAGACAAGAAAGAATCCTTGTTAAATTCATTTTACTGTGGGCCTAACTTTGGAATGGGCAAATTAGTATAACTTCAGGAGACTACTCAGCAATGAACTCATCTTCCAAACTTCATGTCTTTAGGAATAGAGAGGATAATAGTGTCTAGTTTGGTTTTTGTTTTAAATAACTTTTTATTGGGTTTTATACAAGGATCATAGGAATAATAAATGATACAAATAAACAGACCAAGTCTTCTCAATTTGCAGTAATATCTACAATATATGGTCATTATTAATGGTCCATGTGTAAGTTCTTGGCTCGTGAATTGGTCTAAACAAAAACAAAGGGGAAACATGATAGAACAGAGTTAACCGATAACATTCAGCATCACATAGCTAAATGCCTAATCAGGAATCTTTGTGGTAGTGCTTAGATGAAGTATGAGTAATAGTCATTTTTCCTATTTATGTTTCCATTGAAACAATATACCATATATTGATGAACATGGGAGTTCAAAGTAGAGATAATTATGTTTAAATTAACGTTTAGATCAACCAGATTGAACCAAATGCTGATGGAGGGGATTGTTCATTTTCTGGAATACTGACGTATGTTATGAAATTAAATCACATGAGGGTAAAGCCATCTTTCTTGATCTGTCCACATGTCAACCATAGTTTACTTATTAATCTCTCAAGGAAGGCTGTTTTCCAAACTATTTTGTACCAGTTGTCTACCATTGTGCTAGAAAGGTCTTTCCAGTGTTTGCTTATGTTGCGTCATGCCGCTTGTAATAAATTACATATTAATTTTTTATTATGCAAATCCAGATTGTTGTCTTGAAATACATTTAATAAAGATAATTCAGGTATGACATACAATAGTGTCTAGTTAAACAAAATGACACAAATCTTGCAAAATGATGTGTATGAATTCTTACTGTGTATGAATATTTGAAATTTTGTGGAATTCTTTTTATAAGCACTTTATGGAAAAATAAAATTGATAGTTTGAGGACCATCTTTGTGACACAATTTTAGAAAAAGGCAAATAGTTTTAACTAGTATATTGGAACTTGCAATTTTAACCTTGTAGTGAATATCAGTTCTTAAATTTAAATATAATAGTTTTAGAGGTCTACGAATTTGCTTGATGCTTGTAAATAGCTTGTTTTCCTGTTAATTTTGTGGTATTATGACAAATTTGAAACTGGATACAGTATAGTTAAGCTTTTGTGGAGTTACAGCAGGAATATAAGGGAGAATGACTTGAGATTAAAATTCCCTTTCACAAAGGAATTCCGAAATATGTTGTGCCACTTGAGACTTTTATTACATGAGCTTTGGACCTGTTGTAAGTATAATTGTGTTACCTCTCTTCCTTAAGCCTTCCCAACTATTCTGGTTTGCCTTGCCCAGTGGCACTTTTCTGTTTTTTTAAAAAGCTGCTTCATATTGTGTTTTGTTGATCTTACCTGGTTTGGAGTAATGCAAACATTAATTTCATTAGTTTTAATAGCTGCTAATCAAGAAAAAAAAACCTGTCTGCTTTGCTGTGTCTGTCATAAATCCATTAGTGGAAAAAGGAAGACGATTGAATACTGGATAGTGACAAGATATCTGTAGTTATTTGCCACTAATGAGGCATTTGTATTCTTTGTAACCATGGTTCTGGGGTGTTTTCAGTAGTGGGAGAGATTACTCATGGTAATATATGATACATTGGAGTAATTTGCTAGTCTCTGATTACCCAGGAACAAGGAAGATATATTATGGGAACTTGATTCAGTGTAAAAGCCATTCTTATAGGAAAAGGGAGTCTCTTGTGAGATTAGGTTAAAGGGGGTTCCCTTACTAACAACATACGAAACAAATTGCAGTTGGGATAGAGTTGACCTAAGTTTAAAAAATATTGAAGCAAGGATATAATTTTCACAGATAACTTTAACTTGGAAATAAGGTTTCTAGTTATTGGTTCTTGAATAGCCACTAGAAACAGTAATGTATGCTAGAGATCCCTGATATGGATAGAAAATGTTGAATATTTCATAAGGGTTTAAAACATCTGAAGGTTATGAAATCCCAACTGCACTGGCTGCCAATAAGTTTCTGGGCCCAATTGAAAGTGCTGGTTCTGACCTGTAAAGCCTTAAATGGCTCAGGACCACAAATAACTCAAGAACTACCTCTCTCCATATGAACCTACCAGGACCCTGCGGTAATCATGTGAGGCCCTTCTTTGTGTGCCTCTTCCACGAGAGGTCTGGAGGGTCGCAACACAGGAATGGGCCTTTTCTGCAGTGGCTCCCCATTTGTAGAATGCTTTTCTCAGGGAGGTACAGCTGGCACCTCCATTATACACCTTTAGGTGCCAGGCAAAAAGCAAAGCATTCCTCTTCAACCAGGGCTTTGGCAGACTGACATCCTATATGGTTTTAAATGAATTTATGGGAGAGGGGTTATATTTTGTTTCATTTTTGTTTGTGTTATTATTATTATTATGTCTTTTGTATTTTTATGCTGTGAATCGCCCTGAAGGGCAGTATACATAGTTAATAAATGATGATAATAATCCAGCCCTTTGCACACATGCCACTTACAACAGAGTGGCCCACTCAGTGTGCATGATAGCGTTTCAAAGAAAGTGCACCCTTTAAAGAGGGGTTTGTGATGTGAGAAATGTTTAAAGTGGGCATTTCAAGTGCTTTAAAAATCTAAGCTCTGTCAGAACGCCCAGATGCAAAGTGTTTTAATAACTTTATTTTTGAGGTCTAAATGAAAGGTCTTTAATGTGATATAAGAAGCTAACTGAGCTGCATTGTGAAGCTAATGAGTAGAAAGAGGAGTCTTTTGGGCTTCTATCTGTCGCACTTCCATTGCGGTTTTATTCTGCTTATTGTTACTTTAGTAACCTATGCTTGTTGTGTACTAACATTTCTTGGTTGTAATAGTTTAGGATTCTTCATTCTTTTTTAAAAATAAAATAAAATTCCAGTTATGTCCTATAGCAGATGGTTGGACAGGAGTGATTAAAATTAAGAGTTGCAACTCTGAAAAGAGTATATACTTCAGTGCAGCTTTGGGCAGTGCACACCTTCATTAGGACTTTGCAACGCTACCAAGGACTAGCTGAAACTGCTTGCTGACGCTGGGCTATGCTTGCTTTTGTCATTTTATTTTGAAGGTAGGTAGATGTCTGCTATCGCCTCAGTATGTTTTTGCAGTGTGACTACTTTGGTGACATTCTTTAATTATAGAGAAGGCAGCTTTCATTTTCTGCCTCTGGCCTTCTTAATTTTGGAATTCTAATTAAACATGTGAAAGTTGGGTCAGCAGTTAGTGTTTTACACAGAGCAGCTGAAACTTACCTTTCTTAGGAACCTTCATTCCAGTTCACATGTACATTTTGGATTCAGGTAATTTGAGAAACTATGGTAGCAACAGTGAACTCCATTCCAACATGCACATTTTAAATTTGTTTTTGTTAGTGGGATAGCCTTTGCTTGCTTGCTTTTTAGCCTTTGCTTTCTCAGAACCTTCTTTCTTGCCATTGTAGAAGTTACAAGCATTTTATTTTCTGATTGAATTTGCTGTTTAGAAATCAAGTAGGGAATTTGATCTGATGACATTTCATTTGCTTTTTACTTTACCTTGCATCTCCATTACCTTGTCGCTGTCAGAAGTATTCCCATTTTCTTATTCCCAAATAGACAAAACCTCTTCAAAGTTTAAAGTTGGAGACTGTGCAGGGTGGAGATGTTGAGTTGCTGAGCTTTGAAAAGGGCTGCCAAGCATTTCTTCCTTGGTCTATTCTGCCATTGTCTACAGATGACAAATTATGACTGCATTTAAAGATTTGGGTGCCACAGTACTTGGGTGCCTGGAAGCTTTCAAAAAGTCCTACTTGCTGTGTGTGTCTTGCCTAACTAGGAGGGGAAAGCTAACTCCTTTCCAGCTGTTCCTACCATGTGACAGGCTTTTTTTAAAAGTGTGGGAGTGTAGGGGTGGGGTCAAGAGCAGAGACCTTGAGATGGAAAGGGAGGCCTTATGGACTAGAGGTTCGTTATTCTTGCTGTACAGGAATTCATAACTTTGCTTTGTGGTTTTCATAATGGGGAATAGAGGGAGGGACTCTTCCTTCCTTCCACATAGACAACAGAAATCATAATTAGAAACTTGGGATTGTTAAGTTTAGATGAAGGATCCTAGACTCTTGATGGTTGTAGGGAGAGCTACTTGAGCTTTTAAATATGTAACTGGTGGGAGAAAGAGGGATATGAAAATCAAACCCCTGTTGTGGCATTCAGATCAGAGGCTCTTTCTTAATGCCAGTTGGAGAATTTCCATGTTGTTCAACTACTAAACTCTGAGTCACCACTAGCAAAGGCAGATAACCCATTGTAATTGCTAGAATACCAACAGCTTAGCTGGAACATGTAAACAATGGTGTATAAACTTTTCCACTGAATTATAAGTTTATGAGCAAGACAAGACTTCTGCATCTCTTACAGTTGACGTTATTTTCTCGGGGGAAGGGGACTTGTGAAAGTTATTTTATTACAGTACAGTCATACCACACAGCTGGAAAAGAGGTGGGGGAAAACTTCATAGTGGTTCTGTTACCAGCTGTGTAGTTGAGCTGTGGACATAACATGGCACTATTAAGAAAAATAAAATATATGAGATGATTAAAAATTGCTTTCTTACATATGTTTATTGACTAATCATGTAAGCTGGGGTGAGGCAGAAAATATGTTGGGATCTGTTGGAATTTGGAACTTAAGTTGTTACTCATTTCCATTGTGTGCCCAAGTGGTCTAAAGGGCTTTACCTTTTCTTTTTTTATTTCTCATTTCTATTTACAATATTTCAAGACCCTCATATTTTGGAGAAAAGAGTTAAGGAAAAGGAGCTTTTATATACCGGTAAATGCTTTACAGAAGGGCTATCTTAGCAGCTAAGACTAATGGCTAAGCCTTCACTGCAGTAAAGTGTCTCCTACATTGCCTTCTGTTAGAGTCCCAAGCTAGATTTTTAAAGCTGCAGCATGCCATTGACTTACTAAGTATTACTGCATAGATGTCTATGCCAGAAAAGAAGCAGGTATTGGGAAAGAAGTGCTTTAGCATATCTTCTCATGAGGCCTTTAAGGTCCACCTCTTGGCAAACTGGCTTGCTAATTATCTGTTGTGGGACTACCCAACAGGCATAAAGGAAGTGGTTGTACGTAGTGTAGTCATTACCCCTCACCTTTCTGGATATTCCTGGGAACTTCCATGGTAGTTGACTGAGTGATCTTTGGCAGTAGGGAAGTCAATTAAATCTGATGGTTGAGGCAGTACACTGCACACCCTTGTCTGGAAGATTGTGAGAAGTTAGATAGCTCAGTTGGGTAGAGCATAGTGCAGGCACGATCTTCGTAACGGGCAGCTGCATATTCCTGCATTGCATTGGGGTTGAACTAGATGATCCTCAGGCTCCCTTCCAGCTCTACGATTCTTTGATTCTATTTCACCTTTTGTGACTGCTTAGAGCTATTGAAAGAAACTAAGTTGTGTTAAGAGGCAGGAAGGAATGGTGCTCAAAAAGCATGTCATTTTAGATTGCTACTGACATTTAGGCTAAAATGTGGTAAAATGTTACCAAAGTACAGGGACCACATCCAGTTGTGTGCATTAAAATTCAATGTTAGACCTATTCTTTAAATACTTTTTTCTTTTAATGTGGTTTCTCATTTGTTCAGTTCTGGCTCTAGAATATGAAGATGCAGAAGCAAAAATCACATTAAATATATCATTCTTGTGATTTGTAGCTAATGCACACTTGTAGAAGCAAGTAAAACTTGGTCTATTATTATGTCCCTGGCAGCTTCTTCCAGTTGAGAGCTCTTGCTCTTCAAAGATTAAAGCATTCTTTTGCATACACAAATTAATGTAATGAAAATTTCAAACTGAAATGTTCTGGTGGTGATTACCATCAGGTTCTACCAACTTTACATTATTTTATACCCTTATTTTTCATGAAAACCTGGGCTGTCACCTGAGTACCAATTCTGCCACATGATGGAGGTTGGAAAAGATAAATGCTAACAGGATAAATATGGGGTTGTATATTTACAACCTTTCCACCTGGGCTAGGGGGCGAGGCCCAGACTCACCAGCCCTACTGAAGAAGCTCCTCAAGAGGTCAGAGGAACATCGTCCTGCCATTGTTTTATTGATTTAATACGCTATACACCACTTTGAGGTTTTTATTAAAAATATAAAGCGGTACAGAAATTGAAAAATTAAAAAAATTTAAAAAGAAGGTCGGTGGTTCGAATCCCCGTGATAGGGTGAGCTCCCGTTTCTTGGGCCCTTCTCCTGCCAACCTAGCAGTTCAAAAGCACATCAAAGTGCAAGTAGATAAATAGGTACTGCTCCGGTGGCAAGGTAAATGGCGTTTCCGTGTGCTGCTCTGGTTCGCTAGAAGTGGCTTAGTCATGCTGGCCACATGACCCAGAAGCTGTACGCCGGCTCCCACTGCCAGTAAAGCGAGATGAGTGCTGCAACCCCAGAGTCGTCCGTGGTTGGACCTAATGGTCAGGGGTCCCTTTACCTTTTACTCAGAGTAGATTGAAATTAATATACCTACGTTACTAAGGTCCATTCATTTAAACAAATCTACTCCTGAGTATGACTGGCTTGGCTCATGATCTATATTTGGTGCACTATTGGTATGTTCAAAGTGGGATATGTCTAGGGTTAAGGAAATTTAGATATAGTTCTCTTTGGTAATACTTTTTTCAGATGAAGCTGCTTGTATTGTACAGTGGTACCTCAGGTTAAGTACTTAATTCGTTTCGGAGGTCCGTACTTAACCTGAAACTGTTCTTAACCTGAAGCACCACTTTAGCTAATGGGGCCTCCCATTGCCGCCGCGCTGCTGGAGCACGATTTCTGTTTTCATCCTGAAGCAAAGTTCTTAACCTGAAGCACTATTTCTGGGTTAGCGGAGTCTGTAACCTGAAGTGTCTGTAACCTGAAGTGTATGTAACCCGAGGTACCACTGTAATTCCTCATGCATAAGGCATGTGGAGAGTGCACTGCTATTCTAAATTTGTGCACTACTCCATATGTTGCTGCAGTAGCCACTTAGCAGAATCTGATAATCTGATAGTCCCATTATTGCATAGACATATTCAAGTATATACTCCCATCTAAAACTGTTGCTGCTTTGTGTCACTTAAGACTTGCTTAGGCTGCATTTAGTATGCTGCATCATTTACTGTATTTGTAAATAAAGACTTTGTAATTTACAAAAACTTTATTTGTAAATAAAGACTGTTTCTGTATACATTGTACACTCAAAATTAACCACTAAGATGTTAAAAGAATCACAAATTGTCTCAACTGGGATTTGATCCGCATATGCAAACAAACCAGGACTGGATTAAACCAAGAAATAATTTATTAAGTTGTGCTTGTGAAGGGAGGAGTATTGTTCGTGATTCTCCAAACCACAGGTAGAGGAGGTGTCATCTGAATGTAGCCTTCAAATACTGTCTGAATCCTGACATTGCTTTAGAGGGGATGCCAAGCAACTTAAATTTGGTGGCAACAAGATGGGAGCTGTTTTGTTTTTTATCTGTAGGTAACATGGCTTAAGTCTTGTAGAAGAGATTTGATTTGTGTGATTTCTGTTTCTTTTGTAGTGATTGGAGCGCCTGGCATGGAACAGAACTGGATTGATTTGTGGGAACTATAAGGTTTGTAATCTTCCAGTTGCATTGCTTCCTTTTAAAATTAATTGCATGCCAAGGCCCTGTACCCCCCCCCCCCATTTGATGAATAAGACACGTGGACACCAGTCTTTTAGGTTAATGGGCTAATAAAGGCCACAACATTATTGGTTACAGAATGTGAATGGTATTGGCTTAGGCATTGGACCCAAACCGACTATATCTGGCTCCTGCCTGCCATGCAGGGAGTCTCACAAGGGTTAACCACCAGTAGGGGGAGCACTGTTGATGTACATCAACTCGGATCTCTCCTCAGGGTCACCGGTGTGGTCGTACCGTGGCCCTAGCCTCTCCCTGGGCTTTGGACAGGAACCACGACCCCTGGATTCTTTTAACGGAATACCCTTAAAGGGGAGAGGGGCAGGTGATGGCCACAACGTCTCCTCCCATCAACCAAGCTTTTCCAATGCCTAACCACAAAACCTTACAAAGTTGTGACAATTTGCTATGAGGTAGGTGAAAACCAAGTGGCTGGTGCCAATCTGCCAAGTGGAAAAATTCCTACCAGGCCCCTTCAACAGGCGACCAACCAAGGTCCATAGCAAGGTTAAGTTGTCGAATGCAAGAAGAAAGGGCGGGAGATCCGCTGAAGCAGGAAGCAAAAGGAAGAGCTCCCAGCTTGGATTGGCTGGCTGTGGGCGTGACACGGGCCGCGACTCCCTGATGATGCGGGGGACTTGACACGCCACCACTAAGTGCGGGAAAGTGTGAGGCCAGCCTGCAACCGTGCCCTCCTGCAAAGGAGATTGGCTTTGACATATTATAGTTGAGAGGGGTTGAGGGGAACCTTACTGATACTAGCTTTTTGGATCTGTGTGTAAAAAATTAATTACTATTGGGTATTTTTATACCAAACACAAAATCTGGTAGCTATTTCAGAACCCATGGTTTTCATGGGCAATGTGAACTTCCTGGAAAATTTTGAATCAGAAAGTTTTTTAAGGAAAACATTTTTTTGGAAAATTTCTTTGTGCCTTAGTTTTTTTTTGCATAATTAATTATAGTGTTCAAACTAATACTTCCCCAGATCTTTAGAAATGTACTTGGGTCCATGGAAAAACATAGCTGTGGAAAATTCTTCATCCCACATCACTGATATGTTTGTAAAGTTGCTACCTCTCATGATTTGAAAGAATCACAGACATGCTTGCCTCACCTGACAATGGCACTGATGCTGATAATCCAGAAAACTCAAGTTCAGGGGCTCCATGTTCTCATAATCATCCACCTGCCCAAAGGTTCACATTAAGCTGTAGATCGGGGTGGGGAATCTTTATAGCCCACAGGCCAACTTAAACAGGTGGGCAGGCCAACTCACCTGTCAAAGTCGTTTGTGCAGCACTTTCCAGGCACCCAACAGTGACCTAGTTGGCAGGCACTCGGGAACCTCAGTGCAAGGAGCTTTGGAAGCCTTATCTTCAGTACTAGGGAAACTCTGAGCACAAGTCTTGCAAAGCTTTTAAGCGAAGTGCTTCCCAAATGCCTTACAGCCAGCTGGCATGTGGGAAGTGCTTCATAGTGCCAAGTAAAGTGTTGGCAAAGCTGCTTTCTTCAGGGATTGGATATGTGATCAAGTTCCCCTTAGGGAACTGTTGCGTAGCCAAACCCCCTGCATCTCTGCGCCACACCTGATGTCACATATAATATCAGGTGAAAGGCAGATGAGTGAGGTTTGGGAAATCTGTAGCTTGTGGTTCAACATGGGTCCCAATTTGACCTGTCAGCCAGGGGTCCCCTAACCCTGCTCTAAATAAATCACCCCATTGGGACCTGCAGTAAGTACTTGATTAGAAATGGCTTCCTGGTGCACGTCTGCTCCATGTTAAAATGTTAGATGCCCGTTTGTCCCTAACACTTTATATGTGTATATGGCAAAGCATGAGTCGGCGAACATTTCTGCACAAAGTGTGAGCTTGCCTATGGAGATGACAAAACATCTGTGTTTCTACAGATGGCAGTTTAAGAGGAGTAGGATGTATGGAGAAGAATAATTTTTTGTGGAGGGGAGGGTTGATAAGCTAAGCAAGATTCTGAAAGAGTTGATTGTTAAGAGCTTGGGAAATCTTTTTAAAGTCTCTCCCCCCCCCCCTTTGCTTAATAAACAAATTACCACAATTTGGGGAGGAACAACCTTAAATGTTTAAAAAATACTCATTCATAGGTCCAAGTCTGTGTGCAGGTTGGAGAGTTTTGGATGGTTGAGTATGACAGGTTAATAGACTTCCTGTTGAAATACAGTGGTGAGTCAAACAGCTTTGTGCCGGCTGTGCTCCTGAAGGGTGTGGATCAGTGCTGAGCAAGTGATGCCTGAACATCATTTGCTAAATGCTGACCTATGATTTGGTTGGACTGGGTATAGAAAAAGCATTTTATATTGGGCTTAAGGAAAAAAGCACCACTGGTAATTTTGGAAGCTCTAATTGCTGTGGCTGCATGGACTTCTCACTGAAGCCACACCCATGTGATCCATCTGTAGAGGGCCATTGTCATTATGTCCTGCATTTGGGTTTCCTGTAGAGATCTGGCTGGCCATTGTGGGAACCAGTGCTTTTTAGTGGAATGGTATCTGGAAATGTGCTTCCAGTTATAAATGCATTTCCTCCCTCCTGGGTATGTATCCACATACTTGGTACAGTAGGCTGACATAAATACTGTTAATATGTGCAGGTGAACCCAAATCCGAGTCATTTAAATGAAGCTTAAGTGTTTATAGGATCACAGCCTTTTCATATTTTCTTGCAGGGGCACAACTTGTTTTATTACTTCATCCTTTCATATTACAGCAATGATATTTCAGGTGATCATTGCATATTGTTTATTTATTCCTTTTGAAAATAATGAAGAGGCAAGGTCCAGTGTTGCAGACCCCCTTCCTGTATCAGCATGCCATCTGTCAAATCCTTATCACACTTGCTCCTCTGTCTACATGGATTGCAAAACTTGTTTTGGTCTTTCTCAATCAAGGGCCTGCAGAATACTTCCTCAATCAATGGATATATAGTTAACATCTGTTGCTTCTTACAACAAACAGAAGCTATAGGACTGATAAAATAACATCAGTGTTGCAATTTCCACTTAACATTATTTCTGTAATCACATGCTTTTAGAGCTTGGGAGTGGAAATTTGTGCAACTCGGAAAAAGGAGTTTCAAGGTGTCCACATTTCTGTGCTATCTCTCCCCTAACTTACTGAATATGCTATAAAGGAGGCGTTACTTAGAGACACAAAAATTTTCTTTTTGCCTTCTGCTTCTGTTACTGGACTGTGCACTTTAAAGAGCAACAGTATAATTATTACTAGTCATACAATCTACAGTAGCTATGCTAGTATGCTATACAACTTTAATATTAGCAATATTTGATTGCATTTTTGGCACTTGATTGACTAGATAGTGCCATCCTCTGGACCTGTGGTTAGACTAAACCAGAGCTTCTAGGAAAGCCTTGTTAAGTTAAAATACATATTTTTATGTATCCGTGTGTACCTAAAGACTGAACAGGCGCTGAATTTTCTGTAGACTGGGACTTACCTCAACTTCCTTGAAGCCTTCCCAGTTGAGTTTGGCAGGTTTCTATGTTCTACAATCAAAATTTAGCCCTTCCATGCAGGAAATCCAGTGCATGTACAGCTTTCCACAAGGCAAAATAGGTGTAAAGTAGCTGTAATCAAGTAATTCTGTGAACTGTTCAGTTATGTTGTATGGAACCCATTTTTTGTTTGTGCTGTGTATATGATGGAGATATGTTAGATGACTTCATTGCATAACCACATAAAACATTAGTGTGCTTAAATATAGTTGGTATGAATTTGCCTTAAGACTGGTGCTGTTTGCTCTTGGTTGGGGAATGACAAGTCATTGTCCCTGTGGCATTTCTAATCTAATCTGACAAGGAAAGAACCATAGGGATGCAGAAGTTCCTTGTGAAACAGGTGCTTGTGCCATTGATTTTTCAGCACTGTCAGTAGAAGTACTGGATGTACTGTTTCCCTCCTTGCACTGCTGGGGAGGGACAGGATAATAGGGAAAGCAGTGGCTTCTTATACCATTCACTTTGTACACTGAACATGAGTGCACACTTTAGTTCCTTACTTGGAGAATCATTCAAAAGACCACACTCAGGTAGTTGTCTGCATAGAGAAGATCCAAGAAAGAGCATAGCAGGTAGCAGGGTGGATGTCCCTCTATAAAATAGAACTTCCCTAAATATGCAGATCACAGTCTATAGTATGCATCTGGGTTCCTTTGGGAGTAAGGGCAGGATAGATGGAATTGAATGAATGAATGAATAAAAGAAAACTATGTTGATTGGACTTTCCTGGCCTTATTTTTCAGTTATCTGAAAGACCTGCCATGGCTCTAGGCAGTGCATATTTTTTAATGTATTTTGTTCCTAGATTTAATCCTAAGAATTTCCAAGTGTAGTGTCATTAGTAACAGGGATAGGGAAAGACTTGTGCCTGAACCTCTGAAGAACTGATTGGAGCACTGATATTTCTGGGTAAATACCCAGTTTTAGGTGATTGTTTTCTGCTTATTAGTAGACTATCAACAACATGGTGCAGTTTCCTACTTTTCTGAATTAGGATTGTCTAGAAAGAATGTTGTCCTCAGCTATAACACCACTGCTTCTTCCTTCTCTGTTTAGCTTAAAACTTGATCCACTTAACACCACTCTGCCTAAAGATTACTTTAGATTTTCTTTTGGCCTCCTGATCACAGTTGCCAGAGACATGTAACAGATGGCTTTTTTTAAATGCAAGAAAAGTAGTTACTGCTTCCCAAAATAGCCTACTTCTGCATGCCACCTGCTGCTGCTAGTTGATGCAGGTTGCTTAGCAATTCTTAAATGAGTAGGAAATTGCCATTACCCTGGTAACCACTCCTAAATAGAAACTGACTTAAAGGAACGAAGAATAGAGAGAAACGTCCATAGCAAGTTTGCTAATGGAATTACTTCCCCACCTTTCTGTCTTAAAATAATTTGCTAACAACAGAAACCTTGATTGCTGGGGATATGTGGAGAATGACAGTATGCTTTATAATGCAACTGCATCCTCAGACTTGTAAAGTATTATGCAGTTTATATGGGGGTCACAAACCTTAATCAGTGATCCAGTTTTAAATGGGGGGCTATGAATTCAACATTTTAAAGGCTTTTTTTGTTGTTCTAGCATGTCCCTATTACGTTGACTGAGCAAAACAATATCAAATATATCCCCTCCCAAAAGATGAGTGATATCTTACAACTTAATTCAAGCTATGTTATGATTCATTGTTTCCAAAGAATATCCATATTCTAATTTTTATAATGTATAAACTGATTAATGAAGAAAAATTCTTTTCATCAGTTGACAGCCTTAGTTTTTCCACTGTTTCAAGGCATCATTGTGGGTGGATGCTTTTTTAATTCCTGTAGATAAAACCTTGAAATTAGCTGGAGTTATTACTGACAAGTAATCACAGGAGTGTTATTACTCTTCATGCATAGTCCCTGTTAGAAATGTATTTAAAATGTAAGAAACACACTTGTAGAGTTCAGCTTTATAGAAAATTACAGAACATGCCATATGATTATAGGCTTGCTCTGTGTCCCCATAGCCTTATAAGCATCGCTGCTAAGTGTGAGGACATCTGAAATGAAGAACAGAGGGGTAATGGGTACTGAATATCATAGCCAGTAATGCATAACACCCCAGATCAATTTTCTCCAAGTTCATTCCCACCCAGATTCAGCCCCAAATTAGTTAGTCTTCAACTCTCATTCCACTCATTTCCCCTTTGCTCCCAGCTCCAAGAGAAAGAGGAAGAAAATCTCTGTATTTGTCTTTTCCCCTCATGCAGTCAAAAGTGCAGTAAGCTCAGCCTGGCAAAGACCCACGAGCCATTAGTACAAACTCTGAGATGGAGGAAACAATGAACAAGGCAGGGAAGGGACTTTCTACCCGAACAGTACATGCGAGTAAGAACTGCCTGCTTGTACACCTCGCTGTGGGACCATACAAGCTGATAAATGGGCATAAAGGAAGTATTATTGTGATAACGTATAAGAAAGCACTGAAATAGCATTAATCTTGTAAATTGGTGGGCGTGGGGGAAGAGGACCAGAGTGGGCTGTTTCCTGGTCTTGTGCAGGCTGTTTCCTGGTGCTTTTTGAGGGAATTTATTAGCTCTATTAAACTAATAAATTAGAATAATAAAATTGATAACCAGTAAGAATAGTACCAAAATCCACCCCAGTCACCTAGCACTTGTCCAGTGCTGGTGGAGTCTGGTTCCAGTCTAGAAATAACCTAAGCTGTAAGGGCTGCTATGATGGGACTTGCTTTGCAATTTTAGTTCTCAGTTGGTCAACATTGTCATTGATCCTGCGGTACATCAGAGACTGCTGTGTTTGTAAGAAGAGGCCCAGCACAGCTACACTAGGTCTTGTAATGCATGCCTGAAGGCTATTCTGAGCTCTTGAAAGTTTTCTATAAGGATTTTGCAATTTGCCGTGGAGTTTGGGCAGGGCAAAATTAGCTTGTTTCAGGATATGCTGAGACTTTCCAGAGCCAAACTCAGCAGTTCATTCAGTTCCTAGTTGTTAATAGTAGCTTGTTTCCTCTTTTGTTGTGTATATAGGCTTATTTGATTATATTACACCTTTAAATAAAGTTAATGTATCCAGATTACTCTTATGAATGTGACTTTTCTGAGGTATGAAATGGAAGAAGGAAGACATTTCTAGCTGCTTTGAGCTGTAGATGCTCATAGGTTTTGTATGCAGATTGTTTGTGCCTATTTATTTTGAACTTGAAACAATGTGGGGGACCCTGCAGAAGAGCTACAGCTAGAGAAGAGGCCTACTTCTTGGAAGGTAGAATAATATATATATATGCCATTGTTCAACTCTTATATGTTCTGTCTTCAGGTTGCCATCACGAAAGCCAAAGTGGATTTCTCCGGAGTGCTGTGCCTGCCCCCTTCCGTCGCTGCTGCAAATGGGCTGGACGGAGGAGGGGCCGGCGAGAATGAAGATGAAGCAGTGTTGGTGTCTCTTTCGGCGGCACCAAGCCCCCAGAGTGAAGCTGTTGCCAATGAGCTGCAGGAGCTGTCCCTGCAGCCTGAGCTGACCCTAGGTCTCCATCCTGGCCGGAACCCTAACCTTCCTCCACTAAGTGAGAGGAAGAATGGTAAGTGGAACAGTAACAGTTCATGCTTTGTGCTTCGTCCCTGACAGTCTTACAAATATTGAAGCAGGCTGTTTTTGTACAGGTTTTGGAAGTGGTGCAGCTTAAATTCTTACCACTGCAAAAGAATCACAGTCAAATTTGCCTATAAATTGTATAAATTATTCAATGGGCAGTAGAGGGTAGTTCTTAAACTAGTAATATGTATTACACTCAGCAGTTTTCTGCAAGCTGCAGTTGATTGGGATTGGAAGTAACCTGACTGGGAACATAAAATTGCATGTGGTGGCAGTTCTCCAAGTAGTTTTGATGTGCAGTTGTGTAATTGGAGATCCATATCTGATGGGGATATAAAACCCAGTGCCATTAGTACCTACAGAGCTGATCTACTAACACTGAGCTTTGTTATTGCGAAGGCAAGGTTGTTGCCGTGGTGGAGTATTCAAAGCGCTATAGAAAAGCCAAATATTATTAGGGTTCTTTAGTGTGAGGGCTGGACCATGTTATCCCAAGAGAAAAGCTAAGAATCATTTGCATGCTGTTTCCCTCTCTGGGCTGCCATTCAGTCAGCAGATCTTGAGTAGCCATGTCAACTTGCCTTCTCACTTGCTGCTGCTGCTGAACATCTGGTCAGTCTAAATCAAACACTTCTCAACCATAATATGATTGTGGAGGAGGTGACTGACCTGGGGTCAGTCTTGGGTGGGCATGCTCTACTTGCCTGTCTTGGTACTCAGTGCAGCAACAGCATAGGTTCAAGGGTTTGGGGACAAGGGATTCCATTCCTCTCCCTCACAGAGGAACCAACCCACCTCAGCCAGATGTGAGGGTTTGTATCTGGTGTTGGGTCAGAGAGACAAATAGGGATCTTGTGGGTGTTTACCCACTTGCTGCCCAGCTGCCTCCCTTTCTCAGTTGGTAGAGGCAGTCTTGGTGTAGTATTGGAGAACAAGAACAATGGGTTCTGGTGGACTTGAATGTCCAGCTTGGGTCAGCCTTGTCTAGTCTGGCTCAGGACTTCTTTGCCATTAGAATAGAGTGGGCTGTCTGAATACATCATGGGCTCAGCGTATTTGCAGATCTGGTTTTTGCTACAGAATAGATTGGAAGTAAACAAGTGTTTGAAGGGGTGAGTGTCACATGGTTTTCATAAATGGATCATGATCTGGTGAGATTTGGCTTGGCTGTGACTGACTCCCCCTGCAAGGGTGGGATCCATTGGGTTGGTCCACCCCAGAAGGTGATCTCACAAGCACATCTTTAGAAATCTAGTATCTGGAGCAATTTTGCAGTAACTTTAGAAATGAATTTTATGGGCCACATAGAGCTCCTGAGGGCTGTAGTTTGCCCACCTGTGCCATTATTGGTTTGGGGAAAACTGACCTGATAATATATCCGAAGTTTACATCTGTCTTCATCTTCAGTTGTACAACAGGTAATTTGGGATGTATGATAAAAATAAAATGTAGTTATAAAGTTAGCATGAAAGCTGCTGTCTGTAATACTACTTTTAAAAAAAGCATTTGGCTTTACAGATTTAGGAATATATAATTAGCATAATTAGTGCTTTTATATTACAATTCCCTATTGAATTCTTAACCGGAATGTGCAAAGTAGCATAGGTACAGGTAAATGTTTAATTTGCCACGTCATACACAGGTTTAGCCATGAATGTTTGCTGTCTAGGTGTGATCATTTCCTCCTCATTTTGACCATAGTTGTAACTTTGATAGTGCAGTGTAAGTGGGCTGCAGTTCATTGTTTAAACACTCCTAGCCTTATCAAATTGGCTCTGGAGTAAACCTGGTGCTGAATGTATGACTAATTCTTATGCTGGGCAATGGAAAGGATATGCTAGCAGTGGCATGAGGTAGTCATTACAAGGGGCAGAAAAAGTTAACTGTTATTGTTGTAAAGGATTCTTCTGAAGGATTCTTCTGTTCTCAACTCCAGACACAGTCTGCTGAGTCAGAATTGAGTTTACTTAATGTGCTGAGTAGCCTCCCAGGAGGTTAACCCTCAGTGTGCCTTACATTGCACACGTTTTTATAGAAAAAAATGTATTTACACAATCTTTTACTAGGAAATTCATACATTTCAACCTCAAAGTCTGAAATGATTACATTTGCATTTGTCTGTAATGTGGTTCTCCTTGTAATGTTGATGTGCCTGGTAGTTCTGCAAATTGAAGAACAATCTTGGCTCCACAAATATGTATGAACTCCATTTTCTTAGTTACCTAGTATGATCATATATTGCTGTAAGTTCAGTACCTCAAGACTGGAAACATACAATATGTTAACGAGAATAAACACCATATAATTTTAAAACTCTGTGTTACAAACAAAATTGGCAAAAATATATTTGGTTACTAAAAGAAAGCTGTGCTCCAGGAATGTCAGTACTGTATAGCTCAATGAAGATGTCAAACCTGTATGCAGTAGCTTTGAAAAAGACAAATTCTATGCCAGGGATCATTAGCAAGGAAAGCAAGCAGAGGGTCACCTGTTAAGGATTGTTGTACAATTTAATATGTGTAAAAATCAATGCCCAATAACCTTCCACCTTAGGACAAGTCCACCATAAGTGATATAAGGTGCCTTTGTCCTTGCAGCCTCTCTAACACATAAAAGAATGGTTCTGATTTATATAACTTGGCAGGACCAAAGTCGAAAGCCATCTATGAATGAGCTTTAATCCAGCTGAATTCAGGTAGACTTGGTTTGGACTGCAGCCTTAACGGTTTTGCTTCCTGGTAGCAATATGTTTTCATGCAGCTCTCAAAAATAATTCTTGTATGCTATTTTTTTATTTCGTAATTTTGGCTTTCACTTGCAATCAAATGATCACATCACCATTTCCCTGTGCTTCATCACTTGTATTGCCTTAGTCAACAGAAGTTGTAATCTTTCATATGTCCTGAGGCCATAAAGTATCAGTCTGGGTCTGTGTTGGTTCTTTCACATTCCTGGCTGTTCGGCTCTCCAGATTGTGCATTGTTAGTCACATAACTGATCAGAAGAGACTGGGTAGAACTTGCAGTAGCTTGTTAATCTGCATTGACATGCATAGCTTAGGAGTTTTCACTGTGTAGAAAAGGAGCCCATTCTGGAGAAACTCAGCTGTTGGGAATGTACGGAATTTCAGTCTTGAGACACTTCATGAAATGAACTTAATGCCTCAGGTAATGGAGAGTTTCCACTCAGCTATACAATGTTTGGGGCTCTTTCAAACATGCTGTGAAATTCTGGACATATTGTTCTGGAACTGGAACTTGTCATAGCTAGTGCAGGGTCAGTGTTTAGTATACCTAATAGTTTTTTCAGCCTTTGATCCCCAGGCTATTCGTTTTCAAGAGATCCATGAATATTGCTTGCAGATGTGAACAGTATGCATTTAATGCTGGAAAAACCCACAAGGATCTTTGTGGAAGCCTGACAAATAATGAAGTTGCCTTGATTCAGCTTGAATCATCAGATAATTGTGCCACAGCACCACCAAAAGTCAACAGATCTAAATCAAGTTTTTTCTCTCTCATTTCAGTTCAGACCAAAGGAAATTAGATCATAGCTTTGCCCTGCATTTTTTGTGCCCATGCAGCCTTTCCCAGACACATTATGCAAATGAAACAATGTGCTGGTAGAATGACAATGAATACATTTGACAAAGTTTTGGAGGTCTATCCAGAGGTATATACTGTGCTTTTTTTCTTTAAAAATGTTTAGGGGTTCTCTCATTTTCCTATGCATATTGAAATACTACCCCTCAATGAGGCCAAACTTAGATTCACAAAAGGTTTAGGTGTATGCGTACCCCCAGAAAAAAAGCACTGGGTACATAGAAGCATAAGAACTTGAGAAAAATTTAATTTGTATATTTGAATAAACAAATGGGCAACTGGAGCATGTTGATTTCAGAACTGGAAGGAAATGCAGCTCTTCTGTGGTAGCATTTGTTTGGTTTCCACCATGAGAAAGGATAGCCTAGCAGACTGCCTCTCCCTGGTGCAGCCAAAGCCAATCTTTTAAGATCTGAGAAGCTCCTGCTCATCATTCCATGACCAACGTGGAATGCCCGCTTTGAATAATTCATGAGAGGAAGACAGTAATGGCATAATACTCTTTTTGTGTGTGCACTGCTCAGCGTTATTTGTGAAATACAGTTGCATTTTCTGTTGATCTTGTTTCAAAGGAAAATTTGTTGAATGTTTTATTTTTATTTTTAATGTAAACTTTGTAGAGATTTTTAAGTGGTCAAATTTTTAATAAATAATACTTCATCTGACTGATGCCTAATTGACTTTTAGATTCATTAAGTGATACTACAATAATATAAGGTATCTTCCGGATATCTATATTTATGTTAAAATACACTTGCTTCATGCTCTCCCATGACAATATACACACTCTGTGTAGAAGAAGACCCATTAAGAGGCTCTTATTTTGGTCCCGGTGCACTCAACCTTGTATCTGAGAAACTTGGCCTCTGTGCTTCTGTGCTTGTGCCAGCTTTTGATCCAGTTGCAACCTCTTGGCCTCAATTTGTTATATTTAAAATGGGTGTAATATCAGCTTGCAAGTTAGATTTGTATAAGGGTGAATGCAAATGTTATGAAATGTGCAACAAACTAAAAATGTGATATAAATAGTTACCGGTAAGTGCAGTGTCAATAATTCCTTTTCAAGATACTGTGTATCATTGTGCAGCAGTCGCTTGTGTGATAGCAAATTTATTCCAGGATCTCTTTGGTTTGTTCTGGTTAGTGCCCCCCAATTCTGAAGGTAGTAATAGCTTTAGAATTACATTTATGCTAGAATTATTTCTGTATTTAACTTTAGCAAAGAGTAACAGCCCATTTTAGAGTCAGTTTGAAGAGGGGGAATCTTGGAACAAAAGCAATCGAGTAATCACAACTACACTATTTGAAAAAGTATAGAGCATTCTTTTAAGTGCTGTGCACAGCACAGACTATTCTGAGACACATTCATAATGCTAGAAATGTTTCAAATGTCTCTTTGGTTTTTGTGTCGTTTTAAAAAAAGCAATCCATGGTTTCAAGAAATTAAATTCATGAGATATAAATTCCTCCAGAAAGAAAGCACATTTAAAAAGTTAGTATTATACTATAACCTACTAAGTTCATAACTTGCTTTGTCTAGGAGAACTATGGGGGGGGGGGGGAGGCAGTTGCCTTAATATATTTATTTTATACTAAATGTTTAAATTAGCCATTGTAATAAACTTAAAATAAATTTCATCCTGGAGACAAGAAATAATGACCAGGTAAAATGGGAGTGAAATCCATTACTGCATTTCTCAGCCTGATTGCCTCATCTGTAAATATTGTTGGATGCAACATGTGTCAGAGTTATTGTACTTCTTGTGGGCTGCAATTTTCAAGCTATGTGAATGTCTCAGTTTAGAGGGTCATGTGGGTGTACTAATTCCTGGAAGAGAACTCCCTCATTGGTATAGTCCTCTGGGGAATTTAAGAGTTCACATGCAACCTCCTCTTCCTTTCTCAAACAAGAGGGATTGTGCAAGGAAGCTGTTCACAGAAGGGAGTTCTTAAGGGATCCTTGCTTGCTGCGGCTCGGATCTTTTGGAGTTTCTGTAGCTTGATTTTGCATTGTACCGGTAGAGTGGATAACCTTGGAAATGCACAGAAAAATATCACTTCTTAGTGACAGTCTATAAGGATTTGCTTTTAGAAAGAAAGTCTCGGATGAGTCTGAATCTGCAATCCTTCCTGTATTTTCATTTCATGGATAGTTTCCCTTGAGAAAAGGATTTGGTATGATTCTGCTGGAACCAGAAATTATATTAATGGCAGTTCAATCAGGTAACTTCCCTTTAGTTAAACAGTGTTAATGTGCAAGCAGTACCAGGATCTGGGGAGTGGAAAAGAATGCAGAGGTGGTTTTTTTAAAATAAAAATAAAAAAGGTTGTATGTATTTCAACTTGGAGATTTCCTCCCCCATAAATTCAAATGTTTGAACAATGAGATCACTTCTCTGAATTTCAAGCAAATAGCTGCCAAACCTTAGGTTCTTTAATGAAGTAAATTTGACTGGGAAAGACTTCTCTCCTGATTACTGGCTGTGAGCATGCAGGCTACAGGTTTTAACTTTTGAGGAGTTCTGCAGGGAGCACTTGGACTAATCTTTGGGAATTTGCTTCTGCTTTTTATAGAATTTTACTTCTACAAAAATTGTTTTTTTGCTTACGTTTCAAATTCCGCTTATCTTCATTGTATGACAGCATGGTTAGTAAAAATTCTTGTAAAGATCCACTCTCATATGATTAAACTGTGTGAAATGAAGAGATTTGATACCTTTACAAAGTAAGGATGTACATATACAGTACCTTCCTCCTGTAAAAACACTTGCAGTGGAAATTGAGTGCATGCCCTCTTAAAGTTAGGGATTGTCTAATGTGTTGTCTAATGGCAATGCAGTATTCTCTTGTTTACAAGACGTCCAGAGAATCAACTCTCTGTGCTAGTGGAATGTTTTGTTCAGATAACTCCTTAAAAAAGCTGTTATCCCTTGCAAACTGGACAATTCCTACATTCTTTTTTTAAAAAAAGATGAGAGTGGGAATACTATAAAAGTCCCAGTTGCTCGGGGTAGGGTGGGGAATTGCTTTCTTTACTTCGTTCTTTCTAAAAAGTTGTTAGGGTCTGCAGCCAGGCTAGTCTTTCTAGACATTTATGGATCAGTATTAAAACACAGGAAGTGAAATTTGGAACAAAAGGACAATTTTTGGAGAGTGATATACTGTGATGATCTGTGTTGGGATTGATGGCTCCTGTTGGGGCATGTAGGAGAGGGATTGGAGCAGGAATAGCAAAGAGTCTGTCATTCATTGTGGATTTTTAAAGGATTTTTTAACAAGACCTTTTGTATGTGCCACAGGATGTACTGGAGGGTGCACTGGCAATCCCAAACTAAGCCGTGGCTTGTCTGAACATGTTGTCCAAACCTATCCTCATGGTTTAGCTCACTCCAGAATAACCAAAAACTGTAAACCAAGAACCAACATTGGATATGGCTTGTGGTTAGTCTGGAGAGAAGTAAACAATGAATTGCAGTTTGTTGGACACACCAAGCAATGACAGCTTAACAGAATGATGGAATGAAGGGGCTGTGATCCCCTTCTCAAATGACCACATGCTAACACATTGTAATAAGGCACAATTTGGCTTAGCTTGATGTGTTAACTAGGCCAACCTGAGCCAGGAAACTATGGCTTAATTCCTGCTTGCAATCAAGTGTCTGATCAGGGTTCATTAACCTGAAGAGAGCCATACAGTTATAGTTTGAAGCTATGTGTGTTTAAATTCTGTAACCCTAGTGATTTTTAAAAAGAATATAAAGTAATTTTTGAATCTGGCCCTCCTCTCTCTCAACCATTTCCACTGGAAATGCACTAAAGTCTAATGCACACTATTATAGGATGGTGTATGAAACACAATTTATGAAATTATTTGGCATTAAATATTTGCTGAAAGCTACTTGCTGTTTTTAAAAAAGCCTTTACTAAAAACAACTTGAGTGCTGTAGCTCTGTCAGTGTTTGGTTTATATGAGTAGATAAGTATCCGTAAACCTTGTTGCATGTGATCATATGTGTCAGGTTCCTTTTTTCTATTTTAAAGAAACTAGTTCCAGTTATTTAAATAGATTCTTCTACACACACACACACACACACACACACACAGATTTTTCTTAAGTTCACTTCCTTTCATTTTGTGAGTGTGCTGTCCTAGTTTGCAGCTTCCTCTGCAGATAAACTGGAATTGAGGTTTTCCCCCTTCAAAACATTCCCAGCATGTCCAGTGTTTGGGATGCATCTATTTTTTTAAAGTATCTTGGTTCCCAGAAAAAGAACTACTTAAGATTTGTCTTTCAAACTCTGTTTGGCTGATGTCATAAACCAGTTCCAGCTGTCGTAGATTAAAGCAAATGCTGATAGTGAAGAGGGATTTCCATGGCATTCTAAAATAGGATGTGTGGGATGCACACTCAACATCCATTGTAGCTTATGAGGCCACTGCTGCTTAAAAAAAGAAGTGTGTGCGTTTGTATAGGCATAAAATCACAATTTGAGTTATGGCTTAAAACAGGTGTGGGGAACTGGATCGGGCTGGCGGGCCGGATTCTGATGTTTCCCACACCCCATGGGCCACTTTGACAAGTGGTCAGGGCTACCCACCTATTCTTCTTTGGCGATCACTTGTAGCAGAGTAAGATTGTCTTCCCTGAACACGGTCTTAACAGTGAGTCCGTAAGTGACTGTGGAGGCCAGTTCTGGATCCACACGTCCTTCCACAGTCAGTGGGGACATAGGTTTCCGGGTGGGAGTTGATCACAGTGAGGGTTTGCCAAACGTGCCTTCCTCTTAGCATGTTTTCTCCCTTTCGTCCTGAGTTCGAGTGTCTTCAAAGTCCGCAACATCTTTGGTAAAGGCTGTTCTCTGGAGCGATTGCAGGCCAGTGTTTCCTAGTGTTTCCTACCTTATTTTAGATTTGCCTTGAGAGAGTCTTTAAACCACTTTTGTTGACCACGTGCATTACACTTTCCATTTTTAAGTTTGGAATAGAGTACAGTGGTACCTCGGGTTAAGTGCTTAATTCGTTCCGGAGGTCCATTCTTAACCTGAAACTGTTCTTAACCTGAAGCACCACTTTAGCTAATGGGGCCTCCTGCTGCTGCCGCGCCACCGGAGCACAATTTCTGTTCTCATCCTGAAGCAAAGTTCTTAACCTGAAGCACTATTTCTGGGTTAGCGGAGTCTGTAACCTGAAGCGTATGTAACCTGAAGCGTATGTAACCCGAGGTACCACTGTACTCTGTACTGTCAGCAGGGGTGCCAACTTGAATAAAATATTTTTTGGGGGGGGGGAGGTAAGCCCCACCCTCCATAATTGATTACAAGATGCAGCACATGCAGAGCATTTGAATGGTAATGCCCATCAATTTGGTGGGGGGGCTGGCCCCCCTCAAATTCTTTATTGGAGAGACTGAAAGTAGGCAGCTATGGTGGGAAGTGAGCATGCTGATTGGAAGTATTTACTGTTTAGGGAAGCTTTTAATGTTTGATGGATTACTGTATTTTAGAATTTTGTTGGAAGCCACCCAGAGTGGCTGGGGAAGCCCAGCCAGATGGGTGGGGTATTATTATTATTATTATTATTATTATTATTATTATTACTGGCAGTTAAGGGAAATAAATGCACATTGACAAAACATAGCCAGGGCCAGTTTTCATGAAGGATGTCTATTAATAGTTATTAGCCTCAATGACTATGTTCTGCCTTCACTGTTCGAGGCGCTATGCTTCTGTATACCAGTTGCTGGGAATGAACAAGTAGAAGGTGAATGCTTTTGCACTGAAGTCCTGCTTGTGGAATTCCCACTTGTATCTGGTTGGCCACTGTGAGAACAGGACGCTGGATTAAGTGAGCTTTTGGTCTGATGCAGCAGGGCTTCTTTATATTCTTAAATGTGGTACCTTGAGGGGT
This sequence comes from Podarcis pityusensis, assembly GCF_964106645.2. Taxonomy (NCBI): domain Eukaryota; kingdom Metazoa; phylum Chordata; class Lepidosauria; order Squamata; family Lacertidae; genus Podarcis; species Podarcis pityusensis. The sequence continues at coordinate 32,029,535 of NC_138035.1, read as the reverse complement.
GATTAACTTTCCTCCTCCCCACAAGGGTAGAGTTTTCCCACCCTTCCATTTGCCTAGTTGTGCCTAGTTGTGTATGTGGCTGAGAAGCAAGGCTTGCTGGAAGCCATCTAGTGAGTTGATGTGTAGGAGGCAATTCTCTTGGCACTTAGATGCACTTTTGAGGATATGTTACTTGAACATGTGCAAGCTTGTATTCCATTCTACTTCACCCCCAAGAGATAAAAAACTGTCTAAAAGGAAACAGGTTGTCAAGAATAATGAATAGCACACTAATAATAACAACTTAATTTTCTGTAGACGACCATGCCACCAGTTGTTTTGTGGGTGTGGCTTTGCATTTTGCTCTTAAGGTATATACCACCTTAACTGGACAAAGTGAAAGATCCCCAGATCAAAACTACCCTGAATTCTTTTAGAAAGCCTTAAAGTAGAGCTTTTTAAAATAAAGGTCAATCTTAATTACCCTTTCACATATATTTTTGTGTCTTTTACTTAGTAAGCATTTATGTTGCCAAATGTTCTTGGAAGAATCTGGAGCTATTGTAATGTATAGTAACTGTCCTTATTGACTGAATGCCTGATATTTTCACAGGACACAGTGTACTTGAACAGTGAAATTTATGTTTTTGACAACTTTATTAGATTTCCATCCATTGCCTATCAGATTTATTTTTAGGAATATTAGAGTGCCGTATCGGTGTGAGAGAGTCATCTACATCAAACCTTTATCATCCTTTGTATTTTCTTCGGAGAGGGAAAACAGGGTGCAATATGAGCAGATTTTCTCTACAGCCTTCAAACACTGTTTAGCATCGGTGGCACTAAAATGTTTGACTTTGCACATCTTCTTTTCAAGTTCAGTATAATGCAGAAGTATGTTAGGCTTTTAGTACTGTGTAGTGGCTCTAACTAAGATGGAGAAATTCTGATAGGAAAAATGATTTTGTATAATAAATCAGAAGGTCTATTCTCAGTATAACTTAGTTGGATATTGCCCATTATCACAGTTCAGTAATACAGCCCAACTAGGCAAAAACACTCCAGGAGGGTGAGGAAAGTGCTGTAGGAGCTAAATAGAGAGAGCCTAGAGCCTGAGGTTCCCATCTCCTGCTTTACAGTTTTTGCAGCCAGTTGTTTCACAAGCCATTTGCAGCCACTGGTTAACCTACCATTTTCAGGATTTATTTATTTTTACATTTCCTGTGTGAGGTGTTGCTTCCTTGTAAGTCTGCTCCTTAACCTTACACAGGATCATGAATGAAAAGGAGGAGACTCATAAATTATTTCAGTACAATAAAAATAATTGAGAATGCTTTGTTTCCAAAAGCTCAAAATATCAAGGGAAGTATTTTATCTTTGACCTTTTTAATAAAAAAGCAGCTTTAGGATTCCCACCTGGGACTAAGGCTCTATAGGTTTGTCATTAAGGTTCGGCATCAGTCATTAATAGGTCATCATCAGGCTTAATAACTTTGATTTAACCCAGTAGCACACAAGCCCTCAGTTTTGTCTCACAATAGCCATTTGTTGAAAGCAGAGGTAGCTACTAGGTTGACTTTTCCAGTTTCCAAGAGATGGTTATAGTTCTGCCCTGTAGCAACTCTCCTTACAGAGTATCCAACCATCAGTTTGTCAGGAATAGCCTTACCTGACACTTCTGGTGCTACATTGACACAAATCTCTTGGATCTACAGCACCCTCTGCTGTTCTAATGTTATTTTATTAAAAGTGTCATTTGTGCCAAATGTACTGTGTGTCTTTTCCATAGTAAGGTTTGTCTTGCTTTTTAGGATATGCCTGGAACAAATCTCAGCTAAAGTGTCTAGAAATCCATGTTTGCACAAACAAATTTGATTGTTTACTAACATTAAACTTGGCTATATCCCGTGTTTTGTCAAAGGAGTTTAGTAGATTGTACTCGGGTTTAGCCCATTTATACCCAAATAAACCTCATTTTTAAAAAGCTGACAGTGACTTGCCGAAGGCCGAGTATAGACTTGAACTCAAATGTCCTTAGCGCTTGAGTCCATGGGTGGGGAACCAGGCAGACAATTGAATTTAGACCAGCCATGCTCACCTGTTAAGTCACCTGACTTTAAATTTCATTGGACATGGAGATCTCTGAGCTAAGTGCTAAGATAACAGACAACTGATCTCTTATCTTCAGTCTTGGCACTAAGCACCACAGCACTAACATCTTAAGATCAGCAATAAACCTCTGCTTACTCGTTAAAAGACTGCAGGCAGAGACTTTTCTCTGATCTTAGTTCTGTGATGAGATAAGCCTCTGCCCGCTCAAGGAGCATTTCTTTTATCTCTCCGGTGGGATCATAGTAGGCTAAGCAATTGCTTTCTCTTTAGGCTCTCAATTCTTTATTCCTTTGCAACCCTTGCTTGAATTCATGCCATGGCTTCAAAGATTCCTGGTGAATGCAATTCTCCGTGTGGAACCAATTCCAGTGAGGCTTGCATTTGACCTGAAATTTTAAAAGAAGTGAGCTCCAGTGGTTCTTTAGGAGCTTTGATGTTACCTGCCTCATCCCTGATGTCGTATGACATCATGTATGGCACAGCTTTCCAAACTCTGTGTCGTGACAGTGTGTAAGTATGTTGTGCGAACGCTCCCTGTGCTCCTCCCAAGGCTGGAAAGGTGTTAGTTTAACTTCCAGTTTGCTAGTAAAACTGAATTACTGTGTCATGAAATGATTTATATCTAAAAAGTGTGTCACCAACATTAGAAGTTTGGGACACGTGGACTTGACTGAAAGAAAATGGCCCCTGACGGGTCTGATTTGATCTGGGGACTGCAGGTTCCCCATGTCTAATATATCCAGTGATATTTAGATAGCCAATGGAGTCCTTACCTTTGTTGCCATTCAGGGTTGCTTGGCTTCAGCATAATCACCATTTCATAAAATGCAGCATCTGTTTAGAAAAAGAAACATGGGCAGATGCCTTTATACTGAGTCAGACCTTTGGTCCATCTAGCTGAAGTTTTGTCTGCATTCACTGGGAGTGGCTCTCCAGGGTTTGACAGAGCATATTCCCAACCCTGCTTAGAGATGCCAGGATTGAATCTAGGACTGTCTTCATGCAACACAACTGTTCATCCATCGGAGGCCTAAAGTTAAAACGAGTGCATTATGTTTCACTTAAATGGAAAATGGTTTGCCCTAAATAACCCCCTCCTTGCTGTTCCCGCAGAAGCTTATTTCTTAGTTAAAATGTTGCGTTTAAGCTTTTTACACTCCTTCCCTTTCAAACTTTAACTCTCATGCACAGATATTTGCTAGCTGAAACACTGTAAAACTCCTCCCCATCTTTTGTAGTGACTTTTGTTTTCCTCATGCTTTGATTTAGAGTCTTGGAAGAATCTTTGGGATTCTTGGAGAAGGAGCCTGCGTCACTGAGAAACATTTGACTTTTTGGCCTTGTAGTGAAGCTAGAAATCAAGTCAGTCTAAAAGCATTCCTTAGTCAAGCTGGCCTACTTACCCTTTAGTTAGAATATGAAAGGGCCTCAGTGGGAATCTTGGCATTTTTACCACCTGTTGGGGCAGCTGCAGGTTATGTGAGAAGACTATTGATAAGACTATGGATTTGGGAGGATGTTTTAAGGGAGGTGGGAGAGATATGTAGGGAAGTGGCAGTCTTTTTATTTTGTGCTTTCTTGGACCCCTTATTTAACATGTTCATGTATCCATGAGAAGTCTGGAGGGTGGCAACATGAGGAGCCTTTTCTGTGGTGGCTCCCATTTGTGGAATGCTCTCTCCAAGGAAGCTCACCTAGCATTATAAGTCTTTAGGTGCCGGGCAAAAACTTTCCTCTCTGACAAGACCTTTTAGAAGTGGCCAGGATGTTTTCCCCCCTCTTGGTTTTAATGTTTCTATGTGGGACTTTCTGTCGGTTTTGTTTTGGGTTGCCCTGGGCAAGATGAAGCGACTAACAAATTCAGTAAATAAAAATAATAATATCCGTTGTGTAACTCCAACTGAGCTGTGAGGTAACTGGTGGGAGGATGTAAAAATGTGACAGACCAAATAAAACTAGCTACCAAGCCTTTTTAGCACACAGACCTGGCTTCAGCCTGGTTTTGTACCACTGCAGTGATGGCATAGTAGAAGAAGATAGATACTGGTGATGTGGACAGATCACTGCATGTTGTGTGGGGGTCTCTGTTGCCCAAATGGTTAAGATTGTGAAGGCTAACAACTTAGAGACATTTACACATGGAACATAAAATTAATTTGAAGAAGAGTGCTACTACTAAGGGAAGAATTTGCTCAATATTGGTTATCCGTGTTTTGTCATCTCTTTCAAATTCAAGTAGCTTGAGCTGCTTCTCTAGTAGATGCAGAAGTCACTAGGTAAGGTAATGGTAAAGGACCCATGGACGGTTAAGTCCAGTCAAAGGCAACTATGGGGCGTGGTGCTCATCTAACTTTTCAGGCCGAGGAAGCCAGTGTTTGTCCACAGAAAGCTTTCCGGGTCATGTGGCCAGCATGACTAAATTGCTTCTGGAGCAACAGGACACTTTGATGAGTGCCAGAGCACACGGAAATGCCGTTTACCTTCCTGCCAGAGTGGTACCTATTTTTCTACTTGCGCTAGTATGCTTTTGAACAGCTAGGTTGGTAGAAGCTGGGACAGTGTGTGGGTGGTGCTGTGGTCTAAACCACTGAGCCTCTTGGGTTTGCTAATCGGAAAGTCTGTGGTTCGAATCCACACAAAGGAGTGAGGTCCTGCAGAAGGCACTATACATAATGAGAAAGTGTATTGGTATATAAAATTAGGAAACTTGTGGGTAATACCCAAAGGAGAATCAAGCTGAAGATTACGGAACTATGCGGTGAAGAACATTCTTGAAGAAAAGGGAAATACAGCGAAGGAGGATATAGAACATTCTGTAGAGGAAGATGTGCAACTTAAAATGTTGTATAAAGTAAAGCAGTTTAAGATATTGGGTATTGGCTTGAACACTGAAGATGTTCTTTATCTATATGGCAACCTTCTCAGTAGCGTGTCTGAAAGTCCAACTAGAGCACAGCAGTGCCTTATCTCATCCCAGTAAATAACTTCTCTCATTCAACAAAGCAAAGTTAGCTTTAACTGAAGTTCTGTGCAGCTCACTCTTACTTTTTAAGTTGTAATGGGCATGGATCTGAAAGAACATACAGTATCCTTCACAATCCCAAATATTATTTCCACATCCTTGAGGGAAACAATACTAAATTGATCCAAGTTGCTATGACAGTTGGCTGCTTCTAATACCTCTGGTGTGGCTGCAGTAGTAATCGTAGTTTTCAAGATGAATCATATTTGAATGATTTCATCAGTGTAGAACAGTACAAACTAAACTTGTCACAGTGATCTGTAGATGCCTCATCCTTTGGCTGCTCTTTAAGGTCCTTGTATCAACAGGAGCTTAGCTGGATGAAATTTCTATTGACATTGAGTGACAGAGGCAAAAAAAGTTTACTTTGTTCCATGTTGTAGGCCTGTGAAATGTTGGTGGTACTCCAGAAAATGTTGGTACTTCACAAAATCCTTAAAACTGGCCCACTAGTTTTAAACATTTATTGTATGCAACTGCCACCTTTTATAACTTTCCTGAAAGCAGTAAATTCAGTAAAGATGGAGTCTGATGCTGGAATTCTCTTTTGTCAAGCTTATTTTCTTTATGATGCTTTCATAAAGAGCATCACTATGTGTGGGTAACAATTTCTGGTACAATTTGTGGTTCAGTTCCTGCCCAGTCTGGGTCATTATGGCTTTCTTAGATGAATCTGCTGGCCTGGTTCAGATGTAAAGAAAATCCATGGTTTCCCACTACATGAACAAGTCTGCAAGGAGCTTGTGTGCTCCTTCTCCAGTTTTGCATACAGGAGGAAGCTATCTAAAGTTGCTGCTTTTAATTTTAAACAAACCAAACTCAGAAATGGTGGTTTGTTTCTACAAGAATGGAAACCACAGTTTGATACCTGGACTGTTCCCATTAACCGTAGTTTAAACAAATTTCAGTTTCTTAAATTGATGTCACAGAAAACTATGGTTGGTTTAAATTCAAAGCCAAAGTTTTGGTCATCTTTTGACATGTGAAATAGAAGGAAGGGAATTTGTAAACCCGAAGTCCATTGATGTTAGCAGGAAACCATCTCCCTCCTTTTCAGTGGCAGGATGGAAGAAACAGGGCTGGGCAGGTTTGGGGCTCAGTGGAGGCCAGATGGGAACAAGGTAATGAGAGGGTGCTGGGTGGTCTTGATTACGGAGGGGGTGTGTGTGTGTGTGTGTGTGTGTGAGAGAGAGAGAGAGAGAGAGAAAGCGCACACACTTTGACTCCAGCTCCACCTGCTGCTAGTATGCAGTCCCAGACTGCTTTCTACTACAGGAATGTAGCACTTGATCCCCAAAGGGTCGCCTGTCCGTGTTCTACTGCAATTTGGGAGGGAGGACAAATTTCCTTTTGAAATTGGTAGAGCTCTTTACTCCATGTTTTGTGATATATTTTTAAACAGGAGATTTGTTATTGTTTAGTCGTTTACCGCCTCCCAAATGCTAGGGTCGATTCATGTGAAGGCTGATATGTTTTCCCCTCCTCCCCAAATGTGGCATCTGCATGGCTGCTGCAGCTGTAACTTTGAAATCATTTTTTTAAAAACCACGTGACTCTCCAGGTGATAACAACTGTTGGGAATTCATAGAACTGCCACATAGACAGTTTCCATATGGACAGGCTGCCACATAGCCACAGAGTTCAAATGCTACAAGGCCTGTGCTACAGTACCGAAATGGTTTTTCAGCACCACCACGTGGGGCCTAATTTTGAACTGGCCTTTTAGCCCCTCTCTTGAGGGTATTGAATTTATAGCTAAATCAAGACCGTTGGCATAGTTCAGAGTGTGTATTGGGCATCTATAGAAATAAGTCAATTGAGGCTCCGGGGAGGCAAGAGGGTAGTCTCTGCTTCTGTGTAAATGAAGCATTCAAATTACGTTTGTGTCTTTATATCTGCTAAGGGTTTTGTTGCCTTGGCACACACATTTGGAACATAAAAATGTAGTAGATGTACTTTGCCACAGAGGCAGAGCTAAATCTTGGATGCGTTTTCATATTTGTTGAAAGGGAATGGTAATCTGGTTCTTGGTGCTTAGAGTACAGTTTGGCAGTTGAAATATTTAAAGTGCAGTGCCCTCGGATTTGTGAGGTAATGAGAGACTGATATGGAAAAGGAAGTGGGGAGGTCTGGAGGTGTGGAAAGAGCTCAGAATGTGCTTTGACGTCATCTGATAGGTTTTCCAGCATGCAGCGGCTATTCCTGCTGCATCTACAGTTCATGTTATTTTAAAACTCTGTCAAAAGTGAGGGTGGCAGTATATCCTGTGTGTATGCAGGTCCACTGTGGGGGCAGGGACTGCCTTGGGGCCTTTCAGCAGCTGGGCAGGGATCCAGATTCCCAGGCTGGCTGACTCCCTGTGCTTGAGAGAAACTGCAACTGAAGTTTCTCTGTCCATCATGGCTAGGAAACTCCTGAGCTGCTTGAGCAGCTGCAGCCAGTTGCCTGGAAGGATAAGCTCTATGCTCTGGGCAGCATGTACAATGTGCTGCATACTTTGAAGTTTTGCTCAATCGCTCTGAAAGTAATTGTTGCCACAATGTGACTTCTTGGGAACACCCTTTGTTTAGGTAGTCTGTGTACCAAATTGTTCTAAAATATGTAATCTCTGTAAAGGTAGATTTAGAGTGAAGCCTTTGAATTTACATTCCCTTTTGTGTTCCATAGTAATCTGGGTGCAATCATTTGGAGAAGTCTTGAATTTCTCTGTGGACTTCATTCTAGATTTTTGAAGCTTTGTCCTTGCTCAGCAATAACATCCAAGAGACCTCTTAATTCCTAGGATGAAAATTGTGCAATTCTTTCACTACAGGGAGTAGGACTAGGCGTGCTATTCCAGTTTTCTTTCCTGTGGGACTGCATGTTGTAATGTTTTTATCTGTGAAATATTTTAAATATTAAGCTGTTTTTGCCCTATAAGGCAATAATTATTCGTTGCAACATTTCTTTGTAAAGAAATTGAAATGTTTTTGTATCAGACCTAACCAAGAGAAGGGATCTTCCTTGAATATTTTCAAGACAAGAAGATGCATTATTATATGTCCTTTAGATCTAGGGTATCTAGTATTAGAGCAAGAATTAGCCTAACTGACCCTATGGCTCTCTTTCAACTTGCACCAGATTTCACTAGCTGTGGCAAGAGGGAAGGGAAGGGCTGTGGCTCAATGGCAGAATACTTGCTTTGCATGCAAAAAGGCTAGGTTCAAGCCCTAGCATAACCAGGTAGAGATTCCTGTCTGAAACCCTGGATACCTTCTGCTAACCAGTGTAGAGAAAGAACTAGATGAACCAGTGTCTGACTCTGTATAAGAAAGCCTTCAATGTTCCTAGGAGGGACATACTCGCCTGTTTGAGGAAAGCAGTATCAAATTGATCAAGAAGTGCTAAGAGTTGAAAAATCTTTTCTCCTTGATTATTGCAAGTTCTAGTTCTGCAGTGAATGGTAGCAAGCAGCTGGAGGTTCATGATAGTCTTTTATAAAATGGAGATGCATTCTCTTAATGTTTTTCTGACACAATGCTCCACTGTAATGTAGTATTTAACAGTTGTAAACCATTGAAAACCAGAATAAGGTCTTGCCCTTATTCTGACATTTCAGAAATGGAGCAGACAGGTTAAACTAAACCACTCCTTGTGATACAGTTACAGTGGTACCTCTGGATGCGAACGGGATCCATTCTGGAGCCCCGTTCGCATCCAGAAGCGAACGCAACCCGCGTCTGCGCGGGTCGCGATTCGCCGCTTCTGTGCATGCGCGTGATGTAATTTTGACCATCTGCGCATGTGTGAGCGGCGGAACCCAGAAGTAATGCGCTCCGTTACTTCCGGGTCGCCGCAGCGCGCAACCCGAAAATACTTATCCCGAAGCTACTTCAACCTGAGGTATGACTGTATTTTGGTCTTTAATGCACAGAGAATTCTCTCTTGTGTTAATCAGCACCTTTTCTGGGTATACTCTAATTGAGTATTGGTTAAATGGATGCCTCAGTGCCTACTGATCCAGAGATTCCCCCCCCCCCCAAAAAAAAAATCTTTGTGAACACAGCAGTTAAGCTTCAGTGGTGGAGATGAGGAGGAGAGGGCAGGAACTAAATTACATGATGATGCTTGCCTGACAAATGTTTGAGGTCTGAGTAGAGAAACCAACTGCTTTACTATTTTGGGTGAATGAGGTTAGCTGTTGCTGCAAGCAGCTTCATGAAGGAATCCATCCATCTGTCAATGTGCACAGCCGTGAGTGAGGCTCAGTACTCCCTAGCTCCTTACAATGTGCATGTACATACACCCCTTCTTGGGGGAGGGAAGGCCTTTTTCTTTTTGAATCCAGTGTTAATGAAACTGGCTGGTATCTGAGAGTAAGGCTACACGAGCGTCTTTGTGCAACCTATTCTGACGAGTCCCTTCCTGAGGATTATACAGCTCTCCAGAGGCCTGAGAGACATTTTGGTCTTGGGATTTTCTTCAGCATGTTGGACAAAACCAAAACCCTCCAGCCTGCTTATGGTGGGATTGTGCCATTTGCAGAGATTGTGTCAAAGGAACAAAAGAATGTAAGCTTGAGTCAGGATTCTTACCACAGCCTGCGGGAAGGTTCGTAAGCTCTTTCTATTTTCCTATTTTCCTGTGACCGTTCTTAATGGTTTGCATATTGAATCTCTTATGGTCTTCCAGTATATCATAGATCTTTCCAATGAATTAGTTTGTGCTGGTAGTGTTACTTACTTGAATGTGTTTCAGCTTCTCTTGGAAGCTGCTGCTTGTTCCATTTTATGAAGGTCTCTTGTAAGCAAGGGTATGAATCATTCTGTTAGAAATTTAATTGGTTTTTACAGCAAATGTGGGAGACTTTAGTCTTCAGCAGGCCTCAGTGTCTCGGTAGCACATGGAGTTGTGGTACAGAGTGCTTATGAGGGACAGAAAAAGGATATAAATTGGTTATGAATATTCATGTAGTGCAGTATCAATATTTGATCCATGTTCTTGAACAGGTATTTGGGCAGGGGGAATTAAGGTATGAGACATCCAAGAAATGAATATTATTGTAAGCAGGGGGATTGTAGGAGATTTGTTTGAAGAACAGACAGTATTGGGGCAGGGAAGGAGATGTGAGGAAATTGAGGCAGTCAGCAGAAGGGTTCCTGTTAGCAGAAATAATGAAGGTGTCTGTAATGAAGTCTAGCATGCCATTATATGGAAAGGCTGAAGGTGAATTTATGGGCAGGTGTAACCAATGAAGTGCCCTCCAGTTGTTGATGGACTAAAACTCCCATGGTCCCTGACCATTGGCTGTGCTGGCTGGGATCGACAGAAGAGAAATTCCAACAACATCTGGAGAATACCATATTCTTCCGCTATTTCATCCAGCAGATTCACAGGACAGCCCATAATATCTTGTGCTGTATTCACCACCTTCTGTAGGCACTTCCTATCAGTTGATGTCAAACCAGCATACCACACCGTGATGCAGTATGAAAGGACACTTTCTATTGTTGACCGGTAGAAGGAGATCATCAAATGTTGATTGACATCATTCTTTTGCAATACTCTGAGGAGATGGAGTCTCCGTTGGGCTTTCTTAACCACCTGGGTTGTATTTATTTTTCAAGTAAGGTCTTCACTGAAATAAACTCCTAGGAATTTAAAGGAAGAGACTCTCTCCACACAGCCCTGCCCGATGTACAGCGGGGCTAGTTCTCCTCTCTTCCTCCGAAAGTCCAACACCATCTCCTTTGTCTTGCTGATATTAAGGTGCAAGTTGTTCCTTAGGCACCATGTGATTTATGGATTGGAACCAACCAACACCTTAAGTTTATAATCTGAACCCACCTGATAAAAGGCTGCCTGCTTACATTTTTGCCAATTATCTCTCTTAACTGTTCCCCAAAGCGAAACTGTCATTTGAAACTGTCATTCAAATCTGTTGGGTAAGTGCATCTTTTCCTTCCCCCAACTCCCACACAAAGGGGTGTAAAGATGCTTACTGTTTGGTGAAGCTGCTTCTTTTGGAAACATGTAAGTCCAGAATCCTTTCTATAAAGCAAGTATACATTGCCAGGATCTGTCGGAGACATGTAGGTAAATTCAAAACATTGCCAGCCAAGGCAATCAGTGAGTTACCAGCCCCATGGGATGCAAGCAGAAGATTTGGAAAAAGACCACAACAGAAATGGGAACTGGAATTTGTGTTCAAGATGCAGAGAACAAATATGTAGCAGAAGTGTGGTATCAGGTTGTAACTGGTTCTTGAAGGAAGTAAAAGCAGGTATGTTTTTTGAATATTTGTTGATGGGGTCATTTGCTTTCTGTGTAGTGTTCCAAAATTCTAGGATACTCAGCAGGATGCTGGACATGACAAAAGGCAGGGTTCAGCCATAGCAGGCAGTTGGGATACTTTTGACAAAGTAAAGTATTCACACGGAAACAGGCTTGAGCCAGTAACCTTCTCTTGTTAATGCAAGGCTCGAGGGGTGGGGGGGAGAGGAAGCTAAAAAAGAGATATTGCAAATGGAAGTGCAGCTTACAGTCAAGTTTTTGAAGAATCAGCATGAAAGACTGACCTTATGGGGTGGGATTCCTGCCAGAGCCTACATTCCAATTCTGGATAGCTCCCAGACAAGGCATATACTCTGGAATTTATTCAAGCCCAGTATGGTCCAGCTGCACGCCATTTGACTTGCTTGTTTTAACTTGCAATCCCATTATACCAGCTGTGCTTGTGTAATGTATTTGCAAAGGCAGATGCTGTGAGCTCTGTGGAAACACATTGCACTGCACTGTGGCAGTTACTGCTACTATGTCTATGCTCTAAGACCAAGCACTCCAGCTTGCCCACCTTGGCTCAGAGACTTCTAGCATTAACACTTCCATATAGTGTCTCTATTCAGATGTGTTTGGTGTTTGTGTTTTAGCCTATCATGCTTTAGCCTCTCTGTACTGCTATAATGTGCCCCTTCTGACTCTCATCCTGTGCCTGCCTGTCTTGCTGGCCTTACACTTGGAATGGGTAGCATTTCAGAGAAAACAGAAGGTCCTTGCTTTCAACATCCTACCTAGCAGCCTAAATTTCACTTCCAGGACCTCATGTTTACATTTCCTCACTTCATTGGTGTCACAGCCACTGACTCCTCCCACAAACTATCAGGCTATCTAGACAATGTGCAGCACCCACAATTTTTGTGTCGGGCGAACAAGGCAGTCTGCACACCCATCACACACCCAGCTATGCATGCCCCCAGTTATCAAACCAGCCACTATTAGTATTCCTTCTAGGGCAGGCATGTCCAACTCCCAAGAGACTGCGATCTGCTCACACTATAAAAAGACTGGCTGTGATCTACCCATTCTCATTGCCAGAAGTTTGTTGTGTGTATGTGTTTTGGAACACTATGGCGATCGACCAGGGACACCCCCCCTGCGATCGACCAGTTGGACATGCCTGCTGTCGGGGATATCCTTCGCACTGAAGGCTGAAACTTTCAGCTGGGTCCTTTTTTTAACCTATGAAGTGTAATTCATTTAACATAAACTGAAATTTATGTACATTGAGTTTGATCTAAAAGTTAAGCTTACCTTTTTTTATTTGAAGCTGACTCACCCACTAGCTAGGTTTCTGCCATGTGGAATTCTATATTAGTGGTTAGGATTTAGTCTAGTTCTCTTGCATACTGTAATACCTCTATTGCAAGCCTTTTTGTTTGTGAACTTTGTCAGCATTCTAGTCTTTCTGTGACAGCTGAAATGGCAAACAATGGTTAGTGCTTGCCCTCCAACCTGAAATGGAAACTCATTTCAAACCAAAATTTCAGATTTTGGTTTAATGGGAAAGTGTTGTCTGATGAAGCTAAGCAAATAATTATTCAGTTATCGCTACCATGTATAGTGGAGGCCACAACTTGAATGAACCCTTTTCTTCTTCTTTATGGGTTCTGATTAATTAGGATAATTTGCTAACCTCTACTGCACTGTTAGGGCCAGTCCCAAGCACTGAGCTAATTTCATAGTGGTCCATTTGTGCTATGATGCATATCATACTTCAAATTGTTACTGTTGCATTATGTCTAGGTATAAGGGCTTTGTTCAGAATTTCTCTAATATTTTGATTTTCAGAGGAAAGTAACTCTATTGTTCTGTAGTGTATAGTCCCAAGTTACTGGTCCCTGCCAGACTGAAAGGCACTGCCACGGTGTGCTCATCTTGAACATACATTCAGCTAGTAAGCACCATGCACTAATCAGGTGGTTTTCTTTTCTTGTTGTCTGCCTTGTCCTTAGTAAAGATGGCACATTTCAGCTTTTATAAATGAGGGTCATTATGACACAGTTTAAAAGCATACTGCATAAATATACCAAATATTCAGACAGGAAAACTGAAACTAATGAACACATAAGGGCTGGATGTGGAATTACAGGAAGAAAGGCTCCCTCTGAATAGTAGACTTAGAATGTTACATGAAATTAGGTGATAAGGAAGTTTGGAAGAGTATAGATACCTGAAGCAGCTGCTTTCTGTTCAGACTTTTTGGATACATTTGACATGTTTACTCCCCTAGTTTACCAGACTGCTCCTATGAGCCACAGCTGTTACCTTAAACCAGGCATGGCCAAACCTGGCCCTCCAGCTGTTTTGGGACTATAATTCCCATCATCCCTGAACACTGGTCCTGTTAGCTAGGGATGATGGGAGCTGTAGTCCCAAAACAGCTGGAGGGCCAAGTTTGGCCATGCCTGCCTTAGACCTAGTGACAACTGTCTAAGGCAGCATTTCCCATCCTTGGGCCTCCAGCTGTTTTTGGACTACAACTCCCATAATCCTCAGCTAGCAAGACCAGTGGTCAGGGATGATGGGAATTGTAGTTCGCAAACAGCTGGAGGACCAAGGTTGGGAAACACTGGTCTAAGGCACACTTGCTTTGCATACTGCAATCTAAGTTTGTTTTCTAAAATGGTCATTGAATTTATAGATTTAGAAATTTGGCAGCCAAAAAGAACCCACATGGAGTTGTCTTCTCTTAGTAGACCCATTTAAAATTATAGACTAACTTAGGTATTGTCCATTAATATCAATAGGCCTACTCAGGAATATGACTAACATTGATTATAGCCCATTGTGCTTTAAACACTTTTATTGCTTCCATACCAAGAGGACAATTAATGTGTCTGAGAATGTTTTTGGATGCTTGTCCATGATTACAGTGCAGTGGCCCAGTATTAATGGGGATGTTCAAGGCGTGTGTGTGTGTTTATATTGGCAATATTGCATTCATTTCAGATGGAGAGGTCAAAATAGAAAAGATTTCATTATAAGGGCTTTTTTTCATTCCAGTCAGCTAACTTGAATAAAATAGGGAGGGGCAGGTAAGTCTCGCCCCCATAATTGATCACATCATGTGGTGCAGGCACACCATTGAGCTTTGACTTGATGATTTGAGAAGTGTGCAATCCCAAATTAAGGATTCACAGTTGCTGCTCAGAGTGATACCTTGAAGCCTAACCTTGTATAAAAGTAAGATTTCTATTTCATTCACAATAGCTTTATTAACTTCCTCAAGCTTTGTTGTATTCTGTTATTGCAGCAACATCAAATGCAAATGATCAGCAGAAAAATATTAATGTATTTAAAAAGATTTCTAGGCCACCCCCAGGACAGTGTCCTCTGGGTGGCTTGCAAAATTAAAACAAAAGGAATTGTATGTCTCTTGAAGTTGCTGAACTACTGAGTGTGTTCTTGCTATACTAATTAGTGTCAGTTCAAATAGATCAAAGCATCTCTTCAAGACAAAAGTATTATTTATTTTGGGGAAGTGTACATTTAGCTAAAACCAACTTACATGTTTTACATTTATATTCTGCCTTTTCCCCAAGGAGCTGAAGGTGGCATGCAAGGTCTTCTTTTCCCTCTCCACTTTTTCCCTCACAACAATTGTGTGAGGTATGTTGGGCTGAGAGAGAGCAGCTGGCCCACTATGGGCTTCATGATCGAGTGGGCATTTGAATCTGAACTTCTAGTCTTAGTTCAGAATTTAACCATATTAGCAGTATAGATCAGGTGTATGGAATCTTGGGTCCAGGGGCCAAATGCATCCCTCTTGACCTGGCCCTTGGGACTCTGCCCTGGCCAAACACCCTCATTGGTCCTTCTCCGCACCCTCCTCTAGTGATTTTACTTTGCTGGAACATGTCATTGAACTGAGAAAACAACTCTTTCTGGCCAGGATGGAGACTGATGTTTGTGTGTGGCCATGCCCACCACTGGCTCATGGCCCTTGGAATGTTTGCCATAATATGGCCCTCTGAATGGAAAAGGTTCCCTACCCTTGGCATAAACAAATATCCTAGGCCACAGTGCTAAATAAAGTTCTGAAGAATCTACAGATTACCCAGAACAGTGTTTCTGAAACAGTTGACCAGGATCAGCCAGTGGGTCTCAGTGCCACTGGATGAAACAAACAGGTAATTTTTTGGGGGTAGGGTTAAGGTACAAGTTGAGTCTGAAAGGAGAATGGGAGAAGAAATTGTAGGAGATGGGTAAAATACTTTGAGATGCACGTAGGGATGGGAAGGGGGGAAAACAAAAGAAAAAACATTCTCCTACTCTGAATCAGACTTTGGATCGGCAAACTTTGCCCCAAATGTAGAGGTTGTACCTTATCTCCAGAGCAGATGTCTGTACTGAGCTTAAGGAAAGCTGAGCTATAGAACTCCTTGCTACAAGGAAAATACCATGGCAAAGAATTTAGCAATATCCAGAGATGGATTAGATAGCATGATGTCAGTAACGGCCAGCTGATTGTACCAAAGTCTTCTTCCGTTCTGTGATGATGAACCTCAGGAATTTCCAGCCATCTCAGGTTTTGCCTAGAGGGTAGAAAGCTTGATAATTCCTGATCTATCATTTTAAAACTCAGTATGACACACAGTCAACAAGATCATATAACTCATTAGTCACACTAATGACTTGAGTGTTGGAATTCCTTTCCCTTATCAAAGGGAATAATTTTCTTTGGAGATAGAATAAGGCAAGTGGGACCTACATTTTTAAAAAATAGAATACCTTTTTTGTATTTTTGCACTTCCACTCAAGCTTGATGATATCCCCCTCTTTTTTGTGGATAGTATAGTTTTGACTACATAATAAGCATCAAAAACTTGAGCCTTAGGGAACTTTCTCACAGGTTCTCCTCTTTAGAAACTTTTTTGTTTTACCTTTAGTAAAAGAGTCCCTTATCACTAGATCGGCTTCAAGGGAAAGAGCAAAATAGGCTGTTGAAAATGGATGAAAATATATTTGAGATATTTCTCAAATTCTAAAAGTTATTGGGGAGAGGGATCTGGTATGAAGGCTGTTGAAGTGCATCTGTTTTCCTTGATGCTTTTGAAGTGTGTGTCTCTTGTCTATTTGCAAGGGACTGTGGTTGTATTCAGCAGCACTGTAAGAATGTGAACAGATGCCTGGTCTGCTTACTGGCAGCTGTCTTAGCAATCTTTCAGAAGTAAAAACTGTTTTGTTTCTCAGGAAGATTTCTGGGAGCTTGGAAATGCAAATATTAAATCACTGTGGTTTGAGGTGGAGAAGATTTCCTTCCACCAACTGGAACTGAGTAAAATGCAGTTAAAGGAACTGATTCTGTTTTCTACATTTCATATCTGCTTTTGTAAGCCACCCCTTTATAGCCCAAAGGGAAGTAGTTCGTTTTTTCTCAGCATTTTGACATGAATATAAATAGGGTGTCTTGCCCCGAGTGTCTCCTAAAGATATTACAGAGTAAATCAGCAAGTTCTCCTGTTCCTTACTGTAGTTGCCAAGGAAGCTGAAAAGAAACTCCTGGCATTTTGCAGCAGCAGTAGTTCCTGCACTCAAGTAAAAACAGGAATGGAGTGTGAGATGTAGTAAAGCAAACAGTTTTCTATAAGTTTTGCCTGATGCTTAAGATTGATGAGCTCTTCAAGAGTTCATACACATCACAGGAGCAATATACACTGTAAAATTGAAATGAATGCAAGTTCTTTCCCCTTATTCCAGTTGGTATACTGTAATACAAATTATTGCTGATCTTCTTCCAGCTGATGGAATACACAGCCATGACTCTTTAGGTGGTGTGTACAATCTGCTTCACTTAAATGTTTATGAACTATATAATCTGCCAAAGTGCATAGACAGTTCACATTCCCCCTCAGCCTTCAGTGGATTAAAGTATTATTCTCTAGAATGGCATCATGTTTCATGTACAAGGCAAAAGCCTGCTCTAAATAAGCTTGCAAGCACCTCCAATCTAAGATCGAAGCTCATTTGTTTGCTACAAGAAAGCATTGGCATTCAGGGAAGTTTTTAATGTGTGATGTTGTATTGTGTTTTTACTGTTTTTTGTTGGAAGCTGCCCAGAGTGGCTGGGGTAGTCAGATGAGTGACATATAAATAAGTTGTTGTTGTTGTTGTTGTTGTTGTAGTGCATAACTCTGGGTCTCTTCCGCATTCTACTCTTTTTGGACCTGGCAAATGATATTTCATGAATCCATTAAAAAGCTGGTTAGCACTTTGAGCTTTCAGCAATTTCACTGTAAGCTCCTTAATTTTTATTTCTTAATGGTCTCACACTTGGAACCAAATACCTTCTATGCTGAGTATGTTTTGTGAGCACTCATGATTCAGAAGGGAATATGAACATTTCATGAGAGTTGGTTGCTAGCTCTCAGAGTCACCATAGCAAGAAAGGAATATAACCTTTTCAAATAAAGTTCAGATTAATTGGGGATGGGAGGGTGGTTTTGAGCTCTTTAAATGGCTTATTTGCATTGGTATCTTAGCAGTTAGTGCTGAATTGAAATTGATGTTAGCATCCATCTGTCTTGAGAAATAATGGAGTGTGCCTCTGGGGGTGAAGTCAAACCATTGTGTTAGCAGCACCAAGTGACCACCTTAGGGTGCAAGCCTGGGCAGTGTGCATGGAGGTCCTGGGCTGCCCAGACAACAAGACCCCGCCCTCGCTGATGGTGGTCCAAAGGAAAGCAGAGCAATATGTTTGGCACCAGCTTGGCTGCAGGAGTTGCGATAAGGAAGCATATAAGGCACCATCCAATTGTCTTAGGGACTCCACTCTGGATTTGTGTAGGGTTTCCTCCTTAGCTTTTTCTTCTCCTGAAAAACAGTGGAGGTTTAGGATCAGTTTTTCTTCTCTGAGACGGGCTGCCTTCCCAGCTTGACAAGCCCCAGCTACCTCTTGAGGTGAAATAATGTTGCATTTATTTATTATATTTTAAATGTTGCAAATTTACAAAACATAAAATGATCACAATTGCACAATGTATAAACAGAATGGGTAGTCTTAATAGAATTTGATCACCAAAGGGCAGTGCCTACTTAATTTAATATAATAATAATAACAACAACAACAATAATAATAATAATAATAATAAATTTTATTTATATCCCGCCCTCCCCAGCTGAAGCCGGGCTCAAGGCGGCTAACAACAATCAAATAATCAAACAATCAAATAATCCAACATTCTAAAAACATTTCATTATAAAAATTAATTAAAATCAAATTAATGGCAACCATTAAGCAAAATTCTGTGCAGGTTGCCAGAGAAGGGAGTCAGGCTGCGCCCTGACCAAAGGCCTGGTGGAACAACTCTGTCTTGCAGGCCCTGCGGAAAGATATGCTGAGGCTCACTTCTCGCTCTGTGCTGCTGCTGCTCCTTCATCCTCCTCTGCATTTGCCTTGGCTGCCACCTCCTCATCCTCTCTGCTGTCATTTGTGGAGAGGCCCACTGACACTTCCTTAGAGCAGGAGAGAGGAGCTGGGGTTGCCCACTGCAGTGGTGGCCAGAGGGTTCACTCTGAGGTTCACCCCGCAATCCTGAAGTGACACTGCCTACTTTAATCAAACATAGAGAGTTCCATGTGGGGGCGGGGGTTATAGGTTTAGTTTAGAAACGCTTTCAGTTAGCTGCCGAAAAGGATGTGGAAGGGAAATGGTTCAGACCTGCTATCAGATGCAAAAGCACTCAGCGCAGGATATAAACTCTTGTGTGGCCTGGTGGTGATGCAGGCGATTGGGGAAAGAGTGGGAAGTGGGGATGTGGGCCGGATGCAAGATGGATTGTTACCTAGAAGCTTAAAGTAGCAGGAACTGGTAGCCCCATACCAGTTTACACACATATCAGAGCACAAACAGAATTTTGAGTTGAGGCAGTGTTTATAAACTTCAACAATGCAAATATTTTAAAACAATGTTTTAAAAGAAAGTGGATTTTGGAAAGCTGGCAATAGACTCGTAGCAGCTTTAACGATTTTAGATGAGTTGTTACATTCTCTTCAGCATGAAAGCGTATGCTACTTGACAGCAGCCTTTCAGCATTACATTCTAGCAGGCTTCTTGAGTAACTACTTTCAGCATACCTTAAGTTCCTCTCGTATACTTTCATCTGGTTACAATGGGTGTTTTCACTTCCGATTCAAACGGTTCATGCAGTACTAATTTGACCCACCCTTCAGTGGCTTCACTTGATTGCTGCACTGTTCTGGCAGTAAGGTTGTTTTTAATGCTTTTCTGAAATGAAGACTATATAGAAATGTGTACTTAATACCTCAAAGATATACTTGGAGACTAGTCCAGACAAGCTAATGCCATAATAAATGTGTTAATCTTTATAGAACCACAAGATTCTTTTGTTTTTTCTGCAACACACTAAAACAACTTGCCTCTCTGGAAATTATTTCTGAATGTGTCTATGATGTTCAAAGTTGTTTGATCTATATTTCTTCTGAAGAGACTTGATCCCAGTTTATATTGTAACTTTTTTGCAAACTTTGGCGCTCAGGATATGATACAAACATGCTTGTATGTTGTCATCTTGCAGAATTACTTT
This sequence comes from Podarcis pityusensis, assembly GCF_964106645.2. NCBI lineage: Eukaryota > Metazoa > Chordata > Lepidosauria > Squamata > Lacertidae > Podarcis > Podarcis pityusensis. Next base: position 32,009,558 of record NC_138035.1, on the reverse strand, counting down.
AAGTTTACTTGTGTAATACTGGTGTCACTTGAATAGTTAACAAATGATTGCCTTGTACTTATGAAAACACTTTAAAAAAAGTTCTATCTTCCACTTATTTCAATCTTTAGGAAATCAAAACTTGCACAATCATAAAAAGGCCACACAAAAGTTGGGTTTTATATTACCATAACCAGTGTTAGAAACTGGGATAGAAAAACTAGGAGCCAAATAGCTTCTGGGACCTGGGTTGTGGGCGCCAAAAGAATGTAGTCGCCACTGGGTGTGTGTGTGGAGGGTCTCAACACTTTTTATTTATTATTTTGATAAGCATGAATTAATGTGCAATTCACATAAGTGACACATTGTTAATATCACACTTTAAACATTTTACATGTTTAATTTGGTGTTTTCAAAACACTATTTATTGTTAAACTCCTTAACATATTGTCTATTCTTAACGTATACTTTGAGGCTTCAAAGCACATACGTTTCACTAATCCTTGAGTGTCAGCCAGGCGCAAAAAATGGCACCCAGACTTTTTGAGGTGCTCACAAATGGAGACTCTTTAGGTGCAAAATGTTCCTGGTGCCCTGCTAATTTCAAACCCTAACAGCCCAAACAGCTTTAGTTGGTGCCTCTTAACACAGTGTGGAGGACCAGATCAAGAATAATTTTTCAGTTAAATGGGGCAGCTAACTTGTATCAGCACCTTCTATAAGCACATAATTGCAACATGATTTGCATATACGATATGCATGTATGCATAGCTATGGGTATACTCAGCTTCATTATCGTCCCTATTTCTGCATAGAAAAATGTCTAAAGATACACATAAAATAATACCTTTTCCTGCAGATATGCTACTCAGAATTTATTTCTGTTTTGTTCTCACAATTTCTAGTATATTTTAATACCACACTATGATTTGTAAGCATACATTGAGAGAGTACATAAAATATACCTTGTATCACTAACTCTATGGATTGTGAGGATAATTAAAAGTACATTCAGATTCAGAAGAAACTGATCCATGTTATGTGCCCTTCAGTATAAACTTGTAGATGGTTTACGGTGAACTCTTCAAATCCTTAAAAGGATTTTTTCTTGGAATCTCACTTTTTGGAAACAGTGTTGGTACAACCTGTTGGTTGTAAGAAATAGGGACAAGCCATGCAACTGACAGTATAGTTGTTAGTGATAAATTTAGGTGTACATGAATGAAAACTTCGGTAAATGTGAATTTCTGCATTTTACTGGATCAGAGTCTGTTTGTGTGGTCCCCATGTTTTTATGCTTTCATTATTTGCAAAGGACTGTGGTGCTGCAGGAGTTGTTGAGCAACAGGCCCTGTTTTCATACTCTGTGGATTTTTTTATCAACCTGCTAAAATGCATTGTAACTTCCTCTCCCCGCTGTCTACAGCAGAATACGGAAACCTTGCTGCCTGAGGCCACTTCTGCAATTGCAAGAGTTAAGAATTGGGTGGGGATGACAGGGCTTCTCTCCTACACACTAATGTTCTGGAGCTAAAAGAAAAGAAAATGAAGAGAAAAATATGCTCTGCATTGTGGCATGTCACAGTAACCTGTTCCGCACTTAATTCTTTGTCTGCCTCATTGCAGTGCTACAGTTGAAGCTCCAGCAGCGACGAACACGCGAGGAGCTGGTTAGCCAAGGGATCATGCCTCGTAAGTATAATTTGTTTAAACTTCTTCTTTCTCTTTGAATACACAATGTCTTTTTTTGAGATGAGAGAGAGCTTTGAAACATCTGCCCTTCCAAGATCCATTCCACTTCAGTCCCCATGTACGGTGTGTGGAGCCTTGTGCCATTTTTAATTTCTAGGACTGGTACCCTAGCATCTATTTTCTGGAAGTTGGTTGCTGCACAGAGTAAGATGTGGCTGTATCACTTGATAAAGAAGGACTTACGGGAAGATGTTGCCATGCTAGAAACATGTGAAAAACTGGGTGCATGGTAGTCATTTTCTTAGCATGCTTCCTGCCATTGAGCTGGGAGTGTGGCTGCACACATGCTTAGTAGTACCCTGGCTATAAAATGTTCATGCAACAAAGATTTTTTCTGCATTTGCTACTGTTTAGAATTTCACTGTAACCTTTAGACAGCAGGTTTTGTTGCATGGTGACAAGTGCTGCAATAGCTTGTTCATTAGGTGTGGCTCAAGTCAATGATGAAACAAATATATGCAGGGCTAAGGAATGCTTTGAAAATAACTTTTTAGTGTATGAAAAGTTATGATCAAATAGACAAATGCATCAGGAGAAGTAACATGAGGGCTGGTAGAAAAGCAGTTGAATTATTTTTGCATGCTCTGTAGTGTATTTGCCTTGAAGCCTTTACAAAGGTGTTGGCTCTGCTAAGAATTGTGCAAGCATCGGCTCAGTGTACCAATGTCATGTTGCTGTTTTGCTACAAGAGTACTAGACGACTCATTTTTGGGTTAGAAGGATTTTCTTTGTTCTTGTTATAAGCAGCATCCAGATATATCAACATTTTATTTTGCAAGTCCTAGCTGTTGCAATAACAACTGGGACTTTATGTGAAGCTGGCCTATAAACATTTTTGTCTGTTGATTAGTTGGAAGTACACAGTTGTTTCTGGGGGAAGTTCCTGGCTCTCTAAAAGCTGAAAAGCAAATAAAGAGGAGTTTGGAGGGCCCTTTCTTGCACATATATTTTCCTGTATCTCAATACTAGTAAATTATTCCGTTCACTTTTGGTTTCTGTTCTTCATGTTCAGACATATGATTTTAGTTGGCATGTTTATAAAATTTCTCAAATTCTAAAAAATTGTTCCATGATTCTCTGCTTTGTTTGTGCCTTTTGTGAGCAAAGTGGTTTCAAACAGAACCCCGGTGTAAAGGGTGCTCTAACCGACTCCCCAGTGCCTCATGCTGACCTGTTCAGCATCTTTAATTTCAGTATTGACAACCGTAGTAAAATGTGCAGCAACAATTGCATGTTGAATGACTGTTTTCCAAGTGACTTTCTTTATAATGGATCTGAGAAGTTTTTGGATACTTTTGAAGTGTTACAGCAGCTAATTGGGCTATTTCCGTTGCTGCCTCTGTAGTTCCAATAGGCAGGAGTCTGGATTCTGTATGCATGCTGGCTTGCTTTGTTGGCAATGGCACTAGATGTAAACAAATTTAAGAGCAATCAGGTGTTTTGAATAGGTGTATTATAGGCAGAAAACTAATATAAAACTTGATCTTTTCAGTATAAACAGACATATTTGGCAAGCAGATTAGTGAATGTTATTCCTCTAGTGCAGAGAGAGTCTAAAAAACTTGTCAAGGATACATTGATAGCAAATAAAACAAATACCATTAGTTGAAAATGTATTATTGCAAAACTAGGGTTAGCTCACCTTTTCTTTTCATCACTGCCATCCTCATGTCTCATTTGTGGGCCTGCCATTCAATTTTAAAACACTTCCAGTCAATTAACCATCAGTTTTACTTTATTTATTGATAAGTTAAGCTTGCACATGAAATTCTGATTTAAAATGTTAATGGACACTTTTAAATGTTCAGGCATACTCTCTAGGACTTTTTTTTAAAACAGAAAGGAAAACACATACAACTCTGATACATTGGATAGATCAGAAGAAATATTTGTTCTAGACCAAAGAATTATATTGTTGCATCCGGGGGGGGGGGTTAAATGGAAGAGAGGGGATGTGGAAGAAAAGAAGTAGGTTTCAGTTCATAGTGTTTTAATAAGATGTATCTAATTTTCATTTTAAATGTCAGTGTGCAGCTATTTTTTGTATATTGAAATTTGAGAGATGAAGGTGACCCAGGCCATGTCTGTGAGAGAGCAACTCCAAAGTGCTGGGGATTTCCCTTTCTAGCAGTGGGTGGAGCTGTTGGGGACCCACAGCCTGCCTGCCCTTCCCCAGACTATTGTGCTTCAGTGAGAAGCAGCAAGAGGGGCTTCTAGGAACCCAGTACCCATCCTTTTCTGCCTCCCACCCCCAACCCGGTCTTCCCCACTGGTTGGCTAGGCTTTTGACTGGAGGAGCAGGCAGCAGTATCACCAGTGCCTTCCACCTTGATGACAGCAAGCAAAACCTTGGCTTTAGATCTCTGCCAGGAGTCCACACAACCCTTGTCATCCCTTCCTATGATATGTAGTCATTGCTAGATCAATGAAGTGCCATATCCATTCAAAATAATTATATTTTATCCCACCATTCCTTCAGTGAGCTCAAAGCAACGTACATAAATTTATCTTCACCACAACCCTTTGAGGTAGGATAAGCTGGGAAAGTGTAACTGGCTCACAGTCACGCAGTGAGCTTTATGGTTGAGTGGAGGTTGATTAAAAACTTTGATTGACTACTTGGGTTCATTAGTTAGTTCTTATTTCAGTCCTACTTATTTGCATTCTTTTTGTTTATTGACTACACTTTATCAGGCACAGGTCTCTTGGCTGCCAGGGTTTACCTGTAGCATAGATCAGGAATGGGGGCCTTGTGGCCCTCCAGATGTTGGACTACTACTCCCATCATTCCCCATAATTTTTCTTTAGGGGTGTGTGTACATTTTCCCAATCATTGTCGTAGATACACAGAGTAAGCATTCTGTGTAGAATGCTGTGCTTCAAACTATAAAACACTTCATATTGTACTTTTAATCTATTATTAGGTAAATGCCCATCACTCTGATAATAAGGTATGCATGTAGAGGAAGGGGCTGTAGGGTGCTGTGCATCTCTGTATACAGAGGGCCTTGTTAATGGAGGCCAGTCCTCCTGTTGTTATGGTTGGCAGGTTGGTTTAGGCCCCCGGTGCAGTGCTTTATTTTTGGAAACCATTTTGGGATAAAGTATAGGGGCACAAGGAGATAGTTGAGATGGAGGCCTGGCTTGTTCCAGTGTCACAGTGATTCCAGTGACAGGGATGAGGGTCAGGTTTTACCCCATACCTCCCGTTATGTTCCAGAGTGAAACCAGATTAGAAACTTCAGTGATTAAGTGGTATATAAATAGCTTAAATATATGCATACATGGGACGCGGGTAGTGCTGTGGTCTAAACCACAGAGCCTAGGACTTGCTGATCAGAAGGTCGGCGGTTTGAATCCCCATGATGGGGTGAGCTCCTGTTGCTCAGTCCCTGCTCCTGCCAACCTAGCAGTTCGAAAGCATGAAGTGCTAGTAGATAAATAGGTACCGCTCCGGTGGGAAGGTAAACGGCATTTCCGTGCGCTGTTCTGGTTCACCAGAAGCGGCTTAGTCATGCTGGCCACATGACCCAGAAGCTGTACGCCAGCTCTCTCGGCCAATAAAGCGAGATGAGCGCCGCAACCCCAGAGTTGGCCACGACTGGACCTAATGGTTAGGGGTCCCTTTACCTTTTTATGCATACATACTTTGTTCTAATGAAAGCATTGGAGAACTGAACTAGCCCATGTTTGCATAGTTCAGCCCTGATTCTGCATCTTGGTGGGATCAAACCGTAGAGATTGACTATTGCTAATCTTAATGGAAATTTAGAATCAAGGCACCTTTGCCGGTCCTAGTATAGAATAGTGGCTGCCATAAGAGTAGAAATGCATAAATTGTCCTCCATCCTTGCCTCTGTGCACGTTCAGTGTAAGTATATTCAGGTATGTTATAATGACACTCCTTGACCTTGCTTTTGAGGGAAGCCATCCTTCTGGGTTTCTCCTCCAAAAATTGTTTACATAAAACAAGCACATGATAAACAAAAATAAAGGTTTTAATCACCAGAGTGAGAAGGAAGAGGACTGAATTTACATTATGAGGTCTGGTATCTTGCGTTATTAATAGTATGAGCTGACCATAATGCCAGTGTGCAATTCAGAGAGATTCTTGAAGTTGTTCAATTTAACTTGGCAGTGTTGCAAATTAGAGAAACCACAAAAGGCCAGACGCTTCTGCTTGTTGTGTCCTCCAATCCCATTCATTCAGATTATATGAGTATTTTGTTAAACTTCCTTAATTTAAACAGTTCAGTATGTATAAGGCAAGGCTGAGGGCTGCATATTCTAGATATATAGTTCATTTATGAACTTACTCAACTTGTGAAATGCCTAGGGAGGAGAGGGATTGCAGTCAAGGACCTGATAGGTCCCATTTTACTCACTTAAATGGATCCTATCTTTGCATTTTTGGGCATTCTTCCTAGAACAGATTTGAGGTCAGAGCAGTTTGTTCCAAAACAGATCTGCATTTGAGGTCGGAGCAGAAAAAAATAGGAAGCTTTTACATTTATTTTTCTCAAGTACACTTAAGCTTGCTTAAATACCCATTCAAAACAACCCATCTCCTTTTAGAATAATGCAAGCTGTTGGCTGTACTTTTACTTCTTATACTTTTTAAACTAGTGGAATTAAAACCACATTGTGTGCCTTCATTAACTTTCTTGGTATGCTAATAGTGAAATATAATTTTGCCCTGAGTAAACTTGTAAAACGTGATGGGCTTTGTCAGACTGGGAGCTAGTAAACCTGCATATACTCTACAGTTCAGCATTTCCTAATGCATTGTGGCTATCTCAAGCAGCTAACTTAAAAGCACCATTTTTAGATGAAGTTAACCTTTTCATTTCTTGAAGGCCAGCATACAGTGGTACCTCTTAATTCGTTCTGAGGGTCTGTTCTTAACCTGAAACTGTTCTTAACCTGAGGTACCACTTTAGCTAATAGAGTCTCCTGCTGCCGCCGCACTGTGGCGGCGTGATTTCTGTTCTCATCCTGAAGCAAAGTTCTTAACCCAAGGTACAATTTCTGGGTTAGCGGAGTCTGTAACCTAAAGCGTCTGTAACCTGACAAACTGTATTTGTCACACACAACTCAACTAGAATATCAAGGATAAGACCATAGCTCAGTGGCACGTGTTATATATGCAGGCATCCCAGGCTTAATTCCCAATATCTCCATGTAGGGCTTGGAAAAAGCTATGTCTGAAATGCTGGAGAGCCTCTGCCACCAGCCATTGTAGTTCAAGGATGGGAAACCCTTTTCAGCCCAAGGGCTGCACTGTTTTCATGGGCAAAATTGGGACTTTCCCATTTGTACAGCATGACATTCTACATTCCAGCTACATGAAAAACAGAGGTGTCTACTGGGCTGGTAAGAGATGGGTCCTAGGGTGAGTCTCAAGGATTGACTAGAGAGGTCAGGGGGATTACAGTGGTCCCTTGGTTCTGATTCTCCCCCCCCTCCAATTGTAGACAGATACTGAGTAGATTGATCAGTGTACGACAGATTTTTATGTTAGTTGTATCTGCATTGAGGTTTACTGGCCAATTTCTGCTGGTGCTTGCTGCCAATCTCCTCCTCTAAGTTATCTGGCATGCACAAGGAGGCTTGTGGGAGAGACAAGGGTTTCTCTAATTTGTGCTGCATTATGGAAAAAGTAAGAAATGGGAGGGGCCTCTCCCACACTTTTATTATCCAAACACCTGGTCAAACTAGAGTAGACCTTGCCTTTCCCTTGAGTCTTCTGATACTTGAAGAGAGCTTGAGGGAAAGGCAGGATTCTTATCCTTTGTGGTATTTTGGGAACAATGAGGAACCATAGGAGTCTTTCCCTACTCCTTCACAATCTCTGACTTGAAAGGAAGTGAAAGAAGATCAGCCTTTCCCTTGAGCCTTCTGGCAAGTGGAAAAGAGACAGCTCTTATTTGCACTGAAATTTGAATGTGAACAAGTGCGAGAGGGTGCAGCTGTTTTCTAGCTTCTCCAAATGACAGCAAAAAGGGAGGCTGAGAGAGGAATATTAGGTACTGTTGGGCATCCTACTTTCGTATTTTGAAATTTTCACATGAATTTGGTAGAGAACTAGTGTCATGTAGTAGTTAATGAGACCAGGCCACTCTGGGTTCAAATCCCCATTCAGCCATGCAGCTTACTGAACTAGTCACTGTCTCTTAGCCCAGCCCTACTTCACAGGGTTGTTGTGAGAATTAGCTGAGAACTCACATTGAGTAGGGTTTGGGGTTGTTTTTTGAGGAATAAAAAATAGTATAGTATATAGGCTACAAAACAAAAACTTTGCAACACCATTATTAGCTAATTCATGCTTTTAAATGTAGAGTAAAGAAGATACCAGAATTTTGTCCAGTGGGAACATTGTCTTGATATATTTTGCTTTTAAACTCTAGCTCAGGAGTGGGAAATGTCTGTCCCTAAGGCCCAGTTAGGCCTTCCAGGCCTTATCATTTGGCCCGCAAGGCTGATATGATCAAGGCATATCCACTTGCCATCATATTAATTAGGCCTTTGGCTAATTAAACAGTCTTTGGCTTTTTATGTATTTTTGTGTTTTTATATTGTAAAATGCCTTGTGATCCTCTCTGATGAAGGGCCGCATAGAAAATGAATGACACTAGGCATGTGCCTAGACTTGAAAAAGGGGTTTGTATGCAGATGCCATCTGGAAAGACTTTGCAATGTTTCAAAATGTTGTGTACCACATGGGTCACCTGGTACTATTGTGATGTTAGGGGATTGAGTGGTGTGTGGTCTTGCCCACCTGTTACATGGCGCACAAGGGTGGAGGGATATGAATCTGGCCTGCTGGCTGGATTCAGTTCCCCACCCCTGCCCTTGTTACCACTTCATGCACTATGTTTTACCTTGATGCCTTAATTGTGAAGCTTACCTAAGTGTTGAGAAAAAGATGCCCAGAACCCATACAGAGAAGAACCATCACTAGAATTGTACCGTACTTGAATTGTGTGTTCACAACTAGCACCGCCTCCTATACAAAAGACATTAGGTGTAGTGGCCTCCACAACAGTTTTATATATAAGGCTAAAAAAAGACTACTAGTCTCCTGACATGCTTCAAGTGCAGTTATCTTCCAAGACAGAAATGTCCATATTGTAGAGCATGTTTAATAAAATTATGTGGTGAAACCACAGGAGACATCTGCCCTGTTCCTTCCATTATGCATTTTGCAGGTTGTTGGATACTGTCAACACTTCCAAACCACCAAGCAGGAAGGAAATCCACAGAAATTGATTGTGAAAATATAGCCTTGCAAGCACAGTGGTCTTGTGGTTAGTGCTTTACATAGACCTCTGCCTCTCTCTCCTTGTTGTGAGACAAGTACGGTGGAGAGGGCATTGCTGCAGGAACCCCATCCTTGACTCCTTGTGCTGCTCTGTAGTGCCCCTTTGTGATCAGTGTAGGAATGACATTGATGGAACCCTGTCAACAAGAATTTGAAAAGACTATAAAGATTACCTATCTTTTAACTTTACTCACATTTGTCCCTGGCATCAAATGACAATATTTCTTCAAGTTACCAGCTTGGGGTATTGCAGAAGTAATGGACTTGTCTTTCATACATGATCCTAAATCATGGTTCAGAGTTATAGCAATGAGCTGCAGTGAGTTCTCACCACTTCTCAGGAGCCATGATGAAGAGTGTAGAAAGCTTTTGGTTCCTTTTAAATTAACCACAGATTGTTGCAATGTCCAAATCTAGATACACTGACCCAATTCACATGTAACACTAAACCAAACAATGATATATCATTATGAGGATGAACTGCGGCAAACCTTGGCCTCATGTGTTCTCCCCTCCTTCCACAAGGAAGAGATCAGAAGCTACTAAGTTAGATTAACCACAGTTCAGCATTATGTCTGAACCCTTAACTATGGTTTGTTGAAAAAAACCCAGCTTCTTAAACTATGAAGATGTCTTGTTTTAAGAAACTGTAATTAAGATCTGTAATTAAGAATTACCGGTAAGTTTGTTGGGTCTGAAATGAAATGGCAAGCTGTGGTCAATCTAAAATGGAAGCAAAAGTATTCTGCCTGAATGCAGCCAGTTTGTCTTTTAATCATTAAGCTTTCTCAATAGAATTCCTTCTGATTTGTGGGATTAGTAAGAAGTCTAACATAGGAAGGAATGTTTCTATTTTGGGATTAGTTAATAACTATGAAAAACTATTGTACAAGTACTTAAAACATATTTTAAAGAGAATTACAACTAGTTGATGTTATCGACTGGTAGGTCAAGGGAGCTCAGAGTAAATATACTGGAGAGAGAGAGTAAATGGTACATTACTGTAGTCTAGTTGAAGCTGACTTTCTGGTCCATGATGCTAGAATGATTGCAAATGACTTCTTGTTTTTGCGACCAATATAGTGGTCAATAAGATGAACAATCTGAACCAGCAATATACAACATTCAGTTGAATTAGTGTTCTGTGGTTGTATGAAGCTTTTTTAAAGTGGTGCTATGTTCAGAATGCAGTAGTCCGCTTTAACCAAATCCTTGCAGAACACAAAACAGAGCTATCAACAGCTTTAACTTTTTCTGGAAGTGTATTATCTACATTTCATGTATAAACTAATCCATTTGTTCCCATGGCTCCTGGTATTTAGTTGGTCATGCTTTCAGCTAAGTTCTGTGTGTGTTTCAAGAGCAGTTAATAAGTAGCAAAAATGAGGAAATGCTATCTAAATGGCTTCGCCTTTTCTCATAATTTTAATCTGCTAAAAAGGAACATTTCTCTGCCCTGCTTCATTTCCTCACCATTTGAACTAGATGGGAAAGATACTGTAGTTTACTTTAAATGTGAACTACAAAGCTACCCTGCATAACAAATTATGCCAGACTTAATGAACTATGTGTTCTTCACATACAGGGAACTTCAGGATCTTTGGCAAAGAGAGACATTTGTTTTAATACAAGTTTGCTCTGGTGGAACAGGAAGCTGCCTTCTATGGAGTCAGACCGTTGGTCCATCTAGGTCCGCATTGTTTACACCAACTGACAGCATCTTTCTAGTGTTTCCAACAGAAGACATTCCCAGCCCTACCTAGAGATATTGGGGATTGAGACCTGGGAGCTTCTGCATCCACTGAGCTTCCAGGTTCAGTCACCATGCCTCAGGGTTGCATGTGCCAACAGTTGCAGGGAGTTAGTTTCATTTTTGTGATGACTGAGAGTGCTGCAAGAACAAGGATACAGAGGAAGGAAGGGAAGTTATAAAGCATCATTAAGATAAATTGATCTACTCTCTTCTCTCACTCAGAGGTTGCAAATCTAAAGCACATTTGGGAGAGCTTCAGAAGTTGTTACTTCAATGTCATGCCCTTATCATGCATCACAAATAGAAGCTATGAGATACACTGTATACGCAAGCCTTTATTATGCCGACTCTCTGGATTGTAGCTAATGCTCCTAATTTTAAAAACAGAGAAGGCACAGGTCTCATTGTTTTCCTGGGAATACTGGCAAGCTACTATAATATCTTCATGGATCACTGCCTTGCCGTGGCGAAGGGGCTTGAATAACTCAGAGAAGCTATGAGCTATGCCGTGCAGGGCCACCCAAGATGGACAGGTCATAGTGGAGAGTTTTGACCAAACGTGATCCACCTGGAGCAGGAACCGGCAAGTCACTCCAGTATCCCTGCCAAGAAAACTCCATGGACAAAGGCAACTATAATATCTACAGTGTTTAATATAATTTTCTGTTCATTTTATGGCAAATACTTACTCAACAAACCTGTGCCATGCTCATGAACAGCCTCTTTGATTGGTTTCACTGTAGTGCAGATCTTCACCTACATCAAGGAGTCTCCAGAGGAATATTTCCGATGCTGCATTTCCCATAGGTAAAGGTAAAGGGACCCCTGACCATTAGGTCCAGTCGTGACCAACTCTGGGGTTGCTACGCTCATCTCGCTTTATTGCCCGAGGGAGCCGGCGTACAGCTTCCAGGTCATGTGGCCAGCATGACTAAGCCGCTTCTGGCGAACCAGAGCAGCACACGGAAACGCCGTTTACCTTCCCGCCGTTTATCTTACCTATTTATCTACTTGCACTTTGACGTGCTTTCAAGCTGCTAGGTTGGCAGGAGCAGGGACAGAGCAACGGGAGCTCACCCCGTCGCAGGGATTCGAACCACCGACCTTCTGATCGGCAAGCCCTAGGCTCGGTGGTTTAACCCACAGTGCCACCCACGCCCCATGCATTTCCCATGCTTTGCTGCAAAACAGGTATATGCAAACTGTTTTCAAAGCACTGAGTCAAGTGATCTGTTTATTTTCTCCTTGGAAGGCATTGATTGTTTGGGATCCAGTGTGCTGTCTGAGGACAGATTTGCATATGACACTAAAGCTAAACATGCTTTCAGAAATGGTGTACATTCCTCAAAGCAAAACGAAATGGAACTCTTGATGACAAGAAAAAAAGAACTCTTTTGCAGCTAAAGCTTTTCTATTAGAAAAAATAAACAATGTTCTGAGTCTGTTGTTCAGATACAGCCCAACTGCTTAGCGGTAAGAGTATTTTTGGATTTATGAGCATGTGCGTTTACCCTACCATAAATCAAGTGTAAACCCTCTCTGTCGCCTGGGGCCACAGGGCTATGGCGACCTTACAGTATTATCATATTGTATACTTACAGTGATCTCAGTTCTGGCTACCAATCCTTTTGTAGACAAAATGACATCATCCATGCACAAGAGGAAGGTTTCAGCAGACTTGGGAGAACCCAAACACTTGTGGGGGGGAACCCCAAGGTTGAACAAAAATTCCTATCAGCCCCAGCCAGCATGGCCAATGGTTAGGGATGATGGGAGTTGAAGTCCAACAACATCTACAGGGCAACACATTGTAAGCTGTTGTAACCTCCTATAGATGGGCTTTTATCTACATGAGTAGTGATACCATTAAGTTCCTTTAAAATATTGAACTTATGAGGTTAGTGTTTCTCATTCTTGTTGTTTTACCTAGAACAACACTTGAATATACTGACACCTGGATCTTTTAAGAAAAGAGAACATAATAGAAACATACAACTTGCTTCATGGCTTTGAATTGTTTCTCAGCTAGTGCTAAAATAATAATAATCGAGGAATGAAATCTCTTCCGATTTAGCTCCTAAAAAGAGCAGATAATTCTGATTATCTTTCCAGCATCTTCCTTTGTAAAGGCTAGTGGAACTGAGTTGGTTTACCTGTAGTGGCCCTGGTTGTGTTTCAGTTTCTAAATGAGAATAGTCTTAATTGCTGCTGTTAACACTGGGCTTAGATTAAGGTGTAATTAAAAGTCTTGGGTTTTCCCCCTATAGAATATCAGAAGAGCCCTGCTGGATCAGATTAGTGGCCCATCTAGTTCAGCATCCTGTTGTCACAGTGGCCAACCTATGGGAAGACCACAGTCAGGATCAGAGGGCAACAGTACTCTCCCCACTTGCAATTCCCAGCAGCTGATATTTGGAGGCATACTGCCTCTGAAAACACAGCCTGGGCCATGAGCCTACCACTGAAATACTCAGAGAAAGTCCTGTTCCAAGTACAGTGGTACCTCCGGTTGAGAATGGGATCTCTTCCGGAGGTCCAGTCGGATCCCAAGGTTTCCGCAACCTGAGGACCGCTTCTGCACATGCGTGCGGCAAAACCTGATCAAATACTTCCGGGTTTGCCTCTTTTGCATCCTGAAGTTTACGTAACCAGAGGTACTACTGTACCTCCTTCTCACTTCATCAGATCAAACAGGGATACATTGGTGGTGGCGGCACCAGTGTTACTTGAAAGGGCCCCACTTTAAGTCCTATTGTTAGAATCTGTTCCTTTTCAAGTAAGTTTTAAATTATCTTGATTATCAATAAGTGTGATAGTATGGTTAGGTTTGGCAACTACTCTGGGTTAGAATCAATTTTCAGACTGTTTGCTTGCCAGCACCTTAATGGATGTCCTTTATGGATCTTTGAAATCTTCAAAATATAGCAAAGGTAGGGTATGGAAAGGAATACTCGTCTATGGCTACTTTTCTGTGTCATGTTGCTGATGCATAGAGGTTGGAGTGAGTGAGGTTCTTGGTGCCTGTGCAGCTACGTATCTAAGACTGGCTATATACAGATTGTTACATGGAACCTAGGGGTTTGCAGAGGTGACTCTGCAACCTCTTTAAATGCTTTCTTTATACATTGCAGTCCTTGAGGGACTGGGTTCTGTCTTGCTCCATTCCTCCTTGATAGTGGCTAGAATAAGTGAACAGCTGGGTGCATACACAGCACACATTTAATATGTATATTCTCCCTAATTGGCAGTACTATATCCCTTGCTCTTATTTTTATGAAGCTTTGATAATTTTGGGGCAGATTCGCTCCTCCATATTGGGAAATAAAGGGTTGTGTTCAATGTACTGTTTAAGTAAACATTCTCTCAGCATTGTAACATGGAATGTTCTCTTCTTCACCTTCCCTGTGCGCTCCCCCTACCAAAATATCTTTTTCATGAGTTCCTGCAACCTTCTGGAGCAGATTTGGGTGGGAGAGGGGGAAATTCTGTTGTACAAGCAGAAATCCTTGCAATGATGAGCTGTAGTAGTTGAATACTGCCCCAAAGCATTGAATTAGGGTGGAATGGAATAAGCCCGGAACAATGGTGGGTTTTGAACTGGATCTGCAAAGGCTGTCTTGTGGACCATATCTTGATATTAGTCTTACGGCTTTCAGCAATGATTTCTTTTATGTTTCCATGTTTTTCACAATCCTGAGGGATGGAAGTCTTTTAAAAATGAAATCTGAAAATGACAGTCTATTTCTCTAGAGTGTGGGTTACTGCAGTTCATAAACTTGGCTACTTATAGCTACACAATATATTAAGGCCATGCTAGAAAAGGTCGATTTCCTAACTGACATGGTAGAGTTGTTTGACAGTTCTGGGCCATTTGTTATGTACTTTTTATGTAGCCAAGAAAAATGTACACTGTTTGGTTAGTTTGGATGGAGTCTGATAATACATACTATACCAGTGATCTTTGGTTTCTTCCAAGAGAATCTTGTGGGAGAAATAGAGGCTTGTTCCCTTCAGCATTTTCAGAGGTCAAGAATGGAATTCTTTTCTTTGCATTACTGCCAGCATTGGGATGAAGCACAAGCCAAGTGTTTTTCATAGAAATACCTGTGAGAATGAGTATTTCCCTTTGGGGGGATTCAATTGAAAGATAACAGGCTTCTTAGTTACTCCTTTTAATAATAATAATAATAATAATAATAATAAACAATAGAATTTCATCACTCAGAATACTAAAAAAGACTTTTGTTGGGGTGTGGTGCTGTGGGTTAAACCACAGAGCCTAGGACTTGCCGATCAGAAGGTTGGCGGTTCGAATCCCCGCAACGGGGTGAGCTCCTGTTGCTCGGTCCCTGCTCCTGCCAACCTAGCAGTTCGAAAGCACGTCAGAGTGCAAGTAGATAAATAGGTACCATTCCAGCAGGAAGGTAAACGGTGTTTCCGTGCGCTGCTCTGGTTCTCCAGAAGTGGCTTGGTCATGCTGGCCACATGACCTGGAAGCTGTATGCCGGCTCCCTCGGCCAATAAAGTGAGATGAGCACCGCAACCCCAGAGTTGGCCACGACTGGACCTAATGGTCAGGGGTCCCTTTACCTTTAACTACTTCAAGATAAATAGCAGGTAAGCTCCTCTTACTGGTTGTCTTGCTATGGATCACAAAGGTATCATAGGCGTCTTGGCACTGGTTACTACTCTACTGTAGGTGATCAGACTTTTCTTTAAACAGGTTGCTGTTGCCACCACCAAATTACCCTTATACCTTGTATTTCTGAATACCTTTGAGACTGAGGGAGCACATAGTGGAAAGCATTATTTCAGGAGCTTTTCTCAGTTACCCTATCCTTACACAGCTACAGCACTATTAAGAAGCCTCTCAAAGATGTGTGTGCTGTAAAAAGCATCCTGTGTCTACATTTGCTGACAATGTTTTTACTAGAGGTCTGCTGTGCTCCACATAACGTTATTTAGTCTTCCATGTGTGTACACACACACCAAATTCTTAATAACAGAATTCAATTAACAAAAACCCTTTGACATGTTGTGTTAAAGACTTCCCATGTCCACTCAAGCTCCAAAATGCCAGGAAATTGCAGCTATTAAGGACCACACCTTTAACAGATGCATTATTTAGGCAGCATTGGTGTGGTATCATTTTCTGTGATTGGTTCCAGCATGACCACTAACCTGGAGCTGAATGGCTTCTGGTGGTAGATTGGAGGACCTAAGTCCCAGATTTTTCTGCTCACTGTAATAGACCCAGGGATTCTATGCAACTGAAGCTACCATTCCACATTACAAGTACTCAGCTGGCAACCAGCACTCTACCACAATGTGCTGAGAAAAGATTTGTTGGCAGACAGCAGTCCTATTAGTCCTAGCCAATGTGAGCTTACTGGAATCTGGCAGAGAAAAAGCCCTGCCAAAGGATTCTTCCAAGGCTTGTACAGTGCTCAGCAGCAGTTGATCAGTGTCCTAAAATAGGGTCTCTCTTGGCAGTTCTTCAGTGGTGAGAAAAGACGGGGAAGGTGTTCATTCTTTATGTTACTCCTTAGATTCTCTACCACTTTTGCATTGGTAGACAAGTGTGCTTGACCTGTCTTCCTTGCTCCTGTCTGCACGTGGACCTGCTGTAAATGATCAGATCCTAATGTATGTGGCTGTGTGTAATGTTGGTGTTGACATGTCAGACTTCATGCATCTTGCATGCTCAGTTCTACTTGTGCCGAAATTTTCAGCTACACTGAGACTTCTTTGGTGAAGTCATATTATCCCTTCATCAAATCTTTCTTGTCCATGTGCCTTCTGTGAGGAACAGTGTGGGGTTGCATTTATTTAAGTGATTTATATAAACCTAGGGTGCCTCTAAGCAATTTGTAAAAATGGCTACTTCCTCAGCTGGCTTAGGTTGACAGCATACCAGGGTGTGAATTTAAAATGACAGAGGTAAGGTTTAAAAAGGTAAAGGACCCCTGAATGGTTAAGGCCAGTCAAAGGCTACTATGGGGTTTTTGGCACTCTTCTGGGTCATGTGGCCAGCATGACTAAACCGCCTCTGGCGCAGGGGAACACCGTGGCAGAAACCAGAGCGCACAGAAACACCATTAAACTTCCCATCGCAGCAGTACCTATTTATCTACTCACACTGGGATGCTTTCAAACTGCTAGGTTGGCAGAAGCTAGGACAGAGCAATGGGAGCTTACTCCATTGTATGGATTCGAACCATCCCAAATTGATAGAAGATCTGGTCCATATGCTGAAAATGTCCAGGAAGGAGATGCCTGCAGACAAAGTGTTTCTTCTTTGGTGGTTTGCTGTGTAGCCTTCTCTGAATTGGCACTGAGACAGAGCTGTCTTTATATACAATGGAAAACCAAGTCTCATTGCACAGGAACCATAATGTCATAAGGTTGCATTGCAACCCACATCAATTGCCAAAATCCTGGTTTGTCTCAATATTGTCCTCTTCACATGCACAGGAATATTCATTACATAGCCCAAGAGTAAGTAGCGAAAGTCCAGATTGCATGCATCATGATTCCAACTTGATCGTCACACCTCACATCTTCTAGTCTTAACCCTGCTTCTTTCTTCTTAGCCTCCATAAACAAAACACACACGCACCCCTACCTCTTTTTCTGGTATGTGGTCGCTAAGAACATGGCTAAGACTTGAACTGTTATCTCCAAGGTTATTGCTAATGGAACTCCAAGGCTTTATTATGCTAAATTTTTAGACTCTTGACTTTATGAAAGGCTAGAACAGAATTAAGAGGTTTGATACCTGTTTTGAAATCATTATATATAATAAAGAATGAATATATCCTAAGCATATATTTCTCTAACAAGCATTGACTGACTCGGTTGTCAAATTGGCCCTGATGCTTCTGATTTATTGCGGTTGCCAACACAGTAAAACCATGTTGAAACTGCATCTTGTATTATTTAATTGTAACACCTGTACTTTGAATTGGGTGACACTTAAGTAGCATGGTCATGTTTAGAAATGTGTGAGACCAACTCTTGTAATTCCTTCATTGTTATCTTTCCAACAGCTCTGAAAAGTCCAGCTGCATTTCATGAACAGAGAAGGAGCTTGGAACGGGCCAGGGTAAGCCACAAGTTAGCTTCAAGAGAGTTACTGCGTTTGTGATTTTCAAAACTGTTTGCATATTCTTCTAAGTGCTTCTCTGTTGAGCATCTTGCGTGTTTCCATTCTGCACACCACCTGTGATAGTTTCTCTTAATTATAAACATGTCTGCACCTTTCAGGTACCTTGGACTTTGCTTGATTTTCTCTCTAGCTGAGAGCTTGATAATACAGAAGCTAAGTGGAAAACGTTGATTCTTGAGAAATAAGGAAACTGAATGCAGGCACCGTGTCTCATTTTGGGAGTATTTCAGTTCATTCCCAAAAGAGCCTCTTGTTAGCTGGATGAGAAGTGAATGCACTGGCTGCTGAATTGTTATCTTCTCTTTCTCTTTCTCCTTTAACATTTGTTTAAAGTTAATAGAATTAGAGCCTGGGTAAAATCACTCCAGATTTGCTATACAGTTTGTAAGGTGACTGAGGATTCAAGATAAGTAACTGACTTTCCCAAAGTTTCCTGATCAATAGATGTGTTTCTCCCTATACCCAGCAACCTGAGAATTTAACATACCACAACATAAGAATCTCAAAGCGCTTAGTGCTTTAAGTTCTGT
This sequence comes from Podarcis pityusensis, assembly GCF_964106645.2. NCBI lineage: Eukaryota > Metazoa > Chordata > Lepidosauria > Squamata > Lacertidae > Podarcis > Podarcis pityusensis. The sequence continues at coordinate 31,991,055 of NC_138035.1, read as the reverse complement.
GACCCATTCTGCTTGAGGTTCTCTGATACTGCTTAAATGTTCTGGAGTTATTAGCCTATTGCAATGGCAGGGGTAGTAAAAATCTGTGGGAATGTTATATCTCATCATATGCTTAAAAATCCAAGATAATTTCCCTGTTAAAAATCATGTATGTTATTTGCTTCAGTCCTGTCTTCCTACTTGGGTTCAGCATGCTGTTTTCCATATATATATATTTGCAGACAGAGGACTACCTGAAACGGAAGATCCGGTCCCGGCCAGAGAGATCAGAGTTAGTGAGGATGCACATTCTGGAAGGTATGATTCTTGGCGTGCAGTCTTCTCTTGTAAATTTCCACCCTTTATAGATACAACTTTACATTCATGGCTCTTGTATGTTAATCTTATTCAGCTGGGGATGGCTGGCTGGCAGGTTGGGCCAGTATTGTTGGTGCGGGTCAGTGCTTTAACATTGAGCAAAGTACTTTGCTATCAAGGTCCTCCGGGCACACTGTTTGTATTCTTGAATTGCTATAGATTTTTGAACAAGTGCTGTGGGTCCCAGCTTTCTCCTTGAGCCCCATGTACTTCTCAAGGAAGAAAAAGCTAACCATCCTCCTCACCTTGTGACTTGGGCAGGGGTGGGGCCTCAGATACATCATAGGCACCAGGGGAAGACTTCAAGGACACCATTGCATCTATGAGCATGGTGCAACCCCTGCATATCATTTAAGATACCTTTTCTTTAGTGGGGGGGGGGGGAGTGATGGGTGGCAGGTTAGCAAATTCTCCAGAGAATTATTTCTAAATGTTTTAAGGGATGGCAGTAGAAGTTTAGTGTGCTGTTGGAACAGGATTGGGCAGTTTGTTTGTTGTTGTCATCATCATCATCATTGTTACCTGCCCTTCACCAATGGGTCCCAGGGCAAGTCACAAAAATGTTAAATTCATAATTAAGAACAGGTAATATAAATCACAGGAACAGAATTATTAGAACTTACTTAGGTATTTTGTTAACACATCACTGACCGTTGTGCATCATTTGCCCAGTTTTCTTTTGGTGGGGGCTTGAGACTTGCAATAAATGGAGGCTGGTTTTTACAGGCCAATTCAAGCTCTTTCTGAGAAAAAAAGAGAGAGTTTACTGTGAGCTACTAACTTAAAAAAATAAATAAATTTCATGACACTAAAAGAGCAGACCAAACATAACTTCCATTGTATGCAGCTTGCTCTTGATGGAGGGGAGTGTTCTGCCAACAAATAGAACTTAGTGGAGGGCATGTATCCACGCAGACGGTGAACTGCCAACTTTTTACCGAGGTCATGTACTTGAGAGGTGATCATATTTTTTGCTGTTCCCCTGAGCAGAGACCTCTGCTGAACCTTCCCTTCAGGCCAAGCAGCTGAAGTTGAAGCGGGCCAGACTGGCCGATGACCTCAATGAGAAGATTGCCCAGCGGCCAGGTCCCATGGAATTGGTGGAGAAGAACATTCTGCCTGTAGAATCAAGCCTGAAGGAAGCTCTCATTGGTAAGGCTGGTGGGGTAGGTGGAGGCCTGCATGTATGTGTTGGGTCCTGTGGCAGTTTGCTAGCACCTCTCACTGTGCCACTGGACCAAGGAAAGCAGTGTATACATTTTACCTTATCCAGCGCATGTGGCAGACTTGAAGCAGAACCCCAGTGTATTAAAAACACTAGTTGATCTCCATGCCTATAAAAGCTGCTGTAGGGTGGTTGTCTTCTCTTAGCTTGCACATTCTGCTTTTCTTCCTAAAAACCTATCTACTTGTTTACAGCCATTCATTTGAGTGGTCCTGCTTTGGTAAGCGAGAGGGGTAAGAAGAGAAAAAGAGAAAGCTGGAAGGTTTGGTCTTCTTAAAAACAAGTATGAACAGCTGTGTGGTCTGCTAGTGCCATCCTCTGGCCAGAGGAATCGCCATTGTATGGTCTCTTCATCGTTAGTTTAGGTAGACTATTTTGCTGTAGCATCCTTCAGAGAAGAAAAGGGAAATAGTTTTGAATGAGAAAACGTTAATCTTCTGGGAAGTGTTAGGGAGTAGCGGAAATAAGCCTGACATAAAGCAACTCTAGAGGTTTGGATTGTCTTTCTCCTCCGTCATACAGTCTTATAACTCTCCTTTGTCTCATGTTCTACCCATAAAAATGGGCTTTTGGTTCTCTTCTCCCAACCTCCTTTCACAGAAAAAAAATCTTGTTAAGAAATACAGGAATATTTTTTGTGAAGGATATAAATCGTAAATAAACACAAGTGTCTATAGCAGTTAGGCCTCACAGATTATTCCTTCTAATGCTCTTAAAAAAAAAAAGAAAAAAAGACAACTGCCAAAATATCTATCTCCAGTGCTCCTTTTTGCTTTCATAATCTCAACTGTTCATTCCAGCCTTCAGGCAGGATATAACACAAAGCTTGCTCCAGTTTTCCTTACACCTGTCTACAGAGAGGCAGATGATGATATTCTTGTTAATCCTGGTGTTAACTATTTCTTCTCAGGTTGTGACGTTGATTTTTAAAAAAATTGTCTAAAGCTTGTCTGGTTTTTCACTGTCTCAGATTTCTTGTGATGTCCAGAACCATCTTCTGCTAATCATCCTTGACCCCTTTCCATTTGTTTAGTGAATAAATGAAAATTTATTATTTTCAGTAGGTCAAGTGAACTACCCAAAAGTAGCAGACAGCTCCTCCTTTGATGAGGACAGCAGTGATGCCCTGTCTCCAGAACAGCCAGCTAGCCATGAATCCCAGGGATCTGTGCCATCCCCAATGGAAGCTCGAGTTTGCGAGTCACTTCCCACCCCCACAACAGCATCCCCTGCTCAGGTGAGATTATTATAGCCTTGGCTCTTGTGTGCCTTGGTGCCTGCACCAGCCACATAGGTGCCTTTTCCTGGAGGATACAAAAAAGTCCTCTGCAAGGAGTGGATTCCAAAGGAGTCATTTGTGGATTAGAGCAGAAACACCTGAATACTGAAATTATGCTAACGAAAGCTTCTATATTCCTTTACTTTGGGCTGAAAATAGTTGAATGTGAACCCAAAGGGGTATCCTGTTTGGGGGAGAAATAAGGCCCTGGCCTTGCTCTGCAGTGGAGCTGATACTGGGAGCATAGGAAATTGCCTTACACTGAAGCCGACCAATGGTCCATCTCATTCAGTATTGTCCAGACTGACTGGCAGTGGTTTCAGAAGAGACATTCCCAGCCCTCCCTGGGAGATGCCAGGGAATCGAACTTGGGACCTTCTGCGTGCAAAACAGATGCTCTGTTACTGAGCTGTATCTCTTCCTCTGAATTGAGCCCATTCACAGTACTGTTTCTTTGCATGCAGCTGCAAGTGAGAAGCAACAAATCTGCAAAAATGGGATTTGTCTGCCTTTCCTCTGGGAGTGGCATGTAATCGACACATTTTGACTCCATAAAGCTGCTTCCATATCTTGGAAAGGTGTAGATATGGGCATGTGCATCTCATACTTGGATTTACTGTTACAGGTCGTGTGTCAGTTGAAAATCAGTGCAGACTCCAGTGAGACCCCTTTTCTGTCTGAGCAGCCACCAACTCCCCTGCCACCCCTGCCGCCTCCAGTGCCTCCTAATCTCACCAATGGTGTTGTTGCTCCTGCTGCCAAACCACTCCCAACCCTTATAAAGGTACCTTTCTATAAAGGGGTTAAATTGATGGGATGTGGGCATGTTTAAGATTGGGTGGGAATTGTTGGCCTTGTTCTTCTGTAATGCTAAACTGCTAGCAGGGAACCTTTTTTAAGAAAAGTCCTTTCCAACTGCTGTGTCCATAAACGCACCCTTACCCTATCCCACATGTAGCAGTTGGGATTTAGCCTCCCATTTGCTGTTGTATTGTTACATAATGGGCATGTATTCCGCCCCTGCCCCCCCCCCCGAACAATTTGTAGTTAATTCAGCAAAAGCTAACTGTGTGTTCCCTTCTGTGGCTTGTAGCTCTACATTTTCTGGAAAGGGCCAGTAGCTTGAACCAGCCATATGGAGCATGACAGCAAATACTAATAACTGTTTCTGCATTTGCACTCTTTATTCTTACCTTCCCGCTCTTTGATTCACTTGTGTTTTCACTTTGAATAGCAAAGCCAGTCCAAGTCCTCATGCGAGAAGCCCCAGCGCAGCAAAAAATCCAAGGAACCGAAACCGAAAGTCAAGAAGCTGAAATATCACCAATACATCCCGCCGGACCAAAAACAGGACAAAGGAGCTCCTCCCATGGATTCATCTTATGCCAAAATCCTGCAGCAACAACAGCTTTTCTTGCAGCTTCAGATCCTTAATCAACAGCAGCAGCAGCACTACAACTATCAAACCATTCTGCCAGCTCCACCAAAGTATGGGTTGCTTCACGCTATTATTTCTCTCCCCCCCCCCCCCCAATCATGGGCGGTCCTGTGTTAGCAGTATCCATCTGTCTCTCCATCCAACCAATCCCACCCAAGAACGGGAGTTGTACACCATCCACTGTCCCCTCATTCTCAGAGTAACTTGCCTATGTAGGTACAGTGGTGCCTCGCAAGACGGAAAACCCGCAAGACGAAAGGGTTTTCTGTTTTGGAGGCGCTTCGCAAGACGAATTTCCCTATGGGCTTGCATCGCAAGACGAAAGCCCATAGGGAAATGCTGGCGGTCGGGAGCAAAGACTTTCGCCCACAGCCGGCATTCAGAAGAGGACCTCTTCTGAAGGCCGGCGGGGGGCAAAAGTCTTTGCTCCCCCCTGCCTGCCTTCCCCCCCGCCTGCCCCGGGCGATCTTAAAATGCTGGCGGGCGGGAGCGAAGCGTTCGCTGCCGACCCCCAGCATTTTAAAATCTCCCCCTGTCCCGGGGAGATTTTAAAATGCTGGGGGTCGGGAGCGAAGCGTTCGCTGCCGACCCCCAGCATTTTAAAATCTCCCCATGTCCCGGGAAGATTTTAAAATGCTGGGGGTCGGCAGCGAACGCTTCGCTCCCGACCCCCAGCATTTTAAAACGCTGTTCTGAAGCGGGGCGGGGGGGGGGGCGGGAACACCTGCCCCAGCCGCCCCACTTCGGAACGCTGTTCCGAAGCGGGGCGGGGGGCGGGAACACCTGCCCCAGCCGCCCCACTTCGGAACGCTGTTCCGAAGCGGGGCGGGGGGCGGGAACACCTTCTGAAGGCGGGCGGGGGGCGAAAGTCTTTGTCCCCCCTGCCTGCCTTCCCAGGGGCTTTTAAATCGCCCCGGACAGCGGAGAAGTCCTCCGCTGTCCGGGGCGATTTTAAAATGCCGCCCGCCAGCATTTTAAGATCGCCCGGACAGCGGAGAAGTCCTCCGCTGTCCTGGGGTTTTTTAAAATGCTGGGGGTGGGAAGAAAAGCCCTTGTCCCCCCCCCCCCCCAGCCTTCAGAAGAGGTCCGGGGACAGACTGTCCCCGGACCTGGTCTGAAGGCGGTTTCCCTAGGAACGCATTAATTGATTTTCAATGCATTCGTATGGGAAACCGTGCATCGCAAGACGAAAAACTCGCAAGACGAAGAGACTTGCGGAACGAATTAATTTCGTCTTGCGAGGCACCACTGTATTGCAAACATGTTAGTGCTTGCAGCTTTCAGAACTAGCTTGCTTTGTGCATGTGGGAGAGGTGCTTCGGACAGTCAAGAAGCTGTGAAGTTCTTCAAGAGTTTAGTGTCTGTGTGTTTAAAGTATTTAGATAAGCATTTCAGGTGTGGTTGGCAGTATGACTTTGTAAGGTTCTTCTAAGTCCTGTCCATCACCTCTAACTTGAAATGGAAGCTTGTGCATAGAATTGACTCAGTATCAGATCACCAGTATTCATTTGATGTGAATTCAGTATACACCGTTGTTTCATTTTGCAAGTATATATGGCTGTTTTCATAACAAGCAGAATATAGGCAATGAAGCAAGATATCTGATATGTCTGCTGTATTAGAATAAAAAGGGCAGTCAATAACAGTTGGCAAGCACACGCCGAGGCTGCCAAAATTGAATTTCCAAGCAACCATGGAGCTAGGAAGGGTCATTTGTGTAGCACTGTATCTTGAGGGCAGACTATTGACCACCTTCTCAAGAGATCATAAGGATGTCCATTGGGCTTCCCAGTAGTAGCGGCGAAGAACAGAGTGTTGTGATCAGTTCCGCTGCCCATGTTCAGCTCCCGCTTTCCTCTCCCTTCAGGCCTCCAGGAGAGCAGCAGAGCAGCAGTAGTGCCCCACCCATGCGTAGTCTCTCCACTGCTGTCAGCAGCACCTCTTCTGTTTCTTCCAGTTCTAATGGATTGATGCGGCAAAACAGCAACACTCCAGTGGGCAAACCAGGAGCTCTCCCTGTTAATCTCGACGACATGAAGGTAAACAAAGCATCTATTGGCCAGCTTGGTGTTTCATGAAGAAAGTGGGGGTATAAATGTTACAAGAAAGAGTGAGCACATATTTTCTTTTAGAAAGGTAGGATATAAATTTGTTAAAATAAGTGCTGTTGCTGCTATTAGCACTGAACTTGATGGTCAGTATTGGTATTCAGACCAGATGGTTGAATAAGTAAGTGGCCTTTCTGCTTTTGTGATGAAACTCTTGGACTGATAGTTGTGGACCTGGCGGCAAGTGGTAAATGCAAGATGGAGAACCTGTAGCCCTCAAGATATCATTGAACTCCTCCTTATGTTAACCCTGAGCACTGGCCACCTTAGTCATGAATGATGGCAGCTGCAGTTCAACATCTGGAGGGCCAGAGGTTCACCATCTTTGTGCTAAATACAGCATTGCTGCCAGAAGGATGATTATGCCTATTGAGGCCTGTTCAGTTGTTTAAATTTTTAAAAGATGAGCTAGTTATTTTAATTACTATTTTGCATTGTTCTTACAGTATTTTAGATTCTTTTGGAACTGTATACATTGCTGCATACGAATTGAAGTAGGTGTTGTAAATGAGATTGTTCTAGCCGATACAGCTTTTGATCGACTGCAAACTGTTTTATGTTAGGTGGCAGAGCTGAAGCAAGAGTTGAAGCTAAGAGCACTGCCTGTGTCAGGCACCAAGATGGATCTAATTGAGCGGCTCAAGGCTTATCAGGAGCAGAACGGTGCAGCTGGCCGAGCGGCTGCCGCTCCAAAGCCCAATACAGCAATTCTCCCCAAGGCTGCGGATGTGGTGGTGGCCTTCCCAGCTGCCAGGCTGAGCACAGGGCCTGCCCTGGTCAGCGCTGGCATTACTTCAGCCGAAGTTGTTGTGGCCACAGTCGCTGGCAATGGTGTGATGAAGTTTGGTAGCACAGGCTCGACTCCTCCTGTGTCGCCCACCCCCTCAGAGCGCTCCCTGATGAGTGCCGGGGATGAGAATTCGACCAGTGGGGATGCCTTTGGGGAGATGGTGACCTCTCCCCTGACTCAGCTTACCTTGCAAGCATCTCCCGTGCAATTTCTGGTGAAGGAAGAGAGCTCCAGAGGCACCACTTGCAGCTTTAATTCAACATCAAAGGCAGAGCTCTGCTGCAACAACAGTCAGCAAGACATGGAGGTCCAGGATAAAGACCAGATGTTGCAGGAGAAAGATAAGCAGATTGAGGAGCTCACCCGCATGTTGAAACAGAAGCAGCAGCTGGTGGAGATGCTGAAGCTGCAGCTGGAGAAAGAAAAGCGGTCTCAGCAGCTCCTGCCTGCCATGTCTGTTGGAGAAGAGGGCACAGCCACTGTCCCCGAGCCGCTCACTTTTGGCACCCGTGTCAAGAGTGAAAAGGGCTTTCTGAGTTGCCAATCTTCAGGGCAGCCCAACTGCCAAACCGACCAATCAAAACCCACACAGACCACTAGCCAAATGGACACCTCAGATGAAAGTTCAGTGCCAAAGAAAGCAGTGATGGTGAAGCAAGAGGTGCCAGCTGCCGAAACTGAGCCGCCAAGCCAGACCTCAAGCTTCTTCATTGGCCAGCAAGGTGCAGGCTTCAGTAACCTCATCAAAGGAGTCCCTCCCCCCACCCTCATCACAGATTCCACCGGCACTCACATAGTTCTCACCGTGACCAATCAGAATGCTGAGAGGCAGGGCCTCTCACCTCAGGAAAAAGCGGGGAGCCGTCCCTTGCCATTGAGGGTAGGTATACATGCAGTGATGATTCCTGAATCAAGACTGTCTATCTAACCAGAGGAGGGCTTTCAAACAATGAACAGACTCAAATCACATTGCTTTAGAATTGAATAGTTTTAATTCCTGTAGCTGTGCTTGTAATTATGGAAGTGTCGTGTCAGCACAAAATGATCTCTACAAAGAATGGCTGGGAATTTTCTTTGGGAGTACCAGCAATGTATTGATTGGCTGATTACAATTACTGAGTTGCCTCAAGGAAGCCCCCTGTCACTGCTATCCCTCTTCTGGCCACAGGCTAGAGCCAGGTTTTTCCCCTCCGGCCCTCCCTGCAGGCGGGCTGGACTACAGTATAGTGTAAACTTAACTTTTATGTGCACTGGAAAACTTAAAAAAAAAGTGTAACTTGCTTTATTGTAATACTCAATTTATTGCAGTGGTCTGGAACCGAACTCACAATATCTTGCCTGCACAATTTAAGAACACAGCCTCTCTCACCAAAGGAACTACTCCTGGTTTTTCATAGCTCTTGTGCAGAGGCTCTTCAAAATGTATTTTCTCTCACATCTTTTCAACTCCTTTGCCTTGAGCAGGTTCTCAGTCCTTTGAACTCACCTCTACACAGGACCTAATTTGTTCCTGAACAGACCAGGATAGAAGGCTAATCTTGCCTGCAGAATTCCTTTCCAGTTTTACTTTCTTTCCTCGCAGCAACTCTTTTGTTCTTTGTTTATATTATTAAAACACTATTCCAGGGTAGAGCTAGTCAGAGCTGAGCTAAAGCTTCCCCAGAAAACCCAAGTATCTCGGGGTGAGGGGAGAGAAAAGGCCCCCAAACAGCAGCAGCTCTTTAATTTCATCTCTGGGGTTTATGAGGCCTGGTAAAGTGAGCAGAAGTTGAAGACAGGAGAAGGGCCCTCCTGAGGTGTAGAGTCAGTGAGAGCATGAACAAAATGGGTGTGTGGCAGAATTACTGGTTCATCAGCAGAAGAGCTGGTCTGACAGTGAAGGAAAACATCAGCAGTTTGGGCTTTTAGTTGCCACTTCATGCTAAAGTCTGCGTGCCAGTGGTGACAGTGGCAACCATAACTGTTGATTCTTGATTAAATGCACCTGCCCCTGCTCCCAGAAATCTCATTGGGTTTACAAGCCCAGCTTTTATGCTCCCTGTGACACTGACCCTGCTTCCCCAGCCACCCTGTAGTTAATACTTCCACACCCATTCCACTCCTGCGCATGACTTCTGTCAATGTCATTTCATATTTAATTTGTGTCTGCAGCAACTAGCTCTAAAGATTGAGTGTGGGGTGGGGTGTGTTAAAAACCTCTAAAATGTTGTGTATCCTTCTCTCTCAGAGAGTGTCCTCACCACCTGTGAAAGCATCTGTCCAACAGCCTGTAAGCAGCTCTCAGTCGCCTCTGCAGCCACCGCCAATGGAGCCCACTAAGAAGGTAGGGAACAAAACAGGTGGTCAGCTAACATTTTGCATTTTAGGGCAAGTAACACTTTGAATTGTGCCTGGGAACTAATTGGTATCCAGCGCAGTTGTGCCAGAAGTGGTATTATATATTAAGAGTGCTGGACTAGGACCTGGGAGAACAGGGTTTGAATCCCCACTCAGCCATGAATTTTGTTCTGTGAGCCACCCTGAGACCTCCGTGTACAGGGCGGTATATAATTTCAATAAATAATATAAAAAATAATGAAGTTCATTGGGTGATCTTGGGCCAGTCACCATCTCTTAGCCTAGCCTACCTCACAGAGTTGTTGTGAGGATGAAATGGGGAGGAGGAGAACCATGTACACCTCTTTGAGCTGCATGACAGATCAAGATGGTACATAAATGTCGTGAACAAACACCATCCCACCTTGGTCAATAACCTGACACCTCTAAGCTGTCTTCAAAGGCAGCTCCACTTACAGTGCACTGCAGTAGTCCAGCCAGAAGCTACCAGAGCATAGACAATTCAAGTCAGGGACACAGCTGAGCCTCCAGTTGAAGCTGATAGAGGACACTTAGTACCACTGATGCCAGTTGAGCCTCAAATGACAGTAATGGGTCCAGACATACTCCCAAGCTATGTACCTTCTCCTTCAGAGGGACTGTTATTGCCATGCTTCTCATCTAGAATGTTTCTTTTAGCATAGAATCTTTTTTCTTCTTGTTTGCTGAGGATTATGCCCAGCTTTGCCTGGGTGCTTTGGGAATACACTTGGCATGTGGTACTTCTCTTTCGACCAGCCTGAGTCTGACTTTTTCCTTCTGCTTTCTATCCCTTGTGCCTCTCCATAGGTTCAGAAGCCAGGCCTGCAGATAGTCACGGGGCAGCTGCCTCAAACAGTTTTGTCTTTTTCTTCGCCCCCCAACTTGCAGCCCTTCTTCGTGAATGGCTTTCACAAAGGACCCATGAAAGCAAGTGGTAAAACTGGCCAGTCCAGCATGCCCATAAAGGTACCCTGCCAACAATCCCCACTCCAATTCAGATGAATATGTTGAGGAACATGAGACAATAGATGTCATAGGCCAGGCCTCTAGAAATGCGTGTCCTACTGAAATGCTGCTGCTTCCAACATTCTGTTTTTGTTTAGGGGAGGTATTTGGAAATGTATACATGTACTTGCTTGTCCAGGGCACTGGGACCTGACCTCTCCTGCTCCCATAATTGACAAATAACGGCAGAACTGAAGCAGGGGTGGATGGTGGGTAACGTTTCATGAGAAACTTTGCGCTCTGCAAAATGTAGGACTTGGATCTGGCCTGCAGGAAAATTGCTGTGTTGCAGAAATGCAGTACTTCCTGAGCCAGGCAAGTCAATGTTGACTCAGATGAGGTCATGCATTGTATACCCTTGACCGTGGTGCAAGTAGCTATGATGCCTATGAAGAGGGAAGCAGGAAAGGTAACATCAGAGGCTCCACTGTGAATTATCTGAGAAGGGAGGCTTATATGCTGAGGATGCGTGCAAATGGCCCATCTGGGAATATTGTTCATTGCTTTTCTTCTTCTTTCTTCACAGCTTCTCTCGCAGCCAGGATCTCCAGCTCCTCCATCTCCACCCCAAATGGATCTTGAGCAGCAGAACCCATCCTTCTTTGGTACTCCACCACCTTTGCCTCTCCCTGCCTCTTCCGTGTTGATGAAAGAACCACCAGGTTATGAAGAGGCCGTGAAGCAGCAGCCAAAGCCCCTTGAGGTGAGAGTAGCTCCTTTGTGTTGACAAATCAGAAGCATGTTGGTGTTGGTGCTGTTTTGCAAAAATAGTGCACACTTTGTCAGTCCTGAAATTCTCAGGAATCAAATATGCAACAGCCTCCCTAGGGTTAGAGCCATCTTCCATTTATTTGAGGTAGGACACAGATTGCAAGTGTCCACCCTTCATACCAAGGCTGTGGTTGTGCCATTTTTGCTAAGTGACACCGACAGTCTGGTGAATGTGCAGTTTGGCCAGAAGATCATTGGAAGATAAGTGTTGCTGCATAGTTGGTGAATGCAATGTCTAAATAAGCACCCGTTCCTTCTTTTTCAGGAAAATGGGTGTTCCAGTCAGCAAATGGATGACCTGTTTGACATCTTAATTGAGCATGGAGGTAAGTAGACAATTTGTATTTATGTTAGGGACTTCTGTGGCTTCTGCAGCAGTGAGACTGGCCATCTGAAAGAGAACACTAATGAGCCTTTGTTTGAAGCCAGTTTAAGGGACAAATTTCCTTTGTAGGTTTGTGTGTACACTTGGTGCTGAAAGAGACATTTGTGCCACTTAGCAGATTTCAAAAGGATGTAGCAGCTTAATCTGCAGCAGTGCTCATGGGTTCTTTGAGCCGTTGGTGCGTGCAGCACTTGCACAGCCCTAAGACTTGTGGCCATGTTTAGGAGCAGTAAAAATATTGCAAGCATCCATGGATTTAAGTGCTTTTTTCTCTCTCTCAGAGATTTCAGCTCAGTTCAAGGAGCAATCTTCCCCAGGAAGGAAAGGCGCCACTATTTCCCCAGGATGCCCTTCTCCGTCCAACAGCCACCATTCCTCAGAGCTCCCCCTGCAGGTGCTCATGAGCCACTCCAGCTCTATTAATCCCACCCCAGCAGGCAGGCTGGAAGACTTCTTGGTAAGCAGCACTGGCCTCCCCTTGCTGACAGCTGGCCCTGATGGACCTGAGCCTCTGTCCCTAATTGACCTCTACAGCGAGATGCTAAGCAGTTCAGCTATCCTGGACCACCCATCTTCACCTATGGACACATCAGAATTGCACTTTGCCCCTGAGTCTACTGGGGAACCAAGCTTGGACCTGGGAGAGGCTAACTTGGACAGTATGGATTGGTTGGAGCTGTCAGGAGGGCCAGTGATGAGCCTCACCCCCCTCAGTACTGCAACACCTAGCCTCTTCTCCACAGACTTCCTTGATGGACATGATTTACAGCTGCACTGGGATTCTTGCTTATAGCTCTCTGAGCATGCAGACTTCAGGGGAGCGGTACAGCTGGGTTGTAGGACATGGATGGGCTCTTAAGTGAAAGTCGCCTCTTTCTTAAGAGCCCTGCATTTTGACCAGCTTTCATGAAGCTAGAGCCAAGGGCACGTACCAGTGATGACTTCTGATTCAACCTCAGGCAAGCTACCACACTTCTCATAGCTATTGGTGGACTAAGGCATGGTCCTTTCCTCAAATGTTCAGTGGTCGTATCAGTTGTATGACTTGTTGGAGGTTTTCAGAATGGAATGCTGCCTCTGGGTGGGGTTGAGGATTTAGTTAGAAGCCAAGAATCAAAAGCAGTTTGGAAGAACTTACTGGAGAAACCAGGCTTCCTTCCTGACCTTCAGTCTGCCTTGTTAGAAAGCAACCGTGCTTTTTTTTAACTGGGCAAAAGTTAATTTGGCCATCTTTGGAGATGAGGAGGTGGGAGGATGAGTACAGGACTAGTGAGGTTTCTGCTTATATGGATGAGGATCCTGTTCCAAGAGCATTTCCCTGACAATGCCATAGTATAGGTGCTTTCTGCCTGGCAAGAAAGCCAAGCCCAAGTTATGTGCCACAGCTCAGATAATAGCCATCTTTCTTTGGCTTGCTAATTCCTGCATGTAGCCTTTGTTCCACTAAAACTTAAGAGGTGGCTGTATGCCCTAGCTGTTGTATCTCACCTGACATTGTTGTCTCAGGTACTCAGTTGGTTATGAATCAAGACAGCTGCATCGGGGATGATACTCCTAGCCCCCTGTAATAGCTCTGCCACCTCCTCTTAATAACCCTGCCTATGAAACCTAGTTGGCTAGAACTTACTTGTTCAAAGTGGTGGCACTCTGTGAAGTTTGGGCCTTTGGGAAACATAAGCACTGGAGCAGATGAGCTGCACTATGCTCCTGTTCTTAGTGCTTAGGCTGTTCATGGGTTTCAGTTCAGCTACTCATCCCAAGGGTTTTCTTGCATATGAAGTATAGCTTTCTCTGATCTGGAGGTTGGTGTCATGGGGATGTCTGGTCTTGGCTGTAGGTTAAGGGTTGTGGCTCCACTTCCGTTTGGAGAGTTCAGCTGATCTCCGAGAGCATGAGCACTAACCTCTCTGAGGCAAGTGTTTTTGGTGCTGCTTGCCTAAGGAGTTGCATGTCTTTCATTGCACAGAGGAACTTTCCTGTAGCCATAGTCCCTGCTGCTGTGTGGTTAAGAGAATGGTTAGAAACCACAGTCTTGCCTCTTGATACCTGGTTTCATTTATAGCTGGTAAAATTTCTGTATATAGCCGTTATAAAACTTGTTTTGTTTTTGGAAAGCAGATGAAGTTATCTACCTGGTTAGGGGGTAGTTACTTCCCTTTAGCTCCTACTGTGTGGTAAACCGTTGGGGAGCTGGTATTTTAGCCTGTGGTTTGGTGGGAAAGAGGATTTGGTCCTTAGACTACCAGCTTTAGCCTTATTGCACATGTCACTAAAAGGAAATTGTATTTCTATTAGTCTCTTTCCCTCCCATAGAAAATACGTAGTTAAATGTGTCTGCTGGCACTGCCTTTCACCCCAAAGCAGAAGGAAGAAGGGTCCTGTCATTTGACAGGATCCAGGAGCCCCTTCTGTTTCTCTTATATTTTATCAAGTCTACATAACATATCCTAAACACCCCCTTTTATGATGAATGGAATTGAAGAGAATATTAGTTATGTGATTAGCCATTATCCTGAAATGGCCAACTGCACGTGAGTCTTATTTCATTCAGTAAAATACGACTGTTTTGGAAATTAGATTAATGGCTGCTGAAGGTGGCGTATCTCTTGTATACTCTTCAAGACGTACTACTAATATTGTCACTCAGTCTATCACTGATTGGGAAGGTTGGATCTAGACTTGGGATTGTTCACAGTATAGAAAAGCAGAATAAGCCAACTTATTGTGGGGAGAGGATCTGGTTCAGTAGTATCATCTTACCTGTTTTCAGACTAAGAGCAGTTATTGAGTTTAGGCTGGAAAGTACTTGTTGGCCAGATCAGGGCTGCTTTAGCAGCAGCAGTGAGTTTGTGCTGAAAGTGCTATCCCCCAACAGCTGCCTGGTTTTGAAAGGGTAAACATGTCTAGTGTAAAATTATGAAGAAAAGTGCTATGGGTTAAGCCCATTGTAGGAATATTACTCTTTTGTGGAACGAGAAAGTGACTGGTATTAAGATGGGCTTTTTTGCCAGTGTCTGAAAACACATGGCTTATAAAATAAGTTCCCTAAATTCTCCTTTTATATCCCCAAAGTAAAACAAGAGTCTAAGGGTCTTCCTTTGGTTTGAATGTACGCACTCTTCTGCTGATAACCACTGCTTGTATTTGATTAGCACGCACACTTATTCCACTATGCATCAATGAAAGGGGTTATCAGCACCCGCAAGAGGCTTACGCAGTGCTATAGTATTGGACCTGGAGTGAACATGCAACTGGAAAAGGGTATGGAATGAATATTATGGATAAATCAAATTATTTTTTCAGTTATTTGAAAAATCCATTTTATTAAAAAAAAATTGTGTTGTAACATCTTTGTACATCTCATCTTTGGTCATGGCATAATGGATACTGATACGTGCCATGGTGAAAAGACAGCAAAGGCATTCAACATTTGTGGAGGGATGAAGAGCCATTTCACGCCATTGTGACAGTTTCTCCTTCCTAAAAACAGCACCTTGAAAGAAGTGTGGCAAATTATCCAGTAGTAGAACAGAATGCAGCTATGGGGAAAGGGGCTTGCAATCTATTCTCATCCAGGTCACAGTCAGTATATTTTAGCTGACCAGACTGTAACAGTACTATTCACTGAATAAGAAACACAATATTTCAAGGCTGATTTACTTAATATTCAAATCCTAGAATCATTCGCAGAAGTGTCAATTTTTCCTTCCAACTACTAATACTTCCACATAACTCAGGAGAACAGAAATAAGGCTAAAGGCATCTGAAAAGCAGTCCTACTTCCCTATTACTGTCTTAGTCACAAGATGTGCAATTTACTTAGAAACCAAAATGACAAGTGATTGTGCTCCTGTCTTGCAGCCTCTACCATCATCATCAATGTAGGTTGCAGTTGACTCCCTGAGCCATCTCGGTCCTGAATCCATTTCCTGCTAAGCTACATCAAAATATACAAAGATTTCTGGATACATTTTACATCTTTTGGTAATCTCTCTCTTTTTTTACAAAGTTCCAGGCTAAAATGAACTGATGCTGTTCAGCTAAGAGCCAGAATTAAAGGCTAGGCTCCTGCTGCTCCACCCAAGGCAGTTTTAAACCAGCTAGCCATTTTAGGCACTTTGTGGCAGTAGCCCAGCCATTCCTGCACTGTAGCACCTGGGAAAACTAGTCATGAATCACAGTTTCTCTTTCAGACACACACTAATAAGGGGTGTTTCACATGTTAGCGTATGTAAGAAAATAAACATCATGAATAAAGTGAGCCTTGGAGGAACTTGGAATCTGATGGTCTCCTCTCCCTGCCATAAATGAATCTTAACAGCCTGATTGGTTAACCTTGGGGGAATCCCCTCTTGCTGTACACCACACCTAGACAACTTTCTGTCTAACATTACTGTCTTCCCTCTTGCCCAGACTAGCAGGCCTTGAACAGGCTTGGTATCCAAGGGGCACAGACTCCTGAGTGGTACATGACTTCCATAATATGCACATGCTCTGCACAATCAAGTTAGTGACACCATGGGAAAGGGAAGCTAGACAGCCACAGTTTCAAACAATGCAACACAACCCCTGCTCTCTTCAATATGCTACTGCCCACCTGTTAAGCAAACTGATACCAGTCCACAAGAGAACTCTTGACAAGCAAAGACAGTTGGTGAGAGGGACAGACTGAAGGGGGAACAGGCTGCGAGGGAGGAGAATATGCCAATGGTTTGATGTCATCCAAGAAGTCCAAACTGAGGCCAAAGAATCACCCATCTATGTCCCAGCTAAAGAGATGGTGCTTCACAAGCATGTCCTGGACTCCTTCCTTCAGTGGTTTCTTCTTCTCCTAAAAAAGGAAGGCAAAGGGTTTTTTCACATTTCCCCACTGTCGCTAATATGTATGTACTGTGTGTGTGCGCTTCAGGGCCCACCACCATACCATCCCGGAAAACAAAAGGGTCCAGGCTGGGGCAAAGATTAGCCTGCTGTACCTCAGCCCCCTATGCAAATATAAGAGAGAACACAGTCTAACCCTAAACTGGGGTTGATGCAGATGCATGGCCTGTTGATTGACTAAAGGGACACATGCTTACCTCTCTTTTTACAGGGAGTTCCCAATCCTGAGAAAGGCTGAATGCAAATTTACTGAGGACTCTGCAACAGAACATATTAAGAGAGCTTAAAAGGAGGGCTATGCAAACACTATAGGCAAAGTAATCAAACTGAAACCCACATTAAGTTCTGACACATTTACTTCATTCTGTTCTTACAATTAAAAATTGTGCTTGTTCCATAAATAAGAATTGCAAAACGTATCTGTCTACTGCCACAAATCAAGTCTTCAAGACATCTGACATTTCAGAGAAGTGAAGAAGCAAGAAAGAAAACAGGCGTGGGTGCTTGGTGGTGTTTTTTAAAAGTGTTAAAAAACCCTTGAGAAAAATCTAGACCTGAAGTGTTCTGTCACCTCACAATTAACACAGCTGATGTGAAATATATACTGCCACATCTATTTAAGAGACAATACTTTATTTTAAAAAGAGGATTCCCAGCATCCTTACTTAGAGCACTTGGCAGTGCCACAGGCACAATTGACAGCTGTGTAAGAACATAGGAGACAAGTTGTATGATTTAGAAGAAGCATGCTTCCAGGTCTAACTGTCCTTAAGAAATACAAAACTCGGGTACTTCAGTAATCAATACATTTTCTCCTAGTTTTGCTGCACACAAACTCCTTTGTAGTTTGCTTTCTACTCAGCTCTACTACAGCTGAAGCTCAAGTGTACCCGTTCCCCTGTGTTCATCTCTTCTCATTCATGATCATCTAAGGCAAAAAGCCTTCTCAATGTAGAAACTCTGAGCAGTTTCCTCTTAGTAGTTGTCCACACTTCTGCTTGCCCCACTGGTTTCCCCTGGGAAAATCCCATTTGCCACTGAAATGAAACATCACGTTTTCTGCAGATTGACCCAATCCAGCAGCAAACAGGGATTGGGAAAGTGGCGGGGCAAGCAGAAGGGTGGATGAGCCCTTATTTTACTCTTCCATGAGCCAGCCTGGCTGATGCATCTTCATATGAGCTGTGACAACTGGTTATTTTCTATTTTTCTGGAGATGTTGGCTGTGGCAACCAAGAAGGTTTGGTGGTGTATGATGGCAAGGGGGAAAAAATCCTATTCTGCTAGGATAATGACTGATGAGCTCATCACAATGTACTGCCATTAGCCTTGCACATAAAGACCTATTCCTCCCAAGGAGGCTAAGATTGGGCAATGAAAGCAATTAGCATACCCTCTCTCCCTGTATGACATAGCCAGGTATGATTTCATTCACTTACATAAGGCTGCAGCTACCAGGAGGTGGAGCTGGGCAGTAAAATAAAGTGGGGAAAAGGAGGTTCCACCTACCTGAGCTCACACTTGATCTGCACCCAGCCAGGACTGCGCAAGAATGACCAGAGATGGAACCATTTCTCCACGGTCTGCAGGCTAGAGCACAACACCTCAAGCCACAAATGCAGCACCTGCTCACTGAAAAACAAGGCACAGGGAAAGTTACTAGCACACACACATGTTCCATTGCCACTGCATAAGGAAACCCAGGGAAAATAAAAGGTGGAAGACCTTGTGGCTCGGACGCAGCAGAGCAGATCACACCTTTGGCTGCCAGCTCACAGCCCCTGCTGATGAAGCCCAATCTAAGCCACCCATTAGGCTCCTGTTCTCTGCTAACAAAAGCAGCCTTGTATGAAAAAGAACTGGAAGACTCACTTCAGTCCAATGCAGATAAGAGAACGAAGCTTCACATCCATCTGGGCATGTACTGCATCATGGGACATGTTGACAGACTGCACCGCCTGCAAAGGGGGGAAAGGGAGTTATATGGATTCTTATTCAGCAGCCTTTCTCTCTTGGGAGCTAAAAAGCTCAAACTGCATGCAAAAGGTATTCTACCCAAAGCATTTGGGCCTTAGAGGCAATGAGAGTGAAAGGACTCTAGATCGCCACCTGCTGGAAGACACAGCCCTCTGGGCTTGGCACAGGTCCTCATCATTAGACCCTGAAAACAGACTGGCCCGTCATAAAGACACCTTCATGACATCACCACACCCAATTAAAACACTAGAACAGCTTACCCGATAAAGCAGCTCCTCTGGAGTTAGCACTTTCCCATCTTCATCCAACCTAGAACAGTAAATTAACAGATCCAGCTGATACCAAACAAGCGAGGGTCAGACGTTTGCCCTACCCAGTGCCACACACAGGATAGAAGCAACAGTTCCTTTCAAAGAAGATTCTCAGTAGTCCTTGCAAATTTCAACACAGGTCACTTGGCTAGGAGCCTACACCACTAAAAGCTTGTAGCCCTCTGAAGAAAGCCTCATTTGGCAAGTAATCTCTGCAGCAGCCACTGGCTAGCCCATCCTACATCAATAACCTGGCCTATTACCACCACCATTGTATTATTTATATGCCACCCATCTGACTGGGTTGCTTCAGTCACTCTGGGTGGCTCCCAACAAAATAATAAAAACACAATAAAACATCAACTGTGGAGAACTTCCCTGAACAGGGCTGCCTTAGGTCTTCTAAATGTCAAACAGTTGTTTATCTGTTTGACAAGGTAATATGTGAAAACATTGCAAGAAAAATAAGTATCAGCAGGAAGGGTACATGATGGACAGGGAACATCTAATTCACTAGACTGATGAGAGAAACATTTACCTGTAGGTCTTGCAGAGCACAAGACGAGAATACACAGAGTCAAAGTCACGCTCCACTTCTCGCCCAGCAGCCTAGATACAGAAGAGCACACAAGCACAGTTATTGATACAGCTGTCTCTTATTGGGACAGACCAGCAGGTCCGTCCCCCCCGCCTGCAATTACTACACTCTCCCAGAAGCCTCTGTACTTGCCAGATGCACAGAGGTGTCATGTACTTGCCATACTATTTCTAAAGACCCTGCAGACACCAAGTGCCTCTCTTACCTCTTCAATGAAGAGCCAGGGGTGGCAGGGCCCCCCCAGCAGAGATGGCCTCTTCAGCCCATGTTCAAATATGGCTTTGAGGGCTGGGCAGAGTGTCCCTCGAACCAAGTCCGTCACACCTTCAGTGACAGAGTCATCTCCAGCAATGGAATACTTAGAGGAACAAGAGAACAGACTCCATTAATGGATGAGAAGCCACAGCAAACAGAAAGGCACATATGGTAGATACTGTAATATTTACCATACTATTTATGAATGCTGTTTCATATGCCCACCCCGCTATTTCATAGGAGGATGCCTAGGCAACCGCAAAGTCCATATGACAAAATAGTTTAATAAGCTCACAGTTGGCATTACCAAGATC
The DNA here is from genome assembly GCF_964106645.2 of Podarcis pityusensis. NCBI lineage: Eukaryota > Metazoa > Chordata > Lepidosauria > Squamata > Lacertidae > Podarcis > Podarcis pityusensis. Next base: position 31,971,003 of record NC_138035.1, on the reverse strand, counting down.
CTCCAATCACCTGGCTAGCAAGTATATGAATGAAGCTGTTAGACTATCCCTTTCACTGCCCCTCCCAACTGGTTGCTGGCAAATCTGGTTTTATCTTCAGTCGTCCCAAATATAAATTATTGGCTTTGCAGGGGAATAACGGTATCTCATATTTCCCAAATCTGAAACATACAGTGCACAAATCTTGCACAGAATGAGATTATATTTAATGGTTTTGTGTTCAGGTAACCCAGATTGTCATTGGGTGACTAAGAGGTATGGACTTTTGCAGCATGTGATTCCCACTCGCCCAGACCGAAACTCTGCTTCTCAGCATCTACTTCCCCACTATGTCCTTTACAAGGATCCAGAGAACAGTAGACACTAATGGTAGGAAGCAGGACCATAAATTTAATATGGAAACGTTACCTCTTTGCTCCGTTCATCCAGAACTTCCACAAACTTTGCAGGAAACCAACCTATAAAGAGCAGGGAAATATCAGGATAGCAATCTAGTCTTGGTATCAGCCTGTATATAAGCAAACAGTATTTGTGGCACAGGCTGTGAAGGTAGCCCCCCCCCCAATAGATTTAACATTATTGTTTGGGGGTGGACAAAGATTCCTCCCTCACACAAATCCCATTTGCACTTACCTCTCAGGCCATTCAGTTCTCCCACCCAACAGTGCTCATCCTTCTGAGAGATGATCTGCAGCAATTGAAAGGAGAGAAATTGATCATACGGAGGAAAAAGAGGAACAGCAAGCAATGTATGGGAGCAAATATGGAATCTGAGCTGAGATACCCACGTAGTGGAAGTTGCCCCCAATTATTTTTAGTGTATACTGCAGAAAAAACCAAACTTCACTCTGTTTGTTGTTCCTTATTCATATAATGTCTGATTTCTCCACCCCCCTACATGATGCTACCATTCTGTTGGTCCCGACCATCGTACCGTGATGATATCATTCTTACGGAAGCCCAGTTCATCATCATCATGGCGCTCAAAATCCAGCAATGCCTTGGCCCGTCGCCGATGGTTCCGACAACAAGCCACATAGCTTTCATGGTCCCGCTGGTGGCTCTCCATGGTGTAATCAGGAGTCAAATCCTGGTTGGCGGACAAACAAGAGTAATCTGAATTCATGCCAAGCAGAAGGCAGAGATTAACAAGGGATGAGGACATTCTTCCAGTTTTGTATCTTCCCATATTCCCTCATGAGGCAAGTTCTCACCCAACAAGCCCCTCCTTCAGTAAATTGGGTACAGTGGTAACCATCTCAGTAGCAGGAAGCATAGGTTTTCTTGTGGGAGATCCCCTACTCACTATGCTGCAGCTCTTGGGATCCACACACTGAAAATGCCGTGCCACTTGCAGGATGGCCTCGCGCAACTCTGCAACCAGCTCCGTCTGCTTAATGTTCTTGGCCTTCAGTGCCTCCATGTCATCTTCCCCTGGAAGGAAGGCAGAAACAAAGGAAGGATAAGGAAATCACTCAAGCAGAGCAAGGCGGCAACCCAGTCAGATGCGTGGGATATAAGAAGTAAACCATCATCATCATTCTCTTCGTTTTCCCCTCTTCATCTGAAGCATCTGCTATTTGGAAACATACTGCTTCTATACACCGAGTTTCCATTTTGTTCTCATAGCAAAAAGACAGACTTCCCTTCTATTCAATTGTCTAATCCAAAGTTGGCCAACCTGTGGCCAATGCTGATGTTTGGACTACAGCGCCCATACTCCCTAGCCACTGGTCATGCTACCACAGGTTAGAAATCCTTGGTCTAAACAAAGGAGCAAATAAGACCATTGCCATTGCCCTTCTAGTATAACAAGAGAGGATGAATTTCTTCCATCATTTCATGTCTCAATCACATCCACTTCCACTAGTCATATTTTTTCCTAAAGTCTTATACTTTTAGTTGCCTTTCTGCAGGATATTTCTTTTAAGATAGGGCAACAGAACTCTACACACTATTCTACATAAGGGTGTTTCAAGGAGTTATGGGCAATGGAATACTTGCTGCTTTATTTTCACCCATACCTAGTTCCTAACAATTGTGTTTTTCCTTTTACTTTTTAGTGCCGCTCTATTCCTGAACTGATGTTAATTACAACAGCTCTTTTAAAAAAATCCAATCAGTGTTCCACATGAATACATGAAATGAGAAAAACTGGAGATGTGCCTTATGCCCCATCTCAAAGCCCCATAAATATGTTTTATAACCAGCCTCTTGGCAGAAAAGAGACTGAAGCCTGGTTCAGTTTCTCAGGCCTCCGCAAAAGCTACATAAAAAAACCTAAGAGTGTGCTTAAGCTAGAATAAAATAAGGGCACACCTACAGTGTAAACTTAAAACTAAGTTAACCGCCCTGAGCTCCCTACAAAGCAACTTCAGTGAGGGACTTAAAGGCCTATAAACCCCATGGCAGTTACACAGATTAAAAAACAGGTTTGTTTCTGCAGAGCGGATTGCCCAGGGACAGACCTTTATTAGTGAATAGTCTCAAAAGTAGTGCAGCCTTTCAGAAGTGATCAATAAGTAAGGAGGGCAGTTCTCTACTCGTAAATACTACTTGTGTGTCTCATATTACTTTCTTTCTCTGGACCTTTAAAGAGGACAAAGAGCACAGGCTTCACCTGGGGTTCCATCACAGCCATTGAAGAGGAACACTCCTGCGTACAGCAGAATAAACAGCTTGTACATGACTCCCAAGAGGTTAATTTTTAAAAAGATGAATCTAGGCAGCAGACAGAAGTGTCTCTTTACTTACCCTGAAGGCAAGCAGAGTGCTTAGTACAGTGTACAATAGTGCAAGGACAATCTATGGCCACGTTTGCACTAAATCATAATTTTGCGCAATGTGCACAAGCTGGAATGAACCTGAATGTGCCTCTGACTCATGTACAGTGGTACCTCGGGTTAAGTACTTAATTCGTTCCGGAGGTCCGTTCTTAACCTGAAACTGTTCTTAACCTGAAGCACCACTTTAGCTAATGGGGCCTCCTGCTGTTGCCAGAGCACGATTTCTGTTCTTATCCTGAAGCAAAGTTCTTAACCTGAAGCACTATTTCTGGGTTAGCAGAGTCTGTAACCTGAAGCGTATGTAACCTGAAGCGTATGTAACCCGAGGTACCACTGTACTCCTTTTCCCACCCTCAGCCACTTATTCTGCATCGGGGTGGGGTGGAAGGAAGCTTGAGGATTTATTTGGCTCATTCCATTACACATCCCAGTACACTATAAATAAATAAAATATGGTTGAGTGTGAAGTGCCAACACACAGCCAATCTTGCAGACACCAACTATGTTTTGCCCTCTACATTTACCATGTTTGCTCTTTCAACTGTTCCAACCTGTGCAGGGCAAGAATAATATGCTCATGCATTTCTCCTTACCAAAAAGCAGAGAGGTGATGCCAGACTTCCTGCGCTGCGTCCTGCGTCGCACAATCTGAGAGAGACAGAAGACCAAGACTCATTAAAGAGAGAATATAGTAAAAACGCTATAGTGACATTATGTTCAGTATGGTAAAACAGATCTTGTGGGTCACGTACATCAAACATACATACATACATACATACATACATACATACGTACAAATTTTTATTTGTATGCCACCTTCCCACAGTTCAAATCATGCTCAAGGCAGCTTACAACACAAAAATAATACATAACTGCAACATAATGAAAGTAGTCATAAACAATAAATAAAACATCAAAGAATACGCAACCAAACGGAACAATTTCCACATAAATAACAAGATCTAAAATAAAGATACAAAAAGCCAACAGCAAGAACCTCTCCCTCAAACAACATGCCAGCCCAAGGGGGATAGAAAAAGAGAAGTATGGGTGACCAGAAAAGCTATACTGGACATAGCAGGAAGTATGGGAAGTCTTGCAGCACGTCTTCAATAATACATCCAAGACTGACTCAACATCACTACCACTACCTATGAACAACAAAGGCAACAGAAGCCAAGCCTGAGAAAGGAAATATTTTTTAACTTGTGATTCCCAAGAGCTTTAGAAACACACCTTTGATAAGTTGACAGAAGCCCCTGCATTGAGCAGCTGCCCTTGGTCCGCAATGAGGTAAGCCAGGTGCTTGCACCTCTGAGTCTCCACTGCCACGTCCGTCAGGGACCCAGCAACACGCATGGCTTCCTGCAGGAGCACGTCTGGATCTTCAATTTGAGAGGGGATGTCCGAGAGTGTGTTGAAGATGGAGGCAGAGTTCTCTGACTGAATCAACTCATCTTCCTGCATTAACAGGAACGAGGCATTCTGCGTGTTATGCTCTGGAATACCCTTGCAATTCTCACAGCCCCATTATCTGCATCTAACTCTATTCCCATGATGAAAGTTTGCATGGTGAATGCAGGACAACAATTAATGCATACTTCCGTTAATCTCCCTTTGCACCCAATTATTTTCCTATAAAGGAATTCCTTAATGCTACACTGAATTTCAGCCACACATCAATTTGCCCAACACAGAACCAGAAGAGCAGAGGTTATTTCTCAAAGTGTTTCTTGAAACAGATCATTGTCAACAATCCCAGTCTATATGCTAGTTCGCTGGCATTATTCAGAAGACAAAAAAGCAGCAAAGGCAACAGCGGGTGGCAAAAGGAGCTACTGCACACCCAGATTTCAAAAGAATGATATATGGCATTTTTTGTTTTTCTTTCCTTACACACACAGACCGCCTCTCATAAAGGATTCCCCAAATACCTAAGATGGGGGTGGGGAATCGGGAGAGCAGTCCCTGTATATAAAAACTCATTCCATGAGGGGAAAGCAGAGGAGTGTTGCTTACCTTCATGCTGAGCATGCCCAGTGTGACCTGGAAGAGAACTATGGAGCCCTGGTAGAAAAAGAGGTCCCAAATTCGTAGCAACAGCTTGATATGCACAACACTAGCAAATGATGTGAGGAACCAGTGCAGGGTGATCAAGGAGAGCTCTGTGAATGGAGACCGTAAAGAAGGTGTATCATTCTAGTTTACCAGTCACCCACACGAGGAAGAATCCATCCTACCCCTGCCCTCCATAGAATCACTTTCCACTTCCAACATAAAACAGAGAAGACTCACATCTATTCCAGATAATCTACCCATGTCATTATGATTGTAACAGTGCAGGCAAATATAGCTCCCTTCTCAGTCCTTTTCACTATGTCAAGCCAGAGCCAAATAAACAATGATAAGCTTGCCTACAATAAACTTGCCTACAGACTGTGGTTTGCTTGGGGCAAAACAACCTACAGTCCTAGTTCAGACAGCATACTAAGCAAAGGACTGTGGTTTGCTTGCTACTAGTATGCAGGAAAAGTGGCCCAGAGAGGCACATTCACAGCAAACCATTAACTATAGCTTACCATAACAAGCAAATGAGGCCACTGAGAATATTTCCGCTTAAAACAAGAATTTTCAAATAGCACAAGAGATTATGTACACACAAGCATATATTTCCTTCCATTTCAACCCAAATACCAAGCTAAAGTGACTCATGCTCAAAAGCATGTTTGACTCATTTGCACTACTACATTCCCTTAGCAGCCACATGCACAGTGTGCTAACAATGTGGCTCACAGAAGAGAGTTGGACCCTGAAGCTCAAAACCTTCAGCTGCCCAAGGGAGGCTCTCACCAATGTCATGCTCCTGGAGTAGTTTGTCCAGCTGTGGCAAGTACTGCACAATGAGATGCCGCAAGACGCGCTGGTCAGTCTGGACGCCCATCAGAGTAGTGTTGAAGTAGGAGGCCGGCACCAGGTCCTCAATGATAGCACACATCATCCAGAAGGCATCTTCCTCTTCCAAGAAAAGAAGTAAGGAAGCGACTACCTAGCAGCAGAGGAAAACATGGAGATAAACTGAAAAGCATCTGTAACAGCCCACTGGTGGCCTCCCTCACAGGAGCAGATTTTTAGGGATAGAAAGCAATTAGCCATGGTGAGAACAGGATATTAGATGATGAGGAGCATGCAAAGCAGCCTCATAGTTTCAGTAAAAGGATAATAATGGGATAATGGAAACCTCTGTGACTCCAGGAAAACTTATTTATTTGAGCTATTAATATACTGTTTAATTGCCAAAGTTCTTCTATAAGAGGGAGAAGGATCCTTGGGCTCAGGGCCAACTGTGGCCCTCCAATCCTCAGACCACATCCCTACCAGCCCTGCTTTGCTTGGTTGGAATGTGTCCTTGAACTATGATACTTGCCTGCCTGGGTAGAGAGGGGTGTGTCTAGGAAGTAGCTTACCACACAAGGCACAGCGCACATTTATTGCTCTGCACAGTTGGTTGTCCACTACTGGCTGGTTGACCAGAAGGGAATGCTGCCCTTATCGTTTCTTTTTCTAAGTTTGTGCTTATTTTGTTCTCATTTATACAAAACTTCCATTTTCTGAAGGAAGTCTTATTTCCCCCGCCCCCAAGTTTCCTCTACGAAATCAAACATGACTGTGCTAAACTTTTTTGGCGATTGTCCATCTGAATATATATGCTGAATTTTATAGTGCGGTTTAACGACACTTAGATGTCACAAGAGGCCCTGAATACTACTTAAAATTAAGTGCAGGGCCATCTCCATGACCGTCAGCTCTAGGGTACAGTCATTTAGCCTTTCTAGTAATTGTACTTTTTTGTTGTTACGGGAACACACGCTGATTCAATCTACGTGAGGATAACTGAAGTCACTCGTAACTACATTTCCTCATTGGATGCAGCTTTTGATTTAATTCTCCATCTCATAAACAACCAGAGCATTTTTGTCAGGCGGGCAATGATGCATCCCCAGAATTAAATGACCCTTGGGCCTGGTAATTCCTTAGAGCAGTCTGCTCCTTTTGATATTTCTAGCTTGTTGGAATGGATGTCCTCAGGTGTACAGAGTGACAGCGCCTCCAGTTCACCCTTACTTGCACTTCCTAGAGGGTTAGTATCTGTAGACTGACTTGTCCGCCAGTTTTCCATTGCATAACTTTGGGCCACTCTCTCAATGTGAGCCAAGTTGGGAGCTTGTGCTGCAGGCTGGCTTACATATGATTTAACTAAATTCTAAACAGAATTATGAATAGGGAGCAATGTAGCCTAAGTTCATAAAGTAACCTTGATTCTAACCTATGGTGCTAATAACTTTGCTAGTCAGAGGTAGCTCAAGAGCCTTTGGTGAGCCCTGCCACTCAAACGGCCTTCATTTCTCCCCATCACAAAGACTTTGAGCTGCAGTGACTATTACATGGGCAAAGCGGGGGGTGTTGATGAAAATGGCACATTGCCCCTGCTGAAACATATAGGACATCTAACTGCACAGATGACTGTAGGAATCTCCTACTTCCAATTCTTGGTGGCTGTTTCTGAGGATGTGGAGGTTCTCCAAGTTACAGTGGCTATACCTGAAACAGGCTACTTTATGGCTTACAGCTGGGTGTTAGCAAAAACTCACCCTGGTCATCCTACTCCTGGCAGGAGTAATATATTATGTTTAGTGGTGCCATCACCTCTGCAGTAAACTTATTTTATTATTTCTACTGGATAAAAAAAAGTATGTTGCTGCCTATACAGGTACCTGTGAATTCCTCTCACCTGCTTGTGAGCAGAGTCCCAAGGGAAACAATAACAACTCACATATAACCACAATAGGAGAGGTTTATTTACCATGCCAGTGCCTTGACAATAGCCTATTTCGGGATACAGCCATGCCAGTCCCCGGAGAATTCTGCGTAGCCGCGGCACTCCAATACTATTCATGTTGGAAAAGCAGGCATTGCTGGGCATGGTGCGGAGCAAATCTTTCTCAATCTAACAGAAATCAAGTATCACAGATTAGCATTCTAGACTCAGTTAGCAATTATCCTCCCCATCTTCTTTTTTCTTTCTCTAGTCCCCTGGGCTGTCCTTACATTCTTTGCACCCCCACAAAGTAGGCCTGTAGTCCGAGGCTGCCATTTCACCTCAGAATGGGAGCCTCACAAAGAGCATGCAAACTTCCATCCATTCCGTATAATGCCTCATCTGCAACCGGAAGTGAACTGCTCAAAGTGAGTGAGTAAGAAGCACATCTCTTACTGCACACTCAAGATAAAAATGTACCAAATAGTACTGGGTTTTATGTGCCAATGCACATTCTAGCAGTTTCCCCCCACTAAAGCAGCCTGGATGAGACCCTGACTGCCACAAACAGTATCAATGGTGCCATTGTGAGAGGGCCTATTAGCAGGTTTCTTCAACCTGGTGCTCTCCTGATGTTGTTGGACTTTGGCTCCCAACAGAATGGCCAGAGATGATAGGAATTGCAGTCCAAAACATCTGGATGGTACCAGGCTACCAAAGCCTGCTTTAAGGGTTGACTTTTGCTTCAGAAGCCTTGCCCAGTTCCAAAGGCTGTCTTGGATGCCTCTACTCTGTGATTCTTTTTCTTCCTGCCTACTTGAAGCAAAAAAATATTTACCTTCCAACGACTGGTGACAGATTAGTTACAATGGGGGGAAGGAAGGCTCAACTTTATGCACCTTGCAAAAGGTATGAGATCTGAAGGAGGCACGCACAGCGCTATACATGGCATCTCCCATTTTGCTTTATTTATAAAGTTGCTTCGTCTTCCCTACTAGTTTTACAAAGTCCTGTCTCCTTCATTAGGTTGTTGGTGTTTGCCCTTAATGGGCTGAGAATCACTCATTAATCTAAGGGTAGATGTACCTCATATATTTAAAGCACATCTAATGCATGTTTAAAACACATGGCTTTTCACAAATATTCATGGGAACTATAGTTTGTTAAGGATGCTGGAAACTGTGCCTCTATGAGGGGGACTTCGCAGGATTCTTTGGGGAAAGTCATGTGCATTAAATGCGTGTTGGAAGTACTTTAAATGTATGGTGTGGATCTGCCCTAAGAGTCTGAGGATTAAAAGCTAGGACTCAGTGGTGCTATTTGGAACTTAAGACACACAACCTTGTATAGTGATCTCCAGTCTACTTCTTCACATTTTGTTCAGTGTTTATATCCAATAGCAAGAGTCTGAGCAAAGCGCCTCATGAAAACATGTTAGTGCATCAACAGAATAATATTTTATGCAAACTCTATGCCTAAAGGGTAATTAGCTGCTGCTGAGTGGCAAGAAGATTTGTGCTGGCTGAGAGAGATGCTTACAAAGTTCTGTACCTAGACCTCAAAACTTCCTACCTTCTAATGATTGAAGATTTTATTCTTTTCCTTTTAGCATGATGGCAGCAAGTGCGCAACACCCCCACCCCTCTTTGTTCTACATAAACTTTAAATCCACGGAGGTGATGTTTGGTAGTAAATCCTTTCTTGGCCAATATCAGGAGGAACACTGTGAGCCAATCCCTCTAAGCTCATTTTCAGCACTAGAAGAGAACTACCAACTCCGAGAAACTGAGTGGGTAACCCCCTCCTTCTCTCAATCGCTGCTCTTAATCTTTCCTTTCTTCCACCCACCTGATAGAGCGCCCTTTCTTGAGCCCCAAGAACTAACCCATGGCAAAGTACCCACTTGTTTGGCAGCAATGGTTTCATCATTTGAGCTGTTTTTCACAATTTCCCGATATGACATTTCTGAATTTCGCTTCTTCTGCAGAGCACCTGACAGTCTCATCCACAGCTGGGTGAAATGAAGGAAGAAAAGGTTTTATGATTAAGACAGGAAACCTCACCAGCAAGCTCTCCTCCCCTTCATGATTAACCAGGAATGCCTCACCTGTGGCCTCATGCTATGAGGAATGCCAGCCAACACCAATGATCGCAGCTTATCGGAACGTGGAAGTGTGACTTCTATCTTGTCCCAGGTGAGGTCCCCCACGTCATGGTTGTGTGTGAATTCCAAGTGGGCCTGCCATTTCAGCCTGTGCTGTGGCTCTTCAACCAGTGGGATCCCCAAGAGCTTGCTGGAGTTTGGCTCCGCACCATCTGTAGCAAAGAACACCAGCTTTAGGTGTGGGGAAGAAAGTAGCAAGTAGCCTTCTACATCTGAAAAATAATAATTCCTTGAAAAGCTGGACTTTACAATCTAGAGAGTCAAGAATTCAGTTGTGCATGCTTGGACAACTGTATAACTAAGTTCCAATTCTGATCCCAAAGCATGCACAGACCACCACCATTGGTGATGTTGAAAAATCCACTCTGACAGTCCCTTATGAGGTATATGGGCACCAGCCAGTTGAAATTCAAACAGGAAAATGAAGGTGTTTACTTTTCCATTTGAACATTTGTATTCTGGCTCATATGAAATGCCTAAAGTGGCTAGCTGTCCTAATATTTATTATTTGCATATAGATTTCTATACCACTAAATCTTCTGAAAACAATGTACACAAATAATAATAATAATTTTATTATTTATACCCCGCCCATCTAGCTGTGCTTCCCCAGTCACGCTGGGTGGCCTCCAGCAGCTGTCCAGGGTTTCAGACTCCGCTGGTTTCAAGAACTTGAGCCCAGACAAACACATAGATGGATTGCAGCTTTAAAATACATACAAGCAACACCCTGATCCTATCCTGGTTGTCACCTCCATGTCTTTTCAAGAAGGAAAAGCTGCTGTTTATATACATGTGCACTGTTCCTAAATGACATGTTACCAAGAATGTTATCGTGTTAGTAAAGCCTGAAGTTAATTTCTTTAGAGGTCAACTGCTTGCAAAGCACCACCAGAATCAAGAGTTGGAAAGGGACTGCTGGGAATAAGTGACTTCTGAAGCACAGCCCCAGGGAGATCTTGTCACAAGTTACACCACAGAAATAAAAGGCCTTGCCTTCTTTGTCTACCCGGAAACCAAATTCATCATACCGGAACTCTGGCTGTTCAACAGATTCTTCTTTCTGGAAAACCGAAGAAAAGAATTGCGTTCCATTCTTTGCCACTAGGTGATACAACACTTTTACACACTGCAGGCATCCAAAATAAAATTGGGAGCACTCTATGCATTTGTGCTGTACTCTTATAGCCTATATAAATAACTTCCACAGTAAATCTAGGAAGAACATGTTGGGAAGATATTTCCATTGGAGATTTTTTGCCTTGCTTCTCCCAACCTTAACCCCTTCTCATTATTTAAAGGGCATCAAAATCCTACAGACTGATGATTTGGTCACTCATTGGCTCAGTCTACATATTATTCTATGTGTACATATACTGTATGCACAGGAAACACTGCTCCCATTTATGCTTCTCCATGTGTGTGCATCCTTAGCAATGCTTGTCACAACTACTTTTCTAGTCTAGACACAATTAATACTTCAAATTATGTACTGTTTAAACCACTTAAGCACAATATTGTTCCAAATTCTAACATGCTAAGATTAGTACCAAAGCAGTCCCAATTTCTTTTGGATGTAAAGATCTACCACAGAATTCCTGATTCAACCTGGGGATTGCTGTTAATCCAGATGGCCCCAGAAAACATTTGTCAGCCTAACCCTGTTGTCCTTGAATGCGAGTTTTGAGCATCACCAAGCAGTTGTACATATAACAGTGCCTATCATGCAAGCAGCTGCCTATTTATTTTATCAGTGTAAGGGTTCCTTACTGGCAGCCTTTATCCCAATGGACTCTATGTTTCACAGCTGATTTTTCATTTTATATGTTGTGCCAGGCACATGCACTTCTAATTAAATTTATAGACTATTCATGTGTGAAACCTCTGGCAAGGTCTCAAGAGCGTGGCTTCCACTACCCAGTCTTTTTAAAAGGGTATACACAGCCCCCAGAAGTATTTTATACCCTGGCTTCTTTACCCAAATGTAAGACATAATGCAAGATCAGACATAATTTGTGTTTAGGTTACCAGCTAATAAACTATTAGAGTCAGGCTCTATATCAGATTTTGCCAGCAGTGCCAATTTACCTGAGAGCTCCATTCATGCTAGAATGAATGCAGCTGCTGAACCAGCAATTAAATGCCACAAATGCCTAGAAGGGTACTTGAAGACACATACAAACATTCATAATGACACTACTGTTTACTATTCAACAATGAAAGAGAAATTAGGTGCAATATTTATTATTTCACTTTGTCTTATAGTAGTACCTGGGCATATTTTGCCAAGATCTCCTGAGGCCATATGCTGGGTGTGAGAGCAGAGAAGGGCCCACCAGCAGTAGGGGTACAGCTTCCTATATGTAAAAACATTACAAACATACACAACCATGGAACACAAGGGACAGGAAAGTCACACTAACACTTCTGTGATTAGCCAATCCTAAAACACTTCATGAGACTCTGTCTCCAGTTTTGTGCTACTAAAGTCCAGAAATCACCATAAGGAAACTGTGGACACATGGAAACATGGAAAAGCAACTAAATTATGCAGGATAGCCCAAGTAACTCAGATATGTATGTAGGATTAAATTCATTTTTCACAAGCATGGGAATAACTATTGTTCTAGAAGGGGTGGGGGGAACAGATGGAAAATTCCTCTGAATATACCATGTGAACCCCAATTCTTCTCAAACCTTTGAAGTGATAAATTCTAAACACACTTATTTCAGCACAGCTTCTTATTGCCTTCTTTTATTGACAACCAGGAAAGTATTCCTAATGTATTAGTTAGGGGCATTGTAAACCAGTCATGGCCTTGCTAGAGATCTTTACTCAGACCCAGACTTTCTGCAAGCAGAAAAGCTACTCATACTATGGGGCCTTTGTTCCCCTTTCTTTTCCGACCCATCCCAAAAAGCTGCTTGTGAGGATTAGGGATACCTTCAGAATGGCCCAGGAGGGAGTACAGAACACAGTGGGAGGGAAGAAACTGCAAGAATCCAACCACTGACACATTCAAGCTTCTTCTTCATTGTGTATTCCCCCATCTACTGCAATCTCCCATACTCCGTTCCTCCTGAGCAGCTTTGGGGGGCAAAGGGGACTGCAATGGGGAGGAAAAGGTGGGAAAAAATGGCCTTCCACTCAAAAATCCGGATCAAGCCAGTGATTTACATATTCTGTTCTTGTAAATATGGTAGTGTTAACTGAGTTTTCTGTCTGAGAGCTAGGGAAAAGTAAGTGAAAAGATGTCTGTGATTCTGTGTGTCCGATCTGATGAGCAGCCTGACTCTCTGAAGTTTCAAAACACTACATGACACATGTAGCTAACTGGAATAAAGTTAACAACACTGGTATGGTTGGCTTGGTCTTTTCTGAAAATTGGAAGGATTTTGATAAAGTATCAAAATTACTAATAATTGATTAAGGGCTTACCTGACATGGTGGCAGTGGAATGTGGGCAATGGTGGCTATTTTACTCTTCAGAAGGTCACTGCCCTGTTACAACATAGATGCAGGCATAATACAGAAAGAATAAAGCAATTAATCTTGGGACCAACAAACTATGCATAACAAGTATAGTTGATTCACAGTTAGCTGCTCTCTAATCAGAGCCAACACTAGTTAAATCAATCCTTACCAAATAAACTTATTTCTATGTTCCAAGAGTAACTCTATGTCAGGAGTCAACACATAAAGGAAGCCATTCAAGTGTAGGAAATGAAGTATTGGAATTCAAATGTCTGCTCATTTACAGAATAACCCTGGGCATGTTCGCATCTTGGTTAGTGTAATATACCGTATACATGCAGGCCCTACTTATCAAAGGCAATGTGTTCCCGGGAAACCGTTTGTTAGGCGAGAGTTCGCATAACAAGTCCACGATTTACATTATTTCTTTTGGAAATATTTTTTTTTAAAGCATTTATTAATTTTCCAATAAGAACATCTAATTAAGATATCAAATCAAATCAAATAAAAAAAAACACTAAAATAAAAAAGTTCAATTGTCTTCCAAATTATAATCTTAATTTTTATTTTTATTTTGAAATATTTCTAATGCAGGATGTGTATGATCTCCTTCCCCCATCTCTCCACGGTTTCTTCCTGAAATGGCTGCAGTCCATCAGCAAAAGAGAGACAAATAAAAACAAACAAACAAACTAATTTATCCAATCTCTCCTGCTCCCATCTCCCTCTGTCCATGGTTTCTGTCTGAAAAGGCTGCCTCCAGACAGCAAAGCACAAACAAGGAAATAAGGAAGCCAAATGTTCGGATATCTGAGTCTGCAGTGCAAATAATGAAGTTTGGGCATAATTCTTTATATGCAGATAAGTGATTTTAAGATAGCAAGTGAACAGATAGCAGGGTCTACATGTATATGTTTGTCCTAGCACAGATTATGTCTGATCTTGCATTATGTTTGTCCTAGCTCTTAAACTGACACTGGTGTAGTTTTCCAGCATTATGGGGCAGGTCTAAATGTTAAGCTTTAAATTAAAAGTAACAGAATGAGTACAGCTTCCTGTAATTAAAGCATGAAGATGGAAGTATTGACAAGCAGGATATAATAGCATTTAATTTAACGATTCAGCTACACAAGTCTAGCTAAGGGAGTCACCATGACACTTTATGTCCATTTAATAATAATAATAATAATAATAATAATAATAATAATTATTATTATTATTATTATTATTATTATACCACGCCCATCTGTCTGAGTCTCCCCAGCCATTCTGGGCGGCTTATAGCACACAAACAATGTAAAACATTAGACATTAAAAATTCCCTGATACAGGTCTGCCTTCAGATTTTCAACTCCAACCTTTCCAGAGAAATGTTAACACCATTGACTGTCTCTGTAAAAATAATACATGATGTCCGCTACACAGGTTTTCCTTGACAGCTAGTAGTTGGTAGTTGGTATATGCCAGGGGTGGAAACCTGTGGCCCTCCATACACTGCTGGACTTTAGCACCCAACAGTTGCAACCAATGGCTAGGAATTATGGGAGGTGCAGTCCTACATCACCTGGGGGCCCAACAGTTCCCCATTACTGGTGTTTACTATCAAATATAAATACAAACCTGACACAGTAGGCCTCAGAGGTTCACTGCTTGTTGCTTTTCCCAAGCAAAAGCAGACATTGCCGGGACTGAAATGGTTCAGAATCTCCACGTTGGAGGCTACTGCAAGAAACAAGTCAAACAGACCTTCACAAAGATGAGCAGTGACAATTCTTTTGTTTCTAAATTTGAAAACCTGTTCAAGTTTCTCAATACTTGAACACACTTTCTCGATACAGTTTTCTCACCTGTCACTTTCACTCTGAGTAGCAGCAAGAAGTGAAAATCACTTTCTTGAGAAGTTGCATTTCCTCACAACTTGAATATAATATCAAAATGTTGTTACACTGGAAGACCTCTTGGTCACTAAGGGATTTGTACGGTGGCCTAGTTACTCTTGGGCTTGATTCCCATTTTTCAGACCAGGAAATCTCAAGGAACTATTCCAAGGCAAGAATGAGAGAAAAATTCTAGAGCACCCTATATGTTCAAAGAACTACATAAATTATTATAAATAATATGGTAGTCCAAGGCTGCCTAGACTATCATGTTCATAAATCAATTTTGCAGCATTCTACTAATCCCTGCCTCTGCTGCATTTTGGGGCTGCCTGCATGGTTCCTGAGCAATATCTACAACATGGAAGAAAACTATCTAAAGTTTTGAGGTGACTGTCGGAAACATCATTTTAAAAGTTTTTTTTTTAAACCTGCAGAAAATTAAACCAATGTTGGATGCAAATTTTTGTCTCAGTCCTAATTCATATACAGAGACACTTTTTCACTCCTATGAAGATCTATTATCATCATTATTACTAAAATTTGTATACTGCCTTTCATCTGAAGATCATAGCATAGAAATACAAAATGAGAGCGCAAAATACATATTAAAACACAAACCAAACAACAAATCCATAATCCCCATCCCACACACACATTTAAAAGGCCATGGAATGTTAATCAGTCAATGGCCTGGTTATAGAGAAATGTTTTTGCCTGGCCCATAAAGATATGTAATGAGGGCACCAGGCAAGCTCTAAACAGCTTGGGACACAGATATCTGCAAGAATGCCTTCTTGAATAATAGCTTGCCCATGTTTCAAGATCAGCAGATGAGTCCTCGTGGTGCTCTCTTCTCAGGACAAGGTATGTGGAAAAAGGCATTTGCAGTGGCAGCTCCTTTTATGTTGAGCTCCCTCCCTATCAAGGTGCATTTGGCCTCACCTTTGGCAGATAGTTCAGCTGCACCTTTTTTAGCAGGTGCCTGAAGAGGGAAGGACCTGATTGCTGCTGCTATTAGCAATTGCACTATAGTGATTTGTTATGTGCTTATGTGGATTGTGTTATTTTATGGATTTTATGCATTGCGTTATTAATTTGCCTGTTATAAACTGCCCTGTGACTTTTGCAGAGGATAGTATATCTAAATAGATACACTACTCAGGTGTCTACTCAGAAGTAAGTCTTACAGAATTCAATGAGGCTTACTCCCAGGTTTGTGGAGTTAGGATTGCAGACTAACAAATCCATTGTCACAGACAAGAGTACTCCATCAGAGTACTCCAACATGGAATGTGAAAGACAATATGTATCAGAGAAAGTCATATTGCCAAGGTCCTTTACAGACTAAGGTAATAAAGGCAGTTATGTGAGAATTTCTTTCTCCTCTAAAATAATAGGCAGCCATGTCTAATGTGTTGCATGATCACCAGCCCACTCCTCCTACCTATTCCCTCCCACCCCTGCACAGCTCACTAAACTTATTCATAAATAGCTGAATATTAAATAAACTGAACTAGGTGGGCAGGTTTTTCCTGCCTTTGGTTGCTATGGAGCATTCCTTAGCAACTGCTTTCAAGACCTGACAAAGAGGAAGAGATTCAGGCAAACACAGCACTGCTAAAGGAAAGTTGCAAAAGAGGGTGGATGAATCACACCTGGTGACCAGAAAGGGGCCATAAATTGGGATGCAAGGAAGGAGGAGACTAAGTTATGGGAACCAAGCCAGACATCTAGGGTTTATAGAATAAAGGTGTCAGTCTTATACTAAACTAAACTCCTTTCTCAAGCAGAGCTGTTCTATTAAGCTTCTACCTGTAAAAAAAATATTGATGGTTTTCATAAGTCTACTAAACATTTAGTGCTGCTTTTCAGAGCTGAAAAAACAAGGGAACAATATTAATGCTATCTCAACTCTCTACAAAGATAAATATCAGGTCACTCCATTAAAAATCCTTCACATGGCTGGACATTAATGTCAACAGGTGATATCCAATGTTAGTGATAATCACTCAGTTTAGGTCTACCTAAATATGACTTAGTTGGTTATTTATTACCCAATGTGTTCCTACCTATTTATGTGCCATCACATACCTAAATGCACTTCTGCAATGACATTTTATTCAGGTGAACAAGAGCCCAGGGCAACTCATAATTATCTGAAATAGTTTGGCAGCATAGTCTGCAGTACTGCTATAAACATATTATTTAACCAAGAGGTAAACCCAAGGTAAACCAACTTTATTAAACAAAGAATAACAAGTGGCATTACAAGAGCTCCAGCAAGGACTCTGCCTACCGAGACTGCCGACAAGGCCCTATCATGTGATGAGTACCTTTCAATCAAGAGAACTTTGAGACACATTTTAAGCAAAGAGTACCAAATATTAAGTTCTTTCATTCTTGCTACACTTTCAGAATGCGGGAGGGGAGATCCTAGATAGAAGGCAACAAAATTAGTGCTGCATACTAGCAATGCAGAATTCTTAAATATTTGGTGACAAAGTAATACAATATATTGGAAATATCTTCCAGGAGTTATCAAGGAATGTATAAGATATGTTTTGGAGTTCACTATAGAGGTTATTTTGCTGAAGAATTGAAGAAATTCTATTTTTTTTTAAAGAGCAACGCTTGACAATTTATTAGCAGAATCCAAAATTATTGCAAACATTTGAAAATGTGACCAAAAAATGTTAATGAAAGAATGGCCAAGACAAACATATAAAACACATTAGTAATAGAGCAATAAATACAGAAATAAAGTCACAACTGATTTGCCTGATGCCAGGGGAACCAGAACACGAACAATGTTTGTGAAAGCAAAAACGATTGATGTTATAAAGCTGCTGGTGGTTTAGATTCTGTAGCCATTTTATGTAATTTTCCAGTTAGTTTATTAGAAGATGATTTAAGGATAGTAAGTTTTTTTTAAAAAAAGAAATATGAAATATTTCCTTAAAAATACCTCGTATAGATCTTAAAAAGGTATTAAAATATAGACATGAGAGGGAAGCAACTGATTCACTATAGATTAACATTCTAATAGCCCTTAGTCTTTAGGTGTTTCCTTGAGTGAGCTAGGCCCATGCAAACGATAAAAGCTGTTCAACATGACACGTGGAATTTGTAAAAACTCAAGCTACGTAGTATGGTGAAAAAGGGAAGGTTATGTCAACTGAAGGAAGTGTTAAGGCCACTCCTTATACCTATTCTTATCCCATCTGTCATGAATGTCTACTTCTCTATTGTTTAGTAGAAGCTAAGAAGAGCTCCTCCCCATTCAGAAATCAAATATTAACTTGAAGAATTAATGCCAATTCTAGGTAAAGCATACACACCTGCAACAGGGCAGTAACAGATAAGAGAGGTAAGGGTAGGATCAGGAGAACATCTGTTGTGGTTTGATTTGTTAAATGAATATTTTTTCCTGAGGGTTTATTAAAGCAATATGCTAGTTACAGTGCATAAGGGATTTTGTATGAAGTTTTAAAGGGACACAAGCAATGTGGATTGCTGAACATGTTTTCATATTTAACTCTACAGAATCCCACATGTAACATGTCCCCAAGTGAGAAATGCTGAAAGTCAAACATCCCTAACTCCTGCAAAGAGACTTTTGGCACCTTCAATGACTCACGGATGTTCAGTCCCAAACATTACATTACTTTTTGCCTTGTTACCTGGACAATAATATATTGCCTTACACATCACTATAATAGACTGTTGCAAAGCAAAACATGGGATAATTAAACAGAAAGTTGTAATTCTGTAATCAAAAGGAACTACAGCAATTGCTGAAAATCAACTATCCTTGGTATTTTGGAAATACCAAAAATACACCACTTCAGAAGAACTTTCTCACATAAACTCAGACGTTTGTGTCCCTCGGACTCCAATGCGTTTTCACTTCTCTAGTTTTCTTACTTAAGGACCTTTATAAAAGCCTTTGTTTATTCTAATTCTAGGAACCCCTGAAATTGACCCTTATCCAAGGCACAGAGTTGAGCCCAATGCTGTGCATTTACAAGTGGAACAAGCTTCACTTGTGCCAAGAGACACCTCCCCTTCCTCCCATTGCCCCTGCAGTCCACTATGAGTTCCAAATCTGCTTAAGAGCATCCCCTAACCCTCCAGAGCAGTTTAGTGTAGGGGGCGCAGTGGAGAAAAGAGGACGGGCAAGTTGCATTGTGAGAGTGCACAACACTAGATTCTATCGTAAGCAGCTCTTAAGGCAAGGAATACATCAATACAGAACACTTCCATGCATGGTTACTCAAAAATAAATCCTATTGGGTTCTATGAGCTTAGTCCCAAATCTAACCAGGTCTACTCAGAAGTAAGTACAACTGAATTTAGTAGGGCATACTCCCATTTAAGTGGGATTAGGACTGCAGCCTAGCTGCATGTAGCATAGCAAGTCTACATTTACTTGGAAGTAAGTCACAAAGAATAAAGAACAGCTGTTATGATACAGTTAATTTAACAGCAAGTCCAGCTGAACTCACTAGGACTTATTACTGGATAAAGAGGCATAGGGTCGGTCTGTTAGAACTGAAAGATCACATGATTTGGCCACTTGCAAGCAATCAGCTACTTCAAAGGAGAAAACAGATCACATTACAGGACTGAGAACTAGAAAGGTTGAAAGAAAGGGAAACAAAAAATGAACAGAGAACATGCAAGGAAACAAACAAACAAATCTAATCATGAATGCTTTGAGGGGGGAAAATGAGTCAGAAAACTGCAGTGTGGTCCTGTGAGTCATCAAAGCACAACAATTAATCTTTCAATGAAATATTAAAAAATACTGGTATCACTCCAGATGAAGGAGCATGCCCTTTTTATAAAATGAAACTGGAATCTACAACAGCACCTGGCATTAGTTTAGGTAATCAGTGTAACTTAAGATAATGAAACTCAGATGAAGCAACAGCTTCTGAGATTCAATATCCTTGATCTGGATTTTTTTTCTTCCAGTAGACTGATTAGAATTCATAATGTGGGTACAAATCTGGCAAGTTCTAAACCTCAAGCTACATACTTGTAATAGGATTAGCGATATCTCAGAGTGTCATTATAGTGAATGGAGGGCACAAAAAGGGAGGAAAGCCTAGGCAAGCAAAGTAGTTATGTACAAACAGGAATTTGGTTGGGAGAGGGGCAGACAAAACAAAACCTGCCTCACAGCACAAGTACACACTGATCCGCATATGCATTTGGGACAGCCCTGTGCACAGAACAGTGCTAAAGGAATAGAAGATTTTGCTTTATGGACTGTTGTATTAATTGAAACCTTGTTTCTCCATACACCCTTCTAGAAAAATTGGATAGGATATAAACATGTTAGAAGAGGAAAGCATTAATAGATGGACACAAAAGCTTCAGAAACAGGGGGGAGATAATTAGAGGAAAGAGAAAAGCACTGCACAGGATGTTCTATGTCAAGCGACACCTGACAGTGCCATCAAGTGGGACATGTGTGAATGCAATAGAATTATTCTAGGTTACACATGCCCTTGTTACAACAACAGATATTTCCCTTATGAAATGCTAAAAATCCATTTCTGTTTAAAGGTATCCCATACAAAATATCACTCTAGTCTCCTCTACATAATATTCTCAATAATACAAACTAGTTAGCACACACTTATTTAAAGGAGCAGGGCAAAAGAAGTCAATAGTAGGAAAATTGGGTTACCTATTTATAGCTGGTCATACATTTAACTGTCTCCCCCCCCCCCCCTTACCTATGGATTGCTCTGTTGATCTGTGGAGGGGGAATCCAAAATCCATTGTAGTTTAATAACATTATTCAGAGTTTAATTAGATTAGAAAGTACTAGCTGAAAAACATTCTAATATAATTAAACATGCATAACCCTTCCTGACCCTCCATCTTACAAACTACAGATTTGGGAACTTTAAAAATAATACGTCTCCCTCCCCCCTCACACCGTTTTCCTTGTCCACTTTGGTAAAAGCTAGCCTGAAGAACACTTTTTCTGGAGGATGCAAAAGCTTGCTCGCTACTTTGTGAATTTTAGTTGGCCATCACAAAGGCATGACAAGACATGTGAGCCTCATCAATAAAGGATAAACTAGTCCTGACCTTGGTGACCACCTTCTTAGCCTGTTGAGTTTCGGAAGAGGAAGAAGCAGATACAACGCTGACACCCTCTCTGTCGGCTTCCATTTAGACCAGATGATCTGCTATCAGGCATAACAGTTTTGCTTCACCGAAAGAAGTGTCTCTCCTACTACAGTGGCAGCGTTTCCCTGACGGCCAGCCCGAGAACAAGACCTTAATTTCGCAGGGGGGGAGGAAAGGCGAAAGGTGCGGGGATTCCTAACCGTCTCCCCAAACCAGATCTACGTCATGTGACCCGTCAGCGCCCCCCCCACCTGATTTATGGCCACCTCTCTTCCACCTGCCTTCACCTGGGCGTGGGGGGGGCAATTCTTTTAAGGCTCCGGCCCTCAGTCGGCCACCCACATCGGGGGGGGGGGGCTGACCCTCAGCCACTCCGTCCATCCACACACGCAAACAGGACGCCTGTTCTCGGGGGTCCCCGCCTGCTGCTTCTTCCTCCTCCTCCTCTCTCCACACAAACCCCCTTGCCTGCTCCCCTCTTGTCTCCACCCACCAGCAACCCGTCCGTCTTGCCTGCCCGCTCGCCCGCCCGCCCATCCATACGGACTCCAGGCGCTCACCTTCGTCCACGGCTTCAGCCTTCCCCCACTTCTTCCCCGCATCTAGTTCCCGTCAGCGCCTACCGAACCCACGACGCATGCGCAGCAACCAAAGCCCCACCACGACCGTGACGCCAACGCCGCAGAGCATCACGGGAACTGTAGTCGCTAGAATCTTCGACTCTAAACATCGGTATTCAAAGGGGACGAAGGCTGCTGCTGCCGCCTGCAATCCTGACCCTGGCCCCACTTGCCTGGGAGCAACTCCTTGGATTTAGCAGGATTTAGTTCAGAGAAGAGGCGGTTAGGATTGCAGCCGATTTTATTGTTTTAAAAACGGGACTACTTGTCAGCGGGGTAAAAGTGACGACTGCCCTTAAAGAACTATGGAAAAATCCAGGATTTCAGCGATTAAACTGTGACTGTGCAGCTCGCTCTGTCCGGTGCCCTCCACCCAAAGGGAGAAAATATATAATCAAGAATGGCGTTCATTTTGTTTTCCAATTCTGTTCTTATTTTGTCCGAAATTAATATGATAAAATAATACAGCAGCTATTGCTTCTCCCTGGATTTCCTAAATTATAAGCCTGCTCCATTGCACCCCAAAGCAGGGCTTTTGAGTGCGGCTGCCCATCTTGTTGAAACAGCATCTCTAAGAGACATGCCTGCTACTTTTCGTTTTCTGAAACAACAAGGAAGACACCCTTGTTTGGACAAGCTTTCCCAGCTGGGTTAATTTTTCTTTAGGTTGATATTTGTATTGTTATTAAACCTATTTTAGTTGTTTTACTTTATGGTTGTAAAATGCACACGTATGAAAGGCGTTTCAAAAATAAATAGCAACAACGGTGTTAAACTTTTTATTATGATTAAAAAAAGACTGGGCTGAAAATGCAAATCCCTATATTGCAAGTGGGTTGCTGAGAGAGGGTGGCTCTCCACATCCCTTGCAATGTGATCTACTATTGTTTATCCTCATGCTGCAAATTGGGGCAGCTCAGCAACTGAGGCATAGCACACCCTGTTATGCAGCATGCTCTTAAAATAGCAAGTTGGAGGTGGAGCTGAGGCTGACCTGCTGATTTACAACAGCCCTGCAATGTAGCCACGCCCCGTATAGTCCAAGATTGCATACTAGTGTTTCCCACAACTTTAGTTCTCGTGTCATGTGATGGGATCTGAAGATGAGGGGATCTGTTTACAATGCAGGAATCTAGTCTGCCTGCCAATTGCTGGGGCTCATGAGCAGGAAAGAGGACTATTGTGCTCATGTCCTGCTTGTGGGCTTCCCAGGGGCAACTACTCAGCCAGTGAGGGAAGCATGATGCTGTTCCAAATAAGTCTGGTCTGAACCAGCAGGGCTCTCTTTCTGTTCTTAAATCTGGTTAAACCGAGCCCTCGGCCCCACCTCCTTCCAAGCCCAATGCCGGAGCTCAAATGAATACAGACACCTTGTGACTTTCCGGAAAATGTGACGTACTTTTATTCCTCCAAAAGCGTAAAATGAAGGAGAAAGAGGGAAATAAACAAGACCAGCTGTGCAGTGTGACTAGTTTCTTTCTCTAAGCTTCTTATAAGTCTCTCGCGTTACTCTCGTACTTTGCTGACAAAGAATGTTACGGACTATTTACTTTTCTGCACCTCCATTCTTCTACGTTCCTTTCCCTACAGCAGTTCCCGGCTACTCTGGCACCCCTTGCAGGCCCTTATAAAATGAACTCAATAAAATACATAATTGTGTGACTTTTAACTGATCAATTGATTAAATCTGTGTAAAATCCTATATGAATAACAGTTCTCATGGGGAAATGAATTATTTCTTGCTTTGAGAGATGGGAACCATATAGCACATCCCAGCAGGAATTACCTTCTATCTGAGAGAGAAGAGGCATTCATTCCTCTTCTACTAAACAATGCAACCCTAGGAGTAAAATGCCCCCTTGCTTTCTGATTCCAACCCTGTGCTTAAAACAATTTCTAACATTCCTGCCTCAGGAACAATGTAACAACCATGAATGAAATGAGTGATTTATAACAAGAGTCCAATATTTGTTTGTGTGCATGAACTCTTTGAAGTTGCACCAACCTCTATAATTTCAGAGCAGCTCGGTCTAACCATAAAATAGCTTCATCTCTTTGTATGTCAGCCACTCCAGCCAGGAAGCTGAAGACACTGTACACCAAGAAACACTACACTTTATCCTACAGATCTCCCACTTCAACCAACAATTGCTTTTGCAAATTCCAACTCCACGCCCCATGACAATTGCAATACAAGTTTTAGCTTTAATTCAACTGCATATCCTTCTCCCAGAAGTGTTACACGTCCTTAAGATTTCCTAGACTTGCCACAGAAACCTCGAAGACTCAGTTCACACATCACGTCTGTTTTGAAATATATTTTATTATCTTCCCCACAAATACCCTGATGAAATAATAATTGAATACTAATTCAAAGAGACAACTCCATTGTCACATCCATCTTGCTCTTATAAGGGGTAAGCACAGGGTGGACCTCTTCTTTTAGGAATCTTGCTACCTGTTATGGAAGAAGGGAGGAAAAAGGCATTAAAAGAATAATTTGGACCAAATACTCGTTTAGCCTTAGCATATTAACCAATTACTCTATTCTGCACACTTCCCTGTAACCGGATAAGGCAAAGACTAGATTTGTCCCCACCCAAAGCACACCATTAACAACAAAAAGGAAATGTTAGAAGTACAGAAAGTGAATTCTTCCAGATATGGGAGATATGCCAAGAATCTTTCTCAAACCGTTCCTGTTAAAGCCTAGCTTTGCTTAACTGGTAAATGAAGAACTGGCTGATACAGCCTACTGGACTACAATCTGCACTGAATCAGTAAGACAGGGTGGGGCAGGCAATTAAATAAAAAGTCAGGAGTATGTAGTTAGAGGAAGGTTGGGTAGCAATGGATGAAGGAAACGTCTAAATAGAATAAGGAGGGGGAAACTGGTTCATTCGCAGGGGAGCTTATGGCAGAAGAAACAAAAACAAGGAGTAATAGATGAATTTTTTCAAATGGAGTGAGAAAGGTTACAAAGGAAGACAAAGAAAGAAACAGTCACAAGTAGAGAACATAAAGCTTTAGGTGGACTAGAGTCCACGGCAACCTCATAAGAACTTTCCTGTTCTTACCTGCTGGGAAGCACGTCCAGTAAAGGATTTGGGTTCCAAAAGAGATTCCAGTTCTCCATGAATAGGGCTGAAATAAGGATCTGCACGAATACGTTCAATGAGGTCATTATCACCCCCTTCTTGCTTCACAACAGCAGCTGCCTGCTGGGACAGAACCCTTATCTTCTCATGACAATCCTATGAAAAAGAAGTCAACATCGCATTACAAACCATCAGCAAACACGGTAAACATCCTAAGTATAATATACAGGATTTACAAAAAGCTAATGTAGTTGTGGCTCACGATAAAAAAATCCAAAATCCATTGTAGGGCTGTATCTATTAGGCCAACCAAAATGTCAGAATATAGTCAGGGAGGAAGAGGGAAAAGAGCGTAGTGGGGGAAGTGGCTTAGTATTTAAGCCATAGTAAATCTGAATTGGTCTTGGTCCTAAGATGGAGTGCAGGAACTCATCAAAAAGAGGCTGAGCTAGGCTACCTGGAAATGAACAACATTTGAACTGTGTGTGACAGAACTGTTGCAATGCCTGAATTCTCTCTTCAGTGGGTCTTTTTATCATTCAGTCCATTCATAATAGTTCTCTTTTTAATTACACACAAACTGCAATAAGAAATAGCAAAATTCCATCCTGTTCTGAAACTTTCAGTATTTTGTGTAGCCGATCACTGCAGAATATTGTCTCAATAACTTCTCAGTTCTAGATGCATCAAGGGAGCATAACAAGTACAGAAATAAGATAAAAGTAGCAGCAAACAATGCAACAAACAAAAATTATTTCAGACTTCTCTTTAAAAAAATGTGTAGGGTGACAATTTGTCTAATCGCTAACATTCATACGATACTAAGAAAACAAATCTAGAGGCAGCAGGGATCTTGGGTAAAGAAGTGAACGAGTTAGTGCTGAACCACAGTTTAAACAACCTTAGTCAGTGCTGAATTTTATAAGTTATTTCCAAAAGCATCCTCATTCAGTATTATAATAATTAATTTGAAAAAGATAGGCACATTGCAATGTTCCATCTCTGCTTTCTAAATACTAATATAGTGACACTAAAACTGGTGATAAAACAAAACTAATGCCTTCCCTGGTAGCTGAACTTGTAAAATTTCGAAATATGCAACATGATGAGAGAAAGAGGATGTGCATAACAACAGGGCTAGATTGTGAAACAGCAAAGAGTTCAAGATACTGGTGTCACAACTTTCTTCCAACCCCTCTACTTCCTGGCATGAAAAGTCCCCTTAAGGGCCTGTAAATGAGAGCCTACAGTTAGGTACATACCTGGCGATTGCCCCCAGCTTTCACCATAGCCATGATAATATTTTCTGTACACATGAAAGGCAACTCTTGCTGAATACGTCTCGCAATAACCTAAATCAAACATCAAATATAAGTACAGTATTTACAAAATGGACTGGAAAATCCAGTTTCTATGTTACTCTTCATTATTTTATTTATTCAGGGGAGAGATAACAGCTCGGCAATAAAAGTACATGCTTTGAATAGAGAAGGCCCCAGATTAGTAGAACGTTAGAAGGACCTCTGCCCAAGTCCCTGAAGAACTGTTTGTTGCCAGTCAGAATAGATAAGACTGGGATACAAGGACAAATAGATTCATCATTTAGAAAGCAGTTTCTACTGCTAGATGGCAGGTCCTTCATTAGCCTCAAATTTTATATCATTCCAAACTCTGCTATACCTCATGAATATTAATAGCTCATTCCTAATTAAAACTGAAGAAAAAAAATACTGTCTCCTTACAGATGCACACAGATTTAATGTTAAAACAGGAAGTCAAAACAACTTCTCCCCACTCCTGTGGAGCAAGCCAGCTACCACTCTTGTTCAGAGTAAAAATAATATAGTGATGAATGAATTTAAAAAATGCTTCAAGTTGTCAGTTTTGTCTCACCACCATACTTCAGGGAGTTGTATGCCTGCTCTTACTTTTTAAAATGCCACACATGCATTTATTAATTTAAACAGTTATGTGTTAAATAATTTTTTTCTTCAATATTACAAGAGAAGTAAAAACTATTCAGGGGATGGGTTCTTCTTATAAAAGCTAGTCCATTGGAACTGTGCACAGTTGAAACCTGCTGCAGACTCCTGAAACTGCTATCTTAATCCCTTGGATAGAGGTTCCCATACTTAACTGTGCCCAGCATTCATTAGATTGGACCTGCACTGGGTATCTGCTTCGTAGTGACGGTGACCTACCCATCTGTAAAACCTCCACTATGTAGCTAAATGGAATTTAACAGTTGACATGAATCAGATCGTTTTTAAAAGCTTAGAATCATAGAACTGTAGAACTGGAAGGGAACACAAGGGCCATCTAGTCCAACCCCCTGCAATGCAGGAAACTTTTGCCCAACGTGGGGCTCGAACCCACGACCCCAAGATTAGTCTCATGCTCTACCAGCTGAGCTATTTCCTTCCTTATACATGTCCAGGGCTGGAAGTGGGTGCTGATTTATGGCAGAGTTTTTGAAATTTTCTGTCCTTAAAGTACTCATCTCATGTCTGCGAAGGAAGCCCCTGCTGTGTGTGTGTGTGTGTGTGTGTGTGTGTGTGTCCATGCTTAGTTACGTGGAGTTGTGGCTAGGGTTGTTGGTCCTTGCTGTCACCCCTGTGTTAACTGAGTGTGCATTAAAAATACATATTCAACTCACAGTGGCTATGAAGGGAAGACTGATAACAGGAAGCAAGCTGTGTTTCAGGTGACAACACCCTGAAAAGCTTCCAAGGGACCCCAGGCTTTCCCCAGAAAACAGTTTGAAAACTGCCAATACAGGAGAAAGAGACCGCTCACACTTCCTCTGAGTCTTCTTACCTTGGGATATACCACAAGACCCTCAGAGATATTTTGCAGGGTGCTAAGTATTATGTCAGCAGTGAGGAAGGCTTCAGGTAAACACACACGCCTGTGGAAAAAGAGTACCAGAATTGGAGGGAGGGAGAAGTTGCAGCATTCCCACAGAAAGGACTTTTTAAACATTTCCGTACTGTTTTTTCTTTCCTCATTAATTTGCTTACTCTTCCTATTTTCCACACTAGGCAGTGTTTTAAGGAACATTTTGTTGGGGTGGATGGATCATCCCAATTCTGTACTGTGTCAGTTTCGTGTATTCACAAAACTAACTCCATGGCATCCAGTTTATGGATAGATATTTTTAATTTTAAAAATCTGCCCCGTTTTACTGAAAGAACTGCTTATGAGATGGTCCAAGAGCTGCCCCTTTTGTCAACATTTTACAGCTACTTGGGGAACCGAACACTTCCTGCGTTGCATGGGAACAGCCATCTTTTTCTTTGTACAATTCTGCATGTTGTGATATACAGTTCCTTTCTGGGAGCATTTTAAAACACATTCTTTACTGTGTAGCCTTGGAGGAGATTTTGGCTGCTCTAAGAAGCTGGTCAAGTTTTAAAGAAACGTCAAAACTCCTAAGTACAGTACAGAAGCAGGCATGGATTTGTTCATTGATTATGTGTCATAATCCACAAATCCAAGTTCTGAGTCACACATGAATCCAATGGGGGCAAAATGAGCAAGAATCCTCTGCACCTCCAGCTTAGCTTTCAGAAATTACACCCTTCAGTAGTGGCCTTGTACATTTTATACTTGTTAAAAAAGGTTCCACTGAAACCACAGAGGTTCACTTCCAAGTAAGTATGTTTAATATTTTGGGTGCAGTTCACAATATCATAGAAAGATCTGTTAGTTTGTAAATGGATTTTGAAAACAAAGAAATAATCTCTCTGCTTCATGACCTAGCGACAAGAATCAGGAATGTACCTGTTTGCACTATCATCTAAAGTGCGCTCAAACCACTGCACAGATGCTGTCTGAAGGGGGTCCTGGATCAGAATCATAAGATGACGAGCTAAACTGCAACATCGCTCTGAACGCATGGGATTCCGTTTATAAGCCATAGCGCTTGAACCTGTACAATGGGAGGGGGGAGGGGAATGGGCAACAGGAGAAGGAAGAGTGTGCAAATGAGGAGGAGAAAGAATGAAAAACAAGAATGTTAAACACAGTGTGCCTTTCTAAAGTTCTCTCACCGTCTACAAAAGTTGCTCCGGTTATCAGCAAACACAATCCTCAACAATACAGTGGTACCTCGGGTTACAAACGCTTTGGGTTACAAACACCTCGGGTTACACTAACCCGGAAGTAGTGCCTCAGGTTGCGAACTTTGCCCCAGGATGAGAACGGAAATCGAGTGCTGGTGGTGCAGCAGCAGCGGGAGGCCCCATTAGCAAAAGCACGCCTCAGGTTAAGAACGATTTCGGGTTAAGAATGGACCTCCAGAATGAAGTAAGTTTGTAACCCGAGGTACCACTGTATACAATAATTTTTAACAGATAGCAGAGCTTGCACACAAAAATGTATAGATTCAGGTGTTCAAGTTGGGGCACAAATGAAAATAGGTTGGCCAACTTCATGGTGACATCAGATGACAAAAGGGGTGGCCTCCCACCTGTTAGTGGCCCACGGGGTGAGTTGGACAGAGCACAACATAGCTAGGCTACTTCTAAAGCTCTCTTAGTTAAATTTAGCAGCTGTTTTTGTACCAAAATTACTATCCTTAAGGCTAGGCATGGGGAGCCTATGGCCCTCCAGATGTTTTGGGCAACTCCCATCAACCTAAGCATGGCCAAGGGTGGTGGGAGATGGAAGTCCACCAACATAATGGGGCCCAGAGGTTCCCTACTCCAGTGTAGACTGGGAACAGGTTGCAGTGAGCTTTTGGCCTGCACATTACCCCCTCTTGCACAGAAGGGAAAAGAGTGAAAACTCATGCTCTCGCTTTAAAACAAACCAGAGTTTCACATTATATTCAAACTTGGGGACCTGTGGTTTGTTCTACCCAAGGTTAACTAGCAAATTGGGATCTGAAACTATCGTTTGAATCTGACTTGTTGACACTGATTTTGGTTTGAATAAACCATAGTTTCCACCCTGAGACCTCCAGGTATAGGACAGTATATAAATTCAATAAAATAATAGTAGTAGTTTCTGGGAGGAGGTTGCAATCATTTTTATTGGGATTTTTATTAAAGTGATACAAAATAGTACCAAGTACAAGGCAAAAATTAAATAATAAAGCACAGTCAAACTAGATAGAATCATGATGGAGACTGAAAGTAACCAGTGGGAAAAATTATATCAGTTATACCATATATTACACAAGTTAATCAATTTTTTTTAAAAAGCTGTATTGAAAACAAAAGAAAAGTCAGTAAGGGATTGAAAAGACCTTAGTATTTCAGTCTGGGGTCCTCCAGAGAGCAAGTCTTGAGACAAACTGTGGCTTGTACTTTGCCTGCAAACCATGACTGGAAACCAGGATCAAACTATGGTTTTAATTCTTTGTTTGCAACACAAGTGTAAAATATACATTTCCACTTTGCCTCAGAACAGGCAATGAGGAATCACTGCATGCAAAGACAGACAGTAGTGTGTGAGGCCAAGGTTCCTTGACTGTTCAGTTTCATAGCATTAGGGCATGGTTTGGAATTATATCTAAAGCAGCCCATTATCTCACTTTCTCAGAGAAGTCACAGTTTCAGACTCCTTACAGCAACTTGTTGGATAGTTAGCAAAGCAGTAGCTTCAGAAATTTAATTTGCTGGTAACTGTATGCATGCACGTACTCCTTTACTGTCTTTTAAATAAAAATGGGATGTAAATGTACCAGCTGATCCGCTCTGAGACATGTTTACACATATTACATTTTTATTCTAATTTCAATCATTCAACTTCAAAAGGGCGATCAATACAAGTTAATTTAAGAACAACAAAATTCTGTTTCTACAGCCATTGCTTACCAATTTGGT
The DNA here is from genome assembly GCF_964106645.2 of Podarcis pityusensis. Classification (NCBI taxonomy): domain Eukaryota; kingdom Metazoa; phylum Chordata; class Lepidosauria; order Squamata; family Lacertidae; genus Podarcis; species Podarcis pityusensis. The sequence continues at coordinate 31,940,183 of NC_138035.1, read as the reverse complement.
CTTTCTCAAAAGGTTCCTCTAATTCTTTGAGGTTGGCCAGAAGGCGAATATCAGTACATATCTGGAGAAAAACAACTCTAATTAGTTCAGACACTTTCTGGGCAGTATTAATATCCATCAGAAATCTTGGAGCTGGTTCATTTTACTAACCACTGGGGAGAAAAAGAGATTAATTCATTTCAGATGCAGACACAGACTTACTGCATGCAAGATTTCATAATTAGCCCTGAGTCTATGATACAAAGAAATAGTATAAAAAATTCATCATCTTATTTTAAAGGAAATAGGAGAAATTCTGAATATAAACATATTCCCCAGCCCAAAACATACAGATCTGAATTCAAGCCTATTATACACGTGACACTCAACTTATGCTGGGGTTACATTCTGGGGATAGCACATAAAGCCAAAATCACATGTAGTGAAAACACATTGGGTTCACTGGTGGGTGGGATTGCCAAAGTCTTTTCCCCCAGATGTCTGCCCCCCTGAGTCACTCTCCCAACTTCCGAACACTGTGCATTGCTTCTGCTTACTGGCAGGGAGAGGCAAGGCAGTGCAGGCGCAGCAGCAGGAATGGTGGACTGGCTCGCTTTCACTTTTTCAGCCATCTATAATACAATAGATCTAGGATATCTCCTAGATATCTGGTATACTACAGAAATCTGTGTTAAACACAGGAGAAAAGCCAAACATCAGAATGTGACCACAGTTTCTAAAAGCTTGAAACCTCTAAATAAATAATTTATGTGGCTGTGCAATTCAAGAAGGCATCCAATTGAGCCCCAATTCTCAGTGGTGCCTTTGAATATAGAATTTGAAGTAGTTCTTACCTTATGTACAGATGCCCCTAGACTGGCCAGAACAGAAAGAACTTCAATATCCACTTTGCGACTGTATGTCTGCCCTGTGACGATATAAGCGCTGAAACCAAACACAAAGATAAAGCATCATGAAGTTTAACAGAGCCTATAAATGAGATTGAGAGAGCATGCAACAAGGAATGAATATCACACAACATCAACATCAACTGTCCCTCATTTTATATTTGCTTCCTGATCCAGTGAAGGTACAGTACTCGTTTGAAACAATCTAGAGAAATTCTTTGTGTGACTGTACAATTCAGCTTAACATGCGGTAGGGTAGCGCAAAAAAAAAAAGGGGAAACATGCATTCACATGGAGAAGAGCAAGACTGCAAAGGACTAAGATGGGAGGAAGTTCCATTACAAACCTACATCATGGAGTAGATTATGTAAGCGAAACCTTTTCCCTAATAGGTCCTAGCAGTTAGCAGCAACAGCGGGAATGTTAATTGCAGAGCAGAATCCAAATTTATACATAGGTCCAGAGGTGCTCATCTTAAGAATGCGGAAGGGCCACAGTTTAATGGCAGGCTTTGCACATATAAGATCACAGCTTCAATCAATGATATCTCCAAGTAAGGCTGGAAGCTCTGGAAAACCATGCTGCCAGTCAGTTAGTCCAGATATGACAGTACTAAGTGTAAGACAACACCAATGGTCTGACTCAGTATAAAGGCAGATTTCTGTGTTCTTAAAGCAGTAAAGGCAAGGAAGGAGAGGGTTTTTTGTTTTTTTACATACCGCTTAAATCCCGCCATTGCAGTCACCAGCCTGTCCAGCTCCTCCACCTCAGGGGAAAAATATGACAGGAACCTCACTCAGAATGCAGTGGCTGAAGTGGGAATGATGGTGCAAGAGGCACAATCATTCCCACATTCTGAGCACTATAGGTGTTTTGCTGATGCAATCACTATATTGCCCTATGCTCAATCTGCTGTCTGCTTCCCACAGAAATCAAAATTCATCTGTAGGTCTCATGCAAATTTCATACTGGCAAAAGCCCTAGAGTGAAATGTCCCAGGAAGCAACTTTGCTCGTTTCTTGATTGGGGCATAAGGTGCACCTTATGGATATTCCGATTGCTGATTTAGAACTATTTTTTTTACTGTTTTTGCTGTGGGATTTTGTTGTTTTTAGATGCTGTTTCAATAGTTTCTTCCACTACTGCTCAGGATGTTTATGTTGAATGGCAGCCTGTGTTTAGCACTACATAATACAACAGTCAAGTGTTCCCAAACTAATTGCAATTCAAAACTGACACTTGCTGGGGATACGTACTTTATCATGATCTCCTTCAAAGAGCTGCAAGAAGCTGGCCTGTGTACCAGTGGTGCCTTTCACACCACGAAATCTCAACTCATCTCGTGCCCGCTCAAGATTGTGGAGGTCCATGCAGAGATCTTGGATCCACAGACAACAGCGTTTACCCACAGTAGTCAGCTGGGCAGGCCTAAAAGAACACAGAATATGACTCAAGAATAAGCCTGTACAGCTTCATTCATACAGTATTCACACTTGATGCTTTGAAAGCATTTCTATCACAGTTTCTTTCAGAATCTTATAGCCGTGATTCATTTAGTTTTCTGGAGTTTAATCTTGCACAGTAGCAATTAAAGGCCGCTGATCTGAGGGTGAATAAAAGAAACGGGGTAGAAATGGGAGCAGCATCCACAGAATTAAATGAGTATTTGTATGAATTACTTACTGGTAGTGAGTGAAGCCCAAGGTGGGCAAGTCAGCATACTTCTCAGCAAAGTCTGCAAGACGGCTGATCACCCTGGCAAGCTAGCAAGATTGAATGAAAGAAGGAAAACACAAGGGAAGTCACAAAATAATTATTTACATTTTTATCCAATTCTGCTTTCAAGAAGGGTAGGGAAGAATACAGGGTTCTTCATTCCATAGAGAGAGAGAATCTGACAGTCAAGTCTGAATCATTCTCCAAGAAGAATTGTAAAATGTTTAGAGAGAAAAATATATAACTTAATATGATGCCTCTATATTACCACCACTACTGCTACTATTACTATTAGTTATTTCATTTAGGTCTGACCCTTGCAGAATGAGGGATTTATAACAGAACAGATATAAAACAGTTAAAACAACTGAATACATGAAAACAATTAAATATATATATATAAAAGTTTAAAACAACAGCATATACAGTACATAAAAGCAATTCATGTTATATTATTAACTCTGTATGAACACAACTGGAATCCAACATTGATCAGGTGCCTTGTAAAATAACTACCTTTTTCTCAGTGTCTTGCAAACTCCTAATTGCTTCTAGTTAACTCTGGCAAACAGCCACTTGGAATCAATAGCACCCACCTCTTAAAAACTGTGTGTCTCACCTTGGGAAGAAGCAGGTTGAATCCATCCCGGAGAACTATCAAGTCCTAACAGAAAAAGGAATAAAACAGTCAGTCAGTCACAATTTTATTCAATAGCCACATGCTTATCTACACTCTCCTTTCAGGGTAATTTGCAATTTCCATAAAGACAAATGGGTATAACTAACATTCTCTTTGTGTATCAAGGAATCAAGTAGTCTACTGTGCACAAGCATTTACTTTGGTCACTCTCAAATTCACTTGTGCCTCAAAGGGATCAGCATTACTTCTGTGCCACCAAAAAGGGTGAAAATGAAGAGACGAGAGGGGGGGAGTTATCTCACTCAGAACTTTACTGGGTTTTGAATTTTTAGCTATACAATACTTATCTTCGTCTTTTTAATAAAGAAAAAATATTGCTGATACTTTACAAGCTTGGTATTTCAGATAGTAAAGCAGGGATAGAAAAAAACCATTACAGTGGTACCTCTAGTTACGAACTTAATTGGTTCCAGAGGTCCGTTCTTAACCTGAAACTGTTCTTATCTAGAGGTGTGCTTTCACTAATGGGGCCTCTTGCTGCTGCTGGCACACGATTTCCGTTCTCATCCTGGAACAAAGTTCTCAACTCAAGGTAACTCTTCCAGGTTAGCAGAGTTTTTAACCTGAAGCGTTTGTAACCTGAGGCGTTTGTAACTCGAGGTACCACTGTACAGTGATTCAGCCCAGCTTATGGAGAACAATTTCATAACATTGTTTTACCGTATTATCTCCCACGTAGCAGGAAGTTGCTCCAAGGTGAATTATTCCTGCAGCCTTTGGACAACAGTGGGCAAATGTATGCACATGGGCCATTACATCATGACGTAACCGCTTCTCCTCCTCAGCTGCCATCTTGAAATCTATGCTGTCCAGTTTTGCTTCCATTTCCTGTATTTGCTCATCTGTGATGGGTAGACCCAGTGACTGCAAGGGGAAAAAACCCTGAAGTTAACTAACACATCACCCCCCTATTCAAGGACACCCCCACTAGTAAGATCACTGAATTTACACAATCGACTGGGATCTTATTCTTATGCAACTTTCAGAATCAGGGATGGGTGACACAAAGCCCAGTTTATGCAAGATTAGCTTTTAACTACTGAGGTTAAAATCCAAAGTCCCAAGTTTATTACTGTTCTGAATGAGTTAATTTTAAAGGAACACTTCATTGCAATTAATATTAGAAAAAAATGCTATTCTTATAGATCACAACAATTTGATTTAAATAAAAACGTAAAAGAACTGTGTAATTTCTCTTTTTGAATTTGGCTGATTTACTATAGAGTTTATTTCATTTTCTACCTTCTATATTTAAGCAGTTACTTCAGTTTTGTCTCTGACAGTAAGTGTCCCAAATAGCTTTAAAAACGGGGAGAGACAGCAGACTAAAATGTTTGGAGTTGCCTCAAACTTGAATGTCAACCCAGTTGTACGAAAAGGCACTACAATGCTCTATCTACAGTACAAAGGATTTTTTCAGAGTTCTAAAGGAAGCCATTGTACTTGACTCTGCTAGGCTTTCTGAAAACACTACCCAGAATTTACTGTAATTGACTAGTCTCCATAACCGTCTTTTTACACCTTTTTCAATTTTTCAGAGGAAAAATAAAGTTGTGCTTTGCCTTTCCATGATTTATATGTAACATCACATCTATTATCCTAACCCACCTCCAGAATCTTAGGTGCCTCGTTTACCTTCTGCTGCTGTTCCCACTGAATGCAATTTAAATTAAAAAACAAGCAGGGATGTTGCTTATATAAAATTAAGGGCAAACAACATATAAATGTTACGCACTCTTCACTACACTGAATCCCCTGCAACTAGAAATCTAATCATATCCCATGTCGGACCAAAGGGAGATCTATTGGGGATTGTTAGTAGCAATCTGACAGAACCCTGTTGAAACGAACAGGTGCTGTGTGTCTGTCTCTCCGTTTCCAGCTGAAGATCAAGGCCAGAGTTGTAACTCCTCAGGAATGTGAACATACGGATAAAAATAACAGGCTCCCCAACTCACATTAAAGCACAAGATATGTTACAACAACATCTGCCATGCTTTCCGAAAACATGGTTCTGTTTAGATAGGAGAACTATCTTTTGCTTATGTGACTTGGTAAAGCAATATGTACACTGCTATATAATAAAATAATCATAAGATGAAGGATCTAGAGACCCTCACCCATTTGCTCTTATGTAGCAATAAATATTTGGTTTTCAGAGAAAGTGGCATGGGGGGAGGAGCGCTTGGAAAGAGAACTTTGCCTTGAAATCCAATGCCCTTTTTGTGCAAGGGGGAATATTGGGTTTGTTTTTGTTCTTATTTTTACTAAGTATTTTGTGTCTTTTATATTATAATTATGTTGTGAACCATCCTGAGATCTACAGATGAAGGGTGGTATACAAAATTAATAAATATTTTTAAAAAAATAAAAAATAGAAAAGTGGAGAGAAGCATAGATGAGCCCTTTGTTAAGTTGTAAATCCCACGCTCTAAAACTTTATAGGGCATAACTTCATAGCTACTATGATATCTTGTACTTCAGCAAATGACAACCTTTGTTAAAACATCTGCACTGTCTTCCCACATGTTCCAGGGCCAGGTTCAAAGTTATTGTGCTGATTATATATCAACACAAGTCCTGGTCGCTATTATCAGAGATAAAGAACTGGTCTCTATTATTTATGCAGAGCTTTCAGAGCACACCACTTGTCCCTTGGTTCGCTTTATACTTTACTAGGAGAAAGATCTAAATGTTCAAAAAGAGGAATTTGAATGGAAATCACTGTGGTCAGCTAAGCCTCACAAATCTGTTCCATTATTTGTGAAGGAATGCTCAAAGTTGTGAACAGATGGGATAGTACACCTGTGCAGATGTCTCATATTATACCACAATCTATACAGGATTGCTGGCAGGCCTGTGGGCTCTGGGGAATATTTTTCTATCTTTGGTGGGAATGCCCTCTGCTCTCATAATTCGGATCCCAAGTTTATAAAGAAATACTTAAAATAATTAAATCATCTGCACAGGCTTATCCAGAACTGTCACTACTGAATTTGCGGACTGATAATAGGAAAGCTTGTCACACTAAATAATTTTTGACATGGATCCTCGCTGCTGCTAGGATTTTAATAATCTAGCTATGGAAAGCTTAGGAAAAAATCTACATTGGTCTTTGTGGTATAAGAACTTATGGACTTTTGGTTATTGTGTGTCTCCAGAGTAATGGGAGAACCCAGAACACTTCTACATCATTTGGCAGGATTTTATTTCTTATGCTTTGAACGTACATGCAATAGTCACCACCCATGCTAGCCTGTGAACCCTGGATGCCTCAGTGTATACTGGTGTGTTACAATTTCTTTTTCTTTCTTTGTTTCTTTATGGTACAATGTAGCACCCTGCTACTAATACTTTTGGGTTGTCAGAAATAAATAAAAATTTAAAAGAAGACCTAGAAAGTTCCGAAAAACTTGGATCCAGGATACTTTAAGGACCACATGGTACCATTTAAAGATTTTTTGAGGGTAAGTGAATCCCACTAAGAGTTGTAATGGTTTAACATTTGGATCAGAAGCTCAAATCCACTTTGTTTATTCTTGATTGACAAAATCACTTTGTGAGGTATAATACACATTAGATAAAGTGCTATTGCTTGATAGTCAGGGTCAATCCCCTCTGGGCTGATGGGGCATATGAAATGTTACCTACGGCTAAGCAAACAACCTTGTATCTTCTGTATGGTTTAGAGTGACGTACAGAGGTTTGTGCAACCAACATGTTCGGAATATTGCTTCCATCCCCTTGGTGACTAATAAATTGCATTGAAATGCACACACTTACAACATACCACCTCTGCAGTGACCTCGAGTATGGTAATCAGAATAGAAGAGTCTTTGGGTGGCTTTAAAAAGAGGATTAGACGAATTCATAGAGGTAAAGGCTATCAATAGCTGCTAGCCTCAATGAATATGTTCTGCCTCCATGATCAGAGACAGTATGCTTCTGAGTACGTTTCTAGAAACCATTTTAGCAAATGTCCATTGTCACATTGTTGTAATCAGATGAGAATAGCAAAAATGTAACTCTCCATAAGGATCCTGATGCAACAATGGACACTTGCAATATGAGCAGACGCCTATGAAAAAGTTACATTGGAATTCTCAGCCAAATACCTTTTCCAGGTGAATAGGATCCTAGAATCTGATGAGAAATGAAGAACCACAGCACATTTACTAGACATAAGTACCACACATTACAGTGTTGCACAAAAGTAAAAAAAAAACATTTAAATTTAGAAGTCGAGTGCAACGACTTCTGCAACTTGTATACTGCTTGATCACAGTTCTCTCTAAGTGGTGATGCTCCTTTTATTTTGTTTCTGAGCAACCGTTGCTGCTAAGCACAATATAGCCTTACAACTGTGCAACCGTATCAAAAACATATATAAAGCGTTATTAACAAAACACGACAATTTGGAGAAGCCAACCCGATGTCTTTGGGATGCCTACAAACAAGATGCGAGCATAACAACACATTTGCTCTCGTTTCCTGGGGATCAATATTTGAAGCTGTGCTATATCCGATCGGATCCTTCAGGCCACAATACATCCAATATCACCTGAATACACAGACAGCCATGTCTGGGTAAATGGGTAAAACTCAACAATGGGTAAAACCCCCTTTTAAAGCCGCCTAAAGTGGCAGCCATCACTACCTTCTTGTGGCAGCAAATTCCCTAGTTTAACTAAGTACAGTGGTTACCTCGGGTTAAGAACTTAATTCGTTCTGGAGGACTTTTCTTAACCTGAGGTACCACTTTAGCTAATGGGGCCTCCCACTGCCGCCACACCGCCAGAGCACAATTTCTGTTCTTATCCTGAAGCAAAGTTCTTAACCCGAGGTACTATTTCTGGGTTAGCGGAGTCTGTAACCTGAAACGTCTGTAACCCAAGGTACCACTGTACTGAGTAGGGGCAGGGGGTGGGGATAAATTTTGGCTGCCTACCATTCGGCTTCAGTGGATGACTCTCCAGTTCTAGTGCATTATTAACAAAACTGGGCAGATGTGCACACACAGAGAGAAGTATAAAGGCCATGTAGGTATGCAAACAGTGGCGTCAAACAGAACAGGCATGTTGCCCCTTAACCTGTTGCGCAGAAGGAGGTCTGTTAGCTCTGTGTGTGTGTGGCAGAGTCAGTAAAACTGCAAATGCCACAACCCCCATTGCATTGACAGGGGCATCTCCACTTAATGAGCTTGTCTGGCACAGCCACGAACCCGCGCGCGCCCACCTTCTCAGCCTTGGCCAAGTAAAGCCAGAGGCGCCGCCAGGTGCTGAACTTCTTCCTCTCGCTGAAGTTAAAAGCCATGTCGGGACTGGCGTAGCGCGAGACTAGAGGGGAGCGGTAGCGGCAGAAAGGATCCTCCTCGGCCATCGTGAAGAAGGTCCCGCGCAGGGAAGCGACACCCTCGAGAGAAGCAGCTGCAACCCGCAGGCGAAAGGGAGGCAGTTGCCCCAGGGCCGTAATAAAGGGAGCGGAGAGGTCCCGCCCTTAGGCCCGCCCCCAAGTCAACCTCACCTCCGGCGTCCCCGGCCCCCTTCCGGTTCGCCCGTGACTGGACTGGGTCGGGGTCGCAGCGGCCCCTGCTGCTTGGGAGGCTGCACTGCAGCCCTCGCTACCCTCAGAGTTAACTCTCCACATATACTATTGTCCCTATTGGCTTCAACTCCCGAAGAAGTTTTGAGGGGTCTTGGCAAAATTCTTACTGAAAATAGCTTCCATTGTTGCAGTGGGGTTAGGGGGGGCATATTCCGTGTTAGGGGTGGTTAGGAATAATGAATGCATCGATTCCTTTATATAAACTAGTGGGGAACGCCTGGTATTTCCATATTATTATTTTTTGAAAATGTAAAGTATGGTGTGGCCCTGCTTTGAATATTGCTTGCCCCAGTTTATAGTGGAGTTGGAAGAATTAGAGATGGGTCTATTACAAAATGGTCTTAAGATCTCACTGCCCCAACGTTGTGTGGATATCTGGAGCACTTCTGTATTAACTTGCATGTTTAAGATTTGTGTACCAATGGTGATCTACCGTTGATATTAGTATTATTTGTATACTATTTTTCCCTCTTCTTTCTTCAACTTTAATTTACCTTGTTTCCTTTTATCTTTTTTCCCCTTTCCTTGTTACATTTGCAAATAAATAATAATTTATAAGGGGGTAGCTAAAATCAGCAAGAGATAAGAGAATCTTCCATGTAAGCAAAGGCCCAAGAGATTAGATTTTTAGTAGTATCTGTATGAGCTGCCTTTGCATATGTTTATTAACATATGTAGTGTGGACAGACTGATAACAGAAATGTCATTACAGTAGAACTTGGACATTCCTCTGCAGGAACAGATTTGCATTAAATTCACAGAAGGCCAAAGGAAGTACTTCACATAGCAAAATAAACTTGTGGAGTTCACTGCCATGAGTTATGGTGAGGACTACTAGCTTAGATGGGACGTGGGTGGCATTGTGGTTTAAACCACTGAGCCTAGGGCTTGCTGATCGGAAGGTCGGTGGTTTGAATCCCAACAACAGGGAGAGCTCCCTTGCTCAGTCCCAGCTCCTGTCAACCTAGCATTTTGAAAGCACGTCAAAGTGCAAGTAGATAAATAGGTACTGCTCCAGCGGGAAGGTAAACGGCGTTTTCATGCACTGCTCTGGTTTTGCCAGAAGCGGCTTAGTCATGCTGGCCACATGACCCGGAAAAACTGTGGACAAACATCGGGTCCCTCGGCCAGTAAAGCGAGATGAGCACCACAAACAGAGTTGTCTGCGACTGGACTTACGGTAACTGTCAGGGGTCCTTTACCTTTACTAGCTCATATGGCTTAAAAGCAGAATGAGACAATTTGTGTGTAGGTCAAATCAGTTATTTGCCATTATAGCTATACAGAAAGTGTCTGTAAGTGGACACACTACACTTCTGAGTACAAGATACAAAGTATGACCCATCACCCGCTTTGCTTGGAAGCTTCCAGAAGCAGCTGGTTGGTCGCTGCTGGAAACCAAATCCAGACAAGTCAGACCTTTGTTTGACGCAGGAAAAGAATTATTGTGTAACAGTCTCTTTGCAAATCTGTTGCACTTTTGATTCCAGTGATTTTATAAGCCAGTTATTTTCAAGGATTCAGCAAGTTCAGTACAGTATCTATAATTTTGAATCTTAGGTAATTTTGTTTCCAGGGCTATGAAAGTGTGCTGTTCATGATGTGGCCATTCCTTGACAACTGACATCACTTATGATGAATCTGTTGTTGACATAACAAGGTCATATAAAATTTGTAACCTTTTGTTTCTCCAAGGAGATTAAAGCAACAATTTTTGCTGTCACAGATCTGACTTGCTCAGGAATACCTAATGAGTGTCACATCAGAGTGCAGGTTTATATTGGACTCTAGCAACTACATCACACTAGCTTTGCATACTTTCCCCCAGTGGTGAATAACAGCTTGCTTTGAGCAGTGTTTCAAAATGCAACCCTTTTATAATTTTGTTAGAAGAAACAAGCATTGTCATGTTCAATGTGTATTGTGTTGAAGAACCAGGGAGATGATAACCCATATGGTACCCTGAATATACTATAATGTACCATCAAGAAAAACATCTTCAGGGTGGGTGGCATGGACAGTGGGAGAAGGGGCTTTCCTAGCCACCTTGGGAGCTCTCACATAGCTAAAGTAAGTTATTTTGGGTGTTGCTGAATTCCCAGTTCATTTCGATTCCAGTATGAATTTGAGCTCTCCTCCTCCAAACAAAGATATCAAGGGGATTAACATCTTCCTGCTAAATAATGCTTGTAGTTTGCCCAGCCTGCACAGATATCTGAGAGTTGACAAGTAGGTTTGACAACTGTCCATCTGTCTGGTTTCCTTGGTATCCAGTAAAGCTCAATCAGATTCTAGAACCCTTGAATTTCTGATACCAGAATAACAATGTGCTATTGTGATAAGCCAAGATGCTATTTCTCAATAAAAATAGCTGCCTCCAAACCTAGGGAAAATGTGTGTGCACAATTATTTACATGACTGAGGAGATACTAAAGATAAAAATAATAAACTATCAATAGTTTATTGCTGCAAGACTGTGTAAATAGTGAGTATGAATTCCTGAAGGGAAAATGCACAGCCAAGAAATTATAGTTAACAACTGCATTTTATAGACCAAATCAACAAACAAAAATAAATTGACAAGGAGTCACAGGATTAAATGCTTAGCAGCCAAACACATTTATTAGTCTTTCTTTTTCCAGGAACCCAAAAATATTTTGTAGTTATAATGTAAGCAACTGAGTTGCACATAATACAATCATATCTTAAAAAACAAAAACAAAATAAAAACAAAAGCTGCTTAAAAGCAAAAAAAAAACAAAAACCTTCAGAAAACGTAATATGTATTACACCATCTCTCAATTTCAATGAAATGACGACGACTTAATTCCTTATTACTCTCAACTTGTCACACTCCAATAAAACATCACCCTTTTGTTGGTTTGAAATCCAGCATGAGAAATACAGTACCTGCTATGGCAAAATACACATAAATGCAACATTTCAGCTTATTTGTACATTAGTAGAGTTTAAACATTTTATTGTCTTTTTAAGTGAAACAGTGATTTTAAGTACCACTATACTAAAATAAAAATAGAGAAGAGAGGGAGAAGGGGAGGGCAGCATGCCATGCAAGAGCACATAAAGTGCTGTGTTTCTGTGTCCATGTGAATTCCTAGGATAGAAAGTAAGCTGAAATAAAAGCACTATGGGGGAGGGGAGAGAACTAAGCAAACTCTAGTATGAAAACATATTGTGCCTTTTCCTATTTTCCACTATTCCACCCTTCTTGGATGCCCAACTGACAAATAGAGATGGGTACGTTATTTCAAGTATAAGGAAAAAATACTAATAGGTATCTTTGCAAAGAGCCTCAATACATGTATCCACTATTATGCCTGCTTGGGGGAAGGGACAGTGTTTCAGGCAATAGCATTTCAGCTGTACCTTCGTATTACCTATTTATGTGCAAAGTAGAAAAGCTGCCTTTTCTAATCAAGATGTTTTGGACATAAAATATTGTTTACTTCACAAATAAGGCTAGGTGGAGTTAAACTTCTTTCATTTTCCGTTAAGACATTTTCCACTACATGGCTTGCTCACCAGAAATGAAGCATAATTCACTAAGTTGGATATCCACAATTGGTCATTTTCCTGATCAGTTCTTTGTAAACATAGCCCCCATAGGAGCTCTGAAATTAAAGCAGCATTTCAAGTCTCTGTCTAACCAGTGGATGCTAAAGTAGTTCTAAACTCCACTGCTTTTTTCATCCCTCCCTCAAAAAAAGAAAAAGAAAAAAAGAAGAAGGTTGGTTTAAAGGAAGCAGTGCATATGTGTTAGCAGAGCAAAGCTGCTGTTTGTTTTTGTTAGGTGATCTGCACTTCAGTTTTCTTGCCCCAACTAGTGAAAGGTGGAATCTTGAGTGAGCATTTGTATATGTATGGATGTATCTACACACACACACAAAAACAAACAGAGAGATACAGATACAAATACACCTGCATCATGTTGAATCTGATCACCATAGAACTTTTAATCACCTAACAGTTGTGGACAGAGCTGCTCCTTGGGGAGTAAAGGATGAAAAAGATTAAGGGAGTGTCCAATATGGAGACTTCAAATATAGAATGGAACCAAATCTTAGGTTTTCCAAGATCCGAATGCTGGGCTCAATATGCACATCCCTGAGATGCACGTCTAAGATTGAAGAGAGAATGGTGTCCATAATAGATCAGAAAAGGGAGGAAGCAGCAAAGACTCCCTAACTATGGAATTTACCCCAAACCTCTTCTTCCACCCCTCCTCCCAAAGATTTTGAGAAGGCTATAAGGCATATTCACAAGCAGCTCTTATTAATGAACATTACTGTGTTTCCATGTTTTATTGGCATTCAATGGCTTGTGTATATTGGGAATGAGGCAGCATATGTTTAACACACAAACAGGAAAGCAAGTTTGGATAGTGTCCCCATCTTTAAGCCAACTACTTGACAAATATTGTCATTTTACAGAACTCATATAAACTACACAGCAATGTCTCCTTTCCCAAATGCAGCAGATGTGCTGCCATTGTTAATCTAACAAAAAAGTCCATGTCTAATTAAAAGGGGGACATACAAAAGATGGCAAACTTTACATATTCCAATTCAAGAGGAAGTGTACTTTATTTTTAAAATGTGTCTGTTAAAAGACTGGCTTTTCTGTATGCTATATGTGGAACTCGAGGGAGATTTGTGAATAGTTCAGCTCTTTAGCTCCTTCCTTCTTGTTAAAAGTAGTTTAAAGTATTTGATGGCTTAACAAGTAAAAAATAAAATACACTGTTTCCTCTCCTATTTCCTCTTTGCACATCCCTGAGATGTACGTCTAAGACTGGGAAAGGAGGTAGCCTGCTAGTTACACCTCCATATAATAATACTTATAAAAAGTACTTTTTCTTTGAAGCACTTCACAAAAACCTGTAGTCAATCCTCACAAAACCCCTGTGAGGTAGGTAAGTATTATTATCCCCATTTTACAGATGGGGAAACTGAGGCAAAGGTTAAATGACTCTTGCCTAAGGCAAAAAGAGGGAAGAGTAAAGGCCAGGATTAGAACTCAGGAGTTTCAGCCTCATGATCCAGTCTTCAAACCACTAGGACAAATGTAGGAACAGTATAATCTCACTAAGTATGAAAGAGAATATACAAGGCCAGTTACACTAAAGGTAAATATGCACCACGAGGTATTTTGAGACAAAGAGCTGGAAACTTTTCCCCTTCAACAAACAACAAAAAAAAGGCAATCTACCAGATAAGAATCCTGATAAGATCACATCTGCAAGGCAAGTATGCATGTGAGAATGAGCGGTCAAGGCTATTTATTATTCATTACAGTACTGTGAACACCAACAAAAAATTGCTGTGTGAGGAAAAAAACACTGAATTATAGGTAGGAGAATTTCTTGGCTATGATGATGCCAAGGTGAAATGAGGCAGATACCACAGTTCACAACACTCAAGGGAGACTTGTAAAGGAAACACACCTCCATTAACATGGGAAGCAGCCTCTACATTCGGAAAGTAAGGAAGTGAAATCTTTCTCCTTTCAAAGCAGCTTCTTGCCAGCAAAAGCATCCATATAAATTTCCTCTTCTAGTCTCTATCACTCGCCTCCATTTTATTAGTGGTAGTATTAGCTCAAAGAAGTCACAGATGGTGACTAGCATGCCGTCTTCCTTGAACAGTTCTGATGAACATTAGAAGACAAGGAACTGACTAATGCCAGTGCAGAATATATTCTACAGCAGTTCCAAGCTGGCATTGCTCTTTTATGTTTCATCTGCAATGGGAATTGGTAGAAACTTTTAGGACAAAGTTTTGGAAATGCATGCAAAGAAAAGCCACATTGTAATTCTCCTGAGGAACAAGGGCAGTTGTAAAGGAGAACAAGTTGTAGAGTAAATCCTTAAAGACAGTGCATGAGGTGCCATTTCCTGAGGTTGAACAAATGGAGGAGGTGCTATGTAGATAAATTCTCTCCTTGGGCTGTTTTGTGTCATGCTGCTGATCCTGGTCTAACACTGCATGGCAAGAAAGCACAGTCCTGTGAAACAGGCAGACATTACTTCATTTCTGAAGCTGATTTTAATTCCCTCCAAAAACAAATCTGCCTGGCAATCAAATAAGTCAACTTCTCAGAAGAGATGGGTTCCATTTAGTCCTCCCATGACATGAACCTCTTTCCTCCTACATCAGTGTTGGAATTCAATGGACACAGAAACATTTTCAACAGTTTCGCAGGACTCTCTTTTCCTCCCCCAAACCATCTCTTGCTGAATGCATAGTTTACAATTCACTTACAAGAAAAAGAAGCAATGCTGACCACATATGGGACCTTTTTTTTTGTTTGAAAAAGAAACAACCTCTTCTTAAAGTTCAGTATCAAAATTCACATTTGCATAATAATACATTTCAAGGCCATTAGAGAGGAATGAGAGCGAAGCAAGAAAGCTGCAGCATCTCTCCTCTCTTTGTCTTCCTGAATGGAGATGAAGAGAGCCTGCTAGAGCTTTCATTTGGGAAGGTTGCTGAGAGGTGCTACAGCAGCTCTTGATTTTGTACACCTTGCATTTGAGGTGGGGAGAAGAAGAGGTGGAATATATATGAAAAAAACAAATGAAAGTAGACACTGCAGATTCCCATGTTTAGCTACAAACAGCTTCAAAGAAACAAAGAATTACTTTTTGATTAAAAAACAACACTTCTTCCTCACCATTTCAAAAACATCTTATTTTCTTGTGTAATACCCTGTTCATTTAAATGGCAACAATAAGTGTGCTAGAAGTTATAGGGTAGATTTTTTTTCTTCTATTATCAGGACACTGATAGAGGGCAGAAGTGTGCCTACACCCAAGAATGGCAGAAGCTACAAAATACCTTCTTCTCTACATGCATAAATGTGTCTCAAACATCACTGCGTTTCATTTTCCAGTGCTTTAAAAAAAAAAAAAAAGTTAAAGCAAGCCACATACACAAATGTAATAGGTACATAATACATATACGAATTCAACCAGCAACGGAGCACTAGCCTAAAAATGTCAACATGTGAATTACAACCCATCCACACCTGGATGCATCTGCCACACACAACTGCATACTGCGCAGCTTAGAGACCAGCCCCAAAAGACACTGTTTGTCAAAAGGTACCAGCAGGCTGGAATCTTTGCATTTGACCTTTAGAGAGAATAAACTGACTATCATCTCCCCCTGTCAAGCCCAAGTAGTCTTCTCGGACTGACAGTCACATACTCACAAAGGCACATTCAGAGATACCACATTTAACTTACTGCTTGTTCAAAACTAAAAACAAAACACAACCCTAAAAAAACCCACAAGGGAATGTTAAGCGCTTATATCCCAAATCCCATACCTACTGACCCAGCAAGAAGCATCACAATGTATCACTTCATGAGACCCTATTCTACCTTCAGAAGGTACATATTATGTTAAGAAGTTAACGCCTCTTTTTGCATAAATGATTTTTTTTTCTTCATTTTTGGCTTACACAATTTGGAATACAGCGCACCCTCACTATAAAGCTCTGTTGTAAGGCTACTCCCTAAAGTAAGGCTGCTCTAACTTGGCTCCCTTTATTTCCTTTATGCCCTGCCCCTTCCCACCCAAACTTCAAAGCACTCAGCACTTAATATAAAAGGAGGGTGAGCCAGTCTGGCTGGGATAAGGAAGGAGAAGAAAAGCACTTGATATTCACAACCATGCCACAAAAATTATTATCCAGCAAGCAAAGCAATCTTTATAAGGAGGACTCAATTAACCGCTGCATTTTCTAATACAGAAAGACAATATGCATTTATTTTCTCTGATTAAAACATGGTAAGAAATGAGGAACTGTAGTTCTTTGAATGCATTAACTGGCATACTATTACCTAAGATGAGGCACTAAGCGCTTAAAAAAACACACCACTTCTTGCTTGATACTGTTCAACTGTGTTGTTTAGCCATGGAACATTTCTCCATATTCTTATTTTATTTTGCTCCATGGACAGCTAATCATATGTCAAAATATACCCACAGGCTGCCTGGCACAATGCTTTAACTTCAATAACCTGGATTTGTGTTAAAATGGATGGTTGTCAGGCTCAAGTAAAAACATATTCAAACTCTATGGCTAAAAAAAATGCATTTAAAAAGAAGACAAGGGTTTATATAACTCTAGCTATCACCACTGCCAAGTACATGAAGAAACTGGCTCTTAGTTGAGGTTGATTCTTTTGATCCTTTCTATGGCCCATGTCTCTGAGAAATTTGTAAATATATGCCATACTGCACAAACTTAAGAAGCAGGTATGTTGACACTGTTCCATATCACACATTTGGTAACATCTATGGTGCCTGTTAAATATCCTCTCAGCCATGTGAAACTGCTTATCTGTATCTGACATGGCCATGGAGAACAGTTAAAGGGCACTTAGGTTGGTCTGACAACTGCTAGCATCTGATGAGGCCTGACAGTCAGAAGATCAGGTTAGAATTTTGTTCCCTATTGTAGCATAAGAGGGGAATAATCCTTTTAATTTGGCGACTGTTTGTATACATTTTAGCAATGTTCTGAAGGAGGATAAAAGCTATCTTCAGTACAAAATTTGTTTATTTTATTACTCCTTTCACCCATCCGTAAGAGCACTACTGAATTTTCTTAGAAATTTACTAATTCATAACAGATCAAAATTGTATGACCAAATTGTATGGATCAGAGTCAATATATACTTTTAAAAAATCAGCAAAGTTTTAAACCTTTGAGAGGGATTGCTATAGTAGGAAAATCTGCAAAATATTATTGGAATAAAGAATAAACAACATTGCATCTTTGCTAATTAAGCCTTGTATTCAACAGGTGTAACTGTTACTACCAAATCATCCATCTACATAATGCTCCCAATATCATTAGCATATCATAACATGGAGACTAATCAGCATTCAAATGAACAGCTGTAGCTTTGTGGAAAATTAGGGAAACCAGTAATATAGATTTTATCCATCTTCCTTCAGTCAGTATCGCTCCAATCAATGCATGGCTCGGAAAGCATGTATTCATTTCAGAATGCATCATTTTAACTGCATTTTGGGTAGCATTTGCATTATATGCAGAGTGTTTTTGCTGTTGCATATTTATAATGAAGGAACAATACAGCTAAACTAAACAGAACCTTCTCAGGGGAGAACAGAGTATCTCAGTTAGCCAATACTATAAAAAAATAAAGGTGAGTGATTTGAACACTACTATTTGGATGACAGTGAAGATCGGGTAACATTTGTCATGGCAGTGGAGGACAGAATAGAAAGAGGTGTTAATACTTGTTACACTTGCCAGTTCAAATGCCTGCATTGAAAATCAAACAGGAAATGTCTGTCTGTTTATATTCACTAATTTATTTTTAAAATTTTCAAAGATAAGGTGAAGAGTTTTGCTTTGGCTAAGTGGCAGAGGGAAAACATGCTTTTAACATATTCCTTTACAAAGGGAACCCAAGAGTGAAGGAAAAGCTCACTCTATCCACTTTATAGGGGTGCACTGGAAAAGACTGCAACCTTCCCAGAATGGTTCGGCATGTCATAATAAGCAGCTTTCTGGGAATAGTACTATTATAGGAAAGGTGTTATCGCAAGACCCATCCAATTAGATGCTGGTTCTGGCAGTAGGTTCATATAGGCCATATATTAAAAGAGTGAATAGAACCAAAATAGGGCTATTTTTTAAGTTGGGCATGTGCATTTAAAATATACAACTAAAAAGGAGGACAAAACATTGATATGGACTGTTTCTCCTTTTCATGGAGGGAGCAACTTTATAAAACGAAAAATTTGACACGTGGCTTCAAGCTGCGCAGGGTGCTCTGGCAATTTGAAGAGGTCTCCAACACCCCATGAGACCTCTTGCCTTTGTGTGTGTGTGTGTGTAGAACATACATGAAAATATAGTAACACCACCCACAAAACAGCTGCAGAAAACATTTTCTCAAGTATAGTTTAGTGCTTAGTTCCCAAATGTATCATCCTCACTGGCCAGAGAACATAGCAGATTCAAAACAGAAAAGGTGTTTGGAAACCTGTATTGCTATGGTCCAAAGGGCTGATTAAACATTCCAGGTATTCATCAGGGATGGAAGGTTGCCAAGATTGATATTTTAGTTCACTTCTTCAAAAATATGACAAACTTCAATATGCATAGGTTGAAATGTTGAGAGGTAAAGGATGCTTTAAATATGACAGTTATACATTTACCTTTCTACCTTCTTCAGCAGTTGTCAGCCAAGTAACAGGCTTTTGTAATTTTCCACTTAAAAAAAATTATAGGGGGAAATAAGTCAAAGCCTTTGATAAAGCGTTCAGATAAATAACTTCCTTTAAAAAAACAAAGGGGGCTCCTCTCACTGGCCTATCACACTAGGAATCAGTTGATGCATTTTTTTTCAAGGTGCAATTTGGGAAACAATGCAACACACAACTAAAGAACACACAACTGATGTCACAGAAAACCAGGCATTACTTCACACTTCTATTTGAATAGCTCAAAACAAGAAAGTAGTAATGCATGAAAATTGCCCTTAGATTTCAAAGAAAAATGTTTCCATGTATGTTATTTTATATGTAACTCTTTGCACGGCAGGCCTTTGAGGCTTCTATTCAGCATGCTCAAGAGAAATGCTTTTTGTTTTAGAAAAATGGGTTCATTTGTTTCCTTGGAGTGACTAGACTGCATATGTCTTTTGTAGGATGCAAGGATGTATTACAAAGGCACTAAAGCGGCTTGTTATTTTCATTCTAACAAAAATGCTTCAAGCACATTAAGTCCTTCTCTCTTTGTGCTGGAAGCTCTGAGCTATCCATCCCAGGAAAAAGCTGCAGTAAACTGGTTCTTAAGAATGGGAGTCCCAGTAGCTGGCAGCAGCAGTTAATATATCTTACCTCCAACCCACTTCCCAAAATTTCTCATTTACACATCTCTGGTTGATAAATGGAAAAAGCAAACAAAAAAAATCTTCAAAATGATTAAAATACACCAAGCCATTTTCCCCAGGTACACTTCACTGATTTCTCCCACATTCTTCTTTCCCTATTTTCTGTTTTAAAATTAGTAAAAGTTAAAACAGCTCCATTACTGGGTCACAATAAAGATTTTGCTTCTCTGAAGCACTGTCAATCTAAAAGTGGTTTCAAGAAGCACCATCCTGTACTCCCAGCAATTCTTCTTAACTGTGGTTGACTGATTTAGTCAAATCAAAATGCATTTTTTTACTCTTTTTTAACTTTTTATTTTAAAAAGGTGCTTGGAGGAAGATTTTATGTTCACTGTGAAACAACTAGATGATTATACTTTCATTCATACGCAATCCTCTCCCCCACTCATCTGCACACGCACTTCCACTTGAGACTAAGCTCTAAAAGTATAAATCTTTTCACAACTTGGACTTTTAAGAATACAATGAATTTGTGTTGCTGCTACTGAGAATTCTTTTGTAATCAATTTGTACTTTAAAATTTTTTTGATCCCCAGTTCTGACAATTGGAGTTTGTATTAGTTAGATTTTGTTTTTCAAATTTTTTGCTTTTTGTAAAGAAAAAAACTTTTAAACTTTTTGAAGATTCAGGAACTTGTAAAAGTTTACAAAAGAAACAACCATCTATCTAGGATAAGGTAAAGGTTAAATAAACCATCTTCAAAAACTGGCTTCCTACCCTAGAATTCCTGAGAATGCTTGCAAATTTAAAGCAGGAAAATAAATGTTAAAACACAAAAACACTGTTAAATGCTCCCAGAGTTAGTCTTCATCTTATATATATATATATATGTTTATATATGCACACGCACTTTTTGGTCTTTTTTTAAAAAGTTTTTAATTTTTTCCCTTTAAGCTTGTGATGGAAGAACATTTTAGCTTTTCATTTTTTAAATATGTCATATCCCTCATTATGTCTTGTAAACAAGAGGGGCTCTAGCACCCGGCTTTCACCGTAGTATCATAATGAACTCAACAAATCCAAAGTGCAGGCAAAGGGACCATAGGGCAGGTTGGGAGAGAGTGATAACACAGTAGTGAACCTGCTTGTGTGTCAAGTCACATATTGGAGCACATAGCTGTTTTCTAGGCCATGAGGTGCAGTATTCCGATGTCCTCCCAGCTCAGAGCTTTTTTTTATTATAGTTTGTCCTGCATGCTTTCAACACTGAGGCCCCAGAGACAAATACAGTTGTTTTAGGAGCAGGCATGTGTAGGGGCTGCAAGGGAAACTTAACTGGCAGGAATGGGGGGGAACATTTTGCTTCAACTTACAAGATACAATGACAAAGGGAGAAATAGGGAAACACTTAAAAGATCCACATATGCTGCAGATTCTGAAGGTTAAATACGCAACACCTGTCTATGTTTACCACTCAACTTCACAGCAAAATAACAGGCAGATGTAAATGCAGTAATCCCCTTATTTAGTCTTCCTGTGAAACCGAGTTCATGTACAGAATTCACAACTCCTCCCTTTCTACATAAATGTGAGGAATTTTTTTGCTTTAATTTTGCTATCAATACTTATATAGCAGACACCACTGATTTTTTTTAAAAAAATGAAACTGCTGAAGGAGAAAGAATCTTCTGTTGTGATCCTGTACATTATGATCTGCTACTTCCAAGTACCGGAGTTATGTAGGTATTTGCTGGTACAGAATATTGCAGCACTTTTGTTATTCAGTATAATGCAGAGCTAGCAAAAATCCAGAGCTAAGTTCTAACACTTCAAAGAATAATGCCTCCTTCTCCTTGTTCTTATCCTGTCTGCCCATCTTCAAAATTGCTTTGTGTAAAGGCAATGTTTGCTACGGCTTTCTTCACAACAAGCAATTCTGTCCCAGTGCACACACTGGCTATCTTCTGAATTAAGTATAGGTCTCCCCTATCCTGCCCAGAGTACTACTACACTGTTGTTTAAAAAAATAAAACAACAACAACATCAACAACAACATCAACAACATACAACCTTTCTTTAAATACCGACAATAAAAAGCAACAGTACAGGGAAAAGTAAAAATAATAAAGGTGCAATACTTTATAAACAAAAGAAGTCTTTGCTAGTTATATGCCTGCCTAAGCAAAGCCTAAGCAAGACATACACAGGAAATACACAGAGAAAAAATGCTCAAAGTACACACTGGTTTAAGAACATTCGTAAGTAAACGTTTCTGTCAGTGATGGTCTGGTGCTGTAATACACCTAGGCCTGGCACAGGTAACGCTCACTATGGAGAAAGGAGAACAAAAGTTGCTGCATGTGCTTTCACAATACAAGATAGGCCAGCAAACTACTGACATTTTAGTTTTGTCACAAACAGCAGACCACTTAAGAAAATACAGTTAGGCCTGAATTTTGGTGGATTTTCCATGAAAGGATAAGAACCTTAGTATGCAGACTTGAGGAATAGCGACAGGATTTGGTTCTTAAGGACTGCAGAAGCTTCAACTATTACATAGGTCTTTTTCACAAAGAAATGTGATGCCCATTACCCCCTGGTGTCCCCCAAAAGGTGAAAGGCCTTGTCATAAAAAGTAAGCTTGGGTTCACTCAAAAAGTCTCATTAGAGACACAAATACACTTCTAGGCAAAACAGATCACCCCCCTTCCCACCCTCAAAACCCTGAACTCCCACACTGGCACCCCCTCACCAAATCCTTAGGATATGGCAGTGTTTTGCTCTATGACAGGGTCAGAACAAGATCTGTACTGCGCTGAATACCCTGCTAAAATAAAAATACCACCGACAGATTTTAACACAGGTCAATTTGATTTTGCACCAGTCACAGGCACCATCATTATTCAGTTTAAGAGTCAAGCCAGGTAGGTTGCTGACCAACAGCAATGCAGCTTTCCAAGACAAAAATGCGCACACACGCACACAATCATGCTCACATACACGCTCTCACAGAAACACACACACGGGGCAGTTACATGTGCCAGAACATACTGGTATATATCAACCAGCCAATCACAAAGTGTTTTTTTTCCTTTTTTTGTTTTTTAAAGTGAGGCTCCGTCAAGTCTTCCCCTCCCACCCCACCCCCAATTCTTTTGAACCCTGCCCCTTCCCGACATAGTAGACCTAAGGACGGAAACACACCCAGTGCAAACAAAGTTAAAAAGCTATTTTTCAGTATATATGTTTCGTAGCAACAACTTCCGTATAACATGAAAAAGTGAAAAACTAGAAACTAATTTTTTTAAATTTTTGTGTTTAGATTTGAATGGTATGTGTACTTGCTTCACATTGTCTTTCTAAGTTGGCGTTCATGATTCAAGTATTTCAAGAGTGATATGTTCTCTTTTTGGATTCATATTCCAAACAAAAAAACTGAAGTTATAAGGGAGGCAACTATGTGCTCAGACAGTCCTGTCAATGACCCACCTTTTTTTCTCTCTCCATTTTCTTTTTTCCTTTTAAAATGTATTTATTGCAAGTTGAAAAAAAAGAAAAGGTCAAGTTAGTGCTGCTGCTGTTCCAAAAAAGGTCACGAGGTCAGAGTTGAAAGTTTTAAGTTCAGATTGAATCCGACCCTCCGCCTAGAAGGTCTCCAGGTAGTAAGGGAGCAGGGCTTCCCATCCTGTGGGGATCTTCTACACTCTGAACCCCCCACAAGCTTGAAGAGTAATTTGGGGAGGCCCATAATGAAGCACCAGCAAGGTCACCCCCACTGCTGCTGCCACCACCGCTGCTCCACTGCCCAAGCCCTGTTGACCCACCAAAAAGATTCAAAGCAGGTCCCACTGGATCTGTCTGATTCTGTCCTGTCTCTAGAGACTGCCAGCCTGCTGCAGGTGTGCTGGGTGTTGCTGCAGGTGTAGAAGGCTGAGCTTGTGCCAGAAAGCGACTAACCTCCTCGTCTGTGGCAAACTCAGCCAAGATGGTAGTGTTTCCCAAAACACACCTAAAAAAATAGGGTAGAATGAACAGAAACAAAAGTTAACAGGAAAAATATCCCAGAAACATGAGCCAAATCCACAGTTTAACATTGCAAAGAATATATAGTTCAACAAAGAAAATTAGTATGAGTGGCAGAACAATATTTATATAGTGCCCTCATCCTTACTACATTTGTTTTCCAGAATTACTATCGTTTTCTTTTACTTTAAAAGAAAAAAAATGGTTTAAGCATGTATGCATATTTTTGCAAAAGTTTTTCCAAATTTGGAAGCTGATATACAAACGAGATTTCTGAGAATAGTGGTAAGAGTCGCAAATATTAGCGTACTTTTGCAAGGCAAGTAAGACCCAGTTTGTAGCCCATTGCAAGCAGAGTCATGGTCACCTCACAAATGTGCAAGTCCACTGCTTTCCCCAAGAGCCCACAAACTTATGGCAGCAACAAAATTTGCATGTTCTTTGTGTACAAAAAAAACTGCAAATGCAAATGCTGTCATGAAACATGCACCAAAAATATTTCTTCTTTCAGGATGAATACAAGCATGGATATACCATCCACAATTTTTGGTTAAGAAAGCCACTTACAGGCAAGAAACATAAATTTCATGCTTCTCACATAATCCTTCAAAACTCCCTGAGGGGAGAGGCAGCGCAAGCATCCTGTTGAGCTGTTACCATCCAGCTGCTAGTGGTGGCCCCTACCCCAGCAGACAGCCCTCTTCCCCAGAGTGAGGGGAGAAGAAACAAATTAAGTTGAAACTCATGAGCACAGGGCAAAAGAGCACAGAAGACAAGGAAAAGCTAGTAAAGAACATGTCTGCCCAGAATAGATGAAGTGCAAACGTGAAACTTCAGAGGTGTATAGCCAGATCTCATCCACCTGGGGTAAGTGAACTAAACTACAACCATGCCTCTTCCAAATGCTTCCCTTTTTATTTACATATGGGAAACCAAGATTTGATTTTATCAAACCAGGATCAAATGGTGCTTTGATATACTAGTTTATTAATTAATTAACTACGGTTAAATAAACCAATTTCCTGTATTCAGATGAAAATGGAAGCTGCAGTTTTTTCAAAAAGTGACAGAGCTTTAAATTTCCCTTGCCCCTTCCCATTCAAAGTAGAGAGAAGGAAGAGCAGAGGGAGCATATAAATCTGAGGCTTGCTGCAGTTCAAGTAAGTAACAACAAACTATGCTTTGCCATGCCTCAATCAGGTCATAATCAAAGCTTTGACTTATCTAATCTCTTCTCTATTCTCACTCAAATAGTTAACCAAACTGAAATGTAATTGGATACAGTAATGAGAATACTAATTGAACATCCTTTTGAGATCCTTATTAAAATATTTTAAGTTAACAGAAAGATTTCAAAAGCTTTTAAAGAGAATACTAATTTAGCTTTTAAAAAGAGGCACACCATTACCTGAAATATTTTTGTTTGCTTTTTCAGTTTGCCAAACTAGTGGAAGGCCACAAAATGGACTTTGCCTGGAGGTGAGAACAGTTCAGCCAGATAACAGAATATGCCTGTACCTTCTAGATACTGTGTAAGAGCCCTGTTGGATCAGAGAACGGACCGTCTAGTCTAGCATACCTGGTGTCCATGCTTCTCCCCTGGGCTCCCCTATCCAGGGAAAGGTGAAGACTAAAGGAGAAACTCCAGTGCCAGCCAGAAATGGCACACACAAGCTCCTTTTGCTGCCGCACAAGTAAACTGTGAGACAGGGAACTGTTGCTGTTGCACTACTGCGCAAATCAGTTGTCCAGCATCTATTTCACTGTGTAGAGCATTTGAGCTCTTTGGGGCAGCAGAAGCTGCCTGGGTGCCTTCCTGTGGGCTCTGGGGGAGAGCCTCCTTGTGAAAAATACAGAGCTCTTCCTCAGAGCTGGCGAAGTCTGCCTCCTTGGTCAGGGAGGCAAAAGGAGAGGCGGGAAGGGCATTAAAAGAAAGAAAATTACAAGGAAAAAGAAATTAAATAAGAAATGGAAAAATGCAAGCTAAAAGAAAATAAATGAGAATGAAAAAATGTGCTGGGTCAGGAGCCTTGCAGCACTAGAGACCTGTCTGACCAACTTGAGAGGCAAGGCAGGTCTGGCAAAAGTGGGGATGGCGCCTCCCCCAGCCAAGGATCCTTAACTGACCCTGCCTGTCCAGCCAGATGGGAGGAGCCATCCCAGTGTAAATGCTGCCCCTCCAGGAGCCCCTGGCAGAAAAAACTGTTTAATGCCATTTCAAATCTGGGCACTAGGCAAACAAAACACATTACTGGGCTACCTCTTGCACACAAGACTTCCATCTACCGACAAAATGAGGTTGCAAATGGTCAGGAAAGGTTGTTGGTGTAACTCACATGTGCAGTGCAGTCTGGGCCTTGGCTGCCTCCTGCTTGGTGCTGTATCGGATAAGGGCGGTGCCTTGGGTCAGGTTGAGATGGAATGTCAGCAGTGGACCATGCTGCATGCAGATGGTCCTCAAAGTTGACCCATCAATCTTGTGAAGAACAGATTGGAAGAACAAAGACAAACAGCAGGTTTATGGGGGGGAGGGTAAGTATTTTCATTTGTAAATATATCTGAAATAGTATGGTTAATATACAAACCAAAAATATCAGGCAATTACTGTAAATGCCACAAGAGAAATAAACTAAGCTCAAAATACAGTGGTACCTCTAGTTACGGACTTAATCTGGTCCGGGGTGCCGTTTGCACCCTGAAAAGTCTGTAACTAGAGCGCCACTTCTGCACATGTGCTAAGTGTCAGAATGCTTCTGTGCACGCGCACGGGGCAAAACCTGGAAGTATACACTTCTGGGTTTGCCACGTTCGCAAACTGAAAAGACGCAACATGAACCTAATGCAACACAAGGTATGACTGTACTGAGAAAGCATGGTGTCTCAGCAGACACAAACAAAAGCTGAAGGAACCTTACAGGCCTTTGTTTTTGGCTGCAGTGCTGGAAACATTCTGTGGTTTCGCTATGAAAACATAAGAGAGAAAACTAGCCATTCTGCCTAGCATCCTGAAGACTGGGAGTTTTGTAAAAAAACGACAACACTATGTTTTGCATTCACAAAATTGCTTACTTACCTAACTAAAACAAGCACTGCAATTAATTCACAATCCAATAAAAAAAAAGCTGAAAATGTGGTTTACAGTAGGTTTCTCATGTCCTAAACACACTGTCATACTAGTTAGCTTGTGTTGGTACATAAATACAATATTTATTTAAAATAATCAACAATTCAGAATAGTCTTGTTTCAGTAATAAAAAGGAAGCAGAAGACAGAAATACCTGCGGAGTGAGATTGTGAAGAACCAGCCAGTAGCTGGGACGAACAGATCCACCATCACTCCAGGTAGAGGCTGCAAATGATTAAACAGTAAGCAGGATACATTTGGATGAGACCTACTTCAAAATTTATCTTAAACAGAAAACCAGAATGAATTCTGTGCTTTATAGAAACCATTTCACTTGCCACATTTAACATGAAAGACAGGGTTGTTCAAGTGGTCACTGGTGCAGCTACACATATGGATTCTGCAGTTGCACAAAGTAACATTCAGAACTTTCAAAAGATAAGAGCACACTCAAAGGAGTATGGCTTCTACCTTCCCAACAATTTCCTGTTGTGGCAGCTATATAAAGAAACATGAGACGGAGAGCAGGTCAAAATGACATTTACAGTTACAGTATCAGGTGGAACTATAGCTGCTGAGGATCAAACCATGACAGGAATGCAGAACTGAGAAGACAAGATGAGATGTTTTGCCTGGGAGTTGACTCCTGGCTGGAACACATACAGAAATCAACACTAAAGAGGACACATTCTCAGATGGGTGGATGACAGTTCTCAAGGCCATTGGCCCCAGAATCTAGGTTGAACTGCCGTGTCAGCAGCCACCCAAATAAGGCAGGAGTGGAGAACCTTTTTCAGTCAAAGGAGGACATTTCCTTCTCTGCAATCTTCCAAGGGCCACATGACAGTGGGGGTGAAGCCAGAGGCAAAAGTGGATGAAGCAACAAATGCAAATATTTAGCTTTTGTACAGTGAGCTAGTTTCTACACACACTCACACAATTCTGTCTATCCTCCCTCCAGAAATTCAAGTGACATTAGCAGAGTTCAAGGACACATTGCAGCCTGGCAAAAACATTTGGGGTGTTAAGCACAACCAGTGAAGGTTACTGCCTGGGGAAAGTTCCAAGGGAAAGACAGAAAGGCCTGGAGTGCAGAATTCAACCCCTGGGGCTGAGGTGCCTCAATCCTGCAATAAGATTTCAAGCTCAGCCAGAGGACAGGAGATTCATAAACTTCTACCAGAATCAAAATGAGCACATGGGGTGATGTATTGGAAACTTTGCCACATTGATACAGAAGCCCGATGCTGTGAACGCAAAGTGTAAAAGCAACTTGGTCTGAGTGGATGCAATAAGTAGGCAGTCATCTATCTATGGGAAGATCAAAATCCCTTACTGACAGAAGTGTGCAATGATGACAGTTCTAAATAGCTCTAAAACTTTGCAATCCTATAGAGAAAAGTGAGGCAAACAGCAAAGTTTTGGCTGAAAGGCTAAGCATCTTCCAAATCTGTGGATGTGGACCAAGCTCTGACATGAAAGATGCTTGCTTTCACTTAAAAGAATTTGACAAGGGTTACCATCCTGCATGTCTTTGGACTTATGACACATCCTGAAGGTCCAGAAGTGGCCAAAGACCTCAGTCTTCTGGGGGATAGTGAAATGCTTAAAAAAATGCTAAATGCACAAGGCATTGAGTACCAGTTTATCTCTTTTCAGAGGAAGATTTTGGTATTTTCCTCTAAATGAAGGGACTGAAGTTTAGAAAAGAAAAACACATTTGGGTGTCATGACTGGATGTTGAGTCGTGGGAGGAACCAGCTGGGGAGCCTCCAAGACTCAGAGCCCAGGGATTGGTGGTGGGATGATGATGAGTGGTCAGAGGGAGCAGACAGGAAGGAGGTGTCAGAAGCTGAAGAGGAAACAGGGCTTAGTGAGCAAGAAAGAGTCTGTGGCAGAGAGCAGTCCAGAATCAGAGGCAGAAGTGAAGGCTGGAGAGGTTAACAGCCATGGTCAATGTAAAGGGCAATTCAGTTCCCATAGAGGACAGTGTAGTAAGCAAGCTATGGAAGACCTCCATAGCACAAGTGACCTATCGGTTCAAGGATACCATCCCTGCCATCAACAACATGAGCAGAACTGAAGTGGAACAAAGCTGTGTAGCTTATGCTGCTTTGGAGACTCTGACCTTGGCACTGAAAGCAAAGACAGCCTGCTCCAACAACATTCCCTGTACCTGAAACAAGTGATTTTGTGTGTCTGCCTAGTGAAACATAGACAGCTGGAACCATATGCATTACAGGTCCCTCACCAAGTTAAGGAGGTAGTCTGCTGCCACAAACTGAACACCTCTTAAAAAGTGCCAGTTGCACCACAAGCACACGCTTGAGAGTGAGGCATGCACTGTTGCAGAATTAGCCCAAAGGTTTTTTGTTTTTTTTTAAAAAATCCACTGTAGAGAAAAAAAGGTGAAAAAGATGAAGTGAAGGAAAAGAAGGGTCTAGCTCATATGCTCTCTCAGGTGTAAGTGAAAGTTTCTCTTGCTGCAGTGACCAGAAAAAATGGGAGCCACATTGACCTTTTTTGAGTGTGCACACTGAGGGTTGGGGGGTTAGCTTTCCATCTAAACCCCTTCAAGAAAGTGCTAAATGCTGCTTTGTGAGGATGAAGTCTGTGGATCTGCACAGACAATATGAAGAACTGCATCTTCTTGAGACCCCACCCACAAATTATTCAATACATGTTCCTTGTCAACTTTCAAGGACCTCTTCTGACAGGAAGGGTCTAGCTGTATCTCCCTCAGTAGTTTCTGACAAACATCCCATAGCCCTTTTAAGAGAGAGAGATAGAACATTCTCTTTTCTCTCATTGAGCAATTATAACATTCTCTCACCTAAAGGCCTTATCATATCTAGACTAGTAATGCTGTGGAACTTGTTCATGGGCCAAGCAATAAGAATGCTAGGAAATTCTACTCACCAGAGGCAAGCCTTGAATCCTGTGCCCCCCACCCCCTGAGTGAGCGGGGTGCTGTGCTGCTCCAGGGAGAGGATGGTTTTGGATTACTCAGACCAGGAGGTGGGCGGGGTAGCCCTGTAGTGTTTCTTGAGGAAATATTGTTTCTCCACTTGTTGGAGAGATGAGGGGGATTGGGTCCTATGGGATCTGGGGACCATGTTGATTTGTAATCACTGAACTTTGCTACAACAGAGGAAAGGAAAAGCCAATCAATTAGTGAAAGTTAATACACATAACACAGATCATCATAATTTTAGTTTTTGCCAACAGTCTGTCGAAGTATATTTGCATGTGATCCAGGTTACACGCTTTTGCGACAATATAGTACACGGATCTGAAAAAACTTCATCAGGGAGTTATTTAATACGTAAAAAAAAGTTACACTGAGGAAAAAACCCAGGCAACTATCTATTGTACAAAGCATTACTATATATGCTTAAATATCTCAATGTTTTCCAGCTACAATATAAAATGTGAGCTAGGTGCATTGAGAATGGAAACCAGATACCTGAAGTGCTATGAACATTTGTGAAGGAATTGTCAGAGGCACTGTAGGGCCAGGCACCAGGTGAAGGCAGCGAGGTGTTGAGGGAAGAATTAGACCCTATGGCATAATAAGGAAAGGTAAAGAAAAACATTATAGATGAATAAAGAATTTACGTGACAACTGACATTTCTAGCAATGACAATGAATGGCAGAAACCTATTGCAGATCCATGTATTTAGTCTTAACATAAATTAAACCATAGCAACATCTGCATCTTCAAACTTTAGAATAGAATACAGAGCAGAATAGGGTTGTTTGTATTTGCCTACTGCCATTAATACAGGACAGGGGCATTTCCAGGGGGAAATTGCTAAGTGCAAACAGGGTTTTAATTCATTCTCTTGGTTCACCAATGCTTACCCTCCAGATAGATATTTTCCTATTTCCCCCTCTAGCTAAGTCTAAAACTGCAACTAAGACTGGCTGGGGGGAAAGGGGCCTGGCAGAAGAGGTTATAAGGAAAAATAATTGGCTGTGTAGAGAGATTAACCACCCTCAATTTTGCTGATTCTCCCCTGCAAATGTATCCCTGCCCCAACGTATAATCAGCAAATATGTATTTGCTGATCCAACTTGTTATTCCAGTTATAATAGTTGCAAGGTAAACAGAAATTGTATTATGTAATAAATATACCTGTGGTGTTGTCCCGCAGAAGTTGGTGATCAGTATCTACAATGGGGGATGTGGCTGTACCCCCCAGCACACTTCCTGGGGTCACATAGGGATCAGATTCAGGGTCAATGTTTGGAATACCTTTCCATGGCACTCCTGGCTGAAACTCTGAAACATAACAATAATCAGTATTTCAAATGAAATATTCAAGACTTAAAAGTTGTTAAATTCTTCCAACGAATATGAGGTGTCCAAGAATGTGTGGTGTCAAGTTTCTAGTTCTGGGGTCTTGGGAGATCAGTTTGAGAGTGCAGATAATGTTATTAGAGGAATCTAAAGGCATACATGTGCTTCCTAGTCCTTTATTAGCTCTTCCATTCCTTCCTACCCTTTCAAAAATAGTAATTAAAATGTTATTCTACATTCTGATTAAAAAGCATACAAATTAATATTGCTACTATATGTGTGTATGTAGTCAATCAGTCACATTTTTATTGTCTGTAGCCAATTGCCATTACAATATAAATCACAAACAATAAAGATGCCAATTCAAGAGTAGACTTAAAACACACCTATTTTCAAAATTCAGGGTGGTGGTGGTGGTGATGATGATGGGAGAGAGACAACGCTTGGTGAAGTCTCAGAAATAAATAAATTGCTGTACAGTCGTACCTCGTTTTGCGGCCTGGATCTGTTCTAGAGCCCCGGCTGCTAGCCAAAAAGGACGCAGGGCAAAGTGCTGCATCTGTGTACGGAGCGCTTTGCGCTTCTGCGCATGCGGCAAAACTGGAAGTAACCCATTCTGGTACTTCTGGGTTTGCCGCAGATGTTCGCCGAAATGGACTCTAGACAAGGCGGATGTTCGCAAGAGGTATTACTGTATAACATTCCCAGTGGTCAAGAGTAGGGCATTACTGTTCAGTGTAGCAACTTTATCCTAATGCTAAACCTCCTCCAAAAATAAATTATACAAAATAAAAAAGTGCTTAGTTCATGTCATTTATACAGACCAAAGAAGTTTGGTTTCTTTAAAATGGAGTTTACACCTCTGAAACAAGTTTTACACAACCTCATACAGGCAAATGGTCCAAAATCTGAAAAAAACCCTCTTACAATGCATGTTTGCACAGCACCAGTCTGCTGTGCATAGAAAGCCATTGACAGCGGTGACACATTGATAGAAGTAACAAATTTTATTTTATAAGCTGGGATGTAACATTTATGAACAGTTTTCAAGCACACTGAAATTACCTGGAGGCCAACTGGCATTGCTGGATTTGCTTCCAATCTTACTTGTTGGTGGAGATTTGGCAGGTAACCAACTATCTCCAGCAGGACCTGTGTGGCTGCCCAGTGGGTCGCCAGGGATTATATCAAATTGGTTATAGGGCGATGCCCCTCGTACTTTTCCAGGGGGCACAATCGTCCCTGGAAAGAAGAGGAAAAATATTATTTTGACAAAAGGACATCATGGTAGCAACTGAAACAGGACTCAAACCTAACATAAAAGCAGAATGGCAATTCATACCAGTTTCACTGTAACAATAAAGCCACTAGAGCAAGGGTCACCAACTTTTGAGGGCCAGTGGGCATGTTTGGAATTTTGTGAAAGTGTTGTGGACGGCAGTCACAAAATGACTGCTATGGAGGTGTGGCATAAGACAAAATGGCTGCCATGGAGGCATATAGGAGAGGACACACCAGTGCAAACAGGAACTGAGTGAACAGTCTCTCATGCATTGTGGAATTTGGAGGGGATATTTACCAAGACCTTTCATGGGTGCTACAGAAAATACTGAAGGGCAAACTGGTGCCCAAGGGCATCACACTGGCAACCCCTGCACTAGAGTAAGAAAGAAAATAGCATATATATAATGTAAGAAAAACAAGATACAAAATTAGAGGCCTTTTTAAAAAAAGGTTACCAAAACAAAAAGCCCATTATGATTTGTTCAGATTTATATATTACCTTTCCAAAGGCATTTGCATTGCTAACAGTGGCTTAGAACAATTAAAATACAACAATCTCACAGCAAAACAACAATACAGGAGAAGCTGCTGTCCTAGTGTTTCACTAGAGGCAAAAAGTGGCAATATAAATATACCTTGTAAAATCATTTTTGATAACGTAAGCTGGAATCTCTCACCATTTTTGTGCATATTGGCATCTTGGGAAGCTACAGATGGCAATCCATCCATCATAGAAGTCCACTGTTTAAAGCGAGATTCTGTTCCAGTTTCTTTCCCTCCTACCATGCCATAATCCATGCCACTCGAACCAAAACCTGTGAAAAACCAATGACAACTTGAGGGCCAAGGATTTCCCACCCCTGATTTAAGCTAAATTGCTTTATAATTATGCTTTTAAACCATATAGATGGCTGAGATGATGCAAATGCTCATCACTACAAGGCTGCCTTATGCTTTTGCACAAATAATTTTTGTAACATGATATCCTGCAATAAGCAAGGCTGTTTGAAAATAAAGCTAGTGAGTCAACATAACGCTGAAGTACACTCTGCGGAGAAGAACGGAAGCTAGAGTTCTATGTAGCAAGACTGATTCAGCAATTCAACTGACACAAACAACAAATCCAGTATTTGGGTTTGGTACACAGATTCTTAGCACTTAAGAAATCAAAACAGATCACAGGGTTTTAGCTATTTACAGTACTTACCTGAACTATATCCAGGAATTTGCCCTTTGGTTGGTATATCTGAGAGACTCACATTCAGACCACCAGGTACTATGCTGTCTAAATGTTTAGGCCCAACTGGATGGGATGGAGAATGTTTCATGCCAGGTTGCCTCTGTTGTGGCTGAAAGGCATTCACCATACGGGCAATCTGCAGTTAATGAAATAAAGAAGAATTTGTTTATCTTAGTACAAACAAGTGATTATATTTTGAATAGTGCATTAGTTTCAAGCAATAATAAAGATTTAATAACATCTTCTTGGTATATTGCTAGGCTTTATTGTACACCTCATGCATACATTGCTGATTAAATATTGTACCTGCTGTTCTTGCTGTTGTCGTACTACTTGGGAAATCTTTCTTTGACTCTGTAACAGTTGTTGTTGTTGTTGTTGTTGTTGCTGCTGCTGCTGTTGCTGGAGGATGAGTTGACAAGCCTGGAAGGCAAGTAGAGGAGGTAATGAAGGACTTTATTTATAGGCATTAACTGCTGGCAAATGAGCACTGTTCAGCAGATATGACTAGCATTGTAAGTTTTTTTTTTATAATAAAAGAAACTTACCATGAACGTTTTAGGCTATGGATGAGCCTTCCCTTTTACATCTAATTAGAAATAGTGGGATGATCCACACCAAGCACTTAAAGGACATCTAATGCACATTTAATGCACATGACTCACCTGCCAAAAGAGTCCTGGGAACTGCAGTTTTCCCCTCACAGAGCTATGATCCCCAGCACCCTTAACAAACGACAGTTCCCAGGATACTTTGGGAAAGTCATGTGGTTTAAATGTATGGTGTGCCTCTGCCCAGTACTTCTAGTATGAAGCTTGATTTACTGTAAAGGTAAGTACAAGTCATTGCTAGAAAGTGTCCCCTTCCCACAACTGCATTATGACTTATTTGTGCCTTTTCAACAACTAAGTATATATTTCCACAGATCTGAAGTACAACATTTTCCCAAAAAGATTAAAGCTGCAAAAACAGTCACAGGAGTATGCAAAATTCAGTCAGCTACTGTAGTAGGATAGTTACTTACAAGCTGAAATTGGGGGATCTGCGGAAGTTGGCTCAACATAGCAATCTGTTGAGGAGAAAGCTGGGGATTCATGTTGAAAAGACCTGGGTTCAGACCACTGTTAGGAAATTGCTTGAGCATGGAGGCAGAAACCTTAATAAAAAGTGCAAAGGCATACACAAGTCAAACCAGAAACTGACAGAACAACAAAGACATTTGTAGCAGGTCTATGCAAAAGCAAGATGTCTCTGTTGAAAACAGAAAGTGTGTGATCTTAATCATAATGAAATTGAACATCAACAAATAATGCAACAAAGGAAAAGTGAACATAAAGAATATGGTACAAACACATATAGCAATATGTGAGTACAGAAAGGAATCAAATTACTTGAGTTGGCTAGCTTTTGTTTAGCTGAAATTTTGAACAATGCACAAACATTTTGTACATTTAAAGAAAAGAGCTTGAGCTTAATATGGAACATGATTCTGGAGTTAACATATTCTATTTCAGTTTGTGGCAGGGCTCTGGTGGATGAGTAGCTTTAACAGTACATCATACAGAAATGTGTGCATGTATATGTACACACCCACCCACACCATTTGAAATGGGGTGCAAGGAGAAGAGAATAACAGAGACTGCAATGCACAAAGGAGGAGGAGGAAGGAGCAACTTGTTCCTCTGAGGAAGATGAGGTTTTTCTGAATGTGCAACAACATTATATAGAGCTCTGACAGAGTGAGGTTCTTGCTAGCCCCTCTTCTCCTCAGCTACATCCTTTTTACACTTTAGGATGAACTAAGGAGTGGGGGCACCATTGGTTCAGTATACATAATGTTAAAACACAGTTGATGTTTACCTATGGATTTAACATGAATTAGCAGCATCAGAAATAACAAAATGCATGTTTTGGCTTGTTGTTATGCAGACTTGGGCTCATGGTTTGTTTTCTTCAAGGGAACTATAAGTGGTACCCCAAAACCAAATCTTGGCTACCAATCATAGTTTGTTGCTCCCAACATGAAGCAGGAGAGGAGCTAAGCAGAGACCTTTGAGAAGCATGCACCAGCACACTGCTTGTTTGTGTAAAGCCATAATTAAACAAAGCTCATCTACCCACCTATTAGAAAACTTTCTAAGATAGCAATCCACACCCAACTAGGCTCTCTCCCTTACTTAGGTTCAAAGTCACACATCCCCTCTACAAGGACTTCTCCCTCTCATCAAAGAGCACCCATCAATCTCATGCCCCACTGCACTCTCATAAATACCAATTAAAACAAACTGGAAGTGGGTAGCACTTTCACTCTTGTATGGCACATCTGGATTCCCTTGTCACAAGTTTCAAACTGAAACCAAATACTTCTAACATCAAAAAGTCAACAGCAGAAAACAACGAATGCAGATGAAGAAAAAGCTTATGCTATTAGAAAGAAGACTGCAAAAAGACACTGTACCTGCTCTTTAGCTCCTGATGAGCCATACAAAATATGTAGCTTTGGGAAACGGACTAAAGCCTCTTCCCTCCACCAGATGTCCTCAAATCCAACTCCATATGTGGAACAACAGAAGAGACTATAACAAACCATCTACAAAGAAACTTTTAAAAATTGTTTACCTGGGGAGAAAGAAACTGGGGAGGCACCTGTGCCCGGATATTAGGTGAAGGGTTTAGCGGTTGCACTGGTGGGTGCATTCCTCTCGATTGTGCTGTGCTGTTTCCAAACAGACCTTGATTGCCACCCTAAAAATGAATGAATGAAAGAAAGTCAAATCAGGTTGTCAGTATAGTTGTTTATATATGTTAGCTGGAGCCCGGGGTTAATATAACTATGAGAATTTGTAACATGCCAATGGTAGTCATCCTTATTTCATCTTGATTCATTTGCCTGGCATTTTTTTCAAACACATTCCCTTCTAAGAGGTTTGATTGTATGCCATACACATTTTAAAGAGGAGAAAAGGTGCAGAGAAAAGATAAGCAATGTTTATATTTAAAAGGATTTGTCTTTTGTGTTTGAATACTGTAGATAGCAGTAATTATTACTTATTACATATAGCAGAAGAAAATATTAAGAACTACCTAATATGATGGACTTCATTGTTTTTAGCTGCTTCTTTATTTAATATGGAAAGTTACTCAAAGGTCTTAAGCAGTCCTCAAACTGCATTTAATCATACACAGTAAAGCAATTCCAATATTCTAAGAGAGAACGCGCCACTGCTTACACAGTCAAAACAGCACCATCATATACAAAAGAGAGGTATCAGCAGACTCAGGGGAAGGGAAACCCCAAAACAGCCCAATGGGATCTGAGCATGCTCAGAGGCCGTGTAATGCAGACTGTTTGGAGGTGTGGGGAATCGACTCTAAAACAGGCGTGGGGTGGTGGTGGGGTGGACTGGTGTCTGGAATTCAGAACAGGGAACACAGCACACTGCAACATTTTGTGCCAGGTGTCTCTTGCATATTCAATTTGAAAACAAATTCCAGTAGAAGTGACCTAGTCCCTTTGCAGGGATACATTCACAATACATATTAACCTTAGAAAAACATTTGTAGAGGTGGTTATAGCTTGTGTTGTTATTCCTAGAGATTTCCAAACGGACAGAACTGTTAGTCTCTTCTTCGGTTTCAAAACTGCTCTAGGATAAGTTAAGAGCAAACACACATACATATTTAAACAGAGTAACTACTGCATAAATGTAGTATGAAGTTTTAGTGCCAAATTTGTTTTTTAGAACAAGAGGGAAAGTGTTTGTTCTTCCACTGGGTTCCAAAATGTTTATTCCCCGACTTTTAATTACTTTCTTTGAGAAAGTAAACTCACAGACTGTTGTGAGGTATTAGTAAGGGATCAAAGTAACAGACATAAGCAACATATTGAATGTCTGGAAGGAAGCAATAAAGACTGGTGGGTTCCTGAATTTGAGATTTATCTTACTACATTTTCCATGAAAAAAACATTTAAAAAACAGGTGCAAAAACCAAGCTGACAAGGATTAACTATAGGATGCAGCCAAGAAGTAATATAACCAAGAATGTGACCTCCTTACTTGTCTAGCAGCGAAGTTTTGGGGGTTGAGCCCTGAGCCGATTGCCCCAAGGCAGACGGGTAGTGTGGAACCAGAGGGAGAAAGCTTGTAGTTGGGAGAAGGGGAGAAGGGAGAGCAGGGAGCCTCATCCCCAAGGCACCCATCTTGATTGGAGAAAGGCAAAGTCAGCTGAAGAAATAAGTAGCCAATCAGCAGGAGTTGGTTAGTGAAGCAACAGAATGCAAGAAGAGAGAGAGTGACCATGAATGACCAAATTATGCAAAATTAGTATGATTTTAACCATTAAAAGGATATGTTCCAACAAAGTACACTACTTACTTTGGAAATATGGACTAAAAGGAGACAAGTCAGAACAATCAGTTCAATACTTAAAAACCTTTACCCATAGCTAATGCTGCCCTGCTTGTGGAAGTGATAATCTTCAATAAAAGAGATGCAATATTTCTATTTGCTGACAAAATTTTATTTCTTTTCAGGAGATCTACAACTGAGTAATACCTAGAGCAGATGAGGCAAGCAGAAGAATTCAGGCAGGTGAAGAATAAAGAAATCTCATCAGAATAATATCTCGGTTCTTGGGCAAGTTAAAGATCTTCCATCCAATACATTATTATAAGCACTACTCGACTGACACTAGTATGTCCATCTTTCTTACAAAGCAAGAGAATGAACATCCTCGCATGGAGTATTTTGTTACCAAAAGCTCTTTAGAACCAAACACAAAAAATAAACACTGACTGATTCATTTTCTCAGGTTAACGTCCTTATCTGTCTCTGGTGCACAGTGTCAGCCAGCAAGGTCAGTGTAGAATGCTGAAATTCCTCACTCCCTGATCAGAAGAGAAAGACTGATAGCCCAGGAAGATGGAGGCAGTTTTGGTGAAGTGCTGTTGTTTTCAGCTTGAGGTTGACACTGGCTACTCTGGACAATACAATTCCCTACTGCCTATGTGAGAATCAAGCCATATTTAAGACAGCTTAGGGCTAACTTAGCTTCTGTTTCATGGAAGTGCTATTTATGTAAATGCAAAAATATGAAATAGCCATCAAAGTCCCCTCTTTGAGACCTAACTCTGGGGCTCCCTGAATGCTCCTCATTTCTAGAAATTATATTTCTGAGATATTCTGCTTCAGCTACCTCTATAATAGCCATTGGCTTTGTCATTCTCCAAAAAACAAATAATACAGAAACTTAGTGGTGACAAACAGGGCTTTTGAATTTGGCTGTGTTCTTTACAAGCACGGCTAGGTACAGAAAAAAACCCCCACTATTTCAACAGCCAGAGACCAGGCCAAACAGCAGACAAAAACCAAGAAAAGTAGTCTACAAGGGTGCTCCAAGTTTTTAAAGTTGTATACCTGATGCAATACTTGAACACTGAAATTCTTGTCTGCTCACACTAGAAGACTTTAGGGATGACTCTGAGCAAATTTATTTTGTGTAAGATTGTATAGGTATAGAATTTTGAAGGGTCCTTCAGCATTAATAACCTGATACACTTGATTCTATGGCAACTGCAATTTTGGTTGGAATCCTATCAAAAGGAAATGGATCAGGTACCTTCTTTCTGTGGGTAAATTCCTAGCTTTAGGTGATGTCAAAGAAACAGAGGTCTGAGATCTTCTCTTCTTTTAAGTAATTAAACAGAGGACATTATGGTTTTGTTATGTCAGGACCAAACCTACCAGAAGCCAGAAAAGAACAACACTAGGTACCATCTCAACTTGAGGATCTGGCACTGGTAAAAAGTGTATTACAATGCTGGGTTGATTATTTCTTGTAGTATTAAGAAATGACCCAGTAATTAAGTGATTAAGTGTTAAGTAAATGAGATACATCTTCTGGCATTAAAAAGCAGAGCAGATACCTTGGGTGGAGGGGGTCCATTGCAAATGGTTACAAAAATAACCAAGTTCTGAAATAATTTGATGGCTCTGAAGTTTCTTACTTGTGTTGACTAGAAGCATGTTTCTTGATTCCAAATGACACATGTCTTAATTCAGAGGAATTGGAAGCAGGACTTTTTAAAAGTTTAACTCTGTCCCAGTATGAGATGGCTCAGTTTGTAGAGTGTGAGACTCTTATAGGGTCATGGGTTCAGCCCCAAGTTGGGCAAAATATTCCTGCATTGCAGGAGGCTGGATTAGATGACCCTTGTGGTCCCTTCCAACTCTATAATTCTATGATTCTAATGAATCTTTAGGGAAATATATTGACCAGCAGTCCAGGTTCCAAATAAATCCATACTGTGTTTTTTCTAACCCACTGTGCACTGAGGGTATGGTTGCAGCAATGAGTGTCTGATCCTCAAATCTGTCACCAAAATGAAGCTGAAATTTGGATGGAACTTCTTTGAGAATATGTAAGTTGATTCTCCTCTAATTCAGTAAGTTCAGGGTCCCAGGAAATAGGCGTATACTGCATTGTGAATTACAACAGGGTAAAAACAGACAAAGGAACCATAGTTGAGGTCATGGCCTAGACCTGGAACAGCAGCCAGAATTCTGACAGAGATAAAAGGTACCAGCTAGGTTGAGCAAACTAGTGGCACAGGAAATGAGCTGAAATCTCAATGGCAAGCCTGAATCTGACAGCCAGGAAACTCTGGAATACAAGGTCCTTGAGCTGGAAATGGAAAGAGCAGCCCCAAGCTGCAGTCGCCAGAGGAACCAGGGCCTGACTCATTCTCCTTAGTCCAGAGATTTTCAACCTTTTTGAGTCCACAGCTCCCTTGACCAACTA
This sequence comes from Podarcis pityusensis, assembly GCF_964106645.2. Classification (NCBI taxonomy): domain Eukaryota; kingdom Metazoa; phylum Chordata; class Lepidosauria; order Squamata; family Lacertidae; genus Podarcis; species Podarcis pityusensis. Next base: position 31,899,599 of record NC_138035.1, on the reverse strand, counting down.
CATTCTTTCTGCGGCACCCCTATAGGGCTCAGGAACGCAGTTATGTCACCCCTTGCTTGAAGAGCTGGCAGCCTCTCACCCTTTTTCAAACACCCTCCTTTGTGGAGTGTTCTCTTAGTTTCCTCTCCTCTCCATTCTTCTTGGGAATCCTCCAGGTAGCCGCAGCCACCCCTGGTCTGTGAGGCACTATTTGCCTGGGATGCTTGTAGCCAGGGCTGCTGCAACAAACAGCTGTGCAAGCCTTTGGGAGGCAGAGATGCAAGAAGGCTTCAGAGGGAAGGAGGGAGGGAAGGAAGGAAGGAAAGAGGGACAGAAGCCTGTGTTGCCCGCGGCACCCCTGACCATCATTTGAGGCATCCCAGGGTGCCACGGCGAACTGTTTGAAAACCAGTCTTTCAGACCAACACAAGCAGAACATCTGATGGGAGCATATGGAGGGGTGATGGGGTGCTTGGCTCAAGGGCTGCCTCTATAAGGCTCTCCGGTCCTCTGCCAAGTAGGTAGCGCATGGGAGGGGTAATCAGGGCCAGGATATATATGTGAGGGGTTGGTTAAAACTGAGACTCCATGAGAACAAGCGATCAGCTCTCAGTGACTTGAGCAGGATCCTGACAACTCTGCATCTTATTGCTGTTATTGTTGATCTACATGTATGCTTAATGCCTGCCTTGTAGTGCCTTTTACTTCCCAATGTTTATGCTCTTAGATCTTGATCACAGGTTGGGACTCTACCTGACCTGCTGTCTCCATCATCTTCAGATTACTGATTTATGTGTCCTGTGGAATCTGCTTCCTCATAACATGAACTATTGAAGATAAGACTGCCTTCAAAAAAATGGAGGTCTTACCCAAAAGTAGAGAACAAAAAGGAACACAAACTTTGGCAAACAGACAATACAGAGATGGTAAAAAAGAATTCGAGGAGCACTATGTTAAAAGTACAAAGACAAACAACAATAAGTTCTTTAAATACATTAGTAGCAGGAGATCATCTAAAGAGATGGTTGGACCCTTGGATGACAAGAGAGTCAAATGTGTGCAAAAGGAGGATGAGAATATTGTGGCAAAGTTAAATTAATTATTTGCATCTGTCTTCACAATGGAAGATATAGGACAGAGTCCAGTGCTGCAACTAACTTTTGCAGGAGGAAAGTCTGAGGAACTTAGGCAGACAGTGGTGATGAGAGATGAAATTGTAAGCCTAATAGACAAAATAAAAACTGACAAATCACTGGGTCCACATGGCATCCACCTGAGAGTTCGCAAATAACTCAAATGGGAAATTGCAGATCTTCTAACAAAAAAATGTAACTTATTCCTCAGATAAGTTTTCATACCAGAGGACTGGAAAGTAACTAATTTAACACCAATCCTGAAAATTACAGGCCAGTTATCTTAACTATGTCCCAGAAAAACTGGTGGAAAGAATTGTTAAACATAAAATAATCAAGAATATGGAATAATAAGTCTCGCTGAAGTTGAATAAGCATAGTTTCTGGAATGCCAAGTCCTTTCTCACAAAACTATTAGAATTATTTAAGCGTGTCAACAAACATATAGACAGAGGTGATCCAGCTGACTGTGCACTTGGACTTTCAATTTACCCCCGAAAAGGTACCTCATCTAAGACTCCTGAGTAAGCTTAGCAGTCATGGAATAAGAGAGGTACTCTTTTGGATCAGGAATTGTTTAAGTAGCAGGAAGCAGAATGGGAATAAATGGACAGTTCTTCAAATTAAGAAATGCAGGAAGTGGATCAGTATTGGGACCTGTGCTTTTTGCCCTGTTCATAAATGATCTAGAGTTAGGGGTAATCCATGGCAGAAGATACTAAATTGTTCAGGGTCATTAAAAAGACCAAAAGGACCTCTACGAGCTGAGTGAACGGACTGTAAAAAAGCAAATGCAATTCTGTGTTAACAAGTATAAAGTGATGCATGTTGGGTGAAAACCTTACTTTCACATATACACCCTTGGGGTCTGAACTGTGAATGACTGACTAGGAATGAGACCTTAGGATCATAGTGGATAGCAGGGTGAAGAGGTTGACTCAGTGTTTGGCAGCTTAGGTTCAGGCTATCTGAAAGACCATATTCCCTCATATGAACCTGATGGGGCTCGCCATTAAGATTTCAGCCCCGTGTCACCCTCACAAGCATGCTTTGTGGGAATGAAGGAAAGGGCCTTCTCAGTCGCTTATCCCAGACTCCTGAGCTCCCTTCCTAGAGAAGTGAGGCTGACTTCCCCCTTGCTGTCCTTCTGCTGGCAGGTGAAGACAGTTCTATTTCAACAGGACTTTGGGAACCAACTATTTTTTGAGGAAAGGGCTGTTGCATGTATTAAAAGTATTGTCTCATCATTGTTGTACTTTTTAATTTGGCACTCAAGTCTTAGCAAAACCATCCAGTAACTTTTAGGGGCAAATGTTGGAAATGTACAATACATTCAGAATAAAAAGTTACCGTATTTTTCGCCCTATAAGACGCACTTTTTCCCCTCCAAAAATGAAGGGGAAATCTGTGTGCGTCCTATGGGGCGAATACAGGCTTTCGCTGAAGCTTGGAGAGCGAGAGGGGTCGGTGCGCACCGACCCCTCTCGCTCCCCAGGCTTCAGGAAGCTATCAGCAAGCCTGGGGAGCCATGCGGGAGTTCCCATAGGGCTCCCCACGCTGCGGATAGCAGCCTGCCACCCGGCGGGCGGGGCGCCCTGGAGCAGAGCGCCCCTCGCGCTGGGCAGACATCCGCAGCGTGGGGAGCCCTGCGGGAGTTCCCGCAGGGCTCCCTACGCTGCGGATAGCAGCCTGCCGCCCGGCACGCAAGGCGCCCTGAAGCAGAGCGCCCCGCGCGCCGGGCAGACATTGGCCAGCCCCACAAGCTCGGGGGACAGCGAGGAGGCGCAGCGCTGCCATACCGCTGTTCCCCGACCTGGTTTGGAGGCTGGCACTGGGGAGAAGGAATTCCCCCCCCCCCTTTATTCCCCCCCCCAAAAAAAACTAGGTGCGTCCTATGGGACGAAAAATACGGTATTTTTTTTCATACAAACACGATTGAGGACTCTCCTGAAGTGTTTTTCCAGAACAGTAATAATTACTCCAAAGATCACCCATGTGTTCAGTTCACCCAATTTCTTCTCATTTGCCCCAAACAAGCATTTTTTCTCTCCTCAAAGTCTCATAATAAAACAATGTATTTAAGTTGCAATGCTGAAATCTGATGGGATGTTAAAATTACATCTGGAATAAGCTGCAGATTTTTACAAGCAAAATGTGTCTTACCTTTTCAAAGTAAGGCCCACTATCTGGGGCTCCCATGTCTTTGGAATTAGGAGGACGAAAACCTGGCCGACTCTTTCTCATAATGTCATTAAAATCCCCGAGATTCATCCCTCGTTTATCCACATCAAATTTCTTATCTTGGAGACCACCTGAAAGGAAAAAGTGGGAAGTGGAAGCATTCATATGAGTGGCTGTTATAGGTTTGCGGCAACTCTTCATAAATTACTAAATGAAGTATTTTCCACTTATACTCATATACTACAATAACTACAAAAATTCCTTAGCGGCCTTATTATAAATGTATTAAATACATTTTTAGCCTACCCTTCATCATATGATCTAATGTTCAGCTATAATAATTCCTATAAAATCAAAGGAGCAGGTAAGAACACATTATGTCTTTGCAAAGACTCAGGCAAACAAGTAGGCCTTTACCTGCTGCTGAAACACCAGACATATTGGTGCCAGTTATACTTCCAAGGCAATGGCATTCCATAGCCCGGGGGGGGGGGGCAGACCTCAGAATATACTTGTCCTGATGGTGGGATGTGCAGGGAGGGCCTAGTTCCTAGATAAAGGGACAATGATTACTGTATTTACTCGAATCTAATGCTCACCTTTTTGGCCAAATTACGTTGCAAAAATTAAGGTGCACATTAGATTTGATGGGACATTTACATTTGCCAGAAAATCCTTTTTTTGGTTTCAAGGTTTTGAAAATTGAGGTGCAAATTAGATTCAATGGCATATCAGACTCGAGTAAATACGGCATTTCAGATATTTGGGTCTCAAGTCATTTAGGGCTTTGTAGGTGAATAATGGTACCTTAAATTCCATCTGGAAGCATACAGGCAGCCAATGCAGATCTTTCAGAATCAGAGTTTATGTGATATGAGCTAACATTCTGACAGAATGTATTCTGCATTACTGTCACTTCCAGACCATCTTCAAAGGTGTGCCCATGTACAGCGTATTAGAATCTAAATGGAATATTACTAGGGGGTGGGTAACCCTGGCAGGATATCTGTCCAGAAACAGACATAGCTGGCAAACCAGCAAGAGTAAAAAAAGGCACTCGCACACTGGAGGCCCAAGGACTTGAGGGGCACAAAATGTGCTAGACCAGTGTCTAGAGGCAGCAATGGGGGCAAATAAAAGAAGGCTGAATCCTGACACCCCCCCTAACTTTGCACCTGCTGTTTGTGGGTGCGTTCACCTACCCAATTCCCAGACCCAAGAACCGGGGCTTCTATCTTGTCAGGATTCAGCCTTCTTTTATTTCCCCCTATTGCTGCCTCTAGAAACTGGTCTAGCACATAGCCTCACCTGACTTGAAATGAAAATGAGAAACAGAGCTGGATATCACCAGCATACTGCTGACACTGCAATCATGCTGGGAAACATCATTTTCTGAATACGTCCCCCAGTGGCTACAAATAGACATTAAAGCACATGAGGGGCAAGATGGAACTTTGCAGGACCCCATGCCTGCATGGGGCTAAGCAGAAGTCCTCTATAACTACTTTCTAGAATGAGTTCTGACAATTTAGGTAAGTTATCAGTCTGTTTCTCCTTCAAGTGGTTATAATTTTACAGAGCTCTGTCATGACAATCTTCTCTAAGACGGGGAAGCTTCATTTAGTTAAGCTGTTGACAGAAAAAAAACTATGATTCCACCCACTCAGACAAGCAACATCCTAAAAGCATCACTACCTGGCAGTCCTGCTGATCTTGAGGCCTGCAAGTTTCCCCAGTACTGAGCAGGAGAGAAACATCAGCTGTGGTTTACTGACTGCCTTTCAGGCCACAGACCCTCTTCCCAAGACCCTGGAGGACCCTGAATGCCGTCTGTGCTAGCTAGTATAGAGAAGGTAGATGGGAGAGGCCAGCAAACCCAACTGCACATCACTGCCTTACAGCCCAGCTGACTGTGAGGCTTGTATTTGTTAAATGGGAAATATTAATTTATGTTGTTGTAATTTTGCTTGTTTACCTTGAGATAATTTTTTTTATTTGTTTATGGGTCTCATTTATATACAAATTGTTTATATTGTTTTTCTGTTTATTTTCATTTGCTCCCTGCACTGGGAATGAAAACATTCAATGAAGAGTGGGCTATAAATACTGTAAAAACACACACACAAAAACCTCCCTTCATACTACCACTAAGCAAACCAGTTTTTCTTTCTCCACAGTAGGTCTTTGACATTTTCTCTAGAAGTCCATGAATCATTATGTACTATTCAACAGAATGAAACCCAGTTATCACAAACGGACTTCATGCAAGGACGGTCTGTTTATTAATGCACTCAGTAACCAGACTTAGTCCCTTCCCATTATCCTAACTCAAACTTTCATTCTTTCATTGTCATCAGCTACACACCAAATTATATAAAAGGTCCTTAAGCTGTTCTAAAATCATTTTGCAAAAGGCCACATACTGCTTTATTATACTGCTTTCAAAGCCAAGCACTTCAGCCTCATGAACCAAATCAGTTTTTCTTATTGCCATATTAGGTACACACCTACTGATAAGTCCATTTTACTGCCTGGAGTGTCTTCAGTTTGATTCTGGAAAAGAAAGAGAAAAAACACTAGAAAGTATTATGCTGTTCAATATAAAATCCAGTATTTTTTTTGGGGGGGGGGCATGCATTTTATAAATTAAAGAGGTGAATTGGCAGGCTTAAAAATAGGATACTGAACTAACCTTGAGCATAGCCTTTTCTAATTGCTGGTGGTGATGTGTGTCCAAAAATACAACCAGAAATGTATGAACCAATAGCACAGAGAAACAGAGAGAAAAATAGCTGGACAGCTGCTCTGGACACAAACCTCTCTATCCTGACATTTCTGTGGTCAAGGGATTATATTCTGAGAACAGCAGCCAGAATGTTACTTCATCCTCAAGATGCATCTAGTCTTAAAATGTGCTGCCAAGTAATCCTTGTGTTGGCAGTATGGGACAGGATGTTCCCGTAACTCTGGAAAGGTGCAACTATTTAACCCAGTGAGCTGGAGTTTGGATTGACATGGTATTTGCTACCAAACCCTGGGTGACTCTTAGGAGTAACATAAGCATTATCACAGCACTACAATAGCTTCCCTCCTAATTGGCTATTAAAAAAAATACGCCATATGCCAAGCAGTGTGTTCTCCAACTCCCCCCCATAAAGTCCAGCACAGAAACTTGTCTGTGTTCTCCTCACTTACAGTAGCTTAGAATGTATACATAATACACTCTGTGTTTGATCTAAATTTATATTACACACTGCTTTCAACTGGATTGCACCTATAAAACACTATATAAATAACTAAATAAATAATTGAGGATCTCGGGCCAAATTTAACTATCCGATTTCACTAGCAGAAGCCAGTGCAAAGGTTCCCACAAATCCTTTCTGGAGGGTTGGGCAATGTCCCGGAGAAGCCCATAGGTGGAGAAAAGATATTGCTCCATCAGTGCAAGCATTTCTGCTTGCCCAACAGAACTATCTTCTTAGTGTTTTATTGAATTCCACCCTGTATCTCATCCAGAAGGCAAAAGCTTCCTAGCTTGGTCACCTGTAGACAATACTTATTCATGGAGGTGCCTAGGACAGATAGCTGTTTGTAGTCTGTTAAATACGGGTCAGTAAACAGTTTATATAAAACATAATTATGACATTTTAAAAGTCTTACTAGTAATCCCATATTTGACATCTGATCAGATAAAGAATTCATCCACGAATCACTGCTTCCTCCTTTTAACGAACACTAAAGCAAAGAAACAATTTATCAGTTTATTTCACCATGCAGTGACTAAGAATGAAAGCTTAAAAAAGCAATTCCCTGTTTCAAGTATCAAATGTCATAAATAAACCCAGTAAGCTTTAGACATGCTGCTCAAGCCTTGGTTCTCTCTTCTTTAGTGAAAGGGCCTACCTTACAGTGGGGGCTGGTTAGGAAGGTTTATTAAAATACTAAGCAGATTTACCAAATACTGTTACTATTATTCCTTGGAAACTTAAGGTATACAGAATTTAGGAAATGGAGCAGATGATAAATTGCTGCAAGCTCTTCAATCTCTTTAACAGGTTTATTCTGTTAGCATAATGTCAGTAGGGCAAAAGAAATATCAGAACCCATAATTTGAAGTAATTCACTAAGAAATAACTCCATGAAATACAAACTTAAAGGATTAGAACAATTTAAAACCCCAAGGAAGGAAGGAAACAAAAAGACAACAATCCCTGCATTTACTGGTTGGCATGATTCCTTTAACTTTAGCACTGAAACATGTTAGCTAAAAAGAATATCACACTAGCCAGGCCCATAAACCATCTATCAGCTGAACAGTACACTTAGGGTTGTATCCAGTGCTGTGCAAGCACAGCTTCACTCATACAACAGGACTTCTGCTTTCTCTCTTCAACATCATCAAAATCTACTGAGGGTCCCCCAAGCCTACAGAGCTGATTTTGAGGTCATATGAGGGGCTGAAGGGACAGGAGGGGAAAAAGAAGCACAATTGTGCACACAGAAGTCTGTTGTGTAAGTAGAGCTACAGCATTGGATCCAACCCCTCATATTCAAAGGCGAACATATCAGTCTAACAATATAAAATTTCTTATGTAGATATTTATTTATTTAGTACACTTATCCTGCCTTTCTACCATCATGGAACTGAATACAAGGGGTTCAGTAACTGACCAGACACAGAGCTGCTTAAGTTTCAGCAAGGTGGCTGCAAAATGTGCCCTCAGATCATGCCCTGGGGTATAACTTGTGTGTAGTGAAACAACTGCAATCTCCAATCTCCATGCAGTAAAAAAAGGGACAGTTACCTACAGCAATTTCCACATGTTTCCTAACGTAGGAAATTCATCACATTTGAAGAAACTCAAAATAAATTCAGCTTATCTTCTTTAAAAAGCTACAATTTCATTATTTTCTTACTTTACAAAGTTGTTAGGTAGCTCTTTTAGCTTTGTAAGTGTCGATTTCTCATACCTTCTGAAAGTGAACTAAGATGCAGGGGAGAATTGGGCTAGTTTTTGTCCTTGATATGTCCACTGTTTTATGCTTTTGCTAAAAAGTGCTAAAAGTGTTTTTGCCACTGAAATTATCTCTGATTTTAAGCTTTCAGTTACTTACAGCTGAAGAAACAAATGTTCCCAGGTGATGCATGTAATTAATACTACACCAGCCTTCCCCAACATGATGCCATCCAGATCCTTTGGACTGTAACTCTATTCCACTTACCACTGGCTTTGTGGTTGACACTGATGGGAGGTGCCGTTCCAAACATCTGAAGGTATTAGACTAGAGAAGGCTGTACTGCACCGAAACCAGTTTTTAGTTGGGCAACCCATTAAGGATGTCAACGCACTTTGCTCCCCATCTTACTCCAGACATACTTCACCTTCCTTGGTAATAAAAAATGGCTGCATGTTGTATAACTCCCCTCAGAACTTCAAGAAACATTTCAGTGGATGCCTGTAGCCCAGCTTGCTGATATCGGAGACTGATGTCAGCAAGTGAAATAAGAAACATAGGGCATTTTCTGCCAAAATGCGCATACTGATTGAAAAGTATCCACGCCTGAAGACTTTTGCAAACCCCAAAAGATACAAACAATGATGTGTTGCATTCAACAGTAAAACCAGTAAAACTGCATTCAGCAGCAAAGCCTGCTTATGGGCTTCCCACGAGCATCTGCTTAGCCACTGTGAGAACAGGATACTGAACCAAATGACTCGATTCAGCAGGGCTATTCTTAAGTTAAGCAGTCATTACACGTGCCATCATTCAATACCAACAGATGTGCATAATTAAGATTATTTATTGCTAGCAGTTACCCTAAAAGGTTTGATGTTTCATGTATCTAGAGAAATATTGCACCATATAAGCATTTTCTCACCTTAATCTGTGGTTTCTTTCCTCCTTGTCCCCAGCTTGTTGAATTATGGGAGGAACTGCTTCCCTGAGAGCCTGCTGTGTTCCAGACTCCTCCTTCCTCCTCTTCTTCCCAGCTGGAATGCCTTGTTCCTGATACTGGCCCATCATTATCCCCCCAACCATCTTGAGGTGGTTTGGAACCTTCGATGGGGAGGAAAACATTGTCAAAAGCTAATCACAATTATTAACTCGCTTGACTTTATTATACCACATGGCAAAATCAAGGGGTTACAGCAGAGAACCTCAACCTTTATGGCCCTGGGGCACATTTGCAAGTTTAAGAAACTGCTGTCAACACAAAAAAATGCCTATGTTATAGAAGAAGAAATGACAATGGTCAGAACCTTACTCCCCAAATAGGAAGAACACCTACACACCACAAAACAAAACATGAACATACAGGCAATGCCCTCAAAAAAGGCAAAAAAATCAGAAGATTGTGAAGGGCAGGCTGCCTTAGTGAGCCCATGGGAGCCACAATGGAGACAGCAGAGTTATTCCCCCCACCTCAGTATTTGCTGAGAAGTTAAGTCTCCTTGTATTCAATACGAGTTAGTTCAAAGATGTGTGCATAGGATAACAGCCTTAATGTTTTCTGATTTGGAATAAAGGAGACGAACAAAAAGACACCAAATATCACAAGACATAGGTCTGGGTGTTAATGAACAGAAATAGTTTTCAGTTTCATATGCTACAGCAGCAGTTATAAAAACTGTGGGGTTTTTTCAAGTAAAATATTCCTTTAGCTGCATTATCAAGGAGAACCTCTTTTCTACAGAACTGTAATACTACATGAAAGGAGAATGGTCAGAAGCTTGCAAATAGCCACAAAGAAACCCTAGAACAGGGGTGAACAACATGGTTCCCTCCAGATACTGCTTGGAAGTCCAACAATATCTGAACAGCACCATGTTGCATGCATCTGCACTAGAAAACTGCCCTTACTACTAGTGACTAGATATCAAGGTAATGGCTAATTTGCAGTCTAATTCTGCTTAATGTCATGCAAATATAGAGGTACGATACTGGCACTGTAACTTTTAAAAGCCCCCAATAGTATTACTGTATTAATAATTTCATCCACTAGAGATTTCTTTTATACTACACTTGTCTTAAAGCTTAAACTTTTGTGTTCCAATTAATGCACTAATGAGGATTCAAAATCCTGTAAGATGCTCTTCCAATAGCAAACTTGAAATACAACACTATGCTGATACGTAACCCTAAAAGTTCAGCTTCCTAGAGTTGGAAAAACTCACCTATATATATGCACAAAATAAAATTTGTAACTTCTGACCACCCAAGGGCATTACTTTTCAAGAAACCATAAAGGGGTAGCTGTCATGCTCCCCTCATTTCCTCACATTTAACAATATAGCCTTTAGACTTTGTTTTAGCGAGATCTGTATTTTGTTGAAAGAACAAAGTTTTGTGACAAAGTGCATTAGAATGATAGGTTTCAACTACCCCACCATGCTAGCAGAAGCTAGCACAAGGACTCTTGCTAGTGCAAAGAGCCTCCCCCCCCCCCATTCTCCTCCCCTGGGCCTCCTTCAATTCCGCCTCTGGAGGGTTGGGTGAATCCCCAGAACACTGAGCATGGAGGGGAGATAGTTCCTTCGGGCAGGCAAAAATGATTGTGCTGATGGAACGATCTCCTTAGTGCTACGTTGAATTCAACCCAGTAATTCTAACGTAGTAAATAATTTTATACCTGTACACTATAAATTAGTAGGAGTGCAGCCACCTATATTAATAACTACTGTATTGGCCCAAATATAAGCTGCACCCAAAATAAGCCGCACCTTTATAATGTGGGGGGAATACCCAAATATAAGCTGCTCCATTCCTCACTGCTCCTGATTGCATACTTTGGGGGGGGGGGGGAGCCATGCTGCATTCCTGGTGGCCCTTCCCCCTCCTTGCTCTCTCCCTTCCCAGCCTTGGGGGAGAGGAAGGGGACTATGCACAGGGTGCCCCATGCTCCTGGCTGCATACCGTAAGGTTGCGAATATAAGCCACACTTTAACTTTTCATGGTCGGAATTTGGGGGAAAGTGAGGCTCATATTCAGACCAATACGGTAATCTGAAGTAGTTGCTTTGGTTTAGAGATACACCAGGATTACTGCCATTTTCCAATTCCTAACCACATAACCCTCCAACAGAATTATTATTGTGCTATTTTCAATAATCTGACCAGGCAGATAAAAGCATTAACATGGAGTAAGTATATTAGACTTTGTTATATCGGAATGGTAATTATCATCAAACACACGTAAGATCCACAGCAGAAGAATAGAGTGCCTACATCAGAGATGGGGAATCTGTGATCCTCCAGATACTGCTAGACTACAACTCCCATCATCACTGACTGTTAGTCATCAGCTGGGGCTGATGGGAGTCTAACTGACATCTGGAGGGCCAGAGATTCCCACCCCTACACTACATGCTTCTTGACCATTTAATGACGCAAACAACCTAGTCCACTCTGATGAATACTGACATTTTACCTTGCCTCTGTTATCTACCTTACAAGGGACCAGGGAGCTTCAATTAGTGACTAATTACCTTGTGTTAGGTTGACAAAGGGGGGGGGGGTCCTCCATTGCTTCCTTGCCTACCATGCCATCTTTGCCCAAGATATAGTACTAATCCAATCAGGTGTGTAAAAATTTCCTCTATTACCATGCTAGAGCTGAAATAAACACCAGACATGGGCGCAGCACCATACCCTCATTCAGAAACCTATTTTTTTTTTATCTAAAAGTACATAAAATTGTTACAGAAATGGCAACTGGCAAGTACTCACTAGGTTTTATGGCATTTGGTGCAGTGGAGGGTCCATTTCCCCAACCTGTAGAAGCCCCTGTATCATCAGCTTCACCCCATCCAGGGCTGGTTTCATTTGGTTCACCCCAAGCAGCTGTACCATTATCTGGAGCAGGAGGTGTGCTTTTGTTCCAGACTTCATATAGAAAGAGTTTTCATTATGCACTTTTAATGAATTGAAGTTGCTTTCTGACATTTAGCACAGCATCAACTGAGAAAAATCTACATATTTCTATACTGCTGACCCCATTCTGTCATACTTTAGTGTTTGTTCTGACTCTTACACCACATGATTCTTAGTGTAAAAGAAAAACACACAAACAGTGTGATAATGTAATATTATTGTACTAAAATGAGAGTCTGATCCTATCCGCAAAACAAGCTCTGTCAATAATTAGATGTTCTATATGCTAAGGCAAAGACTTTAAGCAAATGTTTTAAAAATATACCTGAATGAGGTCAGAAAAATGGTAATATAAGAGGAAAATCATGTTACATTGCAATGTAACAAACTGTATATGCAGACACCTGCAGTTTGCTAGAAAAACCAAGGGTCTGCAATAGTTGAAAGTAAGAGAAACTGGGTGAGGGGAGGTGACTGGCAAGGAAGGATAAGCACTCCCTTTTTTCGATGCACATCACCCTTCCCAACACAGAAGGGGGCCTGGGTGCTTTGCTGCACCTAACTGCAGTTGAACATTCAACAAAAAAATGGCTTTTTACATAATGCTGCTGAATTACATTGTCACTTCTAGGGAAAGCAAAGTAATTCAAGAAAAATTGGATAATTTGAATCATTAACTAATCCTATTTGTTACTTTAAAACAGAGGTAGGGAATATGTTTGCCTTGGCAGGCCAAATCTTGATCTCCCCCAATTCCAACTTTGACAGGTAAGCAAGACCATCCACCGGTAAATCATCTGATGTCATAACCAGGTTGAATGTTTTGGAAGTGCTATGTGAAGAGTTTTGCAATTTCTGTGTTCAGTGCTTCCCAAGCACTTTGCAACAGCCCCCTCTGACAAAGTCCCATAATTATCTGCCCCACTGGTGGGGTAGTTGGGTATGGCTTGGATAAAACATCCTGGTGGGCCAAATGGAGAGATAGGGCAAGTCAAATTTGGCTTTCGGGCCAAAGATACCCTACCCCTACTGTAAATTAACAGCAGGCCCAATGCTGCCTGTAGATGAAGCTATATATTTCTACTGAAGAAACAAGGATGCAAACTGACTCACAAAAACCACCATTACTGGTAATGATGCATCTTGAGAGACAAGTCCCCTTACCCACAATCCAAAGATAATAGTGTACAGCAACAGACTGCATATACCAGTCAGCTTTGAAAGCACCAATCACCAGCTGGATAAGAGAGCTGAATTCAATACCCACAGACCCTTCACCACCATTCCCCAAGACAGTGATCAGGATGAGGCCCCAATTCAGCACTAAAATAGTACATGTGGTCCTGGAGGTTAAACAATGGGATCCAGCTATGGGAATCATGCACAAAGTTCCTGGTTCAGCAGGAAATACACATATACAGGTTGAGTCTTTTAAAAGAGGCTCCGTGGAACTTGTGTACTCTGTATCCACAGGTCCTCTTTTAAAGGACTCACCCTGTAGAAGCCTTCTACTGTTCCCAGATCCCCTTGATAGTAACAAGTTGGTGTCTTAATTCAAAATTTTAGTGACAGTAAGCTGGTAGCTTGCAAAAACACCCTTTTACGGCATAGCTTCAGCAGGTGTATTTGCACATATACACATACATTCAGCTTAAGTAATAGGATCAAGACTGCACATAGATGGGATCCTTGTGGTGACATACAGATGAAGTTTCAAGCACCACTGGCTGCAGATTGTTCTGTGTTAACCCCCTTTCACAAGTTAAACACATTGGGGCTCCCCTCTCCCAGTTCCCTGACACAGCAAACAGCCTTACTTGTGAACAGTGAACATTTCACATGAAGCCATAATTAAACAGACACCTCTTTGATATATGAAGTCGTGTCTCCAAAATTTCAAATGACACAGACCTAGCTACAGAATGCAGGTACCCTCTCACCATATTTAGAACTGCATTTACTAGTTTGCATTACAATGAAGAAGGTAAATAAAAGGAATACCTGAGGGTGCTACTTTGCTGGGCCTTGGAGTTGGCAGATTCTGTTCTCGTGAAGCTTGTCCACCTTGTGAGTTCTTGTCCCACAGGTTCACATTCTTGTAGTTGTAACTGCTGGGATCTCCCCACGCTGAGGTGCCATCATCAATATCCATTTTTCGACTAATTGATTGGGGGGATGGTTCTTCCCAGCCACTGGGTTCCTCATCCTTTGAGGCAGTTGGCTGTGGCCCACTGTTCCAGTTAGGATTGGGTGACCTCCCATTTCCTGGAGGCTGTGGTGGTGGTGGGCCCCAGGAGCCAGGTGCTTCTGACTGCGGATGGTGTTGCTGTTGCTGATTATTCCAGGAATTGGCTTGTCTACCAGAATCATTCCATGCTGGAGTTCTTTTATTATTATCCCACCCTCCTTTTGAGGAACAGTTTGTATTTGCACCATTACCCCAAGTCCCAATCTCATTTTGACCAGCTTCACCCCAGCCTGACATCGACTTGTTTCCTGAACTTTCCCAGTTACTATTTTTTGTTTGGTCAACTTCCTCTCCCCAGCCATTCTTTCCAGAAGACCACCCTTGATTAGGTGGTCGTCCATTCCACCCTGGGTCTTTGTTGGAATTCTCATTCCAAGATGTTGTCACCTTTTCTTCTTGTCTTCCTCCTCCCCAATTAGAACAATTGTTCTTGAAATCATTCCATCCTCCAGTGTTTTTGGGCTCTTTCCACTCTGTCGGAGTAGAGAGTTCACCCCATCCAGACTTGATTTGATTGCTTTGGCTGGGTGCATCTCCCCAGCCCCCTGAGCTCTTTGTCTGAATGGCAGAACTCTCCCACCCCTCAGTTCCTTTATCAGTCTTTCCCTCTGCCCTTGGCATCTCTTCTATGTCCCAAACAGTATCTTGCTTGATTTGAGTTTGACCCCAGCCAGTATTTGAAAGCACTCGGGGATCCAAATCAGTCCTGCTCAACAAAGTTTGCAAGACTGCTTGGCAATCAGGATGTGTAGGCCTATATGATCGACGTCCAGAATTGTGACTGTCACTACTTCCTGCTTTATGGTTGCTTCCAGTGCTTTGACCTCCAACCTCACTTCCTGTAGAGCTGGAAGATCTACCCCAACAGGGAGCCTGGGAATTGCCTTGGTTTTCAGGAAGGGGGTGGCCCTTTTGATTGTCCCATGCTCCAGTGCTAGAATTTGGTTGGTTTGGACCACTCCATTCTCCAATCTTCAATTCATCAGACCCAGACGGCTGTTTCCATTCTCCCTGAGACACCCCTGATGTCATTTTGTTCCCTTCACTCCATTTGTTTTCACTAGAGTGTTGAGGGCCAATGGTCCAAGACCCATCACCCGTAGACCTGTTACTGTTATCCCAAGAATCATTTCGTGACCCATTCGATTTTTGAACAGAAGCTCCCTTCCACGAGTCCTCCCTATCCTTTCCATTGTTCCCATGATTTCCAGAATTGCTTTGACCAGAGACACTGTCCATTCCAGAAGGCCCCCTAACTGTACCCCAAGACCCAACACTCCCAGTCTTTCTCTCTCCAGTGCTTTGTGAAGGGGCATCAGTGTTCCTGGAGGGGTTCCCAAAGCCCATTTCAAAGGACATTCCCTTATTCTCCATTGGGTTTGGTGAACTTAAGTTCAAGGAGTTAGTGTTTCCATTTTTTGGTCCATCAGTGTTGTGAATTTGAGCCTGTTCTCTGCCAGAGACAAAGTTAACACCCGCATTTTCCATCTTTGACTGCTGTTCCCTAGATGTCTGACCTGCTGTACTAATCTGTGCATTGGAGCCACCATTATCAGATTCTGAAGTCCCTTTCCTTGAATTGCCCTCCTGAATTAGTGCTGGCCAAGCAGATGGGTTGCTATTTGGGTTGAAATTGCTGAAGCCAGAACTGGGGCCAATTCTGTCCTGCCCACTCAAGTTCCTCCAGCTTGCTAGACCACTATTACTCTCTGCTGCAGGATTGGAAGATTGAACAGATTTAGCTTTAGGGTCAGATTTCCAGGCCCCAAGATTACATTCGTTACCAGAGCTTCCAGACTGGCACTGGTTTTTTCCTTTTCCTTTGTTACTAGTGGTGCTTCCTGGCAGAGTGCTCTTCTCCAAGCCAGGGTTCGAGGCACTGTTGTTGTCTGTGGTGTTCTCGGAAGAAGACTCAGTATCTTTGCTGGCAATACAAGGCCACTCTTCCATGTCAGACCTGTCTACAATCACCGCGTCCCAGACGTGAGTTGGGTTGGCATTGGTGCTGTTGGAGGAGGCTCCAGGACCCCAAGTGGAATTTGCATAATTTGAAGAAGCACCACCTCCAGTTGTTGAATCTAAAAGAATGAAACTTATTCACAATTATACATAAACACATGGAGAATGATAAACAGCACATACCAGTTATTTGCATTATTCTGAATTTTAAAGTATTTACAAGCCATCATTTATGACATTCACAATCACAAAATCTATGGTGCCCACTAACTGAGATGACTTTTTAAAAGAATTTAACAAATTCATAGCCTAAATGGCACCTGGATGTTCAGAGGCAGTATGGCTTTGAATTCCAATCGATACCAATTGTACCAATTAACTTTCAAGGTTAGCTTGTGAGAGAGGTGCAAATTAGATGAAAAAACAAAATAACAGTACTTGTTTAGAGTTCCCCAAAGATAACATCTTTTGCAGATAAAAATAATAATCCTTAAAACATTTACATTCGGTTACCCTTAAACACACTGAGGATCTGTTCACTTGGTACCTTCTGGGGAGAAATTTTAGCCCATCTCAAGGTAAAAGGGCAATGAAAAATCAGGTTTACCATAGATATCTGAAAGCAGTATAATAACTGCCTTCTAGAACCAATATCTATCTCATCCAGCTTTCTGTGTCTGAAGAATTAGCTAGTTATCTTTGGGAAGCAAAGGGCAAACATGCTGCTCTTTCCTTGTTTATTCCTAGTATCCAATATTTAATGTGGAAGAGTGCATCTTATTATTTTAAAAGTCATGTGCATTTCTGAAAAAACTGCTTCTGCTTCTACTTGGGGGCCGTTTGTGATTTATATGACTAAACAACGTAATGGTTGACACAGTGCCACTACATTTATTTGGCAACATTCATGAATATTTGGTATGCTTGGTAAAAATACGGAAGATATATTTATATAATTCATTCTTTTAGACTTTCTATTATTATTTTCTTATCTTGTAATTTTATTCTTCCTGTTTTTATGACTGTTTTTAAGTACAGATAGGATGAACCTTCAGAATCAGCAGCTTGCTGCAATCTGCACTTTGGAACTTTCTTCTTTATTAGTGCCACTTACTTTTAAGGAAAGGGCTAGTGCTGTGATGTTTTTATTGTATGTGATCTTTAATGTGTAAATATTTTAATTCTACTAATGCTTTTTAAACAAAATATTATAAAAAGATATTTAAGGCAGACTGTGAACATGTTTTTCTTTTTGCTATCATGGCTACCACCTGTTGAGACCTGACCACCATGAACCTAGCATCTTGTAGTTGTGAATTCCATGCTAATTAACTGCAATGTGCTATTTTGAAGTACCTCCTTTTGTCAGACCTAAATGTTCTGGTAACCAATTTTAATCAGGAGAAGCAAACTTCCATTATAATTAAAGAAAAATTACTTTATACATATTTGTCACCGTTCATCGTTTTGTAAAAAAATGTAACATTCGCCTTCATTAGACTCCAAATTCATTAGACTATCCACATATAAGGAAGGTGCCCAGAGTTTAAGGATTTTAATTTCCCTTTTTCTATTCCTACAACATCACTTTTTAAGATGGGCTACCTCCCTATCTACCCAATCAAAAACTGTCTTGAAACAATTCAGGAGGATGTTGTTGGCACCCGGCTGTCTCAACAGACAATGGAGTGTGCCTCTGGGGGTTATCAGCACTGAAGTGACCTCCCCGGGGCGCAAGCCTGGGCAGTGTGTATGGAGGTCCTGGGCTGCCCAGACAACAATACCCCCCACCCTCAGCCTTGCTGATGTGGTCTAAAGGAAAGCAGAGCAATACATTTGGCACCAGCTTGGCTGCAGGAGTTGCCAGGAGGCTTACCATCCAACAGTCTTAGGAACTCCACTCTGGATTTGTGTAGGGTTTACTCCTTAGCCTTTTCTTGAAGATATTTGGCAAGAAAATAGAGGGTTAGGATCACATAATGTCGAACTCAAACCCAAGGGGAAATAACAAAAGCTTTCCTACCTGTTGCAGTCCCACTGTCACATGGCAGCAGCACTCCTGTTGTTACTAGTTGTGCGTTGTTTGGATTTACTCCAGGTGCTGGAGAAGGAGGTGGCCCTACTCCACTCCCAAGGAGCATACAAGATGGCGGAGGGGGCTGCCCACGTTTCAGTAACACTTTGTGGTCCTGCTGGCAACGGAATCGCGGCGGCACCTCCCGAGGCATGTAGCGGGCGGCGCTTGGCGGTTGACCGTTCGGCACTGCCACCCTTTTGGCATTGTTGCCACCATTGACTGGTGGCGATGGAGAGCTGCCAATTGGGCTGGCGGTCACTGGTTGGCTTAAACTTGGTTTCGTCGCTTCGGGCACTACAACAAAATATGTAAATAGGTGTTCTGAATTGTTTTGCAAGCTGAACAATATGAAAGGCTATATTTAAAATTATTTATAAAAAAACATTTTTAGTATTAAAATATATTTCATGCCCTGATCCTATGAAGCTAATAAGGGTAGAAGAACTTTGTTTTAAGAACAAATGATCTGCTCAAAGACCAAAAAAACTTATTGTAAATTTTAGAAAAATTAAAAGTCTTTTACCTTTGGTTTTTTGATCTGTGACCTGTAAGTGAAATGAGAAGAATAAATAAAAATAGCCTTATTAACATTAACTAAGTTAAGCCTGTGTTAAAGGTAAGCTTGTGTTACATTTAGGCATATTTGTATATGCCTAAACGTAACCTGTTTAGGCATATACAAATATTAAAATGGTCAAACAACTTGTCTTTTTCAGTATTTATACATTTTGTTTAGCAAAAGATTCTTCCTCCTTTTCAAATATCTAGGCATTTCTTTCATTTTGCAAGCAAGCAGATAAAAGAAAACTGATACTAATGTATGTACTAGAACCCAGATAACAGGAATATTTGACACAAGATAGGCAAGAAAATTTACTTTGTCTAACAACTGAAGTGTTTGCTCAACAGGACTGTAAGAAATGGCTAAGGGTAAAAGTAAAGGACCCCTGGATGGTTAAGTCCAGTCAAAGGCAACTATGGAGTGTGGCGCTCATCTCACTTCAGGCCGAGGAAGCGGGTGTTTGTCCACAGACAGCTTTCCGGGTCATGTGGCCATCATTACTAAACCGCTTCTGGTGCAATGGAACACAGTGACGGAAGCCAGGGCACACGGAAACACCATTTACCTCCTTCCACAGCAGTACCTATTTATCTACTTGCACTGGTGTGCTTTTGAACTGCTAGGTTGGCAGAAGCTGGGACAAAGCTCACCCCAACACACGGATTCGAAGAGCCAACTTCCCAATTGGCAAGTCCAAGAGACTCAGTGGTTTAGATCACAGCGCCACCCACCTCGCCCGTTCTAAGAAACAGAGCATCTTAAAGCACAAGCCTATTTTCTTCCCAGTAATAGATTATCTGAAGAACCACTGCTTTAACAAATTTCAAGTAAGTAAACATGAGCAAGGATACAGATTCTTATACAAGGCAACGTAACACCTGAAGGGGCTACCTCAATGCAGCATATACGCCACGGCTTTCCAACACTGAATAGTCACAAGTGAAAAATTCTAGCACTATTAGATTTCCAACAACTCAACAAATGTTTCAGGGACAAACTGTGCTGAAAGTCTGACTAGGGTAAACACAATGCCACTAAAAGCTTTTCAGTAAGTCAAACCAATGTGAATAAAATGCTTAGAAAACAAGACTCTGAATACAATTATTCAAGATTTCTACGACTAGGAAGTTTCCTTAAACTCTGTGTTATTATAAACTTCGAACCTTTTGGTAAAGAACACTTTACACAACAATGGGGGGAAAATAAATAGTTGAGTTTTAACTATCTCTTCTTAAAATAATTGTGGTTGGTGCAGTGTTGCAGTATAGTACAATGTGAGTTTATTGTTTGCACCAACCTAGCCAAATCTCTCTTGTAAAATAAACACACATGCAAACAGTGGCGGAGCTTCATGCTCCGGCACTGGGGGCGGAGAGCAGGTGGGGGAGTGGTTGGTGCACGTCCCGGGAGGCATGATGTGCCGCCTGCGGCGGCGTGGTGCCCAGCGCGTGCGTGCGGGGGGGGGGAGCCGCAATGGCACCCCACCAGGATCAGGCTGCCTGGGGCAGTGCGTTCCCCCCGCACCCCTCTTCCTCCGCCAGTGCATGCATGCATGCAAAACACCTCTTTTCCCATGTCCATCATTCCAACTGAGAAAAACACAGTATAATTCACCTTATTATTTGATACAGGACTGCCCACAAACAACTCTGCCTGATTTACGTTAGTAATGGGGCTTAAAAGAGTTAGCAAAAGATTACGGCTATAGGACCCCGTTTTTTAACGAGTGCTTCCTGTTTATTTACCATTCAAGAAGCAGGCCCTAAAAGGCTGCAAGCAGACATGAGCTCCAAATCCAGAAATAAAAACGCTTTGAGAGGCCAATTTTAGCACAAGTATTGAAGAGAACACACAGGTTCTAGTCATCGCTCCTCAAATAGCTCAAGACGAAGGCTCCTCCCCTCTGGTGGGTTATGCAGGATGCTTTAAGATGCTTCCTGGAGGAGGAACCACCCTGATCTCCCCAGACTGGCCCTGTCTCACAAGTGAACGATCGTGGTTCTCCTGAGCTCACATAGTGCTCAGTTTTGGCAGATGCATAAATTTGTATTTTACTTTTGCTTTTATTTTATTTATTTTTACTGGAAACCCATTCACACCTTTGCGCTGCCCCAACTCCAACCCACCAACTGTGTTTGCTTAACAGGAAAGTGGGGGTGGGGGTGGGAAGGCCTCAGTCAAGACAGGGCATAAGGGGCCAAGCAGTCAAAAGAAAAGCTCAGAGAGCGGTGGGAAGAAATTGTGCAGCAGTAACTGGTGTGTGCCTGCCCTAGACGCTGGCACGGTGTTGTTGTTGTTGTTTTAATTTAACAGAGTCACAGGAGAGTGGTTGGGGCAGAGTGTGCCAATCCGTCTGAGAAGCCAACACATTTTCCTCTCCAATACTGGGAGAAATTGTCCAAAAGAGGATGCAGGCAAGCAGCACCCTCCCTGCACTTTCCTACCCAAGGCAGGAGGGACTGCAAGCTCACATTACAATGGCTGTAAGGGGCATCTACTCACTCACTCAGGAGGACTTCAGAACAAAGGGAGACCCCAGACAAGAGTAGGCGCTGCTAAGTTTGATCCTGTGGCCATGTTCTTACCAGGCGAGTATGATTTGTCCAGATTCTTAACCTGGGTTGGTGGCATAGTGGCTCAGGAAGCACAAGGGGCAAGCCCCCCCCCCCACTACTGAGTTAAGACTCTCACTACTGTCCTGTCCGTCCCCCTGTCAATCCCATGGGTTTTTGGTTTAAAAAGGGGGGGGGAGACTAAGGGGGGACATGACTGTCATTCATAAAATTATTAACTAGACAGTGAAAAATGGAAAGAATGTCATCTTTCTTATAACACTAATTTTGGGAGGTCACTTACCAGTGACTGGAAATAGATTATGGGCAGACAATAAGAAGGGCTTTACACAAAGTACAGGTTACATGGAATTCACTGTCATAATACGTAGAGATGGCCAGTGGCTTAGATGTCTTTATGCATTTGTCTAATCCCTTTCTAGAGGAAAATTATAATGGAAGTTATCAGTCACTATAGTTAAATAGCATCTCCAAGCTCAGAGGCAGCATGACCCTGAAAATCAGTTTTTTTGGGGGGGGGGGGTGAAGGAGGGAAGCCTGTATTTAAGTTGATCAAATGGTGTAGTGTGTACTGTTAAGGAATACTGTTATAGAATACTGTTAAGGACTGTTGAGGAAAGGTGGTGAGAAGGGGTGTTTTGAAGCTGTTTGATTATTATTTGAAAATAAAGATAAGCAAAGATATTGTGGGAAAGCTTTTATTCCATCGCCCCAGTAGCTGCGCAAACTCGGTTGGTGAAGAAGATCCAATATAAAGAATCAAGATGCCATTTCCCAAGGCTGACAACAGAATCAGTACCTGTATCCTCTGTGCTGTATTTTCATAGGATTGGGAGTAGGGCTGGGGGGAATGATCCAGTACCACCAAGACACTCAGGAAAGTGACTCACTAAGTTACTGAAAAGTTTCTATTATTTCTATGACTTAAGGTGCCTTTGACAGCTGCCGTAATGGAAGCTCTGATTCCGATCTGTTATCTCTGAAGACTTAAGGTACCACGCGATAAATACGCAATAATGGTTTGAAACTTCTATAGCCCATTTTCAACACTGCATACATGGAGTACTGTACCTATGGACCAGCAAGCTAACATCTGTAAAGAGCCACAGTATAAAGCACTGATGTAGAAGGCCAGTGAGCAGCAAAAAAGGTGGTTTGTTATTACACTATTAATGGGAACACCTTGCCCCGCCTGTGCCTCCAGGTGACAGTGCTTAGAAATCACCTCCTGTCTCTGCAGTCATCTCAAAGAGAATGGGTTGGTGCTAAATCGATGTTCTGTCTCTCCTGGCTCATCAAGAAGATCTAGATCAAAAAGATGGGTGGTTTTTCAGGCAGTATTGAATATTCCTGCCTACGTCAAACTTCACATTTAATAGGTCTGAGGAATTAAGAGCTAGTTTTTTGTACAGTAAACCAGAAAGAGCAACATAAAAAGATGTAAAAATGCCATCAATTTTTACTTTAAAGGTCTTTGCTCATCAGAATTTAAGAGGCCCTGTTCAAATATACATCATTAGCCACAACAAATCTTTATGAGTGCTTTTCTAAGGCTGAAGATTCTATTGTTCTGACATATCAGGTCCAGGGGAAGTAGGCCAACAAGAGGAGAAAAAGCCTCAACAATTTTTAGATGCTGCTGCTTGAAGAGATACATCATCTAAGGCCCATTTTGTGTGTGCCCCCTCCAGAAGAGGTCTGGAGGGTAGCAACACAAGAATGGGTCTTTTCTAGGGTGGCTTCCCATTTGTGGAATATGCTCCCCAAGGAAACTCACCTGGCAACTTCATTACAAATCTTTAGGTGCCAGGTGGAAATGTTTCTCTAAAACTAGCCCTCAGGCTGATTAAACATTATATGGCCTTTTAAATGTGTCTTTGGAATTACTGGTTTGTTTGATTTTTATGTATTTTGTGTTCTCATTTTGCATTTTTATGTTATGAAGCATCCTGTGATCTTCAGATGAAGAACCATATACTATACAAATTTAAACAGTAATAGTAATAAATACAGCATGGGAAAGTGACTAGTGTGTTCAAATCCCCACTCATCCATGAAATTCACTAAATTATGTTGTGCCAGCCTAACTTACCTCACAGGGTTAATGTAAGGATAAAATTAAGGCGGGGGGGGGCAGAGTGTGTATGCTGCCTTGAGCTTCTTGGAAGAAAGTGCCCTAGAATCTTTCTGAAACTGCTTATGCAAAGTTAACTTCCATCACGCTAACCTTTTATAGTTATTTGAGACTGCTAACTAGTATACAGATAGAGGTGATCCAGCTGACATTATGAACTTTGACTTTCAAAAGGCTTTTGACAAAGTACTTCACAAATACTTTCATGAACAAGAAGCAAGGTCCTCTTTATGGATCAGTAACTGACAAGAAACATGAAGCAGAAAGATGGAAATGTGGAAAATCGAGTCCTCCAAGAATAAGTACTGAGACATGTGTTATTTAACTTGATCATAGTCTACAGCTAGGGACAAGCAGTGATGTAATCATTTTTACTGGTGATACTAAATTGTTGAAGGTGATTAAAACAAAAAGGATTGTGAAGATCTCCAAAAGTTATCGCCAAACTGGGTGAACGGGCAGTAAAATGGCAAATACATTTCAATGTAAGCGAGTGTAAAATTTCACATGTTTGTTCATGCAGTGTTGGTGACTGATCAGAAACAAGACCTATGGGTCATAATGAAGAATTTGATGAAGCAGCTAACTGTGTGTGCCAGCTGTGAAAATGGTTAATTCTATGCTAGGAATCATCAGAAAAGTGGTTGAAAACTAAAGTGTCAATATCATAATACCATTATTGAAATCTATAGTGTGATGCATTTGGAATACAGTGGTACCTCGGGTTATGAACTTAATTCGTTCTGGAGATCTGTTCTTAACCCGAAACTGTTCTTAACCTGAGGCATGCTTTTGCTAATGGGGCCTCCTGCTGCTGCCGGCGCGCAATGTCCGTTCTCATCTTGGGGCAAAGTTCTCAACCCAAGGTACTACTTCCGGGTTAGCAGAGTTTGTAACCCAAAGTGTTTGTAACCCAAAGCATTTGTAACACGAGGTACCACTGTACTGTGTACCGTTCTGGGTCATTTTACCTCAAAAAGTGTATTATAGAGTTGGAAAGGGTTCAGGAAAGGGCACCTCTACTATAAAGAAAGGTTACAACATTTTGGATTTTTTTGTTTAAAGGTATATAAAGTTATACATGGTGCAGAGAAAGTAGAGAAAAACTCTCTCTCTCTCTCTCATAACACTAGAACTCGTGAACATCCATTGGAGTCAAATGCTGGAAGACTTGGAACAAAAATAAGACAGCACTTGTTCCCAAGTGCATAGTTAAGCCATGGAATCTGCTCCCATAGAAGGCAGTGATGATCACCAACTTGGATGGCTTTAAAAAGATTAGATAAATTCCTGGAGGACACAGCTATAAAAAGCTACTAGCCAAGATGACTATTATGTTCTGTCTCCATTGCTGGTGGCAGCAAACCTCTGACTACCAGTTTTGGGAAGCATAAGGGGGGAGAATGCCATTGGACGCACAGGCATTGAGTTGGCCACTGTGAGAACAGGATGCTGGTCTATATGGGCCACTAGTCTGATCCAGAAGGCTCTTCCTATGTTCTTAAATGTGGGGTACAAGTGTAAAAATTAAAATAATCCCCCCCAACATGGGCTGTAGACAAAACGCTGTTTCTGCATGTGCTTTAATGAAGGCAATGTATGAGTCAATAATCCCAGGACCTCAGCCACAGGAGTTTGGGAACCACTCCAAGCAGTTTCAATTCATGTGCTCAAGTAAGAAAGCTAAGAGAAGCACAAAGGGTCTCGCACTTACCAATGTAAAATACATCTTGGGAACACTTCTCGGATCCATAAATAGATTTATTTAAAGCAATCTTATAATTTGCTACTCACCTGCATGTCTGAGAAAGCAGCAATTGTTGCCAGACAAGCACCCAAGTTATAAACGACACAGAGGAAACCAGCTGCTTTTACAGCTCGATCAACACTGATCTATGTTTAATATGGCATGGCTGAGATGATTGCATGCAAACCTCAAGATAAATCCTCTTCTAGCTTTAAAGGAAAAGGATTCTAACTAGAAAATACAGAAGATGAGCTGAGATGTACATGCAGCATTGCTGGGATGGGTGAGTGAGAATATAGTAGTTGCAGTAATCACAGTGCCTGATGCTCACTGGTCAACTATTATAAATGGATGACCTTACAAAGTATGATCAAACAAATACCTGGCTTACCTTCTGAGTAGATTCCTTCTTTTTCTTATCCTCTTTCTTTCTTCTCTTGTCTTCCATTAACTGTTCTTCCTTTTCTTGCTCCTTCTCTCTGTTAAAAGTTTAAAATTAAAAAGTTATTCCTAAATATATGCTTTATACAAAAAAAAAAAAAAAAAAAAGCCAAATCCTCTGCAATAGAAAAGAGATGCTGGCTACCTCTATACTATGTAAAACACCATATAATACCTAACTTGAAGAGTCGGCCCTCCCATATAAATCAACCAGAAGCCTGTCACTGGAGGGTACGGAGGGTAGCAAAAAGAGAAAGGCTCCGCATTTGTGGGAAATTCTCCCCAGGGAAACACACCTCACACCAACAATGTCTGCTTTCCTGCTTGCTCAGGCTTTCAGTCTTTGAGCATAGTGTAGTATGATTTATATCCATGATATTCTTCTTTCAGTGGGATGGGGTACGATATGTCATTTTTATTCTTGTTAAATAAAAACCTTTATAAATTTTTGTTCTATTGTATTTTATTCTATATATTTGGTTTTAAATTACTGAGAAAGCTATTCAGCATTTTATATATTTGTAAGTTGCTTACAGACATTTTGTAGACTGCATTAAATGAATGCAATAAAAAATCCTGATCATCAATTGCAGGCTGTCCACTTTGGGTCTAAAGTCAAAGTATGATCCAATTTTTGAGTTAGATTCCCACACAAATTATTTAATATACCAGCATAAATCCAAAAAACTGCAAGCAAACTGGAAGGAGAATTTGCAGAGCTTCTGATTTCCTTTAAGCTTACACCTCACCATTACTGATAGTCAAAATACAAACTGATCTTTAAACTTAACAGTTGGTTTTCCTCTTTGCTCAGGCAAAAATTCAAAGGAAAATGCCATATGCATGGTCCTCCACCATGTACACACATACCATCCTTTGGCTGTTAATGCTCTCATAGTAATAATGATCCAAGATCATTCCCATAAACTGGTACTGAGAAGCTACTATTCTACCTCATGACCTTGATATGCAGAATGCCACATGCCCATCATGTCCCCCACACTGCTCTTAATGGAAAGTGGAAAGCCACATGTTTTCCTTTGACCTAATGGCCACAGGGCACACAAATGGCTTGCAATATACATGCATGCAAGGTCATCAGTCTTCTCACCTTCTGTTTTTTCTAACTGTTTTTCTGCATACCCAGATTGTTTTATGGGCATGCAGAAACTACCCACTTCTCTCTGAAAAGGCCTATTTCATTGCCATACTGGTCAGCACTGGGCCATTCACTTCACTATCAGATGACTCATTCGCACAGGCAAACAGACTACTGATGCTGCAGGTACTTAGTGATGAATATGACTGTGTGAACCAACTCCTAAAAGGGAGCTAAAAGATCCTTGTGCATTTCTACTCCATTCTCCCTCCTGTGTTTACTGTGCAAAAACTGAATAACCTCATTTCACTTTTAACCAACAGTAGCTACATAACCAAATTTCCAGATACACTGGTACAACTGAGGCATTAGACCTAAGTAAACAAATAAAACAAATATTCAACTAGCAACATGTGAAAGAAGAACTGCCTCCAATAAGACAATAAACTGTGGAATAAACTGTTTATTGCTTAATTCCCATGATTAATTCCTATAATACAAGTCATTATGTGCATTTTGCTACGATCAACCTTTAGATGAGCAAGGAAGAAGTCTAAAGTCTGAATGTAAGGTTTATGAGCTGAACCCATGGTGACAATTTCTCATGTTACATAAGCACAAAGTAATGTTATGCCATTTCATAGTGCAATATGGTAAAGACCAAATATGTATATATTTGAGAGAAACTATAATGGATTGAAAAATAACCTCCACAAAACAAACAATGTTTCAGCATTAACAACAAAAACAAAATTGTATACTGTAATGGTTTAAAGATAAGATTTTATATAAAAAGCCAATTACTAAGCCTTTTTAAAAGGCAACCACTATAAGTCCTCCAGAGCCAAGAACTACTTAACTTGCTTCTCTCTTGTCAGTCACTTCTCCACGTAGTTTTCACTTATCTCACCTACTGTTGAAGAACACCAACATTATGGAGGGCCAGAATTTATAACTTTAGTGTATTGCACAGGGTTTTTCCTTGGAATTCCTCAACGTCTAAAAAGCTCTCTAACTGCCCCTTTGGGATCTATGTATTACAGCAGGGGCCCTAAAATATAATGGCAAACAAATACTTTTAAAATAGGTCATCTCCCTTTATACTTCCCCAGTTCTTTGTGTTGTAGGGTAAAGAGAGATAGACATGAAATGAACACTACTCTGCGGCTAAAAATTCCCTAAGGTTATGAGAGTTCTGAGATTTGAGAAGCAATCTGAGATGTAACAGAGAGTGTACAAAGGGAAAATTAAGATCCTTCAGAGCTATGTTTAAATCAGGACTGCCAACTAATTTAAAACAATCACTCTAAGAGGCAGAGATTTGTTCACCAACAAGCAATGCTTGTTGTTTCTTGGCAGAAATCCGAAGTAGCATCACAGCAAGGAGTCTGCCTTCTTTATATAGTGTATCTAGAACAACTGATATGGCACTCTTAGTAAAACACAATGCATTTAAAAGCAGTTAACTAATGCAACAATGCTGTCTTGTTTACTCAAATGGCTTGAACATCCATGCTTAGGATAATTATAGATGTTTAAGGGAATGGATATTCACTGTTAGGGGTGTATGTATGAACAAAATTTGTTTCCATAAGATTAAAATAACCATAATTTGAGCAATAAATGATCTGTGAATGTTATAATTCATTTTAAAAAGTAGGACCTGGCAAGTCAGAATTACTTAATGTCTTCAATAGGTAATGCAACATTCCGAATTCTTCAGTAACTTCTTTCCTAACCATAAAACTGTTCCTAACCAAAGTACTGTGTGAACGTATAATCAGAAATGTCTTAATCTAAAATCAATTCCAGACAATATTAAAATGGACTTTTGAGGACTTGTGGAATTTTTAAAATTAACTTTAATTAAAGCATATGCTCCACATTATCCTGCGGTGACAAAAATACTGGTAGCTTCTTGGCTAAAAGGAGGTACATTTACAGCATAATCCAAAATATGTTGTTTACTCAGAACTAAGCATCACTGTGGTGAAATCCTAAGTGCTATGTTTAGGATTGGAACCTTACGTCTTTAAAAAAGAAAAGGAAGAGAGATTTACTTTTATTTTTATTGTGAGCGCAGTGGTGCCTAAAGAGTCAAAAAGAGTACTCACATCCATTTTAAGTATTTTATATAGAACACAATAGTTAAAAATAAAGTACTGAATTTCCATCTACTTAAAACCCTCTGGTTTGTATCCAATGGTACCAGTCAGATGACAAGGTTTCCTTCAGCACAATTGGGAGGGATGCCATTTTTGGCAATCTGTTCCAAAGTGTTGGGGGACTCCAAAGCAGAATACAGGGGTGCAGAGGGGAAGAGGTGAACACTGGTTTCCTCTCATTCTGCTGAATCAATCCTTACCACCAGCTGGGTGACACAATTAGAAAAAAGCCCTTTGTAAATAGTGAAGCCCCGAACAATACACATTTCTAAACATACTTTGTAAGCGGTAGCTCCAGTTTTAATATAAGCTTCATTCTTTTTTCACAAAGTTCACCATGCAGGTATTGTTTAGGCAAGAAAACCCAATAGCATGCAACATACAGATGAGAGATCACCAATCTCTTTGGATCAATGAGTGTATTTGGGATTTTGAGAGAGAGCCCTTGGCATCATGCTCTCTAACTGCTTCACACACACCCCAAAGACAGAAAGAAAATGTGCTAGGGCATGCACATGCCCCTACACACAAACAGACAGACACACACACACACACACACACACACAGCTTTTCCATGAGATAAGGGTAAAAATCAGATCCAGTAGAATAATAGAGTCCCCTAAATTTCCATGACTTTACATAAGAGTTACCCCAGTACCACCATAAAATTAAAGCCAATATTGGATAGACTGAAGATTTAAAATCACTTCCCAGATCCAGTGCTTCCCTCTCATTCTGTTGAATGAAGCTTTACCACCAGCTGAGTGACACAATTAGAAATAGCCTGTAGATCTGAAAGAAAATGGTGTGAACACACCACTCTTCCTTCAGCTCTATGCACTTTTTTAAGGGTGGGGGCAGCATGGCTACCTTATAATGAAGAGGAGGAGGTGAAAGGATCTGCAGCCACCAGAAGTCCTCAAGCTTGCCATTATGCCCATGTAGATGGAAAACTTCACCACACTGAATACTCTAGAATACTCTGTTTACCCAAAATGAATGAGTTAATATCTTACGGCAGTTAAATATTTCCTTTGAAACCACAAATAGAGAATCTCTCTCAGCTTACAACGGTTACAACAGATTAAAGCACACCCTCTGCCAAGGCACTCACGTAACCGTACTTTTCATCAGCACACTTTTGTCCTGTATTTTTTTATCTTGTGAACCGCCCCGATATCATCGGATGAGGGACAGTATATAAATTTAATTATTATAATAAAATAAATATACAGGCAACCCCCCAATAGTGTGTGGGTTATATTCCGGGTCACCTTGCGCATCGGTGGAGAGCGCATCATCTTTCCCTGCTTCCCCCATATTTATTTACCTACTTTATTTATACTGCTGCCCCATAGCAGAAGTACTCTAGGAAGCCAGTGTAGTGTAGCGGTTAGAGTGTTGGACTAGGACCTGGGAAACCAGGGTTCAAATCCCCACTCAGTCATGAAGGTCACTGAGTAACCTTGGGCAAGTCACAGCCTCTGAACCTACCTCACAGGGTTGTTGTAGGAATTAACTGAAGTGGGGGTAAAGCATATATTTCTTGGAAGAAAGGTTGGGATATAAATGCAATAAATAAGCTATTCTGCTTAAGAAAGATGGAGGGGCCAGTCAGATGAAGATGTCAACTGCCAACCTGGCCTCTGGAGATCTCCATGTGGTAGCGATTAGACCCACACAAATTGCAAAACATGTCTGGTGCCTGGTTAGTTTTGAACACTGGGCACAGGCAGGTAGCATAGGTTCCGCAAGAATGGAGAGATGCTATGGAACACCTAAGTACTACAAGTACTCTAGCACATGGGTAGTCCCGGGGGCTGGTTCCGGCCCAATTGCCTTCTCAATCTGGCCTGCGGACGGTCTGGGAATCCACGTGTTTTTACATAAGTAGAATGTGTCCTTTTATTTAAAATGCATCTCTGGGTTATTTGTGGGGCCTGCCTGGTGTTTTTACATGAGTAGAATGTGTGCTTTTATTTAAAATGCATCTCTGAGTTATTTATGGCGCATAGGAATTCGTTCATTTCTCCCGCCCCCCCCCCAAAATAGTCCGGCCCACCACATGCTCTAAGGGATGGTGGACCGGCCCACGGCTGAAAAAGGTTGCTGACCCCTGCTCTAGCATCATCTGCTTTCTGCACAAGCTACAATTTCTAGACCATCTTCAAGGGCAACCCTGCATAGCACACACTATAATAATTGAGACAGAAGGTTATCAGAGTGTTCTAAACTATCACCCATCTGTGTCAAAGAACAGCCAATAGCTAGAACTAGGCTATCCTTGCCACAGAAACCACCTAAGCCTACAGTGCAGAGATGGATCCAGGAGAATCTCCAGACTATGAACTTGTTCTTTCAGGGGGAGTGCTACTCCATCTGCAGCAAGTCAAACACAAGAACTACCCAACAATGTCTCTGTCTTGTCCGAATTAAGCTTCTGTTCACTAGCTCTCATGCAGCCCATTACTGCCGCTAAACACCAGCTCAACATCAACATATCACTGAATATTATGTTAATAAAACTCAGTCCCAAACTCCCAATGATTCCACCCAATGGCCTATAGATGTTAAATAGCACTGGGGACAGAATTGAACCCTGCATCACAGCTGCCACAGATCCAAGCATGTCACTCTTATGGTTCTCTGAAAACAGCCCTGCAAGCAGGAACAGAACCACTGTATCATCATGTCACCAACCCATACAGCTGCTCCAGATGTATGCTATGGTTAATAGGATCAAATCTGCTAACAGATTAATGAGTGACCACAGGAAACCACTGCTATGTCTCTCCAAAAACACATCACCAACCACAACGACCAAAGCCATTGCAGTGCCAAACCAAGCCCTGAAGCTGTATTGAAATGGGTCAAGGAAATCTGCTTCATCAAAGTGTGTCCAAAGTGCCTGGCCACAACTCCCTCGAGTACCTTGTCCAAAGAGGAATACGGGGAACTGGGTGATAATTGCTCAAAACCTCAGGATCCAGGGAGCACCCCTTGAGGAGGTGAAGCACCACCACACATTTCAAAGTGCCTCGCAAAATGTGACTTTACCACTCCCTGGACTAACCTAATATTTCAGGTGCTATACAAAACATGAGTGTATCTTTTCTACCACCAAAACTCTCTAAATGTAGTTTATGTGCAAGAGCACATTCTTACTTCAGTTATTTCTCCCTTGAGAAATACTTTGTGATTCCCAATATTTCAACTTGTTCAAGAAGGACATTCTCTTTATGAAAAATACACAGGAAAATTGTGAAAAGCTTTTCTATCCCTGTAACTATGTCCACTCTAGGTCAGCGAAAATTGTGTCTCATCTCTTTTCTCAATAGAAAAGAAATAATAATATCACAGGATTCAGTGATGTCTTCTGTTATATTACATACATGCTAGATAGACTGCAAAGAGCTACTTTATGTGTAGTCAAGCATTTGGGACATACCCCACAGGACTTCTGACTTTCCTCATTAAGCAACAAACCTGTATATATCACCCAACACCAGCTGCTTTAGAAGCAACCCTCCATTTCTAAAGGTGTTCACTATGCAGAATGGGAAGCTGCTAAAGAAAAACAGGCTGAAAACCAACTTGAACATACAGAACTAGATATATGATTTCTTGGATCATTAAATATCAATACAGTGGTACCTCGGGTTACATATGCTTCAGGTTACAGACTCTGCTAACCCAGAAATAGTACCTCGGGTTAAGAACTTTGCTTCAGGATGAGAACAGAAATCGTGCTCCGGAGGCGCAACGGAAGCAGGAGGCCCCATTAGCTAAAGTGGTGCTTCAGGTTAAGAACAGTTTCAGGTTAAGAATGGACCTCCAGAACGAATTAAGTACTTAACCCGAGGTACCACTGTAGTTCAATATCAATAGTACCTTGTGTAACAACACAATGAAAATGCAATCAAATGAATGAAAGATCCCATACATATGGCAGTGGCCCATTTCTGACTAGCTGATCACACCCATGTGAATTGGATTCCACAGTAATTTATTCTCTGCATAGTATTGTCACAACTATTGCTATCTCTTACACAGCCTGACCTCCTGGTCTCATTTTCAAAAGAAGAGAATGTTCTCTCCTCTTTCTACTCAGGCTATGCATGTGTACTTAGGTGATGCATATGATGAACTGCAGCAGCTGAACCTGGCTCTTACCTATACATGTACCACAAAACTCTTCATTGTTTTTGCTGCAATACTACCTCTCTTCAAAAGTGTCAGCAAGGATAATCATAGACATTCTCAAAAACAAAAAACCGCGTATTTTAAGGTAAGAGTCTGATCTTGCTCCCAACCTGACATGCTAAGCCTTGCTTAGCTTTTTAAAAACAGCATTCCCTTAGAGCCCTAACTAGCAAAGAGCAAATATATATATATGATATGATTTAATAACCCACTAAAAAACTTTATGTAAACAAATACAGACTTTGTTTCCCCAGGAAGACTTAGTGGACAAATTCTATTAGTCTCAAGCCATCAACATTAGGTTCAGGAAGGAATCTTCCACTCCCAAATCAGAATGCTAGTATTCCTTTAATGCAGCTGTCTTCAGACTTCAGTACCCAGATGTTGGACTACAACTCCCATCATCCCCAATCATCAGATAAACTGGCTAGGGATTATGGTAGTTGCAGTTCAACAACATCTTGGGCACAAAGGTTGAAGAACCCTCCTGTATTGCACTACTGTCAGGCAATTAACAGTGCTAGATTGGGTCTGAATTCTTTAACGTATATTAATCCAATAGGTTTGCT
This sequence comes from Podarcis pityusensis, assembly GCF_964106645.2. NCBI lineage: Eukaryota > Metazoa > Chordata > Lepidosauria > Squamata > Lacertidae > Podarcis > Podarcis pityusensis. Next base: position 31,865,653 of record NC_138035.1, on the reverse strand, counting down.
TTTTTCATGGGGAAGTAATCTCAGTGATCAAGAAACAACAAAACAGGTTGTCTTTTGCCATCTGAGTTATATTAATGTTTCTTAAAATATCCTGGTTTAAAATAAAACCTAAATTTAAATACAGGCAATAGTAAGGTCTACATGTATTAACTTAAAACAGAATAATGACCATCCAAACAGATTAGGCTAAAGGTGGATATCTGCCTGAGGTTGACTGATACCCTGACCTGGTTCTCATATCGTATTAAACTATATTTTATAGTTTATTACTATGGCATAATGTGCTAATAAATGTGGCTGCACTTCATTCCTCTCCCTGTCCAGATGGGGAAAAGGCTAAGGTCTAGCTTCTCATGTTGGGCTCACTGTGTGGAGAAAACAATAAACCCTAAGCAGAAGTCAAATTTTGTTCTTTGTTTTACCACTCATGGTTTGTTTGGGGGGGTTTCCAGCAGCAAGGGAGGAGGGCAGCACCTATTATTTCAGTATCATGCATTAACAACTAAACCACAGGTCACTGGGGATATGCACATGCCTTACTCAGGCGTGTTTCAGCTTTTGAACACTGCTGTAAACCAAATGCAAACCAATGGTTTAATTTATGTGCTACATTTATTATACAAGTTTTCTACTGGATCCAGGCACACATCATCAGCAGTTATGATCGGCCTTCAAGTAAATGATCCTACTTAGTATTATTCCATGGATAGAATCACATTGAAATCCATCTCTTCTTAGATATCTGAGTGGCAAAACAAGATGTATTTAATTGTTACAGCAGCCAGCTAGTATGTATAGTCTTATCAAATGTCTCTTGAATTTAAATATTGTGGTTCTGTGGGTCTGCTCTTGTTCTCAGGGAAAGAGAATACCACCTTTTAGTGTTAACGTACATGCAACTACAAAGTAAGTTCTACTCAAAACAACAAGATAGCACAAAGTGCCTTTCTGGATTAGACCAGTATCTAGTCCAGCATCCTGTTTTCAAAGTGGCCAACCAGATGTCCATTGGAATCCCACAAGCATAACCGGAGTGCAACACCACTCTTCCCACTCGTGAGTCCCAGCAACAGGCATTCGGAGGTATACTGCCTCAGATGGTGGAGGAAAAACATAGATATTGTGGCTAGTAGTAGCCAATAGCCTTATTCACCACAATTATCTGATCCTCTTTCAAAGCATTCAGAGTTGGTGGCCATCACTACCTCCTGGGGGAACTAATTCCGCAGACTGTATTAAAATATTATGTGCTATGTGAAGAAGTACTTTCTCAGACCTTAACATTTCCATTTATGTTATTTTATTAACTTCTCTAAAGAGCCAGGTATGTTACAGCTGTTTAGGGATAGGGTGCTACTGCAACAGTTGCAGCTCCCTACTGGAATGTTTTGATGTTCCACTTTTGAATCCATCTATTTTCTTTCTTTCAGGATACAGTGGTACCTCGGGTTAAGAACTTAATTCGTTCTGGAAGTCCGTTCTTAAACTGAAACTGTTCTTAACCTGAAGCACCACTTTAGCTAATGGGGCCTCCCGCTGCGGCTGCACCGCTGCTGCGCGATTTCTGTTTTCATCCTGAAGCAAAGTTCTTAACCTGAGGTACTATTTCTGGGTTAGCGGAGTCTGTAACCTGAAGCATATGTAACCTGAGGCGTCTGTAACCCAAGGTACCACTGTACATGCAAAGACAATATATTTTCCTTACAATTTGGTGGTCAGCTACATTCAAGACATGAATCAAGTACTGGGACAACAACTAAAGTGGAAGGGTGTTATTTGGCCATTGATCTTTCTTCTATTCTTCCAAAACAAGAAATAGAGGATTGACAAGAACTTTATTCATCCAGCAAGATCAGACAATTTGCGATCCAATAAACATAGTCCCCATTTAAACCTTTCAGGTCCTTTGTAGTAAAGGTATTTATCAGCGTTTCTTCCAGAGTCTAGCATCTAATCATTGAGCTGTACCTTAGAACATCTTCTTTCCATTCAGTTTTTTGGGGGTATAATTTTTCTAACACTGGGAAGCAGTTTTCCTGAGAAAGTAATTCAAAAATTAATTTCAATATACGAAACATTTACAAAGAAAAAAAGCAAGTAGTTGTTTATTTGTTACAGCTTGAATAGCATTCCAAAACAAGATCACTGGAAATATATTGTGTGTTAATTCAGGGTAAGCACTGTACAATATGCATTAAACATAAAAGTGCATATTAGTCTTAAAAAGCAGCAAGTGTATGATCAACTAAAATTACAGGGACTAATAACATGCATATCAAGAACATAATATCATTATAGTTTTCCCACTGAAAGTTATTGGTTTATTCTAAAATAATAAAAAACTATCACTTACTTGTTAATCTTATGCCTGCATGAGTGATATGTAGAGGCGCTATTTCTCTCAAAGGAGAAAGTTAAGTATTTACTGCATCCTGCCAGTTAGGAAGTTAGTTTCGTCAACATGTCCCAACAGCTTTTCTATTTGAACCATTGCACAGCAGAGGATGTAAGCTCAATGTCTATTCCTGTTTCCAGGGAAACACTAGACCAAACACATCTTGACTAGCGCTTGCTTCTGCATAACCAAGCAAGAAAGGAAGGTCCCTATTGTTTGTTCCTTCACACAGATTTATATGGATTTGTTTCAAAAGCTAATATAACAAATCTTTTCCAAAGAAAGTGAACAAAACAATAACCCTAAAAAATCTCAACTTATTAATTCCACTCATTTAGTGTCCCAATCCATGCTCTAATTTTCACATTATACTCTGCATCAGAGCTTTTCAAACTTTTCATTTTGGTGATACACTTTTAAGACATGCATCATTTTGCAACGCAGTAATTCAGTTTTACTAGCAAATCAAAGGTTAAATAAACCCCTTTCTCAGCCCCAAGAGAAGCGTGGGAAGCATTCATACAACACACCTACACACTGCAGCCAAAACACCAACCTGTCGCGATACACAAATAATGTCACAACACAGTTTGGAAAGCTCTGCTCTACATGAAGCTGCCTTTCAAAATTGTTTTAAAACTGCAATTAGTTGTGAGTGCAGCAGCTAGACTACAAAATAGGACTGGGCATTACGAGTACAGAAAGTGAGATCTCCAACAAAATGTTCTAGCCCCTCTATTCCTCCTCTCACCCAGTTTTCTGCCCTCTTAAAAAAAATATCTAGCTTGCATTTGATAGGTAGGCAGAACTGTCAAACACCAGACATCACAATGGCCTGTGTATGGGGTGCTTTAAACCTCCAATAACCAGCTGACTGTCAGTGCTTACAGGAGTTCAAAGCAGCACTTTAAAGCCTTATCACCTGATTGTGAGGGCAACAAAATGCTTGTTAAGGTCCCTGACAGCTCTAATGATCAGCTGCTAATCAATGCTTGCAGACAAGCCTGCATAGTGCTTTGAAGCTGTACCTTCAAGTGTTACTCTGCAAGCCAAGACAATGGGAGCCCTTTCCAGTTTCCAACTATCAGCTGATAATCTGGGCTTCAAAACATCAGCAATCAGCAGATCACTGAACTAGCAAAGAGGTGCACATGGCATTACGCACAGCATTTTGCAGATGCTATCAGTGGTGCCTGCAAACCCTTCTTACAAAAACATGACTTTTCCTGCTCCACATCTGACATCATAAATGGAATCAAGTACAGGGCAGGTAGCTGTGGCTTGGCCCAAAATAGCCTCATGGGCCAAATAAGGAGGGCTGGTTGGCCTAATTAGTTCCCCACTGCTGATCTTGAATTAGTTGTTTACAGCTTATGACCATGGTACTTAAAGGGCTGTCTGTCTGTGTCACTTGTACATTAAGATCTTTCTACTAGGTGCCTTTTGTCTTTTGTAGCTGGCTACCAAGGAAAGGGTCTTCTCTGTGATAGTGCTCCAATTATGAAATATGCTCCCTTGGCATTTCATCTGCTTTGTTGTCATTTTACAGCCTGCCAAAGAATTCCCCACTCCCCACTTTTTAAATTTAAAAACTATTAGCAGGGATTATCTGATAAAATATTACTGTCCCCTCCCTTTACACTCTCTATCCCCACCCCACCCTGACTGAGAAGCATTTGCCTCAAGGCCAACAAATTGCCTTTATTTCAAAACTGCCAGTTTCTGAAGTTGACTTATTTAACAAAGTTTAGTTTTATGTTTAAAAATAGTTCTGTGTCCAGACAACACAAGAAGCTTCAGTTAACCAAAAGCTCAAGCTTCTGAACACCTCCTCAGCCCTGCAGTGAGAGGGGTGACATGTGATAGACTATGTTGACTGCTATTACTTAGCTTTGTTATTCTAATCTAGAAGGCATTTCCTACTGATGTTATCTGTTTGTAAACCACTTTAAGGATCTTCTTTGCTAAATTGCAAGTTAAAAATCGCCAGACTAAATGCATTCACTACATCTTAGCTGGAAATGCTTATGGCCACAATTTCCGAAAGCAACATAATCTTTCTACTCACCACCACAGTCATTTTGCAATTTGTAAATAAACATGGTAGGGCTCTTTAAAGGCACTGAAGGAAGTGTAGGTAACAGACAGGATAGTTAAGTCCCTGACTATTCTATGAAATGGTCATCTAATCTGCAGAGATAAAGCAGACAGACAGACAGAGGTCACAAGCAGTTTAATATAGCAGGTCGACCCTTTCCTGCAATATTAACCCTATAATCTGCTATGAAGATTAATGTGTGAGCTGGCATAGGAGATTTCCTGCACGCATTTGCATGTGCCCTATTTGTAAGAACTTCGTACATTTCAAAACAGAAAGCACCAAGTAAATTCCTTATTATTTAACAGAAAGATTTATTAGAAGACTATGATGTACTCATGTGTACCCCACATGCAGGGCATAACAGTATTGACGGAGAGCCAGGGCCATGCTTTTAGCCCTGCACATATTACCACTCCATTCTGGAAAAAAATATTATTTTCTTGACAAGAGTGGCAGACTCAATCTGGAAAACAAGGGAAAGAGGACTTGATTATCAAACCAATGTTTCATGCCTTAAACAGAGCAGCAACATGACATCTGTGAATAATGAGACTATACCAGGAGAGGGTATAGGGTATTTATGAATATGGCAGCAGCATATCTTAAAGATGTCTACTAAGTCCCATTTGAGAATGAGGGTTGATTCTACTATCGCCTCCTTAGCAACAACCCATGCAGGTAGAGCACTGGGACTAGGAGGATAGGATAGAATTTCAATGGTTGCTATTAAGAACATTTGAAACCACACCCCTCTCATCACTGAGCTTGAGAACAACTATTCAATGAAAGAGAAAGCATATATAAGTTATTTTTAACTATAGCAATTGAACAATGGAAAAAAGTTCCCTCATACTGTTGGATTTACAGTTCACCCAAGGTTGCCTTAGTCTGGTTTAGTCATGGGAGTAAAAAAGAAGCAATTCTAAAAAAAATCCAGAAAGCAGCATTTTAAAAAATGAAGAGCAGAAAATTTCAGAATTCATAAAAAAAGTATCCCAAAGCTTTAAACAGATTTAGAATCTGACCTGGAATATTTATTTGCCTTATGTTTAGTGAACAAAAGGTACGTAGCAATTTTTATGCCCTATAAACATCTAACATGTTTTCTTAGTCAAAAGTAGTCAAGACTGTAAAATATGATGAAACAGCCATTGGATCTTTGGATGAAGGGGGATATACAAATTTAACAACAGTAGCAACAACAACAACAACTCCTCACACTTAATGTAGTTTTGGCCACAATCTTGCAACACACCTCAAAATAAGTTTTACCTGAGCTCAACGGGATTTCCTGCTGAGTAAGGCTGCATGCATGGAATTACACTCATAGTCTGACCAATTCACTCTTACATTGCAGGATAGAGTGGAAGGAAAAAGCGGCTTTTGCTACCCAAACACCTGATTCATCCAGCCAGCGTAGGAGCAAATTTTTAAATGTTGTTTTATTTTGCTGGTGGTAAACTAGGGGGTCTGCAGGGTAACGCAACAGTAAAAGACGTGTCTTTTGCTATGTTCTATCCCACCAAACACCTGATTCACCCAGCAGCGCAGCGGGGGGTGGGGATGTGTCTTTTGCTACTGTGTTGCTGGGCAAATCAGGCATTTGGTGGGGGTAGCACTACAGAAAAAGTTGCATGTCTTTTCCTGCTGCTGTGCCCGGCAGACCAGCTGACTGCAACCAGTGGAGATGCTAGGTGCCAAGGGTGGCACCTGGACATCTGCATCCAGACACAAAAGGCTGGTTACCAGTTGCAAAATGTGACTGGAAACTGGCTAATTTCCAACGCTGCTAGGAGCTTGGAGGACAGCGCTTGTACGCCAAGCAGGGAAAGGGCCTAGACACAATACATGTGCCCATACATCTAAAATAGGTCACAATAGGACCATAGCAAGTTGCAAAATGTGCCTAGTCCTTGGGGAGTATTGAATGCTGCAGGGAAAGTAGCAATAAATTGCTCTATAGAAACACCACCACTTAGTAGAAATAGAAGGCACAGACTAGATTATGAAATGTCAGGGACAGGAAGATTTTAAAGCCATGATAGTGAAGGACAAAACCAAGAGATCTGGTGTACTCTGAAAAGCAGTAGTTGTGGAGAATCCACACACCTTTGTTCTTCCAAATTTTTGTGTCAAAGAACATGATGCCAGTCATGAAAAGGTAACAGAGCATTTTCACTATTTAGCACATAAAGCTAAATCCAGTTCACCTTCAATTATGTACTCTCAATGGAACAGCCATCAGAGCAAAAAGAAAAGCCAATTCTCCCAAGGATGATCGTTTAATGGTTATTAATCAACTCTTCCAACAGGATTCATAGTATTATTCAATATAGCACCAAAACACACACCAGTTTATATTTCAATTGCTTAATGTTGAATACTACTCCCATTATACATTTCTATAGGGTACATTCCAGTGGGAGTACAGAATGAAGTTATCAATTTCGTATCCTTTTTCATGTTGGAAAGTTGCATCCAATCAACCCAGCTGAAAACGAGGAGATGAACTAATAGGATGAGGGGAAGTCAAAGACCAATGAATACATTGTTTGCTATAAATATAGATGAACAGTTTTAATTGAGACTAAACTTTAAAATGCATTTAAATTTAAAAATAAACCTGGTGTGCAATGAAATCTCAATTCAATATATAGCAAAACATGTTAAAGCCTACACACTGATTAAGATCTAAATTCTGCTCTTTGACAAAACATAATAAAATACTTCTGTGGTTTAGTAAACCTCTCTCTCTCATTACATATGAACCAGGAAACTGTATTTTAAACTTGGACTTCAAACCAAGCTCTAAAACCAGACCCCATTTGTAGTTCAAGATTAATTCAGGTTCCCAGTTCATAAGTAATGAGAAAGTATGGCTTAACTAACCCCAAAGTCCCATTACAGATCACAAAGCAAAGGCAGGAGAATGTGGGCACATTTGTCCACAGTCTAATAACACAAGGATTTGGGCTATAGCCTCTTAAACTCAGTTACAGGTTGCTTTGCACTATAGGGCAATGGTTTTCAACCAGTGTGCCGTGGCACCCTGGGGTGCCTTGAATGATGGTCAGCAGTGTTAGAAACTGGGATAGAACAGCTAGGAGCCAAATGACTTCTGGGACCTGGGTTGTGGGAGGCAAGGGGAGAGGAGAGGAGGCAACACTTTTTATTTATTATTTTGATAAGCATGAATTAATGGCACCCAGACTTTCTGAGATGCTTGGAGAATCTTTAAGTGCAAAAATGTGCCTGGCGCCCTGCTAATTTTGAATCCTGATGGTTTGGGGTGCTGCGGGCAACACTGGCCACTGTCCCTCTTTCCTTACCTCCCTCCTCTGATGCCCACTTGCGTCTCTGCCTCCAAAGGCTTGCACAGCTGTTTATTGCAGCAGCCCTGGCCATAACCTCCACAGGTGAATGGTACCTCTCTTTGGGGTGGGGGGGCAGCTCAGAGACCAGGGCAGCAGCAGTGGCTGCCCAAAGGACTCCCAAGGAGAGGGGAGAGGAGGCTGGGGGAACACTCCACAAGGGAGTGTGTTAAAAAAAAAAAGGGTTGAGAGACCAGGCAAGCGGTGACATAACTGGGCTCCTGAGCCCCACAGGGGTGCCACAGAAAGATGTACCGTATTTTTCGCTCTATAACACGCACCCGACCATAACACGCACGTAGTTTTTAGAGGAGGAAAATCCGTAGGCATGCCACCCGTAGGCATTCCCTCCATAACACGCACAGACATTTCCCCTTACTTTCTAGGAGGAAAAAAGTGAGTGTTATGGTGCAAAAAATACGGTAGTTGGTTAAGGGAGCCATGGACTCAAAAATGTTGAAAACCTCTGCTATGAGGAGGAATGTTCAACTGAAGTGAAACATGATCAAGACAGTAAGTCAGAAGTCACTAAGCTTTTTGATTCCATTTGCAATCAGAAGAAACAGTTGTAGGTACCAACCAGCTCCTTTGAAATCTAATTTCAGGGGGGGATCCCTGTAGGCACCAGAGGAAGTCTCTGGGGTGCATATGCATCTGCAGGTACCATGTTGTTGGCCCCTGTATTTATTACAGGGAGTTTCCTATCAGACGAACAGCCACCTACTGAGTCCATATAAGTGATCTTGGAAATGTGGTTGAAATGGGTGAGCTGGAAAAGAACGGCAGCCATAGTAATAGCTAAAAGGTATCTCCCATGTTAGGGACGCAGGTGGCGCTGTGGGTTAAACCACAGAGCCTAGGACAGTTCGAATCCCTGTGACGGGGTTGCTCAGTCCCTGCTGCTGCCAATCTAGCAGTTCGAAAGCACGTCAAAGTGCAAGTAGATAAATAGGTACCGCTCTGGCGGGAAGGTAAACAGCATTTCTGTGTGCTGCTCTGGTTCTCCAGAAGCGGCTTAGTCATGCTGGCCACATGACCTGGAAGCTGTACACCGGCTCCCTCAGCCAATAAAGTGAGATGAGCGCCGCAACCCCAGAGTCAGTCACGACTGGACCTAATGGTCAGGGGTCCTTTATCTCCCATGTTCAGGGGCAGTACATAACAGAATGCCAATTGTGGGGGTAGCTGACAGCAGGAGAGCTATTGCTTTAACGCCATGTTTATGGTCTTCCCAATACATTAGACTAGACAGGCCTCTGGACTGAATAAGCAGGGCTATGTTCTTATTCTGTACTCCTGTTTTCTGCCCTTCACTACAAGAACTTACGAATACGATATGAATATTTACCATTAACCAGATAGCATGTACATTTAACCTTCCATCTCATTAAGAAATACATTGCCCGGTAAGCACTAGCCATTGCATGTCGAATGTTCTAAACACCTAGGGCCTTACACATGTTTATTCAGAATTCCATGTCCATATGTTTGCTGCTTCTATCCAAGGAAGTGATCCACACACAGACAAAGATACCGGTCCTCATTTCCTAAGCAAACATCATTCTCACTGCATGTGGCTGCATGACCAGAGATTTTCGATTGTGCTCTTAGACTGTATAAAGTCTTTGTTTTCTTGCAATTTACTTGTAATAGTAACCAGCATATTTGTTTAGAAAATGTGAATTTCAAAATGGTAGAGTCTTCTTTTCTAGATGATTTAAATTCAGTCACCTTAGCCATAGCTTTCTGCACCCCTCTCCCAGGAAACAGTTCAAATTAACCAAGTCTGTATGATGGCCTTCATGGCTCAAACAGTATCCATCATCTTTGCTGACTTCTAAAGACAGTGTTTCTTTTTCTTTTTAAATGGTTAATTCTATGCCCTTCTCTACATGATACAGAAATATGTGACACAGAAGCATGCCAGCTGCAATGCATACTTAATCAAGTTAACCCTCAAAACTGAGCCAAGGTTACTTTGTCTTAAGTAGGTCACCCACTTGCATACATGTGTGCACGCACACACAAGTACATAACAAGCTCAAGGAGGGAACAGACTCTCAATGGAACTAGGCTTGAAACAACATTGCTTAAAATACTGATAATTGTGTCATTAAGCTGTGTAAACTGGTTAAAAAACTGTTGAGATGCTTCAAGTTTTACTTGACTTGTGCTGTGTGCTGCAAGAAACATATTAAGTCAGTGAGGGCCATAAAGTCAGCTAAATGTTCTTGTAATTTATCAATTACAGAACTGAAATTCAGACTAGCTCCATCCTCTTGCTATAGAAATAAACATAATACAAACAGAACACAAGGCCTTTCAGAAAGAGGGAGAAAATACATGACAATCAAAATTCACATTGTCCTATTCAATTCTACCCCACAGAGAGGTGCATTACATCACATTCACACAATGCAGGGGGAAGGGCTTGCCCACAGAAAGCAAGATTTACAATGATCCCCCATTGCTGAACTGCTTCCTTTGGAGAGATGTGAAACACAGGGCTTAGTTTTAAAGGGAAAGAATTTTAAATCCATGTAAGATACTTTATCATCTTTAGTCTTCTCATGAGTTCTCATTTCAAACACATTAAATATGTAAAATCAAAGTACTTATTTCACATTCCACTGTTGTTTTTTAAAAATATTGGTGCCAACATTGCCAGATTTAAAACTTCCAGAAAGAAGAGGGGAAAGCCGCTAAAAGAAAGGATTCTAAAGCAGGAGACCATTTTCTCAACTGACATTAACTAGTAAGATTGCCTCTTCTCTTCTGAACTCTACATGCTATGTTTACAGAGCGCGACCATCTAGTTCCAATTGCAATCCAAATAAAATGCATCTGGTTGCAACGGAAAAGGGGGAGGGGATGCAGTCACACTGGGGGAGGGGGTGCACCCGCACGCAAGAGAATGTGCACTCCTATACATTATGCATGGTAGATTTTGAACGTAGGCATCTTCAAAAATCTCAAACTGCTTCAATACTAATTCGAAAGCCGTGTTTTAAAGAAACGTGCAAACACTGCTGTATTATTTTTGCCCTCTGAATCTCTTAAGAACTATAGGTTTATATAATATGCCAATCCTAGCAACAAGAATGCAAGACGATTTAATTTATGCTAATTTTTGCAGCAGATTTACAAGCCTCAAGTGTGTGTAGACGGCACTCTGAGAACCTTATGAAAAGAAAAGATTTAACACATAAAGCTGGTTTCTATGCAAAGGTATTTTAAACGCATTTAAAACCTCCCAAAATATGCCACGTATTTCTTTTAGATTTTTCTTTAAATCCTGGCAACTGCACTTGATCTAAGATCAAAGCGATTCACAGACGCTTACGCGAGACAAACGTCGTGCTGCAATTATCAGACGAAACCGTCAAACTAAACGCACCCCCTAAAAAAGAAAAAATCAATACGCGACAAAGAAAGATAGAACTACTACTAACCTCATAAAGTGCAACAGTGCTTAAATCCAGCAAGTTGAGGCATACAGGGTAAAAATGGAAGTTAAGAGATCTCAAAAATGATTTTGCTATATTTCTATGATTTCAATTTGAAATGTTCAAAAGCCAGCAGAGACTCCGTCGGCCATCTTGGCTTGAACTCCCTCTCTCCCTCGCTCGCGCGCGCGCGCACACAACACACTCCCTCTTCCTCGCTCTCCCCCTCCGTCTCTATAAAGGAAGCAGCTTTTTGTGACCTTCAAATAGAGGCAGGCCATGTGACTCGCGCACGCTGTCAATCAGGAAGGAGGGTGGAAAGCTAGAATCTTAAAGGAAACGCAGTTCTTTCATTCTCTCGCGCGCTCCCGTTTGTGAAAGCTGCAACAGCGCACGTTTTCTACTATTCCTCAAGTGTATAATCAACAGTATTACACATTCTAAAATAATAATCCCGTAAAATGCTGCAGTCCTTGTCGTCCGCCGTCTAGGACACATCGGAGGATGGATGGATAGACATCATTTTAAGCTTCTCAATTTCACTTTGCATTTCTCACCAATGCTTACCAACACCCAAAAATATATAAATCCACACGATACAATTAACTGGTAACAGCAATACCACCCCAAATAACATTGTTACTGTTATAATTTGTACCCCATCACTTCTGTCAGCTGCTCAATCAATAAAGGCAACAAACTCTGCGTGGTTAATAACTAAAAATCCAGCTTTTCAAACAAACTCAAAGAGTTACTCTTTGCAATTTAAAATTACCAACACTTTTATCAAAATCACTCTTCAATATTCAGATTCCAAATGTATGGAAAAAGGGATCAGATACTTTATGGCACTGCGATACAAGTCCTGTGACTGCAATATTATTCAATGTAGTCCTTACTCATTTGTATTCTTATAATTTAGTATATTCAGTAACTACTTATATATGAAGGCACACTATACTGCAAAATTTTATACAGTGCTGCACAAAATGGCTTAAATTGTGTCCTTTACTAATATAGTCTAAGAAGACATTTTGGCAAGGAAGTGGCATATACATGAATGGACATACATTTTATCCATTGTTCAGTAGCCTTTACACTTACTGCTATTACCAACCATAAAGGCTGAATATTCTATAGTCCATTTCAGTGCACAAAATACTTTTTTGAAATACTCATTAGTCATCACAACTCCCCTGTGATAGGCTAGGCTGAAATATAGTGACTTGCCAGAAGCCACTAGTGAGCTGCATGGTGGAATGAGTCTATGTTTCAAGTCAAAAGCAAGCTCTACATAACATGAGATAATTAATGGAACCCAGCCTTCAGTATAAATATTTCTAGAGTGGTTTACAAAATTAAAAATGAAAACTGTGAAGTCATAATACAAAATATAAAATCAAACTTAAACTATCTCAAAAATTAGAAGCCTGGGAAAATGTGAATCTTTAATCAGACACTCAAATGACAGAGTGGGTGTCCAGCAAGCTTCCCTGGGGGGAAAGAGCGTAAGAAGAGCCCTGCTGGATCAGGCCAAAGGCCCCTGTAGTTCAGCACTTTGTTCCCAGTGCACAGCCAGATGCCCACAGGAAGACTGCATGCATGTCTTGAGGGTAACAGCAGTCCTTCCACCCATTACAATTTCCAGCAAGTAGTATTCAGAGATAAGAGTACAGTACTACAAGCAGAGGATCTCAAATGTGAAGGTCCTGTCCCATGTTTAGGAAAGGAATAGAAGATGCAATTGCCAATATGACAATGCCAGTATACAAATTTTTGGTGTGACTGCATCTGGAATGCTGTGTGCAGGTCCAGCCATCTTGCCTCAAAAAGGATATTCAGAGCTGGAAAAGGGTAACAAAAATGATCAAGGGGATGCAGCAACTCCCATATCAGTACAGGCTGCAGTGTTGGGACTTTTAGTTTAGAGAAAATGTGACATGACAGAAGTTTATAAAATTATGCATTGCATGAAAGAAACAGAGAAAAGTTTTCTCCCTCTAACACTAGAAATGAGGGACATCAATAACGCTGAACATTGGAAGATTCAGGAAAGGTGAAAGAACTTCTTCATGCAGCATATAGTTACCATGCGTAGGCAAACTAAGGCCCGGGGGCTGGATCCGGCCCATTTGCCTTCTAAATCCGGCCCGCGGATGGTCCGGGAATCCGCGTGTTTTTACATGAGAAGAATGTATCTTTTTATTTAACATGCATCTCTGGGTTATTGGGGGGGGGGCTGTCTGGTGTTTTTACATGAGTAGAATGTGTGCTTTTATTTAGAATGCATCTCTGGGTTATTTGTAGGACATAGGAATTTGTTTATTCCCCCCCCCAAAAAAAAATATAGTCTGCCCCCCCCAGAAGGTCTGAGGGACAGTGGACCAGCCCCCTGCTGAATAAGTTTCCTGACCCTTGAGTTAAACTATGGAACTTGCATCTACAGGAGGCAGTGAAAGCCATCAACTTGGATGGCTTTAAAAGAGGGTTAGACAAATTTATGGAATAAAAAATTAATAGCCATGAAGGCTACGTTCTCTCCATGATATGGTGGACCAAATGAACATGGACTAGAAGATTTAGCTTCAAATCCCTTTTCAGCCATGAAACTCAGGACTACCTCTCCCCCTGGCCCTATGACAAACAGGAAGGCACTAACAACAGGAAGAAATAGGGAGGAGACTTCCATGTGCACAGGAAAGCAGTAAGCCCAAAAAGTTTAAGCGTAAACCTTGCTTTGGAGGCACTCCTGAATAACAGTTATCAACCTAGTTTGTAAACCACTGTTGCCACAATAGTGCAAGCTGCAACAATGGTTTACAGAAAAAGTTGAGAATTATTATGAAATATGTTTGCCCTAACACATTTTTAACTGTGCTCCTGAAGGTCTCCTCCCTATCTCTTCCAGACAGTATCTGAAGCCTATTCCATTCCACAGGACTTTTATATGGTGTGTGTGAAAGCTCTATTAGTAAATAGCAAAAACGTAATGCACCACACATACCTGCAAATGCTTCTAAATTTGCACCATATCCAGAAATTGACAACTACTTCAAAGTGTGAAATAGTTCATTAACAATCCTGTTCCATAAAAAACACCTTTCTTAGCTCCAGAAGGATAACACATTTTCTGTATTGTTTTTTAAAACCTACCTTGAGGAAATGCTTTCCACTCCCCTTACTCCAAAATAGTGGTTGGTCTGTTTGAAGACCAACTGGGAAAAATACAAATGCAACATTAGAACCAATTTAAATAAGCAGTGAGCAAGCTTTCCACTTCATCAGAACTCTTTTTCAGGCTGTATAAATTAAAGATAATTGTTACTTGTCATTTAAAAATCAGCTCAATGTACTAAATTAAACTTGTAGGAGATGCAGGGGAGGAAGTTGTTGCAAGATACTTTCTACCCCAGGAGCTTAGGGCATTAAAGATCAAAGCCAGCACTTTGAAATGTGCCAGGACAACTAGAAATGCATTACCGAATTTTGCGCCCCATAGGACGCACTGGCCCATAGGACGCACCTAGTTTTTTGGGGGGGAAATAAAGGGGGAAAAAATTATTTCTTCCCCAGGTGCGGGGCTGGAAGAACCAGATTGGGGAACAGCGGGAAGGCGCGCTCCGCCTCCCCGCTGTCCCCCGAGCTTGTGGGGCTGGCGATGGGGAGAAGTGCGCTGAGCCCGGGACTGCAGGCAGCTCTGCGCAGCCATCGGGAGCTGGTCTCCCGAGGGTTGCGCAGAACTTCCTGAAGCCTGGAGAGCGAGAGGGGTCAGTGCGCACCGACCCCTCTCGCTCTCCAGGCTTCAGCGAAAGCCTGCATTTGCCCCATAGGACGCACACACATTTCCCCTTCATTTTTGGAGGGGAAAAAGTGCATGCTATAGGGCGAAAAATACGGTAATATGTTTCCAGCAACGTATCACAGTTAGCAGGTCTATTGTCAAGTTCTATGTCATCTGAACCTTCAACAGGCTCCAAAGCAAAAATATGCAGCATATCATTATCAATCTGAAGAAGCCTGTTCCTCCAAATGCTTTGCACTACAGTCCCCATGATCTCTATGCTAGTTGAGGCTACTTTGAGATAAGGCCACAAAGATGAAGCATATAGATTAAATATGGATCTGCATCTGTTGTACTACAACACCCCAAAAGACTACAGGCTATTTGTAGAGAAGGCTATTAAATAGCTTTTATATATTAAAAACATAAAATACAGTAGTAATCTAGCTCAGCCCAGTCAAGAGGCACATAAAAATCTGAACCTGGCTAGACCAAAAAGAAAGGTTTCACCACTAATTAGGGCAACGGAGTGATTCTCACAGATATATACACCCAACCCTAAACTGCAAAAGCTAAATAACAAACAGTGGCAAACTGCCACAGCACCACCAGCAGGATGGGCAGGGATCACTGTGGTGTCAGCCCAGCATGGGAAACTATAAGTGTTGCTGCTTTGGAGCTTTCTTTCACTATATGTTTTTAACAGGGACCATTTCACTTTTCATACTGTAGTTCCTCCAACTTTAGAAAAATAAATGCATTTTCACCCTCTAAAAAGTCTTCCCTCTCCCACATCTTTCTATCTTTCTTTCTATGTATGTATATATGTATGTATGTACATACAAAAAGCAACCTACAAAGTGAGAATACACAACAATGTACTAGGCACCAATAAATACAATGCTAGAACAGCCACAGAATCTTGAAGAAACATATCAGAATACAAGAGAAGATTTCAAAGGTTGTGACCCAAAATAAAATAAAGCAAATATATCTATGAAGGGATCTCCAAAGTGTAGGTACTGTTACAAGAAACAGTTTAAATTAAAGTGTAGCTGGCAATTAGCTTATCACCAATGTGAGAATGGCAGGGGAGGGAGGAGACAAGGAACAGCAAAGGAAAGATGAAACCATCACATTTTTACAGAAACTGAAAACAAATGTTTAGTTATTGGTTGGTGTGGGCAGCATATAAACACAGAATGCTCCTCTATGAGTCAGTTTCCATGGATTTTGGCTTGGGTTGTAACTGTGTAGGCCAAGCTTGCTACTTATGAGTAAACAGTACGGTATGCAGACCTTTACAACTAAACTCTGCCTCATCATTTTATATGATGCAGTTACACTGTGGGTTGTTCACACACAATTCTGCATTTCAGGACCAAAAGGAACACTTGTCCACTACAAGAACTACAATAGTTGCATGATATTTCCTTTCACACAAAAAAAGCAGCTCTGTGATGAAAGTGGCTATGCAAATAAAGCATCTGTTTTAGTTTGTGTATTATTATCTGCTCCTTCTAGAAAGTCTAATCAGCATCAGAATCCTGAGCAGGCCTAAAGCAACTGAGCCAGAGGAGCTTTGCAACTAGACTATTGGTTATGAGTATCGGAGCAATGTCAAACTTAGCAAGTTTGAAGATCATTACATGTGCCCTAAACAGTCAAAATTCAATCAATGGATATTCAGATTTAGATTATGAAAAAGTACTGTGGTACTTAGTTCATGCAGACAAACCTTCACATACAATAATCGATGAAAGTGAGATAGAGAGAGAGAGATGCCTTCCTTCTACGCTAGCCACAGTTTTGGGAATCCTTATTAAAAATACCATAAAAACAAACAGAACGTGTCCCAGGTATAGCAAACACCACTGCAAGTTTAGATAACTAGGGACATTAAATCTGGTTTATCATCTGTAATAACTATAAACAAAAAAACTCACTAATAAATGATAAACCAATTCTTTGTATATGCAAGCTCTGAACTTTATCAGAAGTAAATTATATATGGAAGCTAAGAATGTATGGTATTTTACCGCTGTAAACCACTGATGGCTCCAAACAATGAGAGCTTGAATTTTACAAAAAAAGTTATTTCTTAAAAACTAGAGCCTTTTTTCAAGTTTAAACACACAATCCTTCCTACCATTGGGATTGGAATCATTTTGTAGCCATTTGGAAGTTCTTAGATCTACCCCCACCCACCTCAAAACAGCAACTACTACCTGAAAACCTATTTTTAATTAACTGAAACAACTTCATACATCTTGGAACTATTCATCCTAAACCTCTTGAACTGATGACTCATTGCATGAAGCTTTGATTCCAAATACGAGGCAATTATCTAGTAGTCATCAGCTGGCAGTAACCAACTCAAGAGTATGGTACATAGAGGAACAGAATGAATAAGGGTCAGAGAGGAATAGAATGGTTAAAAACAGAACAGAACTACCTATTTTAGTCGGACACGACGAAACGACTAAACAACAACAACAACTGGGGAAAATCCAAGGCTCTTTCCTGCAGCACTTCTGATTTTGTTAGCCATATATGACTCAAAAGGAAAAGCACATTGCAGCTCAATATGTCTACAGTGGTACCTCGGGTTAAGTATTTAATTCGTTCCGGAGGTCCGTTCTTAACCTGAAGCTGTTCTTAACCTGAAGCACCACTTTAGCTAATGGGGCCTCCTGCTGCCGCCGGAGCGCGATTTCTGTTCTCATCCTGAAGCAAAGTTCTTAACCCGAGGTACTATTTCTGGGTTAGTGGAGTCTGTAACCTGAAGCGTATGTAACCCAAGGTACCACTGTAATGCCTTAGTAAGCACTACACCAGAGAAGTGAGAATGAAAGGTACGGGCATCTGTATGTTTGTGAGTGAAAGGGATGCGTGCACGCTTGCATGAGTGAACTTTGGTAAGTTGAGCGAAATACATCACATCAGTGCCAGCCAAACTAGACCATCCCTCTTCCATTAGAACATTCTAATCAGACTATACATCTACATCATCATCATCATCCAAAACCTTGGCTCTTTCACTCATTATATCAACAACACACATTACCCCTCCCCCAAAAAGGGATAACAAGAATTACTTAGGAGTTCCCTGCAGCATGGACATGTTATCATGTTTTGCACAAAAAACATTTTAGTATTCAATTCAAGGACATGATAAAAGCAATGCATGGGTGTGCTACATTAATTGTTTTCACAAGATACCATTGCAAGCCCCCAATTTTGTTTTCATTTGTTTTAGCTACACTAGCCTTCTAAATAACTAGACATTTACACACAAATTCTTACTAACATAGTGTGGCATGGCAGTTACCAGGTCACTTGACAGTGTACTGAGGTATCACAGCTGATTAATGAGCTTCCTTATAATAGTTACTGTTTATGTGATGTTTCTCTTGCCTCCATTGAGACAGAAGGAATAACCACCTGCGTGAACCTATATAAAAAGGTCTGGACATCATGAATCCTATTTTTTCTTCTGCTTCAAAAGCTCATGAAGGGACTATTTTAGTAAATGACTGTTGCCGCTTCTAGATAAAGGGGCTATCATTTGAATGCCTACTTCATTTGTACAGTCACAATCAAGAGCTTGTATTTACACATTTACTTCAAAAGCAAATGCTTTGATGGGAAATGGAATTTCAGGTAAAATACAGTACTCTTTCTGCATGACATGGAAAAGCTCAAAAGCAGTATTATTATTATTATTAATAATATGCCCCACCCATCTGGCTGGGTTTCCCCAGTATCTGAAGGGAGCCCTGTATAGGGAAGCTTTTTAAGGTTAAATGTTTTATTATGCTTTTATATATGTTGGAAGCCACTCAGAGTAACCCAGTCAACCCAGTATGTTGGAAGCCACCCAGGGTACAAATAAATTATTATTATTATTGTCTTTCATTCTTTAAAAAAATACCAAGAGAAATCAGTCCAATAATTGCCCACAAAGACTACCTCCATGCTGTGCTGTTATTCTACTTACCTCAAAGCTCAGTATGATACAGAATGCAGTTCCACACAGAGACAAATCATGGGTCAGCATGTGATGACCTCAACATTTTCCTGCACTGTATCACTTCAGCTGTGGGACAAGGAAGTCCTAGGTACTAATCGGTCTAACCTTATAACTCACATGATAGCTTTGAGCAAGTTAGTAAGATGTTGCTGGATGCTACTCCCCACACATGCATGCAGTTCACATGCTTCCTCGCTCAGTTCCCTCACAACATGTAGAAGTGAACATCAAAACCATAGCCATTGCACAGAGGTCACTCCTAACCCTGAATACTGAAACCATTGTTTCCCCAGCAGAGGAAAACAAACATCTAAACAGCCTTATTCGGTGGCCTAATTTATGTAAAAGGATTGTTAATTTCACTGTCATTAAAGAGTTCATTATACAAAATAAACCACAGTCTTATAGAAATGATTAACAGCGCAGACCCCAGCTTCTAATCCAAACTTAAAACCCATCTTCCAATGCAACCCATATATATATATATATATATATATATATATATATATATATATACACCTTGTAATTTTAAGAGTAAAAGTAAAAATCTTGATTTAGGGCTATCATCTTTGCTCCTTTGCTCATGTTCTTTTTTTCTTTTTGCAAGAAGGAGGAGTAAGAATTGAGGAAACAAAAATAGTAATGCAACTGCTGATGCAACTTAATTCAGTCACCAAGAGTCAGAAATGGAGAGAAATCCTCCAGTTCAAAACTAATGACATAACCAGCTTTCTCCCAATCTGATGCCTTTCAAGTGGTAGGACGCCCAACTCCTATCAGACACAACCAGCATGGCCAATGGTCATGATAGGAGCTGTAGTCTAAAACATATGAAGAGCACAAGGATGGGGAAAGGCTGATGGAGGCCATGCGTACTCAAGTCTCCGCATTGCCTCATTATACAATTCCAGGTGCTATTTTAAAGTATGACTATGAAAGTAGGAGAGATAGAAAATTATGAAAGGCTACATTAGATAGTCATGTACATCCTAAGAATTACATTTATTAACTCTCCTGAAACCTTAAAAAAGCACATTCGTGTTATTCCTGCACAACTTTAGACTGCTGCAACGTAAGAGTGGAATCCACTGCAGACAACCAAACAAATTTAAGGGCATTTTTAAACAGGCGTGTATTTTACTATTTTCTGCCAAATTTGTAATGAGTGCTCTATGTCCCATCCAGAAGTTCCTGCTCCTTAGACTTTATCCAAAAAAACAGAACAACTGTCATACTTTAATGGCAAATAGTAAAAAAAACCACTGCTATCAGCAAAAAGTAGGAGACCTTAAAAGATAAAGTTACACATACTAGTTGAAGTTTTGTCTATTATAAAATATCCTCAATTTCAAAGCCCAAGGGTTTCTGAGAGTGCAATTCCATAGCCTCTGGGAGCCATAGGATATTGTATTGCACCAAGGAGGACCACTCTTGGAGGACCACTCTTGGGAGTCTCTTAGTGAGACTGTGGAAACTCTGCAGCCAGCACACAACAGCAGTAAAAGGGAAAGGGTGTCTGTATGGGAAGCCCTCCCACCCCCCAACACACCCCTGGGATGGAAAAGCATGCCAGTCCTAAAGCTGGTTGGTGTCCTTGTTTTCCCTCCATCTTCCCACAACTTCTGTGCTAACCAAAGATCAGTAGGCCTTTGGATTATCTTCTACCACAGATTCTTCCTTCCCTGGCACCAGTAGATTTTTTTTTTTGTCATGAGTAGAAGTAGCCCAAAACAGAGTTCTCTTAAAACAAAAAAATAAAAATGCAGGAGATACAGAAGTCTTAAGCAAATCAGGAGTATGGATTCTTCATACCCAGCTCTTTTTCCAGTACCCACACAGTTCTTAACTAGTGAAATTGTGTGTGTATAATATAATATAATATAATATAATATAATATAATATCACCATGAATAGCAGCATGTATTTTACTGAAGCTGCTGGAAAATATAGGGAAAAAGTAGAACTGCAGATAGCATTGTTTGGAAATGTATCAGAAAACTGTAACACCACAAGAAGCAAATATTGTATTGAGTCTGGTTTCAATTTCAGTAGTGTGTAGGAAATCATAGGTTTCAGTCGTATTACCATGAGAGAAGAGGATATTCTTTTAAAAATGTTTAAATGAATTGAATACATTTTAATCATTAAATAGAGCTGGTGAGATAAATGGAGATAACCTTTTCCACTGACCATGCCTGCTAGTGCTGGCAGGAGTTGGAACCCAACAGGTTCCCTTATCCCTGAGCTAGACCCACCTCACTGCTGGCGCAAAGCCCCAGAGAAGTTGTCCATGAGGGAATGTGGTCCTCTGACTGGAACAGGTTACCCATCCATAAGCATATAAAAGAATATGTTTATTACCTGTAAACCCACCCTCTCTTTTGGGGTGAGAATCAGTAATACTGAAGAACATTCAAAGTGTGGTAGAAGAGGGATAGAACAGAGATAGAAGAGTGAATATCATACAAGAATGGGGGGGGGGAAACACTGAGAGGGAAAAGGGCAGCAGTGCACTGTTGGGAGGGGTAGAGTGCAGAGACAAGGACGTTGGACAGCTCAAAGGGTTGAGGGCTAGAAAGTTCAATCTGCATGCCTACGAGGGAGGAAAAAGAAGACAGGGTACAGAAGTTGAGTAGCTGGAAGGGGACAGAAGACCGTGTGGAATGAGAACTAGGAATCTAAGAACAATGGGTGGAGGAATAAAAGGCTAATGCATCCATCAATGCAACCACATACCTTCTTGTGGTACTGCAGAAACTGTAAAATCAGAGCGCACTGCCAAAAATAATTCACTATGCTACCATACCGGAATACATGTTAATGTCTGGGCATATTAGAAGTGAAAAATCCAAATTTACCTTTGAAAGGTAAGGCTCACATTTGAAAAAGGATACTTTCTAAGATAAACATCATAAACTTAATAGGGAGGCCCTACCTTGCATACTGCTGTGATTTCTCTAGCAAAGTGATGTAAAGTTGCACACACCACTAGCAATATGTTATGTTCTCCAGGAAAGGCCACCCTACACTTGTCAATTCAAAAGTAAGTTCTACTGGGAGGTATTTAATGTAGCACTATGACAATCATTCCATCAGCCCAAGCATTTCAGCTTGCCAGACAGAACGATCCCTCTTCTCCTCTCTTCCCTGTGCTATTCTGGGGGTTCTTTCAACACACACACCAAAGCCAATGTGGGGGGGGGGGGAATGCACTGCCCTAGCAGGTCCTTGTCTGGGTTTCCATGAATGTGGCTCATTAGTTGAACCTGGCACACTGTGTTCAATTGGGCTTACTCCCTAGTAAGTGTGTTTAGGATTATAATCCTTATTTTAGCCACTTAAGATTTAATCGTAAAACAACAAAACTGTGAATATGTTAAAAAGGAAGCAATGCTTCAGACACATTTATCCTGCATGTTTTGTATAATTTACTGATTAAGGCCCTTTTTAAATAAACATGACTCACTGTTTGTTTTCTTCACCAGGAGGTGGAGTCTTGCCATGCCCTTCCATTACAAAATCCTCATGTTCCATCTGCGAAGGCAAGCATTGCAGGTCAGCATTGATGGAGCAAAATACATTTTGTCCAAAGTGGCCCTTTTCCCTATCAGAATTTATCACCAGTTTCCACTGTTAGCTCTAACCAAGAGATTGCCATTTGAAGTTTAACAAATGCACACCCCATGGTCATATTGCCACTCTCATGGTTATCACTCATAGTTACAATAAGCCAAAACATGAAGAAGAAAGTTTTATATGTTGAAACATGAAATGAGTAAATATGGGACCTAGATTCTTTACTTTTTCATATAAGGGCTTCCATATTTTTATTCTGCATAAGTTGTATAAGTTGATTATATACATTGAGATGTGTTTTTCTTTATTAAAAATCAACATTTGTCTGACCATTCTAAATTTGGTATAGAGAATTCTCCTCAGTGAAGAGTCTGAATTTCCCAAACTTAATTGGACACAATAGCCAGATGAGTATCATTTAAACATTGGGGACAGAAGGA
Organism: Podarcis pityusensis; assembly: GCF_964106645.2. Lineage (NCBI taxonomy): Eukaryota > Metazoa > Chordata > Lepidosauria > Squamata > Lacertidae > Podarcis > Podarcis pityusensis. The sequence goes on along the minus strand of NC_138035.1, from coordinate 31,842,510 downwards.
TTCTTTCCTCTAAGAATAACCCATCTTCTTTTAAGAAGGCTTTAACATCTGCCAAAGCGACTGATGCTTTCAAAACTTTAAATGTGTTATTAAGGCTTGCCTTTCATTTAGAATTTAAAGTCCATTGTGGACTTTCCATCTCCCATTCTATACATCTATATTACGCATGCTCGGTGGCAACAGTCATTATGGGTGGAGGAGTGGGTGTCAGGAAATTTGATTCACACTGATATGGCCAAGGTACTGTGTCACCCCAGGAGAGATTAAAATGTTGCTGTCATTCCCTCCCCTCATACATAGATTAGAAAGATGCTCAAGTATGAATAGTGAGGGTTTAACAAACCTTGATTTGGGGACACAGGCAGAGACTGAAAGCATATGGGAAAGCAGAGGCTGGGCAACAGTGTGAGGAGAAGCTAGTGGGGAAAGAAAAATATGGACGTGGAAATGGTCTCTTGTGAAAGGGTGAATTTTTGACACTATTTTTGCAAATAATTCGCAGAACTTCCACAACTTATGATGTGGCTGAAGGCCACATCCTGCCCTGGCCTCCAATGTCTAGTTCTCACTGAGATGGCAAACCTGTGTCTGGTATACATCACTTCAGACTGCAAATAAAGACTCAAATAACTGAATGCTTCTCCAAACAAACAAAATTTCCTGTGGGTAAGAAACTAGCTAGAAACCTTAGCACTAGCATTATATAGAGCTACAGGAGTAGCTGCATAATTAAGGCATTTCACATTTTCTAGTAAACTACCAAATCTTTTCCTTATGAAAACTGAGATTGGTCACATCACTATTTTTTTTAATCATGGGGCATCTCTTTGGTGATGAGTGCGTACTACCCAAATTCCAGAGATTAGATGAAAAATGGCTGAAATACAGTACACCAGCTAAAAAAAAACTGGAACATTACCAATCACTTGGGTGTGACTACCAGTTTGTTTTTGCAGGTTAAGAAACAATGTTTTAATTTAACTGTTAGGAAACCTAGATGACTCTAGGTCCCTTCCAATTCTATGATTCCAAGTCTCCATCCCACAATGTTTTCTCCCTCCACAGTTAGTGTTACATGTTCTGCAATCTTATTAAGTATGAATAGAAAGAATTAAGATTGTAAACTCTGGCTTCCAACTAATCATGACTAGAACTGGCTTCAGTGCATCTGGTTATAGACAAGAGATTATGCAGCATTACGCTTGCACTGGACCATGTATTTGTTCACAGATTTGTAACTGTGTGCTTAAGTATTTGATAGGGTCTGCTTTCAGAATAGACATGATGCAGGGATAGGCAAAGAGGTGTCCTGCAGATGTTGTTTGACTTCCAACTCCCATTAGCCCCAGTCAGCATGGTATGATACGAATTGTACTCATCAACATCTGGAGGGCATCATGTTGGCTACTCCAGTGACTTAAAAGATTTAAAGTATTTTTCTTCTTGGTTGTTTCTGAAGCTATTTACATGTGCCGCCTCTAGGGCTGGGTAGTATGATGTCCAATACTCCTGTACAAGTTATTAGAATTCCAAAATTCAGTTCTCTAGCAAACCGGGCCATATATTTCAGCTTTTTACCCTGTCCAGAAGTACCTTAACAGTGGTGTTGCTAGATACTTAAAAGACTAAGGGAACAGGTCCATGACTCATGTGCATAAAGTATTATGCTAATTTATATGCTTAGATGCAAATTTAGGCGGACTTTCAAATGGGAAAAAACTCTTACTCTTGAGGTCACCAAATGTTTTGCACTAGTGGGTACACTCTGAATTTTTAGAGAGTTGGGGGACCATTCACAAAATGGTTGCAATGGGGAGCATATTATAACACAAAATTACAGAAACAACCATCCCTGACGATTTTATTCCATGTCCTGCTGGTTCTGAATACTGAGAACGAACACACACACAGAGATGCTGCTGCTGCATAACAACAGGGAGCATTACTCAGTACCAGGAAAAATATACAAGGTAGCTACACCTCTCTCATTTCAAATAAATCACTTTACCCATAACTTACTTTCTAGGAAGGCTACAGAATTACTTTTTAAAAAAGAAGGAGGTATGATGGCCATCTTCAAATATATAAAGGGATATCACATGGAAGATAGAGCAAGCTTGTTTTCTCCTGCTACTGAGGGCACAACACAAACCAATGGCTTCAAGGTACAAGAAAGGAGATTCCTAGATAACATCAGGAAGAACTTTCTGACAGTAAGATCTGTTCAACAGTGGAATGTGGTGGACTCTCCTTCCTTGGAGGTTTGTAAGCAGAAGTTGGATGGCCATCTGTCTTGGATGCTTTAGTTGACTCTTAATCACAGGGTTGTAGGTTCAAGCCCCATTGGGCAAAATATTCTTGCATTGCAGGAGGTTGAACTAAATGACCCTCAGGGTCCCTTCCACCTCTACAATTCTATAATTAAGACATACATGGTAAAAAAAGTCACCAGTTATGGGGTACATGAGGGCATACAATTAAAGAATAAAACTAAAGAATTACTGGAAATAAGGGTTAACAATATTTCTTGGTCTTCAAGCCATACATGATTCATAACAGGCACCTCCTTTTCTGATCCAAGTAGACTAATAAATTCTACAAATCCCTTACCTTTTAAAATTTCACCAACTATTTACTCTCTGTATTTCTCTAACCGCTTCAGCCCAATGGCATTGCCAGAATTCTTAAAACTCAGGAGCCTCTGCTTTAAGTATGAGCCTAACACCTTGCTGGGCTTTAGAGATAAGCTCTTATCATCTCCAGACATCCACTGATTGGTTGTGCAACATGAGTTGGCCAATTTTAAACTCCTGTCTTGCATAACCAATAGGAAGACTGTCATTACTTGCTGCTTTACAAATGTTAGAATCTAATTTATCTGAATTCACTTTAAAAACTTATTATAAAGATGAAAGAAATCTGCCATAGGTCAAAGAATAAATTAAGAGTACAAATGTGGCTGTATGACTATTATCTCAAGGGGTAATGCAGCATATGAAATACACCATATCAGCTTTTTCTTTTAAAAAGTATTTTATTTTTCTGTGTAAGTTGCTTTGAACACCAAAGAGTAAGAAGTCTAAAATTTCAAAATGGGCTACTTCCCTTCACTTACATGGGTATAAATTATTTTGTGTACACCAGTACTGCATTGCTTTACGCTTTTAATAGCAAACCATGGTCTGGCTAATTACTCTTCTCCCACCTTGCATTCTTCAATTCACTCACTTACTTCTTTGTAGAAACAGGCAAAGTTTTGAGTTCTGCAAGCCATAGTTTATCTACATTCAAACTATGGCTTTCAGTTCTGTTTGCAGTTAAATTGTCTTCCCAGTTTAAGATACAATGATTTATGCAAAGATGTGTACTTAGGTTGCCCCCTCACAAGAGGAGGATACAGTGCACAAACCTGACACTTGGGCACAAAAGTGGCAGAAATTATCACTTCCCTTACATGTGAAAAGAACCATAAAGTGCAACCAAGTTTTAAAAGTCTCTACGCATCAGATGAAGGACCATGGGCAAGTACAGTATTCACTCAACTTTCCTATCCAACAAATAGTATTCATTTACTTCAGGAATGTGCACATCTACACAGACCACTGTAGGAGACTCCACTTTTGACCACAATGTTCCATGAGGATATTCTACTGGTTCTTCTTAAAACCTAAGCAATGGTTATGTAATCCCAAAATTAAGCATGTGTCTTATTAGTTACTACCATCTTTCCCAACATTCTATGGCAGTGTTTCTTGAACAATAGAGCTTGGGTCATTTTCAGGTGGGCTTCAGTGTCATAGCCTGCTCAGTGCCCCCTAGCCCTACCACAGTCTTTTAGTCAGACTAATGCCACCACCTGCAGGTCCTTGCATGCTGGCGACCAGAAGACAGAGAGGTTCCGGCAGAGAGAGGGATGGATGGATGGATGGATGGATGGATGGAAGGAAGGAAGGAAGGTATCCCTCCTCTGAGGGGAAAAGGAAAGAGGAGGTGTTAAAGGAAATGAGAAAATAAGATAAACATTGACATGTAATAATAAATAAGAAAACAAACTGGGACTACAATGGAAGGGAGTTAAATAAGGAAAGCTATTATGAGAGGAAGAAGTGAATGTAAAAGAACCAGGGAAGAGGAATGAAAAAAATGTCAGAGGCTGCTAGTCACAAAAAGGATGGAGGTACAATTTGGAATAATAATACTAATAGTAGTAGTAGTAGTGGTAAGCATCCTGCCCACCTGCCTGGGTTGTCCCAGATACTCTGGGTGGCTTCCAACATATATAGAAACATAATAAAATATTCAACATTAAAAAACAACACTTCCCTATACAGGGCTGCCTTCAGATGTCTTCTAAAGGTTGTACAGTTACCTTATCTCCTTGACATCTGATGGGAGGGCACCAACATCATCACGTTCTCCTGCTAACTAACCCATCTTTGGAAATTGCTAAAGTTATTTGCCACATTTCCTCATGGAAAGGAGTTCCACTGCTCACCTTTACTCAGGCTAAGCATAACATTTCTCTGGAGGTATTGTGACAGCCTCCCTATTTTAGGCAAAACATGCTGATCCAGAGGCTCTTACAGATTTTCCCTTTCTACAACCACATGCCTCTCAACCTATCTTTTATAATTTGTTCTCCCATTCTTCTTTCACAGACAACTTACACCTTTTCCTTCCCTTCCAAAAATACCTGTTTTCACTTGTCTCAGGTAGACTATTGGGGTAGAAAGGCCTAGGGTTCCTGAGAAAACTAGTACAGTCGTAACTCGGAAGTCAAACGCCTTGCGAGACAAACGTTTTGGCTCCCAAATGCCACAAACCCAAAAGTGATTGTTCCAGTTTGTGAACATTCTTTGGAACCCGAATGTCTGTTGCGGCTTGGTACATGAACATTGTGGAAGTCAAATGGACTTCCGGAATGGATTCCGTTCGACTTCCGAGGAACGACTGTAATAGGTGAATAGCTTCTGGGCAATTTGCTTACTATTTACCAATATGCAATTGCGCGTGCGGGGGGGGGGGGGATATTAGGCAAGTTCAACAGTGCACTCACTTTGTCCAGGGGCAACTGCTAAGCACAACAGGCCTGGCCAGTATATCATACAAACCAAGGGTATGCCATAAAATGAGCTTCGGATTTGTCACAGAGCCACTCCAACACATTTGGCAGGCAAATAACATAAGAATGGTTTCCCCAAGAGCAGGAAATTATATTTATTACCTTATAAAAATATTTATATATCAGCCTTTCATAAATTACTTGTGTGCAGCAATATAAAAACATTTTAAAACAATTAAAATGTTTTGCTTTAGGTTTTATCAAGTACATAGTGAGATCATCACCCTACAATATTTTAGTTTATGTTATCATACCCTTCCCCCAAGTTCAGTGTGGTTCACATGGTCCCCTTCCCTCTCTATTCCCCTCCATCCATTTTATCCTCACAATAGCTGTCTCTCTGTGTGTGTGTGTCATTAGCCAAAGGTCACTCTAGTGAAATTCACAGCCAACTGGAGATTTGAACCTGCATCCTCTGAGTCTTTTTTATGTTTGATAAGAACAGATCTTATAAAACAGGCATCCCCAAACTCGGCTCTCCAGATGTTTTGGGACTACAATTCCCAGCATCCCTGATCACAGGTTCTGTTAGCTAGGGATGATGGGAGTTGTAGTCCCAAAACATCTAGAGGGGCCGATTTTGGGGATAGCTGTTATAAAAGTTCAGGGGGGGGGGGAGCAAGGTAATGTGAACGAAGTCATGAAGCAAAACAGCTTCCTATGTACTATGGTCAGTATCTCTGGAGATGCTTTAACAATGAGAGGATTTACAACCTAGTTTCTTTCCTTTCCACCAGCCACAATAGCATTAATAGCTAAAGGGTTTCATAAAAGTGTTTGTCTTTCTCTCCCATTACAAACACAAGACTAACAGAAACAAAACATTTTTCCAGCATGAGCATAAGAAGCACAAGCCAACTCATCCTTGTGAGCCCAGAGGAAACAAAGCCCAAACGTAAAGTGGCCAGTTTGACAACTGATTCCAAGAGGTTAGCTAGCTTGGAATATCTCAAATAAAATCAAATAAGAACTGGATTGGATCACTTCAAACAAATATTACTACAACACTTTTACTTTAACAAATGTTGTACAATCTGGGCTTCTTTTCAGCAGGAACTCACCAGAACAAAGTTCCAGCACCTCTCATGTGGGCACTGTTGCCATTCTAAGAGAACGGAGGAGGTGAGTTCCGGCACCTCTTTTTCTAGAAAAAGAGTACTGTGTACAACTATGCCTCATTCATCTCAATAACCAATTATAAAAATTTACCTTTTACTGGGGCAGAATGTAATTTGCCTAAGACTCTGAAGAAAATTGCTGAGCAATAATTTAGAGTGCACAACTGATACTAAAATCATTCAACATAATTGACTGCTCTGGGTCTCTGTAGCAAGTATTAGCAATTACTCAGGAAAAGCTCCAAAGCATACTGAAATGCAAAAGTCCATGTTCAGATAGCCAAAGGTTGGATGATGAACCAGTTTGCATGTGTATACTCCTTAGCTCCTGTAATATCTACATCCCATCACTGCGCTCTCTCAGTACCACAATCCATTCAGTGTTATCCAAATTAAGGTAGTAATGTGTTTATCTGATTGTGGGAAAGACCATAGCTCAGTGATAGCACACACTGCACAAATTACAGTACTCAAACACTTCCAGTTATAAGATCAGGTAACAAAGCTGTAAAAGCAAGAATGGATGGTACTGGCCCAAATGGATTAGTGCTCAGACTCCATAAAAAGCAGATTCATATATTTAGTGCCAATACCATACTTCCAATATTAATTTTAGCCAAGCAATTTGCTAGATATCTGTAGCAAGTAGCAGTTATCCTCAGATACCGGTAAGTGGCTATGTACACATACATAAATGCTTGCATATCACCTCACACACTTGAGCAGAAGGATTACTTGTAAATACCACAAACAAATTGCACATGCCTAGGCTGCAAGCAGAGCACTATGCTTGCCAAGCTGGGGAACCAGCACCATGACAGCTGCACTAACAGGCCTCAGTGTTCTGGCCTTTAAACCTCTGAAGAATGTGTGAAGGCTCCACCCCCTCTAGTCTTAAATAAAACTACTATCACACAACACTTAATTTCAAATCACAGGTAACAAGTGGGCTATCAGAGAAGCATAGGTGAACACTGCAAAATTTGCAAGCAGGAGTGTAACACTTACTGTTAATTATCAGGGAACAGTGTTTTGTGATTGTGTTGGTAGCCTAATATGAACTGTTCTACAACCTTTATCTAGACTGAAAAGACTTATTCAGAATACAGATTTATGCTGCTGCATTTTCAAGATGGGCTACAGTTACCAATTCAAATAGTAGCTGTAATGAATGAGTTTTATACACTTTTCATCAAGTACTTGTTCAAGAAAACAGTAATAATTTGTAACATTTGAAACTTAGCTAAAACTAGCTAAACTAAAGATATTTTATGTTACCCTAAGTGTTACGTGAATTACACTTCTTCAGTAGATAAGCTTCTTAAAAGGTTGATTTAAGCCAGTCCACAGACGTTACTAACCAATAAAATATGTCTAGTCTATACAGCTCTATAGTATTTACAGTTCATCAGTGGTCTAGAAGGAACATTCAGCTCTTTCCAGTTTACAAAATCTTCCCTGCCCAATTGCCTAAAGGCAACATTTTCTTGTCACAAGCAACCAGGTGAGTGACTATTTACATCCCCATTTGAAATGTGTATATTTATCAGGAATAATTGCTGCACAAAGATGAGGAAAGACTCCAAGATATAAATATTCCCATGGAAACAATATTCTTGTATTAATTGCCACATTTTATGGTATTGTTAATATCAGCACAGAACTAAATTAAGACTTTGTATGTATTTAATCTTTATCAATACAATGAATTATATCTGGAATCACCATGTTCATGTTTCAAACCTACATATTCACAGTAATAGTTAATTGTATCAACATTTACCCTAGTCTCATACTGTGAATTCACTGACCTTGGAACCAGCTTCCGACAAAATTTCTCCCTCATCAGTTTGCATGGGAACAGAATCTGTGCAAAACTCTGCTGAAACACGAAATTCTGCCTAAAAATAAATAAAATGAAGGATGTTATAACAAAATAGTTGGAATCTGAATTTTTATGAGTTATACTGCACATTGTAAATACTGAGGATTCTTAGGCCATTAAAAAAAAATCACCCAGATTGCAATCAGGGACATTCAGTGACTGGCACAAATGTCTCAGGAGTAAAGGCACAAGGGGCCCAGACAGGCAAGTGGGGAGAAACACACACATAAAGTAGTTTGGAGTTGGTAGATGTAGTCTTTGGAAAGGCTAGTAGTTATTCACTCATCTGCTAATCATATGGCTATTTCAGATTAAATAGTTTTAAGAAAGAACAGGTAGCCAAGGTTTGGGGGAAATGTCCTCAAAGGCCAAATTAGGACTCATGCCAGGCCTAACTAGGCCCCCATGCTGGAGAGTGCCAACTCATAAACTAGAGGATAAGGAACCCATCTCTAATGCCTACTGTGCTGAAGCCTCCAAATGCATACAACTCTCTCCAGTATTCAGTTATGCCACAGCTTTTCAGCTGAACAAAAAATTATCAGAAGTCTCAATGACTGTATTACTGAAAGCATGTTTATACTGGCAGTAAAAAAATTCTGTTTTATCTTAACATGACATGCTTAAACTGTACATACAAAGCTTCACATGAAACAGGACAACATAAAACACTTCTCTAATAATAGGCATTCTGTGTGATTTCTCTAGACCATAATCAATGTATCATAATTCCCTGTAAAAGAGAGAATGTATTCCCTCAATTTCATGACTTACGGTATGTCCAAAGATCAAACAACTGTTCTGTACACCTTTACCTTCTCTACCCACCTCTGCCTTCTGCTAATAGTGCACTTGTATTTTAAACAGAAGTTACCTCGACAGCTTCTCAGGGCTGCTGAAGCCCGAAAGGACCCATCCCAGCTACATTCAGTGCAAAAGTCAAACCACTGCAAAAAAAAAAAAGAAAAAAATACTATTATTCAAAGCACATAAGCATGACATACAAAAATTCCTCTCAAGAAACAAAGCAACATAAGCAATCCTGGTTGCTTTTTTTGCAGTTGGTATTTTTTTACACCTGGTAAAGATGACAGGAAATTCAAAGTCTGTAGTTAGACTTGATAATTGAAAAGAAATATTGCATTCCAACACTGTCTTTCAAATTTGTATAATAATGGAACTGGCTAAAATGCATTGTGGCTGTTAAGATCGAACATTTCCACATACTCAGTAGTGTACTAAATTATACCCTGCAGCACCTAATCACCAAAAGAATCCAAAAGATGGTAACCAGAAAGTCATAGTAGGAACCACTAACATGCAGATTTGCACCCTGACATGAATGGAAAGCATCAATCAAGTTGTAAGCTTAAATTTTTCTTCCCAAAAAGTTACCTTGACATACATTTGATTCCAAAGAGGACTGGCACTGAATACATATTTGCATAAGGGAACATATTAGCTGGTAGTTAAGGGAAATGGCAAATTAAAGAACGTTAACATGTTTCAGGGGAAAGAATATATATATTCAGAGACCTCACTTCAAACCTCTACACCAAAGAGGCTGCAGATTACTGCTGACAAGCATTTCAGATTTTCCATCAATCAAGCTTTCTGTGTAGTTAAACCCATATTAAAAAGAATGCAGGCATACTACCACAGTGCTGGTTTGGGTGGCTTGATTTCTGATTTTAAATATGAAATGAAAATGGAGATCTATTTCAAGGTGAATGTTCTCACCTGTATATTATGCTCAGACACAGATTAACATTATTACATACTAGCAATAGTTTCTTTATGAGATTCACACTAATATCAAGCACATGTGGTATATGTTAACATAGCATATGAGTTAAAACATTTTAATTTTCGAAGAACAGCAAATTGTTCAGCTATAATGATTGCAGAAAAGTTTGGAAAACAAATACTCTTGTCTAATACAATGCAACAGCAGCATTTTGTTAGTCACTGGCAGTGGCAAAGCATATACCTGTGCTGCACAGGGCGGGCGCGCTCCTGAGGGGGCGCAGCAGGTGCCCTCCCATGTGCCACAGTTCAGGGTAGGAGAGGGGCTGGGAAGCTGCTGCTCACTCTCCTCCTGCTCTCTGCAGCCGGGTCAAACATGACCCGGCAACAGAGCTGCCGCCGCCGGGTGTGCCTCACCATGGCTGAGGAGGGCTGCTGCCGCCGGGCACAAGGTGTGCTGCCCACTCACCTGCCATTTTGTCACCCCCCTGTCATGACACCTGGGGCGGACCGCACCCACCACACACCCCTTCCTACGCCTCTGGCCACTGGAGCATAAAGATAAGTGAAGGCAACTAGAGTGGTTGCAGCACTGTCCAGTGTTTTCAAGCCTGTACAGGTAGTCACTATAACAGATGAATGCAGAATCAATTTTATGGTATATGCCATTATATTTTCCAAGGTGACAACTTGTTTCAGAACAGCAAAATGCCTTCTATCTACTAAAATACATGCAAATAAGTATTTGCATATTTAAAAACAAATTTTGCATTTCCTACGGAACCTACACAGAGGCTGGTAAGACGACTGCTCTAAAAACAGCAAAATAACTGGAGCTGATGACAAAAAATGGTACACTCTCTCATGGTAGCCACTATTCTTTATACAAAGTAACAGGGGGTTAAAACTTAAACCAAAGATAGGGAAATTTTTTCAGACCCAAAGTTACATTTCCATGTTGTAAAGGTGTTGGGAGCGGCATTTCAGCATATGATGAGGCCAGACAAAAACAATCACACACCATTACCATTACAGTGGTGCCTCGCAAGACGAAATTAATTCGTTCTGCGAGTTTTTTTGTCTTGCGAGTTTTTTCGTCTTGCGAAGCATGCTTTCAATTTATTCAAAGAAATCTTCAAAAACCTCAAAAAAGGCCACCACACCGTGTGCTATGAGTTGCTCCCCGAAGTCAAGTCGCAACTGCACCTCTTCAAGCAATGCACCCTGTATTACTGTAACGGTTTTAAGAAAAAGGAAACAAACTTGCAAGACGTTTCCGTCTTGCGAAGCAAGCCCATAGGGAAATTCGTCTCTCGAAGCAACTCAAAAAACCAAAAACTCTTTCGTCTTGCGAGTTTTTCGTCTTGAGAGGCATTCGTCTTGCGAGGTACCACTGTACTCCCCTTCCACACACACACCATCCTTCTGAGTCTCCTCTTCAGCAAATCCACACAGATAAGCTAAGGTGAGTATTTTCATTCCCATATGAAGTACTAGGTATGCTCACCAGAAATGAAAAATCACGCACTCCCCCCTGAGTAAGTCAAATTATATTTTTAAAAAAGTGGTGGGGAATCCTTTGTCTGCTGGTTGATAGGTAGGACCACCCCATCTGGCTTGCAGTCACCTTTTCACTTTTCCCTTCCCCCCACAGCAATTTGGGGAAATTGGAGTAGAAGCCACAATGGCTGATCAGCTCAGGCTCAAGTACTGTCTCTTCTCCTATGGCAGTGTCACAGGGAAATTGGAAGCTTTTTAACTAACCACAGTTTATGTTGAAGGGACAGTTGAGTCAGTAGCGCATGAGACTCTCAATCTCAGGGTTGTGGATTTGAGCCCCACATTGGGCAGAAGATTCCTGCATTGCCGGGGGCTGAACTAGAAGACCCTTGGGATCCCTTCCAACTCTACGATTCTATGATTCTATCATTATATCCGAACCCGGACAAATTGATCAGTCTGAACTTCGGTTCAGGGAATCAAGTACAGTGGTACCTCGGGTTAAGTACTTAATTCGTTCCGGAGGTCCGTTCTTAACCTGAAACTGTTCTTAACCTGAAGCACCACTTTAGCTAATGGGGCCTCCCGCTGCTGCCGCGCCGCCGAAGCACAATTTCTGTTCTCATCCGGAAGCAAAGTTCTTAACCCGAGGTACTATTTCTGGGTTAGCGGAGCCTGTAACCTGAAGCGTCTGCAACCTGAAGCATCTGTAACGCGAGGTACCACTGTACTACATAATGGCTACCAGGCACCTACCTTTCTTACAAAGTCATACAGTATGGAGGCCTATGGGCTATGCATTATCCACATGCTAATTTTATCCTGTATTTATTTATACTGTGTTGATATCCTACCTTTCTCCAAACGGATCAATGTAGCATACAATATTCACTTCCTCTCCCTTTTATCCTCACAGCAACCTTGTTACTGGCCAAAGGTCACCCAAATGAGCTTTATGGCTGAATGATGTTCTCAACCTTAGTCTCCCAGTCCTAATCCAGAACTTTAACTACTATACCACACCAGCTTTTAGCTGAGGTTATGTGCACTCACCAGAAGTGGATACATGAAGAACATCCAATCTTTTCTCTTTCTCCAGCCTACCACCTGCAATATGAAGCACTTAGGTCAACTAGAAGTCCATCCCCAACTTTTACCATGATTAAGGAATGTTTTGGTACAGATTGTAACCATGGTTAACATTAACCAATGTTGATTTCACAGGACCCCTGTCTGAATTGCTATGAGCTATCCTCAGTGCAAATTGCGTCCCCTACATACGAGGCTAACCCTCATACTAAGGAGGCTAACCCACTTCCATTGTGAATGACCAGGCACAGCATTGTTGTTAGCCAATGCTCTACTTATGCTAGGCAATGAAAGTGCTTTGTTCGCAAAAAAGAATTCTGTGATTAAGAGAACTTGATAACATCAACATCACTATCTGAAAAAAGCAACTTACTAATCAACTCCATATTACTTAGCCACAAAATTCTGATCTGGCCTTTATGGACATGCAGGAGAAGAAAATTCTGAAGGTTTGGGGGTATATTAAAACCTTTCCAGCCTCCACTAATTCTGCCACTCCCCACCCCATATCAGAATTAGCAGGGTGAGAGAAGACACTGCTCTTGGCTACCCTATAGTGTACACTGCAAGCAGTCCAAATAAAAAAGTTTGAACTAATAAGATTTTTTGGTAGCATTATGACACATATAAAAGCAAAAAAGAAAAATTATGGGATTTATACTCCACTTAGAGGAAATTGTCTACAAAGTAGCTGATAATATACCAAAGTAATAAATGCTGTATTACAATTTTAAAATGAATAACTATGATATATTTTGTTTTGATATAGTAGAAATGTCATTTTTAAAGCATAAGTAACATGATGAAAGCACTCTTTATAAAGCTAAAACTTGGATTGCCAGCACAAATGCTGCAGAAAACTCTCCTTATATTCAAAAAAGAACCCCAAATGTATTATCCCAATTCAGAACAGAAAAATAAAAAGGTTTTACTTCATAATAAAATCCCTAGGTCACCTAATTAAAAATAATAGGATCCCACCAAGGGTATGCAGCTATATGGACTCTGAAGGAAATTGTACAGGAAACCCAATTACACTAAGATAGGCATTTCCTTTTAACACTACAATACTTCTGAAATACAAGAGTGCTGCACAGAATCTAACAAAGCTCAATGTAAATAATTAGCATTACTTTGGAGTAATGAGAGAATAAGACTACCCTACCACTCTATGTCCACAACAACATGTTCTTAAGAGTTTAGATAACTTCAGTGAATAAAGGTTATGGCCTGATTTAACCCTGAAATGTGGATTTGAAACAAAGTTCCATCACTGATGTTATTTCACAAGAGCAAATAAATGCCAGTTTTACTCTACTACCCACGGCATTGGAAAGGCAGAGGAGGTATGGCAAGAGGAGATCATTGCCTCCAAGTTTCCAGTAGCTCCAATTCAGTCCTGATCAGTACACAACACAAAACACACAGCAAAATGTTATGCACCAGAAATGGGGTTCTCAGAGGCGCATAACACCAGCTGTTCCTTCATCTTTAGAAAGAGCTGTCCTCACAACACTTAGTACCAAAAACAAAAATCAAAAACATTTCTGACTCTGCTACCCCCTTCTCTTGCCACCTATTTACACATTAATGTTAATTCAGAATATGTAACTTGACAGTACCTTATACAGTGGTACCTTGGGTTATGTACTTGATTCGTTCCGGAGGACCGTACTTAACCTGAAACTGTTCATAACCTGAAGCACCACTTTAGCTAATGGGCCTCCTGCTGCCGCCGGAGCACAATTTCTGTTCTCACCCTGAAGCAAAGTTCTTAACCTGAAGCATTATTTCTGGGTTAAAGAAGTCTGTAACCTGAAGCGTATGTAACCTGAAGTGTATGTAACCTGAAGTGTATGTAACCCGAGGTACCACTATATGTTAAACTATTCCCACGGGCCTCTCTCAATTAAAAGGCTCTGACCCTGCTAAGGAGTGGGCACCCAACGCTACACAGTTCTAACATTTCTTATCCGCTTCAAATATTATTATGCCAAACGAGTTACGCTCGAGGTGGTCATCGCCCCTTGGGTGGCAGAGAGCCCCACTCACGGAAGCAAAGGAGAGCAGAAAGCAAGAGGCCGCCAGTCGGCTGTGTTTATTTATATCTTTTAGGATCATTTTTCATCCTGCATGGGTAGAGCTGGGGCTTGCTACAACCAGCGCTGCTATAAATAAGCCTTTACGGCAACACTCGGGGTACTTGGCAGTTTCCACCCGATCTTGACTGGTTGCACCACAGAACCTGAGTTTCCATCCCGAGTTATTGGACGGTGTGAGGGGAGAGAGAAGAATCTCACCATTAGCTCGGGAGAGAAAAACTCTCAAGCCCCGTTACCCTTTCAGGTCGTCATTATCCAAGGAGCGAGTTTCACGTCCCACTCCAAATACTGTATACTAAACTCCCCTTCTGCTCCTCCACCGCCGATGCCCTCAGAGAAGGAAGCGCCACTGCGCACGCGCAAGTGAAAGCGACGGAAAACCCTCTCCTCCCGCCGCCCCCCCCACCGGCGCCCCAATCCTAAACAGACCCAAATTCATTTACCCAACGGAGCTCCTGCAGCTACAGCCGCGAAACTGGAACCTGAGAGGTATCCCCAGGAACCATCATTACCTCAACACACATGTTATTATGATAATAATACTAACAACAATGACACCCTCGGCGCTGAGAGACAGCTGGAGGGGCCCGAAGGAGCCGTTCGGCCCCTCTGAGGGGATTTGCGGCGTCTTCTGAGAGGAGAGCGAAGAGGCCTCGCCGTTCACCCGCTCCAGCAGCCTCGCAGAAGCGCGCCACGGGCCCCCGAGGCCTGCCTCGCCACTCACCTACGAGGAGCCGCAGCCGTCGCCTCTTCGCCCGCAGCGGTGCACACGGAGAGCCCACCTCCTTTCCACGGGCGCTGCTGCGGGAGCCGCTTTTCCCGCCCGTTTTACCCGCCGGGGAAATCCAGCCGCCAGATACAGAGATCAAAACAAATGGCGGGGGGAGGGGGGGTCAACCGCCACCAAAAAATAAACTTTCCTCGTCGCCGCCGTCTCACTCCCTGGAGGAGCACGAACCCAAACACATCGGGTCCCGCCCACAATGGCCGTCCATTGGCTACCACCGCAATAATGTTAACACTGATTGGCGAAGTTATCTGGCCGTCTCAAGGCGACCTGCCCCCTTTTCCATCCCCCTCATTTCCCATTGGGCGACTCTTCAACCATCTCAAGATGCATTAGTCACAGTGGCTGCATATCAAGCAAAGCTCCGCCTCATAGGTTTATGATAATAATTGGGCAGCATGAAAACCACCCGACTCCTTATTGGTGAAACCAGCTACCTATGCTGTTTTAACTTGCACTCCTTTGCTTTCTCCGCCCTAGCTTTTTTCCAATTGGACAAAAACACAGCTCGTCTGTTCAAGTCACGCATTTGTCCCACCCATATTGTTCCTTACTGCAAGGCTATTGGCTACATATTTCGTCATTATAGCCGGCCAATCATGGGCACCGAATTCGCATCGCCGTAAAAACGGAGCCGAAAATAATAATAAATATTTCACAGCGCGTGCGCTTGGTCTTCGCTCCTGAAGATGTCAATCAATCTTAAACCGGCTAATCGCAGATCTCGAAGCCTTCGGTACAGCCGAGTCGCGTACCTCTCTGGCCTCAAGACTGGAAACGTCATTGGTCGCCTAGGTGACCAATTTGACGGGGGTGGGGCTAATTTCTCAGAAGGCGACATGCGATTGGGTAATATGCCACGGTCCCTCAGATTGCCAAGAACAGCCCCGCCTTCTTATGAATTAGGGAGGGGGGTAGAGGCAAATACTGTAATAACAAGCCAGGTTTGCGCAGCCGCAGTGCCCCGCGCTGTGCGCAGTCGGAGTACCACGTGAGTCCTTGAGGCTGGTGTTCGCACGTGGCCTTGGGCTGCCTCCACGTGACGGTGACAGCCGGCGTCCATTTGGGTGGCGGTGACGCGCTGCCTTTCTGCGGATCTGTGAGGCGCCTCAGTCCGCTTGGTTCTTTCAATCCCCGTATCCAGCCGTGGAGCTCTCCCTTGGCACGGGGATGACTAGCTACGTGCCAGTCACCCTCTCCATAGGACAGCCTCTCTTGGTGCAGTACTTAGTCCTGCCAAACTAGCACATAACCTGCATTAACAACAATTAAGAATGCTGAACAATGATGGGAGAGGAAGTAAAATTCCTCGTGATATTTTAATTTTTAATTTACGGTATTTATTCAGCATTTATAGACCACTCAGTCACTAAACAACTCTAATGTGGTTTTGCATAAACCAGCCAAATATAGGATCAATCACACCTCAGTGTCCATAACTGGCCTGGTTTATTAACTACATTTTTATCCTGCCTTTCCTCAAGTGAGGTGAAGGCCACGTGTGGTTCTTCCCTCATTTTTTTTATCCTGGCAGCAACCTGGGAGGAAAGTTCGGCTAATCGGTTATGACTGTCAATAAATCACTCCAGTCTTAGTTTGACACACAAACCACTACACGCTTGTATATTATTATTTTATTAACAATCAAAGTATGTGACACTTTACTAAGAACAAGACAACAGGCAGAAGTGCTGCCATAAAGTTGGGGCTTTTTTCCTGAAAGGGCAGTAAAGCACTGAAAGGAAGCATGCTATTTTCTCTGAGAATAGAATAGTGCATGTATGTTTTGTTCATATGTCAAGTGCTTCAAATGCAAGAAACTTCCTCTTTAAAAAGCTGGGCGTTGTGGTTGTGGGGGCAACCCCCACCCATGGCCAGTGGCTCCTTACAATAACAATTTCTCTTCCCAGTGGGCTCACAATTTAATTTGGGTGAGCAGACTTCAGATTTGCAGGATCTACTTCATGTGTGTGCTTGTTTTACTAGAACCCCCAAGTTCCGCCAAGCAGAGGCTAAACTCATAAATTAGAATATCTTTTTAAATATCAGAAGTGAATGGAGCTTCAAGTGCTGCCACATTAACATTTATCCATGGTTACCCCCATGCGTTCTTCACTTTAGCAGTGTTATTAAAGGGATGTGTGTGTCATTTCTTGCTTTTATTATTAAACCACTGGGATTCAAAAATCCTTGCCAATCTTCTGAAAATCACCCAAACTTCTGAAAACTCAACCCAGATCTATATTCTGCCCACCCCTGATCTAAACATCACAGCTCCAGTGCTTCATGGTACTACCATGGCAAAAAAAGAGAAGAAAAAGAGGTCCTCTTGATTATTGTATAGCATCCCTCCTCCCCTAAAATTGAATGAAGTTCACTTAGAGGGGCCTATGGGGCTTCAGATTTATTCAAATATATTTCTGGAATAAAGAAATGTTTGAAAGCATGCATAGGGCACTCAGGGGATGCCAGCTGAATTGTCATAACGAACACCTGGAGAAGAATAAACAAAACACAGAGTAATTACTAGATACTGTACCAGTTGAGCTGGAGCTTCCTTTTCCCTTTTGAGGTCCTATTGAACATTGTTGACACACATTAATTAATGTATCATTCATTCGCTCAGCTAAAGGACCTGTTAAATACCAGTGACATTTTCCTTTTCATTGTTGGTGGCAGACATTAGCCAATTTGTATCTAACATGCTGTAAAACAGGGGCCAGCAAACTTTTTCAGCAGGGGGCCGGTCCACTGTCCCTCAGACCTTGAAGAGGGCAGGATTATATTTTTTTGGGGGGGAAATGAACGAATTTTTATGTGCCACAAATAACCCAGAAATGCATTTTAAATAAAGGGACACATTCTACTCACGTAAAAACACGCTGATTCCCGGACCGTCCGTGGGCCAGATGTAGAAGGCGATTGGGCCGGATCCAGTCCCCAGGCCTTAGTTTACCTACCCATGCTGTAAAAAGTCCCTGGTTGTATATATTTATTTATATCCATGTTTTAAATAAACAATTATGCATACATTTTAATATTACGGCCTCGGCCCAGTATACCTGCAGGAGCGTCTCCACCACCATCATTCTGCCCGAACATTGAGGTCCAGTGCCGAGGGCCTTCTGGCAGTTCCTTCACTGCGAGAAGCCACGTTATAGGGAACCAGGCAGAGGGCCTTCTCAGTGGTGGCACCCGCCCTGTGGAACGCCCTCCCATCAGATGTCAAAGAAATAAACAACTACTTGACATTTAGAAGACATCTGAAGGCAGCCCTGTTCAGAGAAGTTTTTAATGTGTGACATTTTAATGTATTTTTAATCTTTGTTGGAAGCCGCCCAGAGTGGCTGGGGAAACCCAGCCAGGTAGGCAGGGTACAAATAATAAATTATTATTATTATATTATGTGTCATAGTTATTTTCCCCCTTCACAATTTTGTAATAAATGTTGTACCTTATACATTATGGTATTTGTACTGTATATTCCACCAACCGTATGCTTAGGAGCATTTCACTGTTCATTCCCAATGGTTTCATCTGTAGTTTTGTCCCAAGAAAGAAAGAAAGAAAGAAAGAAAGAAAGAAAGAAAGAAAGAAAGCTCATCACCAAATCATTTAATAAATAATAATAATACTGCAAGGGGCAGTTCCACAGGTCATACTTCTCTCCACACACACTTTCAGTGGGCAGAACAGGAAGCTCTGTGTCAACAGCTCTGTGAGCAAAAGCTGGTGGAGTTGTTCAAGGGTGGACCACCCTACCCCCCTGGTGTTATGGTTTGGGGATGTGGATTGTGCTGCATCCCCTTCTGGGCAACATTCACAGCAGCATATACCCATGGTAGGAGAGGCTAGAGGCAAAAGTGGGCAGAGCAATGAATGCACAGTTTACCTTCTTACAGTAGACTAATGTCTACACACACACCTCTCCTATCCTGCAGACAGACAAGCAAGGAGCATTATCAGAGTTGAAGGACATAGTCCAGGCAGGCAAAAGCACTTATGTGAAGCAGGGCCGGTGAGGAGTGAGATCTGGGGTGTGTGTGTGTGTGTGTGTGTGTGAGAGAGAGAGAGAGAGAGAGAGAGAGAGAGAGGTGGGGACTGGAGAGAGTTCTGAGGGTGAGAGACATTCACAGTGGCAGGAAGAATTAGGCTGGACTCATCAGCTTGGCTCTAGTATGTAAGAAAAAAGCTCTGAGAAAAGAAAAGCATTAGGGCAGAGGTTTTCAACCTTTTTGAGTCCATGGCTCCTTGACCACCACATTCTACAGCCCTCCCTGTGGAAAAACGCACCCCAAGCCTCAGAAGCCCAGTTACATTACCCCTTGCCTGCAGAGCTGGCAGCCCCTCACTCCTCCCTGTGTTCCCACAGCTTCCTCTTCTCTCTCCTCTCCTTGGGAGTCCTCCAGCAGATTTAGGGCAGCCGATAGGTTCTGCCACACTAGGTGCAGAGCTTAGGGGTGCTGTAGGGTGTCACATTTATGATATAGTGAATTGAGGAGAATAGAAGGTGAGGGACATGACAAATTTTGGCTTTGCACAGGGCGCCGCTAAAATTTGAAAGACCAAAGTCCGCCCCTGAAATCGTATTTAAAGTTTAAATCAGAAATCAAGTAACTATTGTGGAAAGATGTATTCTTAATTGCCTACGTAAGTCTGAACATGTCCCCACTCCCAATGTTGTTTCATTAACTTTGCTGTTAAAGGGACCCCTGACAATTAAGTCCAGTCGCGAATGACTCTGGGGTTGCGGCGCTCATCTTGCTTTAAAGGCAGAGGAAGCCGGCGTTTGTCCGCTTCTGCAGACAGTTTTTCCGGGTCATGTGGCCAGCATGACTATCGCAAGCCCAAGTGGCACAGTGGTTTAACCCAGTGTTCCCCGGGCCGCGGACTGGTGCCGGTCTGTGGATCAAACGGCACCAGGCCGCCCGAGGAACTTCAAATCATTTCACTGTGGTGGGTGGCCAAGGCGCAGAGCATTGTGCCCTCTCAAGCCCGCCCATTGTGTGACAATAGTGAATGAAAATTCGCTATTGTTACACTGATGCTCCTCCTGGCCAATCAGGGAGCGGGTCCTCCGAAAGGCAAACTTCACGCCATTGGCCGAGGAGGAGGCGCCACGGGAGGACTGAGGACTCGAGGTCGGAGACGCGAGGACTGAAGAGAAGCTGCCGTGAGGTAAGTGCACGGGGGGGGGGGGGGAACTCAGCACTATCAAACGGAAAGAGGAGCAGCAATGGTTTTATTAGAATGCCCTCTCATTCACCCAGGCCTATTGCACTTATTTAGGTCAACAACTCCTGGGTCGAATGTGTTTGTGTGGGTTCAGGCATAAGTGCACGGAGGGGGGGCGGGGGTTCTCTGCTATTGAGGAGACTATGGCGCGATGATCTCTGTATTGAAAGGGGGAATGCCGGGGCATCTCTGTATTGAAAGGGGCATGCTGGCATCTCTGTGTTGAAAGGGGCACGCTGGCATCTCTGTGTTGAAAGGGGCACGCTGGCATCTCTGTATTGAAAGGGGAACGCTGGCATCTCTGTATTGAAAGGGGAACGCTGGCATCTCTGTATTGCAAAGATTTCTCTCAGAAAAGAAGTCACCGCTGGCAGCACATTTCAGTGACAAGGTATGGGTCGCAAAACTGGCTTACCTGTGTGACATATTCAGCCTGCTCAATGAACTCAATCTGGGCCTTCAGGGGAAAATGACAACTGTTTTCAAGTTGTCAGACAAAGTAGCTGCATTTAAAGCCAAACTGGAGTTGTGGGGATGGCGCGTGAACAGAGGCATTTTGGACATGTTTCAGACATTAGCAGGGATTGTAGGCGAGACTGAGCTTGAACATTCATTCTGCCAGTTGGTGCACGATCACCTGTCTTTGCTTTTAAAAGAGTTTGAGCACTACTTCCCAACCACAAAAGACCCACGAACTGGTAAGGAATGGATCCGCGACCCATTTGCCAACAAATCAGGCGAATCTAGCATGTCTATGCAAGAAGAAGAAGAACTGCTGGAGATTGCAAATGACGGTGGCCTTAAAACTACGTTCAATACAACAACTCTGCCAATGTTCTGGATTAAAGTCATGGCAGAATACCCTGAGATTGCCACCAAAGCACTTAAATCCCTATTGCCATTTCCGACAACCTATCTGTGTTGAAGCGGGGTTTTCTGCAGTGACAGCAACCAAACCAAAACAACGGAATAAACTGGACATAAGCAACACACTTCAGGTGTCATTGTCTCCTATTACCCCCAGATGGAACCGTCTCGTTGCAAAGAAACAAGCTCAGGGTTCTCATTGATTTGGCATTCTAGTGAGTTAAATAAAATAAATCACTTTATATTCATTTTTTGGTGTAGCTGTATTTTATTTTGAAGGCATGTTTAAATACAATTAAATTAAAATTATTAAATCAAAACAAGCGGGCCATGGAAAAATTATCATTTACCGGTCCGCGGCGATAAAAAGGTTGGGGAGCACTGGTTTAACCCACAGCGCCATCCGCATCCCATTTCCTGTTACTTTTCGTTAAAGGTGAAGAAAATGCATTGCCTCCTTTAGCCACTGTGTGTCACTATTATACTAGTAGATAGTTGTTCCACTAGGCAAGTAATTACTACTGAATTCACTGGAGATTACTTATAAGTAGACAAGTCCAAGACTGCACCGTGAGTCTGTTCAGTGTGCTCATTTTATTTATTTACTAGCATTTAAAAACCATTTAAGATTTTGAACAGCCATTTTCTAAACCGCTTAATATTTTAAAAATAATTTCTTACAGCACCTTTCAACAATGCCATTCTTCTGTCTACGTAAGACAAACAAGTAATTCTGTACAAAAGAATAATAAATGGACACAAGTCAAAGTCCACAATTAAAGGATGATGTTTCAGTTTCCCACCTCTTTTCAGGATTCAGTTTCAGTTTCTTGTCCCACATCCAGCCCACCACTGCCTGCAAACACTGGTCCAGCACCTCAGCGACCTCTTCCGATTCAGAGGGAACAAGGAGGTTTCCGCTACTGTTGGTGTGTGTGTGTTGTTATTTTAATGTAATTTGTATTTGTTTTTTAATTGTGTTATTTTTTATAACTCTCCCTGGGACCTTTTGGTGAAAAATTGGCTAGACATACAAGTAATACATCCATAAATTGGCATCATCCACACAGTGGCATGTCTTTAAATTCCATGCTTTGGGAAAGACAGAAAAACCATTCTCATACCACAAGCTGTAATGGCTGAAGGATTCAAAGACTGCTGAAGGACAAAAAGGAGGGGCAATGAAATGGGGGGATATCTTCATGCCAGTGGCTCTTAGGATAAATTGGCACCGGGGGGGGGGGGTTGAGGTCTCAGACCCACCTATGGATCTCTTTCCTTGTGGAGCTAACCCCTCCACTGCCCCCTATCTCAGAAGAATTAATTGAAGGGTGGGATATTAATACTCTAAATAAATAAATTCATCTCACTACTAATTAACTATGCTATAGAGTTCCTAAACATCAGCGATAAGAATGCAGGGGAAGAGATGCTTCCCTATCAGAGAGTGTTATTTATATACAAATTTGAGCCCTGTTCCAAGTTATGGCCCCTGCAACAATAAAATGCATGTAGCTTTTGTACGAGAGAGAAAATATGCTCCCATGTATGCAACTGCATGTTATCTTTATTCAAGAACTTTATTTAAGTCCATTTAAAAATAGAAAGCAAGAATATATTTTGGCCAAACTTTGCCATTTAAAGTTTGGAAAAGTCCAGAAAAAAACGTCCAGCCTTTCTTCCTAGAAATCCTGTGATTTGTTGAAGTGCTCCTTAGCTTGGATTCATTTCCCTTGCTCTGCATTTATTAGTATGCTCCTATCTTGAAGACATAAAAAGCAGACACTTTGGTAAGCTGAAGGAGGGACACAGTCATTTTCTTTCACTGCTTCAGCTATCAGGGCTTCTACATACTGAGTAATTCAGTCAATGTTATTTGTAACTTTCTGACAGGGCAAGAGAGCGGGGAATAGACTTCTGAGAAATACAAATGGTTGAATCATTTACAGATTGGCAGAAAATGTACTGAGGAGAATAATGGCACTGGGGAAAAGTAATGGACAAGATGACCCCCATGCTTTCCCCTCTCCTATGATTGTTGCAGTTATCCCTCAGCGCACTAAGGCAGAGCCATCTTCCCATTCTTTCAAGCAGCAGTACAATGTCGGCAATGTCCATGCTGAATCAGAACTGATCTTTCTGTACAAATGCAGCATACTTAGCAAGACAGCTAAGAGTGACCACATTTTAAGACTTGCTCCCCCCCCCCAACCTCTGCCTTTCAATTGCAAGTGCTCAGTGCAAGTATTGTTGGCAGATGAGAGAGAGTTCCTGGCAGGTTGGAGATAACAAAGTGCTTGTTTCTCTTGAATTCAAGAGCGTGTCAAATATTTTAACAGCTAAGCCAATATTTTTTGAAGACTGGGCAATTTTCTTGTCAAACATATAGGAAAGTATATATACCCTCCATGAAGATAAAAATCTCTATTCATGTAGAAAGCCTCAAATAAGTCTCCCCCCCAAAAAAGCTTGCCTATCCTTTTTGATGGTAGCCCTAGGACATGGGTAGGCAACCTAAGGCCCGTGGGCCGGATGTGGCCCACTCGCCTTCTAAATCCGGTCCGCAGACGGTCTGGGAATCAGCATGTTTTTACATGAGTAGAATGTGTCCTTTTATTTAAAATGCATCTCTGGGTTATTTGTGGGCCCTGCTTGGTGTTTTTACATGAGGTTATTTGTGGGGCATAGGAATTCATTCATTCCCCCCCCAAAGAAATATAGTCCCCCCCCCCCAAGGTCTGAGGGACAGTGGACCGGCCCTCTGGTGAAAAAGTTTGCTGACCCCTGTGCCTAGGACAATTTCAGGCAGGTCCCAGTGCTGTAAAAATTGTTGTATTTTGCCTGGAGATCTTCGGATAAGATAGATCTAAATACTAATACCAATAATGAATGCCTTTGGGCGTGTGCAGATTACTTCCCTAGAGAGGGTGGTGGTCTTCAATGCCCATTTATTTTATTTTAAATAACCTCTATGTTGCACTCTCATTTTACATCCTCTTCTCTGAAAAGCAGAAAGATAAAACAGCGCTAAAAATTATCCTGGCAATTAAGGCAGGCTAAACAAGTAGTAAGGGCACCTTTCTATAATATGTACTTCCTTAGTAATGTGAAATTCCCTTTATTATCTCCCCCTGTATCTTAGTTAGTTTTGTTTTCCTTGTGATTAAAGGTTGATTGTAAAAAATAAAAGTCAATGCAGAGCAGCCTTACTATTGTCCACAATGGCAGTCATATGGGGTGTGGTGCATGGGGGCCCACAATCTTGAGGCCCCTTCCCAAACTCAAAAATCTTATTAAGTTATAATATACAATAATCCTGACATATGTAGTAGTTATATAATTACTTTGGTTTTGGTTTTTTCTTTCATAGAAATACGCCGTGTCAATTAGTATTATGTATAATGAAGTATGGATACTTAACTTTAGTCAGTTTAATCAGCTGCTAATCCCCAGCCACTGCCTGGCCTCTCAATAGTTTCCCTCGAGGGCTGATGCCCTTTCTTGATTTCTTTGTAAGCAGAGCTGTGTATCGCTCACCAAAATACTATCTTTCCAGAGGTGCCCCACATGTTCGCCCGTAATTCATTACAAAACTAGAGAGAGAGAATTGATCACATTCAGTTAGATGACACCATGCCAATAAACACAAGGCTACTTAAAACAGTTTTGAATTTATTTGTTGTATAAAATGCATTTGTTATGACAGTAAGGCACATGTACACACCAAACAAGTATGTTTACACGCAACAATATGGCATATTGTCAAAAGGCTGCCCACCAAACCTGGGTCTGCTGTTGCCAGCAACAGCCAGTGTAGACTATTCTAGTCCATATAGCTACAAGGCATGATCAATTCAGGCACTGCGAGCCCAAAAAAGGGAAAGAGGTTAAAGAACTACAGATCCCTTCCTTATCCCATGGAAAGTCAACAACATTGCTGCTTTGCAATGTGCTCAGTCTATTCCACCAAGGAAGGATATAAGAAGAAGGGGGGAGGGACTGTTATCCAATGGCACTTCAAATAGTTTCCCTGAGCAAAAGCCACAACTCAACAAATTAATGCTGGGAATGCAACATGCTGGATCATGTTGGGCTTCTTTTGAGGAGTCATGTACATCAGACCTTCACATATATCAAAGTTTCAAGCCTGGAATGTTCCTCTACCACCACATACACACTTATTTGCACTGCAGAAAAGTGCTTCCAGAGCCAGCAGAGGATGTGAACTTGTCATGATCTGACCTATGGTGCAGGCTGAGGGCTTGCTTGTGCCATACCACGCTTGTTTTTCATGCCTCCAACCTGGTGCTACAGTCCCACAGCAAGAAGCGCTGCAAGTGTTCTGTGCAGACCTGATGTACCCTGAGGCTTACGTTTTCCTTTCCCGTACTTTGCTAGCAAGGGAGATGCCCCATACATCCATTGACACATTATTTCTCAAGTGCTGACACATGATAAATGGCACTGGCCAAAATAAATCATAATTATTTCCATCACCACCACCGTTGCCCATCCCTGGTCTCACGAAAGTTGCCAGCACCATTTTAATGTGTCAATAAATTTCTACACGCTCCAAAGACCTGAACTTCACACTAGAAAGTCAAAAGTAAATCCAAGCTTTCAACACGAGCAAAAAAAGTTTCAGCTGATGCTGTCAAGGCAGAAAATTGGTATTAAAGACTACTAGGGCATAAGAGAACAAGTGTCGCGAAAGTTAAACAAAATCCATAGTGTAGAAAGGAATGTTAAAAAGCTAAACACTGTGTAATAAGATCTGAGATTAAATGCCGTAGCTTAGGCACAGAGAAACCAATTTCAAGATCCACTAAAGATCCATTCTAGGAAGAGGTTCAAGATTAAGGCACTCAAGAGCAGATTCTGAAGTGGGGGGAGGGGAGGACTAGTAAAGCATATTTTCATGTTGAATCTGCACAGTTGGAATTGCTCTAGTGTACAGTCCTCTTTCCACATGACATTTTTCCTTCATGTAGATAACCTCAGTGTAAGAAAAAGGTGAACCTAGGTTGCAGCACAACTATTTTACTGAGGCTTGTAACCAAAGTGTTACAAGCAGGTTTGTGCATTCATAACAGACCACACTGCACCTCAAAAATTAACCTACAAATCTGCTTTATACCGTCAAACTATTGATCCACCTATGTCTATATCCAATTATTTAGAAGTGTCCCTCCAAAGGTATTGGCTGCACTAGTATTCCTCCCCCTCCATAGAAAGGCAGCTGATAATCCATATTCTTTTTTCATGTTGTATATGAAGTGGACCAAGAGGTTTTATAATCAGGGAAGCACTCAGTAATTTTATATGTGAGCACAGGGTTAAATTAAATAGCTGAAAGTCAGCTGAAAGATTTCCTTTTAAGCCTAGCCTTAATGGGAAATATGCAGCAAATAATTTCTGGATAACTAGGAAGTATTGAAGACCTTTAAAAATATTGATGAAAATTACTCAGAAGATGGGTATACAATAAGTCGACAGGCTATGAGATGAATCTTCTAATAAACTCCTGAGATCAGTTTTTAATCAAAATCTGTTCATCATGGAGAAACAGAAAGTTTCAAGGGACTGAAGAAAAGTGGTGAATTTTCAAAGACATTATTTTAGAATTATGACCAGATCCACTTATCTTCAATGCTGTGCAATGTAATGAAATAAATTCCAAATATACACAACACTTTTAGCATAAGCTACAGAAGAAGTATACTGCACAAATAAAATCACTAAACATCATTTGCATAACATTCACATGGGTGAGTTAGGCCAATTCAGTTCCACTATGCTACCAGATTTCAGGGAGAGACTAGAACGAATGGGTCCTAAAATGTTTATAAGATGATCATCAATTAATTGCAAACTCAGACTGAAATCTTGATCTCTTTTATGCCCTCTTAAATCACACCAACCTAAATGGAACTTAGGTGTGTATTATTACGTGTAGATTTATAACCTGCATATATCAAAGCCTCAGCAATGACCAGGTCTGCTTGCTAGCATAATATAGATCAGCTTGAGACGTCATTAAAAACTTCAGTAAGTAGATGTTCTGTGCTCTCACCAAGTCAGCCAGACCCTCCTTCCCTCTCTCTTACACAGAGAAAATTGCTCCATGAAGTCACACTATTTGTTCCTCTAACCAAGTATTGTCCACTCTGACTGACAGCACCTCCACAATTTCTCAGGCAGAGGTCTATCTCATCACTTGCTACCGAAGATCCTTTTAACTGGTGATGCCAGGGAATGAAATTGAGACCTTCTGGGTTCAAAGCCCAACACCATGCCACAATCCCTTCCCAAAAGTTCATGGTGGGTGTTATGACTCGGGCAGAGTGACCCAACTAAACCACCCTAGACTAGAATACCTGATGACAGGCTACTTTGTTCACCCCAGGCATAGTTTAGTTGACTTAGTGTTAAGGAGAACTTTGCTACACATCTCCGGTAGAATGTGTTCTGAAATGGTTATCTGTACAGATCCCAAAATGCAATTTGTGTAGCACTGGGGGGTTTTGTGCAATATGTGCTTGTACATCTTCCTCATGAAAGTTCTGTTCCCAATACCACTGTCAATGTGCAAACCCCTTGTGTAGATCTGATTGTCAGAGAATTTAATTGCAGTTGAAGCTTTCCATAAAGAAGGGTGTGCACATATGAACATAATCTGAGTGGTAAACCCATCATCAAAACACACTCATGTTTTTATTAAAATATACTAATTTATCTTCTGGGTCAAGTTCAGAGGAAACCATTAGCGTCTGCAGCAAAAGCACAGTACTAATTGGCCCTAAACAGGTATCATCACTATCTCCCCCTCCCCCAAAACAATTTGCCAATGTTTACACACACATTGCTCATGGGGTGAATGAATGTACGCATGCTCATGTACATGCAGCAATTTCAAAGTTTAAAAATGTACATTTTAAAATGGTGGACATGGGAACCAAGATCGGACTATTGAAGCAGTAGCTATGTAGTGCCATCCAGATGGTTTATTAGATTTATATACCACCCTTCATCATAAGATCTCAGGGTGGTTCACAGTTGATGTTGGATTCCAACTCCCACCAGCTCCAGTCAACATGTCTAATCATCAGTGATGCTGGGAGGGGGATCCAACATTTGAGGGGCCCTGGGTTGACTAACGCTGGAGTATTAGATCAGAAATTGATTTGCTGACTGATACGTCTATCAAATAGGGGAAACTGGGCTTCAGCAGTCAAACAGAAACAATTCAGGCCTTGTTTGCTTGCACATCTGTATGCACCTAAGCATATTTTGAATGGGTATTACTATGCAATGGGTATTACTATCATTCTAAAGTACAATTCCAGTACCACATCAATTTTAATTTCATCTGGGTGTTAAAACATTCAGACACATCAGTCCGTCCCTTCAAATTATCTGTGGCTGTAGAAAAACATGATGTTCAAGATTTAGTTTCATTTCATTTTGTGGTTTCTGCATTTCAACAACAACAAAAGTATCACATTTAAAAATACATATCCACAATCATGAAACACTTTTGAAATCAAGTGGCTTTTTAAGATCATGAACAAATACAAGAGCCACAAAAAAAAGTACCTGGGGATAATGGGAACAATTCATGGGACTTGTTCTAAAAACAAAAACAAAACCAAAACCTACTTGGATTTATAGTTTTTGGAACGAATGATTGAGCCCTGTAAAAACTTACAAGTGCACATGGAATTAAAATATAGAATTAGTTTTTAAAAATAAATTACCTTTTAAATATAAATTTGCCTGGATGTTTTAATATGTACATATTTTTCAATTGGAGCTACTCCAAATCAAAACAGACTACCTTTTCCAAGGGATTCAAGGCAGTTTTGACACAAGTGAACTGCTTATGTTCAGCAGAGTGAAGGCAGAGGCTGTGACTATTACAACAATGGTTGCATTGATATATTTTTGAAGTACAATCATCCCACTTGGAAGTTAAATGTACTGCGTGCATATACCACGTCTGGCTGAAAGTTGGCCATCTGAATATAGATGGAGAAGTGGGTGAATACCATTGCGGTTTTAATACACCGTTAATCTCCATGGAATCCAGTTTAACTAGCCATGTGTACAGAAGAAGGGAAATCGCTGTAATGAACAGCTTCCAGGCAGAGTACAGCACATGCCCCGCATACCATTAAATCAATGTTCAATAGCACTAATAAATAGATGGTTGGCTAGGCATGAGCTCCCCCACCCGCAACCCCTCAGCCATCCAAACGTAATCCAATTTATGGAAGACCCCTTGCTATAAAAGCTGACACAGCAGGCAATTCGAAAGCACAGTGTGTGTGACATTTTCTCTTGGATGTATTTCTTACTGAACATTCTCAAACAGAGCTAGCATGTGTGTTAAACAAGGCAAACTCTGCACCTCACTCTCTGCTGATTAGTATTCCGTAACAGACAGGCTGGATACAAAAAGGCAGACAGCCTCTGGTAGGGCCTGAAAGCTACTGTTTAAGGCAGCATAAAGCCATAGACTGACTATAGGACAGCTGTCTGGAAAACAAATGTCCGTATATTGAATTAATCCACTGGACTTGTATAAAGTAGTGTGACTCTGCACTGACAACCTTGACTTTTAAAGCGCTGGAATAAGGAACTGAATTAGGTACTTTTAATCATTTGTCGTTATAAATCTGGACAAAAGTAACGAGATGCAAGGGAAGATTAAATGATTTCATTTATACCAATCTTGCATTATTTTGCCACCTGCTACTCTTATTAGTGCATCTTTTAAGTTGTGTTTTTTTAATAGAGACCATGTAGAATCTCACCTGCACACCTTAATAAGCATCACCTGGCATTATGACCCATGCTTTCATCCAAATAACCATTATAGGGCATAAAATTTGTTTAAATGTCAAGCTCTATATGGAATGAAGAGGAATTGGATATCAATTTCACTGACTCTTTCTTCATTGCCTAGAGCAATCTTAATAGATTTCTGAAGAGGAGAAACAAACATGTACAGAAATCCTTAGGCCACCACCCCCCAAATGGAAATCAGGAGTCATCAGAGGAAGTGGGGGCAGCACATATAATTTAGTGCATTTTTGTAAGTGTGCAAGTCCCATTAGATTAGTGATGGGCAGGGGGACACGTTACCTCCTGGGCAACTTTCCAGAGGCCACATGTCACTGGTGGGCTCAGCAACAAATGTTAATTTTATGTTTGTTACAGCAGGCTTCAAAGACACATCATTCCAACCAGACAAAAACACTCAAGGAGGGGGCTAAGCAGGTCTGGCAGGGGGTGTGGCTGGTGAAGGGGTCTGGCCCAGATGGAGAGGCCTGAAGGGTTGCATATGGGCCATGAACCTGAGGTTCTGAACTAGTGCCACTGTACAATATACATGCAGCTCCCAGGTCCTTAGCATAACTGTTTTAGTCCAGGTAGGGAGTTGTGTAGCTCAGCAGAAGGAAGCAGGAGCATAGGCCCAACTCTGTGCCACAGCCGGGAGCATGAGCCCACCAGACCTTCTCTAGCAATTCCACAGCCCCTTCTTGTCTTTGTCACTGCCACATGGTGGCTATCCATACATTAGGATTACAGAAAAGGTTATGGAAGGTGCAGAAGATCTAGTAAATGTTAAAGGTGTGTAGATGATTGGAGATGTTCGGGTGTTTGAGAAATGCTGCCTCAGACATACAAAATCCCCAGCTTTGACCATCTTCTCTGGATTCTACCTTTTAACTCTGATTTGTGTTTCTGACTCACAAAATCAACAGCGGTACAGTACAATTATCAACAATATAACCGTGTTCTTCTTAAGCCTGTAACCAAATTTAAGAAGCAACACATAGAAATAGAAAGCACCCCTACATGTATGTCAGCACAGATTTAAACTCCAAACTCCACTTATCACTGTTATTTAATTCATGCTGCTACCTCTCCACATAGGAATCTTCCATGTCATGTGTTTTACTCTGCATGTGCACTTTAGAT
This sequence comes from Podarcis pityusensis, assembly GCF_964106645.2. Classification (NCBI taxonomy): domain Eukaryota; kingdom Metazoa; phylum Chordata; class Lepidosauria; order Squamata; family Lacertidae; genus Podarcis; species Podarcis pityusensis. The sequence continues at coordinate 31,811,072 of NC_138035.1, read as the reverse complement.
GGATGTACCAGCTCCGACCTTGACAGTAGAGTGTTGATACAGACCATTGTGAGGAACTTGGGACTGTAGGTTTGAAATCAGCCCACAGCTGTATATTCCACAGCCACACTTGTCCCTTCGGGTTCTCAGTTTTCCCGTCGCTGTTTTCCTCAGATCACGACACCACACAGTTGGACTGTTTGGCTCTGTCCCCTGAAGGGGAGCTTGGTCTCATTCTTTCTGTATCAGAAAAACAAAATGAACCAAATGTTTCTAATTAAAAGATTTCAAGCGTGCTTTTAAAAAAGAAAATTAACACATTCAGGTATACCTTCTCAGTTTTCCTTTTCCCTTCTGCAACTCATGATCCCCACCCACAGCCACAGGAAACATATTCCAGAAATGTTTCCACAGTGAAGGCATTTTTCAAACTATTTCAATTGTTTATTCCCAATTAATTTACAAATTTTGTTACAGCACAAAATATGGTCTTTTCAGCTTTTTAACAGAGGTGCAGATACCATCAAGGCACCATGTTTAATTACTAATACTTTTATAGACTTGTATGCATTTGAACACTTCTTGTAAATAAATCAGAACTTCAGTATTTAAGCATCATATTATATATACAGTTATCAAATGAAGGCCATTGAGAAGGCCATTTCCTTTTTTCAGGATTATTAGAAGCAACATTAACAAAAACGTTTTTTTAAATGCATCTCGTTCAAAGTAAAATTATTTAGATAATTGCAAACTACATTAAGGGTAGTTAAGAAGAATGAGGTAATCACCTCTGGCAGCAGATGCTAAGGGTGGAAGTAGCCTCTCGGCTTTCCCACCGCCGTTTTCATCCTCTTTAGCTGGTGCCCTGGAAAAGCAGTCCCCAGTCCCCCTCCCTCTGTGTGCCACAGACAATACCAGTGAGAATCTCCTAACTGGGTGAGTAGGCAGAAAGGCAACCAGTCCAGGAAGCGCTCTCCACCAGGCACTGCATGTGCACACATGCACCACTTTGTTCATGTGACTTATATTTAGACATTATTTACTTGAATAGTCCGCTGTAAAATTACTAGTTGATAGGTACCGGGACACTGGTCCACGTTCAAAACTTAAGCTTTAGATTCAGTCCTGGTCCTCCATACACACTGTATCAACCTGCCCATTTGGCACCTGAGTTGAGCTGTTCTTTTTGTGCTCTAATTGCTACAATCTAAAACTTTTTTCACTGCATACACAGAATGAAAAATTTCAACATACAGAAAGCTTTAATAACCTTCACTTTGGATTATAGATCTATATGGGCCTCTGCTATTTTCTAGTTTTATCACTAGGGGTTGCTGCATGCCCTCTGGTCAACTTTAATAAAATGTTACAAATGATACATGATTTTTTTCTCTGCTGTGAATTAAAACACAATGTTTGAATCTGTGCATGTCTTGTGCTATGCAGATTTCAACGCAAAAGAAACAGACTGCCCATCTCCAAGAAGGGTCTCAAAATGTATTAAGCTGAAATGTAAATAAACTTTCGGTGTTACAATTTATACTCCAGTTAAAAAAAAAGGGTGGGGGTGGGGGAGGTGCTTCTGACCATCGCTTCCAAGCTAAAATGGCAGAAACCTCAAGATATCCAACCAGAATTTCCTCATCTTCCTATTTCCTTTCCTCAACAGCTGGGAACCTCCCCATGCATATTCCAATGGGGAAACTCTAGTTACTGTGAGTGATAACCATTCAATGTTAAAAGACAGTACCTGTATACCTAGAAATATTAGTGTACCAATTAGCACAGCTTATGCCCTGTTACCCAATTTCCCATCTTCTCAAATACCATCCAGGTCTGGTGGCCAGCTTAATGTTTTATACATAACATGTGGCTGGCTTCTCACTATAGCTTGCTATATGCCATAGGTCTCTCAGGCTGCCATAGATTACTTCCTTGGCAGTGAAACACACAGTGCCTTCTTGCACTGGCTGCAAGTATAAAACATTTATGGCAAAGGCAAGTGGAGCAAATTCTGAACTGTGGTGATTAGTAGTTTCAACAGCCTTAAGTGGGTTCCTTCCTACTGAAGTATCTGAAATTGTTCGGCTTAGTGTATATTGTATTTTGAGACAACTTCACATACTGTATCAACTCTGGGATTCCAATTATTGAGTTGTATTGCTCTGATGAATTTGTTGTTTGCTTTATTTATATACTGCGGTGTTAGTGATTGCAATGCTTGTTTTTTAAATGCTGCTGTGATTATTGTGAGCTGCTTTGAGCTCAACATTTGTTGTTGGAAAAGCAGAATACAAATATTAAACCAAAGTCTCTAATCCAGGAGTAGGAAAGCTCAGGCTTGGAGGGCAAGTGTGGCTGGAATGCGTACTTGAACTGTAACTATGCCTCGTTTGCCTGGAAAGATTGTGAGATGGGGGGGGAGGGGTGTATAGAAACTTCTGACTACTGCACAGCTCTCCCCTCTCCCACAGTTTGTGCTGGTTCTGCAGCTCCTTCTATTTCATCCTACACGGCCACTGTTAGAGGATAGGCTAGACAGTGAACAGATTTAACTTCAGAGCAGGGGTAGCTAATCTTTTTTGGACTGAGGGCCACACTGACCCAGGGTCAACCCTCAGGGTCAAAACAGCCGTGGCAAGAACTGCCTTCCCAAGCACTACCATCAGCCATTCTACATTATTTGAAAACATTTCATCACCATTCATTGTTCTATATTAAATTCGACAAAGCAGCACCTGTGGAGACTATATGGAAGCAGGCAGCAAATCTTTTATTTAATTTTAAAAGACTATTATTTAATTTTAATGGAAATTTCAGGGGGATATGGGGGCCCCACAAAAAAAACTTCTGGCATCATGCCATCACAGCAGGAGACCCCCCTGGAGTCAACAATAATTTTAAACTCATTTTTTTAAAAACAAATGACTCATTGGGAGTGTCATGATTAAAATGCATCTTGAAACATGGTTTTAGTAACTTGGTAACCCTAACAAGCAGACGCACTAGGGCCAACTTGTGTATTTGGTAACCTAGGAAGTTAATGCTGGCTAGAGACATTTATGCTTATGATATATTCTTTCTTTATTACATATAATACTTTTTAAAAATGTGTAAAACCTCTCAAATTCAATGCTACCCTTTCATTATTAGCAAAGCTGTGTTTGTAACCTAGTTTGAAGCTTAGCTTTTGTAAGATATTCAGCCTTGAAGCTGTAGTTACTTCTCAAGAACAATAGACAAGCTTTAGTAGTTGCTTGGAAACCACAGGCATGCATGAAGTTTGTGTGTGAATGGGTTTTGCTAACAGGAAGCATGAAGACCATCAAGTTGGGCCTGTGATGTAAGGTGGCAAAAAGCAGACTTTTGCTATTTTACTATGAGAAATTTTTGTACCCACGCAAATGGAGGATGTTCCCATGCATGTGGAGAGAACATTACTGAGACAATTCATACCTGGATCTTTGCAGAGAAGAATGTTGTTTTCAAAAGTCAATCAAATTTCTGGATTCTATGGGACAGAACTTTTGCTTCTCGAGATATATGACTACAAAACAGCTTACTTTTAGGGCTTTATCCACACTTACTTTTCCTATGCGCTTTCCAAGCATGGTGCACATTTTAAAGCTCCTGCACACTTTTTTATTGCTCCAGAGCCTTCCCTGAGAAAATTAACTCTTCAAAGCTGAATTGGAGCAAAAGGCAATCTGCAGAAAACCCAAATTGTGGGGAAGGCTCCAGGTATCCTTGCATTCCTTGTGCAAAAGAAGATTCCCAAACTGAGTGCTTCAGGTCAAGCCTGATCAACTTGGCACACACAGCAAGGCTGTTGTTTAAACTTCACTAACCAGTTCCATCCCCAAACTGGCATATGATGTGGAGCGGGGGCTGTTGGAGACTCACAAAAATGTTTTGAGGGACAGATGCTGCCCATGGGTTAGCCATGTCTGCTTTAGAGGAAGTAGTTAATAGCTACAGGACTTCAGTCATTAAAAGCTACAAAACTGACCATCAGTCAAATTGTTGCACTGCATCTCTGACCATTGGGCCTTATTGGTTGGAGGGGATGGAAACCGGAGTCCATCAACATCTGAAGGGCCACAGGTTAGTTCCCTCCCCCCAAAGTTAAGAAGACTAAACAACTGCAAGCCATACTGTAGCCAGTAATTATAAACAAGAAAGAATTGTTATAAGGGAATTCCAAAAGGCCTCATATAAAGATTCCACAAATGCTGGCTTAGCTTATTACAAGAGACCCTTTTAATGGTTGTTGCTAGCATTTCCCCCTCTAGAATGCACAGCGGGCTTAGGGGACAGGCAGGATACTGCCTCATTTATGCAAGGTTATGAAAAATGCAGAAAAAAACACCACCTGGAGTCTCTTTTTAACACTTGTTTCCTTCTCCAAACCACACTGCAAATGAGAGCTCCAGGGAAGGGAAGTGTGTTCTACTGGAGTTCTGTTCATCAGAGGATAGGGACACATGTGTATACATAGACACACACACACACACACACACACACACACACACACACACACGGTAGATGCTGAGTGGATCTGTCTGCTCTGACATGTCTCATTCCCAACCCCATGATAAAATATTTTGCTATTAACAAAACAAAGACGTCAGAATTTCACCCTTCACCCTTGAACAGTGTAAGATAGCAGATTAAATGCATCAAGGTGTCTTATGAAAGAGTCAAGTAACATAAGAGGAGTCCATTTAAGCCTCGGCTGGTGCATCCAGGGGCGCATTTTGAATACAAATACCTTCCATGTTTGTCACAGCAACTCTCTTCCCAGTCATATAAAGTTAAGTGGCATGAGGCATCTCAGTTTTGCTAATAAACCTACATTACACTCACGCAACACAGAATGACAATCTGCTTCCTTCTTGGAATCAAAATACCTGATTTATGAACCTAATTTATGAAAGAGAGAGAAATGTGAAATTATCCCATTAGCCCCCTAAATTAAACTCATCTAGAAACAAAGCTATCAGATGAGGTTAGTGTCAGACTTCAGGATTATACTAATACTTGATATAGCTGCCCTCCTTTTACTCTGCCCATACACTGACTGGTCTATCACCCAGTATAGAAGTTTGGGGATCTGAAAGCAGAATAGAGAAGGGCAAGCTTTTCTGGGGGGGGAAATCCTGAAAGAGTAACTATTTTGTTGGTAAAAACAAAAAATAAAGAGTCTTCCCCAGGATTATTTACCTGAATTAGCCCCACTACTACGGACGCTGACCGGGCGAGGGCTAGCCTGGCTTTCCTTTCCTGTCTTCACAACCACAAAGTCTTCAGCAATATCACTGGCAATAGAACTGGCATCAGCATTGAAGGGTGGTGGCCGCTTGGCCCGTCTGAAAAATCCACTGCCAAACCTCTTGACTGGTTTGGAGCCAGCTTCCCCATTGGCAACATCATCTTTCCTGAGGTCACGGATGGACTCCCTGGATTTGGATTTGGATTTTAATAGGGAAAATAGTTTCTGAGGACTCCGGTTTCCTCTGTTCAGGTCCTCAAGTGGAGGCTCAATATCTGGCAGCACTTGCTCCACCGTGATAAGGTCATTCAGAAAAGTTTGTAGTCGCCTATTGGACTCACTTTCTTCTTCCTGTGCTTCTTGAGTCCCTTGTGACTCGTGCCTCTGGCGGGAGGCCCAGCGCATCATTTCGCCTGGGGGAACTGCCACTACCAGTCCATACTTTGGGCTGATGGCCTTCCGGGCCACTGTAGAGGAGGAAAATCCCATTCTCCCGACGCCTTGGCGGAAAGGGCACGGAAGGTTCAGCTCCTTGTAGAGGTTGACCTCCTCCGAAATAGCATAGAGTTCACGGAATTCAATATCAAACATCTCCACATGCTGCCCGGTCAAGTACAAGACCATGTTTCTGTCTATGTGGGATGAGGTCCATGTGAAACTATCAAACAAGAGATATTGTTGTTAAAAGCACTGCAATCAGAAACAGTTACCCTCTCACATCTAAGCTCATACCATCTAGGAAAACATGTCATAGTAATCAGGAAGCATATTTATTATCCAAGTACATTTGTTAATTTGTAGACACACATAGCAGAGAAAGTACTTGGAAGATAGACAGGTGACAGTGAAACATTTTTGTCATTTCTGTGTACATCTTTTCTCTTATATCCCTTCTTCCCCTCTTAATCCTGCTTCATATTGCTCACATACTTCTCTTCCTTTCTGCCTTTGTTCTGTGTTTCTTATTCCTTCTACATCCCGCTTTGCCCTCATGCTTCCCAATCTTGTGCATTTTTACTTAGAAACATAGGCAACGTGAGAACAATTCTGGGCTAGATGGACCAAAGGCCTGACTTCATGTGTGAAACTAGGAACAAATTATTAAGCTAAGTTGCAAAAGGATCAGGACACATTTCATGTTCCAGTTATCAGAGGGAAAGTTACATGCATATATGTAAAAGGAACGCCCACCCTGAGTTAGCAACTGACCTGTACGATCCAGTAAGAACTTTTTCACCATCCACCATCAGGAAGCGTGTAGCCAAGTTGCCTTGGATCTTCCCTGATGGCATGTAGAACCCAGCTCCAGTCACACAACGCACACGGATATTCTGACAGAAAGAAAAAGCACAGTGTTGTTGTTGTTGTTTTTATTTAGTACCCTTCATCTGAAGATCACAGAGCAGTTCACAACATACAAAGACAAAATGAGAACCCAAAATACATAATAAAATTAAAATAAACCAATAACCTCCCCTCCCACAAACACATGTAAAAGGTCATAGAATGTTAATCAGCCAAAGGCCTGGTTACAGATAAATGTTTTTGCCTGGAGCCTAAAGATATGTTATGAAGGCGCATTCCACAACAAGGGAGCCACTGCAGAAAAAGCCTGTTCATGTGTTGCCACTCTCTGGACCCTTTGTGGAGGAGCCACACAAAGAAGGGCCTCAGATGATGATTTCAGGGTCTGGGTAGGTTCATATGTGGAGAGTTGCCCCTTGGAGTGTTTTGGTCCTCAGCCCTTTAAGGTTTTTTAGATCAAAACCAGCACTTTGAATTGGGCCCAAAAACTAATTGGCAGCCAGTGCAATTGGGCCAGGATCGGTATAATACACTCAAACAATCTTGCCAAAAGGCGAACAACCTGGCTGCCAAATTCTGCACCAGCTGAAGTTTCTTAACCGTCTTCAGAAAGAAAGAAAGAAAGGCAAACTTATTTGAGCCTTGAAAAGTAGTTGTCTGGTGAAGAATGAGAACCTTCATGATTAGAAACACCCTAATTTAGGGAAGGTTCTTTGTACCTGAAAAAAAAGTGGTGATGATTATCAACAATAATAATTTCCATAGTATGCTGAATATAAAAAGTGCTTGACAGTTCTTACTTCATTCATCTGAACAGCTGTGAAAAAGTAGACAATGGGCATTCAAATGTAACAGTTGGGGGAACAGAGGATCAGAGACCATGCATTGCAAAAGGCTGACCAGATCTATAAAGGTGAAAGTCAGTGAACAAAGATGCTATTCAGTCTTAGAAGAAAGCAAGAGCACCTCTTCATGCAATAAAACTTGTGGGAATCTACAGAGAATGTTTAAACTGAAGAAAGGAAGAATCCGCACACCTTTTTTTGCAGAGAGAATGAAGCAAATACCAGAGCATTACAGAGCACTGCAGCTTAGGCTGCAATGCTGAAGACAATTATTCAGAAACAAGGGCTTCTGAAACCAGTGATAATAAATCCTTATGCACATATGGACCTCCATCTCTCTTTTCATACAAAATTGCTGGGAACCACACTCTGCCATCATCTAGCAATGTTCCCAGTGCCATTCTGAAACAGTTTTAGAAGCAACTGGCAGCTGCTGCTGAGTATAGAAGCTTGCCTTTCTTTCATGTTAAAAAGGAAAGGAAAAGGTGGAAAGGCTGCCTCATAAAGTGGTACTCCACTATCTGAAAATGTTGCAACCTTTGCTCGAGTCCCATTAAGATAATAGTAATTCTCCCTGCGTCTTCACTAGAGGACAAAGGTTCCAGCGAAGGTGGAGAAGTGACTTGTGCTCAACCCTGCAAAAATCAAATCAAATATCTTTAATACGGTCAATGACCAGGAAGCAATTTATAAAATATGACATTAAGAGTAGTATTGTGCTACAAGTAACAGTAAAAATATGGCCAATTCACAGAATTGGTGCTTATATTTATGACCAGGTTTCGAGTTTTAAGTTTTTAAAATTCAGTTCAGGAGTCGCTACTGTTTATTATCGTTCCTTCGATGTTTACAGTTTGAACTCCTTTGTAGACATCATTGCTCGTCTTATTCTTGTTGCAATGTAACAGTACTTTGCCACGGACCTGTTAGTTTCGGGCTCTTTGTCAGCTAAGAGGTGTCTGATATAGGTGTCGTCTGTACTACGAGGTATTTTCCTCAGAATCGGTTCGATCAGCTCTTTTCTTGAGTCTCGATATAATGGGCAGTATAAAATGACATGCCCAATGGTTTCGATTTCATTGCTGTTACAGGGACATAATCTTTGTTCGATCGGTATTTTATTGTATCTTCCCTCTAGAAGAGCTGAAGGGAGAGCGTTAAAGCGGGCGCTGGAAAATGCCCATCGGTATTTAGCGTTGTCTAGATCTTTGAGATAGTTTGCTAGATGGGGCCTTTGGGACTTGTATAGAAGTTTATAAGTTATCGGAAGTTAGTTAAAGTCATTTTGGGTTTCAATGTCCCTGCGTCTTTCTTTGATTATGTTCTTGGCCCTTCCCCTTTCTAAACTTAATAAATACTCTGGGGAGAGACCATATGTGGCCAGTTTTCTGAGAATGCCCTTCAACCAGCTAGATTGGAATTTGTCAAGAAGCATCAGGGAAAGTAGTCCAACCGGCGAGTTGTTAAGTCTTAGCCAAGTGCATAAGGTTCTTATCCATATTTTGGCTTTAATGCTGTATAAGCCCGCTTCCAGTCGTAAGGCGGCGTTTGGGACGCATTTAGGTGTTTGCAGGAGTGATCTAAGGAAACCTGATTGTATCTTCTCATATGGGTCTAGATTAGAGAGGGAGACGAGTGGTGCGCCATATAGGATTTGTGCTGTTGGTTTTGCAACGAATAGTTTAATTGTAGCAGGGATGAAATTTCCTCCCATTGTACGATGGAATCTTAGGATTGCTGTTGTGCTTTTTTGTGCTGTAAAGGAGCTGTAGTTTATGTGGGCAGTCTTCTTCCTTGATGCTTGGAATATCACTCCTAGATATTTAAAGCATGTCACTTGTTCAATCTCCTGATTGTCTAAATTCCATCTGTATATTTTCCTTTTGTTAGAGAAAACCATGATTTTTGTTTTTTGGTAGTTCACTGCTAGTTTCTCTTCTCTACAGTATTGGGATAAGCTGTTAAGAGCTCTTTTGAGGCCCGTCTGAGTCTGGGACAATATAACCGCATCGTCTGCATAGAGTAAGATAGGCAGTTTTTTGTCTGCTAATTTTGGGGCGTGTGTATCCGCTCCTTGTAGGTGATCTATTAGGGAGTTTATATAGATGTTGAACAAAAAGGGGGCCAAAATGCATCCTTGTTTAACTCCCTTTGTTGTTCTAATGAAATTAGAGAGTTGACCTTCTTGGCTGCATCTTATACGAAGTCGTGTGTTGTTGTACAGTTTGTATATTAGTAGCAGCAGACGTCGGTCTATGGATGATTTGTAGAGTTTGTCCCAGAGTCGAGTTCTTGGGATGGAGTCAAAGGCTGCTTTAAAATCTACAAATGCTGCGAATAGGTGGTGATTGTTATGCGACGTGTATTTCTCAGCTAGGTGCTGTAAGATCAGGCAGTGATCCATTGTGGATCTCCCTTGTCTAAATCCTGCCTGTGCATCATCAAGAATCTTCGCTCTTTCTATCCATTCGCACAGTTTCTCGCTGAGGTGTTTAGTGTATAATTTACTTATTATATTCAGGAGGCTTATAGGTCTATAGTTGGAGGGATCGTCCCTCGAGCCTTTTTTGTAAATGGGAATAAAAGGCTGCCTCATAAAGTGGTACTCCACTATCTGAAAATGTTGCAACCTTTGCTCGAGTCCCATTAAGATTATAGTAATTCTCCCTGCGTCTTCACTAGAGGACAAAGGTTCCAGCGAAGGTGGAGAAGTGACTTGTGCTCAACCCTGCTTACAATGTAAGTCACGTAACAATTCTATAATAATTTTAATGGGTCTGTGACCATACGATAAATCACTGACTGATTCCATAATAAATAAATAAATAAAAATTCATGAACAAGATGTGCATAAAGTCATGAAATGTGAAACAACCACACAAAAAGACTGCTCATTAATAGTTCCTCATCATCATGAAAAAGTGACATGTGGGGAAGTGCAGGCTTCTGTCCTGGGCCTGTTGTTATCGAGCATCTTTATAAATGACTTGGATGAAGGAATTGAAGGGATGCTCATCCAATTTGCCGATGACACCAAACTGGGAGGGATGGCTAATTCCACAGAAGGCAGAATTGGGATTCAATATGACCTTAACAGTTGGAGAACCAGGTCAAAACTAATAATGAATCCCAATAGGGACAAATGCAAGGTTTTACACTTAAGACAGGAAGAACCAACTGCACAAAGAGAAGATGGAGGGGACACCTGGCTAGGTGATCAGTGGCAATAGAAGGTGAAGAAAGAATCAAGTCCAAGTCCTCTATCAATACAATAATTATTTAATCTACTCAAAATTTATATTAAAACTGTGCTTTGATACCTCTCAGCTATGATTCTCATTAATCACAGTGCACATCATCAGCTCACCCGGATATAGAAATCACTCAGCTCCATGCCTTTGCACATTTCCAGGAAAAATTTAGAGCCTTCTTCGTCCAAGATTATATAAACGGGGATCCGACGCTTGTATGATGCATCTACGATATCCCGGAAGATGTCCCTGTCAGTGAACTGGTCCATGACTACTGCAATGATCTGGCCACGAACAGAAAGAGAACAAGCAGTTATTTTAAAAAGCAATACTGCAATAAGGCAGAGATTTCTGTCCTTATGCCACCAGGGCTTATCACATACACCCATGACACGCTACAGGCTATGAAAAACATATGCTTCAACATATTCAGGAGTACATTATTTGACAGCGTGGTTTTTACTGCCTGAACAGACAAGAAAGCTTGTTAGTTCTTGTTCAGAGCCACCCTAGGGTTTTCACTGAGTGTTCCATGTTGAGTAGTGTCTGAAAAACACAGTATTTGCTCTCATCTAAACTGCATGGCCTGACTTCTCATAATGATTTGACCCGTTTTCTGGAAGTGACGTACCCACCCTCTCCCAGAAACCCAATCTAGTATTCATCCACCTAATAGGAATCATAGTCAACCCCTAATGCAGGATTTAATCAAAATATCCCCCCCTTTTTTAACAGTCCTCACCCTCTCAATGAGGTGGAATGTTACAATTGATCATTTTAGCAGTTAATGGTAATAATGAGCTCCACCAATGCAGGTGTCCATAACTGAGTGGTAGAGCACATGCTTGGGCATGTAGAAGATCCCATGTTCAATTCCTAGCGAAAGGATTAGGTAGCATGTAATGCAAAAGAACTTGGACTGAGAGCCATTACTCATCAAAGCAAACAATACAGTGGTACCTCGGGTTAAGTACTTAATTCGTTCCGGAGGTCCGTTTTTAACCTGAAACTGTTCTTAACCTCCTGTGGATGCCTCAAAAATGAATACCGCTGGTTCCATACTGCAGTGGAAAGAGATTTTAAAGTATGTCCCCCCCCCAAAAAAAGTGTTTTTAAATTGCTTCTTTCCTATCTTTGGGTAGTGATATGTAACATTAAGTGGATTTTTATAGAAGTTCTATACCCAAGTGTAGTGCACATGAGCTCACTTGTTTTTCAGATAAACTACACTATTTTTGGATTAGTAATACTTATTTGAAAGAGCACCATTTTGCTATATTGGCCCATCATTAATATCTAAAATACATTGTACAAGTTTGTGTTACAAAAACTGTTTGAACTCAAACACTAGCAACACTACTTATTAGTCCTGCTTTGGGGCAGATTGCCATTAGCTGCGTTCTCCTTCTAAATTAGAGGCATTTTCTTTGGAAGTCTTGCCTGCGCAAATCTTGCAGGGCTGCCAATCCTGATGGAGGCCAACTGGGTTTCAGAAAGGTTGGAAATTGTTAAATACTCCCCTTAATGAAGACAGGACCATACAAGCAGAATAGAGGGCCAGCAAGAACAAGCAAGAAACAGGGAGGTGCTCTACAGACCTAGAGGCCAATCTGCACTGCTACATACATTACCTGTTGAGGAAATGCATTACCTTGGAACTTGAAAGCGTCATAGAGCCCAGACACTGCTTATTAAATAGGATCCCTCTTTCTTTGCTTTGGGGGTTTTGATGTACCCTGCATCACTGGATTCTTACAACAAAGGCAACCATCTCTTTTTATGTATTTGGGCGTAGGACTGAGAAACAATGTACTATTCCGCATCCATAGCTAAATTACTTAGCCTTTCTAGATTATGTGCAACTCTAACTAGAGCTTGGCGGTGGAACAGCACACATTTTGTAAAGGTGATACCTCTCATAAGAGGTATAATAGAATCAGTATGTTTAACAGGATGGCAGATAATCTGGAAGATAAATCAACAAAAGCAAATGGAGGGAGACAAATTTCAAATGAAAATAATCCAGCACTCCCTCTCTCCGCTTCCCCTTCACTGCAGAACTGTACCCTTCTGCAGCATGTTAGCACTATACCAGAGGGAATGGAATCCCAATGCTCCAAAACATTATTTTGAAGATTATCTGAATGGAGGTCTCTAGTCTCACCTGCCTGACTGTTTGTGGTGAGTTTATGGCAGTAGGTTTTTCTTTAAGGATATTCAGTTGATGTAACATTTGTACTTAAGATAATCATAGAACTGTATTCCAACAATGCAAAACATACTACTGTCCTATCCTCTCCAACCCCTCCCCACTTCCTCAAAATCAGCTCAAGGGGGTTGGTGGACCCTCTAGAGCAGATTGGGGGAGAGGCATAGGAGGAGACGAAATGGAAGTCACATTGCATGAGTGAAACTCCGTATGCTCTTGCACAGAACTGGCTACAACCCATTGAGGTAGAAGAGATTCACAAGTTTTCTAGCATAACCCCCTGCCAATGAAGGAAATTCAATGCTACAACATCTCTGCTTAAAATTCCCTAACGAGGGAGAGTACACCTCTCTCTATGGCAATCTGTTCCACTAAAGGGCAGCTTAAACTGTTAAGGAAGTTCCTCCTAATGTTGAGTTAAAATTCCCTTGTAATTTGAACCTGCTGGCTCCTACCCTCTGGAGCAACAGAAAATGAATTTGAAGAAAGCTACCATATCACCTCTTAATCATCTCTTCTCCAGGCTAAACACACCCAACTCCTCCAAACCTTCCTCATAGGACTCACGCTTTAACACAGATAATGGCAGCGAACATCTCAACACTTCTATAGGAGTAAAGAAGAGCCTTAGGATGTGGTAACATGAGCAGTTATTACAAAAGCTGATTGCTCTCTTAAACGCTGGGAGGAGCGCAGAAAGAAGAAATGCCATAGTACTCCTGCATCAGCACAACTGGATGCCTTCATCTGCCCCAGCTGTAACAAAACAGGTCTCTTCTGTATTAGTCTCTACAGCCAGAGCAGGCGCTGTAACTCTCCAACAGCTTGACTTCACTTCTGAAGGCGCACTCTTCCATTGTCTCACGAGACAAACAGATGCCAACCTATTAAGAAAGCTGATTACTCTCTTAAACGTAACCACCTTCAGAATGCTGGGTGGAGATTTTCCCGTTTTTTAAAGTCAGCAAAAAATATTGAAATTATTAAAATGAACACACTGTAAACCAGTGTATCAGTGGCTGAAATATAAAGCATTGCTATGGCTCAAGCAAGAATGATTACTCCAGTGGTAGATATTATATAGCACTGGGAGAGCAGGCGGCAGAAAGAGACAGAAACAATATGGGGATGGAAAGAGGGCTTGGTTTTCAAATGACAGGGTATATTCAGAGGAAAATATTAAGCCCCATTTCCAACAGAAGACAAATTGAAAAGAGTTGGAAAAATTATAGAGTTGAAGGAAGGATGCAACCTTTCCTGGTATCCAAGTTGACTCTAGGCAGTTTCCCAATGTTTTGCAAGTACTTCACTAAGACTGTAATCTACAAATCATCCATTCTTAAAGCCATGAAAAAATTAGCTGCATCTGACATTCATGTAACATGAAATCCTCTACATTTTTTTGCCACTGGTCTGCTTCCCAGGAGACTTGTGTAGCCAAAAGGTCATGCATCAGATGAGCAGACCCGAGACTGAAAAATCTGAAGAGGAAACCTTTAGTATACTGAGAGTTAATGTGTTCCATTTTAAAATTCCATTGCATCTATATAAAAACTCTTACTAAGCCATCAATAAAACAGCATTCACAGAAGGTGGAAATAGACTCAGACATAATATTCCAGTCTCCATCCAGTGATCGCAGGTGGGGCTTACTTATGATAACAAATGAGTCTTTAAGGCCTCCCCTAAAGCCTGAAGTATAGCTGCCCACTGCAGCTCTACTGGAAGGGAGTTCCAAAGGCAAGCAGCCAGTGCAGAAAAGGCAGAGCCAGCCCAATACATTTTGGCTCCTGAAGCAAATCACAAAATGGTGCCTCCTCCCAGTCAGGGAATAAGGAGTAAGTGAAGATCTACGTCAGGAAGAAGGATGGAAGAAGACCAGCAACACCTCCTATTGACCAACAGGCCACTGTAGAGGCAGCATGGGAGGGGGGCGCTGCTGAACAGATGACAGATCCAACCAGCAGCAGGAACGGGCAATACAGTCCTTGGAGGCTATACCTGCTGCCCCTGTGGATGCAGCTGCCTGAGGTGGTCGCCTCACCTTGCCTCATGGGTGGGCCAGCCCTGAAAAAGGCCATCTCTCTTGTGAATGCCCACCTCACAGACTTCGAAAGCAGACACACCAAGAAATCCTCTGATTAAGATCTCAATGTGCAGGCAGGAACCTATGTATATATGTATCTATGGCTACAAAGCAGATTTTTAAGATGCAATGGCACAGTTCAATGAAGGGAAATATGTCAGCGGTAAAGTACATGATTTGCATGTATGAGGTCCCACCTTCAACTCCTGGCACCTCTGGATTGGGGAGGGAAAGTTTCTGGTCTCAAATCCTGGAGAGCTACTACCAATCAGTGCAGAGGAAACTGAGCCAAATAGACCACTTACGTGACACGGTAAGACATCTCGAGTTTATTTTGATTACTAATGAAGTGGCAAGAGATACACAGAGGCTTCACTGAGCACCGGTTTAATAACACTAAACTTCATCGGTGCACAGTTAATGGAAAAGAACTCATTCCATGAACTTTACTTTGCATTTACTGGCTTCTGAAAATTTCTGAGGCATACAGTTTATTTTTGCATTAGCTGCAATAAATGAATTTCCATTCAGAGCGGAACTCTAGCCTCCTCAATCTCAATTATAAGATCAGAGAAGGTCCCTGGAAGCATGCAGTGTCCTAGGGAAAGGCAAAGTAACTCCACTCTCCTGGCCAACAACAAGCATGAGAAACCAAAGTATGTCTGGCACAGCCTACACTGACCCGTCCACTGTATAGACCCAGCAGAGACAAGCAAGAGTTAAAGCACCTCACTTGTCTAAACAAGTATGGAACAATACTCTCAGGTCCTGACAATGAAAGCTCTCTGGAAATGCCTCCAATGACACTTGAGAAGGAAGCCAGGAAATCTGAACAAGGATCAAAATAATCAGGAGGCAGAGAGAAAGGTACTGAGAATTCCCAGTCCTGCTCTCCTGTCCTGTTCCAAGAGTGAGGAGGGGGCAGGGCTAAGCCAGCTTTGGGTTTGTTGGATCCTGAGACTGTCTTAGTGCTGCCACACAATGGCATCAGGCCTCATCACACACCAGCCAGGAGCTGGTGCAGCAATTCGGTCCCGACCCTACCCTCTGCCATGGCCACAATGAGCGGCACGACTGCAGATGCAATGGTGGTCCCACCACTTTGGCCTTAGTTAATTAGTTAATAATACACTGTAGTCATGAACATAGTATATCCATTGCCAGGTTTGTACAAATTTAGATCCTGACATGGATAACCAGCATGTTTTCTCTAATGACCTTTCAGGTTTGGATTAAATGGGCAATGATATTAATTAGCACCAGGCTTGTCCTTGCTTAAACCACTACAGTATCATCCAGTCTTTAGGATCAAAGGGATATCTTAGGATATTGTGTCATGGAAATCCTGTAAACTATGTTGCTTAATGAGTTATTATACAGAAACAGTTCCCTTTCTATAGCTGATATGAAACCATATAGAGGTGATAAAACCTTTCCCTGGCTACTGGGCTGTCAACTGAGGTCCTTTCTCATCAGTCCCACTACTAAAAGAGATGACACTAGGTAATGAACTCCTTTTGAACAATCAGTTAAAGACATGACACAGGCACTGGTCTCTATATTGTACTTATAAAATTCCTTATTAATGTCTCTTTTGGGGCCCAGAGTCAAAAGTTATGGTGGGAATCCAGTTGGGACATACAGAAGTTTGTAGTCTCAAACCCAATAGCCCTCTTTCAGGTTGGTACATGGTTAGTACCTTACTCAACGACAGCTCTCCTTTGTGCACCCAGGTACATATTCATAGTGTTGGAGGGGCTGCTGTGCAGTTGGCACATATAAGCACATGTGGGCTGGCTGATTTTTGGAATAAGGTGTTTGCTGAGATCTCTTTGATAACTAAACAAATTATTGCTCCATCTTTCCACCTGGCACTTTTGAACCTGTGTATGGAAACAGCAGGATTTGAAAAGCAAATAACTTATCTCTTAAGCCTGGGGCTCCACTGCCAAATACGTACTGTAAGACCTCCAGTCTTACCCATTTGGATTGCTGGTACTCGAAGGTTGGGCAAATTGCCCTCCCTGACATCAGCTAAAAGTATCTAAAGGCTGGGGGTTGAATGACTGCAAAAGTATAGCTCATCTAAGACTTTATAGAACCTTTACTCTCAATAATTATGGAGCTCACAGGTGAATAATACTTTCATTTGAACATATTTGTAAAGGGAATCTTTTCTCCTTTTTGAAGATGGGAACAACATGTGCCTGCCTCCAGTCTGCAGGGACCTTACCAATTCTCCAAGAATTCTCAAAGACAAAAGCTCTGAGATTACACCTGCAAGTTCCTTTAGTACCTTTGGGTGCAGCCCATCAGGCCCTGGAGATTTGAATTCCTTTAAAGTACTTAGGTGTTCCCTTACCACCTCTTTTCCTACCTTGCGCTGTAACTCTCTCCTTCCATTGCTTATTCTGTTATGGAATTAGATTAAATTGAGTCCATTAATTTCAGTGGGTCTACTCTGAATATGGCTTGGCTACCAACCAATTAAAACAAGATTACACATCCAAGGGTGGATACAATAGTAATTTTCATGTACTGTATATACAATTGCATATTGGATCACACCTTTAAAATTCATATGAATTAATTAATCTAGAACTCTATCCCAACAATTGTGTAATTAGAATAGAATACTTACTACACAATCCTGACAGTCTCCAGGAAAAGGATGTCTGAGGTGTTACAACTCTGTCTTATGTGAAGCTGAGTAAGCAGTGCATGCTCAGTATTTAGGCCTAAGACTGCTATCCACAAAACACATACATCAGAGTACTCATACTTTTATGGAATACAGTTTAATTTTAACTATATGAGTAGCACAAATGTAGTGTAGTGGTTAGAATATTGGGTTAGCTCAGTGGTAGATCTCTGCCTTGCATACAAAAGATCCCAGGTTTAATCTCTGGCATCTCCAGGTAGGGCTGGAAGGACTCCTGCCTGAAATCTTGGCAGAGGAGCTGCCAGTGAGTATAGACAATACTGTACAGGCTAAATGGTCCAATGGTTCTGACTTGGTATAAGGCAGCTTCCTATGTTCCTAGTATCAAGAAGGTCAGGACTTGAATACCTGCTCAGACTCATGAATGTCAATGGGTGACCCTGGCCCAGTGCAATCCACTCTGTGTTTAGAATAGAATTGTAATAAATAGAAGGACCTTGGAGATCAGAAAGTTCAATTCCCTGCTTAATGAAGGAATATTGCAACTACTGTACAGTATCTCTGACAGAATGCAGTAGTCTCTACTCAGGTGTCTCTAGGGAAGGAAGTATGTGTTATCGTATTCAACAGCATCTACTGAAGTAAGTGTGCACAGGGTCGCAGACTTATTCTCTCAGTCTAGTGTTCATGGGATTCTTGTGAGAGTATCAAAGGTGGTGGGGAGAACCACATATGACACTTTGAACAACAACAACAACAACAACACTACAAATGTAGTAGAAATAATAAGTTCATTTGTGGTATTTTAACGCCATACAAGTCAAAACAGAATCTAGAGCCTTCAAATGAGGTCATAATGATTAAAATTGGCTCCTCTAAGTACCAGTTATTATAATTTTAGGAAGTTCTTAAACATACTATAAGCAAATTGTCTAGGAATATTTACTTCTGAGTAATTTGCAGGGTGCCCTTAAAGTTGTTAGTTGCCCTCTATTAAAGAGGACATTTCAGCCAGTTTTCCTGTCTAGAACCTATTTTATATTTCACACTTCCTCAGACTTTCTTATACTTCAGTGCTCTTCAAAACTTCCAGGATTTTCCCTATATTAAAAAATGCCTTTTATGACCAATGTCTTATGACTTAGTCTGCTCATGGCTAGGCCTATTTACAAGAAAATAAAGTCCACTAAACTCAGTGTATTTAAGTGTGTCTAAGACTGTGGCCCAATAGAAGGCTAACAAGTAAGGATGCAGTCCTTGACATACATGCACCACAATCCTATAACAAGAGAAAGCAGTGGAGATATGTGTGAGTAGCTGCTGGATTTTATATTTTCATTTTTTTTCCACCCAATATTTGTTTCTTTATCCCAGCAGTCCTTGGTGTATTGGCTGGAGTATCATTTACTCCAAATAATCCAGTTTCTTCCCCAAAGAATCCTGGGAGCTACACTTTACAGCACCCATAAACTACAGTTCCCAGGATTCTTTGCAGGAAAGCCATGACTGTGTGATAGTCTGATAGTAAAGCATGTTTTAAATGTATGGTGAGGATGTGAGGACTTAAAGACCTAATTTCATGTCTCTACGCAGCCAGACTCACTAAATAATCTTCAGCCACTCGCCACTTCTAGGCCCACCCTAAAGAAGTGTTGTGAGGTATTAAGGAAATGGGGAAAACCCATTAGAGGAAGTAAGGGATAAAAGTGCCATAAAACAAAGTAAGCAGGAAGGGCACAACAATGGCTGGTTAGTACTTGTACACCTGTAATTCATTTCAACGTGACCTGAAGAGGAGAGCACAACAGATTGTAGATTTATGGTTATTATCAAGTGCCCTTCCTCTGAAGAGGGCATGTGATTGCAGCATATATTCTGCAGGAGAAATCCACGTGGCATAATGAAGGAACTTCTTGGATGAAAAACTCAAAATACAGGACACTACAAAATCATGTTGGGGCTTATCCTGTGGTTGGGTCGTTCCATAATAAGGCACATCTATGAGGTCCCTTGGGCTGCGTTGCCTTGCAGGGGCTTGGACCAGACGACCCTCAGGGTTCCTTCCAACTCTACAATTCTATGAGAAAGGCAACCCTTTAAAATAAACTAAAAAGTTGCCTGTTAGCAGAAGAAAGGCGCACGTGCTTGTTTATTACGGAAGGAGAAGCGGCCTTGGGTCCTGAGGAGCTGAAAACGAACGTTGCCCTAAGTAAGAAGTTTCCTCTTGATGCCTCAGTCCCCTTTCACCTAAAAACACTCAGACGTGACGCGGCCCCCTTAATCCGCGTTTCTAAAGGCACGAAGCAGGCGGCTGTCGAGGCCTCCGAAGAGGCGCGCCTTCCCCCTCGCCGCCTCCGAGGGTCTCCCAGGCGAGATACCCACCTTCTGCGCCTGCTGGATCATTTCGCGCGCCACTTGCTTGACGTGAGGCGCGTTGTCTTCCTTGCGCGGGTGCGTATACAGCCCGAGGCGGCTGACTCCCCGGTAGAAAGTGTTGGTCCAGCCCATGTCCAGCGGTGGGATCTCGGTGTCGGACCTCTCGGGCCAGTAAGCCAAGGACAGGGGCTTCCCCGAAGGGCCGACCACCGGCTTGCCCCCCTCGAGGTGGGCATCGTAGGCGCGCCAACCGCCCCGCAAGGCCTGCAGCTCCCGGCTGGAGAGGAAGTCTCGCAGCTGGTCCTTCTTCAGGCGCTCCTTGTACGCCTTCTCCCCCTTGGCCAGCAGGACTTCCAGCGCCCTCCGCTGCTCCTCGCTGTAGTAGTAGCGCGGGTGGTGCTCGCTGACCCGCTCGTTCACGTGAGCGTCGTCCAGGCACAGCAGCTGAGAGTCCGCCATTCTCCCGCCGCCCCGCCGCCCCGCCGCCGCAGCCACGGCTCCTTCAACTGCCGAGCTGCCAACGACACCTGGAGCCCGGCGAGGAGGGGAGGAGCCGGCATGTCCCGCCTCGCCTCACCTGGGCCGGCGCTCGCCTCCAGCAACGCGCTGCGCGGGAGCTGCGAAGTCAGCAAAGGGCCGCGGGTTGAGGCGCGCGTCTCCTGCTCCGCGTGGGAAGACCCAAAAAGGGAAGGAGAAGCCAGGCGCGCCCCGCTGCGCTCCAGGGCTTTTTTTAGCCTGACTTCGCCCCTTCTGACTTCTTCTTTTGGCCAAGACTAGAGGGACGCTGACATCCACACACCACCAGATGAAAATTTAATTCCTATATTCAATTGTTATCCGGCCTGTTACTTTTACTGCTCTCTTAAAGGATTTTCTTGTAATGTGAAGTTGTACTTTATATTTGTACGTGTTCTGCGTTAAGCCAGTTTAGGAGAGAGCTCTGTCCTAAGAGGTGGGTGCGGGTGCGGGTGTTATGCATGAAAGCAGTTCATATTTTATTATTTACTTGTTGACCCGAGAGTGTTTTTAACCTGCTTGCCAGCCAAAAAAGGCACCCAGAGCAACTGGCATACAATCCGTTAAAACAAAGACAGTCCCTGCCTGCAGGCTTAGTGCAGTCAAAAGGACACAGCACGAAAGGTAAAAAGGATGTGGAAGGGAGAAAAGCAAATCCAGGGCCCAACTTAAATTCTTTTTGTGGGTGATATTCTGACGTTTGCTTTAGTCTGCAATCCTGCACCCACCTACCCAAGAGTAACTCCCAATCATTTGAAGTAACTTGTGAGTAGACACATGTAGAAGTGTATCTTTATTTTATTATTTGTTTTACATTTCTATAGTGCCCTTCATCCGAAGATCACAGGGCGGTTTACAATATAAAAACAAAAATATATACCGTAACAACAAATGAAAACAATAACGCCTCCTATATAATTACTATTTATTACATTTTTCTTGTTTATGATTCCATCCTTTAATCAAAATAAAAAAAATCCTTCCAGTAGCACCTTTAAGACCAACTAAGTTAGTTCTTGGTATGAGCTTTCGTGTGCAAGCACACTTCTTCAGATACACTGAAACAGAAGTTGCCAGATCCTTCTATATAGTGAGAAGGTGGGGAGGGGTATTACTCAGAAGGGTGGTGGGAATGGGAGATTGGCAGATAGCTGAGATGAGCCTGCTGACGACTCTTAACGACTGCTGCTGAATTGCAACTCATTACCAAACTTAAAACCATGGAGAGACCTGGTTTGAACAAAGACATTGGATTCTTATCCCATTATACATGACTAAGCCATGTCTCACCTTCTCACCCCTTGCCTTTTCCTGTAAGACCTATTACAGTCGTTAAGAGTCGTCAGCAGGCTCATCTCAGCTATCTGCCAATCTCCCATTCCCACCACCCTTCTGAGTAATACCCCTCCCCACCTTCTCACTATATAGAAGGATCTGGCAACTTCTGTTTCAGTGTATCTGAAGAAGTGTGCTTGCACACGAAAGCTCATACCAAGAACTAACTTAGTTGGTCTTAAAGGTGCTACTGGAAGGATTTTTTTTATTTTGACTATGGCAGACCAACACGGCTACCTATCTGTAACTGGAACCATCCTTTAATGAATTCTTTAAAGAAATGCGTAACAGCAGAAACTACTATTAAAAGTACTCCAGTCCAATAGATCAATGTCTGCCCTGTTATTTTTATGGCAGCCATTCTATAGGATTCTCTATGTACCGTAAGTCTCACTTCAGTTACAAGGGAACAATTTGGTCACTTGTGTCAATAGTACCGCCTGGTACAGCAGTGCCATGCATGTATTGCTGTGTGGGAGAGCTCAGTTCCTGATGGATTGCACTCTGCCCCCCCCCCCAAGTGCTCTGTGATTTTTAATGGCACTACAGTTGCTAGAAGTGGGAGGAATTGCCTTCTATAGGTGGATAAAAGGTGCCCTCTCCGATTGCATGGAGCCCGGATGGCCCCGTGGT
Organism: Podarcis pityusensis; assembly: GCF_964106645.2. Taxonomy (NCBI): domain Eukaryota; kingdom Metazoa; phylum Chordata; class Lepidosauria; order Squamata; family Lacertidae; genus Podarcis; species Podarcis pityusensis. Next base: position 31,788,600 of record NC_138035.1, on the reverse strand, counting down.
TTTCCACGAATCTGAGGGCAATGAAACAATCGTTGAGACGGCTAGAGCGCCGGTGGCGGATGACCCATTCTGAAGCTGACCGGACACAGGTTAGAGCTCAGTGTCGAGCCTACCAAGTGGCGGTAGCGACGGCGAAGAAGGCTTTCTTCGCCGCCTCTATTGCATCTGCAGAAAACAGCAGCAGGAGACTTTTTCAGGTGGTCCGCAATTTAGCGGAACCACCTGCTACATCGGGGCCCAATACGGGCCACATGATCTCCTGCAATGATTTTGCAAAGTTTTTTGCAGATAAAGTCGCTCAGATTCGGGAAGAGGTAGACGCCACCGTGGGAGCAGGGCCGGGGCGGGGGAGTGCTAGAGTCCTGTCTAGTCAAATTGTGTGGGATCAATTCCAATCTGTTACCTCCGAGGATGTGGACAGGCTGCTTGGACGAGTGAAACCAACCACCTGTCTCCTTGATCCTTGCCCATCCTGGCTTATAAAAGCTAGCCGGGAAGGGCTGGGCGATGGGCTTCGTGGGGTGGTGAATGCTTCCCTCCGTGAGGGAGCCTTCCCAGACCCGCTGAAAGAGGCGGTTATTAAACCGCTTCTTAAAAAACCATCTTTAGATGCGGCCACGATGGCCAACTATCGCCCAGTCTCAAATCTTCCATTCTTGGGCAAGGTGATTGAGCGAGTGGTTGCTGAACAACTCCAGGCACGCCTGGAAGAAGCGGACCATTTGGATCCCTTCCAATCGGGATTCAGGCCTCATCACGGGACTGAAACTGCCTTGGTCGCACTGGTTGATGATCTCCGGCAGGCTAGGGACAAAGGTGAGAGCTGTTTCCTAGTTCTGCTGGATCTCTCAGCGGCGTTTGATACCATCGACCATAACATCCTTCTGGACCGTCTTGAGGGGCTGGGAGCTGGGGGCACTGTCATACAGTGGTTCCGCTCCTTCCTCCTGGGCCGTGTTCAGAAAGTGGTGGTGGGGGATGAGTGTTCAGACCCTTGGGCTCTCACTTGTGGGGTGCCTCAGGGTTCTGTCCTCTCCCCCATGCTTTTTAATATCTATATGAAGCCGCTGGGAGAGATCATCAGGGGGTTTGGACTGGGTGTTCATCAGTATGCAGATGACACCCAGCTCTACCTCTCCTTTAAATCAGAACCAGTGAAGGCGGTGAAGGTCCTGTGTGAGTGTCTGGAGGCGGTTGGAGGATGGATGGCGGCAAACAGATTGAGGTTGAATCCTGACAAGACAGAAGTACTGTTTCTGGGGGACAGGAGGCGGGCAGGTGTGGGGGATTCCCTGGTCCTGAATGGGGTAACCGTGCCCCTGAAGGACCAGGTGCGCAGCCTGGGAGTCATTTTGGACTCACAGCTGTCCATGGAGGCACAGGTTAAATCCGTGTCCAGGGCAGCTGTGTACCAGCTCCATCTGGTACGTAGGTTGAGACCCTATCTGCCCGCGGACTGCCTCGCCAGAGTGGTGCATGCTCTGGTTATCTCCCGCTTGGACTACTGCAATGCGCTCTACGTGGGGCTACCTTTGAAGGTGACCCGGAAACTACAACTAATCCAGAATGCAGCAGCCAGACTGGTGACTGGGAACAGCCACCGAGACCATATAACACCGGTCTTGAAAGACCTACATTGGCTCCCAGTACGTTTCCGAGCACAATTCAAAGTGTTGGTGCTGACCTTTAAAGCCCTAAACGGCCTCGGTCCAGTATACCTGAAGGAGCGTCTCCACCTCCATCGTTCTACCCGGACACTGAGGTCCAGCACCGAGGGCCTTCTGGCGGTTCCCTCACTGCGAGAAGCCAAGTTACAGGGAACCAGGCAGAGGGCCTTCTCGGTAGTGGCGCCCTCCCTGTGGAACGCCCTCCCACCAGATGTCAAAGAGAACAACAACTACCAGACTTTTAGAAGACATCTGAAGGCAGCCCTGTTTAGGGAAGCTTTTAATGTTTGATGTATCATAGTATTTTAATATTCTTTTGGAAGCCGCCCAGAGTGGCTGGGGAAACCCAGCCAGATGGGCGGGGTATAAATAATAAATTATTATTATTATTATTATTATTCTATCTTTATCTTACCTTGTAAAATGCTCTGATGGGGTAGTATCATGTCAAACTGGAGTCTGAGCTGAACTGCTCATTGCATGTGTTGGACAAGTAATATTTCTTGGGAGAAGATGATGCAAAATTGAGAGAGGAAAATAGGAAACATTTTGGCTTGCAGGATTTATTTGTTTTATTTTTAACAACCTAGATGGCTGGGCTGTCTGACAGGCTGCTCAGTAGAGAGGAAAAATCGAGAGGTAGACGAATTACCGGTACATGACAAAGGTTGGTAAGGCGGCAAATGTGCTTGATAAATCAATTTATAGTACAGATTTGTAGTTTGTCAAATATGTTTGCTATGGCACTGGTGCATCAGTGTGTGCTTATTTGCAGTGTGCATTCATTGTACACTTAGGCCATCTCGTAACAGTCCACTTTTATGGCAAGATCGCTAGAGAGCATCACTTTGTATCTCTGCCTTTTAAAAGAAAATAGATGCGCCTGTACCAATGCAAAAGGGAAATTCCAAATTTAACCGTGCTGGATTGGACCTACAGGATGGGGGGCATGCATTTAAACAGCTTTTGCTTGTACTAAAGCCAGGGAGATCAATACCTTGATCCTTACTTTTGTGCTCCAGGCCTTTAAAACTGCTGCTTTTAACTGTTCTTATGGTTCTATTTTCTTTTATACTGTCCAATAAGCAAACAAACATTTGTGTTGTCATCTGCTTGAAATATAATGTATTGTGGTGTTGTATGGGGTGTTAGGGGAGGGGTGGGACCTCTGGTGGGGGACACACTGGGGTAGTTTGTCCACTTTTGTCTACCCTACACTCAGCTCTCACCTGTGGCTCCTAGAAGCTGTCCACATGCGACAGTGGCCACACCCCAGGAAACAGCTTTGACTTGCCAGCTAAACCAGGTGAGGGTAGCCAATGGGTCTTTAAACCCTCGGTGACTTAGGGGCTTCCATACAGCAGAAATATAATTTTTCCAGTAATTAACCCAAGGCAGACTCATTGTTTAACTCATTGTTAAAATGCATTTCCCCCTTTCCCATTTGTGATGGAAATATATTTTGTTTGGATTGTGAATACATTGTGGAATGTAGTTGCACAAGTATCAGGTCACTGGTTGGCTAATGCCTGCTCTGTCACTAGTGATGAACTATGCAACTCTTCCTGTGTCCAAGTCTAATGGCATTTTGTGAGTTACATAGCCTATTTCCTATGTTTTCCTGTTAAATTTTAGAGGATGACTGCTGTACCATTGCCAAAACCAGAGAAGCCACCCTTCAATACACCATGATTTCCCCGTGCTTTGTTTTATAGGCCTTTTCCTCCTCCCTTTTTCTAGCATTACAACACTCTCTGCTTCTTGCTCTCTACATTGCACCTCACCCTGTAATATAGGATTGCTGGACTGTCCATAAAGGCCATAAAGATGCCACAGAAGTATGTTTTAAATGAGTCATCTGGTTAAGCCCTAATAATTTAAAACAAAAATAAATGGAGATGAACCAAAATGGCACCCTTCTGACTGAGTAACAATACTAATTTAACTATTTTGTTGTTTGAAGTTCACAGAAACCTTGGGCTTCCCTCTTCCATACAGGTGTGCTTCACCGCCTGCACATAATTAGACCCAGTGACTTAAGAGGGATTGTTCACATAAATTAATTGTATGCAAATAAGGAGACAGAAGGCCAAAACCTGATCTGTTCCCACTTCTTGTAAAAGTAGTCCCATTAAACATTCAGATGTGTGGCAGCTTGAACATATATGAAAGCTGCATTGGACTGTCTAGTCCAGTATTATCTGTCTGGTTTGAGACAGGTGTTTTTCCCAGCCCTGATACTCCAACTAGAGTTGCCAGGGATCGAAATGGAAACCGCCTGCATGTGCAGCATGTGCTTCCCTATTGAGCTGTGGATGATTGGAAGCCTGCCTCTGACCCCCAATTTCCCCATGAGCCACACTGTACAGGACTACAGTCTCAAAAGAGGCTTACAAGAAAAAAATACAGGGCATACAAAATTTGCAACATAGTTCAAAACATCAGGAAATAAAAATATTAAGCCATTCATAGTACCAAAGCCTCCTGAAATAAAATTGTTTTAACCACGCACGAAAAACCACAGTGCCTGCCTGATTGCTAATGGGAGACAGTCCCATAGAGTTGGACCCACTATAATGAAGGCATGATTCCTCATTGACATGAGTTGTGCTTCTGGTCCGTGGGAGAACCGCTAATAGGGAGTCCCTATATATGATCTCTCTTGGGACGCGGGTGGTGCTGTGGGTAAAACCTCAGTGCCTAGGACTTGCTGATCGAAAGGTTGGCGGTTCAAATCCCCACGGTGGGGTGAGCTCCTGCCGTTCGGTCCCAGCTCCTGCTCACCTAGCAGTTCGAAAGCACCCCTAAGTGCAAGTAGATAAATAGGGACCGCTTTATAGTGGGAAGGTAAACGGCGTTTCCGTGTGTGGCGCTGGTGCTGGCTTGCCAGACGCAGCTTCGTCACGCTGGCCACGTGACCCGGAGGTGTCTTCGGACAGCGCCGGCTACCGGCCTCTTGAGCGAGATGAACGCGCAACCCTAGAGTCGGTCACGACTGGCCCGTATGGGCAGGGGTATCTTTACCTTTACCTATGTATGATCTCAGTAATCGGTCTGGGACTTACGGGGTCTTTGTGAATGAAACTTGCCAAGTCCTACCAAACAACACTGTGGGAAGAAGAAGAAGAAGAAGAAGAAGAAGAAGAAGAAGAAGAAGAAAAAGAAGAAGAAAAAGAATGCACATGTAAGTTATAAATGTCTCTTCTGCTCTTCATTCCATGTTAACATACGGTAAATAAAAGCTGCACATAAGTAGTGAGAGAGAGGCTCCGAAGTGGCCATTAAAGTCTTACGGGCAAAAATGCTTCTAATTCTGCTTTACCCTCTGTTCAGTGGAAGGCTCTACCCATCTGTTCTGAGTTCTCTAATACAGTACAGGGATGGAGATAAACCTTATTTTTCAGCAGGCAAGAAACCTGAAGATGTGAAAAGTGCAAAATAATATATTCTGTTCCCTCCTACTACATTTTTAATTGGATCCATTTCTTTACATGCCATCTACTTTTTATCACATTGGCTTTAACAAGAATGGGATCAGGAGATGTATGGAGTAAATAATAGAAAAGAAGGCCTATTTCATGCCTTTATATATGCTGGTTTTCTCTCAGGCAAATCTTATTGGCTGTATGCTTATGTTCCTGGCCTGGTTCCAGATAATTCCCAAAGCTACTAAAATGTCCTTTCAAGAAATATGGCCTCTCATTGAAATCTTCTCATTACTTAGCTTTGAACCTTCCTCTGCCAAATGCCTCCCACGTATATTCTGGTTACTTGGCCCTAATTACTTCACTTTACAGCGGCTTGCAGGTTGTGTACTACTAGATAAAAGATGTGACACCTTATATTTAACATTTAATTGTAGCTGTGTTTGTCTTTAGTGTATGTGTCCCTTGCCAGTCTCTCCTGTGTAATTTTAGTCCCTAAATAGCCTGCCTCATGATATATTCTTAGTTAAATTCCCTAGTGGTGCTTTTCTTTTCCTCCTTGTAGCAATTTCCATCACAAACTCTTGCTATAAAACTTTTGATACCCAGTTCTTTAAATGCAAAATCCTCATTTGCTGCCTTTTCACTTTAACAGCTAGCTCCCTGATCCACTTCAAATGCACCAATAAACAGTTTCCATGCTAAAAACAACTAGTGCAATATGCCAAATAAAAGCTAGCTTTGAGAAGGAAAGTGAATAGTGATTAGGATGAGATACAAATCTCTGAAGAACAGTGAGGTTCATACCTTTGGTCTCATGCTTTGGCAGTAACCCAAAAGTTTATGGTCAGATGTTTGGTTGTGGTTAAGAACATAAGAGCCCTGCTTTTTCTGAGTATCACAGTATTGTACTTGAGGTCTTGTGATACCATCTCTTTGAAGCTGGAGAATTACTAAGAATTCCAAGTAGTAGCATATTTCACCAGAGGCATTTGAACATTGTTGTCATCATATATATATATATATATATATATAATAATGGTTTGCCATGTGGTTGACAACAAACACTTTTTAAAACTGTTATTACCCTCCAGTACCAATAATTATTCTTCCCACAGACTGTGAATGCAATCAACAACCTCAGTGTGTAGCTCCTTTTTTCTTTGTATGTTTAATTGTCATTTCATTTCATTTCAAAAATGTTATTTTTTTAAATATTTCTTTTCTTTATTCCCTTTTAATTTTGAAAGAAAAGCATGTGCATATGATAAATATATAGAGAGTGACCCAAACAATTGTCATAATAAATACTTCCAATACATCTGATAACAACAGGGGTATCCACTGAGCTAACAGAGGCAAGGATAAGAAGGACGGGCAAAATGGGCAAGATAAACTCATACTTTGATGGAATGAAAATCCAAAATGGTTCTTTGTTCATGTGTGAAATAAACTTACACCAAATTGTTTCAAAATCCTCTGGGGGTGCCTGGCCTCTGAGAGTCTTTAAATGATGGGTTAGTGTCTCCAAAATGGCAATAACCTTGCCTTTGAATACCCTGTATTCAAAGTAACTTATGAGGAATCTTTCTAGCTCTGTGAAATGACCAGTTGAGCTGCAACAGTTAAATTACTAGCTCTTTCTCCACAATATACATTCTTCTTCTCAAACACGGACAACAAACATTACTTGGGGACCAATATCAAGTTTTCCCCAATTTCTTTCACCACCTGTTTCCCAAAGGGTCTAGACAAGTCCATCAGAGTTGCCAATAAGTCCCCGTCTCATTTAAGCTCTGCCAACGCACAGCATTGCTTGACCCCTGCAAGCAACAACCCCTGCCACCCCCAGGGGAAGCCTGTCTAATTTTGCATCATGTTTCCCCACGGTTGCCAACCACAAGACCCAGCTCCCCAAAATCAAATGTCAGAATGTTCAGTTTAGCCACCAAAGAATTGCAGAAAGCCTGAGGAGTGTTTGGCAGTTTAGCTCCCTTTTATTTTGCATGTCAATGATAAAAGAATGCATGTCAGCACACTAGTGCAATTTTGTACATTTTGTTTATACTAATTAAGAGGGGTGGGAAATTGATAGCTCACTCTGCAATGTGGGAGCTGCCAGTATAATGGCAAAGCTTAAACCTATGTTATACAGACTAATTATGTTAATATACAACCAACCCTATGTCAGGAATGTAAAATACACATAGCTATTATATTGCTTTGCTTCTATGTTCCCTTGTTCTAGTATACTGAGAGATTTAAAAATGTGTGTCTTGGGAACCAAAGGTGCCAGTATTTTCCTCATGATACTCACTTACTTTGCTCCCTTTTCCTACATTTTCAATTTTATTGCACAAGCTGAAAACTAAGAGCATTGGAAGTCTGTTGCCTGGTTGGTCCTAGGGAAACTCCATTTTATTACCGTCTGGCAGGTGTTTGCGGGTCTAATTTTTGGATCAGGCATGCAATTACCAATAAGTGGAGACATTACTGTGTCTTAGTTAGTATTCCTATTACAGCATGAAGCCTTTGATCTGCTAAATGGTCAACAGAGACTGAAGTGCTTAGCTATGTCCAAAAGTGAAAAGATGCTTATATATTAAACTGGTTGTATGGCAGCTGCCTCTTAAGAAGATTTTCCATATGCAAGAGCTGAACAGTCAGCACATTTACAGCAGTATTTAGTGAAGTTTCACAGCTGTTTACACAATAGCCTGCAGTGTTTTAAAAGCAAATCCCTCAATGAAACGAGAGAACTTGTATATAATCATTAATAGATGAAATTGTGCTGTAACATCTCATTCCAAATGTGTCTTCAGCTATGTCCAAAGCAAGAGGAAGAGCAAGCAAGCAGTAGGTCCTCTTTGTGGAGAAGTCGGGGAAATGCTATTGGGTGACACAGAGAAGGCGGAACTACTCAACACCTACTTTGCCTCTGCCTTCACCCAAAAGGAAAGTGATGCCCAACCTGGTGATAACAGAATAAATGATGTAAGGAGGGAGCTGCAGCGCAAGGTAGGAAAAGAGGTAGTAAGAGAACACCTAGCTACTTTAAATGAATTTAAATCTCCAGGGCCTGATGAGCTGCATCCAAGGGTACTAAAGGACCTTGCGGATGTAATATCAGAGCCCTTATCTTTGAGCAGGGGTAGGCAACCTAAGGCCTGGGGGCCTTCTATATCCGGTCTGCGGACAGTCTAGGAATCTGTGTGTTTTTACATGAGTAGAATGTGTGCTTTTATTTAAAATGCATCTCTGGGTTATTTGTGGGGCATAGAAATTCGTTCATTCCCCCCCCCCAAAAAAAAATATAGTCTGGCCCACCACATGGTCTGAGGGATGGTGGACCGGCCCACAGCTGAAAAAGGTTGCTGACCCCTGTCTTTGAGAATTATTAGAGAACAGGTGAGGTCCCTGCAGACTGGAGGTGGGCAAATGTAGTCCCCGTCTTCAAAAAGCGATGTGTGTGCCATAATCAGTAACGATGTAAAAAACAACAACTGTGAAATGCTGGTCCCATCTGGCATAATTTGTATAGTGAAGGAAAAGTATGAAAGATTCTCTTCTGCTCCTCTGCCACCAGCATCCCAATATGTTCTGCCCCAAAGACACAATCTCTTGTTGCAATGCTCCAAGGGGCACATGACAGTGGTGAGCAGGGCAAGAGGCATCAACTGGCTGGGACCAGAAATGGAAAATGGGTGGAACAAGGGATGTGACTTTCCTTTGTACAACACGCTACATTCCACCCATGCAAAAGTTGGAGGCTTCTACACAAATACACATAGTCTTCTATCCTTCATCCAGGCAAGTAAGAGGCATAAAAACATCCCAGCCAGACAATAGCCCTCCAGGAGGATGTGCAGGAGGTGTGGCCTGGGGAGAGAGCATGGCTAGAGTCCCTAAGGCAGATAAGAGTGGTTTGGAGGGCCATATTCAGCCCTCACCAAGCCTGAGGTTCCACCACCCCAGCTCAAGACTCCTAGGTCTAATCTAAACAAAAAGGGGAAGGGATATAGTTATGTGGCAAGACAGCTAGAGGCTGACAGGGTCTTAACTGAAGGAAGAAAAAGTGTCAGATGTTTTTCTACCTGTCTTGCTGCTCAGCCTCTGGCAGAAAAAGCAGACTGCTGATTTGGAAAATTGTTCTAGTTGAGTCACAATGTGTTCACATGACCTCTCTCTTTCGGTCTATGACTCAGGAAAACCAGGCTTTTCATCCCTTTCTTCACCTCCTGTTCCTATGCAAAGGGGTGAGTTGTGGATCTGACTGGGGAGTCCTCTAATGGGAAAAAGAAAGAACAAAAAAGGCTTTCAAGCCAAATTTTTCTTGGAAGTTATTAAATTGGAGATAGCGCCCACAGGGAATAAGTCTGAATGTATGTGGTCTTTTGCTTGTTCTTCTAGCGTTTTCAGTATAGGTAATTAAGGTAAGATATATTTTTTTCTCTAGGCATCACTGTTACTTTATGGCACTAATAAATAAAATCACATTTGTTTTTCATTTATTTCACAAACTCTTCATTATTTTCCTCATGGCAGTGTTTCAGTTGTTGTTAAACTGTGAGATATATCAGCTGTTGGCATTTGGGAATGTTTCCTAACATGCCTGGGGCTAATAAGATTTCTAATCCAAAACATCTGGAGGGCACCTGGTTGGAGAAGGGCACTATACAGTTTAGAAATGCTGGCAGGGATCCCATGTGTGCTATACATTTAGAGCAGTATCACACAACTTTAAATAATAATGGCTTCCTCCAAAGAATCCTGGGAACTGTAGTTTGTTAAGAGGGCTGAAAGTTGTTAGGTAAAGGTAAAGGGACCCCTGACCATTAGGTCCAGTCGTGGACGACTCTGGGGTTGCGGCGCTCATCTCGCTTTATTGGCCGAGGGAGCCAGCGTTGATCCGCAGACAGCATGACTAAGCCATTTCTGGCGAACCAGAGCAGCACACAGAAACACTGTTTACCTTCCCACCAGAGTGGTACCTATTTATCTACTGGCACTTTGACGTGCTTTCGAACTGCTAGGTTGGCAGGAGCAGGGACCGAGCAACGGGAGCTCACCCCGTCGTGGGGATTCGAACCACCGACCTTCTGATTGGCAAGTCCTAGGCTCTGTGGTTTAACCCACAGCGCCACCCGCGTCCCTGAAAGTTGTTAGGAGACTCCTATTTTCCTCCCAGATTTACAACTTCCTGAGCAGTTTAACAGTCAATCTCTCTGAGAATTGTTGCTCTATGAGCTGAAGAGGAGTTACCTAACAACTCTTGGCACTCTTAAACTACAGTTCCAGGAATTATTTGAGGGACGCCGTGACTCTTTAAAGTGGTATGATACTGCTTTAAATGTATAGTACGGATGGTGCCATTGTCCCTTAGGGGCAAAGCAGTTATTTTACTTTTGTAGATTATAGCTGCTAGTTATGTCTCAACCCTGTACGGCTTGCTTTGATGAAATTATTATAGTAGAGATATCTGATTTCCTCATCCTCTTCCCCAGTCTCCATAGCAATTAATGTTCACTATCTTATACCTGGAAAATCCAATTCTTCACCCATATAATGCATTCATGGCCATTTAAATTGCTGTAATCAATTAAATTTAAATTAATTTGCCCCGATTTATCAGAAAGCTCAATATGGGTACTCTTCTATGATACTGAATGAAGGATGAGGTTGATTTATAATTTAGTAAGGGAAAGCTACCACTCACTGACAGAGGAAATGCACATTAATTAATATTTCCTTTCTCGTTTTCTATTGCTCTAACTTCCCAGAAGCAAAATAACATGAACTCTCAGCAACCCTGATTAAAGTCTGCTCCTCTAATCAACTGGATACAGCATATCTTTAACTGTACAATCCTAACACCAGACATATTCTACATCAGGAACAAGGTGGTGGTGGGAGATAAAGATAAACACTGGGATCACCTTGCCCTCTGGGTGGCCTGGCCCTGCTGGACCAGGGTTTCATGCAGCGCTCAACCTCAGGAAGTCATGTGGCATGCCTTGCCCTCTTCTCCTAAGCTCTTTATTTGTTGGGGAACTAAATAGGCCACATGGCTTTTATTTGACCTCAATTGGAATTGCTTACAGAGCAAATTACATTTGTGCAACAGGCAAATTGGAACAAATGGCACCAGTACCTGAATGAGTCAGCATTTTATTAAGGAATAAACTGCAGAACAAATATAGCATGATGATTATACTAGGAATGTGTCACACATAGTAGTACACAGTGGTGTTTTTCTTTCTTTCATAATCAGTGGATGCTATTTCAGCGATCCAGAGCATAAGGCTTTTGCTTGTTTTGTTTAAACATGCTAGCCGCATTGTATGCATGTGGAAGGAGTAGCATTTATAGGATTGAAATGTGCTATTGAAGCTCTCCAGCAGAAAAAAACAAACATGTTTTAATCTGGTTTTTAGTTTATTGTGGATTTAAATTATGTTTTGAATACTTTATTGTTTTTAAACTTTCTGTTGATAATTTTATTGTTTAGTGGTTTTCATTGGAAGCAACTTTGAGATTTCATTGCCATCAAGTGGTACATAAATTTTGTGAAATAAATAAATGTCAGCTAGCCTCCCTGAAAACAAGTCACAATGAATGCTCAATAAACAAGTTGTCTGGCAGCTTCTATTAAAAGCACTTACACCTATTCACGTTTGGAGACTCCACCCAAAAGGTACACACAACCTCCTCTTGCACTCTGCACTCATTGCCTGCAGAGGGAAATTCCACCACTGTCATCTACATTCCTTTCACTTTTAGTTTGTACGAGGAAAAGCCTCACCCTAAAAACAGGCCATTGTCAAATAAAAGATAAGGAAAAAACCACTTGCCACTCCACCAGCTTGTCAGTATTTCTGAGAACAACTCTCTCTGTTGCGTGTGTGTGCCTGGAATGGAAACACCATTCTTGCCTCATACTCTCCATAGGGTTTCCTTCCACGCCTGTCTCTCTCTTCAGCCTCCACAAGTTAGTTTTCCTAGCAGACCTGTTTTGCATGTTCAGACCCAGAGACCTCCCCCCTAAATAAAAACACATTTGACTCAAATTTTAGTTTTGGTTTTTGGCAGAATTTAGGCCACAACTTTATTGATTACAGATTAGTGAGTGGTTGCATAGGCTCTGGTTCGACTAGCTCCCTACACAGTTGCAGGTAGTGCTGACCCAGGGCACCAGCATAGGTCAACCAAGGGTGAACACCTGAGGTAGGTGGAAAGCCCGGGAACAGACTCTGTCCACTCTCCCTCTAGGGGGTTGACCAAACCCTGGATTCCTTTAATGGAATACCCTTCATATAGGGATGGCAAGATCGTTCTCCCATCCCTATCACATGAACCAGTGCCTATCCGCAACCTTACAAGTTGTGACGATTTGCTACGCGGCAGGCGAAACCCAAATGGCAACAGCCAATCAGCCAAGTAGGGGAAATTCCTGCCATGCCCCTGTCCCAATGACAGACGACACACAACAGCATAGCAAGGTCAATCGCAAAATACCCTAAATATAGGGAGAGGTGGGCGGGTGTTTGCACGAGCCAAAAGAGAATCTCTGGGTCACATGCAAGGGATTAAATAGGTCCCTCAAATCATTTAGGCTTACCCCATTGGTCAGATTACACCCAGCAACGAGGGACCTACCAATTTGGGGGGTTGTGGCTATCCAATAGACCCACTCAAAACCAGGAGGTCAGTCTCCAGGTCTCACCACAACCTCTTTTAGGGAGGACACACTTTGGCATTGCAGTTGGTACCTGCATCTTGATTCACTGCTCCATTGTCTGAGCTGAGCTAGTGACTAAACAACATTTTTTATTTCGTACGAAACCTATAAGTCTGCACCATGCATGAAGTAGCAACCAACCTCTGCAGCCTGGCCATGTGCCAGATATTTAACTGAAAAATGCATACCTTACATTTGCCCTCTTCCCCCAACTTATGCTGCAATCTCCCTTTTTTCTGTTTCAACTCCTTGGCAGCCTAAGGTCATCCTGTGGAACAACCCTTCTCTCCATCTGAAAAGATGCCTTGGTAGTTGTTTCATTGCTGTTTCATTGTATTTTTCTCAATAAAAGACAATTTTTTCTAGGAAAGCCCTGATCTCATATACTTCCCATCTGTTATTTGTTCCTGCCTGGTCTGCCAAGGCATAGGCTTCCTCTATGATTCTGACTCATTCATTGCCAGTCTAGCTTCACATGTGTTTTGTTTACATATTTATATAATAAACCATGTATTTGAGGACTCTATACTGTATTCCGATTTGTTGACCTGGTTTACAAAAGATACTGAGCCAAATTGTGCAAATACGAAGGCTTCTGGAGAAGATCCACTTTGATCTTCCCTGATGCTTTGTGCTACACTGCACTGGACTAACCCAAGATTTTGATTAGCATGTTGTCTAGGGCTGTCATACATTACCGGGATTTCAAAGGCAGAACTGATGTCTGGGAGGGGGGGATTTTAAGAATGTGGCAGTTTGTCCGGGATCTTTTTTCATAAAAAAAAAGCTCAACAATTTTGGGGGGGTCCTGGTTTTTACTTTTTGAAATATGGCAACCTTAAGTCTGAACAATAACTAAAAAAAAAAAAAAATTCCCACAAACAAATAGGTACATAGTGTGTGTGTGTGTGTGTGTGTGTGTGTGTGTAGAGGAAGAGGAAGCAGGGAAAACACAAAAGAACAATCAATGACTACCCTGTCTGGAAAACAATATGCATTTGTGGTTATGCTCTCTCCTTACTAACCATGAGCTGTAACCAAACCAAAAGCTTTGACTTGGCGTGCCATCCAAACTCTAAGAGACTTTCCTGTTGTTAATTCTCCCTCCAGGAAATACCACTTCTTGCTGTGGCATACCATGACCTAAGCTAACAATGCAAATTGTGTTCCTTAGGTATACATGTGGAACAACTAGGCATTTATTTTCTGAATCACTTCCCATGAAACATCCCAAAGCAAATTATCAACAAAAGCATCAGCAACATAACGTATAGGTTGCCACAGGCCCCATACACTAAACTTTCTTTAAAAAATAAAAATAAACAAATCATCTAGCCCACCTAAAAAAAAGTTATTAAGCAAAATGTGCAGGTACCCTTCTTAGCAACTTTTGTGAAATGAGGCAGTCACTATGCATCCGTGTGACCACTGCACTCCAAATGGTTTTAAAACACACAAGTGCTCATTTTAGGTGTTCAGGATTGGTCTGCATGTGGTTTTACTGCATGTGGTTGATGGCATAACCATAACAGGGAAACAGAGAACACTTGCTGAGCATATTCTTGTCAGTTGACACATCTGAGGTGTTTGACCCGTATTGAGATTATGGCTCATCACCTGCAGTAGTGTGGCATCTTTTGTCCTTTGTCTACATGTCCTTTGGAACACCCTCTCACTGCATATCAGATGGGTGCAATCTCTATTATCTTCTCAGCACCTGTTGGAGAACTTGTTCTTCCAACAAGCAGATATTCCCTCGCCCTCGGTCTTTACTTTATTTACGGTACATTGGACTAGGGGTGTGTGTGTGTGTGTGTTTCTCAAGGGCCACTAGCCCTTTTGGACAAGTGGCTACATTTCAAATGTTGAGAGAGTGAAATCAAGACAACTTTCCCACCACAGTATTTACACAGTATTATACAGAATCTTCTTCATCTGCCAGTGTAACATCCCTGCAAGGAAGGTAATTGAGTATCATTATCCACTTTTTTTAAACAGATGGGGAATGTACAAGGCACAACTGAATAATTCTTTGAACACACCCACTTCCCCATATGCACTCACAATTAAATGAATACTATATAATCAACAATAGAAATGCAGGAACATAAATAAAACCAGTTTATGCTACAAAATGCTTTTGCACAATGCTCAAGTGCCTACTTCCTAGACCAGCAGTTACTTGCTTTCATCAGATTAATTCCATCCGCCTCTTTTTTCCTAGTTCAAGTAGTTTACTTCTTGTCCCGTAAGAGCCAATGCAGCCTTCTATCTTGTCAATTCAATGGTTTATCTAAACAGAAAGCAGCCATAGCTGACAACTTATTTTTTTGTGGCCTAACATCAGAAGTGATAGTGAAACGTTCATAGTCAGCATTAGAACATTGTTGTAACAATGCTTTTAGAATAATGAAAACTATGCAGATTCCAGATGATAGGCTCTGGCTATAATTCTGCTCATGCTGTGTTCAAGACTTTGATGCGTAAGCATTGGAGGGTTTAACCGACTGATCAGCAGGAGAGATAGCTGCTGCACCCAACCCAAAAGGGTATCGGCAACAAGACTTTCTGGTTGAACTAGTTTGGAGCACAATCAGAAAATCTTAATGAGCATTTGTTAATTCCTTCTCCCACCCCCAAACAAGCAACCTTTTGGGCAAACTGAATTTGGAGGGTACGGAGATGCAGAAGCTATACATTTTAGATTCCGAGTGCAATCATATTTTATGTAATGAAAGGACTTCGACTGATTTTCTGTTTTAAACAGGATGCAAGCTTTAACTGGGTTGATCCAGGGGTCCAGCCCTGTAGCCAGCCTTCTTTGTTATGTAGACCAATTAGATGTGGGGCAGCCACATTTCTAGGTGGGGTATTTTGCAGGTGGAGGGGAGGCACAGAGCACCGGCCAATCCCCCTCCCCTGTTCACTGGTGGAGAGAATGCGTAGGCCAGGGGAAGGCGAAGGCAGGGATCTTCCTCCTCCATGCAGAGAAAGTGTTACCTGAAGAAGTGTCTGAAGAAGTGTGCACACGAAAGCTCATACCAATAACAAACTTAGTTGGTCTTTAAGGTGCTACTGGAAGGAATTTTTAAATTTTCTTTCGACTACAGCAGACCAACATGGCTACCGACCCGAAACTAGAATAATGGGCTATGTGAAGGTCAAGTTAGCTGAAAAATAATATGAACACATTACTCCCCCCCCCAATAATTATGGGAAGTGTAGTTTACCCCTCCTGTGGAGCTACAATTCCCAGCTACAATTCCTTTAACAAACTACAGTTCACAGGATTCTTTGGGAGATATCATGTGCTTTTGAAGTGTGGTGTACATGCAGCCAGTAGGGCCTCTGCTGCTGGATGCACTGCTTGGAGGGTTGGGAGAGAGGCACTCTTGCAGGTAGGACTAGACCTCTTCTGGTCAGACCAGGACAAGACCTCACCCCATAGCACAGACAGATGACACTGGAATCAAGGGTGGTTTTTTTAGTGCCATTAGTGTTGCCTCATTTTAAACCAAGACCACAGAAGCTAATTGTGTTAGATTGTTCTCACTTAACTCTTCCTTTGTCTTTCCCCACTTTTTATGCCTCCTCCTCTTCATGCAAGGTTCCTTCCACCTCCTTTTCTTACTAAAAATAATTGATGACATTTACTGCTAAAAATAATTAATGATTATTCTAATTTTGTGCTACTTTTGCTACTGCTTAGTTAAATGCTGTAATTGTTACATGAGATATGTGATACATGGATAAATGTCTTTGTAAACAACTGTGCGAAAGACGTCTCCCTACAATATCAAACAAAGGCCACAGGTTCAGTTGACATTCTAGCAGAACCCCAAGCCACCTGGTGCTAATGCCCCCCAAACATTATCCCCATAACATCCAGGGCTAGGGGGTGGTGAGGTGGGCCCCCATCAGGGGTGCAGGCAATGGGGGTGGTGCAAAATCAGCTAAAAATATGTCCATAAATATAAATATCAATTATTGCCTCATTAGAAATGGTTATAGAGGGTGAATTGAATGGGTGCAGGGGGTTGGGGGGGTTGGAGGAGAGGCGGAAAGAAGCACTAATTTGTTCGTGGCTAGGGTGCACAATCTGGATGGTTCTGCCAGGGGCGCAAGATCACCTAGCTACGGCTCTGATAAGATCTCTCCCACAGCACCATATACCCTCATTTCCTGATGGTTCCTTCTAAATTCCGCTAACTGCATGATCATGGGATTAGTTCAAACTAATTCCAGCTTTTCAGTATCCAATCATCAGGATGTACAGGTCACTGACATTCATTTTTTTAAAAAAAAAAAATATTTATTGGGGTTTACAATAAGAATGAATATAATGAACAGTATAACAAATATCTTTAACATAATTTCACATTTTCTTTGGACTTCCTCACATCTCCCGCTCCCACTTTCATCATTATAACTTTTTACCAGCAATTTATTATCTTATTTGCATTCTTATATCTCATTTATGTATTTATAATCTTATAATTCTCAAAAAGGTTTATATTTTCTCAATCTCACTTATTATCTTAAATCATCTAAGTTAGTGGTGCTCAATTATTTATGATCTAGCATCCTGCTTAACATTCACTCAAATTACAATGCTTTTGTAAATAATTCTTAAATTTCTTCCAATCCTCCTCCATCTTCTCTTCTCCCAGGTCACGAATTCTGCCGGTCATCTCAGCCAGTTCCATGAAGTCTATCAGTTGCATCTGCCATTCTTCCAGTGTGGGTAGATCTTGAGTTTTCCAGTGCTTTGCAAGAAGTATCCTTGCTGCTGTTGTTGCATACATAAAAAATGTCCGGTCCTTCTTTACCACCCCTTGGCCGACAATACCCAAAAGAAAGGCCTCTGGTTTCTTAGTGAAGGTATACTTAAATACCTTTTTCAGTTCATTATAAATCATTTCCCACAGGTCACTGACATTCAGTTTATTATCTTTACTGCAACAGTAAGCATAATATTTCACACAGATTTGTCAGAACGGTGGCTTCACACATGTATGCACACAGAGCATAGCAATTGTCAAACTGTGGAGCAGCACCCTCCTGCTTTGTGGCATGCATGCAGGGCACATGAAGGTGGTGGTGGGGGGAGTTTAAGGGAAGGGTAAGCTCCTCAGCTGGACCATAAAGAAGGCGGATCGCCGAAGAATTGATGCTTTTGAATTATGGTGCTGGAGGAGACTCTTGAGAGTCCCATGGACTGCAAGAAGATCAAACCTATCCATTCTTAAGGAAATCAGCCCTGCGTGCTCATTGGAAGGACAGATCGTGAAGCTGAGGCTCCAATACTTTGGCCACCTCATGAGAAGAGAAGACTCCCTGGAAAAGACCCTGATGTTGGGAAAGATGGAGGGCACAAGGAGAAGGGGACAACAGAGGATGAGATAGTTGGACAGTGTTCTTGAAACTACCAACATGAATTTGACGAAACTGCGGGAGGCAGTGGAAGACAGGAGTGCCTGGCGTGCTCTGGTCCATGGGGTCACGAAGAGTCGAACACGACTAAACGACTAAACAACAACAAAGATCCTCGGACAGATGGTGTCAAACTCCCTCCAACAACTAGGCCTTAAACACTGGATTTGTAGTACCTCAATCCACAAATCCTTGCATATAGCAGGTCTGTCTGTGTACAGCGGCTCATGAGAATCTTCTCAAAATCATCCGTTGGTCTTGGGTTGGAAGGAAGCAACAGGTAGAATAAATTCAGAAGCGTTTGCTCAGTGTTTAAAAAACACTGGTATATCTGGATCAGAGCTCCTGTTCCTTCCACTTCTTTTGTCTCATACTGGCAAAATTCCACCTTTCTTTTAGATGGGCGCCATAGAAGGTTTACTAGGCAGAGAGTTGTCATGACTTGTCTTCTGCAATACTTCATGCGTCTTTTCTAGTACATTCTTTGTCAGATTTGTGGCTTTGATTTCTCACTAATACATACAATGTGCTTTGAACATTTCCTTTGCACTGGGTTCATCATGAGTTATTGCTTCACTTGTCTATTTCCCACAGACTAGTAGCTGACAGCTACATATACAGCCCTTTCCGGTTGTCAGTTCTATTTCTGTAAATGGCATCTTTCATGTTTCATGCAAATTAACCCACTTCACAAAAAATGTCACATTAAAGACTCCTCTGAAAGCGAAAGTAGCTGGCAGTGCTCTGCCACTCTGACAAATATTGTATAACATGGTGATACCCTACCTGTTTCCTTTTGCAAAAATCTGGAGGGCCACAGGTGAAACACACAACATCTGTGCAAAATGAATTATAGGTGGAAGGATTCAGGCAATACAGAGCAAACACACTGTTTCTGGCACAACAAATGTGTATTTGTAATAAATAATCAAGCACGCTATTGTGAGCTGGTTCCAAGTTGGATTGGGGGGGGGGGGGGGCTTGGTTACAATGGTCACCACCTTCTCTGAGTGAGATCTCACCAACACTGTTGCCATTGCCCTTTCACTTAATTGTTCTTCTGGGGCAAAACTGCACCAACTTCCAGACAGATAGGACAAGTTATGTTACAGTTACTGCTCCTTCTGTAAATTTCTCTAATGGTTCAGCTTCTCAGAGCGAGTAAGCAAGCAGCAGCGGCACTGAGGAGGAATGGGAAGGGCCCAGAGGTTCTTTCATAGAGGTGGGGGGAGAACTGCTGGCCTATAGGACAGATAAGGCCCATGGAGGGATTCCCATGTAGCACACAAGATCCTCTCACTAGCCCAGATGTTCCTCCTTAGCCTCAGGCCCAAGTGAGCAGGTGTGTGTGTGAGGGGGGTGGGGTAGCAGAACAAGAAAGGGTGGGGCTGTAAGAGAAAGATATGCAACCATCCATGTTTAGCTCCAACCCTGCCCACCATATTCTCTGCCCCCCCCCCCTGAGGTAATGAGGTCCTTCAGATTGAAAAAAGCTCCCAGAATGAAGAGACAACTGGCATGCCCTAGGCCCCATCTGTACTACACGTTTAAAGCAGCACTATCCCATTGTAAACAGTCATGGCTTCTTCCCCCAAAGAATCTTGGGAACTGTAGTTTGTTAAGGGTGCTGAGAGTTGTTAGGGGACCCCTATTCCCCCTCACAGAGCTTCCATTCTCAGAGTTCTTGACAACCAATCCCTCTCCCCAGGGAACTGTAGTTCCGTAAAGGGTGATGTGGGCCTTCTAATAACCCTCAGCACCAGGATTCTTTAGGAGGAGCCGTAACTATTTAAAGTGGTATGACACTGCTTTAAATATATTGTGCACACAGGGCCCAAGTTTGTGGCATAAGAGCCAACTCCTAGGGGCTGAGGTCCCCTCACCGCCCCCATAAAGTATTTGAGGGGGCCTGCTGCCCCCCAAAGTTGATGGGCATTACCATTCAACTGGTGTATGTGTGCACTGTGTCTTGTAATTGTTTATACGGGACAGGGAATACCTACCTCCAGTGCTTTTTTTCTTGCGGGTACGCAGAGGTGTGCATAC
The DNA here is from genome assembly GCF_964106645.2 of Podarcis pityusensis. Taxonomy (NCBI): domain Eukaryota; kingdom Metazoa; phylum Chordata; class Lepidosauria; order Squamata; family Lacertidae; genus Podarcis; species Podarcis pityusensis. The sequence goes on along the minus strand of NC_138035.1, from coordinate 31,768,291 downwards.
CCCTAAACATTTTGTGAATCTTTGTACTTTTGTCTATTTGCTGTATTTATTTTCCAACATTTGAACTTTTCTTGAGTCAAAATGAGAGAATCCCTAAACTTGTTTTTTTAAAGAAAAAAAGCACTACCTCCCCCTCCCCCAATATTTTAGATTTAAGTTGGCATTCCTGCATTGTGGCTCTGTAGCAGCGCAAGCAAGCTGTAGAAGGACTCCATTTCCCCCCTGTGCCCGACTGTGAGAGAAGTATTACTCTACTGGCAGCACACAATAGCGTTGGAGTCTCCTTTAACATTAAAGCTTTCATTTAATTCCTTTTTATTAACCACAGGGACCCTGTAAATGAAAGTATGGATTTCTGTCATTCCAAGGGCAAAAAGGTAGTCTCAAGAACAACCCAGCTGAGAGCAATACTTAACAACCTGTGCTTTAACCAAACCTTCACTTACTATTAAAAGAATTAGCACTTTCTTACTAGCTTTTGTCATCTCGTTCCTGTGAGGAAAATTCCCTTTCATTCCCATGTACTCCCTCAGCTCTTATATGTTGTGTGTCACTGGTCTTCAGTTGGTGGGTTGTGACTCACTAGTGAGTCTGGCCTGAGCCAAGGTGGGTTGCAACCATGTAAATATATAGTAAAAAATGGAGAAATAGGTCCCGAAATGCATGTTTGGGTTTAAAGTGGGTCTTCAGTCCCGTGGATGATGAGGTTGAAGATATCTACTTTATATAACTCACATACTGTCATTGCTGTTGGAGGAAAGTTCTCTAAACAAAACATTTCTTTCATGTTTGCTGCTGAAGGGTAAGCAACATTACAAATCCGACCATAGCAGTATGTATTTAAGCTTTAGTTGTGTGTGCTGGGTGTGGGGTGGGAATCACCTGGTTTTACTTCTGTTTGCTTAGACTGACAATGGGTATGTCAATTTCATTAGGAACTGGCACGGTTTTGCTAGCTGATTTTTTTAATTTCAAATGAAACAATAGCTTAACACTTAATTATTACTTCCTGAACTGCTGAATGATATGACTGGGTGAACACAATTAGCTAAATTTCAGCTAAGATGCACAATTACTGTACTTCAGGTTTTAGGATTTTTAAACTTCTTTTTTTATTGTACTTATGACAACCCCAGTTGCCCTTTGGTTGTATATTTGCCTCTTTGTTTCAGTACTGCTAAATAACCATCTTTATTCAAAGTAATAGAAACTCAATATATTTTTAATGAGTATAACTTTATACATTCTCAGGATTACGGTGTAGCCCCTTCTGGAGCACCCCAACAGATAGAAATAATATAACACTAAAATCTTTTTTGACAGCAAGTACATAGTTTGTCTTCACACAAAAAAAGGCAGGGCTATGGATTCTGGGATGTAGTTGGATTATTGTCACCTAAGTAGGGTTGCCATGTGTCTTCTTTTTCCAGGACACACCCTCTTTTTCAGGGGTAAAATTCAAGACAAATTGCATTTATTTGCTTTGAATGGCCGTCATAGCGTCCTCTTTTTTGCTCCTCAAAATACGGCAACCCCACCTAACAGGCAACAGCTAAAGACAATGGCCTTGCTTGTACATCATGCTAACCCAAACAGCCATGGGCATGAGTCCTCCCAGAAAAGAAAAACCTTTGTCAGAACTCATGATTAGTCTGGAGAGAACTAAACTACAAACATGGATTTGGACAAGATGCAAAACCAAGCTGTGGTTTAGCTCAGCATAGCAGTAAAACGACTGGGGAAGAGCAAAGCAACCACAATATCATGTCCCATAGCCCTCATGCTTGCACCATACCATGGTTTGGCTTAGCATGACAAATGAACCAAGACAAGCCCTAATGGATCAAGCCACCACCAACTGGTAGAAAACCATGGTACATGTTTGCCATATGGAATGGCCCTATGTCTTTATGTGGATCTACATGGTTATTGAGACAATGGTGGTGGTACATCAAATGGCCTTAAACCAAATGGCCACAATGCAAATTGCTTCACAGAAATGGGGCTCCTGCTGCTGACTGCTGCAGAAGAGCTCTGTGAAGAAGAGCTTTTTTTTGTTCTCTAGCTAGTACTAGGGAAGCCCAAGCCCAATCCAAATTAAACACAAAACAGCAACTCACAAGTCCAGTCCAAGACAACAGAATTGCAGTGTTCTCACATGATGAATTGCTGAACAAAGTAAGCATGCATATACACCTTTGCAACAGTCTGAAAGGGCAACCAAACTAGAGAACAATAATGCAAACATTTCTTACTTGGGAATTCTATAATCTTACAATAAAGGGGAATCAGGGTATGTAAATACATACCCAGAACAAAACAAAAACAGGAGTTGCACTGCATTTCCCCCCACTGGGCGTGCTGTCCCCCGAGTTTGAAATGCAAATGACAGGTGTACTGATCTGTGAACTGAACACCGATTCATTCTTTTGCCTGGCCTCTCCCTATGTTTCAGGTGAGCAGTCTGAAGTTAAAAAATTAAATAAAATTCAAGCACTGTATGTACACTTATAAAGTTAAACATACCTTCATCCACTTTTTAAAAATTAAAAGCAAACGATAAATTATAAAATAGTTGAAAAGCTGTTTGAAGGAGGATACAATCAGAGTTGTACATGATGTACTTTCCATATGAAACACATGACTGCCTGGTCTCTGAACTCAAGATGGTGACATAAAAAGCTCAAATTATGTACATCTGTATGCATTCTGCATACAGAATGCAGACAGAACTGTACCCAATTGACATGAAGTTTCATAGTTCAGCTGTGGCAGTCAAACTGCTATGAAGTTGGGATGGCACACAGGGTTGAGGTGAAACCAAAACTTTCTCTGAAGAATTGCCTAAGAAATAGCCACTGAAAGAAAGATCATGTTAACTTAGATCTGTGAAATGAGACACAGTTCATAGGAAGTTAAGTGAGCTCTTTTAGACAACCTAAGACTCTTGCTACCATTAAAAACAAAAAATTAAAAGAGCATAAGCTCTTTTAATATTGAGTGCTGAATAGTTGGTGCTATGATTGCGCATGAAAGGTATTGATTAGATGGTGCATTCTCATTAAAACAGAGACAGTCACAAACCATGTAAATTTACCAGGACATTGGCCCTACATAGTTGGCAGGAAAGAGACCCAATTTTCCATGTAAAGAGCCTTTCCACCAGAATGCATCAGAGTTGTCCAGGACTTCAATGACATCTCCAGCGTAGAAACCTAGCTCATCTTGCTCCACTGCCTCAAAGTCATACAAGGCACGGACCCACTGTGTTCGCTAATAACAGAGGAAGACAAAAGAAAGTGTCAGCTGTAGCATAACATGCCCCCACCAAACCACTGATGGCCTTTCTAACTAGCTATATTTGCACAATAAGTATGGGAGTGGTTGAGTCTCATTTGTTGAACAGAGTGCACATCCTCCTTCAAGGTTGCACATCTGTTGCATAGACATACCCAGCAAATGAAATATTTTGTTTTGGGGAAAATAAGACACTTGTCCTAGATAGCCATCAGTTCCCCGATACCTTTGTATTTCTTATGGTTTCCCCCTTTTTTCTTGGTTGACCATGGACTCAGGCTGTCTTTTTACAAAATAATAATAATAATAAAAATATGTAAGGAACTTTGTACAGTGTAAACTATTTAAAATGTCACAGCTATATCTAAAAATAAAGTGATGTTACTACTCCTTTCCCACCAAGAATATAACAAGAGAACCAAGTTCCTGAACTTGCATAAAAGTTTAGTATAACTTTTATTTCAAAGTGGCATATGCAGAATAATACATGCAGTGTTGCTCTTTGAATAGAAACGTGCCTCACATTCCCCTAGACCTAGACTCTGCCTCTCAAGAAAGACAGGTACCTGCCATACCTGTGGTTGCTGTGCTGGATCGGTGTGTCTCCGGAACACAGATGGTCCACTCCCTTCTCCATGGTGTCTTTGGCTCTGAGACGTATCTTTAATGTCCAGACTCCTGCCACGTCGGTCCTAGAATGTGAACAGAATAAGATAATGATGAATCTGTTCTATTGGGGATCTGATACTTTCATAGTTACCTGCTGAACAGGAAACACTTTGGCTATGTACACACTGGTGGCTTAAAACACAGTGAGATTGTTTCCTCCTGCTGTTTTGCAAGTCATATTAGCACTTTTTTGCACACACCAGAGAGAGGGAAAGGAAGTCCTCAGCCAATGTGCATTACCTGTTTGGTTTCCCTGCATCTGCAACTACCTGCCCCCACCATGTACTCCTTTTGTGAAGCTGTCACCTACACATGTGCTATGGCTGTCTCAAATGTACACACCTCAGCTTAATTTCAAAGTGAATGTGTCTTATGTTTTCAGATTGGATGGAAGCAGGAGAATTTCTCAAGAGACTGTAGTGTATATATGAATTGTGGCCAATGTCATGCTTACTCAGCTTCCAACACCAGCAGTGAGAGGGCACTGGAGCCAGAGTAACCTGTGATGTGTACAAGGGATTTATTACAATTTCTGTCACACAATGGAACATTTATGTAGTGGCTGGTATTGAGTTTTTGTGCCTGGTTATTTTATTTTATTTTTAAACTGGACAACTGGAAATCCTGTTCCTATTTTTCTTTGAGGCTGCAAACACTTCCACCTCTGTGCAAAATGCTTGCCTACACTGCAGTTCACTGCAATTTGCTTTTGCCTTAGGCAGAAAAATGTCCTGGGCCAGCACTGAGCAGTGTCTTACATCAGCTTTATCAAATGCCACTTATTAGATACCTGTACTATTGCACAATGTGGGAGGCAATCAGAGGTGTGGCACAATCCATTACTGTGTCAAATGTATTGGCCAATTTGGAGTAAAGCTTTTGTCAGGAAGGTTTGTTGTTTACACCTATCCACTGAAACAGCTTTTACCAACCCAGCACCTTCCAGATGTTTTTGACTATAACTCCCATCAGCTGCAGCCAGCACAACTATGCTGGGCTGTGGCTGATGGGAGATGTAGCCCCAAACAACTGGGGAGCGCCACGCTGATGAAAGCTGTACTGAAGGCAGGCATGCAGGCAGGCAGGCAGGCTCTATTGTCCATAAAATAACTACTGCCCTTTAGAACTGCTAAGATTATTGTTTGTAGCTCTGGAAGTATTTTCCAATTTCCTCTTACTAAATGTAACATTTCAAACTGCCCCTGAAGGTGTCTTACCTGCCTTTCAGCCAGCACAAAAGGTCAGTGCGACTCAGTGCAGATATGTATGTCAATTGTTCCCCACTAGAGATGTTAAGAGTGAGTCAAAATCAGTTTGACTTTAAACCAGGTGTGTGTGTGTGTGTAGTTCACGTTTCTGCTTGATGTCAGACATATGACTCATATATAGTTAGCATGGTTGTTTTTGATGAGATATAGCCTCCATCCTTTAATAGAGGCCACTCTTGTCTTGTGTACACACAGCGTAGTTTAGGGCATGTTTACTCTGTTATAAGAACACCCTTTCCTTGGAACATTCTAAGTTGCAGTATTTCCAGCTTGCTCCAGTACGTGACTTTCCTCCCCACCCCCCAGATCAGACAGGATTCTCAGATATTGCTTTTACATACATCCTTCTAATTGCTGCCACACGGACAACCTGGAGAAGAGCCAGGGGGGAAATGCACTATTTAATATATTATATGTTCTGAGCTGCACAGTTATGCCTAAAAGATTGGCAAGGAATTTATTTTGAGGCTAGGTGTATCAATTCCCACCACAGCTCAGCGCGACCGAGTGTAATCTCAAGATCATGCAGGAAGACATGTAATAAAATAAGAAGAATCCTGTTGGATCAGACCAAAGGTCTAGCTTAGTCTAGCATCTTGTTTTCAGGCTATGTAAACACTATAAGCTTTAAAGCACTTAAGAAGCACATTTCCCCTCCAAAAAATAATAATGGGAGCTGTCATTTGTTAAAGGGTGCTGGGAGTTGTAGTTCTGTGATGGGTAAACTGCAGTTCCCAGGTTAGTTTGTGAAGTGGGGATATGTTTTGAATATTCTTTAAAGTTACGGTGCATATGCAGCCTTGGAGTGCCTAGCCAGATGTCTATGGGAAGTCTGCAAGCAGGACAGAGCAACTGAGGTCCAGCTCTTTCTGTTACCTGCTTATGCTGCCAAGATGCTGATTGATCCACCTCTTTGTTATGCCCTGATGCTCCTGCTTCTTTCCCATGTCCTCCATTCAGATGAAGCACTTCCTGTGTCTTTTTGGCCAAGTTCCATACAGCGGCTTCCTGGAAAGAAAGAGGTTTATTCTGTTACGTTTTGTTCGTCCTTCTAGGTATTATTTCCCAGAGTGCTTCCAGACAAGGGCTTCATATCACAAAGGGATAACTTAGAACCATTCCCATCCCCTTTGTGTGTGATTGGCACCTTAGCTTCCACACATTCCATTTTCTTAAGGCAGGGATATTCATCACTATCCTGACAGTTACTATTGACACCACTGGGCAGAACTCAAAGGGATGTAGTCATTCTGCTGCTGTTGTTTTTGTCCCTGGCCTCATTTATAGTCGTGTCTAGAGCATGAGATAGTGTCCAAAAACATTTATAGCTGCAGCTTATCTGAGACCTTGTGCTGAGAAATCTGACATGCTCAGACCCTTTACTGCCCCCTTGATACTAGAAACAATAGGTAATACTGCTTTACTAAAGCTAAGGAGGTGGAGACCTGATCAGCAACTTGGATGGAGAACCCCAATAATCTACGCACATACAATGAACATATATGTATATGTATGTTTATGTGTGTGTATATATAAAACTTAATATTTTACATGGCACATGTAATAAACATGTGCGAAGGAGACTCATTTCTCTAAAGACATGGCACAGATTCACCACAAAGCCATGGTCAGTTGTTAGATTTAATAGTTTTTGCGCTCAACTTTTTTTTGCAAGTTGTGGCATATTTAACTCTTTGGAAAACTCCGGCATTTTTCATAGGGTTTAATCACACACAGAGAGCTTCAGGAATGTCTAATCTTAATCATTAGTGATTTGACTGTGTTTTAAAATTAAGCTTTTTAGGCTTAATTTGTCTTTGCAACTGGATCTGCCAATATTTCTACAGCTCCTGCAATCCTAACAAGCATATACAACAGTGGAGTCAGAAAGAAAGACCCCTATCCTTTAATTTATGTATATGTTGGTTGTGCCAGCTGTCAGCTTTGCTTCCTGGTGTTTTCACACTTGAGGTTTAAATCACCTTTGAGCCTCTCTTGCTCTGCTTATGCTAGCCAGGGATCCTTGCCAATGCAGAAGAGATAGCGGATAAAGATGCTTTTGTAATGCAAATTGGCAGTTCAGATTCACATAGGCTTTTTATTTGCAATACAAAATGCAGGAAGCAAAAATGGTTTAAGGCAAATGCAGAGGAGGGGTTGCCAGGTACTAAAAGGAGGCACAGAGATCCTCTGTTCTAATGTGGATAGTAAGCTTCCTGTGTTGTCCGTATGACATTCTCTCCCAAATCACTGTCTTCCTACAATTTTCCCTCCCTCAATTAAGAATTTTTCATACCCTTTCCATTTTAGAGTATTCTTGGTATGAAAAAAATCCCTCAGCCCCAACACTGTCTCTTACTGGCTAGAGCTGGGTAAGCAAGGGCCACATTCCTTTCTGGCCAACCTTCTGAGGGCCACAGGCCAGTGCTGGGAAGAGCAATGAATGTTAGTTTTACCTTTAAAACAATAATAATAATAATAATAATAATAATAGTAGTAGTAATAATAATAATTTATTTATACACTGCCCATCTGGCTGGGTTTGCCAGCCACTCTGGGCTGCTCCCAACATAATATTAAAAACATGATAAAACATCAAACATTAAAAATTTCTCTAAACAGGGTTGCCTTCAGATGTCTTTTAAACATCAGATAGTTGTTTATTTCCTTGAAATCTGATGGGAGGGTGTTCCACAGGGTGGGCACCGCTACCGAGAAGGCCCTCTGCCTCGTTTCCTATAACCTCACTTCTTGCAGTGAGGGAACCGCCAGAAGGCCCTCGGCATTGGACCTCAGTGTCCGGGCCGAATGATGGGGGTGGAGACACTCCCTCAGGTATACTGAGCTGAGGCCGTTTAGGGCTTTAAAGGTCAGCACCAACACTTTGAATTGTGCTCAGAAACGTACTGGGAGCCAATGTAGGTCTTTCAGAATTGGTGTTATATGGTCTTGGCGGACATTCCCAGTCACCAGTCTAGCTGCCGCATTCTGGATTAATTGTAGTTTCTGAGTCACCTTCAAAGGTAGCCCCACGTAGAGCATGTTGCAGTAGTCCAAGCGGGAGTTAACCAGAGCATGCACCACTTTGGCGAGACAGTCTGCAGGCAGGTAGGGTCACAGCCAGTGTACCAGATGGAGCTGGTAGCCCTGGACAAAGAATCAATCTGTGCCTCCATGGGCAGCTGTGAGTCCAAAATGACTCCCAGGCTGTGCACCTAGTCATTCAGGGGCACAGTTACCCCATTCAGAACCAGGGAGTCCTCCACACCTGCCCACCCCCTGTCCTGCAAAAACAGTACTTCTGTCTTGTCAGGATTCAACCTCACTCTTTTAGCCGCCATCCATCCTCCAACTGCCTCCATACACTCACACAGGACATTCACCGCCTTCACTGGTTCTGATTTAAAAGAGAGGTAGAGCTAGGATTGTACACCAGGATTGTTTCCACTCACACACCCCTTGCTGTCCTCCATCCTGGCAAATAAGAAGCATTCTCAAAGTTCAAGGATGTATTCTAGCAAAGCAAAGACACTTGAGACTGCAAAACAGGGCAGGTGCAGCGTGCGGTCTGGGATTCGAACTCAGGACGCAAGGGAGAAACGTGCTAAGAGGAAGGCACGCTTGGCAAATCCACACCGTGATCAACTCCCACCCAGAAACCAATGTCCCCACTGTGGAAGGATGTGTGGATCCAGAAATGGCCTCCACAGTCACTTACGGACTCATTGTTAAAACCGTGTTTATGGAAGACAATCTTACCGTACTTAGCTATGAGTGATCGCCAGAGAAGACCCTTGACTTAGACAGTCAGATGCTTTCATGCTTCTTTTCTAATTGAATAATCCCTGAAGCAAATACTTGAAGCCATTTACCCGTCCTTTCACACAAACGCACTTCTTTACTTTCCAAGACAGTGTTTTAAAAATTGATATAACTGGCTGGAAAGAGGTCGGCAACATGATCCTCTCTGCCAGGTGTGTCATTGCTTCTCTTTGAAGCGGATAAGGAAGTGCTCCTCCCTGCACAATGTGGGTTACAAAACTTCCTTGCTATTGTGGGCACAATCTATTTTCTGCTTTGCCTCAGCATTCACATCCTGGTAATTTAATATCAGAGTCCACATCCTGGTTAAGCAGGGCTCTCTGGTTACTGTAGTTACCGTACCTCCTCCTTCTCAGTACTGCACTGTGAGTAATGGTTTACAACCTGCGACCTGTCGTTTCTTTGTTCTTCTGGCACAGACTGAAACAAGCTGCCAGCAACGTGGGATCTACCTACATCCCAGGGTTACCTTTTGCGCTCTGGTCACACCCACACCATACATTTTAAGCACCCTTAGCAAACTAGTTTCTAGGATTCTCCTTGATTATTAAGGTGGTATAAGTGTGATTCAATGTGTGGTGTGGATGTGACATTTCTCTCCTCCTTTCAGTGCTCCATTCATTCTGGGTTTTTTTTTTATCACTATGCTTAAACCATGCCTCTTGTCTCCAACCTCAAGGCCTCCTTTGCATTCTGTGTAGATTGCTGTTAGGAGTAAAATAAATCAAAACAGAAGACGGCAGTGAAATGAGATTTTTAGCTTCAACAAAAAGTGTATCCTTTCAATGAACCAGCATGAATGCTCTTCCCATAGTTCCACCATAGTCCCCACCTTCTATTCCATTGAAGACCTTTATTTTTAGGCAAGCCGTCCCAGAGGGGCAATTCCCAGTCATGCTCATTGTCAAATTTCATGAATTTTACTACATTGCTTGGTCTGGAAAGGTCGCTTCCTGGTTCACTTATAAATGTCTCCATAAAAATTGATTTTTATAACATTAAAGCTAACCAAAAAAAAAAGAAAAGAAAAGAAAAGGTGGGATTGGGCACAATTTTGTCTCATGGAAAAAGTCCTAATTACGGTACATGCTTCTGCTTCATATGTACGTACTCATTCACCCTGGCTTGGTAAAAACAGAGCTCCTTGAGATTTACCTGCTGTTCTTTCTGGGTCTCATCCCGCAGGAAGATCTGTGCATGTCTGGAGATGGAAGAAGTCTTGTAGAATTCCACAAGTTTATTTAGTGACAGGAACTTTTCGCTCCACAAAAAGTAGTTGCCCTTTGGGTCCCTCATCACTTTAAAGTGTTGTACGTTCTCTTCATGTCTGGGTACCAAAGGGAGAAAACAAAACATTTGACAACAGTCTGGGATTCCCACTCATTTAATTTTTAAATGGTTTTGTTTTGCTTTGTATCCTACTTTAATGACATTCAGAAAGGAAACATTTTGGATGAAAAGCAGTTTTTGGAGCAGTTGTGAAAATGCTTCCAGCGCTGGCAGAAACCAGCATGGGATAGAGCACTAAAGCTATGCTTAAAATCCGAATTGGCGGAAATGACTGGCAGAATCCGAGACCAGGGAGAAGAGTCGGTGAAAGAAGACTGGAAAAAATTTAAGGACTATTTACAGAAATATTGCAAAATTAAGGAACTTTAGAAGGATGTTGGATAGAAACTAAGAGGTTTTTAGCTGTAATGCTTTAAGAGACATGGGAAAAAAAAGGTTAACAATTGGGTAAAAGATTAATGGTAAGGATTTGTTGAACCAACAAATTGAATTGGAATACAAAGAAGGGAGGTATGAGGAGGTCCGGGGAAATAAGAGTAAGGAAGATAGGTTATGGAACATTATTGTGTTTTTAACTGTTTTATTTTGTATGTTTTCTCTCACTTTTTACTTTTTTGCTGTAATTTATACTTTTTTCTTTGTTTTCTGTATTTTTGTGAAACTTTAATAAATATCATTAAAAAAAAAATAAAGCTATGCTTAAAATCCTTAGCATTTAGAGTCCTGTGAAAGGCCTTTATGAAGAGCAATGGTGCTGTATTAATGAAAATGGTCAGTCAGGCCCTCTTACTAAATATTTAATCACACAAATCATCAAGGCAATTTTGAATTAACATCCCTCACCAGAGGAGACATGACGGAGCAGTAACTTCCTAGGCATCTGTTGTTCTAATATAGCTAAACCAATGTAATACAAGTCAGTCCAAACCAATGGCCAATATGAAGCCCACTAACACAAGCATCAGTGCTCCCATGAATAGCATGTATGATACCTGGCCCAACAGAGAAGGATGAAGGATAAATCACAGCCTTTTTGTGTAAGGGTACTCGCTAAACAGGGATGGGGAACTTCAGGCTCAGTGGATAATGCAGCCTTGCACCCTATTTGTTTGGCCCTCCGGACTCTCCCCCCAGGCCACGCCCCTCATTGGCCCCTACTTCATACCCTCCTTGAGTGCTTTTGCCTGCCTGGAATGTCTCCTTGAACTCTGATAATGCCTCTTGCTTGTTGGGATGGAGGATAGAGATAGAGTGTGTGCATGTACAAACTAGCTGACTGTACAAAGCTAAACTTTCCATTTGCTGCTTCAACCACTCATGCTTCTGGTGCTCCTCCTCATTGGCATGTGACCCTCAGAAGGTTGTCCAGAAGCGAATGCGGCCTTGAGGTGGGAGGAGCTTCCCCACCCCTGTAATAAAAGGTCAGGGCAGAAGGAAACTATCTTCATGGTTTCTGCATTGCCAAATACAGGAAGAAAAGTCCCTGCTCTTACCTTGGTTAGGTCATATTTGAGAATAAGGTGGGTCACTTGGAGGAACCATAGCTCAGTGGCAGAGCACATGCAGGTTAGGCCAAACCCAGCGTGAAAGTGCCCGGGGCAGGACCACCCACCGGCTACCCATACTTTGCTGTTAGTGGGACGCCACTCTGGGCTCCTCCCTGTTTTAAGCTTCTCTCAATGCCTGTTGCTAAAGCAGCTGAAGGAGTAGCCTAAGAGTGAGTGGAGCAACTGAACTGCTCCCTATCATTTGAATTGCTGCCAGTTTTGTCTTGTGCTTGTTTACCTGCCTCCAGCAACTCAGCAGGCAGTCAGGTTCCCACCCACGTCGCTTTCTTCCTGTTTTAAGTTGCTGCCTGACAGTGTCTGAGCCAGTATGGTTAAGAGTGCTGGACTAGGATCTGGGGGACCAGGGTTTAAATCTCCTCTAAGCCATGAAGCTTTGTGGGTGACCTTGGGTCAGTCACTCTCTCTCAACCTAATCATAGAAATATCATAGAAGGGATTCTGAGGACCATCTAGTCTTGCTGCAATGCAAGAATATTAAGCTGTCCCATCCAGGGATCAAACCTGCAACCTTGGTGTTATCAGCACCACGCTCTAACCAACTGAGCTATCCAGGCTCTACTTCATACAGGCTGCTGTGAAGATCATATGGAGGAGTATGATGCCTCAAGCTCCTTGAACAAATGAATAAATGTAGTAAATCAATAACTAAAAGAATTTGTCCAAAGGCAACGGCTATGGGAGTCTTCTTGCTTAGGGTGATCTTTTGATACTGTGAACAGTATTTCTCAAAAATCTACAGATGGCTTGGGGCTAGTGTCACATGGCTTGGGGCCAGCTTCACACACTGGCAGTGGGAGCCCACTGGAGCCAAAATAAATGGTAATGTGTACATACCCCAACAATGTCTGGAGGGACTCAAGGTTCCCACCTCTGATTTAATGGGGTGGTTCTGCTCCATGTCCCAGCTTGTTATATATTTGTATGTTGTACAGGCTGAAATAACATTACGTTTATTTCAGCCTGTATGTCGTTAGCTTGATTGATTGGCTGTTATTTCAAAGAGGGCTTCGTGCTGCTACTGTAGAGATGGTTGCTATTTACCTGTTATTGTTTTATGTTTCATTTCGTTTTGGTTTTATTGTTGGAAGTCATGTTGTGTGCTTTGGCAAAGAGGCAACTCATAAACATTTGAAAAGATGGAATAATGGTCTACCTGGGAAAGAGGAAGCATCACACAGCCACTTTTGAGAGATGCTGTGCTCTGTTTTCAATTACAAAAGGATGGCTGTGGTGGAGTGGGGAAGGAGGGAGGGAGGCTGAGAGAAAAAAACATTACAGCATGCAAGCCAGGACTATAAGGTCCATACTGGGCAAGAAGGCTGCTGATCTTTTTTGATTTATCATTTATTTATATATTGCTTTGCAGGCGAATCTCGCAAAGCAGTTTATGTAGAACAGGTAAAACAGTAAGCATCACTCAAAGCTATATAAACAGCCAAGGCAAGGTGGCTTGGGGAGCTGCGGAGGGGTGGGGGGCTCTTTTTTTGAAAAACAAACAAACACAAAATCTCTCTTTCTCCCAGGGCAAGATGGTTCCTTGGGCAGCTTTGTGGTGATCCTGTGGGAGGGAGAGGCCACCGCAGGTAAACTACTGAGAGCTAGATGGTGGAGAGCTCTCCAGGCTGTTGTAGCTTCTCTTCCTCTCTGGGCAAGATGGCCTTGCAGTGGTGGTTTGTTTGTTTTTTGCTTTATTGTGTATTCTGTGCTCTCGTTTTGTATTTTTATTTTGTGAAATGCCCTGTGATCTTCAGGTGAAGGGTAGTATACAAGTTTACTAAACAATAGTAAAAATAAGGAAAGTTTACCCCTCATTAAGCTGCAATTACTACCATCCTTAGCAAACTACAGATGACTTGCAGCCAGCATGAGAGCCTCCTTCTCCATCCAACTAAGTTCTCTCAGAAATATAGGATACTTTGCCATCAAGTCGTAATATTGCAAATGGTTCATTTCCGCAAACATTAGAAGCAGGACTTTTAATTTACTGGATTTCCCCTGCAAAGCGTAAATCTGTATTAAAGGGGGTGGGGAATACAAGCTGCTGTTTTGATGTCAATGCCATTGTGTGAACATAAAAGTAAGAACAGCTACAAAAATAGGAAGGGAAATAAGGCGTGGCTCTGGTATAGGTTGAGCTCTGCTTGAGCACTAGAGCTACAGTGGGCAGCTGCATGTCAGGGTTCAGTCCTTCTCAGGTCTGGAAACAGGGCTACCTTGGAGGAAGAGGAGGAGAAGAAGAAGCAGGACCCCCAACAGAAGACCATACTGCCAGTGACCCCGATACACTTTTGGACCCAGACATTTCAGTCACAGGACTGGAGGTCTCCAGACCAGTCGCCTGGCTCCCTGGTTGACTCTCTGAATATGTAATACATACTAAAGTAAAGGATTGCACTGTTTATATATTTTTATTGACTAATGTTTTTATATTGTAAGCTATTCTGTCAGGCCTCGTTGGAAGCAGATAGCAGGATAACAGATTCGTAATTAAACAGATCTTCATACAGAGAAACCAAAAGCAGGCCTGTTTAAAGATGCCAGCGGGAGGGAGACCTCCTCAGTCCCAAACGCCAGTCTTTCCTAAAAGGTAGGTAAGAAGGCTACAAAGCACAAGTACCTGACAGAGATGGAGAAGTCGCCTGGGCGGTTCTGAGTACCTCGGACGATGAAGGAGCCCACTTTGTTGCCCCTGAGCATATTCTCTGCCTTGTGGCGGGATACGTCTTCATGGAACCAGCTGAAAAGTACGATATATGATATACGATATCTTTATTGTCATTGTCCCATGCAGAACAATGAAATTGAAAAACTACATAAGACTACATAAAAATTACATAAAACTACTACAAAACTACATAAAACTACTACAAAACTACATAAAACTACTACAAAACTACATAAAACATTCAAAAACCCCTAAAAACTCTGAAATCCCATTTTAAAATACACTATACTATAGAGACCCCTTATGCTGCGTTTAGAACCAGAATTGCATTTGTGTAGAAACTGTTTCTCAGGCGGCTAGTCCTGGCCTTTATAACCCTATACCTTCTTCCAGAAGGCAGAAGCTGAAAGAGATCATTTCCGGGGTGCGTACTATCCTGTGCTATCTCTGCTGCTTTCTTATGGCACCTGGCCGCATAGATTTGATCTAAGGTGGGAAGAGTGTACCCAATTATTCCCTCTGCAGTCTTTACAAGAGATTGCATTCATGGAGATGAATGTAGATGGTAAAAAAGAGAGACAGAAAGAAAGAAGTGATAAAGGGAAAAAAATTGGAGAGAAAATTTACAGTGAGCCAGGTAAAGAAAAGTGAGTAAAGGTAAAGGGACCCCGACCATTAGGTCCAGTCGTGGCTGACTCTGAGGTTGCGGCGCTCATCTCTCTACAATGGTAGAAAATGCCACATGACTCATTCTGAAATAGAACAACCCAGCTATTTGCTAAAGGAAAAACTGAGTAAAAATAAGTAAATGCACCCCTCTTTTGGAAACCCCAAACTCCAGCATGTGCAGCTTTCACAAAGATCAAGAAAGCCTCTTTCAAGTGGCAATGACACCAGGCCAGGACATGGGGGCAGAAGTCCAGGGCCCCACTCACCAGAATGAGCAGATAGGCCCCTGCATGTTGTGGGGCTGGCATATGCTATACACATGACCATCCAAAGAGGGAGAAGGGGGGGCATTAATTCAAGGGTTTCAACATTCACAGTGTTTCAAAGCTCAGAAAATGGAAGTATGCCATTCCTATTGTTAAATGTCATGACTATATGTAGTATGTCCCTCTATATCAGAACCTTAGGTTCATGTGTAGAGACTCACAGTTCAGAAGGTTCATAGAACTGAGCTTATATCACCTAACGTACAACCCAAGGCACAGGTACTTGCAAGAGAAAAATGGATGAATTTTGTCTAAAAATGAAATAAAATATAGGCCTGCATTTTGTTTTTTGAGTTCTCACCCTTCAGCTGCCAGCAGATGAAACTGCTCTATACAAAAAGGTCCTTTTGGTTCCATCCAGCAGGGGCCAGTGGTGCAACACATACAAGCCAACGACAATCCCCCAGAGCCTACAAACATTGTTCCTCGCACACCTGCTCCAGGTTAATAATATGCCAATAATTATTTAGAAGTCTGCACTGCCATGCATGTAGTCTACTGAAGTCAAGCCACCAGGTGTACTCTCTGCTACAACACAGTACTTTAGGGGGGAAAAGCTTTTTTATATAAAAAGGATGCAAAGTAGTTTGATTGTCGCTGTTGTCTTTAAATCTGCAGAGAAGGATAATAAACTTGCATACGGTACCACAGCATATGAGCACAAGAGGCTGAGAAGTTTATGCCTGGGCACTGTGAACGTGGTTTAATTAGCAGCTTTGGTGCAAACCATAATTTACTTAAGGACTGCTAAAGCAGGATCCTGCACTTAACAAATGACTGAGATATACCTCTCTGTCTCATGCACACAATAAATCCTCTTTTTACAATGGAGCAGGTGCACAGGGCTGAAGATCAAAATAAACATCGCTTTAATTGCGTGTCTAGCAGGAGATTTCAAAATGTTAATTCTAGGAACACCCTCACCCCTGACTTTCATCAGGACCGCAGTGTACAAGGACATACTCAAGTTAAACACCTAGAAGAGTTGACATACTTACCTGGGACTGTGAAAATCTATGAAATTCTTTGGGACATATCCTTCATAACTATTCAGCTCAGCCTTGTACCACTCTTCCTTAGAGCTTAAAATCTGTGCATCCAGAGGAGAGTCAGTATTAGTTTAAAGGACATATAGGTCTTATGCTACCTAGGTTTTAAATGCCCCATGTTCCCCTCCTGGCACACTCCCCACTATTAGGCATTTGTCAACTTGTCTGCAAGGTTCTGAGCCAAGCTTCAGCAGTTCTCTGGGAAAAACCTCAATTTTCTCTCCTTAGAGCAGGTGCGGGAAAACTGGCCCTCCAGGTGTCGCTGAACTACAACTCCTATCATCCATGGCTATGCTTGCTGGGGCTGATGGAAGTTGTAGTTCGGCAGCACCCAAGGACCAAAGGTTCCCCATACCTGCCTTATAGAAATGATATGGCACAGCCACTGTGCCTAACTGAGAGCCCAATTCATGCAGTTTGCATGCGAAGGGTGCTCTCCCATCCTCAGTGTTTACACATTTGGTGTGAATGTCTGCAGGTGGAAAGCCCATGCACTTAGGTCTCTCCATGCCTGGGCTTCCCTAGGAGATGGAACCCTGACTGCACAGGATTCCGGCTCGTGCGGGAACCTACCCATGTAGAGGTATAAATGCTCAGGCTCTGCTCCGGCAGATGTTCATGGATGGTGGCGGCAGCAATGGTGTAACCCTGCTGCCCCTTGTAGAATGCAATAACATGTATGAAGGGTGCTGAAGTGTTCACAAGATACAAGGATGCAACTCCAGTAATAGAAGCAAGGTTCCCAAAATAAAGGCAGAGTGGAGGTGTTGAGGACATGTCCTCAAAACATGTCCTAGCTGGAACCTATCCAAATTAGGAAGCAGGCTGTGAAACTTTTCCCAGACACTGATTGGTTAATTGCTGAAAAAATGGTTCAAGGGGCGATAACCCCTCTCCTTAAAGCGGTATGTATAGGGTCTTAGACTTGTAGGACTTTCAGTTTATGCTTCATTTGATGGCTTAACAATGCTTCGCCTTGGGAGAATACAGACATCTTCAGGAGTCAAACACACAAACACATACAGATACTTGGCCAGCGTGGAAGACTTCTGCAAGACTCATCGGCTGCACTGGACTTTGCTATCTCAGTAAATTGGTTTCCTTGTTTAACCGTTGCTGCTGTTTGTTAGTGACTAATTACAGTGCCACTTCAGTCCTGCCTGATAACATAGCTTTTTCAGCCTGCACACAGATATGGTCACTCAGCCACAGAGACAAGCGACCCTCCTCTGTTCTGAAGTGGTAATTTCACACCACAGTACAGCAGACAGAATTTTCTGATCCACAAGTGGTGCAGGCCCAGGGATTTTAAGGCTGCCATGAGGGTGGGTGGACGGGCGGGGACAGCTACTCCCTAGTCACTGCCTGCAGGGAAGCATGAGAGAGAGAGAGAGAGAGAGAGAGAGAGCAGCAAAGGTTCATTTCTCACACTGCAAAACCACTTTGCAAAGGTGCCCACTTGGCAAGTAGTATCCTGCTCTGCAATGTAGTTAGCATAATAATTAATCCATCCCTGTAGCAAATGAACCAGACTTCAAAGGTAGGCAATGCAGTCGCAAGAAAAAAGGAAACAAAGCAAGTCATTTGAAAGGACAATCATAGACCGGATAGGTATCAAGGGCTCTTGCAGAAAAGCAGCCACTGTGGGAGCAAAACATGCATTTGGAAGAAGTAAAACTAGGAGGAGGACACAGAGGTATTAGAGGAAGTGCTCGTTAGTTTTGCCCAAATTCCTTCAGACTTGTTCAGATGGTGGAGGGATCTGGATGTGTATTTCTAATATGTCTGTGATGAAAGAGTTCTGCTTTGAAGATCTTACAGGGGGCTTAAGGAACTGTGTGAGAGTTTTTTTAATGGGTTGCTTTGCTTTTAGTGGTCTGCACCAGGACAATACAAATCCTTCCATTTAACTAACAGGGTGGAGAGTGGCCAAAAAATGCCCCCTGATTCATACAGCAATGCCTGTATTAGATCCTATATATGTTTACGTGGAAGGACGTCCCACAGACTTAAATGGGACTTACTCCCCAAGTTAAGTGTGTGCAAGATTGCAGCTTTACTTGCGTGGCAAGTTCCCACCCCCCACCAGGATAAATAAAGACATGAGACACCATAGTTTAAGGTTAAATGGGCGAATTAGGCCACAACTTTATTGAATTCAGGAATGAGAGGCATTGGCTTAGGCATTGGTCCTAACGACTATCCGGCTTCAGCCCATTTGCTGGAGACACGGGGAAGGGTTAACACTATATCGGGGGAGTCTCCTGCCGAGGCACGTCGACTAGGAGCTCCCCCGGGTCACCACTCGGGGGCGTGCCTTTGGCCCACAAAACGTGGGGGCTAGCTGGCGAAAAGAGGGTGAGCCCCCTCTGCGCCGTCCCTAAATAGGGCAGATACGGCCGGGATTCCCCTGCTCTCGCGGGGGCTGAAACCAGCCCCCGCTCACGTGGGGGGTGGGCGTGAAGCCCGCAACCCCACCTCCTGGGCAGGCTGGAAGTGGCTTTGTGCTGACCTTGCACTAAAGTAGCTGAGGCATGGAATCAAAAATGTCCCAAAGGCTGGTTGGACCAACAAGAATTCAAAGAATTGTAAACTTGTGCCCACTGTAGGCAATAGAAACATGTCCTTAATGTTTTCCACTGCCCACGGATTTACCAAAACCCTCCAAGCTCAAGTCAATGTAGAGAAATGCACTTAAGTCCATTGATTTCAATGTCTAAATGTCTGTATTGAATTGTGGCCATTGTGTTTTGGCTCTACCTCTTCATGCATCAATCCTTTTCTGAATTTGGTAGCACTTTGACTTCCTTACACACACAGGTATAAATGCCTAGACAGTAGAACACAAGAGGGGATAATTCCTGTTATGTTGTTGCTGCATTGTAGCGTACACCACATAAAGACTTTTGAACCATTAAGCAGGCTAGAATTTTTTGTAAATAAGTAAATGAATATATCTGCATTCATTGTAGAAAATCTCGCTTTATTTTTTCTCTTCACAGAAATAACCACAACGTAATCACCTGGTAAACCTTAGCGATGGCACCTCATGCCAAACTACCAAAAATATGTGTGGCTAGGAACCAGCTAGATTAGCTATGCCTGTGGCTGAACTAAATATCACTTAAAATAAATGCAGCTGTTTATCTTCCCATGGGCCAATGCTCAAACGGTAAAAATACTAAAGGCAACCTCTAATGCTTACTTTCCTGGAAAGAGGTATCCAGAGCAATCAATTTCCCTGGTGCATGGAGGGCTGGCTTCTGATCATTTTTCTAAAGAAGGGGTTGAAGTGAAGAGATAGGTTTCCTCCTGTCAGCGGGCCTCACACTTCCTGCCTCTTTCATCTTCTCCACATCAGGGCTGCGACCCATATCATTTTTCAAAAACAGCCTGATACTTGGTATGTACATGTTGTGTGAAATAGAGATATTTCACAGTTAGGTTACTGTTCCAGAGGACAGCCTTCCCACAACCTGGTTGGATTATATATCCCATTAGCCCCAACCAGCATTGGCAACGGTCAGAGGGGATGGGAATTGTAGTACAAAACATTTGGAGGGCATCAGGTTGGGGGAGGCAGTCATAGGATTTGAAGAACATTGGTAAACAAGACCCCCTGCACCCACATTGTCCCAAATGATTTCCTTGTGCATGACTTTTCCTTTGTTTGTGATTGCTTAATGACCTTGTAGAAGGTGCTACTTTGAGTCTTTGTTCTTCCTGTTCATCTTTGAAGTGCAGAATTAAATTTTGGACTAAGAAGGATTTTCTTTTTACTATGCAACCTGGGAATTATCAGTGAACCACTAATCTACCGGTGCCAGTTGTGGGTTTGCTGGCTTATGGGATGGATGGTTAATACAAGCACATAAGCATTGAGCAGAACTTACAGTGTTAAAAGAGAAAATACTTGGGTGAAACCTTGGTTTGCACTTACCTTCAGAACATCACCAGCCCCGAAACTCAGTTCATCCTCTCCTGTTGCATTGAAGTCAAACTTCGCAGTAGCTTCCATACTGTCTCCTGTGAAGGGATTGATGGTAAAGCTTAGTATAGTATTAATATCTGTTTTGTGGAACAGTACTGAACACAGGAAAGCTTATTACGGCCCTTTTACTCAAGGGATCTTTGGACGAGCTTGTTCTATAAGTAATTCCCCACTTGGACAGGTCTCACTAGACTGTTATGCCACTACGGACAGCAGCATAATCGAGTCACAATCCTAAACTCAACTCAACCTGTAACAGGGTCAATAGTACAATTGGCCAAAGTCAGAAAAGCTAAGCATCATCACACTGAAATACATTCCCACAGCCTTCCCCATCATCAAATCAATCATTATCTTGGGCTGCATCATCATCTCTGCAGGAAAGGCACTATCAGTCAACATGCACCAATGGTCAGATAATTCCATTTATGTCTTCCAGCCTAGTATACAAATACACACACCCTCTGCAAAATGCACAAACAAGTGGCTAGAAAGAGAACCAATGCTTCCTTATGTACATAGTGTTGCATATGGAGAAACCATATGCTTCTCAAAAGGAGGGTTTCAGGTTTGCTGAAGGAGCAGTGCCTACACACGAGAATTTCTATAAGAATGCGCAGGATGCAGTTTACAAATGGCCTTCAAGGGCAGCAACTTTCTGAACCGTGTATTACAATAGGTTAGTTGTGAAGTTGCCTGTACATGCTTAAAACACATGTCTCCAAGAGAAGGATCAGCTGGGGTTTCAACTGAACCAGAAAGAGGCAGCCCAGACCACAGTGTGAAAATAGCTTCGATATCCTCTGGGATTAAAAAAATTGTCGAGAAATATAAATAAAGACAAGGGGCAGGTTATCAATTCTCACAAATGTCAGAATCAGAAATGGAAAAGCCTATGACCCTGCAGATGATGTTGTACTACAACTCCCACCCTCCACAGCCAGCATGGCCAATGGTCAGGAATGATAGTTCAATGACGTCTGGAGAATCACAGTTTCCCATCCCTGCTGCAATGATGTCAAAATACCTACATGAACTCTACAAGAACTCCATTTTGGCACCAAATAGAGATATTTACATAGTGCAATGGTGTTGAACCTGTGGACCTCCAGATGTTGCTGGGCTCCAGCTCCCATCAGCTCTGATCATTGACAATGCTGGCTGGGAAAGATGGGAGTCTAACAATATCTGGCTGGTCAGAAGTTCCCCAGAGTTTCCACTGTGGAAGAAGGCACCATTATGAATACAGTGGTATCTTAGTTCTCAAACTTAATCCGTTCTGTAAGTAACTCCAAAACCAAAGTGTTCCAAAACTAAGATGCGCTTTCCCATTGAAAGTAATGCAAAATGGATTAATCCATTCCAGACTTTTAAAAACAACCCCTAAATTAGCAATCTAACATGAATTTTACTACCTAACAAGACCATTGATCCATAAATGAAAGCAACAAAAATGTACTGCAGTTACACAGTCAATCCATCAGTAGCTGAATTGGGTTCCACACAGTCACAAAAAAAGAGCCTCAAAAACAAAAATGCTAAATAAATAGCAAAAACAGACAGACCTCAGCGTACCACTCAAAACGGAAGCGTGGCACTCAAAATGGAGCACGTTCTGCTTCTGAAAAAAGTTCGCAAACCGGAACACTTACTTCCGGGTTTGCAGTGTTTGGGTTCCAAGTTGTTTGAGTACCAAGGCATTTGAAAACCAAGGTATCACTGTACACTATTGTGTTTCTGTCTTCTAATAATGCTTTCAGATGGATCTAATATACAGAACTTGAACCTACCTCAGATGAATGCACTGGGGTCTGATTGTGCTGCAGACAAAAAGGCTTGTTTTTACGTTTGCAAGTGATGATGCTAGGATAAAGGACAGGAAAGCTCCTCTTACCATTTCCTGCTAGCAGGGTTGTGATATGATCTGAAAGGACTATCGATGTAACAGTCCCTTTACCTCAATCTGCTGCTCTTCCCTGCTCAAGCTGCCAAGAGCAAGGCAGGAAGTGGCTCACTTTATAGTGCATGCGACAGGCTGTACCATGAACAGCAGCTGAGAAATAGGTAACACGGCCCTTGCAAAAATCTACAGAATGTGCTTCATTACCCATAATTCTTTGTTATCGCATTGTGCTCATACTTTTTCCTTTTTAAAAATAGAACTTCATGAAACAAACACATAAAAACTGAAACAAACCAAGCCGAGGTTGGCGTAGTATGTTACATTAACAAGAAGAAATAATCAAGCTGGTTTTCCAGATATTTATGAAGATACAGATATGCAAGTAGAGTGTACTGTCAGAAGAAATGAGAGAACACATGACTGGCACATTGTGTTCATTCTCCAAGTGTTGGATTACAACTCTGAACAGTCCAAGTCAGAATGGCCAATGATCCGGGTAATATAAATTTTCCAAAAACCATATTCCAAAAACACAGCATTTCCATCAAGTTAGAATATTCCAAAAATATTGTAAATTGCTTTGGGATGCCTCTTGCAAAGCAATTAATAAATAAAATAATTAGAAGAACAGGAACAAATGTTAGCCATCCCTGCTCTAAAACAGTCTTATCAAATGTCTAAAATTGTAACTGATACGCCACAAACTTGACAATTTTACATCCAACTTCCAGTCTTGTATATCTTCTACAGAAGGAGAATAATTAGAGTCTGGAAATCATTCATGGATTCATTTGTTCATTTTCTGCCATCTGACTCCTCTGTGCAACCCCCCTTGTGTAGGTTCTAAACATGATAGAGCATGGGAAATTTACATACAGATGAATATGGGAACACTGGAAGGGCTCGACAGCCATTTATAATGTGCTGTAAATTATAAGAACCAACATGCATGAGACAAAACACCATAGCAGGCTTGTGAGGTGAGGTGCATGTGTGATGAGGCATGACAATATAGAAGTTTGGTGCCCATTTTTGTGATTCATAATAGAAGAATGGAAAATACTGGGCCTCCAAGATGTCCATTCTGGAGAGATTTACTAAAATTAAAACAGAACACTCACCTAGGATGAGAGCACCATACAGGAACCTTGCTATTTGTTCTGTTGTAGGTTGATGAATATTTATTATGCAATTTACTGGAAACTTCAATAAAATGACATTTACAAAAACAAAAGAAAAACACCTTTAAGGCTGCAGTCCTATATACTGTATGCTTACCTGGAGTGAGTCCCATTGAACTCAGTGGGTCTTACTTCTGAGTACACATGGAGAGAACTGCATTAATATTAGCTGCTGTTTTTATCTTTCTGTCTTCGGCTTACATTGTTTTATCTTCCTGCTCTGCTCCCATCTTGCTGGTTGTTGCTTAAAATTTGCTTTTTACTTATTTCATCATTTTTACCAGTATAAGCTGCCTTGAAGTTTTGTTTTTACAGTAAAGAAACCTCAAGGAGCGCCCCCCCCCCCCAATTGCTGCTAAATTACATGAACACCATAAACCCAACTCACGAGATCTATCTGCGGAGAAGAAAGGGTGTCAGTGGGTGGGACTCATAGACCTCAAAGCATATTAAAGTTGCTTTGTGTGCATTTGTGTGTGTGCACTGACACATCCCCATGCATGAGTCAGAGGCATACTCCTGTGCTCTACCACATGTAGAAGCTACATGTCAAGGCCATTTATGAACCAGCTCAAAGTCCCTTAGCAAGAAGCAAGGGTGTAGCTAGGGGGGCAGCTGCACCCCCGTAAGTAAATAAATAAAAAAAGACCCAACTAAAAGTAGAAACAATCAGAATATTTGAAACAGAAATGCTTGCTGAGGTCACTTGGATGATGTTGTGGTGCATTCTAGCGACGCAACCCGATTGAGTGACAGGCATGGCTTCCGCAAACTGACCTATCACGTCGCAGGTTCTGGAACAGGACAGGTAGGTGTCCTGCCCCCTCCCTAAAATAAATCCTGGCTACTCCCATGGCAACAAGTTCCTCTCACAGCAGAAGTAAAATATGCTAGTGAGGAAGGCACAAGTGTTATGTGAAGGGAGGGGGGGACCTCATCACTTTTAAGGTAATGGTCCGCTGGAGACGCATCACTGAGAGTTATCACCTGTCATTCCTAAATAGAAAAAGGATCTTCTTCGCACACTTCCTCCTGGGTGTCTTTCGGCACTTTCTGTTTCCTTGTTGCTTATTTTAGATGAATTTGAATTCATGTGACTGAACACGAGACAGGCAGAATGGAGGCCAGGCGTCTGGCAGCTGACACCCAGATTAGCTGGCACAATGTGACCTTGTTGTCCAGCATTCTGTTTAGGCTGCAGTTCCTGGGAAGTACATGCCGTGTTGCTGCCCAGCCTTACAGCTTGGTCCGCCTTGAGTGGCAGTAGCTCCGGCAGCCTCTTAAGAATTTGCCAGTAAGGCAGATCCAGAGAGTTGGGAGGCCATTTAGCTCAATCCAGCGCTTCATCTGTCACTGCCAGTTTCCTCACTCCCTCCCCGATTAGCCCATGAAATCCAAAGCTGCCAGCAAAGAGTGCAGACTGGAGAGATTCGAAAGCTAAGAGCTATGCAGAATAAAGTAGTTACAGATGTTGATTTACGATCAGTCAAATAAAAGAAGCACTGTACAACAAGCTTGGAGGGCTGGGAGTTTTCAAACTTTATATCCGCAAAATGGAGATTTATTAAATTCTGTCAATGATTAGAATCATACCACGCATAGGACCTGTTTTTATATCATTCTGGAAACTTTTATATCATCATGGATGCCAGTACACTTATTCATTTTTGTACAGAAAATGTAAACACAGATTACAATTGGCAATGATGTATCTTACCACAATCCACCATTAAGAGTTTTCTCCATTAAATAACAATTTCCAGAAGTGTAGCTGTGTTAATCTGATGTGGCAAAAATGCCTTGCAGCACCATGAAAACAGTAATACAGGATGAGTCCTTTAAAAGAGGCCCTGTGGATACAGAGTACACATGTTCTGCAGGGCCTCTTTTAAAAGACTCACCCTGTATAAAGCTGCATAGTTGAACTTCCTGATAAATTATAACCCCGCAATTTCATGTTGGACACTCAGGGCCATCTTTACCCAGGGGTGCAAGGGGTGTGGTGCACCCGGGCACTGAATTCTGGGAGGTGCCAAATGTACAGTGGTACCTTAGGTTACATATGCTTCAGGTTACAGACTCCGCTAACCCAGAAATAGTACCTCGGGTTAAAAACTTTGCTTCAGGGTGAGAACAGAAATCGTGTTCCGGCGGCGCGGCAGCAGCAGGAGGCCCCATTAGCTAAAGTGGTGCTTCAGGTTAAGAACAGTTTCAGGTTAAGAACGGACCTCCGCAATGAATTAAGTACTTAACCCGAGGTACCACTGTATACCTACTGTAATCCGGTCCCTCTTGATTGGCGGCAGTGAAAAGCAATGGAGCGAAAGTCCCCCCCCCTTCCGTCACTCTGTTACTCTGTAGCATCAAATATTCCCACCGAGTCAGGAAAATGAAAGCTGTTATTTCCACTGCGTCGTTGTTACAGGTGAGCAATTCTCCTCCCCCAAAAAGCTCAACAACTTTGAGTTCGCCTCCCCTAAAAAATCTGGGGGCGGCTAAACTAAATTTGGAGGCGCTGGGCCAATCTTTGCACCCCGGCAGCGCATATACTAAAGACGACCCTGTGGACACTACAGTATTAACGGAGCAATTCAACCCTGCTTTTGCATCCTTCACCCAGCCCCTCCTAGCTTCCCTAAGACCCTGCTGGTCTCCACCTGCAGAGGGAGGCAGCTTCACTCCATTGGCACAGAGTTCCCTTCTGCCCACCACACGTGCAGTCAGGCAGAATCCTGAGCTGGCCTGGGATACACTGGATCCCAAGCT
Organism: Podarcis pityusensis; assembly: GCF_964106645.2. Classification (NCBI taxonomy): domain Eukaryota; kingdom Metazoa; phylum Chordata; class Lepidosauria; order Squamata; family Lacertidae; genus Podarcis; species Podarcis pityusensis. The sequence continues at coordinate 31,741,827 of NC_138035.1, read as the reverse complement.
AACCCTGATGTGATCACATGACAGCATCAGGAACAATCCAAGCTCAATTGTTGTGCCAGCTCCAGTTTGGAATAAATTTGCCCACCCCCCCTAATCTTCCACCCCAGCCACTGCCTAGCAGGCCCACAGATGTGGTGGTGGCCCTGCCTGCTCTGTAAAGCCCCATTGGGCTATGGGGGGGTTGGTAAAAGTAAATGTAAAGGGAACCCTGACTGTTAAGTTCAGTCGCGGACGACTCTGGGGTTGCGCGCTCATCTCACTTTACTGGCTGAGGGAGCTGGCGTTTGTCCGCAGACAGCTTCCGGGTCATGTGGCCAGCATGACTAAGCGGCTTCTGGCGAACCAGAGCAGCACACGGAAACGCTGTTTACCTTCCTACCAGAGTGATACCTATTTATCTACTTGCATTTTGACGTGCTTTCGGACTGCTAGGTTGGCAGGAGCAGAGACCGAGCAACACCCTGTTGCGGGGAATTCGAACTGCCGACCTTCTGATTGGCAAGCCCTAGGCTCTGTGGTTTAACCCACAGTGCCACCCGCGTCCCCCTTGGGAGCTGGATGGTTCCCTAAATAGCTAACTGTCCTTATGCTGCATCTTTTATAGGTATGGGCTATCCTGGTTTCTGATAGCCCCAAAATCCTGGTCTTAAATTAAATTCCCTGCTGGGGTGAATAAATAAAATGCTAGAGAATCTTCACCTAAGCTTGTAACATTCCTAATAGAGAGAAAGCATATTGGAAATTTACAGCTTTATGAGAAATCTCTTTGCATGGATGTATCTTAAATGAAACGAATAATGTATGAATATAAATCTACATCCCACCCCCCATTCTTGCTACAACTGCACTTTTTGTGTACAATACTTATTTTCTGTGCCAAATTATAAACCAGTAGCTCATGTGCTTGTATATATGGTTATCTTATTGGTCCCTGCAAACTGCACTGCAGACAAGTTTATCTCTGCACGGTTACAGCCTCTGCCCTCCTATTTGCATACCCTCCAACATTTCTCAGATGAAAATAGGGGTGTCCTAAGGAAAAGCGGGACATTCCAGGATCAAATCAGAAACAGGGATGGCTTGTCTAAATCAGGAACGTCCCACGAAAATAGGGACACTTGGAGGCTCTATATTTGCAGCGCAGGTACAGGAGGTGGTGGGGGCATGTATGGGTCACAGACCGATGTGCTTGAAGAAGCAACCCCCTTGGCTGGCTTTCCCATGTCACATCGATCATTATCTATCAAGAAGCTAATATATCAAGATAGCCTTCCATATCCTGGGGGTCTCCCGTTGCATTGGACTGCAACACCTGATGGGAGTTATAGTCTAAATCATCTGGAGGACATCTGGTGGAGGAAAGTTGTGCTAAGGCATCAAAACAGGGACATGGGAAACTCCCATGAAGATATGTGTCAGTAATAATTCTCTGGTAATTTATCCTTCCTCTTCATCTCTTGCCTGCAAAACGGCGTAACGGCTTATAGTTTAAGACAATTACACAGTCAGAAAGAAAGGATTTTTATTACATCTTGAGGAGCTGGCTATATATTCAAAAACCCTTTGCAAGCTAAAAGAGCTATCATAAACTTGTTGAATAGGCAGTTCTCAGGATAGGCGTGTGTTGGCTTGCTAGCTGATGAATGAGTCACGAACACCATTGTCTAGTAATAATAATATAATAATAATAGTGCAGACATAGGCAAACTCCGGCCTTCCAGATGTTTGGGACTACAACTCCCATCATCCCTGACCACTGATCCTGTTAGCTAGGGATAATGGGAATTGTTGTTCCAAACATCTGGAGGGCCGGAGTTTGTCTATGCCTGGTCTAGTGATTTCTTTGACCTTGACTGGCTCTTCAGCTGCACTGGGACACTCTGTATGCATGCGTGTATGTGGGTGTACGAAATCATGTGCAGCGTTCTCCGAGTGATCAAGGGGAAGATGAAGAGCATATATACCCATGGATGAGTTGTTTGCTTGAAAGGTGGTCATTGTGGCAGAGACAGTAACATTGCAAAGTACTGATGACTGGCTTTAACTAAAACTATGCATGCATTAACAATCCTTCCCGTTCCAGTGTGTACTCCCACTAAGTTGGTTGAAGCCCTGCTCATATGATATTAGCCAATGGATCTTTCTTCAAAGCAATTTCCATTTGATTTGAAAACATATGCTGCTGTTAAGCTGAGGTGTGTACATTTGAGATAGCCATTGCACATGCACAGATGACAGCTTCATGAATACGGATTTGCGGGGGAGGGGTTTGCAGGTGCAGAGAAACCAAACAGATAATGTGCATTGGGTGAAGACATCCCCACCCATTCTCTGGTGTGTACAGCAACTGCAGATGAGACTTGAAACAGTGGGGAAGAGCAGTCATCCTCCTGCATTTTAAGCCATTACATGCAACATTAGCCACAATCCGCATCTTTCCTGTAATTTCTTACGAAATAATGTGTTTTTATGTGTTTCTTCCAAACTGGCTTCAGCCAGTATTGAGAACAAGAATGACCTAGCTGTCAACAGCATGAGACTCTTAATCTCAGGGCCATGGGTTACAGCCCCACTTTGGGTGAAATATTCCTGCATTGCAGGGGGTTGGACTAGATGACCCTTGTTGGTCCCTTCCAACTCTACAATTCTACGAAAACACAGCCTTAGCATAAGCAGAATCTTTTATTTGCGGAGCCTAGTGGCAGTAACTAACCCTTTTTGAATAAAAATAAGTTTGAAAAATAACTCCCCGTAGGGATTACAGGTTTTAAAGATGCATTTTGGAAAGATGGTTTAAAACTCCAACCTCCAAAAAGATATTAATGTTAGTTGAGGCAGGATCCCTTAAAAGGAGCAGCATTTAGGAAGCGTAAAAGGACTCTTGCTTGTTTTCATTTTCACCGATTCCAACTTCAGTGAGAGACTGAGACAGAGCCCTCTTGAAACAACTGAACAGATGGATTAAATGTGGTTGCTGTTATTTTTTATTGCCAGGGGCTGGATTTACAAGTGGCTGAAATATCATATATGCTTGGCCTGAAAAACTGTGCTAATACCAGCACCTAAAGCTCTTCTTCAGCTTACTTCACTGCTCCTGACTAGTAATTTTGCCTTTGAAACCTGCATAACACTTTTCAACAAATGAACTTAAAGCAACCCCTAAATATTTCCTTGTGGATCTCAAAGAGAAGTACTGGATTCTTTTTGACACCCCCCCCCCTGTTAATGGTTTGTTCTTCTCTATGCATATGCAGCAGAGTTCCACCCTGACATTTGTGAGGTTTCCTTTCCTCTTGCTTTCGTCTTTACTTATGTTCCTCAAGGACCTTTTATCCAAGGCGATATCAAAGGCCCTTTCACACTGGGAATGAAATCCTGCCTTTTCCTATGCTGAGTCTCACATACATTTCTGCAACCTATCAAAGTTAACTGTTTGATTCTATGCAATATATAGCTCTGTAAAGGAAGCTGTTATTATTATACACACCCAGCCATAATTTACAATAGTCAATTACCTATCTCCCTGCTGAGTACTGTGGGGAAAGCCTTTGCCTGTGTAGTTCTCAACAGATTACAGTCACTTGCTGACAGTGTATCCCGAGTCACAATGAGGCTTTAGAGCTCAGATCGACAGTTGACATGATTTTCTCACTGTGTCAGCTGCAGGAGAAATGCTGATATGCCCCTTGTACATTGCCTTCACAGACCTGACAAAGGCCTTTGACCTTGTCAGCCAAAAAGGATTATTCTCAATAAAACAGGATGCCCACCTCAGCTCCACAAGATAGTGTCCTTCCATGAGAACATGCCTAGCGCTGTCCAGTATGACAGGTCATCCTTGGATGGCTTCCCTATAAAGAGTGGTATGAAACAGGGCTATGTTCTCGCCCCAATTCCCCTTGGCACATTCTCCTCCCTGTTGCTCTCCTATGCCTTCAGCTCAACTGAAGAGTGTGTCTTCCGAGGAGTGATTGGGGTCTGTTCAATCTAGTCATCTCCATGCCTGTACAAAAGCGTGGTGGGTCCTTTTCTGAGAGATGTTGCTTGCAGATGATGCAGCCTTGACACCACATTCCAAGGAGTTGGTTCTTACCATCAGCCTGATGAAGACCAACATCCTTGGTCAGGACAGTACTTCATGCATCAGCATTGATGACCCACATGCCTGAGGTAGTAGGCAATTTTGTCTACCTGGGCTCCACCATAATCAGCAAACCTCTCCATCAACACTGAGCTGGGCAAGCGTATTGGCAAGACAGCTATGGCATAAAGGTATGGGAGGATGTGATACTAATGACCAATATCAAGATAAAGGTCTACTAATGAAGCAATTGTTGCCCCCCTCCCACAAAGCAGTAGCTTTACACCAGCTGAGGGAGCAACCATGTTTTGCATGGCTGAGTCCAACCTTTCCCAAAATTCTGTATGTTGCAACCAAACAAATTCCAAGTTTCATTAAAAGGAGCAGAGTCTTAAAGGTCAATTGAGAGATAGCACCACCAAATACTTGCATATCTGGTTAACCGACATCCATGCCAGCCAGTCTATTGCACAGAGCAAAAGGCCATGTCAGGGGCTGTTCTATGCATCATTAAAAGCACCAGCGTTTTGCCAGGTCAGTTTGATACATGTTCTCAATGTATTATCAGTCTGAAGCTACATTAATTTTCATGACCTGGGAATTATCTGGAATAGAGCACCTCCTACCAGACCCAAACGAGCTCTTTACAGTATGGTTCCAGTGATTGGATCTATTGCCTACTGAGCATTCCAATGAGAGAGGTACTGTGAACTGCCCATTAGCCCAGCCATCTGGCAATGTAATAAGCTGGATAATTTCCTATACAGCTGCAAGCACCATCTCACGACAAAGCCCCCTTTATTCAATCCATGAAGCAAAATTGATTTCTGTTTCATATATACAAATGAAAACAACCAGTAATGCATTGTGGGCAAACCCCCCACTATTTTAAAAATTATTTTAAAGTTCACCTTTCATATAGGTTTGTGCAGTTTTATACCATCAGTTTTATACCACACCTGCAATTATATTACAGGCTCGCTACACTTTATGGTGGCACAATGTGTCAGTATCTAGGTTCTGTTGAGACTTCCGGGGTGGCGCCATGGCAGATTCCCTCTGATCCGGAGGGACTGGCTCCACGGGAAACAGGTCTGTTCCGCTACGGCGAAGTGGGGACCCTCTAAAAAATCACAGGCGGATGAAGCCTGTGACCATGGGACTCGGCGGGCACCTTTTGCGCCCCCCCAATTCGTAAAGGAACCCAATTACGGGCTCCGGAGCGAAGAGGGGTTAGTGGCGTGGTGCTGAGAGTCAACTGCTTCTTCCGTGGAGCGAAGCCGCACAGCCGTTGCCGGAGAGTGCTACCTTTTTCCTGGGACAATTTGGCTACAAAACAACTACCCGTGAGCAGATCAAATTTGGACAATTGGACTTTAAACAACGATCTGTGAGTAGAACGGAAAATTGGATTAAGAAATTCCTCTTAATTTGGCACTGAAGCGGGAAGGTCTAAACAGGAAGTCAGCCTTCCGTTTCTTGTAGATAGATTAAAGCAAAGACATGGCAAACTAGAGTGTATAAAATCGTTTGTAAAGGATCAACTTTCATCATCTAAAATTACTGAACCCCCTTCGGAAGCAGGAGAAGAGGGGGGATTTTTTCCGGATTGCTTAAACCTGCAGAAGAGAGTGTAAGAAAAGTAATTTTCCACCGTCTTGAACCTGGGAGCGGGGTGTCAGGACAGACGTTTTTGGGAAAGTTCATTGACTATAGACAAATGTTTTTGACAGATAGTTAAAAGAAGAGAAACATAGTGATTCCATTGTGCTCTTTCGCAATTTAAAGGAACAAATATTGACAAAATATCTGAAAAAGGAAACTTTGTTGTTAGATCTGCTGTTAAAAAAAAAAAAAAAGTTGGATACAAATAGAAGTTCTTCCCCTAGAAGGAGCTTGTGAAACTGTTACTAAACTTGAACTGGGGAGCAGCTGCAACAGATTAAGATCGTGGGAATAGACTTCTGACCTTGTATAACAATGTGCTCAGAGGCTCTGGTGCGTGCTTTCTGTAAAACAAGTGCTTTATTGGAACAGTTACATGAGAAGACGGATTTGATGACTGTTGCGATCAGAAATTTTGGACAGGTAGTGGGTATCTATATAGAACCCACTCAGGAATCAAATCAGGAATGTGCTCTGACAGATCAGATGAAGGAGGAGGTTGTGGCTGGACCCCGAGAGGCAGAGATGGAGGGAACCGTGGCCCAGCAGGAACATGAGCGGTTGGATCTGACAAATGAACCTGGAAAAAGCCAGATTTGGAGAGATAGAGTCTTGTTTGGTTTGGAGATGGGGGGCTGGATATACCCCCCTATGCAGGGATGTTTTGACTTTTCAAGTCTGGCGTTGGGTCAGGAGGAGTTTGGAGTTGTGGGGGTCCTCAATTTTGGAGGGATCTTGAAAAATGTTTTTAAATACCACATGGAGTTCAGTGTGGACTATGGAAAAGGGGCTGATCTGTCGAGAAGGGATAAAAATACTGTCAAGCTGGAGTCTCCACGAGTGAAAGGAGCAGAAGACAAAGTAAAATACAGGTATAAATATGAAGAAGATCTGCGGAAGGGACATGGAAGAGACTTAAGGGCTTCGGACATAAGGTTACCAGGTTAATGAACTAGATGGATGGGATAGAAAGGACTGACAAAACTCGTGACCAGGAGGAAGAGACGTTGGATGAAGATTGGAGAAAGTTTCAAAAATTCTATTTAGGAATGTTTTCTAAAATTAATGAGTATTAAAAAAGATGTTGGAACGAAATTATTTGGCTTTAGCAGAAATGTTAAAAAGAACTATGCAAGAATATGTCATGGTTATGAGAAATTGGTATAGATAAGACTCAAGCTTTAAGTTTTAGGGTTTTTTATAGTAAGATAAGGTTAAAATAGATTAAGGTAATTTAATGACAGAATATTATGAAAAATGGGAAGGATTTGCTGTGATAATCAATAACTAGAATACAAAAAGGGAGGGGTGAGGAGGTCGATGAAATAAGGTAATGACAGTTAAGGATTTGGGAATATTGGATCTGTTTTTAAACTTTTGTGGTTTATTTTTGTTTTTTGATTTTGATGTGTTATGTGTTTTGTTTTTTGCTTTTTGCTTTTGATTTTTATTGACTTGTATTGTTTGATTGTGGTTTGTTTTTTCCTTGCTTTTTTCCTTTTTTTCCTTTTTGACTTTTCTGTAATCTTAAAATTCTTAATAAATATTATTAAAAAAAAAAAGTATCTAGGTTCTGTTGAAATTCTATAACCTAAGGGTGGGAGGGTTTGAAAGCAAATATGCAACAGGCACCCATAATTTTCCTCCCAAACTATCTCCCCCCCAAGTCTACTTTCTCTTAGATTACTACTCAGAAACCCACTGGAGAAAAAACATATGGTGGAGAGATTTCAAAGGGAAAGTGAGGGCAGAGAAAGAATTATGTACCCTCTTTCTTCCAGCATTAAGTATTAACACCTTTCCGATTTTATAGAAATTCACCAGCAACCTGCCTCCTAATACAGGATCTGCCACCATCACATCCAATTAGTGCTTGAGCTACTTTCGTTTAACAAGGGGAGCAAATTTACACTTATGCGACTGAGAACAAGGGATGGCCATACACTTTTGAATTTAAGAGTGGCTTACTCAGATTAATTTCAACAAACAAAATTAAACAATTAAACCAGTAGACATGTATGAGTATTTACAAGGCCTTTCATTTCGTGATTATACTTTAAAAAACAAACAGACCCAAAGATGCTTGGAGATGAGATCCAGACTTGTGTCTGATAAAGAGGACTTGCACAGACGATTGTTACCAACACAGCAACGCTGGCTCAGATCCCCAGAAATCAGAACTCCAACACACACACACCATCCTGAACCACAGGGTACCTGGCAGCAAGTCCCGCTGAGTGCACAATTCTATAGCAGATGGTAGCACACAGTCCGGCAGGCGAACAAGTCCAAAGCCCCAGCAGGCAAATTCCCATCTCTACAACTATGATCCAAGGGTTAGGGCATCTGGAGGTCAGTCCTGCACACACACAGCCCCAAACAGCTCTCTGGAACATCCAAGCCATGGTCCAATCAACCTGGGCAGTTGAGCAAGCACAGCCCTTCAGCTTGGCTTCCCTTTTGTACTTTGCCTGCTGATTGCAGCATCTGGGCTTGACGAGGCAGGTGACCCTCACCTGTTCTGAGCCTACTTCAGCTGAGGAATCACATACCTCCACCCAAAGCTAACAAGCCCCACCTGGCTAGCTAGGGAATTGGGCTCTAGGCTCTTGCCTGCCTCAACTTCCTAGAACGCCCCTCCCGCTGCTCCCTATGCATCAGAACCCACCATGTTCGTGGAGACAGGGGCCCCTCTGGCTCTGGGTCCTGCTGCTCTGGTTCCTGTGCATTGACCCCCATCCCCTCACTACCCTATGAGCACTTATTACACCAACCTCTCCTCCCCCTGCCCCAGTTGTCCCAGTCCCAGCTATACCTTTAGCAGGATTTCTCTTCCTCCTCCCTGCCATCCTGTCAGTTCATATCTCTCTCTCTCTCTCTCTCTCTCTCTCTCTCTCTCTCTCTCACACACACACACACACACACGTCATTTTCAAATGGTTGAGACTCCCGTTACACAACTGAGTTTCTTTTTTCTTTTTTAAAAAAAGAATCTATTATATACAAAACAGGAACAGAAATATCTCACTAAGGCAGCACTTTCTGAGTAACGATTCTACCGTCTTTGATTTCTTGACAAATTATTTGTGTCAGGAGGTAAAGTCATTTGTTTGTTTGTGTATCTTTTTAACTCTTTTGGTTTTCTGTCTTGAAATGTAAAATAGGTATAAAAAAATTAAAGTAAATTTTGAGAGGAACAAGAGTGTAAGTCAGGTTGCTTTAGTTAACATTTGAGGTTAATTAGAATTTGGCCCTCAGGCTCTCTTTTTAACATCTAAACTGGCCCAGCCATTTCTTAATTAGTTTGGCTCAGGAAAGTAATACTGTCAAGAAGTGAGGAGGCAAAGCCTAAGAAGGTGCGATCTTGGAACTGGGAGGATTTTCAGTTGTCATGTTTTGTAGTGAGCAACAATTCATCAGCCAACGGATAAAAGAGTGTTGGACTGCAAATTCACAACTAGTGGAGGGTTATGAATGGGAGCTGTCCAGCTTTTCTTCATCTTCCATCTATTCCTGTCCCAAACTCAGATATGTCCCACATACAGCAATTCATCCTCTTCCTTGTAGCATCTCTGACTAAGGACAGCTGGTTTAGGACGTGTGTAATGGCAAGTCATTAATGGGCAGTTATTGCTTCAGAGAAGGATCAAGTGCACAGGGCAGGCTGTGCAGAGCGTTACCAATATATCTTTGTCAAGGCCGGCTGCAACGCCTGCTTTCTGGATTCTGCCCTCAAATCTCGGAATGTGATGCTTCGGCTGCCCTACTCACATCTGGTCTAATGGATTCATTTGTGCCAGTCACTTCACTGCAAACCTGTAAGCACATTCCACCATGGGCTGCTTCTTATTAACCCTAGCCCACCCCACTCCAAATACAGACTGCTAATTTAATTGCTGGCTCATGCACTTCAATTTATCCTCTGTAAAATTCAAAGAATAATGACCTTAACCCCATAGAAATATTGGAATCGTTTAGGGAGGTGGTGGGGGAGTCCTCTCGTATATAAATTATTATTATTATTATTATTATTATTATTATTATTATTATTATTATCCCTGTATAAGGAAGTTTTTAATGTTTGATGTTTTGTTGTGTTTTTATATTTTGCTGGAAGCCACCCAGAGTGGCTGAGGCAACCTAGTCAGATGGGCAACATATAAATAATAAAATTGTTGTTGTTGTTGTTGTTGCTGCTGCTGCTGCTGCTACAAATCTTAGGTGATTGTTACTCAAGAGGAACACTTAGCTTTCTCCCTGAGTGACTATGTATTAAAATCATTAAATGGGATTAAAGGTAAAGGGTAAAGGGACCCCTGACCATTAGGTCCAGTTGTGGACGACTCTGGGGTTGCGGTGCTCATCCCGCTTTACTGGCCAAGGGAGCTGGCGTACAGCTTCCGGGTCATGTGGCCAGCATGACTAAGCCGCTTCTGGTGAACCAGAGCAGTGCATGGAAATGCCATTTACCTTCCTGCTGGAGTGGTACCTATTTATCTACTTGCACTGTGTGCTTTCTGCGTTGATAATATTGCTATGGTTATTATGGGGTTTAGAAAGTCATCAATCCAAGTCTTTATTAAGGGTTTATTTGGAACTATGGCCTGTATGCTGGTTTTCATGTACTTCAGGGAAGCCCACAGGCAGGGCATGAAGACAAAGGCCTTTTCTTCCATTTTCCCACTCCTGCACTCCAGCAACTGGCAAGAACATAAATACATAAGAAGCATCTTCTGGATCAAGCAAGTGGCCCCTTTAGTCTGTTTCCCCTGTGGGAAACCCTCAAGCAGAACCTGAGCACAAGAATATTCTCTCCTCCTGTGGTTTCCAGCAACTGGTATTCTGAAGCACTACTGCCTCCCACTGTGGAGTCAAAGCACAGCCATCAGGGCTAGTAGCCATCTCCATGAATTCGTCTCATCCAAGTTGGTGGCCATCACTAGTGGTAATAAGAGTTATATTGCCTCTGAGCAAGGAGGTATCATTTAACTATTGTGGCTTATAGCTGTTGACAGAATGATCTTTCATGAATTTATATATGGATTGTATGATGACTTTAGTAAGGATTGCACATAAAATACCTGTCAGGGGTTCAGGAGCAGAGGCAAGGGCAAGGGAGGAAACAGAGAGCGAGGGAGAGGAGGCAGAAGAAAAGATGAGTGATGACGACGACCCGAGATCTCCGAGTCTTTCCAGTGAATCAGAAGATTCACAGAAAGGAGCACCAGTGGCCAGGGCAAGGGGGGAGCCTAGGGGGACACCCCAGGAAGATAGAGCCAGAGGGGACTCAGAGGGGAGCAGTTGGAAATCAGGACCAGCGTCACCGCCAGAGAGCAGGGAAGAGGAAGGGCGCCAGGGATCAAGCGCTGGCAGCTCACAACAGGGGGGAGGGCACGAGTCAGGAGTGGCCACACCTCCATCGGGGAGCGAAGAAACGGTCAGACGGAAGGTGGAAGGTTGGGCGCGCGTGCCAAGTTCAAATGCACAGGAAGGTGGCGCAGTAGGCAGCCCGGAAAGGGAGCCAGGTCCTAAAGCCCGCCGAAAGGAGGGAGAAGAGTCAGGGGGGTCAGCGTCAGCGTCAGAGGAATCCCGGAAGGAAGAGACCCCGGGGGGCAGAGGGACCCAGAGAAGAACAGTCAGGCGGAAAAGGTGGAGCAAGGCTAGGATATTAAGTTGGTGTACAAGGGGCGGAGACTCAGATGGGGCTGCGCCGATCTAACCATGAGACGTAGAGTTGCACGCAGCAGCTTGAGAATGGAAACTGTAACTCAATAAAGACTTTTATTTAATGATCGCTGGCTAGCGTGATCCTCTGTGAGCTAGGATCTGGAAGCAGCTCTGACAGTAAGCCCCATCTCAAGATTGTGGGCATCTACGTCCTCGAGGAGAGGAGAGAAAGCGGGTGCCTACTAGCGAGCTCACGAACGGCAGACAACATGACGGCCGAACAGCAGATAGTGGAACTCAGAGAAGCAGTGACACGACTGAATGCCGAGGCTCTTGCATCCAGGAAGAGAGAGGAGGACGCAGCTGCCGCCTACAGGGATCTCCAGGTCAGGTTGGAAGTGCTTACGAAGCAAGGGCAACTGACACCCAAACCGGAGGGGATTGGGTTGGGGAGACGAACAGGCGGTCTGGTCTCTCACTTCGATGGGAATTTGCAACAGTACCCCAACTTTAGAGCAGATGTAATGTGTGCACTGCAACTGCTGAACAAAGACTTTAGAGATGAGCAAGAGAAGGTGGGGTTCATCATGTCCCATTTGCATGGAGATGCTAAAGCATGGCTGCGCAATTTGTGGAGAGATAATGATCCAGCGCTCCAAAATGCGGATGCCTTTATTAAAGCGATGGATGGGTGCTTTTTATCAAGCATTGACGTGGATCTTGCTCGGCAGGAGATACATGGACTGAAGCAAGGGAGGGCCAGCGTAAGGCAGTACCATGCCCGCTTTTTCGCTTTGGTCAGTGCCCTGGAATGGGACAGAGATTCGGCTCCTGTAAGAGACCTGTTTTGGGAGGGATTGCACGGCTCGGTTAAAGATGAAATTGCGAGGGGGGAGAGACCCCGGACCACGCAGGAGATCGTTCAGAGGGCGCTGGTGGTGGGGGTGCGGCTGGAAGGACGTCCGTGGAGCAGGGACGAAGGGCGTGGAGGGCGCGAACCAGCCAGGGGCTCCTCCTTCCTTCCCAGAGAAGCAGCGCGTGCGCAATCCACGCCTCCGCCAGGAGGAGGAGCGGAACCTATGGAGGTTGGAGGTGCAAGGGCTCAGTCAGCAGCCAGAGCCCTAGCACCGGCAGCAGTGAAAGCGAAGCCTCCTAGAGGGAACAGGAAGTGTTACATCTGCGATGATCCACAGCATATGGCGAAAGAGTGTCCCCAGAGGCTCCACAAGCACACTGCAGCCTCAGCAATGGTAACTGCAGCAACGCAGCAAGGACAACCACAGCAGGGAAACGAAGGAGTCTGGTTGGAGGAAGAGGCACTGGGGCCCAACCAGACGTGTCAGTGAAGCAGTCCCCAGAGATTTTACAGCCCATGGACCCCCTCCCGCCCAAACCGGTAGTGAAGCTCACCGCGTCGCTCCAGCTGCCCAATGGAATCACCATGGACGTGCCAATCACCATTGATTCCGGAAGCAATGCGGACTTTATAGGGCAGGACTTTGTCGACCGGCACGCTATACAGTTGCTGCCTGCCACGCTGCCCCTGCAGGTTGTCACGGTGGATGGCAGGGAGCTGCTAGGGGGGCAAGTGGTGAAGCAGACGCCACCAATGGTGATGCGACTTGGGAATCACAGGGAAATCATCAGCTTCAATGTCACTCAACTATCGGACACGCCCATTGTATTGGGCATGAGTTGGCTGGACAAGCACAGCCCGACGCTGGCTTGGTACCAGAGGCGGCTGACCTTCGGCTCTTCCTTTTGCGCTGAACACTGCATCGTGCCCAGGCAGGAAGGAGGGGAAGAGGAGTCACAGCTGCAGCTAGGCACGCTGCAAGCGGTCCCCCACAAGTACGCAGAATTTTTGGAGGTTTTCTGCGAGAAAGAGGCAGACAGGCTACCCCCCCACAGACCATATGACTGCAAAATTGACCTGCTGCCGGGGGCGGCGCTACCCAAAGGGAAGCTGTATTCCATGTCTGAGGACGAACTGCAGGAACTCAAAGAGTTCATAGATCATAATTTGGAGCGCGGTTTCATCCGAGAGTCCAAGGCAGCGGGGGGCAGTCCGGTATTCTTTGTTAAGAAGCGGGACACGCCCCCAAAAAGACTTGTAGTGGACTTTCGCATCTTGAACAGTGTGACCAAGCCATCGGACTTCCCCATGCCCCGAATCGACGACCTCCTCGCAAAGGTACGGAAGGGCAGAGTGTTCACCAAGTTGGACCTGCGAGGGGCATACAACCTCATTCGCATGCGGGAGGGAGATGAGTGGAAGACAGCCATGTTCACGCCCCTGGGCACCTACGAATATAGAGTTATGCCTTTTGGATTGCAAAATGGCTCCCACGTTTTTCAAGCTTTCATGCATCACGTGTTGGCGGGGCTCCTCTACAAGACGTGCGTCTGTTTCTTGGATGACATCCTGATCTTTTCGGAATCGCAGCAGGAGCATGACAGACACGTCAAGGAAGTGCTGAGCAGGCTACAGCAACATAGGCTTTACGCCAAGCTGGAGAAGTGCCAATTCGACGTGACCGAGGTGGATTTCCTGGGCTACAAGTTGTCTGATAAAGGGCTCGCCATGGACAGCGCCAAGGTCCGAGCAGTGTTGGATTGGAAAAGCCCACGCAACCGGAAGGAGGTCCAACGGTTTGTCGGCTTCGCGAACTTCTATCGCAAGTTTATCAAAGGCTTTGCGATGCAGACAGCGGCCATCACGGACACGCTTAGCTCCAAGAAAAAGAAGTTCATCTGGACAGAGCAGGCGGAGCAGTCCTTTCAGGCACTCAAGCGTCTCTTCGCGTCGGAAGAGCAGCTGCTTCATGTCAACCCCAGCAGGCCGATGAGGGTGGAGACAGACGCTTCGGACAGAGCCGTGGGAGCAGTCCTGCTGCAGAAAGACCCGCAGGGGGTTTGGAGGCCGGGAGCGTTTTACTCAAGGAAGCTCAGCAAGTCCGAACAGAACTACACCATCTGGGACAGGGAGTTGCTGGCCATTCATGCAGCGTTCAAAGCGTGGAGGCACTTCCTGATCGGCGCCAAGCACACGGTGCAGGTCTGCACGGACCACAAGAATCTAGAGCACTGGCGCACGGCACAGTTCCTGAACCAGAGGCAGATACGTTGGGCTGAGTTCTTTGCGAATTTCGACTTCCGAATAGAGTATGTCCCGGGGGACACCAACATCATGGCGGATGCTCTCTCCCGTAAGCCACAGTATCTGGAGGAGGCAACGCCAGCGGCCGCCATGCACATCTTCGCACCGACAGTGTGGGCGTGCGCGGCGGCAACAGTTGACCTGGATGCGGTGCGACGAGCGTTGCAGGATGACTCCTTCGCGCAAGCAAAGATGGCAGAGGTGCACAGGGGCACGGCAGCGACCGACGAGTTCCAGCTGCGAGATGGTTTGCTCATCCGTAAAGGGGCCATCTACGTGCCGGGAGACGAACTTCGCGCCAAGGTACTGCAGCAGCTGCACGACGCGCCCACTGCCGGGCACTTTGGCAAGGAGAAGACGGTGGAATTAGTAGCCAGAGACTTCTGGTGGCCCGGAATGAGAGGGGAAGTCGCGGACTACGTGGCGAGGTGTGACACCTGCCAGAGGTCCAAACCAGTGCACAGACCGCCGGCCGGACTGCTGGAACCGCTGCAAACTCCGTTCGAGCCATGGGAGAGAGTGGCCCTGGACTTTGTCACGGATCTGCCCAGCTCGAGGGGCAAGACGGCTGTGCTGGTGGTGGTGGATTTGTTCTCCAAGATGGCACATTTCATTCCGTGTGCGAAGGTGGCCACGGCGGAACAAACCGCCAAGCTGTTCATAGACCACGTGTTCAAGGTTCACGGTCTGCCGCGGTCTATTCTGTCCGACCGAGGGCGACAGTTCATCTCGAACTTCTGGCAGAGGCTGATGGGCTTCCTGAACGTCAAGATCAACCTGGCGTCGGCTAGACACCCGCAGACCAACGGGCAAGCGGAGCGGGTCAATGCCATCATGCAGCAGTACCTGAGATGTTATGCGAATCAACAGCCTGCGACGTGGGTGGATTACCTGCCTCTCGCCGAGTTCGCCTACAACAACACGAAGCACGTGTCCACGGGGGTCACGCCGTTCTTCGCCAACAACGGGAGGCACCCTAGAACCTTCCCGGGACTGGAAAGAATGGGGGAGGGGGAGCCGCAGACAGCAGATGCGTTCGCGTCGGAGTTGCAGGAGGTCCACGATCAGCTGCGGCGGCACCTGGAGCTGGCTAAACACGCATACAAGGTACAAGCGGACAAACACAGAAGGGTTGGCGAAGAGATCCATGTGGGAGACTGGGTCTGGTTAGCAGCCCACGCAGTGCCGGCCAGGTCGTTGGCGAAGAAGAAACTAGGGCATAAACAACTGGGGCCCTACCAAGTCGACGAACAGGTCAACCCGGTGGCTTTCAGGCTGGCTCTTCCGGAGGGTTCCAGAATGCATCCGGTGTTCCACAGATCGGTGCTCACTCCCTACAAGGCACCTCACAGGTTTCAGGAACCAGGAACGGCACCGGGTCCGCTCCGAGAGAGAACCGGGCAAGGGGGAGTGGCACAGGAGGAGCGCATCAACGAAGTCACGGAGATTTTGGACTCCAGATGGGGGGAAGAGGGGGTAGAATACCTTCTCGCCAAGGAGGGCACCCCGGCCAGTGCCAACAGCTGGGTGCCGGGCTACGCTTTAGACGAACCTCTGCTCAAAGAAGAGTTTCATGCCCTCTTCCCACATAGGCCAATGCCAGCAGACTTTTTCGACGACTGGCTTTTCACGCCCACGCTTTCAGCCAGCACGTTCCGGGGGTTCGACTCGGACGAGGAACCGACACGAGACGCCCGTTCCCCAGAGGGGTCACCCTCGGGATCTGCTTCAGAACCCTCGTATTGGTGGGATGATCGACCAGAGGAGCAGTTCCGCAGAAGGTGGCTGGAGGGTCCAGGACGAGCAACGTCTCCTGAAGGCAACGAAGGAGAGACGGACATGGACGTTTTCGGGGACGACCCGGGTTTCGAGCACGGCGGCACAGAGATGGAAGCGGAGGTGACCGTCGTCAACGAGAGCAGGGAGGAAGAACCGGAAGACTTCGGATGGCGGCCCGCCACGGGAAGCGAACTGTATCCGACATTCGTCCCCCTGACACGGCAGCACCCAGATCCCGCACCGGAAGGAGGGGAGGGGGGAAGAGGGGGCTTCGAGGGGGGGATGGATGTCAGGGGTTCAGGAGCAGAGGCAAGGGCAAGGGAGGAAACAGAGAGCGAGGGAGAGGAGGCAGAAGAAAAGATGAGTGATGACGACGACCCGAGATCTCCGAGTCTTTCCAGTGAATCAGAAGATTCACAGAAAGGAGCACCAGTGGCCAGGGCAAGGGGGGAGCCTAGGGGGACATCCCAGGAAGATAGAGCCAGAGGGGACTCAGAGGGGAGCAGTTGGAAATCAGGACCAGCGTCACCGCCAGAGAGCAGGGAAGAGGAAGGGCGCCAGGGATCAAGCGCTGGCAGCTCACAACAGGGGGGAGGGCACGAGTCAGGAGTGGCCACACCTCCATCGGGGAGCGAAGAAACGGTCAGACGGAAGGTGGAAGGTTGGGCGCGCGTGCCAAGTTCAAATGCACAGGAAGGTGGCGCAGTAGGCAGCCCGGAAAGGGAGCCAGGTCCTAAAGCCCGCCGAAAGGAGGGAGAAGAGTCAGGGGGGTCAGCGTCAGCGTCAGAGGAATCCCGGAAGGAAGAGACCCCGGGGGGCAGAGGGACCCAGAGAAGAACAGTCAGGCGGAAAAGGTGGAGCAAGGCTAGGATATTAAGTTGGTGTACAAGGGGCGGAGACTCAGATGGGGCTGCGCCGATCTAACCATGAGACGTAGAGTTGCACGCAGCAGCTTGAGAATGGAAACTGTAACTCAATAAAGACTTTTATTTAATGATCGCTGGCTAGCGTGATCCTCTGTGAGCTAGGATCTGGAAGCAGCTCTGACAATACCAAATTCCAGTAGTGGATGGATAGTAGAGAAGGAATGTAACACAACTGGCCACCTGTCAGTCATGCATCACTCTCTTTGCAGGACAGGGTGGAGGAAAATGTTCACAAACAGGAAAATTCAGCTGCAAGGTGAGGGGGAAATCAATGCTTGCAGATGAAAATAATCATGATATTCCTATCACTGGCAGGTCCATAGACCTGAGCAATAATGATAATGGTCGATCCTGCCTTCTCAGTATTCCCTGATAACAGTTTGAGCTGTTGTTAAACTGAGCAGGAGTAGCATAGTCACCAGAACAAAATTAAAATGTGCTGCATGGGTGGCTGATTTTCTTTTCTGCTAGTCGGCAGGAGAGAGAGGGAGATAGAGAGACTTTTCGCTACTGCTCTGCAATTCTAGCCTGATTCACTCAACCAAACATTCTTTTCCAGAATGTAAATTATCCCTCTGATGAGTGGTCTGTGACTGTGGTGTCTGCTAAGCCTTCATCTTTGCACCAGAAAAGGATGATATTCCTTTTCCCTCCCCACCTGCTGATCTCTGTCTCTCATGTGGCTTTAATCATGATAAATCTATTCTAATGTTCTTCATAAGACAAACGATACACCACTAATCTACCATGATCTGGGTTCTGGCATTACTGAGATTAACCTTTTATCTATTATGTTGAGTGCAAAGTTAATATGCTCCCTCCCATTAACTATTTGTTATGTAGTGGACCCCACTCTGCTTCACACTTGCTACTTAAAAGTCAGCAACTGAAAAATGCATCATTTGAAATAAGAAATGTGCTTAAAACATCTTTCTTTTCTTCCTCTAAACTACCCCTCAACTGACTTGATTCTGCCAGGACAGTCCCTGAATTGATAAAGCCACCACAGTTTCTGATCTGAAAGTGAGGTGTTGTGATTTCGAGGTTTTGTCTCTGCCCCCCAGCGCCACCTTGGCTGTGGATCCTGCCTCTCTGCCTTGTGCAACATGGTGGCCAACTCCAAACTTGGTGGCACAGCTTGATGATGTCATTTGCCAGGGCACTGCTGGGAGTCAGAAGCAGAGGGTGTGTGCATAGGCTTAAAAGGGCAGCGGTGCAGATTGCAGCCGGCAGTGGCGGTGGGTGAGCCTTGAGCGGCTAGCAGGATGAGGGAGTGGGTGGGGGGAAAGGGAAGTAGGGCTGGTAGCTGTTTCAGTTACCATAGAAAGCCTACAACTTGACCCTCTTTGGGGACTTTTTGTTTTCCTAAATGAACTCTAGTGCCAAAACAAATTAAACGAGCTTAGTGAAAGTAGCTTCTGGGCAGAGGAGATGCACTGAGATTTAATATCTGCCGACTAAGCAATTTTATCAATATTAAATTAATTGTTTCTGTGGCAAGATTAATGGTTTCTGGGCCTTAAATCCAGATGAGCAAAGCAGGGAAGTAAGTATAGGAACTGCAAAAGCTATCCAGTGATACAGGACGAAAGCAGGCTTTGCAGGAGTTTAGCTCCATTGTTTGGTTTCATCTCATGAAGTCTTGTTGCTATGCACTTAGATTCCAACTGACTCTGTTCAGAAACACATCCAGTCATCTGGTTTGCTACTTCTGTTTCTTATGCCTGCCATTGAGAGTATCTTCTTTCCTTTTCCTTTAACTGCACCATGGCTTTTAATCTATAGCTAGGTAATGGACCAGTGCTATGAACAGCAGTGGGCTCCTCTCCAGGTCACCCACTAGTAGCGTTGCCTTGTTTCAAAAAGTAAAAATGAAGACACCCTGAAAATTGTTGAGTTTTTTAAAAAGAAGACCCCAATAATGCCAAAAAACCCATGATTTTTTGGTAAAAATTTCTCATGTAACTGGTGCCTAAATGCCTGTAATTCTGCATGATAATCCCAGTTAGGTTTCTCAGAGCGGCTTCTAGTCGCAGAATGAGAGCAAAAGTGCAGTGTAATTTTTTGGTTTACTTGCCGAAGATCCAGGACAAACTGCTGCCTTCCAGAAATTTCCCCTTCTGCCTTTGAAATCCTGGTAGGGTCTGGGAAATCCGGACGTATGGGCAGCCCTACCCACTAGCTTATGACAGGTTGTGGCCATGGCCTCAAAATCAATGAATTATCCAGTTTCTTGTTAGCCAAGAAGATAAGCATAGATGCCCTTTTCTTAGTATTCATGGCATGTTTTTCATTCCCATGACAACAGTGAAGACAATGATGTTGCAGCCTGTTCACCAGCTTAGGTTAGCTGCAGCCTCACTGTGCAGCTGAGGCACACGTTGCAAAAGTAATCAGCAATCTACCACTTCTCTGAGATCTTATCTGACGAGGATCTGCAGCAGGGAACCACAAGGTCTTCAAGCCTCTTTGTTAGAATGTGTGTGGCAAAAATTGGAACTTTGTGCAAAGTGCATGATGACTCATCTGACATTTTCAGCTTGACTGAAGACAGTGGTTACCTTTAATTCAAATCTCAATACACAATCCACGCTTATACTTTCAGCCGGTAGGAAGAAATTATTCTGCATGCTGCATAGATGCAAAAATTCAAGGTGATGCTAGTTAAAGCATGATGCTCTGTACATGTGGGAGCAAGTGCTTGCAAGCATAAAGGACAAGCTCTAGACCTTGAACTGGTCTGGATGAGGATTTGTCTCTACATATCTTCCCTTCCTCTCCTGTGACTCTGTGCACCTCCTATTGTCTCACCATCCCACCTTCGACCAGCTACTGCCACTGCTGCTGTCACTTCAGCCCCAGGACCAAAGAAGGGGAGGCATAAGAAGCAACCCTCCTCTTGAAATGTTACTAGTTACATAGATGTTAGGAGAAGTAGTAGTAGCAGTAGCAGTAGCAGTAGCACAAAGGTAAAAGAAGCAGAATTTTACGCAGCTAGCTTTCAAGTGCCACTGCAGAGTTATAACAGATTGCTAAGAAGCATGTGAAGGACAACCAAAAGTGTCTCCTCCATGGCTGATACCAAGGACAGATGCTCAGTTTGTTCAATGTGTGGGCCGGCCCTGCATGCATGCATTTTGAGTAAGGGTGTCAAAATTAACCAGGTCATTTGTCTGCAGCAGTAAGAATGAGCATACAGATACTTAGCCCTATTCATTCATTTATTTGCTTTTACATCCCACTTTTACATCCAAGGAACTCAAGGTAGTGCCCATGGCTCTCCTGCTCTCCCTATTTTCCACACAACAACAACCCTGTGAGGTATGTTAGGCTTCATGGCTGAGCAGGGATCTGAACCCTGGAGTAGGATTTGACTCCAGCACCCTAACCACTATGCCACACTGGTTTCGTGTTGCCTATGACAAGCTTTGCCAACCTGGAGCCTTGCAGATGTTTTGGGCTACAACTCCCATCATCTCCAGCCAGCATGAGTTTGGGTTACAACTCCCATAAACCCCAGCCAGCATAGCTGTGCTGCTGGGAATGCTGGGAGATGTAACCCAAAGCTTATGAGGGCACCAGGCTGCAAACACAGTATATGAACCTAGCTGTATACCAGTTAATTGCCTGCCATTTTTGTAATTTGTGGGAGTGTACACAAGTGCAGCACAGGGTAGGCATGCCTAAAGCATATACAGTGGTACCTCGGATTAAGAACTTAATTTGTTCTGGAGGTCCATTCTTAACCTGAAATTGTTCTTAACCACTTTAGCTAATGGGGCCTCCCGCTGCCGCCGCGCAATTTCTGTTCTCATCCTGAAGCAAAGTTCTTAACCCGAGGTACTATTTCTGGGTTAGTGGATTCTGTAACCTGAAGCATTTGTAACATGAAGCGTCTGTAACCCAAGGTACCACTGTACAATGGTTACCAGGCACATTCACAATGCAAGCCTATCCACGTCTACTTAGTTCAACTGGGCTTACTCTCAGATAACTGTGCATAGCATTGCAGTGTCAGATTGCATAAGGATTTCCTTGTGCTTCTGCACCCCACATAGGATGGAAGAAAATCTTTAGATGGCCCTAATTGTTTTGGCTGAGAATGGACAGATTTTTCTTTTACAGATTTCATATGGAACACCCGACACGTGCCCTTGCTGAACATATAAGAGACTAACTACTGTGCATTGGCTGGAATATTAGGGGTTTGCACTTGAGAAGCCAGGCTTCAGATTCTATCACTGCTATGAAGGCCACTAGGTGTCTATGGTCAGATTACTGTCTCTCAGTCTGCCTTAATATGGTGGTTGGGATGTTCTTGGAGAAAAAGAAGTAAAATAAGATCATGAATGGTGTCATGAAAGTGAACACACACCAGGGAACCATCCTAACATATAAAAAGATAAGAACAAGGCGTAGGCTTGAAGAATTATATATATTTTTACACACACTATGGATGACACCTGGACATTGTTCCCAAATTAAACTGTTCATGTGGAAATCTGAATGGCAAAATCCTAAGTTAAAATGTTGAATTCTGAATTGTATTACAAATATGTGTACATGGTGGGTGGATGCATTAGCACTGTGATTTTTTGTTGTAATATTTTCCAGCCAACTTTGTAGTACTCCCTAATACTGTTCATTCCCTGCTCTTATTTCATTAATGTCGCTGTGCACTGAGCTGACATTTTCAGTGAACAATTTATAATGAGGCCTACAGTTTCTTGCTTGATGGTAACAGCAAACTGAGGACTCAGCATTTTATATGTATAGTTACTTTTTCCTAATGTAAATTACTTTACACTCATCAACACTGAATTTCATCATTTTATTGCCCACTCACCTAGTTTTGCAAAACCCTCTAGTAATTCATGATACTCTGCTTCTGACTTGACTCTTTCATTAATTTTGCAAACCCTACAAGTGTTACTGGCTTGCAGTTCACCTTCCTGCTCACATTGCTCATCAATGCATTAAATAATGGCAGTCCCAATACAGAATCTTGGAGAACACACACACACACACACACACCCTAGTTACATTTCCTGCTTTGCTACATAGCTAGTACTAATTAGAAAAGATCCGGCTGTGTGGCTTACCATGAAAATTACATTTATTAATGCAATAGGAAATGCTTTGGAATAATAGGTAAAAGCTTAACTACATCAAAATCATTTTAAAACATACGACCATTTACTATTTTCAGATGCAGCATAATGTAAAACAGCTTCTTGGTCAGCAGTAATAAGATATGAAAGCAGGACTCTTTAAGGAAATGGTGATGGGTGGATGTGCATGATTTGTCCCTGTATTTACACCAGGGGGGTGATGAAACAACTGAGATCAGTATAAAGTAAGTACCTTTTCCCTCAGCGCTTCTTATGTCTGCTCCCAGGAGCCAGGAGCTGAAGGGGACATCAGTCCTGGCGAGGAAGCCCTGCCCACTGAAGGACTAACAGAGTCATTGGCAACCTGGCACCCTCCAGATGTTTTGGGCTTCAACTCCCATCAGCCCCAGTCAGCACAGTTGTCTAAAATATCTGAAAGGAGCCAAACTGGCAAATGCTGGGCTAACATCTGACTTGGTCTGGCAGCCATTTCCAGACTGAGATAATTTATTGTGAGACCAACAGTGGCCCATATTCAGCAGCAGCAGAGGGCCAATTATTTTTTAAAACCACGAGGACAGTATCTTACAACAGGTAGGTACAACATCCTACAAACACTTTCTGTCCAGGAAAGTCTCATTAGCACCTTGCCAGTCGACACTGTAAGGCTAGCGCTGCAACTGCACGTCATCTAGATTTTCTGCTAAAACTGAGGGGGGCGGGAAGGAATGCCAATTCCAGAATAAACTGCTGGAGTGGAACCAAGCTTTCCACCAGCACTTTTCATTCTTTGCTTGGAAGGTGACAATTTCCTTTCTGTATGTTGGCATTCCCAGTCACTGGGTGAATGGAATCAAGGGTGATCTGGTTTTCTGAAAGGGTCCAATACATGATGGATTTCATAACCCCCGTGCACTGAATGAAGAAGCTAGATTTTCGTATAGGTGTGTGCAATAAAAGCTTATGAGGAATGTGCTGCCTTATGCAATACAAAAGGCTATAATGTCAGCCCGGGCTTCTATTCTGCAGAATAATTATGCTTCCTGGAAAAGTATAGTCCTTAATAGGACACAGAGAGAATAATGATACAGAAGATTAGGCACTGAACTTGGACAAGGTTCAGATTCAGTTTCCATCTGATGGCATCTCTTTCTTCAGGCTTTTCATATCAGAAAATGGAAAAATTGGGGGACTTCTGCTGTTCTTCGTTTTGGCTGACTTGGAAGTCCAAAATCTAAAATGCAAGTCATTTCCCACATCCAATTATGGAGCGACTTGCCCTCTCAGGAACTAATAACCTGGATGAACTTTGCCTTCCCCTCAACATTCTGAAATATTTTATATTATTACCTACAAGCTTCATCTAATAAGGTGTAGCTGCTTCATTGGTCTCCTAGCTATTCTCAAACCACTGTCATTTTTTTGAGCCTTTATCATTCTGTTTCTCTTGTACTTTGGGGGAAAGACTTTCTTTGTCAGCTGAGATATTTTTGGGAAGGCAGCCTTTTTATGATACAAAAGTGGGCCAAGCTTTCAAAAGGACCACCACACCCGACACACACGCACACACACCACAGTAACTTTCTATGTTGTAATCAAAACAAGCACTAATTTCTAAGGCAATTTATGCATTAGCCATATTTGACAGAGGAACATGAAAGCTGCAGGTGCTGCTGCAAAACGTTAAACAACGTGCTCTTCATCCGGGCCAATAAATTAATGAATCCCTAAAATTACTTGATGTAATGATGTCAACAGTATATAAAACCTCCATGCTCACATAATGTGCAATCATAATAAGGTACAGAAAGTGCCTGGGTACTGAATTCATTTTTAAAAGGTGTGGGGGGGGGGAATAGTAGAAAAATCTCACCATACTAAATAAAAGACAGCAAACATAAAATGAAACTGGACAACATTTCAAAATAAGGCAAAATAAACACCTTGTAAGTATCCAATCAACCCTTCATGCCAAACAGCAGTATAATAAACAGCAGAGCAATTGCAACCTCAGATCAATGCTGCTGCTGGCAGCTAGGACGTGGTGGGCAGTCTCCTTCTGCCATGCATGGCCACGCGCTGCAGAAATCCCTACTCTGCCTGCTGAAAGTGCAGTGAGGGGGGGCACACTACTGGTGCTAATGAACAATTATGAGACCCTGAAATTGGGTGTCACAAGGGAGGAGGGGGGTTGATGATGCAGACTTTGAATCCAAAGCTGGCCCCTTTCTTGGAAAGGGGCCCAATGTGAACCCCTGAACTGCACCAGCCTGAAATTGGTGCAGAGAATATTGGCAGGAATACTGTTCCCTCCTGAGCTTCAGCAGCTGGCAGGGCTGCAGCTGTGGGCGAGAATCCACCACTCCCCCCCCTGTGCCCCCCCCCCCCGTTATTCAGTCTTGGGGAAAACTTAAACAACTACAATGCCCGAAGTTTTGCATGGGCATATTGAATCCTTTGAAAGATGAACACATTCAATAGTGCTTCAGATGGCCCTTTGAAATGCCCTACTGTTAGAGGGCTGGGTACCCTCCACCACACAGTGGCATTCAGCAGGGGATGCTGGCAACCCTCCAGAGAACTGCCTCACAAACCATTGGCTGGTTGCCTGTAAAGTGATGATAAGCAGTTACAAAGGTATCAGAGCTGACATAGATATACCTTGCCACACCCTTCCCTACCTTGGCACATGATTCCTCAGCAGCACAGTCAGCATACAATGTTTTGTGTGTTGGCCAAGCTATGCAGAACTTTAGGCTCAAGCTC
This sequence comes from Podarcis pityusensis, assembly GCF_964106645.2. NCBI lineage: Eukaryota > Metazoa > Chordata > Lepidosauria > Squamata > Lacertidae > Podarcis > Podarcis pityusensis. The sequence continues at coordinate 31,716,672 of NC_138035.1, read as the reverse complement.
TTAAAAATACATGGCTGGATGTGGATTTGAGTAAAGACCAACCTGGTGGTCTCCCTCCTCCATTGCTAAGTACTTGTGGCTTACCTGGTAACATTGGCAGGAAGTGTTAGGAAGGAAAGGCAGCCTTCTGAGCAGTGCAGATCAGCTGAGTCTAGCCACCAGGGCATTTAGGGAAATCAAAATAGTGGGTGGGAGCTGGAAATGTTGTTTTAAAGGTGATCTCAGGGAAAGTATTAGTGCCAGACTGTGCCATAGACCTGGGGCCTGGCAGCTGCACTAGAATGCCAAGTGCTCATGCTGGCCTTAATAAAAATGTAACAAAGCACACCAGCACCAGCAGTAGCACCAAAGTACGAGGGAAACCCCAAACACAGAAATTCAAGCGCAAAGCACACATTTGTTAATATCAAGGGTAGTTACCACGGTAGGAGTAAGTAGCATAGTGGCACTTTTTGTGGCAAGCAATTTAAGATACTACTACCAACACTACTACTAATAGTAATAATAATTCTATATACTGCTTAATACCAAGATAGACACCTAAGCTGTTTACAGATATAATTTTTAATAGCTAGAGGGTATTTGTGAGTTTTGTTTTGACATTTAGTTTTCTTTTCTTGAAGCCTAATACCAGTTGATAGTTCCACAAGAAAACAATTGCATACTGATTTTTCTGGAAATGTCTCTCTGTTTAGCATATTTATCATGGTCGTCCGGAGGAAATGTAGATGAGTAAAAATCATGCTAATGGCCTCAGTTTGAAGGATTGATAGTGGAAGACACCATGCACATGCTTCCAAGGAAAAATGTGTTTACAAGTATAAAACCATTAGATTCCCCCGATGAGCAATTTGCTCAAAGTATGTTAGGGTTTATACAGGCAGCATTAACAAATTTGTCTCTTGCTGCACTTGTTAAACTTCTGCTTTTTCTGTTTGAAAATTACGGGAAGAACACTTTGCTACAATGGTAATGAATTCAAAGTATATTTGAAAACAAAGACAAGTCACTTGTGCCTTATTTTAAATGAAGCTGTGGCGGTAAATACATTTAGACAACTGTGAAACAAGAGCAGGAAAGGTGGGGAAATAGGTGGCATCCAGCGATTAGTCTTACTATTAGGTGTTATCATTTCTGCAGTGTTAAAGGTTAAAGGTTATTTGCAAATAATGTGTGCTTGCCACCAAGAGAATAAATGATGTTTCCCTGTTCACACCACCAATGCTAGCTTTGGAATTGAGGCAGGCTGCTAACATTCTCTCTCTTTTCTTATTTCTGCATAGCTGACCTATGATCTCAGAGGCGTAATAATGTATATTTCTCAACAAGCCTCTGAAGTTAATCTCTTCTGCTGCTATATTTAAATGGTTCTGAAAAGGCCTGCCTAATCTGATGATAACAATTACATTTTCAAAGAGGGCTCAAATGCAAAGGCAATCGCTTCCTTAGAGATTTGACTTTTTTTTTTGCAGGAGAACAGTATTCCACTGACTCTAGCTTTGATGATAATGATCATTTTCCCATGACAAGGACAAAACCATGGCTGCTTTAATTAGCAGGCTCCATGTAGCTCATCTAGCCAGAAGTCAATGCTGGAAGCATTTGAATAAGGCCACACAGTCCTATAACATCCTTTCCTATACTGCAGGAATAATATCCTGAAGGCTGAAAGCCATTAACCACTGCAACTATTTTATTATCTAGTTTCAGTCAGTGTTGTACTGTACTTCTCTGTACAGTTTGGGGTAGGGATCTAGCTCAGTGGTAGAGCAACTGTCTTGCATGCAGAAGATCCCAGATCCAATCTGCTGCATCTCCAGGAAGGATGAGGAATCCCTTGCCTGAAGTCCTGGTGAGCCACTGCATGTCAACATGGATGATACTGAGCTATATGGACTGGTGGCCAGACTCAGTATAAGAGAGTTTCCTATGTTTGTATGCTTTTATTTCAAACTAGCAAGAGTCCCATCAGATCTGATGTGTGTGGCGGGGCAAAAGAGAAAGGGCAAAGGAGAAGAACTTGTTATCAGAGGACCCAGTCATTGCTAGGGTGTGGAAGATGGGAGAGCAGATTAAAAGGGCAGGGCATACAAAGATTCAGGTAGGTAGCCGTGTTGGTCTGACGCAGTCAAAATAAATAAATAAAAATAAATTTAAAAATTGTCCAGTAGCACCTTAGGGACCAACTAAGTTAGTTCTGGGTATAAGCTTTCATGAAGAAGTGTGCATGCACACAAAAGCTTATACTCAGAACAAACTTAGTTGGTCTTTAAGGTGCTACTGGACAATTTTTTAAATTTTTTAATTTATTTTGAGGACATGCAAAGTGAGAGCAGGATCCCAGGGGGAAGAAGCCCGCCAAGCGAGGCTGGGAGCAGAATGCAAGTCTCCTTGGCAGCACCACTCCCCCAACAACCTCATTCAAGAGGCCAAAGTTTCCCCATCCCTCGTCAAGTCAGAAGGTCATATAATATCAGATTGGTTTTGAAAGATGCCAACATATGTAGCACATGTATAAACAGCAACAGCAGCACTATCTGGCAGATTGAAATCGACTGGAATTTATGCTCAAGCCTTTTTGCTGAACGACAGCGGTTCTCAAAGGGTGTGGCAGGAGAGGATGACAAGTGTGACAGGAAGATTCAAGGACAACCAAAGAAATATTTAAACATTTCACTGTAGTCTAGTCTAGTCTAGTATTTTTTTATTTTATTTGCAGAATATGGAATGATATCTGATCTTCATCAGCCAATGGCCACAACAGCTAGAAGTCAGTTGCAGCCCAGTTTAAGGCTCTAGTGCAGGCTTCCTCAGCCTCAGCCCTCCAGATGTTTTGAGACTACAATTCCCATCATCCCTGACCACTGGTCCTGCTAGCTAGTGATCATGGGAGTTGTAGGCCAAAAACATCTGGAGGGCCGAGGTTGAGGAAGCCTGCTCTAGTGACTAAACTCATTTTGGATATACAACCAGACACAGTATCCATGCCTCTTTTCAAGAGTACTGGCTACTTCTACAGTTCTTAATGACATATTGTTGTGAACAGGTATTTTCAAGATCAGAAAAGAGAAAGGCTTCTTTGTGTTATTGAGGAGATGAATTTTTCTCAGATTAGATCTAAAGTAAATGAGATTACCCAGCAAAGCAAGCTCACACCTCTCACTGAGTTTGTATAATACTTAAAGCACATATAGTATGTAAAAGGCTTGTTTATAATTATATTTTGGAAGTGATTCATGTTCTTATGTAGCTGCATTGTTTTACACTTTCTGGCTGACCCCTGATCATATTATAAAGTAGCTGTGTTCTATGTTATAAATCAAGCATTGCTAGTTGTTGTTTCTTTTTGTTTTCCAATGCATTTATCAATAAAAAATTGGGTGTTGAGGGAGCAAATTTTTATTTTGGAAGTGTGGCTCAGAGAGAAACGTTTGAGAACCACTGCTGTACGACTCTGTCATATCACTTCTTAATAATGCCTCAACATGCGCATCTGAAGAATAACAACATTCAGCTTATTTATTCATTCTAATCCACCCAGGCTAATGGATCATGATAATGAGAATGCAAGTTTACAGGACTCGTGGGCAATTAAAGCAGAAGTAATAAAGGCTTCCTTCTTCCCTTTGCTGGAATTATGTGAACTATTACTAGGGAAGAGAAGACCAAGCCAGCGTGATCCTGAAAAATACACCAAATCACAAGGAATGTTTTAAAAATTCTTCCTTTATTGTTTTGATTTTGTATCATTTTTAAAGTAATTTAAATTCTAAATGGCTTTGGAAAAAATGCTAAATAAAAGTGTGTGTGTTGTTGAGTGACTGGAAGAGGCAGGTGTTTAAGGGTGGGGTCCCCAATGTGGCACCTGTGTGCATTATTTATTTTGTGGTTTTATATTTTGATTTTGTGCTGTGAACCTTCGGGTAGAGGGCAGTATATAAATTCAAACAACAACAGTGCCCTTAAGCACCCCCCCACTTAGCACCTGCCCATCCCAGTTTTAAAATTAAATAGGTTTTTTTTGGTTATTATTTGATGTGTGTGCCTTTTTGGGGGGGATGCTGTCTGCTTTTGTCTGTGTTCTATTTGTTGGAGCCAATAGTTGTTTTGTCTGTTTCTTTGGGTGTGCGTGTTCTGAGTATTGCTTGATTTTCTTCTGCAAAAAAGGTACAGTGGTACCTCGGGTTAAGTACTTAATTCGTTCCGGAGGTCCATTCTTAACCTGAAACTGTTCTTAACCTGAAGCACCACTTTAGCTAATGGGGCCTCTTGCTGCTGCCGCGCTGCTGGAGCACGATTTCTGTTCTCATCCTGAAGCAAAGTTCTTAACCCGAGGTACTATTTCTCGGTTAGCGGAGTCTGTAACCTGAAGTGTATGTAACCTGAAGCGTATGTAACCCAAGGTACCACTGTATTTCACAATTCCCTCAACCCATTTCCAGATGTGTCTGGCAGGCCCCAAACGGTTGGGGACTCCTGACTTAAAGCCATCTGTGAGCTCATTTGTTGGCATCTAGTCAGGTGAACTGACAGACAATGACCTGCATTGACAGTCAAAGTTGGGTTACTACAAGGGGGGCGGCATTTTAAACTGAAAGGAAGCCCAGAAGGGGGAAGGTGAGAAGTAGCAATAATCACAACAGGTGTAACAACTTAGTACCCTGCAGATTTGATGGGAGCTAATAATAGTGAACAGCCAAAGCTCTTGGCATTACCGAGGCCATCTTTCAGCAATTACCTACACCGGAGATTGCATTTTTGAAAGTAGTAAGAGAAAATTAATGCCTGAATGGGAATCTCATGCAGTTGACACTGCGTCAGACCTTTTTGTTCCAGGTGGATCATGGGGCTTTGGCTACAGCTTCCTGTGTTTGATGGCACTCTGCTGCCTCTCAAGTCAGCTAACTAATTTCTGAGATGGCCCCATTGCCACAAGGAGAAAATGGTCTGAATGGGAGAGGATTAAATTTACTCTGTCAAAAAATAGCAATAACCCAGAACTGTAAATTGAACCAATTGAAGATAATGGAGATCGGGGGGTGGGGGGGGGGAACATGGAACACAAGTAACAGAGTGATCCACCCGGTGATTCAAGAAGTTAAATTAGAAGAGCAGCAAAAATAAAAATACACAGGAAAATAAAATCACACTCTTTTTTAAAAAAAGTGAAGAGAATGTAGGCAGGAAGGTGGGCCATTTGAAGGAGCTCTAATCCAACACAAACTGTTATTTCCACTCCAATAACGCATAATATTGGGAATATCACACTAGCGTAAAAATGACATTGTGTGCGCGGCAACTTTCATCTTACTTAGAATCATAGAACAGGAAGGTACCCCAAGGGGAATCTAGTCCAACCCCAGGCAATGCAGGAATCATTCCAGCCGATTCAACAAGTTGAAAAAAGCCGTTCCAAAGTACAACAATAAGAAGGGATGAACTATAAACCTGACAGTGATCCCCTCATCTGCTTTGAACAGCTGTCCCATTGAAACAGCAACAGTTTGTTGTACAAGGGAAGATAAATAAAGAACCAAACCAACTTCTCATACTGTGCAAAACCAGCAGAAGACAGCAGGGCAGGGTGGGGGGTTAGAATGAAGTTTCCTCACGGCAGATACTCTGCTGCAGCAGCGGCTAACCTGTGCCTTCCAGATGTTGCTACACCACACACCCCGTCATCCCTGACCATTGGATCTGATGGGAACTGGGGTTCAACAACACCTGGAGAGCCACAGGTGAGCCACCCCTGACCTAATTTCACAGCATGCCACATCCTGGTGCAGTTGCCTCCCTTAGGTATAATGTGCTTTGAAATTTGAGAATGACTTTCCAAGAACTAATTACGTTTGTTTGGGGACCAAGTCTCAACAGCCCATTTGTCTTCCCTTTGCCCTAAGTGCAAATACAAAGTCATTTGGTCAATTTATGACCCAGACCAAACTATCCCCACATGTACAGCTGAAAAGCTTTCCAGGGCTAAGGTTACTTGGTGCTGGTTTGAAGCTGGATTCTCTTCTACATTGCCTAACTTTCTTCTATGTATTTTCCTGCCTATACCCTAAGGGCTGAACCAGTCGCTTGCCCTTGTGCTGCTGTCTTGCTTTATTTTATTTAACAAAACAGCAGCACAAGGACAAGCTGCTGGCTTAGCTTTTAGGTTCAGCTGGCAGTAGTGGTGGGTGTCAGATTGAGACTGTGCGGGGAGTGGGGTTTTAACCCTTGTGCCACCATAGTCTCAGTCTGAATCAGGAGCCATTGCACCTGTCGTCTGCAACAAGTGCAAGCTCTCATTTGCAGCATAGCAGCTGCTGGGGGTGGGGGGAGGATTCTGATTAGGACTGTGGAAGCGGCAAAGAGTTACACCCCCCCCCATCTCTCAACTCATAGTCCTGATCTGGTCGTGGTGCACACACATACACACACATCCCCCACCCTGCCCTAAGACCAGCTATTTGTTAAATAAAATCTAACTGTGCAGTGGTAAGCTATGTGACAAGTATCACATCTGCTTCGACCCTAACAGCGCGGCTCAGATCTGGAATTAGGAATGTAGCCAAAATGGACACAATAGGCAGCTATCAACATGCAAACCCCAAGGTTTGCAGAAGTGGGGGCAGGAATTGTTTGGAAATGTAAACCCAGGGGGACCCCCCTCCCCCCCCCAAAAAAAAATCCAAGTGAGGACTGAGCATGTTCAGCACCCAGGGAATGCAGAGGGTGGGGGAGAAAGAAATAGAAAACTTTGGTGGGAGAGGCAGAATGGAATGGAATATCCTGAAATAAAACATGGCTGGCTAGTAGAGAAGGACAAATCTGTCAATTTCAATATCTATCAGTTTCTTGTTTGTCCAATCTTATGTTCAATTCTCCACATTTCCACATCAGTCTGTATTTTTTTTTAAGACCTCATGAAAATTCATCAGCATTTTAACATGAATGTAGCCTAACTTACGCATTTGTATGCAATTTTGCATTACATATACATTTTTGCATGGCAATTCTCTGTAATGCACTGTATTTTTGTATGTTATTTTCACCAATATCTTCGTTTTTTAATGCACACTTTACCCTAGTATATGCATTTTGTACCTGTTGCTTGACTGGAGAACTGCAGTGCAAATTTCGGAAAAGTGCAAATTTTGAAGGATGTTTTGGCCCACATATTATTTTGGAAAGGGTGAATTATGTAGGTTATGCTAACTATTTTGAATCTCTCCCCCATTCCCACTGGCTAGAGCACTTGGCAGGATCATTATGTATTGCAGCCTTTTATTGCAGGTCTTACCCATTCTGCCTAATGTTCATTAATCATAAGCAAGCATTAACCACATACCTCTGGTAGCAGATTGGGCTGGAAAAGAGAGGTGACTTGCTCCTCTTTACTAGATCTCGTCCTTGCAGAATTTACGAAGTAAAACTATGATGGAGTTCCATGACACATGACCAGCCTCACTCTCTCCTTCAGACTAGACCCTTGCAAAGTATATTTTTTTTCAAAGCCATTCACTGTCACACTAGGCTTTCACCACTTACGACTCCCCCCTCCTTTACCCACTCGCAAGGGGGTTCAGCCAATCACACAATTAAGAAGGAAACCACAATCACAAGCCATGGAGGAACTCAGATGTGACAACTCGGAAAGCTGGGTGTTGGCTAAGAGCTAGTTAACTGCTGTGGTTCTCATTATTTTTTTCTCACTGTCAAGTGATGTATGGTTTTGCAGTTCCGTGAAGCTGAGAAATTTCCCTGTGCATGGGATTGCCACATCTCTGGTATATTTGGATTTCCTCTTATTTTACAACGTCACACAGCATGGGAAATAATCAGTGGCATAACGGGGAAATTTGGGCGGTGGCGGGGGGGGGACAGAGGGGCAAAGTATCTTTCTAGGTGGGTGAAGAAGAACAGCGTATATTCATGACAAGAGTTCAGAAATGGGGGGGGGGGACAAGTGGTGGGTGAGCTCCTTGCTTGGGGGGGAACCCCTAATATTATGAAACACATTGCCTTTGAACACAGAAGTTCCATTTAGCTATCATGGCTAAAAGCTCTTGAAAAATCTATCTGACGTGAATATATATGATTTCTGTCTAAGCCAGGGACCCACCAGCTGTTGTCGCACCACAATTCCCATTAGCCAATGGTCAGGGTCATGGGAACAGTAGTCCAGTACCATTTGGAAGGCCATTTGTTCCAAATAGAAGCCACTGGTTATTACTGCTGGCAATCACCAGTGTTGGGAAACTATTCGTGCATCTCCTGTGTAATATCTAGTTTGTTCTATAGGGACTGAAGAATGCTGTTTGCTTCACTGAATTGGCAATAGCATTGCATTTCCCTCCTATGAATAATAGCCACTTCACTGGAAAGGGTGGGATGAGGGATGATTTTCACTGGGATTTAAACATGTGAGGAAAGGGTTAAGCCTCCCAAAGGGTCAAAACCTAGACACATTAATTGCATTAATGCAATATAGTGTCATGTTTAATTTGGCAACCCACACTAAAATGATAGAATTTTCTACCATGAGTTTTAGTAATGGCCACCAACTTTGTTTAGGAATATAAGTGAGAAGAGTTCTGTAGCGCTCACACCCTCCTTGTGGGCTTTCCATGGGCCACTATGCACAGAATATTATACTAGATGGACCCTCAGTTTGATCCACCAGGGATCTTCTTATGTTCATCATCATCATCATCATCATCATCATATTTATACTCCACCCATCTGGCTGGGTTTCCCCAGCCACTCTGCGCGGCTTACAACATATCTAAAAACATGAAATCAAAGTGTTTGTGAACCCCAATTTCTGCTGAATTGTGGCCTCTAGATTTATTTTCTGGATGCTTAAAATTAAGGCTGCATCCACACACACTGGTAATTTGACAGATTTGATTATCATAACGTTGCCTTAAAAAATCACCATAGATTTCATACTTTTGAAAGAATATCTCTGTTTACATGTTTGTCAATGTGATATGTGTTTCATAGCAAACAATCCCACCTTCTGGTGGGAGCATGGTAGGAAACTCAACCTAAATGTGGAAAAGCAGATAGTACGAGATGGAGCTGTCAGAATCACGAAACAGGAACGCCTCTCTAGGTTGTGATTTGACGTTCTGATTAATAAATCACAGCACTGCTGGGAAAGTTGTGTACACCTATTTATCAGTGCAAACAATGGACAATGTCAAGGCAGATGCATGATTGCATCTGGTTGCTAGTTATGCAGCTTCTCAGCTACTCCTCATATTTCTTTATTTTAAATCTGTCTTTCAGCTAAGATCAAAGTTATATATATATCATATAACAACACACTAAAATTATTTAAAAAACACTCTACAAAGGCTAATCAGCAGCAGCATTAATCCTGGTAGAGTCAATCATTTCAGCATAATCTTTGTAGCATCAATATTAATCATTTCAGAAGCAACAAGGTGAAGCTAATCAGGAGATTTCCATCACAGGGCTGACTTGGACTAGTAGCTAAAAGCCTACAAGGAATCCTAGATAGGGCGTTTCACATACTGTACTAGATATGCATGTTCCCATGTTTCTAGTAACTGACATATGATTAGATTCATATTTGTTATGTCATGCACAGATCTAACATCTGGCCCAAACTTGGCCAGCTGTGACCATCCAGGTGGAGAAAGGCAAACAGGATCACAGTTTCAATTCCCAAATGATAGAATCAAAATCAAATCTTTACCCAGTACTGCAGATGTCAATTTCCCATCCTAAAAATTTAGATGCAGTTTAATCTTTGTTAGTAGGAAACACTAATGCAAATACATTTGTCAGTTCACACCAAATCTCAAACCAGAGGAGTGAACTAGTTCTGGCCTAGGTCTTTCAAACAATCTTTCATTTTAAAAATCAGCACAGTACACTTGTTATAAAGGCGAGCCAGTGATTAGCAGGCTGCACAATTGTGCACACAGTTTGTTCCTTATTTTCTGCCTGGGAAGGAAACCGCTCCGTTCTTGTGGAACTGGGTGACTGTTTGCTGCTGGAATTGCTAGCTGTCAGCTATTGGGAATTGTAGAAGGTAGGGCCTAGGACAAGTGACAGAAGCTGTGGACCAACCAATCTCTAAATGGCAAACAAGGAAATGGGAGGGGCTTTAGAATCAACGTTCTGATTGGAAGGTGAGTAGGAGTGGGTGGGCTCTGCAAATGACTGATGGCAGTTTCAAATACATGGGGGAAATGTCTTAACTGTCACAACTGAGTTGTTTTGCCAGGTAGGACAAAATTTGTGGAGGAAAAATACTCTGTATGGGGCTGTGATTGGTAGTTTGGAGAAAGCTCAGCAGAGGGTGGAAAGTTCCCTTTCGGAACCCAGTTTGTACTCTCTCTTTTTTTGGTGTGTCTCTATATACTGTGTGGTTTACTAAAAACGAACTGTCTTATTTATGTTGGATTTATAGCATTTTTACTCCACCCAGCTGAAACAAAAATCAGCAATAAGACTAATATAATATCTAATATCAGTAGCATAAGATAACCCATGTGATAATATAAAAAATATGTTTTTATATACTGAGGATTGAAACTATAAAACCGTTCTGTGTGTACTAGGTTTTATCTTTTGTCATGTGAAAAAATATACCCAGGAGTGTGGGATGTTAAAAGGATTGCCATCTATTTTCTACTATGTTGACGCCAATATGTGTGTCTCAGAGCAAGCATAGAGGGCCTTTCTACAAAGTGAGCCAGTTTATAAAGCTTTGTTTCTAGAGAGGTGAGGCAAACTTACTTGATTTTGGTTTTCATGAGCTCAGTTAAGATTATAATATGCTGGCAAGTATTTGGGGGAAAGGTAAAATTTCCCCCAGATAATTTATTGTGGATTTGCAACTGTTATTTATACTTCTTTTTATTTTTAATTTATTTTATTGTAGTGTGTTGGTTGAATTTTACTGCCTCCTGGAACGCTATTGCCAAACAACTGTGTTACAGTATTATGCTATATATTGACTTACGTTTGTTGGTCAGGAGAGCACTGTAATAACAAATTATAGAAGTAGTCTCATAAAAATCAAAACAGGCTGGGATTGACTCACAAAAACGCAGTAGGGTCAACTGTTCCTTTGTAGCAAGTTATGATTCCAACAGAGTTATCTTTGGCTTGTGAAAAAACAGATCAATATTTGCTGCTGGATAACCAATGTCACAGTGCATCTCTGCCTGAAAGGAGAGAGTGACACATACAAACCAAAGAACAAATCCTTTGATTGAAATTTTTAATAGATTCGTTGAAACACATTATAAAATGAAAATTTTCTCTGCATGAGCAATGCAGATAAAATCGGCTGCATTTGAAGTGCAAACAAGGAGAAATGGCAAGTGGTAGAATGTATAGTACCCATCTAATAAAGATTCCTTTCTCTCCTGTGTCTTAGCATCTTTGTTTTTTGTTTCCAACAAATCTTAATTAAAACACTACATTTTCCATCTAGCTTACTTGAGGTTGTGTATTCTGTGATCAAAAGGATAATTATCCTTGTGTATTTTTTGGAAAATTAATAAGGTGACATTTTTACTTCAAATTCCAACTTAGCCTTGGATTTAAAACACACTTAATTGAAACATAATAGTGGTCAGAAAGGACAACGCTGTTAGGATACACTAGTATGCGAGATGAAAAACAAGCAACACATTTGTCATGAATTTTAATATTTTGCCATTTGCGCATGTAAAATGTGATTATAGATTGTATCTCTGGCTGAGGCTGGGTGCATGTCAGAGCTTGAAATCAATTTGATACATGTTTGTGACAATATTTCCTGGTGACTCAGTCAGGAATTGCACAGAGACCTACCCACCCTGATGCCAACTAATGAAAAGAAGGGAAGGGAAGGGAGATGGAGGAACATTTCATAAAAGCTGTGAACTAGCAATTCACAAGGATTTATACTCTTTGGAGGCTGCATACTCTTTTTATGCCCTCACTGCAACAACTTAAATGCTCTCCTAGTTGCTAGTGCCAGCTGTGAAACCCAACAGTCAAGCTAATCAGTACACAGAAACACTGTTGCACAGTTTAGCAAAGGCTTTGGCTTTCCTTTTTTCATTTCCTCTTAATTTTAGAGCCACTCAGGATGTTAGATGACAAGAAATGATTAGTTCATTTTCTGCAGATGCATAAAAAGGTCCTACATTTCTGCTTTGGCGATGTGAGATCAGGATCAACAGAACGCCTAGCAGACATGGCCAAACTTGGCCCTCCAGATGTTTTGGGACTACAATTGCCATCATCCCTGATCACAGGTCCTGTTAGCTAGTGTTGATGGGAGTTGTAGTCCCAAAACTTCTGGAAGGGGTCAAGTGTGGCCATGCCCTAGATCTTAAATGTTCTCTCTCTCTCTCTCTCTCTCTCTCTCTCTCTCTCTCTGTTGCTTACATGGAGCCAGTGCAGCCCCCATGAATTATTCTGAAGCAGCAGAACCTACTGTGCAGATTAATAATTTGCCTAACACAGAGTAGAGTTGTTTGCACGGTCTTGTTTTATTTCAGACATGATTATTCTGATCTGCCAAACCATTAAGAATGGGCTGTAAAGTTGCATGCTCCCTCCTCCCACAAAACAAAATACTTTAACTGTCAAAGTCCAGGGTAAAGAGATCTGTCTTTAGTATATGATGAAAGCTGCACAATGAATATGCTTGATGTACCTTTCCTGTTTTCCTTTGGTGTCAGAATCCTCATCTGTGGGTGAGTGTTAATCATGAATTGTCTCCAAAACCATGATTTGAAATAGGTTTGCAAACCAGTATTTGGAGCCGATCCTGACTAGTGCTAACCCATATTTTGGTCGTTGCGGCAAAGTCTGGTTGCACGAACTGGGAAAAGGAGGAGCAAGTCTATGAAAAAGAGGGGAGAAAGGAGCATGTCCATAATCCTGTGGTTTGTAGGATCAGGAAAAGCAAATTTTTAATGGAGCCTTTCTGTTTTGGGTGCTCTCTTATCCAAACTAAATAATACAAGCTGTAATAATATTTTAAATTTGCACAACTTTAGTTCACACAGTTCTTTGCTCAGAAGATAAGCATTTATTATTAACATAGAGATGGGAACAATATGCAACATAAAGGTTTTGTTCTGATAGACCAAGATTATTAAATTAGTGTCAAGGAATCCTAGTTGGAACTAGAATTAGCATCATCCCAGCCAGATGAGCGGAGTAATAATAATAATAATAATAATAATAATAATATCATCATCCCAGTAGTGTCTTTCCCTTTTACAGATTACTAAAGATATTCATTATTGTTTTCCTCAAGTTTTCAAATATAATCACAGTATTGGTGATTTCTGATTACTGAGAAATGATATAATTATTTTGTATTATCTATTCTATCAACCTCATCTATTCTGCATTAGCACTTTTTTATTGAGAGATGCTATTTGTCTTTTACTGCTGCACAGTAGACAAAATAATCCACAGGCTGCTTTCTCCACCTGTATTTCTGTCTGCTTTTCAGGTCCCAGGGTTAGCCCTACTGTAAGGGTGGCTGAAGCAGCTGCCTCAGATAGCTGTCACGAAAGAGCAAAAAATGGTTAGTTATTTACTTTACTGTTGTTGTATTTTTACTGTTAGGGTGGGGGAAAGGCACTTGTGGGATTTTCTGCCTTGGGTGGCAACATAACCTGACCAGCCTTGGGGATTATGCACCACAACTGGGAGCACAGCCTGAGTGTCATTTGCTGCTACACCTCAATCCAGATAAGACTGAGGTGCTATTAGTGGGTTCCCTAGATTGGATGGGTGGGAGATTGCCTGCTGTTGATGGGGTTACACTTCCTCTGAAGGAGCAGGTTCATAGCTTGGGAGTTCTCTTGGATCCTTTGCTCTCGCTCGAGGCTCAAGTGGCCTCAGTGCCCCTGAGTGCCTTCCATCAGCTTCGGCTGGTGGTCCAACAACATCCCTATCTGGATGGGGATATTCTAACTGCCTCTTTCCATATGAACCTACCTGGACCCTGAGATCATCTTCTGGGCAGCGGCAGAGCTAGCCGCTCAGATACCTGGAGTGGCGCACATGCTGTGCACCCGGGGGCATGGTGATCCACCCAGTGGCGATCCGCCCAGGGAGATTTTGTCACCTCCCCTCTTGGATGACACCCAGGGTGAACTGCCCCCCCCTTCCTACACGTCTGCTTCTGGGGCCCTTTTTCATGTGCCTCCTCCTGGAGAGGTTCGGAGGGTGGCAACATGAGAATGGGCCTTCTCTGCAGTGGCTCCCTGTCTGTGAAATGGTCTCCCCAGGGAAGTTCGCCTGGCACCTTCATTATACGCCTTTAGGCACTAGGCAAAAATGTTCCTTTTTAACCAGGCCTTTGGTTGATTTGATTGACATCCTATGCCCTTTTAAAATGTTTTGTTTGTTTGTTTGGGGGAGCTATTGGGTTTTTGTTTTTATTTTGATTATGTATTTTGTGGTTTTATATTTTGATTTTATTCTGTGAACCACCCTGAGACCTCTGGGTATAGTGTGGTATATAAATTCAAATAATAATAATAATCAAGCAGCAAAATATTCTGGGTCAGCTCTGGCAGAGCATCTCTTTAAGGAAGTGGCAACTCTGAGTTCTTTGTACCCACTCCTTTTCTCTCAAAACACTTGCATGTTCTCATACAATCTCCTTCCTGCTCTTCTGTTTTTTCAGAATCTTAGTAGATTACTCCATAGGAGAATGGAGAAAGAGAGTGACATCACAGGAAAAAACTCCCAGCATTTCTCATCCTTTTTTTAAACCAAGGAACCATTCGCCGCATTCATGGCACTCAGGAGGCATGTAAAGAACTTTGTGAAGAATTATTCTGAAGCCGAGGTAAAAGTCAGAGAAGCAACATCTAATGACCCCTGGGGCCCCTCCAGTTCTCTGATGTTAGAGATAAGTGACTTGACTTTTAATGCCGTCTCTCTTTCTGAGATTATGAGCATGATATGGCATAGGTTGAATGACCATGGAAAGAACTGGAGGCATGTGTACAAGTCTCTCACACTTTTGGATTATCTCCTCAAGAATGGATCAAAGAAAGTAATTCAGAATTGTCAAGAGGCCTTCTTTAATATCCAGGTGTTGAAGGACTTCCATCATTTAGATGAAGCAGGAAAGGATCAAGGTAAAACTACCCAAGTACTTTCAGAATTCCCTTAAAATAAAGTTGTGGTCTGTGTGAATGTGTGTGTGTGTTGGCTGTTAGGAACATAGAAGGTACTATTATGTTTTATTATGACCTTATGTGTCGTCTTGTATTTGAAGGTCTCCAAGTGATTTACATATTTATCAAATTGCTGAGGGATTAAAAAGCTATGACGCTTTAGACATGGGCAGAGGCCATAGCTCAGTACCAGCACACACTGCTGATTCACATTCACTCATCTCCATTTGAAGCACAGGGTAATAAGAGATCGGAAATGACATTGCATATTGCGCAGTAAAATCTGCTTGAACGTTACCAAAAGTTGCAATAGGAGATCAAAACGGACTCACGGAGGAGCAAGTGGCTGAATATCTCATACCCTGCAAAGAGCTGAGATCCTAGATGATATGAGTCAAATAAGGATTATAAGGCCCTTTGTACAAAATGTGATATAAGGATAAATATTATTAAAGCATCCATTGCTTGAAAAAGAATATAGATGCTAACATTTTTTTTTGCCAGGCATCAAGCAGGATGGATTAAATAGGTGACATGTTGGATTAAAAGAAAATTATGTAAATTCATATATGAATCCAGTAATGCTAGAAAAACTGTTAGTGCCATGAATAATTAACGTATTGCACTAGTAAATGTATTAAATTATTAACAGCACTTGCTGAGAATATCAGCAGCTGGTAGATGAAGCAAACAGTCCATCAACTCTGAGTCTTTCTATGAATATCTGCTGTCAGATGAATTACAACCCTATATGATGCATGTAAACAAATTCCAACTGTGACAAACCTAATTTGTGCTTTAATGATTTAGATGTGCCAAGTATTTTTATTTATGTGTTCTCCAGGATGAGAAAATCGTATATTGAAGGAGAATTGCAGCATGGCTTTTGAAATACTGAAGCAAAGTTATTGTATTGTTTCATCACCTATTTACATGAGTGACAGAGCGACTTGATAATAAATAATTTCATTATTTTGCAAGATACAATGGCTGTTTAGCTTCAGATTGATAACACTTGGAACTGATACATAAATCATGATGTCAGTGATACCTAGTATATAGCTATTTCAACTGAAAAACAATCTTTCTTTGCAGCAGAGTTTAAATTATATAAATCTATGTAGTAGGTAAAGTCACAAACTGTGGTAAAGTGTATCCACAAATTGGCTAAAATATAATTTGCAATATTTGGACAGCCGTATACAATGGATGCAATATGTAGGCTATCATGTGTCAAGTTTGCATCCCCTCTGGACTGCAAGCACCATGCCAAGTCAGCAGAAGCAGGTCTGCTTGAGCTGTAATGGCATCTGTCGCGAGCCCTGCAGCAATCAAGATTGGGCTTGGATTGCCAGACACAGACTCAGGAAGAGGAATAAAGGGTGGGTGGGGGGCTGAATATTGGGAAGCTGGGTTCGAGGAAGGGGAATTTCCCCTCTCCACTCTGACTTCTGCTGCACTGGGTGGTGGAGCTGGGGTGCGGAGGGCTTGGAGGTGGAATTAGAGGCAGCACCAACTGAACAGGAAGGTGCAGTCTTGTTGTCTAGAACCAGGCACTACCTTTGCAAACAGGAGCACACCCAACCTGAAGGAGCATGTATTTACAATCCAGACATTGCTGCAAGAAGAGCAAGTCTTATGAACAAGCATGTTACACCTCATCTTTAAAAGCTTGGGCAGGGTGTGAAAACTTGTTGGGACATATTTGTTGCTTCCGTCTAATTCTGAACTTCTTGCCCTGTTCTTGAACTCCTGAACAATGACTTCTGGGTCTTATGTTTGCTGATGAGCCTGTAACATTATTTGCCTGAATAAATAACTCTTTCTTACAAGTAATGTCCTCCGCTTGCGTGTTTTCGGATGGGAGCCAGGATAGCATCAAACTTTTTCTCCCACATGGGGAACTGAAGATGCAAACATAGGGTAGTATTCAACTACGTTTTACTCAGAATAGACAGTCATGCTCATTCATTTCAATAGACCTACTCTGAGGACAACTTAGTTGGTTACCACCCCTATATGGGACTAAATTCCCTATATGGGACTAAATTCCATTCAACAAAGTGGGATGTCCTTATGAGTAGATGTACCCAGGGTTGTACTGTAAAGTGACTTTGTATCTATGTTTTGGTATTTATTTCCACATGCATGGCCAATTTAAAATAATAGATGGTTAAAATAAATAAACAGATATTAAAACATTTGTTTCATTGAAAATATATTTATATTTTTTCTGAATGAGGACAAGGGCTCTGATATGATCATGAATAATGTCTTAGTTTAAACAATACTTACAATATATAGACATATGTACCAACTGTTGAATATTTGTCCAGCTCATTATCCTAGGTATCAAGAGCTTCATGCCATCATTACAAATTTCAGCATCTTCTGTATCTATAGAGTTCTACAACAGAGCTAGTCAGCATTACACTAAACTGTACATTAAAAAAATAATCATTTCTTTAATCTTTTTCAACAGGTTATCATGTGAGGGAGAAGGCTAAGCAAGTCCTTGTTTTATTAAAAGATGATCAACTGTTGTACAATGAACGTGAAATTGCACGTCGGACTAGGCGGCGCACTTCCTATGCAATGCTTTCCCCCACAACGGTTATTGAAAAAGCTTACTTTCCATCAATGCCTATCTCGGATCCTGTGTCAGAATTCCCTCCTTCAGAGAACATCCAACGTAAGCAGCACTACTTTAAATTGCAAAGCAAGTATTTGCATTTCAGAGCTTTAGTGACTGAAATTCCAGCATGACCTCAGAGCCACTTAGTATTCTTGGTTAAATCCCTGTCTCCTAGCCTCAGTTAGCATCTTTCACAAACCAACCAACAACTGGGTGATTTAGCAAGGAGGCATCTGCTTGGCATGGGAAACAGAATGCTGAGGGAGCTGGATCTTTGGTTTGATCCCACGGGACTCTTTTATACTCTTAATTTATTGTGTCTCCTGATAAGGATTATTATTATTATTATTATTATTATTATTATTATTATTATTACCACCACATTCAGTAAAATGCTGCACAAAGCCAATAATAGCCCTTTCCATGCTAGAACCCTTTAGCACTGCAGAAACATGGCTCTTCTACAATCAGCTGGAAATGCAATTATAATAATGGTTCTACACGGCACTTAATATTCCCCTATATGCTCCTTAACATCCCACAGTACCTGTCCCTATACCATGGTAATGGTAACCTAGGATTGTAGTCTCACTGCAGAGATGCTGTGACCAGAGATGCCTCTATTCTGCACAAAGATGCGCAGAAGCACTTGCTGGATGAGGCAACAATTGCCACAGATCTAGAGCAAGGGGAGTTCCTGTGGTTCCCAAATGATGGGAGGCTTCTTGCTGCTTCCATCAAATTCCAGTCATTTTTGTGGCTTATCAAGCACAGGCAGGCACAGTCCAGAGCAGCCTTAGAGCAGACGTGTAGCTGGTTTGGAAGCTGAGGGCACTGTAGAGGGAACCTGCTAAGCGATTGCTAAGCCACCCAGCACATAGCTCCCCACCTTCACTGTGAGCTCCCTGATTCCTATAAACTCCTTCACCACCCAAGTTGACATTACGTCTGCCCTTGCAACTCACCCCATCAAACCTGACCTTTCTGACATGCTAGAGTCTCTTTCTGCCCTCTTTGCAGCCAGAGCAGTTGCACATTATTTATAATTCGTAGGGTTTCCCCCCGCAACCACAACTGCAGAACTAAAATTGTGCTAATAAAAAAAATATTAAAATAATGAGCAGTTTCTGGTTCAAAGTGGAAAGTGGGAATTAAACTCCCTAGCAAAGAACCAGGAGCTGTCTAATGATGGATGAGTTCAGGTATGTCTTGACCCATGAGGAAACAGGAAGCAATGAATTAAAGAAAAACCACCAGACAGTTTTAATTAAAGGGGCAACATCTCTTAAGAAGCTTTAGTGGTGTTTTGCTAGTTCACACTGGATAGGAAATGTAATTACACTATGGCCAAGAATTAAAAATCACCACGAACCAGGTCTGAAAAAAGAAGGGAATACAACCCAGAAAATACTGAAATGCAGCAATCTGGCAACATCGTCAGGATTCTGTGTAAAAATGGAGTGAACAAAAAATGGCAACTCTGCCTAAAACACACGGCATGGAAGGAGCTGATTCTTTACTGTGAGAGTCAATGCTGTTTGCATATTGTCATTAATGAATGTACAGATGAAGCCAGTCAGCCAAACACCATAAGTGACCCTGAGAAGTGAGCTTCTCTATGTTGCTGAGCCAGGTTTGAAGACATCTTTTTACTTACTGCTGCTTCATGTTACTTTCTAACAATGTGCACATACATATGAGTCACATCTTTGTACAAAGATGGAAGCAAAACAGAGCAATGCAAGAATAACAGTAGCTATGTCTGTCTCTGAGGGAGATGTGAGCTGAGCTGTAACATGAAAATGGCCTTCTGTAGTACAGTAATTTCTAGGGACCTGCAGCATTAGGCAAGCAGATAAATGTATCATATTAAACAATTCTTTGTTAACCATTAAAAGATATAGAGTACAAGAGAACTCTCAAACGTGAAACAGCAGTTAATGCAGAAACTGCAGCATCAATTCATTTATTGCTATCCATTTTCATTTGTTTCCACATAAAATATCCCTGCTGTAGGACTGCAGCCTTTAAACTTTTCCATTATCTTTCAAATTGTCTCTAAATCCCTTTCTAGCTGCTCATAATGTGAAACACATGCTTGCCATGCTGCAGTAATAATGCTCCTTTTAAATACTAATTGGAATATTTGGTGGGAGAGAGGAATGATACTGTCCCTAATTTTCTAGTTTCTTCCATATAATTTTCACATAAACAACCAGAACAGTTTGTTCTTTATGTTAATTTGTCCCTCTTGAAAAAAATGAGACTTGTTTCACGCACTGAGGATATAAGCAGAGTTAGCAGGTAAACAGGATTCTGTCTGGGTTTGTTGCTTATCACAGAAAATTATAAAAGCTTTTAGCATTCCGATCCAACCACTGGCAGGCAGCGTTGTAGCTAATGGACTGAACAAGACTTGAGAGACTTTTCTTTTTTTTGCCCAATTAACTCTGGGAAATTTAACATCTGTCTATTTTTTTTTCTTTTTACCAAAATATGTTTTAAAACAGTACTTTTCTTTGACAGATGTTCCCCCTAAGGCATCTGCAGGAGCACTATGCCAGGCAGTTCAGGCATCAGGCAAAGCAGAGATAGTCCAAGATACAACAGCACTTAATGCTGTTGCCAAGGTATCGTCAGAGGTAAATCATGCACTGCATTTGAAGGGAAGGCATCGTTGAATATGGCATTTAATCAAATGTGCCTATGATGTATTTCACTCCTGTTGCAATTCACAGAGCGATCCTATGCATGTTAACTAAGAGCCAAGTCCAATTGCAACATTCAGTTGGGCTTGCTCCTGTGTGTACAGAACTGCAACGTTAGGTGGTAATCCTATATAAAGTAACTTGGGAGGGAAGTCAGCAACCCCAGGGTCCATTAGTCTATCCGTATAGACTAAGTTCCTATATCAACCCCCCCCCCACTGTTCTGTGCAATCCGAGGTCAATTAACACTTGCAACAAGCCACTCGTGTACTTCTAAAGAACATTACTGTTTAAATATAAGATTTATGAGTTGTGGCCCTGTTAAAAAAGAACATATTGTAGTGGCATATGAACATTACAAACATATAATCTAAAACAACAGTTTGTTGTTGTTGGCATCCATCTGTCTCAGGAGACAATGGAGGAGTGTGCCTTTGGGGATAAAGTCAAACTGTTGGAAGGTTTCAGCGCATGCTGTGGCTGTAGAAACTGACATGGGAGAGACATGTTTTGTTGCAGCTGGGGCAGGTGAAGATGTCCGGTTGTGCTGCTGCAGATGTGCCATGAAGTTTTTTCTCTCCCAGTAGTCCTCTGATCACTGCTATGGATACATGACCTGACTGTCTGTCTCCAGGCACTGTGGTCATCTGCAAAGGGTTCCCACATGGCGGAGTTGATGTTGGCAGCCTTCATGTCATGTTTGCAGACATCTTTGTAATGCAGAGTTGATCTGCCAATTGGCCTGAAGCCAATAGGGCTTACTGCCAGGTAAATGGGGTTCAGATTGAAGTCAAAAGCAGTCATTTGACTGGAACTGCATTACCTGCTGCTGGTGGTAATGTTGACTGTGGCCACAATTGTGAGACGTATAGTATATTGCTCAGGAATTTGTGCCAGGACTACATAAAGAAAAAATGGGGATTGGGGAGTGCTGGGGCATCTTTCCATGGTAGATTTTCCTAGACACAGATTATTACTTACGAATTTCATTACCTAAATTTAGATAAAGTGCAGTGGCACTGAGCAGTTCTAAATTTACAGATATAATTTAGAAATCATAGCACAATCTAGATCAACATGTGGCCTTCGACTACTGAATTGGGAGTCAATCAAACCAGTGTAGGAAATGAGTATTAAAGCTTTGGGTAGCGTGAAGTTAATAGTTCAGTCATATATGAACAAACTAGAATGGGCAGCCAAGCCATTCAGTTTCGATTCAGAAACAGGACAGGATAGGAAATTGTGAAGTCCTTAATTACAGATGGATGATGAAGTGGCTATAGACTTTCTCTCATATGCAAAACTATTTCAGCTCAGTGCCGAACTGTTCTTTAGTTTACTATGGCTCAAAATCCTAATAAGAAAGTCCAATAAATATTATTTAATTCCTAACTTCTGTATATAGTACATAGGCAATCTGTGGATTTGCATCTGTGTGAAAAAGTGTGGTGTTTTCATAAGCATAGGTAGTTGTAGCCTAGCTGAAACAGCAAGAGTTTTGTTTAATAATATTATTCCTTCATTAATTTTATTACAAAATAAGTTTAAAGAATGCAAATTACAATATCACAAGTTCCAGCATTTTGGGATCCTGATTGTAGTTGGTAATTGCCAAGCTCCTTAGTAATTATTCCAGAATCTAATTACCTTTGCCTGCTTCTTGTTTAAATTATTAATATCTACAGCTCAGTCTCTTGAATGGCTAATATTTAGTTAGTTGGTTGGCTGATTGATTGAAATTATAGACTGCCTCATAACTGAAGCTCTTGAAGTTACTATCATAATAGTATTTATTATTTCTTCAGTGCTTAAAAACACCTGCAAAGCTCTGTACTATATAAAAGTAATTAAAAGGCAACAAATCCCTGCATGCAGGCTTACAGTCTGTGAATGATTACTTAATGCGGGGGGGGGGGGCGACCTGTGGTCCTCCATATTTTGTTGGACTCCAACCCCCATCAGCCTCAGTCAGAGTGGCTAATGGTCAGAGGTGATGGAGTCAAACAGCATCTGGAGGACCACAGGTCAATGGGATGATTTACTGGATTCTATGAAGCAACTTGTGGCTCTTTTCTTAACATAGACCCACAACAAGTTTTTCTTATGGTTTAAAACATTGTGATTGCTATGAAGAGAGTGGGAAGTCTGTGACATCCGTCTGTCCCCCCCATGTCATAATGAAACAACTCAGAATCAGCCAATAAAATTGGACATCATTCAGAACAGTCCAAAGGTAGTACTTGTATACACAGAGAAAAATTATCATGAAATATGCTGCCATGGGATGTTTGGAAGGCCAGCAGCACAGATGGCTTTAAATGAGGGGTTAGGAAATGCTGTGGAGGGATAGGTTTGTTAGTGGCAGTTAGCCATGGTAGTTAACTTCAGTTGGTGCAGAATTCGGTGGCAAGGCTGCTCATCAGGGCAAGACTGTCTGAGCACATTACACCGATCCTGGTCCAACTGTACTGGTTGCCAGTTAGTTTCCAGGCCCAGTTCAAAGTGCTGGCTTTGACCTATACAGCCTTAAACAGCTCAGGGCTGCAATTCCTCAAGGACCGCCTCTACCTATATGAACCAACCTGAACAATGCAACTTCCCCACCTCTCTTCTGCAACTGCCTATGCACCCTCAAAATCTGCTCCTGAGAGTTGGGGAACTTTCTAGAGCAGAGAAGATTTTGGGAGCACACAGGGAAAGGAATGGTGCATGTGTTGTGTTGCATGCAGCTCTGTCTTCCAACCACCAAATGATTTATTTGAATTAATAATTAATATACTACTGAAAGTTGAAGTGTATGAGGTGTTAGAGAAGGGGTAGTACCTCTGGTGGTGGACATGCCATGCCATGCTCCTTCAGGGGTAGTTTGTCCACCTTTGGTCTCCATCCTGCATTCAGCTCTTCCCTGTGGCTCCCTGTGTCAGTATCTTCTTCAGCTCACAGGCAGAGGTACCTGGCCTCCCCCGAGGCAATTGAGCGAGATACTGTGTGTTTACCGTCCGTCTGCGACCCCGGCAGGCTAGGTAAACAAACCCGGCGATTCTTCTCATTAGTGGTGAGAAGAACACACCCTCTGCTTCTCTCTGCTTCTCTCCCTCCCTGCATTCTCCCCAGGGAGGGGAAATGAGACAGACAGGAGTCCTTTCTACATGTTTTATTCCTGTCACTCAACAGTACATAGAAATGTGACTGTTCCCTTCAGACTCCATCAGAAGAGTCTCAACTCCTCCCCTGTACTTCCAGCACAGGTCATATGACACACTGAGCTAACATCCGGTGCTCAGTACAGAGAATAGGCTCCACCTTTTCTCCAACAGTACATCTGCAAACCATAACATCCTGTTTTGCATTCCAGCCATCTGGAGCTGGCTTTTGCCTTGGTGCTTTTTCCTGACATCCTCCCCCAAAAGCATCAATTGGCAAAACATTATCCAGAGAAGAAAACAAACAGTTGTTATACATATAACAGTCCCCTGTTGTTTCAGTTCCACCCTTGGAACTCCCCACCACTGGTTTCACCAGTGTACCTCTCTGGTTGTCTGGCTTCCAAGGAATGAGTGCTTCTGCATTACCTTGGCTAGCTACCCTCTGTTGTGTCTTTGTCTCTGACTTAGACACTGCTTCAACCTGCTTTGAGTTGTTAACAATAGCAACACATGCAACAGCTAAGTTAGCAAACTCTTTTGAGTACCTCTTTGGTGGTACACCCTTTGTAACTCTCTCAGACCTGCGTATGAGGTTCTGATCCTCTGTGCTCACTGGTTCAACCTTTGGACTCTGTCGAGAACCAGTAGCAATCAGTGGTTCTTCCTTCATCTGTGAAGGTCTATCCATTGTGTGAGATTTTCTCTCAATGACTGTTACAACTGAACTCTCTGAGCTATCACTGTCATCGTCAGTACCACTGTAATCTGTGACATCAGAAAAATCATCATCATCATCTGAATCGTTTCCTGTGGGAAATGTCTGTACTATCCGCTCTTGCTTTGGAGCACTCTCTAGGAACTTTGTGAGAATCACCTGACCAGATTCAGACAAAATTACTCTGTAGAGACCCTTTTCATAACCCACAAAAATGCCTCTGGCATTCTTTACTCCACCTGGAGCTTCTGTTCTCACATGAGACCCGAAAACCTTAAAATAGGCAACAGAAGGTTTTCTATTGAACAGCTTCTCAAAAGGAGAACATCCCAACTCTGTTGAGACCTTTCTCAACCACACATGAAGATAGGACGCTAGCGATTCGGCCCAATATTCATGTGGCAAATGTGAACTCAGCAATTGCGCATTCATCCCCTTTTGCAATTCTTTGTTCACTCTAACACAGACCCCCCTGTTCCACGCTTCTTGCGAAACTGCAACTTTGTGGTCTATCCCTTTTCCATCCAGGAACTTCTGAAACTTCTGTAACAGAAAAACTTGCTTGTCATCTGTGAAAAGACAATCAATGTTAGCATCATGCATATTTTTAACCTTGTCACAAAACTCCTGAAACTTTTCTAAAGTTTCTTGCGGTTTCTCCATCATATAAACCCAAGAATAATTTGTGAAACAATCCACACACACAAGGTAAAATCGTGCACCGCCTCTAGATGGTTCTAGAGGACCAATCACATCAGCATACACCCGCTGAAATGCTCTGTCGACCTTCTTGGTCTTGGTCACCTTCCTGGTGCTCACACTGGTCACACCTGCAAGAGAGATTTCGTTAGAAACAGAAGAGTTACATTTCATGTAATCACTTTGATCAAAAGTCAACAAATACAGTCCATCTTTCTCTTTGGCAGTAAGAAACAGTTCTCCATCTTTGTAGATCTTGCAGCTTTTAGCATCATAGGACAGTTTCAGTCCTTTCTTTGCAATCTGCGACATGCTCAGCAGATTAAATCTCAGTTCTGGAACCAGGTAAACATCACTTATAGTCAAGTTCAGACTCTCAAGATACACAGTCCCAATTCCGGTTGCTTCCAACTCTTGACCGTTGGCCTGTTTCACAGTGAAGCTTTGCTTCCTCAACGTCGAAAATAGTTGTCTGTGCAGGCACATATGAACCGTTGTGCCCGTGTCTATTATGAACGAGTTCCCAACATCTGGCGTGGTTCCTTTCACCATCATAGCCTTTGCAGGTTTCACCTGGCACTTGGTACGGCTTTTGCCTGACGCCTCAGGCTTCGTAGAGCTGCTCTTTGCTCTTCTTGACTGGTGCGACTTTTTACAGTTTCGCTGTAGATGCCCAGTCTGTCCACAATTGTAGCATCGGACAGCACTCAATGCTACACCATGCTCCCTAGTAGCATCAGCAGTGGGGGAATTAGAACTCTGTTCTTCCCTCCCCCTGTCCTTTTCTTCCAGTGCAGCAAGTCTGTCGTGTTCATTCAGGACCACAGCACAAACTCTCTCCGCGGTCAGCTGCGCGGCCGGTAGGGAACCAAGCTGACTGGCAACAACCTTGTAGGTGCGGCTAAGGCTGTTTATCATCATGAAGCAAAACACTTCCTCCTGAAGACGGAAATTGCGTTCCACCATCTGTTGACGCAGAAACTTCATTTCTGTCAGGTGCGCTTGAACATCTCCATCAGGCGCAAGTCTCAGATTGGTCAATTTCTCAAAATACAGCAACGCTGAAGAACCAGCATCTCTCTGATGCGTTGTACGCAGCGTGTCCCAAACCTCTTTCGCATTTTCTAAATGCTGAACATGCACCAACTGATCATCTGAGACACACAGAATAATAACAGTCCTGGCCCTCACGTTCCGTGATTCCCAACCTCCGGTTGGTGCTGCAGGGATGGGGTTTTCAATTACATCAAAAAGCCTCTGATTCTGCAGCAGGGCCTTCATCTTTACAGACCAAGATGAATAATTGTCATTGGTTAAGGGAGGTGGGTAAGGCAAACCTCCCCCTTTCTTGGCATCCATCTTGAAGCCAAGCCTCCAGCTCACACTGTCAAACAAACTGTAAAATCCAACAGTTGTTTTTTCTTTTTCTCACGCAGCAAACTGCAAGTTGTTTACGGTCTTTTGCACCTGGCAGCTAAACTCTGGCTGCTATGAAAAGTCCCTCCAAGAGCTCGTAAACCTTGTAGCCAAAACATTCTCTGATTTTGTTTCGCTTTCCCAGGCTCACAGTCCAGCCCCTTTGCCAGTAACTTTCCAGGACCGTTACTTAGCAACAATGCATTTCAATAGGACTTCTTATCTTAACCACAAGAATTTGTGGAATGCAGGCCTCTTCTCCCGGAGCTGTATTTTTCCAAGACGCAGCTCCCCGTGAACCAGTGAATTAATCTAACTGCGTTCACACTTTTAGCCCGAAATGCAGCATACCTTGAACTCCGTTGCTTGGGAAACACCTCTTCTTTCCACCAGCTGTCTGTTGAGCCTCTGGCTTCCTTCAGACGCTTGCCTTCTCCCTTGGAGCAGAGGAGGACAATCCACCAGCCTCTCATGCAGATGTCCGATGAATCGGAACCATCTGAAGGCTGCCATATGTCATTATCTTCTTCAGCTCACAGGCAGAGGTACCTGGCCTCCCCCGAGGCAATTGAGCGAGATACTGTGTGTTTACCGTCCGTCTGCGACCCCGGCAGGCTAGGTAAACAAACCCGGCGATTCTTCTCATTAGTGGTGAGAAGAACACACCCTCTGCTTCTCTCTGCTTCTCTCCCTCCCTGCATTCTCCCCAGGGAGGGGAAATGAGACAGACAGGAGTCCTTTCTACATGTTTTATTCCTGTCACTCAACAGTACATAGAAATGTGACTGTTCCCTTCAGACTCCATCAGAAGAGTCTCAACTCCTCCCCTGTACTTCCAGCACAGGTCATATGACACACTGAGCTAACATCCGGTGCTCAGTACAGAGAATAGGCTCCACCTTTTCTCCAACAGTACATCTGCAAACCATAACATCCTGTTTTGCATTCCAGCCATCTGGAGCTGGCTTTTGCCTTGGTGCTTTTTCCTGACAGCTGTCACTATATAACAGCAGCCAAACCCTAGAAAATGGCTTCAGCTGGCTGGCTAAACCAAGTAAAGGTAGCCCATGGGTCTCAGGCCCATGGTGGGTTAGGTACTTGCCCTGCATGCAAAGGCAGGCTCTGGTGGACTGAGCAGACGAAATGGATAATAAGGCAGGTCCTGCACGTGCTTTAGAGGGAAGTGAGGGGCAGATGGAGCTCCTCAACCTGTGAAGGTAGCCCATCTAAGATCAGGAAAACTCTGATCCTAAACCTCCGCTGCCTTGTGGGACATCTTCAGGAGAATAAAAGGCTAAGGAGTAAACCCTACACAAATTTGGAGTGGAGTCCCTACGACACTTGAATGGCACCTGGTACACATCGCTCCAGGGAGGTCAGTTCTGTGCTGCTAACACAGCGGTTTGATTTCACCCCCAGAGGTGCACTCCATTGTCTCTTGAGACAGACAGATGCCAACACCCCAATGTCAAAATAGGCTTTTAAGTGGTTTGCAAAGTATAAAAAGGTTACCCAAATATAAAAATATAAAACATCCATAATAAAACAATCCCATTAAAGCATTAGTACACATGGCTGCTGTCTAATACTTTCTCATCTTACACTTTTTATTGTAAATGGCGACTGCTTTGGAAAGAGACTTGGATATGTGACAATAGGTTCCTTTGAAAGGCATCCTATTATACTAGCTTTCCCTCTTTCCGCTGTGCAGCTTTTCCTTATTAATATCAGTAGTACTTGCCACAATCTGTTCAGAAGGAGCTCCATAAGATACGACTTAATGCCACTATGGTCTGCTGTGAAATCTTCAGCAAAACCCCACTGGGGAGTTGAAAAGATATCATCTCCATGTTGCAAAAATTGGCATAGGCAAAGCCTGCCAATATTATAATTTGAAAAACTAGAGATAAACAAATTGAATTCGTTTTGTTTTCCATGCACATAATAGAGATTTCATTTCTGAGCAGTATGCTCTTTCCTCCCTTTTCAATGTTCATAATTAATCATACTTCTTACTTGTATGAAGTGCCTCACAGTTTCAAGTCACTGCTGCTGACTAATTAAGGATCACTTCAATCACCATTTATGTCAATATTGACCCAGATATTGTACTGTGTCATGATGCTTGAGAAAATGCATTTATTTCCTGTTTTAAAAATAAGGAATTAACACAGTGGTCTGGTCTGGACGTTATGAAAAAATGGGTTACTGCTACATGCACAAGCCTTGGACTACTGCACTGCTTTAGCTGTCCTCCTCCTCTTGTGTGGTTCCCAATTTCAATTAACCACAATCTAATGTTGCATCCAAAATTTTGGTTAATCTTAACTACATTAGTAGAAACAAGCACTGGAAAATGTACTGAACATTCTTACATCAGTCTTATCCAGCTTCAGTCATCATCCCTGGCTGCAGAGAGAACAAACAAAGACCTAATTTGGATTTAAAAAAGGAGAACTGGAACAGATCTCTATCTGCCTAACTGCACGCACTTGCTTCATAGATGTCTGCCTTGGTGTGTTGCAGCTTAAACATGGTCACGAATAGTTTTCATTGAGTGTAAAAAATTTCCCCTTGATAAAGAGCCTCCTCAAAACATGTTGGTAACCAAATCCAGTTGAGTAGCTAGCTACCTTTTCTGTCTTTGATTCCTCCCCGCATGGCTGTAATTGATTCCCTTTGTTTTGTGGGAACAGTTCAAACCCTAATAGAAGCTTCAGTGAGAAAATTAGGAAATCATATATTGTGAAGGAATTTATCCTTCTATTAAAGGTCATTGGCAGTGCAATCCTGCACATGTCTACTCAAAACTAAGTCCCATTGAGCTCAGTTGGGCCTGCTCTCAGGTAAGTGGATGTAGCACTGCAGCCTTAATTTCTTACCTATATGCAAAAGTATATTTTATTGAGGAATTATTCAGTAATAGGTTTTAGGAATAATTTCTGGCATCATGATGCATAAATAACAAAGTCATGCTGGTGGGAAGAAAATTGCTTTTCTTATTCCATCTGCTGTGAAATACCAAACATACTTCTCTGAGTCTAGTGAATCTATCACTGTTAATCCTTGTTTTCCCTTAAATCTAATAAGTTGGTCCTCCAAAAACTCTAGCCCTCTAGTCAAATTTCACAGTGTTGATCTTCCAATCTCCATACTAATACCTGAAAACTTTAATATTCTGTCAAAAAATGAATTTCCCCTTGTAAATATATTCCTACTACTTCTAACCTAATGAGAAAGTAACTATACTTATTATTCTCAACTTTTATTGTATTTTGTTCAAGTGTAAAATGTGTTATTGCTAGAGTTAACTCTGATTCGTTTCTTAACCTTTCTTTCCAATCACTACTAATCTAGGACTACTTGCATTTTAAAGGTACTGTTCAAATGTAATGGGAAATCTTAGTTTTACACCCTGTGACTGAGCCCCAGCAAGCCTTGGGCTCATATGGGCTCCCTTCTCTCTCCTTCTCTTTTGTGCTTGCATGGAGGCAAACCAAGGCTTTCCTTTCCAAATTTAAACAAACCATAGTTCCCTGTGATTTCTGAACTTGGGGGAACTCTGGTTGGTTTGTTCAAAAGGTGGTTTCACAACAATGCAGGCTTTGTTACCATCGTTTGATTCTGACTTGCTCTCACTAACCATAGTTTAAACCATGGATTGGCAGCGTGGCACCCGTGGGCATACATGCACTTTCAGAAGGCTTCATGAGCACTTGCAGGGCCAGGGTTGGCTCATCCCGTGTTGCCACCTAAGGCAAAAGGGGAACGTGTCCCCCGCCCCCCTTTCTCCAAACTTGGCGAGGGAAGGAGTGTTCCACAAGGCAGCAAAAGTGGTGGGGCTTCCACCACCTGAGGGCGGGTGCGTCACCCCACCTTATTGGTGGGTCGGCTCTGCACAGGGTCCAGTCTCCTCATATTCCTCCTCCCTTCAAATTAAGCTTGAAATAAGCCTTCTATTGTAGCCAGCAGAAAGCTGTTTTCAAGCTTGACTTGGGTATAGGATTATGGAGTGGGTTTACAAACTGGGAGGAAAGAATCAACCTCCCTTTACTCCACTGTGATTCCCTCCTGTGACACAATTAGGCTTCCAAGAATCCCTCCATTGGCTGTAATAGGTTTCTTTCCAGCCCATTTTTTTGAGAGGGGGGAGGGAGTGATTTTGAGGGAGGATTAACCCTTTCTTCCCCAGCTGTGGCCTCCCTCCCAAATATGCTGCAGTTGGGCTTCCTTAGATGTCTTATTTCAAGCCTTTTTTTTTTTTAAGCAGGGGAGGGAGGCGGCTTCCTGGAGACTGCAGATGGGAAAGGAAGGTTAACTGTTGCCTCCCCAGCTGCACTCAGTCTTCAGGAAGATTCCCTCCCATCCCAAAATAATTAGGTTTGGGTGTGTGTGCATGTGGTTGCGATGTTTCTGAGATCATACCCATATGTGTGCATGGTTGCATTGTGCATATGCTGCCCCAAAGAGTTTTTCTGCTTTTCAAATGCACTCACAGGCCAAAAAGGCTCTGTGACCTAAGCAAACCATGCTTCTCCAAGTTCAGGCAGTGTGGAAAACTGTTAGTTCAAAAGTGGAAGAAGATGTTTCCAATCCTCTCCCCTCTGGTAACTGAAAAGAGAAGCGGAGTGGAGAGGGGGGAGCGTAAGAGTTTGAGGCTCTTGTTGTTGTTGTTTAGTCGTTTAGTCGTGTCCGACTCTTCGTGACCCCATGGACCAGAGCACGCCAGGCACTTCTGTTCTCCACTGCCTCCCGCAGTTTGATCAAACTCATGCTGGTAGCTTCAAGAACACCATCCAACCATCTCATCCTCTGTTGTCCCCTTCTCCTTGTGCCCTCCATCTTTCCCAACATCAGGGTCTTTTCCAGGGAGTCTTCTCTTCTCATGAGGTGGCCAAAGTATTGGAGCTTCAGCTTCACGATCTGTCCTTCCAGTGAGCACTCAGGGCTGATTTCCTTAAGAATGGATACGTTTGATCTTCTTGCAGTCCATGGGACTCTCAAGAGTCTCCTCCAGCACCATAATTCAAAAGCATCAATTCTTCAGCGATCAGCCTTCTTTATGGTCCAGCTCTCACTTCCATACATCACTACTGGGAAAACCATAGCTTTTACTATACGGACCTTTGTTGGCAAGGTGATGTCTCTACTTTTTAAGATGCTGTCTAGGTTTGTCATTGCTTTTCTCCCAAGAAGCAGGCGTCTTTTAATTTCGTGACTGCTGCCACCATCTGCAGTGATCATGGAGCCCAAGAAAGTAAAATCTCTTACTGCCTCCATTTCTTCCCCTTCTATTTGCCAGGAGGTGATAGGACCAGTGGCCATGATCTTCGGTTTTTTGATGTTGAGCTTCAGACCATATTTTGCACTCTCCTCTTTCACCCTCAATAAAAGGTTCTTTAATTCCTCCTCACTTTCTGCCATCAAGGTTGTGTCATCTGCATATCTGAGGTTGTTGATATTTCTTCCGGCAATCTTAATTCCGGCTTCGGATTCATCCAGCCCAGCCTTTCGCATGATGAATTCTGCATATAAGTTAAATAAGCAGGGAGACAATATACAGCCTTGTCGTACTCCTTTCCCAATTTTGAACCAATCAGTTGTTCCATATCCAGTTCTAACTGTAGCTTCTTGTCCCACATAGAGATTTCTCAGGAGACAGATGAGGTGATCAGGCACTCCCATTTCTTTAAGAACTTGCCATAGTTTGCTGTGGTCGACACTGTCAAAGGCTTTTGCATAGTCAATGAAGCAGAAGTAGATGTCTTTCTGGAACTGTCTAGCTTTCTCCATAATCCAGCGCATGTTTGCAATTTGGTCTCTGGTTCCTCTGCCTCTTCTAAATCCAGCTTGCACTTCTGGGAGTTCTCGGTCCACATACTGCTTGAGCCTTCCTTGTAGAATTTTAAGCATAACCTTGCTAGCATGTGAAATGAGTGCAATTGTGCGGTAATTGGAACATTCTTTGGCACTGCCTTT
Source organism: Podarcis pityusensis (assembly GCF_964106645.2). Taxonomy (NCBI): domain Eukaryota; kingdom Metazoa; phylum Chordata; class Lepidosauria; order Squamata; family Lacertidae; genus Podarcis; species Podarcis pityusensis. The sequence continues at coordinate 31,684,198 of NC_138035.1, read as the reverse complement.
CTTTGGGATTGGGATGTAGACTGATCTTCTCCAATCCTCTGGCCACTGCTGAGTTTTCCAAACTTGCTGGCATATTGAGTGTAGCACCTTAACAGCATCATCTTTTAAAATTTTAAATAGTTTAGCTGGAATACCATCACTTCCACTGGCCTTGTTATTTGCAGTGCTTTCTAAGGCCCATTTGACTTCACTCTCCAGGATGTCTGGCTCAAGGTCAGCAACCACACTACCTGGGGTGTACGAGACATCCATATCTTTCTGGTATAATTCATCTGTGTATTCTTGCCACCTCTTCTTGATGTCTTCTGCTTCTGTTAGGTTCTTACCACTTTTGTCCTTTATTATGGTAATCTTTGTATGAAATGTTCCTTTCATATTTCCGATTTTCTTGAACAGATCTCTGGTTCTTCCCATTCTGTTGTTTTCCTCTATTTCTTTGCATTGCTCGTTTAAGAAGGCCTTCTTGTCTCTCCTTGCTATTCTTTGGAAATCTGCATTCAATTTCCTGTATCTTTCACTATCTCCCTCGCATTTTGCTTGCCTTCTCTCCCCCGCTATTTGTAAGGCCTCGTTGGACAGCCACTTTGCTTTCTTGCATTTCTTTTTCATTGGGATGGTTTTAGTTGCTGCCTCCTGTATAATGTTGTGAGCCTCCACCCATAGTTCTTCAGGCACTCTGTCCAGCAAATCTAAATGCTTAAACCTGTCCCTCACTTCCACTGTGTATTCATAAGGGATTTGGTTTAGATTGTATCTTACCGGCCCAGTGGTTTTTCCTACTTTCTTCAGTTTAAGCTTGAATTTTGCTATAAGAAGCTGATGATCTGAGCCACAGTCAGCTCCCGGTCTTGTTTTTGTTGACTGTATAGAGCTTCTCCATCTTTGGCTGCAGAGAATATAATCAATCTGATTTTGATGTTGCCCATCTGGTGATGTCCATGTGTAGAGTCGTCTCTTGTGTTGTTGGAAAAGCGTGTTTGTGATGACCAGCTTGTTCTCTTGACAGAACTCTATTAGCCTTTGCCCTGCTTCGTTTTGATCTCCAAGGCCAAACTTGCCAGTTGTTCCTTTTATCTCTTGATTCCCTACTTTAGCATTCCAATCCCCTATAATGAGAAGAACATCCTTCTTTGGTGTCACTTTTATAAGGTCTTGTAAGTCTTCATAGAATTGGTCAATTTCACTTTCTTCAGCACCAGTAGTTGGTGCATAAACTTGGATTACTGTGATGTTAAAAGGTCTGCCTTGGATTCGTATCGAGATCATTCTATCATTTTTGAGATTGCATCCCAGTACAACTTTCGCCACTCTTTTGTTGACTATGAGGGCCACTCCATTTCTTTTACGGGTTTCTTGCCCACAGTAGTAGATATGATAGTCATCCGAACTGAATTCGCCCATTCCCGTCCATTTTAGTTCACTGATGCCCAGGATGTCAATATTTATTCTTGCCATCTCATTTTTGACCACATCCAACTTACCCAGGTTCATGGTTCTTATATTCCAGGTTCCTATGCAATATTTTTCTTTACAGCATTGGACTTTCCTTTCGCTTCCTTTCCTTTCCTTTCGTTTGAGGCTCACCAGGGCTCATTTATGTATCAGGAAACCCTGGTTTCCCATCATTTTGAATGGGGACAGAAGAATTTGTTGTAGAGGCTGATAGACTGGATTCACAGAAGTAAAGAGTGACTTATAAGCTTGGAGTTCACAAACATACAACAAGGAAGATATATAATTGTTCCAAATCTCTGTATCTATCTATATTTTCTTCATGCTAGAAGAAGAGGAGAAAAATTCTAAAAGATAAGAAAGTCAAAGCAGGAGACTAATGTAGTGGTATAAAACAGAAAGGAACACATCTTGCACAATAACAACTCAGCACTACTCTCTATTAGAACACTACTGTTCCCTAGTCATTTCACAAGGCTTCCACAGGACTGTTTAAAAGAAAGCTGATATCACTGTAAGATACATTTTATAAACTTTAGTCTCCTTTTTATTGCTCATTATACTGTATTTCCTGTCAATATTATACCTACTCTGCAGCAGTATTCACATTTGATAAAAAGAAGCTATTGAAGTTATGGTTGCATTAAAATTTAATGCTGCATGAATCTAAGCAAGGCTCCATGGAATAGAATTCCAGAACAGGCAGTACAAGTGTAACTTAGAACTATATAATTATGCAAGCAAGACTTCTTGGCAAGTGAGGCCCCAAATCAATTGCTGTTCAAAGGAAACTTAATTTATCAGCTCATTTGGAAATGGTTAGTTTCCTTATTGATGACACCATAATATAATTTACCTTCCATGTTTGTTAAAGCTAGTCATCATCACATTGGCTAATTAATTTTTCTTAGGCTGGTTCTGGTGTCCGGCTTCGTCATGAGTCAATGGTGGTCACTCCTCACTGCCCTCTGTGGGCAGCGAGGAGGTTCAGGCAGGGGAAAGCCAGGATTCATGAGGCAAAAATCCTGGCAATGTTCCCCAGTGGGGTCTGGGGAGCTCACTGCATCCCACTATGCCGCTCAAGCCTGTGTCTGCCAACTTGAAAGGCAGAGCTGGTGCGACCTGGGAATGTGTCCCTGCCATGGATGAGTCTCCGTCTCTGGCATGATTTGCGCTTGGTTCCTCCATAATTTGGACAATTGGTATTAATTAAGAGGCGCCGCGGACCAACATATGCTAAAGGGCTGCAATCAGCCAGCTGCCGAAAGTACTGGGCTTGGCTCTTTGAAGGTACTTGAATGGGTTTTTTGAAGCTTGAGAATCCTTACACAGCCGGGAAAGGAAGGGGGAGGACAAGGTGCTTTGTGCTTTCATATAGTTTTCAAATGGTCTCCTTTCTTCTTGTCCACCCCTGCAAAATGAAAGAGATGTGTGTAGCTACTGTTATGTTATTCTGTTTGTTACCTTGGAAAAGAGGGGGGAGGCTTTTGGTTTATGCTCAACAAGGAATTTATCAAGGTTTTACTATGCCCTCCCACCTCAACCGAGGTTGAATGGACTTTATTTAAAATTATTCCTGGACTGGACTAGGAGTGCTGTTGGTGCAGTGATAAAAGAATGAAAGGCTGCTGAACAGATCTGGCAAAGAGGTTGAAATTGAGAAAATATCTTGTTTTCAACTGTGTGCCAAGGAAGGATTACAGAGCGGAATTTTAGTGACGGGAGACTAGGTATGCACCCAGCGAGTTATTTATGGCCACAGCTTGTGCACTAGTCGGTAAACAGCGGAAGGAATGGAATGTGACCTTTTACCATCCAGATGAACACTGCAAAGAACTGAACAATGGATGATAATAATTAACCCTCCCAGCACACCAGGTCTATATGAAGGACTACACACGTGAAACGGATTACAGTGGTACCTCGGGTTACATACGCTTCAGGTTACAGACTCCACTAACCCAGAAATAGTACCTCAGGTTAAGAGCTTTGCTTCTGGATGAGAACAGAAATTGTGCTCCGGCGGCGCAGCAGCAGCAGGAGGCCCCATTAGCTAAAGTGGTGCTTCAGGTTAAGAACAGTTTCAGGTTAAGTATGGACCTTCGGAACGAATTAAGTACTTAACCCGAGGTACCACTGTACTCATTTATAAGATGTAACGGAGGTGCTGGAAGAATGTTTGACGGCAAGTGAAGGATGTCAACTGCGGCAATGTGAGGCAATGATGATGATCATATGTTCAGAACAGGAGCGGGAAACCTGATTTTAAGAAATTGTATTGAATTAATTTAATTTGGCTTGATTTGTAATAATTTGGAAAAGTAATAAAAGTAATTTGAAAAAATAACGAAACATGTTCTGTCACAATCATAGCAGAGTTGCACAGTCTGATATAAAATAATGGGTGTACCTTTTGGTAAAGGTTGGAACTTAATACATATGTGAAGGGGACTTATGTGTATGCTGTACGATGGTATAATAAAATATGTCAGCTTTGAAATGTTCCTCTAAGAGGAGTTAGTTAACACACATGTTTTTGGGTTCTATGGCTTTCAGCTTTTAACTTCCATTCACTTTCTCTTGTGAAATGCTGTCCTACTTCCTTGTGTCCAAATTAATCATCTTCAAACACGCCATGGAAGATAATATACTTGTATTTCATTTTGACTCAATAGCGACATCAGTATGTCAAATCAAAATTATACCTGCATCAAAAGTGATGCCAATCTCCTGTGCATTATTTTACACAACAAAAGTAGCAGGACTACTTTTAAAATGCAAGCTTCAATTTAAGTGAAAATACTTGAATTAAATACCTTTAAAAAACACACCACTGGCAACAGGTTGATTTAACTGCAAGCAAAAACAAAAACAAGCAATGCTTAGGATTGCTTTAAAAGCTGTGGTTTACACAGTGCTGAATACAGTTAGCTACACCTGTGGTTACAGTGTTTTCTGTACCAGTTTTAGCACTTCACTTGACACCTGCTTAGTTGTTTTTCTCTTGTAGAAAAGGTTGAGTTTGCTTCCAGCACTATGTTCATTAACCTTCCATGGTTTTAAAGCTTTCCTACCAATATTAAAAAGTATCTCAGATAAGGCCAGCCCCAAATAAAAATAAAAAGATAAATAAAATAAATAATAAAAAAATAAATCATCTCTAAATTTTAGCACTTGTGTGTGAGAGACCTCATCAGAAACCCAGCAAATATTGTAATACGACACGGTTTATGATTAAGATTGATGACTTTTAAAGCCAGAATTTTAATTCAACCACGTGATTACCAATGCATAGACAGCTGTATTCGAGCTGTCCTGATCCAGGAATGGCCATATCTGTCTTACCAACCAAAGCTGGTATGGATGAGCCTATGGCCAGTGGCGAAGCTGCATGCTCTGCTTCCGGGGGTGGAGAGCAGGAGGGGGCATGGATGGCACCCCCCCGGGAGTGTGACGCGCCACCCGGGGGCGTGGTATGCCACCCGCGAGGGTTTGGTACGCCAGCCCGCAGGGGCATGGCACGCGTTCTGGGGGTGTGATGCGCCACTTGTGGGGGCGTGGTGCCCGGTGCATGCGGGGGTGCGTGGCGTGTGTCTGGGGAGGGGGCGTTGCAATGGCACCCTACCGGAATAGTGGTGCCGGGGGCGGTCCGCTCCCTCCGCACTCCCGTTCCTCCACTAGCGCCTATGGCCATAATATAATTGGTCACGGATACCTTCAAGTAATGTAAATAAATTAAATTATTGACAGCCTTGGGATGTATAGTCTCCTCACATTTACTTCCAGCAGCCAAACTGCTGAGAGAATTGGAGGCAGCAAAATTAAGATCAAACTAGATGCAGATGGTATAATGATTAGCTGTCAAAACCCTGTGAAATCGTTGGGGGAACTGTCTGAGGTTATTCAGCAAATTGGTGCAGTATCTGGATATAAAATTAATAGAAACAAATTAGAATTAATTGGTCTGCACTTTGGTGGAATAGCCAAGCTGGATTTTTTTTTTTTAAGCTAAACATAGGTTAAAATGTTCTGAAAAGCAGTTAAGTGTCTCATAATATATTTATCAGAGGACCTGAAGTTATTGTTTGTGAATAATTGTGAACTGGTTATAAAGAATACATAAAGGAGGTTACAGATAATTGGAAACTATTCAAATGATCACGGTTTGGCATGATTGTCTCAATTAAAGTGTACCTAATTCCATAATGGTTATTTTTATTTAAAATAATTCTATTTATTTTTTTTAAAAATGTAATCTGTTTTTCAGTAGGTGATATATAATTATAAATGTTTTTATTTCAGAGGAGAGAAAATTACAACAAAAACATAAATGTCAATAATATATAAAACCATAAAAATCAAATCCTATATAAATACAAAAACTCGCTGAACCCCCCCAAGTTAAACCACTGGTTTAAAAACTGAGAAGCCTAGACCACACGAGTTAGGTAAAAGGCCTGGGTGATCAGAAAATCTCTTCGAAGCTGGGGGAGGGACGCAGTGGCGGAGCTTCATGCTCTGGCACCGGGGGGGGGGCAGAGAGCAGGCGGGGCGGGGCTGGCGCCTGCAGGGGCATGGCGCCCAGCGTGGGCAGTGGGGCAGCCGCAATGGCACCCCACCAGGATCGCGCTGCTGGAACAGGGCGGTGCGCTCCCCCCGCACTCCTCTTCCTATGCCAGTAGAGGGACGATGGTGGATCGATCGCCTGTCATTGGCTGCCTGCGATGTTAAATGCCACATAATATTTTTCTTAATGTAGCTTATAATTAACTGTTTCTGCTTGATTGCTTCATGTTTTTCTTGTGTGTCAGGACTTGATAATCTTTAGTGACGACGAGCCCTCAACTACTGATGTGCAACCAACATTTCCAACTAAGGTCCCTGTAGAGGAATTGGCAACAGATACAAAGATAACGGCCGGGAACTCCTGGAATGCGAGTAAGTAGAAAACAACAAGTAGAAGGCAAGTAGGTTAAAAGCAAAGGCAGAATTTGCATTCAATTGCACCTTCAGAAGGAAGTAGCAGCTGGGAGGAAAGGCAGCTTTCATCAGGAAGATGGTGTAGGAATGGAAAGGGATTAAAAAAACCAAAACCCTCCAATCCAGATTGGGGGGCCCTACAGTTGCTTCTTCTAAAGAAAGAGATGTGACCAGTTTACAATGTGTTATTTTTAAAATAATCTCAATTCTAGTCACAAAAATTCTTAAACCATTGTAGACTTCTTTCCAGGGCTGGCCCAATACATTCTGGCACCTGAGACAAACCACAAAATGGTGTCTTCACCCACTCCCACCAGCGAAGGAGGAGTGAGAGAAGATCTACATTGAGAACAAAGGGGGGAATCAAATCAACCTTACCCAATGGTTGAAGTGGGAATCAAAGGCTGGTGTGTGTGGGGCAGGGGGGTAGGCACCTAATCTGATTCATGCTAGGTGGATGCAGAGCCCAGGAGATCCCAGAGGGCGGCCCTCACTATTTCCTCTCTGGGGTAGAAGACCAGCAGCACCTCCTATTCACCAAAAGGCCACTGTAGAGGTGGCATGTGGGGGGCTACCAAGCTGGTGGCAGATTTGGGCTCCAAGCATGGGCGTGGCCGGGGGGGCAGCTGCACCCCCCGATCACGTAAAACAATAGAAATACTTAACTAACCAATCATGTCAGTTCTGCCACCCCAACAAAAGCCCCCCCCCCCAAAGTCTTGACCCCACTAACAAAAACCCTGGCTACACCCATGGCTTCAAGGAGCACATTGCCACAATGATGGCAGCAGCAACTGCATTCTTGGGAGCTGAGTTCTGCTGCCCCTGTGGATTCTGCTGCCTGAGGCTGTCACATCCCTTTGCCTCAAGGCCCAGTACTAGAACGTCAGATGAACTAAGTACATGGGTTGGCGGCTGGTTCATGACTGGCAAACTAAAGTATTTTACAGAACATAAATTAACAATAGAATTTACTGCCATGACATGTTGTGGCTAACACAGTTTAGTGCATTCTCTATAACCTCACAAACCGTTGCCATAGAGACAAACAATGTCATACAAGAACACAGAAAGGGTCTCAGGTGGTAGATATTATTGATAGAAAAGTAAGCAGTGGGAGCTGGTGGACTCAAGAAACCAGGATTCTATTTTCATGCTGGGCCTTGTCTCCTTGGTGGGGTGCGACTGTGCTGTGGAAGATCTCACAGATTAGAAGCTGAAATGATTTTCATTATTGTGTTCCATAACATACCTATTTCTGCTTTTAAAACTATGTAGGTGGGAGAATGCGCGCGCACACACACACACACACACACACACAGTGTGAAAGTATCCTACAGTAACACTGAAGTGTCTTAAGTGCTTCTTTTTCTGTATTTTGCCAGAAAATAATAATCCCTTGCCATGTTGTAGACTGAAATAAAGTTGGGATATTTGGAAAAACAGAGCCACTCAAAATTAAGTTAATTTCAATTTAAGAATTAATTATTAAAATAATAATAATAATAGTGAAATACAGTGGTACCTTGGTTTGCTACCGTTTTGGATTACTACCGTTTTGGATTACAACCACGTCAAACCTGGAAGTGCGTGTCCCATTTTTTGGGATCACAACCCATTTTTTTTTATTACACCCCCCCCTTTTTTTTTGAGGCCCCATTGGCGAAAGTGCGCCTTGGGTTACAACCTGTTTTGGTTTACAACCAAAGGTACCACTGTATTCCATTTTCATCAAAGCTAACTTAGGGGTTGGGATTCACTTTGAAGAATAGACTTCCTAAAGACAAATTTCAGCATAACCCCTAATGATAACAAATTGAACATGGGTTACATCCAAATCTGTCAAATCTCAATTAATTTGTTTTGCTGAGAACGTACTCTTGCCTTCTCTTAATGCTAGTGGTACAGTTTTATGTTATTAAAATGCCTTGGATTTAATCTAAAGTACTTCCCTGGCTTTTCATTCCTTACATGGCTTCTTTCCACAAATAATGTGCACAAGTCAGATAATACTAATAGTTTATGACATTTGATTTTTCCAAAGAGGGTCATCAGCTTTCTCTCTAGAGACTTTCAGATTCATTATGTTTCAAACTGTGAAAACATCCTTGATTTTGTCAGCAGGAATACCGGTATCTTTTTGAAAGGTTAAGTAGACTGACAAAGATAGTAGAACAGAGGGATAAAGAGTAGAGTAAGTGCAGACTGTAGTAAGCACAAACCACAATCCACCTGTTGATTTTTTTAAACCATGAAATGAACAATATTTTGTTCTCATGTCAGTCTGAAGTCCTTGCCACTAGTAATTTCTGAGAAGTTGCATATTTATTGTAAGAGTACAAATAGGGTGAGGTGGATGGGAATTGTAGTCTAACAACATCTGGGGAGTTAAGGTTGAGTAATTTGTTTTATTTTTAGAAATAAAAGACTCAGACTGCATGGTTCACACAAGCCCAATTTTGTGTTTCTATACAAATAATTTAGAAACATTTCCTACTTTGGAATATAAGTTTTATTGTCTGTGTTTTCTTACTGCTGTATGGAAAAGCACATGAATTTTACCTCTGAAGAATTTGTAAGTAAAACATGTGGTTTCTCTTTTTATGCTAAGGGAAGAGGAAAACTTGGCAGCAACTTAGAAGGGAATGAGGTCAAACCTATATTTCCACATTTTACTTTGCTGCATATTTTGTGATTTTAAATCTTTGCTAGGGTTCTCTCACCAAAGAGTACTTGCCACATAGGGAAATAGGGATGCGCATAATTCTATAAACTAATCAACAGCTAATCTGTGCAGGAAAGTGGGATGGATTAGGACAGCAGAGAATTCCAGCAAGTTACACAGACACAGTAATTCTTGACTCGTTCTCCTTTTCTCCCCCACTCAGAAAATTAGCTTTTCATTTTGCACACATGAAATTAGGATAGTGTCTTTACTTTCACCTGGGAGTCTTCAGGAAAGTCAGAGGAGCTGATGAGTGCGGATTTCAGTACCGAACACTGAGAAACTCCCCGCTGCTTGTCATGTTGAGGCAGAATGCCTCAGTGAAGACTGAATATGAGGCTTTCACTGAAAGGTATAGAAGCCAACTCCTAGGGCCCCATAAAATATATGAGGGGGCCAGGCTCCCCCCAAAGTTGATGGGCATTGCTATTCAAATAGTGTGCATGCATTTTCCTCCTTATCTCAGAGTCAGGAATCTGGTGGGGAATGACCAGGTTTCCTTTTGACGCAAGTCTTTTACTGGCTCCCTTGTTTGCCTCCCAGATGAAACGCTTGGCTTGAAGCATTCTCCTGAACTTGATGTTTGGGTGGGAGGTCAGGTTTATGGATCTTTAATGTCAGGCACTTCCAGCTCTTGGTCCTCCCCTCCCTGCTGTGCTTGCATATAGCCTAGTTCCTTATCACTCTTGATCATTCATTTGCCTTACTGAAATTTGTACAGTATAATAGGCAATTGAATAAAATTGGTATGGAGATTCCTAGGAAGAAAACTACTTCTAGATGATTAGCATTTAAATAGGACACATAGCCATTAAGGGCTGTATTATAGTCACTAAATCAGCATTCAGCTTGAGCAAGACAAATTTGAATACAATATTATTATAGCTCATAATTACAGATATTTAAGTGCAGTAACATAGATTAGCTACATGAAACCAGGCTTGAAATAACAAGGTTTCATCAGGTCATATTCAAGTCATAGTATAGTTTTATGGCTGATATTTGAAAGAGGGATGGACATTTCCATATTTGAATTCCCTATTTCAAATAAGGAAATGTCCATCCCTCTTTCAAAAATTTGAAATAGGGATGGACATTTCTTTTTTTTTTTATAAATATTTATTAGGATTTTACAATAAACATAGGTTTAAAAAATTAAGAAAATTAAACCGAAGATTACACATAAACAGAAAAAGAAAAGAGATAACAAGAATAATACCAGAAAAACAAGGACCTAAAAAATAAAAAGGAAAATACAAAATACAAAAAACAAATGGCTAAAAAAGAAAAAGAGAGAAGAAAAAAAAATTTAAAAGAGAAAAAATCCATTTTTCAATATCTTTAGGCTCATTTACTTATTTCCTTGACCTCCTCACACCTCCCCTTTTTGTATTCCCGTTTACAAAATCCTTTCAGCAAATCCTTACCCTCTTTCATTTATCTTTACTCTATATCTTAACCTATTATAACTATATATTTTCATCCATATAACAATCTATATTTGCATATTCTTATTAACCTTATTACCAAAACCACTTATTTCCATTCCAACATCATTTTAACATTCATTAATTTTACAGTATTTCTGCAAATAGTCTTTAAATTTCTTCCAATCTTCTTCCACCGACTCTTCTCCCTGGTCTCGGATTCTGCCAGTCATTTCCACCAATTCCATATAGTCCATTACCTTCATCTGCCACTCTTCCAGGGTGGGTAAATCTTGTGTCTTCCAATACTTTGCAATAAGTATTCTTGCTGCTGTTGTTGCATACATAAAGAAAGTTCTATCCTTCTTTGGCACCAATTGGCCGACTATGCCCAGGAGAAAGGCCTCTGGTTTCTTCAAGAAAGTGTATTTAAATACCTTTTTTAATTCATTATAAATCATCTCCCAGAAAGCCTTAATCCTTGGGCACGTCCACCAAAGGTGAAAGAATGTACCTTCAGTTTCTTTACATTTCCAACATTTATTGTCGGGCAAGTGATAGATTTTTGCAAGCTTGACTGGGGTCATGTGCCACCTGTATATCATTTTCATAATATTCTCTCTTAAAGCATTATATGCCGTAAATTTTATACCTGTGGTCCACAACTGTTCCCAGTCAGCAAACATAATGTTATGTCCAACGTCCTGTGCCCATTTAATCATAGCAGATTTAACCGTCTTGTCCTGAGTGTTCCATTTTAACAGCAAGTTATACAGTCTTGAAAGTATCTTTGTTTTAGGATCTAACAGTTCTGTTTCCAACTTTGATTTTTCCACCTGGAAGCCAATTTTTTTATCTAAATTATAAGCCTCTCTTATTTGATAATAATGAAGCCAGTCTCGCACTTTATCTTTTAGTTTCTCAAAACTCTGCAATTTCAATTTGTCTCCTTCTTGCTCCAAGATTTCCCCATATTTCGGCCACTTGGCCTCCATATTGAGCTTTTTCAGGGCCTTTGCCTCCATCGGTGACAACCACCTTGGGGTTTTGTTTTCAAGTAAGTCTTTATATCTTGTCCAGACATTAAACAATGCTTTTCTGACAATATGGTTTTTAAATGCTTTATGTGCTTTAACCTTGTCGTACCATAAGTATGCATGCCACCCAAAAACATTATTGAAACCTTCTAGATCCAAAATGTCTGTGTTCTCAAGAAGCAGCCAATCTTTCAACCAGCAGAATGCTGCTGATTCATAATAAAGTTTAAAGTCTGGCAGGGCAAATCCCCCTCGTTCCTTTGCATCAGTTAATATTTTAAGTTTTATTCTGGGCTTCTTGCCCTGCCAGACAAATCTAGAAATATCTCTCTGCCACCTCTTGAAACAATCCATTTTGTCCAGAATTTGTAGTGATTGAAACAAAAACAGCATTCTTGGCAATACATTCATCTTTATAGCAGCAATTCGACCCAACAAGGAAAGCTTCAAATTTGACCATATTTCTAAATCCTTTTTCACTTCCGACCAACATTTTTCATAATTGTCTTTAAATAAGTCCCCATTTTTAGCTGTCTTATTAATCCCCAAGTATTTCACCTTCTTAACCACTGTTAAAACTGTCTCATTCTGAAACCTCTCTTTCTCAATCGGTGTTAAGTTCTTCTCAAGGACTTTAGTTTTTAACTTGTTCAACTTAAATCCTGCCACATAACCAAATTCTTGGATCAGTTCTAATACTCTTTTAGTACTAGATTCTGGCTCCTGTAAAGTCAGTACTAAATCATCTGCAAAAGCTTTCAATTTGTATTGTTTAGCTCCGACCTTTATACCCTTGATCAGATGGTCCCTTCTAATCATATTTAACAAGACCTCCAGGACCGAAATAAAAAGCAATGAGGAAATTGAGCAACCTTGTCGTGTCCCTTTCTCTATCTTGAATTCCTCTGTCACCACATTGTTAACTATTAGTTTAGCCTTTTGTTCTGAATAAATTGCACTTATACCATTTTCAAACCCTTGACCGACCCCCATCCCCTGAAGATTTTTCTTCATAAAGCTCCAAGAAATATTATCAAAGGCTTTCTCGGCATCTACAAAAATTAAAACTGCTTTGGTGTTAATGTCCACTTGCAACTTTTCCAAAATGTTAATTATATTCCTCGTGTTATCAGACAAATGTCTGCCTGGGAGAAAGCCAGCTTGGTCCTTGTGTATCTCTTCCACTAATACTTTTTTTAGCCTTTTGGCCAAAATGTCAGCAAATATTTTGTAATCCACATTTAACAGGGATATGGGTCGGTAGTTCTTAAGTTCTGTCTTTTCAGACTCAGTTTTCGGTATAAGTGTGATATATGCTTCTTTCCACGACTCTGGTGCTCCCCCCCCCCCCAAATTTCATTGCAAACCTCCTTTAGTGGTTGAATTATCCAATCCTTCAAAGTTCTATAGTATTTTGAGGTTAAACCGTCCGGCCCTGGAGATTTTCCCAACTGCATGTTCTGAATGGCACCTTCTACCTCCTGTTCTGTAATTTTATAGTTCAGCATTATCTTATTTTCTTGAGAGATTTTTTGTAATCCATTTGTTTTCAAAAATTGGTCTATATCAAACTCTTTCTGAGGCCCTTGTGTATATAACTGTTTAAAATACCTCTGGAAACATTTTCTAATTTCCACTGGATTCTGGATGTTCTTTCCATCCACTTCCAAATTAGCAATGGTATTAAGCTTTTGTCTTTTTTTCATCTGCCAAGCTAGCAGTTTCCCACATTTATTAGCCGATTCAAAAGTCCTTTGTCTCATTTGTTTAATTTTCCATTCGATTTCCTGATTCATCATCTTCATATATTGCACTTGATGTAACTTTATTTCTCTCAGAATCCCTTGTGAATTTGGCTTCACTCTCAGTTTCTTCTCGCCCTCTTTTATTTTTTCCAATTTTTTTTCTTTTTTCTCATTTTGAGCTCTCTTCTTTAATGAATTCTGTTGAATCAGAAACCCCCTCATAACTGCTTTACTTGTGTCCCAGATTACTCTTTTTTCCACGGTAGTATTCAAATTTATCTCAAAATAGTCTCTCAGAGTTTTTTGGGCCTTCTTAATAACCTCTTGATCTCTAAACAAGGTGTCATTATCCTCCATCTGAAGGAACCGGTTGGTGTTAATTTCATCTCCATTTTTACGGCATTTTGGTCGGAGCACGTCTTAGGGCAGATCTCTACTTTTTGAGTCTTAGGTGCCAGTCCTCTAATTATCCAGTTTTGATCAATTCTTGTCCACGTCTTTTTGGCTTCAGAAAAGAAGGTTCCCTCTCTACCCAAGGGATTCCTAGTTCTCCAAATGTCAATCAAATCCATATTGTCAGTCAGTTCAAAAAAAGTTTTTGGTAGTCTACCATCTTTAGTAACTACCTGTCTCTGCGACTTATCCATGTTTGTGGATACCACTCCATTCATATCTCCCATCAAAATAATGTTGTAGTCCATATAGTCCAGCAAAATCTCATGCAACTTCTTATAAAATTCAGATTTCCCCTCATTCGGTGCATATACTCCTACTATCAGAAATTTTTCTCCTTGTGTTTGAATTTCAATTGCTACAAATCTTCCTTGGTCATCTTTAAAAACAAATTTCGGTGATAGGCTCTCTTTTGCATAAATAACTACTCCTCGCTTTTTAACCTTGTCCGATGAAATAAACTCTTGGCCCAGTCTCTTATTAATCAATGTTTTCCTGTGTAGCCTTATCACATGTGTTTCCTGTAAGCAAATCAAGTCCAGTTGTTCCTTTTTCAATAAATAAGACTTTCTTCCTTTTCTCCGGGGAATTGAGTCCGTGAATATTCCAGCTTAATAGTTGCAGAGACATGGTGTATTTAATTTATTTTTCCTCCAACCGCTCCCAATAAATCCTCTTGTTCTGACGGTGGTATCACTTTCTCTAACTTGTCCAATCCCGAAGGTGGTGATACTTTGTCTAATGTTCCTGGTCTTAGGGCTCTTGGCTCTTCTTCCACTCCTTTTTGCAGGTCTTCTTCGTGATCTCTCAGAAATTTTTCTTTATCCTCCACTGATCTTATTTTAAACTTTTTACCTTTAAAGGTAAAAGAAAGGCCTTGGGGGAATTCCCACCTAAAGATGATTCTATTACCTTTCAACAGGGCCACCAAATCTCCGTAGTTAGACCTAAGGTCCAAAAGATGTTTCGGAATATCCTTAAATATCTCCACTCTTGATTCATGTATTTTTAAAGTATTCTGGTAGTGCAGACTCAATATTTTATCTCTCTCCTCTTTTGATCGAAGGGTGATCAAACAGTCTCTCACCCTGTTCTTTCTCCCTCCTCTTCCAAGTCTGAAAGCATTTACTATCTTAAAGTCTTGCTTATCATCCAGTTTCCAAAAGTCTGCAAATTCCTGTGTTAGAAAATCACTTAGGCTGTCTTTCTCAAGTTCAGGTACCGCCCTAATCCTCAGATTGGTCTGCTTTTCCTTCAATTCAATCATAGACAAAAGTGACTGATGGGCCCCAAGCTGTGACTGGTGGTCTCCAAGCTGTTTACATATCGGTATTATCTTTTCCTCTGCAGCCACTGCTTTTTCTTTTGCTTCCTCAGCTGTCTTTTGATTTAATGCAGATTCTTGCAGCAATTTTTCAATAGATTCTGTATTTGAGTTTACCTTCTGCCCCAAATTGTTAATGCTTATAGTGTTCTGGTCAATTTTATTTGTCGCTTCAGTAACTTGTTTACTTAATTTATCTAAAGTTTCATAAATTTTACTTAAAACTGAAGTAAATCCTTCTTCCGATGTCATACCTTTTACCCCCGCTTGTGCCGGGTCTTCCCCTTGTGGTACAGGAGGGCCAGATGCAGATGCTCTGCGCTGTTGCAATGCTGCGCTGGTCTGTTGGAGTCTAACCTTGCCCGATCTTGTTGTCTTTTCCTCCATAACACTTTGTCTGCGAGTCAAGGTCACTCCCACGATCAGGCTTGTTTTGCAGTGGAAAATTCCCTGGCTGGTTAGAAATGGAAAATTCCCCAACCAATTGTAACAATTTCAGTGAGCCTCTAGGGGGACACAGTAACAGTCAGTAATAATAACAGTCAGTATCTTCCCAACTCTTCAAAAGTCCCCCTACAGCAAAGTTAATAACAGTTTCAAATCCAAAGTATCTCACATGCAGAGTTGGCTGTCAAAGAATTACAGTGTCCATAAATAGTGCGGCTCTCAAAACGACAGTTCTATTAGTCTTAGCAATCCGTTCCCAAGGATTGAGTGGTGGTCTTATATCCCCTTTTTGTCCTTCTTTTCCTTCTCCTTTTTATTTTTTAACAGGCAGAAAATACTTTCCCTTCTTTCCTCCCCTGTCAATTCAGGGAGGGAGTTCTTTTTATTTGACGTTTTGGTTTGAATCTTTTAGCGCACCTCTCCCGGTCTTAGCTTAAACAGTCTTTGCTTTGATCTATATACAAAACGGAAGGTGGACTTCCTGTTTGCACCTTGCCGCTTCGGTACCAAATTAAACCTTCTTTTTCCTTTAGCATCCAATCTTAAAGCTTGACCTACTCAAGGGTTGTTGTTTAATAGCCGAATTGTCACAGGAAAAGAGGTCAGTGCTCTCCGGCAACAGCTGCGCGGCTTCACTCCACGGAAGTAGCGATCGACTCTCAGCACCGTGTCAAACCCGTTTCGCTCCGGAGCCCCTCGCAGGGTTCCCTTGCAAATTGGGGGAGCGCTGAAGGTGCCCGCCGAGTCCCACGGTCACACGCTTCACCCGCCTGTGGTTTTTGAGGGGGTCCCCGCTTCGCCGTAGCGGCAAGACCCGATTTCCGAGGAGCTATTCCCTCAATACTAGAGGGAATCCGCCATTGCCGATGGCACCGCCTCCGGAAGTCCTGAAATAGGGATGGACATTTCCAGAGGGTGATGCTTGGGGAGTGTTCTTTGGCCCCGTGGAGCCTTCAGTGTGGGATTCCTTAGGGTTCAGTTGTATCCCCTATGCTATTTAACATCTACATGAAACCACTGAGTCAGATTATCCAGAGGTTTGGAGTACTGGTATGTTGTCAGCAATATGCTGATGACACACAGCTCTACTTCTCCTTTACATCTGCAGGTGTGGCAGTGTATGTGCTGTTATGTATTTTGTGGGTTTTTTAAAAAAACTTTTGATATTTTAATGTTGTGAACTGTTGAGATCTATGGATGAAGGGTGTTATACAAATTTAATAAATAATAATAAAGAAAAATTAATAGCACACTATCTAGACATTATACTCCCCCCCCCCCTTACATTCCCTCTATATATTTAATGTACTTGCCCTATTAGGAGTTTTAACAGTACTGGATACCCTACTGTTTTATTGATGTTTTATCTGGATTTTATCTGCTGGTCTTACAGCTTTTATCTGCTGCTTGTATGATCTTTTATACTGTAGTTTTCTGTTGTTATATTTCTGCTTTTTAGCTGTATTCACCTTGAAGCCACTTGGCAATCATGTAAGATATAATATACTAATGAAACTATATAAAGGTAAAGGTAAAGGTACCCCTGCCCGTACGGGCCAGTCTTGACAGACTCTAGGGTTGTGTGCTCATCTCACTCTAGAGGCCAGGAGCCAGCGCTGTCCACAGACACTTCTGGGTCACGTGGCCAGCGTGACGAAGCTGCTCTGGCGAACCGGCACCAGAGCAGCACACGGAAACGCCGTTTACCTTCCCGCTATAAAGCGGTACCTATTTATCTACTTGCACTTAAGGGTGCTTTCGAACTGCTAGGTGGGCAGGAGCTGGGACCGAACGACGGGAGCTCACCCCACTGCGGGGATTCGAACCGCCGACCATGCGATCGGCAAGTCCTAGGCGCTGAGGTTTTACCCACAGCGCCACCCGCGTCCCGTACAATGAAACTATATACTTCCATTCAAAAAATAATGTTATTTTTTGTGACATAACTTTTGTTACCTTGCAGGTACTTATTTGAATCCCTCAGAAAGAAATCCTTTAACTTTTCCAAAATGGGATTCAGGCAGGAAATCAAAGAGTTCTATTATTTCCAAAGCTATGCTTAAATCTCCTCCGAAGACACAGTCCAGTGTATACAGCCACAAAGTTGCAGAAACTTTGCTTGATCTTTGGTCATTGGGCCCAGAAGAGTTTATCACTACCAACAGACAGAACACCAAACCAGATTTTGTTTGCTGTCAGACTGAAGCCTCTGTTGAAACCCTCTATCAATCTCCAACTTTTCAAACATTTGATTCTTTGGGAAACAGCATAATGAAAACCACAACCCCAGCTTCTTCTCAGCAACCTAGTGAATCTAGCCTGAAAAATTTCTGCTTCTTGAGGGCAAGCACAGTACAGCCAGCCAGCTTAGGCAGCCAACCAACCCCAAGGCCAGGTGAGCTTGTGGCTTCCATGTCCATCATAGAAACATGCCTGTTGCTTCACCATCCAAATTCTTTCTCTATAGCTTTTGCAAAACTGTAATACTTTTGTGAATAATACCCAGGGGGTTGGGTTCCATTGATTCTAGATGTTAAGACACTGTTAGTGAACGTCTATGATGCTAGTACAGTGGTGCCTCGCGAGACGAAAAGAATCCGTTCCGCGAGTCTCTTCGTCTTGCGGTTTTTTCGTCTTGCGAAGCAAGCCCATTAGCGGTTTAGCGGATTAGCGCTATTAGTGGCTTAGCGGGCTTAGCGGATCAGCTGATAAGCAGCTTAGCGGATCAGCTGATAAGCGGCTTAGTGGCTTAACGGATCAGCTGTTAAGCGGCTTAGCGGATCAGCTGATAAGCGGCTTAGCGGCTTGGGAAAAAGGGGGGGGGAGGAAAAAAACCCCGCAGGAACTCGCAAGACATTTTCGTCTTGCAAAGCAAGCCCATAGGAAATTTGTTTTGCGAAGCATCTCCAAAACGGAAAACCCTTTCGTCTAGCGGGTTTTCCGTCTTGCGAGGCATTCGTCTTGTGGGGCACCACTGTAATTGCTTTTATAGCATTCTCTTTACACAGCAGATAAAACTCTTATTATATTTAAAAGGGACATCAAGTGGACATTATTTTGAAGTGGTCATGGCTGCATACATATTACTGTCTAATCCAGGCCCAGTGTGCTACCCCGAAGGCCAGCCTAATATATTTTGGCACCTGAGGTGCACCACAAAATTGCACTCTCCCACTCCCCCCCCCCCCCCAGGAAGAAGGGATGAGTGAAGATTTACATTGAGAACAACAGGGGGATAAAAATCTAGATTGGGAGCAAGAGGAGGTGGGGAATCAAACCAACCTTACCTGATGGTTGAAGTGGGAATCAAAGGCTGTCACAATACAAGGGGGAAGGGGCTCACTGTGAATCACGCCAGGTGGGTGCAGAGCTCAGGAAACCCCAGAAGGCAGACCCCACCATTTCCTCCCTAGGGCTAGGAGGAGACCAGCAAGTCCTCCTGTTTGCCAAGAGGCCACTGTAGAGGTGAGTGCTCTGGTCTCCAAGGATTGCACCGCAGGATTCCACTTCTTGGAGGTGAGATCTGCTGCCCCTGTGGATCCTGCCTCACTTTGCCTCGTGGGTAAGCCAACCCTGACTATCACCAGTGGTGTCTGAAGCTGAATACACATGCTATTAGCAACAATCTATATGTAGGCTTTAGTTTCTTGAGAAATTCGGCTGTTTGATGCCTTGGGTTGAGTACAACAGCACCCCCTCTTTGCTGTGTACAGCATTGTAAAAATGAGACTTGAAATGCAGTGGAGAAAATGACCTTGCTGCATTTTAAGCTGCTAATGTGTACAAAGCCTTAGTGGCACCTTTCTGAAGCTTCATAGTAAATATTAAATAACAGAAGCCAAGGTGAAACTTAATGAGTTTAGTGCTGTTGTAAGAACTTGTATAACTAGTCCATTCCTGCATACTGAATTCAAACAGGCCAAGGATAGCTTGCTTGCAAGATGATGGACAAATTTTGGGCCAAGCCAGACAATGCATGAAATGTGCATATGCATTTAACATGTCTTGTTTTTTACTTTGAAAACAGCAGGTGCAGGGTACCCTATCAAGAATGGGGATGCAGCAAAGGGGGAACAGGACAACATTTTCCACTTGCACTGCAATTTGAGTGAAAATCACCCCCTAAGACTACCATATTGTCTGATTTGGCCCAATAACTTTCACAGTGATCATGATATGGGGGAAGGGTTTAATATCCCTCCCTCTCTATGGGGTCATGATTTCTCCCTTCCGTTATTTTTATATAAAAACGAGGCATGTTAACTGCATGCACAATCATGCCCAAACTATTATTTATTTGAAACTAGTGGTCATCTTTTGCAATACCATATCAATTTCCCCAGTCTTTTAACATTCTGACCTTTATACCATACAATTTTAAAAATTGTGACACGTGAACAGATTGTATCCATTTATTTTCTTTGCACGTGAGTAAAATTCTATACAGAAAATGCTACGTGTCAGTAATAGTCTGTTCAGATATTTGACAGTTACTGAATATCCCAAAATGAAGAGTCAGAACTAAGGAATTAAAGTTTTCCAGCATTTCCCCGCAACCCTCACTCACTGAAACATTTGGGGGTTCCAGGTGTCAAGCCATGAAAAAAGCTGAACTGTTATGCACAAAGCATTTTATGTTCATGGGGAGAGCTGGCTCTACCGTTGGGAAGACGGGGGGGGGGGTGCGCCATAGGTGGCAATTTTGGGGGTGGATGAGTAGCAGAGGCAAGGTATTGGATGACAGAATTGTGTGTGCCACATGACCTGCTCTGTTGCCCTCAGATACAGTGGAGTACACTGTCCCATCATCACCAGTGGCTGCATACACACCATACATTTCAAGTACTCCCCATGAATCCTGGGAATTGTAGTTCACCTCTCATAGAGCTACAATTCCTGACATTCTGACAAAGTACAGTTTTCAGGATTCTTGGGGTGGGTGGAGGGAATGTGCTTTTAAAGTACAGTGTATGCAGTCAGTGTTGAAGCAAGTTTCACCTGCTACCCCTCTTAGCTTCTTTATATGGAACAGGAAGGGGAGGCATTTTGTCCTTCACCTCAGGCAGCAATTTGTATTGGACCAGCCCTGTTCATGAGTCTTGAAAATAAAACACAAAATTACTTCTTTAGTGTGAGGGAAAGGAGATTAAAGGGATATGAGGAGGAAAGGAATGCTGAGGTTATGGGGAGAAATGAAAAGGGATTGGGGAGAGAGAGGGGCAGGGGAACACATGAGGCGGCCAGAGCATACCCAATGCCGTTGCAACGGACCTCTCTACAAACTTCACTGCATTACTGAATCTAGTCTTTCTCTTGCAAATGATCTGGCTTCCCACATCAGTCACATGGAACACCTCTTGTGTCAGTTGCCATAAGTTCCACACTATTGAGCAGACCCTCGCACTGGACACAGTACAAATGCAGTCTGGCTATGTGGAGTGTTGCCATTCAGGAGCTGTAATATTGCCTGAGGCGAAAGAATAAATGCCCTTCTCTCATTCCATGTATTGATTAGACAGGGATAAAAGGCCTGATCACTTTAAGGCATATCCATTGCCAGCATTCTGCTGTTTCAGGGGAAGTTCCTAAGACCTGTTCCTTGAACTTACATATCCAATAATGTAAACGGACAACCCCTATCTGGATGAACAGCTGATCCAGGTAATAAATAAATAAATCTCACTATCTTAAGCTCCAGATTCCATTGTGTATTGAAAGCCATGTTTTGCTTTCAGTTTGATTGTTGTTTCTTTAAACATGGAACATTGTAAGTTAGATACTTCCATTTATTTTCAGTAAGATGCTAGCACGGTCCAGGGGGTCTTAAAAATGAATATCTACTTTTGGCAAATAATGTATAACATTATGTACTTTTCTTTCATGTACATTTCAGACTCTGCCGGCTCAATGGGAACAACATCCTCCTTTTCCACTTTCTCAATGTCATCCCCTGAGTCAGCCGTTCCAAACAACACCCCACAGCCTCATTGTTTTCCTTCCCGTGGACCTTCTTATTTGCTCACACCACCACCTGGACTGCCTTCTCTTTTCTTTAACGATCTCAAAGAAAGGATTGCAAATTCCCTTTCTCCCTGCCAAGTGCCTGATGTATTTGAAAATGCTAACATCCTAAGTCTTCTTCCAGATAATTCAAAATGTCCGGTCAAAAACATTGATAGTTGTAGGCGTAGAACTTGCCGCGCTTATTCTGAGAGTTGGGAAGACAATGTGGTGCATGATACACACCCTGTGGCTGCCGCAATTGAGTCTCCTGCTGCTGATCTGCCCGGTACACACTTCCTTTGCACGAACACTGAACAAAAAGCCATGACCCTTTTGGAAGAGATTAAAAACGCCGTTTGTGGACTTAGAGGGGACTTCTGCAGTATGGCAAAGGAGCTGCATACTATCAGTAGTGAGTTGACAAATATGGTGGCTTCCATGCAAAATATGAGCAAAATCTTGGCAGCTCCCCCAGACTGCTGAAGCTGACCCTGGCACTCACAATGGCAACTTAATTAAGGAACCTTGGATCTGTTATGTATCTTGCCTTACTCATCAGCTTTACATAATTCGCTAGATCTCATAGTTTAGAGCTGAAGTAATGTTTTAATTTAAAGAGATGTTTTTATATATGTGCACACACAAATGTGTACCTGTTATTCTTGTTATGAAAAATAAATTGTTGTTTAAGTCTTTGTATTTTAAATGTGGTTAATATTTTCATTATTTGAAATTGCAGCTTGATTTATTGAATATTTGAAACCAGCGCATCTGAGTTAAGCACTAAAAACAAAGCATTAGCCCCAGAAATAAAGAGCAGTTAGGTAACTATCTGAAAATGCTGACCATATTTCCTCAGTGCCTCTGCATACCTAAAATTCCATGCCACCCATGAAACAACCTGAAAATGGAGGTCACCAATATTTGCAATAAGTACTCAATAGATCAGTGCACACAGGACCCCTTTGGGCCAAACACAAGTTCATTAAAACTACCTGGCGGCTCTTAAGGCCACAGGACAGTTCCTGCAATGGGAAACAGTAATGGAAATGCCAATAAGAAAGCCAAACCATCTGATTACAATGAATAGTGTATATACCATCTGATAAATACCTCATGGGACAATAAGAGACTAGTGACATTTTCCCAGAAGAGATCATGTGGTGTCATAAAGTGAACATGATACTGTTGTGAGGGGTTTGTGGTGGGGTGGTAGGCACTAATGTTTGAGTCCCTTCCAATTCCTGGATCCAGCAGTGATTCACATTGCTGGAACAACCAGGCAAGTTTCTTGATAATGGCCTCTTAAGTATGGACCATTAAGGTAACAAAGGAAGTGGCTTTGTGCTTGTTAGTTAGAAAGACAAAGGCCAGAGTTAGAAATTGTGTATGTGTGTGAGCTAGGAATGAGAAGTTCCAGAGCAACAGATGGAGCAGCTTGAACAAATGATCCAGCAGCAACTCCATCAAAAGAAGCAGCCAGCAACTGGCTGATTTCTCCTGGAGTCCAAGGCTGTGCCTATGGGAGAAGCAAGACACACTTGAGGTGTTAATGCTGTGAGCACCTCCATCATAGGCTCAGGTTGTATATATGTGTAAATAAACCATGCATCCTAAAGACACCACTCAGAGATTGGGATGGTGTGCAACAATGCCTTTGACCCTTCAGATGTCGCTGAACTACAACTCCCATCAGCCCCAGAAAACAATAACGAGGAATGATTGGAGTTGTAGTTCAGCAACATCTGGCGGGCCAAGGTTCCCTATGCCTGCCATACTAGAAAACACAGGCAGGGCTAATCACAGCCTGTCCACTGGAGAGAGGTTGGAGAGAAGACCAGGAACAGGGTGTTCTCTGTGGTAGCCAAATTGCAATTTGAATTACATTGCACCACCCCACCCCATATGTGTTGTTCTCTCTGTTGGCCTTCCAGTTGACATTTCCTTGATTTTTATTGTGCTGCGTTTTAATATTTATTTCAACTGCTGCTTCTATTTTTAATGTTGCTTTATTACTTTACTCTTATTTTAATCACTTGATTTTTTAAAGCATATTTATTATGTTGTAAATTATTGGGGTGGGCAGATCCCCTGAAAGGTAGGTAACTCCTCCCCCCATTCTATTATTTCACCTAGCGCCATTCAAAAACTTCTGCTGAGAATCTGAAACCCTGCCAGATAACAGCATTTTAAAACTTTTCATTTAGCATTTTTCTGATGGTAACGCTATTGCTATTATTATTTACGACAATGTTAGAACTGTTTTGTCGCCTATTAAACATCAAGATGCTAGCCTGAGCTCCCAACTCTTGGATTTATATTCTACAGCACAGATTTAAAATTGCAGAAGCACCAAAACGTGTTTTTACAAGAAAGCTGCTCCAACATTAAACATGGTATAAAAGCATGCCATTTTTCATTGAGACTTGAAAGCCCAACTCCATTGACAAAATGCTCTCCAAGAAGCAATGCCACATCAGACCCCACCCCACCTGATCATCAATGGAGGATGGTGCTGCCTCGCCAGTGAGAGCCAGTGTGGTGTAGTGGTTAAGAGCGATAGACTCGTGATCTGGGGAACCGGGTTCACGTCTCCGCTCCTCCACATGCATCTGCTGGGTGACCTTGGGCCAGTCACACTTCTTGAAGTCTCTCAGCCCCACTCACCTCACAGAGTGTTTGTTGTGGGGGAGGAAGGGAAAGGAGAATGTTAGCCGCTTTGAGACTAAGGTCTCCTTAAGGTAGTGATAAAGCGGGATATCAAATCCAAACTCTTCTTTGCCAAGCCTGGTCTGACCGGCGCCTTACAACCAGACCAATGGCTGTCTTGTTTTCTCTTTCCTCATCTCCATGTTGCCCTTATAGAACAGCTCAGCAGGACTATAGGTTTTTCCCATGTGGAATCAGAAAGACCAATGCATTGATTGTGATGTATGCTTTTGCAGGCAAGAGCCAACTTGATAAGATGAAAGAAATAACTTTCATCCTTAAGTTGAAATAAATTGTGTATCTGTGTGTCTGTTTCTCCCAAGAGCTTAAGAAAACAGGTCAGGGCTATAATAATTCCTGAGCACTTGTAGATATACTGCATATGGGGACAAATTGTGCATTTACTGTACTAAAAAAAAAAAAAAAGTTTTGAATGCAACTTTAGGTTTGAAAAAGGATATCCTAAGAAGGAGAACTAGGTTGGCAGGAGCAGGGACCGAGCAATGGGAGCTCACCCGTCACGGGGATTCGAACCGTCGACCTACTGATCAGCAAGTCCTAGGCTAGGTGGTTTAACCCACAGCACCACCCGCGTCCCGGGTGTTGAATAGTTCCGCCTTTTCTCTGTAACCCAATAGCATTTCTCCATGTTCTCCATGCAGAGGACCTACCACTTGCTTGTTCTTCCTCTTACTTCGGACATGAAAGGGAGAAGATTATTATGTCTGTCTGTCTATCTATCTATCTTGAACTCACTTGAGCATGCGTGTCAAACAACTACCACTTACGTCTTGAGGCAAACAGCTAGACTAATTGAGCTTTGAAAACAGCTCCCTAATGGTGGTTGCCAGAAGCGACCCTGGAAGTGGGGAGAATCCATCGAGAATGCTCAGCAATTTCCCTATAAAAGTAAAGCCATTATAGAAGGGGACATGTGCAGACTGTGTTATGAAGCAGAATTGTTCGCTCTACTCAATGCAGAGAAAGTAGGCTAAAGGGACAAGAGAGACTACATCCATTTCTACTTCAAAATGGCATTAGTAAATATCTCCTTTTTCTAGAAGCAGGTTGCAGGACTTATCTCTGTGAATTTATTTCAAATATTCCTTAAATACAGAGTGGCTTATAAATTCTCAAGTTGAATAAATAAAAATTGTCAAGGTTATTAGCATTCAGTGCTCACATCCGCAGACTTGTTTTGCATTGCATAATCTAGTGCAAGATTTGGCTTCATGGGAACCTGAAACTTAAACTCATCCACAATGCAAGCTGGTAGACACCCAAAGGTCTAAGGAAATGTTCCAAAAGATCTGAACTGTTAGAACCCAAAACTAAGAATTTGTCAAGAATGTATAACTTGCTGCTGAAATGGAACACTCAGGATGAAACGGTGAAATCTGCTATGATTAAATGGGCTCAAGACGTTGGACACAACACAATATTATGTTCGCTGACTGGGAACAGTTATGGACCACAGGTATGAAATTTACGGCATGTAATGCCCTAAGAGAGAATATTATGAAAATGATATACAGGTGGTACATAACCCCAGTCAAGCTTGCAAAAATTTACCATTTGCCTGATAATAAATGTTGGAAATGTAAGGAAATTGAAGGTACATTTTTTCACCTTTGGTGGACGTGCCCAAAGATTAAGGCTTTCTGGGAAATGATATATAATGAATTAAAAAAGGTATTTAAATATACCTTCTTGAAGAAACCAGAGGCCTTTCTCCTGGGCATAGTCGGCCAATCGGTGTTAAAAAAGGATAGAACTTTCTTTATGTATGCAACAACAGCAGCAAGAATACTTATTGCAAAGTAATGGAAGACACAAAAGCTACCCACACTGGAGGAATGGCAGATGAAACTGATGGATTATATGGAATTGGCGGAAATGACTGGCAGAATCCGTGACCAGGGAGAAGAGTCGGTGGAAGAAGATTGGAAGAAATTTAAAGATTACCTACAGAAATATTGCAAAATTAAAGAAAGTTAGAGTGATGATGGATTGAAATTAAGTGGTTTCTAGCTGTACAGGCTTTAAAGTTATATACAGATCAAGATTAAGGATCAGGATTAAAAAGGTTAAAAGAATGGAAAATTGGCTATTAATAGATAAAAATTTAATGTTATATTATATTGAGATTAAGGATTGGGATTAAAAAGGAGGGAAAGGAATTGCTGGACAAACAAACTGAAATGGAATACAAAAGAGGGAGGTATGAGGAGGTCCAGAAAATAAGTAAATTCAAAAGTAGTGATGAAAAGATGGAATTGTTTTTAACTGTTTTTTCTTTTTTCTTTTTGTATTTTGTATTGTGTATTTTTCTTTTTACTTTTAAATTCTTGTTTTTATTGATGTGTCTCTTTTTATCTGAAACTTTAATAAATATCTTTAAAAAAAAAGAAGGAAATGTTCCAAAAGATGTTCAGGATTAATTTACATTATCACAGTGCAATGGCCATGTGTGTTGCTGGGGAGGTAGCAAGTGCTGTACGTCACATGTAAAGTGGTAATTTGATTGTTCCACCGCACACCCTGACTGCTACTCCTCACACTGCTGCACATCTCCCAAAACCACATGGTTGCTTGGTGCATCATCATCTTGTGATCGGGTTAAGATGGGGCAGATAATCACCAATTCATGAAGACCCAACACTCAACTCTAGCCCAATTGTTCCCAGCCAGAAAATAAGTTCACTTCCATTTAGCGAACTGAACCAAAGCAAATATGGATTCTTCTTGTCATGACTCTGGTTGGTCACCGACAGACTCAAATAATTAATCAGCATTGCTTGTCTGTGTGAGAATCAGTCAGGCAACGCTGTTTGATTCTGACCCCAAAATGATGACAAGAGCCTTGGACACATCTAGGAATCAGCCTTCACTGAACACCTTGAAAATAATGTATTGACAACCAATGATTTATTCCTCCACAACCACAACTTACTCTTTTAAAAAATTTGATAAATATGCCAAACAGCTGGCTTTGGCATGGGCTGGGTTGTGAGTCACTTCTGTTTCAAAACCTTTCCCCTCATGTTTCATCTTTAGACTGTGGAGATAAAATGGCAGTCAGAAGCACCCAGGTTGATGACCAAAGTCAACTTGTATTCTTATAACTGATCTGATCATTGACAGAGTATATTCTCAGGGTTTTGAAATGCAATTTGTGAGTATCTGGGAGCAGGTGATCAAAGAGAATGGCTCAAACATCGTGCTGCCCAGACATGGCCCATGCACAACACACCCATCCTTAGAGAGGGAAATATGAGGAATCCTATGGCCCTTGGGGCACTCTATTAAGAAGCATAGAATTGCAGCCTTTACTACCTTTTTGTTGGAACCTCTAAATTTTAAAAAGTGAAAAATCCTCCTCACGAAACCATCAAGTATGTTTCTGATTTTGAGTCTTAGTCTCTGAAGTGCTGTGAAGTATATTCAAAATGTTTTTTTTGAAAATGAAAAAAGTGCTTCACTTTTAAATCACACAAACATGCATCTGCAAACCCCTTGAGTCATGTCAACAGTAAAGAGTGCGATGGAACGTGGCCAAATGTTTTGTTGGGTTTTTGTTGAGTTACAAATTCAGTTCTTTGACCTTTAGCTTAATATGTTTCCTTGCCTCTGGCATCCGAGATGTGCAACATTCCAAAAGGGAGAAATAAAATATAAAATGCAATTAACACGGAAAAGCCAAACTTTTTGAATCTGTGCTCTAAATGCCTGATTCAAGCAGGTGTTGGGACATAAATAAAGTCACCAGGCTGCTGTTAAATAGCATTTGAAAATGATCAGCAATTCACTGAGGGGAAAATAATACTTTCTGCGACAACTGCCCTATGTTTCTAGAGGACATTTAATCCACGGCATGTGAAAACAGACAATTGAAATAATTACTCATATGCTAGAGACAAGCTTGCTCGAAGATAACCTATTTTCAAAATAATCTTAAAGCTGTGCACTTTTTGATGAAATTTAGGTACCACGTGGGCATAATTCTGAATGTCACTGCTCCCCAACCACTCACACAATAATGAGCCCTGGTTGAAATGACACACCTTTCCTGCTGCTGCTGCTGCTATCATCAGCAACAACATCGTTAAGCTAGTAATTAATTAATTAATTATCTTCCACACATGTCGCAAGGCAATGTACAAAATGCAATAACAACAGCTAAAAACAGTTTAACACAATACAGAAAGAAGCAGCAGATGAAGAACAATATAATGTAGACGCCCGCAGCACAGGGACCACATGAACTGGTTTTCAAACACTATTGTCTCTCCACGGCCAAGGGTGAGGGCTGCGGGGACAAAGAGGGTGTCAAGGTCCACCCCCCCTGTGCCTATGCTGCCACTGCCTCTATGAGTGCCCCCAAAATATGTGTCTTTGGAGGCTACGATCTTGCCCCCACCCACAAAATGGGCATCTTTTGGGGCTGTGATCTTGCGGAAGCCAAAACGGGACATCCCAGGATCCAATCAGAAGCCAAGATGGCTTCTGTAATTTCACGATGTCCCAGTCAAATCAGGACAGTTGAGGTGTATATGGGGACCAAGCCAGGCCTGTAAGAGGTCTAGCCTGGGGACAATTCTGAGGGCCAGACAGGGAGAGGCCTGGGACTAAGTTTCCCCACCATTAGGCTTAGGGTTTCATTATGTTACTTTCATGGCTCAGTTAAGCCTATAAAGGGCCTGGGGCCCAAGTACCTGAAAGGGCAGCTTCCCCAGTAACAACCATTTTGGACCCTATTGTGGCAGGTGAGGTCTTATTTGTGGTGCTAACTCTGGGGGTTCCCTGGATGGCACTAAGCCAGGATAGGGCCTTTCCAGTGGTAGCTGTCTAGTTGTGAAATGCCCTAGTGCATCTGTCTCCATTATTACTAACTTTCAGGAGGGCTTTGAAAACATCTGTGTTTACTGAGGAATTTAATGGTTGTTCATAGGAACCTCAAGATCACTAGATGGAATGTTTTTAGCTGTAACCACTTTCAGAATGCTTTTAGCTGTTGTTGTTTGTAGACCACTTTACTGCATTGGTTTTGTTTAAAACAAAAACACCCCGGGCTTCTTTGGGAGGAAGAGTGAGAGATAAATTCAATAAATAATAAAATAATAATGTTATTGGTCTTTTACAGCATTTTGTTTATTACTATTTTTGTATAGTTTGTAATTTTAATTATGATAGGGGTTTCAAATTTTTTTTAATAGCCTTTTTTCCACTCCCATATATATATAGGAGTGGAAAAAAGGCATATATATATATATATATATATATATGGCATCTTATAAAGCTATAAAATACATTATACACCCACACCCCAACTGCCACTCAAACACATTATTTCTCATTTTGTGTTTTTGCACCTGCTTTTTGCTTTCTTAAATATAGTATTTCCACATTTGCTATGATTTAACCCAGGGCAGATAATGTTGGCTTGAATTCACTTTTACAGAATAAATAAGGTAAGTTAAAAGCTGTTAGAATCAAAGCAACTGGGATCAAAGACTATAAATCCCCAGTCATTGCTTTGCGGAGCTGATCTAGAGATAATAGGTCCTTGCCAATTAAAGGAAGGGAAAAGGTATTAAGCAGGTACTAGGAGCCCTTTCTATCTCAGATGATCTGAACAAAAGGCTTTGCTTTTTTACAAATAAAAAAGAAAAATAAGAAAAAATGGTGGAGTCATTGCAGCCTGTTTACCAAGGTTTAGTTTAGTCTCCTGCTGCTGAAAAATCAGAGGACGACACAGCTGGAGGATGCATCACAGATCACACTAGACTGACGCTTGTACTTCTGACTCAGTCCTGTAAAGCAAACAGACAAGCTCACATTGCTATGAGGACTGTACAGGTTATATGGATCTGTAAAGAGTTCCACACACAGTATGGGAATGGCTACCAAAAAGAGGAAACACATCACCGAAAGAGAGCACAGATTTGTGCACATGCAAATTCGGAAATAATCACTAAAATTTGAATAGAAATACATTTCACCATAGTGAGAAAGACTGGGAGCAGGAGACCTGATGAAGAACCTGTAGCTTACAAGGTTTCAGCATTTTGAATGAGTGGTGTATCATTTCATACATGTTATGCTTCTCCTATAAACCAAACTTGATCCAGCGGGCCTAGAGATGCACAAGCAATTAATGGATCTATCTCTGTTGTTTTCTGGGTATCCTGTGGAGCATACTAGTAGCTTGCACCATTGCATTTCGTATTTGCAGAGGAAGCACCCAAACAGCTAGCGGTTAGCAAGCCCTGCCGCCTCAGAGATTAAAAAACAACAACAGCAACCCCACCCCCACCCCCACGGCCTCTACCCCCCGCTGTTTTCTATGTTTCCCGTACTCAGAACAGGGGGGCAGACAAATGAGCAAGCAGGAGTTCCCAGTTTGAACATGACAGGCCCTGTTTATCCTGTCAGCAGCTTATTCTTCTGGAACAGGAAAGTCTTAAATTGTGCCCTGGATCAATCGACCTTCCGTTTCACTTAATCTTCCCATGGATGTGACTGACAATGTTAGATAGGAAAGGAGGAAAACAGCAAGGAGCATGTAAACAGCAAGATTTGGCTTTGAATTTGGAAAACAAAGCCAAGGGAAGAGGTCATGTGAGGTATCAGCGGAGCATCCCTCACTCTGTGGCTGAAGCTGCGATTCTACAGGGTTTGATCATCAGGCAGTCAGAACATTAGTTTCCACAACATGTGTCTTAGAGCAGTGGGTCCTTCCATCCCATAGTACCATGGAATTAAAGGTGTGGATTACTTGATTTCATAATATTCTGTGGCTGGTAAAGGGAACTGGTAGCAAATGTACTGCAATGTACCATTAAAGGGTTGGGCTAGGCCATGGGAGACTGCGATTCAAATCCCTACTCAGCCATGATGGTGAGTAGGTGACCTAGGGCTATTCATGATCTCTTAATTTGATCAAACAGGGAGGAAGAAAAGCATGTAAGCTATCTTGGAGGAAAGACAGGATATAAATATAATGAAATAAAAAGAAAATGCTGGCAGAGTCTGTCTTGTATAATTCCATGAGGCTTTGCTACAGAAATCCCTCTGTAGCATTTGTTTCCAGATTATACCATGTGTGGAAATGTGTGGAAACACATTTGTTTCCAGATTATACCATGCCCACCTTCATAGGCACTCTCCCTCCAGCAAAATCCGAGTGTATTAACAGAGGCAGTAGCACATAACAAATAAAAATAAAAACATGCAATTTAAGGGACTGTTCTTTCACTGCTCTAGCTCCTGGTCCTACCGCCTTCCTCATCTCATCCTTCTCCCTCATAGTGATTTCCAGGACTGGCTGAGAGCATGCTGGTTTGTCCCTCGTGTCTTGCACACCACCATAGATCCATAGAGATGGAAGGGGAGCAGTAGGATATCTGTTCTTGTCTTAGTTTCCTAAGACAAGAAGACCTCAAGGCCCCAGGAAAGATGTCTGTCCTTTTTCTTGTTCGAAACCTCCAAGGCAGATGATTCCGTGACTCCTGTTGGCGTACAGCCAAATGAGGGTCAAAGAAGAGATGCATTCAAAGTAAATAGCAGCCCCTGCTGCAATCTGGATGAGGACTTGCTCTTGACTAAACCATGCTGAGTATTTCTAAACACCTTTTTTTGAAATTCATGATTAAAAAGAGCAGTGCTATATACTTATGTGCCTGTAGCTACGCTACTGTAAATGCATTAACCTGCTGTTAAAATGAGGCAAGTCCACATGCAGC
Source organism: Podarcis pityusensis (assembly GCF_964106645.2). NCBI lineage: Eukaryota > Metazoa > Chordata > Lepidosauria > Squamata > Lacertidae > Podarcis > Podarcis pityusensis. The sequence goes on along the minus strand of NC_138035.1, from coordinate 31,652,151 downwards.
TCCTTGGAGGAAAAGCAGGATACAAACGAGATGATAGACAGCAAGGGCAAACATCCCTTTCCAAAATATGGGCAAACAACATATACATACAATAGCACTTTTGCTGCTGCATAGCTTCTGCCGTACGCTGAAGAAAGGATTATTGAACCTGGCCGTGGACAGCAAAGGTATTTGCGTGGGAGTCAGCCACTTCAGTTTTGTTTAACCTACAGTATACTGTGCTGCATTTGTCTGGAATTGCTTTCCTTGTTTCTAGCATTGAATTAACATATTCTTGCAATCTGCCCAGGGATCTTATGGCAAAGGGCGGGTAAGAAGTGTCACAAATAAAATCCATTATTCCCATTGCTTACTATTAAACATTATAAGATTCACTGGACTCTGGGCCTGGAGAAGGCCCAACTGCAGGGTCTACCGCTAAGGAACTGGGAAACTGGGGGTGGCTTGGGAAAATGCCCTCCTGTGTTTGGAAGAGAGAAGAGTGGGTCTCTGAGAAATAGGGCTGATTCCACTGTAGCTTGTGGGGTTGCTATACTCTTGATCTGACAGTATAACAATGGCATTAGCCATTAGCCCTCTCCCTGCCACTGAGCATTATTACGTCTTATTTAGACTGAGTTGCTGTAAGCTCCTTCCCATGCATGCTCCAGTTTCCATAAGACAATGGGTGGAATGTGCCTTAAGATTGTCCCCAGCTCTGAATTAACCAACCAGCCAGGTGTACCCAAGGACACACATGTCCTTGGCAGCCAGAGTCAGGGTAGGCATATTCCCACTGCAGACTTGCCTTGCTGTTTTAAGTTGCCCATTAGGGGTCACTAGAACCCAATCACAGAAGAAGCAGAACTTTTCCTGGAAATGGATCATAATTTCCTTTCTTCCTTTTGCAGCAAGAGATTTTATTTAGAAGTGAAAACTTTCTCCCAAACGTTTAAACATGAGTAGAGGTTATTCTTTATCCTGACCCTGCTTTCACGTGTGGAAAAAAAGAGAGTATGAAAGGCACAGAACACTTGGCAATAAAACATTAGTTCCTCATGTTGTTGACGTGGTAGGAATGCAGGTCTCCCCAGTGTTGTAGTTTTACAATATTTGGTGTGAGCACAGTGAGCATTCTGGGGAAAGAAGGTGCATGTACACATATACACGTATGTATACACATGCATGCATGCACGCATGTGTGTGCGCGCACACACACACACACACACACACACAGTTTGATAGATGAAAGCAGTATTTCATATAGCCTATAGTTGAATCAGAAAATCCTCATCAGCTGAACACATTGTAAATCTCAAATGCCAGTTCAACTGACCACCATCACTATTTAGAAATTAAATGAAAGCAGCACACAAAGACCAGTCATACTACAGTGGGCTACATCCTTTTTGCTTTTCATTAGCATTGCAACCGGGGCTTGCCGCTTCCATTAGTGCAGCATCACCCACAGACCTAAAGATCTGAGGGACATTGTGATCCAGTCATAAACTGACTCTGGATAATGCCTATGAGCAAGTGACAATCCCTACATATGCACTCCTTCAAAGGCCACTCTCACTTTTGGGAGCTGGGGCAGGGGTGGACTTTGGTAATAGAGCACCCTGACCGGTGACAAAATGTGGTGTCCCCCCAAATATTTCTTATTTTCACAATAATTCCTTTTGGTACGGTTGCTCTTTTATGGATCTTATCAGTAGGTACCCACACAAATATAGGATGTTGGTGATGGTGTTATTTTGTGCCCCCTCAGCTCAGCACCCTGTGTGGTGGAACTGCCCTAAATCCAGTGCTGTGTCATGAACTGGCAGGACAACAGGAAGGAGGAAGAGGAGAAAGAGGATCCCAGCGAGGGGTGTAGCCAGGACTGAGACACACTGGGGCAAGCAGGGGATGGGGAAGGAAGTACTCACAGGTTGATGGACGTGGCAGGAGGATGAAGATCAGTGCACAGGAACCACCAGAGCAGCAGGACCCATCACCAGAGAAGCCCCTCTCTTCATGAACACGGAGGGCTCTGAGGTGTAGGGAGCAGCAGGCTGGGCATTGCAGGAGGCTGAGGCAAGCAAGGGCCCACAGACCAGCTTCCTAGCTGGCCAGGTGGGTCTTGTTAGCTCTGGGAAGAGGTGTGTGATTCCTTAGCTGGAGGAGGCTTGCAGCAGGTGAGGGTCACCTGCCTCATCAAGCCCTGATGCTGCAATCAGCAGGCAAAGTACAAAAGGGCAGCAGAGCTGAGGGGCTGTGTTTGCTGAACTGCTCATATTGGTGGACTGTGGCTTGGATGTTCCTGGACCTCTATGGGACTGTGCTTTGGGTTTGACTCTGGACTGGGTTTCCTGGACTTTGGATGTGAGGATTGACTCTTGAACTTTGGACTTGACATCCTGACTTGTGGCAAGGTAGGCCAGGGGTTCAGGACATGTTGGCTGGGTCACTGTGTGTCATCCATGCTCCCTAGCCCTGGTGTGTGGGGTGTCCCAGCACATGCTTATTATCCATATTGCAAATGTTATACCATGCAAGACTGGCAGTAAGGGGGTAGGGAGGGTGGATGACAATACCTACAGGACCCCTTTAAAAAAAGGGGGAAACTGCTGGCTGTACATGCCTTCTATAATTATCATTATTATCATTATTCATTTCTTTTCTATGTTGCTATATATTCTTAAGAAAAAACCTCAAAGCGGTTTACAGCAAATAAAACAGCAAATAAAACAATCCAGAATAAAACATTGCTGTAGAAAGTCAAGTATACATTCAAAGCAACAGAATTAACAGGAAACTAAAATATTATCTTAAAGATTTTGGAATGAAACATTACAAATGAGGTCAACAACAGAATGCACATTTAATGCAGCAAAGTTAATAATAATACTTAATAATTAATATTTTTTTATTTATACCCTGCCCATCTGGCTGGGTTGCAAAAAACTTAAACACGTAGAATGAAAATGTTACTAAAGGCAGTCAAATATAAAAGGCACATTTAGAACAGCATGATTAACAAGAGAATAAGCGATTATCAAAATGCCAACTTTTTCACTTGGTGTGCATTGGATTTGTAGGTAGTAGTGGAGTATATCTTGGAATCAAGGCTGGCTGATTATATTGGTTATTTTGTTAACAGCTTAGGTAGCAATGCTAGAAAGAAACAAAACCAAATAAACCAAACATTCAAGCATGAATTCCTGTGGCCTTGTGTGGCACCAGTGGGACTGCACACTATTGTATTATTGATGTCCCTAAAAATATTGGTCTTTCAGCTAACCTCTTATTCTCTGTCCAATTGGACCAGCTCTGCCTCAAACTACTTGGCTTGTAGAATAACAACTTTCTTGCCTTGGTACCAGATCTAGCAAGTTTTGTAGGACTTTGAAGGCTGAGTAAACTAGCACTGTAGATTTAAATTTTCTTTGGTAATAAAAAATATACAGCTTTGTCCAATCAAGTTGTGGTACAGAAATGTGCTTCTTCAGAATTTAAGACTGGGACAACATGATTTATTATTAGTATTGCATAATTAAGTCTGAGTCATTGAGATTATGGGAAACATGGGCTCATACTTTCTATTTTATTCTTGAAGGGGAAACGTGGTTCTTCAGTGTGTGTGTTTTTTTCATTGGTTAGCTACATTTGTGCAGTGTTCATTTTCCACTTCATGCAGAAGGTATATATACTCTGAGTTGCTGTAAACCTCTTTGTTCACATAAGATCATTACACTTCTAGCCACTTAAGGAAAACATAGATTTAATGGGGGATAGAGCCCCCCATTTCAGTAAAACTGTAAGTTTCAGCTACCAGAAGAGACTGCTTTATCCAACAAATTTCAAAGGACCTGTATTCATTTCTGTCTGGCATTTTGTCAATGAACTACGCCAGGCTGTGTCAACCCGGGGTTCTCCAGCTGTTTGGGGTTTCAACTCCCCTTAGCCTCAGTCAGCAGAGCTGGAGGGCACCAGGTTGGTGGTGACAGTCTTATTCCTTTACACAACTGCCTGGTTTGTTTTCAATTACGATCACAGTAACGCATCCCTGTGGTGCTGCTCCAATGCTCCTGTGCTCACCCAGCACTATTTAAAGAGTGGCTCATCTAGCCTCTGGTTCAAATGGCAGCAAAACTGCATACACCGGGTTTCAAGCAGGGTTCTCTCCCAGTTTGACCTAGAGTCTCTGGAGACTGAACACGGGACATCCTGCATGCATAGCAGATTCTGTCCTGCTGAGATACAAGCCTTCCCCAAAAGATATCACACTGGTGCTGGATTAGTTAGGGCACATTTACTGCTAAGGACTGAATCAGATCAAATGTATGGAAAGACCTTTGGGATTAATGTTAGCATGAGCTTGCCAAGCTGATAGCTGAAGGAAGAGTGGTATAATTGCACACATAAAACACAAATGAAAATGACAGACCTGAATTAATAGTCTGGGCACCAGCATGGCCTTCTGCTTAGCTGCTTCTAGTACAAACAAAAAAATCCAGATACCACGTTCCTTTCTCACTGCATATTTCTTGCTGAAGATTCCCCCCGTGGCAACTTGTATCCTTTCATTGTGAAGGGAAGGAACAAATTGGGTTTCCAAAACAAATTGCCCTTTCCTTGGCCGTTTGTCTCCGCAGCTGCAGTCGGGAGGGCCAAAGAAAGCACAGTTCACTTGGGAAACCTGAACTCTCACTATTGCTCCTGTGATAAAGGATGAGCATAGCCAAGGGCATGTTTTCCTCACAATCCAGCAAGAAATCTTCTGCAAGAAGATGTCAATTGTGATAACACAATTTTGAGACTCCCTCTTTCCCGAGACAGTCAGGGCCAAACTAGGCAGGATAGGAGGAGCAGCACTGGTGGTTCAAGTTGATATATAGTGTGGGCTGTGAGGGGGTTAATTTTACAGCAAAAGGTACCTAGCGACAAGGGGAAAGGAATCCTCCTGTCTCCAAAGGTGCCAACTTGAATAAAATATTGGGGGGAGGGGGCAGGCAGAGGTCAGGGCAGCCCTGCGGACAAAGAAAATGGGGAGCAGAGTGGAGTGCAAGGAATATTTATTTTGTTTTTTGTTTGTTTATAAAAAGGTTTGTGCATCCACGTCCAATCTTGCCCCATTTTAAAATGTATTAATTGGTGTGTGTGCTTCTTTTTGTAAATCTACCAAAGAATGAAATGAAACGAAATCAGGATTAAGGGGTTTTCTCAGAACAGCGGAGGCCCTGCATGCTCTGTCCCATTGGTGTGGTAGTGGCGACACTGTCCTTTCTTCTGATAGGAATTGCTCTGTGAGAGGGGGACACCAAAAATGGGTGGTTGAGGAGGGTCAGTTTTGAGGGGAGTGAGCAATCTCTCTATTTTCATCTGAAGAATGTTGAAGGGTATGAGTTAGATGAGCCAGAACGGCTGGAGAGCTTCTCCTTGTGTCAGTGGTGGCAGCTAAATTGCTCTTTCCTCAGTAAGGAAGGAACAGGAGATGGGGAGGCATTCAGTAAGGCTGAGGGCAGCCAAAAGCCTGCGGCCTACCTCTGTTATGGATCCTTTGGGATATAGCCAGACAGTAATGATTCAGATGACATTCTTGCCTAGTTTCTCTCTCCCTCCCTCCCCCCACTCCCTTATAAAAAAACAGGGTTAAGCAATTGTCAAATACTCATTCCTCACCTGAGCCAAAAGGATTTAAACCTTTGTGGCAGTGTGGGAAAAAACACCTCCTGAAACAAAAAGCACAGTTTGTTTAGAAATCTAAACAAACCAATGAAAAACCTCAAGAGGAAGCATCATTTTGGGCATAATGGGCATGAAGGAGGTGTGGGCAAAATTAATCAAAGAGAAAATGTGGCTGGAGATAGATCAGGAAGCATTTGCTAATGTGACAGAATAGTCCTCAAGGGGAATTAGGGCAATCCACAGAGCTCAGGCTCCTTAGGCTGTTCAAAGTGCTGGAGAATATAATTGGGGAAAGGGCTCTGCAGGAACCGGAGGGCTGGGGGTGGGTGGGAGGATCAAACTAGGCTGCTTTCTGTCTCATCCTTCTATTATATTCATGATCTATAAAGGAAAGATGGAATAGTTAGTGGATGAGCAGGTGAGGCTGGCAGTTTGATAGCCAGGCACGAGCTTCTGGCCTTAACAGGGAATTATCTACCAGGATTTGCTTTCTTCAATTAGCTGGTGGCAGCGATTCTGTGAGTGCCATTCCAGAAAGCATATAGCCTTTTTGTTTAATCCATCTGTTCTGCCACTTTAATGCAATTTCACAACTGGCTTTAAACCCCAGCCCAGCCCATTACGCTACTGTACCTACCACCAGTTTGTTAGTTCTTCTTCTGGATCAAAAACCATGTAGAGAGCATCCATCTATGACTCATAGAACTGTCCCATTTTGAGGGTCAATTTTTTGTTTATGGGTGGTTTTCTCAGAAAGAAATGCCAATAGAACTGCAGAAAGCTGGCATTTAACTTGGCCAGCTCAGTCATTTGTTCTCACCCTCCCTCCTTCCCTCTTTCACACACACACACACACATATTTCCTGACCAGTTTTATCTGAATAGTTTCTCTGTTGGTGCATGATGAAGACAAAAACAAATCCCAGAGAATTGTATAGGACAGCAGGGAGATGATAGAAACAATCACACTCGCACACATAGGTGCCAACTCATAGGTATCTCCAGGCTCCAAGGAGGCAGTCCAGCATGGAAAATGTTTGGAGTCTTCAAATCCTCCTCCCACCAGTTGGTTTTGGCCCCTATGAGGGGAAAGACAAATAATTTGTTCTGTGAATAAATCAAAGGTGGAAGGACCACATCAGACTTTGCAAGAAATGTATGTGCAGGAACAAGCATGAAGCCCATCTCTAGCTAATCAAATGTGACTCTGTCTCTCTCGCTTTCTCTCCTGCAAAATAGACGGGTGTGTGATCATGTCCAATGTGATGACTGGCATTTTCAGTTTTTACACTGCTCCTCTGTAGAAGTGCTTTGTGGAGTAGTCCCTTGTTTTCTGGTGGTGTCAGTTTGGCACCTTTCGCCAGTGTTGTTACGTTCCCATACAGAAGCAGGTTGTGATTGTGGATTCTTTCAGTCCTGGAAAGTGGAGGTTCATATTGTTTGCTAATAGGCAGAGGAGAGAGGACTGCACCAGGGAATCATGATAGGCAGCCAACACCCACCCACTCCCTTTGATCCACATGCATGCTCATACTTACCTTTAGCTTCTTCCTCCTTAACAGTCCTATTGCCATAGCAACAGAAATCTTAGGTCATGAGTCGTTTTTTATATATATATATATATATATATATATACCCACAACAAATATGCCATCACTGATTATAGCAAGGGCAATGGAATCTAATTTTTGTCAGAGACATAACAGTGGTTTTGCATAATTGTATATTAATACTCAACATGGCAATATTTGGTTAAAATTCATGAATTCTGTTCTAAAAGGAGGGATAACGACCGGAGGCTTATTTCTTCTCCTTTTAAAAACATGTTTAAGGCTTGAATTCATATTTGAGCAGACTCCTTTTAATAATCTCATTATTAATGAGAAGAGGGTGCAAAACACACACACAATGTGAGGTTTCTAACTCCACACAAAAAAAGAAAGGCTAGATCATATTTATTAAATGTAAGCAACAGTAAAGTACAAATTACTCGAGATGAGTAGGTAGGAAAGTCCTGATTTTCTTCAAGAGTAAAGTTGGAGGATATGGAAGCTGAATTTTGAAAGACAGAAGGAAGCAGGCCTCTGTATACCAGGTGCTGAGGGGGGAGGAAGCTGCTGCACTCAGTTATGGCTTGTAGGCTTCCCCTAAGCATCTGGTGGGCTGCTGAGAGAACAGGATGCTGGACTAGATGGGCCTGATGCTTATGTTCTTCTTTACAAAGTGCATAGGTAGTTAGTAAAGCTATAGAATTCACTACTACAAAGGTGTGATGACTGCCACCAACGTAGATGGCCTTAAGAGAGGGATGGAAGAACAGGCTACCAGTGACCAGGTCTGATGACGGTATGCTACCTCCAGCTTCTGGAATACAACAGCAGGAGCAGGGACAGACTTTGGTAACATGAGAAAACAGAGGTGGGGGGCATTTTCTCAAATATTATTTTCAAAATAATTGCTTTGGGTATGGTTGATTTTGTGTGTGCACCATCAGCAGCAGGAGCAATCCTGCTGACTCTGCCTTCTCCTCCTCCTAGTCCCCAACCTCTGCCAGGCGAAGCTGGCCAGGTAGGGAAGCGAAGCCTCGCTTCTCTCACCTCAGCAAAGCTTCTTCCCCGCCCCCTGGCTCCACAGTACCCCTCGCATCTCGCTGTCCCCTGACACTGCCAGGAGCAGCCCTAGATGTGCCTCCTTTGGTGCTGCATGATTTGGGGGGATGTGCCGGGCGGTGTTCCAGGGCCCCACAGCCCAGGTTCCAGGCACTACATAGCGCCTTGCTCCCCCTCCCCCCCCCCCGGTTTCCAAACACTGGCTGGTGGGAGATGACTATTGTGCTCATGTTCATCCTGTTTGTGGGCTTCCCAGAGGCATCTGGTTGGCCACTGTAGAGAACAGGATGGTGGACTAAATCGGCCTCTGGCCTGAACTGGAGGGGCTATTCTTATGCCTGGTGTCTTGTTACCTGCATTTTGCCGTGCCTGATGGTTTATCTTCCAGATGATGAGAATGAGACCTAGAAGGGTTTGCAGACTTCTACAATGTGTAGGACGATTCCAGGGCTATGTAATGTTAATTTAGGCAGGGGTTTTAGAGTGCCTCAATTTAGATATCCTGCTCTTGATTACTGTTTGCTGGAGCTGTTTGGGGTATTTTGTGGGTTGTGCTTCTAGTGCTCTAGCTAGTTCATTAACTGACTTTAAGTCGGAAAGAGAAAGGTGGGATAACTCCCCCTTTTATAAATGATGCTGTTGTAGATGAATGGGTCAGACATAGATATAACTACGCTAGGCTTGGCTACTGATGTGAGAGAGTAATGAACACTAATACACATTTAAATGCCTGTTCCTGTTTCTGCACCCTTGGTATTTATCTAAATGATTTTTTACCTCTCTGCAGCCCCCAAAGGCTCCCAGATCAGTTTGCAAATATCAGGAAGTTGATATAATAATAATAATAAATAACTGAGGTGCTCAGTATGTACACTTGTAAATAAACATTGTTATATAGGCACAAACCCTCAAAACCATGGTGAGATGGGGAGGAAATTAACTCTTTCCCTGCCCACTTCCCACCAAAAATGCCTTCTCTTAAGCTTCCATTTGCATTTCATGGAAAGCCTCCATATTGTGGGAGTGAATTCCAGAGTTCAACTACATAATTATTGGCAGCCGCTTTCTGGGATTTCAGACAGGGTCTCTCCCAGACCTATCTGGAGATGCCAGAGTTTGAACCTGGGACCTTCTGCATGCAAAGCTACAGCCCTTCCAAATTCAGTGAAATCTCCCTCACCTGCACCAATTTCTCAGCCTACAAATGAAGTGTAGAATTTGGAGAGGCCATTTGTGTGCATCTCTGATTATTGGTGTTTAAAAAGGCTGTGTGACTATATAAACCTGTGACTATGCTCATCAGTTCTGAAAGGCTCAGAAAGAAGACGATATCCCAAGGAGATGATGTTTCATAACCACACAAATGCAAGGCAAAGTTAAGCCTGTAATAATAATTTTTAGAAATGCATTTGACAAGCACCTTGATTCCATGAGATAAAAGGACAGAGAAGGCCTACTAGAGAGAAGTTAAAAACAAATCCCAGTGAAGAGTAATGGATGAAGCTGGTGAATCACTTACCTTTGGTTCCTAAACTGTTGTGAACAACAACAAAAAAACCCTGCCTCAACACCCATTGTGTGTCAAGCGTGTCTCCTGCTTCTGGCCCTTAAGTTCTGCAACAGGAAAGGGAGGGAGAAGGGAAGGAAGGGCTGTTGCTCCTCCCCTCTATATCCACTTCGTGCCCCATCATTTTTTGCTTCAGGGAGGCATGTTTGATGAGTCTTGGCTGCCATCGCAGTGGAGCATCATTGTCAGCCCTGTAGTCCTCAAGGGAGTGCGTGACAGGCAGGGAGAGTTATAACTGTTGGGAGTGAGAGAAGAGAATGCTCCAAGCAGGCTCTTCCATGCAAATCGAGGCCTTAAATTGCACAGAGATAAATCACAGCAGTGAGGAGTTGAGTGACTCCCATTTAGGAGGGGCATTTAAGCCTGCTGGATATTCACAAAGGATCAGGCACTGTATCATGCAGAGCAAGCAGATGTGCCATTTAGGAATCGGACGTGTAACTGGCTTTGGTCATGCATAGGATTGGACTGTATCCTGAGCCCTCCCACATAGATAATCCTAGCACATTGGACTACTCCTGCATATAGGCCCACAGAAGCAGATAACCACCCCTCTTAATCAGCATCAGAGAGACAGGGGTGTAAGACCTCCTGTGAGTCTCTCCTGCCACCCATGTAGTTACTATCATCTTGCTAAATGGTTACTGCCTGCCCAGTGTATGTGTAAGGGCAGCCCTTTAGAAGTGGTGGTCAAACTGGTCTGGTGGTAGAACATGAGATTCTGCATGGGAACAAAGTACAGGTGGGTATCCCAGTTTACTGCTCTCCTTGTAAAGAATGTCAGCATATTTCTTAATACGTTCTCCGGTGCCTGCGTTTATTTTCACATAATCATTGCCCATCACTGCTGAGACTGATTGGCGAACACACATTTCGCACGCACAAGGGCTGATACATGTCACAGATGTACGTGCTCTGATGCAGACCCTTTAATACCAAAGACTAGTCCTTTAACTGCTGAGATGAGTGTTATAAATGAAAGAGACTCTGAAGTCAGCAAACCATAAAATTAGCATTAGTGTGAAAATGACACCATTGCATCATGTTGAATGCAAAACACACACAAAGCAAGAGGCAGCCACATCCAGTTCCCTCCCTCTCCCTGCTTGCGCTCTCTCAAATATGTGAGCTGTAATGATTTACAACAGCCCACAAGGTACAGCAAGAATTTTCAATAATCCTCAAATCCAGACTGCTTCCAGTTTAGCAGTGTCCTTCCATTGGTGTGCTTAGGAATCCTGTGATGGATTGGACATAAGGAGACCATCAAATCCTAATGGAAAATCCATTTCATAAAATGTTCAGGAAAGGTCTATTAGCAGCAGCCTGCAGAAATGTCACACCCTGTACATAGATTTTGTTTTCCCCTTGCTTGCAAAATGCAACATAATTTTCTATCCTGACATCACATAATAATCCAGGTGTGATTTTGTACTTCAAACATTCCAATGCTGCTTAACTTGACTTAACTCTGAATTGGAGAGGCGGGGAATCTGAAATGGAAGCTCTGCAGAAGGCATTTTGGCATGAGGGATGAAAGTACTCTCCATTTCTCATTTTCTCCAGTCTTAAATTCAGTTCTCCACATTTCACAGCTAATATATATACCTAATGATAATTCATCAGCATTAGAGTGTGAATTTCTCCCAGTTAAGCGCATTGTTATATGCAGTTTTGGCTAATGTTTTTGAAAGCAATTTCCCCTAATACAATGCGTCTTGTGTGTTATTTTCCCCAATATATTCACTTTGTGGTCACTTTCTCCTAATACATTTGTATTTTTGTAAACATCATTTGGTTGGTGAACTGAATAGCAAAATTCAGCTGAGTGCAAATTTCAAAGGGTAGCAGTGTTTCAGTGCGCATATTGTTTCAGAAAGTGCAAATTTGATACGATTTGGCTTCAAATGAGTCCTGAATCAAATTTCTCTCCCATATCTAGTGGGGTCTGACTGTGATGACTTCAGGGAAGGGCATTTTTATTTTTTGCATCCCCAGCATCACTCCCCCCTCCAATCATCCCACAAGAATAATGGAAAAGATTTTCGCTAATGACAGTATGGAAGGTATATGCTCTAACACTGGTTACCCTTTTTTCTTTCTTTTTACACCTGGACCAACTATAACAGCAGATACAAATCACTGGTGACATAAAGCTTCCTCAAGTAATACAGATTGTGCATTTAAGTGGAGGTCCCTTGTTAAAAGTGTTTGTGTGCTCGTGAATGTGTGCTGTTGGGTCAATGTGTGGTGAGAGAATTTTTTTTTCTCCAGGTCCAGTGGTCCAGGAGTCACACATGCATTTTGCTATATAACCTGATGTTCTTGTGAGTGGACAGGCTCTGCAATAAGACAGCACCACCACAGTTATAAAGCCTTTGTTCTTCAGCATGGCTATCAAATTGCAAAGCTGAACCAGAGGTGTAGTAACAAAGAGCAAAATCTCATTGCTTCCATACCACTTTTGCAAACAAGTTTTGCTTTCTCCAGTGCAAAACAACAGGTAAAATATTTAAACAATATAATAAACATCTGGTTGAATCAGATCAACACCTCTGTATTCTGTTCTCACAATGGCCAGCCAGATGCCTATGGGAAGCCTGCAAGCAGGTCCTGAGGACAATGGCCTTCAACCACCTCACCACTGGAAGCTAACTAAAAATGGGTTCCGAGTTTGAATTTGGCTCTGCTGTAACGAATGTGATCAGAATGATCACATGCTTGAGAAGTTCTGCTTGGCCCAGTGATATCTGGGGGATAGAAACTGCGGTCTCCCCAGAGATATTAGCTGCTTTTCCAGATTTTCTGTAGCCTGAAGATTCTTGTTGTGGGGAATCCAAGAGCCCGAAGTATATGCAGTTCAAATTCTGGCTTCTGGCAGAATCAGAAGTCTTATGTTCCACTCCCTGTAAAGTACTTTCACCATGGCAAACAGAGTTTCATAATCCTCATCAGAATCCAATTTTTAACACCCACCCCACCTCAAAGAGGGAGGAAACAAAGCTGCCTGTCAGATTGGAATTGAAGTGAAGCAAATGGGACAAGCATCTGGCAACTGGGCTTAAAACAGGCAGTTGATTGACTCTAAAATGACACCTGCTTATTCTGCAGTCTGCTTTCTGGGTGTAATGAGATGAAGCTGCTGACATATATAAAAAATAATATAATGATGGATTTGCATTCCTCACATCATGGCCCTGGTGTACAAGGCCTGATGAAAGTTTTGAATGAATTTATGTCATATGAGAGACAAACACCATAGCACTCCTGCATCAGCACAGCCAGGCGCCTTTATCTGCCCCAGCCACACAAAACATGTCTCTCCCATATTGGTTTCTACAGTCACAGCAGGCGCTGTGACTCTCCAACAGCTTGACTTCACTTCCAAAGGCTCGCTCTTCTATTATTGTGTCATTTATCGCCATGTTCCATGAATGAATCCTCCAGGAACTGAGGCAGAGCAAGATTTAAGTAAACAGGTCTGACACTGCTATGTTTAGTTTGGCCCCTACAATGGAATCCTTTGCTCAGAAGAAAGTTCCACTTTGTTTAATACTCCATATTACATATGTTTCAGATTACCGATTTTAAGGCTGGTCTTCCACCTCTTCTGGATCCCTTTCTACTATCCTGCTGAGGCTGTCCAGATTCCTGAGGTGAGTCTCAATAGGATTATAAGACGTAATTGTTGGGGAGTAACTTCCCTATCTTCTTGCTGACCTTGTAAGGAAGTATTTCCATAGTAGAACCACACATGGTATTCTAATATGGAAATAAAGCCACATTTGTGGCTTAATCAGCAAATGCTTAAAATGCCTGCTGTATTTCAAACTGCATTAGCACGTTGTTGTAAACACCAGAGAGGAGGTGGGGATGTCTTCACCTGAAATGCATTGCCTGTTGATTTTTCCACACTTGCTTTACCAGGAAGCCGTTATCTGCACATGCATTATCCTCAAATGTACACACCAAGAAAATACTGGATACATATAATTTTTGGCTAACACCATGTGTACAAGACTTCTAACACCATTGGTGGGAGTGCACTGGAGCCAGAAGTGGCATTCTGTGCTTATTTTACATAAGTGCAACAGACCAATAGGGAGTGCCTTTCATTCCCTAGAAAGAGATCCATATTGGTTCAGAGAAATACTCTCAAGGCAGCATAAGGCATGTGTGCTGAGCTTTCCCATCTTATGCTGATCTTTGGAGCACAAAAGATAGGTGGCTCATTCTATTTCTGGTCCATGTAAAATTCACATGTGCTTATTCTTTATACCATTTTGACCTGTTTTCACATCCATTGCAATTTTACACACACACACACACACACGTTTAAATGTAATTTAAATACATAAATATGTATTGTATTACAAAATATGTATTTAAATATTAATTTATCCCAATGTATGCATTTATATGTTTATTCTCTTTCAAAATACACATTTTAACTTGTTTTGGTAATACTTTTTTTAGCTAAGAAGTTAATTACAAATTTTGAAAAATACAAAATGTGAAGGATAATTACATTTCAATCTATGGGAAAAGTGAATTAGGTTAGTTTGTTTAAAAATGCAAACCAAATAAATTTTTCCTTTCCTTCACAAATGTGGTTAGTGAAACATTTAGTTTGAATAACGCTTTAAAGTTCCCAATTTGAAGGCATGGATGTGAGCTTGTGCCTAAAAGCCTTTTCGTGGGTGAGAACTGAAGATATCTGCGCAAGGTGCTAAGTATTTCTTCCCACTGTGCAGAACATCTTCAATACTCATTGACCTGAATAGAATGTAAAGAGATACAGCACCTCAAAACTATAGAGAACAGTTTGAATATTCAAACTGCTAGTGTATGCACGGTCCCAATAAAACTGCCTGTCCCCAATTTCTATCTCTGAAGCAGTCTGTCTTTGAGTGTGTGCACTTCTGTTCCCCCATGATTCAAAAATGCAGCCCACAATTTTGTGACTTTGTCTGGTGGTAAAACCATGAAAAATGCAACACTCAGCCATACTTCTGTTTGGTCCACATTATATTCTGCTTGTCCCGTGTTTTCAAGGCTCATATTTGAGAGGTTTTTTTATATGTTCTGCTGCTTTCCCTGGGAAAAAGCCTTTCCTACTCCCAGGAGGGAAGGGGTTGTGAGCGGGAGACAATTCCTGCGTCATGCAGGGGGCGCTCCGCCCCCTGCTTCAACTCCAGGGCTGGCGCCACGCCCCTCCCCAGTTGGGCACCCAATAGGGGAGCTCGACAGGGGCGTGGTTTGCTGCTCAAACGCAGCCGCGCCAGCCATCCCCACCATTGCACACACATTTTCTTCGAGTCACCCACCCTCCACTCCCTTTAGATTAGCTGTTCCTGAGACTTTGCTATGGACCTCTGGTTGGTCGCCCTGT
The DNA here is from genome assembly GCF_964106645.2 of Podarcis pityusensis. NCBI lineage: Eukaryota > Metazoa > Chordata > Lepidosauria > Squamata > Lacertidae > Podarcis > Podarcis pityusensis. Next base: position 31,636,931 of record NC_138035.1, on the reverse strand, counting down.
TTAACCAGGGGGCCTGGTAGGAGTTTTTTCCAATTGGCTAAATTGGCCCGGCCTCTTGGTTTTTTTCACCTACCTCGTAGCAACCGTCACAACTTTCGTGGTATTTGGCGGTTAGGCATTGGAATGTGTTGTTGGTGTTTCAGGGGGCAAGGTGTGGCCATCGCCTTCCCCGACAATTTTGGGTATTCTGCTAAAGGAATCCGGCGGTCGTGGATCCTGTCCGATGCCTGTGTGGCGGGGGGCCATGGCACGACCCTTGGTGACATCAGGAAGAGAGCCTATAGTTGGATTAGCATCAACAGGCTTCCCCTACTGGTGGTTAACCCCTCCTCAGACTCACCCCTCTACGAATGGGTGGAGTCTAATGTTCCGTGGTCCAATGCCTAAGCCAATACCTTCTCACATGCTGTAATCAATAAAGTTGTGGCCTTTACTTTACCCATTAACCTTACATTCTGTGTCCACGTGTCTTTATTCCCCAAGCGGGGATCGGGTCCTCGAATCACAACCTGCTGTTTAAAGCTGAATTGGAACAAATGTAAATCTACAGAAAAGTCGATTGAAATTTGTTATGATTCAGAGGCAAACAGTGGGTTTTCCTGGGGAAAGTGGCAGGGCAAACGAAAAACCTCTTGGACTTGTGCCTAGAAATCACTGGAGAAGCTGAAGTGTGGACAAGCCCTTGCAATGTAAAAACTCCCACAATATTTCTGGATTATTTTTTTCCTGGAGACATTAAGCTTCTGCTAGATTCCATGAGATTTCCAGAAGTGGATTTTACATTGTCTGAAAGATCACATAAAATGCAGAAACTGACAGGTAATAAAACATTGGGAAGATGGAATAATGTGGGTGCAGCCTAGGTAACTTTTATAATCAGTTCCTAGTTTTGATAATCAGCTGAAAAGGGTGGGCAACCCCCTCCTTTCACAGTGAAGTGGAGCAGTTGTTTTAAAAAACATTTATTCTTGCTACCATACTGCAGAAACAACCTCTTGTGGGGAGAGCAGGAGACATAACACCACACCACAGTCGTTCTTGTCAAAAGGCAATACTTTAATGTTCAAAACTTTCTACACAAAGTGCATTTGTCTCCTGTGTTTTGTTTTGTTTCCTTCACTGGGGAGACTTTCCAATGAGACTTCCTTTCCTCCCTGTGCAGTTTCTGAGATAGACAAAATTCCTGCAGGCACAAGGGACCTGTGTCTTCCTGTGACTCCCCACTAAAGGGACTGGACAAGAGAGCCCCAGTGGAAAGGAGACCAACCAGGCATAAACAGACCTTCTCACATAATAGAGCAGAACCTTCACTCTAAGCCAGCATACAGAAATAACCTATTTTGTTGCATTTTATAACAACCCACTCTCTGGGAAGAATAGATGTGTCTTCTTTTTCAAAACCATTAGTAAATAATTAAAAGGGAGAGGCAAAATATTCTCTAAAGATAACCTAGTCCTTGGTTGCCATGGTAACACATTTCCTAGGCCAAAAGCCTTTTCCTTTACTTGTAGAAAGAAATGAAAATGCGAGCGAGGAATCTGTTTTTGGGAAGGAAGGATGGGATTTTGTTGATAAGGTGTAGATGTCTGTGTGTTTTAAATTCAAGTTAAACATCAGAGCGTTACATAACAGAAGCTGGCTGGGATTTCTATAGACACAAATTGGTGGCAGCACCTTCAGATAAATGAGGCATTGAATATTTCATAAAATGAAGGCCAGGCGAGATTGTGGATTCATAGCTGGGATAACAGATTATAGTTTTTCCAACAGCATAGATTTTGTCTGTACCCAAACAATTCATCCAGATTAGTTGCCAGGTACACATACTAAATGGCTGAGTGTGCATTCTTTAGGGTGACTGTGTCATTTGAAGGGATATCAGAGAACACTGCTCTATTTGTCCTCTGAAGGACTGTGTAATCAAGGTCTACTTTAAAGATAAAGAACAACGAGAAAGAGCAGGGTTTTTGAAGTTGCCTATCAATAGTTAACACCAGCAGAGCAGACCAAAGAGGCACACAGGTCACCTGGTCAGTCTGCCTCCAGATTTGTATCTAAACATATAAATTGCCATATGCAAATTTTATGCAACTTTTTTTGGTGATGCATTAGGGGCCACCTGAGGACACTTATTTAGGAGGAAGGGACAACTGCTTTTATCATCAAATTAAACCTCCTAAGAAGGTGGGTCACTTTAGAAGGTTTGGGAAAGCACCTTCTCTGGTCATTGGCCAAGCCAGAAGCCCCCCAACAAAGACCCTCCTATTGTAAGGTTATGAAAAATGTGCAAACAAAATGTAAGGGCTCACAAGACAAAAACGGTTATCAAAATAACTGAAATGTATGAAGCAGAAAACCTGCTTGTGAACATGAGATGGTGCTTTCTCAAACATGACAACCGGAGACCCAGCCTAGCACCACTGGAGAGTGGGAATTACTTCTAATTAAACATGCATAGAATCAGGCTCTAAGCAATGCAGGTTTGAACCCTGCTCTACTCTTTGATGGCGACCATTCTCAGGGCAGAACAACACTTTACAGTACAAACACAAGCGGGCCCAACACTAACACAGAGACAAATGGGTGGGCAAAGGAAGGGTTAAGCACCCCTTCTGAATTGCTCAGACTTTGCAGCCACTCTCAATACAAGGAAATTAAATTCCTAGCTGCTTTTCATGTCCACCTCTCCACTATTTAAGGCTACATTTGAAATAACTGCAGACAACATTATACACTGCATATTTTGTCTTTGCGTGTGAGTGGGCTTTCTCTCCACATTTCAAGCATATCTAGGTACAATTTCATATATTCAGTTCACACCATGGCATTTTGGAACGATATTGTGAGCGTGCAGATGTGCATTGGGCTCCCCATTGAGTTTTGCAGGGATTTTCATAGGCAACATCCAATAGGAATGTAAAATCCCTACCTACTATTTTGGCAGGCAGTGTGAGGTCTACTGTGCCTCTGTTGGTGTTTGGTACGGGAGCTGATGTTGTCGTCTGACAGCTGTCCAAAAGCAAAAATGGCTGGAGATTCCCTGATGAACAGAATGAACTGGCCCCTGAACTATTTCAGCATGGGGTGCGGATGATTAAGTTGATCAATTTCAGTCTCATTAAAATGTTTTGGTAGAGACTGCTTCCTTGTCCCTTGCAGGGGAGTGTGTGTGATTTAAAGAGGGGTTGTCTTTTCTCTCCCCATGACAGTTTTATGCTTGAAAAAGAAAATAGGTGGGAAACATGCCACAAAATTCAGCACAAAATAAACATTTAAAATCAACACTGCTGTTATTGCTTTATTAACGCAGACCAGTGGCTTATCTGAAGAGGTGGGGATTTCAGATCTCTTAGGGGATCCCAGAGCATTAGACACACTGCTCAGTTCAGCTTCTGCACTCGCTAAGGAACATGTATTACTTCCCGAGGTGTGATGCCATTGTAATTCCATCTCCATTTGGTATTTACTGCCTCATCAAATACAAAGAACAAAACAACTGTTTTGACATACAGACCAGCAGTGCCCTTGCTTCTTACGTTACAGGGGGCTACAATCATGGCTCTTTAAAGGGCCTTGACCCTTGGCGCAAGCCCCAAAATTGCAGAAGGGGTCCACAGAGGTAGGTGTGGTCCACTCTATGCAGCAGAGGACAGGAGTGCCCTGCTCTGAAAACAAGCTCTCCTCCCTATGCACCTCTCCCCCTCCACCCCAATGGCATGTGCCTTTCAGCGAAGAGAAACATGGTAGCAGGAAAGGGGATCGTTTCCTACTGTTGTTTTCCCAAAGCCCTTTAAGTTGGCTGCCAACTTTTCCACCAGCACCTGTAGATGTGCCATGAAACAGTGCTTCGATCTGCAGCAATAAGCAAGAGAGAGATTCCATCTCCATGATAGGAAAAGCTTCACTTGCTGATTTCTGTGGATCATGCTTCTGCCAAAGGAGCCTGCCAGGTTGCTCCCACCCCTGGGTCAGTTGGCAACACTAAGTTGCATCGCTGAATGTCCTACCCCTGCCCTGAAAAATAATAATATATGCTTTCCAGAAATCAGTCTTCCTAGCAGAGGGCTTGGCTAGTGGTAGAAAAAGCAAGACTGGATACAAAGGCACCCTGAAAGGGGGATTGAATCACTGGGAATGAGTTACATGATAGAGAAAGAAATGGACCTCTCTGTTTTTTTGAGAACGATCCCTATGACTGAGCAGATTTCGTCTAACCAGCCACTATATCTAACCAGCAACGGGCCACCACCCTGGTGATCAATCCACCCTGTTTGCAAAGCACAGAAAAGGCGAGCAACAATCCTTTCAAACATTCACTGGTGAATAAATAACCCACTGTATTGCATATACACATACATTTACACACATGTACACACACATACACACACTCACTCACTCACTCAAGGCCAAACTACATGTGACATTATACATGCAGTTTGGTGTTGTGTGTAACTTTTAAAGACCATAAATAGCTGATGTGGGGCCAAATCACGATGACTGACACTGCAGCACCTGGGGAAGCAGTTTAACTCTTTCCTCCTGCCCCCCACAAGTTGCTATTTGGCATCAGAGGGAAGTACTCAATGGAGCCAGTGGGGGGCTTCCTTCCTGTGTCAAAAAGCAGCTTGAGGGGGGCTGTCAGGGTTATGAAACAAGGGGAAAGGGTTAAAGCCGCCCTGCATGCATTGTGGTCCCAATCCATCCTGCTTCCTGCCTTTCAGCAGCAGCAGCCATTTAAAGTTTTTAAAAGATACATGCAATGCCAACCACAACTGCAGTTTGGCCCTCTCCATCAACTTCTGCTGTCGGGGCCCAAAAAGGTGCAGACTGTTTTGAATTCTTATCTCATCTGACACAGTCCAAGAGCCACCACACTGAATTAGCATAGAAGGCCATAAAAAAGCATTAGGGAGGAACAAGGCTCACCTATCTTCCCTAAGATTATTCAGAGATAAATCCCCGTGTGTCAAAGTTATGAGCCCCAAACTGGAGACAGAGAGCTAATGGCGCTTTACGCTTGAGGTTCGGCCTGCTCCTCTTGCTCATTCTCTCGTGTTTCATTTTTATTCTTTCAATATATTTGTAAAAAATAACATACCTTTCTCTAGAGATGGTTTTTGCACCTTTGGGCTTCTAAAATAGACTCTTCAAAAGTACTGAATGTTAAAGAAAATAAACTCTACACCCCAAACCCCTTAACAGTACAGAGTAGTTCCCCCCCAAGCAGCTTTCTTAGATTTTTTTTTTTTTTGCAAAAAGAAAAAAAAGCTCAGTGAGAATTGGAGCATCCAGTAGTTGCCCTGTGACTTCTCGCTGTCACACGCACACCCTTAAAAAAAGCAAACCTGAATAGCCTCCAGTGCTCCATGGCCCCACAGTTGGAGCCGCAAGACCCTCAGAGTTCACATTTAAGAAATGGAGCCTTCATTGTCCTTGCCTGAGGAGCTCAACTACACTGAGAGGACACAACCCCAGCTGAAGATTTAATGGTGCTCACCCTAAGTATTTCTATGGAGCATTTTCACATAGTGAGCTGTCCTTTGCTGCCCCGTCTCCCCCAAACAGCTGGACAATAGCTTTTGCACTATTACTATTTCCCAAATAGAAACATAGAGCAATCTGATTTTCCTCAAAAGAGATTCCCAAACCCTTAAAACACAGATTGGTTGCTGATTTCAGTCTGAAATAATCCCCTCCCCCCAAGACCCTGCCCTTTTCACGCTTAGCACTTTTCTGGAAGTCCTAAACTCTCTGTAAAAAAAATAAATAAATCATTCTCTATATCTGTACATATATATTTGTCTATGTAGAGGAGTAAACGGCTGCCCCCCAGGCTACTCCTTGGGCCAGAGGCTCTTCAGCCTCATCACCCAGAATTCTCTGGATTCCTATGCCCCACTGTCATCTTTGCAGAGGTGGTGGTCCCGTGCATGGGTAGGTGGGTGGGTGGGGGGGTCCACATATTGCTTTCGCTCTCTCGTGTCTCTGAGGTATGGTACAAAAGTCTTTGTTTTCCACACATACACACGCACACGCACGCACACACACATATTTATATTTTGCGTGTCTGCTTGTTTCCTTCTCCACAGCTCCTGCGTTTGGAACTGTTTCGGAAATGGCAGCCAGCACACGCTCCCTTGTTCACACGACGCTCTTCCTCCCTGTCTTAGGGAGCTGCCTCATCTATTCCTCTTGCTGACTCCACTCCCCAGCTGCAACTCGGAGGGAATCGGGGAGCTGTGGCCTGCAGTCTCAATCCTGTCCGAGCCCTCTGGTACGTTGCCCTCCCGCGGAGAGGGGCTGTTCTTGCAGAAGTCCGTCACCCACGAGGGCATGGATAAAAACCCCCTGGGGTCAACAGAGTAGAACTGCTTGCTGTCGGTTGCTGCAGAGCCCCGGGAGGAAGGGTTGGCATGGAGACTGCTGGTGCTGTTGCACTTCTTCACAAGTGCCAGACCTTGGGGCGGAGGGGGCGGTGAGAAGAGGGAGGTCAGAGAGAGACTGCTGAGGGTCTCTGACTGCTCGCTGTTGTTGCCTCCGCCTCTCAGGCTGCTCCCTGCGCCCTCCTCGTCCGAAGGGTCCATGGAGTCATGGTAAGTGCAGCCGGGGCTCGTGCTCCCACCGCTGCTGTGGCTCCGCTGGTGCCGGCTGATGTTCCGGAGAGTGAAGATCCCACGGCCCCTCAAGCTCTGCCTGCGGGAGGCAGGGGAAAGAGGCGCCACCAAGGCTTTTTTGGTGGCTGTGGCTGGCACTGGGCACAGTGCAACTGGGAGGTCCAGGGTGCACTGGGGCGAGTCACTGAGGTTTAAGCTGTCCTCCAGTGTGGTCTGCAAGCTGCCTTCTGAACTGTTGCTCCTGCAGTCTTCCAGGGAGGTGTCACTCTCTGTGGTCTGCAAGGTCAAGAATCAACAACAGAAACAAAGTGTTTGATTAGCAGTGATTCCTGCATTGCAGGGGGTTGGACTGGTGAACCCTCTGGGTTCCTTCCAACTCTACTGTCCTATGATTTCTCAGTTGTCATGCTGTTGGGTGAGGGAGGGACTGGGACATCAGCTGCAACTGGTGCATCAGTGGGAAGGTTAACATTAAAGCAGTTCAATGCTGCCTGCCCCCAATTCACGTCTCACCACCCTGAAGAAGGCACACTGGACACTGTTCCAGTTCTTAGTTCCCAATCAGCAGTATCTCCTGAAAACAGCAACGTGCAGCACCATCACCAGGACCACTGTTGGCCAAACATTACTTTGCCATTAAAATATATATATATAGATGGCACTGATGGATCAGACCAAATGCCATTAATGTCAGCACCCTAATTAAGCTATGTTTAATTAGAGCAGACCCACTGAAATTAATGAACGTGACCAAGTTAGATCCATTAATTACAATGGGTCTCCTCTGAGTAGAATGTAGTTGAGTGCCACCCACTGTCTCTAGCAGTGGACAACTACATACATGACAGGCGTTTTCTTGCTTGTTTCCAGAATCTGAGAGAGGGACACTACTTCTGAACATGGACGTCTATGTCTTTTCAGTCCTGCCTAGAAGACATTTGATGAATCTGTCTCCAGTTAATTAGCCTTTCATTTGAAAAAGCTATCAGAGATGGTGGCCAGCATCACAAGTTGTGGTAATGAATGGTATTAATTTTGCGCTTTGTGAAGAGATATTTCATTTTGACTCTAGTGCCAATCAATATCATTAGACGCCCTGCAGTTCTATTATTATATAAGAGAGACATTTTTTTCTTTCCATGCTCTCTCTCAATTCTCCCCACACTGCTTTTAATTTTACACATCTCTTTCAGGCCATCCCCTTTTAATTATTGTTGTTTAGCTGGTCTGCCAACATGTCAATGCTATGTAAAAAGGGACTCTGGAGTGCTCTTGGCACATGCGTCCTTCATGTGCTCAAGACCAAAATTGTACATCCTCCAGCAATTGATTTCCATCTTAGAATGTGGGCTGCAACCAAGCAGCTGTAAAATAGCAGGACCTGGAAGAGAGGAGCCATGTCTGGGAGCAGGTCTCTCTTCCCCTCTTCACACAACCCTTCATTCCATAGCATATGAAGGGACTCCAATGTACATTAATTGTCCACAGCATTAGAATCAGGACAACAACAAGGCAGGTATGGGTTTAGTAGCAAAGTAAGGGAAGCACACGTAATCTTGGGGAATTATTTATGTCACTCAAGCACCCAGATAACTGGGGTCCATGAGGGGCATGGAAGTGATGCCAAGTGGGCACATCAATGTGCCCAATCGCTGCTGATCAAGAAAGACTCTTCCAGGCTAAAAAGAAAGGTACCCTGCCTCTCTCCAGGCCTCTTGCACATAGGGAATTTATACTCTTTGTGGGAGTAGCTTACATCTGAGAGCCTGGTTAAAACTATGTGAGATTTGGACATGTCCTCCCTTGATTGGTAATGGACACACACCCTGATGTTTCCCCAACAGTATCTATAGTAACGAAGGAGGAGGACTCAGAAGATCCTGTATGGATATTCCTGTACCTTCTTTGCAAGGCGTGCATGTGAGGTGGTTGGCATAAATATAGGGGGAAATAGGGAAGAGCATAGATGCTGCTGGATCCAGCCTAGTTCTCACAATGGCCAACCATATGCTCATGGGAAGCTCACAAGCAGAACCTGAGGGCAAGGGCACTCTCCCCACCTGTGGCTCCCAGCAACTTGCACTCAGAGCCTCCTATAGTGGTGGCTGAAAATTGCTATCATGGCTAGTAGCTGTTGATAGCCTTATCCTTCACCAAATTGCAAAATGGAAATTTTCCCTGATTCGGACAGGAGAGGACTATTATCCAATCTAGGGCTGTAAAGTAAGGTTGGAATTCCACATTTCACTTCTGTGTCTTCAAAGTCAGGGCCAAGAGTCCAGTTTACAGCGTTAAAGCTTTGGGCCTTGAGAACAGCCTGGAAAGTCACAATCTTGGTCAAAAGGCAAGGTATAAATTAAGTCTTTTCCTTATCCACCTGCAACTTTCCACTGCTCCTCTTTCCCCCAGACTTGTTGTTCTTTCACAGGTGTGTGCCATTGGAAGTTAGAGAGAAAAACACCTGAAATGAGGTGTGGCCAAGCTAGGGAAAAGCATTTATACTAGGTTTATCTAACATTCAACCCCAATAATGTATATCTAGTTCTGAGGATCTCATCATTGCATGGATACCTAGTTTTATTAACCCCCCCCCCCCAAGATAAAGACAATTCACAATGCGGTGTGCCATTGTGACTATACCAACAAAGCACAGTCCTTGCGTCTGTGATGGAGCTGACACTAATTTCAAACATGAGCTCATTTTCCTTGAAGCTTTGCTGTATGTCACTGATGAGATGCTAAAACAAGCAAATGGAAGAAGCCTGTCTTCCAGCAAATTCCTACAGAATGAAGTTGTTTGTGCGGAACATCCCCCCACTTCCAGGTCAGAATGCAAAATCTAAATGTGGCAGTCATCTTTTCCCCCACACAACATCTAACCCCCTCTACCTTAAGTCTATGAGAAGCTAAAATGTCTGGCAATGGACAGATGGAGGAATGGTGGTTGCAGGAGTCCTTACCTGGTGGATAAGTGAGCAGTGGACACCTGGAGATTGCAGAGACGCCCAGGAAGCTTGCAAAGAGATTTTTGGGAGGCTCTCTGGGCAGGAAGCTTTCTCCTGACTTGGTGGATTGGCAGAAACAGCTGGGACGAAAAACTCTGCTCGCAATGGTAACAGGGGATTGGATGGATCTGGAGAGAAGGGGGTAGGAGGACCTGACAGAGTCAAGGAGGAAAAAATCAGCACTGTTCAAATCTGTTTCTACCCATGTCAGAAATCTGCAGGGTACATCCACATGTCACTTCTTTAATGAGGAAACACAGGCAATCAAACCTGATTTTTCTTGTAATGCTTTCTTCCTCCTTGCCATCTATTCGCTCTTTCTTCCCGGGTAGCCAGAACTGGAAGTACTCAGCCTGCACTTCACCCTCAGCCAGTACTTCCAGCAAGGACAGTAGCTAGCAGTCCTTACGGATGGGTGAATATGTCACTTTCATTTTATCTCATTTTTCCAATCTTTTCCAAAGTTCAGTTCTCTACATTTCTACATCAATTTGAGATTTTCTTTCAAAAAGTCCTCATGAAAATTCATGAGCTTCTTGTGTGAACTTCTAATACACACACTTTTATATACAATCTTGCCAAATACACACACTTTTGCAAAGCAATTCCCCCTAATATACTGCATTTTTCTATGGTTGTTTTTTTTTACTAATATATGCATTTATATGAACACTTTACCCTAGTGTATACATTTTTGCACACATTACTTGGTTGGAGGACTGTACTGCAGAATTTGGAGGAGCACAAATTTCGAAGGCTTGAGCTTCAGCTCATGCATGGTTTCTGAAAAGTGTGAATTTGATATGTTCACATTTAAATTCAAACTGAATTGAATTTATTCTCTACTTCTAGCAGTACCTCTATTCCAGCCATGTTTCTTCTCCCATTGCCCAGTCTTCCCTGAGTAATCCATCAAGGGCAGATCAGCCAACACCAAGAAAGAACAGAGCTGGTGATGTGAACAAGGCCTAATTCAGTACCCACTGGTGTGTCAGCATGAGAGACTGTGGCAATTGTCCAGGACTGATCTTTACTTACAGCCTGGGCTTTACTTTGAAATCTTTTTGGCTTTAAAGGAGAGAGAAAGCCAGAGGCAATTCTAGGATGACTAATCTCTGCTTTGCCATGAAGCTCACTGAGTGACCTTGGAAGAGTCACTCTCTCTCACCCTAAACTACTGCATAGATCTGTTGGGAAAAACATACTACGTATGGTGCCCCAAGGTCATTGGAGAAAGAGTGGAACATAGAAATGAAATAATGAATTAAAAAACAAATAGGCCAGGAGGCTGAATTTGCAAACTGAAGTTAAAAGATGTGCAGCTCACAGATGATGTAGGGAAGAAACAGTTTATATGCTTAGATTTATGCAGCCAATCTTGCGATATATTTTGTCCTTGGCAACTGATGAAGTGGATTATATTGGCATATCCCTTCTTGGGAATGGATGGAATGGGAAAGAGGATTGGGAAAATCAGTTAATTTATTCCCAAGTATGCAATTTGGAATTGATGAAACCGTGCATGCATTTGTAGTCAGCTTTCTGTAGCTGAGTACAATATGTATCTAAAAAGTGGCCCTCGGAAGAACAAGGTATCTCTGCGTGGCACCATGGGATTGTCCAAAGGAGCACTAGGGTATTGCCCACCTGGGTTGCTCTCGTTCTTCAGCCAAGACTGGACTGGACTGAAAGAGATTTTCTCCACTTCACACAAGTAGCTTTCTGGAGTTGGAGAAGCTTCCATATTTGTTAAAGGGAAGAGACATTCCTCCAAACCCACAATCCCTGTGGAGTTAGGACTGTCTTCACCATCCTAGATAAAAGAAAGACGTTTGCCTTATAAAATTTCAAATTTATCCAAAAAATAGAAGAATAAAATCATCGTCAAATCCATTGTTTGATCAATAAGAACATTTACAGCTTTATTCAAATACCTGCAGAATATGCCTGGGACACTAGAGCCCAGTTGCAAGAGGCATTTGCCACTGAGTTTGTGGGTAGCAAAAGGGATAATAATTTCCTACTTTCATCAAACAGTTCATCTCCCTATGCTACCCTGTCCTTGGGAATTTGCCTCCCCTTAACATCTCTAGTGCATTGACACTTATCCTACAATGATCACTAACTGGTAATCAATCAATCAATCAATCAATCAATCACATCCATATCCTATTATGATATGCATCATCTGCATCCAGATAAGTTATAGCTAGCAGAAAAGGAAATGTATGAACATTTGCAATATCTTTTCTATACCTATTTCCTCTTAGAAACCCACACCACTTGCCCTAGTCACACAAGCACAGCTTACTAGCTTTATTTTCTGTCACACATATACCACTCCCTTCTATTGCTCTAGGTGCTCATATGCAATACCCCAGGAAGACACTTCAGTTTAAGGAAGGGTTGTACAGTGGTGCCTCGCAAGACGAAATTAATCCGTTCCGCGAGTCTCTTCGTCTTGCGGTTTTTTAGTCTTGCGAAGCACGGCTATTAGCGGCTTAGCGGCTATTAACGGCTTAGCGGCTTTAAGAAAAAGGAAACAAACTCGCAAGAACTTGCAAGACGTTTCGTCTTGCGAAGCAAGCCCATAGGGAAATTCGTCTTGCAGAACGACTCAAAAAACGGAAAACTCTTTTGTCTAGCGAGTTTTTCGTCTTGCGAGGCATTCGTCTTGCGGGGCACCACTGTATATGAGAAGGTGGAGGGAGTGGAGTTCTCCCATCCAACTAAGTTTGTTGGCCATCACAGCCTCCTGCAAGTTTCCTAGTTTAATTACGTGTTGTATGAAGAAGTACTTTCTCTTATCTGGCCTGAAGCCCAGTGATTGTTTCAAGGGGGAATATATATCCACATAAACTCTTGGGAAGTTTTACCTTGGCCTCCTCCTCCTTAGGGCTTGGCTGATCGACACTGTTGTTGTCTCCATCGTCCCCAAGCAGGATGGAAGACTTATCAGAGTTGAGTGATAAGCCTTCCATTTCGGCCAGCTGAACCTGCAGTCAGAGGGGGTGGGGGAAAGCTATCACACATCACAGATAGATTCTATCGCTCAACCAGTCACATTGCTTTAAGAAATGGTTCGATGACAAGGAGGAAGACCACACATGAGGTTTATGGAGTCCTAACCCAATTCTGCATACAATGAAATAAATTGTTTCTGGAGAGAAAAGAACAGAAAAAGAGAGAACAAAGCAGTCACTGGCATTTCTCATGGACCATTTTAGCTGCAGTACATTCACTATCAACATCTTCTTGGGTTGGAATGCATAGAGAAGGTGTTTTGTTCAGCCCTAACAATTTTGGCTCCATGATTCTGGATGCAACTGATTCCATACCGGTGGAGGAAAGACGGGGATTCTCCAGACAGAGCCTATCCCAGAGACCAGTTGAGGAAAGGACACCCTTGTTTGAGGATAGAAGAACCTGTTCCAGTCAAACAGGATGATAATAGGGACGCCTTCATTCCAGCAACAGTAACCATGTTTCATGCAATCCATATCAATATCATGCAGCTGAGCAACTCCTCCAGCTATTTCCGTCTGGATTCCCTACTTATTTTTCTTATTTTCCTTTTTCTAATTCCAGTATACTAAGATGGAACTAAAAAAAAATCATCCTACACTCTGCTCTCATTCTACCCCCCCTCTCCCGTTTTCCCAGTTGTTGCTTTTATTTAACTTTATAAGGGAATCTTCCTTGTTTTCAAGTCTTTGCTCCTATGTCTTTACCTCTTGTTTCTTTCCACCATAGCTTTCCACCTTGACATCTTCTCCCCATCTTCTCCCATTTCATTCACTGGATTAGTTTTTCCTCGTTGTTTTCCCTCTGATTCAGCCTACATCTTCAATTTCAAAAGGCAGCACTAGCCTCTAGAGAACTTCTACTAATCTAGTATGGCATTTGATCTTTTCTGGTTGCGTATCATCTCCGTGATCTTGACCTAGTTTGCAGGGCTCCTCGGGCAAGGTCTTTGCTTTCCTGTGTTTGTGTAGAAATGCGTGTGCATGTTGTGTTTGTAAATAGTGACGAAATATGATATGGAGAGCTGATGGCTTTGGACAGGAAGTATAGCAGAATCAGTGGCAGTGCCATGTTAGGACTCCTTCAGACCAATACCTCATTGGGAATGAATGGAAGATATGCCTGAAGTAGATTTCCAAAAAGGTAATCCACCATCATGATGTAATCCAGCAAACGGACACAATGACGGCAATCTTCATAGCACTAACACAACGGTACTTCCATGGAAGCTATCTACTGAACTACTCAGGTTAGAGCATTGTGGGCACAATCCAGTGCATCATCTTGTGTGCTTAAATCCTGCGGTGTCAATGGGATTTATGCATTGCGTGCTGGATTGTGCCCAATGCTATGCAAAATGTAGTATAACCACCACCAATGATCCAAACATTGAGAAAAGAAAAGAAAGGAAAGGAAAACCACAATTACACCACGTCAACACACAACACAACTATCTACACACAATATCTACACACAAAAAGGAAACACAGCCTTTGTTTGAACTGTTCATCTAATGAGTTTCATCAACTATCACACACATAACTGAAGTTCATATCAAAACACCCTCAACTCTGCACCTCTGGGAACACTGATATATTACATCTGCAGAAGACTGTAAAAGTAACCCTTCCTGATTTGTGGCTTTCAAAAATACCCTGGGATTACAAATGCTAGAACAGTTAATATTTGCTGTACTGCTGCTTTGCAAGAAGTGACAATCTTTTCCACTGAAATCCAGCACAAAAAGAAGCACCTAACAAATTCATAAAGAGAAAAAACATTCTGCTCAGAGCTTCAATTCTCCATTATGTGTTGACAGATCATGTGATGCCAATTAAATACTCAATGAGTCTATGATTCTATGTGCCACTAGTACAAATTGCTAGATATATGCAAACCTCATAGAGACAGATAATGAAATTAGACTAATGTGAGCAATGATGTTAGTATGGTGAGAAAATGTCTTACATTTTAAAATTCTAGCCTAGACTACAGAATACTTACACATTATTTTAAAAAGAAAAGAGTTACTGCAACATCCCCATATGCTTTTCTATCTGTTTTTTTTTAATGGTGTGGGAATAAAAATACTGTTTCTATTGATTTACAGTGTGAGTTTCTGAAATACTTAATTTCAATACTACAATTTATACACATTACAGTTGTTGGGAGGAATCTATTTAAAACTAGAGTTAGGATTTTCATGCTATACTCTCAAATGTTTATATGTTTTGAACAATAAAAATTTCTTAGTGTTTTGAGAATTAAAATATCAGTTTGATTTTAAGGTGGACAAACCCTGCAATAATTTCTGTTATTTCTCTCTCTGTATTATCTTTTATCGCCTAAAAATGTATTGGACTAAAATGCAACATAATTTGAGTATGATTCTATGAAAAGGAAACATCATAATTAAAATATTCTATTGTAAACAGGGCTTCTTAAAATAATAAAAATTAGGGTTTCATGCATCAATCCTACAAGATGCGCAGCCTTTTGACCACAGCAAATGAAAAATGCAATGGCCACCATCATCCATGTAGCTCATTTAGCTGGCAAAGTCTAGTGGTTTATGGAACATAAAGGGGAGATTTGGGCACAATCCATTCAGCCAGTCACTCTGAAACAAATGGAAGTGACACAAGAGTGCTACTTTGCTCTTATGGAGTTCTGAGTCATTTCAAATTTGTGTCTTGCCCAGGAGAGCTTCCCAGTCTATTTTGCCCTTGATCAGGATCCCATTCAACTTTGCTTAGAGCCATTCCTGACATCACACTTCTCAGATTTCTCAGATAATGGGTCTCAGGGTTCTCAGATAATGTTTTGAAAATGCTTGCAGGGGAATGGCTGGAACGATAGGCATCTCTAATGTGGAAGTGGTCAGACGCAGGTTTAAAATGTATGAATGGCCAAGCAGGTCCCAGGAATATTGCCAGGTATTTCTCAGATTTACATCTGTTTCCAGAGCGTAAAACATCACTTTCCTGGAAATTTTCAGGCCACTTTCCTTTATGCATAGTTGAAATACATGTAAGGAATGGGTTGTGCATTTGTGGAAGCAATCCACAGACTTCCCTAGTTCAGTTACAGTGGTACCTTGGGTTACATACGCTTCAGGTTACATATGCTTCAGGTTATAGACTCCGCTAACCCAGAAATAGTACCTCGGGTTAAGAACTTTGCTTCAGGATGAGAACAGAAATCGTGCAGCAGCGGGAGGCCCCATTAGCTAAAGTGGTGCTTCAGGTTAGGAACAGTTTCAGGTTAAGTTCGGACCTCCGGAATGAATTAAGTACTTAACCCACTGTACTTGTTTTCAGATGGTGCCCCAGAGCAACAGAAATTCTAATCCACAGTTTCTGGGACTACGTCAAGCTCCTTACTGGGGTCAAATAACCTAATGGATGTGGTTCATTAATTGTAAGCTTCTGGGTCATTCTGAAGCATCCACTGGACTAAACATTGTAGCTGAGAGTTAAAGGGATACTTATGAACTTTGCTAGGTCAGCATGACTACTTATAGCACAATCCTAGGACAAGACATGCCTTACAAGTCCTATTAAAATTCAATTTGGCTTACAGATACCTGGATGTTTCAGGAGGCTTTTGGGTTCTCAGATGGTTCACCATTTGAAAAATATTACTACCCCAGGCAACTGCTGATTTGTTTGTGCAACTCAGGCCAGCACTTGATTTCAAATATTTATGACTGGAAATATATGGGAATAAGCCAGATAATGTTAAGGAATGCCCCTTATGCTTCACTTTTCTTACATGAAGATGATCTCCTTGGAGGAAATATGGATCTGAAATGTGGTGCACATTATCATTACTATTGGCCACAAGTACAATGATTTGGTGCCTGTGCATTTGCTTCTTTTCTCTATGAAAAACACTCTTAATACATGTAAAACTTTTTAGTGCACACACTTTTCCCTACATAGAGATTAGCAGGAAACAAATAATGTTAAAAAAAAAAGACACTGAGTTATATAGAAATCAAACTAAATGCACAGTTAAACATTTTATTACTACGGGACTTGAGAGTGCAGAGTTTTCTCTGGCTTGTGTGCTATTCTGTAGTTATTATCAATGTCTTGAATAGGCACATTAAAGTTTGTATATATGTATATGATTTCCCCTCTCCCCTTTTTACTCCAGCAGCAGTGCACTAACAAATTGAAGGGGATGGATTACTGGAGCTAAAATTAAAGGATGCATATTTTTTGTTTACAGTCTCAGGGGCTCACTCAATCCAGACCTAGGATACTGAGTTCTATGATTCTCTGTAAACTTGATTATTCATTTTATGGTGTTTATGGTAATGTACTTATTCATTTTATGGTCTTGTTGTAATGTACTTTTTAATACAAAACAAAAGTTTTGGCCGCTAATGATCAAGAAGATACAAATGTAGTGCGTTGTTAATATATATATAAAATCTAGTATGTATATCTAGTATATGGAGCCAATCTGACTTCTTAGATATGATAGTAAACTACTACTGATAATCTTTGTTCACAGGTCAAAGACTTCTCAAACTCTTTGAAATCAATGCAACTAAGACATTTAAATTAAATGGAGAGAAATGACAGTGGATGGTTATGGTACCTGCAAGAATGACATGAGTTTCTTGACATCTCCCTGACCATTTCTGTAGCAGCTACCTACAACAGTTGCTAACACCTAGAGTCAAAATCTTATTGCTCCCATTGTAGCCTCTTTCTATGTCTTCCAGCAGCAATTTTAATCATACACCAAAGGGTCCACAATAAGCCATTTGCCAACAAGATGAACAGACAAAGTGAGGATTAACCAATATCTTCATGTTTTAAAAATGGATTTTACTTATGAACTACACTTTCACTGGAAATTTTGCTCCACAGAAACCAGAAGATATTTAATACTGAACAACATGCCTAAGTCTCATCATCTTAAATGGAAAACTGAAGAGTAGAACTGGGCTTAAAACTGATCAGGCAAATGCCTTGTTGAACTGATAGCTGAACCTTGAAAACAGTGAGACGATACAGCGTCTACAACCTATTTTCTCCTTGTGAAAAATTGAACTCTGCCTCCATGATTTCTCCTTGCTCTGTCTATCTACCTATACTTTTCTGCCAGCCTCATTGGTCCAGCTGTCTCTTCATTCAGCCTTCTGCTGATACAAATATGCATTTCCTCCTGACAAGGACTTCACTTCAAGAACGCACTTCAGTAACAAAACTCAAAGCTTCAAGTCTAAGTCACCTATCACCAGGAGACCATCTCAGGGAGATCTCAAAGGCCTCAGGGTGCGGGTGTGTTCTCGCACGTGTGGGGGGGTCCCCCTCCCATATCCTCGCACGCAGGTTACCTCTTGCTTGTCATGGTTACACTTCTCGCACATGGCCGGCGAGGAGTAATGATGGAAGACGGAGCCCGATAGGTTATCGATGATCATTAACTCCCCGTCGAAGGAGTCCTTAATAATTAAAGAGACACTGTCCAGCCATAAGTTCTCCTAGGGGACAAGAAAGGGGGAGGATGGGAGAAATAATTTTAAGAATTCCAAGTTTTTGTTTGTTTCAGTGTTCTTCTGCGTGAGTATATCCAGAAGGCTAAAAGAGGTTGTATGGTCTTACAAAATGCAAGTAAAGTAGGCAGAATGTGGCCCTGCTTGATGATGTGAAAGGGAGGGGCTCATATGACTAACTGGCCATGTGTAGAGAGGCACCACAGAAGCTTCATGTCCAAGGCTGCAAGTGTTCCTCAACCTTGCCCTGCAGTACCCCTTGTGCTTTGCTAACACACCTCCACACACGCACTTAAATCCCTTCTCATTCCAGTTTTGAATTCCTCAAAGAACACTGGTCTCAGTTCTACAGAGCACCCTTTGCTGTTCCAAGTTCTGGCTCCATGTGACTGACAATTCGTCCAAACACCCATCCTAGAACTGAATGCCAGCCGGCCATATAGTTCTACACACACCTTTTTCCACCATCAGGTTCTGCAACCACCTAAGCTGCCCTTCTCCTACCCACATCAATGTGCCAAAGTCTTGCAATTAAGCAACAACAACAACCAAACACCGCCACCTACCTGTGCAGGAGAGTAACATGCCATGCACAGCTGTCCTCCAGGATCCAATCTCCCACCTCCTCCATCGTGTCCAGCACTCGGTGAACCACAGTTACGGGAGCAGAGCCCATGGGCCATCTCCAGCTCAATCTCAGCATCCATTTCTGCATCCTCTTGTGCTTCCTTGTTGCTGTCGTCCAGGTGTTTCATAAGCACAGCTACTACTACATTGATGAGGACAAACTGGGCGGTGAGCACGAAGCTGACAAAGTAGAGTGGCGAGATGAACTGCAGGTTGCTGAGACAGCTCCGGTCGTCATGAGTGCATTCACGCAGTGTGTCCTTGAGGAACACGTTAGGCCACAAATGAGGAAGAAAACACCCTCAAAGAAAACCAAACAGAAACCCCACAACACATACAACATACAGAGAGAAAGAAGAGAGAAAAGGCTGAAGTAATGAATGCAAATGTGGTTGCTCTCTCAGACAAAGTATACAGACAAAGATGGCAAGATGGCACCTTTAACAGGCAAAGCTTCTGGACACAGAACTCTCCTCTCCTCTCTAATTCCAAAGTTTCCTGGAATCACAGGAAATCAGTTGAGTTGGCTGGCCTTTTCTAGCATGCCAATGAAATGTCAATTCCAGTTTACTCCTAATGGGCTGTCCGTCTGTCTATCTACTTACATGATTTCTATGCCACCCAATGACACAGTTTTCTAGACTGCTTACGATAAAACATAAAATGGCAATGGCATCCATCAGTCATCAATAAAACAACAAAAAAAGTCAGTGGTAGCAAGTAAAACACCAGAAGGTGTAAAGCATCACTAAAGGCAGATCTAAGATTCAGTGGATTAAAAGTACAAAGATCTAAAAAACCCAGGAAGATAAGAATGTCTTCACCTGGCACTGAAAAGAATATAAGCAAGGCACCAGGCGAGCATCTCTGGAGTAGCCATTCCATAACTAGGGTGCCACCACTGAAAAGGCCCTTTCCACAGTAGTCAACAACTGCAGCTCACTTGGTGGGGGCAGCTGGAGAAGGGCTTATTTATTTCAGTACA
Source organism: Podarcis pityusensis (assembly GCF_964106645.2). NCBI lineage: Eukaryota > Metazoa > Chordata > Lepidosauria > Squamata > Lacertidae > Podarcis > Podarcis pityusensis. The sequence continues at coordinate 31,617,160 of NC_138035.1, read as the reverse complement.
TATAAACAGGAACACTGCTGTCAGGCCCATGCAGAGGGTTGGGGGCAGCCAGGTACACTTGCCCCGGGGGCCCCTGCCAGGGACCAGCTGCCTTTTTGTTTGAGTTTATAACTTTATTCCAACAAGACTCTCGCCCCAGGCCTCAGGCAAGCTCTGCACAAGCCTAACTGGTGTTAATATGTTTGCTCTTACAAAATAAATTTTATAGAGTTAGGGATTTGGCCTCAAATGCTATTTGTTTAAGTGACTAGAAACTATGCGCAGGGTTACGAAGGTAAGGAGGATTCTTGCCCTGCCTGCTCTGGAGAGTTCACTCATGGGCCTCACTGCCGCCGTTCTGGTTTATCTCTTGTCACGGCAGAAGGGCATGGGTCAAAACCAGGGCAGGCATATGGCGGAGTGTCTTTCATAGGGCCTTATCGGATTTCATATTCATACATTACTCTAAAACCAGCTTTTTATATTTTTTAGCTTTTACATCTTAATGAAAGAACCCCATTCCACACAGGGAGTGGTTGCATTGCTACAGACAGTTTTTTATAAAATACTAGAGAATGTGTAATATGGTGAGAAGGACTTGTTCCAATTTCTCAATTCTCTTTCCTTTCTTCTTGTCAGCTTCTGGTTCAGAAACTCAGATTCTATACAAGCTCTGATAATACTATGAAAATTCACCACCTGTCCTGAGGTGAGCTCTATGTGCCAAGCTGCGATCTGTTCAGGTTCCTTCCTCCCGGGAAGCACCAACACTTCTACACCCAGCCACAGATTAGATGTTTGCAACATTATTCAATCCTACTCTTTTCTCTATCCTCACACACACACAACTTCTAATAAGTGCCGGTCTGTTTCCATTTCAGGATGTAATTCATTGGGACCAAAGACATATTTCCAACAGTGGCCCAAGTTACCTTCATGATTCCATTCCAGTTATCACCAGTGGAGACCTGGAAAAGTGTGAGGAAGGCCATCCCAAAGTTCTCAAAGGTGGCATGACGGCTCATACCCTCACAGGGGTTCTCGTCGTTGCAAACTGGAAAGAAGTGATTTATAGGAGAAAAAGTGAACCATTGGCTATATTCCAATGAAAGGCAAGAGATGAAAAAGCAGTTCTTTGTAATATTAATTGTAACTTTATATCCAAGTCCACATAAAAATAGCTTTTGCATACTGTTACTGGCCAACAAGCTGAAATGGCCAAAATGACAAAAATCTGATGAGTTCCCATATTTATCAGGACACACACATGCATACACCCACAAATCTTGTTCTTGCAATATTTTATGTCAAGCTACTTTCCAAATGTCTGCCTTCCATTATTACATTTGGAAGATCCAAACTATATTCCTACATTACTTCTGGATGCTACTGTGCAAAAATGCTGTCTTTGCATTGCTCATTAAAACTGATGGCCTATTAGGATGCATAAGCTTCAGTCAGCAAATGTATTGGAGCCAGATGTTAGAGCCAGTGAGAGTGACAAAGTAAATGACTGAATTTCTAATTCACTTAGTGATAACAGCTACAACTTCATCTACTGGTTGTTCAAGTGTTACATCCTCAACACCTTCAATTTTGAGGAACTCCATGCTTCAGCCCAATAATTCCAAAAGGACTGGTCACAGTATATGGCAGGTGGGTAAATATATAAATAATATCTATCAATCCATCATTTTGGGATCAGAAGTCTCCAAGATTCCTGTGTGTACAGGAATCATCTATAATTTCTTCTTAAATAATAGAATAACGTATACAAGCTCATTTTCTGTATGTGCCCTGTGCCCTGGAATCATCCAAAGCCCAAATCCTAAAACAGATTGGGTCAATTTGGGCACAGCTGGGCTTCAGTTGAGTTGGGCTGAGATAGTCCTTGATTTTCCCAAGTGGGCATACCCAGAGGTACTATTTTTTTAAACAATTCACTGGGGTAACTGGAAAGCAAAGGCCACACATCTTTGAAATAGATTAACTGTGGGCAACAAACCATGCAAGAGAAATTCCCTGTCATGACAGATTCTTGGAGATACTCAGAAATTCTGTTAATTGCTGGTTAATGTGGAAAAAATAACCCTAATGCATGATGGGAATCTTCCATCCATCTTGTAACCCACCTCTGTGCTAGAAACTTACTGAGTTTCCCAAAGAGCTCTACTCCTAGAGCAGCATAGATGAAAAAAAGGAGCATGAAGAGCAGTCCAAGATTCCCCACCTAAGAAAAAAAATCAAACATACAAACCAAAGTCAAGCCAAACTAATGCGTGTGATACAAGCATCACCAAGCTGAGACCTATGGGAATACAGAGCTGCCTAAATGTGGGGCTTGACAGTTCAGCAAGTGCAAAAGTTGCCATTTTGGGTGATCACCACTCAATCCCCATTAGAGTAGCATGGGAGAAAACATACACATACACACACCTCTGCCATTTGTGCTTCTTACAAATGATTCAGATAATCTATTCAATTTGTTGGAGGGATGATGGCAGCCCCATGTAGAGTGTCTTACAGTGGTCCAACTGGGATGTAACTAAGGCATGTATTATTATGGCCAGATCTGACATCTCATAGTAGAACCCCAAAGGTGGCTTAACAAATACGCAGCAACAAATTAGAGAGTCTGAAAAATGCTACCAGATTCAACATAAGAAAAGGAGGTGGCAATTTCAATTGTGGTATATACTAAAAACACTTTGGAAATGAATAGTCTGAACCTGAAGTGGACAGTCTGAACTGGAAGTTGAAATGTCAACAGAGAGCATCAAGAAAGCACACCCATCTTCTACTTGTTCTCCCCAAACTGAACTTGACTCAGAAGGTGTGACTGAAGGGCAGGATTCCTGGGTTGCTCCTCCTAAACCGGGAGCATAAACAGTTCCTCCAAACAAGGTATGATGCAGGGAGCAGAGAGCACCACAATTGCATACCCAGGCACATGATGTCAGTGGCCAAGTGAGGGCCAACCATCGAAATAACAAACACAACATTGATATTGGGTTGAAATAGTCTGCAACCTTTATTGCAAGTATGCTTATGCCAAGGCATTGGGTATGTATCTGGTATCAAGCAGTGAGTCTGCTGGTTGTTAAGTGGGGGCAGGGGAGTGACGAACCTAACCAGAGGGTCATCCCCTGACATGCACCAGGTGTTACAATCCTGCCATGGCCACCACTAGGAAGGGTGCTATGGTCCATTAGTCCCCATGTGGACTCTTGGACAAAAACACCCCTTCCCGGACCCCTTTAATGGAGTACTTGAACAGCTAAGGATCCAACCTGGTGAGGTGCTGAGCATTTCCCCATGGCCACACAGGGGTGTGTGTGAGATCACGCCGTGGCCAGGCTGGGCAGCAAATGCCCAATTAGTAGAGACTCCCTATCTGCCCACCCCTTCCCCAGCCAAAATCAGGCACTTCACTTCCACACTTCTGCAGTACACCTGGCTCACAGCATGGAAGGTTGACTACGACATGGTTTGCTAAGATTGTGTCTGAAAAACAAGAGGAGGAAAAAGGAAAGACATAAAGCAAAAGGTTATCAGGATGGAAAGGATTTAATTTTGAAGTAGTTGTTCTGCCAGAGTTCATAGATCTTTGAGAATAATAATGTTATGGATAATTTGGTTGTCCCCTGAAGAGTCAATGTGCAGAATATGGAAACTCAACCCAATCACTTAAGTGCTGAAAATTTTATTACTGCCTCGAGTGAAACCCCCCCCCCCTCATGCACTATGGCTTAATCTTTGCAGCCTCCACCATGCAACATTATCAAATGAAGCTGCCTTCTAAAGAAATAATGAAGTATTGTGCTTTCTAGGCTTTGCCGGTGCTTGAAGAACAACGCAGCACAAGTTCTTCAGATAGGGAAACATGCCTTCAGATGCAGATAACCTGAAGACACTGTTTTGCAATGATTCTCATCCTGCCTGAGAAGGCAGGTTCAGAGGGCAGCCTTGGGTGGATGCTACTCCCTGAGCCTGGAATGCTGTAAGGTGCCACCTTCTCCCCAATGCTTTTAAACATCTATATGCAGCTACAGGCAGAGAACATTAATCATTCTGGAGTGCAGTGTCACTGGAGTGCTGATGGCCCCTGGCTAACACCAAACCTAATGCCAGCAGTCAAGAGTCCTAGCTTGGATGCAGTTATGATCTGGATGCAGATGAACGAACTGAAGTTGAATCCTGAAAAGATAGGGTGATGATGGCAGGCAGTCCAAGGGACCCAAACACAGGGAGTATGTGTGCCTGTTCTGGATAGTGTTAACTCACCTGGAAAAAGTAAATGTACTGCCTGGTGCTGCTCATGGGTGCCCTAGTGGTGGCACTGGTTGGGAATGCCTTTAACTGATTAAGCTGGCTGCATCCCCTCCTTGATGACAGAGACTTGGCCACACTCATCTATGTCCTAATAATTTCAGTGATAGATTACTGCAAAATGTTATATATAGTAAAAAATAAATATATCTGATTTTGAACCCCCCACCTCACAATGTGGAAACTTCAGTATTTTTATGAAGAGCAATAGTTTCACACAAGTGGGGTTTAAAACTCCACTGATGAGCCCTTTCCTCCTGAAGGCTGTACTCTTGGGGGGGGGGGGAGAATCTGTCAGCAGCAGTGTGATGCTGCCCTCTGAACATCTAAAACTCATAGCCTCTGTAGCATAACTCCCTCATTTGTAAATGATAAAAAGTGGGTATGTGTTCTCAGTGTAAGAAAAGAAGGGATTCTTGTTTGCGCAGACAGAGCAGCAAACAGAAGGCAAGAATTCCACAGAATTGTAGAGTTGTAATCCGGAGTACAATTAAAAAAGTGTTACAAGTTGAATCAGATAGCAGGGCACTGGAGGCAAGAATGTGATATCATGCACAAGTCTCATGTGTAACAATTCGAGATAAAGTTTCAGGCTCACCTCATTCACACAAAGAGATAATCAAATAACCAACCAACAGACAAACACATGTTCATATTTTTTTATAGACAAGATAGAAGATAGCTGCTTCGGTAAGCCCTCTTGGATGCCATTATTCATTCTTTAGCAATTATCTCCTAAGAACCAAAGTGTATGTGTAATCCCCGTTTCCCAAGCCACTTATCCATCAAGTGGAATTCTGTCAGTTTGCTCCTGGCTTGATACCCATGGGAATCGAGTGGTGGGCAATGGAAACATCAATACTGAGTATTTCTCTTGAGCAGCTGCCTTTTGCAAGTCATGCAAATCCCCCTATCCAGCTGCTGTCTTTCAGGTGACATTTCACTACATGCAAAGATGGAGGAGGCATTATTTCTCATGGGACAGGAGACTTGATAAACGACCAGGCATTCGACAGGAGAATGGAAAATGGAGAAGGAAGAGTGAGAGCCAGAGTTAGTCAGGCCCATTTTTAGTCTTTCTTTTTAAAAAAACCCAACCTTAAGCACATTATTTTTATTTGATGCTCCCACTTTACAGTTACACGAAAAAAATAAAAAGAGAAATAAGAAAGGAATTATTTATATATTTTAAAAATGGAACCACTGCTCATAGTGTTTAAACATTCTTAACATTCTCTGGCACTTGAGTTCAAAGAGGAGAGGAGGTTTTGTGCTTTTTGTAAATTAAGAACATGAGAATGTAAGAAAAGCCTGCTGGATCAGGCCAATGGCCTGTCTAGTCCAACATCCTGTTCTTGCAGTGGCCAACGAGATGCCTGTGGAAAACCCCTAAGCAGGACCTGAGCACAACAGGACTTGGCCTTCCTGTGGTTTCTTGCAACAGGTATTCATTGCTGCCTCTAACTATGGAGGCAGAGCATAGCCATCATGGCAAGTAGCCATCAACAACCTTCTCTCTCTCTCATGCATGTAAGTTGGTGGCAGATACTGCCTCCTATAGGAGCAAGGTCTATGGTTTAGCCATGTAAGATGCATAGTTGGCAATCTGGGGAATCATTCTAGCTCCCCAGCAGCTTCCTAGCTGGCCTTCAAAACAGTCACAGATCCCATCCACCCTTAATGACTATTTATTTATTTATTTATTTATTACATGTTATGTCTTGCCTTTTCCCATTATGAAACTCAAGGCAGGGTACATGAGGTTCTAAACTGGCCTCCCATACAGGGACCAGGGACCAGACCTAGACCTTCTGACTCCATAAATGAGCTAAAGGAAATGGAAGTAAAGGACTGAAGTGTCCCTTGCTGCCAATTTGAGAGTGTGTTATGCCACACTTAAACTCCCATGGAGGAGATGAGAAGGAAGCAGCCTGAAGCATCTTTCTGAGGTAGGAAAAGGGCTAAGACCTCCTTGCCTTGCCAGTTCTCTCAGTCTTGTTTGCCTCTCTGAACATTGGACATGGCCTTCCCTGTTTCAAATGGGACGTCCAGGTGATATAACATGAAGGGTCTATTTTGGCCCCAGTAATATCATTTTTCAAAATCTGGTTTTCAGCCCTTATGGTTGGAGAAAAATGTCTGACAATGTGGTGGTAGATATTGTCAAAGGTCCTGAAATGGCCATAGGCAGTGTCTTTTGACACACCAGTCACTGCCAAAATATTTCCAGTTCTGAGAATAGTGAAATCAGAATGAATGATGCCAAATTAAATACGATTCTGCATTTTTGCATTATTTACTTTGAGCACCAAAAGCATGCATTGTTAATACAGAGTACATCTAGCCAAGGGCATAGTGAGATAAACAAAAAAAGAAACAAAAGAAACGAAAGAAAGAAAGAAGAAAGGAAAAGGAAAACAGGAGTAAGATCATTTAACACTGTGTAAAAGCACTGTGTTCAATGAAGCTAAAAGGGATAAAAGTATCTAAGGGGATAAAGAGCTAATTACCTGAATATTGTTTCTTTTCCTGAAGTGTGAAATGAAAGTCAGTGGAGCTAATGGACGGAAGCATAGCTGAGCAATTGTAGTGTTTTGGCAAGTGGCAAGCCTACTGAATCAGTGTGATTGAAACTTACAATCTGCACAGTGCTGAAGCAGATCGTTGCTGATCCAAGGGTTCTCTGCTGTCACGGGTATTTGGAGTTACCATCATTATTTTTACACAATTGTTGCTGTCTCCTTCCTGCCTCATGTAGTGATTCAGTGAGAGTGCCTGGACTAATGGTAATGATCACAGCTGACCAATGGGTGTGAGAGTTGCAGGCATGTCAGTCTCCCATAAAAGCACTATGATTTGCCAGACAAAGCTGACAGGTGGAAGTATATATAAGATACAAAATGGAGAATATGATATCAGACCCCATTTGCTGATAAAGAGCTCTTTGAAAGTTTGCAAACTTACTGTTTCAGATATTTAATTAGTGAACTTGAATCTTAAGTCTTATTATTTTTGGTTAGTAAACCTACAAATTCATATATACCAACAAAGTTGGCCAGTAGAAAATATCACTTCATCTGTCTTGGGCTTCTAACCTTCCTTTTTAAAATAAGTATCGGATATCTTATTTGTAGAAAAGAATGTGGGAGCGGCGATACCAACCGCCCATCCAAAAGGCAGAAGATAAAATAACTGTGCTTTCAATATTTCAGAATTTGTAACATGTACAATGCAGTCACAGGAAGGCTTACTCAGAAGGAAGTCCCACTGTGCCTACTGGAGCTTACTCCTCAATAAAAGTATGTTTGGGAGCCTTGGGCTGTACAATTCTACACTCCCATACTTGGGAGCACGTCCTCTTGAATGCAATGGAATTTACTTCTGAATAAATAAGCATAGGGTTGGGTTGTTGGCAGCTAAGGCCTACTTTCTTTTCCCCTCAGGAATGGCAGCCTCAGCCCATCTCATAATTAAACGTTTTGACTCTTAAATGAAAAAAAACTAATGCAAAATCCTCTGTAAAAAGAACTGGCTTCATTTACCTGCGGCAGTGCTTGCACAACTGTGTCCAGTAATGCTCGCATCCCAGTCGCCATCTTCAGGAGCTTCAAAACTGCCATGGGGGAAAAAGCAAAGTGAGTGGCTTTTCACACAGGATCAGCAAACCAAGCAATGGTCCTGTTGCTGGTTTTTCTCCCTAATGTGTCTGATTAGAGGACACTCCTGCCAACATCTCATCTTTTTCTCCCCACCACCCAGTCTCTTTTTCTCAACCACTCGCCTCCTCTCCATTTAACCCCTTCTGTTTCTGAAATGATAATTCCCAGTAATTATGGTGCCCTCGCCACTATACAGATGAGCATACTCTCTTGGGTACCAGAATTCAGAGGATTCTTACCAAGGACCAAAATTGCAACACCAGTGCCCTTGGCATTCTCAGGGGTCCCATGCAGCCTAACAAAGGTTGCAGCAGCCCAGCCGTACTTCTCATTGATTTGGGTGCCACCAGGTAAATGTCAGAGGGAACAGGTCCCCACACTAATTACTATAGGGGCCTGGGTTCTGGAGATGTTTGGCTCAACTCGTAATTAGTCCATACATGGCTAACTGGGGAAGTTCATGCTCTAAACACCTCCGGTTCTACCTCCGGCAGAATCACTTGTACAGGTACATGTGAATGTCTGGCAGTATGTCTGGCAAAGTCCCAGTTAGTTGAGTGTTACTCAGTTGTCATCACATGAGAAAGCAGCTCTGCTCAAATTCATAGTTCTGTGAAAAATTCAGAGCACTGGAAACCTGCAAGGTGTTCAGAAGAGCCCTGCTACGCATGCTGAAGAGTCACACTGGATAAGCATGGTAGGAGAAAGATGCCAGAATGACTGCATCTGTGTGGCTCTTGCACACACACAGAAGATGACAAATTTCACAAGCATCAGGGGCATGTGAGGCCCAACATGTGATTTAGCACAGAGACTCCAAGTTGCTTAGTCTTCCCCAATCTACTCTCCTACTAATACATTAGGAACATAGGAATATAGGAAGACCATTGGTATATCTAGCTCAATACTGTCTACTGACTGGACATGGCTCTCCAGGGTTTCAGGCAAGGAGTCCTTCTCAACCTTGTTGGGGGGGGTGCCAAGGATAGAAATTGGGGCCTTTGGCATTCAAAGCGTATGCTCTACTTCTGAGCCACAGCCCTTCCTCATCCTTCCTGAAACACGCCTATTGTTCAGTCTGTGCTCTGTAGCTCCCTCTGTAGCTCACCTCGGGCAATACGCAGCACTCTCATGATACGGATGATGGTGGGGTTGATGGGAAGGGCAGCATTTATTTCAATCTCCTCAAGTGTGATGCCCATGACTGAGAGCAGAACAATGGCCAGGTCCAGTTGGTTCCACCTTTAAGAGATGGGAATCAATTTATTCCTTTGACAATTTTCATAAATGACACACTTTCAAACTGGGCACAGCTTATCAACAAGTTATTTGTAATGCTGTACTTATCAAAGGTTCCGTTTTTAAAAAAAAATGGAACAAAACATGCAAATCTGTGTTTGCTAATTAAATAAAAGAGCATGCCAATTAAGCAAACGGACATCCTTTATTTTGGCTGTTCTGTTTGCTTGGATGAGAATTTATATTTGCATGGCATTTGATTATTATTTGGCAGGTGGGGAGGCACATTTTTTAAATATGATACATCAAAATGCTTTATACTGATTCAATATTGTTCACTTTGATTGGCAGCAGCATTCCCCGCCCCAATATCTTAGATTCTTTAACTGGACTGAATTTGGGACATGGTAAGTGTGTCCCTGAGCAATGGTGACTAGGGAAGGAGCTAAGAGATAAATAGAAGGCAAACACTTTATAAAGGCAAAGTGGTGGCCAAGGTGGTGGGAAATGACTGGAGAGTTCCACTGAGTGAAGGAATGCCTTGATAGCCATGTCATCTGTATTTCCTTCCAGGGAAAGAGGCTTCCTTCTAAGCCAACCTATTCCAACCTGGCACCCTCCAGCTGTTTTAGACTACTGCTCCCATCAGCCCCAACCAACATGACCAATGGTCAAGGATGATGGGAGGCAGAAACTAAAACTCCCAGAGGGTACCCAGTGAGGAAGGGTGCCCTAAGCATTACTTTGTAAAAATGTCTGTGGTCAGAGTCCCCTCTCCCCAAGTTCATGCTAATTCAAATACAGTAGTTCAGGTAGTGAATGGTATTCCAAACACAGAATGTGTCACCTCTGATCTTCTATGTGCCACAGGGTATGACTCACATTCCTTCCAACTTACCTGTCTTTGAAGAAGCGTCTCAGCCCAAAGGCTACAAGCTTCAAAACCGCTTCCAGGACAAACACAGTGGTGAACATGTAGTTGCAGTACTTGAGGGCAGTCTCCAGAGACTAGGAATTGAAAGAAAAGGGAACATTAATGTCATCAAGTTCCCTAACTGGTCTGTGAGAATCAAAAGGAGGAAGGTGTGGAAGCACACTTACTGATTTTGCGCACATGCACAATCTCTTCTCCTCAACTGAGTTCAGGAAAGCTGTTTGCAGCAAACCCACCAGTTTGTAGCAAATGCTAATGCGTACAAGCACTAACTGACTAGTCCCTGTGTCAGTGATAACGCCCCTTTCTTCAGAGCAATTTTTCAAAAGTAACCTCTCCCACTTTAAACAAAACGCTGAACAAATGACTACCCCAAGATACACTGGAGATCACATTTGGGGTAGAAAACTACCCCATAAAAAGGGCTCAACGGACACCGTCTGCCCTCTGAGAAAGAAAAAGAGAGTGATGGAGGCAGGGAAAGACAACATCTGGCTGGGGGAAACATAATAATAATTATAATTATAACATTAGGGCTTGCTGAGTCTGACGGTCTCCTCCACTGCAGTGCTGATTTTACCTTTATATAATTTGATTGCTTTAATATTTCAAAATCGTAAACCGTCTTGGGTGCCTTGGCAGAAAGACAGTATATATATGCAACAAATAAACAAATAGTAAGCATCCAATAACATAACATGCATTTAAAACATGTTCCCCACCCCAAAGATTCCTGAGAACTGGAGTTTGTTAAGGATGCTGAGAATCATAGCTCTGTGAGGGGTAAACTACAGTTTCCAGGATTCTTGGGGGGGGGGGAGGAGTCATGTGTTTTAAGTGTATTGTTTGTGTGCAGCCAAAGTGGACATCCCACCTGGTTCATGGGGTGACAAGGAAGACACAGCCAGAATTTAATTTGGGAGCTGAACGTATGTGAGGTCTAGTGAAGGCAGGAGAAAGCAGTGTTCCTTGTAGGAGAAAAACCCACCTCTGCTACTCTTTACAAATATATCTACATATTTCTGGATTCTTGAATACTGAGCTATCAAAAGACTATGTCTGCAGCGGTATACCTCAAGTATCTTAACATTTAGTTCCTTTCTGTTCTGTTCCTTGCTGAGAAGATTTGCATGTTTCAACCTTTTTTTAAAAAAATGATATTTATTAAAGTTTCAAAGAAAAAATTACATAGATAAAAAGAAAAGAAAAAGAAAAAGAAATAAAAAAGAAAAAAATACAAAATACAAAATACAGAAAAAAGATAAAAAACACTTAAAAAAACACACATCGATCTTTCCATAACTTACATTTCATTTCCTTACTTCCCTGACTTCCTCACACCTCCCTTTTTTGTATTCCAGTTCTATTAGTTAATTCAGCAATTCCTTTCCCTCTTTGTTTTTGTCTTAATCCTTTAACTTAACATATTATAACTTTAGATTCTCATCTGTTAACAATCCATTTGTACATACACCTTTATAACATTGCTGCTAAGACCACTTAATTTCATTCTGACATCATTCTAACATTCATTAATTTTGCAATATTTCTGTAAATAGTCTTTAAATTTCTTCCAATCTTCTTCCACCGACTCTTCTCCCTGGTCTCGGATTCTGCCAGTCATTTCCGCCAGTTCCATATAGTCCATCACCTTCATCTGCCATTCTTCCAGAGTGGGTAAATCTTGTGTCTTCCAATACTTTGCAATAAGTATTCTTGCTGCTGTTGTGGCATACATAAAGAAAATTCTGTCCTTCTTTGGCACCAATTGGCCGACCACGCCCAGGAGAAAAGCCTCTGGTTTCTTCAAGAAGGTATATTTATATACCTTTTTCATTTCATTACAGATCATCTCCCAGAAAGCCTTGATCCTTGGGCAAGTCCACCAAAGGTGGAAGAATGTACCTTCAGTCTCTTTACATTTCCAACATTTATTATCGGGCAAGTGACAGATTTTTGCAAGCTTCACTGGTGTCATGTACCACCTGTATATCATTTTCATAATATTCTCTCTTAAGGCATTACATGCCGTAAACTTCATACCTGTGGTCCATAACTGTTCCCAGTCAGCCATCATTATATTATGTCCAACATCTTGTGCCCACTTAATCATAGCAGATTTAACCGTTTCATCCTGAGTATTCCATTTCAACAGCAAGTTATACATCTTTGACAAAATCTTAGTTTTGGGTTCTAACAGTTCTGTTTCTAATTTTGATTTTTCCACCTGGAAGCCTATTTTCTTATCCAAATTGTATGCCTCCATTATCTGATAATAATGAAGCCAATCTCGCACTTTGTTTTTTAGTTTCTCAAAGCTCTGCAATTTCAGTCTATCTCCCTCTTGTTCCAGAATTTCCCAATATTTTGGCCATTTGGCCTCCATATTGAGCTTTTTCAGAGCTTTCGCTTCCATCGGTGACAGCCACCTTGGGGTTTTATTTTCCAGTAGGTCTTTATATCTTATCCAGACATTAAACAATGCTTTCCTGACAATATGTTTTTAAAATGCTTTATGTGCTTTGACCTTATCATACCACAAATATGCATGCCATCCAAATACATTATTAAAACCTTCTAAGTCCAAAATGTCTGTGTTTTCAAGAAGCAGCCATTCTTTCAGGCAGCAAAAAGCTGCTGATTCATAATAAAGTTTAAGGTCTGGCAGGGCAAATCCACCTCTTTCCTTTGCATCCGTTAGTATTTTAAATTTTATTCTAGGCTTCTTGCCCTGTCAGACAAATCTAGAGATATCTCTCTGCCACCTCTTGAAGCAATCCATTTTGTCCAAAATTTGCAATGTTTGAAAGAGAAATAACATTCTAGGCAATACATTCATTTTTATCGCAGCAATACGGCCTAGCAGTGAAAGCTTCAAATTTGACCAAATTTCTAAGTCTTTTTTCACTTCAGCCCAGCATTTTTCATAATTGTCTTTAAATAGATTCCCATTTTTTGCTGTCATGTTAATCCCCAGGTATTTCACTTTCTTAACCACTGTTAAACCTGTCTCATTCTGAAACCTCTCTTTCTCAATCACAGTTAAGTTTTTCTCTAAGACCTTTGTTTTTAACTTATTCAATTTAAATCCTGCAACCTGACCAAATTCTTGAATCAGTTCCAAAACCCTTTTAGTACTAGATTCTGGCTCCTGCAATGTCAATACTAAGTCATCTGCAAATGCTCTCAATTTATACTGTTTAGCTCCGACTTGTATACCTTTAACCAATTGGTCCCTTCTAATCATATTCAGCAGGACCTCCAGGACCGATATAAATAGCAATGGGGAGATTGGGCAACCTTGTCATGTCCCTTTTTCTATCTTAAATTCCTCCGTCACCACGTTATTTACAATTAATTTAGCCTTTTGTTCTGAATAAATTGCACTTATACCGTTTTCAAAGCCTTGGCCTACCCCCATCCCCTGTAGGTTCTTCTTCATGAAACTCCAAGAAATATTGTCAAAGGCTTTCTCCGCGTCCACAAATATCAAAACTGCCTTGGTATTTATATTCACTTGTAGTTTTTCTAAAATATTGATTATGTTTCTCACATTGTCATACAAATGTCTACCCGGGAGAAAGCCTGCTTGATCTTTATGTATCTCTTCCATTAGGACTCTTTTTAGTCTTTTAGCCAAAATGTCTGCAAAGATTTTGTAATCCACATTGAGCAGTGATATGGGGTGGTAGTTCTTAAGCTGGGTCTTTTCAGTCTCTATTTTCAGTACAAGTGTAATATACGCTTCTTTCCACGACTCTGGTGCCCTTTTCCCATCCATTATTTCGTTACAGACTTCCTTTAAAGGTTGTACTAGCCATTCCTTCAAGGATCTGTAGTATCTAGAAGTCAGTCCATCCGGTCCTGGAGATTTACCTAGTTGCATATTCTGAATGGCACCTTCTACCTCCTGTTCAGTTATTTTATAGTTCAGCATTAATTTATTTTCTTGAGAGATTTTTTGTAATCCATTTGTTTTCAAAAATCGGTCTACATCAATTTCTTTCTGTGGCCCTTGTGTATATAGTTGTTTAAAATACCTCTGGAAACAATTTCTAATCTCAACTGGGTTCTGTATATTCCTTCCTTCCACTTCTAAATTTGTAATAGTATTTAGTTTTTGTCTTTTTTTCATTTGCCAAGCCAACAATTTCCCACATTTATTAGCCGACTCAAATATCTTTTGTCTCATTTGTTTAATTTTCCATTCTATCTCCTGATTCTTCATTTTCATGTATTGTACTTGATATAACTTTATTTCTCTCAAAATCTCTTGCGACTTTGGTTTTGCTCTCAATTTCTTTTCACTTTCCTTTATTTTCTCCAATATTTTATCCTTCTCATTTTGAATTCTCTTCTTTAATGCATGCTGTTGTATCAAGAACCCTCTCATAACAGCTTTGCTTGCGTCCCAGTTTACTCTTTTTTCAACATTGGTGTTCATATTTATCTCAAAATAGTCTCTCAAGGTTTTTTGGGCCTTCTTAATGACTTCTTCATCTCTAAATAAGGCATCATTCATCCTCCATCTGAAGGAGCCGGTTGGTGTTAGTTTCATCTCCATCTTAACAGCATTATGGTCGGAGCAGGTTTTTGGGCAGATTTCCACTTTTCTTGTCTTTGGTGCCATTCCTCTAGTTAGCCATATTTGGTCAATTCTTGTCCATGTCAGTTTGGCTTCAGAAAAGAAGGTTCCCTCTCTGGCCAGGGGATTCTTTGTTCTCCAGATATCAACTAAGTCCAAGTTGTCTGTCATCTCAAAAAAGGTTTTCGGTAGTCTACCATCCTTAGTGACTACCTGTCTTTGTGCCTTGTCCATATGTGTAGATACCACTCCATTCATATCTCCCATCAAAATCACATTATAGTCCAAATAGTCCATCAAGGTCTCATGCAACTTTTTAAAGAATTCAGATTTCCCCTCATTTGGTGCATAAACACCTACTATTAAGAATTTCTCTCCTTGTATTTGAATTTCAATTGCCACAAATCTTCCTTGGTCATCTTTGAAGATAAATTCCGGTAATAGTCTCTCCTTTGCATAAATCACTACTCCTCTTTTTTTAACTTTATCCGAAGAAATAAATTCCTGGCTCAGTCTTTTGTTAATCAATACTTTCCTGTGTAACCTTGTTACATGTGTTTCCTGTAAGCAAATCAAGTCAAATTGTTCCTTTTTTAATAAATGAAACACAGATTTCCTTTTCTGAGGGGAGTTGAGACCATTACAATTCCAGCTTAGTAGTTGCAGAGCCATGATGTAGTTACTTTACTTCTCCTCCAACTGCACCAAGTGCCTGTTCCTGTTCTGTCGGTGGTATCACTTTCTCCAGGCGGTCTTTTAATTCAAAAGGTAGTCTTGGTATGTCTAAAGTTCCTCTTTCTAGTATTCTTAACTCTTCTCCAGCTTCTTTCTGCAGGTCTTCTCCGTGGTCTCTCAAAAATCTTTCTTTGTCGTCCTCTGATCTTATTTTTATCTTTCTTCCTTTGAAACTAAAGGAAAGGCCTTGGGGGAATTCCCACCTAAAGATGATTTTGTTGCTTCTCAGCAGGGCAACCAGATTCTATAATTGGATCTAAGGTCCAAAAGATATTTCGGAATGTCCTTAAATATCTCCACCTTTGACTGATGTATTTCCAAAGTCTTCTGGTAGTGCAGACTCAAGATTTTGTCTCTCTCCTCTTTTGTTCGGAGGGTGATCAAACAGTCTCTCACCCTGTTCTTCCCTCCTCTTCCAAGCCTTAAAGCGCTCACTATCTTAAAGTTGTCCTTCTCCAAGTCTGGATTCCAAAAGTCTGCAAATTCCTGGGTAAGGAAGTCAGTCAAGTTGTCTTTCTCAAGTTCAGGTACGGCCCTGATCCTCAAATTCGTTTGTTTCTCCTTCAATTCAATCATAGACAATATTAACCTGTGGTCTTCAAGTTGCTTGTGTATCGGTGGTATCTTCTCTTCTACAGCAACTGCTATTTCCTTTGCTTCTTCAGCTGTCTTTCGGGTCGAAGTAGATTCCTGTAGCAATTTCTCAATGGTTTCTGTGTTAGTATTTACCTTCTGTCCCAAATTGTTAATACTTGTGGTATTTTGATCAATTTTAACTGATGCTTCAGCTACTTGTTTATTTATTTTTTCCAGAGATTCATTAATTTTACCTAGTGCCTGAGCTAAAGCATCTTCGAATGCCATTCCTTTGGGTTTAGATTGTACCAATGCAGCCCCTGTTGGTAAGCCAGAAGGGCCAGAAGGGCCAGATGTTGATGCTCTTCGCTGCAGCCCAACGTCTGGGCGAAATGATCTACCAGACCTCGTTGTTTTTTCCTGAAGCAAATCTATTTTCTCTTTTCCATTTGCCATAACACTCTAGATAAGGCCAAGGTCAATCCCACGACCAGAATTTGTTTTGAAGTGGAAAATTCCCCTGGCCCAGTTATTATTGTAACAGTTTCAAACTTCCTCTAGGGGGACACAGTAGCAGTCTGAAGTTGTTACCTTAAAATAAATAACCTTTTTTCTTTTAATCCCCCCAGTTCACAAAATAGACGACAGTTTCAATTTTCAGTTATTTTCCAGTTACTTTGAAACCAGGAGAAGCCTGCCAGAAATATTGTATCCTACTTGTATCTCACTTGCCAAGTTAGCTGTCAGAAAGTACTTTCACCAATAGCGCATTTCACAGTACAGCATTCTTATTGTTCATTGGCAGCCCGTTCCCAGGGTTTAAGCGGTGGATTTTAGCTTCCCTTTCTCTCTTTTTGCAGGAAAATACAGTTCACACCTTTCCCCCCTCCTCTCCTGCAATCAAGGGGGGAAATCGCTTGTTTTGATGATAGAATTATAGTCCTTTTCAAACATCTTTCAAGGTTTTAGCTTGCCAGTTCATTGCTTTACTCTATTTTTAAGAACGGAAGGCAGACTTCCTGTTTATGCCTCTCCGCTTCGGTATCAAATTACTTCTTTATTCTTTGTTCTCCTTTAATTCCCAAATTAGCCTACTCACGGATCGTTGTTTTGTAGACAAATTGTCACAGGAAAAAGGTAGCGCTCTCCGGTAACGGCTGTGCGGCTTCGCTCCACGGAAGAAGCAGTTGACTCACAGCACCGCGCCGCTTCCCCGCTTCACTCCGGAA
This sequence comes from Podarcis pityusensis, assembly GCF_964106645.2. NCBI lineage: Eukaryota > Metazoa > Chordata > Lepidosauria > Squamata > Lacertidae > Podarcis > Podarcis pityusensis. Next base: position 31,599,895 of record NC_138035.1, on the reverse strand, counting down.
CCCGTAATCGGGCTCCTTTGCAAATTGGGGGGGCGCAAAAGGTGCCCGCCGAGTCCCACGGTCACAGGCTTCACCCGCCTGTGATTTTTGAAGGGTCCCCGCTTCGCCGTAGCGGTACAGACCCGATTTCCGCAGAGCCGGTCCCCTCCGAGTCAGAGGGAATCAGCCATTACCGATGGCGCCACCCCGGAAGTCCCCAACCTTGTTTACAGTTCATACACGATTCATTCTTCCATGATGACTGGCTGGTCTTTTATTGTTTCTGTAGCAGCTTTCCATGGCTTAAAAAACCCCAAACAACAAATGCCAAATTTTGCACAGCCATGTAAATGCATCTTACCTACATTGCTGTTATGTGAATCCCCCTTCTTTTGTGTGAGAGGAGAATCTTTGAGGACATGTCTTTTGAAGGGGCTGCAAAACAAGTGGTCTGTACAATATCTCCCCAGATCTGAAGAGGAAGCCCTAGCAACTACTATGGCTCCTGATGTGGTGACCTAGGAAAGGGTCTGTGGTGGCCTTCTTGGTTATAAAGTTCCCTCCCTGTGGAAAAGCTGTGGTCCTCTTAATGGATGACTTCTCTCTTTGGGCAGGCATTCAGGAGAAGAGTGTTAAAGCTCACTTAATGCACCTGAATTCTGTTAGGATTTTTATCCTAACAGCAAGTAGCACTATGTTGTTTATATCAAGTGAGTGTCTGAGTGTCTGAGAGCGTGAGACAGGAAGTCTCAGTACTGCTGGAGTTCTGTTGGAAGTTAGTCAGTACTGCTGGAGTTCTGTTGGAAGTTAGTGACCACCGGAGAGGTGGTGGTAGCCTTCCCAGGCGTTTTTCGAACAGATTCCCCCAAAGAATCCTGGGGACACTAATTTACACCTCACCTTGCTACATTTCCTAGCACACTTAACAAACTACAGTTCCCTGGATTTTCTGATGGAAGCCATGTGCTTTAAATGTATGGTGTGAATGAACTGTTAAGAGAGTTGATTTGCTATACATGTACTTGGTTTAATGCTTCTGCTTATTGGTTCAATGTATTTGTGATGTGTTTATTTCATTGTTGTCTACTGCTCTGTGATCTTGCAGGGTGACAGCTGGGTTAGAAGTATTAATGATGGTGAAGATGTTTATTATTTCAGGGGGGAAACAGTAGTACTGAAAACAACACTGGAGAAGGGGGCTCAGAGGCACTTGAGAGAAGAAACAGGTTGGCCAGGGCAGTGGCTGTAGCTCTAAGGGCTTGCTCTAAGGGATGCTGTGGTAAGACTGCACCCTTGTTTCTGAAGTATTAATCTCATCACAAATATGTTGTAGTAGAGTTTAAACCAGGACAGGACTTGGTATTAGATGCAGGCTTATGAGTCATACTGCATTCCATGGAAATGAGTCACGTTGCATTCTGTGCCACAGGGCTATCAAGCTATGCTTCTGCTCTGAACAATCTCTGTTCATCTGAATGATTGTATCATTGGAAGGTGGGTGGTATGAAAGGGATCCAAACATCATTACATGCCACTTCTGGCATCAGTACAGTGGGACAGCTTTCACAAATTAACTGATCAGTAAATAAATGAGGGGTCTCCAAAGAGAACAATCTATGGGCAACAGCTCTTCATCTTTTTTGAGGAAGCGGGAAACTAGGTTTTTTGAAGAAGTTAGCAGACTTTTTCAAAATTGTATGAAGCTCCTGCAACTCACTAGAAAGGGTTCGGATAATTATGTCTGGCATATCTGGAGTTCCATATGCTTGAGCCACCTTAAAGCATTTTATAGGCATTCCATTATGCCAGCATAATTAACAGGTGGGAAAGTGACATACAAGGAGGCGAAGAGAGATGTCTCCTACTTGAAGATTTGACGGGTGTAACAAGGAAGGAGGGAGGAGATAGGATGATGAGCTTAGAAGCAAAACCCAAAAGAAACTGGGATGCAGGAGGAGATACAAGGTATTAACCATAGGAATCCTGACAAAAATTGTTCTTGAAGTCTAACAGAAAGAGAAGGTGAGTTAATGACTGCAGTTCTGGCCACGTCAGATCTTAGAAATTAAAGACCCTGCCTCTTGAAGACAGCAGGCTCTGGAGGCAGAGGTTTCCTGGCATGCGTGAATACAGAACTGAGCAGGATGTACTTACCCAGAGGGAAAAGACCTTTTAATCTTATATCATATATATTTGATTCTGAGAGCCAAGAATTCATTTCTTCAACTAAGCCACACTAATATTGTGTGTGTTTTGGTAACAGCATCATTCTGGTTTAGGAGAAACAGACAGGAAGGATTCTCTCTCCAGGATCATGCCATCCCCCACCCCACCAGATGACAAACTCCTTTGGACATGAAGCGAAATGGGAAACAAGGAGTAGCAAACAGGTTGGATTAAGAAATATACATCTCATCTGGCAAACTGCACTTTGAAAGAGGAAAAAATAAGGGTTGCATGCCACCCCAATCACCATGAGTAGTGCAAAGTCCTGGGGTTGCAGACATGCTTAGCAGGGTCTGTGTTCCCTTTTGAGACACAACAGAGACTGTGGTTGCACACTAGCACCCAGAAAAGAAGGGGCCCCACTCTCCCTTGCCTGGCAGTCTTGCCCTCTGATGGTTTCCTGAATGGGCCATTACTGGCCTTTGACCTCTGCTAATGGCCCATCCAGCTAGCTCTGCAAAGCTGGCTTGGCTCGTTAGCATAATTAAATTGAGGGGTTTTCCATGTTTGGCGAAGTTTAATCGAACATTGATTAATTCTAACTTTTACTGACTCCAGAAATTATGGGGAGTATCTGGCATGCAGGAATTTAGGGGAATCTGTCCCCCACAAACCTATAACATCAGACATGAGCTCCCCGCCATTAGTTTGTACCTATTTGCTGTAATTATCCTGTTAGTTCTGGTTCAATTTATGGACAATTTTGCACAGTGATATTCATCACGGAACTTTTCAACTGGCAAGGTGGACGATCATATAGCATGTGGCTCTAGTGAAACTATATAGTGACCAGACACATGCCCTAATGAAGCAAGTTTTGTAATAAAGGGGACCTGCTGTTCTTTGCTTTGTAAGTGCAGTGGTACCTCTGTTTAAGAACTTAATTCGTTCCGGAGGTCCGTTCTTAACCTGAAACTGTTCTTAACCTGAGGTACCACTTTAGCTAATGGGGCCTCCCGCTGCCGCTGCACAATTTCTGTTCTCATCCTGAAGCAAAGTTCTTAACCTGAGGTACTATTTCTAGGTTAGCGAAGTCTGTAACCTGAAGCGTTTGTAACCCAAGGTACCACTGTGGTTCTCTCTGTAGCCTGTTCCCAACTCATCTTCTAATGCCTGCCACGTTTTACTCCTAATTGCTAGACATCTATTTTCTACTTTATGTAAAAAGCAGCTCTTTGTGAAAAGGGGAGGAGAACAAGGAAGGAGGAGGAAGGCATAAAGGTGGGATTTAGTCCCTTGAACTCACTCACCATTGGCTGGTTGTAGTGCTCCAGGGACATAGTGACAACGTTGAGGCAAATTATGAAAGTGATGAAGATGTCCAAGTAGTGGCTGGTGCAGACCGAATGGATGAGGAGGCGGACAGAGCAGTAGGTGGCATAATACGGCAAGCGCTGTGCTTCTGCCATGGGAGTGGCAAGGGGAGCAATCCAGGGAGGGAGGGAGGGAAGAGGAAGAACAGAGAAGAGGAAAGGAAAGGAAAGAATGGAAAGAGAGGAAGGGGAGCGAGGTGAGAGGAAAGGGAAAAAAGAATGTAATAAAAGGGAACCAGAAGACGGGGAAGAAAATAGAAATGAGAGTGAGTAAGTGAAAGGGAAGAGGGGAGGAGAGGGGAGAGGAGAGGGACAGAAAGAATCTGTTAGTCCTGTGTTTGTAGAAATGATACTAAACCAGCATTTCATGCTCCAACAAACTGAGTTTTCAAATGAGCAGAGGAAGCAAGCATCTCCAGAAAAGGAAAATCTGAAGTAAGGAGAAGTTACAGGGACTTCCATGGTTTTGGGACAGAGGTGCATTCAAAGGGGTTTAAGGAGCAGATGAGGGGAGAGGAAAGGCTGGACTAATTCACATCCAGGTGCATTTGGGGTATGCGTGCTTTTCTCATTAAATCATGTACACACAAAACTACACGCACAAATAAGAGGCACATTGAAACGGGATTCTCTTGGTTCCAAGGCTGTCTTAGAATATGATGACTGAAAGAGATAGAGATAGCCATGGGCCCCGTCTACCCAAAGAACAGGTGATGTTAACAGGGTTTTTCTGGGCATATGCTCAATGACATTTGACACATTAAGAACATAAGCACCTGCTGGGTCAGGCCAATGGCCTATCACAGTGGCCTGTGAGAAGCCCAAGAGCAACAGCTCTCTCTCCCTTTTCCCATGGTTTCCAGCAACTGGTATTCAGAAGCATTATTGCCTCTGACTGTGGAGGTAAAATGCAGTCACCTGCGTTATCAATGTTGTATTCGTTGTTTTTTCGTTAATAAAAAATGATAAGTTTTTTCTCAGAAAACTTCAGCCTACGAACCAACAAAACACTTAGGTTGTTCCTTACTCCTACGCTTCTTCTCCAGGCGCCTCAGGCGCTTCTCTTCCCGCCGCCGGGCCTCTTCTGCCTCTTGGTGTTGCCGACATTTGTGGAAGTTCTCCACCACCACCCCTACAAACATGTTGAGGACGAAGAAGCTGACGATGAGCAAGAAAGAAATGAAGTAAAGGAGCATCCAAGGGTTGTTGTTGGTCACTGGCTGGAATTAAAAAGACAGACAGATAGACAGACAGACAGATAGATAGACAGAGAGGGGCTGTAGTTAGCACTTTATGAGAGGAAAGACCAAGAAGATGATTTTGTTGAAGGAAATCGGAGATTTCTGGAAAGCAAGGAAGACGGCAATAATTTATGATTTTTATGACCAATGGGAGACCCAAACTTCATGGAAATGTGGTGCAGGACACATCCTCCCTCCCCTCAAGCCCTGGAGAGTGATATTTGTGATTTATTGAGGAGAGTTTACAGGCAATCCTTCCTTGACTGCCTGTTCTTTTCTTTCCTGCTACTGGGAAAGGCATGGTGCATATATATGTATGAACAAAAGTACTGCCATCACAGTGACATTCATCCATTCTGTCCATCATGAGGATGGTTTTAATTAATAGGGCAGCAATAAAGAAACTAGAGCAGTGTCATGTTGAAGAGAATGAATATTGAGCTGGGAAATTCCTGCTTCACTGAGTGTTCAGGTCAAGTCACCGTATTTCATCCTCAGTCCTACCCTTGTGATCTACAATAAAGGGATAATAATAGTGGCATATCTTGCAGGTTTGTTGCATGGAATATTCATAATTTATATGAAGTACAGAGGAAAAGCAAAACAATCAGTCCAACTAATTTTTAACCTCTCCCACTCAATTAAAAAGTGCTTAAAATTATTTTTTTAAAGCTCTCAGATTTATCGGGCTATTGCACATGATGATCTTGATCAAATTCCAAAACAGTATCATTTTTTCCTGCACTCTAAACTTTTGGGGAGGAAACAAACCAGGAGTGCATTGTTAAGAGCTTATTGAAACAGTGTCCCAAAAGGATTTGACATGCGTGTCTTTCTGTGTGGGGGTGGCATTAGTATTTAGATTAATAATATTGGTAGCTGGAATACAAGAATAATAATTACAGTATCAGAGAAGAAGACTAGGATAATTACAATAATTCTCTGAAGAACTCGTTTAGCAATGTATACACAAATTATTAATGTTCGATCACTATTATCAAGTCATTAAGTATCAGAAATTAGTACAGGCACAACAGCATTTTTCAGTGAAGTAATTTTGCAGCCTTGTGTGTATATTTGCCGCCTGAGATGCCAAAGAGAATTTCCAGATGGGTAATGAGGCTTAGCTAGAGAAATGGAACGGTCAAATCCTATGCATGTCTACTCTGAGTAAGTAAGTCCCATTAAATTCAATGAGGCTAAGTTTCAGGTAAGTGGGTTGAGGTTCACAGTCTAAGGATTTTCCAGTTTATTTTAAAAACAAAGCCCTGATTTTTTTAAAAAAATGTTTCACTCATTTTAGAACAAATCCAGCATGAAATTTTATTTTATTTTACTGGAAAGGGGGAGAAACCTTGTATGTGGTGGGAGTCATTCTGCATATGTAACAGGAGAGTGAAGAACTCTCACAAGAATTAAGAAGGAGAAGGCGGTGTCATTGGTAAATAACACTGTCCAATAGGAGAAATCCACACTAAAATGCTGGTGAAATTTTATATGGATCCTTAAAAGAAAACTCACGAATTGCTGCACAGGTGTGGAGAACTGAAAATCAGTTTGAAAAAATGCAAAACTGAACTGAGAGAACAAAAATTGACAGATTCACCTGTCCTTATTCCCATGTAGGTAAAAACCGTTTTGTACGCATATTTTGGCTGCCCTAGAACTGTTGTGAGGTTGTGCTAGAAATGGTTCTCTCCAAACAAGACCAGCTGAAAACCATTCTGCTATACTGAGAAAACAAGTTGCGTTCACAGTGTGGGTGTAATATATCACCGTCACTGTTTAGGTCCTGTGCAACTGCCATCTGCATTAGGGAAGTGATCTTGCATTATTAAAGTGAACAGGAACAGCAGCAGATTTTAGCTGCCAGCCGTGAAAAGCCCTGCCTAGGGTGGGAATTGCAGCAAGTGATCATCAATCTGAAGAGTCTGCCATCATGCCCCAAAGGACACATGATACTACTGCAAAGCCATTAAGAGATAAAGAAGAAGACGACAGTGATTGGCAGAAGTTTATGCAAAAAGAATAAACGTGGGAGCATTAAAACAATTTTCTCCATGCTAGTTACCTGAAAGATATGCCATGTCTGCACACACAGAAAACAAAAGCTACACCCACTACAAATTAGATGAGGACAAAATGCAGTAAAAATGGAATGGCCCAGCATGAAAATAGTACCAATCAATCTGACAAATCTCTGAGGGAAGCAAGGTGCTTTCAATGCAAGGTGTTTATACAACCCTAAATAAATAAGGAATTTATACTCTAAGGGTGCCTCCAGACTGGCAATTTTGTGGAAGGGATTCGAGCATATACCGTATTTTTCGCTCTATAGGACGTACTTTTCCCCTTCTAAAAAGTAAGGGGAAATGTGTGTGCGTCTTATGGAGCGGATGCAGGCTGCGCGGCTAAGCCCAAAGCCAGAACAGGGAGACGGAGCACTGCGCAGCGCTCCGTCTCCCTGTTCTAGCTTGGGGATGGCTGCGCAAAGCTTCTGCAGGGCAGCGGGGTGCCTTCACCCCGCTGCTCTGCCGAGGCTTCAAAGGCTGTCCCCGAAGCCAGAACAGCAAGAGGCTATCCCAGAAGCCAGATCATTCTTGTTCTTCTAGCTCCTGGGGTTCAGAATTTTTTTCTTCTTGTTTCCTCCCCCCAAACTAGGTGCGTCTTATCGTCCGGTGCGTCCTATAGAGCGAAAAATACAGTACTTGAACTGTTGGTTTGTGCAATCAAAGTGGATTAAAGCACTCTGTTGCCCTAGAGCAACAAATCTGCTTTTAAAAATGCAAATGAATGGTTAACAGAAAGATGTGCAAACATCTCACAAGCAACTCAGGATGAATCCTCATTGTTGCATTAAAAAGTCAGAATAAATGCTCAATGAAGACTGGAATTAGTCTAACCCATGTAAGTTCTGTGCAAGCAAATCAATATGAATTCTCAATGAAGAGTTTGTTTGGAGGGGGCCAAAAACAGGAGAGAAACAGCAGTGAGAGGGAGTAATAGAGAAGAGAAGGAGAGAGGACTGTGGGCAAATGTCTTGACGCGCATTTAAAGCCTATTTACACTTGGGAATGAGGATGAAGAGTATAGACTAAAGGCCATGGGGGAAATGCAAGTTTTGAGAAGAGAATAGAGAACTGGAGAGAGAGAGAGAGAGAGAGAGAGAGAGAGAGAGAGAGATTTGGCATTGCACAGGTATTAAGAAAGGCAGTTCAATGCATACCGCAAGAGGACTTATTAGAAGGGTCTCCTGAGAAATCTGTTATTCCCAAATTCTGCTACAAACTGACCTGATCTCTAATACTAAAATGCAGGTCAGAAATGGGTAATCTTTTGGAGTTTGCACTTCTAATTTTGCAATGCAGCTCCCACACTCAAAAAAAGTACTAAAATGCATCTAGAAATGCAAGTTTTCATGATGACATAAATTTAGAAAAATGCACTTTGCGAGAAAATACCATTAGGAAAATATGTTCAAACATACACATTTTAAATTGCAAGGTCTTTTTTTTAATGCAGAAACAGGGAGGATTGGCTTTATGAATGAACACATGCAAAACAGACATTGACCAGAAAAAGAGTGATCTGTCTATGCTCACTCAATGTCTTTTGTCAATAGAGAAATCATGAAAAATGGCCTGCTGCACTATGTTATCCAGAAGAAACTTAACCACTCCCCCTATAGCTTCCTAGTATTTGGGGAAGTACATAGCAAACCAATTAGGAGTCATCAAAGATGGATCATCCAGCCTATTTAACAACCCAGCTGAAAGCAACATGAATGATCATTTTGTAAAGCAAGTTCCATACCTGCTGATCAACAGCCACAGCATCCAGTCCATTGTACATAATGTTGACCCAGCCATCTTTGGAAGCCAGTACAAAGAGTGACATCAAAGCCTGCAACACATGAAAGTGAGTCAGCTTTTGACTGGTTCAGGGGTTGACTATTTGATGCACACAAATGAATAGCAACAAAACAGAGAGGTTCTTTCCTTCCTTCTTCCTCCACCACCCTGCCAAAGTTCTCCAGGAAAAGTTGATGGGAGAGGGAAAAGAATTTGCCTGTGAAAAGGGGGAAGAGAGAGAAGGAAGTGCTGCCAGACAGCTGTCCTCTGAGAAATTCGTCCCTAGAGAAACACCAGATCAGCTCAGTCACACTGTTGGTTTAGAAAACAACTCCTCAAAATACACTCCATTCCTTGCTAAAATGTCAAATCCAAGGGGTTGCAAAAAAGGGAAACATGAAAAGTATTAGGAAGGACTGTGACATGCATCTGATTATTATTTTTTAAGAACCCGCTTATCCCTTTATAACTGGCTCTGAACTCTTCCCTGCCATGTCTCACTCCCCCATGGAAAATTTGCACTCTGTGCAAAAGTTGACCCTTCAAAAAGATTCCAAGACACTTCAGGAGGCCTCCCTCCACCAACATGGGGAGAAGATTATGGGAGGAGTGTGGAGCATCCATTAAGAAAGCATACAGATTAGACAGTGAATTTCAACTGGATGCAAACAGGGAAAGAAGCTAGAATATTTTAATCAGAAATGTAAAGCATCCTCCATAAACACTCGCTCTGTTTGCTCCCTTAAGAGCCTCCAGAGGCTGAGACTCGACAGTTTCCCTAGGCAACCATTTTCATTTCCCCAACAGTTCTTTTTGCAAGCAGATCTTTTCTAATGTCCGGTCTGAACGTGCTTTACTGGAATCTAAACACACTATTCGTAGTCCTTCTTTCTTTGTCCCTCGTAAACACCGCCCCCCCCCCCCGATTGATTTCTTTGCATTTAAAACTTGCCACCAGGTCTCTTAAGGTAGCATACAATGTAAACCAATGAAAAGGACATCCCTGTTCATGCAACTAAACAGAGCATGCTGAACATGTGCTGCTGCAAGGCAGGATTGTGGTGGCAGGCCCCATCGCCACCCTCCATGCAGTCACTGGCTCTTCTGCGCGGGGTGTGTAGACTCTGTTCAGAAGAGTTGGTGAATGCATAGAGTCAAAAGTAGGGTCCTGCTTTCCTGTCCTACATGCCCAGTAAATCCTGATTAGCACCATCGACAGCATTGGAATTAGAGTTAAAATTCTGGCTTTTGAAAATATATTTGAAAATATTTTCAATTAATTATTACAGTTTAATCCCTCATAATGCATAGCTCTTTATCCTTTCCACATAAATCATGTCATATGGAAGGGCCACAGCTCAACAGTAGGGTGTCTGCTTTGCATCTAGAAGGTTCAATTCCTGTCGTGTCCAGGTGGTAGGGCTGGAAGGGAAGCCTGGAGAGCAACTTCTAGTCAGCTCAGACAATGCTGAGCTAGATGGACTGATGGTCTTGTGTTACCATCAAACTTCTGACACCGTGTGTTGGCTTCAGCTGTTTATCTAGAAACTCACTACAAGCCAAGTTAATGAACTTTATTTCTGAAAAGGTCTGGGAGCCTACATAAAGTGGTAACAAACTTCTGCAGTCAGGCCACTTCTCTGAGTCAGCTCTGCAGCAGCTGGCCTCCTGGGCTATGCCTGCTTCTCTTAAAGGGGCCATGTGCCAGTTACTTAACTACACAATTCATACAGGTGTGACTCGATAGAAGGCAGCTTTCTATGTTCCTATGTGTTCTAGAACCTCAACATGCTATTTCTGATTCTTTTTTCTTTTAGGTCTCAGAGGTCTTCAGCTTTCTCTTACCTCTGAGACCACTTGAAAGATTCCTGGATACCGTAATTGAGATATGCTGCTTTTATTGAATTTTTTAAAGCAGCTTCTGAATAGCTGCTTTGCATTAATCATTTATTGTACAGTACGCCAACTTGATATTATTCCAATGAGATGAGGTATATCAGTATTTTAAACCAACCAACCAACCAAACCAAAGCAAACCAGACCTTGAGGCATTATCTGAACCAAAGTTAAGCACTGAAATTAGTAATGGAGTAAAGGCTACAGTTCTTTAACCCACTTACCTGGGAGCCAACCCCATTAAACAATGGTATTTACTTCTCAATAGACATGTAAGTGCATGCTTAACTGAAGCTTTAATTGCCGTTTTTATTAAAACGTGATTGGTTTAGTTTAGTTTCAATGTGCTGATTTTACTGCTGAAACCAAGGAGACTTAGAAGTGCTTAATGTTGGATGGACTGTGCCATTTGCAATTCTGATTCTTAAGATATATCTATCTTACAATGTGGTAATGAAAAACTGGATACGCTTCTGAAGATGAAGGCTCTCAACAGCAGTACTACAACCTCCCATCCTTCAATGTAAGGATCCATGTCTGAGGTCACAGTCCTTCCTTTTGGGCTGAAGACACCAGGGAGACTAAAGTGAGTCTAAGGAAACTTGGAGGGTTCCACATTTACCTGGCCCAGATTGTCGAAGTTGTATTTGTGATGGACCCACTTGTAATTGGCAGCCATGCAGTCAGACCTATTGGTGATGTTTCGGGTGTCCACGCCCAGACAGTGGTAGAACTTCCCCTTGAACAGCTGCAAGAAGAAACCACTTTGTCAGAGATTTTGCTGTTAGGAATGGAGGGTGGTGCTCCTGAGTTTGGTTACGAGTCAAGGCAACTTGCTCCTCTCGGTCACTGACTGCCACCTGGTTTAAGACCCATTGTGAACTGAGAGTCATTAACCCCCTCACACCCATTTGGAAGTAGGTAAATGAGAAAGTAGCTGAATGGGGACTAGCAGAAGCAAAATGCCCCCAATTCTATTCCCCAGGCCAGTCTAGAGTTATTCTGTTCCAAATTGTTACTGGGTTTGCTGAATGCGAGCATACTGCTCCCATGAATTAAATACTCAGAAAATATCCCCTACTTCTCAGACATTTCAACATAAATTTACTCGGTGGTGACTTAAAAAAAAATCTGTTGCCCCAGTTCCCTTTCCCATATGGCAGGGATTGGATTGTGCATTTGGAAAATCTCAGGGTGACTTCACACGTTACAGGAAGCTCATCTGCTTTCTAGCACTTCCCGTACATTATGAAACTGCCATCCCTACATAGCACATTCTTCCAAATGATAGAAGCACTACCCACTCCAGCAGACCTCTGCAGTAGAAGCCTAAAATAAAAGAGAACGTCACTACTTTCTTCTTCTTCAAATAGTCGTGGGTGGATCCAGTGCTTGGAATGTGGGGGAAAGTCAGGAATTAACAGGAAACACTTTTTTTGTAATAAAACAGCAAGTAGATATCTGCGCTCTCAAGCATTTCAGTTTGGACCAGCAGTCAACCTGCCATTTCAGCATTGGGTCCTGAGGTCCAGCTGAATCTTACTGTAGCCCTGAACACCAGCCTTGCACTCTTATTACTGTATTTTTCGCTCTATAAGACGCACCAAACCACAAGACGCACCTAGTTTTTGGAGGAGGAAAACAAGAAAAAAAATATTCTGAATCTCAGAAGCCAGAACAGCAAGAGGGATCGCTGCGCAGTGAAAGCAGCAATCCCTCTTGCTGTTCTGGCTTCTGGGATAGCTGTGCAGCCTGCATTCGCTCCATAAGACGCACACACATTTCCCCTTACTTTTTAGGAGGGAAAAAGTGAGTCCTATAGAGCAAAATATATGGTATTTTGAAATGCATCCCTTCCAGCTATCACATTAGAACTGGACCAAAGAGGGAGTGTGAAACAGTGAATATGACCCCTCCTCTAATTTTTTATTAAATCTCCAAAAATATTCCAAAATATTTATCATCATAAACAAAAAGTTTTTCCCTAATATAAATTCCTTCTTGACTTCCCACCCCTCCTTTCCTGAGGTTCATTTTTTACTTCTTTTCATTAGTGAATATGACATCTCAAGCTCATCCAAATAGGTTCTTGCTTTCTCTGTGCCTGCATTCTCAGGGATGAGCTGGAAGCCTGCCTAACATTCCTCTTCTTCCAGACCTTTGGCTAATTAAACAATCTATGGCCTTTTAACCTGTGTAGGATATTATTTTTTTGTTTGTTATTATGGCATGCATTTTTGTGTTTTGAGATTGTAAACTGCCCTGTGATCTTTCAGATGAAGAGCGGTATAGGAATTTAATAGATAAGAATTAGAATCGATGCATTCCTAGGCAGATGCCATGGGGACAGCACTTTGTTTGCCATCATTTCTGAAGTCTGCTTGCAAGTGGTTTGCATTCAAACTGCTTGCAAATGGACTTTGAAGTGATGTCTCTCAGCGTCCATCAGCTGGATCAGTGCTGAGAGCCACCTCCTTGGAAATCCAAGTGGCTTGAATACATTATCAGGTGACTGACAAATAGGCGGTTCCACCTGCTTGTCAAAGTTGGCCTGCAGTGAGGGGTGGGGGAGGGAAGGAAGGATCCAGCCCACCATCCAGATCCCGTGCCCCACCGTGTCTCATCAGGAGACAAAAAGCCACACATCTCTTGACAAATTTCCTATCCACCTCTTTACCATGGTCTATATTATAATGGGAAAACAGGCCTTTAAGTAAGCAGAAGTAAATTCTCAACTGCTTTCATGTTAGGACAAAAAAATGCAGCAGATGAGACACAAAGACACAGGAACCAGAGTGGTGTAGTAGTTGCAGTGTTGGACTAGGACCTAGGCGACGCGGGTTCAAATCCCTCCTCAACCATAAAACTCAGTTGGGTGACCATGGGCCAGTTACAGTCTCTCAGCCTGGCCTACCTCACAGGGTTGCTGTGAGTGTAAAATGGGGAGGAAGAGAACCATGTACACCACCATGAGCTCCGTGGAGGAAAGGTGGGATATAAATGCAATAAAATTTTAAAAAATTAAAAAATAATTTAAAATAATACATTTTCTCATAGACGATATTAACAACAGTACCTGCACCCCAAGAATGCCGAAGATGATGAAGAAAGCACAGCAAATGAGGACGATGTTTCCAATGGGCTTGAGTGATGAAATGAGTGTCTCGACCACAAGCTTCAGGCCTGGTGCACGACTTATAACCCTGAAAAAGAAGCACTGTGAGGAGCAACAATAAGGGAGACGTAGAACAGAGATGCTTTTCTCAATGTTTTACGAAGAGCTGCTCTAAAAAGTATCACGACACAGCTGCTTGCCCCGTAAAGCAACACGGCAAATTTCCAGCAAGGGCATCATTTCATCCCCATATATGTATTTTTGTACACATTACATGGCTGGACAATTGCATTACAACATTAAGAGCAATGCCAGTTTCGAAGAACAGCTGTGCTTTGGTTTGCATATTGCTTTTGAAAGTGCAAATTAGGTACCTAAATGCAAACTCAGTCTAAATTCTCCCCCGTCGCTACTGTCAAAACTGACTCTGGATACATACACACCCACTCCCTGCTTGTTCTTTCCTATTTTGATTGGCCTTGTCATCACAGACTGTATCTAAGTGCCCTGAGCTCTTGACCCTTCTTATTGCCCTTTCCAAAACCTTTATCATGGCAAAACATCTGGGTGTCCACACAAGCTTTCTCTGTACAGAAGCAGGGTCCTTACAAAAGAGAGGAGAAGGGAGACTAGCCTTTTGGATCTCACCTAAGAGGGCGTAAAGTACGCAGCAGCCGGAGGACTCGCAGCACCCCCAGAATTTTGGCTCCACCAGCAGAGGCTACCGAAACCACAATATCAATGATGGATACGAACACCAAGAAGCCATCCAGGATATTCCAGCTACTGCGGAGATAGGCCTGCTCTCCAAAATATAGGCCAAGGGAGACTACCTAGGGGAGATGAGAGAATGCATGAGTGTGGAGAATGTGATAGTCAAGCAATAACGCTGAGCTACACTCCTGGAACTACTACACAGTGCAGATACTTGAGGGTTTCACCTGGGTATAGAATTCTTGATGGGAACAGGCAAGGGGTCAATGGAAAGCTGATCACTGACACTGATATAATGCTTGGCTCTCTTCTAATAAAAACAACAACAACCAAAACTCTGGGGAATAAAAAATGGACAGGAGGGCCTGATTTCACCTCTAACAAATATCTTTTTTAAAAGCTGCTAATAGTCACCAAGGCCCTGATAATCTTCTTGCTGCTGCTGCTTATACTATATACAAATCCCTTCATCACCACAGAGATAATTTCAAGTTATGGAGTTCTGAGATTTGGAAATGAAAGGGTTTTAATCAGTGCTTTTTTCTGGGGGGACACAGGGGTATGCATACCCCTAAACAATTTGTGAAACTTTGTACTTTTGTCCATTTACTGTATTTGTTTTTCCCAATTTGAACTATAAAATGGTGATTTTCTTGAGTCAAAATGAGAGTATCCCTAAACATTTTTTTTAGAAAAAAAACACTGGTTTTAATTCTCAGTACTCCCTGTCATGCCAGCCTGTGGGAAGCAATTGTACAAATATAACCAGCAAGAAATATGGCAACACTGAATATTTACTCATGGGGGGTGTGTGTGAATGTACTGGATGCTTTCTTTGGAGGAGGGAAGAAATGTTTATTTAGGAAAAAAACACAACCCCTGAAATCACTTTCAAAGTGCTGCCATTATTTGCCCTACCATCTGTCTCTTGGGTGCTATTCTCATTGCTCCCCACCCTGGGTTCTCTCTTTTCTAAAGTTGCCCTAGCCAGCCAGGGGTCATGCAGTGACCTTGGTGCTGAAATGCTTCACAGCTCATCAGATTCAGCTAAGTGCTGATATCATCATGGGCAAACAAAGCCTATTCAGATGGTGCTCTGAACAGACAAAAAACTGCTGCCCTATTTGCAGCAATATATGTACATTCACCAAAAGGGCGTCTGCCCTCTTTCAACTCTGACAAATATATTTGTGAAAATGGCACCCTTTTGTACCTTACCCGTCGGGGGCTGCCCCCCCAAAGTGGTATGTTTGCCTCCCTGACAGACTTGGAAGGGGCTAGTTGGGTCAGTGAAATAGGGACGGCTTGGTAGCTGTCAATGAGTGACTTACTTTCAGTGTCATCTCAGCAACGAAGATCGCTGTGAAGATGTAATTGGATACCGTAAGGAAGATTCTCTCCTGGAATAATCAAAGGCAGCCTCAGAATGTATCTAGCAAGAGCACTGCAGTTTGAGTCATTGCAACGAGCTTGGCAAATCCTACTTGGTTGCTAAGAGCCAGGTGGATCTAAAAGTCTAGGGTACTTTAAGGTCAGCTGCCAAAAGCATCACCCTATCCAGCATCTCAAGTACATTATAATATGTTGTCGTCCTTCCTAGTCTACCGTTGTGGCCCAATCAGTTCCTAGTGGATGTGGTAGAAATAAAAAATGAATGTGAACAGGCCAGCGACTGAGGTTTTCTTTTCATTTACATTCACAAATACCTAAAAAAAAAGATACAAACACAGCTCAGGGCATGGTCACATTGCCAGTTACTCTGCATCCAGTGCGCTCCAGCTGCTAGTTTTAGAAGTCACATTCCCATGACATGAACCACAATCCATGCTGACCCTATACTTTGTTGACAAATACTGCTATTTGATGCGTCTCCTCCTCAAAGCAGCTTCAATTTGACTAGAAAACTAGACGCAGGATTAGCAGTCATGTGACCATGCCCTAATAGCCCTTGTGCATGCACAGATGACAGCTTCATAAATGGGAGTTCTGGGGGAGGGGGGTTGCAGGGGTGAGGAAACCAAACAGGTAATGCCCCATCCTGTCTCTGATGCGAACTGTGCAAATGCAGCTTAAAATGCAGCAGGGGGGAAATGAACCTGCTGCATATTGAGCCACAGTTGTGAACATGCCCCCCACTTGTGAACTGTTACACCACTGAATAGAATCCTCAGGGAGATGGTGCTCATAGCAATCACGTCAAGTATGTGGCTCTTCTGTGGTTGTGGCAAACTGTTCACAGAACATAGGAAACTGCCTTATAACAGCAACATATATAGATGTTCATTTGGCCCAGCAGCAGCTCTCCCAGGTCTCATGCAGAGGACCTTCTCATTACTTGCCAGGTGAGCCTTTTAACTAGAGATGTCAGGGATTGAATTTGGAGCCTTCTGCATTCAAAGTGTGTCCTCTGTCACTATGCTATGGTTCCCCCCACGACCGGGCACAACACTGGACTGTTATCTTGTCACTGCAAACCCACCTGGACCCACATGTGCAGAAGGGAGGCTTGTTCACACAGTTTACCATGAGCTGGAAAGTGCTGCCTGCTATGTGCCCAAGGTTCATATGTGGAATTTCGCAAGCCTCGTCTCAGGAATGTGAAAACAGTCTTCAGTGTGTATGTTCTCCTGATTATACATTTAAAAGCTAATCCCCAAAGCACACAGATAAACCATCTTATCTAACTTTCATCTTCAGTGTTGTCGTGTAGACAATGAGTTTCCCTCTTATTGGCAGGTGTATAGATTTCCAATACATGAGAAAGATAAGTGTTTTCCTCATTTTTCACCATCATTGGTTGCTGTTCTAGTAATGTAAGGAAGTACCATTCTGAAGTTTTAGATAGGAAGCGTTTTCTTCACATAGAATATATTGTCAAGGATTTCATTTGAATGGCTAAAGTATTTTACGAGCATGTGCTCTTTTATGTCACACACATTTATCTAAAATAAATATTCTGACAATTACTAACACAGATGAGAAATATCATCATTCTAACTCAGGACAGGGGGCCCTTTTCAGGCAGAGTGCCAAATTACCCTGGTAAAAGGGTATTTAGGGCTGCATACTAGTAGTGGCAGGCCCAAGCTCACACAGAGACTCACACAGAGACACATACATGCAATCACACATATACAAAGCTGCTTCCAATGGAAACAGAGACATACATTTAATTCTTAGTAAAACTACTCAAGTTTCACTTTCCATTTTCTCCATAGACTTGTTTTATCAAGTTTGTAAAAAAAAGAAAAGGCTCTCCAATATCCTTTCTATGTCCTAATTGTGCAAAAGGTAAAAAGAACTCTGCAATCCCACAAGAATGCAAATAAAGTCAATGCAGAGCTGAACTGCCAGTCCTGCCTTAACAGCTGTTCAAAGCTTCAAACTTCAGCTGCATCCTGAAAGTTGTATGCATGCAATTGAAAAATGCAAAATGCATGAATGACTTTTTGCATATTTGCAAGGAACACCAGTCTACCTCTCTGCTGATACCTTTTCTCCTCTGCTTGGAGCTTCTTCCAAAGGAAAGAGCTGCAAATGCACATTTTGCATGCCATCAGATCTCTTTTTCCTCTTGGCTCCTCCTCACTGAATGGAAGGCAGATGGAACTCCAAGGGCCAGGTGGAATTTGACTGCTGCACATCTGGCTTATGGACCAAGGGTTCCCCACACCTGCTCTAAACCATAGGTGTGTTCTCAAGATACTTTGCAGAAGGTCTGCTAGCTAATCTGCAACTAATACTATATGCACTCTTGCAAACAAGCCATGTATAAGCAAAGAGTGTTGATACCCCCAAGTCTTTCAAATCCATCTTTTGTGTCAAGGGTGGACTTTGGTCTTTCAAATTTCAGTAGTGCCCTGTGTGAGGTCAACATTCTGTGCCTCCGCTGCCTCTCACTTTCTGCTCTGTGTGCACACTGTGTCATAGTGGTGATGCCCTGCGGCGCCCCCCCCCCCCCGGCTTGGTGTCCAGTGCAGGGGAACCAGGCATGATGCCCTAAATCCGCCTCTATTTATATGCCGATTCTCACAACTGTACATGAACACAAATGAAAACAATCCTCTGCCCCTGAAACGCTGCTTCTGAAAAATGGAAAGTCCACAATTTTTACCAACATATAAAAAATGCTTTTGGAAGTTTCAAAAAACGGTAAATATGATCATTTTAGTGACAGACTTTAAGAAAGACAACCAGCTTTTCTTCACACATGCATCAAGGTGCACTGTTGAAAGCATTTGTGTAGCTGCCCCACAAAAGCTCCCCTAAGATTCTATGGTCCATCTGAACAGGTTATAGTACTTACTGTGCTTCTCTGTTCAATCTGTGGTCTCTCCAGGGCAATAGTGATGCAGTTCAGGAAAATGAAGGCCAGGACAATGTAATCAAACAGCTTATGGGCGATGATAGTTTGACAGAGGATACGAAATCTGAAAGACAGTTCACTTGTTTGTGAAGTGCGTATGTTTCTAAGGGATGATAGGGGTAGTGAGAAGGTTTGGGGGAAGTGGAAGATGATAAAATTACGCCCTGAAACTTTAGCTGTTAAACCTCCCGTTCAAAATTCTTTTGGTTCCACTTGAAGACTGTGCAACTGATTTAATTAGTATTGCCTCATGGCAAACTTTGAGACTCTCCCATTTTATTAATAATAAATAGTAGTAAATTTGAGAGCTGGAATAATTTCCTCTGCTGCTATAAGCTTTGCAAAATAACGCAGAACGTATTGTGAAAAGAAGATACAGTAGTGCAATATTGCTAAAAAATACATCATGGTGTATGTCTGATAATGTAATGCAGGGGTCTCCAAACTTTTTCAGCAGGAGCCGGTCTACTGTCCCTCAGACCTTGTGGGGGGCCGGACTATATTTCTTTTTTTGGAGGGGGGAACAGTGGCGTAGCGTGGGGGGTGCAGGGGGGGCCAGCCGCACCGGGCGTAACATCTGGGGGGGGGCGTGCTCGCACTCGCAGCTCTTTGCCCCTACCTGGCTCACTCACTCTCTCTCACTGCAGTGCTGGCTGTGCGAATCCGATCCGAGCCGTTGGGTCGCCGCCCACTGTGGAGGGGGTGGGTGCCAGGCGTGCGGTGCGGAGAGAGAGCGAGGGACTATCTGGGGGAGGGACAGTGCAGCGGCCACCCAGCGCAGCGCTGAGCGCGGGAGAGAACCACACCAGACCAGACCAGGCAGCAGCAAGAAGAAGCTGGCAGCGGTGGCAGGTTAGGGGTTAGGGGGCGCAAATTACTTGCCTTGCCCTGGGTGCTGACAACCCACGCTACGCCGCTGGGGGGGAATGAACGAATTCCTATGCCCCACAAAAAACCCAGAGATGCATTTTAAGTAAAAGCACACGTTCTACTCATTTAAAAACACGCTGATTCCCAGACCGTCCATGGGCCGGATTTAGAAGGCGATTGGGCCAGATACGACCCCAGGGCCTTAGTTTGACTACCCATGATGTAATGCATAAACCAACCATGTGCTCTAAAAGATGTGCAGGTGTGATTGAAGGTAAATGCAAAAAATTCAAGGCAGCATGGTAGTATCCCACCCCAATTTGCCCATCCCCCATCCCCCACAAACATAAGCAAAAGTAAAGGACACATACCTGTTTTGTGGTGAGAAAAGGTAGATGGACCAGTCTTCACGCAACTCACACCAGTCTGGCTTGTAGGCCTCTATCATCTTTTTGATACGGAAACACAGGCTCTGTGAAAAGCGAGGCAGAACATAAGAAGTTGCCGCCTTCTTCACTTTCCCCACACGAGCAAGACTCCTTTAACGCCTTGCAAACCAAAAACTGAGAAACCTCCCAATTACAGGTTCTTCATCTATATGGATCATTCACTACCCACCATGCCTCATGCAGGGTAAGAAAATGACTTGAAATCACAGCTGTGGGAGACGATGATGGCATGGACAGAGCATTCAGAAGTTTCTCTCTGATCTGACATAAAACTGAAGGGCTGAAAAGAGAACTTCAAGGTCATCAGAGCCAACTGCAAGCACCATGGCAGGATTAATGAACTAATTTACCTCCTAGAAAGTAGAGAATCAGCACTGCCATTCTGACTTAGACTGAAAGAAAGCTTTGCTGATTGGGCAACACTTAAAACTACTAACAGCCATGGGCTACTGAAACAGCTCAGAGCATTGCCTTCTACCGAGAAAACCCCCAAATGTCCCTTATTGATACTGACATTTCACACCTGGTGAAATCCATCGAGTCCCTTCGAGAGAGAATTTTATGTAGCCGAGACTGAATCCTGAGCACCCTTACTTGGGTGTTGGGAGTAAGTCTCGGGGAATCAGACTCAATTTGAAGTAACATTGCATAAAGCATTGGCTACATCAGAGGTTTGTGCATTCTTACTAATATTGCCTATTCCATAAGTAATAGAGAGACACAGTTACAGGCATGCAGGTATCCATGGGGATGTTCCTAATGCCAAAAATATAAAGGAGAGTCTGAGATGTAGTATAAGAGGAAATATTCTACTAACACATCTGGAATTTCAGACAAGACTCAGGCTAAGGACAGGGCTTCAGAGAGATACACGTAAAGCCTAATCACTGCTGATCTTTAAAAAACAAGAAAACCTATGAAGTTTGATAGGATTCTGCTGTACTTGTGGGTGGGATTCTTAGCTGTTCTTGGTGTATGACAGAGATTGAATTTTCATGTCTTGTAAGCTGCCTTGCGTGGGCAGTGTGCCCTGAAAGGTGGCAGAAGCACTCTGAAACCAATTAAATAATGCCAGAAGAGTCTATGGCTTGGGAAATCTGGGGAACCATAGAGTTCTATAGAGTTCTTCAAAAGCTGATCACTCTTCAATGAGAAGATCAGAATAGGCAAATCTTCCTGGAAGATAGCTCACTCACCACTAGGGAAGGGCAAATGTCTCAATTTTTGTCTCTCTCAGTTTCTATTTTTTTCCTGTTGTCAAGTTCAGTGCTCCACATTTCTGTATCAGTTTGTGATTTTTGTAAAAATATATATATATCATGAAAACTGTTCAGCATTCTAATGCAAATTTCTCCTAACATACATGTGCTGGTATAAAATTTTGCCTGATATACACATTCCAATAGGCAATTTTCCTGAGTAGAATGCGTTTTCATATGGTATTTTCACTAATATATGCATTCTTATGTACATTTTTACCTACTATTTCCTTCCTTGGTATGCATTATTTAATTGAAGAACTGCAACACAAAGTCACAGAACACAATGTTCTTTTCAGAGAACATGACATGAAAAGCATTTCATGGGAGGAGAAGTTTTGGAAAGGGTTCTGTTAGAGCTTCACTGTGATCTCTCTTTGCACAGTACAGCCAGGAAGTTCTGGGCTGGCCCAACTCACCCTCTTATCTGCTATGATGGTTCTCCTGAACTCTACAAAGTCCTAATGCCCCTTTAGTGGGGGAAGCAACTACTTACATAGTCTATCTCCTCCTCGTCTTCTCCATGGTCTTTGCGGTTGTTCATTTCTGGGAACATATCCTTAGCAATGTTGGGCATTTTGCCATTGCAGTTCTGGTGCTCACTGGGCCCTGTGGTCACACCCATTTTCCGCAAAGGCCTGTGATTGGATAGGACCGTGGGTGCCAACTCCACCAGTTCAGAGGAGCCTTTGGTGTCCAAGGAGAGGGTTCGCCGATGGTGGTGAACTCTCACAAGCCCTTCCTGTTCACCCTCTGATGCCCTGTGTCGTTCCCCGGATAAGAGGGACTCGTGCTCAGCTGAAGGAGGCTTGTGCTTGAGGCTGTGTCCCCGGGCGAGGCTGTTCCAGCTGGAGCGGCGGCTCCCCCAGCCCCCAGTCCGGCTCCAGGCACCGTAATGAGAACTACGAGAGCTAGACTGCAATAAATCCAAGAGAGGGTTCAGCACCCCCACCCAAATAGGAAAGCAGCACAAGTCAACAACCTCAGCCATTTATTTATTAAGAATGTTTTTAGACCATCTTTCATTAGGAAAATCACATGAGGCAGCTCAGAATCAACACAGATCATTAAAATTACAATGGAACAATAACTTACTTCAAACTAGTTGCTTTTACTTCAAGCTCTTTTAACTGTAAATTAGAGGTATATTGTTTTGGCTTGGTCATCGTAATAACTAAATCACAGCATACATTGGCTGTCACCCACCAGGAGCACTGCTTTCCTTCATCAAGACCCAACCACCCAGCACTACTCTTATCCATTTCCATAGGGCTGGAAGGGAAATGGATCTTGCACATTCTAACAGTGGGGACAACAAGTGCTGGAAAACCATGGAGGATGTGGAGCAGAAATTCATGGAAGATACAGCTTTCAATGGCTACTAGTCAGGATGGCTATAGATTATCTACAGGACCAGATGCAACATGTCTCTGGATGCCAGTCACTAGGGAACAGCAGGAGAATAGGGCTATCACTCCCTCAATCTGCTTATGGGCTTCTCAAAGACACCTGACTGGCCTCTGAGGGTAACAGGATGTTTTGGTCTGATCCACCAGTGTTCTTCTTACATTTGAACTGAAGCTGGAGTTTGGATTAAGGTTTGGATTAAGAGAGATGTTGCTTAAGCTAGAGTACATATGAGTTGAGGGGTGTTGGAAAATGTAGCCAATGGCAAGCTTGAGAGGAAGCAATAGCTCAGTACCAGAGAACATGCTCTGAATGTAGAAGAACTTATTCTCTGGTACCATAAAGTAAACGATCTTATTCTCAGGTGCTAGGACTGGAAATCATTGTAGTATGTTGGCTTTAGGCAACATGTCCTACACCTAGATTTAAATTCACCCACCAGAGACATCACACTGCTTTTCCTGGATTCGAGGGCCATGAGGACTTGGTCAGGCTGCAGAGTATTTC
Source organism: Podarcis pityusensis (assembly GCF_964106645.2). Lineage (NCBI taxonomy): Eukaryota > Metazoa > Chordata > Lepidosauria > Squamata > Lacertidae > Podarcis > Podarcis pityusensis. The sequence goes on along the minus strand of NC_138035.1, from coordinate 31,576,702 downwards.
GGGAAGGGTTGGGAATTCCAGCAGCTGCTCCAGGCTGGTTGAGACACGGAAGGCTGGGGTCAAGATGTCCATTTGGGGTCATGGGAATTGCACAAAGCTTTGGATCTGAGCAGAAAAATGCAAAGGAAAGAGAGCAAAGGACATTCCGTTTTCCACCCAGAGAGCTCTTCAATAAATGCATTCACGTGCTTTTAGATATATAGTGAACTTGAAGGAACTGTGCTCGTACATAAATTCCACATACATAGATTCAGACTTTGGCACTATCTCCAAAGCAATGCCTCTAGGAAATTGGGAGAACAATATGGGAGAACAAAAAGTATCCTTCTCCTCCATCACCTAATAGCTTCTGCATTGACAGTGCTTCATACTTTTCCCATTAAAGCCTGGAAACGTTCTCCTTGGGAGAAAGTAAAGCTTATTCTTTATTGCCCAAAAGCTTAGCAAAGAAGATTCTTGAAGTAGGCACTCCACTACAGCAGGAGGAGAACTGATGCAGTAGCAATAGCTATCCTTAGTGTGAGCAGCTTAATATTCACATACATGGAAAGAAGCAAAACTGCAATGACTGATGATACCCCCCTCCCTGCTTTCAAATCGAAGGCAGCTGTAGCTTTGTTCCTGCAGCAGGCACACATTACAAAAGGAGAATATAGTAAAATTGAGAGAAACCGATGAAGACATTAACCAATCCGTGACAAGCTGTTTTGTATCCTACGTTTGAGAGCCACCTCTGTGTCCTCAGACCAACACCAGCAAGTCTCTTTTCATTTGCATCTGGGAATCTATCTACTACCAGATATGTCCTGACTCCCCTGGAAGCAGAGCACCTATTGAGCCATTTGCCCTTGGAAACCCATCAGCAATATGAGGGGCTTTGAGGTTCTGAAGCAAGCAGACAACCAGTGAAGTTCCCTCCAGGTTGGGCACCCTACAAACCAGCAGCGAATAAAAACTGAAGTCCAGAAGGAGAGGCAGAGATGTATCTTTAGAATGGTACACACTATTGGGTGCTGCCATATGGTAAAGAGAAAAGATCATTGCTCACAACACAAAGGTAAAATGCAATTTCTGGCTCAAAGGGAAACTTGATCTATGCTTTATGTTCTCTCTTCAAGTACCACTCCAATGTAGTAAGGGTGCCTGACTGGCGTGCATTTCCATGGTAAGTTGCCCCCATCACTTTCTTTAAACCCCAAACTTCCCCCTCTTCACTGTGGTCCTTAATAAGAATATGCAGGCTTGTAACTGGCATTTACAGCTGTTTGTGTTAAGGGCAATTTGCAGTATTCTCAAAGAAGTGCAGAGGGCATTGCTTTGGCTATCACACAAACAAAATTCTGCCATCCTGTCTTTTGGCTGATTTTACTGATGTTTGAATCCAACCTTTTGTCAAGTCAAATCAGTAGCCACAGGGTATTTTACACAGATTTTTTATTTCCGTCTGATGTGCTTTGTGTGATTTGAACACTAGGGGTTTGATTGAAACTCAGTGTGGGAGCCCAGTTCCATCAGCAGCTTGAACATCTTCATCATTGTTATCCTAGTTCCTATGAGGTCGAGTAGAAAAGCCAAGTATCCTGATTTCGCCAAGCCTGTCTAGGACATCACTGTTGCCTTTCAAAGAGAAGTGACAGGATCTGGGCCACAGCGTGTCCAAAAGGCACCAAAATCCTTTAGTGAAAAACATTGCAATAGCTTTGCCTTTTACTATTAGAAATGCAAATGCATTTGAAGTGTCCATTGCTGTGGACTCAGAGCACATTTGGGGAAGAGGAAGATGAAAAGGGAAAGCTGTAGCTCAGTGGTAGAGAAACTGCTTTGTATGCAGAAAGTCCTAGTTTGATCCCCAGTGTCTCCAGATATGGCTAAGACAGAGAATCCTGCCTGCAACTCTGGAGAGCCACTGTCAATCCAGTGTAGACATTACTGAACTAAATGGACCAATGGTCTCACTCAGTATAAGGCAGCTTCTTATGTTCCTAAGGAGGGAACTTTCCAATATGTTATGTTTTCACATATAAAAGCAGAGACCAACACAACTGTAAGTAGGATCCAAGATTATTCCGCTTTTACAAGGCAATCAAAAGTAAGACCTACTGAGATCAATGGGGATTACTCCCAGGTAAGCCACTACGATTGCAGCCTAATTCAAAGTTGCAAGGTAGTTATGCTAATAAGCCAGAATTGCAGCCAATCTTGAGAAATAGGGAAAATGGGCAATATTAAGTAATAGACTTTATTTTGCTACTCTCATGAAAACCAATATATTCACAAATTAGATTTCATGCAGCGGTTCTCACTGCAGTTATAGTCATGTAGAATTCCTATACCACCTTCTCTTACCCGAGCCATCTTGGAATTTGTCAAACTCCTCATTGTTTGATGAACTCTGATCGTCATCTGAATATGATCGGTTAGCATCACCCTGCATTGGGAAAATAAAATCAAAGACCTGGGAATTGTGAGCATCCTGAGAGCAAAGGAGGTGCTTCCCTGTGATTCCAGCATTTTGTGGCTTCAGCTTGGTAGGGAATTTCCAAGGCAAGGCAAACTACTTTATGGAAATCATTAGCTGACCTGCCACTGCACAGAAGAGACGATACCTTAGTGTCCAGGCCATGTAATGGCACATTTCCTTGCTTTTCTTGCAGTTGCTTTGAAAACTACCCTCCACAAACACGTTCCTTAGAAGATCACTGGACATGGGATGCCTTGCCACCCTTTCTAAGCCCTTCAGGCTATATCCCCAACCAGCTATAGATGTGTGCCATACCCTCCCTGAAAGCAGCTACTGTAGCAACTCACCTCGGCCTGGAATCCCTCCACCAAGATGGCCACCAGCAGATTGAACAGAACATAATTGCCAAATGTCATGAGAGCCACAAAGTAAAGAGATGCCCATGGAGAAGTTGAGGCCATGCCATTGTAGAGCACAACATTCCAGTCCTCCTGAGTCAAGATCTGTAACACAGAACCCAAGCTTGCAAAGTCAAATCAAGAACAAAAAATGCAGGCTGGAAAATACGTTAACTGACAGGTAAAAAGTATCTAATTAGTTTTATCCTTTTCAGCCCGCTCATATGCACGAACTTTTTCCTGTTTTGGTCATGATATATTTTTTCCCCCCTGAGGAAATGCGTTGGCTGTGTTGTGCTGTTCCAATGCCACAAGCACTCTCTGAAATGTAGTGGGTTGTCATTTACAGTTCATTGTAGAGTAGCAGAAACACTGTGGCTCCCTTACCAGTGGGCCAAGCTGCACTCACGATCATTAGGGGGTTGCAACTGATGGTATGGTGTTAAGCATAGCAGCAGGCCCACAAGCCTGATGGTTCAAAGCCTATCCTTTCCTTTAATCACTCCTTGTTTCTGGGAAGACATGCCTCCTTCTCATCCCCTTATTCCCTTTTCCTATTTCTTGGTCTCACCTGGAACACTGTGACAATAGCCCAAAGTAGGGAGTCAAAATTCTTCCGGTCAGGGACTGTGTCTCCTGTGTCAGTCCTGAGGCTGAATTTACATCCAAAGATGTGCATTCCCAGGATGCTGTTGGAAAGAACAGTTTTTTATTTTTAAATCAACACATTTCTGCTGTAATTTTCATTATTGAAATGTTCTTATTTATTTACCACATATGTATCCTATCCTTCTACTAAAGAAACTGGGGCAATACATATATGGCTTGTCACAAGACCCAGAGCTCTGCCTCCTCACCCCCAGAAGAAGAGGTCATGGATATAGGGAACATCTTGGACTGAGAGGAGGATTTGCCCTCAGAACCAGCCTTTGGTGTCCTTCCCTCATTAGGAATTCTAGCACCAGGAGAACCTGTCATGCCAGTGCCTCTCTGGCTGGAAGAGGCTGCCTTGCCTTCCTCAGACTCCAGTTTGGAGGCTGTAGCAGAACCCCAGACTCCACCATATTGCTGGGTCATGGGTCACTCATTTGCGACTTAGATTACTAGTTCTAATCCCATTTATCCCAGGCTCGTTCACCGTGAATTTGTTTTCCTTTTTATTCCGGGGAAAAATGCTCTGTCTGTTGTTAACCCTGGGTAACTGTCAGCAAAACCCGTACTTAAAGGGTTTGAACGTCTGTTCCTCTACCTGCACATTTCTGTTAGCGCAGCAGTTCAGGGTTTCCTGACTAGCTACTTTGCATTTATCTTGATTTTGTGAACTGTCATTTTAATTGGTGATTTCCTGAATTGTTCAGATCCCGGCATTATTGCACATTGTTTTCCATTAAGGGCACAGAAACAGTGTTTAATTGCACATGACTCTCAAAAGGAAGGCACAGAGAGCAGAGAGAGTTCACAACAATTTTTTCCCTTTAAATACAGCCTGGACTTGGTGCTTTTGGTTGTGATGTTGGTTGCCAAGGGTGCTTTTTATCAGTTTAGGTTAGTTTGGCAGCTGTGGCCCTAGCTAGAGAAACCTGACCTAGCCACAGCGATGCATGGCTTTTTACAACCAGGTTATATTGCTGTAATGAACTGTGTGGGGCTGCCCTTAAAGACTGTTTGGAAAATGCTGCTGGCACAGAATGTGGCTGCTAAGACATCGAGATCATATTACACCAATGCTGCATCAGTTACATTGGCTACTTTTTCATTTCCAGGCCCAATTCAAGGTGCTTGTTTTAGCATATACTGTAAAACCCTAACTAGTTTGGGACTATGTTATCTGAAAGACAGCTAATACGTCAACACCAGCACCTGAGACCTTGCTCACCAGCCCACCAGTGAGACCCATTAGGCTGGTGGTGATGGGCAGGGGCTTTGTTAGTGGTGACCCCACACTTTTGGAATTCCCTTCCCATGGCATTATCACTGCTGAGCAAAACAAAACTCTGAAGACAGAAGTCTGCATTTAGCTGATTTGTACTGCTGGTGTGTGTGTGTGTGTGTGTGTGTGGTGTAATAATAATTTCCTGTGTTTTGAGTTTTGCAAAGCTGCCTTGAAAAGTGTTTTCCCCCTTAACACAGCAAGTTTTAACAAACAAACAAACATCCTTTCTTGTGACTGAACAAGTAAAATGGATCTCATTCTGGATAGTGTCCCTGCACCCTGGAATCCCTCTTTTCACCTGAATATAAAGATAAACAGCATGAGGAGCATGCAGAAGGTAGCGACATTGTCCATGGTCTTCATGAGCACCACCAGCTGACGCCGCAAGGCAGGCATGAACCTCACCAGCTTCAACACCCTCAGTAGCCGGAATGTCCTCAACACAGACAGGCCACCATCAGCTTGGCCTATGATCTCCCAGATGCTACAAAACAGGGACAAAAGCAACAAGAGACAAGGGAGGGGGAGGGAGGGCCAGAGTGAGACCTTGAGAAAAGTAATAGAAAGGAATCCCAAAGGATGATGAATGACAGTGTGAATATTATAAATAGAAGCAACTTTTATTTGAGTGATCTTTAACTGAGATCCAGGTAGACTGTGTTTGCCAGAGAGCGGGAAGGAGGGAGATAATTTCTGTTGTCAATTGCACTGGTGTCTATGAACCAAATATCCCTATGTGTAAGAAATACAAAGTTTGTCTGAATTAATTTGGTGAGAACAAAATACACTTGCTTATAACTCCTGAGTTATTCTTTGTTCTTTGGAGTTAATGTTCCCCTTATATCCTTCCCTTAGTCAATTTCAACAGGTTCCTTCCAGGTTCCTTCAGGATCTCTCCTGAAAGCATTTTATACAAAGATGTTATGATGCTCCACAGAAGCGAAAGCTTGTTTCCAGCCTCAAGAACCAGAAGGGAAGAAACAAAGAGTGAAAACTACAGCTTAGCCAAAACGGCAGCCCCAGTTCACTGCCCTGCCCCCCCCCCCCCATGTTTGCAGGTGGCAACTGTTTTGGTAATCTTCAATGGAGCCATAATTCAAAACACACACACACACACACACACACACACACACACACACATCGTAAATGGTTTTGGGGGTGCTTTGCTCAAGGGTGAAAGCAGGGGCTCTTTCCTTTCCTTTTCTTAGTCCTGTTCATAAATTTCAGCAGGTCTACACTGAGTAAAACCTAGTTGAATAATATCTTCTGGCTACCACTACCAAGCTCCCCTCTTCTCAGGTGCACTGCACCCTGGCAAGTAGGAAGTAGGGAGGTCCTGATGGCCAATCTCTCTCCCTGCTGCCAAAACCTCTTGCAGAGCGAGCAGCTTTTAGAGTGCTAAGACTGAAGTAGGAAGCTGCAGCTGCCCACCTGCATGATGAAGGGCCTGTTTTGACCCCAGAGTCCAGCAGTGAGGGAGCCAGAGAAGATTCCTGGGTCTGAGTCTGAAGCTGGTGATCAGGGGACCACCAAACTGGAAACTGGCAGGGAGGAGCTGACTGAAGCAGATGCTATAGCACCAGGATTCTTAAAACTAGAGTCAGGAACTTCCTGGATAATTTCCTCTAGATGTGAGGAAGCAAAGCCTTGTGCCCCTGTAGAGTTGTCACAAGTCAGAGTAGATTCATCTGAGCTAAATGAACCTGATAGAAGGCAGCTTCCTCTGTTCCTGTATAAATGGTACTCTGAACAGGGTGGGTGTTTAGAAACTGATGGACAGTTGCAGTGAATGGTGAATCTAGGCATAAGGTTCTCCTGCAGTTATAAGGATGCATGTGGAGCTATAAGATTGGACAGTGGGTGGTATTCAACACCAGTCCTACTCAGGGAATGTCCATTGAAGTTAATGGACCTGAATAACTTCGGTTCATTAGTTTCAGTGGGTCTCTTCTGAGTAGGACACAGTTGAATACTACCCCCCCCACCATGTTTAATGGATTTATGCAGGCAGAACCATGATGCTCTTGGTTTTATATATAGCAAAATGGATCACAGTTACAAAGTTAATAGGAATTGTCCTGAATCCAAAGGAAAACTGCTGGAAAGGCCGAGAATAGAATCCAGAATGGCAAGTTTCTGGGTCCTGTGCACTACCTTTTTGAGTGACTCTCACATTTTATTGATTAAAATGTTTAATATAAAGTAGTAGCATCACCAAAGTCTAGAATGGCTTGAGATGTGCTGTCCCAACAAAACATTGCTCCAAACACTGCTTGGAATGAGTTTCATTTACTTCTTGGGCAGCCCCCAAACTGACCCTCACCCATCTTTCTTACACTACGTCTCATACATTGATGCATGGCTTTGATTATCCTTACCTGATGATGACGATGATGCTGTCATAGATGTTGTAAGGATTGCGAAGATAATCAAAGAGGCCAAAGGCAGCAAGTTTCAAGATCATCTCTAGGGCAAACATGCTGGTAAACACAACATTGCAGATTTCCAAAATATTAGTCAGCTCTTCTGGCTGCAGGAGAAGTAAATAAAATAAAATAAAATCAGAAGCCATTTAGGAAACTTTCTATCACATACTGTTCTGCCTAGTGTACAATAAATGGGGCCTCTGGGTAGAGAAGAGACTCTTGCAACTTTTCCATTTTTTATTTTTTTTTAAAATTGCATGTTAAATGTCTGTCTGTAAAACCACCATCTCCCAGTGATGTCCCAATATTTCACGATGTTTCACTTGTTATCCCCGAGTTTTTACCTTAACTCCTTTATGTTCTGTTTTGGTTCTGTCTCCAGGACTGCAGGCTGTTGCTGTTTTTTAAATTGTAGCTGTTTTAGGGTGAAGAACAGCTTCACCCTATGAAATGAAGAAATGAGATTGCAGGAAGCTTAATGTGCCAATTTGGTGTTCCAAAGAAGATTGAGGATTACTGTGATGTTCCATAGAGATTTACAATATACCATGTATATTGTACTGAATGCTGGTTCCTTACGAATAAGGATACGTGATACAGATTATGGACCAGCATACCAACTGGGAACTCGAAATTGTTTTGAAGATCCTCAGGGCATTTGCACTGAGGCCGTTATACGCATGTTGAAAAACCTTATCTGTAAAATTTGCATCTCAGTACTGAGAAAGGTGTAAGTTATTTCTGCAAGTTCCATGTTCTCATTTTAATGTATGCATATTTGGGACTTAATAGTACTAGTGCCCTCTTCTGCCTCATATAGAATTACACTACTATGTTACTAATGTTGATCTTAGACTATAAAAATTTAAAGTGAATTCACTGCTGGATTGCCAGACACAGCTCTATTATAGACTTGGTTGTATTCAGACAACAGAAGCACACAATTTCATTTTTGTGGTCTTTCTACAAATAATTTTGTTTTGCATCAAACTTTGTTGTTCTTTATGATCATTGGATATATATTTTTCATCTGCTTAATTGGCACAAACTATTTCAATCTCTTGCTTTTCTATTTTTCTTATTTTTTTAAAAAACCATCAACAAGGTATGCTTATCACTTCCACCATCCATGGCATGTGTTGGAGCACTAGCATCAGACTATGATAGTATACTAGAGCTGTTTTCTAAAATGAATTAGCACATTTCTTTTAAAAATTGTTTTGTATTAAACCCTAAATGCCCTTGGTCCAGTATACCTGAAGGAGCGTCTCCACCCCCATCATTCTGCCCGGACACTGAGGTCCAGCGCTGAGGGCCTTCTGGCAGTTCCCTCCCTGCGAGAAGTGAAATTACAGGGAACCAGGCAGAGGGCCCTCTCAGTAGTGGCGCCCACCCTGTGGAATGCCCTCCCACCAGATGTCAAAGGAAAAAACAACTACCAGGCTTTTAGAAGACATCTGAAGGCAGCCCTGTTTAGGGAAGCTTTTAATATCTGAAGGACTATTGTATTTTAATATTTTGTTGGAAGCCGCCCAGAGTGGCTGGGGAAACCCAGCCAAATAGGCGGGGTATAAATAAATTATTATTATTATTATTATTATTATTATTATTATTAACATTTCCCTTAATGCAAAAGTCAATTAATCAATCAAACAATTTTTGGAAACGAAAAATAACACTCACCCCAGTTATTTTGAGACTTCCTCTCCATTTGCAATAATGCATATTTTCAAACAAAACTTTCCTCTATCCTTCCTTTCTTCTTTTCTTGGTGTTTTCAGCTTCCCACCCCCAGTCCCTTTTTATACCCCTGTTCTTCTAGTAGCAGCTTGCTAGGACTTGTTCTGCTAATCTTCTCTCATAACTCTCTCTCTCTCTTGGCTGCTGTCTCATTAATTACCCAATGGAATATGTAGATATCTTGGAATGTATTTTATTGAAGAGGAGCTTGTTATGCTTTGCGCTCAAGTACACACTTAGGCTATAACACAATTCCATAAATAGAGTACGCAGCCAATCATGTCACTTCTATCTTGTATATGTTGCATACAGAACAAGCATGTCAAGAAAACTGGTGGCATGATGCTACTACTCCCTGGGATGTTTGTGGTGAGAAAAAGGCTTGAATCAAATGATTCAGCCTTGGATGCATGCGGTATCAGGGTTTCACGCGGGTCCTTTGTGGTCTTCTTGGAACTTGCAAATAACATCCACTCACTAAGCCAGAAAAATACAGTTCTGCTTCGTTCATATGCGTGTGTATATGTGTGCGAGCCACAAATAAGTGATCGAATGAATAGACTTCAACCACCTGCCCTCCGATGCTTTCTCCTGAGTTCCCATTCCAGTTCCTGAGCGCTTTGTCCCACATAATCATCTGTTCACTCGCACCAAGTGGTTTTGACAACTGCTGTCCAAAAAAATCCCCTCCCTCCTGTATTCTGAAAAAGCAAAACCCTTCTCTCTCCACAGCCTACTAATTCATCCCCACACTTTCTCGGGATCAGTGACTTCACGCTAATTTCAACACAATGAGAAGGGGGAAACAACAACAACTGCACACCTTTCCCATGCCAGATGATTCTTTATTAAAGCTGCCAGTTTCCCTAAGTGAAAAAAGTAAAGACAGAATGGGAGAAACAAGGCCTCTATTTCCACCCATAATTATGTTTGACTAATAATGCAAATGCAAAAAGGCAAAAGATGGAACGTAAAAACTAACAGAGTCATCTTGTGCATCTTCACACAGAAGGAAGAGTAAGTGTTTGTAGGATAAGACTATGCACACTGTAGTAAGCCCCAGGGAAGCAGAATTTACTTTGGAGTCAATCTGCATAGGATTAACTTCTAAGGGTCTTCCCTCATAACTTAAAAACCTATATTGTAGGGTGAAGAAAAGACAGACGGTAATTTCAGAAGGAAGTGGAAATCCCTCCCCTTATTTATCTCTACTTTTACCATCTCTACCATATAACACCGGTCCCGAGATCTGCATTGGCTCCCAGTATGTTTCCAAGCACAATTCAAAGTGTTGGTGCTGACCTTTAAAGCCCTAAACGGCTGCAGTCCTGTATACCTGAAGGAGCATCTTCACCCCAATTGTTCAGCCTGGACACTGAGGTTCAGCACCGAGGGCCTTCTGGCAGTTCCCTCACTGCGAGAAGTGAGGTTACAGGGAACCAGGAAGAGGGCCTTCTCGGTAGTGGCGCCTGCCCTGTGGAACACCCTCCCATCAGATTTCAAGGAAATAAGCAACTATCCTACTTTTAAAAGACATCTGAAGGCAGCCCTGTTTAGGGAAATTTTTAATGTTTAATGCTGTATTGTTTTTAATATTCGAATGGGAGCAACCCAGAGTGGCTGGGGAAACTGCCAGATGGGCGGGGTATAAATAAATTATCATCATCATCATCATCATCATCTACTTTTCATTTCCTGAGCTGAAGAATCAGGCAGAACAAGAACATTTTGGATCATTCAATAAGCCTCTGTGTAAAACTCCCGCAAGCTGGTGTGGAAGATAGCAGCTTTTTGCAATATGTGTTCTGAGGCAGGTTGAAAATAGGATGCTGTCCTAAAATTTGTATGTTTATCCTGGACATGAAGGAATGCCAACTGTAATTTCAACCTATCACTCTCCAAGGCAGATATCACATTAGAATATATTTTGCATTTTACTACCACTACCCACTTCTGAAAATGTTGAGTTGGGGGGAGGAGACGCTAGAAGAAAATATGAGTGAGGATTGAGCAGGACAGAAACTTGTTTTGTAAAAATAGACATAACCTGCCTCACTGTGAATGCTTTAATTTCTAAATCGCATTGTGGTGTGTTTTACATTTTTCCTTGCCTTTCTGAGGAGAGGTCTATGGGGCTTGCATTTTCCTCCCCCTTCATCTAAAATAGATGAGAGATGTGAAACCTGAGGCACAGAATTGTGCCCTGAATATGACTAGCATATTTCATTCTAATCTCAATGTTCAAATGGAGTATCTCACAAACAAATAAAATGCTGAGTGAGTGGGAGAGTGAAACTAAAGACCTCACCTTGTTTCACAAAAAGTAGTGGTTTTTGACATGGCAGGGCAGTGGGGGAGAGAGGTGAGGAGCAGCTTTCCTAATATCCATCCACTTCATTAATTCCTGCACATGGTACTAGAGTTGCACATGGTGGAATTCCTGCATACAGTCACTCAATAAACACACCCAAATGTTCAAGCAATGACACTAAAAATGTCAAAGATATCGCACAGAACCACTCCGACAAGTCTCCCAAATAGAAATTGCAATGGAGGCTCTGTATGGGGAACTTATTGCAAGCACAAAATATAGCACACAGACAAAGTGTGGGAAATGCAGTCTCCACGCCACAGAAGGGGTATTGAGGGGAGACGTGTGGCTTGCATAAGACAAATATGTAACATTAACAAGTGCATATTTACTTTGCTGAAAATGTATTCTGCAGAAAGGTTATAGGGGGAAACTTCTATTTGTAGTCTAATGCTCATTTCCATGAAGCTCCCCACCGCAGAGACGAGCGCACATCCAAGTGGATTAAAGATACCCCTATTTTTGGCAAGGCATTTTGAGATACCAGGCCTGTCCTATTTAGATGTGCGCTTGTCTGTATGGGGGGCAAGCACAATGGTGATGAAAATAAGCTCAGAGCTGCACAAGCAAATCTGCCCGAAGAGTCTTTGGCAGAAACCTGAAAAAGCAAAAATACCAATTCCAGCCCAAACTGAACAGATTATGTCAGTGATAATGAGAAATGTAATGTAGCATCATGATATAATGGTGAATTGTCTTCCTTGCTCCTGCTGACGTGTTCTCTCTCTCACGCCTTCTGTGCCTTCGTGAGGCTTTAAAAGTCATCCTTGTCTGTCTCTTACCGAAAAGGTCACCTGTTCCCGCTCACTCTCCTTTCCTCCCTGACATCTGTTTCACTAGTCAAGTGCACATCTGCTAATCTTTTTCTAATGGGCCATCACTCACCCCAGGGAATGGTTCCACCTAGGGAGTTGGGTAAGAAAGGAAGAGCGTAGGAGAGGGAGACAGGAGAGGAACAGCTGGGGAAAGGCAAAACTTCTAACAATTCCACATTCCTGAGTGGAAGGGAAAATACAAAACAGAACACAGAGAGCCAGAGACACAATGAAAAAGCAAAGCAAAGAGGAAGCCAGAAGCAAATTATTAGGATGGGAAAATAATGAAGGCAGGGGAGGCTGCAGACATGCAATACAACTAAAGCACATGACTTCCCTCAAAGAACTCTGGCATACAAAACAAACAACGATGAGGATGATATATGAAGCCCAAACTAGACGCCTTGTTGGGGGTGTTTAACAAAGTTGCAGGAGTGGGAGGAATGATGGTCAGCACAAACTTGGCGGTTTCACACCAGCTGTTGGACCAAAGTATCTCACAAGGTTTCTATGAGGGAAGGGAACAAGCGGTGGTGAGGGAGATTCAGTTTTCCCGCTCAACCACAGACCTCACTTACAGTGCAATCAGGGGCTAGCTCAACTGAGTTCAGTGGAACTGACTCACTTTGGATCTTGAGCCAGCTGTCAGCCTAACCAATCTGTCAGGGAACTGACACTGGAGCCAGAGGCGGAGGCTAGGCTCCCAAGTGATGCTGGAGAAGGGCCCAGCAGGGAGAGAGGCAGCTCATCAGCTGGGGAAGGAAATCAGCGTAACACCAGGGATAAAGGGGGGCAGATGGGGGAATCGGCGAGGGGGCTCCAGGACTCCTCGCCGGAGACTGGCGGGGAGAGCACGGGTCCTCCGCTACCCACACCCTCCCTGCGCAGAAGACTTCCGCGCAGGGAGAGTAGGAGGAGACTTGGCGTCAAACAGCTTTTATGCTGGAAAAGGTTTAAGAGACGCCCACTGACGGATTCTGCTAGCGACTGAGACAGCCATGAAGTGAAGGGCTGTCCGGACAGGAAAGGTTTAACTAGGCAACCTAGCCAGGAGTGACGGCAACTTACGCACGAGCAACCCCTATTCTTACTACACAATCCCACAAGGTTGCTGTGAGATTAGAAACGGGCAGGAGGCGAACCATGTACAATGGCAGGCATAAAATGTAAGCAATATTCAGAGGCATACTTAGCTGTTATGAAGTTAATTCATTGATAGACCTGTGCTCCATAAATTTGTCCTAAAGAAAGTGGCCATCACTATTCCCAGTGACAAGGAGGTTGACAAACCTATTATGTGTTGTATAAAGAAGTACTTTCTTTTGGCTATTGTGATGGGGCAGGTTGATATAAGACAGGAGTGGAGAACTTGCGGTTCTGCAGAAGCTGTTAGACTCTGACTCCCATCAACCGCAGCAAGCATGACCAGTGGTCAGGGATGATGGGAGTTGGAGTCCAACAACATACGGAAGGCCACAAGTTCCTCACATCTGACCTAAAAAGAGAGTAAAGTCATATCTACACTACACTAGCTCATCTTTATTATTACTTCATACTTTCCAGGGCTGAGTCACGGCACTGATTTTAAAAATGTTCTGAAGTTAAGCTTTGGCAATACTGGCTCAAATTAAACCCTTTCCAGAGGTCTTAGCACATACTGTTGTTATGTTCTGATGGTTATTCTATAAATAGTCCTAAACAGTACATTAACTCAAGCTTATGTAAAATTTAAATGAAGTAACTCACGCCAAAATCTCCCTTTAGCTACATGGCTCCTGGATAACCTCTCCATCATATAAGTCATGTGTTTATAATATTTGAATACTAGTAGATGATTATACTGATTGTTCTTTGCCCTTAGTCGTTGCCAATCAAAGTGATAACTACTCAGCTTCTTTAATTTTTCTTTTATGTCAGAGCTTTCTTTTTAAAAAATGATTTATGTTTTTATACAGGCCTCCTCTGAGCTGGGCATCATTATTTTTAAGAATGAGGTGGCTACATTAGTGCTTATTATACAAAGCGGAGGTTCTAATCAACCAGGGCCCTCTTAAAAGGCTATGCCCACACTGTCTGATTCACAGCCAATTCTGTGCTAGGAATATTCCATAAACAGAAAGCAAGACTGTGGGCAGGTTAGTCAGCAAATGTGGGTTATCATCATACATATTGCAAAAAAAAAGAGGGGGGAAGGAGAATGGTATTTTCCACACTCAACTGCTATCCCGTCCAGCTTTCACAGAAAAGCAATGAAACTAATGATGGTTGGGATTGCCCTTTGATCATTGTTGCGTATAGTTTTGTTTTGTTTTGTTTTTAAAACTAAAAAGAAAAAAGAAACTAAGGATGGAGGAGAAATTTGATTCACATCACATTTAAGGGTCAAACTACCTAATTCACAATTTCTGAAACAATATGTGAACCAAATCACAACCATCCTTTGAAATTTGCATTCCTCTGAATTTTGCAATGCAGTTCTCCAGCTAAGTAATTTATACAAAAATGCATATACTAGGGCAAATTAATGATAAAGTGTGCATAACATAACATAGTGAAAATAATACGCCAAAAATCCATTACCAAAAACTTCTTTGCAAAACTGTGTTTCTGAGTATTCAAACATTTGTATACAGCCCACTTACACAGGGGGTTATGTTCTAGGCCCCTGCACGCGTAACTGAAATCACGAAAACTGGGGAGCACCATATAAAAGGCCTCCAAACACCCATCCCCCCCCCCCCGCTCTCCAGCTCTCTCTCCCACTCTCTCCCCAATCCAGACCAAAATATCTGTAGTTGAAGCTATGGGGCTGCCTGAAGAATGAGCAAGAAAGTTGCTGCTGCTGCTGCTGTGCTACCCCGCATGTCAGCTGTTAGGCAGGGAGGCTGAGCAGCCAAAACAAAGCCTCACTGCACCTCAGGTCTCTTTGGGTCTTCCTCTGCCCTCACTGATGTCCTCTTTGGGCTCTGGGGAGGGTCTCCTTGTGAGCTATGAGGACTCTCCAACCCTCTCCCACCATTTCTGGATTTGAAAAAAAATTACTTATTTATTTTCCTGGCGTCACACATATATGTGGTTGCACACGAGTCAATCATGTGTAAGTGGGAGGGTGCCTGTATTTGGTAAAATATCCTGATGAATTCTCAGAAGGACTGTTTTGGCGGGGGGAGGGGGCGGAATCTGCAAACTGATGCAGAAATGTGAGACCTGAATTCAAGATTGGAAAAATGAGAAACTGAGAGAAACCAATATTGACAGGTTCATCTATTGTTAAGAAGAAGCTAGGGGGCTCTTTTTAGCTGTGTGGATGTACAGAAAGTTGTTGTATGCAGGACCTGGTAGCAGTCTTTCTTATCCTGGATTTAACTTGCCCCCCACTAAGCAGCAGGTGCCAAGTTCCCTGACAGGCCTTGGTAATAGGAAACAGACCCCTGTCAGGTTTGTTTCCTGCTGCTCACATCAGGTTGCCTCACTTGTCAAACATGGAGATGACAACTTCCTCCTGACCTTTGACCTCACCCTCATTTTATACCCACTCAGATAGTATTCCATCTGCCCACATGCACTACCTTCTGCTCTCTCTTTCACTGTCCACAGAACTGCTCACAGCAAAGCTCCAGCTTCACTGAGGCAGATCACAGGATCTCCACAGGACCATCAGTCTGCAACTACATTGCCAGTTCCTCCCTCTTCTGACTACACTGAAACACATATTTCACAAGCACTTCAGATCAACCAACATTCCAGAGAGTATGTTACATGGCAATCCTAACTACAGCTACACAGAAGTCCCATTGAATTTGGTGGGGTTTACTTTCAGGTGAATGGGGCTAGGCTTGTCACCTATGTCAGGAATGCTGAGCAAGGGTTGGTCATCTCTCACTATCTTGATACGATGTGCTGTCCACAAAGCACACCAACGTGCATCAACAAATACAGATCACTCGAGTTCGGTGCAGTTTATGCAGAAGAGGCCACGCTGTGCAAAGGTGACCATGCCTTCTGATGAGCAACTGGACATTCATAATGCAGATTCTTTGCAGTTGTAAACACAGAAATATAATTATTTTCTACAAAGCTATAATGTATAATGTTGATTTAAAATGCCACATTATTAACTTTCTACAGACATCAGGGTGCGGCTACTGAGGGAATATTTCATGCGGAGGAACAAAACTAATTTGCATGAATTAATTGCCTGCAATTAACATAAGTTGCAAATTGTTTTCATGAACTTAGCTGAGGCCAAAACGACAATGTGTTCTCTATGTGATGTGAAAATGTGGCATCAGCCCTTGGGGGAAAATGGAAGAAAAATCCTGAGAGATTAAAAATAACACCAATAGATTAGGAAATTATTTTACTGGCTTCACAGTTCAGAGTGTAAGCCTGTGGGTAGCATTTGTTCTTTTAATTCAATTGTTGTGCTGCACCGAGTGCCGAAGCACTTGCCAAATAAGAACAGCTACAGCAATCACTACTCTAATAATTCCTGTACATTGCAACCCCTCTTTGGAAACCCCTTAGGTTTTCAATTTTTGAAACAAAATCTTTACAACATCAAGGCCTGAAAATGTCCTGTTACAAACAGAATAACCACTGGAATTGTCACAATTCTAACACAAATATCTGAGTTTCCTTGTATGCGCCTTGAAAGCTGGATCCTCTGCCATTCCTACTGCATACATCAATAGCAGCAGGCGGGAGGGGGTACCATTGCACACCTGGCCTCCCATCAGCTGCTTACTGGAAGGGACAAGGTTGGATTGGCTCTGGTGATGCAACTGACCTCCTCGCTGCCTCACCCTCCTTCCCCAAACCTAAAAGCAGAAGTAGCTCCACTGAAAGAAAGCTGGTGTTGCAGCTCCACCCAACAGAGTGAATCACTTTGGCTATACAAGATGCTATACAAAAGACAAGACTGCCACACAACAGCAGCGGTACATGCAGGCTTTGAGCGGCAGGTTGTCAGTACAAACATCTAAGGTCTGGCACAGCTGCCTTTTAGGTTATAACCCTGCTCAATATTATGTGTAGCTGATTCCTCTGTGACAGTTCAGAGAGCCTCATTTGTGCCCAGACATTTGCCTTTTCTATTTTGATCTATTCTTTAGCACAGTTTCAGATTAAAAGGAGAGTTCCTGCCCCTGCTGCCCCTTGAGAGGGTTCCTTGAGCTCCATCCGTACAGGGCTCACCGGATTCCCTTGTACCTCTGTAGAAATGGGCTGTGCTTGTGTGTCTCTTAATTAAGCTGGAAAGACTGGCAAACGGATGTATTTGATTTGAGCGGTGGGTGAAGTGCCTGCGCTGTCCCCAGAGGCTGTATTAAACTAAACCAAATAGACTAAGGATTCAGTTAGCTAATGAGGGGAGAAATGAGACCGAAAGAGGAAGATAGTGGGAGCGGAGAGTTGGCAAAAACAGGAACATGCACACAGAGAGAGATCAGCTGAATGGAGCATAAATGGAGGAGGACAAGGAAAGGGACAGAAATAAAAGGGAGAAAAAGGTAGGAAGCTGTGTTGGTTTGTCTAGATCAGTATTGTTACTAGCAGCGCTTCTCCATGTTTTCAGATAGGGAATCTCTCCCAGCCCTACAAGGAGATGCCAGGAATTGAACTTGGAACTTTCTGCATACAAAGCAGTTGCTCTACCACTAGGCTATGGCCCTTCCCCAAAAGAGAGAGCAGGAACTGAAAGGGAGATATAGAACAAGGAAATGACTGTGTGCAGAAGCAAAAGGAGGTGAAATGCACTTCAGATGGTTACTTCACCTATTAATCCCCCTCCCCATTCATTCATTTAGTGAACACAGACACTTGTTGCCCGGTGGGCTTACCAGCTATTTCTGCCCCAAAACCACAGTGAGGTAACACCTTTATTAGGAACCCACCCAAACGTCACAGAGTTGTTTCCAGGACTGAGAACAAATTGATTAACCGCTTTATTTCATTTTTGTTTAAATGGGGGTATGTCTATTATTTTTTCTTGATCCCAGCAGTTCTTGGTACAACCTGTAATCTGCAAAACACTTACCAGAGGCTAATATGCAATTACACCACCTTAAAAGACTGTTACAAACTGCAGACTCGGGGCTTTAGCATCAAGAACTTTTTTTTTTTTACTACACTCACCCAACAAATAATTTTCTAAATATCCAGTCTGAAGATGTTTGGAGGAACTCAAAAGCTTGCTCATGTCTTTGTGACATATTGGTTTGGCCTAACAAATGTAGTATTCTAGCATGGCTTTAGCATCTCCCCTGCCTTGCAATGAGCCAGCAGAGCTACTTATGTTTTCTATAGGCTACATCTTCCTCAGCCAACCTAGAGCAAATCTCTCCCATTCCATTTGCATAGGTGCCAGATTTGCATAGGTGCCGTTTGGTCTTCAGACCCTGGCCTCAGTTCACAGGAGCACTATTGCTACTTCAAAGCCTCCAATTGGGTTTTCCTCCCATACTTTCTTGTGGGGTGGGGAAGATGTGCAAGCCTAGTATAGAGCTGTGCACAAGATATAATCATAGAAGCTCTAAGGGAACATGGCAGATACAGGTGCCTTGTCCAGGTGCTGCTTGATTATATACGTAGGTCCTTAAATGACGAACTATCTACCAGCTCCTAGGCCCCCCCAAATTCCCTACAGAAAGAGTAAACTCACTTGAACATTGTTGTGTTGATCACCACATGCTAGATAACAGCCATACTTTTCAGGTACACAGTATCACCTCAGACTGCTAAGTTAATTTATTGTTCACTGCCCACCAGTCTAGCTACCTGTTCATGGTGCTCAATGCCCATGCTGATGGTGTTCACAAGGATGGCGATCATGATCCCACGGTTGAAGTATTTGCTCTCCACAATTCCCCTCAGTTTAACCCTGACTTCTTGCCACACGTCACTCCAGAGAGCCAGCTGTCCACCTTCCTCTCCATCCTCCTCCTCTTTCTCCAGGTCTGTAGTCCCGGTGCTTTCTTTTCTTCCATCTCCCTCCTCTTCACTGGGTCCTCTTCCCTCTTCCTGATCTGAATCGGCGCTCTCAAGCACGGAGAGTCTCCGGGCTGCTTCCCGCTGGGCCTTGTGACATCTTGGGCAGTTGCTGGGGTCAGACGTCAAAGTCATGGCAATCGGTTGGCCAAGGCCTTGTGGCACATAATCAACACAGTTGTGCTTTCGGCAACGTCCTGGGGAATAATAAATACAGGGATCAAATTTAAGGGGAAAGCAGTGCTACATTTCCGCATCTGTTAGGCAAAACAGGTCCTAAACTGTATTGCTAGCCATTTTAAGCATGAAGGAAATTAAGCCCTGGAACCGTCTGCCAAGGGAAGTGTTAGGCTCATCATCACCAAGAGACTTTAATGGAGATTGTTTGTCTCTCAGAGACATGCTCTACTTCCGCTACAATAGATTAGACTCAATTGTGTTCAGCTCTGTAGTAGGGGTAGGATAATTCTCCAGACTGCAGGAATCACTAAATAAGAGGCCATGGCATGTGTTATCTCAGAGGTGAAAAAAAGAAAAAATATCAAAGTTTCTTCTGTCCTTCAGATCTATGATCCCCTAGTTATCACTTAAATAAATCGTTTTACTGGCAGAACGTATGGCTGAAAAGGTCCTTGCCTGTGTTCATCAGAACTGCTGAGTTTTTACTTAATGGCAGTGTTACCTGTTATATCTGTAGAAAGAACAACAACATGAAGAGAAAGTATAAAACAGTCCATTGTTGCAAACTTGCTCAAAAAGTTATGCTGATTTCAAGCTAGAAGCACAGACTTGTTTGCCCCTCTGTTCCTCACCGCATGAAAAGTTAGCAGAAACAGGCGAGAATGCACAACTTCATGCTCCTACAGGTCATGCCACACTTTTTTAAAAAGATGTAAAGCTAAGATACTTTATACCTGAATATGCAAAGTGTGAAGGCAACCAGTTCATCAGAAGCACAAGTAAGGAAACTAGGCTTGACTGCAACTTCCTGCTGAGTGTGCAGGTTCATCCTGGCAAAGTGGAGCAAAACTGGACAGGCTGATCTGATTTGACAAGCTGAGGAAACCTCTTTAGCTTGCATTGGCAGTTGGGCTGTTCTTATAACCAAAGTAATCTTGTGGGATCCAGAGAGGGGTCAAAGTTGAGTGGCAGAGCACGTGCTTTGCATGTAAACGTCCCCCGGCACCTCTCAATAATAGGTAATATTGAGCTAGATGGATCAATGGCGTGACTCAGGGCCAAACTAGTTGAGACATAAAATGCATTTGTTAAAAATACAGTTTGCTCCTTTGAAGCTGCTGTATGCTTCGATACTGGCAACAACATGGGATTTCCTCCCAATACATATATCAGCTTCAGAGGTGGGTTTGCTTTTTGTTTTTTTAAACTCAGGACCACAGTAGGGGAGGAAAGAATTAAATTTCCCCTTCCTGTGTTCTGCAATCCCAAGAAATATCAGCTGCTATTAAAAATACATGTACCGTATATTACTGTAAATAATTATTTAGCATTGCATCCAATTTGGCCCTCAGTATAAGGTAGCTTCATATGATCAAGCAGTAACTAAGAGACCCCCCCCCCCCATTTATTTATCAAATCCAACAGTCTTTAGATATTCAGCTACAGGGAGTAGCATTGAAAGACAGATGCAGTTATCTGAGAAATGTGCCTTTAGTTTCCAGTAGTGATTGGTGAGCTCCTTATAGCTCGATTTGGAAAGGGTTTGGGGTAAAACGTTCTCCTCATGTCAGAAAAGTCCTTCCCCCCACTCCAAGCCCATTCCAAAGTTTCGGCTGAATCACACAGATGATGATGTCATCAGAAACATAATTGGGTTTGAAGGCCTCAACCTCCAAATAAACACCCCCCCATGTCCCCTTCTTTTCTCCACAAACTTATGAATGAGTCTCAAGATGGCACAACTCCATTGCTGCCTCAGTTGGCACCATGGAGTTTGGGTTGGAAAGGAAAGTGGGCAGCTGTGGTGGTTTGTGGAGAGGCCTGGTACCAGGATGAGCTCATTAAAACCAGGCCCAAACTTTGGTTTGGGTTTGATGTTTGAGTTTGATTCACAAAGGGCTTAGGAAGCCAAAACCAGAGTTTGCTATTCCGAACTCACTCCCTTATGAATCTCAGCACTATTATTATTCCTAACATACCGCCGTAAAAGTGTGCAAGTTTTCTTTTAGAATGAGGACAGAACATCAGAGCAGGAGTGGTCATGCAGAAAGAAATCATCACCTCTAGGTGATAAAATGCTCTCTCATCATTAGAAAGCCAGAGATTGCAGGTCTGGAAGAAAAAGCGATTTCTTTGCTTTATCCTCTTCCCTGCTAAATTCACCTTGATGGAAAGTTAAGCACTAAAATGTAGCTTTGAATGTTGCTGTTCTCAGGCTAGAAATGCATGTTCAAGTACAGCATTTACCTACAGCCTGAGTTCCTTTACTGTTAGGTGCTCCCGGGTCCACAGATGGGCTTACTGCTGTGGCAGAGGCATTCCTTTTGCAATGTCATCTTGGAATGAATCCTTCAGGAAGCACAGAGGTGTGATGCCATAGACAAGAAAGGATCAGGAGGCCAACAGGAAAGGGAGCCCAGCAATGGCAGGAAAGATGGGTATGTAAGAATCCCAGTAAAGGGTGGTTCATTAGTTGGCATGGTTGGAGAGCTGAATTTCTGGAGCCAGTTAAGGCCCAGGATAGCCCAAGAATTCAAGTAACACCTGAGTGATGTGGCATCATTTTAAAATATTAAATTACATTTTAAAATCTCTGAGACTCAACTGTGCTGAAGCCACTGAAGCTATCAGTAGAAAGAACTGTTGGTTACTGCAAACTTTTGGGTGCCCTCCAGGATAATTTTACAAGACCATGGCTTGCTTTCCATGCAACAAATGATTTAAAATGTATTTTTTATATTCAACAAATAAGCCGTTCAAAATGTCCTCCTGCGTAGATTTTGCCACTGAGCTTTACTGCAGGCCTGTCCTCCTTAAAAATGCTAGATTACCTCGGTTTTAATGGTCAGTAAAGTCTAATCCTCTTTATTGTAAAATCAGTTTCTGCAAATGTGTTTCCATTTGCCTGCCTCATATTATCTTAAAGCAATTTTTCTGACCTACAAAAGGGGCTATTTTTCTCAACCTGAAGATCTGATGCACCCTAGATTAAATCAATGAACAAATCTCTCACCAACACATTCTACTCAGAGCTTGTCCAGTGTACTGCCTTCTCCTCAATTGCCACTACGTAAGAGTTTTCCATTAGCATTGCCATCTCTGTACCTACCACACAGTGTTTTCTATTAGCATAGTGGGTCATGTGTTTTAAGCACTCTGATTCGTATGTATGGTCTTATCAATCACTTATTTCCTCTCTCTTCCCCTACCACCATCATTCTGCTGACTTGGCCTCACAAATCTTACTGTATTGCCTCTGGTCTTTCCCATTCATGCTCCTCTTGGCAGCGCTCGGCTCCGTTCGGCCCAGGCGCCGATCCTGCAGGCTGTTGTAGAAGCCAAGGGTGCGGCGCTTGGCCTTGCGTACAATATGGCAGACGTATTGGAAGATTTCTTCATAGCAGTCTCCTGGTTCCATGTAGCTGGCCACGGTGCTGGAGGACAGGTACCGTGCTCGCTGCTCCTGCATCAGTTGGTGCTCTCGCTGCTTCGTCTCCGAAAACTGTGTAGCAATGACCACCAGGCATAGGTTGATCATGAAGAATGAGCCCACCTAGGAACCAGAGGAGAAGAGAGGCATAAAGCATGAATTTAGAAGGAGGCGGGGAAACAAAAATCTGGAAGGGGGAAAAGGTACAGATACAGTTGAAATGCTGCCTCCTGGAGAAGTATATTTATTATTTACCTTTATGGAAATCTTACATCCTGCTTTTCTACTTGACAAAAGACCTCCAAAGTGGTTGAAAATAAGTTTGCAAGTCTGTCATCAAGATGCATTAGGTTGGCAGGCAACAGAAACAGGCCTTCTTGGGTTGTGGTCCCATATTATGGAACTTGCTCCCAATTTTTAAATAGGCCTTGAAGACGTTCCTATTTCAAGCTGGTTTTAACTAATATTCAGAATGCTCTAGATTGTTTTCAACTATTGCTGTTCTAATGTTCCATTATAAGCTGCTTTTAATTAACATACGTACTGCTGCAGTTCAATTGCTTCTGTGCTGGTGTTTCTAATATTTTAGCACTGATTGTGATTTAAATGTTAGGTTATGATTGTACAAGGAATAGGAATTTTATAGGATTATTTAGTTTTTTAGTATGATTTGAGCTGCCTTGGGATGGTTAGCCCTGTAAGGCAGCCTACAAATGATGAAATAAATAAATAAATAAATAGATAAATACATTTTAAAAGCAGGGGAAACTCTAGGAGGATGGAAGGAAAAGAGAATGATGATTGGAAATGTCCATGCCTAAGATGCCACTGCTGCTGCTGCTGTGGCCGTAGGAACAACCTTAATTTGGGACAGGTCCTCAGTGAGAAGATTTCCAGCTGCATTCCATGATGAGAAAATACTGGGTTTACTATTTTTGACTTCACCATTATGCAGCCTTGGGTAAAGGGCTTTGGCAGGGGGCGTGACTGGAGGGGATGTGATGTCCAGTTTGGTTTTGTTCCCTTGATTGCTCTTTACTTGGACTTCCAGTCTCTCCTGTGCATAGTTAAACTATGGAACTTGCTCCAGCAAAAGGCAGTGATGGCCAGCAACTTGGATGGCTTTAAAAGATGACTGGACAAATTTGTGGAAGATAAGATTATCAATGGCTACTAGCCATGATGGCTATGCTCTGCCTCCATAGTTGGAGGCAGCAAAGCTTCTGAACACCAGTTGCTGGGAAATACAGGAGGGGAGGAGGCTCTTGTGCTTGGGTCCTGCTTGCAGCTTTCTCACAGGCATCTGGTTGGCCACTGTGAGAACAGGATGCTGGACTAGGTGGGCCATTGGCTGATACAGCAGGCTCATCTTATGTTATTAAGTTCTTAAAGAAGAATCCTAAAAGATATCTGTTTCCACATGTCTTTTTCAACTAATTGAGGTGTTTTAATTCAGTGTATCTCATCTTTCATCTGTCCTTTCCCTTGTGTGTCTATTCGTTTAGGGTGTAAGTCTGCAAAAATGACTCTGCCTTGCCTTTTGTGCTTAAAAACACTATTCTAATTTTAACAGCTCAGGAAAACCAATTTCATTGGTAGCTCTGATATTGGGCCAAGAGCATCTTCATTCCTAATCCTGAATATTAATTTAAATGGTGAGATATTTCTTACAAGGATGGCTCTCAAAAATGCTGGTTTGGTTATTGACATGTCTATAAAACTATTTCAGTCAAGGTGCAATTCTGCCTTCATTATAATTAACACCCTTTCATTGACTTTGCCTTCTCAGTTCCCACTACAAAAACCCTTCTTCTTCTTTGGCGATCACACATAGCTGAGTAAGATTGTCGTCCATGAACACTGTCTTAACAGTGAGTCCGTAAGTGACTGTGGAGGCCAGTTCTGGATCCACACGTCCTTCCACAGTGGGGACATTGGTTTCCGGGTGGGAGTTGATCACGGTGTGGATTTGCCAAGCGTGCCTTCCTCTTAGCACATTTCTCCCTTGTGTCCTGAGTTCGAGTGTCTTCAAAGCTCATGACACCTTTGGTAAAGGCTGTTCTTCAATTGGAGCACTCACAGGCCAGTGTTTCCCAATTGTTAGTGTTTATACTACATTTTTAAAGATTTGCCTTGAGACAGTCTTTAAACCTCTTTTGTTGACCACCAGCATTACGCTTTCCATTTTTAAGTTCAGAATAGAGTAGATGCTTTGGAAGACGGTAATCAGGCATCTGCACAACATGACCAGTCCAGTGAAGTTGATGTTGAAGAATCATTGCTACAAAAACTCATTTCACAACTCATACATTATATTTTTTTTTTTAAATAATATTTATTAAGATTTTCAAAAAAAAGAAAATACAGAAAGCAATAATTAAAATACGTTCATAGCCTTATTTTCATAAATCCACTTTCTGGGACTCCCCCCTTCCCCCACCCCTACCATATTCCTTTTTCATATTGTTGGCTCCACAAGCTCTCAATTCTGAATAAAAACTTAATTTGTTTAAACCATTATTCGAATTTAAAATTTCTACACTCCACATCAATACCCTTAATAAAACACAGAAAATTTCTTTCCCAGGGCCCACCCCATTTTCATTCCACAATTTCCCTTTTTCTTTAATAATAGAAACACCCCACATAATAAAAATATCAGAAATAAGAAATAAAGAGTATAAAAGATGAGACAAAGCCAGTTCAAAAAAAAAAAAAAAAAGAAGTTGACAAGCCTTTGGATTTTAGTTCTCCCCCCCTGTCCCCGGTTTAATTTCCCCCTGACCACCAAACCATATTATCCGCCTGGAATTCTTACAATCCATGAATCACCTATTTCCCCCAACTCCTTGCTGGTTTTTTTTTTTTCCTTTCTTTCCCTTTCATAATTATTTTTAGAACACTTAACTTCAGATCTTTAATAAAGCTCCCCCCATTGTTCTTTCCGAATTATAGTCCAGTTTCCTCTTGTTCCGCTGCGAAACGTTCTAATTCAGAAGCTTAGTAAGTCTGCAGGGATTATTATTATTCAGGAACAAAAACTTGCGTTCAGTCCCTTCCTTTCTTCAATAGAAAATTCTATTGTCTCCTTTAGCTGAACACCCTGTAGACAAAATATTATTTCCGTTTTGCAGCTTTCCCAGAAGATAACCAGTCCAGTAAAATTCCAATGGTGTTTTTTTCACTTACGACCATCTTTGTAATGTCCCGAAACTCCTCTAGGGGGATTGTTATAACTTTGTCTTCTCTAGTCCAAAAGTCCGATTGTTATCCATATTTTCGCCATTTTGTATCCAAGTTTTAACGAGTTGTAGCAAATTGTAACAAATTTAGCCAGCAAAGTTCTCATAATAAAATCCTCTCTGCTTTCCGACTTTGACAGCTACTTTGACAGCTGTCAAAATCTCCGACTCTTTTCACCAGGCTCTCTCTTCAATCACCCCGGTTCCCAGGGGGGGGGGTTACGTTTCTTCTCCCTCAATTCATCCTCCAGCACAGTTCTTATGATTCCCCATCGTGGAATTCTTAGTGATTATCAGCAATACAAATCTTTTTGGACCTTGGTTTCCCCGTCCTTGTCTTGAAAGGTTTACAATAGGGGGGGGGACTGACTTCCTTTTTGGATCCCCCCCCGCTCGTATCCAATTCAAAAAGAAATTCTTTTTTTCCTCCTTTTAAACCCAGTTTCCAAATTACTCACGGGTTGTTGTCTAAAAGTCCGAATTTTCAATAGAAGAAGTCAGCGCTCTCCGCCGGATGGCATGCGGCTGCGCTCGGCAGGGATAGCAGAGGACTCAAAGCACCACGCTTCTCCCCGGCACCCGATCCGTAGCCTTTAAAAAGGCTCCTTCACGAGTCGGGAGGGCGCTAGCGGTGCCAGCCGAGTCTCCATGTCCACGACCCTCGTGGCCGTGGTTTTTAAGGGTCCCCGCATCGCCGGTGCGGTAGGACCCAGCCCCTGCCGAGCAGGCTCCCTCCGGAGCTCGGAGGGAGTCCGCCATTCGGCGATGGCGCCAACCCGGAAGTCCCACAACTCATACATTATAAACCAATACAAAAGGGTTATTTACCATCACACACAAGCTAACCCAGGATAACACATGAAAATAAGGGGAAACATTTTTCCAAATGCACTCTGAAGGTCATCTACCTCACAATCTGTTGGGTAGGGCATAACACACCAAAGAGAACTGACCCAAGAATAAGCATAAAGAGCCAATTCTATCACCTACTTAAGTCATAAGAAGGGGGTAGGGAGTGATTCTCCACCTAGCCGTGTTCAAACATAATTCCCCACGTGATGCCTCTGCACTCCTGGCACTCAGCTCACACAGGCAAAGGTGCCCAAAGGCTCCATCAGAATATTCAATCCAGGAGCTCTTTCAGCATTTCAAAGGGGGCACAATACTGCTAGCACTTGAAAAAGCTTTGAAGAACTGAAACGTTCCTGGCCAGCTTCAGTGTTAGGACAATAAGCTGTTTCAAAATAATATAGAGAGGATTTTTATTTATTGAAAAAATGGCCTTCAAAGCTGTTCTAAAGCTGTTTTGCCTTTAACCATCTGGTCCTCCTCCACTTCAGCTTGTCCACTCTTTAGAATACTGAACACGGTGTTGGAGGGAAAAAGAAAAGAGGGAGAAAGCACTGTTTGGTTAAAAATAATCCCCTCTGACCTGTAAAGATTTTGCAAAATGCTCTCTGCTTTTCTTGTTTGAAATTGTGACGGTTGTGAATCCTCTCCTCTTCTAAATGCATTCCCTCACACATTCCTATTCTCACCTTTTTGACCGAACAGAAATGGCAAGTATTTCACGAGTCTTCTGAGAGTAGAGCCTTCCCCAACCTGGTGCCTTCCAGATGTTTGGGACTCCAACTCCCATCAGCCCCAGTCCACACATTGGGGAAAAGCTGTATGGGAATGTACGCCAGGACTGGGGAAGCTGTAGCCTGCTAGATCCTGCTGGACTCCAAGTCTCATTGTTTCTGTTTATTGTTCATGCTGGCTGGGGCTGATGGGAGTTGGAGTCCAACAACATCTGCAGAGTTACAGCTTCTCCAGTCCCAGTGTAGAATTCCATACCCCCTGGCTGCAAGCTGGGTGAATGGAAAGAGAAGATGGAATCCAACCTTTAGAATAGTTCAGCGTCACAAACTGCAGCAAGACCAGAATGCAACCTCATTCATAAAGAGGGAGAAAATGAAATGTTATATGGGCATTTAGTTTAGCTGGTGTAGACTAGCCTCCCAAAGGGGGATACAGGAGAAAGGGGACACGAGTTTTGCAAGAGACCAGAATC
This sequence comes from Podarcis pityusensis, assembly GCF_964106645.2. Lineage (NCBI taxonomy): Eukaryota > Metazoa > Chordata > Lepidosauria > Squamata > Lacertidae > Podarcis > Podarcis pityusensis. Next base: position 31,548,663 of record NC_138035.1, on the reverse strand, counting down.
TTCCATTCTCTACAGAAAATGTATAGAGGCATCCAGCACCCTTAGCCATAGTAAAAAGGGCAACAACAGAACTGAAGCTGATATGGGTAGGAAGAAGGGGGGGGGGGGAATATATATATATTTTCAGGTTATACTTGCTCTGGACTACAGAAAAAGAGGTTAAAAGTCACACTCTTAACAAGAATGAATGGCTGTGCTCCTTATTATACCACTATTGGTGATGGAAGACATGTGTTGGAGTATATAAAGATTTTGCTGGCAGAAAAAGTAAAGTAAAGTAAATGTAGTTCTTGTAGGGAAGGGGTGAGAGAAAATTGGTTCAATTTATATTTTAAAACAAATCTATCTAGTGAGTGATTCCTGAGACAATATGCAAACAGAAACACAGTTATCCTTTGAAAGACACACCTACACAATTTGCAAGTTTTCCAACAAAAAATGTGTACAAAAATGCATATATCAGGGGAAAGGGTGCATAATAATGCATTTATGTAAACTAAAACATTAAGAATTTTTTTGGAAGGACTTCTTAATTTTTTTAACAACTGATGTGTCAATTTGGAGAACTGAATTTAGGATTGATAAAAAGGGGAAACTGAGAGAAACCAAAACTGATGTGAGAATTGTTTCTAAAAACATGTCCTTGAATAATTTTTTTAAAATGTATATTTTTAGTACATGGGGGTATTTTGCTTCTTTCCTTTTTGCCAGAGCTGTTGTCCAAGTTTTGTGGATGTGGGAAAATTCTGACAAAAAGGGAAAAAGGAGCAGAAATTGCTGATATTTGTTTATTTGTCCCTTGTCCAGATGGAGATCAATCCATTGCAAATGATTAGTATTCTCTGTCATTGTTGCTTTCAGTCAGCACAAATATGTAATTCATTATGTAACTCACACACCCCGTCATTTTGCATTGAGAGTTCTTTGCATTGAAATGAATGGGGTGGAATAAATGAGAACACAAGTACATAAGTTATGTAAGATTTGTAATTTTACCACAGTGGACAATGAGACAAATAATATAGTTTTTTATGGAAGACGGACTGCAGCAGAATAGAAGCAGTGCTGCAAGCAATTACAGGGTGGAATGGAAAACAGTGCCTTCTTCCATCCCAACTTCCTATAAGCAGGCAAGTTAACAGCTGTTACAGGGGTTCTGGAGACCCCATCCAACTGGCTCCTCCAATGATGTGCCCAGGCCTTCGTGTTCTATTTATCAATTCCACGAAGCCAGCATGGACTGTGATACCTCTTGGAGCCAGTTCAGAGGAAATGCCATGTGGTGAAAAACCCTGCTTCAGGCTAGCCATTGGGTGAACTGTCAGGCAGCATGGACTTCTCCAGGAGTCACAAAGGTCTGGGTTTTTGTATTGGTTTTCTTTAAAAATGAGGTATAGAGAACAAAGAAGATGCTTTCATTCTCAATAAGAAAAACAAGCAGCTCAGGAAAAGGAAACTTGTTTCAGCTGTCACCCTTAATGAAGCTTTTCAATCCCAATTTAAAATACTCTCTGCTTTCCTTTTTTCATTAGCTTTTATTGCTTCTTTTTAATCACCTACTTAACTCATGCCTGTGGACAGTGGCTTGGAAACATTGAAAGTCTAAGTGACTACAACTCCTTTAGATGAATGTGACAGAAGAAAGAAAGAAAGAAAGAAAGAAAGAAAGAAAGAAAGAAAGAAAGAAAGACTGCAACATAGGTTCAGATCATCAGCATCTTATTTGCTCATTTTATCTCAAATTAATTGAACCAAAAAGAAGGCACCCCCCCCGAAAAAAACTCCAAATCTATCTTATTTCTCTTACCATCACTACTGCTTTTTTCTTCTGCCATTCACTGTGATCCATGTTTCTAAGTTATGCCTTAGGCCAGCCTTGGGCAGCCTAGAGCCCTTCAGATATTTTGAACTACAACTCCCATCAGTTCCAGCTAGCAGGACCAAAGGCTGCCTAAGGCTGGCAATGGTTGCTACAGACTATAAATTCACTGGACCATGGACTGTAAGTACTTAGCAATTATAAATTATCATTTAAGTGAGGAGAACAGGAGACCAAAATGTCAGAAATGTCTCGAGTGAACTCTAGCTTCTCATTCTAAAAAGGCAATGCTAAATTTGATCCTTGAATTTCCTGATTTTGCTACTTGGAAAAAGAAAAAAGCCAGAACTGGAATACTTTGCATTTTGGAATGCATACAATTAACACATTTTGCTTTCTACAGCTACTTTTGCTACAATGTGTGTTCCAGGCTCCTAGATTAATTGGGATATTGACAGGATCCTATCAGCTCTGGTGAAAGGACAATTGTACTTACAATGATCAGCAAGATGAAGTAGATGAAGTTGTAGAATGAATGAGCGTCCATCACGTAGTACATAATCTCCACCCACCCTTCCAGTGTAATCACCTATAGAAAAAGAAAACAAGAACAAAAAAATGTAAATAACTACAGAAAGACAGTAATATAAAGCAGTCAAATCCATTCCAATGAGCTGACTGCTCCAGTCCACACATTTTGTGTTATTTTGCTAGACTTTCAGTGTTAGGAACCCTCCACTTGCTGCAAAAAAAGCAGAACTCACAAATCCTATAAATCTTTCCAGTCCACTAAAGTAGCACTAATTTGATCTGGGACAACAATGCAGTATCTTTTCACTATGACATGAATGGAGGGATGGGAGTTTTGCTTCTGTGGGCTCTCTGAATCCAGTTGGGCTCTCTGAATCTGACACATTTAGCTGAATGAGAGCCAACCAAAGTTTAACACTTCTAAGTGAGTGCTGTTGATTTCAATAACATTTAAGTGTGTCCTTAACTTCCCCAATGCAATCAATTGGCAGAATATTCAATGTCAGTCTAATCATATTCTCAGATGGCTTAAGAAATTAAAGGAAATAATTGTAAGATTTAGGTGCATTCCCATGTTAGTCTCACCATGTATTGAAGGCCTACAGGCTAGGTTTGATCTAGACATGTAGACCAAGTAAATATGTAAACAAAAGTAGTTCTCTCTAGCACATTTCAGATGCTTTAATACCAGTTATGCAGTCTTTTAATCATCAAAAGAGAGTGGGAAAGTCAGGAGTTATACACTAATATCCTTATATTTGGAAACAATTAGTGAGTTCACGGTTTAAGTGGTAGTTGAGCAGATGAAACATATGGACGATAATCATGATGGTTCGTATTCCCTGACAGGCTTATTGCAACCCACTGCTGCACTGAGTAAATACTCAAGGAGCTAAGACATAACAATTCATGACAACTGATTGTCATCCACATTATCAAGCTATTGCTGCGGGTGAATGGAATTTTAAGTTCACCCTATTCCAAAGGCCTACTGAGTAAGAGGAACAGTAATATCTTACAACAAGAAAGATATTAAGTTTGATATCCTCATTGGCTTTTCCTTATGGAGCAAAGCTTTTTAATCATCATCATCATCATCGTCATATCTTGCTGTGCTACCAAATGGTGGTATGTTGATGTAAAGGCACTGGAGGACTTCAACCAAGGACTATTGCCACAGCATACAGGTGAATTATTCCCTGCCCCACCAGGACAGCTCTTAAAGAACTGAGGGAATTTCCAGCCTAATCTTTGTTATGTTGCAGCTCTACATGCCAGAGTACAATCTGCTGTTGCTCTGTCCAGCCATGGCCCTGAGACCTGCCTGGCACTATATGACTTCCCAGTTCAAGTTGAGCTCCTCTGTCTGAATAACTCATAAGATGGAGGAACAGCACAGAGTGCTACTCTACATCTGGTACCTACCAAACTTATATGTGTGTTCCTGACTCTGGCCATTTGGTTCGTTTCTGCCCAATCCTGTGTCCCACCACCAGCCCATCTTTTGACTACATCTCTGGTTCTCATCCTTGTTCCTTGTTTGTCTGAACCAGTGGCTGACCTCTAGCCTGAACCTGACCACACCCTTCTGCCTCTAGCCCAGGGATAGGGAAGCTGTGGCTCTTCTGATGTTTTTGGACTCCAACTCCCATAACCCTGACTATTGGCCATAATGGCTGGAGCTGATGGGAACTGGAGTCCAAGAACATCTGGAGGACTACAAGTTCCTCATCTTTGATCCAACCCATATACAGTCATACCTTGGGTTACAGCTGCTTCAGGTTGTGTTTTTTCAGGTTACGAACCGCCGAAACCCGGAAGTACTGGAACGGGTTACTTCCGGGTTTCGGCAGTCGCGCATGCGCAGAAGCGCCAAATCGCAACCTGCGCGTGCGCAGATGCAGGTTGTGAACACTGCGGGTTGCAAACGTGCACCCTGCACATATTGCGTTCGCAACCCAAGCGTCCACTGTAATATTTCCATCACAAAAATAGCCTGACAACTATGCTATCACCACATGAATAATACAACATATGCTGAGACCCACACTACTGTTTCAGTAAAGGACTGTAAATCACTAATGAGAAGAAGTGTAGGTCACATTTATAGACTTCGGACTGGTTCCTGGACATCTCCGTTCAGATTACCTGAAATATAACAATCCATGCATAGCCAATATTATCAAAGTTGATAGCCCCTTTGTGTGGGTTGGCATTGCCCGTGCGACACTCATTGTAATACTGGTTCCAGTTGACACACATGCCGCTGACGTTGAACTCCTGTCTGACAGAGGTGTAGTAGTAATAGTCATCCTTGTCCAAACAGCAAACGTGGCCTCGCTCCTTCAGTGGGGGAATCTCGTGACAGCCCATGATTCCATTATCTCCTGACAGTGAACAGATGAAGGGCTTTTCATCATCCTCCTCAGGTTGATAATAGAGAGGAAGGGTGATATTACCTTGTCTGAGGGGACACAAAAGGCACACTAATTAACTTGTTATTGCAAACACTAGAGTTAATAATATTCCTGGCGATGGGCAGTACCATGATCACAATAACCTTCCAATCAGCTATTACAGGGATGTGGCTTATTAAGGATCATGTAGTGTCACAGAAAATGAGCTGCTGGTTTCCCATTTAACACTAGCCACAGTTTGCTGTGATGTCTGACTTAGCAAACTATGGCTAGCACTCATCCCTCCAAACCGGAATGATAAAACAGGAAGTTTCTAATTCTAGGGAAACAGAAATTACACAGGGAAAGGAAACAGTAAGAGACACCAGGAAGGGTGGAGAATGAATGTGTCTGTGGCTCATTCAGGATGACCCAAACAGTGGTCTAGAGAATCAGCTGAATTGAGCTACAGCCCCTAGCAAAAATCAATTTTTACACATTGGGGAGGGCGGGGGGAAGGTTTTAAGAAAGGCCACAGTTAGAGTGCAAGTTTTTATTCATTTTTCTTCCCTAAGTGGCATACTTTCCACGTAGTTAGAACTAAAATAGATAGCAGATGTATGCCTCATGCAGCAAATGAGTAATCTGGGGCTGTGCCAGTGTATGGAAGTATTTAACATACTTATTTCCTAACATCTGACAGCAATACTTCCCATAATATTGAATCCAAACTTAAAACTGTAGAATCCCACAGAATTCAAGATTTGTAGAAAATTAAAAAGACCATGAATAATCTTAAAATATTACGGCAGAGTCTGGAATGGCAGGATCAGCTGCTGTAGCTATGGGCTGCTTCGCCCATTATTTTTCGGAGGTATGCCAAAGGTGTTTTAAGCACAGACCTGAAAATGTAACGTGAATGCACCAGACATGTTGCTTTAAAAAAATGTATCATAAAGGTGCATACATTAGGGAGTCAGGATTGGCTGCATCTCCTGCTGTGGAATGTGAGAGATGGCCTGGAGGCTGAGCTACAACTTCCAAATGACACATCTCTAGCAATACAAATCCACAGGGCCTGAGCACTTGGGTCAGGGCCAACAGCCAGGTGATCTAGGCAGCCAACCAGAGATCGTGACCCTGCCTTCCCTGGGTTGTCAGCCAGGTTGTCAGGAAACCTTTGCTAAACAGCAGGGGGGCAACTTAGGGACGCATGTGCGAGGTTGCTAAGCAACATCTGAAACTGAATATGGTAGAGGAGAAAGCATAGGGGCCTAATAGGCATTTACTGGGTAATTCCAATCAAATGGCCATTTTGTTAGTGATTATCATTCAGATTAAAAATAGAAGGTTCTGCATGAATCATATGAATCATGCTGACAGGTTTTTTGTTTTTTGTTTAAAGACTGTTTTGGAGATAAAAACACATTCTAGCATTTCTTAGCCAATGGCAACCAAGCCTTTCTCAGATGTAAATATCTTGGGAGTCAGGAGGGGCAGAGAGAAGTTGTGGGTGGCCTAGGAAGGGCAGGACTAGGGATGCGAAGGAATTTGATTCTGTTTGCATTTAAAGCCAGATTTTTCAAATTTAAACTTTCTGGAACACAGCCATCCTTCAAAATTTGCACATAACTGAATTTTGTGATGGAGTTTTCAAACCAAACAATGTGTACAAAAATGGATATATTGGGGGGATGTGCATAAAAATGAATAAACTAGTGAAATAACATGCAACAGTGCACTGAATTAGGAAAAACTGCTTGCAAAAATGTGTACGTGAGTTAAAACGGCATACAAATATGTGTTAATTGGGGAAAATGCACTAAAATGCTGAATAATTTTCACGAGGATTTGTTTTATTGCATATTGCTGCAGATATTTAATTTCCAATTTTAAATTTAAGATTGGAAAAATTAAAAACCTAAAGAACTAAAATCAACAAATTATTTGATTCCTAGGCAGGACCAGAAGGTTCACTTAGTAGGGGACCCCAAATTCTGGCCATAGGTCAGTCTTTTTGTCGACTGGCAGTCTCTACTTGATACGACTGCTTCCTTTATCATTTGTGCAATATACAATATATAAAGCTGTATATAAAGCTGGCAGGACATGGGATGAAGTTGGCTGTTGGTAGCAGCAGCCAAACATCACAGCCATTTTGCCTTTGATAGGAACAGAGCACATTGTGTCATTCTTTAAGCCTGTAATGAAGACATAATGCAAATACAGCCTTGAAAATATTCATAAAGCGACATGAATTAGCTACATATATGAAAAATATATTGTTGATCTGGTTCAAGGAACTTGGTAGGGCTTTAATAACGGCTTGCTAGGCTTGCTGCTTGAGTTGTTGTTTTTAAAAACTCTGATTTGGCTATAAGGATGCTTTAAATTGCTGGTTTGTATGCCATAGCTATTTATCTGTGTCCATGTTGTTTTAGTGGGCTGGAGTTTGGCATTCTTTGTTAGCTTCTTGGTGTATGTTTAAGTGGAAAAGTGAAGAAGAAATAAAAATAAAATAAAATGCACACTCAGAAATGCATGCTCAGCTGAGGCCCAGGCTATGTGAAGGACCATATTCTCCCATATGAGCCTGCCTAGGCTCTGAGATCTTTGGGGGAAGCCCTTTTCTTGGTTCTGCCACTCTAACAGGCACGCTTGGTGGGGACCTTCTCAGTGGCTGCTCCCAGACTTTGCATCTTTTTAGTAAAAGGAAGACTGTGAAGCTGCCTGCCATGCTGTCTGATGTGGTTATTCCCCTCTGCCCCCCCAAAAGCCATGCACCCCTATCTATGTAATGCGTTCCCCCCAAAAAAACCTCTGGACCTGATTTGGAGAGGGTGCAAGGGTGCACAAGTGGAAATCATTTGCTGTAGTGGATATGTTTGGTTTGATCATTCCCTAAGGTTGTGAACTAGCTCAGCAACAAAGGAAGTTAAGAAGGGGTAAAGATAAGAGAGGCTTGCTTCGCAGACAGTTCCATCTCCCCATCACTCACATTGTCAAGTTCTCTTCCATGAAACAGCGGTTTCTCAGCAGACCAGCCCATAGCTGCACCCCAATGATGCCAAAGATGAAGAAGACGAAGAAGCAGAGAAGCAAAACGTTCCCCAGCATAGGCAGGGTGTCCAAAAGCAAATTCACCAGGATTCGCATGCCTGCAAGAGGGACCAAGGCCAGGAAAGGAGAGAGGGATAGATCACGGCATAGGAGGGAGAAAAAGAAAGGGAAAGGAGATATAAAACAGAATGGGGAAAGAAAGAAGACGACGTTATGTGGGGGAAATCCTGGATCAAAACAAGGTGGAGGCAGCTAGAGAACTATATAAAGGAGGTGTGGGGAACTTTTGGCCTTGCAGATGTTGCTGAACTACAACTCCCATCACCATCCCTGGCTATTGGCCTTGCTTGCTTGGGTTGCTGGGAGTTGTAGTTCAGCAACATCTGAAAGGCCAAAAGTTCCCCATTCCTGTGCAGCAGTTTTGCAGCTCTGAATTAAGTACAGTAGCAATTTTAGCCAAATGGTGAATCCAGGCCTATCTATGCATGCTATATCTGTTCTTATTTGAACACATTACGTATACAATGCCTCCAAATATATGAGGTGCTTTCAAAAAATCAGGATACAAGGGACTCAGCCTCTGGGGCTGCTGACATGATACACGTCTTACGATGTCAGAATACAAAGATGCAAAAAAGAAAAAGAAAAAGAAAAAAAAGAAGAAAAGAAAAGAAAAGAAAAGAAAGGAAAGAAAAGTAAAGGAAGAAAATGTAATGTGTGAAACTTCAATTTGTTGACAAACCCTACCATGTTTTGAGCTAAAATGCATTCTTCATCAGGAAATATTTACTTCAAAGAAAGCTTCTGTTCAGAGAGCCAATAAGAAGGAGCTCCTCAATCATGTCCAAGAATGGCTTTCTTTGAACTAAGTATCACTTAATGAAGAGACCGTTTTAGATCACAATGCAGTGGCTTTTGCCATGCACTTTCTCTTCTTCGTTTCCTTTGGATTTTGATTAATTGGACGCTACCCTATTATCGTGCGTAGAATCTGTAGCATCTTCAGACTACAACAGCTGAATTTTGGGCTTGTTTCTCTCCTTGATCCCTTTACTCTGCTAAGATAATGGACTAGCCCCTTGGATAGGATAGATTGCACCCGTTTACTAAATTAATTACATTCTCTGTGTTCCCTGTGGTCACTTGAGTTCTGCAAATTCTTCCAAGCATCAATCACATTCCTAATCCCCCCACCTGCTTCCCTCCCCACAGCTGAGACTCCCTACTGCAGGGGTCCAGGGAATTTCACATTACAAGATGCTGCATGTAGGCCAGCATATAATTAACTAATTAGCTATTTATAACTAGTTCATTACTTCAAATGGCTGGGGAAGGGAGAGGGAAAGATAAGATTAGGATTCAGCGACAATCCCTAGAGGCACCAGTTAATCCCCTTTTTATGCCCACTGTCAAGTAATTAGCCACATCAAGTTGCGCTTTACACTTTGTCTCATTTTCCTGCTTTATTCTGTTCCTGCGCCTGGGAATAAGGGACTCTGAGCTCAAGGAGAGCACCTGGAATTGGGTACAATGAAGGCTTGGGGCATTCATAGATACAGGTGCTATTTGCACAGGTATAGATATTAATTCCCATTAAAAAAATCCTGAGGTTTTCAATGAACAATTTGTGTCCCGAAACCTCTTTTCTTTAAGATCTGTGAAATCCAAGTGAGAGAAGAAATGAACAGATGTCCAAAACTGTTCACATAACACCGGTGGCAAGTGAACAGCACTTACATACAGAATTGCCACCGGTATTAACATTTAACTCCAGGGGCTTTGATTTTAATCAATGGGGCGACATCATTTTATAGCCATCTTACCACTGCATGTCTTGTGGAGTTAAAAGTCCCCAGATTGACATCGTTTCCAGCAAAATCACAAATAACAATGAAATATACTGTCAGTGTTTTCTCTCATTAGCATGGGATTAGACAAATGCATGGACGATAAGGCTATGCATCATGGCTGTATTTCTACCTCCGCATGATCAGGGGAATCCTCGGGCCTCATCATCCCCTGAGCCAGCCAATTGGCTGGCTTGGGGTGTGTGGCTTGCCTCATGGTTCCCCTTCTGACCTTGCTATGGACCTCAGTTGGTCGCTGTTAAGGGGCCTGGTAGGATTTTTTTCCACTTGGCAAATTGGCACCGGCCATTTGGTTTTTCGTCTACCTCGTAGCAAATCGTCACAACTCCTTTGGTTTTGGTGGTTAGGCATTGTTAAGGAGATGTGTTGGGGGGGGGAGCGCCATCATCTCCCCCAAATATTGAAGGGTAGTCCGGTAAAGGATTCTGGGGGGCATGGCCTTGTCCAAAGCCTATGGAGGCCAGGGCCTAAAGCGCCCCCCCAAGCGGTGACTCCAGGGGAGTCCCTAGTTGATGTGCATCAGCAGGGCTCCACCTGCTGGTGTTAACCCTTCCCGGTCTTCAAGCAAACAGGCTGAAGCCGGATAGTCAGACAGGACCAATGCCTAAGCCAATACTAATACCGCTCTTTACCTGTAACCAATAAAGTTGTGGCCAATTTTAGCCCATTAACCTAAAATAATGGTGTCATGTTTCTTTATTTCTACTGGTGGGAGGCAGGAACTCGCCACGCAAACTGAATGCTGGACTAGACAGGCCTTTGGTCTGATCCGGCAGGGCTCTTCTTCCGACCATATTTGACCATATATATCCAGCATCTTAGAATGGCAGAAGGGGGTGGGGTGCTGCGTCACTTCAAGTAGCATAAATGACTGAGGAGAGAAGTGTGGATGTTGAGTCCCAGTTGTGGAAGAGGCCTCTGGGAAGAGTGAGTGGGAAAGGATGAGTATATCTAAGGAACCTGCAAGAAGTTTCACATGGGACAAATTTGCAGGACAATTTAGACTTAGTGAAACTGCACTGTTGTAACCCCTCTAGGACGACTCCTTATATAATGTTTCATGCCTAGTGTCATGTCTTTCAGAAGTTATTTCATGAACAAATTTTCAGGGGAAAGTGACACCAAAATAGTCCACCTACTGAATGTTTCTCAGTTAAAAAATCTCATCCAACAAATCTAGAGTGCTTGCTCATGAAATCACTTCCAATAAAGGTCCCCATAGTTAAAAGGTAAAGGATCCCTGACCATTAGGTCCAGTCGTGGCCGACTCTGGGGTTGCGGCACTCATCTCACTTTATTGGCCGAGGGAGCCGGCGTACAGCTTCCAGGTCATGTGGCCAGCATGACTAAGCCGCTTCTGGCTTAGAGCAGAGCAGCGCACGGAAACGCCGTTTACCTTCCCGCCGGAGCGGTACCTATTTATCTACTTGCACTTGACAGGCTTTCGAACTGCTAGGTGGGCAGGAGCAGGGACTGAGCAACGGGAGCTCACCCCGTCGCAGGGATTTGAACCGCCAACCTTCTGATCGGCAAGTCCTAAGCTCTGTGGTTTAACCCACAGCGCCACCCACGTCCCACTCGTCCCCATAGTTAACACATTTCAAAATAAATTTTCCACTTGTAAATAACCTGGGGACATTTCAGGTCCTCACTGCCTCACCATACATCATGCCATAACTGTCCTTCAAAAGAACATCGGAAGGGACTGCTGGATCAGGCCAGAGGCCCATCTAGTCTAGCTTCCTGTTCTCATGGGGGCAACCCAGAGGCCTACTGGAAACCCACAAGCAGGACCTGGGTGCAACACACCTCTTCCCTCCTGCAGTTACCAGCAACTGACATTTAGAAGCATTCAGCCTCTAACAGTGGAGGTATTAATCATATTTAAATATCACAAGTAAATAAGAATGTGGTGGAAGAGAACCAGGGACAGCAAAATGAACATGGGTAAAAGCAGGGTTCAGCAAACTTTTTCAGCAGGGGGCCGGTCCACTGTCCCTCAGACCTTGTGGGGGGCCGGACTATATTCTGAGGGGGGGAAATGAACGAATTCCTATGCCCCACAAATAACCCAGAGATGCATTTTAAATAAAAGCACACATTCTACTCATGTAAAAACATGCTGATTCCTGGATTGTCCGTGGGCCGGATTTAGAAGGCGATTGGGCTAGATTCGGCCTCCGGCCCTTAGTTTGCCTACCCATGGGTAAAAGCATTTAGGACCTGCCTTTGTAATTAGTATGGTCTTCACATGACTGGTTTTAACCCATGATGTTTCTCTTTCTTTCTGCACTGACTTACCGGTAGGTTGTAATAAACAAGCCATATACCCAATCTGGCAAAGCTCCATTAAAAAAAAAGAAAAGAAAAAGATTTACATGTGTTCATACTGGGAGCAATTTCAATTTTCAGTATTAGCAGAAATCCAAAGGCAAATGTTTTAAAAAGAGGAATGATCAAATAAATAGTCATCCCAACACCTGGGGTTAGTTCAAAACTTTAGCCTCCGAACACCAGCAGTTGCCTTGTTTCTGGGGCACCAAATTATACGGTATTAGTGAGAGTGTAAATGTGAATGTGCTCAGAGGAGAAATGATCAGATAGGCACTTAAACACAACATATAGAGTCAGTTCAAAGCCTCCATCCCCTGACTATCAGGATGTAGTATCAGGAACCTGTTGCTTGGCTTCTGGAGCATCAATTATTCACCCGAAGAGAGTCTGAACATCTTGCCTGGGGAATATTGCACATACCATTACCGGCTCCTAAGTTTCTGATATGTGCCAATAAAAAGAACAATGGTTAAGGGGGACTCTGCTAGTTTCTCAGATCTCCTTCTCCTCTTCCTGAACAAGCACAGCTGAGGCACAGCATCCCCACCTCACACATTTGTCAAATGGAAATAGGGACGCTTTTTACCTGATGTGAAAAGTCAGCTCCTCACAGTGAGGCAGAGAGAAGCAGCAGCAGGAGCACACATGGGCTCCGAGAGTTGGCAAGCCCTGCTAAGTAAGTGTGGTGAAAATAACTTCACATCATGCTTTTTCCACTTTCACATAGACAACACCATATCCCTATCATTTTCTTCATTCCACCATGAAAATCCATATCCCATAATATTCAGAATGTCAGAATTCATTATATACTAGGAAAACCTTCAATACCTGGCACCATAGACAAGATGGATGCTATTCTGTCAGTCAAAGGAGTCCATTAGGACGATAGGCCTCATCATTCACATTATTATTAATAGTAGTAATTTATTATGTATGCATAAAGTCCCAGCAATGAGAGATAAGCATAATGAGAAAGCAGGCATTGTGCCCCTATTTAACAGGTACAGCTGGGGAATCTGCGTATGTAACTACCAACATTTGTATTACCTCAAGTAGTGGCTTTGCTTGCCTGAAGATTACTTGCCATCTAGCAGGTGCTTTCGTGAAATCTGGAGAATTTGTATCAAAATTCTGAAAATCTTAGCTTGCATTTTTAGGCTCTCACTGTTAGCCTTAAAAGTGTGTCTTGAATCATTCAGAAAGTACACTGTGCATAGTAGCGCCTCCATCAATGTGACAAAGCCAAAACCACTTCATTTTCTCACCCCGGTAGACTGGAAAATCCTGTTGCCACAGGTTGACGTGTGAATAGGAGAAACAAACTCTGAGAATACTAATTGACCACAAACTTGACATGAGCCAACAGTGTGATGCGGCAGCTAAAAAAGCCAATGCAATTCTGGGCTGCATCAATAGGAGTATAGCATCTAGATCAAGGGAAGTGATAGTGCCACTGTATTGTGCTCTGGTCAGACCTCACCTGGAGTACTGTGTCCAGTTCTGGGCACCACAGTTCAAGAAGGACACTGACAAACTGGAACGTGTCCAGAGGAGGGCAACCAAAATGGTCAAAGGCCTGGAAACGATGCCTTATGAGGAACGGCTAAGGGAGCTGGGCATGTTTAGCCTGGAGAAGAGGAGGTTAAGGGGTGATATGATAGCCATGTTCAAATATATAAAAGGATGTCACATAGAGGAGGGAGAAAGGTTGTTTTCTGCTGCTCCAGAGAAGCGGACACGGAGCAATGGATCCAAACTACAAGAAAGAAGATTCCACCTAAACATTAGGAAGAACTTCCTGACAGTAAAAGCTGTTCGACAGTGGAATTTGCTGCCAAGGAGTGTGGTGGAGTCTCCTTCTTTGGAGGTCTTTAAGCAGAGGCTTGACAACCATATGTCAGGAGTGCTCTAATGGTGTTTCCTGCTTGGCAGGGGGTTGGACTCGATGGCCCTTGTGGTCTCTTCCAACTCTATGATTCTATGATTCTATGATTCTAACAACTATTCCCCGAAACTGTCTTCTGCTTTTGGCAGTGCATATATTTGTAAAATAATATTCCCATTGCTAAATCTTAAATGTAAACTGAGATCATAATTAACTGATAGTTATCTCCCCAAATACCCCTTCGCTATTAGCTCAACAGCTGGATTACTCTAATGCAGCATTTGCCAACCTGGTGCCTTCTAGATGTTTTGGAGCACAACTCCCATTGTATGAAGTGTGTGAAGGCTGCGCTTCGTGTACTTTTTGTTTTACAGTGGACATCGCTGGTGGAACCTGGCTGATATATAGACAAATCTGGGTCAAGATGGGAAGTGGCAAAGCACAGAAAGTGCAGCATCTTCACAGCAGACCTACCTATGGTTTGCTGGCCTCCACTTTATTTACATAGATTCCAAGCAATCTATATTTGCTACGTCCCTGGGGACTACATTCACACTGAAACAATCTGGAGGAGACATCTAGACCAGCACTGTCATCTTCAATCCCGAAGCAGACCTTCTCATAAGCCTGGCCCTCCAATGACAGCAACTATGCCTGAGGACTTTAATTGTAAAAGCTGCAAGTGGTCATCCGGTTAACCTTCAGAAAGCCAGGTAAGAATGCCCTGAGTGACAGGAAAAGTTAAATTCCTCCTTGCTTCTCTCCTCTCTGCCGGGCCAAAACAAATCCACTCACGCGCAGCAGCAGCAAATGTGGAACAATTTGTGCAACGGCTATAGCACGAGGACATGAACCTATGGCGCAGGGCCTCAGCAGCATGCACAGAGGACCACTGGGAATACCCAAGCATTCTGTAATTACTCCACTGGTAATTCAGGAGGCGATTTTGATTAACACTGTTAGAGTGCAGCACTGTGCACATAGCAGTGTCATTTATAGAGACACAGAACCAAGGTCCTGACTCCTGATCAGTCGGTGCTCATTAAAAAGAGCCAGTGGAACAATCTAAACATCACAGGTAGCCTAAGGTCTCAGCCAAATGTCAAGGCTGCATCATTAATTTTGCCTGCTGTACCTCCGAAAACTCTGTAATTTGTTTCGGTACGTCATTTTCTTCATTTCCTTTCTTGCCGAAGTATATTGCTGTGCAACAAGTGGCAAGCTGTGCAGCAAGCAAAGGAAAACGTGGCTCCGGCGTCTTAAATCTGCACAGCCAGTTAATAAAAGTCGCTATGTGCTTTGGGGTTCATATGGACAAATGGTGTAGTACAAACACAAGATCAGTTTAAATATAAGCCAACGCCAAGCCCTTTTGGCCAAGGTGATGCTGCTGCTGGCAGTCTAGATAAGAATGCCTGAGATCAGAGCAGCATTGGAAACAGCTGTAGTGCAGCGGTGGAGCACAGAGTGCACTCTTTGCATGCAGATGGGGTTCTGAGTTTAATGCCTGGTGTATTGAGTCCCCTGTGTGAAACTCCAGTGAGCCCCTGCCAAGCAATTTCAGGAAGCGATACTGAGCTAGATTGACAAATGGCCTGACTCAGGTTCTAATGTTCCTGTTTGCCGTTAAGAACGTTTGGGCAGGAAGAACATGCGTAACCCTTCCCATGCTGGCTGCCATTTTCCCCATGGAACCCCACCTACCAACTACTTTATAAGAACAGAAAAAGAGCCTGCTGGATCAGGCCAATGGCCCGTCTAATCCAACATCCTGTTCTTACTGTGGCCAACCAGATGCCTGTGGGAAACCCACAAGTAGAATTCGAACACAAGGCCACTCTCTTCTCTTGTGGTTTCCAGCAATTGGTATTAAGAAGCATTGCTGCCTCCAACCATGAAAGCACAGCGCAGCCATCATGGCTAGTAGCCAACACTAGCCCTCTCCTCCATGAATTTGTCCAATCCTCTTTTAAAATTAATGTCTTTGTCTAGTCCTCTTCCTGCCCAGTCCAGATCCATGTTTGCAATGCTATATGGATATATAACTGGGGCTGGGCAAAAGCCCCAGATGTCAGGAGGGTAGTGCAATTAGGATTCTCGGAGGAGCAATGTGCAGCTGTGATACTGAACTGCTCCCAGACCCCCATGGCATACAAACATGTGCACATTAGTTTAGGGGAGAATCAATGTTGCTGGACCACAACTCCCATAATCCCTGACTATGGGCTATGCTGTTCAGGACTGATGGGAATTGGAGTCCAACAACACCTGCAGGGCACCACATTGGCTGGTTTAGGAGGAAAGATTGCTCACTAATTTATGCACTTCTAATGAATGCTACAATAACATTGGTGCCACTCCCTTCCTTTCATATGACTGAAAGTCCTTGGGGGGTCAGTGTTACAACACCCTCCTTCTGTGGGCTCCTTGCTCTCTCCCAGATGCCTCAGAGCAGATGCACATGCTACCCTTATAATACGGCAATTCTCGCATTTGCTTCCTATATCAATTCTGGTCTGGAAAGTGAGAGAAACTCTGTGAGATTCAGAAGCGAACTAGTTAGCTTGGAGCCCAACAGCTGCCTCTTCAACAATGGTTTCTGAAATGTCTTAGGAAACTTTTTATTTGCTGTCTTCTTCTCCCACTGCTTTCATTTGTGTGTGTGTGTGTGTGTGTGTGTGTGTGTGTGTGTGTGTTTTCCCTGTCAGCCTCTCTCTCTATTTTCTTTTTTCATTCTTAACATCCTCTCAGTATGCCTTTTTCTCTTGCTGTTCTCCTCAGACTCTCCGTCCTTATAAGCTGTTGTCTGGAGGGCTCTGTCCTCCCCTCCTCCCTGTTTTGCCTTTTCTATTGCCAGAGCAGAAGCCACACTGGCTCACAGCGAGGAGCAGCCAATATGAAAGGGACAATGACCTTTTCTCAGGCAGTCTGGGGTTGGGAATTGGGGAAGCAGCCATTCCATAAGAAAAGAAGAGGAGGGCCTGGACTATCGAAAGGGAAGGGAGGAGAGTACCGATGAAACAATATTTGGCAAGCAAAGCAGGCCTTCTAGGGCACCAGCTATGAAAAGATTTGATCTTTGCAGCGAAATGCGCAAAGAATGAAATATGCATGAACACCAGGTGTGTGTTCTGGAGAGAGAAAGTTGCAGCCTCCTCACCGTCCTTGTGGTCAGATTTGCAGGGATGAGGCTGTGTCTGTCAAGCGGAGCCAGTGGAGGAAGTTTCTAGCTGGCAAATTTCCCCCAGAAGGCAAAGCTTGTGAAATATACTTTTAAATGTACCACTCTGTCACAGGCGGTGTGGGTGTGTAGGGAGAGGATGGCTGGTTCAGGAAAGAGCCTTGTTCTCTAGTGTCACACCAAGACCAAGGAGATGAGTTGGTGCAAATGTCTTGCTCTCACACACAGCCCCACACAAGGCATCCCATGTCATAAGCAGTGCACAGGGAGAAGCAACTCTTCAAATACCACCCAAATTAAATGATACAGTGGGTTTTTGGGGGGAGAGGGGTCTCCCTTTTGGAGCTGGACAGAGTGAATCGACTGCCTGACTCTGGAGGTGCCTCAGGGCCCTTGCTGACAAGCTTCTGTCGACTTCATAGAGTCCATGACTCCCTCCAGACAGTGCCTGTCAACCCCTATTAGCTTGGCTGCCACAGCTGAAGCCATCTTGAGTGAAGCAACCAGCATGTGCCAACCCTTGGGAAAGGGGAAGCGTAGCAAGCAATTTAGAAAGAGGAGAGCGGAGGGTGGGAGCTGCATGTAATATGTACAGGCAGCTCTTGCAATTATATCCCTACTATTTAAAAATGCTTTCTTCTTTGTTTCTTTTCCAAAGCAGGCAGCCTTCCTGTGGCCATTGATTTCCACTGCACAGATGGTCCCAAAGACAAATGGCATATTGGACTTGTGGGGAGTAGTCTACTCCTAGTCAATAATCACCCTTGTAGCACCCAAGAGTCTTGATGTAAAATATTAAGAAATGCAGCAGCATAATAAAAGTAGACATGAGGGTCTATTATTACTGTTTTTC
This sequence comes from Podarcis pityusensis, assembly GCF_964106645.2. Taxonomy (NCBI): domain Eukaryota; kingdom Metazoa; phylum Chordata; class Lepidosauria; order Squamata; family Lacertidae; genus Podarcis; species Podarcis pityusensis. The sequence continues at coordinate 31,530,733 of NC_138035.1, read as the reverse complement.
ACTCCCACTTTACATAAGCATGACTCCTAAGGCATGACTAGGTACACAAAGGGAGGGAGGCTGAACATATGGACACAACTGTGGAGATTCCTGTGAATGTAGGAAAAATGCTGCAGTGATCATGGAAATCTTTACCAAACACCTCCATGCCCAGCTTGGACCACACGTTGATCTTCCCATAAGATGCTGTGAGTATACACAGTTGAGGAGGGCTCAAGAGCTACTTATACATTGAGAAACTATGAATCAAAGTTTCCAGGGTTCATTGTCGCCAACCAAGTGTGATGAAAGAGAATACATTGTACCAGACAACAACAATTACACCTTGGGTTGAAACCGAACTACAGGCATCTGTTTTTGCTGAGGGCAAAATCAAACATCTTCCTATCTCCATTTGCAACTCTGTTCTACAAGGGAAGGGGGGGGGTGTCTCAATTTCCCTTTCCTCCTCCTTTGTTCCTACAAGTACATAATGTCTCCCAGAGTCTGAATTTGTCCCAAGCAGTTCCTCTTTCTTTCCATAGCGTACCTTGCAAAGTACAAACACATAATTGAGCAGGACAGCCTTAGGAATCCAAGATCACGCAGAAACACAGATACAATATTGTACAAAAAGAGAAAATTACTTACACCTTACGCACTGTTCTCTGTCTGAAATACTCTCCATTGCTTTGAAGCAATGCCCAGGCAGGTTGCTCTCTCTCACTTCATGCCTTTTTGCAGAACTCCTTTCATGGAGTATCGCTGTTCCAATTCTTCCCCTCTCGGGCCCAATTTTAAAAGCTCAACATATTTTTTAAAGTTGAATATATAACAATCAGGCATGAGATGATGCTACACTGCTGAATTTCTGATATGCAGTTGCCTTCTCTTGCCATGTTAAATTTAAATGAAGTTCTGATCTTACAAAGAGTTTCTCATGCCAGAAGCTCAGCTTCAGTGGGACTATTTGCACATGTAAAGATAAATAATGTACCACATGTCATTCCAAACCTTAGCAAAAGGCTGTTGAAGCCTTTCAAGTGATTTCAGTGTAATTTGGATCAAGCTAAATGTTTGAAAGTGTTCCCTTGTCCAAAAATTTGCAACTGAAAATGATTGTTTTTCCTAGTTCATTTAAAACAATTGATAGAGCATTTTCTCACAAATGCTGTGGAGATGAGTGATAGAAAATTCTTATCTCTCTCTCTCATAATACTCGAATTTGTGGTCATCTAGTGATGTTTTTTGGCTGATATATCAGGACAGACAAAAATTAAACATACAAGAGCTTCTTCACACAAACCATTAAACAACTTAGGAAATTCACTAACTCAAGTTACAGCGAAAAGAACTAGACAAATTAATGAAGGCTAAGTCTATTTCCCATGATACTGAGTATAACCCCTATGCTATACTGGGTAACTCATGGTCTGGGGGCCATATCTAGCACCCCAGAAGGTATTCCATGACCTCTGAAGATGCCCCCCTCCATTTTGTCAGTAGCGGTGATAGCTGCATTGCTTGGGTGCTCTGTTTGTGTTTTGGAGTTCTGCCCCCTAAAACTTGTTGCAGGCTTTTTCTTGGTAATGGCCATTATGCAGCACCCAATACTTCACCTCAGGCACTTCCTATAGCTTCACATCAATGCCTGTCAAAGAGATAACAATCTTTAATGATCGTTCTCAAGAGCAGCTGAAGTGCGAAGCCACAGATTGTATCTCTTCGTCAAGAGATCGTATCCCTTCATAAGGCATCAGCATGAAGCTATGGTTGTCAAAGGTATCCATTGAAAATGAACCACCAAGCAGATTTCCTTCCATCTAACTGTTCAGCCCCCATCACAGCACAGATTCTTGCTATGAATGCTTTTTGCCTTAGTTTGTGCCAATTATTTTTAATATGCAAATTATGTCTAAATAGAGTCATAAATTGTTTTGTAATGTACTCTGTGTACATATTCATTGATATATAATTGCTACTGTCCTGACAGGTTCCTTGTTGCTTTTCTTTTTTCTGAATTGTAGTTTGCTGACTTGGTGTTAGTTAATTGTTGTTACAATCAGCCTATATGCATGAAGACAAATAATATTTTATCAGAAGTAAGCCCCACTAGATTCAGTGTGGCTTATGCCCAGGTTAAATTGGGTTAGGATATTAACCTTAAGCCTCTGCCTACTGTGAATGTTAATTTTTTTTTTTGTTAGCTGTAGACTCCTCTAGTTAAAATCCAAACTGCTTTGTCCAAGTGGGGAGAACCAGCTGGATTTGACTGCTTAGGTTTGACCATCAATTCACCCCCTAAATCATTGTATTAAAATATTTGTTTTCAAAGTGTCCTTGTCTCACTTTCAGCCCAATCCCAAATGCTTTGCTGTCCCCTGAAGTTTTGTTGGTACATAACTTGTTTCCCCCTCAGTCCTGTTTGTGCTGTGAATTTAAAAACCAATGGAACACATAATGTATTATTGTTCTTTTTCACATGGTAGGAATGCATTAGCACAAAAAGGATTTAAAGCTGTCAAACACAACAGCATATTTACTACAAGCATTTCAAAGATTAATTGGCTTGAGAGGTATGTTTCAGCAGATACACACACACACACAACCATTTTCTGATTAATATCCACATTTATGAAATAAAATGTTGCAACAAAAATGACTTATATGTGGTTAATTCGCATTACAATGACTGAAGGAGCCATTCATACAATTCAGGACACAATGAACAAAAAATCAACAGGGAGCTAAATTGACCTTCACTAATGCCAGAATGAGGAAAGCAAGATGAGATGACAAGTTTACTGTGAAATCAAGCTAGTGAGATAAGATGTAATCCTATTCCCATTTACCTGGAAGTAAGCCCCATTGAATTCACTTTTGATTGTACAGTTACTTCTGATGGTTAGAATTACAGTCATAGATTAGCCACTTCATTAACTTTTATTTAAGGTACCGCAAAACTCTTTGGTCTTTTTGCTGCAAAAGACTAACAGGGTTACTCCTCTGGGAGGTCATTAACTTTGAAAGGGAACACGCAGAGAAGGCACCTGTTTTGTAAATATCTGTACATGGCTGAAATATGCATGGCTATTGTACACTACAACATAAAAAATACACTCTTATATTTCAGCAGCAGCAGACGACAAAATGGAAGAAAGGGCTGTGCAAAATAAACCAATTGCAGTGGAGTGGAAAATACCAGTTGGAAGTACAGTATGAATGAATGTACTTTCGACTATCCTTAGATGAAGGTACTTTTGACTGAGTTACTTCTGACTATGCTTACATGAAAATACAGGAGGTACATGAGACAAAGGTAGACATCACTGGCAGGCACAGGAACCAGCAACAGACAAGAGGAGGAAAAGCAGAAGAGAGAGTATAATAGGGTGAAACTAATTAGGAACGGCAAGCAAGCATCAGTGAAGCCTGATTTGGACAATGGGAAAGGGGAATAGTGGAAATTTGCAGCTGGTATCTCTGCTTATCCTCAAGTCATTGAATTCTACATATGACCTTAATAGATTTTATCTATTTCAGTATCCACAGGATGAAGGTGGGCTATGTTGTTCTATTTATGTGATCTTCTTCTATCAATAGCTCCACCATGTAGTCTACAAGCTGGGATTCGGCAGTGGGGAGGAGACAAAAAGATTGCAAAATACTGATTTCACAACTTAAAAATTATGTAGAGGGGAAAAATATATTTTTATAGGCCAGAAAAAGGTCTTGGAAACTCCATTTTCTTTCCACATTTGCCTCTCCTCTCATAATCTCTACTGTATAGACGCCTTTGTGCAAATTACTTGAAAAGTATTGCTCCGCACTGGTGGTGACTGGTGGCTACTGGAACTAGTAGGATGGAAGGTAAGGAGACCAACGGTAGGTGGAGCCAGAGCAAATGACAGTCAGAGCCAAGTAATATTAGTTTTGTCCACTTCCTCCACACAGCTGTATTCCATGAAGCATAAGACTGAGTCTAAAAAGGGGGAAGCTGACAAGCACTGGTTGTAAGAAGGCAAGAAGGCCTGGGCTGACTGAAGGCAGACTGAGGTTGCTGGTGCAGTGACCCATTTGCTGCAATGAACCAGTCTCTGCTGCTCCCCACCTCTTCTCTATTGGGGCTTTTGGAAAGTATACTGCAGCAGGATGAGGCCATACAAGCATCAGTTTTGTCGAGAAACTTCTACTGCTTTGATCACTGCCTTAAAAGTGTTTGATTCCATAGCCAAATTCATCTGTCCATCAGAATTTTATATTCACTCTCTAGCATGATGCAGCTCTCAAAAGCCATGAGAAAATTCACCCGCTTCCTTCTGCATTGGACATTCTCTTTCAAGGGATTTTTTTGTTGGCATCAAGCAATGTACTCTATGCAGGAGTGGAATACAGATCGAAGATTGGCAAGTAAAATGCTGAATATCGCTTTTGCTCATGACTAACCTGCAGTCTGGCTGTTTTACAGCAGTTTCATTGTATTACTTCAGATTAGTGAGTCGACGACAGGGCTGTGCATCAGGAGAGGGTGATTCTATTTCTGATGCTGTGACTCACTGGATTTTGGTCACCCCCCCCCCCACTAGAACACAAGACTAATAATAGTAAAACATACCTTTCTGGAGTTTGCAGACATTTTCAGGTAAATCTTAGCATGGCTGATGGATTTTATGGATGAGTTACAATTATAACATTAATCAACAATAATGTAGAATGCTCATATTTATAATATTGGCCACACTTGGAACACCGCAAGATCCAGCAGGGCTGCTCTTACAATAAAAAAAAAAGCCCAAGTTGTTACATTTACTTTATCTATACATATTTTTTTCATCTACATATGTTTTCACTCAGTGGTACCAAGTTGCAGATATCTGCTAAAGGCACAGGCCCAGTGAAGGTTTTCTGCACTGTATACCGGTATACCTTTTGCTCTCCTGACACTCAGTTCAATGGCTGCTAGCATGTATTTATTACTGAGAAGTCATCCCACAAGCACGCAGGCTTGGTGCATGCTGAACAGCATTATTATTTTGAGAGGCACCTCCGAGCCATAGGGCACCAGCTCCTACGATGCTCTGCCCTCTAACAACTTATTCTTGCCACATTTCAGCAAGACTAGTGTTACCCCTCCCCTCCCTATCCCCATCCATGGTATAGTTCCCTAAATTGCGGGTGGAGCAGGTGCATTGAGCAGTAGTTCCTGTCACAACAGCCAGAATTGGGAGTTTCCAGTTGACTGCTCAATCCAATCTCAGCCAGCATTGGCCAGCGTGTGCCTTGCATACCAAAGGTTCCAGGTTCAGTCCCTGCTAGCATCTTCAGGGAGGAAACTCTAGTCTGGAATCCTAGAGAGCAGCTTAATAATAATAATAATAATAATAATAATAATAATAATAATTTATATCCCGCCCATCTGGCTGGGTTTCCCCAGCCACTCTGGGCGGCTTCCAACAAAATATTAAAATACAATAGTCCATCAAACATTAAAAGCTTCCCTAAACAGGGCTGCCTTCAGGTGTCTTCTAAAAGTCAGATAGTTGTTTATTTCCTTGACATCTGATGGGAGGGCCTTCCACACGGTAGGCACCACTACTGAGAAGGCCCTCTGCCTGGTTCCCTGTAACTTGGCTTCTTGCAGTGAGGGAACTGCCAGAAGGCCCTCGGCGCTGGACCTCATCAATGTACTGAGCTTAGAAGGGCTGAGGAATTGGATCCAGTCAGTGGGTTGGATCCTTAAATCTCTTCCCCTACTTCCAACAGGCCAACTTCATTATAACATCAGGTGACAAGTTCTAAGTGTCTTGATACAATGACTGATTACCTGCTCGGTGGTTACAATTATCCCCTTAGAAGTACAGGTGTGGTAGGGATTGAAATCAAGCTTGCAAATGGACCAAAAGCACCCAAAGGGGACCTCCCTAGTGCAGCCAATCCTAGTGGGGCTGTTAGTGAGCCCTGCATGTAGAGGAACCATCAAGAACTCACTTCTAAGCTCCTGATTGTTTCTTTGGTGCTCCACAGGTGGGCATGGTTTGGAGGAAATGCTGCCTTCTTCCCTATGGACCCTCTTGGGTGCTAAGATTGACAGAAGATTGTTCCACCATCCTCCTGCTACTGCAGGAGAGGACATTATTCGTGGTAGCCCCTAAGTTGTGGAATTCCCTCCCCACAGACGTGCATCTGGCATCTCAGCAAATGCTCCTTACCCTTTTGATACCTGAGAGGTGTATATTTTTAGGACCCACCTTATTTCTGTGATCATTACATTGCTTTAGAGTGTTTTTAACACCATGTTTTAATTGTTGTAACCTGCTGGTGAAGGGTGGTTAAATAACAACCACCACCACCACAGCAGTGGCTAGATAGCACTGTACATTCTTGGCAATCAATTCTTCAGCAAATCCCTACCATCACAGGATTTGCCTTGTAACTTAGCAGACAGAACTTTAGCCAAGTCAGTTGCTGTAAAGTACTAGTTGTAAGCAACACAAATCCAAACACAGTACAAAATGAGACAGAATTGACAGTCACAGCTAACACTGTGGCAGCAACAGCAGCGAGAAGAGGCATTTTCTTCCACCTGTGTCAAAATCATGACGGTACAAGAGGAAGATATGATTAAAGACTTGCCACTCAAGAGGGATGAAGTGAGATTGTGCACAACTTCAGAAAGAAGTGAGAGGTGGCATAGAGGCAGAAAGTTGCCACTGGAGAGGCCGTAATAAGAACTGGCTGGGGTGACATGCAGCCAAGCTTTTCTAGAGAGACCTGGGGCTGCTTCTGACAAAGACCTACGGGGATCTCTCTCTTTCTCCCTCTCTCTCTTGAGCTGTGTTCAAGGTGCAACCCATGAGGCTTCGGTTAAGAAGAATATGAGAAAGGGTGAATGTTAATAAAAGGATGCAGATGGAGAGGGAGAAAGAGTATATCTGGGCCACACAGAGAATTGATTAGCTGGTTATAAATTTTAAAATTGCAAAAATAAACCTTCTATCATTTAGAAAAGTGAAGTCTAAGAGCCCCCAAGAGTTATCGAGTCTCACTCCTGCAACAACAGGGTTTTTGTGTGTGTGTGTTTTTGCAAGAGCCATTCTACCCATCATACAGAAGGAGATGTTAGAATTCTGGACTATGGCTACATCTATACCAGCATTATGATACTATTTTAATAGTCGTGGCTCCCCTGAAGCATCATAGGAGCTGTAGTTTGTTAAGGGTGAACTGTAGTTTGTTAGGGGTCCCCTATTCCATTCACAGAGCTACAATTGCCAGAGTGGTTTAACAACCAAGCCCTCTTTCAAATGAACTCAGGGCGCCTGCCCTCCCTAGGCACTGACAACTGCCATTACGCCGCTGGTCATAAGTATTTGAGTGCCTTTGTCACAGCAAAATTGCTCTAGTTAATCTCTTTTAAAAATTGTGGCCAACAGGAGACTCTACACCCTGGTCACATGATAATCCTTCTGAACAACCCATTCTGAATTAAGGACCTTAAAATAGGAATCAATAAAACATTTTGACAATATTTCATCCCTTGAACATTTTGTCCACTGTCTCAGCCTATGCCTGCCTTCAATTTACTTATTTTAAAGTACTTATATTCCACTGCTTCTGAACAAACAAATAATTCAAAAATCTTTGATGCATTTACATAGGTGGAGCCTTTTCTGACCAGTCCATGTTCGTTTCTGTCCACTTTCCCCTCGCTCCTTTTACATCCCTTTATATTATTCTTTCCCCTTTGCTAATATCCACTACTCTTCCAATTTTAGCATCATCTATGAATGTCATTAACAAGTATGACTCCTCCATGAAGATTATTAATGAAGACATTAAATAAGGTTTGTGGGAAGGACCCAAATGTTCTGTCACTAATCTGTGCCATGTCTAGCTAGACACCTGCTACCAACTCAGACCATTTCCAATTTTTCATTATTTTTTCAAACACAATCCTCTTGCCATTTTTCGGTTATTGCTGCTTAGCACTTATAAAGCATTTTCTCAGTGCTGCATTAAAAGATAAGACAGTCCCTGCTTACAGACTCAGAATCTAATAAACATGATACAAAAGGAAAAGGGAATGAGGAGGGGAGAGGAAAGCAAGCACTGGAGCACTTGATGTGACAACGTTTCTATGCAAATGAAAAAACCAGAAGTTTCCCCCCTCATATTACTAACAAAAATGCCTCTTTGATCAGAAGTACTGAAGATGTGGCTGGAAATCCCTGCATTTATAATAACTGGAAAAAGAAACACATTAAAGTAAAATTAATCCCAGAACAGTGCTGGTGCTACAGAGATACTGATGTGGCAAAGAGGACTGAATATTAAAAAAAATAATGCTTTATTTCTATGTCTGATTTTCATTCATGCTTTAACAGGTTATAGTTTGGTGTTATAGTAGGGAATTGGTAAATGTTAGTATAATGGTATGGGGTTGCTCGTGCGTAAGTTGCCGCCTCTCCTGGCTATGTTGCCTTGTTAAACCTTTCTGTCTGGACAGCCCTTCAATTCGTGGCTGCCTCAGTCGCTAGCAGAATCCGTCAGTGGGCGTTTCTTAAACCTTTTCCAACATAAAAGTTGTTTGACACCCAGTCTCCTCCTACTTTCTCTGCGCGGAAGTCTTCTGCGCAGGGAGGGCGTGGGTAGCGGAGGACCAGTGCTCTCCCCGCTGGTGTCCAGTGAAGAGTCTGGGAGCCCTCTCGCCGATTCCCCCATCTGCCCCTCCTTATTCCTGGTGTTGCACTGAATTGCTTCCCCATCTGCTGAGCTGCCTCTCTCCCTGCTGGGCCCTTCTCCAGCATCATTAGAGAGCCTCCCCTCCACCTCTAGCTCCGATGTCAGTTCCCTGACAGTTAGACTATTTAGAAACAATAATAAAATATGTATACAACTAATAATAATGATACACTGGGAAAATGGGGCTTTTAGTTTGGCTCCCTTATGTCCTGCACCCACTGGACTGAAAAGATTGCTCAGGAACCAGCACCAACATTTCCATGCCAGCTCCTGTGCAGACCTGAAAATAATTTTTCAGGTTTGCCGATGCCACCGGTATCAAATTATTAGGTGCCTGGATTTGTCAAGGCCTGAATGCCTATTTCAAGAATGAGGATGCACAAGCTCCACAAAATGTGTCTGGAAGCTTGCCCAACATGTCTAAAAGTTTTCCCCCAGACACATTTATTACCTTTCCAATATTACATTTTCTCACATCTTTAGGCACGGACTCCCAAGACTGCACTTCTGTGTTTAAAATAACGTGAAAGGCAACCCCGAGGAAGCAAACCCTACCATAAATCTTTACGTATTGTCAGAAAGAGCGGTGATGAATGGCTGAAAGTGTCTCACAAAACCTTACGTGGAAATTGCTTCTGTGTATCTGAAACAGGTAAGCAATCCCACAGAAGCTCCACAAATTGTCCTTAGCGCAATGTAGCAATTCTCTATCTACAGAAACCTGTTCCAAACACAAACACTTTTGAGCATCACTGGAAGGAAATCGAACCCAGCGCAGATGAACAGGTGAGTCTATGCAGATAGCATTTGGGTTTCAGCTCTCAATATTTCGCATTTAGTAAATATTGCCTAGCCTCCTTCTCCCTAAAACTCCTTCCAACTCTTCTTACCCCTAAGGAATGTACTCACTTACCCCTGTACTCACTTGGGAGAATGGATGGAAGGATCTGTTAACTTCACTTCTCTTGGTTTCTCATTTCCCCAATAACAGTTCAGTTCACTTTTGCAGCAATTTGTGATTCTTTTCTTTTTATAAAAACCCTCATGAAAATTCTTCAGCATTTTAGTGTGAATTTGCTCCTCACAAACACATTTTGTATGCAGCACTGACCAATGTACACAGTTCTGCAATCAATTTACCCTAATATAATGCATCTTTGTTATGCTATTTTCACCAATATGTCCATTTTTTTATGCGCACTCTCTCCTAATGTAAACCACGTTTGGCTGGAGAACTGAATCCCAAAATTTGGGCCAAGAGTAAATTTTAAAGGATGAATATATTCCAGTTCTCATATTGCTTTGGAATGTGTGGATTTGATAAGTTCAGCTTTTCAAATGCAAACTGAATCTTATTTTCCTGCCATCTCAACTCAGTGGGACTCAGTTGCAGTTCAGGAAACAGGCATAGGAATGAACAGAACAATGTATGAGCCATTGTGTTAGAGGGCCTACTATCTAGGGTCCTGGAGTGTGGTGTGAAGCAGGAGTCGCCCTAATGCTTCAGCAGAAAGGCAGGATAAAAATATAAAACAAGGAAAACATATAAATAAATACATAAAGATTCAATCTACTGAACAAAGCAATGAAAGGGGGTCCCTTATACAGTGTGATGTGCAAATCCTCACTTTACCCTCCATCAGGCAAAGGAACCCTGTCTTTTTTTGGTGACCCTGCACAGAAATAGTTATTACTAATTACTAATTCATTACCAGCCGCTGTGTGCTGCCTAGTTGGGCAAACACTGCTGGCATTATTTGATCGGAGTTAATAAACACAGTGGAATACCAGCCGTGCTGCAGCCTTGGTTCCACATTGCCCTCAGGAAGGAGGTGATATTTTAAAGCAGCAAGAAGAACACAATCCCTGCTTCTATTCTATTGTGCTCTCGCACTTTCCTTCCCTAGTAACTATTCTACTGAAGCGCGTCTGTTTCTCTGGCCTGAAACCTGACATGTTGGGGAGGGGACTCCATTAAACTATACTGTGCGTGTATACAGAGCAACTGCATCCCGGTTCACACCGTCGCCTAGCAGATTCTGATGGTTCAGCTCCCAGTGGAGCCTGACTCATATTTATATATCATGCACACAGAGCTGCAGAGGAGGAAGCGGGGACAAAAGTAGAAGCAAGACGAACATGGGGGAGGGGAAGGTGCCCATTATCTCACTTCCCTCCATGTAGCATAGGTCTTAGAGTATTTTTAGATTACAAGGGGAGTCATGCAGGAGACAGCAAATGCCGTTCCCCTCGTTCCTAACTTGCAGAGCAATGGCACAGTTTTAGGACTGCTTTACACCAGGTTGCTTCATTGCACAGATATCACTCCCAAGTTGGGAAAAGGAGGCACACCATGCACACATCACCGTATGATTGGTTACATCAAGAATCACGAGCCCTTGTCAGCTCGAGAGCTGCATTCTGGGTAACTTTCCAGAGGCGGGCAGTAAAAGCAGGCAGAGCAATGAATGCAAACTTTGCATATGCACAGTAGACATGCCCTTCTCTGTTCTTCATCCAGGGAAGCAGGAGGCATATCAGAGTTCAAGGATACCTTCCAGGCGGTCAAGAAGACTCAAAGACAGTGTGAAGAAGGGCCAGTGAGGGATGTGGCTTCAGGAGAGTCCTGAGGCCCAGATAAGGAGACTTGGATGGCCATGTTTGGCCCTGGGCCTGAGGTTCCCAACCCAGGGTTAAACGTTGGAACATGTATTCATTCATCTGTGTTCTTATGCTTCAGCGAACCCAGACATAGCTAAGGCTCCATCTGCACCATACATTTAAATCAGCAGCAAACCGCTTTAAACAGCAATGGCTTCACCCAAAGGATATTTCGAACTATAGTTTGTTAATGAGGGTGCCGAGAGTTTTTAGGAGACACCTATTCCCCTCACACTGCTGCAATTCCCAGTGTGTGGTTTAACAATTCTTTTTCCTGGGGGGACACAGAGAACTGCAGAAGAAGAAAGGAGATTCCAACTAAACAGAAGGAAGAATTTTCTGATGGTAAGAGCTGTTCTGCAGTGTAACTAACTTCCCTGAAAGGCAGTGGACTCTTCTTCATTCGAGGTTTTTAAACAGAGGTTGGATGGTTATCTGTCAGGGGTTCTTTAGCTGTGATTCCTGCTTTGCAGGGGGTTGGACTAGATGACCCTTGGGGTCCTTCCAACTTTGCAATTCTGTGATTCTAAGTATCCAGGGAAGAAAGGTCACTTAATAATCTACTGAACAAGGCTTCCTAAATCAAAGCACATTTATAACAGGGAATCAAACCAATAAAATGTCTGTAGCTTCTCCAAATGCTACCAGTACAGTCCAAGAAAACAGGGTAAGGGCTGGAAATTCTCGGTTCTTTGCTTAAGGCTCTAATTTGCTGCTGCAAAGCCATTATCCATACACATACCAAATGCTTGTAAATTAGACTTCCAGTGAGAATGTTTACATTTGGCATTTAATTCATCTGACTACGCCTGGGGCTTTGCTACAGGCTCCTCCATAGGCTCCTGATGTTACCTGGACTAGTTGAAGGAATATAAATCATATTATTCTGTGCTTTAAAAAGCTCTTTTCAAAAAGTACTGGAGTACTGAAAGTAGCTTAATACAGAGACCAAGATTTCAAAGTAGGCCTGTGACACGGGGCCTTAGGGATTGGGGGAGAAAGGGGAGTGTAGGGGACATTGCCAAGTTAAAAACCCCACACCTAATATCTTAGCTTCAAGGAAAATGAAAAAATAATTACACACTTCCCACATGACCAATAAACACTAGCACCCCAAGGGGCAACCTTTTGGTGAAATCCCAAAACTAGTTCCAGAAATGGTCCCTACAGTTCTTTGAGCATCACACTTATACAAGATACAATCCGCGGTCCTTGTTGCTTTGCCACCTATATTAGGAACACAGGAAGCTGCCACTGCTCAACTTAGCTCAATACTGTCTATGATGATTAGCAGTGGTTCTCTGGGTTTTAGTCTTTTCTAGCCTTAACTGGAGATGCCAGGGATTTAAATGGAGACCTTCTGCTTGCAAAACATGTCCTCTGAGCTACACCCACCAAACCCCCCCCCCACATGATGCACCATATGGTTTCCTCATCTCTGCTTCTCTTCGATAGGCTGCTACAAACAAAGGAAACTGCCTTATACTGAATCAGAAGATTGGCCCATCGAGCTACATGTTGTCTATATTGATTGGCAGTGTCTCAGGTGGGATCTCTCACAACTCCACCTGAAGATGTTAGAAGCTGAACACAAGACAGTGGACCCTCCGGATACGAACTTAATTCATCCCAGAGGTCCGTACTTACCCCCAAAAGTCCATATCCAGAGGCGCCGCTTTTGCGCACATGCACAATGCAATAGAGCGCTTCTGCGCATGCGGCGAAACCTGGAAGTATACACTTCCAGGTTTGCCACGTTCGCAACCCAAGTGTATACTTCCAGGTTTGCCACGTTCGCAACCCAAGATTACATTACCCAAAGGTAACGTAACCCGAGGTACCACTGTACCTTTTGCATGCAAGGCAAAGGCTCTGTCCTGTAGTCACGGGTCTGGGGCTTAGCATAGCCACAGCAAGTATTGCAATGGTGTGAGAAAGATGTGGAAGAGTAGAGGGAGCAGCAACAAAAGCAGCCTTCTGTGTCCCAACTCTTCTTAATGCTGCCCTAGCCCATGGATCTAATAACAAATCCCTTACACAGAAGTTATCAATAAATGTAGGACAAGCCCAGGAGGAGCACAGTAAACCTAACTTCCTTCTCTACAGCAGGCAGATCTCCCAAAGACTCCAGTTTCATAAAAGGAAGAGAAGTACAGGTTTGAAGCATCCATAATCAAAGCTGTTTACTCCTGTCTCTCAAATTCCCCCTGTCGTTGACACAACCATTTGGCGAAACCCCCCACTCTCTAAGAGGAGCACAAATATGAGAGACTTTTTCTCTAAAATGGTGTTCAGCACTTACACCATGACCCACAACAAGGTAATGTCCTAACCTGAAGTGGGTCAACCGTTGGTACCATAACCTTTCCAAAATGAAGCATTCTGAATAAACAGACGACCTGTTTATTCAGCATTCATCCTGATTTGTTTGCACAAAGCTTGTGCTATGGTTAGACTGTGTCTGGTCTTTATTGAGCATTTATTCCAATCTGTTTACGGGGTGGTCGTGTGACAATGATAATTCATTCTGATTCGCTTGTGTGGGGTTCACACGTTCTCTGATTAATTCTTCACTCATTCCACACCTTTCAATGCATTTCACCATCGCTTTCCTAACAGCAAAATGTTCTTTGACAGAGCCGGTTCGGGGAATCCTGCCCATATCATCTACCAGATTCCCCCTTACCCATCTGCCTGATGATGCTTCCAACAAAACCCAAAATGCTGGTAAGACGGAACTTCCTTTTGCAGAAGCCTTGCTAAGTATTTCTTAGTAAGGCCTGTTCTAAAGTCCCTTTAATCCCAGTTTAGTGTTTTAGCTCAGAATTTCTGTTGTGAATGTTGCCCTTTCTCTTAAAAGGATTTTGATGTCTGTGCACAGCTCATGAATTCCCCAGACAGCAGCTCAGGAGGGTGGGAGAGATCAGCATAGTCTGGATTCAGGTACCGACTAGCTGGAAGGGACTGGATGTGCTGGATAAGCTGATTTGCTCTCCTTGCACAGACAGCAGTGCAAATGGGTGCGAGAGACGCAGGTGCCATGTGGCTAGTAAGTTCTGAATGTGCTGGATGAGTAGGTGTGCTCTCAACCCCAACCCCCCTGAGAGAGAGAGAGAGAGAGAGATTGAAAGAAGAAAGGCAGATAGACTTACTAGGCACACGGTTGATGGCTTTGAGGGGCCTCAGGACGCGCACAGTGCGGATTGCAGACAGGTTGATATTCTGGAGATCCAGAGAATATTCCACCATCCTGCAAAAAAAGGAGAGAGGAAAGATAATGGAAAGTGAGAGACATGCTTGAAACTAGCAGGGGAGATGAGCAAGGCAGGAGCTGAAGCTGTTCACATAGGCAGGATGGCACAAAATCCCTTCAGTGTGTCATTTCTTCCTCATCAGACTATCCTGAGACTTTGCCGGTAGAGAAGTATTAGAAATGAAGCACTGCTCCATGCATACTAATCATATGTGAGTGCGCCTCCTGCCCGCTCACCAAGGCTGGAGATACCAAGCAAATGACTGACATTCAGGGCGGCATATCTCACGCTGCATGTCAACGAAGGGGTGTTGGTGACACTATTGAGACAATGATCAGAGCATGGACCCCCTCTGGGAGACCCTTAGAACTGAGCATGAGCACCTGGTGCTTCACAGAAACAGGCGCCAAAATCCCACGGTGGAAAATCGAGCTGCCACAACCCATGCCCTTTGGAATAGAGATGAGCTAAAAGAGCAGCTCTGATAAGCTGTCAGGAACTCCTAGCCTGGAGATTCTGCTGAGCCTATTCCTGGCATTTACCTGCTTTGTTTGTTGCAGGGGATAAGGGACTTTGCTGTAGCAAAATAACCAGTGGTTATAGAACACTGCACACCCCCCCCCATTGCCCTGGAGGCAGGAGAGAAAAGATCAGCAAAGGGGCCACCAAGCCAAAAAACATTGGAAGTGAGCTCCTGAACCACAGAGGCTTGATGGGGGAGGGTGAAAGGTTAGCCTAACACTGAGCACAGTAGCATCAGACAGATTTCCTGACCCAGATGGTAGCACTTGTGTATGCAATACATATTTTCTAGGAGTTTCCTTGGATGTAAGAAAGCAGATACTGCAGTTTAGAGATGAGAAACTGGTGGTGGGAGAGATGACGATGACAAAATCTGACTTCCAAAGACCTCCCTCCTCACATCCAGGCCTCTGAACCCATAGGCCTCTCCCTTTCTGTATCATGCAACTGCCTTTCAAAAGCCTTTGGAAACTTCAGTTAGTTCATAATGCAGAAGGTTTCTCTGGAAAGAGACACTCATATCACTTCCACTCTCCAGTACTAGTCCAGCTTCACTGGTGGTTACCAATTTGTTTCCAAGCCAAATTCAAAGTGCTGGTTGTAACCCTTAAGCAGAGGTGGAGCTAGTTGCTTTGGCACCTGGGGGCGGGGCGCCGCCTGCGAAGAACATCCTGGGGGGGCACCACCCGTGGTGAGTGTCCCAGGGGGTCGGGGCAGCAATGTCACTCTCCTTCAAGGATGACACCCAGGGCGGGCTGCACCCACCACCCACCCCTTCCTCCATCATTGCCCTTAAGACCTTCAGAAGTCTGGGACTAGGACATCTGAAAGACCTCTCCCCTCCCCATGAACATACCTGTGTGCTTCCCTGTTGATTGTCCCCTTGACATTCAAAGCATGGTGGATATGAATGCCCCCCATCCATTATTATTTTTTTACTATGGTGATGAGAGCCTGCCAGTGCACTTCACTGCTGACCTTTTGACAAGCAGCAAAAGCTGGGTTTTTTAAGGAGATCTTTGGGGCTTAAGAAGTAATTATTTGGTGCTCTTCCTGATTTTTTCGGGGGGTGTCTGGTTCTGTTCTCATGTTGGTTGTGTTTTATGTATCATTGTTTTAAACTGCCTGGTGGGCTGGTCTGATAGAAAGGCAGGGTAGAAAGGTCAACTAAATAAGCAAGTAAATACACAGAGTTGTCCCAAGCATGGTGTAAAAGTGATGCTGAGTGTGTTTAACCCCCTGTTCCCAACTTCCCAAGTCTATGATTCATTGAACTGGCTTTACATATAAATAAAATTGCATTACTAGTCCAATCAGCATTAGCAAGCCAGGGACCCTTGGCCTAGGCTTTGGAGATGTAGCTTGCACAAACCTCATTTTATAGAATCATAGAATTGTAGAACTGGAAGGGACCCAAAGCATCATCTTATCCTACCCCTTGCAAAGCTGGAATCACAGCTAAAGAACCCCTGGCAGATGGCCACCAAGTCTCTGTTTAAAAACCTCCAATGAAGGAGAGTCCAGCGTTTAATGGAAAGAGAGCTGTATTTGAATAGGTAATTTTTTATGGTGCACATGGCATTATGCTTCAATCAGGCCTCACACCAACACCAACTGAGATGCTGGTGAATGATTTTTAAAACAATTTCCTTCTTGCTGTGAACAGCAGCAGGAGTTTTGGCAGTGTCCTGTTTTCCATATGAACCTGCCTTAACCTTGACTGACCCTGAGTGGCACAGAGAGGAAGGAACACAGCTGAGAGTGAAAGACCAGCAGCGTAAAGCTGCATTGATGCTGAACCCAGACAGGGTCCAACACTGAGCCTGAACTAAAGCCTATCAGCCAAGAGCGCTGTGAATCAGAACTTTCAATTCGGGACCCCCAAGAGAGCACTTCTGAGTCAGATTCCCGTAAGGAACCTTTCCCCTTTACAATAGGAGCCTCATCCTTCCCGCCCCCATACCTGTTTGGCAACAAGGGAAAGCAACACCCAAGGTGGGAGATGTCTGGTAAGTAATTGAGTGGCAAGCTCTGGGACAGAAGAATGTTCCTTTAATGTTCTGCTGGTCAGGAAGGGAGCAGAGCCTTGGAGGGGTGATCTAGCCCAGGGAAGATAAAGGATCTCAGTTGAGGTCCAGAGCTCATACAGAGCAAGATGTTCACTTGCAGCTATCCAAGGTCCTGAAATTCCAGCCTGCCACTACAATCTCCCTAACTATGTGACCTGACAATTGACCAGGTGAGCCACCGTCAGACAACTTTCATGAGCCCTGTGGGCTCATGGTCAGAACAGGACAGGAGAATATATGAACTATTTAGTTCTGTTTTCTGTTGTCTTGGATCATGCACAGAACTGAACAGCTAATGAATGAAAGGCAAGGTGGAGCATCTGTTGCTGTTCCCTCAGGGAGGGGTGGCCGATGGAGCACTTCACCTGCATCTTGGCTTCCTAATAGTGCTGACTCTTCAGCCCTTGCTCAAATGGAACTATGCCCCCTGCTAAAAACTGGCTTACCAGAACAACTGCCAGAATAATACACTCACATGACATTTCAGCCCACTGTAAAATAATGATGTCATCCTTGTTCATATCCCACCCCTACCTTCTGTGATGGTTCTTTCCTGCTCACTCATTCCATACATATCCAAATTCCAACTTTTTTCTTTGCTAAGGGCATACACGGCACCCTGAACTGCTTGGGGGAGATAAACTGCAGTGGGTTCTTTCCGCACTGCGGCCTTTCATCTTTGAGAAGGCACATTTGTCCTATTCCTAATGGGCTCGACTGACTGGCATTAGGAGCCTAAACCATCTCCACCTAGCAAAGCTGAGCAAGTCCTGTGCTCTGAATGAACCATGCACATAGGATGATATATCCTTACTTCAACCAGTTTGGCTCCAGTAACATTCTAGGAAGGACTGGTATGCCAGAAGGCAAATAACGGAGGGACATGAGGGGACTAGAAACTGAATGCATGTAGGCAGTAGTGTCTGGATCTGCCTCTCAGGGCTTATTAAAAGTTGATTTTCTCACCATCAGGCCATTCCCAAGGAAGGCTAAGCAGACTTCTCTCAGCTGACTATGCTGGAGGAAATAAGTGCAGAAAGGAAATGTGAGCTGGGATGAGGGTTTCAAGAGGAGACCTCGGATGGTCACCTTGAAACCTTCAAGGAAAACTAATTGAAAGACCAGAAGCACAGGAGTATAAGGCCTGAAGAAGGAGACATTTCCCACAGAGCCTTCATAAGTCAACATTAACTTTTTTAAAGTCTTAAGTGTTTTCATTTATTGCCAGCCTCCTTGAATGGTGGGATTTGAATATATTAGGTAGGGGGAGTGGGGAGGATAAAGACTCAAGCTGGAGGAACCCAAGTCAGAGAGAGGGGTTTGGTTTGGAGCTGAGGTGGTGGCCAAGCACAGAGCTTTCCAGTACTGCATAAGGAAAGGGTATAGCAGGAGCTGAGGTGTCTTATGTGGAAATAGAAACCTGTGGTTATACAGGTCTAATCCTGAGTGGAACAGAGACTCATGAAGCCTGACTGGCCCATGGTCTCATTCCATCTTAGTCACAGGGAGACAGAGAGATTGGCTTATAGAGTATTTTTGGACATGTAACTTAAGTGGTCTTTGAGAGCTCCTTGTATGCTATTTATGAGCATGTCTGGTCCTTGTTAAGGCAGAAGGGAGAGTGGAAGAGAGGCATTTATGTAATGCAAATGTGCATTCTGATAAACGACTGGATGTGGAGGGAGGGTGGGCATTCACAGCACAAACTGAAAGAGGAAAGAGTCACTTTAAGGACCCTGTGTGAAAATGCCCCAGCAGGCCAATCCTATGTGCTCAGATATAAGTCTGTGAGCTCAAGCAAATGTGTGCATAGGATTGCAGCCTTAGAGTGACTTTGGATTTTATGAATCTTCCCTGGAGGAGATTTGTGCCAAGTGCCCTCGCTGGAAGTCAATAACAAAATCTCTGCTGGCTTCGATGAGGTGAAAGTCTTGTTTCAGGTATGGCTGCATCTCTATTGCAGGCTTGACCTGCTGCACCCCAATTAAGGGAAACACAGACAAATAGAGTATCTGGGCTTTCACAAAACCCTGCAGCCTACGCAGCAGGATTTTTTCCTGAATAACCTTTAAAGCAGAGCAGTTTCAAGAAGCAGCAGGGTGCGCACTGCTGACTGTGGTGTGGGGGAGGCTAAGGGCCGGCTCAGACAGTGACAATGACCTAGCATAGACCCCTCAACCTGAGAGCTGTTAAAAAAGAAATATTTTGTTTCTTTTCTTTTTTAAAAATTCATTAAGGGGTGAAGAGGAGTGACTCTTCCATTCTTCGGGGCACTATCACCTCAAATTGCTCCCATTTAGATGTACTATTCCATTGCAATAAAGGTCACTTAATACAAAGCCAATGCATTTTAAGACCAGAATGGAGAAACAATTTTTTTAATCTGAAATGAGGGTGTGGAGGGAAAGCCTCAAAGTCAACCTGAAATGGAAACAATCTATTTACAACTAGATGAACGTGCCACTTAAAGTTAATAATGAACCATTTTAATTTAAAACAAATTAAGCTCCTGGGTGCCTGTCAGTCATCACAATGGTTTATACTAATTGGCCGGCCTGCTATAAGGGACGGGGAGGGGCAAGTTTGCCTCTTACAAGGCAATGGCTTAGAACATGGCTTCTTTTACTTTAGTTTGCATCTATAAAGAAAGAACCTGTAAAAATGTTTGGAAGCTGTATGTCATGGAATGTCAGGTGCTCAGGGCTGGCTTCAGACATTTTGCTGCCTGGGATAAATGACAAAATGGTTCTGCCCCCGCTTCCTTGGGGATGGGCTGTAGATCAGCTGTAGATCACCTACTTCATAGGTGGGGTCCAATCCACAGCATTTCCAGGAAGTGTTGAGTGTGATCCCTATCTAAAATCCTGGAGAGCTGATGCTAGTTCCCCACCAACATCTGGTTGGCCACCATGAGAAAAGGATGCTGGATTAGATGGGCCATTGGCCTGATCCAGCAGGCTGTTCTTACGTTAATCAGCGAAGACAATATTGAGGTAGATGGGCCAATGGTTTGACATAGTATAAGGCAACTTCCTCTATCCCTACGTGCAGAAGCTGATAGGACTGGCAGCTGAATCTTGCTCCAGCAACAGGACAGCGCACCTGAGGGCAGAAGGCTACCTTAGGGGATGCTGGGTAGACAAACAGTACAGCATATGCAGGTCTCTCCTCCAAGACCTCAATGCTGCTTCCTGCTACTCAAGTTCTGCAGCTGCTGAGGTGGCTGCTTCCTCCCTCTGTCTAATGGTGGGTCTGAACCGGAAAGTGCTGTGGGGAGGGCTGGTTGATGCCTTCCATGGCCTACTTGTGAGCTGCTTTGGAAGCATCTAGTTTGCCACTGTGGGGAACCGAATGAACATCTGGTCTATTCCAGCAGGCCTCTCCATATGTTCTTAAATCCCTCTTTATGGCAGGCCCATCAGCTATCGCCAGCTCCTCTTTAGAGAAGAAAGGAATGAGGCTGAGTGTCACAGGAAAGGGGATCAAAAGAAGAACCCAAATCTCTGAAGCCTTGCTCCTGAACATTCAGATCAAAAGGGATTAGAGCTGATAGAATTAATTGGTATAATTAATCAATTAATTCATGAATCATGTTAAAATTCAGTGCGGTCCCCTGTGGAAGAATTTGCAGGGCTGATGGCACTGTCATAAACAATTTATGTTCTTTTTCCCAAACAGGTGATGCACTTTCCAAACAATAAATGGTTTGTCTGTGAGAGTTTGACAACAAAGCCTTTTCTCCTTCATTAAATTGCATCAAAATGCCACATGCACTGAAATACTGTCATAGGTATTTTAATCAGTTAATGAACTGGCTCCACTGAAATATGGTTTTGTTCTGCTCTTTCATGGTGCACGATGGAGTCCGCTTACACAAAGCCCTTTTTCCTTGGCACGCTGTAAGAAACAGTTCAACCGTAATACTTCACTGATGAATATTTGTGTGCCCATTCATTGAGTGGTGGGGGAAATACTTGGTCTTGCCTGGGCCCTTGAGGAAATAGTGACAGGGCATTCCACATCCCAGGGGTGTGTGAATTAGTATCTACAAAATGTACCTTTCAAATACCCACTAAGAGAAGAGGAATACACCTAGACCTTTCCCAAGGATGCTTCTACATTCTCAAGACAACTCTAGCAACAACTCGAATCCTGAAAGTTATCCAGGCCAACAACAAGCGCATTAAAGTTGGCAAATGACTGACTGATGAGTTCAAGAACCAAACCCTATTTGAGAAGGGGGCCATCGCTCAGTGGTGAAGCATGTGCTTTGTGTGTAGAAAGCCTCCATTTTGCCCCCAACCACCCAGGTCTCACAACTAAAATGAGCATGTATGCCAGTGGACTCACTTCAAGCACGAGCATGTCGAATAAGTGCTGCTATGCTCTGAGAGTGCTTTTTGTAAGTGCATCAATCTATTCAACTGGAAGACAGCAATGGATCTCCTGCCTTGCATCTTGAGAAACCTCAGGTCTGGTTCACTCATGCATGCACATCATTTGATGTATTGTAATGCATTTTCAGCGCTGTTGTGTACAAGGCATTGGGAGAACACACAATGCCCCAGACAGAAGAACCGTCACCTCAGAATTGTCCAATCACAGATGGAAGCCAATGTTTGAGGCTGCATTCATCAAGGAGTCAACATGTATGTGCAAATCGTTCCTCTGCATTTGTGCGTATGCTTGCATACTATCACCTGCCTCATTCCTCTCTTGCACTATCAGGGCAGAGGGCAGAATTCTCCTGACGGTTGCCATGTGTACCCACAAGGAATTAGAGCACCCACCATAGTCTCCTCATTACCCGAAGCCACTGTAATTTAAGCAAAGATACTTATTCTTAAGAGGAATATGTTACAAGAAAGTCTATTCACCAGTGTCCTTATTCCAAGATAACAGCACAGGGAAAATGTGGGAGATTTATGAAGCCAAACTGTGCATAATTGCCAGTAAGAAAGGCGTTAAAAACCACAGAGCAGAGTCAGATTGGTTATGACCTCTCACCTTTGGGGAGGAAGGAAAAAAGGCTTGTTTCCTGTTCCTTTCTCTCTCTTCTTCTTCAGCCATGTAAGCTGAGCACATGTCCAAGGCTGGTGCTTCAGAATAGGACCACATGTTTGAGACCAAGTTCTTTTTGTTTGTTTGTGTCATTTCTGCTGTAGCACTGAACAATGCATGAGTGAGACCTGTGGTTACTATAAGTAAAGCATTTAAACTTACTAAATGTTGTTGTCTATTCACTCCAAGAGGGGTAGAGCCAGGTGAGAATTGTAAATGCTCAATAGCGGGACATTTAAAGGTCTAACAACAGATATCCCCCATACTTTGCAAATGCTGCATAGATCTGTGTTTTAAACTCTGCTGGTGGACTGTTTTGGCTTAAGACTAAGTTCAAAGCTCCTCCTACTATTTTCAAATTCAGAGTCAGCCATTTTTTCTTTGCAGTTCTCCACGGATGTGGGACTTCAGGATTAACCTGTATTCCCCAGTTATTTCCCAACAGGAAATGCTTCAGTCCTCATGCCTACTGCATTTACAGGCCAGGGGCCATTTTGAAGCAAATTCTTCTCAGCAAGGAGATCCCCCTAAGAACAATCAACTACACATCTTCTAATCTAACACAATATATGCTGTCATCTGCCAGCAGTGCCCTTTTGCTGTTTGCATAGGCTGACTAGCCAGGCCTTTACATAAAGGGATACATGGAAACGAATCAGATATTAATAAATGTAAAAAAAAAAAAAAACCACACAACCTCAAACAGAGTCCACCAACATGAAGCTGCCAAACTGGAATGCCTTAGCAAATCTGACACTTTGGGATTCAGCCTCAACAAACGAAGGATACGGCTAGCTCATTACAAGAAGAAATTGTCTTGGCTCGTGCTATTGATCATTCTGTGCCTAGTCATCAGACTGGATTCTGTATTAATGTGTGCTCTGAATACTACTATAACATACCAATAGCTATCTCTTGTATTGACCTTTCCCTCTCACTTTGTAAAAAGAAAAAGGGGAAAAACAGATTTTTCCCCCTCCCCTAGTGTGTGTGTGTGTGTGTGTGTGTGTGTGTATGCACCTAACAAAGCAGGCTCAGGCCCACAAATGCTTACATTGCAAGAAATGTGCCAGCTGATTCTATGTTGGCTTTATTGCAATTGACCAACATAGCTCATTTTTCTGGCATTTGTTACAAAAGGAGGGGAACATAAATGGGGCAACAGAACGTTTCTGCATTCTAGTGGTTTTGATTCTAAGAAACTTAAATTCTTTTTTTTTAAAAAAAGATATTTATTGAGATTTTCAAAATGTTACAAAAAAAAAAAATAGAAGCAGAAGAGAGTACAGAGAATAAAAATAATTAACAAAGTAGATGGGGGGGGAAAAAAACCAACCCCTTCCCACCATATAAGAAAAAATTCCAAATGAGAAAAAAATGACAGAAAAAAAGAAAAAAAGAAGAATGCAAAAATCACAAAACTTTAAAAACATTTAAAAACGAATTCATTATTTTCAAATCCTTAACTGTCATTACCTTCTTTCTTAGACCTCCTCCTCCTCCCTTTCTTTGTATCCTAGTTATTAATTATCCCAGCAAATCCTTGACCTTATCTTTCTATAATAAAATAAACCTTAACACTTAAAACTTAAATCTTATCCTTACCAACTTCTCATAATCATAATATTCTTTCATAATTCTTTAAACATCTTTGCTAAAGCCAAGTAATTTCATTCCAACATTTTCCTATCCTTCATCGATTTTATAAAACAGTTCTAATAGTAGAAAAAAGAGGTATAAACAGATCCAATCTTCATCCAGCGTCCCTTCCTCCTGGTTCCGGGTTTTGTCAGTCCTTATTCCCGTCAATCTAGCCCATTAACCTGGCAACCTTATGTCCGAGGCCCTCAAGTCTCTTCCATGACCCTTCCGCGGCTCTTCTTCATATTTGTAACTGTATTTTCCCTTGTCTCTTGCTCGTGGTAACTCCAGCTTGACAATGTTTTTAACCCTTCTCAACAGATCAGCCCCTTTTCCATGTTCAACAATGAATTCCATGTAGTATTTAAAAGCATGTTTCAAAAGCCCTCCAAAATTGAGAGCCCCCACAGTCCCAAGCATCTCACGGCCCGTTGCCATATTTGAAAAGTCCAAACATCCCAGCATAGGGGGGTCAATCCAGCCCCCCATTTCCAAACCAAGCCAAACTTTTCCTTTCCAGATATGGCTTTTTCCAAGTTCATTTGTCAAATCCAAAAAATCATATTCCTGTTGGGCCTGTTCTGTCAAAACACACTCCTGATTTAATGTCAAAAACTCCTGTTCTGTCAAGACACACTCCTGATTTAAATCCTGGGTGGGCTCCACATATTTTCCCACTGTCTGTTCAAAGTTTCCCACTGCCTGTTCAAAATTTCTAGTCGAAGTCGCCATCCAGTTCACCTTCTCGTGTAACTGTTCCAGTAGATCATTTGTTTTATAGAGAGCATACAACAAGGCTTCTGAATACATTGTCCCACAAGGTCAGATACTTGTTCCCACGGTTGTAATCTGTAACAGCTGTCAACTCCCTGGAGTTAGTTACAGTTTCACAGTTACAATTTCACAGACTCCCCCTAGGGGGAAGACTTCTATTTATTCTTGCAACAAATTTTCCTTTTTTAAGATACTTTGTCCATATATAATCCTTTAAAATGCGAAAGGGAACAGTGGAATCACTAGGTTTCTCTTCTTTTAGCCATCTGTCAAAAACACTTGTCTTTGGTTAATGAACTTCACACGTCAGTCCTGACAGCCCGCTCCAGGATCAGGACGGAGGAAAGTTACTTCACTTTAAAGTCACTTTAAACAGTCCAAAAAGATCCCCCCCTTCTCCTGATGTCGAAGGGGGGTTCCACAATTTTAAATGGTGAAATCCAATCTTTTAAAAGCGATTTTCTGAGCTCTAGTTTAAGTTGCCTTTGCTTTATTCTGTTTACAAAAGAACGGAAGAATGACTTCCTGTTTAGACCTTCCCGTTCCGTACCAAATTCAAGTAAATTTTTAAAGTCCGATTCTTTCCTACTCGCAAGTCCTTATTTGATGTCCAATTGTTCAAAGTCTAAGTACTCATGGGTGCTTATTTTAAAGTCCAAATTGTGCCAGGAAAAAGGCAGGGCTCTCCGGCAACAGCTATGCGGCTTCGCGCCACGGAAATAGCAGTTGACTCACAGCACTGCGCCACTTCCCCCTCTTCACTTCGGAGCCTGTTAGTGGGTTCCTTAGCGGGTTGGGGGGGCGCTAAAGGTGCCCGCCGAGTCCCATGGTCACAGGCTTCATCCGCCTGTGATTTTTAAGTGGGTCCCCGCTTCGCCGTAGCGGAGAAGACCCGTTTTCCGCGGAGCTAGTCCCTCCAGTTCAGAGGGAGTCCGCCATTGCCGGTGGCGCCACCCCGAAAGTCCTAAGAAACTTAAATTCAAATCCCAACTTCAGACAGCCTGGCGTTCACTGAGGCCAATCGCTCCTCTCTCAGCTTTAGCTTCCCGTCTGTAAAATGGGTGAACTATTTCATGGGGTTACAGCAAAGATGAAGCTTATCAAACGCTCTGCAGATCAGAAGTGCTACATGAATGCTTAATTATAATGTGCTCCGACTCTTTTCCAAAAATAAGACATTTTGTAAGTTCAACAGTACATAATTACATAGCGAAGGCTCCGAGCTTGAGAGCTGTCAGCACCTAATTCACTTCATGCATTATTAACTATCAAAGTTTGCTCCGGTTGCTGAATCAGCTCTTCTTGCCCAGCGCTAGGCCCTGGCCTTGTCCTCTCGTGCATCTAACCCAAAGGCTGCCTGCTCCCTGTGATCCGTCACTCAGCTCTGCTCCCAGTCCAAAAGATAAAGAGAGCATGTGTCAAAACCTTTCACAAAGGGACTTGTCGGAGGGACAAATGTTCCAAAGCAATCAGGTCAACCTGTCGATGTGTTGTGATTGTTTTCTCCTTCCCTCTCCACACTCCCTTTCCATCTCTTGCCCCCCTCCGGACTCTGCCACCACATCTATCCCTTTTCTTGTTTGCTCACATTTGGAGTAATAGAGTGAAATGAGTCATTTCCTGAAATGCAGTGGCATAGATGCAGCCCCCCCCCCCCCCGGAGCTCACAGAGAGAGGCAGATGGGATTTTGCGCAGCCAATAAAAAATATTCAAGTTCCTGTTAAACAAAAATAACTCAGAGAGACATGGAAGGCTCATTAAAAGGAAGAGAAAACCTGAGCAGAGGCTGATCATGTAAACAGAAATGGGGGCGGGGGAATATAGAGGATTGTAGCCAACTATTTTTTACTTAGAGTAGACCCAATGAAATTAATGAAACTTAGTTAATTAAATCCATTCATTTAAGTGTGTCTATTCTGAGTGTGATCAATGCTGGCTGGATAAATAACTGCACATTCACCCATTCATCCACCCACACCCAGCAAGCATATACGGGAGACTCAAGTCACATGTAAAAGCTTAGATTCATATGCAAACAAAAATAGGGAAAATAACTGACTGCTCAATAAAACCGCCAACTTAGAGCAGCAGATTTTTCAAATCAGTTGCACTGTTCCACCTAAAATTGATGTTCCTTAAAAATACCTTTTAGTTAAGTTATTGACATGTAAATGAAGACAAACGCGCATATTTTTCAGTGAGAACTGTGGAGATCTTTTACTGAGATCCATCATGCAAAAGTTGGTTGCAATACCTTAGGAAGTGCCCAAATGCAAAATGAACAGATGAACAAACAACTTTCCAAAATATATAGTAATAAAGTGTAGCAACTAAACACATCCTTTCCTAAATACTGACTATATTTTAAGGTGTTTTTAGCAGTACGATATGAAGCACATGTATTTTAAGATTTACTAGAATATATCTGTAGCTATAAATGCACAAGTCAGAATCACAGAGAAATAATCAGAGGGAGTTGGAGCTTGTAGGACGGACAAGCTATACAGCCTGTCACACTTTTAAAATATAGCTTCTACCTCCTTCGTTCAGCTTGACAGTAGGAGATACCGCCCCACCACATTTTAAGTGTGAGGTATAATTCTGCTTGCAACCTCAAGGAATGCCTTCATTTATAGTCAGACACATTACATTTACTGAACAT
The DNA here is from genome assembly GCF_964106645.2 of Podarcis pityusensis. Classification (NCBI taxonomy): domain Eukaryota; kingdom Metazoa; phylum Chordata; class Lepidosauria; order Squamata; family Lacertidae; genus Podarcis; species Podarcis pityusensis. Next base: position 31,503,367 of record NC_138035.1, on the reverse strand, counting down.
GAGAAACAAACTTTTTTGTGCTTGCACTGAACAACTGTCCCCAGGGAGTTAAGGGCATCGAAGTTGGGATGAATCCAAAACTTATTACTCTCTCATCCCATTGCATCAGAAAGCCAACACCATCTCTCTGTATGCAGAAGGCAGCTCGCTGGCGGTTAATAAACCATTTAAGAAAATATATACACGAACGGATTAGGAAGCTTAACCACTTTTAAAGTGGAGGGGAAAGTCCTCTGCAAAAGGATCTGAGCACAGAGCCTGTAAGGTAATTTAACGCATGCAGCATTCCTCTACCACGTTCCTTTTGGATCATGGAACCAATCTCTTTCGGAAGATAATACCCTTGGCGCAATCCTGACTCTTCCATGGGGATAAGGCTTTGCTTTGAACCTGACAAGTTATCTCCAAAACAAAATTGCTCAAAAAGCAATCTGGCAATTTCCTTCACTACATTCTGCTGGTCTCAAGTAGTTATGTGCTTGCACCCAAAAAGCTTATTCAGCAGCAGGCTTGGGAACTGAGGTCCCCACCAAATAACTGCAAAGAGGGAGGGTGAGGTGTGTCATTTGTAGTGGGAACGAGAGGGATCCACACTTGAGCCTGCTCTTATCATTTATCTAGTTTCTGACTTGGAATCCAATTGGCAGGTTGACTTCCAGTCTATTACTGGGCCAAGTTCAAGGTGTTGGTGCTAACATAAAAGCCCCTAGACAGCTCAGGACCTGGTTACTTGAGAGACCACCTGTATCCCTCATACAGTTTGTAGATTGCTGCAGTCTGTAGAACGGTTTCTTCTGCAAGTTCCAAAGATCTCAGAAGCCTGCTCCACAGAAACTCAGAGGAGGGCCTTTAGTGTGGCTTTCCCCATTCTGTGGAATAGCATTCCTGTCAAAATATGACCAGCGTCCACCATCTGCGCTTTCTAGAAACATCTGAATATATTTTTGTTCCCACATATTTTCCCAGCTGCATAAATGGGTCTTTACCACAAGTGTCCATTTGTTAGGGTTTTGTTTTTGTTTTCAATGTATTTGTGTTTTTAACTGTTTAAAATTATATGTAGATTGCCTTAAGACGGTGTTATAGAAGGCCATTAATAAATCAATAATAATAAGCATTTAAACTAGCTAACTAGTTCAATTAACTAGTCATTAATCAGGAGAAAAAATCAGTCATGCTGGTCACATGACCCGGAAGCTGTATGCCGGCTCCCTCGGCCAATAAAGCGAGATGAGCGCCGCAATCCCAGAGTTGGCCACGACTGGACCTAATGGTCAGGGGTCCCTTTATCTTTACCTTAATCAGGAGAAATACTGGTTTTTTAAAACCCTGATTTTGCTGAAAAACGTAAGGAGCAAGAAGTGTACTTTTTTCCAGTAGGAATAGACATTTCACAGAAAGGAGTTGCTGCAGGAATAAGGAATGATGGCAAGAAGTGAGAAATGAAAGCAATTGATGGTAATTAATGATGAAATACAGAGGTGCTGGGAAGTCAGCCTCTTTGGAAGCCAGACTTGGACTTGAAAGTCCTGCTCTCAAATCCCAAGTATTTGAGGTGAGCAGGTTCTATCAGCAGTGGAAACAAGTCCTGCAGTACCTTAAAGACTAACGCAATTGTGATGGCACAAGCTTTCATGGACTAGATTCCACTTCATCAGATGAACAGGATGCTAGTCCACAAAAGCTATGCAATCAGAAATTTAGAATACTACAGTCTCTGGTTTCCCCACCCTGTAATAGGCTAAAATGCAACCCCTCTGGAAGTTTTTTTTACTCAGCTGTCTTGAATATGCACTATGCTGGTGTCCAGAAGCACCTTTGTTTATTACTTCTATACATTTCCATATATAATTTGCAGCTGTGTCCTGGAGATCTGCAGCTGCAACAGAGTTCCTTATTGTAGATAGAGTAAGACTGAAAATCCCATAGGAAGAAGTCTCTTTGCCCTCTTTCCCACCCCATTTGCTGAGGTCAGCTTTTAGCTTGCAACCCACAGAACAGTTGACACAACTTGTCAGGCACGCAGCGTTAATCATTGGGGCCTTGGCACAGCACATGAAGAATCCACAGTGACATCTCTCAGGCAGGGCCAGAGGCTCTCGTCAAAGAAAGTTACTTCAGTTTTGCCTGTGCTAAAGAACAGGCTGGTTAGTCATTTTGAGAAGCACAAAAGGGGCAATGAAGAGTGAAAAATGGGAGGAACGAAGAGGTGGGGAACACAGTTTGCCAGGCTTGTTTGGTATTTTTTACCATATGCGTTGCCAACTGTCAAAATCAATAAAGCATTTGCTCCAGAAAATTCTGACATTAACATTCATCTCCAGTTTCTGACATTATCTTCTTCTCAGTTTCCAGAGGGGTTACATCTGATGAAGTGAACTGTAGTCAACAGATGCTTAGGCATTAAGAAATTTGCTATTCTATATAAGTGCCACAAAACTCTTTGTTGTTTTATCTCCCCTGCATGCTCTGTATTCAAATCCTACCTTATATCGAATTTCTTTTCACATTTCCATCCTCATCACTGTCTGGCCTTTAAAATGGTTTTAAAAGTCTGCCCTTTCCTGAAAGCTTTATAAACACACAAGCATGGATCCTGAGTCAGTAGCACAATACCCTGTCCCTGTGAATGGAAAAGAGTTGGGGAGAGAGCTCTTTTCTGCTCCCTGGTTAGAACAAAGAGGAAAATTGTGTGCTCCACTACTGGAGATGAGGATTTACAACTTTAAAACAAAAGTATTTTATCAAATGAAGAGGTCCACAAAATTGCAGGACGTTGCTGGTGTGGGTGGGTGGGTGGGGAGAGCTGCTGGCCAGTCGTTGCTGACAATACTACGCTAGATGGTATGAACTGTCATAAGCATCTTTCCCTGTGAAAAAGGGACACTTGCACCAAACACTTGCATCTGGAAAGACCCATAGGTAGAATAATAAAATTGCAAAGAGGGAAAGGTCCCAAGGAGTCATCTGCTCCAGCCCACTGCAATGCAGGAATCGGAGCTAGGAATGTACAACTGCAAAACAGCCTTCAATTCCCAGGTTCAATTCCTCCTATCTCCTCTTGAGAACAAACAAAAACCCTCACGTAACAGGAGTCCCCTTCATGGATCACTGCCTTGCCGTGGCGAAGGGGCTTGAATAACTCAGAGAAACTATGAGCTATGCCATGCAGGGCCACCCAAGATGGACAGGTCATGTCAGGGAACTGCCATCGGAAGGAAGGGAAGTGAAAGGGCTCACACAGGTTGGGAGAGACTCAGCAGCTGAAGAGGGAACCAGTAGGGGGAGAGGAGCTGGGCTGAGGGAAAGGGAGCTGGAGGGATGGCTCAGAGACACTTCCAGCGAAAACAGTGGGGAGGTTTCAGGACCTCCTGTAGGGACACCCACTCCTCGCCGGAAACTGTCACGCAGAGAGTCCAGAAGACGTGTTTCCGTTAAGGAGCTTTTATGTTGGAAGCGATTCCGAAAGCAACCACTGTCGGAATCTGCCAGCGACTGACGGAGCCATGTTTAAGGGGCTCCGTTACAGACAGAGGTTTGCAAACTTGACCAAACTCTGAGGGACTAGGATTTTACACACAAGCAGCTCATCGTCCCATCACAGCATTCCGACAGTCTTCGTGAGCAGCTTGTGCAGGAGAAGGCATCATGAGCAACCCAGCCGGAACCGGAGAAGCAGGAGCTGGAGCGGGTCCAAGCCTGGAAGAAAGGTACCGGGTGTTGGAGGTCCAGCTAGCGCTGCAGACGGCGAGGCTTGAGGAGAGGAGGGCTCAGGATGCAGACAAAAAGGGGAAAGACACCCAGCTCGTCAGAAAGGTACCAGGATTGGTGCAGAAGTTTGGGGGGGAGCCCAAAGACTATCATGGCTTTCGGACAGAGATGCAATATGCCCTCAATCTGCAGTTTGATGAATTCCCTGACGAGGAATCAAGAGTGGCTTTCGTGATTGGGCATCTTGAAAAGGGGGCGAGAGACTGGGTTAGACCCCTGATGGCAGCGAATAGTGACGTCCTAAAGGACACGATGAAGTTCTTTCGCGCCATGGATCTGATGTTTTCCAGCGATATTGAACAGGGAGTGGTCCGCAGACAGTTAATGGCTTGCAAACAGGGGAGCCGATCTGTCCGTGAGTACTGGACTGAATTCACCATGTTGATCCATAAATTGGGGTGGGATCTATCGGCGGAACCCATTCAAATGCTTTTTGAAGAAGGGCTTTCTTCGGCTGTGAAAGACGAACTTTCCCGGGCGCCCAGGGCGGAGTCTATGGACCAGCTGACCAAATCAGCGCTGACCATAGGAGCGCGCCAGGAGGCGAGAGCATTGGAGAGGCGGGAAGGGAAGGGGGAACGTTGGAAGGAGTTCCGCATTCCAGACATTCCAGAGCCAACTTTCCCGCCGGCAGAGCCGATGGAAATCGGAACAGCGCGCGCGCGCGCAGTTTCAAAGCCCAGTGAGGGGGGAAAGAAGGAGGGAAAAGGCGCCCGGAAATGCTATCTCTGCCAACAGCCAGGTCACTTTGCCAGAGTCTGCCCCCAGAGGAAGGAATGGCAAGGGATGGTAGGAGCTGTGGAGGGAAGAGAGGAAGAAATACCGAAGCAAGTAAAAGCCAACGCCTGGCTGCCACCGTCGGGGCACAGCAGTCAGGCCAAAGAGCAGTGAAAGTGCCCACGCCAGAACCTCCTAAACCCGCCCTAGTGATAGAAGTGGCGCTAGAGCTGCCAAACGGACACCCTCTAAAGATAAAGGCGCTGTTGGACTCAGGCAGCTCCTGCAATTTCATGAGCAAAGAGTTTGCAGCTGAACACCAGATACAGACGATCCCTTTAAGCAACCCCCTGCAGGTGACCACGATCGATGGCAGGGAGCTGTTGGGAGGAGAAGTCAGCTTGCAGACCGTCCCAATGATAATGAAGGTGGCAAGGCACACCGAACTGATAGCGTTTAATGTGGCCACCTTGGGAGGAGCTCCCATTATATTGGGGATGAGCTGGCTAGCGTTACATGATCCGCTGGTGGGCTGGCATCAGAGAGTGGTTTCTTTTGGTTCAGCACATTGCTTAGAACACTGCAAAGAGGGAAAGGGTTTGGCAGGGGCGCAAGCCACCCTAGCAGGGACTGAAGTAACGGAGAACGTGAAGGTACCACGACAATACGCAGATCTCCGCGACGTCTTCAGCGAAAGGGAAGCTGACCAATTACCCCCGCATAGACCCTTTGACTGTCAAATCAATTTACTCCCTGGGGCACAGCTCCCTGTAGGCAAGCTGTACGCCATGTCAGACAGAGAGATGCAGGAGCTAAGAGAGTTCATTGACAAGAACCTGAAGAGAGGGTTCATCAGAGAGTCCAGGGCGGTGGGGGGCAGCCCAGTGTTTTTTGTGGATAAAAAAAACACGAACAAGCCGAGGCTTGTGTGTGACTTCAGGGCCTTAAATGCAGTGTCAGAACCAGTGGCTTTCCCTATGCCCAGGATTGACGACATTTTGACAAGGGTCAGGAAGGGAAAGATTTTTACTAAACTGGACCTAAGGGGGGCGTACAACCTGATACGAATAAGGAAGGGGGATGAATGGAAAACCACCATGTTCACCCCTTTGGGGGCATTTGAATATTTAGTTATGCCCTTCGGCCTACAAGGAGGCTCCGCGTGCTTTCAATCGTTTATGAACCACGTCCTGGGGCCTTTGCTTTACAAGAATTGTGTGGCCTTCTTAGACGACGTGTTGGTGTATTCTGAGAATGAGGAGCAGCATGTGAGAGACGTCAGAGAAGTGTTGAGCAGGCTGCAAGCCAACCAGCTGTGGGTGAAACTGGAGAAGTGTCAGTTTCATACCAAGGAGGTGGAATTCCTGGGGTATCGCCTGTCAGACAAGGGATTGGCCATGGATCCCGGCAAGGTCCAGGCGGTGCTGGAATGGAAAACACCCAAAACAAGGAAGGATGTGCAGAGGTTCCTAGGATTTGGGAACTTCTATCGTAAGTTCATCCGAAACTTTGCCCACCTGACGGCGCCCATTACGGACTGTCTCAGCAGTAAGAAGAAGTTCGTTTGGACTGAGGAGGCGGAGCGAGCATTTGAGGAACTAAAAAGGGCCTTCGCCTCGGAACAACAACTCCTGCATGTGGATTTACAAAAACCGATGAGAGTGGAAACTGACGCATCAGACAGAGCGATTGGGGCGGTGCTTCTGCAGCCAGGGAAGGAGGAGTCAGAGTGGAGACCGTGTGCCTTTTTTTCGCGAAAGCTGAACAAATCCGAGAGGAACTACACGGTGTATGACCGAGAACTACTAGCCATTCATGAGGCGTTCCGGAGATGGAGGCACCTGCTAATTGGCGCACAACATAAGGTGCAAGTGTGCACTGACCACAAGAACCTAGAGTATTGGAGGACGGCACGAGTGCTCAACCAACGGCAAGTGAGATGGGCCCAGGAGTTCTCCAAATTTAACTTTGAGATTTGTTACGTGCCAGGCCCAGAGAACATTAGGGCGGACGCTCTCTCACGCAAACCTGAATATTTGGAGGAGGAGGGAGCACCCGAAGAGAGACATGTCATTCCAGAGGACCGCTGGGTGTGTGGGGCGGCATTGGTGGGACAAAGAGAACTGGTAGAGGAAACAGAGAATGATGAATACGCCCAGAATAAGCTCAGAGGTCTTAGGGGTGAGGGAGAGGAACCAGGGGGTTTCGAGGAAAGAAATGGAGCTTTGTATTACAAAGGGGCACTGTATATCCCTGAAGGAGACTTAAGGGGGAGGGTACTCAAGCAGTTGCACGACAGCCCCACGGCGGGGCATTTTGGACAACACAAAACCATGTGGTTGGTCACCAGGGAATTTTGGTGGCCTAAGGTGAGGAAAGAGCAAACGGGGTCCTCCAGCAATACCTGAGGTGTTATGTCAATGACAGAGAGAATGACTGGGTAGAAAAGTTGGCGCTGGCGGAATTTGCCTACAACAATGCCGAGAATGTGTCCACAGGGATGAGCCCCTTCTTGGCTAATTATGGGTGTCATCCCAGGGCTTTCCCAGGGGGAGAAGGGGAGAGATGGGGTGTCCCGGCAGCCGAGCATTTTGTAGAAGAAATGGAAGCAATCCATCGTCAGCTCCAACTCAACTTAGAAAGGGCGAAGGAAGAATACAAGAGGCAGGCAGACAAGAACCGAAGGGAAGGTGAAACCATAAGGGTGGGAGATAGGGTGTGGCTGTCAACCCAAGGGTTGCCGTTCAAAGGAGGTTGTAAGAAATTAAGACCCAGGAGATTGGGTCCCTTTGAGGTCATTCAACAGGTCAACCCAGTGGCTTTCAGGCTCCGGTTACCCAACCACATGAAACTGCACCCAGTATTTCACAGGTCGTTACTGTCACCGTATGAGGGGGGACGAGAAGGGATGGCCACTCGGGGACCGGTCATAGAAGAAAGGGAATGCAGCAGCCATGTGGCAGAAATCCTCGACGCCAGATGGAAGGGGGATCAGGTGGAGTATTTGGTAGCGTGGGAAGGAGAACCGGAGTCAGAAAACACTTGGGTAATGGCAGAAGATATCAATGACGAGGTATTGATAGAAACGTTCCATCAAAGGTTCCCAAGGAAACCTCAGCCTGTGGAGAGGTTCCGGAGGGAATACTTGGGGACCACCGATGAGGAGGAGGAGTTGGAAGGATTCTCGGAATCGGAAGGGGAAGGGGAGATGGACTCTGAGGAGGAGGAGTACTTCGAGACCAGGAACCGCAACAGGTTGAGAGAAGTGTTCGGGACATCGGAAGATGAAGGAAGTTCATTCCGGGGTTTTGCCTCCTCACCGCCCGTAGAGGAGGGGGCGAGAGGGGATGAAGGGGGCCCTGGAGGGGAGGTGGATGTCAGGGAACTGCCATCGGAAGGAAGGGAAGTGAAAGGGCTCACACAGGTTGGGAGAGACTCAGCAGCTGAAGAGGGAACCAGTAGGGGGAGAGGAGCTGGGCTGAGGGAAAGGGAGCTGGAGGGATGGCTCAGAGACACTTCCAGCGAAAACAGTGGGGAGGTTTCAGGACCTCCTGTAGGGACACCCACTCCTCGCCGGAAACTGTCACGCAGAGAGTCCAGAAGACGTGTTTCCGTTAAGGAGCTTTTATGTTGGAAGCGATTCCGAAAGCAACCACTGTCGGAATCTGCCAGCGACTGACGGAGCCATGTTTAAGGGGCTCCGTTACAGACAGAGGTTTGCAAACTTGACCAAACTCTGAGGGACTAGGATTTTACACACAAGCAGCTCATCGTCCCATCACAGGTCATAGTGGAGAGTTTTAACCAAACGTGATCCACCTGGAGCAGGAACCGGCAAGCCACTCCAGTATCCCTGCCAAGAAAACTCCATGGACTAAGACAACAGGCATATAAAATTTATGACGCTGGAAGATGAGCCCCTTAGGCCGGAAGGCGTCCAAGATGCTACTGAGGAAGAGCAGAAGAGTGGGAGAACGTAGAACTGCAAAACAGCCTTCAATTGACGGGTTCAATTCCTCCTATCTCCTCCTGAGAACAAACAAAAACCCTCACGTAACAGGAGTGGAATTAAAACAAACCCTCTGGCTGAACCCTTGGAGGGCTGCTGCCAATCAGGATACTGGGGTAGATAGCTTCATGTGCCTTTTTCATTGCAAGCCCAAGGATTGCTCTATGGGTGCTCACTTGGCGCTAGCGTGACTATAAGCGCAGCTGCTGTGTCTGCTGACCTTGGGCATCACCCTGCTCCCTCTCCTTTCCTGCTGTGCTCCTTTTTGTTTTCTAGCATATGCTTCACCTGCCCTCTAGCATCTAAGGACATTAAAAAAACAACAGCCATATGTATCTGCAATTTTAGCAACTATTATTCTTCTTCATTCTCATCGCTCAGGGAAATCTTTACCCGAGGAAAGAAAACAACCATCCTAGGCCCAAGCCCTGCAAACTAATCTGATGGCCGCTCCAATAATAAAAGGCTGGGTGGGGGAGGAACGCAGAAGCAGCTTAAACTTCCCAGCCTGCCATCCCCTAAAGAGCCCATTGCTGTCTAGTTAGTGTGCCCCATTAGTGCTAATGGCAATGACACGGCAGAGCAAGAGAAGGGCGGGCAAGAGAGCAAACAAGCGGCTAAATTGCTTAAGTGGGTGGTGAGTGTCACACAAGACACACGCCATCAGACCTCGTTATGAAAAGTGTGCACCACGGCTCATCTGCAAAGCAAAAGAGGCAAAGAGCCCTGGAAATAACAACCAGAGATTGGTCCAGGGCCTCAGAAACCAGTTCCAGGCTCCAGATTGGGAACAACATCTACTCATACCGTGCCTAAGCTTGAAACCACAAATGCAGCAGAACACAGGTCCCTGCCTCTCAAATAGATAAGGCTCTCACATGATTGCCTGTGTTAATCATGTTGGCCATTTCACAGTGTTAATCATGTTGACCTCTCACAGGCAGGGAAAGGAATGTGGCTGATCTGTGCTAGCATGCCCACTGGCTGTTGTTCTTTTTCTGAGCACGATTTAAAGCGCAACTTAGCCTATATATTTTGGAAAGTTTTCTGTTTCCTATGTATTTGGACACCTCTTAAAATAGAACCAAGTTTTGTGTGATGGTTCCTGAAACCAAGCAGCAGATTTCCGTCTACATTTGGACACAATTTTGAATCAAGATGGCAAACTAAACATTTCAAAGCTGCACCGATTTAACCACTGATTTCAAACTGATTTGGGGGTTTCTTAGGATTATTGAGCAATGTCAGGCATGAGATGGCTAGTGACTTATAAATTGGCTTGGGCTTCCACTTGGAGAGATCACAGCTGGAATATGTGATCTTCAGTCCTTCCTAAATTTATCCTCCACTGACTTGTTCATGCCTATCTTGGCCTGACCAACACATTTCTGTTGCACTCAACTCTCCCCCAGTCCATTTCTTCTCCCAATTCAGCTACCCCACCTGTCTAGCTCTGCTCTCATTACCACTCTCTTCTGCAGCCAAGGAGTTGCAGAAGCACCCTTGCTGGAGTGCTCTAATCACAGGGCTGGCAGCAGCCCTCATTAAGGTTCCTGCCTACCCTCATTCCCAAGCTGCTGCTCTGAATATAGCTTTCTGAAGACATCAGAGCCAGGAGACAGGGTGTAATTTCGGCCCTTCCAGCTTTCTTTCTTACCAACAGAGGGTGTTCTCGCCCCCCCCCCCCTTCTTCTTTACTCTGTTTCTTCTCCTAGCACTGAATAAGACGTATCTTCTGGGAGTGAAAAATTAATTACTAATTACACAGTTACTTTAGTGTTCAGTCCTGAAGCTGAGAAGCTCAACACCCCAAGTAGTGAACAGCTTAATTGAGTAAGTAGGTTTTTTTTATTTAATCAGGGATTTGTTTATTTCTCGACACCCATCCCTCGATGCCCAGAACTTATTTCACACCCCTATTCTGTTTAGATTTCTCCCAAAACATAGAAGGGAAATGCCAGACTCCATTAAGAGTGGCAGCGATGCTTTGAAGCTAATGTGCGGAGGCATAAGCAGTCACTCCAAGTGGCGACTGACTTAGTGTGGATTGCACAGCTCTCAGGGGTGGAGTGGGGTGGCTGCTCCAGTGTTTGAGCTGAGACGGATTTCTAAAAGGGGAAAAACACACACCAAAAACAACAGAACTCTGGCAACTCAGACAGTTCTTTGAAAGATAAAAGAAGTCAGGTGCCTAAATGCTGCCTTGGTTTCCGAAAATTGATCCTGGCATCCTGCAAAGCCCAGTTTTAAAAATAACGGGTTGCAATCCTTATTGAACACTTATTTGAGAGTAAGACCTACTGAACTCAGGTCTGTGGCTTAGTGGTAGTCTGTTTTGCCCAAAGGTCCCAGGTTCCATCCTTGGCATCTCCAGGTAGGGCTGGGAATTTGCCCTGTCTGAAATCCTGGAAAGCTACTGCTAGTCAGTACTGACCAGGTATCTTCAACTTTTTCAAATTCAGGATCTGCTTTCAAACGCCATGCATTTGAGGACCCACTTCTCAATCTTTTACCATATATTTGCATGATGGTTATTCTCCTGTCGCAAGCCACCTTGAATCAGGCAGCAGCCCACTAGAGTAGCCTTTCTCAACCTGTGGGTCCCCAGATGTTGTTGAACTACAACTCCCATCCCCCCTAGCTAGCAAGGCCAGAGCTCAGGGATGATGGGAGTTGTAGTCCATCAATATCTGGGGACCCACAGGTTGAGAACCGATGCACTAGAGGGTCCTGACCCCCCAGCTGAAGACCAGAGCTGTAGACAATATAAATACCCATTGAGCTGGACCAGTGGTTTGACTCATATAAGGCAGCTTCCTCTGTTCCTAACTTACTTCCAGCTGAACATGCACAGAATTCAGATGAGAGTCAACCTATAGGAAACTCCCAAACAGGATTTCAGCACAAGAGCACTCTCCCCTCCCACAGCTTCCAGCAATTCGTGTTCAAATATTCCAAGTGGTATTAAGTGACTGGCAGAGTGCAATCCAACACTTAATCTCAGGTCAGAGGGTATAGCACGGCAGCCTGCAAGTGTGAGGCTGAAAGCGTTGGGCGAATTTGGTGTGTGGTTTGTGACCCTCTTAAGCATCTGAGCACTCCATGCCAATGTGTGACTTCTAATTTATTGTTGTGAAAATATAGTTAAGTGTTCCGTGCTGAAAAACATGACATCAATGATTCTTTATAACTGTCAAGCTTTGACTATCCCCTATTGCTCTATTCTTGCAAACCTCTGTCAAAGAAATGATACCGTGGGCATTTTCCAAACAGACTTCTTTTAGATTGTGGGTGTATGTCTTTTACATTTCATTAATTAAGGATAATGAGACAAATTACATTAAATGTACGTTTTACATTAACAGAAGGGTGAGTTTTGTTTTGTCAGTAATTAATTTAACAAACATGTCAAATTCTTAGGAAATTTGGCCTTCCTTCTTTCACTCCAGTGTTTTGACATCACAGCATTGGCCGTATAATTTCTTTTCCCAATGACAGAATAGGCAATTCTCTTCTGCGCTTTGCAGAACATGCTCTTGCAGCGATAACCATATATTAAATTAATCCACGCAGAGTTATTTGTATGTCATGTTTGTATGTTAACAAAAAATATTAAGGGGTCAAGACACAATTGTTTGAAATATTCTTGGTATATTGATTCTATTCTAGAATTCCACAGCTACTAAACAAGCCCAACACATTGGGAAGCTATTCTTATTTATCTTATGAACTAAAATAAATAAAATTAGTGCAATATACCGATGTGATGTTAATCTGGAACAATTTTCCCTTAAACTACAGAATGGCGGATAGATAACAACAACAACAATTTATTATTTATACCCCGCCCATCTACAACAACAACAACAACAACAACAATTTATTATTTATACCCTGCCCATCTGGCTGGGTTTCCCCAGCCACTCTGGGCAGCTTCCAACAAAATATTAAAGTACAATAGTCTGTTAAACATTAAAACATAAACAGGGCTGCCTTCAGATGTCTTCTAAAAGACTGGTAGTTGTTTTTCTCTTTGACATCTGATGGGAGGGCGTTCCACAGGGTGGGCGCCACTACTGGGAAGGCCCTCTGCCTGGTTCACTGTAACTTGGCTTCTCGCAGCGAGGGAACCACCAGAAGGCCCTTGGCGTTGTACCTCAGTGTCCAGGCAGAACAATGGGGGTGGAGATGCTCCTTCAGGTACACTGGACCGAGGCTGTTTAGGGCTTTAAAGGTCAGCACCAACACTTTGAATTGTGCTCAGAAATGTACTGGGAGCCAATGTAGGTCTTTCAAGACTGGTGTTATGTGGTCTCGTCGGCCGCTCCCAGTCACCAGTCTAGCTGGTGGAAGAACCCTGAGTGAAAGAATGGGAACTGATCTCCAGATGGGAGACTTGGAGAGGAAAGGAAATCTCCCAGGGCAGAGCATGGGCAGGGGTCCTGTCAATTTTCGGGGGGGGGGGGATTAAAAGCTACTTTTGGCTAGAGAGACTATTCTGTATTTGTGCACTATTTTTGTACTTTAGATACGCTCCTGTCAAAAGTGCCAAAAGGCCAGACTGGAAAATGCTCACATCCCAGTCTAGCCCACTGCATAGATTACTTTGTTCATCACTCGAAGGTCTTGTTATTTAGGGCTGATAAACTGAACGAATGAATGAATGGCATCCGAGCACGAGTACACTGGCACTCCAATCGTAACTCCATTGACCCTGGTGATCCACAGAGGGACAGCATATCAAAATATGATACACATGCTGATAACCTTTTTTGTACAGCAACTAATAAATAAGATGAAATATAATATGCATCGGTCAAAACTTCATGACTGATCTCCTTGGGGGGCAGGATTAGAAAGTCGCCACATAATTTTGGCCTGAGTGCATTGGATCTCAAATACAGGATGCATTTGAACATGCCATCCCTACAGGGAGTGCTGAGGTGGAGAGGGCAGGCATGCTCATGCTCCCGTCCATGCAATATGCTGGATCAGTGGGGAATTTTTTTATCCAATCTGGCCCCAAATGGAACAGACAGGTTTACCAAGATCTTGCCCACTGTTTGTCATGTCTTCTCCTGATTCATTCTAGAATGAAGGCTCAAAAGCATGTTGTAGATTAGACACATTTTTCAGTTAATCAGATTTTCCCCCTGAAAACACTTAATTGCTGCCCTTGATCTAATAATTTCTTAATATACAAATGTAGTTGTAAAAGAAATCAAACCATAGATGTGAATTATTGTTTGGTTGAAATTAAATCAGGCTAGATTTAAGTACTTTTAAGTCTCATTGATTGCAATGGAGAAGAATGAGGACTTGCAGGGCTTAATTTTGGCTAGATCATTCCCTATATTAGTATTGTTTTATTGTACTTGCTCTCATCTTCATCTTCCTATTGTACCTTTAATTAACACATTTTAAAGTTTTAAATAACACAGATCACTGATAAAAGCTTGCAATTGAAAAAGTAGACAAAGGGGAAAGCAACAAGACAAAAGGGCAGGGTTGATAAAGACTATGGTTAACACACGTATGCGGTTGGATGCAATTAAGTACAAACTTAAATAAATTACAGCCTATGATCACCAAAATTATAGTGTATCACAAGTAGAGAGCAAGAAGGGCTAGGGCAGACCAATGTCAGAGGTGCCTGTTCACTGGCAGTAAGGGGTTCAGTAACACGTACTCAGATGACTCAAGGAACTAGGGCACAACACCACAAGTTATATGAGAAACATGAGTGCTTCCTAGCCCCAGTTTTAGCAAACAACAGGAAATGGGTTATCAAACTTATCAGCTGTAGTTCAGCAGTCCCTATGAAGCCTAACATTGGAAGGAGTTGGTATTCAGAAGGCTGTGAATATGAAATATTAATTCTCTAACAGCAGTGTTTGTCTTTGTCCATGGAATTTTCTTGGCAGGGATACTGGAGTGGCTTGCCGGTTCCTACTCCAGGTGGATCACGTTTGGTCAAAACTCTCCACTATGACCTTTTAGTGATGTACGGAAGTGAGAGCTGGACCATAAAGAAGGCGGATCGCCGAAGAATTGATGCTTTTGAATTATGGTGCTGGAGGAGGCTCTTGAGGGTCCCATGGACTGTAAGAAGATCGAACCTATCCATTCTTAAGGAAATCAGCCCTGAGTGCTCACCGGAAGGACAGATCCTGAAGCTAAGGCTCCAGTACTTTGGCCACCTCATGAGAAGAGAAGGCTCCCTGGAAAAGACCCTGATGTTGGGAAAGATTAAGGTCACAAGGAAAAGGGGACGACAGAGGACGAGATGGTTGGACAGTGTTCTCGAAGCTACCAGCATGAGTTTGACCAAACTGCGGGAGGCAGTGGAAGACAGGAGTGCCTGGCGTGCTCTGGTCCATGGGGTCACGAAGAGTCGGACACGACTAAACGACTAAACAACAACAACAGCAGTGTTTACATTACATTCCTGAAAAGCCAGCTTGTGGTTTACGCTATCAATGGCTACTAGTCACAATGGCTATGTTTTACCTCCACAGTGAGTTGCTGGGAATCGCAGGTGAGCAAAGTGCTGCCGCGCTCATGTCCTGCTTGCAGGCTTCCCACAGGCACCTGGTTGGCCACTATGAGAGCAGGATGCTGGACTAGATGGGCCATTCACCTGATCCAGCAGGCCCTTCTTATGTTCTGCCACAGAGTGGTCCAACATGCAACCCAAGAGCCACATGTGGCCCTCCTATTTTTTGGCAGCCCTCAGCAACATTTGACGGCCCCTGCAGGCCTCAAACTGCCTTCCCAAAGCTGGGTAAGGGAGACCTGGGCTTTGGGGAGGAGGCATGAGGGCTCTGACTGGGTCCTAGAGTCCTCCTCCCTCATTCCCAAAGCCTTGTTAGCACTTTCCCAGCTTTGGGAAGGAGATGGGAAGGCTGTAGGACCTGGTCAGAGCCTCATTCTTCCTTCTCAAAACCTGGTGCCTTGCATAGCCAGCTTTGGTAAGGTAGCATAAGGGCTGGGTTGGTGGGGGCATCAAATTTTGGCCTTGCCGCCCAATAAGGTAATGTGCAGCCTGCGGGTTCCATGCTGAAATACATTTGCGGCCCACTTGTTATGAAAAGCTGGGCTGCCCTATTCTGCCAGCAAGCAAGACAAAGGAAGCATAGATTAGAACTGATGGAATATAATAATGTTTCAGTCTACAGTTTAGCTGTAAAACCAGGCAAAAATAATGCAACCTGAGTGCTCTTGACTTTAGCATGCACAGAGGACTATGATTAGAATGCATGCAGACATTAAAGCACTTGCCCGCTGATCTTAACCGCTAATGTGTGTGAAGTAGTGGGGACAATGAGTACAGGAGAGGTCTTCTAGGTCAGAAAGAAGGGTTTCCTGGATTTTCAAAAAACTGGCACATATGACACAGACACCAGAACAGGTAACATATAATTATTCTTTCTGGTCTGGAAAATGTCTTTTCGGCAGAGATTATACGCTACCATATATAGTCAGTGGTGGCACCCCCATCGAGACAGGCAAAGTAAGCATGTTAACCCGACACATGGGTGAGTTTCACCTGAAATAAGATTAGGCACCCTGACAGTTCAGCTAGCTGGTGACTCAGTGTGGGTAGCATGAATCATGCATTCCACATTAGCAGAGATACATTAATATCTCATACCAAATGCCAAGACAGGCATCCCAAAGGGAGAACAAATTCTTATGTTTGCAAGCAGCAAAAACCAAATGAAGCCTAATGGAGGGTAAAATGTAACCTGTACATTTGGAGGTGCTCTTCCTAGGTTTGGAATCGGTCTCTCTCCTGAACTGGTGATCAGTGATGTAGTGAGGAGGGGATGCATGAAGAGTGCAGCTCCAGGACTTCTTTCGGAGCAAGAGTGATGACATCATCTGCCAAGGTGCTTTGATAACTGACAGTCCTTCCTTGCTCTGGCAAGTCAATGATGTGATAATGAAGTTTTCATGTTTGTCTGTGGCATGTTAACATAGAGGAAGTCAGACAAAGAAGAAAACAACCAAGCAGAGGCTGGGTACTTTTTTCCTTTTCTTTGATGGGGTTCCTCCTTTGTGCTAGCACTTCTTTGCAAGATTGTTAGCAGTTCTAATTTACAGAGCCACTCCTGACTTAAGGAGGGGGGGGTTGCGGGCTCACGCCCCACCTACGTCTGCGCGGGGCTGTCTGCAGCCCCGCGGAACTTGGGAATCCTGGGATTCATCATTCCCCGCACCAGCCAATCAGCTGGCGGCGGGGGTGGGCTTAGGATAGTTCATTTAAGGTCGGGGCAGCCCGTGCTCGCCCCCTTTCTTTCTTTCTTTCTTTCTTTCTTTCTTTCTTTCTTTCTGCCAGCTGTGGTTACCCACCCACCCACCCACCCACCCACCCTCCCTCTAGGCTTTCATTTGGACTTTGCTATGGACTTCAGTTGGTCGCCGCAAGGGGCCTGGTAGGAGTTTTTCCACTTGGCTAATTGGCATTATTTTGGAAGCCACTTGGTTTTTTCACCTACCTCATAGCAAAACGTCACAACACCTTTGGTCTTGGCGGTTAGGCATTGGCAGGGGTATTATTATGCAAATGAGTTGGGAGGGGAGGAGCGCCATCACGTCCCCCAAATGTTGAAGGGTAGTCCGATAAAGGACTCCGGGGAGCGTCGCCTTGTCCGAAACCTATGGAGGCTAGGGCCTAAAGCGTGCTCCCGAGCGGTAACCCCTCGGGGAGCACCTAGGGATGTGCATCTTGGGGGCTCCCCCTGTTGGTGCTTAACCCTTCCCGGTTCTATGCTGGATAGTCTGATAGGGCCAATGCCTAAAGCCATTTTTCGCCCATTAACCTAAATTTCTGCTGTCCAGTGTCTTTATTTATTACATCTGGGGGGGGGGAATTGCCCTGCAACTAAATGTAATTTAAAAAATTGACTGGCTGAAGGTCTTTTGTTATAGCTCAGTGTATTTTACCTATTGAACCTATGCCATCAAAAGCAAGCACCACTGAATCCACTGGAAACTATACCTAGGACTGACATCCCAATAATCCAACCAAGAGTATATCATGCTGTACTGCTGTTCATTTAGACGGGTGGGGGTAATAATTGCAGCTTGACGTTTTGCACTCCCTTGGGGCCAGAGTGGCTAAGGAAGCTGCTGCGATGAGCTCCTGCACTTCATAATTTATCACTACATAGGGATGGGGAGGGGGATTCAATTTAGGCAAATTATATAGTAATATATAATAATAATAATTTATTATTTATACCCCGCCCATCTGGCTGAGTTTCCCCAGCCACTCTGGGCGGCTCCCAATCAAGTGTTAAAAACAGTACAGCGTTAGATATTAAAAACTTCCCTGAACAGGTCTGCCTTCAGATGTCTTTTAAAGATAGGATAGCTGCTATTTCCTTCACATCTGAAGGGAGGGTGTTCCACAGGATGGGCGCCACTACCAAGAAGGCCCTCTGTCTGGTTCCCTGTAACCTTGATTTGAATTGATTGGTTTTGCCAATTATTTTATTGTTTGATTCTTTTTCTAAACTGCTTTGAGGGGTGTATGCATTTTATGAAATAAACAAATGAAATTATGAACATTCAGTTCACCTTTAAAGCTGAACCCAACTAATATGCAATATGTGAGCCAAAACACAGCCATCCTTCAAAATTCAAACTTATCTGAATTTTGCAGTGTTTTCTCCAGCCAAGTAAAACGCACGCACCTGGGTAAAGTGTGCTTATACATGCATACATAACATTAAACAATGCATTATATTATGGATAACTGCTTTGCAAAAATGTGTATAACTAAAATTCTGGTGAATTTTCAAGAGGGCTTTTTTTAATTTTTAAGCAACTGATGTGGAGATGTGGAATACTAAATACTGAAAAAATGAGAAACAGAGAGAAACCTAAGCTGACAGATTTGTCCATCCCTACCACTACAGCACTGTTGAAGATCTGCTGAAATAAAGGGCTACCTTTTCAAAACTGCCATCTGATTTTGTACGCTCAGCTTTAGGTATCTTTAAGGACTTTGGTTCTCAAGAATTTGTGTATATAAGTTCCTTTAAGATAAGGTGTTGCTGGGCATGTACCATCAATCGCAGGTCAGTCCTTGAAAAGAAAACCAGTCATTGCAGGAGATCATGTCACAAGCAGGTGGAAGAGGGAACAGCCTCATGTTTGGGCAACAGCTGCCAAAGACTGGCCACGTTCACACCTGGGAACCTGCAGCTTAATCCTACCAAACAACTGGAGAGAGGCTCCAAATGCCAGACTTATCATTTCTTTCTGCAATTGCATGTTTTATTTAACCCTACGTGCGCACACACGCACAAATGCTTTCATTTTAGGAGCTGTCTGATTTCTTAAGGGAAACGGCAAAGAAGGAAAATATTGATTTAGGGCCTTTTATTTTAAAATTCACTCCATAAGCCAGGAAAGGGGGGGGGAGAGATAATAAAGTTCTAGTGATGTCAATTCTCTTTGCCATGGCAACTGTACATTTTTAGTGACAGTGGAGTCTTCCTCCTGAAGCTGCTAAACTGCATGGGGAGTGGGGGCGAGAAGGGCAAGGAACAGACAGTGGGATTTATTTAGGTAAAACTGTAACTCTTGAAATTTGTGGGAGGGAGAAGATGAGGAAGATAGCTGAGTAAACAAAACAGGCATATCTGCTCTTATGTATGTAGCCAGGAGGGTTGTTTTATATATTTTAGTTTAGATTTATAGCTTGACCTAACTTAAGAGCTTAGAGCATGTTGCAGTGGAGCACTATCCACAAATGACTGGTTTTGTTGTTATGCCTCATTTTCATACAGGGTATGATCCCCACAGACAGAGATATCTGTCTACTGTTCTGTAGCCTCTTCTCAAGAGAGAACACGCTGCCTCTCTTTTCAGTCCCAACCACCCAAAGTAAACTTGGGAATTCAAAGGTAATGATTGAAACTTTGGAGTTTGACTTTTGAAATGCCAAGGTAATTTCACACCTAACATTTCCCTTTCTGTCTCTCTTTCCTGAGAATGCTATAGAGAGAGTCATAGATTTCTAAAGTTGGAAGGGACCATGAGGTCCCAACCCACTGCAATGCAGGAATCTTTTTGCCCAACGTGGGGCTTGAACCCACAACTCTGAGATTAAGAGTCTTGTCCTCTACTGAGATATCCTGCATGTGTGTGTGTGTGGGGGGGTGTTTTAGGCTGATTGCTTCCAAGGAGTGCTTTGCAGCATGGATCCTAAAAGTCAGGTTGTCAGCATTTCCTTCCACTCCAATACTTGTTTATCATTTGCTCCTTACATTTACATACCACCTTTCTGACGACGCACCGGAGGTGGCTTACATTTTTAAATGCTAATGGAAAACGTATGGCACAAAATATTATTGGGCTGACTTCAGGAGGTGATGGAACAAGATCTTGCCAATATCTTCTTATATATATGATCCGTGGGTGTGGAAGTCATTTACTGCTGCTGTTTGCAGATGACTGATGCAAACACATCAGCAGGGCCAATTGTGTGGCTCTTTCCCTCATGATCAGCACCCACCCTTTCAATCATGTAGGAAAGAGCAACATTCATGGACCCCATCAGCAACTTAGCACCCTATAGCCATGCGGGAGTGCTCCACGAGGAAACAGCTTCCACCAGTTATAGAATCATAGAATTGTAGAGTTGGAAAGGATCACAAGGGTCATCTGGTCCAACCACCCTGTGATGCAGGAATCTTTTGCCCAATGTGGGGCTCCAATGACATTAAGAGTCTCGTGCTCTACCAACTGAGCTATCCTGACTTGAACTGTAGGAGAAATGACTATCGTTCTTTGGTAGACTTCTGAAAACAGTATCTAATAGGGCACGGCACAAAAGGAACGGGCCCAGATCTCCTCTGGCCTCTTGTAAGTCAAGCAGTAGCACACAGGCTATCATAGCTACATGTGAAGGAGGCCTATCTTATGAGGAGTGTGGTGGAAAGGGAAATTGGTCTGAGCTGATGCTAGGAAGGAGGAATGAGCCAGAATGCAGTTAAAGAGATGAAAAAGGATTAGAGGCCCAAGTGAGGGATCTTTAGGACAAGTTCACCAAGACAGTCATTATAGATGTGGGGTAAAGTTAGCTTGAATTTGACTACATGAGATCTAATTCAGGCTTCATGACATTAAGGTTGTGCAGCAGGTTTCAACATCTGTTTTGTGAAATACAAGCCACATTTTTTACCATTAATCTCTTATATATCTCTATAAAGATAGCTGCATTAAAGGTGGCCTTCCACTTTGGGATTTGAAACTGAGTCACAACTAGCATGGCAGGCTCACTTGGAGCTGGTTCAAATATGGGGATCCAGTTTGAGTTAGTTTCCAGTGTTTGTATCTTCCACTTTGGGATTTGAAACTGAGTCACAACTAGCATGGCAGGCTCACTTGGAGCTGGTTCAAATATGGGGATCCAGTTTGAGTTAGCTTCCAGTGTTTGTATCTTCCACTTTAGGATTTGAAACTGAGTCACAACTAGCATGGCAGGCTCACTTGGAGCTGGTTCAAATATGGGGATCAAGTTTGAGTTAGCTTCCAGTGTTTCATCTGTTGTAGGTTAAAGACATAGGATTGCAGCCCTACACCTACACACACACACACACACACACACACACCAATGGAAATTTATGCATAGGCTCTGTTGGGTCTGCTCATTAGTGTATCCCAAGTCAATGTGGGCTAGTGCAGTCACGCTACTGCTTCACTCTGCAATTAGGAAATCTGGAACCACCTTGGCTCCCACCTCCCACCCTTTCCCACCTCTGGAGTTAATCCTGCCTTCACTGTAATTAAGGGGAACATCAGCATCAATATTAACGGCGGTTTGCACAATCCTAGGGCCAATTAATCCAGGATACATTTCCCTCCAATGTGATAAGATTCAGATTGTTCTGAGTTAACTTTTGTTTATTATAAACGGTTATCAGTTTATTGGCAGAATCACGAGCAACAGAAGACAGTTCCAAGGTACCATTCAGAAGCAATGGCTTTTGGAGTCATTCTTGTAGGTGCACATGTCATGTGGATTTCCTTCCATCTGCTCATTAGACCCCCCCATCATGGCACAGCCTCTTGCTGTGAACAACTTTTGCCTCAGTTCTCTACAGCAGAAGTGGGTTTTTTAAACAAAAAAACAAAAAGGGCATCCATACATATATTACTTTGCAGTATATGTTATTTAAATATCCATTCATATATAATTGGTGCTGTCCCAAGGAGATGCCTCATTGCTTTTCTGTTTTCTGAAGTGTTGTTTGTTGATTTTGAGTAAGTTGTTTGTTGCTAGACACAGACTAAGTGCACAAAAGCTGCAATCCTAGCCATGTTTACTCAGAAGAAAGTGCCGGCGAATTCAATGAGCCTTACTCTGAGGTAAAATGGGTTAGGAATGCTTCTTACTGTGAATATTAAAAACCAATGGAATGCATCATTCATTATTGCTCTTTTCAGATGGAAATTAGCTTGGGCCATTATATTTCAGCAGACACATGAACATACGCACACATGGCTATTTTCTGAATAGAATACGTGTTTATGAAATAAAGTGCTGCAATTTTTTTAAAAAAAGGATTTATATGCAATTAAGTGGCAGGAGTAATTCATACAATACAGGACACAATGAGCAAATATCAGCAGGGTGCTAAACTGGCCCTGCCTGGTGCCAGAGTGAGGGAAACAAGACAGGATGCGAGTTTATACTGAAATGTGAAATTAAGTTAGTGAGATAGGCTGCAATCCTAACACCATTTACCTGGCAATAAGCCCCACTGAATTCAATGACACTTACTTCTAAGTAGACATGGTGAGAATTGCAGCTATGGATGACTTTGTGATGAGCCATTAACCACTTTATTAACTTTGTCTTTATGGTGTCACAGGACTCTTAGTTGTTTTTGCTCCGGAAGACTAACAGTGCGACCCCTCTTGAAAGTCTTTAATTTTGAAAGAAAACACACAGGGAAAGTAAACGAATTGTTGGTGGCTGAGCTATGCGCGTCTGTTGCATGCCACAATGTACATTAACAAATGTAAAGTTTCACATCAGTAGCCATTGAAATGGGGGAAAGACTCTTGCAAAACAAGCAAATTGCTGTGAAATGGAGAAGACCAAATGGAAATGGAAATGAATGGTGGAACATTATTTTCCTAATGTTCACTGGATATTTTCATGTATGCACAGGAATACTAAATGCTGTGTCAACATGGACTGAGAAATAAGGGAATGGATGCTGGAAGGAAGGAAGGAAGGAAAGATCCGCAGTGGAGGAAAATGGGATTTCTCCCAACACACCTGTGTGGCTTGCTTCTAGCGCTTGAACATAGGAGCTTTCATAGTGCTGTAGCCATAGAACTGCTAGCACATTTGCAAAGTTAAGCAGGGTCCAGTATGCTTTCAAATTGGATAGGGGACCATGTGTTGAGATTCCTGTGTTGCGCAGGGGGTTGGACTGGGTCTCTTCCAATTCTACAATTTTTCCTCCCTACATAATCATTTTTGGTCACGCATTTTTAAATATCACCATGAAATGAGTGAAATGTATTCTGAAGCTTTTGTTTTAGTCCATATGGTCACGTCAATGCAATGTCTAGCATCAGTGTTGGCTGCCGTGTCTGCTCAGGAAGTTGTGTGCCGGCCCTTGATTGTGCAGCGTAACCTTTCCCAGCATATGTTCTCCTATCACTGGGATGGCATAGCAATATGCAAGCTGACCAGGGCACATGTGCACACCGAGCCCATTGTACAGTTGCAGGCTCATCTGCATAGATTTCATTCGGATGAAGTTGAGGGCCTTCGGATGTTGAACTGCTTGTTGGAACAAGGCTGCTAAACTACCCACGGGCTGTGAGATAGTGCCTGACTGAATATGTTGAGCAGGCAGGCGCTGTTGGGGAAAACGAATTCCTAACAACAGATGGTATTTATATCAAACGTCTTTCTGGAGCTGGCATAAGAGGCTAAACTGCATTTTGGGGTTCAGCTAGATTTAGCTGCTCCTAGTCTTTTGGGATTCATTGACTTCTGACTGGGCCAACTGCTTGCCTTGTCCCCCCCCCCCCACCCATGGATTAGGTAAAGGTAAATGGACCCCTGACCATTAGGTCCAGCCGTGGCCGACTCTGGGGTTGCGGCACTCATCTCGCTTTATTGGCCAAGGGAGCCGGCGTACAGCTTCCGGGTCATGTGGCCAGCATGACTAGGCGCTTCTGGCGAACCCGAGCAGCGCACGGAAACACCGTTTACCTTCCTGCAGGAGCGGTACCTATTTATCTACTTGCACTTTGACGTGCTAGGTTGGCAGGAGCTGGGACCAAGAAACAGGAGCTCACCCCGTCACGGGGATTCGAACCGCCGACCTTCTGATCGGCAAGTCCTAGGCTCTGTGGTTTAACCCACAGCGCCACTCGGGTCCCTCTGCCACCCAGGTCCCTCTGGATTACCTGTAGATTATTTGGCAGGTATTAAGGATCCAGAAATCAATTCTGAATACCTTCAAGAGGGTATGAGTTTTAAACTGAAATATACATTTTGCATTTTGTGTGTGAGTCTTTTTTCCCTTTTTTTGCATTACTTGCTTCAAGAGCAAAAGATGGCCATAGATACAAGCTGTGTTTCCTTATGTGGGGGTGGGGGTCAAGAATAGACATGGACCATAAGGGCCCTGCTGGATGAGACCAAAGGCCACCTAAGTCCAGCGTTGTCTTTCCCATAGTGACAAATCAGAAGTATCCAGGAAGCCTGCAGACAGGACAGGAAGGTGATGGCCCTTTCCTATTTTCATCCTCTGGCAGCTGGGACTCAGTAGCACACATCCTCTGCAGCTGGAGGCTATGTATTGCCATCATTACCAGTAGTCAGACTCCTCCTCTATGAACTCACCTAATGATCCCTTTTTAAATTCATCTTTCAAAGTCCCAGACTTTCAATTGCAAGGAGGTTATAACCCAGACGTTTGCTCACTCTTGGTTCAGTATGATGGGGAATATTATCTGCTCACATGCAGAAATGGCCAGCCTTGGACTTAGGACCGGTGCGTCTCTCAAAGGGGAAAACAATTTCTCATTTGCACATGCCACTTAATTTGACTGTATGACATTTGAAATTGGCCAGCGCTGAACATTGCGGCTGGACTAAACGGCGAGGACAACAGAAGCTGCTAAACGGCAATAAAGCACCGAGGCTGATTTAAAATAAGCCAGGTGGCTGGCAATGCTGTGCTGACTCACTAGGCTGAATACAAGCAAATAAATGCCGCAACCATTCAGACAAGGGGCCTGCTGTCTGCTCAGGCTTGAACCCACTGCCAGTTCAGCCAGTGAGTTGCGGATACAGGTGATAGATGATTATTCTCAATGGTGAGGGGGGAAAGCGTTCCTATGCGTGCTTACAGGATGGAGAGGGAAGTCTGGTCCTCGGAGCAACAATGCTCTCCCCTTCATATAGCCCATTTTATAAAGGAAACTATTCTGCAAAGCTGCGCCCACCAACGCAGGCAGTGAATTCTCGCCAACCATTTGACTAGCAAATCCTTACGGGCCCCTTGCTCAGGGTGGAATGAGACACGTGAAGTGGAAACTAGCACTTTACTATAGCAACTTGGCTGTTAAAAACACTCAAATGTCAACATGTCCCTGAGGTGTGCTTAGGTGGGCCAATAGGATGCAAAGGCAGAAGCACAATGTTTTGGGTTTGTTTTTTTTATGAAGATGCTCTGAATGCCAACACTGTTAAAAAAAAACCCACACCGATTTGATCAAGGAGATTCTTCTCTGTTCCCACCTGCCTTACTTCCGTGCCTTATATTTTCCAGCAAGTGCCCATAATTATGCCCAGAGGGGAGCCATATATTACAGGGATCTCTGTGGGGAGTACATGTGTTTCTGTCTCTTCTGTAAGCACAGACTTATTGCATTTTCCCCCACAACACATATCCATCTTTTACAGAAAGCTGGCCATATGGTATCAGGGCAGGACAGAGTTGAGTGAACCTACCACCCAGCTCCAGACAGGCTATTCTCCTGGATGCAGCCTATTTACATAGAACTCAAGAGGAGCAATGAGACCACAGACTGAAGTATATGAGATTCAAATCTATAGTCATACTTGGCTTGGCCCTGCACTGTGTTCAAAGCATGCTGATAGATAGTGCCCAGTTCCCATATTGACAGCTTTTATCCAACGGTAACCAGAATTTCAAAAAGAAGGCAGGAACTTACCCAGCCATAACAATGAAGAAATCCAGCCGGTTCCAAGTGTCTCCAAGGTAGCATTTCTTGCCAAAGATCCCCAAGGCCACCATTTTAAAAACCATCTCCATAGCAAAGAAAATGAAGATGAAATCGTCAAAAACCTGAAAGACCCATAAGAATAAGTGAGGTGGGGTTCAACTTGTCTCCACGGCTATTTTCCCTCTACCTTATACTTCACAACATATTGAGCAAGTATTAATTTCAATACTCAGAACAAACATACACCGACATAACACTCTTCTTCACTGTTTTTGGGATGTTTCATTGTCGTAAATGGCAGCAGTCGCTTCTTGTAGCAGCAATGTGGTCTAGTCTTGCATTGGAAAGCACAAAAGCAGATGTGCTGGTTCAGACAGACACACCAGAAGTATTGCCAAGGCAGGCAAGGAAGAGGGTGGCTCTTTCCTCCCCTCCTTCTGTTGTAGGGGAGAAGGGAAGAAACAGCAGTGTTGCCTGTGTTAATTGTGTACAGGGCAAAGGAAGGGAGATGGTAGAAACCCACAGGAAGGTCCTGTGATAAACCAGTCTCCTTATTTTTGAGAACAAAGGGCTCACCAATCTACTCTGAAGCAAGTCTGAGAAACCCCAAGCGGGTGGGTTAGAGGGGGCAACATGGTGGTTCACCTACTGCCATTATGGAGAAGGAGTTACTTACCTGCAAAATTTTACATCTGTTGGAGAGGCAGTCCATATCATCACATGGCTGGTACATCCCAAGGGTCACACAATTCAGTAGGATCACCATCATACTGACAAACTCAAACCAAGTGGGAGGAAGAAATAAAGTCAAGGAAAAACACTTAGCTACAAAGAGTGCAACCATGTCCAAGTTCTGGCAGAATAAAAGCATTTAAAACACACATACAAATCCCATACGCAACAAAAACAAATCCCTCAAACACCTCACTTCAGACTATGCAGCAGGTACACCACCAGACCAAAGAGACTTCATGCAAATTATACATCAGGTGGTAAATCTGTTCCTGAGTAAAACCACTTCAGGTTGCTGATGGAGGAAGGAGGAAATCACATGGAGTAAAGCAAAGTCCTGTATGAATGCAAATCTGAATGCAATATTCAACATGAAAAACACAAACATCAATTTTTAAGCATCTGATAAATCCTTTTAAAACCAGATATAATAAACATATTTTTTATGACATTCTGCATGCATAGGCTGGAAAGAACACCAGAACAGTAGGTTTATATGAGGAGGATTCTTTCTTTCCCCTTTTTGTAGCATCAATTTATTTTCTTTCCATCTCGCCCATTAAGAAAACTCAATAAACAACCCTCCCCCCTGCCCCACAAATGACAAAATATATTATAACTTACAGTTACAATTCTCCTCACATTTATTATGGTTCACTTAGCATCAAACAACATCAACCAAAAACAGTATCATTCAACACACTTGGTACAAACATACAAACCCTCTTCATGCATTGGCAGACAAGCGGAGTTGTGTGTTAACACCCCATGCCAACCACTTCCATGGGTTGAGGCCACATCTGCAGCTAAGGAGTCTGCCAAATGTATGTAGGTTTCAGCTCATGGGAACAGCCTATGTGAATTTGGCAGGTTGTCCTGCAGCTGACATGCCTTCAACTCGTGAGCAGCCTTGGAGAGGGTCAGGGCGAATGTGCATAGTGCTGCTCTCCTCCCTTGAATGATCATTGCGATGAGTTTGACAGCGCCTGAAGAGGGCCAAGTTCAGAGATTCTGCTTCCAATCATTATTATTATTAATTGCCTTCCACATACATAGAAGGCGAAGTAGAAAATATAATAAAAACAGCTAAAAACCAGTTTAAAACAGCATGGAAAATAACAGAAAAGTAATGTTAAAAACAATACAAAGTAGACACCCATGGCAGTAACACATTCATTCAATTGGGAAAGCTTGTTGGAAACAAATATGTCATCCGTTGTTTCTGGAAAGTGCAGATACTGGGCACCTGTTGTATCTCAACAGAAATGCTATTCCACAGGAAAGGGACAGCCACACTAAAAGCCCTGCTCTGAGTTACTGCACTGGCCATGAGGCTTCCATAAAACAATTGGATTTCTGCCTCCTGTGTTGACTTCTAATTTGGTGAATTAATCCATCCATTATCAATATATCCCAATGTTTTGAGCCCTGTCCCCTTCTACTGGCGTTTCCCTATCTGTGCAATCTTTTTATTTCTTAAGAACTGCTGGATCAGAGCAAAGGCTCATCTAATCAAGCATCATGTCTTCCACAGTAGCCAACCAGATATCTCTGGGAAGTCTACAAGCAGGGCATGAGCGCAACAGCTCTCTCTCCTGCCGTTGCTCCCCAGCAAACAGTCTTCAGAGGCATACCGCTTCTGATCCTGGAGGTCATCCTGACTAGTGGCCATAGATAGCCTTAACCTGAATTTGAATAATTCGCTTTTAAAGCTGTCCAAGTTGGCAACAACCATTACCACAAATTGTGGCAGCAAGTTCCATAGTTTAACCATGTGTTGCTTAAAGAAACACTTGTTTTTTGTCTATCCTGAATCTCCCATCATTCAGCTTCACAAGATGCCCCTGGGTTTCTGTTTGGTAATAATAATAATAATAATAATAATAATAATAATAATAATGAAATTTTATCTGTATCTTTCTCCATACCATGCCATCTTCATCTCCATACCACAATTACTTGCCTTTCTCCCCAAAACTCTTTCCCCATACGGGAGTTGCTACAGACCCTTAGGCATTTTGGTTGCCCCTTTCTGCATCCAAAATTCTGTCAATCATTTCTCAGCAGCAAATAAGGAAGAAGTGTCTGCTTGAGGTGTATGTCCACACTGAAGCAATAGATTGAAGAAATTAGAGAGGAAAGATTGGTTTGGAGCAATTGTCTATCCTACAGTGGAGGCCAATGAAAACTAGATTGCTTTCAAATGATTCTTCTCTTCCTCTCTTTCACAAGAAATTAGGGATACTAATTTCTTCCAATTGCCACACTGGAAGGAACAGAACACTGGTTCATCTAAACTGTTATTTTGCTCCCAACAGTGACCAAAGCTGGATGTAACTTCCATAATGGGCTTAATTATGCTACACTTTAACTAGGGGAAAAATATGTTTCTTTACCCCAGCTGGTAATCAGTAAACATCCTAAAGCATGAGGATTGATAGCCCTTGTAATTGTTTTCCTAGCTGCTGCATGTTGCCCTGGCAGATGCTTATCAGACTAAATGGCAAAACATTCATTTCAGGAGGCTCATACCAAGATAATGCCTAATAATCAATAGCCAGAGACTCGGAATCATTTTATTGTAGTTTTCTGATAGTCCCCCCACCCAAAATGACTTTGCAGATTTCACTAAATGCCACTTCTCTTTGTGTATTATGAAGCACTGGAAACACACAAAAGCCTGGATTATTATTTACACTCCTTTTTATTCTATATAATCCTGCACTGATTTTCCCCCTTCCCAGACTGAACTATCCTAAATCCAGATTTACATTTCTGCTAAAAGTTTTCTAAATTGCTGTTGCACTGGCAAGCAGCCCTAAATTCAATGAAAGTGCTTTAATGCCCTTTGTTTTGTAGCTTATACATTTAAATTTCATTTAAATGAGAATAAAGCTCCTATTATTCCTCCTTGTAAAGAGCTACCGAAACCCATGAATATTACAATCAACATCTATACAGATAAAAGGAGACTGGGTTTTACTAGAATGCACAGTTTTGAGGAAGATTTAAGATACACTGGAGTCTGTTGCTCAGTGGGAATAGCAAATAGGCTGAGCAAGAAATAAGGAGAAGCAAGTAGAGGAATGCAACTTGATAGTTCATTCCTGAATGCGTTTACTTACCTGCTTCCCTCCAAACAGATGAGCTTGCAGGCTTATGTCCTAATCCTAAAGTGGTAAAGGATGCACATGCTACTGAATCTAATGGGACTGAATTTCATGTAACTGCCCTGATTCAGTTTAAGACCATGAACGCAGAAAAGCAAACACCCTTAGCGTATCTCTGGTTGGATGTGGCATTGCACTGATCATTGATTTGGGGAAATTGGGAAGGCTGAATCCAGACCACTGCTGCCCTTTGTCTTCTTCCCAAACAAATCAACAAAGCTTTTAAGTCTGGGAAAATACATGTGCAACAGCCCAATATATGTATAAAAAGGTAAAGTTAAAAGGTAAAGGACCCCTGGACAGTTAAGTCCAGACAAAGGTGACTATGGGATGCGGTGCTCATCTCACTTCAGGCCAAGGGAGCTGGCGTTTGTCCACAGACAGCTTTCCAGGTCATGTGGCTAGCATGACTAAACAGTGGCCGCCATTTACCTTCCCACCACAGCAGTACCTATTTATCTACTTGCGCTGGTGTGCTTTCAAACTGCCAGGTTGGCAGAAGCTGGGACAGAGCAACAGGAACTCACCCCATCATGCAGATTCAAACCGCGACCTTCCGATCAACAAGTCCAAGAGGCTCAGTGGTTTAGACCACAGCGCCACCCGCTCCCGCACGTGTATGTATAGTACTGGATTGAGTCTCCCACTCCAGTGATGTCCACAAGCATGCCCCATTTCTTTTGCCCATTTAAGCGATTGCTCTATTCAACACTATGGAGAAAGGAAAGGACAGACACTTAGGGATGTTACCATGGCAGGGCATAACCTGCCCCCTTAACTCTGGACATTGTGGGCAGGAGAGGAAATCCCATGGAGGAGTGCAGTTAAGATGCATCTCTGAGAAGAAGACTCACTGAGAGAGACTCTCCATAAGTTCTTGAAATATACAGCTCCCTGCCCTTTGCTCCATTTTTCCAATCTATATAAAGGGAATTGGGGACTTGCAGCATATGTTCCAGAAAGTTCTACATTTCTCATATAAGGTCTATACATAATTTACAGTGTACCCTCTTAAGTTCTAAAATAAGCAACCATAAAATGAGGAACTCCTTCCAACATAACTGTCCTGACATCTTGAATTCCTACTGGCATTGCAAAACAGGAACAGTTCCAGTTTCCATCCACCAAAAGCTTGGAACAAACATATGTACGTTCCCTCAGGGAAGAGAAGCTGGTAGCGGAACCTGATCTGCCTTGGCTTCGGTTTTTGTCCAGGAATGTTTCAGCAGCCAAACTCAATGGTCCTCTGCCCTGCATTTGCTCCGGAGAGGCAGCAATACACTGTGTGCCAGTTCTCCTTTCTGTGTTAAATTGTTTGAAGATTGCAAAAAAGCATTCCAGACTATCATTTGGCAGTCTAATGATGCAGAATGGATACTTCAATGGTGAAATGCACATAGATGACTAGGATAACATTGCTGTAACTTTATTTTAATTTATACCAAATATATAAACCTCAGGACAGATACATAACTACAAAGTGAGTAACACAGGTTGGTCAGATCCGCAGGATCTTCTCAGCAGTTACTTAAGCAGCAGACACCATCTAACTTTGACAGTCACATGGAAGCATGAAGCCTTTTCAACAGTGCCATCCTGTGCATGTCTACTCAAAAGTAAGCTCCATTGATTTCAATGAGACTTTCTTTTTAAAAAATAATGAGTAAACAGGTTGGAAACTAATAGATTTTCCAAGTTGTGTGTGTGTAAAATTCCTTTTAAATGCTTCATCTGAGATGCAGAGAGCAGGAAGAGGCTTTTCTCCTGCTTGTGGACTTCCAGGGCCACTTGGCTGGCCACTGTGAGAAACAAGATGCTAGACTAGATAGGCCAGCAAAGCTCTTCTCATATGCTAAGCCTCCATTTGCACACTACCTTGAAAGCATTATCATGCCACTTGAAACAGTCCTGGCTTCCATCAAAGAGTCCTGGGAACTGTAGTTTGTTATGGGTCCTGGGAGTTGTTAGGAGACCCCTATTCCCCTCACAGAGATACAGTTCTAAGTATTTTAACAATCAATCCCTCTTCTCAAGTAACTTAGGGCATCACTTTCTGTTCCACCCTGTGGTCGACACACACAGCTCTGTTTCCATTCTGCTGCAGTTGGGTTTCTGCCAAAAACTATGCTATTCACCTTGCTGTGTGCTGTGGTGAAATTACATAAATTACGTAATGAATTACAGTCATTACATAAGTTACATTGCCGTTACATTATTCCACCCTATTCATTTCAGAGGAAACACAATGCGAATTTGGGCACAGAGACATAATCAATTATGTATTGTTTGCAGACAGTGAATACCAATTGTATTTGCTGGATCGATCTTCGTTCTGGACAATTTCCACTCCTGTTTTTGTCAGAATCCTCTGCTGTCCCTATGGGGCAGTGGGTGACTTTCACACACACCCTTCAGCCTGTGGCACCACAGGCAAAATTTAGCAAAAATTGAGTGAAAAGCTGCATCAGTCATGGAGGGGCTTAAATATTTATATGACCAATTCCAGCATGTCCAAAAGGAATGACGAGAGATAAAATAAGTCAAGTGAGAAAAATAGAACTCTGTAAATCTCTCTCCATGTCCCATCCACCTACACACACACACACATGGAATCAAGAGCATTCAGAAAGGGTTAATTATAACTATCTGCTTCCTTCAATGTGTCTCACCACTGTCAGCCACAGGGACTATCTCTAGTCACCACGGCAACAAACTTGAACCAGGTTTGTAATCCTGCTTTTTGCTGTATCTCATTCTCCACCCCTTTCTATTTCTCTTCCCCCTCGCCACCCCCAAACCCTCTCCTGTATCTAAGCGTGTAATTAATTTCAACTTCTGACAAAGCCGGTATTCAAAATCCACATCATTCAGTCAGAAGTTTCATTACTAATTAACTTTCCTCAGTTCAAGTTTTCTAATTAGCAATGAACTTTCCTTTTCTCGCTCCCACCATCCTGGCCATCCACGTTCCTGCTGTTAATCT
Organism: Podarcis pityusensis; assembly: GCF_964106645.2. Lineage (NCBI taxonomy): Eukaryota > Metazoa > Chordata > Lepidosauria > Squamata > Lacertidae > Podarcis > Podarcis pityusensis. Next base: position 31,470,744 of record NC_138035.1, on the reverse strand, counting down.
TTTTCTCTGTCCTGCTAAATCCCTCCCTCCCTCCTCCCTCCCTTCTTTTCTTCCTCCTCCTCTCATTATTAGTTTGTATTTTGGAACCCAGAGGCATACAGAAGTCGGTAACCTTTTGAGACAGAGCTGGTCTCTATAGCTGGGCAGTATTTAAAATAAATAAATAATCAAAGCCAAGAACACAGGAATTGTCACACTGGATTAGACTGTCTGTTGGACCAATACCCTCTTTCTGGTGATGCCATGCACCAGATGGTTCACAGGAACTTGCAAGAAACCCTATTGTGACCGATTATGTAATCACACACCCTAAGGGGAAGTTTCTTCCTAAAATACCATCCGTTTGCAGGTAGTTCATGTCCTTAAGGAAACAAAGGTTTATGTCTTATTTTATAATAACTTGTGACTGGGAGATGGACTACTCCAATTAAACCATAATTTACACACTCCACTTTAAACCTTTCTGCAGTTCTTCTTTCTGGATCAAACGCCTCCCCTCCTACTTTTCTCTTAGTCCTCTACTTCCTGCTGCATTGGTTCTGCTCCAGTAGCTCAGCACCTTATTCCCACATAATACAAATGAATAAATAAAATGATGGTCCGGAAAGGAAGACCATTAATTTTAATTTCTCGGCGAAAAGTCACTGCAGTTGGTTCCATCTGAAAGAACATGTATGAACCAGATTCATAATTCCCTTTCCATTTTGGTGACAATTACTGCCAATCGCCTCTTGCTTCTCCCCTCAGCTAGTGATTGGCTAGGATCCAGCTGTGACTCTTAATAAGGCCATCATTTCTATTCTGAAATATATGGGTAGAGCTTGGGACTGTCAACTGCTAAAAGCCGTAACATCTGAGACACTTAAAGAGTCCCAGGAACATTACAGGTCATAAATGGGGAGTGAACATAAAACAGTGATAATGCATATGTGCATCAGCATCAAATTCTGTAACATATCCCTGAGCTAACCCCCCCCCCCCCTCAATCTATTTTTAAAAAACCTTTTCATCGTTTCCTAGTAGTTTGGTTCATGGGTGTGAACGTTGTGATCCAACACACTGAATGCTATACTTAGACCTGGGAAAGCTGGGTTCATATCCTCACTTAGACTCACGCCAACTTCAAACAATCCTTTTCTCTGTTAAAAAAATTACTTAAATAATGCAGACGGAATTCAGATAGAAAAGAAATCCTGATAACACTTAACTGAGGAAAACAGAGCAGAAGCAGTATATCAATTGAAGAGATTTATACTTTTTTTACTTCAGACTTTGTATATAACAGAAAGACATCCAACCAACCAGACAGAGGAAAGGCTCCTCCACAACAACACATACACCTCTTGGGTAGCTAACACCCAGAACACAACTAACCCTTAAATTGCACACTGAATGTAGCCAGAAACTTCTAGCATTTTGCACTCCACCGGATCTCCCTGGCTAAAAAATCATTTGAACTTTCTATGCATGTATTTTTGTAGGTGCTTTTCTCTTTAAAATACATGCCAGTGCTGATTTGGCCCCCATATGTGTATTTTAATGAGACAAACATCTACAAAAACACACACAAACAGCACAAATCATACGAGGCCCACAGGACAATTAATTCATATCTGAGGTTTATTCACAAGGACTAAAAACTTAAGAATTGTTAGGAACAGCCATCACACAAAGCACTGGATCTCAGTCCAACTTCTGCTACCTGTAATATAAAGTGACTAATTGGATTGGATTATTGGACCAGAGAGGAGCAATAGATGGGCAGCAACTAGCCCACCAAGGCCTTTCTTCTAGAAAAGCTTTCATCACGGGTATAGCACAAAGCATCTATGTACACGCACAGCAAATTTATATAGGTCTTAATTCACAAAACCCCACATGATGTCTTAAGGACCACCTGATTCCTTATGCTCCACTTCAGTCATGGAGATCCTCTGATGGGGCACTGCTGGGATTTGCTCAGCCTTTACTAAGACCAGGTTTTTCATGTGACGGGCCCTGCCCTGTGGAACTCTCTGCCAGTAGAGGCTCAGCAAGAATAATCCTTGCCTACTTTCAGACATCTCCTGAAAACTAACAAAGGCCTCTGAAACGTGGATTTCTTTTTCCCAACCAGTTTTCAAAATAAAATACAGCAAAGCATCCTTGGTAGCTTATTGGCCCTCTATTGTCTCTTCTCATATAAGAACCTAGACAAGGAACAGGATGCCTTGAGTTTACTGCAGGACAGTTAATATTTCATTTAGAGCAGAAGCAATGGCTTGTGGTGTGAATGTTAAATCATCAGACAATGCTAGGCAGTGAAGGGCTCTGCCACGTCTCCTGTGGCTGCCTTCCCACCATTTTACTGACTTTCTACTCATCCTGTTGTCCTCTCTCTTTCTTTCTCTCCCTCTCTCTCTTATCCTGGCCAGTTTTCTATACAATACAGGTGACAGCATGACAAATCCTCCACCACCAGCACAGTCTGAATCTGTCAGTCTGGGTGAATAGGAATGTCTAATTTATTTTCCTTCTCAAATACCCTTCTCTTGCGGACAAAGGCTTTCTTTGCCTATGTACCTGGGGCAGTGGTTGTGAGGGGGGGAGGGGAGTAGACTTTCAGTAGACATCAGGTCTCCTCACTCCTCTGCAATTGGGTGGGGAGTGGAGACCAAGACAAAACATTTTTCAACCTCTGTGGTTTGAGCAAACACATTGTCAAAGTCACTTACCTCATTTATACCTCTGGGCTGACTCTGACATGGGCCCCATCTGCACTCTACATTTAAAGTAGTGCCATACCCCTTTAAACAGTCAGGGGCTGGGAGCAGCAGGGAGCCATGTTTGCTGTTTGATCTGCCCTAAGCTCACCAGCTGCTCCAGGTCAGTGTTGAAGTAAGATGCAGCAGCTAGTCCAGTAGGCTTTTGTAAATGGAATGGGTAGAGAGAAAGAGACTCCATTCCATCCTTTGCCTGGGTTGCACTGGTGAATGCCCTTTACCAATGTACACGTGTGCCCTTGTTTAGTCTTCTGAACCTGTCAAGGTCTTTCAATTCCATAAACCACAATATCCTTTCAGATCACCTGGCTGGCTTGGAAATACAGTGGTACCTTGGGTTAGGAACTTAATTCGTTCTGAAGGTCCATTCTTAACTTGAAACTGTTCTTAACCTGAAGCACCACTTTAGCTAATGGGGCCTCGTGCTGCCGCCACACCGCCAGAGCACAATTTCTGTTCTCGTCCTGTAGCAAAGTTCTTAACCCGAGGTACTATTTCTGGGTTAGCGGAGTCTGTAACCTGAAGCGTATGTAACCTGAAGCATATGTAACCCAAGGTACCACTGTAGATGGAGTTGCTCTGCACTGTTTCTGTAGGTTTCAGAAGAACATAGGACGTTGCCTTATATTTGGTCAGAGTGTTGGTTATCTAGTCCACTGCTGCCCATTCAAGCTGGCAGCATCTTCTCCAGGGTCTCAGGCATTGGTCTTGTATGCCACCTGCTACTTGATTCCTTTAACTGTAGATGCCAGCAGGGACTGAATGTGGGGTTTTCTGCATGCAGAATATGTGCTCTGAAAATGAGAAATGCCCTTTTCCTACTGCCAAATGGCCCTAAAGTATTGTTGGAGGAACTCCTGTTCTACGCTTTGGGAATTGCCCTGTGGTTCTGTCTTCTTCCATATGCTTTTAAAACATTTACATTAAACCACTGTTGGAGGTTATTAGGGAATTTGGAGCTTAGTGTCATCAGTATGCTGATGACTCCTCGTAATAGTTCTCATTTTTCTCAAATACCAATGAGGCAGCGGAATCCCTAAGCTGTTGTCCAGAATTAGTAATGTGCTGGATGAGAGCCAATAAAAGAAAACTTGGCACAGATCAGGCTGAGGTGATGACAGTTAGTGGGACTTTAGATGACGGAACTGGTGAATGGTGTACTCCAGATGAGAGTTTCATATCTTCTGTCAGAGCTCAGGAACTTAGGAAGCTGCCCCAATAGTCAAACTAGCTCAGCATTACCCATGCCCGCCACACCCTCTCAAGATCTCTCTTGGATTGCATTATAAGCAACATCTCCATCTTGTACACAAAGTGTTTTCTTTTCATACAGCACTCTCATAAGATGTAATTATGGCCACCAACGTGGATGGCTTTAAAACAGAATTAAAGGAGGATAAAACTATCAATGGCTATCAATGCCACAATGGCTACGTTTTCCCTCCACTGTTGAGGGCAGCATGCCTCTGAAAAACAGTTGCTGGGGTATCACAAGTGGAAAGAGCACTGTTGCAATCAGGCCCTACTTTTAGGCTTTCCATAGGCAACTGATTGGCTAGGATGAGAAATGGATGCTGGATTAGATAGGCCTTTGGACAGATCCAGCAGGGTTCTTCTTGTACCCTGTTCCCTTTTGCATGTGGCCACCTTAGCCGGTGTCAGTCTTCAGGATTTACAATGCATGTTTACTTGGAAGTCAAGTCCCAGTATGTTCAATGGGGCAAGCATGAATAATGATCTGCTGCTCTATCCTATGGAGCAAAATGTCTTGGCTGGCCATGAATTGGCCATTGTCTAGCCCTGGCCCAGTACCAAAGCAGTTTTTTTGATAAAATTCCAAGCTGGGATTTATACAGTAAGTCTGCTTTCTTTCTATCAACACCTGTGGCTGGAAAATAATCCAGTTGGCAGACCCATACAATGAGGCTGAGCCCAATTCAAATTCTGAACTTTGGTTGTTATGCATCCTTCCTTTGTGAGATCAGCACAGCAGCAAAAGCACCTTTACTTGAGGGCACCACCCAGAGAAGAATAACCACTGAAATAGGTACTTCTGTACTCATTCTGTTTGGTGAGGAGAAGAACCAAGAGCTAAGGAGTGTCTTAGCTTTGCTGATATATCATTATCATCTTTGCCTGCTTTACAGCCTAACAGGTACCTTAATTTTCTATTAAAAGATTACTATTTGTCCTAATATCTTTAGCTATTTGTTCAGCAGATGCCTTTTTGAGCATCCTAAAATCCCTCAGACTATTCAGCTGGCAAAGTTAGTCTCTTCCATTAGCCACACTTCTTGAATTTTTCATGTGTAAAGGATATTTCTTTTGGCCTGGATAAATTCATGTGCATGCTCACATAATCGCTGAAGGGGATTCCCCGTGCTTTGCTTGTTTTGTTTCTGACAGTCTCCTTTAACAGTGATGCAACTCTGTGTTGACTCTAGCAAAGTTTGACAGAAATGGGCCTCTAATTAGATCTTCAGCTTCCTTGCTGACTCTGTGCATTTTAAAGTTCCCAGTTTTCCTCCTCCAGGCCATTCCCTGCCTCCTCATCCCTCCAAAGTTTAGCACTGGTATGAAGAGTGATCGTTCTCTTCCCGTTTTTCTGGGCTTCTTCAACAGTTTGCTCTTTCTCTCCCTAGTCACCCTTACTAAAGTTGCAGGTGTGGGACTCCCAATCCATTTTATCCCTTCACTTTATTTTTAGCGCTCGCTCTTCCTCCCTCTTCAATTCATTCACATCCACAGCCAAGTCGCTTAGGAACAGATGAAGTTGCCTTATGCAGGAGGGTTACCAACTTTTGTTTTTGTTGGCATTTATTTATTGCATAAGGGACGCGCATGGCACTGTGGGTTAAACCACAGAGCCTAGGACATGCCGGTCAGAAGGTCGGCGGTTCGAATCCCCATGATGGGGTGAGCTCCCGTTGCTCGGTCCCTGCTCCTGCCAACCTAGCAGTTCGAAAGCACCTGAAAATGCAAGTAGATAAATAGGTACCACTCCGGCGGGAAGGTAAACGGCGTTTCCATGCGCTGCTCTGGTTCGCCAGAAGCAGCTTAGTCATGCTGGCCACATGACCCGGAAGCTGTACGCCGGCTCCCTTGGCCAATAAAGCGAGATGAGCGCCGCAACCCCAGAGTCGGCCACGATCGGACCTAATGGTCAGGGGTCCCTTTACCTTTACCTATTTATTGCATCTATATCCCATATTTCTTCCAAGGTGTTCAGTGGCTCCCCCCATTTTTTATCCAAATAACAACTCTTCCAGGTAGGTTAGACATAGTGATTGTTACTGATCCAAGCTCACTGTCAGGGAGGGTTTCAAGAGCAGGTCAGCAATAGCTCACAAACTATCAGTAAAGTTAACTTTTTATTCAAAGAAACAAAACAGCACAGGCCTAGTGAGCACAGCAACTCATTCCAGTAGATCTTGCCCCAATGAGTCAGTTGCAAGGACTGAAGGTCCTCGCCCTCCCACAGCTGCCTAAGTCTCCTTTTCCTCTGGGTCCTTCCCAAGCAATCTGAAACTCTATGCTGCATCCTCTTCATACCCCTACGGGTTCTGGGAGACCAGAGGAGAGGGGAGCTGGTTGCAGCAGGAGAGGGAGACCCTCTGGCTTCTTCAGCAACCTGCCTCATCTTTGCCTTTTAGCCCTCCTCCTTTCCAGCCTTTGCTTCTGCCTCTGATTCTGGCTGCTCTAAGCCACAGACTCGTTCTGTTCAATAAATCCTATTACCTCTTCAGCTTCCAACATCTCCTCCTCCCAGTCCAACTCCTCCTCCTCCCTCTGACCACTCATCATCGTCCCACCACCAATCCACTGGCACTGAGCCTTCTTCCCTTGGGGTTTCCATGGAGGTTTCCCAGATGGTGCCTCCCACCACTTCTCTGCATCCAGCCTATCTATTACAGTCACACAGTGAACTTCATGGCTGAGTGGGGATCTGAAGCTGGGTATTCCTGATCCTAGTCTAGCACTCTTAAGCAATGCACTGCAATGGGCCACTCCACTGCTTATAATAGCAGCATAACCACCAGACACCAACAGGTAATAACACTCAGCTCCAGAGGCAGTAGAACAGGCTAGCCCATTTTTTAATAGTAGTCTGGCAACTTCTGCCTTGTATTGCTGAAAATCATGTAAAATTTTTTTGTGCTGCTGGTTTTAGCTTGGGAACTGTTATAAACAAATGAATGGGAAAAGCATACTGGAGGAGAAGGAAAGCTTTCACACACTGAAAACTTGGAGGATTCCAAGGGCCAGTTACACAGTTTACAATTTGTAAATTCAAATGCTTGTTTTCCCTGTATACTAAACAGGTTGCATTTCTGCTATTTCTTATTTTTTTACTGGATATGCTGGTTCAGAAACATTTCCTCCCTGAGAATGTGCTTGGGCAAACTTATTCTTGCGGTGCAGTGGAAATTCACACCCACATCTGCAGACTTCGCCTTGATGTTGCTGCTACAAAAGGAAATAACCCACCTTCTTGAATCAGATGGCAAGGAATCCTATTCACAGGATTAGTTACTAGCTTAATGTGATTATAGCTTTACTGTATGCAGATTTTCAGCCTGTTGACTGTTGTTAGCCATCAGCCAGCACTCCATGCATCAGCACTGGTGACCACATGCTTGAGGCGGCAGATAATTTCATCTTCCTGGGTTCTAGCATAACCAGCAACCTTCTCACTAATGCTGAGCTGGACAACTGCGGTAATAGCTCATCTCTCCAAGAGGGTACGGGAGAATGCAATGCTAACATCCAATACCAGGTCTACATGTTGAGCACGCTACTTTGTGGAGCTGTATTGTGGGCAACTTACAACTGTCAGGTGCAAAGCCTCGACACCTTCTACAAAGTTTCAAACAAATGTGCTCCCCCAAGCCCACATTCCCAACATGTTTGAACTCCTGCCTCAGCGACATCTATGCTGGCTTGGTCATGTCCACAGAAGGAAAGAGGGCAGGATTTCCAAGGATTTCCAAATCTCTATGGGGAGATGGCTTCAGGAACCAAGCCCATTGGCAGACCAACTTCATGTTACAAAGATGCCTGCAAATGTGACATGAAGGCTGGCAACATCAACTCTGCCAAGTAGGAATCCCTTGCAGACGACCACAGTGTCTGGAGACAGGCAGTCAGGGCATGTTCCCATAGCAGTAAGCATGTGCTGCAACCTCCAATAGTTTGACTTCACCCCTCAAGGTGCACTCCTCTATTTTCTCCCAAGACAAGACGGATGTCAGCAATAACTATTGCTATATCTTTGCATCATCAAAAGATAATCATGAATTTTATTTAAAATACTTACATCCTATAATATCTTTATAGGACATTTTAGGTGATGATAAAAGCAATTAAAAGTAGACATTAAAGTTGGAAGCTTAAATTCTACACAGGATTTAATATATCTTATATTCTCCATAATAATCCTGCAATGCCCATCTCCACAGGCAAGAACATAACTACTTTTACTTAAAAGTAAGTTCCATTGTGCTCCAGAACACTTGCTTAGATTGCAGCCGTCAATCAATAAAGGTTCTCCTAATTTGTGGTGTGTGAAGCGGCTCCTATTTTTTCCTGGCATTATTGAAATGGCTCTTTAATAAGTCATTTCCTGTTCCCTCCTGGGCCACAGCCATTACTGAAATTGGCCCATTAATCAATCATTTCCTGATCTCTCCTGGCAAACCAGCCCTGTAATTAATTGTTTTCTCTTTGCAGCCAAAGTGATCACACCAGTTGCTTTTTATTTCTTTTTTATTTTATTTTTTATTAGTGCAATTGCAATGTAGCAGGAAAAAATGAAATAAAAATGTGATTTTTAAAAGAATCATAATTCCAGCTTTTGGAGAAGAGACTACACAGCAGGATATATAATGTAGTGCAATCAGGAAATGGAAGGCAAGCAATGTAGAAAGGTAGGTTTTCACCAGTCATGACATCAACTGCCTCATAAACCAATCTTCCCACTAGACAAGGTGGCACCATAACAAGTTAGAAAGGCTTCCAGAAACAAAGTCCTTAATGAGAGATGAAAACACAGAAACACTGAAATAGAGCTGTTCAGCAGTGACATAATTTGCCTTTGCTATGACAGCCTTCCCCAATTAGGAGTCCTCTCGATCAGGCATCCCCAACCTGCAGCCCTCCAGATGTTTTGGCCTACAATTCCCATGATCCCTAGCTAACAGGATCAGTAGTCAGGGATGATGGGAACTGTAGACCAAAACATCTGGAGGGCCAAAGGTTGGGGGTGCCTGCTCTCGATGCTTAGAACTCCAATTCCCATCAGCAACAGCCAGCAGGTTCAGTTGTCAAGGAAGTTGGGAATTGTAGGAGGCACCAGGTTGGAGAAGGTAACAGGGTGAGCCCATGCTATAAATTCTACAAAAAGGTTGTGAGCTATGAAATGCATTTGAGCTATGAACCCTGCTTAGTTGTCTCTAGGCAATTCTCACTTACCACAACTGACAGGCAAGTGGCTGTTTGTAAGCCTGCACTAATATCAGGCACCCTGAAACTACAGCCTGATTAGAAGTTTTTAGGATCTCCTAAAGGCAGGCAAAGATAGGCCAAAGTTATATCTCAGCAGGCAGAATATATTAAAGGCATGAGACAATGACTATGAAATTATAATTGAAAATTCTCAAATGAGTTTAGCTAGATAAGTAGAGGACCTTATTTTCTTCACTGCTACTGAGAATCTCCCAATTTCTCTGAAAACTCTCTTTTGATTCTTAGCAAGTTAGGAAAAGGACAATCCACAATTCCTTGTAGTGGTTTAGAAAAAGGATTTCTACAGACAATGGTTTAGTGAAGAGAATAGCTTGAAAATTGGAAACAGTTATTTTGGACTGAGGAAACCAAGGCTTCCCACTATTCAGATGTGTTTGCTGGCCTTTGTTTGTTTATGCCATTACTTAACAAGCCGCAAGTTAATGATAACTTGTCCCAAAGATGATCACTTAAATCTTAGCTAGTTTCTCCAAAGCTTGGCTTATTTCCCAGCTACTCTTGCCTCGTGCCTTTGTAGTCAGATGAGTGTCTGGGGTGCATGGTCAAGCACACTATGGTTAGAAAAGGGTGTTGGGTTAAAGCAAACCAATGTTTCTCAGCCAACATGAAAGCCTTGCTTCATATTGTGGTTTGTTGGTAAACAAACCATAGTTAACCTGATGAACAGGCTTCACATACAACACTATTGGTTGTAGCCAATGCTAATCATACTCACAGTAGTCTCACTGACATTAAAGGCCATCAGTAATGGTTTAGCATTATGTGCAAACCAAATCATAATAAGCAACTGCCACTGGACTGACACTCAGGCAAAGGCACTGCTTGTGAGAACTAGCACTGCTTGTGAGAACTGTGGGGGCCATTCATGTGACTGAGGCAATTTGTATATTCATAGTAGCTCAGAACAAGGGCCACCACAACTGCAAAAAACATTGTGGCTAAGCAGACAGCCATAGTGCCAAGGAGCCAATTCTCACAATTAGTACATCTGCTGCAACAGTTCTGCAAGGGCAGCACCACATGTTATCATGGTCTCTCTATGTAAGGGACACCTTCAGTTTGAACTGGGGCTATGGATTCAACTTGTCTGTATAACAGGAACAACAACAAGACATAATCATGTATAGTTAATGGAGCTGTCAAATATCTTGACAGCAGCCAGGGTCCAGCTGACCAAGATAAAAGCTTGACCTAGTGACCATAAGAAGAGGAATCAAGATGCTGCTCAGAATTGTTTGGCTTGCTGCAGATTTGAAAACAATCTAGCTCCGCCAGGGCCAAGGAGTCAAACAGACTGACAACTAAAAAACTACAAACCCCATTCTTCCCCCACAATCGGGCTACAACTCAGATCAGCTGGACATGTGAAAATATTACGTCTTGTTCACCTGTAACACATTTATGAAAATCCTAATTCACCTTGGGAATGTGCTACTGTTGTTCTTACTTTCAAGAAAACGAACTGTTACATAAGGAGATTTACAGCATATAATGGGCACTCAAGCAACTCATTTGGGTAACTGAAGTCTCCTATTATTCATATGAGCAAGTACTTTAGGCTTGCTTATTCATTTCATTTTTATTTATTTATTTTCACATTCTGCACTCACCATCCTGGTCCTGATTTCGGAGTGTAATTTGGCAACTTGATTTATAAGCTTTTTTTCTTCATAGTCATTTGCAGGGAAAAGGGGCCTCAAAACTACCACCCAAATCATGTTCCTCTTTCCTTATTCTGCTTCTTCTCCTCACAACCCCCCTCTAGCCCCTGTTGCCTCCTCGGCCTTTGCCCCATTTCAAATGACCAACTAGGGATTACCATGTCTACGGGGCATGTGAAAAGTCTGATTAATGATGCAATCCTTTGCAAGTCTTTGCAAGTCCTCTTTAATTGTATATAAAATATTTATAGACAGCTTTGAAGTCTAAAGCTCTCTCAAAGGTGGCACACAGAAGAAAAGCAATAGAAAATAACTACAATTAATTAATAAAACCCAGGAACAATTTAAAAGCCACAAATATTAAAAGCCAAAATACAGCTAAATCCATCAACCACAAAATAAAAGAAGTCATCAAGAGAAAGCCAAGGAAATAAAATGGTTATTTAGGGTTCTCCAATGGATCCCAGATGGAAGCACATTCAAAATTTGTGGGGTTACTAAGTTCAATGGGTCTTCCTCCCAGGTAAACACTATAGGGTTGCAGGCTACGGAGAGTTCCCTAGGATATGAAATCGTATTCTATCTCCGTGAGCAGATAATGCTTTGAGATGCTCTATTCAGATTTCAACCAAGAAGGTAGGCAAAGAAAAGGTATATGGGAAGAGAGAGACTGTCATGCATTAGACAGGCACACTCATGAGATGTCCTGTATGTTGTGTGACTGCAGGCCACTGACCAGTTTAAAATTGGCAACATGGTCCACAGGCCAGCAAATAACTTTGGTTCCAGTTTAAGTGTAATACCAGTTCCCCTTATTCCCCAATTCTGTCAGCAGAGGCAGAATAGGTACATAAATATTATTTAGCTTGACCTTCAAATGCATACACATTAGCCTTTATAATTTACCATCATTAATAAGGGCTACAATTCAATGTACCTCTCTACTAAGTTTCTAAAAGCATATATTTCATCTCACTGCTATGCATTTTATCCCACATCTACCGCTTATTGATCTACAACATTTTTCCAGGAAACTGGCAATCCTGGGTGTTGGGTGGAGAGAGTGAGGAGGAAAGTTCCTAAACATGTAGGTAGAAAAGCTCTAATAATAATGCTAAGCAGAAATGCTTCCAGAATAATTCAGTACAGTTGTCAACTTTCTTTTAATATAAAGTAGAATGAAGGTGTTGAGTAAAATTTTAATGTAAGGATCAATTGAAGTTTGCATTTCCTGGATTTGGTAGCATTTAAATTGCAAATTCCTTCACCTCAACTAGGAGAAGAAGAGAAGAAGAAGAGTTTGAATTTGATATCCTGCCTTTCACTCCCCTTCAGGAGTCTCAAAGCGGCTAACAATCTCCTTTTCCCTTCCTCCCCCACAACAAACACTCTGTGAGGTGAGTGGGGCTGAGAGACTTCAAAGAAGTGTGACTGGCCCAAGGTCACCCAGCAGCTGCATGTGGAGGAGCGGGGACGCGAACCCGGTTCCCCAGATTACGTGACTACCGCTCTTAACCACTACACCACACTGGCTCTCAGTGGAGCTGGATCTAGGCAGTGAGCATAAGAATTCCTTACCTGTACTGGATTTCAACTTATTTTTTGTATGTGCTATTGTTGTTTCAGACTGTTTTAATGTATGTAACTGTTTAATTTTTTATATATATTCAATCGTGTAAGCTTTTTTTATATGTGGGGTGCATGTATGTGTTATCTATTGTAAATCACTTTGGGATGCCTCAGTTCACCTCACTTGGTATGTTATTCCTCTTCAGATTGCTTTTCCCAACTTTGATTGGCTTGCCAAACTGCAAAGAAATGACCTTCCCATCAACATCCTAGTATAACTGTGCCAATGTATTATGCAAATGTAGGACTGACTTTGAAAAATTATCAGAAACTTCAGCTGGTTCAAAATATGAACTAATGGGAGTTATTATTGTTATGCAATAATATATAATAACTCCCATTAGTAACCAGACTAATTAGTAACATTGGTAATCTGACTAATTGCCTTGACTATGAAACGTTTTCTCAAGGAAGATCCACTAGGTGTCTGCTTTGCTACCTTTCAGGAACCAGGTGAAGATTGTTCTGTTTATTCCAGCTGTTTCTTAATAGGTTGTGATTCAGGAATATTTTTAATGGAGTTTGTTTGTGCTTAAGGTCGCTGCTGTTTCTACTTTGCTTTGCTTTTACTGCTGGTTAGGGATGTGGTTTAATTTTATTCACTGCTGTAACTTTTTTTTTTACTGCTGTGATATATATTTATTTTCTTGAGAGCCGCTTCAAAAGCCGCTCGTGGCAGAAAGGTGGCATAAAAATATTTAATATAAATAAACAGTATGGGAAGGAGAGTAATTTTATGCTTGTTAGTCACAAAGAATTAGTGTGATGAATTAGTATGATTAAGAGGCAGGATATAAATATTTTAAATCGTTCAAATGTTAGAATATTCCTTATGAATAGGAACTCATCTTTCAGGAATTCCTGAGGTTCCCATTTTAGAAGGTGAATATGCTTTGTGAATAGGGAGTCCCTTTTCAAGAAGCCCAACAGATCCTTTTAAAATCCTTACTTCTCTTCAGCATCTTTTAGTGCATTCACTCAGTCTCTAATTCATTTTATCCAGATGGTTCAATATATAGAACTGGCAATATTTCAAAACAAAATGCTATTTTTGTTTTTAGAGGATATATCTGTAAGGCTGGCCCCGGAATAATTTAACTAGAACAGTTGCTAGTAAGTAGTAGCCACTTTCCTTAACAACAACAACAATTACCAAAGACAATTTGGCAATTTGGAAAACAGCCTGCCTTCACTTGAGGCACTTCATGAACTTGGGGCCCATTCAAGGCTCCTTTTTCACTCCCCCAAATCACTGTTGGTTTTTTTAAAAAATGGCTGTAACTTTTTTCTTTTGACAGAAGAGCATGAAATTTGCAGGCATGCTACCCCCTACAGAGTGTATAAATCCTGTCAAAGTACAGGCAAATAGGTCCAGGGGGAAGGGTTGTGCTGAGCACCTTTAAAGGTTGATTTTATTTTTTTTAACTTTTCAAGTTTGGGGCAAAATTGGATGAAATTTGCAGTTAAGTTTACTCCTTCTGAGGACATGAATTCTGCTAAATTTCAGAAGGATAACTGCAGGTGTTTGCCCCGAAGTCAGGCTGGTGCAACTGTAGAGAGGGTAAATAAGGAATCACTGAGGCTATCCTTGTGTTCTGTGGGCAATTGGTCGGAAAACTACAGAATGAGAGAGGTGCAAGACAGCTGCCAAATTGCAAACTATAGATTCAGAAGATTTTGTGTTATGTGCCTTTAAAGTTGGTTTTGGGTGGGAAGACCTAAAACACACTTGTTTTTCAGATGAAATTATTTTCTCTGATTACAAACTTGACCTGTTAGTGACAATGCAACTTTCCCCCTGACATTTCTCTGCTTGATGTTAACCCTCCCCTCCCTATGCCCTGACATTATGGTGTTGTTGTAAGTTAGGAGGCATAACTTTCACTTTCAGTAGGTAAGTATCTGCAGCATTTCCTCCTCACCCCCCCCCCCAATGTCTGGATCACTGAGATTCTACAAAATGCTTCAAAAGCAAAATAATAATAATAATAATAATAATAATAATAATAATAATAATAATAAATTCCTCTGAGGCACCATAGTTCACCTCAAAATCCATCCAAACCCAATACTACTAAAAATACCCTCGTTACTAGAGAACCAGATTACTGTTTTTCAAAAGGAGTTGGTGGAGGGAATCAAGGAAACTATAGACACTACAGCCCAACCACTGTCCAAGATAAATAATTGGGAGACCTAAAGTACTATTTATATGTATTGTGATGTGTCAGGCTTTGTTGGTTCAAGAAAGCCTTCCTCAGGTTTATTAATTTCAATGGGCCTACTCCAGGCAGGACTTAGTTGAATGAAACCTATAATTATATAATAATAATTACATTTTTCAGTCACTTTATGCAATAAAAAGTCTCAAAGCAACTTGACAAGGTAAAAAGCAACACATAATAGCAATTTAAGACCCAATAAAATGTAAAACCATGAATACTACAAAAGAGATAAAATACTCGCACTGCAGTGCGAGTCCTACCTATAGAGAATATTTAGGAATCCTTAGGATTCTGAACTATGACATTCTTTTGGATCAGGCATCTCAAAATGGAGACTGTTGTTGTCAAGAAAGGGTGAAGCAAAACCAGGTTATGTGCCTTGCAGAATGCTTTCCCGCAAAGTGGCTAAGGGTGGCCAGCTAATATATCTATATAATCATGGTGCAGGCAAAGATGCAGCTAATAAAACCACATCCCATAAATTGTTAGACAGAAAGCACACAAGCACACACACACACACATACATGCCTTGTTGCCAAGTCTTTTCCAGAAAGAGCAGCCCATCCTCTGAGCCACCTCAGAGTCTGAACACTGTAGGCCATCATGGAATGTGACAAATCTCCAGTCAGAGGCCCAAAGTTCCTTCTACCTCAGGAACTGATAAAAGTGTTGCCAAGGCGACCGCTGCCGGCTTGGCTGACAGCTGCAAGTCAGGCCAGTTTGCTGGGCAGTCGGTGCCAGGGGTACATTCAAAACCCAACACTGTGCAAGGCTGATAAGCCATTTCTCCTCCTCTTCTCCCTCCCTTTCCCACCTGTGTGACATCAGGTATTTCAAAATAGGTAACCAGGGAGGGGGGTCGAAAACGTTTGCTAATTTGCATGTGGGGTTATGGTGCCTTTTCGTTTTGTTTTTTAAATGATCAAAACCAAGTTCTGTTTCCTTTGTCCGGTTGGTCCTGTTGACCTTTCAGACATACTTCCCAGCTTCAACTGCTGTGCAGTAATTATCATGTGGGCTGTGCTGTCATTTACAAAGCTCCCGTCTTCATAGGATTTAAGACCATTTTCAGTGAGGTCCCCTCCTTTGCCAAGGTACTTCCTCCACTGGCAGTCACACATATCTTGAATATGTCTTCTTCTTTTTTGTTGCTTCCTGACTGTCGCCTTTCAGAGGTTTCTTTGAATGTGCGTAAAAAGAAATGATGCACTGTATATCTGTCAGAATAGACCGAAATTTGCTGCATACGCACTTGGCTTTCAAAGAAAGAGACACATGTACCCCACCACACAGCATCAGCAATTATGCGATATATTGTACAACCAGATGGGATTAGTGACAAATGTGACTTTGCATATATTCAGGAATGTTAGTTTCTTTTAGAAGAGCGTAAGAATTGTGATTTGGGGTCAAGAGTAACAAATGACTAAGTGAATGTTTTCTTAGCGCACATTTCTTATGTGGTAAGAAGTCTCTTCTGAGTACTGAGCCTGTCTTCAAGACACGAAAGCTATACTGTATGACTTAAGATTCAATTCTCACAAATTAATATTCAAGGTGGAAGAAAAAATCCACAGGTCACAGAAGTTCCAATAATCATGAGTTGCATCCCTACAAGGTTTGTTTGTTTTTTAAAAAGTTATAGCATGCCAATAAAGCAAACTTATTTTAACATAAAGTGCTTTAAAAGAGTGCTGTCATGCCAAGGTAGTGGCAAATGCTTTTGATATCAAGGGACCACAGAAGGCAGAAAACTTTGACATCCAAATTACCATTGCTCTAGAGAATGTGTGTTGCTCTCATAGCACTCTGAGGCAGCTGGTTTCCCGAAGGTGATTTAATTTAAAATGAATCAAAATGAGGGTAAAAAACCTTTGCCTGTGCAGATGTTGTTGGACTACCACTCCCATCATTCTTGATCATTGGCTATGCTGGCTGGACCTGATGGGAGTTGGAGTTTGACAAAAACTGGAGGGCCACAGGTTAGCCACCCCAGCTTTAAGGATTCACTAGTTACACTGCTTAAATTAAGTTCTGTGAACACAGGTGCTATACCTATCAAACTTTGCTCTATTTGTAGCACCTCAGCTGATTTGGGTATCCACCCTTCCACCAAACTCTTCACAGTAGCTGGTCAGAGTCAGATCCATAATGTTTTGGTGTAGCTTAGGTTGAAAGGCCTGTTTCAGATGTCATGGTCAAATACTGAGCTGTTCCTCAGGTCCATACACTTTTGCCTCCCTTCGTGCACTTCAATTCCCTCTTTTATTTTCTTGAACCTTATAACTGTAGCTTGCTGTGACATCCCAATTGACCAAACTATGGTCACATAAGCTATACTTTCCCTCCAAAACAGAACTTTAGGCCACATGTGAACTACCTAAGTTTCTATTTCTGGTTTGGAGGCAAACTATGGTTTGCAGTAACCATAGTTTGCCTGATTTGGTCATAACAGCAAACAAGTGTTACTGCAAACAAGGAAGTTAGGGAGGAAGTGCATGAAGGGAGGACGAGGAAGCGTGCAAGTCCAATAAAGTCATACCTCGGGTTGAAGTCACTTCAGGTTGAGTGTTTTCAGATTATGCTCCGTAGCGACCCGGAAGTAACGGAATGTGTTACTTCCGGATTTTGCCGCTCGTGCATGCGCAGACGCTCAAAATTACGTCACGCGCAGATGCAGCGAATCACGACACGCGCAGATGCACAGACGTGGGTTGCGTTCGCTTCAGGATGCGAATGAGGCTCCAGAACGGATCCCGTTCACATCCAGAGGTACCACTGTACATGATTCTCTGATGACTGATCTGGGCTGCCATGTCATGTCCAAGGCAACCCAGGAAATGCCACTCTTGATTGCAGATATGAATTTAGCTTTCACATATCTAACTCAATGTTGCAACTAGGCACTACACCACACTGGTTCTCTTTACCTGAATGTGTTGTAGATATCTAATTGCCAAATCTCTGCTCCATGAATAGACCACACATACGAAAACATACATACTTTTGCAAACCCAGCTTCCAAACGTCTGTGGTAGCATACCTTTTTGACTTCATTCTGTTTTCAAAATACTCTGGAGAATGTACTCCTGAAGGAAGCGATGGAATTCCCATTATATAAACCTCAGTCCCTCACAGCTGAAGTTGTCCTGCTGTTACTTTGCCTGCCTCATAATAGCAGCAATGCCTACCAATAGTTACAGAATTTACGCCACTGTATAGTTCTTTCTTTTTCTCTTTAAAGGCCTGGCAATTGTTAGTGCTAATGCTGGATAACCCTCTCCCTGCAAGTGCTTCTTTATTAACTGGCAGAGATTGCAAAAGGATCTATGAGCAGCAAGCAAGTCAGGATAATTCCTTAGTCACCTCCACTGCTGGCCAGCCATAAAAGTGAAGCGTAAGTACCCAGAAAAAGGTAATTATCATCAGCCTTTTCAGCAGCGGCCAAAGGACAAATTGCTCTCCAAATCCATCCTTTTCCGCACTTTGCCCCAGCTTCCCATAACAGGCAGGGTTTCTTGCCTGAGCATAAAAAGCATTGGATGAAATATCAGGGGACAGCAATGGAGACAGATACACAGTCTAGAGAGCTGTCACAATACATTTCTAATCCTTGGCTCCTACACCCCCCTGCCCCCAAATGACTCTATATTCCCCTCGCTTCCTCAGCTGGGCCCTTCTTCAGAAGCCCTGCATTTCCATTTTATATGGGAGCCTCGCAAGAGCAGCTTCTATTCCTAGAATTCTCTTTCACTATAAAGGAGTTCCAGAAGTCAGACTGACTTGTTTTCTTTCAAATTGGCCCTTTAAATATGATCCTGTTTATGTTTGAAAACATGCTAAGTCTGACTGAAATGGAACACAATATGTTTTTTTTTTGCTCTTCAGACAGGGAGAATTCAGAGACTGCTCCTTCTGCAATGAATCTGGTTTATTTGCAGCATGGAGGCACAGCCTGAGTACTCTCTGATATATGAAGCATCCCTTGATTGTGCAAATGCTTCCTGATGGTGTCTTTTGTGTTCCTGTCACTCCTGATTTATTGGGCCTTTTCCACACAGAAAAAGAATTTGCATTTCAATTTCCATTACTAGTCTCCCTCTCCCCTGCAGTGTTCCACATCTGGAAAATATGCATGCTTTGCTTTCTCCCACAGACATTTCTCCAGTCTGGAGAGTTCTTTAGCAGCTGGCAGGGAATGGGTTTATGGGGGGTTGCCTACTACCCATAGCTGCCTCTGCCCTGGTTTCTCCTTTGCCCCTCCTGGATTCTCTTTTCCTTGGCTTCCAGAATGGAGTGGAAGGGTCAAAGAGGCTCCTCTTCCTGCTCATCCTTGTCTCCCAGCAGCAGAGCTAAACGCCTGAGCTCTCTTCTCCTCAACCATCCTGCCACATCTGTTTTCTGAGGGGCATGAGAGGGCCTTCTCTGTGATGGCCCCCAGCTTGTGGAATAACTTCCCCTCCAATGTGCTGTCTTGTGCCATCACTGCACGCCTTTTGATGTACTTTTTACCCACATCTTTGGCTGAGAGGATGTTTTCTCTCCTGCGCTATTGTTCAGTGCAGCTATTTTGCTACCTGGCTCATTTTGCGGCTTTGTTCTATGATTTTAATGAAAATTGTACCTGTTTTAATATTGTTTTGTTCTTGTAGCCTGCCTTGGGACCATTTGGTAAAGAGTGGACTATAAGATCAGTCAGTCAAATTTATAGTACTGCAACCATCCCAGTTTTATGAGAGTTCCCTGGCAATTTGAAAGACTTCCTGTAGGTGGAGTTTGAATCTCCACCACCATGGCCATAGAACTACAAGGACACCCTCTCTCACACCTGGGGCTCCAGAGCACTGTGCCGCTTCTGTGCCCATACACCTTCCCCACCATGGACATTTTCTTTCTCCCACTGTCCAAAGCAGAGGGAGGATGGGGTGGGGGAGTGGCACTCAGATTGGCAGCACATGGGAAGAAGTAGAGGCACAATCTGAACAAGTGGTGCCAGGATACTATAAGAAGTTCATTATATCAGCATGCCAGGTGGCCTGTCATCCTTCTTACACCAACTGACATGGATGATGCATTTTGACCAGCTTTTTGCAAGGGTACACATCCCTACTAATCATTCCTGTGCAGGCAAAACATTGTGTTAGAACTGGCCTGTTACTGATGAAACTCCATGCTTGGAGGCTGAAATGCCTTGAGAGCAAGAACATTTTATTATAAGGTTCAGGATAGACAAAAGAAACTATGAAATTCACTCCCAAAAGAGGCAGTGATGGCCTCCAACTGGGATGGCTTTAAAATAGGATTCGACAAATTCACGGAAGATATGGCTGTCAGTGGCTACTAGCTATGATGGCTGTGCTCTGCCTCTATTATCAGAGGCAAGAAGCTTCTTTCTGAATACCACTTGCTAGAAATCACAGGAGGGGAGAGTACTGTTGCACTCAGGTCCTGCTTCCAGGCCTCCCATAGGCATCTGGTTGTCAACTGTGATTACAGGATGCTGGACTAGATGGGCCAGTGGCCTGATCCAGCAGGCTTTTCTTATGTTCTCACCTCACACTTGCAGAAGAATCCTGTTTCTCGGGTTCTAAAGAAATGGCACCATTGCTAGAAACCTGCCTTGGATGCACTGTGATCTTAGCAACATTCATTATCATTGTACCCTTCCCCCTTTTGGAGAGGAGGTATATTAATAATATTACACTGTGTGCAAAATGTAGTAAGCCATGTTGTCTTCAAATGAAAGCTCCCTGGAGGCCTCACACCTGGAAAGCAGCAAGTATTTCTGAGACCACGTTTCAGCCGCGCAGGGAGAACAGCGTGAGCAGTTGGGTCAGGTGGAATTGGCACTGGCTCTTACCTCTCTCTGTTTTTGGCTGCATTTTTTGCTGTCACAAGTAGTAAATTCCAATAGACGAGTTTACGATGCTGTGTAGATAAAACCCAGGAATATAAATCGTTTTCTCACAAGGCTACTTGAAAGTAGAGATCAGAAAGAATTGTTCAGATTCTAGACGAGTAGTTTTCAACCAGGGTGCCGTGGCACCCTGAGGTGCCTTGAATGATGGCCAGGGGTGCTGCGGGTAACACTGGGCCTCTGGACTTCTTTCCTTCCCTCTCTCCTCTGACGCCCTCTCCTGTCTCTGCCTCCCAAAGGCTTGCACAGATGCTTATTGCAGCAGCCCTGGCTACAAGTTCTGCAGGCGAATGGTGTCTCTGGAAGCCACTTCTCTTTGGGGCAGGGAGGGAGAGCAGCTCAGAGACCAGGAGTGGCGGTCGCAGTTGCCCAGAGGACTCCCAAGGAGAGAGGAGAGGAGGCTGAGAGAACACTCCACAAGGGAGGGTTTTGAAAAAGGGTGAGAGGCTGCCAGCTCTGCAGGCAAGGTATGCTGCTATGCAAAGTGCCAGGACAACAGCAAGAGGCACAGACCACCCTCTTTCCTGTTTATCAAGCCTTAAATTAGTTAGAAAAACAAGCCATCATATCTGTAAACAACTCAGTTAATTTCTACATCAATCTCAGGCAAGGAACTCACCTAGCTCTAATCTTCTCCCTTATGCACTGTTTGGCTCTTGACAATATCTAAGAGATCTAACTCCCCCCGCCCCCGTGCTGTTTGTCTTATCTAAAGTACCCCTATGAAGCTATTTGCCCTGCGGGGAGACACATGCAGGAACTATATGGGGTACCTGCATGTTTTAGGCGGTGTTAGTAACCACTTTAGGAAAAGGAATAGAAGGACAGACACAGTGGGGCAGCACAGTTTTGCCCCTCCACATAATGCCTCTGCAGGTACAAATTTCACCACTACACACTATGCGAAGCAAAATAATTAAACACGTATTGAAATTTCGGATGGACAACCATGTCAATGTTAGATTCTCTCGGTTTCTCATTTTTCCAACCTTAAATTCAGTTCTCTGCATTTCTGCATCAGTTTGCCATTTTTTTACAATAAAAAGTCTTCTTGGAAATTTGTGAGGATTTAACTGTGAAATTCTCCTAGCATACACCTTTCTGTATGCAATAATAATAATAATAATAATAATAATAATAATAATAATAATAATAATTTATTTATACCCAGCCCATCTGGCTGGGCTTCCCCAGCCACTCTGGGCGGCTTCCAACAAAACATTAAAATACAGTAGTCCATCAAACATTAAAAGCTTCCCTAAACAGGGCTGCCTTCAGACATCTTCTAAAAGTCTGGTAGTTGTTGTTCTCTTGTCTAACGCACACAGTTTTGCTGGCAATTTTGCTGAACAGGGTGCATTTTTGCAGGTTATTTTCATGAATATATTAATTTCATGCATATTTTCCCTTAACGTACACATTTTTTGAACAGTTCACAAAATTCAGACAATCATGAATTTTGAATGAAAGCTGTGTTTCAGTTTGCATATTGTTTCAGGAACTGTGAATTAGGCAGATGTGCATTAAAATGTGAAGCAAAGAGAATCCCCCCCCCCCATCTCTAGTTAAGATAGTGCCTTTGTATGCACTTATATGCGCAAGGGGATTGGGAGAAGGGTGTTAGATATGATCATATTGAAAGTGAGGAAAGTTTTCTCTCATAAAGTTTATTGCTGTGTGCCTTTCTCTAACAGCTGCTTTCTTGCTTCACAGCACCCTCTTAGGTTGTTTTTGGAGACAGTGGCACTCTGTTTGTGCCAAAGCAATCCAGCTCTCTAGGGCTGAAACAACATTTCTTCCAGCAGAATAGTGTATTGGCTCATCTAGTCTTGTTTAAATGTCACTAGCAAAGGGACATCCACAGAGGCACCGTTCCAATGGTGGGGGAAGAAGGCGGGTAAAGAAATCTCAGTAGAGGAAGGAAGATGCACAAAGCTACTTAGAGCTGCTGTTCTTTGCTGTGCTCAAGATTAAATCGCAAAAAGGCAGCATACAGTCAGAACATTTTTACTATACAGTGGTACCTCGGGTTACAGACGCTTTGGGTTACAAACGCCGCTAACCAGGAAGTAGTTGCTCCAGGTTAAGAACTTTGCCCCAGGATAAGAACAGAAATGGCGCACCAGCGGTGTAGTGGCAGCGATAGGTCCCATTAGTGAAAGCACACCTCAGGTTAAGAACCGTTTCAGGTTAAGAACGGACCTCTGGAACAAATTAAGTTCTTAACCCGAGGTACCACTGTATTTTAATGGATGATATCTAGCATTAGTCATACTCAAAGTACCATAGAATCAGTGGACATTTTAATGGTCTCCTTTAGGTATGGCTCATCATCCTATGATTATAATAATACTATCAGGTAAGGTAAAGGTAAAGGACCCCTGGACAGTTGAGTCCAGTCAAAGGCAACTATAGGGTGCGGTGCTTATCTCGCTTCTGGCCGAGGGAACTGGTGTTTGTCCACAGACAGCTTTCCAGGTCATGTGGCCAGCATGTCTAAACCACTTCTGGCACAGCAGAACACTGTGATGGAAGCCAGAGCACATGGAAACGCCATTTACCTTCCCACTGCAGCAGTACCTATTTATCTACTTGAACTGATGTGCTTTTGAACTGCTGGGTTGGCAGAAGCTGGGACAGAGCAATAGGAACCCACCCTGCCACACGGATTTGAACTGCTGACCTTCCGATCATCAACACATATTCAGACCAAGCAGTCATGCACACACACTATTTAACCCAAAGGAGTTAAATTTCCATAGCTTTGCACATAACACTAAATCATATTTAGAAACAAACAATGGCTTACAGTGAATTAGCAGCGTCTGTTCTTGGTTTCTGCCTGCGGTTTCTTTGCACAGAAACAAAACACAAGTGCTGGTCTGCACATAACACTAAGTGAACACTGTAGTTTGTTTCCTCCTTACTCAGCAAAGCAAGGGACAGGGCGGGCACAATCTGAACAGAGGGTAGAATCTAAGCAGCATGTACAAGCCCACCAGTCATTCATGTAAGCCATGATTTGTTTAGGGCCTTTCAACACTTACTATTTATAGCTCGGGATTAGGGATTTTTAGTATGCTGCCACACAACAACATCATTATTTAGCTAGTATTCAGGAATAATGTGTTCAAAAAACCCCACTTTTTCTGCTACTGTTAAAAACAACAACAAAAACCCTTACTTTAATATCCAAAATGGATCCTCAACATTTTCATTTATGCAGCATGTGTACAATCATTATCCTGGTTTCTGTGTGGAGGGGTTGGAGAGTTGGTGTGCATAGTCTGGAGACATCTGTTTTGCGCTGCTTCCCTCTGACCAGTGTGAGCTATCTGTTTGTGAGCTCAGTTCATAGGAAAAATATGGCAGGTCGAGATGATGGCACTCAGTCAAAGTACTGCCCATAACAGCAATCATCAGCTGCAGACAAAATCAGAATTCCGGAATACTAGGCATCAATTTCTTTTTTAAGCCATGAAAGGGCTATTGCCATGTGCATGCTTATAACGCCAACATTTAGTACCTGGAGGAGCATGTAAGGGGTTTGACTACAACCATGGAACTTTTCTCAATTTGAGCACAACTCACTATTAGCATGAAAATGAAAACTCAGTAATAACAGCCACATGCAGCCAAAGGTGTGGACAATCAGCTACTAATTCACTGTTTAAAAACATTGGATGAATAGCAACTATGCCACTGTAAACAGTAAATGCAGAAAGGCCCTTAAGACTGTGGTTTAGTGCAATGTGCAAACCAGGCCAGTAGGATGAACGATAAGTGCTGCTCCTGAGCAATAATCGTGTGTCATCTGAAACACAGGAGAAGTAGAACACAAATTGTGCCCCTGGATATAAGAAGATACTGTACCTCTTCAATTGAATGTTCACTCAGATATTTAAATTTTACTATTTTTACCTCATATAACCATCTCGATATAAAAATATGCATCTTTTAAATATTGTGTCAATCATTCCTCTTCCTCCTCAGCACTTAAGTCTTTGAAACGATGTAGGTTCTTCTTATTATATCCCTTGCACCTATTTCCTGCTTTTACACAGAAAGCCTACTCATGACGTACGCTCTGTGTTCCTCTGCACCTGTGGCACTCATCCATGCATCACCAAGGCAAGCGGGTGAAAGTGAGCAGAGCAGAGGAATCAATAAGCAAAGTCTAGTCTAGTGCCTCGGCTCACTCCTGGAATGTGTAACGTTATGCCTGCAAAAGTGATGGTGGAAGGTAAGAAACACCCATTGCAATCAGTTGACTGCACTCTCACATCTTCTTAGTATATCCTCACAGCCACAACAGATGATGCAATTCTGGCCAACTCTGCAGCAAATCATAGCATATTACTAGGAGGATAAAGACAAAACTAAGGACCACACAGAACACATATATTAAAGGGAAGCCACATAGGGCTATATCACTTTGTCCTCACATTCATCAAACAAAGTCATGGAGGAGAAAGCTTTAAGTGGCTACCAACCATGATGGCTGTATGTTCTACCTCCACTGTCAGAGGCAGTGTGTCTCCATGTGCCCATTGCTGGGAATTACAAGTGGGGAGAGTGCTATTACACTCAGGTTGGCTGCTAAGAGGAAAAAAATGGTAAACTTAAAAGGGCCTCAGGTCTGATGCAGCAGGGCTCTTCTTATGTTCATGTGAACTGAACACACAGGTGGGAACTTGGTGGTGGAGACACTGTCGAAAGGAAACTTTGCAAAAACACTAAGATGCACAGCAAAGTGGTTTGTCTGCTCAGAACCCTTAGAGGTGCCCTGCCTCAAAATCCCAGACACAAATACTCATGAGGAACCCCTAACTAATTTCCCATCTTTTAAAACGGCCTCGGTCCTGTATACCTGAAGGAGCGTCTCCACCCCCATCGTTCAGCCCAGATACTGAGATCCAGTGCCGAGGGCCTTCTGGTGGTTCCCTCATTGCGAGAAGTGAGGTTACAGGGAACCAGACAGAGGGCCTTCTCAATAGTGGTACCCACCCTGTGGAACACCCTCCCTTCAGATGTGAAGGAAATAAGCAGTTATCCTATCTTTAAAAGACATCTGAAGGCAGCCCTATTTAGGGAAGTTTTTAATATTTAATGCTGTACTGTTTTTACATTTGATTGGGAGCCGCCCAGAGTGGCTGGGGAGACTCAGCCAGATGGGTGGGGGTATAAATAAATTATTATTATTATTATTATTATTATTATTATTATTATTATTTATTATTATTATTATTATTATTATTAAAAGAACAATATTGCACTGCAGAAAAGAAAAATCGCATTAGAGATGTAAGGGGTGTAAGATGTTGTTATTTTTGCTCTAAGCAATCACCAGTATATTTGAAGGGCTGCCTGTTCACATGTGAATGTGCCTGTTCCCGAAGATCTTCATTAGTGGTCCCACTTCGACAGTTTAGGCAGGTGACAACTGAAGGTGGGGTGCCATCACTGAGAAAGCCCTGACCGGAATATTCTCCCCAGGAATCGCCATCTGGTGCCCACTTTAGTAGCTTTTAGGCACCAGATGAGGAAGCTTATTCTCCCAATTTCTTAGTGGATAATATTTTAATGCAGCTTATGCTGCTAACTGATGGTTTTATTGTTGGTTAACTTTTACTGCAGTTAATTTTTATTGCAGTTAATCACTGCATATGTATATTGCCGTTTGTCTTCAACTTTTGTATTTGCCACCCCGGGAATTAGTTTTTCAATGAAAGGCAGAGGACAGGAAAAGTAATGATGAATAAACAGTAACTTTGTAGGAGATAGAAGTTTCCAAAATATTTTTATCTATTTGCTCTATTGCTTAATTTAAAACATTTCATAGCTGTTCTTAGTCGCAAATGCAATTCCAGAATGGATTATAGCTGAAATACACGTCATGTACACTGTGCAATCAGCTAAGCAAACAAAGCAGAGAAATGACAAACAAGCCATAAAAAATTTGCATCCATCCTGGCACTGAACTCTAACAAAGGCCTGGACAAATAGCCAAGCCTTCTGCTGGCCTTGAAAACTCAAAAGGGTTGGTGCTACTCAAATCCTAGGGAAGTGTATCTTCCAAAACTGGGGTGCCACCACCTATCCCTTATGACACCACATAGTGAGCCTCAGCTAGAGGGGGCACATCCAAAAGAACCTATTCGATGGTGACCCCTAAAATACTAAATAAAAGATAGAATCTTTATTAAGTCTGTGGCTGCATTCAGACATGATGCCAAACCATGGTTTGGTGTTATCTCTGAACCTACACTAGCTTACAAACAATGGTTCTTGAGGGGCTACCAAACCATGGTTTGAATTTAGTTTGCAAACCAATTTGTGCTGCCTGTAGTTTGCTGTTGAATTTGAGTTTACAACCATAGACAAACCATAGCTGGGGGGATTAGTCTATTTCAAGAGACTGCTGCACCAAAGAGAAAGGAGTGAATTTATGAGGAAGAGCCATACCTAAGTGGTTGAGTACGCACTTTACATGCAAATGTCCCATGTTCAAATACTAACATCACTAACCGGCACTGAGGGATATGTCTGCCTGGCACCCTCTAGAGCAGGCATAGGCATGTTTTGGGACTACAACTCCCACCATCCCTAGCTAACAGGACCTGTGGTCAGAGATGATGGGAGTTGTAGTCCCAAAACATCTGGAGGGCCGAGTTTGCCTATGCCTGCTCTAGAGTCTCTGTTGGTCAGTGTAGAGTCTACCCTAGACAGTATTGAGCTAGAAGGACCAATGGTCAGATGCAGTATAAGGCAGCTGCTTACGTTCCTAATTTCTGAAGTTGAGTGCTGAGCAGATGGAAAATGAACAAAGACAAGCAGCTCTAAACCACAGCATGCCTGCTGTATATCTAGAAATACAAAACATGGTTTGATTCCTTAATTATGGTCAGCACAAAGCTTGTCTTGAAGAGGTAGGTATTTAAACTGAGTCTATATCTTCCATTTTATGGGACTACAGTCAGTAGAAAAACACAACTGATCAGATAAAATGGCCATATTTAGGATTACACAAATTGAGACTCAGATAGCACTATGATCACTAGTACAGCTGAATGGGTTGTTAAATGTGACATATAAAAACCAGACTAGGTCTTGCCATTTACAACCCGAGAGGCTGTGATCTCACTTATTTGTCTGCAGGAAAAACAGAGGCACAGGAGCAAAAGGAGGAGTTCAGACAGAAACTATTCGATTGGCATGGTTTTGTGATCACAGTGTGTGTGGTGCTCCAAAGCACAACTCCCACAGGGTACCCTGTAGCCTTGGTGGATTGTGAGCACTGAAGCAGCTTGCTCCATACTGTCATGGGCAGAATTTTATGCCACAGAAGGAACAGAACAGATGTGGAAAGCCAAAAACATTCCCCATTTCTTTATTGCCCCAGTCTACAGAAACCGCCTGCAGCTCTTGCGGCCCTCCGCATTTCTTTGAGTTGGTAATTTCTTTACTTTCACTTCTGAAATTTCTGCAAGATGAAGCGATGCAAATAAGTAAGCTGTACTGCAGTTACCAGATTTGAAAAAAGCAAGGTTTGGTGGGGTTGTTAAAGCTTGTGCTTTTATTAATTAAAGATGGATAATTGCACAATGAACCTGGAATGGAAGGGGGTGGGGACGTATGAGTGGGGCAAATTAAGCAGTGACACAGGATGTTTCAGAACAACAGCTTTAGCAAGCTCAATGTTCTGTGTATTTTTTTTAAAAAGTCCAGTGCTCAGAGTGCGGGTGGAGGTGGGGCTTGGTCCTATCTTGTGCCTTTAGGACTTTAATCACTTTATTTCAGGGGTCCAGGTGTGAGAGGATGATGGACAAACACTAATCCATGCAGAGAAAGTCCTGATGGGACACTTTCCAAGACTGCAATGCAACATTGCACACTTATACTATTGAACTCAGTGGGAATTGCGTCCAAGCCAGCTTGTGTAGGAGAAAAAAAGAATGAAAAGGAATTGATAATATCTGTTACGGGGGGGGGGGGGAATCTGTCCCTCCAGTTGTCACTGACCTACAACTCCCAGCATCCCTGGGGCCTTTGGCCATGCTTTCTGGGGCTAATGGGAGTAGTTCAGCAACATCTGGAGGGCCAAAGGTTCTCCCCAACCTTTACCTTACATGTTACATCTTTAGTACAGTGGTACCTCAGGTTACATACACTTCAGGTTACATACGTTTCAGGTTACAGACTCTGCTAACCCAGAAATAATACCTCAGGTTAAGATCTTTGCTTCAGGATGAGAACAGAAATCGTGCTCTGGCGGAAGCGGGAGGCCCCATTAGCTAAAGTGGTGCTTCAGGTTAAGAACAGTTTCAGGTTAAGAACGGACCGCTGGAATGAATTAAGTACTTAACCCGAGGTACCACTGTACTTAGAACACAAAGGGAAAGGTTCAGCCACCAGCATTTTGCTGTTACATAACAGTTTAAGACTGCATCTCCAGTGCTGATACATTGTGTGGCCAATATATTCAGCTCTCTTTTAAATTCCCAATGCTTTCTTTATTAGATGCATACATTTAATTTTACTGAATTTGGCTTGAAATGCCACACACTTCCAAGTGTGTGAACCAGGAATCTGGAAAGCCCTGCCACCTTGGGAACAGCAAATCTGGGTTTGCTGTGGAAATGGGTTTGGGTAGATTGACAGGTGGCGCTTTTATTAATTCACTTGTTTATTTGCCATATTTATATTCTGCCCTTTACTCATAGGTATCAAAGCAGAAATACATTAAAATCAGAACAAATCTAAAACATATACAGTATAGCAAACATGAATTCCATACAAATTAAACCAGCAGTAGGAATGAAAATCCAGCCCAGTGTGCCTTAGCCATCCTCAAAAGCTTGGGCGAAGAGGTACATATTCACCTGACACAACAGCAACAGCCATGTTGGGTAATGATGCACCTCAGAGGTTTAGCTGTTTATATTTATTTCCCTGGGTGGTGATTAGTTTGCTGATGAAAGACCACTTCATAGATGGGTCAAAAATGGCAGGGCAAAGGTACTCTGATACAGAGAGGAGGGGGAATAGTGGCAGGGATGGCCTTTGGTAATCTTTGGTAATCTGGTGCCCTGAGTGAGCCCAAAATCCGTCTCTCCCAAATGGATCTTCTCAATTATGGATCTTCTCAAATTTGCGCCCCCCTCAGTTTGGCACCCTCTCCGGGGGAACCACCAGCGCCATACTAAATCTGGAGCTGAATGTTGGGCTCACCCAGTTGTCCCACATCTGATCCTGGGCAGCTTGGGACCATTAAGAAGGCTCAAGGAGACCAAGAGAAGCATCTTGCTTCACATCCACCTCCTTCACAAACCCAGTTGCCTCCCACCACCTCAGCCTTCATAGAGCACAATGGAATACAGGCTGGGGAAGGGATTTGGAAGAGGAACGGAAGCTGTAAGTGAGAGGAGGCAATGCTCTCCTGAGTAGTTTCAGGCAGAGCACTAAATTGGAAGCAGAACAAACAATCTCTTGAAAGCAAACCCTTTGGTTTATTTATTTATTTATTTATTTAACTATCTGTCATCTGAGGCTGGCAAGGGACGGTAGTTTTTGTTCTGTATTTCCCGACGGTCAAAGCTAATTTTGGCAGAGGATTCACTTCTCATGGGGTTTGCACTCAACTTATAGTCACCTCCAGTCAATAAAGTTTTGTAGCGTTTCAAAAGCCTACAATACCCGCTTGGCCAATGTTTGTACATCACTGTTGTGCCCTCTAAGCACATTTATTTCTTTTAAAACCCTATAGTCCCCTATAGTCAGCCGAAAGGTGTGACACTTACTAGTTGTAATCCATGGCATGCGCTGGCTTTCCACTGCTACAACCTGCAGTATGAGGAAGGAGAAACAGGTGCAGGATGAAATGGCAGGGGCATGCAGACTGCAAGAAGGAAAGTGCATCCCCCCCCCAATGTCATCTCTAGATGGAATGAGAAGGAGCAGCTGCAATCCTGAACTAAAGCACTGCATGCTGCAACATTTTGCTGCAGGGTCCTCTTTGTTTAATTCTAGACTGCTGCACAAACATACCCCCAATAGTTTAAAATTCCAACTTTGCAACAAGATAAAGGCTGGCTGTGACTGACAGAAATCCTCTTTTTTTGTCCTTTCCACTATAAAGGCACTTTCTTCTTAATACTTGTCACTGCCCCCATTATTCTTGGATTTCCCCATTACCCAATTATGTCTCTTGCGAGGCTCTCAGCGTTACATGTCACGTAATGGATTTTGCCACACATGCCTCAATGGGGGTCCTGAGAGTGCCAGATAAATCATCTGGTCTCAATACATAATTAAGAAGTTTGGGTCTATCACATAGTACAGAAGGGCTTGTCTTTGATGTTGCAAAACACTAGGCCTACTACAGGCATAACAAGCCCCCCATTGGGCTGACACATATACTGCATAGTTTTTGCAGCTCTTGCCTCCAGGAGCTTTTCAAACAGGATTACTCTTCAATTCCTGGGAGTCGTATCAGGACACTGCAAATGCCCTATCCCTTCCATTCCTGAGCATCACGCAGATTTGTTTCATGTGCGCCGTCGCAGCCTTCCTTTATTCTTCCCCAGAAATCTGTCATCCTAGACGCTTCCCAAGGGTTGCTCATCATTACTCCCGTATAACCCAAGATTCAAATTAATTACTACTTAGTTGAGCAAGTAATGGACAGTCCCCATTGGCTTCCCTTACAGTGTTCCTCTTACGGCAGATCGGCTATGCTACTTCCCAATCAGTTTCTCCTACAATGCATCCGTCATTATCATTGCTGGCTCTACAATGAGCCCAACTAAGGAGGATGCTTCAGCGGATGATTTTGGGAGGGGCGGCAGACTGAAGTCCTACCTCACCTCCTCCCACCCTGACTGGTACCTAACATAGCAGGCACACACTGTTAGGGAAAGAATGTCAAAGCGTGGTGGCAAGAGGAGGCAGTGGTGGAAAGAAGCAAATGGTGGGAGAGGCTGTAAAACAGACCAGAGCATCACTAGGTAGGTTCAAGCTGCAAATCCCTCTGAACTCAGTAGCGCTTGCAGCTATGTAAGCATTCATAGGACTGGGCTGTAAGTCCCATTGAACTCTATATAATGGTGCTGCTAAAACCAACAAGATTGATTTGACAGAAGTGGATTGGGATCAATGGATCTGCATTCTCAAAAGGGATTCTCATCTCTCTTTTGACAGACTGGAAGTGGGATAAAGTAAATGGATATGCCTGGAAGTTCCATTCAGAAGATTTTTCATTTTTATTTTATTCCATTCTCCTCTGCTGTCCCCAGAGCTTCTTTCCAAAATACCAGTCTGCAACTAAACATTTTTCTATCCCTTCAAGTGTGTCCTCAAACACACAATTTTGGTAATACCCCATATCCACTCACATCCCTTGTCTCTAGCCTGACTTGATGCAATTGCATTTGCTCACATTGATCGATTGGAACCCTCCCAACACCCTTCCCCCAGTGTAAAACTTATAGGGCTGGGGGTGAGGGGAGAGAGAGATGACTTTGATATCAATTGAACCATTTCGGATCCCGTTGATTTCAATGGAATAATTAAGCATGCCAATCTTTCGCTAGAAAGTTCAATACATTCCCCTGCATATGTTGACTCAGTGGTAAGCGCCATCGTCCTGAATTGGACTTACTCAAATGCTAAGCATGCCTAGGATCACAGACTTGGAGGTGCTTGAGTGGCTTCTGATTTCAGACTGCAATCCTGTAAACCTAATCCTGCAGTTATCTTAGTTTTGTATTTTTAATATTATCAAACCCACTGTTCCCCCCCCACCCAGACTAAAGGCTAGGTTTGGTAGGGTGGGGTTGGAGGTGGGGGTTTTTTAACCACCCACAAACAAACAAATCTATGCACATTTTCACAGGGGTAAGCACCCCAAACATAACGGAACTTTTTCCACCCAAGTAAAAATCCTCACTATTACAAGCTCCTTAAACTGCATTGTTAAATTGCAAAGATCTGGGGCTTTTCCTCTGATTAGAATCACATTTTAGGGTTGGAACAGACTTTGGAGGTCATCGAGCCCAACTTACTGCTCAACGTGTGCTCAACAACACAAAACAAGTACATTACAAATGATTAAGAGGGGATGCCATAGGTGGTGGTAGTGATCACCTGGTGACTGTCAGGTTGCGTGGCAGATGTGTGTGTCATTTTCTGGTTTGCCTCATAGAAGGTGTCGGTAAGTATTTCCTCAGAAAGCCACAGTGCACGCTTCCTCTTCCTTCTCAGTTCCTGTTTGCACTGGCTAGTCATCTCCTACACTCCCAACTGCAGCCATTTTCTTTAATGCCACACTCCCACTGCAGCCATTTTGTGACAGGCACCCACTGCACTTTCTCAACATTTGTTTGTTTGTTTTTTAAAGATATTTATTAAGATTTTCAGAGTATTGCAAAACAAAAAGAAAAAGAAAAAAGAGAAAATACAAAGTAAAAATAGTTAAAAACAATCCATTCCTTCCATTGCTTAGCCTTCATTTGCTTATTTCCAGGACCTCCTCACACCTCCCTTTTTTGTATTCCAGTTCAGTTATTAGTTCAACAAATCCCTCCCCTCTTTATGTATCCTAATCATTAATCATAAAGTATTGTAATTTTAGATTTTTACATATTAATAATCCATTTTTTCATATTCCTTGTAACCTTTCAGCTAAAGTTCACTTAGTTTCTATCCAACATCATTCTAGCATTCATTAATTTTACATTATTTCTGCAGATAGTCTTTAAACTTTTTCCAATCTTCCTCCATCGACTCTTCTCCCTGGTCTCGGATTCTGCCAGTCATTTCCGCCAATTCCATATAGTCCATCACCTTCATCTGCCATTCTTCCAAGGTGGGTAGATCTTGTGTCTTCCAATACTTTGCAATGAGTATTCTTGCTGCTGTTGTGGCATACATAAAGAAAGTTCTGTCCCTCTTTGGCACCAAATGGCCGACTATGCCCAGGAGAAAGGCCTCTGGTTTCTTCAAGAAGGTATATTTAAATACCTTTTTCAATTCATTATATATCATCTCTCAGAAAGCCTTAATCTTTGGGCACGTCCACCAAAGGTGAAAGAAAGTACCTTCATTTTCTTTACATTTCCAACATTTATTATCGGGCGCATGGTAAATTTTTGCAAGCTTGACTGGTGTCATGTACCACCTGTATATCATTTTCATAATATTCTCTCTTAGGGCATTACATGCCGTAAATTACATGCCTGTGGTCCACAACTGTTCCCAGTCAGCAAACATAATGTTACATCCTAGATCTTGTGCCCATTTAATCATAGCAGATTTCACGGTTTCATCCTGAGTATTCCATTTCAACAACATGTTATACATTTTTGACAAAATCTTAGTATTGGGTTCTAACAATTCTGTTTCCAATTTTGATTTTTCCACCTGGAAGCCAATTTTCTTATCCAAATTATATGTCTCCATTATCTGATAATAATGAAGCCAGTCTCGCACTTTATCTTTTAATTTTTCAAAACTCTGCAATTTCAATTTGTCTCCTTCTTGTTCCAAAATTTCCCAATATTTCGGCCATTTGGCCTCCATATTGACCCTTTTCTGAGCCTTTGCTTCCATTGGTGACAGCCACCTAGGGGTTTTATTTTCCACTAAGTCCTTATATCTCATCCAGACATTTAACAATGCTTTCCTGACAATATGGTTTTTAAATGCTTTATGTGCTTTGACCTTGTCATACCACAAATATGCGTGCCACCCAAAAACATTGTTGAAACCTTCTAAATCCAAAATGTCTGTGTTCTCAAGAAGCAGCCATTCTTTCAACCAGCAGAATGCTGCTGATTCATAATAAAGTTTGAGGTCTGGCAGGGCAAATCCACCTCTATCCTTTGCATCGGTTAATATTTTAAATTTTATTCTGGGCTTTTTGCCCTGCCAGACAAATTTAGAAATGTCTCTCTGCCACTTCTTGAGACAGTCCATTTTGTCCACAATTTGCAATGATTGAAACAAGAATAACATTCTTGGCAATACATTCATCTTTATAACAGCAATTCGACCTAGCAAGGAAAGCTTCAAGTTTGACCATATCTCTAAATCCTTTTTCACTTCTGACCAACATTTCTCGTAATTGTCTTTAAATAGGTTTAAGTTCTTAGCAGTCATGTTAACCCCCAAGTATTTTACTTTCTTAACCAATGTTAAACCTGTCTCCTTCTGAAACCTCTCTTTTTCAATCGGTGTTAAATTTTTCTCAAGCACCTTAGTTTTTAACTTGTTCAGCTTAAATCCTGCCACATGACCAAATTCCTGAATCAGTTCTAAAACTCTTTTAGTACTAGATTCTGGCTCCTGTAACGTCAATACTAAATCATCTGCAAAAGCTTTCAGTTTGTACTGTTTAACTCCGACCTGTATACCTTTAATCAAGCGGTCCCTTCTAATCATATTTAGCAAAACCTCCAGGACCGAAATAAAAAGCAGTGGGGAAATTGGGCAGCCTTGTCGTGTCCCTTTCTCTATCTTAAATTCCTCTGTTACCACATTATTAACTATTAGCTTAGCTTTTTGTTCTGAATATATTGCACTTATACCATTTTCAAACCCTTGACCAACCCCCATCCCCTGAAGATTTTTCTTCATGAAACTCCAAGAAATATTATCAAAGGCTTTCTCCGCATCAACAAAAATTAAAACGGCTTTGGTATTGATATTCACTTGCAACATCTCCAAGATGTCAATTATATTCCTCGTGTTGTCAGACAAGTGTCTACCTGGGAGAAAGCCGGCTTGGTCTTTATGGATCTCTTCTACTAATACTTTTTTTAACCTTTTAGCCAAAATATCTGCAAAAATTTTATAATCCACATTGAGCAGGGATATGGGGCGGTAGTTCTTAAGTTGCGTCTTTTCAGTCTCATTTTTTGGTATTAGTGTGATATAAGCTTCTTTCCACAACTCTGGCGCTTTTTTCCCCTCCAGGATTTCATTACAAATCTCCTTTAGTGGTTGAATTATCCAGTCCTTCAAAGATCTATAGTATTTGGAGGTTAAACCATCTGGCCCTGGAGATTTGCCCAACTGCATGTTCTGGATGGCACCTTCCACCTCCTGTTCTGTTATTTTATAGTTCAACATTAACTTATTTTCTTGGGAGATTTTTTGAAGTCGATTTGTTTTTAAAAATTTGTCTAAATCGCACTCTTTCTGTGGCCCTTGTGTGTATAGCTGTTTAAAGTACCTCTGGAAGCATTTTCTAATTTCCACTGGATTCTGGATGTTCTTTCCTTCCACTTCCAAGTTGGTAATGGTGTTGTTTTTGTCTTTTTTTCATTTGCCAAGCTAGCAGTTTTCCACATTTATTAGCCAATTCAAATGTCCTTTGTTTCATCTTTTTACTTTTCCATTCTATTTCCTGATTCATCATCTTCATATATTGAACTTGGTATAACTTTATTTCTCTCAGAATCTCTTGTGATTTTGGTTTCGCTCTCAGTTTCTTCTCCCCCTCTTTTATTTTTTCCAAAATTTTGTCTTTTTTCTCATTTTGGGTTCTCTTCTTTATTGCATTCTGTTGAATTAGAAACCCTCTCATAACTGCCTTACTTGCGTCCCAGATTACTCTTTTTTCAATGGTAGTGTTCATATTTATCTCAAAGTAGTCTCTCAAGGTTTTTTGGGCCTTCTTGGTAACTTCTTGATCTCTAAACAGGGTGTCATTCATCCTCCATCTGAAGGAGCCGATAGGTGTTAATTTCATCTCCATTTTCACAGCATTATGGTTGGAGCAGGTTTTAGGGCAAATTTCCACTTTTCAAGTTTTAGGTGCCAGTCCTCTAGCAATCCAAATTTGGTCAATTCTTGTCCATGTCATTTTGGCTTCAGAGAAAAAGGTTCCCTCCCTAGCCGGGGGTTCTTTATTCTCCAAATGTCAATCAAGTCCATATTGTCAGTCATCTCAAAAAAGGTTTTTGGTAGTCTGCCATCTTTGGTAACTACCTGTCTCTGCGACTTGTCCATGTTTGTGGATACCACTCCATTCATGTCTCCCATCATTATAATGTTGTAATCCATATAGTCCAGCAATGTCTCATGCAACTTCTTAAAAAATTCAGATTTCCCCTCATTTGGAGCATATACTCCTATTATCAGAAATTTTTCTCCTTGTGTTTGAATTTCAATTGCCACATATCTTCCTTGATCATCTTTAAAAATAAATTTGGGTGATAGGCTCTCTTTCGCGTAAATTACAACTCCTCTCTTTTTGACTTTGTCCGATGAAATAAACTCCTGGCCCAATCTTTTATTAATCAATACTTTCCTATGGAGCCTTATCACATGTGTTTCCTGCAAACAAATCAAGTCCAATTGTTCCTTTTTCAATAAATGAAAGACTTTTTTCCTTTTCTCGGGGGAATTAAGTCCATGAATATTCCAACTTAATAGTTGCAGGGACATGGTGTATTTATTTTACTTTTCCTCCAACTGCACCAAGTAATTGTTCTTGTTCTGTTGGTGGTATCGCCTTCTCTAACTTATCCAGTCCCAAAGGCAGTGATACTATGTCCTGTATTCCTGGTTTTAAAGCTCTTGGCTCTTTTTCAGTTTCTTTTTGCAGATCTTCTTTGTAATCTTTCAGAAATGTTTCTTTATGTTCCACTGATCTTATTTTAAACCTTTTCCCTTTAAAAGTAAAAGATAGGCCTTGAGGGAATTCCCACCTGAAGATGATTCTGTTTGCTCTTAGCAGGGCCACCAAGTCTCCGTAGTTAGACCTGAGATCCAAAAGATGTTTAGGGATGTCCTTAAATATCTCCACTTTTGATTCCTTTATTTCCAAGGTCTTCTGGAAGTGCAAGCTCAATATTCTGTCTCTCTCCTCTCTTGATCGGAGGGTAATCAAACAGTCTCTCACCCTGTTCTTTCTCCCCCCTCTTCCAAGTCTAAAGGCACTTAGTATCTTGAAGTCTAACTTGTCTGGCTCTAGGTCCCAAAAGTCAGCAAATTCCTGCGTAAGAAAGTCACTCAGGTTATCTTTCTCAAGTTCAGGTACCGCCCTGATCCTTAGATTTGTCTGTTTTTCTTTCAATTCGATCATAGACAGCGATGACTTATGATCCTCCAGCTGCCTACATATCGGTGGAATCTTTTCCTCTATCTTTTCCTCTACAGCCAATGCTTTTTGCTTGGCCTCTTCAGCTGTTTTTCGATTCAAAGTAGATTCCTGCAGCAGTTTCTCAATAGATTCTGTATTTGAGTTCACCTTCTGCCCCAAGTTGTTGATGCTTGTTGTATTTTGATCAATTTTAGTTGTCGCTTCAGCCACTTGTTTACTCAACTTTTCCAAAGATTCAAAAATTTTATCTAAGGCTGAAGATAAGCCCCCTTCAGCTGCCATTCCTTTAGAGGCCACCTGGGCTGAGTCTTCCCCTGGTGGGGCAGGAAGGCTGGGTGCTGACGGTCTACACTGCTGCTGTCTAATTTTACCAGATCTTGATGTTTTTTCCTGAGTCGAGTCTGCCATAAGACTTTATCTAAGAATCAAGGTCGGTCCCACAAGCTTGTTTATGGTGGAAAATTCCCCTTTAGTATAGCCAATTTAAAGTGGAAAATTCCCTGGCCAGTTGCAGCAATTTCAAATTCCTCTAGGGGGACACAGTAGCAGTTCCAAATTATAGCAATAAAATAGCTATTCCAACTCTCAAAGATCCCCCCTTTAGTCGAAAAAGGCAACAGTTTAAAATCCAGTGAAGCTTTTCAGAATCAAAGTATCCCTCTTGCAGAGCTAACTGTCAAAAAGTTGCATTATCTTTTGACAGCACGTTTCCCAATACGGCAATTTCAATGTCCCTTGACAGTCCGTTCCCAGGCATTAAGTGATGGTCTTAGTTCACTTTCTCTCTTCTTTTGCGGGCAACAAATACTTCCCCTTCTCCCTCCCCTCTCCCCACACCGAAGGGAGGTAGTTCTCTTTTTATTGATTCGGGATTTAAGTCTTTTTCAACGCAGTTTCAAGCTCTTTGCTTTGACAATCTTTGCTTTGATCTATTTACATAAAAGGAAGGCGGACTTCCTGTTTACACCTTCCCGCTTCGGTGCCAAATTAGCCCTTTTTTCCTTAAATTCCCCGATCTTCGGACTTAACCTACTCACGGGTAGTTGTTTCTTAGCCGAATTGTCACAGGAAAAAGGTCAGCGCTCTCCGGCAACAGCTGCGCGGCTTCACTCCACGGAAGAAGCAGTTGACTCTCAGCACCGCGCCAGACTCCCTGCTCCGCTCCGGAACTCTTTCCAGGGTTCCCTCGCAAATTGGGGGGGCGCTAAGGGTGCCCGAGTCCCACGGTCACAGGCTTCACCCGCCTGTGATTTTCGGAGGGGTCCCCGCTTCGCCGTAGCGGCAAGACCCGATTTCCGCGGAGCTATTCCCTCGAGACTAGAGGGAATCCGCCATTGCCGATGGCGCCGCCTCCGGAAGTCCACTTTCTCAACATTTGAAATGTGTCCATTGGCTCAGAAAACACCACTGCAAGTCTCCACTCTTTCGATGGAAATTAGTCAAGCAAAACCAATTCTGAACTTCCTTCCACTTGGGGAAGGGAGAATAAAATTAAAAAAAGATCTAATATGTATGAGCTGAGAGTTTCCAGCTGGATCTGCTGCTCTAAAATGAAGTTCTCATAATTTAGTTGCAAATAGGTGGGCGCTGCCCAGAGAAATGTCTGGGGGCTCAGGGATATTTAGCTCATCAGAGACCATGTAGCAAATGAGAAGCAGACAAATAAAAACATAACTGGTTCTATCTGTTCTCTAATGCCCAGATAAGGCTGAGAATAAATAAATCAAATAAAAGCCATTATGTTAGCAATCCTGGATAGTAACTTGCAAAGAACATGAGGTAAAAATAATTTCTCCAGTTTCAATGTTATTACCTAGAGGTCTCTGTTATTATTTTGATGTTTATTAAGCATGCACAGAATGTTAAGCCTTTTCAAAGTGCATGAGGTTCTGGCCAAAATTTAAACATATTGCATCATTTTTTTTGCCAATAATAGTTAATGAGAAGTGGCTTACAACAGACCAGAATGTTGGCTCAAGTGGTGAAGATGTTTATGAAGTCCAGACCATGACATGGTTCATCTGCTTCTACTCCTCTTAAATGGTTTAGTGAGAAGAGGGGAGTCCTTAACTGAAAAGAGCAAGTTTGGAGGAGCACCAGTGAGGAGAGGCCTGGGCCGTGTACTCTTGTCTATTGGTGCCTCTATCACAACAATGTGGGACCTAATTCACAGCACATCAAAAGTAAGTGACTAGTAGCTCAATGAGGAAGAACTCCAAAAGGAATGTGGAATGAGCAGACTCCTTAAATTGACTCCAGTTGTCCCAGTTTTTGGCTTTAGGGGCTGCCTTACTAGAGTTGTGAGTTGTTACTAGACTTGTAATTTTTCCAGGTTCAGCTCAGCGTCTTTAGACGTGAAATCTCCCAGTGGAGGGTGGGTGCATCTTGGCTTTAATGCACATGCATGTAAATGGCAGATATGAACATGCTAATGAAGCTCATTTTGAGCTCTTGATAAACAGATCACAAGATAATTGTATCCCCCCCCCACACCTTATCTTTAATCTACCAGTGCAGGAGGTAAATGAGCACAGCATATAGCAGAGAGAATCAAGCCTTCCGTGATGTATAATGGGATACCTCAAGCAGTCATCCCTGCTCATAACAGACAGATTCCACTAGACAGGTGAAAAAGTAGATGGTACAAGCAGAGCAATCATGTGCATTGACTGTGAGTTAAAAAGAAAATGTGTGAAATGCCTGTCAGAGCTGAAAGGATGCAAAGTCTGGAAACAGGATCTTCCCACTTCTCTTCTTATCAGGGTGAAACAGTCCTTGCCTGCTGCCCGCAAAACCTGCAGTAAAGTATATTTTCGGCCCTTCAGGCAAATATCTAACATTGGGGTGGGGAAATTGGATAGGCCTCTCTCATAATACTAGAATCCAGCGCCATCCAATGAACCTGAATGTTGGGAAGATTCAAGGAAGACAAAATGAAGTACATCTTCACACAGGGCATAGCTAAACTATGGCATTTGCTCTCACAAGATGCAGTGGCGACCATCAACTAAAGAGAATTAGACAACTATTTGGAGGATAAGGCTGCGAGTCACAATGACTATGTTCTAACTTCATTGTCAGAGACAGTATGCCTCTGTATACTGGTTGCTAGGACTGGAATCCAAAGTAGGGAGAGTGCTGTTTGCAGGCCTCCCTTAGGGATATGGTTGGCTATGGGGAAAACAAGGTGCTGGACTAGATGGGCATTCAGCTTAATTCTTATGTTCTTCCTTGCTCTCTTTATTGAAAGTCCCATCACCTCCAAGTGGATATAGAGACACACTTGTAACACCTATGTGCACCATGAGCAGAACCACAAATCTTCTCCATGTGGATTAAGAGGCAGTGAGAAAAACCAAACGTTTTAGTCTACTCTTAGTCTTAGTCTACTCTACCAAAGTGGGTTGGATAGTACAGAGTAACAGTTGCATGAGGCAGTGCATTATAAGCTCCCTGCAAACAAATCATAATTAATGCTCAATAATCAGCTGATGTTGTGTAACTTCCCCACAAATTTTTGTGGAAACAAATCAGGATGAACGCTGAATAAACAGGTCATCTGGAAGTAGCCTCTTTTTTTCCATCCTTCCTTTTGGGAGCCATTTTCCTCTGTTCAATTTAAGTTCCACAGACATCCTTATTAGGAATTCAGTGTCCCCTTTCCATGTTAGCTTTAACTTTAATCCCCAAAGTGTAATGATCTCTATGAGAAGGCACTTTTTAGTGATAATGAGTGTATAGGGGCTTAATACTGGTTGGTTAAATAATATTAACTAATGTGAATTCATTAACCTGTGTGTAGATAAATCCTCCTCAAAAAATATATAATTCTTTTCCTTTTGTTAGCCTTTGCATTAAATTGATTATTTGGCTCCAGCTGTGCCCACATTGAACTGGGTGTATTCCAGACATATTTAAAGGCATGATATTTGCCCCCCTCCCTTCCACCCAAGAATTTCTAATCTGAGAATCATGATATTTGTCCCCCTCCCCACCTGCATTCTCCCTTTCCCTCTCCAATATCTTCCTTGTCATTCTCTCTCTTTCTCTCTTGCTATCTTTTAGTTTTTCTAGGGCAGGATAATTATAATATAGCCACAAGGTAAAGGCCAGCAGGCTTACTAAAGAACTTATTTTGCAAGAATGTGTGAAATTCAGGTTAATTTCATGTAACGAGGTTAAAAAATTAGTTAATCTTTGTGTGGGTGTCTGCGTGTGCAAGGCGTTGTGATTCTGATGGACCTGGGAGAGAGAGATGGGGGAGGTGTTAGCCATGGTCCAGGCTTATCTGCCCCAGCCTCTCCTGTGCACTAAAATATACTCAGTGTTTCTGGCATAATGATGCACAGTTGCTGAAAGCAAGCCAAGAAATGGCGTGAGGTTACTCCTCTGCAGAGCAGCTTCTCTCTTGGCCCAGCAGGAAGCCATTCTTGCCAAATTCTAGAAGAGAAACGGCAATGACAGAGTGTCAATCTCGCAAATGAGAATAAGAGCATCCTATACTCAGACGGAGGCTGGGGGCCCAGGGAGGGGACGACAAGTGAGGCCTGCGTGAAGAACGAGGAGAAGAAAAATGTCCTGCAGTTGCTTTATTGATCCTCTGTAATTAAGGGATACATTAAAATTTCTGCAAAGCCATGAAAGTTATTCAATTACTGAGATGCTTTTTGGTGCAAAATGCCTAGCTCCATTAGAATGGATAAGGAGGGTTAAAATGGGAAGGAAGGAAGGAAATTCGCTTCCCGGTTTGTAAGGCAAATGAGCACTGAGCTGGCTGGAAAATGTACGGAACTCTTGACTGCACTCTTATCTCTACCTGGAATATAGTGCTAAGTGATTGGGGTTGGTCTGAATGATCTCTTGGGTGCTCACTAACTCAGTAGTTCTCCTTTCTTAGATTTATGGTTTGAGCTCACGACATCATTTGGCCTGGCATATACTATTATTATATGATGAGCTGTCCAGGACCCTCCTGCTGTTAAGACGATTAGCTTTATTTAACCAAGGCTAAGGAGGGATGAGAAACCTGGGGTGATCCAGATATTGTTGGAGTCCAATGTCCATCAACCCCAGCCAGACTAGCCAATAGTCAGAGGCAATGGGAATTGTAGGCTCAAATTTATAACGGAGTAAAGGTGGAAACTTCGAGTCCTTGCAATGGAACTATGCATTCTTGACTACAAAAAGTTAGATGTTTTACAGCTTGAAATCGGGAAGGCTAATACTTGGGTTTTTGTGTTTGTTTGTTTTTCACTCACAAAGTAACTAAAAGGAAATAAATGAAGAAATTTGTTCAAGGTTCCTGAGAATTGCAAAGATGAACAAACACTATTGTTTTGTTAGTCAGGCACCAGGGGATCTAGATATATGAATAACTGTGGTCATGCTGCATAGCATGTAATCTGGCTGTTTAAAGATAATATGCAAATATTGGAGAATCACAGCTTTTGGGTAAGAAAGAGTGTGTTTCTGGCACTTATGGGGAAAGGCTAAGCAGCCTGAGAGCAACATTGGTTAAAAGACCTGAAAGGAGAAGTCCAGGGCACTTTCAGGCAGGGTGGAAATTCTACCATCCATGTTGACAGTACTGAGGTAGGAGGACCAATGGTCTGGTTTTTGGTCAGACAGCTTCCTATGTTCCTATGCTCCCCTTTCAAACAGTTACCAAACACCCACTGTCCCCTTCTGATCTGGTGCCCATAGGATCTCTTTTGCAACCACTACAGCTTTTTACAAATAAATCCTGATTCTGCTCAAATACAGCATTCATACATTTAATCAAGTAGGAAGATTAAGCAATGGTAGCCACAATCTTTGCAATTCTTTCTGACAGCAGAATTCATGGTAATTGATTTTGGACCTGAGTGTGTAAAATTCTGAAATCTAGATCCATACTCTAAAAAAATAGAATGATAGTAGGTGGCAAAGTACCGTATTTTTCGCTCTATAAGACGCACCAGACCATAAGATGCACCTAGTTTTTGGAGAAGGAAAACAAGAAAAAAAAATGTGAATCCCAGAAGCCAGAACAGCAAGAGGGATCGCTGCGCAGCAAAAGCAGCGATCCCTCTTGCTGTTCTGGCTTCTGGGATAGCTGCGCAGCCTGCATTCACGCCATAAGACGCACACACATTTCCCCTTACTTTTTAGGAGGGAAATAGAGAGTCTTATAGAGCAAAAAATACGGTATTTTCTTGTTACTATATGATTAGGGAAAAAAGCAAAACAAATCTTAATGGCATATTGAGGTAAACTCATTCCCGATGAAGCACTGTTTATATTTCTATCCCACCTATCTTTCATTGTGGAACCCACGACAATGATGTGCATGCAGTTCCCTGGTAGCAACCTCGTGTGCCTTTAGTCCATATCTTGGTCTTGATAATCATAAGAATGCTTATGATTAAAATTTATGGCACAGATAATCCAAGAAGTCAATGTGATTACATGGTTTTAATAGCTATAAAATGGTCCATTATAGCCAATCTGAAAGAGAAAA
Source organism: Podarcis pityusensis (assembly GCF_964106645.2). NCBI lineage: Eukaryota > Metazoa > Chordata > Lepidosauria > Squamata > Lacertidae > Podarcis > Podarcis pityusensis. Next base: position 31,426,419 of record NC_138035.1, on the reverse strand, counting down.
TGTTGCAATGGGAGTGTGACATTTAGGAGCTTTCCACTTCTGTAGTTTTGAACTAGGAATTCTAACATTGTGGGAAAAGCTCCTTTAAATGGGGAATGGAATTGTAAGTTTGAGATATTGGCTCTGCAGAACAATTACGCTTGAAGTTCATGAAAATACCATCCTTGGAAACACTATCAGGTTACACAATTTGTGACAATGATTTTCTTAAATCCGCCCTTTCCTTGCCACCATGAGGACTGGAATCCTGGGCTTTGTATGCCCTCCAATCAGAAAGCAGGCAAGCCTGCAGAAAGCCAGCTGAGGTCGGTAGGGTGATGCCCTCATGTGCCCTCCCGAACCAGCCACCAACACAAAAGTGCTTACAATCGGTGAATATATGTGTGCAAGCCGCTTATCACTGCTGACTTAAAATATGCATAATATGGCCCCAAGCAAATCATTTCATATGCGGTCACTTATCTAAAATGCTCAGTTCACACTAATATTTGTGTGAGATTCCTGTCATTTCAAACTTCCAAAACATCACAAAACCATGGCTAATATTGGGTGACCACCCATATTCCTTCCTATATTCAATAAAGGGTGTCTAGTTTATTGCACATGTATCTTGTTGCTGTCTTCTTTCTTTAAATCTTATAGTTTGGTTCGCATGATAAGCTAAGCCAAACCTTGACTTAGTGAGCTGATGTGAGCATACAGACTCCTAGGGAGGAGCTCATGGCTGCTCTGCTCCCTGCTTGTCCTTTTTGCTGCTATTCTGTGCTGGCTAAGCCAAAGATTTGTTTAGTGTGTTGTCCAGACCAAGGCTCATAGGCAAACTCTATCCACACTAACCATCAGCTGTAACCAAGAACAAAAGAAATAAAAAAGTACTGCTGACATCCTGCACCTCTTTCAAGTAATTTTGCTACTGAGACGCTAATGGAAAGTCTTTACTGTTCTATTGTGTTATGTAAATGTATGAACCCACTCACAATATGAAGGAGGAGGAGGCAGGCCCAATGCAAAAAGATACCAAAGAACAATGAAATGGAAATAAATCTACTTGAGTAGCAAAGAGTATGGGACAATTTTATTTCTGGGGAGAATATTTTTGAAGTCAGGATCCCAGCCCTTTCACCCCCACTGCACACCCAACACTGCTCTATTCTGGATTTTAATTATAGAGTTTACACAGAAGGAGGAAAGAAGCAGTAGCTAACCTATTGTGGAACACATTTGTCTTCATTCTTCTCCTTGTTTCCTTGTGCAAGGTTTTGGCTTATGGTGTTTGTTTTTTAAAGCAATTCCTTTGTTTATTGTAAGAACAAAAAAAGATGAGGCCCTGCTTTATTTCTTAACCTTATTTTTCTCATTGCCTCACTATCAACTGCCAACCCTGCCAATCTGGAAACAGCAGGTATCTCAGGTTACAATTCTATACACACATGTACGGCGGGGGGGGGGGGGGAATTGATTAATTTCACTTTTAAAGGCAAACTTTCCTAATTCACACTTTCCAAAATACCAACCCAAACACAGCCTTCCTTTAAATTTCGCATTTCTCTGAATTTGGCAAGGCAGTTCTGCAGCCAAGTGTGGGTAAAGGTAAAGGGACCCCTGACCATTAGGTCCAGCCGTGGCCGACTCTGGGGTTGCAGCGCTCATCTCGCTTTATTGGTCAAGGGAGCTGGCGTACAGCTTCTGGGTCATGTGGCCAGCATGACTAAGCCGCTTCTGGCAAACCAGAGCAGCGCACGGAAATGCCGTTTACCTTCCCGCCGGAGCGGTACCTATTTATCTACTTGCACTTTGAGGTGCTTTCGAACTGCTAGGTGGGCAGGAGCAGGGACCGAGCAACAGGACCTCACCTCATCACAGGGATTCGAACTGCCGACCTTCTGATTGGCAAGTCCTAGGCTCTGTGGTTTAACCCACAGCACCACCTGCGTCCCATAAAGTGTGGGTATAAATGCATATATTAGTGAAAATAACATACAGGCATGCATTATATTGTGGGGAATTTATTTGCAAAAATGTGTGTACTGTATTAGGCAAAATTGAATACAAATGCTTTATCTGCTACAGCTTGTCCAGTTTTAGCCTCCCTACAGTGTTCTGTAGACCATGAACATTTTTGTTGTTTAGACTAGAGAGAAAGCAACTTCTTTGTAACAATGAAATGTTGGGATACAGAAAAGTCTGGTTTTGTCCTCAATGTTGAATTTTTAGCATGCCCATATTAGAGGCATGCCTGCTCTTTACTGTTTTCCTATTCTTTCCTTCAATTGAGATAATAACAATTATTCCTTCCTGTGAATGGATATTTGATGCCTAATAGCTTCACTCAGCCCACCAACTCAACTCTATGATTAGATCATGGTATTTCTGTGCTGCCAGAAGCGGAGCAACCTGCTCTGGTACCCGGAGTGGTGCTCATCCTGGGGGCGTGGCACGCATCCCAGGGGGCATGGTGCTCCGTCCAAGGGGGGCGTGGCACACATCCTGGGGCATGGCACACATCCCCGCCTCAGAACGCCCGTGTGCTGCTTGACACTACTGTATCCATTCAAAGAAATCTAGAATGAACTGTTGTAAAGGTGGGGTCTGTATATCATTAGCTAGAAGTCACAGTAGGACAGAGACTGTTGAGAGCTGAAATAATTTAAAATGGAAGCTTTTCTTCTAATGCAAATAGCAGCTTCAGAGGAGTAGTATCATCAGGACTGCAGGTGGACAAGAAAGCGTCAAATTATCCCTGCCTGCTGAGATCCTGCCTGTGAGCTGCTGCCCTGGGAGGCAGCATTAAAAATAATGAACCAATCAATCAAACAAACAAACAAATAATGTACATGTTTGAATGCAAAGACAGATCCTACATCTAGTTTGGTCCTTGGGCATTATAGATTTCTGGTAATCAAGGATTTCTCTCTACTGGAGGATAGAAGCCAGAGTAAGCAGCTAGATTGGTCAGTGATCTGACTAAGTATCAGGCAAAGTCATAGATTGAAGCAAAGAATGGCCTGGAAGGAAGTCGGAGGACTGTGTGAAACAAAGTGTATATGTGCTGTGCAATCAGCTGATCTCACAGAAATGCCTGCAGGCTTAGGGGTCTTTTGCAGGTAGAAAGTGTTTTTTACATGGCAGGAAGAAAAAGATAAAGAGGATTAGGGAGAGATTGCAGATAAATTTTGAAAGCAACATGCAACCTCAAGGAAAGGAGAAAAGGAACTAAGGAGAGACATTTGTTTGTTATATATAGTGAAGGGGGACAAAAAAAACAAACACAACCCTGAAAACCCCAGCAGATATATGTGTCTGACTTTAATGCTTAAGAACATGGAATTTCAAATCTGTTAAATAAAAGTTTAATTGTAAATGGAAGCAAAATGATTGAGCAAGTCAGACTACCATGGGAAGGTGATTTAACCTTTACCTGAGCTATGAATGTCTATTTTTCCTTTGGAATGCAGACATGGGCACTAAGTGACCTGATGCGGAATGCTCAGAGTGTGATTTTATTTTATTTTAATTCTCCAAAGAGGCAACATCAGATACGAATGAAACTGGAACAACAATAAAATCAGCAATAAAATCTCCATCTGACAAGCATCTGATCCAACTCCCAGCAAAGTTGATGGATAAATGCTCCCAATGGAAGCTAGACAGAGCTTCAAATCACTAGACAGAGTTGAGAACATGATCAAAAAATAACCCCTGTGTGGTGTTTAATCAATTATGCCATAAATGCAAAAGAATAAGGAAATATGTCCGAATTGTGTTGTGCTTAAAGTGCTCTCCCATCACTAAGAAAACAGCAACAATATGCATATCTTTAGTGGCACAGAGATATACTCACAACTGTTGCCTTTGCCAAAAATTTCAAGCTATTTCAGTCAACCTATCTTTTTAAAAAGTCGTTCCATTCTTTTCTTTACATTCATATTTTGCCTTTCCTCCAAAAAACAAACAAAAAACCCCCTCACAGCTTTCTACATAGTTCTTCCTCTTTCCCACCCACCTCTTTTATTTTCACAACAGGTATGAACACAAAAGGAGTCCTGCTGGATCAAGCCACTGAGCCCATCTAGTAAAGCATCCTGTGATCACAGTGGCCAACCAGATGTCTATGGGAAACACACAAGCAGGACCTGAGTGCAACATCTCTCTCCTCTCCTGTGCTTTCCAGCAACTGGTATTCTGAAATGCACTGCCACTGACCAAGGAGCCAAGCATAGCCATCATGGCCAGCAGCAACCAATAGCCTTTATTCTCCACAAATTTGTCCAATCCTCTTTTAAAGTCATCCCAGTTGGTGGCCATCACTGCCTCCTGTAGGAGCAAGGACCACAGTTTAACTATGCGCTGCATGAAGATGTGTTCTCCAACATTCAGCCTGGCATCATAAAAGAGGGAGGGGGAAAAATTCTCCATGCACTGCCTCCATGCCTTGCGTAATTTTCTACATTTCTATCGTGTCACCTCTTACTCACCTTTCCTACGAACTAAAAAGCCCAATAAAAAGTAGATTAGGCTGAAGGGTAATGATTGGCCCAGGAGTTGACCCTGGATCTCCCTAATGCTACTCCAACACTATAACCACATGGGCTCTCAGCAAAGCATAAAATAAAGTTTCTATCTCCTCCTTCCACCCACTCTCAATGACAGAGAAGTGCAAAAGTCTGGTCAGGAGGAATGATTACATGATTTTCATTGTACATTGAATCCATGATGAATCCATGATGGGGCTGGGAAAAAGTAGGTCATTACCACATCTGAAGTCCTACACCAAGGGATTATAGAAAACACACATCCTCAATATCTTAGATATAGTTATGCTGCAAAGCTATAATATACAAGCTCCTCCTGACAATAGGCAGAGGTGATAAAATGTAGTTTCAGGGTCAGGGTGCCCAGAGCCAAAATGGAGGGAGGAAAGTGAGGAAGTGTAGGGAGTAGGATGAGCAGAAGGTACTTGAGGAAAGGATGACTGGAGGAGCAGGAGCCTGAGACGGCAAGAAGAGAACTGTGAAAAGAAAGGGCCAGGAAGAACGAGGAATGTCAGAGCCTAGGAACAGGAGGCCCTGCTTTTGGGGGTTTCCATAGGTATCTGGTTGGCCACTGTGAGAACCAAGTGCTGGACTAGATGGGCCTTTGGCCTGATCCAGCAGGACTGTTCTTTCCTGTTGACAGAGAAGCCCTGGGTAAGCTTTGGTGCCAGGACTGGGAAAATGGGAAGCTGCTTTATCTTGCCTACAACAACTGGCAGTGGCGCTCCAGAATTGCAGATGGGGTTATCTCCCAGCCCTACATGGAGATGCTGGGGACTGAACCTAGGACCTTCGGAGTGCAAAATGTGATGCTCTGCCCATGCTGCAGCACTTTCCCATAGCACAGCTTACCAAAGAGAGGGGAGATGCTTTTTAAATATGAATCTGAATTGAGATAAGAAGCAAAATATTCAGTTACATGTCTCTAGATAGTTATGCTGAAGTATATAAATAACATGGATAAGCTTTTGTCTCCTTTTTATTGTGCCAAATAGACCAGGTTGTTTTTTTGTTCTTGTTTTAAAATGTTATTAAGATGTGTTTTGCCTGGTCAAAGACCAGACGTAGACTTCCCTCGGCTCCATAATAGCCTCATATAATTGTTACAACTGGAAGCGGCTCAAAGATCAACCCAAATACTTTTAATAATTTAGCTACATCACAGATATCATAGTGCGGAGCAAGCACATACCAGGGAGCAACACGAGTGCTGTCTGGAAGGTACGACATCTGCTTACTAATCCAAACAATCTGATATGCTACAAAAGGGCATACATTATGCAGCTTAATCTGGGGGCTGAAGTTTGCAATGGCCAAGCAGGCCTTGCCCACAGCATCCCTAGGTGACTGCCCAAGGCGAGTGCATCTTTGTTACACTGGTAAAAGAAATCATTCCAACAATAATGGGACCAGTCAGAATATGAATCAATATGGCTAACCTGACCCAACAACCTACACCCTCCCACACACACACACATACAAACTAGCCACACTGCAACCAACCAACCAAGCTCTGGACCCCCTAACCTCTCACAGTGTCTATTATACGACCTATCCACATGATGCTGGCACAACCCCTACACTAACACTAGGCAACCGAATGATAGCACAACACACACCCCACCTCTCACCCTCCGTCCCTCTCTCCCCTTTCTTGCCCACCCAATTGTACTTTTCTCCACTTACTTGTCTGTTTTGTAACACAAGAAAATCTTTAATAAAAAATATTTTTTAATGGAGAAGAATGGGACCAATATGCTTTGGTTACTTCAGAACAGTAGCAGGTGAGGGAAGGGCACAGATGCTAGAGGGTGTCAAGAAAGAGGGCCTGACACCAGAGAAGGCAAGGTATGATCAAGAACATGTCAGGGCGGAACAAGGCACAAGGAAACAACTGAATGGGCAGGGTATGAAATCTGGGACCCATGTCAGTGAGCGACCTTGTTAGGAGCTCATATTATTAGATGCATTGTTTTTTGTTTATTGTGTTCTTGTCTTTTTAAGTGTTATACCTAATTATGAATTAGTGGTAGATTGTTTAATTTTATTGTATATTTGTTAATATGATTTTTTTATTAGATTATTGTTTACCTGACTATTTAAATTTTGTTGTTAGTGAATCATAGAGTTGTAGAGTTGGAAGGGACCCTGAGGATCATCTAGGCCAACCCCCTGCAATGCAGGAATATGCAGTTGCCCCGTATAGGAATCGAACTTGCAACCCTGGCATTATCAGCAACACGCTGTAACCTACTGAGCTATCCACGTTAACAATGTTATGTAAGACTTTCTGATGTTGTGAGCCATCTTCAGCATAGTTTACGATAGAAAGGCAGCATACAAACTGTGTACACACAGTAAAGTAAATTCAAAGCACATTATTGTCCTCAAATAATTCTATGCACTGTAGTTTACCTATCACAGTTATAATTCTCATCAGCCCTTAACAAAATAGTTCCCAGAATTCCTTGAGTAAAAGAGTATGCTTCAAATGTGATTTAAAGGTATAGTGCGTACACAACCAATGACAACGATATATGACATCTAAGCTACAGACTTCCTTGTGGGTAGCCAACAAAGTTCCAGGAATGAACAGCGCACTACAAACAAAAAGGGTGAGAAGCACTGAGAGATGGGCAGGTGATTTATAATCTCACTCTTAAGGTTTCTAATACCCCCAGGCAACTCCTGCCTTAACATTAAGGCTGAGGAGCATTCACCATTTGCTTCCAAGAGATGAAACAGAACATTGTAACACTGAAAAAAGATACAAGGGTTTTTTATTTTGTTTTTAAGCAGAATAGCAAATTACAATTCTGGGGTTATAAACTGACAGGTCAAAAAACCATGAATGTGCCTTGCACCACCAAAGTAGCATGAAATTAATTAATTATGACCATGAACTAATGAAATCTGTGAAACAGCTAAATTCTCAGTTGGCTTGTTCCCTCTCCCACCCTGAATAATGGCATTTTAATCCCAGGGCTAGCATGCACGTAGCGACTTTGCTCCTGTAGCCTACATGCTACAATTATTGCTGTTTCCCTTTCCATACTACCTCTCCATTTCCCCCAAAGTTCATGCTCGAAATGTCCTTCCCCCTATTTATGTTTATAGTCTGCTCCAGTGGTGGCTTCTGCCTTATAGAGGAAGCAGGCGTCCAATACAACCTGATGCTTCCAAGGCCAAGCCCTCTAAAAGATGGAGTGCAGAAGGCTGGACAAAAAATATATATACACATTCTTCCAGATTTTAGTTTTGTTTCATGAACTCATTCAGATTCATTCTGAAGGAGCCGTTGAATGTACCACATTAGGTGCTTTGGGTCAAACACTTATTCTGATCTGTTTGTTTGTTTTATAGTTCTGCTCTGCTTTGGGTTCACCAGACTTTCAGAGGATGTTTGAGGTTCTGTTCCATTCAGTTCAGGAAAAACTAGAGCTGTCCCAGTTTTTGGTTCAGGCAAAGACTTGGTTCAATTCAACCAAATGGAACATAAAATCCTGTTTTTCTCTTTATACTTTGATTAGTATATAGATGCATGCTTGTGACCCAAAAAATTGAATCAACCACATTTGTGTGTATATATGTAAGTGGATCAGTCAACACCTCTTACTTTATCATAATTATTCCCTCTTGGTATGCCAGTAGCAATGGCTATGACTCATCAGTGTGCTTCTCTGAGACCTCAGAGCACTAATGGAGCTTCGTTTCAGTGCTGTTATTTGGTTGTCAGTGTGAGTCTTTTCAGTGTGATCCTTGGCAATTTACTCAAAAGTATGTTATTCTGAGTTCAATGAGACTTCTATTACCTCCTAGTAAGTGTGATTCAATTGTAATGCTATACATACTTACTAATAAAGAATAAGCCCCATTGGACACAATAGAACTTCCTTCTAAACAAAGATACATAGAATAAAGGTTCATGGGATGCAGGTGGCGCTGTGGTCTAAGCCACGGAGCCTCTTGGGCTTGCCGATCAGAAGGTTGGTGGTTCGAATCCCCACAATGGGGTGAGCTCCCATTCCTCTGTCTCAGCTCCTGCCAACCTAGCAGTTCAATAGCACACCAGTGCAAGTAGATAAATAGGTACCGTTGTGGCAGGAAGGTAAACGGCATTTCCGTGCACTCTGGCTTCCGTCACAGTGTTCCGTTGCGCCAGGAGCAGTTTAGCCATGCTGACCACACGACCCAGAAAGCTGTCTGTGGAAAGACACCGGCTCCCTTGGCCTGAAAGCGAGATGAGTGCCGCATCCCAGTCGCCTTTGTCTGGACTTAATCGTCCAGGGGTCCTTTACCTCTTTACATAGGATCTAGCTCAGGGCAGCCCAACGTTTTATACCAAGTGGGCCACAGGAGTACTTCAACACAGAACCCATGGGCCGCACACTGCCTTGCCAAAATCTGACACACACACACCGCTGTCTTTCGGCTGCCTTACCAAAGCTGGGTAAGCAAGGCTCCAGGCTTTGGGAAGGAGGCGTGAGGCTCTGGCAGGGTCCTAGGGCCCTCCCACCTCCTTCCCAAACCTGGGAAAGCCCTAACTAGGCTTTGTGAAGGAGGAAAGAGGACTCTTAGACCCTCACACCGCCTTCCCAAAGTCCAGCGTCTTGCTTACCTGGCTTTGGAAAAACAGCAGATGTGTGTGTCAAATGTTGCCGAGAGCCACACAAAAAAGATTCAGGCTGCATGTTAGACCACCCAGATCTAGATGTTAGTTTGTTTGTCCTACAAGCCATTGGAATATTTTACTTCTTTTGCAATAAATTAACATTCATAACACTTCCACGGGCAGCACTCAACACTTAAACAGCTACATATAGAATCTGGTGTGCCTTTTGCAAATCAATCCAGCACATATTACTGTTGTTATTAATCTCATAGGCACTTTTCAAAATCTTTTTCAGAAAATTGCATACAATCTGTCATTCTGGTTAGATGCATCGCTAAGTGGCAGGGCATATTTAAAATCCATAGCACATTTGACAATAAGCCTATCTATTTCCTTATGTAAATGAAAGTGACTGAATGACTAGCCATATTTATCAACATAACCAACCATATATATTGGTTAAAAAGGAAAATAAATCACCTCCTAGAGTGCATTTATGTGTGTATATCTAGATTAAAATACCTGTATCATATAACTGTCACCAAAAGCAACAAAAATCACAGCTGCACCTTAAGCAATATCTGCTTATGAAGCCATGGGTTTTCTTCTTCATTCTTCCAGAAGATAGACTTTAACAATATACACCAGCCTTGCAAGCAAGTGTACTAGCCCACATTTCCCATATGCGTGTACACACTCCTGTAAGCATCCAGCCATCTCACTGAGCAATGTTCTCACAATTCAAAAAACTGCTTTCTCGTCTGAATCACACAAAAACTTTTTTTTTCATTTCTCTTACCAGTTTCATATCCAATTTCACACACTCAGTAACAAACTAACCTGGAGCAGACTTAACAGTTGCTTGTTAAGTATACTACTACACAGTAGTGTCCACATCATAACCCCACACTGTGCCTATGTTACCTTGATATTCTATAATGTATTACTTGGTTATTCTAAATTGCAGAGTGCCAAAGCAGATGTGACCTGGGACATCTTGCAGAAGAGGGTATTTAAACCTTTCCCCTGCACCATTTCCAAGATGAAGTATATCATCCAATGCTAGAACTAGCCACACTGCAAAGAGGTGGGCATTCCATAGAAGGACAAGGTTGTGGTGACAAGGAAGGCCCTTTCCCAAACCACCACATAATGGACATTCCCTAATGAGGGGGTGCAGAGGCGGGCCAGATAAGAAATTAGATTCAGCTCTCAATTTAATGCAGTGCTACCAAATTTGCACTTCCTAGAACAATATGTGGACAGAAATGCAGCTATCCTCCAAAATTCACACTTCTCTGAACATTGTAATGCAGTTCTCTATCTCCCCCCCCAAAAAATGTGTATATTAGGGGAAGATATCCATAAAATGCATACGTAAGTGAAATTATATTACGCCTGCACATTGTATTACGGGAATTTGCTTGCAAAAATGTGTATATTAGGCAAAATTGCATGCAAAACTGTGTGTATCAGGAGACATGCACACTAAAATGTGAATTTTTATGCAGACTTTTGGAGAGAGAAATTCTCAAACCAATGCAAAAATATGGCAAAGTGAAGTTAAGGCTTGAAAACTGAGAAACTGAGAGATACTGAAATGGCCAGATTCATCCACCCCTACTCTTAGCCATTATGCTCCATCAACTCTCCCAGTATATGATATTGGGTCAGTTTCTGGGCTTGCATTTCATGCAGCTGCAGCGTATCAGCCAACCTGCCCCATAATCAGAGTATTCTAGGAGGTGCCCAGAATACCTCCTAGTTCCATGAAGTGAAGTGTGGGGTAGCCAGGGTGTTACTGGCTATTATAGATGAGGCACTTGGTGAGTGACTGGAAAAATTATGAGAAATGGATCCAGGTAGACCATGCTTAGTGAAGCAATCGTGTAATTGTTTCAGGTTACATAATCTCTTCACTGTGTGACAAATGCTACAGAAATCAACGCCATCCACATTCTCACAACAGTCATGTAATAATGTGAATCAGCACACCCTACGAGTACCCCAAATGAATTAAGTGGTTGAAGCATTACAGCCTAGCTTTTTATTAACAGAAAATTGACAATCTGGAAATTCAAATAATTACAGCATTTATTGCTTAAAGAAAAAGGAAGCATTAACTGCAAGAGCTGGTTCTCTTACTACCTTTTAAAGGAAAAATGTTTCACAGGGGTTACATGCTATGCTCCTGATCCTGATTTCCCATCTTTTGAAGCATAACAATACATAACAAAAATCAAACACAATAAATGCATTCATGCATTTAACATCTCACCTAGCTTGGCTGTGAGAAACAGCTCTGACAATACAAAATGAGTGGAGCTGGCAACTCTGAACAAAACTCCCTTCAAGGATTTTAAATGAAGATCCCTTCCAAGGTGAGTTTCCATGGGCGACTATTTTCCCCAGGAACTCCTTAACATTCCCTAGTGCCATTCAGTTGGCACAGCCTGTAATAGTTTCAGGAGAAAATTGGTACATTTAAAGGAGCAAAAGCGTTCAAAATATGAATAAGAGCAAGCCATATGAGCCTGCCATTGTCTTGTATAAGGCTGGGACTTGAAAGGAAGAATCTTAGAAAAATATCGCCTTTGGTCCAGTTAACTGGGTAGTTCAAAGCTGCAGTTTTGATAAAACATGATAGGTAAGACAGCAAGCACAATAAAAATTTTCAGGACCAGGGACATGGTACTAATCAGAGTTAGCTCATCACCATAAAGCCTTAGATGTTGCTCCTGTAAGGTCAGCTGTTTAGGTTAGGTTAGAGGACCTTAGAAAGCAAGTACAGGGTTCTGTACCTCTTGTTTGTCTTGTACAGCTAACGCAGTGGAGGTAACCATATGCAAGGAAGACCCCCAAGGGCTAAATGGAGGAGCTTACCCTTCACTCACTTGCTGGTTCTATCTTGCTATCCAGGGCTCTTTTAACCCTTTTTCTTCTGTCAGGCTCTGACACCAGAAGGAAGCTTGATTAAGTAGGAAACAGAGAAGGATTGACAGGCACAGGAAGGGTTCTACAGAGATTCTCCTGTAGAAAGGCCCCTTCTCCTGACTTCCTATTATCTCAGCAAACACAGATCTGGGAATATGGATTTACCAAGGTGACGTATAGTTCTATACTTTGGTTCCAAAGTCTGTAATGAGAAGCTTCCACAGGTCACATTTTCTTCCTCAGCATAGATTGTGGCAGCCATCTCTAGGAATTCTGAACGATTAACTCCAAAATATGTATTCCCCCTGCAACTCTGAATGTATATATTTCATTTATATAGCCCATTTCTACTAGCACAGCACATCTTATTCCCAAAATGTTCAGAATTTCAAACATTCAACACAAATTAATAAGGCTGTTCTCAAAATAAGCAAGACCTTGTTGTACCAGCCAATATACAGTAGGTACACAGTTGGCAGACCTACTCCAGTATAATTCTGTACATACCTCCAACCTGTTAACTTAATGAGAAAATAGGTACTACTCCCCTAAAACGAGACACATGGTACATTTTAGTTATGGGAAGCTCTGGTTTCATTTTCACAAGAAAGGATTAAATTTATCCTCTCTAGACTTCCACCAGTCTACCCTGTGCTTCTTTGGGTAGACAAGGTCTTAAGTTGAGACGTAAAAAGATGTTTAATTAATGATCAGTGTAAAAGAGAAGCACAATGAAATGAAAGAGATAGCTGAAATATCGGAGCCGCAGTTCAGAACAGATCTACCAAGATTTGTGAGGATGATAAATTACTCTGAGAAATTCATTCCAAATTTATCTATGGTTAATAAGCCCTTAAGGAAACTGCAGGAAAATTACTCTGCCTTCATGTTGGTAAGAGAGACATCAAGAGGCGCACGAGCAGTTAAAACATGCTGATCAACAGTCCATCCGTTTTAAAAGTATAATTTCCCTTAAGCCAGTTGCACCGTCAGCAGATGTATATTCCAAAAGATGTACAGAAGGAGCTTTTTGCTAATGCAAGATAAGCAGCCAGATGCATTTGCAATGAGATCCTGCTACAAAGCCAAAAGAAACAGGAGGGGAAGATGGCAGAAAATATTGGCATCTGTGTATTAGCTGTGTTACATTCCAGCAGTGCGTTCAGGGGAGAGGGAACAGATTTAGTCAAGTACAAGGTACTTAAAATGATTGGGGAGGGGACCCAAATCTCTGCCTTCAGGTTTATTAACATTTCACTTCCAGTATAGATCAGCAATAAGCAGACGTTGAATGCTACAGTAATAATAAGTGGGGGGGGGGGGGAATCAAAGCCAAATATAAGAATGCCAGTTCATACACACCAACTGAGCTAAAAGAATGAGTAACATTTTAGGCAATGCCAGGAGGAATTCTGCTTCACAGGTTTTGCCTCAAACAATTTACATTTGCACACTATTAACTCTGGATATCCTGGTTTCACATCTGCTTTGCAGACACGCAATGGTTGATATAACACATGTTACCTTTCACCAAAAAAATTAGCCCTATGCTTATTTGCATATGGGAGGGTATATTATTTGCATATCTGGGGATCAGGCAAAATATAAAGCAGAGATCCAGAGCACATCTACCACTTTTGGTGCACCATTGGCTGGGTGACAAAAGGCTGCAGAAGTTTCTGCACCTGCAATTGGGGAAGCTTGTACAGTCAGGCCTCCTCTACCCAGTCTTTCCCCTCTGCAGATGGAATGGGAGCTTCACTCTATCCTATGGCTACTGGGAGGCCATTTTAGGTAACCATAGGATTCCCTATGAAGAAGAATCATGAAGAGGGAGAACAGCAATTTATTCTTATCATTACTCACCTTTATATAAGTCCACCCTTCCTCTAAGGAGCTCAGGGGAGCATGCTAGTGTTACCCTGTTCAATCCTCACAACACCCTTGTAATGTTGCCTTAGAGGCACCAGTGAAGACAGATACCAGATTTATTCCATATAATGTTGTTTGATTTATTTTACAACCAGAGGGTAGTTTTAATATTAAGTTCTGTGCTAACTACCTCACACACAGCTGCTACTCGCAGACTGCCTCTGGCTCAGCCATCACCCTGCTGCGCAAACCTCCCAAAGGGCTTCCCTCCAAAACGTAACAAACCTGTTAAAAGGGTATCGTCGCAATTCCTACAAAAGTAGGTTAGGTTGCAATATTATACAGCACTCTGGAATCTTTTGATGAAGAGTGGTTGAGAAACATTCAGAATAAATAAATATTACAATTATGACTGGCCCAATATCAGCCTTTTCCATATCCATAAACTCCCCAGTTTATATGATAAGACATCAGAAGTGGAATCTATGCAAATATATGCCAATAGACTTGATTGCTGTTACACACTTTATGTGGGGCTGCCCTTGTATGTGATCCAGAAGCTGTGGCTAGAGCAGAATGCAGCAACCAAAATGCTCATGGGACCAGGTGACTGGCAACACATTACCCTCTGCTGAGAGAGCTGCACCAATTGCCAATTAGCTACTAGACTAGATTAAATTTTCTTGTGTCAATTCACAAAACCCTGTGTCAATTTCTTGTGTCAATTCACAAAACAACTTGCATTTGTTAAGCAACTCCTGATTCCTTATTTTCCACCTGCATCACTGAGATCTTCTGATGGGGCATTTATTGTGGTTCCCATGATCCTGGGGTCCAGTTGGCCTTTACTAGGGACCAAGCTTTTAGCGTGGTGGGCCCTGTCCTGTGGAACTCCCCAGGGGCAGTGGAAGGGTGTGTGTGGTGGGGGTGGGCCACCCTGGGTGTCGCCACTGAGGGGGGTGACAAAATGCCGGGCGGCACTCACCACGGGGCTCCAAACAGTCTGCCCGCTGCCTCTCCCTGTATGGCTGCTGAGTGGGAGTAGGCAGGTAGACTCCTCAGAGGCCCTGTGGAGCATCCTGCCCCAGCTCACCCCGCCCCTGGGTGCAGAGCACGCGCACCACCCCAGGTGCCTGATTGGCTTGCTCCACCATTGAAACTCCCTGCCATTGGAGGTTCAGCAGGAATCATCCCTGCCCATCTATCGAAAATGGTTATTCGGACAGCTCTTTGACACATGATTTCCTCCCTTCTTCCCAACCAGATTTTATTAATGCTTTCTTATGCTTTGACGGTTCTCATCAAAGTTACTGCAATTTTTATGAAAAGTATAATTTTTAAATAAGCAAAATAATGAGTAAACAACCAGACAGTCTAGTATAACCCTTCAAGATTTCTTAAATGAAAAACAAATGGAGCAACAACCTGGAATTTTACAGTGACGATGGAGGCATTCTGGCCAATGCATTCCACATCAAGCATAATTCCATATCTAATAAACCACATGTCTGTATGTATGCTCCAGAGAAAGACACCGTTTCCCCCAGGAATATGCAGAGGGGGAGAATATTCACTAAAATATGCAGCAGTCATCAAGTTGCTAGGAAATAGAGATAAAGAGGGCAATATATTTGGTTCTTGCCGTGGAGGGAGCACACTGATAACAGACATGATAGCTCACTGCAGAAAGTCTGATTGCTGACAAGGGAGTCCAATTCTCAGTTACGGATTTTAAGACCCAACTAATGTGAGCATTTTATTTCATCACTAAGATACTCAAAGTTAGCAGGATGTCTATAAAAATCTATCAGGTCTATGGGGGTGCAACCCCCCCCCCGGAAAAGCTATGCCTTCAGTACCAGTCCATATCTACCATTACTAAAGGAACAGAAGCAGAAGCATTAATTTCCCCAAGCACAGATGATAACAAACAGGCAAACACAGACTTTTCTTCCCACAAGACACTAGTTATCAAAACCCAAGTAAATACCAAGCTTACAAGTACAGCTGGAAGACAGACAAAATAAACTACCTTTTTTTTGGGGGGGGGTACTATGGCAAATACAGACCCATCGTTCCAAATGACAGTCGGGCAACACGCATGCCAAGGAACAAACAATAACAGCTGGAGGCCGAAAAGAGTTGTTAGCCCCTAAACACCACTACAATCATATAACAGGGAGGCAAGTGTTTGGGGCGATGAGAAAAATCATCAATATTTTTTCTCAGCTGCTGACAACGTCTGAGGAACCTGTTCCTACAAAAGAATGAGGCAAGGCTGGCCTCCTAAGGGAACATGGAAGACAAGAAACTACCTCCGTGCCAGTAGAGTCATTACAGGAATCAGCATTGGCCAAGATATAAATTACTTGAGGCCCAGCTGCGGCCTGGTTTCCACATGCAGCTGAATGTTGTGAGAATGAAGCAGCAGAGGCTGGAGGTGGTAGAAGTGGACTGTATCAATTCAGACTGAGGTGGAGAACCCCGCTTTGGGGCACTCCCCTAACATGGGGTGGAGAGGAACTCCCTGCATGTAGAAAATAGTTGCTGAAAATGGCACAGTCCTCTCTGACACCTCAGGATTCTATCACCTCATTCTACTTGTATGTCCTGCCAGTCTTGAACTGAAGGCAAATTCCTCACTCCAGCAGTTCCCCTGGCCTGGCCACTTTGGGGAATAAAAGTTTGGCTTAGTGAGTTGTCTGAACTGGGGACTCAGCTACATTTGTAAAGAAAACACACTTTATATGCGTCATAACACTGCAGCACCAGATGGCGCTGCGGAGTCCCGTTTTTTTGCCAACAGGATTTCTCTGCATGAAGTTTACAACGCATTTAACCGAATCACTTCTCTGATGTGTCTAGATCCAGCCTGGGGCTCGTGGTTAATCTCCACCCTCTGCCAAGGATAAACCAAGAGCAGACTTTGGCTACAGCAGAGATAGCTTGCCAAGCCCCAGTTCAGATGGCATACTAAGTCAAATCTTGGCTCAGCTCAGCATGAGGTAGCAGTAAAAGGGTCCAGGGAGTAGCAAAGTTATCTGTAGCAGTCCACACAGTTTGCACAGTCCCACTAAGCCATAGACAATCTTACTCAGCTACGAGTGGTTGCAAAAAAAGAAGAAAGCTTGAACGACAACATATTATCCCTTCGATAAGCAAGAAGTCCTCAGATACACTTGTTTACATTTTGTTTTCATTCTCTCTATATATAATAATAATTTATTATTTATACCCCGTCCACCTGGCTGAGTTTCCCCAGCCACTCTGGGCGGCTCCCAATCAAGTATTAAAAACAATATATAACAATAGTGTGTGCATGTCTGTGTGTGAGAAAGAAAGACCCAATATATGATCAAATACAAAAAAATCATTTTCTTTCTTTTCCCCCTTAAACTTTTTACAGCACCTTTGAGTGTGATTCCTTTGATGGTGGCATTTTTAAAAGCTGTCACCACATGCTGAACCTTCACCACATCCACCTTCAAGTGCTGAAGCTTTCCAATTCAATTGTTAGCATTTGGATTTTAAAATGTTGTGCCTCTTTCGCTGCTCATGGTAGCTACAGTGTAAACCTCACAGAGCCCTCTGGTTTTGTGCATGGGTCTCTTCCATAGTTCGGCAGGATCGCAGTCACAGAGGGCAAATGCAACTACTGAGTTTTCATTGGGAAGCCTTTTGAGCTTGATGGCTGTGAAGGAATAAAATGTAGCATTCCACAAAGACAGTGGTCTCAAAACCAACAAAATACTGTGCTAGACTAGTCTGATTGTAAGCAGAGCTTCACAGCCCCACCTAGATCGTGGGTGTGAGGTGTCCTCTTTCAGTGTGCCAAAAAACAAAAAAGTACTACTGTTACTGCATGAAGCCACCATTTGGACGCACCCCAAAAAGAAGCTATGAAATTATCACATATAATTTGTGACAACATCAACCCTGTTAATTCTGCTTCGTTGGGTGAGAGACTACTGCTATTGAGTGGTATTACAGTGAACCCGCGGAACAGCTAGTTCCTGGAGCTAAATAAAAACATATGAAGAGGAAGGTGCCATTGTGTTTGTTGGGGGCGGGGAGCAACCACTATGCTTGGATAAGAAACAGAGTTTTAATGTAACAGGATCCAATGAATATAGCATCCTCAGTTGCAAGAGGAAATTGTGACGAAAACGTTGAAGTGTTTCCAATTTCCCTCACAGTTTTCCTTGGCACATCTAAGGACAGAAAGGAATGAAAGGGAAAGGACGACAGAAGGAATTAAGCCTTCTTCTCACACCCATGTCTAAAGATGATGGCAAACACAATTCCACATACCTTCCACTCCCATTCTCTTCGCTGCGAATCTTTCCCAGGAAATAAAGTGTCCTGATCTTTGGCAATTAGATAACACAGACCCCATCCCTGGTCAACTGCCTAGCCTGGATGGGGTCGCACTCTCCCTGAAGGAGCAGGTTCACAGTCTGAGGGTGCTTCTGGATCCAGCTCTGTCACCAGAGACCTGGGTAATCGAAGTAGCTAGATGCACCTTTTATGAGTTGTGGCTGGTTCAATAACTATGGCCATTCCTGAGCCGAGAGAACTTGACCACAGTAGTTCAGGCATTGGTGACTTTCATATTGGATTACTGCAATCCATTCTGCATGAGGCATTCCTTGCACTTGATCTGGAAGCTGCAGTAAGTGCAGGATGCTGTAAAACAGTTGCTGACAGGAATGTCAGTATATAAAACTTCTGTTCAGAGATCTGCAGTGGTTGTCCATTTGTTACTGGCAGTACTGATAGTATATAAAGCCCTTAACAGTTTGGAGCCAGTTTACTTGTATGATCACCTTCCCCCACATATATCCACTTGACAGCTTTGATCTTTAGAACTGGCACTGTTACAGGTGTGACATAATGCTCATTCCACACTCATTAGAAATCAATCTTTCAGTTGGCAGCACCTACACATTGGAACCCACAGCCTATTGACAACAGGCAGAAGACACCTTCGCTGTACTCTTTTTGGTGCCTGCTTAAAACATTTTTGTTTAGGCAAGTCAAAACAGACATGCATAAGTTTAATGTGTTTTATTTCTTTTTAGCAATTGTTGATTTTAATCATATTCTAACTATTTCCAATTGAGGGCTACTGAATATCAGAATTCAATCCAGACAAGTGGTTCTTTGCCTTAGAAGTAACAAGAAATGCAGCCTCAGTGTGTATTGCTGCATTCTTCAGCATTGTTTATGTTTCATAAAGTGTTTTGCCCAAACAATTTGTGTCTCTGTGTGTGTGCATGCGCACGCACACACACAGATATGAACTAATAAATTTACTCAGAAGTGGACAACAGCATGCACCTCTGTTCTTTCTGTATCACAACAACCTGTAGCCCAGTTTTCTCAAGGCATGGGCCCTGTAATATATGCACAAGCTGCAGTCTAAAAATATTCCTTTCAGTATCAAGTAACTGATTAGGCAAGATGGGTGTCCACAACGAACAAAAAGCAACACATATCTGTGCCCTCACACTGCAGCATGAGTTAATCATCTCCCTAACAAACCCAATTCCCATCAAGAACTGTGAGAGAGCTATTTGCATGATCATTTGATGACAGGTATCTCTAACACTTGCTTTATTGCATACTGCCATTAATTCCATGGTAGCCAATCAACAAGCATCCTGTGGTTTTCCTCCTTGACAGAGAAGATGAGGATCTTAGCAGGTCATAGAGAAACTTTTTATAAACTTCTTGGATGTCATTAAAAATCATCCCTTTCCCACTTAAGGAGCTAGGGCAGGGGTCAGCAACCTTTTTCAGCCGTAGGCCGGTCCACCGTCCCTCAGACCATGTGGTGGGCCAGACTATATTTTTTGGGAGGGGGAATGAAAGAATTCCTATGCCCCCCCAAATAACCCAGAGATGCATTTTAAATAAAAGGACACATTCTACTGTTTGTGGGCTGGATTGGAAAGGCAATTGGGCCACATCCGGCCCCCAGGCCTTAGGTTGCCTACCCCTGAGCTAGGGAGTGGAGGCTGCAGCCATACTTTCGGCTACTACCTTCCTCTTCTGTAGACTACTCTTTGTATACAACCCAAACTCTTATGTATGGAGAAGCAGTATAGTTTAGTGGTAAAAGCGATGAGCTAGGACCTGAGAGGGCAGGGTTCAAATCCCCACTCTGCCAGAAAGCTGCCTCTCAGCCTAAGCTATCTCACAGAGTTGTTGTGGCAATGAAAATGTGAGGGAGGAACCATGGACACCCCCTTGAGCTCCTTGGGGGAAATGTGGGATAGAAATAAGATAGAAAGATAGAAAAATAAATAAATGAACTGTACACAACTCTCAAAACTTCAACAACACAGCTGTCATTGCTCCACATTTTCCTAATGAAAAGAATATTCAAGTATTTTGGCAAAGTGTGATTTCCATGTCCCCTCCCCCAATACAGATGCTCTTTCTGGAACAAAATAATAATCTAGACGAGCCATTACCAAGGAACTGTGTGTCTTAAATCCCAGGAAGGCAGTGGTTTAAAGCATGCAAACCACAGACACCATGCAGAGAAGCGATTGTGCTAAGTTGTAAAGTGAATTCTGAGTTTCCGTTGGTTTATACTACCAGCTGTAGTTTAGACCACGAAGCCAGTTGTGCACTGGAATGTAGAAGATACTACAGAGTTATGTGCAAAAGCACTGCTTCCCAAAGCACCTCCTTCCTTGCTTTCATTTCCCCCTTGATAATAATTTACTTTAAAATGCTGAAAAACAGTTGACATGTTTGATGATCAAATCAGTGAGAATGTAATTATTTTGATAATATTTAAAACATAGCCTTTTTAGTTTTGATGACATTTTCAAATGCCTAACAATAGAGACTATGAACATATTTATTGTAGTCTAATTATGAAAAACATGGAACACACACAGACTCAGAGACACAACAATTAAGAACGTTGGTAACAGTTGCTACCATCCATTGTTGTCAGGCTTTGACATGCTCAGTCACTGGGTGATGGGGAAGGAAGGAGAGGTGAACAAGAACGCTATAAAATGCAAGCACTCCGTGGGGTGAAATCTTGTGTTTATGTATAATTTCTTCATGTTTAATTACACGACGAATCCAAGCTAAGTCAGTAACATTCTGCCCATATTAGGGTCAGGCAGGGAAGGAGGCAGAAACACCTAAAGAAATGTGGAACTTGTGATTATTCTCCAGGTGTTCCTAGAGTCTGACTGCCACCATCCTTGACCATTGGGCCATGCCGGGTGGTGCTGATGGGACTTGTGTGGGACATTTATTGCAGTTGAACCAACAATTCATGTTTTGCTAGATAGGCACATGCAGGTGCTAAGGCTTTCCTGTAAACTTGTTAGAGATAACTCTGAGATCATTTCCCTCTGATGCCTTGACAGGAAGAGATGAAACTATGGTTGGGCACATTCTCCTATTTCCAGTATGTCTGGAATGTGAGAGCATCTGTAAGTCCTAGCTCCAGTTCAAATTCCATTTTTAAGCTAGACTTTAGTATTTGTTAGTAACTTAGCTAGCATTTTAAGCCTGCCTACATCTGCTGTATCTGTTATTCTTGAAGACGTAGACTGACTGAGTAAATGCTATTTTTACCTTTTCTCAAAAAGTCTGTGTGATTATTATTTTGAGGGGAAGAAAAGAAGGTAATACCAGGAAAATCCAGTCTCCTTTAAAGCACCCTGGATTACTAATACTAAAAGGCTAAAACTAGCCTATCCAAGCTTTCCTTTAAGCTGCAAAGGGACGGCACTCTGCGGAGGAAAGAAGGATAATATCTAATAAATATATCCTCTCCTAGCATCTAATCAATCCAACAAGTTGGAGTCTGGCAGCATCTGGAAGGCTGCAAATTTTTCAACCCTGCTGAAAGTCATCAAAAGATTTGAGCTCAAGCAGATTTGAACAAATGGACTTTCAGCTCATTATGCTTCATCCTTCTATAGAACAAGCAGTTTGAGGATGTGTTGCCATACATAGGATCACTAGAGGCTAGGTGGAATCCTTAGAGGGGACAGATATGACCTAAACACTTTAGGTTGCCTGTCTAGGCCTTGTCCTATTTTACAGTCAGGCCTAAGTGTGTTATGAACCCAACAGTTTTCACGATCTGCAAGAGAAATGTTTTTTCTCCTGTATCTAGAGAAGCATTCCCCACCCCCACCCCCATCAGAAGAAACAATGTTATATACTTTTTTTTGTAAAACTTTATATTGTATTGCTAAGCAATTTACTTTTCCTTGTCATATAATTTGGATATTTTAATCCATCTGAAGAGGTCTGGTATAAACATGCAAATATTAATAATATCTATTATTATTACTATTATGGGTTTGTTTAGCCCTTATAATACTCTCAACTCTAGCACTAGGTACTGATTCCAAAAAAGGAAGGAAAGAACACAAACCATGCACCTTTGATATATGGATGATATAAAATTATTTGCTGAATCCAAGTACACTTAACAACCTCATAGCCACACAAAATATCAGCAAAGGTATAAAAGTGCCGTTTGGTCTTGAAAAATGTGCAACTCTCCGCACGATTAAATGAAAATGTGAAGATCTTCCATAACAAGAACACCAGGTAAACACTTACATGCAGCCTGCACTTGGTAATAATTCCTTCATAGTAATTCTTGCAAGTACCTGAGGATCATTCAGAACAACCAGAGATTTCATTCAAGTTTAAAATCCTCTTACTGGCTTCTCTATAGACAGAGGGTCCTAACTTACAGCTGAGAATAAAATAAACGCAAATAATACCAGGACAGTTTTATGTGGGTATAATGAAGTAGCCTGGTATGGATCTGAAGAGTAATCCTAGCCTCAGGTTCTTCCTGTTAGACAGTATAGACTTGCTTCTAAACATCTTTACACCAGTGAAGCACACCATTCAAGGCTTGTCCCCATTAGCAAAGTCACATAAACAATGCAGATAGGAGACCAGAGAGAAAAGAAACCAGATAACACGTTACTTAGGAAACTAGGAAACAAAGCAGTGTATAATTCGAGAAGTAAAGGAGAGATGTTTTGCCTTTCTTCCTTCAGGTCTTGAACATAGCAAGGAGATATTCAACCAAAGATATGAGGGGATACTTGCTCAGAACTATACAGTCAATCAGTGCATGTGTTGCCTCAGTGAAGATCGTACCACTTTGCTTGGATGCTAAGCAACATCTCCACCCATTGCCGTCTTGGCTAGTTCACTTTTACAGTAACAGAATTAACTCTTACATGACAAATGGAATGATCCCTGCTGTTGCACTTCCAACAGTCCCTGCCTTCTGCAATGATACGCCTGCAGAAGAAAGTGCTCCCATTTAAGTCAACAGGCAGTCCCCAACAACTGCCTACTACCTTCCTTTCTGCCTCCTTCTCTGCTCCTACTGTTACAACAGAAGAGACAATGGTGATTAACTCTGCAAAACATATAAGACCGTGCCAGGGAATGCAGATAGCGCTTATCAAGGCACACCAGTACATTACTGTCATCGTGTGCTTAATACCTGGAGCACAGCTGTGAGAACTTGGTGACAAGGACAGTGGTGAAAGTGCAACTTGCATAAGTAACAGCCAGCCGAACAGTACTGCACCCTTGGACTCCAACAAACATCCGCCAAGAATCCTATCTCCACAACTGTAACTGGATCTGCAGGGACAATGAACCCCACACAGGTAAAGCAAGGGAGGGGATTCCATACCATAGTATGAGACTCCCAAGCACAGGAGTCCCACTTCCCTGATGCAATGTGGGAACAACCCGCCAGCACAGGAGATATTTTGAGTTGTAGAAAGAGGAGCCCTTCTGGCATCAAGCCCCCAACTATAGGTAAGATCCCATCATGCACTAGTAAGGGCAAGGGGAAGTGCTGCCATCTTTTGTAGGAAACACTAGACACGGCATTCCTACTGTTGCCACTTCAACTTTCAGTACCTCATCTGAACAATGCAAGCCCATTGAGAGTTTTCTTTGCAATCAAGCGGTATATAAATGTTACGAAATAAAAGTTTGTTGTTACTGCAGGTCCTTGTCTTAAGCGGCTGTTACTTCCACATCTTACCCTTGTAGGTGTGCTAAAAGAGTGCCAGTCACCCCAGATCTCCTTTATGCCATCACTCCCGCTGATGGGGAGACTCCCGTCTCCCGGGGGGGGGGGGAGGCGTTGCATGTGCCAGCGAGAAAATGCAGGGTCAAAGGGAGGAGGGAGGCACAAAATAAAAGAGAGAAAGATGTAGAGGGGGACAGTGGAGCAGAAAACATCCTTCAAGAGAGAAGAGAAAGATTGCAGCGATAAAAGAGATAGGCTTAATGGCCCGAGATATCCAGACAGCATAAAATATAGATAAGAATGAAGGGGAAGGTGCCTAGGGAGATAAAATGTATGGAAAGATTGCTTTTGAAGGATAACAAACCACCAGAGATCTTGAGAAAAACTGCCACACAGCCCCATGACCTTTCTCGCTGGGGTGCTGCACTCCCCTTTTAAAACAACAAGGACCCCTCTCAATCAGTAAATCAAAGCACTGGCAAATCAGATTTTACTGTCACTGTGGGAAACCTGTTGCTTTACTAATAGATGCTGTGGCGTTTTAAGAAGGATAGATTCGTGCACTTTGCACAAGGCTGTTTATATACTTTTCTTAATGAGTAACAAACAGACCATTCTCATTCTACCTCATTCATACCGAAGCGCCAGCCATGCCTATCCATGGATGCAATGTGACTCTAGCCTGTCTCAATATTACTCCTGGTGCCCCCAGAGTACTCATCCGAAAATGGCACGTGGTCTCGGCCTACAGACAGGACTCTGGAAAACTGTTTCAAAGTCATTCTAGTTATGGCCAGTTTTGTTCCTCAAAATTTGAACCTTTTTATTTCAACTCACCTAGTTCTCTTCTAATCCAGTTTATCATCAGCTCCTCAACCTCACAAACCTGAATGCAGTAGTCGGGACCGCATTAGACCCAGCAGGGGTGCTAATCTGGCCCTTAAGAATGTTTCTCCAAACCATACTCACATCCTAGATGGCATCAGGTGTGGGGAAGATAATATCATAGTTGCAAAGGAACTATCAGGAGCCTTAAAGAGACCTCCTAGTTGTACCTTGGCAACTGAGGCTTGCTGACAGTGCTGATTGGTGCTGACAGCAAGCCTTGCAGGGATTGGCTGTGCTATCTACTTCCTGATCAGGCACTCCCTAGGGCAGCTGATTCCTGCTTTCAGCAGGGTTTTCCTTAGTTTGTGCTAAGCCTGACATCAGATGATTGATGGGTGGGCAGACTTGCCCATCTGTCAAAATGTTCTGCAGAGGTGCTCAGAATCTGGCCAAACCACTGAATCGGTTCCCCACCCCTTCCCTAAAAAAAACCAGTGCCTTTCCTCCCCCCACACTCCAACCTTAGTTCATTAATTCTTGCATGCTTGATGAAAAGCTGGGGGAGAGCAATTGCCCCTCCACTGTCTTTGGAAGGTGTATCTGCACACTGTGAATACGTATATGGTGGCCAATGACTTTATTTTACTAGTCTATTATCACTAGTAGGTATACAATGGCAATAAAACTGGCAGACTGTGACATGGAATGTAGAAGGTTTCTACTATATCCCTCAATGGACTATTTCACCCCCAACATTTAATTACCAGTAGTTTATTTAGAAATTCTAGACCCTATTTCAGGACCTCCCCAGGCAATGCACCACTCTAAAATTAAGCATAACAACATATAAAATCATCCATTTTAAAACACATATGCTACTTAAAACGAACAGCACAAGTTAATTCAAAACACAGCAGTTAACAAAATGCAGACTGAAATAAAACCCAATTTTGATATCAGAATTAAGCTTTTGCTCAGGCAATTTCCCTACAGTCCTTCCAGGATCAATCTTGTCTCTACCTCCTCCTTCTTTGATAAGTACAGCCTGAAGGGTGCCACCATGCTCTCTCACCAGAGAGCATTTAAGCAAACTTGAGGCAATTCTAGTTTTGTAATCTTCCCTTGAATCAATCTAGCCTGTCCTATTCATTATTTTGATTCCCCTCCTGTCAATTCTTTCCAATGATAGTTGCATTGTCCTACAATGCACTTGGCATGCACAGTGTGACTCCTATTGTGATTTCACAAACAGACCTTTCTGTCATTTATTTTGTATCATTTCCCCCCTGTTTAGGGAAGTTATTAAATATTTGATGTTTTACTATTTTTGATGTTTTAATTTGTTGGAAGCTGCCCAGAGTGGCTGGAGCAACACAGTCAGATGGGCGGCATATACATAATGAATTATTATTATTATTATTATTATTATTGAATTTCCTACATCCAATAACGTGAGCAGAGTTGATAAGGCATACTCTTAAGCCAGCTAGCTACTTTTCTCATTTTGCTATTTGTATACAAGAGTGACAGATAGTTTTGGTTAGATGTGTCAAGATACTTCCCACACTGGTGGCAGTCTATTTCTCCCAATTCCCACCTGGTTTGTGCTAGTCTCCCCCACCCCCACCCCCCGACAGCTCTTTTCATGCATGTCCGCAACACCAGGCCATGGAAGCCTATGCACAGTATATAATGAAGTCTTAGTTCATCTCAGTCATGTCTTTGTAACTTGCTCTTCCAATGCAGGCACAAATCTCCAGGGCATTGCAAACCTCCAAACACAACTTCAGTGTTATCAAAGCATCTCAAGTATAAAATGACATTTAGACTTAGATCTGGAAAATAACTTTCAGCATTGTGTGAATTTCACCATGCATTTTCCTCTCTTTCTCTCTCTCAAAATTGTGAAAACAATTTGGAACTGACAATACGAACCCTAGGATGACTCAAAGATAAAATATATTCTTTACCGTCTTAGCTTAGTTGTAATTAACCATGCAATTCCGTTTCCTGCTGAGCAGAGATAGGAGCACTTCTGAGTCCATGAGTTAGTGGAGGTCAAAGACAAGCCAGTGTAAGGAACGTCCCCTGACACCAGTGGTACCAGCATTCATCAGAATCCTTATGCTGGTGGAACAGTACCAGTGCAAGGGGGAAATGGGGCAGAATTTGAAAGGTGGGTGGGTGGGAGGGAGATGAGTGGAATTTTGTAAGAATTTCAAACTGTAGCCTTGTGGAAACCAATTCAGGCGAAGCCTTCTTCCCAAGCCCACATGCAAAGTCTTGGAGGACACCCTCATTCCTGCACCATTGAATTTTATTAACATATACAAGAAATGTGGCGCGTTTGGAATCAGAGACTCCCTGCAAGTTTGAGCTGCTTCAACTCCAGGGGCCAAATTACATTATAACAGCTTTCTCTGGAACCAGACTCCAGTAAACCTGGTTTTGTTTTTTCCATGAATGATGCAAGCTAGTAATTTCCTATTATTATGTGTTTGCTATTACTGTACTACACATTGACAACAGAGTAATTAATCTTTGTAGTTTGACAGTGATTTGCACTTTGCTTCCTTGCTGTTACCATCTGCTCTCTTCATGGCAGGGCAACGAATAGGAAAAAAGAACCCGCTAGTGAACACTCGTCACAGAAGAACGCAGGAAGGGGGGTCCTGCAACCTTGTAGAAGTTGTTGGACGCCAACTTCCATCAGCCCCAACCAGCATGGCCCAAGATCAGGAATGATGGGAGCTGTGATTCAGTAACATATGGAGGGCTACAGGTTCCCTATGCTGCTGCATTTGTCCAGAGAAACAACAATGCATTCAGGCAGCACTTTATTCCGTTTCCCTGACATTTCCTTGCCTGATAATTTCTACATTTTATGTTCTCATTCACATGACGTAAAAGCCACTTCAGGAAGGCTAGTGCTCATTTCCATGTTGTTTCCATTAAAAAATCTGTTTGTAACCTTATTAACTCAGGAAAAAATAAGTTTTGTACTGTAATTTCACAATACAAAATTTGGTGCAGTATCCTGTCATACAGTTCTTTTCCAGCATTTAAAATTCAGCATGACATGGGGGTAGATTGATCACAAGGCCACAGTTCCATAATGCAACAGGCACTGCAGTGTAAAAGGAACATTAGAAATTGGGACAAAAGCACTAGGATTATAACAGTGGTAGACTCTGGGCTCTCAGATTTCAGCGGCAACCTGTGTGGCACTAAAATTCGGCACCTGCCTGCCCCTCGCATTCCGTTCTACAGCATTCTTGTGGCGCTCCCTGCAGTGCGGCTGAACCAGTCATGCTATGCTAAAGACGCTTATGATTATAACCAGCAAATCTAACACAACAAACCCCACATCTGAACACAGCCAAAGTGTGTTATGGAAGTTAGACAGACTAAGGGCATTTCCAAATAATGATTGGTTTATTGTTCAACAAATACATGTGAGGCAAAAGAATAAAAACCATCACAAGGCCTCAAAAGGGACTATGGATTCATCTTAAATTATAAAACCTAGTCCCCCACCACCACCCCACAAAACACCCCATTATGTGTGGACTGGATATCATACAATTACCTTTAAACCAGTTGCTGGCTAAAATGTGACAGGGCACACTTTGAACGGATCACTTAGAAAAAGTCTGTGGGGGTGGGATATACAAAATGAAGTAAATATAATTTAAGTGTCGAAGAAGAAAGACTAGATAAGTATAAATGCATCTGCTAGACTATCAGGGATCAGCAGGGGCAATCAAGATAGATAAGAAGACTGCAGACAAACTAATAGATTTATTAAAGCAACTTTAACTATGGAGAAGAAAAAACCTTTAACCTCCTTTGATAGCGGTTCATTTGACAGGTTTTGAATTCTTACATTATTACTGCATAAGAAAAAAGAAAGGTTGCAGTCACCATAACCTCCAAGTGAAATTCTGTATTACTGAAAAACATGGCCAAGTGCACCAATTTGCCTTAATGGTCTCAGATGCCAGCTAGGAAACGTGTAGGAGAAAAGTTCCCAAATCCCACTGGGCGCTCAGCTGTGCATAAATCTCTTAGGCCTCTTTGGACATTCCAGCCTAAATTATGACAACTACCTACCACCCCAGGGGAAAACATTCAGTTCCTTATTTCTTTACACAGTTAACATTTGCCATCCTGTCTTACTCATGGGAGTAGTCAGGATTTTTGTTAGGGGGGCAGAACCTCAGATTTGTATTGATTTCTACTGACTGGGGGGCAGCTGCCCCCTGCCCCCCCCCCCGGCTTATGGTCTTACTCCCTTTGCCTAGAATTTTCCTCCCCATCTCATTTAGAGCAATACTTCCACCCTCCCGCCTGCAAGTGTATGGTGTGTTTCAATCTTCATTCATACTTGTAGCTGGGATGCCTGAGATATGATAAAGGTAAAGGTAAAGGGACTCCTAACCATTAGGTCCAGTTGTGACCGACTCTGGGGTTGCAGCGCTCATCTCGCTTTATTGGCCGAGGGAGCTGGCATACAGCTTCTGGGTCATGTGGCCAGCATGACTAAGCTGCTTATGGCGAACCAGAGCAGCGCACCCAAACGCTGTTTACCTTCCCGCCGGAGCGGTACCTATTTATCTACTTGCACTTTGACGTGCTTTCGAACTGCTAGGTTGGCAGAAGCTGGGACCGAGCAACAGGAGCTCACCCTGTCGAGGGGATTCGAACCGCCAACCTTCTGATCAGCAAGTCCTAGGCTCTGTGGTTTAACCCACAGCGCCACCCGCATTCCCTGAGATGTGATAGTCATATCTCAAGGGCTGTCACATGGAAGAAGGAGCAAACTTGTTTTCTCCTGCTCTGGAGGGTAGGACTCACAGCAATGGATTCAAGTTACAAGAAAGATTCTGACCAAACATCAGGAAGAACTTTCTGACCACTGGAGCTGTTCGACAGTGGAATGGACTCTCTCAGAAGGTGGTGGACTCTCCTTCACTGGAAGTTTTTAAGCAGAGGTTAGATGGCCATCTGTCATGGATGCTTTAGTTGAGATTATTGCATTGCAGGGAGTAGGACTAGATGACCCCTGGGGTCCTTTCCAACCCTACAATTCTATGAACGTGGTAGCCATGCCTCAGTTTCCCCATCATGCCAATGCACAAAATGATTAAGTACTGGTGGAGTTTCCAAATAGTTCTGTTAATCATTTCTGTTGTTTCACCCTATGAATCTTCCTTTCCCCACCAGAACATGGCACTGGTGTACCAGTACAAAATCTTCCTAGGCTTATGCCACATTCACACCATACATTTAAAGCATTGTGATACCTCTTCAAACAGTTTGGTTTCTGCCGAAGAATTCTGGAAGCTGTAGTTTGTGAAGGGTGCTGAGAGTTGTTAGGAGGCCCCTATTCCTCTCCCAGAGGTACAATTCCCAGCGTTCTCCGTGAAGAGGGATTGGTTGTTAAACTGCTGTGGTGACCCTGCTGAACCCTTCTTAGCAGCATCTAGCCAAGGTCAAGTTCAGAAGAGCGGGGCTATTGCTGACAGCCAAAGGAGGAAGGGTACAAGGAGGCAAAACCAAAATGGAGTGAGTACAGTGGTCAGTGGATGGGAAGACTAATGTAATTCACAGGAAAGAAGCAGAAAGTAGAGAACATCACAAGACTGAGAGGATAGGTGTTTCGGCAAAGCAGAGTTTAGACAGGTGGTGGTGGGACATCAAACCATAAGCAGTAACTACAGAAGCTTCCATTTGGATCCAAGGGAAATTGAAACATGGGGAGGCTGCCATCCAAATAGCTGGCCAAAGAAAGCTCTCCCTTGCATTTGGCATAATTGGATTATTCCCTAAATGTGCCTTCCGTGCCAGCAGCGCAAGCAAAGTGGTAGGAAGCAAACAAAAGACAAGAAAATAAAGAGAAGGAAAGAAGAAGCTGGGGATTAGAGCCCCGTGTGTGTGTTTTTTGTAACCTTCCCATTAGATGTCAAAATATTGTTTCTCTTTTTCCTTTTCATCCTGCGTCTCGCTGCTGCTGCTGTGAGATAGGGCTTTTTGTTTTTATTTTATGGAACAATGTAAATGCTTTACATAGCCTATTGCCTACTTCTGCCCCCTTACTCTTTCCCTCCTGCAGCTCTTCTGCTTTCCTTCCCAACACTGCCTGTGGGCCCTTGGTCCTTTCCTGAGGAAAGCACTGTGCTCCCCCTGGGCCTGCTAGACACACACACAAGGCAAGACAAAGCCATTTCCCCTGCTTCACTCACCAGGTTGGGGTATACACACATCGAGAGTGCCGAGAAACTGCCAGCAGATTTCCAGTTCTGGAAAGAAATGGTGCATTGTAAGGGTGTTCAGCGTGCAAAGGACACAAATGGGCTAGAGGCTGATGTGGGGTTGGAGTTTATGGCCTGAAAACAACAACAGGCACACACACACCATGTCCCTCCCATGTGGGAATGGCAGTGCATCCTACTTTGCCACATGTAATGGCATATGTGAATGACACCACTTAGAGCTCTGCAAGGCTGTTGACAGCTTGCAATACGTATGAAGGTTTTTGCTGACAGAAAGGTGGGGAGACCCTGTTAATACTGCGCTGGGCAGGAATCCATCTGGGCTGGTTTCTCGTCAGTGTCTTTTGACTGAAATGCCTCCCCCTCAACTCTGTGCAACCGTGCCCTCCTTTATTTTATCTTGTTATCTCTTGTGTGTGGTTTTCTGATTCCCCTGTGAAGTCTCCCTCTCCCTTTCTTCAGGTCACGGCTCAGCCTGTGCAAAGCAGAAGCAATGCAGCAGCAGCAGCAAAAACGATTTCTCTCTTTCCTTCTCTCAATGCTCTGTTGGTCCTTTATCCCTCACCCTGAGGCTCACCTATTACCTTCTCTTCCCCTTCTCCCCACATCCAGAACTTTGCTCCTTCCTCTCTTATCTACCTCCCCGCTCTCTTCGTAATACGCATTTGTCGATCCTTTCCCCCTTTTTCCTTTGTTAAAAGGAAATGGAATTTTATGTCTGGATTAATGTTCCTCAAGGGATGTGGGTGGCGCTGTGGTCTAAACCACTAAGCCTCTTGGGCTTGCCGATCAGAAGGTCGCGGTTCAGATCCCCGCAACAGGGTGAGCTCCTGTTGCTCAGTCCCTGCTCCTGCCAACCTAGCAGTTCGAAAGCATGCCCAAAAAAGTGCAAGTAGATAAATAGGTACTGCTCCGGTGGGAAGCTAAACATCGTTTCTGTGCGCTGCTCTGTTTTTGGTGTTCCGTTGTGCCAGAAGCGGCTTAGTCATGCTGGCTACATGACCCAGAAAAATTGTCTGCGGACAAACGCTGGCTCCCTCAGCCTGTAAAGCGAGATGAGCGCCACAACCCCAGAGTCATCTGCGACTGGACTGAACTGTCAGGGGTCCTTTACCTTTACCTTTAATGTTCTTCAGTTTTGTCACCTGATGGAACTGAGGATGGGTACATACCACCAGCTGAAAACAGAGCTAGGTCGTTCTTTTTCTCTATTCAGACTGAAGGGGAAACACATCAAGATGCAGTGTTCCATAGCAACAGGGTAGATACAAGGTAGATGTGGTCTGGGGCTAATGCTATTGTCTGGACACCGCTTCCCAAACCAGCTGCGGGAGTGTATTAGATGCAGAGTAGAAGGGAGTGTATTCATAGCCTCTTTGGGGGCTAGCAGCGGTGTCCAAACTTTTTTCAAAGAGGGCCAGATTTGATGAAGTGAAGGGCCATGAGGGCCGACCCAAAGGCCAACTAAAGTTGGTACCGTAAAAGGAAAGGAAGTTAGGGAGGAAAGGAAGGTGAGCAAATACCGTAGTTCCAGTGGCCTGGGAGATATGACTAGGAAGTAATGGCAGACCACTTGCAGTCAAAGGACAGGTGAAGGTCACACAATATGCAATTGCTGAAACCTCCCAGTTGAAAAACAAGTGGATTCATTTACATAATCCCTCAGCTAGAGGTGAATTAGAGGTTACTCTATTTCCTTTGGTTAATCCCCCTATTCAAATCACTGGTGGTTTTTCCACTGAGCACATTAGAAGCTGAACTAATACCTTGGACAAAGGACCATGTTTGTGTGTACGATTTTCGTTGCAATGAAAAAGTTTTTTAAATCAGATGGAGATCAGCTGCTCAGTGTAGTGCAGCAAGTGGGACAAAGCTGGTCTGGTCTAATTTTCATTCTCGCAATATGTTTAAAGCACTTTTTTAAAAAAGGTAAAGGACCCCTGACAGTTAAGTCCAGTCACGAACAACTCTGGGGTTGCAGTGTTCATCTCGCTTTACTGGCCAGGGAGCCGACATTTGTCCACAGACAGTTTTTCGGGGTCATGTGGCCAGCATGACTAAGCTGCTTCTGGCGAAACCAGAGCAGCGCACGGAAACGCCATTTACCTTCCCGCCGGAGCGATACCTATTTATCTACTTGCAGTTTTATGGGCGTGCTTTCGAACTGCTAGGTTGACAGGAGCTGGGACCAAGCAACGGGAGCTCACCCCGTCACAGG
Organism: Podarcis pityusensis; assembly: GCF_964106645.2. NCBI lineage: Eukaryota > Metazoa > Chordata > Lepidosauria > Squamata > Lacertidae > Podarcis > Podarcis pityusensis. The sequence goes on along the minus strand of NC_138035.1, from coordinate 31,393,082 downwards.
GATTCGAACTGCCAACCTTCCGATCAGCAAGCCCTAGGCTCAGTGGTTTAGACCACAGCGCCACTTGGCTTCTCCCAAAGAATCCTGAGAACCATAGTTTGTTAAGGGTGCTGAGAATTGTAGCTCTGTGAAGGGCAAACTACAATTCCAAGGATTCTTTGGAGGAAGCCCTGTACTTTGCATGTGCTTTGGATATATGGCATGAAGGTGACCTTGTGGTGTCCACGGAGTATAGTGAATTGGTGAAACGACAGGAGCCACTTCAGAATCAGGCACTTAAGGCAGTGAAGATGGCAAAATGGGGAGGGGAAATGTGGTGGGAAATTCTTTTTCTTTATTTAAACAGCACCATCAAAGTACATAACACCTCACATAATAACATAAGCAAAGAAGGCCAGTCTTTATAAGGAAGGGTTTACTGCTGAATTTTTGGCAATGGGAGTGGAAAGCTGTGCAAATGCAGTTGAATGCACTTAGGCTTCATTTCAATTAAGGATTGTATCCAGAGGGTTCACAGAAGAGGTGGCGTTTGACAAAAAGCCATGGTTGGTGAGAAAGAAAGATATGAGAAAGATTACAATTGAGTTGAATTCCATCTCACAATTCTATGCTTTGCATGGCCTCGTGCAAACTTCCATTTTACGGTTTTTAACCTCTAGTTAATGAATCAAAATATTAAATAATTCCAGGCTTCAACTACAGCGCTGCTCTAAGCCAGATCATAGTGCCAATTTGGCTCATTCAAAACCACATGAGAAGAATCAGCCGCGTTTTCTCTTCAAAGAAGCATCCCTTCTCCTTTGCACCTTCATTTGCTACAGAAAAGTTCCGGTGAGGAGAGCTGCTGGGTTAATCTGCTTTCTACCAAAAGCAGATTATTGGTCTAACTACCCAATTTGGTAGTGGCATTCCAGGCTAGGAACATAGGAAGCTGCCTTATACTAAGGCTGCCCATTGGTCCACCTGGCTCAGTATTGTCTACGCTGCCTGACAGTGATTCTTCAGGGTTTCAGGGAGAGTTCTCTCCCAGCCCTACTTGGAGATGCCAGGAATTGAACTTGGGACATTCTGCATGCAAATCAAGATGCCCTCCCACTGAGCTACGCCCTTTCCCTAGAGGTCTTTCAGGCAAAGGTCTCTCCCAGCCTTGTTAATGGGAGATGCTAGGAACAGAACTTGGGTTCTTTCACATGTAAAGGAACCTGCAGCTATGCAGATGCTGCTGAACCTCATAACTCCTGTCCCCCTGACTATTGACCATACTGGATGGCACTGATGGGAGCTGTAATGCAGCAACATGTGGAGCTTCACAGGGCTACCCCCCACCCACCCCTGCTCAGGCCATGTTCTCTGAACACCCACACATTGGGGATGCAGACGAGATAGACATTACTGCTGCCCAGCTTGCAGAGGCTGAAGGAATGAGTCACGCACAGCATTTTTGCTCACACAGAAGGGGTGGGAGTGCTGGCTGAGTAGTGAGAGAAAGTAATGTGGGAAACAGAGAGGCTTCATTTAATGTTTTCATCTACCCTACAACTCCATTTCCTGAGCAGCATTAGAGGCAGGTGTGTGTTTTTTTTCAGCAGGAACTTGCCGGAACTCTATTCCAGCACCTCTCAGGTAGGCACTATTGCCATTCTAAGAGAACGAGGGAGGTGTTCATGGTGAGCTACAACACTTCTTTTTCTAGAAAAATAGCACTGATTAGAGATACAGTGCAAGGAGCTCACGGCCCAACACACTTAATGGCAACACGCCAGATTTTAAAAGTCAAACCAACTCAGAGACATGTGAATGGTCTGTCTCCTTTTATTTCCAGTCCTCTTCTCCCTTCATTTTCACCCCCCCTCCTTCCAGGCACCACTGTCTCCTCTAGCAAACGTGCCTTAATAACACATGATTCTACTGTCGATAGAGGGTGCGTGTACATGCTCAATTTGTGTTAGGGTCTGCCACATCCACCTGCCATCTTCAGCAGCGTGAACATGCAACAACTACCACTCTGCCTACCCAAGCAAAACATTGAGTTCGGTATTACTGTTACTCTTATCATCTAACACGTGTTTTCACACCAACCATCTGCAAAGAGTCGTGCTCCTCTCCACAGCCAGATGGCCCTTTTCTGCTCATTTTTTGGAGGTTTGTGCAACAGTGCGCTGTGCTCAACTGCAATCGGCGCACATAGTGGAGGTCTCATATGACTACTGTGGGGGAAACCTGGCTACAACATAATGCAAGCTGAAAAGAATAAGCAACCCCGATCAAGAGAAAAAAATAGGGTGTTGGATGCACAGCAGAAGAATGCCAGTTTGAACTCCACTGCAGGGAGAATCAAGGTGCTTCTCGTCACTATTCTTTGACTGAAACTAGAACTCAGCATCATATATTTGATGCCTTCAACAGTGATTCTGATGCAAAGGAGACCTGTCCAGGCGTGGGTCAGCAGGACTCTACCCCGGGGGAATCTGAAGAGTACTCTGTGGGTTACCCAGAGATACAGGATTTGATACCTGATTTGTAGCTTTACAGCTGAGACACTGGGATCCACATCTTCATTTATTCAAGGTGTCCCCCCACCAATGTAAGACGGTATGGCTGGAAACCACCCAGTAACACCCTCAGGGCCTGAGGGCCCTGCTCTTGCCACTTACCACCTGGTCCAGGGCGGGGCCTGACAGGCCTCACTAGGACAGTTGCTGTTACTGCTGGAGGGGCACAGAGTTTTTAAAATTAGCTAAAGTGGTGCTTCAGGTTAAGAACAGTTTCAGGTTAAGAACAGACCTCCGGAATGAATTAAGTATGTAACCAGAGGTACCACTATATTTAAATACTGTTTTTCATTCTTTTATTTTGTGTAAACAGTCCAGAGCATGCATTATCAGACAGCCTGCATAAATGCAGTAATTAACAGCCTGCTGCTAACCATGTCTACTCAGAAGTAAATCCAGTAGGGTTTTCTCTCCAATAACTGAGATTAGAATTGCAGCCTAAATTTCAAACACACACACATACACACACACACCACACAGACCGAAAGCTTTGCTAGAAACAGGAGGGTGGCGGGAGTCCTTTAAGGACTAAGGGCTCGGTTCATATCTTGGGCAGATTAGTCTTTCTCACTGACAGTCAAGACTGCAGGCTTTGCATGTCAAAGATCTTGTATTCAATCTCTGGCATCTCCAGTTAATAAGCTCTCAGGTAGCCAAGCTAGAAATTACCTGTGCTTGAGATCTTGACTGAACAGAAAAGAGGAATTGCATATGACGCACTGCATGGCAATGGCACTGGAAAACAGCACCCCCATATTAAGTCCTTCTCCTCAACCCCGTATTGGGACATTATCGTTTCCCACCACTACTGGCTTCTTATTTGTTTCCAGGCTCAAGTCCAAATGCTGGCTTAAACCTATGAAGCCCTACATGGCCTGGGCCCCTGGTACCAAATAGTACCTCACTTCCAACAAATATCTTTCCCTGCCCTAAAATCATCTGTGGAGGCCCTCCTCTGGATGCCCCCTAATTCTAAGGCACAGAGGCCAGTAATGAGAGAGGCCTTTTTGGAGGTGCTTCCCCCACCTAATCTGTAGAACATTCTCCCAAAAGAGGTTCACCTGGTGTCTTCCATAATGGCCTTTCAGTGCCAGGCAAAGACTTTTCTTTTTCCCTTGGCTTTTAAATGTCTAACATTTTAAAAGCATTGGACTGCAACTAGGTTTTGCTTGCATGGGTTGAGCTTTTTGGAAGTTTTTTGTTTTTGTATGGTTGTTACATGACTGACTTACAAGTACCCAATGGATGCCAGCTAATTGTACTAAGATTCTGTGGGATGTCCTTTGGAAATAGTGGTTCCTCCATCAGATTTGTAGGCTATCATTAAATTTCTGCACTGGGCAATATTCTCTTTACTGTTTAAGTGGTTAAATTAGGTTAGCCTGTTTGTACTGTTTTATTATACGGGTTGGTTTTTTGTATTTACTTATATTTTGCTTATTTTTATTGTTAATATGCTTTTTGAATTGTTATATTATTGTTCATTTGATACGTTATGAGCCACTTTGAGCAGAATTTAGTGGGAAAGTGGCATTCAAATAAACAGATGATTTGATATTTGTTTCCTGTTGCAGTTGGCTTGTTTTAAGATGAACTGTTTATATTTTGCTATGCTTTAAATTGTTTTAATTTTTATTGCATGTTGTCTAGAGGCTTTCCCCAATGCAACTGGCATCATCATCATTACCACATGTGTTTCCCGTGCCACCCTCTATACCAACAGTTGCTGAACTGCAATTCCCATCAGCCCAAGTAAACATGGCCAATAGCCAGAAATGATGGGAACAGTAGTTTAGCAGCATGCTGAGGGCCAAAGCTTCCCCAGATCTGTTCTGCACCATTGCCTGGTGCAACAGAATGTGATGGCATGATACAGAACAAGTGATCCTACAACTTAACATGGTAATGCTCTCTTTGGCAGCTATCTAAGACTGAATCTAAAGCAATTTTAAAGCACATTGAAAGCACATGCCCAAAACAAAAGAATCCTGTGAACTGCTGGCTGGGAGTTGTAGCTTTGTAATAAGCAAACTATAGTTCCCATGATTCTGGGTGTGTGTGTGTGTGTGTGTGTGTGTGTGTGAATTAAATGTATGGTGTGTACACAGCCTGAGTTGTTTTCAGTCCGAACCTGGGTCTCCACGTGTGTCAGGTGTGACTGAGGCATGACAGCCCTGTTGCTACAATTTCTTTGGACCCCATTGCAGTTTCCAAATATAAGGCAGAATCTGTGTATCTTTCAAGGCACGCCAATGCAGCACAGCAGCAATGCAGGCAAGTAGCAGAAACCCCTATAAATAAAATAAGCACACCAGAGCTGCTGTTTGGTCTTCAGATTTGTCGAGCTGCCCGAGTTGCTCCTTTTCTATGACTTTAGAACTGCACCAGCCACAAACACAACCTCTATAACGTCGAGGCTTTGCTTGACTTCTGCTTAATTATATTTGTGTATTTTCATCCTTGCTCTCGGTTATTGCCAAGCATCCCAATTCATGAGCATTGTGACTGTATCGTCCTTATCTAGCGCTGAAATAATAGAGACTCTCTGCCATAAATTACCGTGCAGCCCTAAAGACATCTAAATTCTATGACACTAATCTGCTTAATCCTACTTGAGAGCCATCCAAATGGATTTTAAGCATCCAGGGGAAATCTGCGAGGTGCATCCCCAGTTCAATTAAAGGCTACCACACAGTAGTCAACTTCAAGGACTACAAAAAAACCCCGCAACTAGTTACACATGACTGACCTTGTTTGTCTGAAATGCCCCTTCCTGCTTAATAATAAATTGCATTTGAAGGTGGATCCTCTTATCCACCCACTTTCTCCAGAATACCAATTTCACAGAAGACACACCTTACATGTCTTGGCCTGTATTGCCACTCAGAAAACAGTACAATCAGGAGGTTTGTTAATCTAGAAACAACACAGCCCTCTCTCACTGTGATCACAGTTGCTGATGATAACACAACTTCTCAAGCAATTTGAACGTATAGATAATATCCCTAGCACCACAATTAAGAGAGACAGGCTGGGGAACTCTATGTCTCCATCAGCCAAGAAAAGCTGAAACACATATTGTGCATCCACATACTGGATGGGACTATAAAATATCTCAGCCAAGCTTGCAGGTGCTCATTTGTCTCTCTTATATCCCAAGGGTTTCATGTGGCTGTTCTGGCATAAGACAGAGATGGGGAACCTACAGTCTTCTCAGCATTGTAGGACTACAGCTCCCATCATCCCAGGCCATGCTGGCTGGGACTGATGGGAGGTGTAGTTCAAAACCTCTAGAGAGCACCAAGGTGGGGGAAACTGAACCAGAGTATTTTAGAATTACCAACATTTGGGTTTGGAAGTTAACACTGGAGCAGCACACAGCTGCTCATACTGTTTATGGAAAATACTAAAAGTTACTGTGGTAGCCATTCAACTGGTAAAAATAACCTCATAAGGCATGGATGGGGACCCTGTGGCCTTGCATATACTGCTGTACTGGAACTCTCATTGTCCCTGACCACAGACCATACTGGCCAGGACTGATGGGGGTTGGAGTCCAATACTTCAGGGGCTGCAGGTTCCCCATCCCTTTGTCAGGAAGTTTATTGGTTAGACCATTATTTCAGCAATTTAAAGGGATGTTTCCTGCTAGGTTAAAACTGATTCTGTGACCTCCTCCTCACCCCTGCTTTGTGTTTCTAAGATCCGCCGCAAGCCCTTTGGGCAGAGACTTCTGTCTATGGTTTATTACTATCCATTTTATCTGGCAGCAGAAGGGTCACATTGCACAATGCCAACTGCTTTGACTCTTTTTCCATCACAGTTATAGGAAATTGAAAGTGGTCTCTGACCATTTTAAAGGTGCCGTCTTTTACTTCTCCATGGCTGGCAAATTCAATCAGAAAGTGTCTTGGCACTTATATTTCACATTTATTGTCTACATGCATGTACTCCTCTTAGTTTCTGGACGGAGATTTTGGCCTCCAATTTTCAGCCACTGGTTTGTGATCACCAATTGCATCTGGTGACAATCTGTCCTAGTTTAAGAATAAGACAGTTTGCTATTGACAAATGCCCTGCTAATGAAAGAGCTCAGTGCATTAGCCTACCATGCAATTTTCAGATCTGCTCTTATGTTTTAATTCTTTCCCCTAGGGAACCATATATTTTGAGGAGAAAGTGGGTGGAGTGTGTGCCTGGAGTAGACCCAACACAGCTACTTAATTAGGGACAGTGCTGGCTTTTTTCTTTTTCTTTTTGTTTCTTTTCTTTACAAACACACATGCTTCACACTATCTAGGTATAATTATGACTAGCGGTAAGAAAAGATTAGTTTTTCCAAGAAGAATAAGTTTCATTATCTAATGCATGCTTCTTGATAAAGGTTTTCCAGTGAGGACTGAAGGAAGTGAGATTGTGCCAGACAAAATGAACTGCAATGTCTTGTCACCAGGGACTTGGGTTGATTTTAAAATACTAATACAGTGGTACCTTGGGTTAAGAACTTAATTCGTTCTGGAGGTCCGTACTTAAGCTGAAACTGTTCTTAACCTGAGATACCACTTTAGCTAATGGGGCCTCCCGCTGCTGCCGCCACACAATTTCTGTTCTCATCCTGAAGCAAAGTTCTTAACCCGAGGTACTATTTCTGCGTTAGCGGAGTCTGTAACCTGAAGCATCTGTAACCTGAAGCGTCTGTAACCCGAGGTATCACTGTATCAAATAGCTACAAGTTTCCAGTACTGAATTTCAGCTTTCAAGTGGCAAATATATATGATAAATAGCAAGCTGTATTTTATATAGAGTACAGCTAGAGGACTCTATGGGGATGTGAGTTCTCCATAGCTGCCCTTCTCCCCAGGCCACCCTCTTTACTGGCCCACCCTCTCTGCCCTCCTTCGGAGCTTTTGCTTAAGTGGAGGGGTCTATGAATTGTGACAGGGCCTCTTGCTTGCCTGAGGGGTTGATGAAGAGGTGTCTGTACACGCAAATTAATTTTTGACTTTGCAAAGCTGGAATGTAACCAAAATGCTACTTAGGATATACATTAGAAATCAAATAGAGCATTGCCTCTCAAATCCTGCTGCAGCTTAATCTAGAGAAGTAGCGGGGAAAGATGATCAGGAAAGAGGTGGACATTGGGTCATCCTACTTTGGATGGAATAGCACTTCCCATGAAAAGTCAGATTTGCAATCTGGGGATGTTCCTGGATATGACAGGTTCTGGATACCCAGATAGCAGCTGTCACCAGAGGTGCCTTTGCCCATCTCACACTGCTGAGCCAGCTGCTCCCATCCTTGAGAAAATTAGATGGCAGTAACTCAGCTTCATTACTATAAGGCATCCTACATGAAGTTACCTTGAAGCTTCATTCGGTCTAGAATGTAGCAGCAAGGATATCAGTGGGCACTCACCCACTTTTTCTTAGCATGCATGAATGAATGAATGACAGGCTGCCAGTTTGTTTCTGGGTACAATTCAAAGTGTTGACAATTACCTTTAAAACCCTAAGTGGCTAGAGAGTCCTGGATGCCTGAGGGCCAACTCCTCCTACATGTTCTCTAAGATCTGCTGGAGATGTCCTTCTCCACCTGGCTGCCTCCAGACCACCAATATTTTGTGGGGCAGGGGTGGTATGTGTGTTCAAGTATACATTAGAACAGGCATCCCCAACTTTCGGCCCTCCAGATGTTTTGGCCAACAACTCCCATGATCCCTAGCTAACAGGACCAGTGGTCGGGGATGATGGGAATTGTAGGCCAAAACATCTGGAGGGCCAAAGGTTGGGGATGCCTGCATTAGAACCTTAGGTTTGTGCATTTGAAGTAGATTAAAGTGCTACTTTACTCTAGAACAAAAAAGCCATCTTTTTATTATGACGAAAACAGGAGTTTTTGCAGTTTGGAAAGTGATGGGGAAATGCATTGAAAAGTGTGGAATGAACAAATGACTAGCAGGAAGACATGTAAACACCATGAAAGCACATCAGGACAAATACTCTCTTTTTTTACCACCCCACAAACCAATCAGAACAATTGCTCAACAAGCTGAAAAACATCTTCATTTATGCTACAACGGCCGTGAGAGTTTTAATAGCACAAGGATGGAAGACTGAAGAAACCCCAACTAAAGAATCATGGCAAGAAAAATTGATGGACTATGCAGAAGTGGCAAAACTGACATATAAGCTACGGGACAAGGATCACTGTGACTTTAAAGATGAATGGGAACCCTTTACAAAGTATTTGAAGATGCAACAAAGCAAACTGGATTCCTTGGCCGGCTTTGAATAAACATTCACAAACTTTTTATTGATAATAATCAGCTAAATAGTTTGAGGATCTATACAGCTGTGTAACATGCAGAAAACAGCATTATTAGAGAAATCAAAGACTGGAACTGAGGGAAGTCGGGGGTGGGGGTGGGGTGGGGGTTTTGTGGGGGTGGGTGGGAGGAAAATGGGGCGGGAAATAAGGATGATATGTTTCTGAATAATACGTTTTGTTTTAATTTTGAATAAAAAAAGTTTTTTTTTAAAAAAAGTAAAAATCTAAAACTGAAAAGAAAAAAAAACAATTGCTCAACAAAGACTGGATGTAATTTTACTGCCACATAAGTTTTGTGCAAGCAAACAGGGAAGAATGCTCGATAAATAGGTTGTCTGCAGGCGTCTCATGTCCCAGCTGTGGCTGAGACATGTTTGATTGGGAGAGAGCCTTCTTGGTGGCTGCACTCAAATCATGGAACACTTTACCTTGTGATAGCTTCCCCCTTTCTCACTGTTTTTTGCCGCGTGATTAAAGTAGCAAAACTTTGCCTTACTAGATGGTTTCCATGTGGTAGGTACGTAGGCAGACCCTCATTTTATGCTATTTTTTGTGCACAGCAGTTTTCATGCTGCTGTTTTATTTCTGTTAAGGGATTGTTTCGGGTTTCAGACCCCCAAGCCAACTTGAACACTGCAGAGGTATCGGAAGTATATGGGATATTTGTTTCATTGATGGATTGCATTTATATGCCACCTTTGTCTCCAAAGGGCTCAGTCTGGCATACATGGTTCTCCCCTGTGAGGTGAATTAGGCTGAGAGGCAGTGACTTGCTCAATGACCTTCATGGCCAAGTGAGGATTTGAACCCTGGTTTCCCAGGTCCTAGTCCAAGACTCTTAACCACTGCACTAATCAAATAAGCAAATAAATATATTGAATATCTGCCAAGTATTTAAGCTCAGAATCTTGTGGGGGGGGGAATCTGGGGAGTATGTCAGCTCTAATCACGCCCCTGTTCCAAAGCATATCTATGAAGGACACAATCAGTGTAACCTCTACCATCTTGGCTATGAGTTCTGGGAGACCCGCTTCCCTGCCTTGCAGGCCTTTTCCCATCTCGACTGAGAGGGCAGAGCCCTGACTGATTCCAGCTACAAGGGATGAGGCTGCAGAACCTCATCTTGAGCTGAGGTATTCTTTGAGGAGTTTTTTTTTGGGGGGGCAGTTGTTGCTGTTGGTTTTTGGTATCTTTATTATAGATGTCATTGTGATTTATGTTGAAATTGTTCAGCTTAGTTGTGTATTCTTTTAATGGTTTATTTATGGTTTATGACTACATTTGTTATGTTGTCGTTACGTATTTTTTCATGTCGTAAGCCACTTTGAGCAGGGTTTGAACTATAGAAATGCGGCGGACAAATAAAATTATGCATACATACATTTATGTATTTTTGTACCTGTGAAAATAAATCGCTCCCTGGGTGCTCCCCAGGGCAGAAAGAAATTGCAACATACTAATAATTCTCCTTTTGCTTCCCTTTAATTATTTCCAAAATCTGCCACATCACCATACCTAATAACAGGGCCGTGCCTGGAAAAATAAGCATAATCCTGCATTGATGCGCTCTTTGAGTTTGTATTAAGTAATTGGAACACTCTTACCAACAGTTTTGTAGACTGCACACGCATTTTAAAAAATGGAAGAAAAATGAACCCTTTTACCAGGCTTTTAACCACAGTGTAGTAGGAACAACAGAATGTTTAAAGTCTGTTAAAGATTAATTAATCCATTTTAAGTGCTGCTCTTGAGAATGTCTGCCAGTGCAACCTCGTGAATCCTAAAAGCTTATTGTTTGCTTTTAATTACCATGACATACTGAAAGAGTGGTATACACACATTCACGGCCATACTTCCGGGGGGGGGGGGCATAATAAACTAGCCTTTAATTTGGAGCCTGGAAGGACATGTGTACAGCAGTACAAAATCATTTACTGTATTAACAATGGTAGGTGGGAAGAATATTCAACCAAATATTCAACAAAATAATGGTCCACCGAATCCAGCACCCTTTTCTCACAGTGGCCAGCCAGATGCCCCTGGGAAGCTCGCAAGCAGGACTTGAGCACAAGAGCACTTTGCTCTCCTGCAGTTCCCAGCAACTGGTATTCAAAGGCAGCATGCCTCCAATAGCAGAGGTAGAACAGAGCCATTGTGGGTAGTAGCCATTTATAGCCTCGTCCTCTATGAATTTCTCTAATCTTATTTTTATAGTCATCCATGCTGGTGGGTCATTAATGACTCCTGTGGGAACCAGTTCCATAGTTCAACTATGTGCTGTGTGAAAAAGTCCTTTCCTTTATCTGCCCTGAACCTTCAAACATTCAGCTTCATTGAATGTCCAAGAGATCTAGTGTCAGAGAAAAGCTTCTCTCATCCTCTCATATCAACTGTCTCCATGCCATGTGTACTTTTATAAACTTCTGTCATGTCACCTCTTATTCACCTTTTCTCTAAACTAAAAAGTCCCAAAGGCTGAAACCGCTCCTCATAGGGGAATTGCTCCATCCCCTCGATCGTTCCGGTTGCCCTTTTCTAAACCTTTCCAACTCTACAATATCCTTTTGGAGGTGAGATGTTCAGAACCGTACACAGCATTTCCAATGTGGTTGCACCTTCAGACGCAGCCAGCATTACCAATGGTCCCGGATTACTGTTATTAATTTGATTTATTACCTACCCTTCATTCATGGCTGGGTCTCAACCATTTGGATGGAGTGGGTCCCAAAAATATGCACCTCAATGGTCAAAGGCCGGGGTAAAGAGATGCATATTCAGCATTTGCTGGAAACTGTATAGTGAAGGTGCCAGATGCTCTCTATGGGGAAGGAATTCCACAATTTAGGAGCTTCTACAAAGAATATCCTCTGCCAGGCCACTCCTGAGCTTCCAGGGGATAGTGGAGCTACCAAGGAGAGCCCTCTGCTGAACTTAAAACTCAAGGGGATCTGTAGGGAAGGAGGCCGTCTTTCAGCTATTCGAGGCCCAAGTCACTTAGGGCATAATAATAATAATAACAATAACAACAACAACAATAATAATAATTTTTATTTATATCCCGCCCTCCCCAGCCAAGGCCGGGCTCAGGGCAGCTAACAAGCAATAATAAAAACAAGTTGAATGAATACAACTTAAAAACAAAATTAAAATACAACATTAAAATATTGAAACATTAAAATATTAAAATACTAATAATACTATAATGCTAATGTGAGCACTTTGAATCGGATCCAAAACAAACTGACAACCAACCAGAGGCCTTTCTCTTGGGCATGGTCGGCCAAATGGTGATAAAAAAGGATAGAACTTTCTTTATGTATGCAACAACAGCAGCAAGAATACTCATCGCAAAGTATTGGAAGACACAAGAACTTCCCACGCTGGAGGAATGGCAGATGAAACTGATGGACTATATGGAACTGGCGGAAATGACTGGCAGAATCCGTGACCAGGGAGAAGAGTTGGTGGAGGAAGATTGGAAGAAATTCAAAGATTATCTACAGAAACACTGCAAAATTAAAGAATGCTAGAGTGATGTTGGATTGAAAATAAGTGGTTTCCAGCTGTACAGGATTTAATAGTTATAGATAGATTAAGATTAAAGATTAGGATTAAAGAAATTTAAGGAAATGGAAATTTGGTATTTAAGAGGTAAAATTTTAATGCTATATTACATTAAGATTAAAGATTGGGATTAAAAAAGTGGAAAAGAAATTGCTGGACAAACAATTTGGACTGGAATACAAAAGAGGGAGGTATGAGGAGGTCCAGAAAATAAGTAAATTTAAAAACGGAAATGAAAAGGTGATATTGTTTTTAACTGTTCTACTTCTTTTTTTGTTTTTTGTTCTCTGTGTTTTTGTTTTTTTTTTGTTTTTTGGATTATGTACTGTGTATTTGTGTACTTCTTTTTTATGTTTTTCTGTTCAATCTTTTACTGAAATCTTAATAAAAATCATTTAAAAAAACAAAACAAAACAAACTGACAACCAATGCAGCTGTTTTAAAGCATAGACCCATGTTCTAAAAGCTCTAAAAGTTCTTTTAAAAGTTCTAAAAGCAACTCCAGTTCTAAATATTCTAAAAGGAACCTCAGCCAGTAATCTGGCTGCTGCATTTTGCTCTGGTTGAAGCTTTCAAGACACCTTCAAGGAGAGCTTCCAGTCTGGAACTGATCAGGAGCATGGAGTACAGCAGCCAAGTCATTTCCATCCAAAAGCGGCTGTAGCTGGTGAACCAGCCATAGGTGGGAAAGGGCACTCAGAGGCCCTGAGTCCCTGGGGACAGTGTTGGATCCACAAGCACACCAAGCTACAGACCTGCTCCTGCAACTCCGTCCAGGACAGGCCATCTCCCCCACCCCACATTTATCGGCCCACATCCAGCCCATCATTGTGTCCAAAAACTGACCTAATTGGTAGGAGTTGTAATCCAACAATGTCTAGAGGGCACCAGAGGGCACCACTAGAGGGAGGCTGACAAAGATCATGAGCTGTGTTTGGCTTGGTGGGTCAGACCTACTCCAAATCAAAGGGCTTCTTTGCTTAATTAAGAAGTAGATTTTCCTAACAAGCCACAGTTCAGCTAGCTGCTGAAGTGCTGTCTCCATGGACACTTGCAACAGATGCCTAGCTGAGGAAGAAAGAGGTTGCTTTCTACAGCTGCAATTCCAGAAACTACTTGGCAGGACTTACTTTTCACTGAATGCTTATAGGAACAGTGTGAAAAATATTTTATATAATCTGGACATCTGCAAACATTGAAAACGGAACCCTGCTTATTAAATATTGTAATCTAAGTCATGCCATTATCTATTTCGTATATGTGACTGCATTGCTGTTCTATTGCCCTTAGGAGATTTCATGGGGGCCAGCTCTATCATTAGACAAAGTGAAGCAAATGCCTCAGGCAGTTGATTTTGGGTTTCATGAAAAGGCAGCAAATGGTTACTTTTTTATTTCTTAGTATTATATGTTTTATGCCAAGCAATAGGCACTTGTGGGAATTTCTCTCTCCATGATCAAAATAAGCAGTAGTTCAGTGCTTAAAAGGGCTCCTCTCTGATGCTGGAATCATACCTAAGCTCACTTAGTTGCTGGCCTTGGTCCTGAATTCCAAATCCACACTATTCCAAGCCCAGAAACTGAACTTTAGCACCAAATTTCAGAGCACTTGATAATGCACACTACATCTCTCCACCAAAAGCTACCTGGCAAGCAAGGAGACCTGAAAAGAGAGATATCACTAGAAGAAAATTATCCCCTCAATAGCATTAACAGCAATTTGCTGTGTAGACAACTGCAATCAATGTAATTGCCAGGAGGTAAAATAAGATCTTTCATTATGAAATATTGGCAATATACTCAGCTTCAAGCAGTTTATGATATCACCACAACTCCTTCTATTTGTAAATCCAGTACATATACATATGCATATATATACATGCATATGTCGGTACATTTTGCTGTTCTTTCCCCAAAATGCCTACAGTGCTTATAAATGCTGCTGTTAGAGCTGTATAGCTTCTTCATCTAAATCCCAGCAACGAAACTTGAATGGAAATGTGGCTAAGCTTTCAAAAGTCCTTGCAAGGCAATTACTACAGCATAAGAGTACAAGAGACTCTAGGTGGTACAAGGGAACAAATTTTTCCACTGTCAAACACCTCTGAAACATTACAGTACATCCATGTAATCTTACTTTTCCCTGCAAAGAGATACCCAGCATTAATGTGCCGTTGTAAGGTAGGCAGTGACTGTGAAAAACCTTAACTACAATTCTTGTAAGCTCGCAACCTTGCTTCCTCTCATGTTGCTATGCAATCTCTCTCTCCTCTCCCCATCCCCCACAGATTCATTTTGCAAATTAGTAGCAAGTGAACAAAGACAATAACATTAAAAAGTGGGGCTTGTGCACCAACAGATGTACTTTGTTCATTTATTTAACATGCACATTTTGGCTTCAATTATTGATGCCAATGCTCCCTTGCTTCAGTACTCCCTTGCAAAAATAATGAAATCATTTTCAGATGAAACATCACCATGCCATTCAGGTATAGATTCTTGAGAAGAGGGCAAATTATGGGTTGTGGTGGTTAAATTTTTTTCTTGCAAAGTACAAGTTAACTGATTTTCAAGTGCATTTGCAAAAAATTAAGGGTAATGTGGGAGCTCTGACCCATCAGATACACAAGTATTTTATGTTGTGTGTGTTTTTTTAAAGAACAATTTATTCCCGCTTTGGCATACTGAACCCCCTTGCCTCTTCCAAACCCAGCCAGTGAACAGCTGCTGTTTGTTATGAGCTACCAGCCTGTTTAAATAAGGAGGTTAATATTTTACAGGGCAGGGGAGTAGTGCGCTCTGCTTACTTTCCCCCTCTGCTTTGCACGGGGGAGCAAATTCATTCCTGACATAGCTACACTAAATTCAGTAGGCTTATATCAGAAACTTGTTGCTCTTGTGCCCAGGACTTCTAGAAATTTCTCCTGGATTGATGTATTTCTCGCATTTGACTATTGCGTCGACTTATACTTCTGAGTGCAACCAGGAAGACTAGGGGCTACGAAAACACAGCTGTCCTAAAATGACGCTAGTGAGGTTCTCATTTTGGCTCTAGAGGGGACAGGAGGTTTGCAGAGATTCATAGAATCATTTAAACCCTCTTCCCAAGTGCATTTCACTAACTTTCTAGTAATCCTTATTGCATTATTAACACACACACTCAATCCCATGTGAGGGAGAGCAGGAATGTGTGCACAGCCCAGCTTACCAGAAGTGATCTTTGTATGCTACAAGAGCAGCAAGAATTTTAATAGCACAAAACTGGAAGACCGGAGAAGTACCATCAAAAGAACAATGGCAAGAAAAACTGATGAATTATGCAGAGTTATCAAAGTTAACGGACAAACCATGTGAAAAGGACAATAGTGATTTTGAAAAAGAATGGGAACCTTTCACAATATATCTGCAGAAATAAAACAAAAAAAATGGACTCACTGGCAAGATTTGAATAAACATTTGCAATTTTATTTACAGAAAACAAGTATAACAATGTGATAACATAGTATTATATACAAACAGCAGAATATATCATTTGATGTAATAAACCAGAAACGGAAGACGAGGAAAGTCAACAGGGAGGGTGGAAATTGAAAAATTAATGTTTAGTAATGATATTGGATATTTGTTATGAGAAAAGAAAATCAATAATAATAAAAAAATATTTTTAAAGGCGTGATCTTTGTAGCCTAACCCAGCTGGTGGGGGTGGGAGAACACCCAACTTTGGCTTCCTTCAGCGTGGCTTTCAGTGCTTCACAAGCACACCTTAAGGGATCTTGGAGGTTACTGCTTTTTATCCAGAAGCCCAGTTGGAGGTTGATGGGACATTCCGACCCCACACGCAACTGTAGCATATTGAAACAATCGTGAAAACAGGCCCTGACTCAGTTCTGATATGGAACTGTAGGTCAAGTTCCCAGTTGGGAGAGTGGCACGCAGAAGTAACCATGTGAAGAAAGTACATGTTCCATCCAACCCAGTCCTTGCAGTCTCTCAGAGCGTAGGTTGTATTGGGACTCCAGTACAACAACGCAAAACATGGCTGCATGATTCTGTTGCATGGATGTTGTAACCAGCCTCTAAATCCTGCAAAATTATCTCCCTCCCCAAAATCCAAGATGTATGAAGAATTCAATATGCTACATCAGCTATGTGCAAAGATGTCAACTGGAACAGTCCAAAAGGGCTTCCATGAAAAAACACCAGGATAAGGAAAGGAGTACAAGAGTTTGTTAAACTGACTAACTACAAGTCCCTGTCTAATCTTGCTTTGAAACTGCTTTGGGCCTCCTTTTCTCACTTCAAAGACCACTAGCTGTATATGCTGTAAATAGTCTAAAAATTATTTGAGATTGTGAGTTGCTTTAAACCAGGCTTCCTCAACCTGGGCCCTCGAGATGTTTTGAGACTACAATTCCCAGCATCCCTGACCACTAGTCCTGCTAGCTAGGGATCATGGGAGTTGTAGGCCAAAAACATCTGGAGGGCCAAGGTTGAGGAAGCCTGTTTTAAACTGTTTTTTTAATGTTATGTTGTAAATGGTTTTAACATACCCTGAAACTTTAGTGTGAAGGATGGGTAATATATTAAAACAACAACCACAACATGCTTCTTGACTACCTCCTACAAAGGTGAATTCTCTGGAATAACTGCATTTGGCACAAAACATTATTGCATTCCCCCCTCCCTCAGTTTCTGGCTCCATTGGTCAATGATGGCAACATATAAGGTCAAGGGTGCATGCTGATTCTTTTTAGATCTATTCGCTGCCTCTGATAACATCAATCAAAAGGATTTGTTGACATGGCTGGGGACTCTCAGCATGGATTTACAATCAGCTCTGTTCTTTTTCACAGCCAGAAGGAAACTCTATAAAAAATCTTTTCTTGATTCTCTGTAACTTAAAGCATCCTCCTCAAACATCATCTTTTTATCTCCAATCTATATAATCACCCACCTTTCATCCACAGCATTTGGGGACAACTTGGCCCTCTCATTAAATTCCTTTGTCTTTCCCCCTTCTTGATGGGGGGTCTTCTTCTCTACTTCTCCATTTTCCACCTACCAATTCCCTCTCTGCTATTCATACCTCCCCCTCAAGTGACCCATCCTATTTCCTGACCAAGTGATTCCTCAATGATAAGTAGAAATTCAGTGGAGTTCAAGAGTTGTCACATGTGATCACTTCATGTTGGAGATGCTGTGTAATACACAAGTGTGTATAAAGATGGATCTGCAAGTGTGTCTACAGCAAAACCAAAAATGTGGTTCCCCACTAAAGTGGAAGCACTATTCTAGTCAATAGTCCTTCTGTCTTCCCACTGTGAGGAACATTCAAGTTGGCACTTAATGTATATGCTAGGGGAAGCATTGTAAATTGAATAGTTAATGTGCTAGGGGAAGCAATGTAAACTGAATGGTTAATGTGCACAACACCTGGCCTTTGTGCACATTCACTAGGCCTTATGGAGAATGTGTTCATTATCCGTCCATGATGACGGATGTGTCCATAATCTGTCCTGATCAATATGCATAATCTCCATCATGCCAGAGAATGTACAATTTGTACAAAATTCAATATATGTGTATTCTTCAAGACCCATAATATATCTAGTAGATGATGCTATTTATGTCTTTCCAGTTCACAAGAAGGAATTGGGCCCTGTTGGGAGCAACTGGGAGATCCTATTGATTCTTAGGAATAATCAGACCACTAAGCACTTCCTGATTTCTCACAAATCTGAGGAGGTTCCAACACAACTCTCAGTAGATACACAATAATTCCCGTAACAGCCTCTCTCCATTTTAAGCCCTGCACTTGAAGAGCAAACAGAAATTGCTATTTGAAAACATTATGTGCTGCTCTGTACTTGTTCTGCCTTTGAGTAATCTCCTGGCTGTTACTGAAAGGGTAGGCTTTGACCTAGAAGGAGTTGAATTTGTGAAGGTCATGAAGGTCAGTCCCTTCAGGAAACCATCAAGTCTAATCAAGTCAAGTTTATTTGTATCAGCCATAGGCCACCACAAAGAGAAGGAATGAAAGTATCACCTCTCTACATCCCAGAATCACAGTCCTGCAGTCAGTTTCATACATGAGTGGGGGCGGGGGAATAAAGTTTAGAGATACAGAAATGCAAATCTACCTCATGTTATTAAATGTTAAAACTAAAAAGAAACCAATAAAATCACACCAATAAAGGAAGCAAAACATATTCCCTAAACTGGTGCCCTCCAGATGTTGTGGACTAAGTACCCATCAGCCCCACCCAACACAGGCTTTGGGTGATGGGGTCTGTAGTCCAATATATCTGGAAGGCACCAGGTTGGAAAAGGCTGCTCTACTCTCAATAATTAATATTTTTATAGTGCCATCACGGGGCATGGTTCTTTACAGAATATAAGACCAGTCCTTTCCCAAGAGGCTTCCAATTTAATACAGAAGAGACAAGCAAAGACTAGGAGAGAGGGAGGCAGAGGTGAACAGAGAAACAGAATCATAGAATTGTAGAGCTGGAAGGGACCCTGAGGACCATCTAGTCCAACCCCCTGCAATGGAGGATTATGCAGCTATCCCATACAGGGATCAAACCTGCAACCTTGGCATTATCAGCATCACACTCTAATCAACTGAGCTATCTAGTTATGCACACTTAAGCACTATTAGAGTATGACATAGAGATCATCCTTATACCAGATTCTTTTTATTTTTATTACAACTATATCCTGCCCTTCCTTCCAAAGGTAAAGGGACCCCTAACCATTAGGTCCAGTCGTGGCCAACTCTGGGGTTGCGGCGTTCATCTCGCTTTATTGGCCGAGGGAGCCGGCGTACAGCTTCCGGGTCATGTGGCCAGCATGACTAAGCCGCTTCTGGCGAACCAGAGCAGCGCACGGAAACGCCGTTTACCTTCCCGCCAGAGCGGTACCTATTTATCTACTTGAACTTTGACATGCTTTTGAACTGCTAGGTTGGCAGGAGCAGGGACCGAGCAACAGGAGCTCACCCCGTCAAGGGGATTCAAACCGCCAACCTTCTGATCTGCAAGTCCTAGGCTCTGTGGTTTAACCCACAGTGCCACCCACGTCCCACCCTTCCTTCCAAAGGAGCCCTTTAATTATAAAAGGTTACAGAAATATATCAGACCACATTTGGAAGAATGGGGTGTATGGCGTGTCAGGAGAGGGGGCCAGGAAATATGAACTTCAGCATATGAACTCTGTCCAGGCTCGGACAAGGCTGCTCTCAGGAGTTGGGCTCCTGTGAGGAGCGGTGGAACCTCATTTGAAAAGTGAACAACTTGTGAAGTCACTGCAGCACAGTGCCAGCTGCAAATATGAATTGCCAGGAAAGGAGAAGTTAAGCTGGAGCCTCATGGGAAGCTGCACTGGTAGCCTGCTCTTGGCTCACACAGTGGACAGGACTGCAGCCTTAAGCCACCAACAAGTCTCTGGAGCACAATTCCCTCTGGATCTTCAAATATCAAAATCACAGCGGAGCCGTGCAAGCCATTTTATTCACAGCCCCCTGCTGTGCAGGCTGCCATTAAAAAAAAAATCAGAAATGTTAAAGGAACTGGGTGGTTGGAGCAGGGTGATAAATACAGATGAAACCTCAATAAATTTTGGAGCAAATAGAATTATTATTTGTAACCTGTAAGGAAATAGCATTTCACAGAACAATGAGGATTGTGCAGTACCCTATAATGTTTATAGCACTTTAAAACTGTATTTCAGTTGAATCTGTACACAATGGATTCGAACAGCATAAGGAAAATCTTGAAAAGACAAAGGAAAGGGGTTTATTTTTCTCTAGAGAGAGTATTTTTCACAGACACACTCATATCTCGTGATGGCTGTCCCAGTGTTGCTCTCATCATAGCTTTCTGTTGGAGCTATAATCACTACAGGTGTTCACATAAATGGCCCCTAATAATGCAGAAGGTCTCAGGAGGGGTGTCAGAATATTTTCAGTGAAGTGCCAACAGAGCCCACATTTTTGACAGAATGAACATTCATCACCGTGGACACATTTAGAAAAACATGGCAGAAAAAAAGTCTGCTTTTTGGAACCCTTTAATAAGCGACTTTGCAAATTGGATTGACATGCTGTTTAATTCACATTCTTCCTATTGTTCTTGTGCCTTCCATTTGGAAAAATCAAATCAGTTTATTTTAAATCTTAAAAATAGCTCAGCTATCTTTAGATGCCCCTGGGAGTTCTCTTGCCTCACTTGAACACAACTTAGCCTCATATAAGGCTTTCCTTGAGCCACAAGATCAGACCCTGTTTTATGCATTTGATTCTCCTAAATTCTTGTTTTAATGTGCTTTTATGCTGCTACTTTACTGGTTTTGGGTAGCATTTCTTTTTAACAATGCTGCTTCCTTTTATATTGTATACTGCTTAGAGACCAGCAAAATATTTTCAATAGTTTATCAATACTTTTAAATAAATGAATAAACAAATATTTGCAAAGAGGTTAAGAAAATGATGTGTCTTTTTATACACGCACATATATAACCTGCCTGATGCACATCAAATGTCTTTCTTCTCTTCTAGCAAAATTATGTTCCAGTGAGTGCTCACAATATGCTCCAGATGGGGTTTTAGTGTTCATTTTGTGACAAGAGTTTAATCTTTTAATGGATAGGGAGGGGATCCTACTTCTAAACTCTCACTACCCTTCCAGACAGGAAGAAGTCAGTCATCTTCTTCTTATCCCTGGGGGACTTTACTATACATTTCCTCCATCCATCCACAAAAAATCACCTTTACATTTGTTCTTTGAACTGACATTACCACCAATCTATCCACTGGCTTATACTGCACAGTATATGACACAGAACAGACTCTGTTCTCCACAGATGGCCTGAAGCACAGAGGCTATACTCAGTGCAAAACTTAGTAAGCAGGCAATTCTACTGAATTCACCAAAGCTAATGCTAATTTGCTCCAGTTGAGACATTTGACATTCACCCTCCCCTTTTATCCCTCCCAAGACCAATCACAGATACTCCAAGACCTGAATTTATATCTTTTTTCCAGTTTAGAATGAAAAACATCATTGTTGCTGGCTCTGTCTTCCAGTAGGCCAGGAGCCCTGCATAAAAACTCTCCCATTCAGGCCCCAACTTCCTTGTACTGATCTGCTTACCCCATCTTCCCCCTTTCAGTTTCGTTTCCTGAGAAGAAGGGGTCTGAAGACCCAGAGGTCTTGGCGAAGACTTGGGTGCAGAAACCATTCCCAGAAATAGTCCCATCAGCACTAGGGGAACTTGGTAGTCAGAGATGCCTTCAGCCACAAGGCCTGAGGAAGCTGCCATGGTCCTTTCTCCATGGACTCCTCTTCAGAACCCTCATCTGTGCAGGGTGGGGTACCTCTTGCTTACCCTATCGTCTTCAGGAGCAGAGTGGTATGGGAGCATACTGCTAGATCCAGCTGTCATTGAATAGAGTGCAGCTCCTTTAAGCTCCAATTTCCTCAAAGCTAGGATAGCTCAGTCTGTAGAGCATTAGACTCTTAATCTCAGGGCTCTGGGTTTGAGCCCCATGTTGGGCAAAAGATTCCTGCATTGTAGGGGGTTGAACAAGATGACCCCCCCCCCCATGGTCCCTTCCAACTCTGTGATTCTGTAGAAGCATAAACCTGACGGAGGAACTATTTTTAAAGACCTCGTTTGGTTTCAGATCTGGAGCAACTCTACACAGCTCCACAGGTAGCTGACCAGGGTCCTGAACTGAGCTTCACTCCACTTGGGCCTTAGGCTGGAACAGAAGCTGACTCCAATGCTCCCTCTTATGCTCCTTGTCCTTATGCAGTAAGACATCAACAGAAGGATGTCACTGCCAAAAGCCAGGCTTTTCCCTGGTGGTGCTAGTGATTACACAGCATATGTGATCTAGTCTCACAACTGCAGGCCAAGCATTCCCAATGGCAGGCTATGGAAGAAAAATGAAATTGCTTCCTATATCCAAGGAGCCCCATTTGCCCCAGTTAGTGGTACAAGCTCTGTCTTCACACAAGCCTCTGCATTATGACAAACTCCTGGACTGCCAAACTCCCAAGAACCAGAGGCCCTTTGGAAAACACGGGTGCCATTTCCCATCGCACAGAGTACAGACTGAAACCCAAAGTTTAGTAACTTTTAAAAAATATACAGTACTGAATTATGCTAGATCCTTAAGTTAATATATAAAATGTATTGTAAAAAATTATAGACACAAAAGTAAAATCAAGTAAGGTATTACATACAGGCAACCTATGAGCTCACATGGGATACATGTAACTACAGCCAAGTTACAGGGAACCAGGCAGAGGGCTTTCTCGGTAGTGGCGCCTGCCCTGTGGAACGCCCTCCCACCAGATGTCAAAGAGAAAAACAACTACCAGACGTTTAGAAGACATCTGAAGGCAGCCCTGTTTAGGGAAGCTTTTAATGTTTGACAGACTATTGTATTTTAATATCTTGTTAGAAGCCGCCCAGAGTAGCTGGGGAAACCCAGCCAGATGGGCGATGTTAATAATAATAATAATATTTATTAAAATAAGTCAAAGAGGGTAAAGGGCCTAGGATGATGGAGCAGGTGCCAACCAGATTTCCTATTGATGGCAAATGTGTAGTAAAATTCTTCACATCCCTTAGTGAGATATAACATAGCTGCTGGAGAAAAGGTATATTAAAAAAAAAAAGACTTCAATGATATATTAGCCCCATACACACCATACATTTGAAGCACATGGCTTCCCCGAAAGGATACTGGGAACTACAGTTTGTTAATGGTACTAGGAATTGTAGTTCTGTGGAAGGTAAACTATGGTTCCCAGAATTCTTTGGGGGAAGCCATGTGCTTTAAATTCACAATGTGGGTGTAACCACTGAGGGAAGCCCCTGCTGCTTACATGTCTGTAGTATGAGTTAAAATAGTTGCTTATCCTCTGCGTACTTTGAATGTTCCTTGTCCCAGTGTGGCAGATGAGCTACCACAACATGAACAAAAAATAGAGATCAGCAAAATGGCAAAAATGAACAAATAAGAGACACTTCTGGAACCTTACAGGAACCTGCTGCTCTGGATCATAGTAAAGGCAGAATCTCTAAGTAGCCACCACTGTCTTCCCATTAGAACAGACCCATTGTCATCCATCAGGAGAGCAAAGAAATTTAATTCACTCAAGTAACTGCTGTGCCTGGAGAGCTTATTGGCACCAAGGCAAACAATTTGCTTCTTCCACTCCAGCTTCAACATCAAAAGTTGAGGTTCTTGGGGGGTGGGGATCAGTGTTTACCATTTGTTTCCACAGCAACAATCTACAAATTCTAAAACTATGTTACTGGTGAGCTCACAAAATAGCAAGCTGAAGATCTGAAAGCAAGATGGTATAATCACCATGCTTCAGAATCCCTTCCCTGGGAATACAGCAACACTAATATGTCTAGCTTCTCACACAGATATATATATACACACACTCCACATAAAATATCTTGCAGCGAACAAGCATGATAACTCCCTTCAAATATGTGGGGCCTCACTCTCTTGTGTGCTATCACAGGATTTCAGCTTGCCCTCTTAGTTGCAGACATTTTGTTAAAATCTCCTGCTGTAAACTGTCCTGTACATGAACTCAAACACAAAAATGCAACATTCATTTTCCTCTCCGGAGTCACTCAGACCACATCCTGTGAGCACTGCAGGATGTGCTTTCATGTAATGCTTGCGTCTTTGCCTTTCAATGGAACAAAATGGCTGCAAAATCCACATTTTAGCATATTCCAAAGTGCAGCAGAAATATCTCCAGCTTCTGTGTGTCAAAAAATACTATTTTGTATTGCCAAGATGTCTTCTCTTGTAGGGCGTTTAACAGGCTTTCTACAAAGACAACTTTCTTCCCCCCCATATAAGGCTTCTTAGTTAAGACTGTGTGACCCTTCTGCAAGTGTAAACCAAGGGGTTCAGTTTCTAAAATATACTGTTGGAGAAACAGCTTTATTTGCATTGCAGATGATTTGCA
This sequence comes from Podarcis pityusensis, assembly GCF_964106645.2. NCBI lineage: Eukaryota > Metazoa > Chordata > Lepidosauria > Squamata > Lacertidae > Podarcis > Podarcis pityusensis. The sequence continues at coordinate 31,368,630 of NC_138035.1, read as the reverse complement.
GCTACCACCTCTGGTAAAGACTATTGCTGTGATAGAGTCTAAACAAAAATAATAAAAATAAAAAAAATCATTTATACCCCAATGTATGGGGGCTGGGATTTCACTGAAAACTCTGGTGGGAATTTTATGCAGACAGAAGAAGGGAACTGAAAGTGAAATTTTACAAGGCAATTGGAATAACCACCTGTTCCAAGGAGAAATGTCACCATTAATTCTTAATGTTCACAGACTGGAAACACTGTTTTGCAGGCTAGTGCACTGGAAGACTTGTCCAGAGCTTACACCAGCACAGCAACTATTTACAGGTGATGCAACAAGATCCAGGGTGTGTGTGTGTGTGTGTGTGTGTGTGTGTGTTTTGTCATTTCATTCAAAGCCCCTTTGGACTGCTGCCCTGTAGTTTTCTGCAGGTGTGTTCTTTAACATGCAATTGACACGATATTAGTGCATTAGTGGGGGATTGAGACTGGACCGTCCACACTTCATTTCACTTTGTTACTTTTCCTGTGAAGCTTCCCCAATGTTATCACATTACTGCCATCTGGAGGGGCACTCTTGTGCTAGTGTACAATAAAAGTAGGCTAAAAGCAGCAGCAGCAACAACAACAACAACAACAACCCCAGAACATTTGCGGTATAAAAAAATTACAGGACTTCAGCAGGAAATTACAGGATATAGGCTGACAGAAAATGAAGCCGAATGGCCTCTCCAATTTTTTTGCAGGTGCAAGCTGTATTGAAAACAGGCTATCACATATAATCACCCCAATACAGTCATGAGCACAAATCACCAGGAATGCACAATCAAAGTACATCAGGAGGGGCACTCAGTTATGACTCGGAAAGCCGCCTTTTCAACAAGATAGAACTTTTTTGTTGAAAACATGGGCAACTTATGCAAATACACACACACACACACACACACACACACACACACTAACTTTTGAGACTGTTTTATGGAAACCAGAGAATTAAAGCTCCCAGGCAAACTCCAAGGAAACACACTCAGAAACAATCATTTGACTTTGTACCTAAGCCTTCAAAAATTAAAGTAAACCATTTCAAGAGGTATGTCAAACATTGGCAAAAAAGAGAGAGCTCATGTTCACCCGATGCAAAGCTGAAATTGTGTGACTGGTTACAGCCCAGCTCTTTATTTCAAGTATGTAACATGCTATTTTGCTTTCCTGGACCATGAATGCCGTGTTCAAGACTCATGGAATTAAATGACGATTTATCAGTGACAACAGCTGCAGAAGGAGCAGCCATCTCCTCTATGAGCAAAGAAGGATGCGTCCAGGATGCAACAAAAGCCAAGCAACTGAGCCAGTGAACTGCATAATATGCCTTGTTATTTCCCTGTTTCTTATATTGATCTTTTTTAATGGCATGCTCATTCTTGCTTTCATGCTCCCATCTAAAATATTGACCTCCCATTGGGGAAGGAGGGAGAATGCGGGTTTATAGGCCTGTTAAAGAGATTCCATTTGCACAGAACTTTAAAACGGCAAAGTAAAGGTGTAACTCAAAAAATCCACATTTGGATCCATGCAGTGTCCCGCCGAGGTCGGTGCAGACTCTGTGTTACTGAACAAGTCCCCTTACAGATGTTTCCAGACTCTGATCCGGGGTCAGCAAATTCCGTATGTCAGTTGAGATGCTTATGCAGTATAACCACAGTCCTGCTATCCTTTTACATGCTCGACAAACACTGCATGGTTGCTCACTTCTTATTTCTGGTCCTAATTTCCATGGGTATAATGGGATGGCACTGGGGCTGTACAAGGCAATTGGCCATGGCATCTCCACAAAGTAATGGTGATTATATGAAAGCAGACTGTGCCATTCTGATTGGGAATTTAAACTAGAGTTTATAAAGGACATCAAGATCCTTGTGGGTAAAAGCTTCTATGTAACAATACAAAACCACTCAGCAAGTATGCATGCAACTAGAAAGCCTGTAGCACATTGCCTTAGATCAGAGAAGACCAACCTGGTGCCCCCTCCAGATGTTGCTTGGCTCCAACTCCCATCAGCCGCAGCCAACATGGCCAACTTGGCCAATGACCAGGTGTGATGGGAGTCGTAGGTCTACAATATCTGGAGGGAATCACATTGGCTACCTCTGCTCTTGATGAAGTAGTTTAGAACAGAGGGGGATAATTTATACGTGCTTAGACAATTGGCCTTTCTAGCCCAGTATTGTCTACACTGACAAGTAGCTGGTGCCCAGGGCCTCAGGCAAAAAGATTTCTCAACTCACCATGTCTTTATAACTGGAGAGTTGCCCAAAACTGAACCTGGGACTTCTGTGTGCAAAGCATTGGCTTCATCACTGAACTATGTTGCTAATTGGCTTCCAAATTTGGATTGCAAAATTTGCAAAAGCCACTATCTCCCCCAAGCAGTTTGCAGATGTGGGCTTGCATCTAGACCAGCAAGTCAACAGAGGCCCGCTGTGACCTCACAGCAGATCATCCAATGGTTATCAAGTGAAGTGGAGCAGCAGCAACAGCAGCAAGAAAATGAAGATTCTCAGAAGAGAGATTCATTGACAGTTACAGGCAGTTACATCGCATTCCCCTTTAATAGAGAAACAATTTACTACCTCAACCTCTTTATCTCTTTCCAAAGGGGCAGGTGTGTTCATCTGCTGTAGCATAATCAAGGAAGCGTCTTGCAGTACTTTAAAGACTAACACATTTTCTTTATCTCTCCAAGCTTTGATAAAACTGTAAAGAAATGCTTTTCATTTTCTCATTTCCAATCTAAATTTTGATCTTTCACAAATAATCTGGGCTCTGAAAAACACAATGCCTTCAGAACTGAAATTTCAGGATTGTTTTAAAAAACGATCTAACAGAAACAGACATCTGCTAATAATTTTTTCTGCTAATAAATATCTGCACAGTAACTGTGATTCAGCCCTTTCAAACTTGCATTACTAAATGCAAATGAAAAATTGAGAAAACCATAGTGACGCTAGCTTGTCTAGATCCTTTGTTAAAATTCTGAGCAGTGAAAGTAGACTAAAAAACAGACGCTTTCCCTCTCCTTAATGTTAATGATGCCCAGCAATATTTCTCATCATTATCTGAGTCAGATAAGGTGATTCTTGGAAACAGGAATGGACTGGATGAAGGCCACTACAGTGAGGCTGAATCCTGACAAACTGAGGTCTTGAGAGTGGGTGGTTCTCAAGTCAGAATTTGGTAAAATTGTTGGGTCAAATTCAAATATCTTTAATACGGTCAATGACCAGGAAGCAATTTATAAAATATGACATTAAGAGTAGTATTGTGCTACAAGTAACAGTAAAAATATGGCCAATTCACAGAATTGGTGCTTATATTTATGACCAGGTTTCGAGTTTTAAGTTTTTAAAATTCAGTTCAGGAGTCGCTACTGTTTATTATCGTTCCTTCGATGTTTATAGTTTGAACTCCTTTGTAGACATCATTGCTTGTCTTATTCTTGTTGCAATGTAACAGTACTTTGCCACGGACCTGTTAATTTCGGGCTCTTTGTCAGCTAAGAGGTGTCTGATATAGGTGAAAATTGTTGGGTCATATGTCATTACATTGTTTGTATAATGAACAGGTAGTGCATTGCAACCCATTTGTGCAAAGAGGTCCACGGCAACAAATGAACTAGTTTATCTATGCCAGATTTGCATGAGAGATTCAATACCCAAAGGGCTACATCTACACATGGCCAGTAGGGAGACATGTGAATCCTGAATTTCATACCACTGTTATGGTCTTCAGCGTTAAATAATGGAAGCTAGGAAACAGCAGTGGGATTGTTTGAATTGGTTCTGTTTTGGAATTTATAAAATAAATACAGTTAGACTGAAAACCCCCATAAAGAAACTGGGCCCTTTCAAATACTAGCAAAGTTACCCATCCTTTCTCACATGGCCAAACGGTTTGTGCTGCTCTTGGAGTCTGAGGACATCAGCAACAAGACCAAGAAAGCTGTCAGTCTTCCCACACCCTCTTGGCTCCACCTACCACTGCTGTACAGTCCATTATCTGTCTTGGACTCAACCACACTCAACCACAAAGCAGTCTACTAGGGTGAGAAACAGATTAGTAAATATGTGTACATTAATGCAGACTCTCCTCACTCTACAGTTTCAGTGTCTTTACCACTGGTACCTGGTACCCAGTGTCCACTGGGACTGGTGGGGCAGAAAGCAGGAAGCCAAAGTCAATGACAGGCAGAGCCGCCTCCTTATTGGTTGTAAGTAAGATGGCAGTCAGGTAGGGGTTGTCATGGTGCCCCATTTTCCCTAATGGTCCTTCACTGGTCCCTAAATTCAAACAAGCATACAAAACACAATGCTAAACCTTCCTGAGCTTCCCTCTTAAACTGTTGCAATCCATAATCTACCTTTTCCTGTGAGAATCTGTGTCAGAGCCCAAATATTGACTGTGAACTCAATCTCAAAACCTGGCTCCCTATTCCCCACCACCAGAACTACATTCAATTTTTGGTTTGTACCGAAACTAAGCCTTGCAAATAAGCCCACAGAAGACAGTAGTCCATATTGGGGTCCATGACCCATCAATCATTTGTCTGTTGAGCCCATTGTCTGGTGATCCAGCCATGAGTGGGTGATGCATAAGGATGGATTGTGCCCTAAGACTACTGGCTTGAATTGGTAGATTTAGAGTTCAAGTTTATTGTGTGCTGATTTCAACTAATGAAGATTAATTTGAATTAGTGGGTGGGTGTATTAAAGGCACACTTCTTCATATTTGTAGGCTATTTTGATGGTACTGGCATGTTAACACAGTAAGAAACGAAATATGTATTACTGAGTTGGATGCAATCTAACATTAGTGCTAGAAGCAGGAGAGTTTGAGGCGTTGCTCAAGCCGCAACAGAAGCAGTATAACAGTACAACACAGCATACAATAGACTAATGACTTGCAACTCTTCTAACAACCCAAGCTGGCAATTGTACTACCCTAAGAACGGGGCTCCCACTAGCAGAATGGCCGCTATGCTAGTGAAGTTGCCACAGATGGATCAATGCATCCCTTTACTTCTTACAATGAGTGGCCTTTGGGGTTTCTTAAATAAGTTCTCTTACTTCAGTATTTCAAGCAGTCACTTTTAGGGAGGTTATGGTAATACACGAGTCTTCTGAAGACTGGTTCAAAAGACAGAAGCTTCATCAAAATCCTTTAATCCTAATGCAAACACTTTGTAAATAAGCCCAGTGTCACTGACTTGTAATCAACGTTCAGATTATCCCCCGACAAATACCTTTGCCTCTCAGAAGAAGATGAAGTGGGGTTCCCCTCCCATCCAGTCAGCTGTTGCAAGCGAGCTCGTGCTGAAAAGTCAGGGAGAGGCCACGACTCCTATAGAGTTTTCAGCTCTCCAGAGACTTCTGGCTGGCACAAGTGCGACACCCATTAAATGTGGCTGCAAAGAGGACATGTGGAAGATGGATGCTTTCTTGTTATATGCTATGTCTACAAAAACAGCCAAGGGAAATGAACTGCTCCTCCACAACATAGCCTTCTCAGGGAGTTCATGAAAGTTAGCTGCAGACAGCTGTCGCTGCTGCAATCAGCTGATAGTCTCTGATCACTGCACCCCAGGAATCATTTCAATAACTACAAAATCCCACCACCTTAGCTGCCAACAGGATAATAGTGAGACACATGACAGGCAGACCACAAGTCCATGGAAGCACTGTTTAGATTTACAGGTATAGGGAGAATGGAATGAACTTGGGAGTCTCCAAAAGATGTTATTGTTATAGTCCCGAGGCAAAGACTGAGGCTGAATAGACTTACAGCAGCTTCAGAGCTAATCTCTATGATTCAGTAGGGAAATGCATGATAAAAGGAGCAGCTGATCATGGTCACAATCCATAAGGTGTTGCTGCAAAACAAAAGGCTCTTCATGGGAGCAATACTTGGTGGGTTGTGATGAATTATCCACACTACTATTCTTGCCCAAAGCCCTGCCTCCAGGATGTGTTTAGCCCAGGATTTTAAAAAGTTGGAGTGGTTTCCCAGGGGCAAGCATGTAATGTGTTTTGAGGGAGGACATAGATCGAATACTTCTATGGCAATAAACTAAGCAGTTAGTGAATTCAGTAAATATACAAAGGCAAGAATTTCTGTAGTACGTCAGACAGACTCATCAGGCCAACTCTACCATTAGGCAAAGTGAAGCAACTGCTTCAGGTGGCGGTTCTGGGGTGAGCAGCGGGAAGGGAAGGCAACAGATACAAGGAGTTGGACAGAACTGTGTGTGTGCCCCATACAGCCTGCTCTGTACCCACTAATCTGGCCTGTTGTCCTCAGATGCAGGAGAATAAACTGTTTTGTCAGTTGTATTGAATTAAGATTAAACTGCCCATCCTGGAAAGAGGAACAGGTGCATCTTGGCTATTGTTGCAGGCAGAAAATTGCATTGGGCTGGCCCTCAGACTCCTGTTTCACCCAATCCAGTATCTTCTTGCTGGCACGTGGAATAATGTGGCCAGACAAGATCCTCTCCATAAACCCCATTTCAGTTAATGATCAGTGTTAGCCCTAAAATTTCTGGACCATCCATAATAATTCCAGCTGTCAAGCAGTTATGGACTACAACTGCAACCTGTTGCAAAATTTAATAATCAATCAATCAATCCTATTACCAGGGCTGGCCCTACCATTAGGTTAAGCAAGGTGGTTGCCTGAGGAGGCAGATGATGACGGGTGGAGAATAGGCAGGGTTGTGTGTGCCACACAGGTTACCTTGCGCCTTCTAAGCTGCCCTACTGCCTTCCAGATGCAGTGAAGGACGCTGTCCCTTCACCAGTGCTGAAAAAAGATCAGACTGCTAGATCCCTTGCAAGTGTTTGTGCACAGAATGGGGAGGGGATCTTGTCCTTTGCCTCAGGACAGAAATAAGCCTTGGAGTGGCCATGTTTATAGCTACCAGATAGCTTACTGTATATCAGAGAAGACTACAAAATTAATGCATGCCACCACATCAAGTTCTCCTAGAAACAAGTTAGCACTGCTATAACCTATGCTCTGAAGCTTTCAAAGAGTCATACCGTACGCCTTTGGCAGCGCAGGAAAAGTAAAGAGATGAAGGGGGGGGAATACATTTTAAAATGTTTGTCCCCTCTCTTCTCCCTGCCCCTCATCTCTGTTCTTCTGATTCTAACTGACAGTCGCTCCCTCTGAAGTCTCCCATTTCGCAAGCAGCTCCTTTTTGCTTGCATATTGCAGCAGCCAAGGCACTGTTTAAATGCAAGCAGGGAACAAAGTGACGCATTAAATATGTAAGAAATGTCGTCTCTTACCTGTCAGGTGCTCTGCAAGGGCAGGAGAACAAAGGGAGGGCAGAGAGGAAGGAGAAAGGCTAGAAAGGGCAGCTTGTGGTTTTGAAAGGATATGGATTGCACACCATCTTGATGCACCAACTGCGAGGGCTGGTGGTCTGTTTCAGGCAGAAGAAAACCACGGGGGCCAAATCTGGATAGGGCACATCTGGGTCCGGCGGAGGCTCCATGTCACCATCATCATCTTCGTCACCCAGGTCTGGGGATGGTGGTGGTTGCTCCAGCAGGGTTGGTTGCTCACTCATTCCCGGATCCACATGTTCCAGAGAGCACAGAGTGGGATTGCGAATGGGTGGGTTCCCCGACTGCCAGGTAGAGGAGGGGTGGGAGCCATGTTCGGCCATGTTGGCATGAAATGAGAATCCCTGGAAAGAGACAGAAGTGACACAGTTGACGAACAGTCCACCACCAAATGCACAGCGCAACTGTCCTTTGCTTTGATAGGACCAATCCAAAATGTTAGATGAACTTGCTTGCTTGCTTGCTTGCTTGCTTACTTAGTTACTAATGTCCTTCTCATTCCAGGCCATACTGAGGAGTTTTCATAACTCCTCCTCACTCTGGCTCAATAAACACATTCATGATGAAAAGGCAATAATATTTTAGCCCTCGATACAGACCCCACTGGCAGAAGCAGCGCAATCTGTCAGTGTGTGTGTGTGTGTGTGTTACACACTGCTGACGAGGCCAGGAAACTTCATGGTAGACCTCCATCTACGGCTAATTATACCCAACAAAACTTGGCATATTGAGGATGTGGGTTGACAGGATCCATGCCAAATTTGGTTGGCAACTCAGCCCACATGTAACAGGCCCCTGCAAAGTTGCCTATAGTTGGTCGAGTATTGGAACGATTAACATGAATCGTGCCATGATCTATGCGGGTAGTGATGCAATCACCCAACTGTTTCACCACATGCTGCCTGGACACTTTATGCAAAATCCACTCAGCTCACATATTCAACGTCCCACTTTGGTTGCGTCCTTTAAAAATGAGAGTCTCACCCCATCTATTCCCTCTTCATCCACTAAAATCCATTTAGAAACTTGTTGCCAAAGTCATCTTTCCTGCTACTTAATCAAACCACATCACTCTCTAATCCATTATACAGTGTGAGCCACTTGACTGGTCGTACATATTCCATGAACACAACACTGCATACAAACCATTTTCTGTCTTTTCAAGGCCCTTCAGGGTTCTAGCTTGAATCCTGCATCAATGTTCAGCATGATGCCTTGAAACTCAGAGAGTACATTTAGAAAAAGTATAAAACTTGTATGGTTTTCATTATCATATAACATCTCACTCTCAAATACTATTTTTCCCTGGGACTTAAAATTCAGCTGAAAATTTCCTTCCCCCTTTTGAAGGAATGAATTCATAGTCCTGGACTGCTTGTGTATATGATGTACTTGTATGTCTTCATGGCAAAGGGATACATAGCTTTGTTGTCTATGGGGAGTATCGGGTTAACTTTGAGCCTTGACAAATCTGCCAGGTCTCCAATAGCTCAGAGCATGAGATTCTTGTTCTCAGAGTTGTGGGTTTGAGCCCCACAATGGGTGAAAGATTCCCACATTGTAGGGGGTTGGACTAGATGACCCTCATGCTCCTTTCCAACTCTCCAATTCTACAATTCTATGATTCATTAAACAACAGGGTTGAGGCATCTGCCATTGCCGATGTGCAGGATAGCACATCCCTCATCTGAGCGCAGGAAATGTGAAAGCTCTAAATTTCCTTGAGCAAATGTCCCAAGTGGAGGAGCATATGATTGACAGGCAATGCCATGAATACAGATAGACAGACAGACAAGAGACAAGCAGATTAAGTTTGGGAAGAAGGAACAAGGAACAAAAAGCCTACTTGAGACCAAAGAAGCCTGGTAAATTAGGGATGGTTCAGACCAGGGCTAAAGGATCATATTTATCCAATTTTGTTCTGAAGAGAATATTTTTGGTTTCAGCAGGTTTGGGACACTGCATTTATATGTAATGTTTACATGGGGATACCGCAAATGGGGGAAGAGTGGCAGAAGCAAAGGGATACACTCTGTTGTGGCCAGATAGCCAGGTGGTTGGGACATGGCCATCAAACCTGCCTTTCCCCATTATGTACCATTAGAAATGGAACACACCAGTGTAAATTCAACAAAAGGTGTACAATGTGAAATTCAAATGAAAGGTGTACAATGAAGATGTCAGAAGCCCATTTGTGGGGCAGGAGTTCCACAATTTAGGGGCTGCCACAGAGAAAGCCCTCTCCTGGGTCATGATTCCCTGTACTTCTGAACTTGCAAGGGTGTCCCCAGAAGGTCAGCAGGGATAGAGGCAGTCTTTCAGATATCTGGCACCTAAGTCATTGAGGACACTCAGCACTAGTGTGAGCACCTTTAACTGGGTCCAGAAATGAAATAGCAACCTGCTGAATCTGAAAGGTAAGCTGTGGTACCAGGTACACAGCAGCGCACTCTGGAAACAAACAAAAAATAATCAGAAAAAATTAATGTGGCAGCTATTAAATAGGTGCCGGTGGGAGGGGATGGTGTTGCGCAGCTCCAGTTCTCACTTGAAGCGAGGCTCTGCTCCACAAAGTGAACAGCTATGGAATACTGTGGCTTTTTAGGAAGATTAATCAAAAGGTGAGAAAAGGTTACTGAGAAGCATAGGACATAAGGCTTCACCGCAGCAGCCCTGAAGCACTGCTGGTTCTGGCACAGTGCCCTACCAAACAGCTGCTTAAGTCATTCAGAAACACATAATGACTATTGGCTGAATTAGAAAAGCAGGCACATGTACTTCATGTAACAGAACACAAAAAAAGGAGGGAAGGTCAGCATTTCAACTGGGTTTACTTGAAGAGAACTTCTAGGCTCCCAGGGGAGACACAATTACGCAAAAGCTCATGGATGTGAGAGCAGGCTGGTGCCCATTAAGTCCATACTCTCCAAGAGGTTGAGTCCCAAAACCAGGACATGCGTCTTCCCATCTGTTCTCATGCGGGTCACATGACTCATGTGGAGTATTACAGAGTCCAAAATATGCGCTTGGGAGAAGCGTGCTCTCACGGTGCCCCAAAATGTGCTTTTGGGGGCACCATGTGAGATCACCCTGCATTTTTTTCAAGGAGAGATATCAGCACAAAATCATGCAAGATCATGGCCTCTCAGATGGCTGCTATGCTGTTGCAGGGGGAAACAAGATGTCCCAGTTTTTCTGGGATACTTGAGGAGTATAGAAGTCCTCTGTTGCAACTGCCTGCAAAAACCCTTAGTGCAGTCACTGCCTCTCAGCCTAGGCTACCTCACAGGGCTGTTGTTGGGATTAAATGAGGGAAGGGAGAACCATATATGCCACCTTGAGCTCCTTGGAGAAAAAAGTGAGATATAAATGTGATAAGTAAGTAAGAGTCCCAGACCAACTTTAATTATGCAACATGAACTGGCTGGTATGTGATGGAATCTTTCCTCTCAAAAAAAGAATAGTTACAGGCTGGAAGCACCCTGACCCCTACACCCATTCTGAAAACCACCTGCGCTTCTTCGTGGACATCCAGTGTTGCCTTCCATCTAGTGTTTATTTGGTTTGAAAAAGGTTTTTTTCTATTAAAAAATGTAGATTTAAATGCATTATCTTCTATGTGCCTGAGCACCAATTGCAGAGGGGGCACTGCATAAACATTTATGATGTCCCTGTTGTTCCCCCCCTTCATTTGAAGAGCCCTAGCAGGGAACAGCACTTGCTTTTTTTCCTGAAACACATAAAAACATCTTAGATGCCAGAGCGCAAGGAGGAAGTGCAATTATTGACAGAAGACTGCATTGTGCCCCCTCCTGGCGCCTTATGCGATGGCGTTCTGGTCTGCTGTGTGATGGAATGCGTCTCCCCTCATTCTGTTATTACAAAGAGGGCAGCACAGAACAGCGTGTCACACTGGGGTGGCTTATGTAGCAATGCGAAAGCATTTAAAAACATCAATTTCCAGTAAAATCCAATTGCCAACAGTAGAGGATTTATCAGTGACAAAGATCCAAAACACAGAGCTTATCTGCTCATAATCCTGTCTCCACTCTAAAAGCGGAACATTATCTTCCCCGTGTTTCCCAGATCTTTCTGCCCATGAGCTTGCCTTTGTTGTGCTGTTGCTATACAGCCCATGTTCAATCAATGTTGCTTGGTCTAGACGTGCAGCACCTCCTGCTGTTTATCTGCAGACCCTTGTTCTCCGTGCAGATCTGCTTCTAGGCATTCCAGTCACGCCTGGACACAGTGGGGCCAACACCTTGCTCTCTAATCTGTGGGCAGTCTTTATACCTGCTTCTAGTTTGTTTTAATAAATTATATCTCAAGTTCCTTCCATCAAGGCGAGTTTACCCCTGGGCACTGGGGATGCATCTATAAATGCACAGCATATTTAGAACTGCAGCAAGAACACAGGGAAACGAGTACATTATGTTGGAAATGTGCAAATGCAAATATTTTATGCCCAAGAAAAGTGAGGAAATCTTCCCAAATGAAATGGCAGTTTGCATATTAACAGAACGGTCTATTATAGAGGGGGAAGTATCTGCGACTCTTCAGATACATGTCAGGAGTAGGAGTCTCTGACCACTGGTCACACTCGTTGCGGCTGATAGAAGTGGGAGGATCACAGGTGAGGCTACCCTGAGTCTATTATTATTTCCTTGTATATTTCAGGATGGCATGATGGGGATAGCAGATTTGGGAAGTGTGAGATCTGGTAATAGTGTCTAGATCAAAAACTTATGTTTGAGTTACAGAATGCTTACTCTGAAAGAACATTTGAAGCTAGCTAAAAATTATTAGAATCTATTTTAAGAGAAATATTAGTACAAATAAATTCTCCTTATAACAAAGTAAAACAATTATAAGGAAAAATCTCTTCACATTCTCACGACCCTGTGGATAATACATTAAGATCTGAAATTGTTTGCATAAATTACATTTTAAATTAAAATGTTAGCATGCGTTACCAGTATTCTGTAATATTTTACTGATACTCTGCAGCTGCAGTTCTATGCTACTTACCTGACAGTAATTCCCACTGAATGCAGTGGGACTTACTTCAGAGTAAACTTGCATAACATTGTGATAGATGTACTATGCACACTTACACGGGAGCAGATGAAACTGAACTCGGTGGGACTTGCTGAGATACAAAGGTGTGTTCTCTTCTGGGAGGGGCACATGGCTTGTTTTATCTGCTTATAGTTCACCCAAAGTCCTGTTCAGAAGGCATTGGGTTACATCCATCACAACAGCTCTACTTGCACAACAAACTTGCATGCTTCCAATGGAACTTCTTCCTCTCCTGTCCCCCAAGGCCCCATGTGCCCTCAAAATCAGCTCTGGGGGGTTGTTGGACCTTCTGGAAGAGATTGGGGGGTGGAGGAAACAGAAGTCCCATTGCAAGAGCAAAGCTCTGCTCACGCAGTGGTGGATACAAGCTGTTGTTATTTTAGTGTGAGGATGGATTAGGAAACGCATGGGCAAATATCCCAAATGGACACTGACGGGTTCACTAAATGGCTACACTATCTATCTATCTATTTATTTTATAAACTGTTTGATCCAAAAAAATCATAGATAAAGCATGGTTAAAATACACAAACCAATGATTAAACAAATAAACATCAATCCATCAGCATTAAAAGCAAAGAAAAAGCTTTTTAAAAAATATATAAGCAATTAGACCTTATGTGTCTGGTTCCCAAAATGATTACACACATGGCCACAGAATTTGCATTATACCACAGGTTTGGCCCCAGCACCATCATGACAGATACAGGTCAGTGGAGCAATCCAGTGTCTTGGTGGCACCATCAAAAATGCTGGCCATTGTGACCATACCAGCAAAAGCCCTTTTTGAGCCCATTCATTCCTTCTCATTTTCCAGCCATTAAAAAACACAGATCTGCCTCCAGTCAATCCAAGCACAAGGATGTTCTTACAGCACACCACAAAAATCCCAAAATACCCAACTCCTTTTTCTCAAAACTATTTGCTTTTTGCACCTTTGGTGATACGTTTGTTCCAGATAACCGGGCAGTGACTTCTGAGACACATCACACATAGAAGCAGATCACTTCTCCCTTTCACAACTTGAGCAGGATTTTCCCTACAGCCTCCCAGCATGCTGTTGTTGAGTCCACCTTCTGTTCCGTCAAGGCCACAGAGGTGAAAGGTTAGTTGAAGACTGCTGGGAGAAAAGGCTTGTTTGTTGTGGAAGCTCCAAAAGACTAGAAGGCTGGCAATTCCAAGCTATGCTTTACACGGCTTCATAATTAACAATACAACGCAACAAAGCTATGGAAAGCAACCTCATTAGCATTTCCCAGTTTCCGCTCACAGTTTTATTTTCAGGATTTCTTTTGCACTCCTGCTGCCAGGCATCCTCCATAGTGAAGAGCACAACTCTCTCCCTCTGGCATTGAAAGACACAGTTTATGCCTTAGAGCACTCACTGGTGGGATAGCAACTGGTCTGGTAGTTCACCAGGGATACCTTTTTTGTGAAGGAAAGAAGGAAGGAAGGAATTGCTGCATCCGACAGATTATCTACTCCAATTTGCTGCAGCTAAACAATTCATTACAGGCTGCATGAATGCAGAAGCAGATTAACCAGTATGGGCACTGTGAAGCTAAGAGCACCCTCTTGACAGAGAATAGCCCCCACCCCATCCAGCTCAAATAAAATCCTTCAATCAATCCAGCTCAGATGCCAGCAGGATTGTGCTTAGTTACTTCCTAGGGAGGCAGCGAACTGTAATTCGGGGAGCAGGATGGGAGCGGATATGGACCCTTTGGCCCTTAGGGCTGATTCATGCCATTTCCCCTGTTTGGAGATTACCCTCGTGGAGAAGGGCCATAGCTCATTGGTAGAGCATCTGCTTTGAATGCACAAGGTACCAAGTTCAGCCCCCAGCATCTCCAGGCAGGGTTGGGAGAGACGCCTTCCTGAAATTCTGGAGACCAGTACCAACCAGTGTAGCCTATATATACTGAGCTAAATGAATGAATGGTCTGATGGTATAAGCTTCCTATGTTCCCTTGTAGGACACAGTGTGAAAGGACCATAGCTAGGACCATGCAGAAAGTCCCAGGTTCAATCCCTGGGCACCTCCATTCAACAGAGGATAAGGCAGCAGATGATTGGAAAGGCGTCTGCCTGAGAACCTGAAGAACAAGTGCCAATCAGAGTCGTCAGCAAGAAGTAGTTGGATCTGGTATAAGGCAGATTCATTGGCTCCTGATATTTCTTCTGGGTTTATAACCCAGCAGCATGGAACATTTCCACCACCCCACATCCCAGGGCAGTGGTGAACAATGGAGATATCATGTGTAATTTATTCATTATTAGTATATTTTCAGCTGAATAACCTCTCAATCAACTTGTTTAAAAAATCCATGCATTATAATTATGTTAATTAATGTAAATTCACAATGATATCTGCAGTAGCCTTGGGCAGAATGGCTGGCTCTTACACTCAGCTCTTTCTCCACTCCTTCTGACTGCTTTTTACAAAAAAAACAAAAACAAAAACCACCACCTAAGAACTGAGAGATCCAATCAAGGAGCTCCAGCATCTCATCCAGTTTGGTCCAGTGGTTAAGGCATCAGTTGAAAGTGTCCTTTTCCTGTCTCCCAGCTCACTAGGAGAGATTCAGTGAGCTGAGCCAGTTAGCTGACCCAGTGTTGATGCCCTTCGGCTGTTGCTTATCAATCAAAATATGGCTCTGTAAAAAAATAGTTGTAGACTAGCAACATAACTGGGGCGTGTGTTGCATTTAAATGTATGCAAAGTAAGGAGCTTGTTGATTTTCTTGGTTGTCACTAATTAGCAGATAAATTATTATGATTTCTCAATGCAAATAATAGCCCAGGATAAAATAATTTCTCTAACAAAATGTACACCACTTAATCAACCTGAATTTGTCATCTGAATTAAGAAGGGTACCTCAGCTGACAATAAGGAACTTGAAAAGAAATATTGGGACTTTGAAGAGACTGGCACTCCTGTCCACCTCCAGTTCCTCTAAGGCTGCAATCCCAACCCTACTTGCCTGAAAGTAAACCCCACTGAATAGGACTCACTTCTCAGTAGATATGGGGTGTGAAATATACTCAGAGTCGCAAAGTGATTTCATGCTCTTTATTCAGCTCATAGTGGTGAGGAGGAATGAATAAATGTCCCCTCACAGTATCTGCTTTATATACATTATTTACACAATGGGCTGCACATGATTGGCTAATTCTGGAATTCTACTGTAAGCCAATCAGGTTGTGGATTCACTTCTATCTGGAGCAGGATTGGGTGGTTCCTGCCAACCAATCATACTGCTGCATTGTTCTAGGACCAATCAGACTGCTGCATTCTGAATCCTATTGTTCTAGGACCAATCAGACTGCTGCCTTTTGGATCCTATTGTTCTAGGACCAATCAGACTGCTACAGTTTGGATCCTATTCAACTCAGTACATAACACCCCTCCCCTCTAAGTTCCAGTCCTGCCCGGGAGGTCGCATTCATAGTCCTCAAGGTATGCCGGCGGCCTACGTGTGCGTTGTGGCCTGGGGTGTTCCCTGGTCCGGGCTCCGGGTTCTGGCTCGTGTTCCAAGGATGCTGGCTGTGATGCGGCTGTTTGGTCTGGTGCAACCGGCTCGCTCAGTCGTGGTTCTGGTTCCGGTGTCCTTTCGGCCTCACGGGTCCTCTCTGTATTTACTGATTCTGCCTCTCCTGCTGGCCCCTCCTGCTCTATGGGCCTCACTGCCCCGCTGTTCCCTTGGGACTCCTCTGACCTGTCCTCCTCCTGGTTTTCTCCCGGGAATCGTCGCCGTATCTGGTCGCAGTGGCGGCGCCAGCATTGCCCCCCATCCGTTAGCACCTCGTACGACACGGGGCCAGTGACCCTGGTGATTGTGGCGGGTACCCATGCTGGGCCTGCCCCAAAATTCTTTGCGTACACTGGGTCCTGGGCCTCGAAGGTCCGGGGGTTCCTGCCTTCCCCCACCACTATCTCATCCTGAGCTCTATCGGGGTGAAGGCGGTCCAATCTGATTGCGAGGCGCCGACCCATTAGTAGTTCAGCGGGGCTCCGGCCAGTCGTTGAGCTGGGGGTGCTGTGCTGTGCTAGAAGGAATGTGGCAAGGCGGTACTCCCAGTCCCCTTGCGTCATGCGGCGAAGGGTGTCCTTGGTGGTCCGCACCATGCGTTCTGCTTGGCCATTGGTGGCAGGGTGGAACGGCGCCGAACGGATGTGGCGGATGGCGTTCTGCGCTGTGAAGGTTTGGAATTCTCCTGACGTAAATGCAGTCCCGTTGTCTGAGACGAGAGTGTCAGGGAGCCCGTGGGTTGCAAACAGCCTGCGTAGTACCCGGATGGCTGCGGACGTGGAAGTGGACGGTACCAGTGCGACTTCCAGCCATTTGGTGTAGGAGTCCACCGCTATGAAGAATGTTTTCCCCTGAAAGGGGCCAGCGAAATCCACATGCAGGCGTGACCATGGTGCTCGGGCGGACTCCCAGGACTGGACTGGGGCCCTTGGGGGATCTGGGCGGGATTCTTGGCAGGCCTGGCAGTGTTTGACCCAGGCCTCTATCTCTCCATCGATCCCCGGCCACCACACATAACTCCTGGCAAGGGCCTTCATTCTTACTACCCCTGGATGTGTCTCGTGTAGGGCTGTGAGGACCCTTTTGCAGAGGGGCTGGGGAACAACGACTCTGCTTCCCCATAACAGGCACCCCTTGTGGGCCGACAGTTCATGTTTGCGGGTTGTGTAGCCGGCGAATTCTGGCCCGGGGCTGCTGCTGGGCCATCCCCTCCACACCCAGTCCAGGACCCGGGAGATGACCCTATCTTTCTTGGAATGGTGTGCAACTTCTTGTGCCTGAATGGGGCGGTCGGGAAGCAGCTCCAGGCTCATAACCTCTTGTGCAGGTGCT
The DNA here is from genome assembly GCF_964106645.2 of Podarcis pityusensis. Lineage (NCBI taxonomy): Eukaryota > Metazoa > Chordata > Lepidosauria > Squamata > Lacertidae > Podarcis > Podarcis pityusensis. The sequence continues at coordinate 31,351,302 of NC_138035.1, read as the reverse complement.
GGGTCAGGGCCTGTTTCCGGTAGTGGTAGCCTGCTGAGGGCGTCCGCATGGCCCATCGCCTTCCCAGGTCGGTGAATCAGTGCATACTGGTAGCTGGCAAGGAAAATTGACCACCTGAGGACGCGAGGAGACAGCACTTGGGGGGTCTGCTTTTCGGGGGCAAACAAGCCAAGCAACGGCTTGTGGTCAGTCACCACGGTGAAGGGCCGCCCGTACAAGAAATCATGGAATTTTTTTACTCCCTTTACGATTGCCAGACCCTCCTTGTCGATTTGCGAGTAGTTCCGCTCGGTTGTGTTGAGTGTCTGGGAAAAGTACGCCACCGGTACCTCTCTTCCATCCGGGAGTTGGTGCCCCAGGACAGCTCCAATGCCATAGGGTGAGGCGTCGCATGCTAGCACCACCGGCAGCCTCTCGTCGAAGTGTGCCAAGACCGAGTTTGAGACAAGCAAGTCCTTGACTGCCTGGAATGCGGCCTCCTGGCGCTGGCCCCACACCCAAGGGGCCCGCTTGTCCAGGAGTCTGTGTAGGGGCTCCGCTACCGCCGCCTTGTGGGGAAGGAAGGAATGGTAAAAGTTCAATAGCCCCAAGAAGGCCTGAAGTTCAGTCTTGCTCTTGGGCGCTGGGGCATCACAAATGGCCCGTACCTTGTCCCCAGTCGGGTGGACCCCTTCTGCGTCCACCATAAATCCCAGAAAGTCCACCTGAGGCACTCCTAGTAGACATTTTTCCCGCTTCACCTTGAGACCCGCCGTCTGGAAACGGTGCAGAACGGTGCGGAGGCGGTCCTCAAACTCCTCTGGTGTGGGGCCGGCAATCAACACATCATCGAAGAAGGGGGTGACGCCAGGAATCCCTTTAAGGAGAGAGTCCATTATATTCTGGAATATGCCTGGTGCCACGCTGACACCGAATTGCAGCCGCTTTACCCTGAACGCTCCTCTGTGCGTCACAATCGTCTGTGCTTCTGCTGTGGCCTCATCTACTGGCAGCTGTTGATATGCTTGGGCCAAGTCCAGCTTGCCAAAAATTTTCGACCCAGCCAGGGTGGCAAGGACATGGCTGACCACTGGCACTGGGTATGCGTGGGCCGTGAGGGCCTTGTTTATGGTACATTTGTAGTCTGCGCAGATGCGGACCGAACCATTAGGCTTGACGGGTGTGACGATTGGGGTTTCCCAGGGAGCATTAGGCACCGGCTCCAGCACTCCTTGCTCTACGAGTCGGTCCAATTCCTCGTCTATACGGGGTTTCAAGGCGAACGGGACCCGGCGGGCCTTGAGCCTGACCGGTCGTACTGCGGGGTCAAGCTGTAGCGCAATGGGGGGGCCCGTATACTGTCCCAATTTCCCATCGAAAACCCCTGGAAATTCCTTGCATATGGCGTCCACGTCCACTTGTAAGCTAGTGTGGTTCACCCCGGTGACAGCTAGCCCCAGTGGTCCAAACCATGCCAATCCCAGTAAGCTAATGTAGGGGCCCTTGACCACAAGCAAGTCCAGTTGCCGCGTCCGCCCTCGGTATTGCACCCTGAAGGTCCCCACCCCCATTGTGGGGACCTTACGTTTCTGGAAGTCCCGGAGGGTGAATGGGGCCGGCCTGAGTTTGGGACCCCCAGTGGGACACAGTTTCCTTAAGGTCCTTGCCGAGATTATGGATAGAGTTGAACCCGTGTCAAGCTCCATGCGGCATGGGGCCCCCTCTATCTGTACCTCTACATAAATTTTCTCTACATTGGGGTGGGGCAACTGGTATACCTGGAAGTCCGTGAGCTCCGTCGAGTTGCCTTGGTGCGTTGGGCCCCGGGACCTGGGGCTCTTGGATTGGTCATCTGATGCCTGGTGTCGGGTGGGCCGAGCCCGACACACCCGGGCGATGTGTCCCGATTTTCTGCACTGCCTGCACTCTGCGTTGCGGAAACGGCAGGTCCTCCTCTCGTGACTCTCCCCGCAGCTTGCGCAGTTCCCTCCTTCTCGTCGAGGCAGCTGTGGTCTGTGCGCTGCTTGAGTGCGCTGCTGTACTCGGTGCACCTCCTCCCTGTCGGATCCTGAGTCGTCGGTGAGGTCTTCATGGTGGACCCTCGGTTGGGATGGCAGGCTCGGCCGTGCCTCTTGGGTCGACCTCTCGGCAGCTTCTGTTGCCAGGGCCTCCTCCAGAGCGACCTGGAACGTTAGGTCCTTCTTAGCGTAGAGGCGTCGTTGCAGCTTCTCATCCTTCAGGCCACCGACGAGGCGGTCACGAAGCATGTTCTCCAGCTCTGAGAAGTTGCAGAACCGGGCGGCTTGGCGGAGAGAGGTCACAAACCCAGTTATGGTTTCCCCAGGGGCTTGCCGCTTTGCGTAGAAGGCATTTCGACGAGCCACCACTGAGGGCTGCGGCGAAAAGTGCCCCTTCAGCTGTTCCATTATTGTTTTGTATGGAACAGTAGCGACGTCTTCCGGCGCAAGGAGAGCCCGGGCGATTTCAAACGTCTCCTCTCCGCAGACGCTGAAGAATATCGCCCTCTTCTTGGCGTCTTCTTCGTCGGTGACCCCTTTGGCTTCTAGGAGGAAGGTGAAACGGGAGGCGTACGCTTCCCAGTCTCCAGATGCTGGGTTGAATGGCGAGAAGCTGCTGTTGGCTGCCATTCTGAGTTCCTTGTGCCCCGGAGCTGAAGCCTGGATACACGGTGCGAGGCAGCGGTGCGGCAGTTGGCGGTGCTGCGGTGCTGTGTGTGGCAGTCAGCTCAGCGGGATCCCATCCTCGTCGCCAGTGAAATATACTCAGAGTCGCAAAGTGATTTCATGCTCTTTATTCAGCTCATAGTGGTGAGGAGGAATGAATAAATGTCCCCTCACAGTATCTGCTTTATATACATTATTTACACAATGGGCTGCACATGATTGGCTAATTCTGGAATTCTACTGTAAGCCAATCAGGTTGTGGATTCACTTCTATCTGGAGCAGGATTGGGTGGTTCCTGCCAACCAATCATACTGCTGCATTGTTCTAGGACCAATCAGACTGCTGCATTCTGAATCCTATTGTTCTAGGACCAATCAGACTGCTGCCTTTTGGATCCTATTGTTCTAGGACCAATCAGACTGCTACAGTTTGGATCCTATTCAACTCAGTACATAACACCGTGCGTCCAGACTTTTGCAATTTTCAGGTGGGATTCCATCACATTATCAGCAAATTTTAGGTTGGACCTTTTGCAATAAGGAAAGTACCAGGAAAAATGCATTGGGAAGTGTGGGATAACATTTAATTGATGGAACACCACATCTAACCTCCCTGCAAACAAATCACAATGAATGCCCAGTATATACTAGCCGAGGTCACCTAACCTCCCTGTGAATTTTGTGCAAACAATCACAATGAATGCTCAATACACAGTTAGCCTGGAAACAACCATGGGTAGGATTGCACTGTCAGGTTACATCTATGTTGCACATTTAAAGCACGCTTATCCCATTTTAACAAGCATGGCTTCACCCAAGGAATCCAGGGAGCTAAAGTTTGTTAAGGTTCTCCTAACAACTTTCAGCACCCTTTTCAAACTACAGTTCCCATGATTCTTTGGGGAAAGCCATAAATGTTAGAAGTTCCATAAGAGTGCTTTCAATGCATAGTGTGGATGTGACCTAAGTTGCTAAGCAGCTAGGCTACTTTGGTTGCATGGCTCTTTCTTCCCAGGAAAGGCTGGATACTGCAGCACTATCCCTTCCCTGGTTACCAAGATGCATGTGTATGCAGCTACCATCTTACTGGAATCCAGTTTTCTTTACTAGAAATAGAAGCAGAGAGCCAAACTTTCCCTGCTCTGTGCCCTTACTTTGAAAAGCCAAGACGCAGTAACACTCTCAAAATGAGAAAGTGGGAGCCCTGAAACTGGTGGCTGTGGACCCCTAGGAGAGGCAGGATCACAGGAAAAATAACCTGCCTCTTCCATGCCCACTGCTGACATCACTGCCATCATAGAGACCCACCAATATCTAGTGAAATAGTCCACAGCAATTAAATATGCAGCAATTTCAGCCCTGATGTGTCTTAAAAATAATCACTCGTTAAAAACCCACTATCAGTCTGGAGAATTTCAACTAACAACACAAGCTTAACCATGTATGCAGAGAAAACCTACCAGATTAAATGGGGCTGGCTCTCAGGTAAGTGAGATTAGAATTGCTGCCAACGTGTCACAAAATAAACTGAGCCAATCTCGAAGCAGCTAAATTGAAACCTTGTGCATGAGAGTTGCTGGCACTTTTTTTGGCTAATGCGTGATTACATCATACAAAAGGAGCCACATTTCAGTGACTGAGAAGGACAATTAGCCATTCATTTGCCAAGGCTGCAACAGACACCTAGAGAGCAGCCTTTCCTAATCTAGTGTCCTCAAATGTTTTGGACTACAACTCCCATCAATACCAGCCAAAGACAACCAACCACAACCTAAGCCACACCCCAACCTATCTCACTACCAAGGAAATACAACAAGTGAATAGTAAGAGAACCCATACAAGTGATTCTGACACCAAACCCCACATATACACTAAGTAGAAGAGTAGAAGCATTGCCAGCCAACCCCATCCCACTCACAATTCCCCCCTCTCCCTCTTTCCCCCTCCTTTCTTCCTAACCTAACACTGCATGCAGCACTAATGTATCACAACAAATGGAACTGATCTGTAGAAAAAAAATAACTTGAAAAGAGAGACAATGCATGCATTTTTGTAAACTTAGAAATCTATAACAGGCATCCCCAAACTTGGCCCTCCAGATGTTTTGGGACTACAATTCCCATCATCCCTGACCACTGGTCCTGTTAGTTAGGGATGATGGGAGTTGTAGTCCCAAAACATCTGGAGGGCCAAGTTTGAGGATGCCTGGTCTAAAATATCTGTAGGGCACCAAGAAGAAGAGTTTGGATTTGGATTTGATATCTCGCTTTATCACTACCTGAAGGAGTCTCAAAGCGGTTAACATTCTCCTCTCCCTTCCTCCCCCACAACAAACACTCTGTGAGGTGAGTGGGGCTGAGAGACGTCTGAGAAGTGTGACTAGCCCAAGGTCACCCAGCAGCTGCATGTGGAGGAGCGGAGATGCGAACCCGGTTCACCAGATTACGAGTCTACCACTCTTAACCACTACACCACACTGGCTCTCAACCAAGTTGAGAAAGTCTTGTTCAGGAGCAGAAGAATAAGTCAGCGAGATAAAAGAGTATTTAATGAACACAACTATTTACCTCTATCTTAGTCCAACAGCTGTTATGCTAGAAGAGAGCATTCTGAATGGAGAGGGGGGAATCAGGAAAAAAAACTGAACGCTTTTAGCAAAATGTTCTAATCAGGGAGGGTCAAAATCTTTCAAGGGTGGTTGAGAAGTGATGGTTTTTCTGCACACATCCCAAGCACCCTAAAGTTTAAATGCAGATATGCAAACATAATGTGGATGTAGGTAGCATAAACTTCCATCATCTCAATGTCCAGGAAAAGTTCCATAATTGCAAAGGATGGGTGCACCCACACCACAAAATTAAACCTTGGGGATTGGAGCCTGTAAAACCCTCTCTACAGACCTAATGATGCTCAAGGTTCTTTAAGTGAGAGCCCAAACAGCTGAAGTTGTTTACAAGTGGTTTAAGTCTGTGATGTGGGTGCAACTGATGTAGTTGACCAACATATGCAATGACCCGGCATCACATGTTATGTTTGAAATGGCAAGGGTCCATTCAATGATGGTTGGGACAACTCACATGGACAAGAAATGTAACATCTGGACCTCCATCAGACTACAGAACCTGTTGATGTTGCTGCTCTCTATCTCCTAACATTTCCTTACCCAAATGGCCTCAGGGTACATAGCCCCTCTCTTATCCTTGCACACTGTTCTGGGAGATCTCCTGACCCCCACCTAGGACTGGAGTAGGGGAGGAGAGGGGAAGATACGACTGCACGAGCAGGACTTCCTGCTCTGGCTCCCTCTCACAGAGCTAGTTGAATCAAGCCCATTACGAGCACCTGAACAGGTCACTGTGGGCATCTGCAGTAAAGAACACCATGAGTCATGAAGACAATCTGCTGCCCTAGAATAGAAGAGCAGCGATTATCTCATTTTTGAAGTCAGTATTTCCCACTTCTGCTTCCCCTTGGAAACTGGCACAGGTAGATCAAGTGATGCGGGGGGGGGGGGAATCATGTATGCCTTTTGTAAATAGCCAATTTCAGGTAAAATTTACATGGAGAGATGCCATGATTTCTGACAAAAGAAATAGGACAAGTTTGCACAATCCATAAGGGTCGAGAGTCACCCTGTTCCAAATGTGTATTCTCAATTGATTTAAAAAGGGGAGTGCCTCCCCATCTTGGGCTGCTGGTTTTAAATAAGCCAGCTGAAACTTTCGATAGATGCTGCAGTCATGCAGCTTGCCCAGCTATCTATTACCTAGTGATGAAACAGGTCACACACATTCACAGGAGAAATGAGGAGGAGCCCACTGAATCACCGCCCATGCTCATCACTTATCTCTGGCAGGGAGGGATAACTTTATCCGTATCTATGGAACGAGGGTGTGCTGCTTTCGTAGTGAAAAGGAAGACATCCCAAGTGGAAACCAGAACAGATTAATTGTGTGATAAGAGCTTCACTGAGAAAGGAATACTCCAAGATGTATTCAAGGTAAATTTCCATCACGTGGATTTGGACAGAAAATGATCAAAGAACTGTGTAGGTTATAGAAAAGGGAAGTCAATTCATGTGGGTCTTTGTGCAAATCTAGCCTTATTTAATAAGGAAAAAATGCAATATTCAGGAGCAGCAATGCTAACAAATGTGCCCTTTCTCAAGAAAAATTAAAAGCTGCCTGAGAAAGAGCCTCAGGGAACATGACAATCCAACAAAATTTCTCTCACTCTCTTTCTTCTTCCTTGCATCTACCCAAAATGTTACTGGCATTTGAGGTCTCAGAAATGGACATTCTATGCTCCATCCTCCCTTAAAAACCACTATACCTGTAGTTATTTCACATCCGTGCCCTGAAAATTGCTCCCTAGTTTCATGAATCTTGCATCTCCCTCTGTCTTGCACATGCACTAATATGAAGAAAGCTTGCTCATTTGGCCATCACAGGTAGTTAATGGCCTTTAGCTTGCCCCTTTCTGGCTTCAGAAGTAGATGGTTTTGCAGCCAGAAGGTGTTGGAGGGTGTATTTTGATTCTTCTGGAAGCAGCTGGTCTCAAATTCTGAGCTTCCTAATGAGGAGAAAAAGGTATCTGGTGTTGAAGGCACAAGAGAGGTGCTTCAGAGAGTGGTAGGCAAAGGGCCACCTCTGTCACAACAGTTTGTACCAACTTAAAATATGCCTGGTTCTGCAGCCTCCAGTGAAGCATTTTATCATCCAGAATTGTATGACAACTGACAAGAGGGTAGGGGTAAGAGCTCAGATTTGAAGGAAGCAAGTGATTGCATCTCTCTCTGTGTACTGAAAACAGAATTGTTATTTAACATTTCTATGCCACTCTTTGAACAAGATTTTGCAATAAATTTCTATCCCAGAGTATGAATTTATGTGGATAAATACACTGGGTGATATGACCAGGTACACTTCATGTGATCAAAATGGTTCTTTCTTCGAGCTAGCCAACATGATCACAAGAATCACACACAGAGGTTCCTTCATGTGGTCACTATTTTGCAAGAGGCATTCAAGCGCACATTGAAACATTAAGTTGTACAAGTGAATTGGATTAAAGCAAGCTGCCACCCTAGTGCAACAAATCTACTTTTTTAAAGGACTTATTGTAGTTAGGAAAGTGATAGGGAAGTGAACAAATGAAGCTGTGTAAACACCTCACAAGCAACTCAGGATGGATCCTGATTGTTGTATAACTGCCACACACAAAAACCCCTGAATGAATGCTAACTGAAGATTAGATATAATCTAACCACTGTATAAACTGTGTGCAAGAAAATTAGGATGAATGCTGAATCAACAGGTTGTTTAGAGGACTCAAAGTTTGTCCTCACAGATATGTGCCTGAGAACAATCAAGACAGTTCATGTAAACAGAACATGTCCTGCACGAACCACTCATCGGAACTAAAGTGCTTTACATTATCATCCTCATCTCTGCTCTGTTTTATTAGGAGAAACTGATGCCTAATGACTCAAGTGAAAATTAGGACCAGGGAAGACCCAGGTTCAATTATTTGCTCACCAACATGCAATCTATGAAGCTGTGGTTTAATTACTGGCTCAAACTTAATGTTAGTGGCTTGCTGAGTCACACAAGGGTTTTGGCACAAAGGGGGGGGGACAGGAAAGAGTGCACATGGTGAACAGTTGCCAACGTGCTTCACCCACAAAACACAGATGACTCAGTTATCACATTTAGTGGCATCCCATAATCACAACATTACACGATGATTTTTCATACGAGAAGTTCACCACATGCCTTTCCCTTGTCATTCTCTGCAACAGAGAAGATGGATGTGGAAGGTGAAAGCTCTAGCCTGCCTGTTCTCCAGCGACATCAGCAATGACCCTCTTCCTTTTCTGTCTGTCCAACGTTTCAGCAGCAGCAACATCTGCAACCTGAGGTGAGTGCTTCACTCTGTCTAATGTTAGGGCTGGCCCCATTCATAGGTCCTACTGGTCTCTGCTCCTTCTTAATGGCTACCAAAACCTGCCACCCGGCCTTTCCTCATGGTAAGGCCACTTTTGGAAGGGAAGCAGAACTCTGCCAAAAATCCCATAAAATCTTCATGCTCTGACTCTTGTTTGCTTTAGAGGATGAAGCTTGGACCTTAGTAATGGTTGTGGATCACTCTAAGTTGGAGCTATGATAGACCTCACTAACACTTTTCAGGCACAGCACCTGCTAAACATTTGATACTGTGGTTTGAAATAGGTTCAGCTTGGCAAGCGGATGATGAAAAAAGGAACATGATGGGAATTACCATGGAAGTTTGCACCGTGCCTTGTCTCCATCCACAGGATTTATAGTTGCCACATATTTGTAGATTCCTATCATGTCCTTTCACTTTACCAACCTATACATATTTAATTCTTAATCCTTCCTGATAAATTAATCTTCCAAGCCCCCTGGTCAACTGTGTCCTCCTTCATTAAATCCCTCTAATTTTCCAGTATCTTACAGGCAGTAAAATGCCAACAATTAAGAACTGTATTCAGAGAGGTCACAGGCAGAAACAGAAAATGGGTGCATTCGTGTTAAGGTGGCACCTCAAATGACCATGCTGATTTCCTCCCCGGCCTTTACCCCCTCCTTTCAAGGGGCAAGTTCATACCCAGATTATTTGCTGATTTCTCTCATACCTTAAACTTCAGCATAGATAAAGGTAAGTCAGTTATGTCCAGTCATGAACGACTCTGGGGTTGCAGCGCTCATCTCACTTTACTGGCCGAAGGACCAGACGTTTGTCTGCAGACAGTTTTTCCAGGTCATGTGGCCAGCATGACTAAGCCGCTTCTGGCGAAACCAGAGCAGTGCATGGAAATGCCGTTTACCTTCCCGCTGGAGTGGTACCTATTTATCTACTTGCACTTTGACGTGCTTTCGAACTGGCAGGAGCTGGGACTGAGCAACGGGAGCTCACCCCATCGTGGGGATTCAAACCGCCAACCTTCCGATCGGCAAGCCCTAGGCTCAGTGGTTTAGACCACAGCGCAACCCACGTCCCTAAACTTCAGCATGTCTACTCTGATATTGTAACCTTTGAGCACCACCTGCTTAAGATTTACAATTACTTTCTGCCCCCCACCCTCCCGCATCCCAGAGACATGAGTGTGCTGAAGGTCATTGGTAGAGCATTGACTTTGCATGCAGAAAGATCTCAATCTCTGGCATCTCCAGAGAGGGTTGGGAAAAGACCCCTTGCCTGAAACCCTGGAGAGATGCTGCCAGTCAGTGTAGATAATACTAAGTTAGATGGCCCAACAGTCTGAGTCTGTAGAAGGCAGCTTCCAATGTTCCTTTGGCTTCTTTGTTTCTTAAAGCCGAATCTCATTATCTCTTTTTTTTCCAATCCACACTTCTAATCTCTCTGGTTCTCATTGTATCATTTCTATATCCTCGGTGGTATTAAAAAAAAAAAAACCCTTCTAATTTATTATCATCTGTAAATTTCATTAACATGCTATTTACTCCTTCCAGATAGCTAATGAAGATGTTAAGGACGATGGGACCTGAGAAGGAGGCGGAGAAGAGCCTGGAAGCTCCCAGGGGAAAAGGGATTGGAGCTGTCCTCACTGCTAGATGCCTCAGGCCAGGATGTTTAGCGTTGGCGGCAGGAGAGTGGAAGCTGAATAAAAAGCTCTTTGCCTCTCGCCTAATATTCCTTATCTTATAACTACCTGTTCAGTGTATGAGGAGGTCTTTGTTTCTCCAGGGTATTTGATTAAGGTCAGAATATTTATCGGCATAACAAACACACACACAATCCTCATTTTCTTACAGAGTTCCGGCCTCCAGCTGTACAGTAGTCACTGAAAGTAAAGTCTTTTGCACATTTGTTAAACTACAGGACCTCACAGGAGGCAGTGATGGCCACCAACAAATTCATGGAGAGTAAAGTTATCAATTGCTATGACCCATGATGGTCAGAGGCAGTAATGGTTCTGAATAACAGTTGCTTGAAACTGCAGGGACGGAAAGGGCTCTTGCGCTGAGGTTCTGCTTTCAGCTTTCTCACAGGCATCTGGTTGGCCACTGTGAGAACAGGATGCTGGACTAGATGCGCTATTGGCCTGATCCAACAGCCTCATCTTACGTTCTTATTGTCTATACTGGAGAATGTGCTTGTACAAAGGCCTGCTTGCACTTTCTGGGGATTCAGGTCTCTCAAGCAGAGGAGTAGACTAACCTTAATGCAGAGTACAGAATAGGGTCTTGGGCATGAAACTGTTACCCAAGAGCGAAAAGGAGGGTTTTTGTGCTATATTTCTTTTGAATTCCTCAGCATTTCCACTATGATGGCTGATCCCTCGTTGCCAGACATGGGAAACAGCGGTCATGCTCCCAACTGGAGGAAAGTTTGAAATACACATAAGCTGGTCAGTGAGGTGTGCAGAATACCAAATTTTCTGCCGGGATAATATCAAGGATAGAACAGCGTGTGAGTGAGGGAAGCTGTATATGCGTGCAAGAGAGAAAATATGCACTGGTGTACCTTCCAAGAAAAAAGAACTAGCCTAGAAATATGCCTCACTACGTTTCATCCAGGTCTAGAAATATGAACCACCCAGCCTTCACTGATCAGAATATACCTTACATCTGACCTGCTTCTGTCTCAACAATATAGGGAAATCACAAAAGGGTCAGATCACAAAGCAGAGTCTGCACCACTGGAAGGAGCATGAATGTACATTGTTGCTTCCCGCAACATCACCCTTACTCAAGCCACAATGATTTCCTGTGCTCCTGATTTATTTCCAAAAAAATTGTAGAGGTCAGGGGTGCCAAATTGAATAAAATATTGGGGGGCAGGTAAGCCCTGCCCCACATAATCGATCACAAAATACAGCATACACACACCATTTGAATTGCAATGTCCATCAACTTTGGGGGCTTCTGCTCCCTCAAATATTATATTGGGGGCAGCCTGAAGATGTGCTGTGCTCTGGACAAACCAGACACCTAGTGTTCTTGCCACCTTCACCAAGTGAGGGAATGGGATGCACACAGTATAGTATCCAATGTTTAATACTTAGGCCAACCCTCTGTTTGTTGTGGCTCCACTACAACCAATCCAAATAGCTAGCAGATTGGAAACACACCTACAGGGGAAATAAAAATCAGGGAGATTCCCAATAAACAAATGTTATTTGCTAAGAGTTAGAGGTAGCTCTTGTATGGCTCTCCAGATGTTTCCAGGTGACAGCTCCCATCATCCCTGCTCACTGGCCATGGTAGGTGAGGCTAATGGGACTTGGGACTTCAACAATATCAGGAGGGACACAGAGTTAGCCTCTCCTGGGTTAAAAGCTGCTTCCTGGTGACCCAATTTATGAACACTCAGCCAGATTTGTTTGTTGTCTGGGTAGATGATGTTGTATTTACCAAGCATCATCCCACACTTTCCTTATTGGGAAAAGGTCTGACCTTTAGGGGAAGTGGGTTGGTTTTGTAAGAGCTCCAAACTGGCTTCAATAATGCAGCCATAATTTGTAGAGAGGTGATTGAATCCCACTAGATAATAGTGACAGTCTAGAAGTATGGAAGTACATAGAATCACACCAATGGAGACCTCAACAAAACTATCAATAAAAGTCAAGGGTGCAGACAGTAAAATCACCCTCACATCTACATGCCAGATTTGTTCATCTTAACCATTATTAACCCAAATACCAAACATACAAAACCATTAACTACTGCTACAAATACATTTGTACATTAATTCAGATAAATTTACAGCAAATGATGCTTCAACCTACAATGGTTAAAGTGGAAGGCATTTTCCAGTCTTTCAAAACACACAAACCATTCCACTTTAGGGATTGTGGGAGTACACTTCAGGTTAATTAGTCCTGGATAGAAGATATGGGTGTATTCAAGGTTGTGAGGACGTTTTCCTAAATAGTCACTGAAACAGCAGAGCCTGACTCTTTGCCAGCCTGATTGTGCGAAGAAAGGGATACTGACTTCATAAACCAATCCTGAGAATGCGTCAAAAGAAAGATTCTAATCTAATAGAGTGATTAAAATGCCAGAACCAGAGAGTAGAGCATATCCCACATCAGCTCATTTGAGCTAAAAAACAACAACCTGTACTGTAGTTATATGAACATCAAGGACAGGATGGATGTGGGGGGAAATACACAAGCCTTGCTATGATCACAACTGAGACACACCTTAAGAAATGAAGTAAAGTTATCATTCCCTCAGGTACAACTCCTGAGGGCCACATAGCAGCAGTGAGTGGCATCAGAGGAAAACAGCCTTTGTACAATAGGCTACCTTCCAACTAAGGCAAAACCATGACTTGGGATCTATGCCTCTCCATCCTCTACTCAGGCAAAGAAGAGGCATCATCACATTCAAAATAATGGGCCACCAAAGCAAAAGTGCTTTACTGGGGTGCAGAGCAAGGCCAGTCAGGATAGGCGTGGCCTAGGAAAAGTGGAAATTGTTCCAAGGCCGGATAAGAGAGGCCTAGAGGGCCATATATGGATCTTAGGTTTCCCACTCTTTCTCTAAGGTTCCTAGTTCAAGGATCCCTGAAACTGTGCCTCACCATTCTTACTTTTTGAGCTGCCTTGAAAACCCTCCTCCCCACTGTCTTCTGTTGCTAAAGCACAGCAGACATGGCTTTAGTGGTGTGTGGCTACTGGAAGACAAGGTTGCAACGTTATGATCCACATGTGGATCTACCACAAGGCCACTTAAAATTAAGTGCAGAAATCACTACTAATTTATTACATGATGCTCCATCTGCAGTGTGTGCAGTACAGGACAGATCCAGAGGTGTTGCTCCCAATGAAGAAAAATTTGGGTGGTTGTTGACCTACCTATCTGAAAGGTTAGTTTTCATCTACAGATCCCAAGCAATTTTCAATGCTTAAATGGAAATAATGTTTTCCAAAAGTAGTTTAGGCTTTGGCCTCTTTTACTATTTCAAAAGAGCCTGAAGTGCTCTTCTAAAAGTTATTATTAATATGCTTTTACTGTACATAGCAAATGTTCTCTCATTTGTCCTCAAAACAATTCTGACGTAAGCTACTATTCTCCTTTTACAGATGGAGGATGAAGGCTAAGAAAGTGATGTTCCTAAGGTACAGGAAGAGTGGTCATTTTGAACCCAAGGCTTATGGATCCAAGCCTACAACACTATCCATAGGTCAACGTGGCTTTTGGTAAACAATGCATGGCTCATTTCTCTGCCCACAAGCATATATCAACAACTTTAAACTAGGTCAGGCACTACATTTAGAACTGGACTGGTTCACTTTCTGGAAGAGGGATGAGAATTCCAAGAGACCACCAGTGTGATCCCATGAGTAACTTGTGGAATATGAAGAGCTGGGTTTGTGCCCTAGCTTAGCAATGAACTCACTGGCTAGCTTTGAGGAAGTCCCACACTATCAGTCACCACCTGTGCATCTGCACAGGCAAGATTCAAACCAGGAGCCTTATGGCTCAGGCACCAGCTCTCAAAACACTGGGAGGTGAGAATGTGCAGGGCAAGCCAGCTAGGAGTTTGCTATAGCAGCCCATATTCCTCAGGGCTTGGGGAAACCCAGTGGCGCTTGGAGAGCATAGGAAGCTGCCAGTGATTGATGCTCAACCTCTGAGTTATGGCCCTTCTGATGCTACTACAGGATATCAAGACCTGCGAGCCTCATTGTGGATAACTTGTCCCTAGAGGAGGCCACTGTGTCCTCCCGCTACACGTTCTGACTTCTTGTACCCAACCTGCTTTCTTCCACATTATCTGTCACTGACCTGTCCTCTGCCGCCTCCATTCAGTCTGCCTCCCCAAAAACTCAGCGCATGCACACTCTCTTTTCCTGCCTCTGTTCCAAAGTTGCACAATGGTTATGGGAGTCATGACAAATTGATGTGGGGAAGGGGGGACAGACAGACGACGGAGCTGATAATTGAAAGGCACACTTTACAAAACAGTCTCGTCAGATAATGAACAACATAGGGCCCGTTCAAGTGCAATGGAGTACAGTATGTCCATAGTGGCTTTCTCTAACTGTACAATACCAAATAACAAACGTACACCAAAATGAAAGGCATACTACATCCAAAGCCCTCAAAGCACCTTGGCTATAGAAGCCAAGAGCCATTACGGTCATTTTTTGGACGGGGAAGTGACGACAAGTTTGCACATGCACATTCATAATGCAACAAGGGCAACATCAAAGGGAGACCAGCATGTGTGGAACAGCCATCTGATAAACAGTTAAATTATCACAGACAGAGCTTTGAAGTCACTGCAGACGCAATGCTTTTCAACGCAGGTGATTCACATGTTCAGCTGTGAGACTTCAAGCAACAAATCACTTGGTGAGGAGGCAGTTAGAATGCCCACGATTCTGTCAGTTGGTTTTAAAGCAGAGAGACCCTGTGGCCTTAATCCTAAAATACAACGGGTCAGCTCACGCAAAGGTCCATTGACTTAAACATAGCCCACCGGCAGGTATAAAGACTCAGAAACAGGCCCTAGGCTGCTGGACCAGTTTTTACAAATATACAGCTTCCAGCAAATCAGAGCCTGGTTATTTTAACGAATTCTGCTGCATTCACACAGTTATGAGTCCAATGGGATTGGATTTGTTTGCTTTTTAATTGTTGTTTCTCTTTTGCAACAAGAAATAAACAGGAATAAAACCCACCCCACATTTCTGCATTTCAAATCAAAGAAAATGCATCAAATGACTTATGTGTGTCATTATGTGCAGTGGCTGAGATTCTAGTCTTTCCCTTCCCCATCCACAAGTGATACAAGTTTATCCTCTCCTCTCCCACTCTGAAGATCTGCAATATTTGGGCATTTCTTTATTGAAGCACAAGGCTGCTGTAATAAAGTGCACCAGGCAGAGCTTTATGGAGTTTCCCAATCTGGATTCACTTGGGAGATGCTGCAACCCTCGCGACTGAAATGCAGAAGTGGACCTGGGGCTGGAAGAAGCAAGGAGACCAGGAATGTCAGAACAAGCAGAAAGGACAGTCAGGTATGGAAGTGCATTGAGTGAACCAGAGGGAGATGAGCTGGAGAACAGCAAGGGTTTGCACAGCAACACACACATACTGACAGATTGATACACAGCCTTACAGACTTTTCACGTCTCAAAATTCACCTTTCTCCCCACAACTCCTTATCCTTCTCATTATATGAAGTGCACCTAGCTATTTTGCAAACCACAGAAACTACTCACTGCGGCCTTTGTTACACAAGTGCTTTAGGGCTGTGTGTCCGGATTGTGGATTGCTGCCTGCTTCTCCAGATGCACAATTTCACACTCAGCAGAAGTGTGGAAAGATGTGCTGGAGAAAAGAATCATAGGACTGCCTGAGATTTTAAGGAACACAGTTCCTTTGGGCTGTGTCACCTGGGTTGACTCTGCAAATCATCACACTATGCCCTTTGAACTAAAGGCAAAGAGACTGGCACAGGCCTCCATGGCTGCAAGCATGCCCAACAGCTGATAATCTTTCAAATGGAAGCACCCCAGCCTTTCTGCACACAGCTGCTGTACCAATAATATTTACCTCTCGCTCTCAGTAGTTCTGAGCCAATGTTGGCAGGGGCACTTGCTGGACTTGACTGCTTCACCTGGCTTTTGGGGAGCATGGTCAAACCAGCAGAAAGTGGAGTCCTTAGCATTTGCCATGCATTTATCCTGTTTTATATGTATCTATTTCACATATATTTGTGGTGGTAAGTCATTGTTATGCACCTGAAGCAATGAAACAGTATAGGAAAGAACTCTCAAGGAATTAAATATATAGAAAAAATTCAGCAGTGGTGAGAAATCCCCTACTAGGGGATAAACAGTGTGTATCATGGAGATGGAGGACCTGCGGCCTTCAGATGTTGCTTGAATACAATTCCCACCATGCATTGCTCATTGTTGACACTAACTGGGGCAGATGGGAGCTGGGGAGTCCAGCAACAACTGGAGGACTACAGGTCCCCTATCCCTGCATGGGGTACATGGTGGCAAGTGCGGCAATGTTCAGAGTGCTGAACTAAGGAGACCCAAGTTCAGATCCCAGACTAATCTGCTTAAAAAACAGGATAACCCCCATGTATTTCACCCAGAGTTCCTTGAAGAAAGTGTAGGGATGAAAGAAAGCTGTGGCAGCACTGAAGTGGATTTCTACATGCATGAGCCTTTCCTTTTTACATCTTGGCTGGATTGAGTGGAAAGATAAAATGTTTACGCCCCAGTTCAGTCTCCTGTATCCAACAACTCAGATGGCATAATATGGGGAGATCCAGCAACTCCCCCAAGATAAACATGGGTGCATGGGAAGCTGCCTTAGACCAAGTCAGACCATCTAGCCAGTGGCGTAGCGTGGGGGGTGCAGGGGGGGCCGGCCGCACCGGGCGCAACATCTGGGGGTTAGGGGGTGCAAATCCACAGGTTAGGGGGCGCAAATCCACGGGTTAGGGGGCGCAAATTACTTGCCTTGCCCCGGGTGCTGACAACCCACGCTACACCACTGCATCTAGCTCAGGGTTCCCACATGGACCGGCATTGACTCTGCAGGATTTCAGACAGGGAGTCTTTCTCAGTTCTACCTGGAGATGCTGAGGAATGAACACTGGGCCTTCTGCATGCTCTGACACTGAGTTCTGGCCCTTTCCCACAAACCCATAGGATATGCAGCATCCTATAGTGCTCTTGCCACCTTCACCACAGTGAAGTCGCAACTAAAGTCACAAAGCTTGAAATAAAAATTATGTAGAAAGGCAAGGGAGGTCACTCCTAAGCACTTCCAGACATACAGTATTCACCCTTCACCCACAGAATTAGCCCTCAGTGCCCCTTCCCACTGTTGCACATAGAGATTGTGCTTTTGAACCATACGGAGAGGCAGGTGCCAGGTCTGCTCTGCATGTTGAGCTTGCAAGTGCCCAGGCACATGCTTTCTAGTGAGATGCCTGGGAAACCTGCTTTCCCCATTCTTTCCAGAAACAACAGGACACACTCACAAATGCCAGCCGCAGCTGGATAACTACTGCCCCCTTTGTAAAGCGGGGTAATGTGACATTTCTTCCAAAGCTAGTCAGGCGCAGAAGGATGCGTGTCCATGTGTCACTGGTATGAGGGCGCACCTGCACCCTCCCCTGCAAGAAAATGGTGACCTTCTAGAAGGCTTGTCTAGACTGAAAGGGAATATCTCCCTTGCAGCCCACCCACCCCATTTCAGCCAACAGAGAATGATATGCCATTAATACCGTGATATTTTGCAGCTTCACAACCCACTTTAGCTTGTTGGAATGTGTGCAGAGAATCTATCAAGGCAGAGATCCATCCACGATCCCCCACACATATGAAATGACCTATAAGGCTTCTCCCACCAGCTCCACCACCTCAAGGGTAAGTAATTTTGAAAAAGTTGCTTTGGGAGAATTGGAAGCATTGCATCCAAAACAAGATGAGAGGCGAGGAAGTCAAGAGTTTGGTGAGCCCTCCCTTCTCAACTGCTAATAAGAAAACAAACCATTGATTACCATCCTGGTTTTTGGAGAGATCAGCAAGCTTGCTATATGAAACAAGGGAACTAATACCAACTATCACTGGAGAGTGGCTGGAGAGAGAAAACCAAAGCCCTAAACAGAACCAGACAACACCTCTCTCATCAATCTTTTTCCGCCTGGAAGGAAAACCAGTGTGAGCTGGGGGTTCCTTTTTGTTGTTTTTCATTTTCTAGGCAATGACTGTTATTGAAATCATCCCCCTTCCCTGCCATCCCCCAAACCTCCAGCTACTTCTCATCCGACCGTTGCCTGTGTCCATGAAACAAACTGAATTCACTTGAGTGTTGCAAAACGATACAAAAGCAAGGAGGTGGGGGGAGAGAAGAGGAGAGAGGTGGGAGGAAGAGACTGCTAAACATTTGCCAGTATACATAATTCCCCCCCCCCTTTTTTTTATAAGCTCTCCCTCTTGGAAACAGCTTTCCCACATGCTCCAAATAATGAGAATAATTAATCATTTGTTGCATTATAAAGTGTTTTCCAACTGCTATCCTCTCCAGAGCACTTTGGGCTACTGCACAGACAATTGCCAGGAAATAACAACCACTGTAGGATTACTCCCCAAAAAAACAAATTAAACAACAACATTGTGAAGAGATCCCAGGGCTTTTAAACACAGAGTCAAATTAAGGGGTAGGAGCAGCAGCAGAGCCAAACATCTTTTGCTATGAGATGGTTTAGCCAAAAGTTAAATAGAAAGAGGAAAGCCTGGTCCAGGAAGGGGGAATTTCTGAGCCCTCCCCATTGCTTTCCACCCCCACAGAACAATAAGGAACCCATGTCAGATATCATATGTCCTTCATACCTGCTATGCCATATTTAGAGACATACGAGAACACACATAAAGGGAACATGTTATTGGTCCTACGCACACAGATCTTTTCCTGGAACAATTTTGCAGATATATCACTAGTTACATGCCCTGCACACTGGATCACCACCCCACCTTCCCCATAGAAATGATGATCACTTATGGGATAAACAGAAGCAGCGGGAGCCCCACAGAGAGAGGCTTGGTCTGTTTTTAAAGGTTATTATTTCTACGGTTCGAGGAGGAAACAGGTGCTGAAGTGAAACGCTTATGGGGAGAGGATTCCAAAGGGTCGTCTCCAACATTAGTCAGGCTAGACCCTCTGAAATGAACGGGCTTGCCTAACTTGGGTCCCTTCATTGCATTTCGATGGGTCTACTCTAAGTACAACTTAGTTGGCCACAGCCCCCAAGTTCCCTGTTTTTGTTTAATTAAGAAGAAAAGAGCAAACAAACAAACAAACAAAAGCCATCCAGGCAATAGGTTAGCCAGGTGTGTTCTCGTCACCTACCTTTGCATGGAAGAGAAATATCCGAGGAGGAAGGGGTGGGGGGAGTCCAGGTCCAGAGAAGTTTGAAAAAGAAGGTAGTTTGACAAAATTCCCAGCCGGGGGAAGGAAAGAAAAAAGACACCCCACACGCGCGCGCACATCTACAACGGGGCTCCCCCCCAAAAAAGAAGACGATGAGGATCAGCTGAGCGCCGGGGAGTGGAGAGTATGCAGTTGCGTTAGATCCATAGCTGGAAGCGGCGGCGAGGGCTGGGAGGCAGGAGAAGGTTTAAAGGGGAAATACATGGTAAAAAAAACGTGCCTCCGATTCAGGCTGGAGTCCGAAGGTTGGGAGCCTGAGCTGGAACTCTCGGCGCGCGCGCCCTTGCGCGTCGGGGTGGGAAAGGGGGCTGGATGGAGAGGGGGGAAGGAAGGAGAGCGGGCGAGCGAGCTTCCCAGGAAAGAGCCAGGTGAGCGAGAGGAGGAGGGAGGGAAGGAGGAGAGGTGGAAGATGGCAGGGGAGAAGTTTGGTAGGGAAACCTGGAAGAGGAAGAGGAGAGGGTCGTCTGCCGTTGCTTTCTCTTTCTCCCGCGCTGTGCCTTATGCTAGGCTCGGCTCAGGCTTCGCAGAGTGGATGCGCCGGGAAAGCAACCGAATCGCTGAACAGACAGAGAAAAATGCTGTCCTTACAGTGACACCAAATGTCTTTAGGGGAAACCTACAATTACTGGAAGGCAATTTTAGGGGAGAAAGGAAGGGGTGAAGCTCGCTCGCTCGCTCTCCCCATCCCCAACACACACACACAATTCTGCCCCAGCTCTCCGCTGTTGGACTCAAGATGACTGGTTAACAGGCACACACACTATGCGTCTTCATTTCCAGTTTTTCATCTGAGAAGGACTTCAGGTTTCTCCCTACCGGTTGGAAGGAGATTGTGAATTTACCCCCTTTTCAGAGAGATGGAAGGTACTTCCAGAGGGGAACTTGGTGTTATAAATGCGTGGGCTGCCAAATGGGTCACTGATTGGCAACAGGTTTTTGTTGTTGTTAATTGGATTTTCGATGGATATAATCTGGATTAAATTTGGGGGAAATGTGGGCTGGTGTTTGGACGATAATGACGTGTGGGTGCTGCAAAACAAACAAACAAAAACCACTTGTATACATGTGGAGCACCGATCCCACAATAAACACATGTCTCTGGAGGTGCCTAGAACAAAACTGCTGCTTCTTGGATTGCCAACAAGTCACTTCCAAGCAAGGATCAGACTGAAAACGATTCACCAAAAATATGTTGTCATGTGGATGTGGAGAGCAGGCAACATGTTTGGTTACAAGGAGTTTGGGACTACACTGCTAAATTAGGATTATGGCACATTACAGATGGGCAAATATGCCAATTTTTGTTTTCCTCAGTTTCTCAATTTCCAAACGTAAATTCACTTTTCCACAGTTCCACATCAGTTTGAATGTGTTTTAAAAAAATAAACACATGAAAATTAATGAAAATTAATCAGCATTTTTGTATGACTTTCTAACATACATACATTTGCATGTGACTCTGTCTAACATATGCACTTTTGCAAAGCAACTTTCCCTAATAGAGTGCATTTAATAGAGTGCATTTAGGGACGCGGGTGGCGCTGTGGGTAAAACCTCAGTGCCTAGGGCTTGCCGGTCGCATGGTTGGCGGTTCGAATCCCCGCGGCGGGGTGAGCTCCCATCTTTCGGTCCCAGCTCCTGCCCACCTAGCAGTTCGAAAGCACCCTTAAGTGCAAGTAGATAAATAGGTACCGCTTTATAGCAGGAAGGTAAACGGCGTTTCCGTGTGCTGCGCTGGTGCTGGCTCGCCAGAGCTGCTTCGTCACGCTGGCCACGTGACCCAGAAGTGTCTCCGGACAGCGCTGGCCCCTGGCCTCTTAAGTGAGATGGGCGCACAACCCTAGAGTCAGACACGACTGGCCCGTACGGGCAGGGGTACCTTTACCTTTAATATGTTATTTTCACTAATAAGCACATTTTTATGCTGTGTACCCCAGTATATGCATCTGTGTACACATTACTTGGCTGGAGAACAGCACTGCAAAATTAAGAAAAGTGCACATTTTGAAGGATGGCTGTGTCTCAGTTCTCATATTGTTTCAGAAAGTGTGAATTGGGCAGTTTCGGTTTTAACTTCAAACAGAATCAAATTTCTACCCTATCTCTCTGCACGCTGGCACTTAACGTCATTCCATCAGAACCTTCCAAAGGGAAGTGGGTGGAGGCACTACTTCATAAGTTGGTACAAAAACATACTCTGACTTCTTTGAACAGTTTGAAAAGGTGAATAAGCCCTACTGATGTGTTCAGAGTAAATGTATGTGGGCTTAAAGTGGGGAGGGGGCCTACTGCCCTGACTACATTCAAACATATTTCATATAGGTGTCAATCTCATGTGGGTACCCATTTGGACATCTAGAGGACTTATATTGAAATTATTATTATCATTATCATTATCATTATTTTATTATTTATACCCTGCCCATCTGGCTGGGTTTTCCCAGTCACTCTGGGCAGCTCCCAGCAGAATAGTAAAAACACTTAAACTAAATATATAAGATCCATGTACTGACAGTCACTGTATTTACAATATGAAATGATGGTGAGTTGCTATTATTATTATATAATATTTTTTCTCTTTATTTCCCCCACTTCTTATTTTTACATTTTCTTTTTTCTTTTCCTCATAAAAGAAAAGAAAATTTGCTTTAAAATAATATTTTTATATATATAAAAAGTGGGGAGCTGCAGGCATGCCAGCCCCACCACCAACATCCCTGTATGCACTTCAGACTGGCTCACGTTCAGCGTGAAGATCTGAAGAGGGGTTCTAAGCACATTTAGGTGAACTTTGGGCACATCCAGGTGTGAGTTTATTGTAGAATTGGTGTTGTAGTGTTTATTATATTTATTTACACCATTTTGATACCACTTAATATATAAAACTATATCAAAGCGGTGTAATAACAGACAGCTTAAATAACAAACATTACAAAAATACAGAGTTAACACTCCTCATACCCTGTTCCAAGCACAATAGGTTTGGTGAGTTTCCCAGGAGGCCCCAAGGATGGAAAAAAGGACACCCCTCTACTCATAGTTCTTTTCCCAGTCTCTCTTCCTTTTCTTCTCCAGCTGCTTCCCTGTTCCATGGCTGTATTATAATGTAGCAACTATTATCAGTCAAACCACTTTATTGTAGAATGGGCATCCACACCACACTATCAAAATGAAAGTCCACACTCTTTATGCATGTAATCAGGACTTAACATGGACTACACAAAAATTATTTATTGCTAGTGTAGAAGTCATGGCCACTGGGCCCATCACCTCCTGGCAAATAGAAGGGGAAGAAATGGAGGCAGTGAGAGATTTTACTTTCTTGGGCTCCATGATCACTGCAGATGGTGACAGCAGTCACGAAATTAAAAAACGCCTGCTCCTTGGGAGAAAGGCGATGGCAAACCTAGACAGCATCTTAAAAAGCAGAGACATCACGTTGCCAACACAGGTCCGTATAGTTAAAGCCATGGTTTTCCCAGTAGTGATGTATGGAAGTGAGAGCTGGACCATAAAGAAGGCTGATCGCCTTTGAAGAAGAATTGATGCTTTTGAATTATGGTGCTGGAGGAGACTCTTGAGAGTCCCATGGACTGCAAAAAGATCAAACCTATTCATTCTGAAGGAAATCAGCCCTGAGTGCTCACTGGAAGGACAGGTCCTGAAGCTGAGGCTCCAATACTTTGGCCACCTCATGAGAAGAGAAGACTCCCTGGAAAAGACCCTGATGTTGGGAAAGATGGAAGGCACAAGGAGAAGGGGACGACAGAGGACGAGATGGTTGGACAGTGTTCTTGAAGCTACTAGCATGAGTTTGACCAAACTGCGGGAGGCAATGGAAGACAGGAGTGCCTGGTGTGTTCTGGTCCATGGGGTCACGAAGAGTTGGACATGACTGAACGACTAAACAACAACAAGTGTAGACGTTCCTTAGCACATTTGGGTGGTCGTTTCTTCAATCACATCCCCTGTTTGCTTTTCACCTGAACACAGTCTAGCTACATAGAAAGATGCATAGTTTTCTCAATTAGGCTGCACCACATTTTTGGATAAAGGCATCTTTCCTAATAATCCCTAGCCTTGGGCTGGATACCCATCATTCTCTGTCCACTCACGCAAAGTCTCTTGCACTAAAGGATGGGTGAGTTTTAATGTTGTGCAAAAAAGGAATCCTAAGCAACAGTTGTGCTAGTGGAAACTCATTGCGAAACAGATTGCACAATTTTATCTCTGACAAAGGTACTTTTGGCAAGCAACGGAAGATTTTCTGTTTCCATGTGTACCATGTGGCATGATTCATTTTCTTGAGTCTTGCTTAGCTTATCTGCAACCAAGTTGGCATGTTGAGAATGTGGATTGCGTGGATCCATGCAGAGCTTGGCACGGTGGTGGTGGTGCTTCGCTGTGCTCTCAGTTTGCAGCTCAATCCAGATTTGTCGCATCACCATTGACCTACTTTTTGCTAGGTTTGCAGCATGGAGCATGTGACATAACTCACTTTTTTGAGCTTTACTACTCTTAGCAACCAATTTGGCATGTTGGGAATGGGGGTTGAGAGGATCCATGCAGAGCTTGGCACATCATACAGTGGGTTCGACTTCATTGTGCTCCCGGTTTGCAGCTTATTCCGCATTTACTGCACCTCTGTTGACCTACATTCAATAGATTTGTGCTAACGCACTATTCTTGTAAGTTTAGATGAGAATATAAATGAAGCAGATTCTCGGTATGCCAAACATGGGTATGTGAGGGGGCTCTTATTCCTTCCCCTGAAAGCCTCTCTAGCATGCTGCATCTTTCATGCTCTGGTTTTCTGTTTATATATGAATGATGTAGGCTGTGTACACACTAAGCTTCTTGTGGCACAAAAATGGAGCTTTCTCGGTCTGGAGTTGTTTGTGCTCATCCTCAGCATGCTGATCGCAACTAGAGTGAGTCTAGATCCTGTCATCCACAAGGGTGAGCATGGAAACTTGATACATGGTTAAAAACCCTCCCCTTGATGAGGTTATCCATGCCTTTTCCTCTCTGCACATGCCCCAAGTGAAGGAGGAAGTGGTGATTGAAACACTGGTATATGTCTGCCCATAAAATCATTGGGCAGGTGTGGACACACCCACTCATTGCCAGGACCACCCACATCTGTTTTCCAAGTGGACAAACTGCAGGGTAATGTAGAATCACTTTGCAATGAGTTTTTATTTTTCAAATGAAACTGGTTTCTCAAGAAGCACTTTTCAGGAGCAAAAAGTATGCAATAGATTGAAATTGTGTGTGGACTACACGGGGAGGTGTGGGGGTGGAAAGTATTCAAGTCTCTATTGATTCTAAAACAAAACATTTTGTGGATGAAGTCACAGTCTGTTGGGGTGTGTGTACCCAGTCCAGTAAAGACCGGACTAAGCAGCCTTCACTTTCCTCCCAGCTCTGCAGCAAGTCTAATGGGAGTTCTACTGTCCCTCCATCAAAATCATTGGGCCAATGACTTCCTACTAGGTTCAAATCATTGCTACTCTATTAAAGTAAATTGACCAGAACCACAACTAGCCAAAAATCATTTTAGATCTAATGCAGTCAACATGCCCTTGAGAACTACAGGGTCAACTTGCAAAAAGCAAGCAGTCTTGCCCCCTTTTCAAACCAGAACAGTGCAAGAGGAAATCAATGCCTTTTATGTTTCTTTTCTGCCATAAAAAAATCTTGCTATATAGATTTATTTCATGCTTCCTCAACCTCGGTCCTCCAGATGTTTTGAGACTACAATTCCCATCATCCCTGACCCTGGTCCTGATAGCTAGGGATCATGAGAGTTGTAGACCAAAAACATCTGGAGGGCCGAGGTTGAGGAAGGCCGAGTTATTTTCTTCCTTCAAAGATTTTGTGGAGGCAGATAGATTAGGCAATGTGTAACATGGAACGGCATTAACTATTTTTCATTCAAGCACACACTAAATTGGGTCTGACTTTAAGCTTCTCCACTGTCAGGCATCTTTTTAGTGGCTACAGATATAAGCACCATCAGTAGAATGATGCATGCAGATGAAGCCCTTTCTCTCCTTCCCTCCCAGTTATCTTTCCCTGGTGATTTAGAACGGTGTGGAGATCGAGAGACAGACACCCAGTTGCAAGGTAACCCCAGCTTTCTGGTTTTCTGTAACAGTTTGCAATACCTCAGGGGGCATATTAAGTCCATAATATTTTCCCTGTGATCCAGTTTGTCCTTGCAACTGTTTCTGCTTCCACCTCACAACAGGTTCCCAGTGGTGCATCCTGTGATGTTGATCAAGGGTAGGTGTAGTAGCCTCTGAAATGCATTTTAAACAATGCTTTAAAATATGAGATTTGAGCATGGCAGTGCAAGAGAGAATAAAGATCAATGATCTCAATCAATTGTAGAACTGGGTAGTTCATGCAAGGAGAAATATAAAATATGAAATGTATAAAATGTAAAGTACAGTATTACACACAGAAAAGAAGTGTCAAATATAGTGTAAGATTGAAAGTACTTAGTTAACAAGTTAGTAGCATCAGTTGCAGTAAAATATTCTGGGGTTGTAATAGATAATAGGCTAAGCACCCTCTCGTCAGTGAACTCTTGATCTGGAGTGCAAGGTTCATAGTGAAAGGCTTGCAGTTGATCATCTCCCTAAAGGAAACACTTAAGAAGAGCCTATTGGATCAGACCAATGGCCCATCTAGTCCAGAATCCTCTTCTCACAGTGGCCAACCAGATGTCTATGGGAAGTCCAAAAGCAGGACCTGAGTGCAACAGCATCTCCTCACTTGTAATTCCCAGCAACTGGTATATAGAGGTGCTTCTGAAAATGGTGGTAGAACATAGCAATCATGGTTGGCATCCATTGATATCCTTATCCTCCATGAATTTGTCTGTTCCTCTTTTAAAGTCATCCAAGTTGGCAGACATCACTACCTCTTGTGGGAGCAAATGCCATAGTTTAAGTATGTGTGAGGAAGTATGTCCTTTGGTCTGTCCTTGAAGCATCCAACATTCATGTTCCTTAATAAACCCTGGTTCTAGTCTTATGAGAGAAACTTCTTCCAAGCCACTTTCTCCACACAACACACAATTTTATACACCTCTATCATGTCCTGCTTTACTCACCCCCCCAAAAAAAACCCCTCAAGGTGGTAAGGTCCCTCTGAAAAGACTGTATCACCACATCCGAACTGGTCCTCTGTGTTCCTTGTTACCAAGCTGCACAGCTCTATTTCCCCCCCACTCTTGCTGTCTCCCCCCCCCCCTCAAAGAGGACAGGCTGAGAAAGAAGGATTTCAATGCTATTGCACAAATGATAAATCAGAGCATTATGATTTCACATGTCTACAGTACACCAACAAGCCTTTTCGGGGTGGAGGGAAGAGAGAAACGCAATTGAATTTATTCATGCATGAATATCAATGTGAGAAGGAGAAAGAGGGCAGTGAAGAGACTGAGATGTTGGAGATGGAAAGAGAGGAAAAAGTGGTGGGGAAAGAAAACAGGAGAGCTGAGAGAAGGAATGTTAGTAATAAAATGCTATGAGTAGAAAGAAGAACAAAAAGGTCCAACTGCATCTTCAAGGCATCTTCTATTGATCCAGACTGCCTGGCATTATTTTGAACTTAGACTCACAAACTCTTCATACCAATACAGGGAGAAATCTATGAGCGAGGGCTGCGGAGGACAGCCCAGCAGGCAAGAGAGAGAATGTCTTGATTCATTTTTCATACAGATGCTTATTTGTGAAACCTATTAAAAAAAAAGTGGAACTCTTCTGAACTTGCTCAGATGGAAACTTGGTGTTTAAGCCACATGGATTTCAGAAAGATTAGATAGATATATGATGATGATAGATAGATAGATAGATGATAGATAGATAGATATCCACACCATACATTTAAAGCAGATGCCTTCCCTCAAAGAATCCTGAGAACTATAGTTTGCTCATGTGCATTAAATGCGCTTTAAATTTATGAGGTGGGTGTGAACAGAGAGAGAGAAAGTCTAAAAACACTCACTATTTAACTATTCACACTGATACAAAACACTTTGCTGTCCGAGGTAAAAAGAAGATGGCCTCCATCAGTGGCCACCCCACCCCAAGTCCATATAGTGAAGGAAACCAGACTGGCAGCTGAGCCTTATCCATTGTTCCAGGCACATTCTGTAATAGGGAATTTAACAAACGTGAGCAGTTTCTGAGCTCTGGGCACAGTACTGCACCTAAAATTTCAGATTAAAATTGCCACTGTTAATCAGAAGTAAATCCCAACCAAGTTCAAAGGGGCTTCCTCCCAAGTAAAGCATGCATGGATTGGGGACCTGAAAACTTTTTAACCCAACATGTTTTGTTTACGTTGCCTTGTTTAATGTAATTTAATGTATGATGTGCTTTTAATCTGAAATATATTAGCCACTTCGTTATCATGGTTTAAGGAGTGCATGTTAAAGTGTTATCTTCCTCAGACCTTCACAGTGATGCTTAAAATAAAAATAAAAAAAAATTGGAGTGGGATCATTGAAGGACCCTTGAGTCTTATGTTTGTGAACTGTATGAGGTGGGTGTCTCTGCCATCGGTTGTATAGGCCTTTAATATGTGTTGATTGTGGTGCCAAAAAGATATATTTATTTGAAGGAAAGGGGTATAGGAAGAATCCAGGGCTTGTCTGCAGAGTGGAAGGAAAGGAGGACCTTTTTCTGCCTTCCCACATCCAGCCATTCTCTGAAGCCTGGAGAAGCAACCCTCATAAGAATATTAGGGGGGCCGACAGGGGAAGTATGGCTTTCTTTTTTGCAGTCTTCAGATGAGGACAAGACCATGTGAAAAATGAACATAAGATTTCAGCTGCAGTTCATTCATTTTCAGCTTTGTATTCTTGTTATAAAAATGTACACCTGGACATTCTGTTGTTGCACCCATAACCTAGGTTTACGGTGCCATTTAGCTCCTAGAATTCATATCTCAGTTTCTAACATTGACCTTTTTTCAACACTGATGACAGGACAATATTCCCCACGACCCCTGAGGGAATCAAGCTACCTTTGAGGACACAGAGCAGGCTAGGGATGCGTACTTTGCCACCACTCCACACCCACAAGTGTCTGCCGCCTGAAGCAGCCCCACTCACTTTGCCTCACATCAGCCGTACCCAGTTGGGTGCCCTCCCTGTGTTGTTCAGCTACACCTCCCATCCTCCCTGACCATTGGCCATGCTGGCTGGGGCTGATGGATGTTGGAGCCCACAGCACCAAGAGGTTGGGGAAGGGGCTGCTCTATGGCTTCTGAAAGAAATAAAGAAAGTGCCTTCCTTTTCATCGCCTGAATCGATGGTGCTCAGTGGTAAAGAAGGGAAAGCGGTACATTTTCAGTTCTAAAGAGCATTGGAGCCCTCCAGGAAAAGGACTTCAATGAGAGCGATTGGTTTTATTTAGAGGGGGCGAACTACTATCCATTGTGACTTGACTGCAAACAGCTTCAGAGAAAGGGGATGCCAGTAGGGGACAGGGAGAGAAAGAAGATTCTCACAGACAAGAAGCAGCTTTGGGTCAATGGCTGTCCCCAGGGCAAGTGGATGGGCAGGCGGGATGACGTCCTCTCTTCTTCTCCCACGCTTCTGACCAATCTGCTTTGCAGCATTTAAAATGCATGAGCACCCACATCCCAAGGGGAAAGGCAGGCTTCCTGGTTTCCAGCTGTTCCGCCACAGCCAATGTTTGAATTTAAAGGGTCTGTCTTACAAAAACTTGACCTGTTCACACCTCACCTTCATCCCTATAGCTGTACCACACCAGTGATTACCAAGGATGACTCCATTTTGATGCTATTGGTATGCATCGTGACAAACACCAACAAGTATTTTGACACGTTTTCCTCTGCTGTTGCGGCCAAAGGCAATGAACTTATAAAAGCCTCCCACCAGATGCTTTTGCTCAGCTCTTCCTTGAAAACTACTATCATCATCATAATCAATAATAACATTTATATACTGCTTAATATGCAAAATTCCTAAGCGGTTTACATAAAGCACAGTAAGATAATTTTTTTTAAGTAAGAAAGAAAAATATATATAGAACACTGAAACCCAAAAATACAAAAGAATGCATCAGTAAAAAGAGTGGTGAGGAATTCTGACACATAAGTCTTTATGCAGCTAGACATACAGCTATAAAGGCATGAGCATGTAAACAATACTGTTCCTTTCCACAAGCACTTGATCCAGCATCAGCCACTACTTGTGGCTTCTTTATATAATCAGCTGACTGGCGAGGACATGTTCAACCCAGTCTGATCTTATGCCATCAGAACTAATATGTGTTTCTTAATATTCATGAAAATTTTAAACTTTAATATGGCAAAATTCATATAGTTAAGAAAACCAACAAAAAAACATGTCCTTTACCAAGGTCTCTTATTTGCTTGCTTCCACTGCCTGGGAAATTTACTCTCTGCCTCAAACCTTTTCCCCAAGCTCAGACCTTCTGCTTGCAGTTGGGTTAAGGACAGGGGGAGTTTCTCATTTAAGGATGAACCTGTCAGATTCAGAATTTTTGAAACAATATGCAAACCAAAATTCGCACTTATCTGAATTTTGCAATGCAGTTCTCCAACCGGTACTTGCAAAAATGCATACATCAATGGAAAGTGTGCATAAGAATCCAAGGAAAGTGTGAATATATTAATGGAAATAGCATACAAAAAATGCATATTAGGAGAAATTGCATATGAAAACATGATTATTAGAAGATGTTCACACTAAAATGCTAATGAATTCTCCTGGGGATCTTTTTTGTTGTTGTTAAAGAAAACCCCTGCAATTTGCTACAGTAATGTGAAGAACTGAATTTAAGATTATAAAAACAAGAAACAGAGAGAACCAACATTGACAGATCCTTCCATCCCTAGGTTGGGCTCTACATGTTCTCTAACCAAACCCTCTCTCAGCTTCTTATATGCTTTACCATGAGAAGATGTCCCATCCGCAACTTATCCTCTGCAGCGGGATGGGATGGGGAGGGTGATAAGGGGCAAGAGGACCATATGTCATCACCACCACAAGTCCTACCACATGGCTGGTGCTTCAGTACCACCTGCAGGACAACAGCTGGCAAATCACTTGGGCTGAGAGCTCCTGCCAGTCTTGGAAGGGTGGGGGGAGTCCTTGCATTTTGCAGAGCTTTGTGTTGAACGTGGATGTGTAATAGCGGGACTGAAGCATAAGCGCCACAAATCCTCTGCCGGCTTGCTCTCTAAACAGAGGGAGCCAATGAGAGCTGGCATGTGTTTCTCAGCTTCCCACTACAGAAAGGGTATTAGGAAAGGCAGGGCTGGGGGGGGAGAGAGAGAGAGAGAGAGAGAGAGACTGAGTGCATGAAGAGAGAGTGGGATCCAACGCAGATGGAAGTTGCCACAGCAGAAGAGGAGAAGAACTTCTCAATCTGTATATTTAGCTCAGTGAGAGATATATACAGAAATCTACAGCCAACTCAGCCACTTCAACCCCCTCCCCGGCAGAGTGAGTCATCAGCTCTGAGATCTAAAGTTAGGCTCATGTCACAGCTTTATATTTTTGTGTTCTCTCTTCTCTCTTTTATTCTCTTGCTATTTTCAAGGGTGTGGGGCCTCGAGCCTGAATTTCTGGGAGGAAATAAATAAATAAAGAGCGCACTGCCAGTCGTGAGTGGGTGGTAGTGGCTGCATCACCTTCTTCCTCCTCTTGCTGGGTATTGCACACAAGACAGGCTCCTCACATATCAAGGCAGGATACACCCTGACCTTCAACAGCTCCTCATCCGACGTTCATGCCAGCCGTGGCATGCACAATAGCGGTGACTCATAGGAGCTCGTGCTGGCGTGCGTAACTATGGCATTTATCGGAGGCCCGGATGGCTTCATCAGCGGGACTGATGAGACACAGCAGGTATCAAATCACCTGTTTGGGTTTCATGACAGCTCCCGTGCAAGATGCAGGGCTAAAAAGTATCATTTCTGCCGCCCCCACCCCTGCTGCCACTGTACCCATGGGAGAACCAACATAAGCCAATTGTTTAGAGTGGCACAGGGAGGCAGTGGCATGGCAAGGAGCTGAGGTTCAGCTTAAAGGGGATGTCATTATGGGGGAAGATAGTTCTGGTGCCTGGCACAGTGCCCATTTGGAAAGTGTGTCCTGCTCTGGGTGGTGTAGCGATGGTCATACACCTGAGAGAATTCAGAGGAGGCTTTTGAGAAGCTGAAGCTCATTTTGCAGGGAGATGGATGCACATTCATGTCCAAACTTTGTTGCCTCCAACCAAGCTTCCTGCCTTAGCTGTACCTGTATTGACTGCATCCCACACCATCCTGCCTGGTCCTGTTACTCTGTACTGCAAGCATTAGCCATTGTGGAACCAGTGCAGCCAGGCCCAAGGGCTTAGCCAGGATTTGGGGAGGGCAGGTCTTTTCTGGGGGGGGGGGGGAGAGCATGAGTTAGCTATGTATTTTTATTGATCTTGATTTGGGGGGGGTAGCTGCCCTTCCCTGCCCCCCCTTGGCTATCCCCATGGCCATGCCATCTCCAGAACAGGAGTTACAGAAGAAGTATTCCAAAAATAAAGTACATGCAACCCCCTTTTCCCCACACAGAAACATAAAAGCTACATTGCAAACTGCAGAGCTACATTTTGCTTCCTTCATTTCTGGTGTACAGCTCATGCCAAACCAAGATGTCTGTGATTTGGATGTGCTCTTGGAATGAAAAGATTAAGCAAAGCAGAGATGATGTTGGACTACAGTTTCTATCATCCCTGGCCATTCTCCATGCTGGCTGGGGCTAATGGGAGTTGGTGTTTGGCAACTATCGGAGGGTCACAGGTTACCCAGCCCTGAGCTAGGAGATGGAAGCAGAAGAAAAAGTATCTGAGGCGCTGGGCAGTCCCACTGAGAAATACAGAAGGTGTGCACAAGTAAGTGAGATATCTGGAACCGTGTTACCTTCACCGGCACAATGGAAATGGGAGCGGCTTCAAGGCACGCCAGACTGCCCTCTGATCATTGGCTGCTCATCTGCTCCTTGGACATTAGATGGGAGACAGCAGGGGGACCAGAATCTGGAAGAGTGGTGAGCCTTTCGGGCAGAGATGATGAGCTTGTGGCCCTCCGGGTGCTATAAGACCACCACTCCCATAAGCAAACTCTTCTCTTCCTGTTCAGATGGAAACTCAGTATATAACCCAAATGGATTTGGGAAGGGGTGGGTGGGTGGAAGGGAGATATCCACACATTTAAAGCACATTACTTCTTCCAAAGAATTGTGAGAGCTGTAGTTTCCTAAGGGCACTGGAAACTGTAGCTCCATGAGGGGTAAACTATGGTTCCCAAGATTCTTTGCTACCACTCCACATATATCAGTGGCTGCCACCTGAAGCAGCTGCAGTCACACTACCTAATGGTAGGTAATGTACCAGCCCTCCCCTATTCAATGCCCTCAACTATACCTCCCATAATACCTGCTTGGTGGCCATATTGCTGGGGCTCATGAGAGCTGAAGGCCCCAAACATCTGGAGGGTCACATTTGCTCTAGGGAAATCTCCAGATGCACCTGTGCCTCTCTGTGTGTGTCAGAATCCAAATGATTAAGAGTTGAAGCGAAATAACCTTCTAGGGAAAGAAAGAAAGAAAGAAAGAAAGAAAGAAAGAAAGAAAGAAAGAAAGAAAGCAAGCAGGCAGGCTTGGCAAGGAAGGCCATGAAGGAAGCAAGAGACACAGAGATACATAGCTCTCGTGTGAAGAGATAAAAACTATTTACAGAAATATAAGCCTTAGAAGACAGAAACAACAAACAAAGCATGAAGTGGAGAAGGGAAGAGTAATGAGTGTGATAGTGTTCCAGTGGTAGGAATCATCCAAGAGTGGAATTCAATTTAGTTCCTCAGTTCACTCTGCCAAGGCAGGCAGGCATGGAGGTGAGGAAAACGGCACTCCAGATTTCAAAAGTTTATCTAAAAATGGGGGCAAGATGAGTTACTAGAACACACTGGTACAGTTGACTTTCAAAGCGAGCCTGTGATGCAATGCTGGAGTGGGGGCTTGATTGTTTGTCTCACAGTTCAGCAGTCTCAAAGCTTTTGCATCTCCTTTCTGATTCCTCAAATGACTATTTCAAGGAAGCAAAACCCCAGCCACTGAGTCTCTGCTTCCTTGGCAACTTGGCCAAGATTCTTGATTACCACCTTCCTCCTTTCCCATACTCTATCGTGCTTCACCAGGGATATGCTGGGGGTTGGGAACCAAAACTGGGGTGACCACTCTGGATGCTAAGCTTTTGGGTGGCATTCCTGACACTGGTGGCCACAGCTGACAGCCCTGCAGCCCTACCCAACCCTCTGCCCCACACTCTCTACAATACTTGCAGCAGCGTTTCAAAATTAAAAGCAGGAAGGAGAAACTACAAAGATGGAAACGAAACTACGTACGTACGTACACACACACACACACACACACACACACCTCTACTTCAATCTGGTATTCACTCCCAAATAGTTTATGAAGAAGACTCTCCCTTAGTCACATGGAACGTTTCCTGCTCCAGGAGAAAGGACAAGCTATAACAAGATGTCAGAACATATTGACAGAAGGATGGGTGTTTGGAGAAGCTTCTCTGGTTACTGCAGCCAAATCAAGGAATTGTATTTGACTCTTAACACCTCGGCCAAACTTATCGTGCCAGGGATTTGATTCAATTTCAGGCTAACAAGTTCACTGTTATCGAAAAGGTTGCACTCAAAAACTCTAGAGCGATGTGGATTCTGTCCAAGTGCAGCTTTCGAGAACAAAGAATCCACGACTCTGCCGGCTGCTAACTGGAACATCCTTCAGTGTATTTAATTTATTCAACTTCTGAAGATTCTTCTATTGCGAGAAATATTCTTTTCTATTTTTCATTCATATAGGTAGATCTTTCTAAAGTGCAAACTGCAATTAGATATCTCGCTTTCAGTGAGCGATGCAGCTCGAGTGCCTTTCCAAACATATTCAGTCATGGCCAGATCACAGAAAGAAAGAAATAGCCTCTATCCTTGCACTTCTTAAGTAGGAGAGTTGGAGGCTCTGTTCACCCTTTGAACAGAAATATCTAGGCCTGTGCTTCTGTTCCCTACTTAGAGATTATTTAATTGCTCATGATAGGCCCACAATGGCACCCTTGGAAGTGGTGGTTTTTTGCAAGTGTATTCCACAATACGTATAGAATAATAGTGGTGGATTTACAGTGGACCATCCACACATCATTCTGTTTTATTAGTTATTCTGCCATGCTTCCTCACTATTATCATATCATTGTCATCAGAACAATTCTGATATGGAAAGTTATAGGATTTCTGCAGGAAACAAAGCGGTATATCCGCCCTGAAACTTTTGCAAGTGCAAACAGTATTGAAAGTGGGATCACATCCGCCTGGATAGCTCCGATGCATAGTGTGTGGTGCTAGTAATGCCAAGGTTGCAGGTTTGATCCCTGTATGGGACAGTTGCATGTTCCCAAATTGCAGGGATTGGACTAGATGATCCTCCAGGTCCCTTCCAACTCTACAATTGTATAACTGCAGTGATACCATCAGGAGTACAAATCCTCATGAATGAATAACAGAAAAAAGGATGTCTGGAGGATCCGACAATGTCACAGGTGTGGGTGTGTACACAGGCTGGGGAAAGGCCCCAGCAGCAACAACTTCTATTGCTGATTCTTACTCTAGATTGATACAAGAAGCTTCTAAAGCAGAAGAAGCTGGACATCACAGCTACTGAATGAATGGGGAGCAAGGCTAAGTTCAGAGAACCAGACCAGCCTGGAACAAACTACGCATTGCACTAAATGCATAATTGCATTTAATGTATCTGGGTGTTTGTTTTCAAAAATCAGTCAGCTGCAGACAGGAGCAAAGAGGGTTGTAGCTGTGGGGCAAAAGGAGGGGAATTAACCCTTTCCCTCTGTACTCATTTCAATCCAGGTGAAAATCATTCCCTGGTAGCCATTATTTCCGCTGGGAGGGAGGCTGCTATTTGCACCAATAACAAGTTTCCCAACCAGGAAGTAGCAGCAGGGGAGAGGAGGGTTGCTAATTTTCACTGAAAACACAGCACAGTTGAAATGGATTATCTCCCCAAATCACAGTCTCCATTCAGAATTGAGTCCACCCCGTGACTGCTATTTAAAAGCAGACATTCCATGCAATCACGTGGCTTCTGTAACGTGTCATTTGGCCCTCATTTGCCCAGCAGCAAAAGTCATGGAAGAGGTTTGTGTTCCATCATTGGCCACATTCGGTCCACAACACCACTCCAAGCAGAAAACAGCTGGGAGGGAGGGAAGGTGGCTTCATTAGCTATTGTCAAAGCAGCCCAATGTATTTTGCCCAATGGTTGTTTAAAATGTCATCTTCAAGGGTTAAATTGAAAAAGCAGCCTGCAGAGATCTCTGTTACATATGTCTCCTATTCACAGTAATCAAACTCCTGAGACACATTCACTTCTTGGTTTGGGGTTCATTTAGGATGCTCTCCAGTTTTTGCACTTATTGTTCACTAACTATTGTGCAGCTTAGTGGAAAAGGCAATGCCATGTAAACATTTCTCAAGTTGTTTCATGTCAATGTTAATTGTAACCCTCTTCTTCTTGGCCACCCCTTTCTTTTTCATCCATCTCTTGACTCTCTCCTTCCTCCTACCCCCACTTCTTTTTTGCAAACCTGATTTAGTGCCAAGGTAATAGAGATGCTGTCGTCTGCATATCTTATTGCTGGCAGAGCTACAAGTTTAGTACACCATAAAATATGGTCTTCTGGTGATGCTCTTGGTAAACACAGCGCAGGGTCTATTATGAAGCCCTCAGGCCAGACCTTCAGAATTTCTACAATTCGATTCAAACTAACAACAAGTTTGGGAGAAAATTGGGCAGGGATAGCCTAGCTTCTGTCATCTATACTCTAGTTACCTCTAGGTTAGATTACTGCAACACGTTATACATGCCTCTGATGAGGGTTTGGAAACTTCAACCAGTGCAGAATTCAATAGCCAGGTCAGGTTGCTCACCAGGGCAAGACAGTATGAGCATATAATGCCAATCCTGGCCTGACTGCCAATTAGTTTCTGGGCCCAGTTTAATGCTTTTTTTGACCTAGAATGCCTTAAACAGCTCATGACTGCAATACCTCAAGGACCACCTCTCCCCATTTGAACCAACCTGTGATTATCATCCGAGGCCCTTCTTCATGTGCCTCCTCCTCAAGAGGTCTGGAGGGCAGCAACATGAGAATGGGCCTTTTCTGCGGTGGCTCCCCCAGGGAACACTCTCCTCAGGGAGGCTCTCCTGGCACTTTCGTTATATATTTTTAGGCAAAACCATTCCTTTCCTCACAGGCTTTGGGCTAATTAAACAAGCTATGGCCTTTCAAACTGTGACTGGGGAATTGTTTTTGTTTGTTATTATGGTATATATTTTTGTGTTTTTATGTTGTAAACTGTCCTGTGGTCTTCAGATGATGGGTGATATAAAAATTTAAATAATAATAAATACCATCACCATCTGTGTGAAAAGGCCTTGAAACTGGTTTGTCTGAACAGGTCCAACAGGTTATCATAGAATCTGTGCTCCTTAAAGCAAGGGTGGTAAACCCATGCACATCCACATGTTGCTAGACCACAGCTCCCATGACCTCTGACCCTGGGCTGGGGCTGATGGGAGCTGGAATCCTACACATCTGGAGAGCAAGGAGTTCTTCACCTCTGCCTTAAATCAACATAGTTCTGATTAATTTTACAAGCCTGGTAGATGAAGGGAACGCAGTGGATGTAGCCTACCTTGATTCAGCAAGGCATTTGACAAGGTGCCCCATGATATTCTTGTAAAGAAGCTGGTAAAATGCGGTCTTGACTATGCTACCACTCAGTGGATTTGTAACTGGCTGACTGACCAAACCCAAAGGGTGCTCATCAATGGTTCCTCTTCATCCTGGAGAAGAGTGACTAGTGGGGTGCCACAGGGTTCTGTCTTGGGCCCGGTCTTATTCAACATCTTTATCAACGACTTGGATGATGGACTCAAGGGCATCCTGATCAAATTTGCAGATGACACCAAACTGGGAGGGGTGGCTAACACCCCAGAGGACAGGATCACACTTCAAAATGACCTTGACAGATTAGAGAACTGGGCAAAAACAAACAAGATGAATTTTAACAGGGAGAAATGTAAAGTATTGCACTTGGGCAAAAAAAAATGAGAGGCACAAATACAAGATGGGTGACACCTGGCTTGAGAGCAGTACATGTGAAAAGGATCTAGGAGTCTTGGTTGACCACAAACTTGACATGAGCCAACAGTGTGACGTGGCAGCTAAAAAAGCCAATGCAATTCTGGGCTGCATCAATAGGAGTATAGCATCTAGATCAAGGGAAGTAATAGTGCCACTGTATTCTGCTCTGGTCAGACCTCACCTGGAGTACTGTGTCCAGTTCTGGGCACCACAGTTCAAGAAGGACACTGACAAACTGGAACGTGTCCAGAGGAGGGCAACCAAAATGGTCAAAGGCCTGGAAACAATGCCTTATGAGGAACGGTTAAGGGAGCTGGGCATGTTTAGCCTGGAGAAGAGGAGGTTAAGGGGTGATATGATAGCCATGTTCAAATATATAAAAGGATGTCACATAGAGGAGGGAGAAAGGTTGTTTTCTGCTGCTCCAGAGAAGCGGACACGGAGCAATGGATCCAAACTACAAGAAAGAAGATTCCACCTAAACATTAGGAAGAACTTCCTGACAGTAAGAGCTGTTCGACAGTGGAATTTGCTGCCAAGGAGTGTGGTGGAGTCTCCTTCTTTGGAGGTCTTCAAGCAGAGGCTTGACAACCATATGTCAGGAGTGCTCTGATGGTGTTTCCTGCTTGGCAGGGGGTTGGACTCGATGGCCCTTGTGGTCTCTTCCAACTCTATGATTCTATGATTCTAATTCCTTTCACTTGATCACCATGAAAACCATTGGTCATAACTGGGAAAAGGTGACTGTGTGAACATATCATATGGCAAAAACAACCCCATTTATCTTACTAGATTCTTTCACTGTCATAATATCCACACAACCCTTTCCTTTGGCTGGAAGTAACCAGCCTAATTATGCACTGTAAAAACCCACCCAATACCACATTTCAGGGTGTAACATGGTCACTGTGTGAACCACCTCTGGCACTGCACTATTAGATGGCTGAAATGTGTTGTGTGTGGCTTTTTTGTTATTTTATTTTATTCCTCTTCTCTGCCAGGGGAGAAGATTCTGGGCTGGCTTGACTGATCCAGTTTGGCAGCCCCTTTGTTTCTAAATCCTCTTGTGTCCCACAATCCCCTTGGGTGGGCTTTCCACATAAGAAGAGAAAGGAGAAGAGACAGGAAGATATAAATATCTGAGACAATGCTTGAGTTCCAGCAGCCTAAGGGAGAATTTTAAAACCACAGTTTATAAAAATACAAGGTTAAATAAAGGAGACTCTTTTTTATTATTAAAGGGCATTTTGCATTCCACTCCCTCTCAGTGAAAGTAATATTTTCAGAACTGGAACTTGTTTCCCTCCACTCCACCTCTCCAGTTTCTCCTCCTCTTCCTTCCCCATCAGTCAATTCTTTCTGCTCTGTCACTCCATGTCAGTCTACAGATTTGATGCAAAATGTCTCTGCCTCATGCCAGTTTGCACTGATACCCCAGACAACCTTGACAAGTTAACACTGACCACCACCTCTTAGATGAGATTAGCCCAGGGTGGATCCTGAACACACCAGGTTTGCTCACAGGGAGGACCATATCCAATTGAGGAGGGCGAGAGAGAACAAGAAAATAGAAAATTCTCACCAGATCAACAGAAGCAAAAAAGGGAAGGGATACAATCTCTGCTCGGTCAAATGAAGGAAGGATGAAAGGAAAACATTGTTTATCACTACAGCTACTCCTGGTTTACTCTTTTAAACAGTAATGGAGTTGGAACTGGAGGAGTTGCCGAACTGCAAACACTGCTGCATTTCCATTGTTGTTTTTCCATGGCTCCGGAATGGCTTGAAATTCACATTCCAAACCATCTCTCTTGGAAAGGACAAATGAATTGCAATTGAATCAACAAAGCCTCTCCAAATCACCTCCTCACAGCATCCAGGTTATTTATTTAGCAAAGGCAGTCCGGTTATGGCAAGCCACAGCATCCCTCATCTGCAGTGCTCAACACTCAAAATACACCGTTTGAGTGTGTATATAGCAAAGGGGCAGTCATCAACAAGATGCCACTATCATTAACTCAGAGATGATGAAATTAAAAAAGGAAAATCACCTGCATGTCATCTGTCAACAGGAGACTTGTGTGGGCATTCGCCATATAAGGCATTTTATAAACCTGCTCCAAGAGACCTGATTGCATTTTATTATTTTGCAGTTTTATAAAGCAGATCTAAGCATTTGTGCTGAACAGCAAGTCCCACTGATTTCAGTGAAATTTACACCCTAGTAAGATGCATCAGATTTCAATATGTCTGATTCTGGAGAGTGCTGTTGAGCTCAGGTCCTATTTGCAGGCTTCCCATAAGCACCTGGTTCACTGCTGTTATGAAAACAGAGTGTTGGGCTGGAGAGGACTTTGGTCTGATTGAGCAGGGCTCTTATGTTCGTAGATCCAATCCAGATTTGAGTTTCCTGTCCTTGTGTGCAGTGAAGTCACTGTCCCATTGTTGGTGTCAAAGTAAGATTCAACTGCCTAGCCAGTTGGCTTTTGTATGTGGGTTAGACTCTTGTGGGACAGTTAAGCCAAGGGGCCTGGTTACCTCTGGGAATGCCATATTTTGTAAGCTCCTGCCCAGTTGCTTCGATCCTCAGGAGAGACACTCTTAGTTGCCCTGCTGGGTTTGCCTTATGCCCACTAACTGCAGGGCCTTCAGTGTACTGGCATCTTTAGAATGCACTCCCAACTAAAGTCAGGCAGCCACCTGAAACATTGGCATTTAGGTACTTGCTTAAAATTCACCTGTTCACCCAGACTTTCCCTGAGGGGAGACCCGGTTATATTGATGTTAAGCTAATCTATTAATTCGTAATGTATTTTCCACTTGTTTTATGAATGTAACTTCATTGTTGACTTTATGCAATTCACTACCAGGGTATTTCTTCTTAAATGTTGGCATGACCAAAAAAAAATGCAGTGGGGGGAGGGGAGTCCTTTTGCCTCAGGCAGCAAAACATATTTGGGCCAGCACTAAGAACTGCTAATGGTCAAAAGCCTCTCAGAAATGGCAAAAACAAAAATCCGTTTTGACCATGTGTCCTTCCATAATCCAAAAACCTACAACAGCTGAGCAGAATCCAGAATGTACATGTCACTTCAAATGCAAAAGCAAGCATCAAGAAAGCAGCTGTCTCCGCTGAGGATCCTCTGTGCCTCGCAAAGCACAGTCAGCCTCTGCAGCGAGTCTTGCTAAGAGCTGTGTAAACTCAATGGCATTCCAGAGGCAAAATTAACATTGTGCCTTGCCCTCTGATTAAAACCCTGCACCCACTAATGAAAAATGGTATGCAAATGAAGCACAGCCCTCAGGCTTGCCACAGGAGTCTGGAGTGCCTCAAAGGTGACTCTGCAGTGGAGCGTTGCGGTCACAGTGCTTGAGAAGACACCAAGATAGTAATTTTTGGAGAGGTGGGAAATGGCGGAAGGTATTTTTCCACAATCAGTAACATGCCACCCGAGGCAATGTCAATAATAATAGTAATGGAAGGAGCGGGGGGGCAGCGAAGTGTAAAGTGCTGCTGCTGACTGAAATCTGAAATATGTACAGTCATTTCTATGGCAAATGAAACAAAGAACTGCTGGAGGGGTGGGGCGAAAGATTCCAGGTCATCAGATACCACAGAACACTTGGTACAATGTACTATGCATCTTGAATAACTTTCTTGAGTCACTGAACTGGTTGAGATTTTTGGATGTGAAAGAGAGAGAGGAACAGGAAAGCAGTGAAGGTCCCAGAAGGAAGAGGGAGAGGCAGTGATGTCTCAAAGCTGAAGGAATACACAAACAAAACATTCTAGCCCCGATTCAGCACTGGTAGCCTGATCATTTGACAAATGTCATGGAGGTGGGGGACAGGAGTGAGAGTGAGAGGCCTCACAATGGATGAAAAACAGAAAAGGCCTCTATTTTCCTAGTTACTAACTGAAGCTGCTTCCTCTGGCTCCATATCAGGGTAACTCATTGTGTAATTTTGCTTAACTGTAGTTTTCACTGAGTTTGGCAGCAAGCTGTTTGGACTTACTAAGGAAAAGTGGAGCAAACAAGTAAATTAAATTAAAATAAATAAATGAGCAAGCCAATGGAGTGCTGAAATTGATTAGACCAGATTGAAAACTACTTCGGACTAATCAATTGCACTTCTAAGGGAAACCTTAAAAACACAAAAAACTATTCTGCACTATTGAGCAGGAGAACTAGCCTTGCACTGTTGTGCTTATAAATTTTCCTGTAAAAGGAATCCGTTAGAATCTATCCAATACAATTGATAAGCACTCGACCATTACGTTCTAAGTACAGAAATACGAGACAAAATTAGAAGAAATTTTCAAAAAAAGTATGTGGGGCAGAGACAGTTTTTACACATGATCAGTGATCTTATGTGCACAATACAATAGGTGTTTGAAACAATAATGCATGCACCCAGTCGCAGAAATACTGATAGCACCAGCAGCGTAGAAAATTGGATTTAGCCATCAACCATAGTTTGCAGCTTGACTGCTAACAAACACAGTATTTCCAGTGACAGAGGTTCAGCTTAGAGGGGAAAGTGTCTGTATCTATCCTCAGAGACCAAAGCGTTAAGGAGGCATGCTGATTTGTTTCAGAAAGCATGACATTTTCACACAGCTTCTGACTTGCTGCAACTTCCTGCCGCAGACTGGCTCCCCCTAATATATACTGCCAACCCCTTTCAGTCAAGTGTGCATCCATGCACACATAGAACAATGGATACTAGCCAATGGATACTAGTTCTCCCTTCACCATCAGAGGCAGTATGCCTTGGAATACCGGTTGTTGGGAAAGACAGGTGGGCAGCATGCTGTCCCGCTCATGTCCTGCTCACAGGCTTCCCACAGGCATCTGGTCTGCCACTGTGAGACTAGGATGCTGAGCCAGACAAGCCACTGGACTGATTCAGCAGGCTGTTCTGTTCTTAACATTTTATATGCAACTGTGAGGTGCAGTTGCTGGATCACAAACAAGCACAGAGATCTAACCTACATATTATGGAGACCCCAATGGATGGATTCAGGGTACTTGTCACCAGATCCTTTCCTTATTTGGGGTCGTCTTGCCTTTTAAAACAAGCAGGGAGACCTAGCCAACCTACTCACTGATTAATCCCCTCTCCCTACTTCACTCCCAAATCTATTCAAAAACTCATTGAAAACTAATCAGGCTTGTACAATTGTTTTGGCACACTTCAGCTTCAGCTCAGTTTATTCAGTTACCTTCACATATGGCTCCATCCAATAAATGCCTAGGGAGACCTGTCACAAAAAAATAGAGGGTAGGATTACCTGCTAAAAAATAACTAGCTGGTAACTCTTGATACATATAGAATTTTTTAAAAGGAGGGTTCAAGATGATGCTGTATTCACAAGAGCAAAATTCCCCCAGATGTAGAGAGAGGCAAATAAGACATCTCACATAAAATTTGCTGGGTCTTGAAAATCTTCCCCAGAATAGAGAGGCCTTGAATCACCAGGTAAGACCTTATTGGCTGCTACCACGCTAGGGCCCTTTAGTGTTGCTAAAACACTGTATTTTCACAATCAACTTAGCTCTATATCATCCAACAATGCCCTTCCCCATAGCTAAGTTCCTTTAGCAATGTTTTACTCAGAAGTCTCATTCAGCAAATATCTGCTGCAACTTGAAGCATTTTTTCCCTTTAGTTGCAAAGTAGTACAGTTTCAGGATGAGTGGGGAAACAACCTCTCAGAGGAACAGAAGTGGACAAATTAAG
This sequence comes from Podarcis pityusensis, assembly GCF_964106645.2. Lineage (NCBI taxonomy): Eukaryota > Metazoa > Chordata > Lepidosauria > Squamata > Lacertidae > Podarcis > Podarcis pityusensis. The sequence goes on along the minus strand of NC_138035.1, from coordinate 31,307,649 downwards.
AAGCATTTCATCATTACAATGCCCTGCTATACAGGAAGCAAACAGAAGCAGAAGCTGCAAAGATGAAGCTTCTAATTAAAGGTACAGTAGCCCTGAATGACCTCAATAGAGCTTTGTCAGTTAACACTGGATAAACTAGTGGGGCAATTGCATTTTAAGGGTTTCTGAGGGGAATAACCACAATAGTCTGAAAAGCAATGGTGTGAGAAGAGATGAAACACTGGAATGCAATGGTTTGAAAATGACTGGATTTTCTGTCAAAAGTGAATGAAGGATGACAGTTCCACACTAAATGGATACTTGACCTTTTCCCATAGGTGTGTGTGCTTTGCAGGCTTGTAGTTTTGGCTCACTTTTCTTATAGCACATCTACCTTATGCCATCTATACCTGGGATGGCCTGTATAAAGTGGGAGGGCACAGTTAACCAAGTTCCCCTACACAAAACCTTTAAAAACAAGTCTCACTGATTTCAAAGGGACCGGAGGAGACTTTACCAGTGGATTAGGATCCAAATGGTTGGCAAATAAATACATAAGTAAATAAATATGTTCCTTTCTCCATGTCAACAGTGCTAAGTTCTGTGGACTATCATTTCGCTACATAAGTAGGATATGAAGCTGTCTTGAGCCAGAAAGTGACAGTGTCCTTGCCTAAAGATTTTACATAATTACCAAGACAGTGATCAGAAAGATGTTAAAGACTGGCAGAGAGGAGTCAAACCATTGACCGTGGAGCCACTAAGTGGTTCAGGAAAGGGTTTGTCAGAGAAGCACTTCTGGAGGGCTACCTTAAGAGAGAGTGAGGCTGTTATAGGCACTGAGAGCAGGCTGGCTGAAGTGGGAGATGGAAACAAAGTCAGTCTTATATATATTTCAGGGATTTGCTGTACCACAAGTTATTAGAATAGGTACAGGTGCTGATTTCTTTTTTAATGGGCTAGCTAGTGAATTGGACTTATTTACATGGCAGACAGTCTAAGAACATCAATTCCCAAACGTTTGAAGCAGAGCTCAGATGCATGTGAAAAAAGCCTCTGTTCAGCCGCAATGAGCGTGGACCAGGCCCTGCATTCAGCACGCTGCAACACACCTGGGCAAATGCCTGGCCTCCTGGTGAGTGAGCAGAAGAGACAGCTGAAAGTAAACTGCCAATTCGCATGAGTCCAGTACTAATCAGGCTGGCAAGGCTGTGCAGAGTGCGAAATCGGGCGGCAGGAAGACTCAGGCAGGGAGCCAGCAGTAATTACCATGATACTGTAACCAGAACACACACACACAGGGCCAAACTATTTACCATACTAATTACTATTTATCCCTGTTTATGGCTCTGGACGGCTGTGGGATGGACTGATTGACTGACTTTCAGAGTAAACTCTTTAAGGGGCTGACTGCGGGAAGAAAGGACTCTGCTGCGGCTGCAAAAGTTCTCTTGCACAGGGTTGAGTTAATATACACAAACAAGGCTGTCAGCCCCTGGGGAAAGATTGAAGAAGCTCACGACATAAATCCCAGGAGACTGCTAAAAAAGAAATATACAAGGATTTCCTGTTAGAGACACAGTTCACTGACTGTTTTCATAACCATCAGAGCCTTATCTGTATTCAGCGAGTTCCTAAACCATCATTCTTCACCCTATAGGAACAATGAAGAAACAATTTAAGGTATTTCTTCCTAGGGAGGCAGTTAATGGTATTTTATAAAGGCTACGTTTGGTCTTTGCTGAGCTGAGTTGTTTTGTGTATTAAATATTTTAATATAGTTTAATTAATATATTTATGGTTGTGAATTATTTTATGATATTTTATTGATTTGATATATTGATTGTTACGGCAGCTAGCTTAGAGTGTTGCAGAAAGTGAGGTAGAATTTTATACATAGATTTTTTTAAAAATGTGCGCTGTTATTTTTTCCTCCCTCCTAAGCAGCATCTATTACCGTTAACTGCCTTCCATTAAACAGTTTACATTTTTCAAAGCTGTTTGCAAATATTAATACAGAGCTTGCTTGGAAAGAAAGAACAAATGACCCGCGTTACAGAGGAGGAAACAGGCACCACCTGGTGAAGCTGATCTAGCTTAAGTCATCAAAAAGCAGGGCTGACCTTGGGACTACTTCATGCATTATATTTCACTGTAACCAAACAATGGGAGGCATTCAGTGCTAGTCCTACTCAGAGTAGGCTCACTGTTTTTGTCCTCCTAGTGGTGGAGCATTAAAACTGCTAGCACATTTAAAAAGCTAAGCAGGGTCCAGTATGGTTTCAAATTGGGATCATGTGTTGAGATTCCTGCATTGCAGTGGGTTGGACTAATGACCCTCAGGGTCCCTTCCAACTGTGTGATTCTATGAAGTTAATGAGAATGACTAACACTGCTTCCTTATTATAAACAAGTCTACTCTGGGTAGGACTAGCCTTGAAGGCCATCCAGCAGATTTAGGAGAGGCGGTGGCTTCCCAGCATGTTCATTTATGGTGTGCATACAATTTTTAAAAATGATATGCATCCACCAGAAATATAGATTTAGTGGGTCCCCAAGAAGGGTCCATGTACCTGCTAAAAATATATCTACACTAGCTAGTTTTCTGTTGATTCATGCTAATAGACAGTGCTCTGTACACAAGTGTAGATTTGCATTCTGCTTGCATTTTTTTAAGCCACTGAATTGGTACCTTACTAAAAGGTATCAGCCTTAGTGTGACATCTCATAGGGCCAGTTTACCAGAAGTTATGAATATCTCAGCCCTTTATGGGGACTGTAGTGTGTGCATGAGAGCACAAGCTCTGACCTTCATCTCTATTGCTCTCCATGTGTTCAAGGAGAGTGTTAAAGGGAGGAGGCCTCTTGTATGTACTCATTAAGACAATGCTTCTTATTTTCCTATAACTAATCCTGTGGAGAAAATGAACATTGTTCTGCAACTCCTTTCCTACCTGTAACAGGGTTTTTAGTCTGACATACCCACCTAATCACTAAACTTTGCCATCTGTTTTTCCCTTGGCATTGTACATGCCTGCACATCATGTAGCCTTTTACAGAGATTTATTTTCCGGGCCCATTGTGCCTGCCCCCCCCCCCACCACACAGAGACATTTTGCTCATCCTAACAAACAAATCAATGCATAAAAAGGACCTGTTCCACAAATGGAAAAAAAAGCAGCCCAGTTAACAAATATGTTGGAAACGAGGAATAACATGAGACCCTTCACACAAATGTTTGTGCTTGGTCATCACAATGAGATGTGTTATGAGATGGCAAAGGAGACACAGAATGGACACAGGCTTGCTAGCCTCTCATCCTCAAAGGTCCCTCCTAAAGTCCATGAGCCATCAGATGGCCACAGAATATTACTTTTGTTCCTCATTGAGCAGGCAGCTCACACAGCATTAGCTGTTCCTATTTCCCGATGCTAAACTTCATTAAGACAACATTTTTTTATGCAAGGGATTCCCTCAGATAAGCAAAGGTTGGAGCGAGGGGAAGCCTCTAATATTTCTACCGATGAGAAACTGACTTCAGGCATTCCCTGTATTATTAAAATACCAATTCTCGTGGCAAGAAGAAAAAAACATTGCTTTCTCAGCCACTATTCCTCTCAAAGATGTCTCCTCAGGAGCCTTTGGGGCTTTGTTATCTCTCTCTCGCTATCTGACCTAAATTGGCTCACTGTTTAACTTCTTTCATAATATTGTAGATAATCTGGGTTAACCATGCATGTAATCTGCCCTTTCCATTTCCACCAGGTTTGGATGAAATTTTTATTTGCCCGCTGCATCACAACCCCAGCAGTGTCAATCTTTTAATGTTACCTGTCCTTCAAAAACCTTGACTGTCACTAAGTACCCCTAAATCTACAAACTACAAGGTACATAGATTAGGGGCCAACCAAGGAAAATTACAAGAAATGGGAACTTTATTCAAGAAACTGACAGAGGAGGCTAGCCTGCCGAGGCAAACCCACTCCTTGAGCCAAGCCTCTACATAGGAAGCTGCCTTCTGCTTATTCAGACCATTGTTCCATCTAGTTCAGTAATGCCTGCACGGGCTGGCAGCAACTCTCCAGGATTTCAAACAGGGTTCTCTCCCAGCCCTACCCGGAGATGGCAGGGACTGAACCTGGGACCCTCCACATGCAAAGCAGATGCTCTACCGCTGAGCAATGGCTCTTCCTCATGATGAAGGATGTATTTGAACCTTCACCATGGGGGGGATCAACCAATGGGAAAATGGTACACAACAATGCAGAAAGTACAGTTAAACAGACTAGGCACATCATCTCTACATTTCTAGATAAATATATCTAATAAAAGGAAAAATTATCTCTCATTTGATTGGTAGGTTTTACACACAACTGTGCTGTTGAAAATGGCATAGTTCATCATCTAAGGTTTGTTCTTTTAAGAAACAGAAAAGAGATTTGGGGGTACAGTATAAGATACCAGTTATAGAACAGGAATGGACAGGGTAATATAACTTCTAAATATATATCTGATCATTTAAAAAGCGGTATCTGACACAACACAAATTAAGTTGTATTTGTACTTTGCTGTAGGTCACAGGTTGCTGTTGTGAAGCAGAGTGAGGCAGAGCTTGCAAGATTAAAACATACATTCTGGATATGTTCCCTTACACATAGTTTTGAGAGGGTAATTGCTTAATGAGATGCTAGAGGATTTGATAGCCTATGATCCCAAGTCTTATTATGTTTTCTCAAAAAAATCGTTGACAGCATTGTTATAGAGTTAGAAATAAGTCTACGCACAGATGCTAAAATGTGTATGGCAGCTCATTGTGGAGGAAAGCAAGAGATACCATCTGTATCAAAGTGCTATGTGGTTCACAACTCTCATATCAAAATAAACTTACAATTGGATGAACCATACGGAATTGCAAAATAATGAATTCATTGAAAAGTGGATAGTGTTTATTATGCTCTGGAACAATAAGCTCCAAGATAAAATTCATCCTCGTGCTTTTTTTCTGTTCAGTAAAATTGTTTTCCCCTTGTGTGTCTGTGTAGATGTTGTTTTCTCTTTGTTAATAATAATAATATTTATTACTATTTGTTGTTTATGAAATTTCTATCCTGGAGTGGCAAACATTAAAAAACTAAAACCACACAATTTAAAATAAAAACATTTAAAACCATCCAAAAATATTTAGAGCAGGATGGTCCAATGCAGCGCCTGAGGGCCAAATGCGGCCCTCAATGCCTTATTTGATAGTCCTGAGCAACATTTGACACACACCCTCCAGTCCTTGCACTGCCTTCCCAATGCTAGGGGGAAAGGAGGGCTATGACAGGGTCCCAGAGTCCTCCCTCCTCCTTCCTAAAGCCTAGTTAGCACTTTCCCAGCTTTGGGAAGGAGACAGGAGGGTTCTAGGACCCTGCCAGAGCATCATGCCTCCTTCCCAAAGCCTGGAGCCTTGCCGGCTTAGGGAAGGCAGCGTGAGGGCAGGGGAGCATCACATTTTTGCCTCGCTCCCCTGCACCACGCAACAAAGCAGTGTGCGACCTGCAGGTTCTATACCAAAGTACTCTTGCGGCCCACTTGGTATAAAAAGTTGGGCTGCCTTGATTTAGAGCATCTAAAACATTTTAAAACAATCACATACCCTCATGGTTCCTCATTCCAAGATTGCCATAGGCAGTATCTTACAGCCATCAATTGCCTGGGTAAACAGTGTTATGTATTAAGCGTTATTGAGACACCTACAAAAAAGTAAATTTTCTCTGCTACTCACTTTCAGCTGATCAGCATCCCTATCCAGCCTCTCACTTCTCTGTTGGATGCTCCCATTACATGAGTGTCAGGCTTGTGGCTTGGGATGCCTAATGAATTCCCAATATAATTTTTGGGCATTATCCCTCCTCCAAAATTCAGCACTGTAGTGGTTTAATGACTACTGCAGATCTGGCCTTAGTGTTGAAGCAACCTAAGTAACAAACTGAGGCCTGGGCCACCCAGTTGCTAAGCAACCTTTTCTGAATTAGCCACATAAAATGCACACCACCAGATCGCCAGTTAGAGTTTGGGATTTTTAACCAAGCAAGTAGGCAAGGAGAGTAAAGAGGAGGTTTTTATGTTGCCTGCTAATGTCACAAAGCACTGACAAAAAAAAAACCTTGTAGTTTTCTCTCCTTGAGATCCCAGGAGTGATGGGCCCTTTCCTCTAAGTCAGGCATAGGCAAACTCGGCCCTCCAGATGTTTTGGGACTACAACTCCCATCATCCCTGATCACTGGTCCTGTTAGCTAGGGATGATGGGAGTTGTAGTCTCAAAATATCTGGAAGGAAGAGTTTGCCTATGCCTGCTCTAAGTGAATTGTTAACAAGTTTCCGAATTCATCCTGTTTCTCTGACTTTTTCCAATAGCACATCTCCTATTTGCTCTACAGTCTTTTGCCACTCAGTATCTTCCACTACTATTCAAGGGACACACATCCATCACCTTGCCCACTGAAAGTTCCATGCCATCACTGTTTTAGGGTCAAGTCACCCATATCAAGAATGTGGTATGTTATGAAGTTTTAAGGGGAGCTGGAAACTATCCACTCTGTAGGGATGAAGAGGAAATCCTATTCAGTCACTCCATCACAACTGTCAGAAAAAGTATTTTAATTGTGGGTTTTTTTGCCTTTTATCTTCAGTTATTAATGAGGACAATTAGCGTCCTACAAGAGACAAAGAGCAACTCCCAAAGTCAAAGGAGTCACGCTCCTTTGAGAGAACCAAACTGTTGAGCAATTTCACCTCTGGGTGGAACCAACTAAGTCCTCAGTTTGGCTGACCAGATGGCTCAGATCTCCCCACCCACCCTGTTGTGCTGTTGCCTTGTTGTGCTGTTGTGACAGACTAAAAATAACCAAACATTAATAGTCAGTCAGGGAGAGTGACAGACAAGCAAACTGCACCCCCTTCTTTGGATGCATCCTGCATACATAAACCAGCTCACTTGGACACAAAGGAAAGAAAGCATGCATGACAAATAGGAGCAAAGATGGAGCACAACAAATGCAATGCAAATCAGCACTGTGCCAGGTTGAAGGAAGGCAAGTCTTAATTCTTTCATTGCTCAGACCAGAGAGGAAGCCCAACTCAGGTTTTACAAGGACCAGGAGTTGCTGCATATCTAGCTAGTCATCTTGCAGTTACTTCTTGTGCTTGGAGCATCAAAATTGACTGTTTTTTGGCTTGTTTGTTTATTTAAAATATTTTTATACTTGTTGTTGTTGTTGTTTAGTCGTTTAGTCATGTCCGACTCTTCGTGACCCCATGGACCAGAGCACGCCAGGCACTCCTGTCTTCCACTGCCTCCCGCAGTTTGGTCAAACTCATGCTGGTAGCTTCGAGAACACTGTCCAACCATCTCGTCCTCTGTCGTCCCCTTCTCCTTGTGCCCTCCATCTTTCCCAACATCAGGGTCTTTTCCAGGGAGTCTTCTCTTCTCATGAGGTAGCCAAAGTATTAGAGCCTCAGCTTCACGATCTGTCCTTCCAGTGAGCACTCAGGGCTGATTTCCTTAAGAATGGATACGTTTGATCTTCTTGCAGTCCATGGGACTCTCAAGAGTCTCCTCCAGCACCATAATTCAAAAGCATCAATTCTTCGGCGATCAGCCTTCTTTTTTATACTACCCTTCATCATATATTTCAGCACAGTGAACAAAAATAAAAATAGGCTTGATCAGTTGTGCAGCCTGTCATTCTCTACCCTGTCACTCTGTTGTGGATGTCACTACAGCCTCCTGGGCGAGGCACTCAAGTTTCATGAATTCTCCTCTCCCAGCTTATGGCCATCACAACAGCTCACCGTGTACACTGGCCTCATTTCTATTTTCCATCATTTGGCCTAGTGTTGAGACAGGTTCACCTCCACAATTAGAAAATGCAGGTTGCAAAGTGTATTACAGAAGGAGTGTGTCACGCCAAATTCCAGGGCAGTCTTCAATAGTATCTGTGGATCTGTCCATGTCCTTGGTGCTGAAACAGAAACCAACCAGAGTCCTTGCCTGCAGCGTGATATGCAAAGCATCTTTTTCCTTTGCTTTTGTATAAGGCAATAGCATATGCTTGACATTTCACCAGCTGTTGGCAATCACCCAGCGCTGGCCTTAGACATTTCAGCACCCAAAGCAAAAATGTAAAATGGTGACCCTCACCTCTGTATCTAGCCATGTTTTTGGAATGATACAAAAAGATGAAGGAGAAAATGCACAGTTGGTTCCTGGCAAGGCTGGCTCTCCGGTCACCAAAATCCATGCTTAGCAATTTTCAATGCGCAGGATTCTCTTAAAAATAAATGTAATAGACTTACCGCTTCTTAAACTTTGATTTGCTTACTTCACTTCTGTTACAGAATTTGGAGCACAAAAGGGAGGGAGGCAGAAATCGAACAGCATACCACCCTCCCAAAGGAGAAACTTGTTCTCAAAAGCACTGGCAAAGAGGATTTATTTCAGCACAACACATTTCAAACCAAAGTTCCTTCATCAGGAGTGATCCTAAATATTCAAATTCTATACACTCGCCGTTGGAGTACTGTTGCCTACCTGGCAACTTATCCTCTTACTTGACACTTTCAGGAACAAGGTTCTCCTTTTTGCATTCTTTCAGGATTTTAGTGAGCCATGCATCTGCCACTGAAGGACAATCACACTTCAAATATTTAGCTTGGGAAGGGCAATGACCTGATCTATGCTGTACATTTAAAGCAGTATCATACCACTTTAAAGAGTCATGGCTTTCCCCAAGGAATCCTAGAAGATGTAGTTTGAGAAGGGTGCTGGGAGTTGTTAGGCGGTCCCTATTGCCATTTAATAGTCAATCTTCCTTCCCAGGGAACTCTGGGAACTGTAGCTCTGCAAAGGGATTAGGGGTCCCTTAACAAACTACAGTGCTCAGGACTCTTTGGAGGAAGCCATGACTCTTTAAAGTGATATGATTCTGCTTTAAATGTATAATGGAGGTGGGGATAGCCCTCTGCTATTATACTCCAGACTGCATGAGCAGAATGCAGCCTCCCCCTTCATTTGTGACCTCAAGAAACATGGCCACCCTCTCCTGCATCAGGACGAAGCAACCTGCTTTAGGAGGCACCCTCATGGGAAGAATAGACTAAGGAGTGAATTGAACATCTGCTTGGTGTAGCAACATTTTTGTCAAGCATTTGGACACAGATGGAATTTGGGTTCCACTCTAGGCAGCAAAATGGATCTGCACTGCCAGAAAGTGTATATGCGGGGAGGTACAATTCATACCTAGCCAGTCAAAGTTTCAGCTTAAAAGAACATAAGAAGAGCCTAATGCATCAGGCCAAAGGCCCATCTAGTCTAGCACTCTGTTCTCAAAGCAGCCAAACAGATGCAAGCAGAACCTGAGAACAGCAGCACTTTCCCCAGTCTCCAGTTCCCACCAACTGCTATGCAGAGGCATACTGCTTTCGACAGTAGAGCTGGAACATAGCCATCATGGGAGAGCCCTGCTGGATCAGGCCAATGACTCATCTAGCACAGCATCCTGTCCTCCCAGTGACTAGCTGGATGCCTATGGGAAGCACAGAAGCAGGAGCTGAGCCACAGCACTCCATTCACCTGCCATTCCCAGCAACTGGCTTTCAGAGGCACACTGCCTCCCACAGTGAAGGAAGAAGGTAGCCAGTGTGTTGCCCCAACAAATGAACCACTATTCACGTCTCCCAAGCTCCAGCTCCAGGGCAGCTTGAAAAGAACTCCTTGCCTGCTGGCGATGCAGCAAAGGAAAGGAGAGAGAAAGGAAGGGGGAAAGGAACATAAAATTGCCAGGCAGTGCAGTATCTGAATTGCCTGTGACAATTTAGAGGCAGGCTTATTCTCCCTAGCTTTCTATAGAGACAATGAGTCCTGACTGCCTGTCAGAAGCTGCCCAAAATATGTCACCGGCAGAGAGCGGGGCCTCAGGTGTTTGAGCCCCGTGCAGCTGACACAGGTATGATGGCTGAGGTCAGGGGTGGCATTTCCCAGAGACAGGCACTGAGGCACTGTTATAAAAGCCAAGCGACTAAGTTGCCAGGATTGCTATTGTTTAATGGAACACAAAGATGGATTATTTGCCTGGATGGCTGAGGCTTGCTAGTTTGAGGGGAAAGCGAGGAACAGGTGTCTGGGTCTTTTATACCGTCTGGCTGACACACATGTTTTCTGTTAAGACTTTAGACATCAGCAAAATAGCTGCCGCTCTCTTGCCTGTTTGGATAGTTTTCTCCCCATTTTTGTTCTCCTATAATAATGTGGGCATGCACTGACAACACTCAGCAATAAGCTGCAGCCCAGGTAGGTGGTTTCTTTTTACAATTCTCCTACAATCCCAGGTGTGCTGGGGTTGTGTGTTGAGTTCTGCATGCAATAATAAAGAGTCCTGCAATGGATGCAGCTTAACACTGAATCAGCTTAAAACACTGACCATGGCACCTCTCGGTCCTCTGTGTCATGGGGGGTATCAAATGTGCCAACATGCTGCCCTCCAGATGTTGTTGGATTACAATCAACCCCATCCAAGGCAGTTCATGCTGCACTAAAGCAACCACAGAACTATTTTAACATGTGACAAATTCTGCACAGAGCCGCTCCACCCACAGTAAACTGGAGGGTGTTTCCTGCCACAGGCTCTACTCGAACACCCAAATAACATCTGTAAATGCCATGGCATTACTGGATCCTCTCCTCCTCTTTGTACACCTTCCAAGGAAGGGCAGGTGCCAATCACATCATGATATTTTTAATCTCAAGGAACTGTCTATCCCAAGCATCAGAGCTTTTTAGAAGTGGAAGGGGTCTTGGGGATCATCTAGTCCAACGCTCTGCTTCAGCACAAGATCTGCCATGCAGGATGCAACTTCAGCACCCTGGCACAGATGGCTGTTCAGCCTCTGTTTAAGCACATCCAGTGAAGGAGAGGCTGTCACCAACCTGCCTTGAATATTACAGAAACGTGGATAGCCCAGTTGATAGAGCATGAGACTCTTAGTCTCAGGGTCATGGATTGGGCAAAAATATTCCTGCACTGCATGGGTTGGACTAGATGACCCTTGTGGTCCCTTCCATCTCTATGATTCTATGATTCCGCGCCTACATCTAGACAGCAGAGGTCAGCCAGCACTAAACTAGCTCACAGAACGTTTCCCATGGACTTGTGTAGCTGTAAACATGTAAAATAATTGCTGCCAATTAAGCAGCGCTGATTTGAAAAATAATTGAAATTTCATTTATACTTATTGCTTTGCACAGAAGGCTCTGCACAATGACAAGCCGGCATCAATCAAGCATCAGGTTTTTTAAAAAAACCTCCAGATGATGCATGGGAGAGATTGTGGCAGCTTAACTCCTTTCCAAAGGTCAGCTGGGACAATCTTCATAATGTCCTCAGCACAGAGCCCTAAGCCAAGAGCAGCCAACACGGTGTCCTCTATATGTTTTTGAACTACAATTCCCATCAGCCTCAGTCAAGATGGACAGTAGTCAGGGATGATGGGAGTTGTAATCCAACAATGTCAAATGGTCACCATGTTGGCTATCTCTGCTTTAGTCCCATTTCCCCATTACCTGTCCCCCTCCAGGGTGATGCTTCCATTCAACTCCACAAAGGAAATATACGAGCAATTCATTAACTCTCAGGAGCTGGGCCTACAAAGACTGTGGACATTTTCAACCAGGGCACGGAGTCACTAGGGACCAGTAACTAGGTGGAAGGGCTGGAGCTCAGCGGCAGAGCATCACCTTTGTATGCAGAAGGACCTGAGCTCCATCCCTGGAGTGACCTGGAGAGTCAGTGCCAATCAGTGTAGGGAGTACTGAGTGAATAATAATATTAATTAATAATAATAATAATAATTTTTATTTATACCCCGCCCTCCCCGGCCAGAGCCAGGCTCAGGGCGGCTAACACCAATAAAATCACAGTAAAAACATAATGGGGGGGGATTTAAAATACAGGTTAAAATGCAATTTAAAATGCAGCCTCATTTTAAAAGTAGCCCATAGATCAAAACCATAAGGGGAGGGAAACATAAGGGTCAGACTGAGTCCAAACCAAAGGCCAGGCAGAACAGCTCTGTCTTGCAGGCCCTGCAGAAAGATGTCAAGTCCCGCAGGGCCCTAGTCTCTTGTGACAAAGCGTTCCACCAAGTCAGGGCCAGTACTGAAAAGGCCCTGGCCCTAGTTGAGACAAATCTAACTACCTTGCGACCTGGGACCTCCAAAATGTTGTCATTTGTGGACCTTAAGGTCCTCCGTGGGGCATACCAGGAGAGGCGGTCCCGTAGGTACGTGGGTCCTAGGCCGCATAGGGCTTTAATGATCAAAACCAGCACCTTAAACCTGACTCTGTACTCCACCGGGAGCCAGTGCAGTTGGTAAAGCACTGGATGAATGTGATCCCACAGCAAGGACCCTGTAAGGAGCCTCGCCGCGGCAATCTGCACCTGCTGGAGTTTCTGGGTCAGCTTCAAGGGCAGCCCCATGTAGAACGAGTTACAATAACCAAGCCTGGAGGTGACCATCGCATGTATCACTGTGGCCAGATCAGGGTGAGAAAGGTAAGGGACCAATGTATGTCACCTTTGCTGTGGCTGCAACCTGCGCCTCCATGGAAAGGGGGATGGACCAATGGTCTGACTCAGTTAAAGGAAGCTTCTTATGGTCATAAGGAGGGAAAGGAGTCACCAGGGATGGGCAAGAACTTGTGCAAAGCACAAACACACCAGCTTGTCAAGGAGGGCAAAGAGGCAACACTATTGAGGACTTGGTGCATCTTCTCACTCTGTAGACTGTGCAAAAGGGTACAGTCCCTTCCCCTGCTCTAGCTTATTATAGGAATTAAAGGCACTTTTTATTCAGGCAATTTATATACCACCCATCAACTCTGGCCTTCTGGGCAGTTCACAAAAGTTTAAAAAATTAATAAAAACACAAGACACAATTAAAAGGCTAAAAGCAATCAATGGAATAACAATTCCATCACAAAGATCAGCATAAAAACATCACACTGTGGCATAAAATCAATATGAAACGCAGCAGATAAGACAGAACGAGTAAAAGAACAAAAACAAAACAAAACTTAAATTTAAAGGCAATGATAGGAGACCTGTGCAGACATGCCTTTGAGCAGCAATGACCAAACTTAGACTGTGAGCCCCTTGGAGACAAAAGTGTTCACGTTTTGAAAAAACTGCTGACAAGGTCCATGGGACTCAATGGAATATATATCTAATGAACCAACTTTGGCTTTGTGAGCTAGATCCTCCATGTCCAGTCCTGTCATAATAGCATGAAAAGAACCCTGCTGGGTCAGGCCAAAGGCCCATCTGGTGCAGCATTCTTTGAGCTTAAGGCTCACAGAGGAAGTGGCCAGTCTGAGTCAAGTCCAAGCAGAGGGAAGGCAAGAACATGACCTTAGACCGCTCCAAAGGAGACCTACTGGCATCTTCCTCCTGAACAATTAAAGATGATGTGTCTCAGCAAGGACATAGAGCCCACTGAAGACCTGGAGTGTGGTAGGCCCTGCCTCTCTGGCTAGCTGGTTAAAGTGTCCTCGCCTTGCTTTGTAGTGGCTGTGTAGTCTATGACTTCTGCAAGGCTTGAGAGAAAGAGGGTCTGCAGAGGGATCATATTCTGAGTCAGAGGGTGATGGGAGGACTGTCTTCTGCCTGGGAGGGCCCTGGATAAGACAGTGATGGTTGCCCATGCTCCCAACAAAGAGGGCCTGAACCTTGTTTCCATCAGAGCCCTCCACTGTGGGTCAGGACACTCCCCAGCCACCAACCCCAGGAGAAGAACCTCTCTGGCAGTAATGCTGCTCCAGTTCCATACTACTTGCAACATGGCTATAAGTGAGGGCATAAACCAAAAGCAATCGGAAGATGCTACCCCAGACTTCCTATTTGCCTTTTCTGACTTCCCATACCTCCCTGAAGGCACACATCAAGCATGTGTCAAAATTTCTGGTCTTTGTAAACCACTCAAGAAGACTTTTCCAGCAGAGGAGCAAGGTAAAAATCTTTAGATGAATTAATTAATGTTCATATAGTTACCATTTATCTTTCTTTCTACACATTTTCTTTGCAAAATGCTTTGTAATTTGAATTGCATCTACAACAATCTTAAAAGGGAAAGAAAGCTTGTTAGAGACAGGTGACTTGCTCAAAGCCGTAAGAGACCATGTCAGAAACTGATCCCAGGCTTTCTGGATCCAAGTCAAACACAGCTGACTAGACAACACTGGTTCTTAGCAAATCAATGCCATATTCTCCATGCTCCCAAACCAATGATAAAAGAACACTGAAGGTGCCGCTAATGCCGCTCATTCTTGGTTAATTTGACAAAGCTGCTAGAGCAAGGGAACAATTGCATCAGTTTGTGTTAACAAGAGGAAACTTTAGGTGAACAGAGCAGCAATGTACTGGGAATGGGTTTCCCTTACTGCACACAGAACAAATAGCTGGGGAATGAATAGTACATCTCACTCTAAGCCCTACAATATCCTCCTCTGCTCCAGCATATGGCCAAGAGGCACCGGGTCTAAGATGCCTCTAAATGGAGACGAACAATTACAATAAAGTTTACTCCTTAGATTGCAAAGCCTTATTTGGCAGACAGGCAGTTAAAATAAAACTCCTTCTCTCCCTGAAACTCTGAGGCAGCTAAGAAATGGAATCCCTGCAACTCCCTGGTGTGATGCAGAGAAAATAATATGTCACAAATGATATCACTTAAAGAGTGGGATGGAGAGCCAACGCACACCAGGAATCATGAGCAATAATGCCAGGCAGAGGCTCTGTGCTGGAGCAGAGACACCTAACTCATCACTAAGGGAAATGGATGTCACTGGAGTAATGCATGAGAAATTAAGAAATCTCCCCTCGCTGACCAGGGTCTTCAGTGGGGCTAGAGAAGGTTACACAAACAATGTGTTTCTTTCCTTTCTCCTCTATATCCTCTCCCAACTTCTTTCTGTTTCACCGTTGAGCCGTATATTGCTTTCAGCCAAAGCCTAAACCTATCTTTTGTTTCCTGATGCAGCATCACATTCTTGATTGTCTCTCAGACTTATATAGCTACTACTTCTGCCTCTTCCCTCCATGACCCAAGTAAGCTTCGTTAAAGAAGTATTCTGGACATTTCAAAATGGGCTGTTCTTTTTCAGTGTCTTTAAACTGACAGTCACTGAGAAATAATAACATTAGAGCCAGTAGTTGATGGTAATGGGGCCTCTCCTATGGCCTTGGAAGGCCATTAAAATCTGGGGAAGAGGAGGTGCTTGCAGAAAAATAGCTTGTATAGGGCTTAGCAGAACACTGGGGGCTCTCCTTGGTCCTGCAGGTGCTCTGGGTTTCTCAAAGTCCTTTCTTAGCCTATTGCTTCAGACTATGGAAGGGAATTAGCTGAGCTTTCCCCTGTGAGCCTGGAGCAATCACAAAACACAGTGCTCCCTCCCACCTTGAGAACTCCAGCAACTGCCAGAAACTCCTGAAGACCCTGCATGTTCAGTGAGACCTTGAACTCCTCATTCTGCCTCCAGCCATCTCTTTCAAACATTATGGCACTTGTCTGTCCTCTCTCTACCAATCTTATTCCAGTTCCTTTCCCTCCCACTCCTTCCTTCCCTTCTCGTATTCCCATTGGAACTATCACTCCCTTGCCCTCCCTGGTCCGTAACCCCTTATCAGAAGAAAGCCAATGTATGTGCAACTGAAATAACAACACAGTCTTCCCCTGCCTACTGCTGACTCCCCCCCCCCCCCTTTATTTAGTTATTTCCCAGTGTTTAGAGTAGAGACCTATTTTTCACAGAGCTGGACAAAAGTCAGGTGTGTGTGCGTGCTTGGTACAATGAACTCCTGACTGTCAGGGGGCAAATCTGTTCCCTTCAGGCCTTGCTGGCTGGCCTAGAGAAGCGGAGAAAGGCTGAAAGATTTGTAGGCAAGTCCTTCAGTACCTGATTGCAACATCTCACTCTCAGAGCAACAGCTCCTCTGTTGCCCCAGAGAGCAAGGGTCCTGGGGGTGGAAGGCATCACTCTGAACTTCAATGAGAAGGAAACCAAGAGATAGACTGGAAATAAAACTACCAATTTTGTAATGCCTTTATGCCAAGAGTGGGGAACCTTTTTCAGTCTGAGGGCCACATTCCCTCATATGCAGCCTTCTGGGAACTGCATCCCAGGAGTGGGTGTAACAATGGACATGGTTCTTCCATTCTAGCCACACAAAAGTCAAACACACAAACATTCTGACAAGCAAGAAGCATTATCACAGTTCAAGGGCCCAGTTCAACCCAAGCAAAAATATTCAAATGGGGGGTGGTAAAGGTGCACAGCAGGAACTATGCAAGGTATTGCCTAGGGATAGTGCATTGCATGGGAGAACCCCAAGAACCTGATGGAGAGATTTGGAGGACCACATTTAGCCTGAGGTTCCTCACACCTGCTATATATGAACCTATGGGCCAACCATACTTGGAATGGAATACAGTTCTGGTTGCTCCACCTCAAATTAGGATACTATGGAAGTGGAAAAGGTGCAGACAGGGGCAATCAAAATGACTGGAAGACTTTCCAAAAAGAAAATATTACAATGTTTTTGGGCTTTCTAGTTCAGTAAAAAGTGAGAATAAGAATGTTTCCTTTCTCTCTCTCATAATGCTAAAACCAGGGGTCATTGTTCTGACAAGGGGCAGGTGTTCTGTTTGGATTCCCAACACCAATGAACACACAAATGAGGTGAAGGCTAAAATTTTCATTTTACAGCTAAAAGAGCTACAGAACATAGCAATTAACTTACATCCTTTCTCTGTTTGGTTGCTGGGAACCCCATCAGCAAGCAATGTAACTCCTGAAGCTGGAGCGGTGGTCAGTAGACATCATGTTCCGGACATGGCTTGCACTGAAGTTCTGATTAACAAAGCTGTTCTCTGGACTTATATACTCTTGGTGTTCCATAAGTCACATCTGGTATTTGTGTGCTAGATCAGTAGCCCTGGCAATGCTTATACATTGAGTGAAGGACCACTTAGTATATGTCAAGCAGCCAACACAGATAGCTCTAAAACTAGTGAATCCTCCGTACCAGCTGCCCCCTCATGGGATCCTGTTAAGGGCTTACCTAGAGATTAAACTTCCCACGCAGTGCCATCTCAGCATATAACTAACTCAGAGAAGCTAACATTTCACAAAATAACAAGAGGGAAAGAGAATTAACCACTTAAAGCCCCAAGTCTCAAAGGTTCTCCAGGAAGGAAAGGAGCCAATTGTTGTATTTCACCAAAATGCCTCAAAACGAACAATGGTCTTTCTTAATATTCCACTAGTCACCAAAGGAAGCTGAATGGGGAGAAATGTAGGACACACAAAAGGAATTTCTTCACACAGCACACAGTTAATTTTCAGAATGTGCCTTCTCAAGACGGGTGATGGCCACCAACTTAAGGCAGCTTTAAAGAGGGATACAACAAATTCATGGACAAAAGGACAACCAGTGGCAATTAGTAATGGTAGTTATATGCTACCTCTAGGATGGATTTGGCATAACAGCTGCTGGGGAACAACAGTGGCAGGATACTAGGCCCTATATCTACACCAGCTAGAGGTTTCTAGTTGGCCTTTGTAAGAAACAGGAAACTGAACTAAGTCAAGCCTTTGGTCTCATCTAGCAGGACTCTTGGTGTTATATTCTTTAAAAGATGACGTTCCAACACTACACCTAGGTAGTCCAATAATAAATGACTCATTTGTTCATCATGTCCTGTGGTATATGATCTTCATTTTACCTCTATATAAAAAGTCCCCCATAATATTATTGTGAGGAAGCTGGTAAAACGTGGGCTGGATGAGGTAACTACTGTTGTTTTTAATAAATATTTTTATTGCTTTTCCAATATCGTTCTGATAACAGCCTCATTATAACAATGCCAATTTTATCCAATTAATACAATTATTAAAACCAATGATTAATATATCAAATTATACAATTTAGCTAAAGTGGCCTCCTCACATCCTAGATTTGATGACTCCCTCTTTGTTTTATTTTCTGCATGCCAAAATCTTAATAATTTCAATTACATTCCCTTCAAGTTAATAATCCCTTATGCAATGGCTACAATCTTACGGTTTCAATTTGTGTTAATACTGTATATTAAGTAATTTATAAAGTATCAAGTGAGGTATTCAGAATGAGGTAACTTAGGTGGATTTGTAGCCAGCTGACTGACCAAAGAGTGCTCACTAATGGTACCCCATCATCCTGGGGGGAAAGTGGCAGGTGGAATGCCACAGGGTTCTATCCTGTGCTTGTTGTTCAACATAAATGACTTAGATGAAGGAATTGAGGGGATGTTCATCAAATTTGCCGTTGACACAAACAGGAAAGGGCAGTCAGTGCCATTGAAGACAGAATCAGGATTCATTATGACCTTAACAGATTGGAGAACTGGGCCCAAACTAACAAAAGGAATTTCAATAGGGACAAATGTAAGGTTCTACATTTAAACAGGAAGAACCAGCTGCACAAATTTAAGAAGGGGGACACCTGGATTGCCAGTAGTACATGTGAAAAGGATCTAGGGGTCTTAGTAGACTACAAGCTTAACTTGAGTCAACAGTGTGATACAGCAGCAAACAAAGCTAATGCTATTCTAGGCTGTATCGACAAAAGTATAGTGTACGGCTCAAAGGAAGTAATAGTACCATTCTATTTTGCCTTGAACAGGTACAGTACTGTGTCCAGTTTTGGGTGCCACAATTTAAGAATATTGACAAGCTGGAATGTGTGCAGAAGAGGGCAATCAAGATGATAAAGGGTCTAGAAACGAAGCCTTATGAGGAACAGTTGAGGGACTTGGGTATGTTTAGCCTGGAAAAGAGGAGACAGAGGAGATATGATAGCCATCTTCTAAAGGGCTGTCACATGTAAGATGGAGCTAGATTGTTTCCTCCTGTCCCAGAGGGAGGACCTGTACCAATGGATTCAAGTTGCAAGGTGATTCCAACAAAACATCAAGAAGAACTTTCTGACAGCAAGAGCTGTTCACCAGTGGAATGGACTCCCTCGGAAGGTGGTGGACTCTCCTTCCTTGGAGGTTTTTAAGCAGAGGTCAGATGGTGATCTGTCATGGATGCTTTAGTTCAGATTCCAGCATTGCAGGGGGTTGGACTAGATGGCCCTTGGGGTCCCTTCCAACTCTACAATTCTATGATAACGTTGAGGGTTGTTGGGTTTTTTCATTCCACAATGTCTGGTCTTTCTTTTTTTAAGGTTAGCAATTCAGCAAAAGGTTGTGCATCTTTTTTCCTTCCAATATCAAGCATTTTTGTGCTGAAACAATTTTCCACACTTTCTACCTAAACCCTTTATCATCACTGTTGCACACCACTGGATTCTCTTTTTTCTTGGTATTGCCTTACTAACCCTAGAGATTATACTGAGGCCTAATCAGCAGCCAACAGAACAGTTTCATTACCTTGTACATACAATGACTTTCCTAACTTACACGAAGTCTGATTTGCTTCATATGATGGCCACAAGCGAATAATTTACTCAAGCATGCAATCCCCGTGGACAGTCTCTCATTTAATTGCACGTACTGCATGAGCCAGCCCATACACGTGTAACATTAGCACACTGGTGATCTGCAACCTCAGAGGGAAAGCTGTTGGTGCACCAACCCCACACATCTTTGAAATGCAGCATATAATAAGCACAGCTGAGATGGGTGTCACTGTCCAGTTCACAGGCGATCGAAGTCCCGGCTGGGGATGTCAGGACCGGGGGCAAGATGGTGGGGTGGGAGCAGGAACGGGAGTCCAGAAGCCAGGAGTCAGAAAGCCAAGAGTCCGAGGATCAAGAAGCAAGGAGTCACAAAGTCAGGGGTCCGAGGATCAAGAAGCAAGGGGTCAAGGAGTGAAACGCAGCAAGGCAGGGAACATGTTGCTGTGGCAAAGAACCGAAGGAAAAATGATGATCTTATATCCCTTCCCGGCTCTTGCCACCAGGTGGTGTGAGTTACTAATCAGCCTCACCTGTGTGGCCGCGTCCCTCTTCACAAACTTAGGAAGGCCCCAGTCCTGCAGAGTCCTATTGGTCACAGGGCCTGGCTCCTGCACGCACACCTGACAATGGGGGCCACTGCAAAAACTTCCCCAGGATCCACATCACATCAAAAACATGAGAAAAACCTAAGTCATGTGCTCCGGCATAAGAGGCTGAGAATGTTCTGCAGGTTGTGAGTTTGTAGAGAATACCGCATAGCTTTTAAAAATGAAACTAGCAATCAACAATAAGGGTCATTTCTCTGCCTGTAGGAGGAATGGAGAATCATTGCCCCCCCCCCAAAAATGTTACTGGACTCAAGCTCCCATCAGCCCCAGCTGGCATGGCCAATGGTCAGGGATGATGGGACTTGTAGTCCAGCAACATCTGGAGGGCCACAGGGTCTTCCTTCCTTGCCTAGAAGGCAATAACCTCTTTTTCCTGCCCATATAATGAAATATTAAATAGTACTATTATTAAAATAAAGGCACCACTGGCACACAGTGGGGCTAGTATAGTGCTTAGAATACAGCTTCTTTTCCCTCCCCTGTCAAACTGAGAGGCCCCAGGACTCAGGAGCTCATTCCTACTCATTTTAACATACCGCAGATATCTGGGGAGCAAAATGAGCACACAAAGGCTCCAGCAAACCTCACTTTTTGACCTAAATCAAAGGTCTCCCCATGCTAAGCCACAAAGCCTTGGGGGGATTTCACCACCACCACTCCATAAATTCAACGGGCAATAAGCGCCGACCTCATTACAGCCAATGAAACTAGAAACCTTGTTCCTGCATTCATTGCATACACACAAGCAAACATTTTAGGTACCACCAGCAGAAAGTTATTTTATCCTGATATGGGCTAGTGCGAAAGACTTCCGAGTTTTTTGAGAAGTGAGAGAAAAGGAGAGCTGTTGGGAAAGACACAGCATCAGTGGCTACAGCAGCAAAGATAATGTGCAAATCTTTTTGCTTTATTGTGCAGCACAGTTATTAGATTTTCAGTCAACAATCAGACTAGAGACGTGCAATTTCTCCTTGAAAGTGAAATAATTTACTCCAATCTCATTTCTCTCCACACTCTTTTCTCCACTGCTCAGTGAGATCCCTCAGCAAACAAAAACTATATTAGGAATGTTCCTAAACTGACCGGGGGTGGGGGCGGGGGAGAGAATGGTGGAAACATTCCCATTGCTCCCACCATCTGACCCTATTGCAACCTGCAAGACTCCTGCAGCATCATGGCTTGTGATAATAGACTAGGACCCCCTTTGAAGCAATTCGTGCTGCTTACCTGTGGGACTCTGCAGCAGGAGATCACTGAGTGGAGAATCTAGTGGCAAGCACACGGATGTAACAGACCGTTCAACAATTGCTAGCCATCTTTTCTGTTTCCCTCTCTGGCGGGCATGCTGAAAGATTCAGGGTATTCACTAGCAGTGGCTAACATGTGACCCTCCAGATGTTGTTGGACTACAGCCTCCATCAGGGTGAACCAGCATGGCCAATGATTAGGTGCCCTGAACTCCTGGCCCACCTGACAGCAAGTCAGTAGGCCAAGTTCAAAGTTCAGAGTCCGAGGGCCAATCTACACAAGCAAAGTCCAAAGGTCGGGGAACACATTCCAGGGTCAATCCAAGTAGTCAAGTCTGAGGTTCAGCAGTCAGGATACAGTCCAGAGTCAAACCCAAAGCACAGTCCCATAGAGTTCCAGGAGCATCCAAGTCAAGGCCCACCAACATGGGCAGTTGAGCAGACACAGCCCCTCGGCTCTGCTTCCTTTTTGCACTTTGCATGCTGATTGCAGCACCTGGGCTTGACGAGGTATGTGACCCTCACCTGTTCTGAGCCTACTCCAGCTGAGGAATCACACACCTCTTCCCAGAGCTAGCAAGTCCCACCTGGTTGCTGGGTTGTGGGCCCTTGCCTGCCTCAGCCTCCTACAGCACACCCTGCTGTTCCCTACACTCTGCTCTGGTTCCTGTGCACTGACCCCCATCTCCTCGCTATCCTCCGTCACTCTGTGAGTACGTCCTTCCCCATCCCTTGCTTGCCCTGGTGTGTCCCAGTACCAGCTGCACCTGTCGCAAGGGATCCTCTTCTTCTTATTCCTCTTCCTCTTCCCCATTGCCCTGTCAGTTCATGACATCAGGTCAATAGTGGGAGCTGTAGTCCAGCAACATCTGGAGGTCTGTAGGTGTTGTGAGTCCTGAAGAGACATCAAGGAGTGGCTGTTCCGATCGGGACAGGGGGAGTCAGAGGAGCCACTTGTTGATGACCCTGGGAATGGGCTGTTTCAGGACCTTGAGAGGGGGAAGGAGTTACAGGTAAGGAGTCGGATCCCAGGGAGAGTCTCAGCAGCACAGCCTCCCAGTGCTCCACTTCACCCTCTCCTACATCATCCAGGCATGCTGCACCCACTGCACCCTCAGCTTCTGTGCCCATTTGGCCTCCCATCCTGGCACCACATCCAGCAGCACAGAAGCCCATTCCCATCCCAACCTCTCAGGAGCAGTCAGGTGCTCAGTCTGGTTTGGAGCAGCAGCTGTCACCTCCTCCATCACCTAGGTCACAGAGAAACCAGTGCAAGTAAAAACAGACAACTCAGGTCCAGCCCATCAAAAGTTCATAGAATCATAGAACTGTACAGCTGGAAGAAATCCCAAGGGCCATCTAGTCCAACCCTCTGCAACACAGGAATCACACCTAAAGAATCCCTGGAATCCAACCTCTGTTTAAAAATCTCCAATGAAGAAGAGTCGACTACCTTCCATGTCCATTCCATTGTTGAACAGCTCTTGCCATCGGAAAGTTCTTCCTAATGTTTAGTTGGAATCTCCTTAATTTTAATTTACAAGCTTACTCCATCTTCCATGTGACAGCCCTTCAGATATCATATCACCTCTCAGTCTCCAGGCTAATCATTTCCAACTCCCTCAACCATTTCTCATCAGGCCCTGTCGTTTGCCCATTTCCCGCGCTGAAGTTATGCCCACCCCATTCCCATATAGCGGGACTCAAGAGGGTGTGTTGCTTCTTGGATCAGCATCTTAGCTTGCTTAGCCATGTGCAGCACCTGCTGTGCCTTTGACCTGTACGTTGCCCAGGCATTGCACTCATCTGAACATTAAAAATCTTGGCAGAAACTGTACTCAGAGTTCAATGTCTTCATCCAGTTAGAGCCAGCACAACAGGTTAGCCACCACAGATATAAACTGGCTATATTTAAAGATCTCATACCAACATTCAGTTTCATAGAACAGCTAGTAGGAATGAAATGATGGGCTTCCTCCTGAAGAATCCACTGCTAGTTCTTGATGGCTATAGCCAACAGAAAAAGATCAGTCAAAGGACTGTCCTGCAACGGCACTGGGAGTAACCCTCGGCTTCCTAGCAAGTATTGATTTGGGCTGGGCCTCCTGTACTTTATTTCATTTTATTTCAAAGTACTGGGGATTTCAAGGAGTTGTTCTGCAGAGATTCTGTGAAAAGATGCACCAGGCCCACCTCTTCCAATTCCCCACCCTCAAACCCCTGTTGCCATGGCAACGTTACTGACGATTTCAAGCCATAAACCAAAATTTGCATTTTAATGGGACACAATTAGAATGTTGAGACAAATGCTTCCTCCTCTCTAAGAGGTAATAAACACACATGCACGCCCCGTGGCACGTAACACAATGGTGCTGTGCAACATAGTACAGACAGAGGGAGGGAGAAAGAGAGAGAATTTGGAAGAAAAGTTATACTATAGGAAGGGTCTGTGTGGGCTTACAACAGAATTTCAAGCAAAAGGCGCAGCCTTTGCTACTTGTCCCAGCTTGGTCTCTGTGTGCAGCTCCATCAGTAAGCAAGGGAAGCATTGGTTCTGGCAGGGCGTGTCCAATATCCATGGGGAATGGATGCACTAAATCAGTGAGTTCCAAACTGTGCGCCAGAGAACCACTGGGTTTGGGGTGTTTTTTTAGGGGTTTCTTGCTGCCAAGAACAGTACAGTGGTACCTCGGGTTACATATGCTTCAGGTTACAGACTCCGCTAACCCAGAAATAGTGCCTCAGGTTAAGAACTTTGCTTCAGGATGAGAACAGAAATCGTGCTCTGGCGGCGCGGCAGCAGCAGGAGACCCCATTAGCTAAAGTGGTGCTTCAGGTTAAGAACAGTTTCAGGTTAAGAACAGACCTCCGGAATGAATTAAGTACTTAACCCGAGGTACCACTGTAATAGCAGAAAAGCAGCCCTAAAAGACAGCTTGTACACGGGGCACATCCAGACAACTGGTTTACTGAGCATTCATCGTGATTCATTTGCAGGAAAATCAGACAATACTGGCTATTTAATGAGTGTTCATTCTGATCTGTTTGCGGGGAGATTGGATAATAAGAACACAAGAAGAGCACTGCTGGATCAGGCCACTGGCCCATCTAGTCCAGAATCCTGTTCTCACAGTGGCCAACCAGACATTGTGGGAAACCCCCAAGCAGAACCTGAGCACAAGAGCAATATCCGCCACCCACCACCCCCTGGTGGTTTCCAGCAACTAGTATTCAGAAGTGCTACTGCCTCTGACTGTGGGGGCAGAGTACAGCCATTGTGGCTGGTAGCCTTTTTTTAAGCCATCCAAGTTGGGGGCCAGCACTGTCTCCTGTGAGAGTGATTTCCATAGCTTCACAAAAGTGCTGTGTGAAGAAGTACTTCCTTTTATCTGTCCTGAATCTTCCAACAGACTAGATGGCATTAGGTCCAGCTCCTGAGGGCCTTCTGGAGGTTCCCTCACTGTGAGAAGTGAAGTTACAGGGAACCAGGCAGAGGGGATTCTTGGGAGTGGCTCCCTCCCTGTGGAATGCCCTCCCATCAGATGTCAAGGAGATAAACAACTATACAACTTTTAGAAGACATCTGAAGGCAGCCCTGTATTGAGAAGCCTTTAACGTTCGATGTTTTATTATGCTTTTATATACACTGTTAACCACCATCTGGGGCAATCCAGCCAGCTGGGTGGGGTATAAATAATAAAAGCATTATTATTTTTATTATTATTATGGTGATGTGTTATCCCACACTTTCCAATGCATTTTCCTATCACTTTCCTCATCAAAAAAAGCCTGAGCTTTTGGAGAAGTGGTTTGTTGTGCAAGACCTCCCAGTCAGCTATCATTCTGCAACCTTTGACTGAATCCCACTCAAAGGAAGCACTTAGTGATCTGTTTTCATAGTCCACGCTGAGCAACAGGGAAGCCCCACAGATCTGGCAGCCGTCCATGTGTGGACAGCACAAATAATCGTATCCTGGCAATTTTGAGTTGGTGAAGCTCACACATTTCCTAAAGAAATAAATAACCCATTGAGAACATTTAGCTCCATTGAAAGCCAGTGTGGTGCAGCGGTTAGAGTGTCGGACTAGGGCTTGGGAGACCGGGGTTCAAATCTCCACTGGGCCAGGAAGCCCACTGGGAGACCTTGGGCCAGTCGCTGCCCAACCTACCTCACAGGGTTGCTGTGAGGATAAAATGAGGAGGGGAGAACTTTAGAGGCCTCCCTGAAGAAAAATCTGAGATATAAATGCAATAAATAAACACATCCTATTATCTGTTGCAAATGAAGAGGGTTCCTCAGCAAGCAAATTCACGTAGGGCACCTTCCCTGGAATTGAACATCCTGAAAACCTCTGTGCTATAGCAATGCTTCAGAGCAACCAAGGGTGGGAAACAACATGTCCCATGGACCTCAACCAAGTGTACTCTGAAAGAAATATTCACAAAGGAGATGTGTGTTGGGCATCTCTGACAGTGGTGCCATTTGGGGCAGGAATATGGAGCAGATGTCAGGGGCTCCACCTGGCCAACTGAAAAGTGGGGTTCCCAAAGGCAGCAGGGATCTTAATACACATTGTAATCCAAAATGGGACCTCCTATAAAACCATTTGAAGTAAGTGAAGTAACACAGATTATGATCTAAATGGGGAGTGCACCCATTAGACCATCAAGTCCCGAGTCTAAAATTACTGCACGGCACTACTGATCTCTGGTAATTAAGTATAAACTTCCAGAGAATTCTCCTGTCTCCCCTCCCCTTCCTAGGCATTATCTAATATCTAATTCACAGCAAATGGGTAATTATTTCCCCTTCAGTTTCTTAGATCAGAGAGACATGTTGTTGAATAACTGTCACACATTTTCAGCAGATGGGCAGATATTTAGAAAGGGCAAAAGAGGTAACATTTAAAAAAAAAAAAAAAACTTCTAAGACATCTTCATTTGATCCTGCATCTATTCCACCACCGCCACCCCTCAAATCCATTCTGTATTAAAAAAGATATTTTTTTTTTGAAAGGCAGAAAATGACTTTCTCCTGCCCTCGGTGCAAACCAAATTCAAAGCAGGCAGCTGCTAAGAGTGAATAGGAAGAGAGAGGGTGTGGATGGAGAGAGAAATAAATTAAAAATAAAAGGGGGAGAAAAGCAAACAAGTGAATCATAAAAGCTGCAAACCGCCTGGAAATTCCATTTGGCTTTTCAATTTGAAAGTGACATGACGCCTGAGCAGGAAACCAGAAGGGGGGAGAGGGAGAAAGAGTCCAAGAAGGAGGGGGGAGCTTCCGAGCTAAAGGGGGAATGGCCCAAAAAGTCATGTTGGTTGGAGCCCATCCAAGGCTTTGACTGGGCTAAAATGCAGCCCAGCATGAAACCCCCCATCTTGCGAGTAAGGGGTCCCAAGAAGCAAAAGAGAGGGGTGGTTCCTGAATGCAGGGGGTTGGCTGCACCTTGCTGGGAAGCCTGTGAAAAGCCCACATTAATAGGGAAGTGATAATGAACTGCTTAACCGTTCCCTTGAGAGGTAAGAACCAGAGGCTGGCAGTGTTTGAAAAGAAGCAGGCAGTGTTTAATGGGCACATGGAAACAGCAGATTAGGAGCCAGAGAAAGGGGGAGGGAAGGATTTAAAGGGGAAAGTACGTGGTAGCCCATTGTCAGATAATCTGGTAGCTTCTCTCACGGAACACAGCCATGCAGAATAAGGGAGCAGTGACCCTAGTGCTATTCAGTACTTTTTTTCTGGGGGGACGCATGTGCATACGCATACCCCTAAATATTTTGGGAATCTTTGTACTTTTGTCCATTTACTGTGTTTATTTTTCCCGATTTGAACTATAAAATGGTGGTTTTCTTGAGTCAAAATGAGAGTACCCATAAAGGTGTTTTATTTTTGTTTTTAGAAAAAAACACTGGTGCTATTAAATTAAATGTGCAGGTAAATGGCCAGTTTCCAAGAAAATCCAGCATGGTCACATTGGACTTTGGAAGAAGAAACTTCATTAATAAATCAATATTATATAATGAAAAAGGAAACTTCCCCACCCCCAAAAATAAGGGTTTTTTGTTAAAAAGGAAGTTGAGAGCCCAAGTCAGGAGGGTCAAATCACTCCAAATGCATGGGAGTTGTTTAAAAGCAGAATATTTGAAACTGAGTAGTATATAACTCAGATCAGGAAAGGCATCAGCAGGGCCAAGAGATTGCCAGCGTGGTTAACTAGTGGAGTCAAAGAAGCTACTACCAGCAAGAAGGTGTACTTCAAAACATGAGTCCCGTCCAAATGAGGAGAATGAAAAGGGATACAAATATTGGCAAAAGAAATGCAAGTGGGCAATAAGGGATGCTAAAAAAGGATTTGAGGAGCATATTGCTAAAAACAACATTATTTAAATACATTAGTAACAGGAGACAAGCAGTGCTAGTGCAGACCTCTGAGGGGGACAGGACTGTCTTCTGAGGGACATATTTTTAAACAGAATAGTTTTGGTTATATCTTAAATTTATTTTATTTTTATATTTTGAAGTATTTTATCATTTTTGAAGTAATTCATACATTAGAATTGTAGGTTATGTGTATATCACTTAATTTTAAATCTTATCTTCACATCTTAATCTTATTTAGAAAATGTATTCATTTTTCTAGTGAGCTATAACTGATATATAAAAAAAAGACCATAAGTAGCTCAGTACCACAAACGAAAAGGAGAAAAAGCTAAGGAGCAAGCAAAGCGAAGAGAAGTTTCTCCTGAAATACCGTTGTACAAAGAAAGCAATCGGAGAACAAGAATATGACTATGACTATACTCTTGTTGAAACCAGCACTAAGGGAGCGGAATGTGGTGCTTCTACTACAAATGATATAAACTCCAAGACAGAGGTTTCACAAATTGGAGATATTTTTGGAAAACACACAGCGGAAAAATAGGATGTCAAGAACAGTGAGAGTGCTGCAAAGTCTGCAAGGAGATGGTCTTGTGCCTAACTTCAATTACAGTGATCCTGCTAATTGGCCTAAATATTGCCATGATAATTTGAGACAACTTATATATGACATGCAGGTTGTATCACATGATTTTCCCAAAGAGAAAAAACTGAAGATTTTCTCCTATATACTGCAAGAGGAGAGCAAACGATGAAGATGTGTGCCATCCATGGTTGATATATTCAATCTCAAAAGTTGTGATTTTTTGTTTTTGCTGCCACAAATCAAACTCTTCATACTACAACAAAAACGCCTGGATAAAGTGCCTAATGTTTCTGTTGCTCTAAGGATCCTTCTGATACTTCCTGTATCAGTGGCAAGTGGTGAATGTGGTTTCTCAAAGCTCAAACTTATAAAAAAAACTTTCATAAACTGAACCATGTTGCAGAAGAGACTAGCTGGCTCAGGAACTATACAGTGGTACCTCGGGTTAAGAACTTAATTCGTTCTGGAGGTCCGTTCTTAACCTGAAACTGTTCTTAACCTGAGGTACCACTTTAGCTAATGGGGCCTCCCACCGCCGCTGCACGATTTCTGTTCTCATCCTGAAGCAAAGTTCTTAACCCGAGGTACTATTTCTGGGTTAGCAGAGTCTGTAACCTGAAGTGTCTGTAACCTGAGGTACCACTGTATTAATTGAACATGCCCAAGTATCAGCACTTGACCTGAAGGTACTGATGACAAAAATTTACATAGAAAAAGAGATGCAAAGTGAGATTTTGATGTGCCCGAAACTGAAACTTTTAAATTTCAACATCACAATTCACAAGATTATTCAAAATAATTTATGTATTAAAACATCTTCTGCATTTGAGAAAGGTAATCAAAGATTGTTGCATCCAGTTGGTTAGAGCGTGATGCTGATAATGCCAAGGTTGCAGGTTCGATCCCTGGAAGCTGCATTGCAGGGGTTAGAGTAGACAACCCTCAGAGTCTCTTCCAACTCCTATGATTCTATGATGCTATTACTTATTTGTGCGATTTTAAATGAATTTAACAGTTTCTGTTTTTGTGCTTTTCATTTTTTCAACAAGACATCTGTTTTTGAAAATCGAAGTTAGCAAATTTTTGGGCGAGGGGGTGGGGCGTAGTTAGCCTTGCATAGGCTGCAAAATAGCCTGGCACTGGCACTGAAGACAGGCTGGTTTCTATGGGGAAATTCTGCAGGTACATAATTCTTCATGCTTGTATTTATGGCCTGTACTAAGCTGAAGGCCTAGGTTTCAGCAGAAGGCAGGGATCTGGGGGCAAACGCCGTAAGGGTGCACACTGCCTAATGAAAGCTCTTTCAGCATAGAGTGCGGCAAAAAAACATTAATCAGCAGATTAGGGTTTGCATGCAGAGGAGCATCTGCTGATGGGATGAGAAAGGGTGGGGGGTGGAAATCACTTAACCATGGATGACATTAGCAAGAACATGATCAGGAAGGGAAGGCCTGAAAAGAACCACCTATGAGGAAGTGGAGCAAGGACTCAGCTAGACTGCTGCAAATATAACATTTAAAGTGCATTTTAATTGCGTTATACAACTGTGACCCTAGATGACGAAGGTGGGCTTATGGCAAATTCAACATATTTTTCAAAACTTATATAAAAAATGCTGTGAAAAATGCTTTTTAAAAAAATGTCTAGATTCCACCAAATGTATTACTAACAGGTGGGGTAGAAGAGCCTTAAGATATTACTTAAGTCCTAAATACAGTCATAGTCACAGGACATATATTAAACAGGATCCATACATTGTTCTTCTGAACTTGGTATATTAGTTTGCTGATGTCAGTATGGCAGGTTAGCACAGGAATGAACTTGCATATCTGCATACTGGCTTTGCTGGAAATGGCACAAAAGCAAGCAGAGGGACACCCCTAAGTCAGAAATAGCAAAATTAGCTCCACCTGTGTTGACTAAGACTGGAGTGGGGTTTAGGAACTGAGATTTTACTGCATGTGTTTTCTGACAGGTGTATGGAAAAGCACATGAACTTGACCTTTGAAGAGTTTGTAAGTAAACCAATTTGTAACTTACCAAATGTGTGGCCTTTTTCTATGCTAGGGGAAGAGGGGAACTTTGGAAGGAAGTTAGAAGGGCATGTTTTAAAGGTCTAACAACTTATATTTCCATGCTCTGCTGCATATTAAGTGATTTTAAATCTCTGCTGGAGTTCTCCCACCGTTGGCTACTTACCCCAAACCTTGATCTTGGCATCCAGGAATTCTCCTTTCCATATACCTTTTCCCCCTGCCAACCAACATAGGGAACCTGTGGCTCTCAGATGCTGCTGGACTACAATTCCCACCAAACAAAGACAGAACCCAAATACCTGAATATGGAACCAAGTGGGAACTAAGAGGTACTCGATTTTAGGAAAGAAGCTTCCAGTTTCCAGTTGGGAGTTCAACAACATCCGGAGGGCCACAGGCTCCACACACACACACACACACACACACACACACAAAATAATAATATTAAGATTAGATCCGACTTCTACCTCTGCATATGGAATTTGAGCTCTCTCTCTCAGGGGGCAACAAGGAACGGCTTGCATTTGTATGCTGAACAGATCCACAATCTCAACAGATGGGTGATTTGCTTCCATCTGGATCTGCACCATCCCCATCTCCCCCCTTCTGCCTATATAAATTATTCCAAGAAGCTTTTCAGCTGTGGTTCTACTAGTAGCAGCTTGTTGCTGTCAGTGTCTCCCCACCACGCTCCAGCTTCTTGCTAAGTAGCAGCACTGCTCTGGCCCTCCCATCCATACTCCTGGATTAGTGGTGCCTGAGTATACAAAGTAAAGACTTCACTTATATTCTCATATTTTAGCTGTGGTGTTGCAGCTCTCAGACATGGGGTCCTCGTAGGCATATTCACCCATACAATCAGCAGTGGCTACATAGCCACCTAGTGTGGAGATTTCATCTCCATTTGTTTGCACAAATGATGGGGGAGATTAGATGATGTTGGCTATTTATTGAGCATCCATTCTGATTTGCTTGTGGGGAGCTTATACGATGTTACTCAACTGTTATAGCCCACACATCCCAATGCATTTGACCATCGCTTTTCTTATTGTAAAAAAAGTCTGATTTTGAGGGAGGGAGGGAGAAGTGGTATGTTACACAATGACACCACACAACTTTTGATTGTGCAACCTGAATTTGTCGGTTTGTGACTGAATCCCACCCAGAAACAGAAAATGATGCTTATCGTGCTCCAGAACCTGGAATGAGATAGAAAGTAAGGCTAGTGCAGGAGGCCACAGGGACAGATGTTTGGTTAGTATTACCCAACACTGGGACTCTGTCACCAGCGGCCAACAAGAAGAGCTATTTATTTGCAACCAGTTGCATATCTGACTGTCATGGCTCCCTGGGGAATTCCTTCATCATTTCCCATTCAAGGGAAAGCAGCATAAGGGTGGAAATCCTGTCTCACAAAATACCTTCTTTCTTCAAGGTTTTCTTCCTGCACTTCTGATTTATCAAGGAAGTACCCAGCAATAAGCATGAGAAACTCATCTGGAAGCATCCCTTCCCATTCATTCCATTTAGGGCAGTTGCAACAATCCTGCTTATGGTGGAATTCAGGGAAGATCGGGATAAGGGGACTTCTCAGTGGTGGCTCCAGATTGTGGAACATTATTGAAGGAAGCCACTAAAGTGGAGCCAATGGATTTTTAGGAAGAAATGCAAATCTGACTCGTGGCTGCATTGTACAAAGCTGCAATGTTCAAAAAGGCGGCATCTGCTAAAAATGCACAATTATTTTAAGGGTCAGAAAGTATGATGGTAGTTATTATTTATTAAATTTGTATACCACCCTATACCCACAGATTTCAAGGCAGTTCTCTTTATAATTTCTTTTCCCTATTCACAGTATCATTTCCTCATGTTGGTGCCACCATCACCCACATTGCCCATTCATTCCCAGCCACTGGAGAGCAACATTTAACACGGGGGGGAAATTGAAAATCTTGGGATAATATGGGCAAATCATTTGAAACTAGCAGAGCTTGCTCTGATGCTGTAATGTGGCATTGCAAAATATGGATTGTAAAAAACAAGAAAGTCCTTTGTGCTGTTATGGTAACTTAGCCCCACGGATGCCCAGTCCCCACTACACTTCCATCAGTAACAGAATCATGTAGGCCGTTTAGGGCCGTTTCCATAGCAGCACTGATTATTTAGAGGGGGAGAGCTTTAGGTAGCTGGAAGTTCCCTTTTGGTTAAGTGTTTGCGCTCCCAATTGGGCCTCCTCGGGAAAGAACCCCTTCCTCCATTCCACGCAGCTGACCCCATTTAACTCCTCTGCCCTCCTTCATTTGCCAGCATCAAATATTAATTGCATGGCCCTGTGATGGAGGGGAGGTTAATACACCTTGGCATTTTATCCAACACAGTCGTAGCCAGACCCTCCCCCCACCCACCCACCGCCCCCTTTGCCTGGCAAAGCAGAAATGATAGCCACAGTCCTGGAACGTGGAGAGAGCAGATGTCTTTGAGGACACCTTCCCCTTTTGGAATGGGTGGCAGTTGCAGAAGCTTATGCCTGAGAAAGCCCCATGTTAGAGTCCCCAGAGAAGGCTGAGTTGCCTTCCATCTGTCGGTTCTGCCTTCCTGTCTACTGTTCATACAGTCTGAGATGGGGCTCAGCCAAAGAGTGAAATATCAGTGTATTTTTGATGCAGCCGTTTGTATTATAGAAGCCCTTGATAGAGATCCCCTTTCCCCCCTATATAAGAAATGAGGAGAGAAATCTGCCTTTCCTGGGATGTCAGGAAACAGCAAGAGTGGGGAAGGTTGACTGATACCCAGCACTAATGGGAGTTGTAGTCTCCCATTGCCAGATAGGTTTCTCAGGCTAACTAGGATTTTTGATGGGGAATTTAACGGAGGCAATAGGGCTGGTGTGGATGACAGATAAGGAGAGACTATTCTAGACAATAGCATTGCACATGCCTACAGGCAAAAGCCCAAAGAGAAACTAATGTTTCACCAGACCTACTGGTCTGTGAATCAAGGTTTGGAAAATTGTAATCTTTACCACTTCCCCATCCCGCCCTTCATGTAGGAAGCCTCTGAGGCCAAGAGGCTGGGCTGCCGTATGATCACATATATCCAAGTGGCCTAGGAAATTTCCAGTCCCCTAGCAAAATTAAAACACAGAGCCCTTTGCACTTGGAGCTACATCAGGAGGGACAACGGACCTATAGAACAGATACCACAGAGTTCACTAAGTGGAGGTTGTACTTGCAGACTGCACATTCACAAAGGCTTGCCCACACAAGTTGTGCAAGTTTCCTGAGTTTTGCTGCCTTCGCTTTGGGTTTGAGTGAGGCAGGGAGAGATGCTGCCGAGCTGCCGACTGTGAGAGAAAAAGCAGTTCTGTAGGAGTGAGATATATATTGTCTGCCCCCACACAGCTGGACCCATAACTGGCATTTTTGTCCATTTAATTGGACAGCTGCCCTTCTGTGCTTGTGTGTGAGATGGAATACAAATGGGTGCATGGGCCTGTGTGCTTGATCCCTCTAATCGCACACTGTTTGTTTGCTAATAGAGACAGAGAGCGTCACGTTTACTGCTTGGCTCTCGTTTCAGCAATGCAGCAGGGCAGCCACAGGCAACATGGAGCACACTGCCAAGCATGAGCACAGCAACCTGGGAGACGCCATGCTCCTCCTTCACACACACCCCAACACACACACCCCAAATTGAAGCAGAAACCACAACAGAGAGGAATCAGGGCCTTCTTGAGTCCTGGAGCTGCTCACGTTCTCCTGATCCGGCTGACAACAGCACCTGCGCTTCCCCTCTGCGGTGCGGCACAATTTGTTTTCCTAGACTCCTGATCAGATGAGACATATCTGATTTTCCAGCATTACAAGGTTGCCCCACTTGTACGACTGCCAAAGTAAAGCTTTCTCGTGCTGCTGTGTGGATTCTGACAGAGCTAATGGCACTGCCCACTATTCGTTATTCATGGTTGTACAGGGCCTGAGGCCATACCTGGTGCCACTGTAAGCATCAGGTTAAGAGAGAACTATTTTGGATGCAGGGAAGGTAAAAGTTGTGCTTGAGGCCAGGAGAGCAAACCAGCGTCTGGGACTGCAGAGTGCGGTTGTGGGGATGCACAGCAGTTTGTGCACATCATGGCACACCTCCAGGTGAAATACCTCCCTCAAAGAAAGATCGGGTTCATATTTTGCATTGGTGAGAAAATTTGAATAATTTTCTTCTTTTTAAAAATACAAGTGCCCTGATTCCCCCCGCCTCTGGCTTTTAAAAAAAAAAAAATGGCTTGCTACCACTTGAAGGTGATGCAGGCATGTCCCTCAGACAGACTCCCCCTGGGAATGACACTACATCATGAGACAGCCAGCTTCAATCCCAGGAGCCCCCTGCCCCAGAAAGGCAGGCAGATCAGCAGAGCCACTGCTTCAAGTAGCGGCAAGACTGGTCATTTTAAAAGAGAGACAGAAATCCCTTCGCCGTCTTGTATATAAGGTAAGCCCAACATACTTCAAATCCCTCCATCCCCGAAAATCATGAAACAGCCCACCCATCAGGCAAAGGTGGGGTGGAATATTCAGCCCAGCACTAAAATGAACAGTTGTTTGAAATAAACACATGGTCCCTGCAAACATAATGGTTTTAAAAAAACAACAACACTTTTTTCCCTGTTCTTCATAGAGTCATAGAATCGTAGAGCTGGAAGGGACTCTGAGGATCATGAAGTCGAACCCCCTGAAATGCAGGAATATGCAGCTGTCCCATACGGGGATTGAACCTGCAACCTTGGCATTATCAGCACCAAAAAGAGTTCTCAGAATAGCTTTAAAATGTTCATAGACAGTCCCTGCCTTTGGTCTTACATACTAAAAGACACAACACAACAGAAAAAGGTATTGGGAAAGAGGGGGGGAGCAAGCTTAGGCACTATTTTTTTACTTTACAAGAATTCTTGCAATGGCCAACTGCGACTGAAGGAGTTCAAGGAAAGGAAGCCCCCCAAAGCTGTTGGTCTTTCAGCAGAGTAGATGGAGAGGTCTTGCAGTCCCATCTCTCTCCTTTGCCTGTGGCCTGGTGGAACCGGGGGTCGCACCCACACCATACATTTAAAGCACAAGGTTCTTCCAAAGAATCCTGGAGATCTTGTTATGGGTGCTGGGAATTATAGCTCTGCAAGTGCTCTGCAATTACTGTTCCCAAGAGTCTTTGGGGGAAGCAAATATGCTTATCTATGGTGTGGACGTGCTGCAATATTGAGTGCTGCTCTTCAGCATTCCAGCTAGCCAGCCATCCTCCTTTCAAGATTCACCATTCCAGTCCTCTCATATTGACTTCTGGTCTCCACTCCAGAAACTCACCACTCTGTAGCCACTAAGCATGATCAATCCCTATTGGGCTGTTTTTTGGGGGGGGGGCAGAAATGGGGTGGAATCATCCTTACAGGTTTCTCTCATTGTCTTCAGTACTTCTGCAAACCTCCCTCTTCTGTGTGTGGATCCTGCCAGCTTGGATATGAACCAACACTTGGAGAGCATGTTTGCTATGAGTGTACAGGCTTAATGAATGTGCAGAAGCAAATAAGGTAAAATAAAACATTATCAGTGAAGTCAGCCTTATTTCATTTATGAATGGGGTTCATTCATAGTTGAAATAGGAGAGTGAGAGGGACCATGTTAGCAGAGATGCCCATGTAGCAAGATGAAGAACACAATTGCATATGGTGGGATTTCAGACTCTACATCTCAACCAACAACCTGCTAGGCTCCCTACCTATACAAAGAAGAAGAAGAAGAATAAATGTGGCCTTCCTGAGGCACATGGCATCTCAACAATTTAGACAAGATTACACTTTTATGACATGGACATTTCAACAAAGACTTTCTGCATTTGAATATGGTTGGGGGTAGGGTTCTTTTGTAGTTTGTTTTTGTTTATAAAATATAAAAAGTGATAAAGTTCATTTTGCAAAACCCATTAAAAAAAAAAACATTACTGGAGGTGGAAGGGGAAAGTATTCCAAGAGCTCATTCAATTGATCATGCAGAAAAGCCCTTAGACGGCAGCTGAAATGGCAAAAAAAATGCGAGTGCATCATGTCAGACTGAGCCATATATCAAAAAGGGGAAGGAGTGCAATCTGCAAGCAACACCTAATGACTCTGCTAGGACTGACATAATGGTCATTACAGAAGGATCACTGCTTTGAAAAAGTCTGTGCAAGATGCCTTACAAACTGGGACAAAGGTTAGTTTGGAGGAACATGAGAGGCTCCCACTCAGTGTTCTGTGGCATTTACAGAAGCGTTATTGATCAAAAACACAGTTTGATAAAGTGCAAAGGAGAAGACAGCTTCTATACTTTGAGACTTGTGTGCAAGAATAAATTTCAGCAGGTGTACTTCTCACTCATGCGTAACAAGTTGCCCACTTTGAAATCCCCCCCACCCCCATGCAAGTTTTAAAAGATGCAAGGGGCAAGTCTTCAATTGAGCTTAGTTTATTTGTAATATTCGGTTGTGTTTTTCTTACTCTTATCCAGTTTTTAAGGTGATTTTATTGAACGTTGTTTGATTTTTTATTATTTTGTTAAAAATACATTGTTAGTGTGCTGTTAGAAGCTGAGATATGAAAGCTAGGAGCTGAATGGCACCTTAAACCTAGGCTATGGAGTGTCTAGGCGCACTTTTTTATAACCAGAATACAAAGCTGAAAATGAATGAACTGCAGCTAAAATCTTATGTTCATTTTTCACATGGTCTTGTCCTCCTCTGAAGACTGCAAAAAAAAAGCCATGCTTCTCTTGCCCGCCCCCCCTAATATTCTTATGAGAGTCCCTTCTCCAGCCTTCAGAGAGTGGCTGGAAGTGGGGAGGTAGAAAAGGGTCCTCCTTTTCTTTCAGCAGTGGCAGTTTTAATCTGAAATTTTAGGTGCAATACTGTGCCCAGAGCTCAGAAACTGCTTGCATTAATGAAATTCCCTGTCGCAAAATGCGCCTAGAACAATAGGAGTTTTGAACTCTTTGTTAGTGTATTTTTAAACCGCTTAAGAGATCTTTGTAATAGGGGAACATTAGTGACCAACCTTACAATGCTATTGCACGCATATATATATATATATATGTATGTAAAGGTAAAGGTACCCCTGCCCGTACGGGCCAGTCATGACCGACTCTAGGGTTGTGCGCTCATCTCACTTAAGAGGCCGGGAGCCGGCGCTGTCCGAAGACACCTCCGGGTCACGTGGCCAGCGTGACAAAGCTGCTCTGGTGAGCCAGCATCAGCGCAGCACACGGAAACGCTGTTTACCTTCCGACTATAAAGCGGTACCTATTTATCTACTTGCACTTAGGGGTGCTTTCAAACTGCTAGGTGGGCAGGAGCTGGGACCGAACGACAGGAGCTCACCCCGCCGCAGGGATTCGAACCGCCGACCATACGATCGGCAAGTCCTAGGCACTGAGGTTTTACCCACAGTGCCACCCGTGTCCCGCGTTAGTATAATAGCATAACACCCGCGTTAGTATAATAGCATAACCCATATGCAAAGGTATATAAATATACCTTTGCATATGTGTTATGCTATTATACTAACTGTATTCAGCATGGTTTATTGTATGAACATTTTTTCCTTTTTTATTATTTAAATGCATTTCGCATGTTGTTAAAAGAAATAGGTCACTGTGCTCATCAACAAGCCAGAGAAAGGTATTACCCCCAACAGACACTCTGGCACACGCACACACACACACACACATTGCGGGTCACAGCGATCCTTCAGCAGCCTCCTCCTTAGCCTTCCAAGAGGCTAACTGCAAAACATTCTGTCTGTCATGGAATGGCGACACCTTGTGATGAAAGGAAGCAATTGCAACAAGGACCAAAGTAATTCTGTGCATCCTCTGATGGGCCCTGCACCACCTGACATTAAGCACACTTCTGAAAAGGCCACTTTGCTGTCACTGGTGGGGAGAAGCAAACAAACAGAAAACTCCCTTCTCCTGGGCTGCAGAAGATGATGGAAAAGAGCAGGGAAGGAGGGACACTGCCCCCAGCCTGGAAGCTCCTCTAACCTCCCCGCCACATCCTTTGACATCATCCCCCTGTGAGCACTGCTGTTTGGGCCACAGTGTGTGTGTGAAATAAGTGCAAGCAAAAGAACTCAGCAGCTGGTTTTCCACCAATTGCCATTTACTCTGATTCAGCTTTAAAAGAGCAGGTTTTCACAAGAAAAGCTCGGGGGGGGGGGACCTGTGCTTGGACACAGAGCTTTTAAGCCCAGACAGTGCCTGGGAAGCACGAAGGAAAGGCAAGTGTGCACAAGCCCTTTGATGTGCGCTCTTTTACTGTTCTTATAGTGAACTGTGGAATTGCAGAGTTGGAAGGGACACCAAGAGTCATCTAGTCCAGCCCCCTGCAATGCAGGAATCTTTTGCCCAACATGAAGCTCAAACCCACGAGCCTGAAATTAAGAGTCTCAGGCTCTACCAACTGAGCTATCCCATAAATCATTGTTCTCATATTAAAACCAAAGTATATGGGGGGAGCAGTATATTTTATGCACCATAAACTTAACAGTGGGAGAATTTCATCGCAGCTGATAGGCTTCCAAAAATTCCCTTCCACTCCCCCTGCATTCTGTTCCTCCAGACAGTTTCTGGCTGCTGTGATGGCTTTCTAGGGCTGCATACACACTTTCCCTTTAAAGGACATTTGAAGTGCATTATTTATCTCAAGTAATTCTAGCCATCTAAAGTAATTCCAGCCACAATTCAAGTCCACTCGGGCTAAGGGGGCACTGCCCAACCAACCTTAGCCAGTCCCCCACCTGCCTACCTTCTCACAACCAGTCAATAGGGATGGCACACCATGACAGCTACCTCATCCCCTGTCCCAGGCTATTGATTCCATGGGCACAATGAATGTTGAAAACACCCTGTATTTTATCATTTATATTATGACTGGGATAGGGAATTTCTAGCCTGTGGGTCTCTTTTCTGGCCATGCCAGAACAGTTCTTACTGTCAGAAAGTTCTTCCTAATGTTTAGCCTGTCAAGGTTAATGGTGCTTCTAAGACCAATTTGAATTAATTAGTTCAGCTCCTGCCCTCCTGAGCAGCGGAAAACAAGCTTGCTCCATCTTCCATGCCCTTCAGATATTTGAAGTTGCCTACCCTGACACCCCTCAGTCTAAACATACCCAACTCCAACTCCCTCAATAGTTCCTCCTGCATGCAGGTTTTTGCAGCACCCACGCAATCTTGTTCTCATCAAAATGCCATCCCACATTTCTCTCCACCCCTCCCCATTTAATCTGAACTGGTTGTTCCTTTGGTTGTTGTTGTTGTTTTACTTATTAGTGGAAAAGGCAAATCTGGATTAAAGCAAGTGGGATATGGGATAGTATTTTGATAAGGATGTCATTGTGAGGAAACTGTGCAAAACTTGTATGCATGAGCAGCAACCGAGTCCAAAATAAACTGCTTAGTGGAAGCGCCCAGAGTTAAGATTCCCCCACTCCCATTTTAATCCATTAAAAATGTCCTCATTAGCAAGGTTTTAAAAACTAATTTGCATTTACCTTTTTAAAATACAAATTGAACTAATTAGTTCCTTCGTTCTTCTCACAGAGGTCCTACGTAGCCTGAATACAAAATGTGATTTACTGTTGAATCTGTACTGTTCCATTAGTTACAGTATTATACATTTCCACTGGAATAGCACTGCATTATGTGTCAACATCCAGCTCCATCGTTCTTCATATTTATCTGTATTTGCCAACCTGAGGCAATTTACTCGGCAGTCGCTTTACCTACAAAGAGATATGGATCACTGGCTGGCTGTTCTGCAGGCGTGTGGTGTAAACACTTTTGGCTTTTAACTGGTGACATCGCTTTGAAAAATGATGTTTTCCTCCCTTGCCTTTATGGCTGACTGAATGCAAGCAAATGGAAGGCAGTTCCTTGAATTTTGGTCTTGAATTCATTGAGCATGTAGTTATTTCTGACTATCAAAGTGGGGGAAGAACCCAAACCCTGACTGCTCTTATTTCCAATATTTGGTTCATCTCTCCCTTGTAAATTTTTTATCTCTCTTCCTCTTGGTTTATAAATAATGAATACCCCATCAAGACATACAGTAAGATGATAAACAGGCGAACAACCTGGATCTCTAATCCAGCTCTTAGAGGTCATTCTCGGGAGGTAATAGCAACTTTAAGGCTGTGTACAAACTCCTGTACAAACTTTGAGGCCTGTGCACAAACACAGTGTGCTCCTCCAGTGCGCTTCCACCACTGGTTTGGGAAGAAGTGTGCATACAACGTTAGCCACAATCCATATTGATCCTGTACCTATCATGTCACTTCGTAGGAAATGCTGCATTTTGATGCATTCCCTGGTGTTATGTGCTGAAGTTCTCACCCTGGGCCAGCAGGGGGATACTGTAGATAGTTATGCAAATGAAGGATTGAAAGTGACGTTCAGTGATTGGATAGTTTTAGAAAGTTGCAACAGTTACGTTGTTCTGGAGCTCTATATAAGCAGGCTGACTGAGCTCTTCAGTTCAGTTCTATTCTGGCCTCTGAATAAACAAGTGCTGTTGAAGAATCGCTGTGTCGTCTGATATGTTCGCCTACAACTTAACACCCCGCAAACCAGCTTCAATTGAAATTGAGAAAAAGAACAACGTCGCTGTGTTTTAAGCTGGTAATGTGTACACAGCCTTGGCCTCAGTCCTGTTCTCCTCTTTCAGTTCTGTGAACAAAACTGAATCCACAGTAAACTGCTGTGCAAAAGGCACTCTTCAATATCCTGTCTGTCCCGCATTTGCAAGGGATTGATCCTTCAGTGTGGCAGCACCAACTACTCTTTGGAAATCTCTGCCTATTATTATGAGACAAGCCCATTCACTATACTGCATTGTTTTTGGCATGTGCCATTTTTGTTTAGGCACACCTACCCAGACATACAGTTTTAAAACACAATTTTAGCATATAGTTTTATTATGTGACTGTTTTATACCTGCTGGTTTTGTTTATGTTTTGATAAATTTAATGCCAAGTTGTTTTTAATGTTTGATTTTACTGCATCTTTGACATTGTTTTAAGTAAACCAACTGCAGGGAGGGGAGTTGTCAATTAAGTTGTATATAAATTTGTCAGATTAAATGGCAATAAATTGGGCACAGAAGTTCAAAGGGAAAGGAATGGATATATTGAAGGAGAGTTCTCAAAGAGCTTCCAGAGCCTACTATGTGGAAGGAAAATAAAACAGAAATGCCAGCACTGTGTGTGTGCCCATACACATAGTGTGTGTGAAAGCACACTGGATACGGAGTGTGCCCAGCCCAGCCTATGTGCAGAACTTCGTCAGAGAGAACTGCACAGCACTTCTGGGATATTAAGGGGCCCTCCTGGAAACCCCCATAAAGCTCTGCAAATGTTTGCAGCTGCTTCCACCTATAGCCCCACTGCCTTTCAGCGCCACTTCACTGGCCGAAGACAAGCTCCCACTCATAAGTCTGCAAAATGTTATTTGCCCCTCATCTTTCAAGCCTTCCTCAAAACCCATTCTCACATTCCCCCCCCCCCCCGCCTTTTCTGCATCAGGTGCTTTACCATCCTTATCTCACTCATCCTAAAAAACAAACCTGTCTGCAGTCGGTCTCAGGAATTCTTTACTGTCTCAGAACCAAACAATAGGCAACAATTGTCACATAGGCTGGGCTGGGCACATATCCAGTGTGCTTTACGGTCTGCAAATAATAACATCCTCAAGGTCCCAGGCCTCAGAGAGGTTAGGCTGGCCTCAACTAGAGCCAGGGCCTTCTCGGCTGCGGCTCCAATCTGGTGGAATGCTCTGTCACAAGAGACTAGGGCCCTGCGGGACTTGACATCTTTCCGCAGGGCCTGCAAGACAGAGTTGTTCCGCCAGGCCTTTGATCAGGGCGCAGCCTGACTCCCTCCTCTGGCAACCTGCACAGAACTTTGCTTAATTGGTTGCCATCAATTTGATTTAATTAATTTTTATAATGAAATATTTTTAGATTGTGTGATTATTTGATTTTTTGATTATTTGATT
This sequence comes from Podarcis pityusensis, assembly GCF_964106645.2. Lineage (NCBI taxonomy): Eukaryota > Metazoa > Chordata > Lepidosauria > Squamata > Lacertidae > Podarcis > Podarcis pityusensis. The sequence goes on along the minus strand of NC_138035.1, from coordinate 31,265,213 downwards.
GTTGTTAGCCGCCCTGAGCCCGGCTTCGGCTGGGGAGGGCGGGATATAAATAAAATTTATTATTATTATTATTATTATTATTATTTCACCGCTGGCATTTGAAACTGAGTATGTGTGACGTTAGCCACAGTCCCTTACCTATCCTGTAGTTTCTTGAGAAATGCTGCTGTCTGATGTGTTTTCCCGCAAACCAAATTCCATCTGATTTGAAAATGTAAACTACAGTTGAGCTGAGGCATCTGTTGAGCATGCACAGATGGCAGCAGCACATGTGCAGGTGACAGCTTCATTCAATAGGATTTGGGGGTGTTGCAGGCACAGGGAAACAAATCAGGTAATGTGCATCAGGTGAAGACATCCCCACCTCCTCTCCAGTGTGCGCAGCAACATAAAAATGTGACCTGAAAAGCAGTGGGGAGTTGACTTACTGCATTTTAAGCTGCTAATGAGCACTTAGGCATAGTTTCCTCTGACTTCTTTTCTTTTCTTTTTTAATAGCCAGCATGGCAAAGCAGGGGGCAGGGAAAAGAGGCAAGTTGAATAGGGAGCATGTCAAAAAATCAAGCATGCCGGGAAAAACACACCAAGTATGCCAGCAAAAGTGACCTATAGTTCAGCCCTTAGAAAGGCCATCCAGCACATGGAATTTGAATCAAGGTGTTCTGTACAAGGCTAACAGCTTTCTGGTCTAAACTGGACTTCCCTCCTTTCACCAAAATGCCAGTGCGAACATCGGCCTGGCAAGGAAAATAACTTGTTACTCTTCACTATTCCTTTGTCAATCTCTATCCTCTCTTTCAGTATTCATCTTTGCCATCTAAGGTAGACAGGCTTTAAATTAATTAATAAATTTGCTGCATTTATATCCCACATTTTTCATCAATTTCTATTCATCCATATATATATATTAATTTAAGGAATCAGAATTGGAAGGCTCTCAGTGAACTGGGTAATTCAACTCCCTGTGAAATATATCAGAACAAAAAAAAAGATGCCAGAAAGTTTTGTACTGTTCCTAAATCAGCTTAAAGGGCCTAATGGACAGATAGGCACTGTATACATTTTTGAAACAGACATCACACAGAGGTGGTCAAGACTCTCATGTTTAACAGCTCACCTGGCCGCCATTGGTGACAAGGAATCCTATGAAAGGCGACTGAGCAAGATGGCAGATCTGCCCTCTGCCAGCCCACTTGGTTTCTGACTTGGCTGCAGAGGAAGGGGTTTCCTCTCATCCGCAGCCAGCATGCAAGTTGTTAAATACAAACCTATTCATGATGATTTATTTAAAACACTGAGAACTGGGATAGCTCATTTGGTAGAGCACGAGACTCTTAATCTCAAGGTGGTGGGTTCAAGCTCCACATGGGCAAAAGGATTCCTGTATTGCAGAGGACTGGACTAGATGACCCTGGTGGTCCCTTCCAATTCTATGATTTTATTATTTATATCCCACCTTTCCATACAGTGGGGTAGAAGTGGGCTAGGTTTGGACATCTCATCATGTGATTGATTCACTATGTGCACAAATCATAATTTTTCCACGACAGGTGGCACTTTGAAAAGTCACTGCGAAAGCCTCTAAGATCAGTACTGGCACATCAGGAAGTCAGCTTACTCTGAAAAAATGTTATCTCCATCACATAAAGACATCCAATGGCAGTTTCATTGCACACCCAACTCCAAACATATCACACTTCAGTATAGCCCGTATCAATCCTTCTTTCAGGGTCAAGTGAATCAATCCTTATTGTACACTTCATTTAAGGGTAATAAATCTTGAATGGAGAGATTTAAGAGACTATAACGAAGCCTCAAACCATTTGCACAGAACAGAGGAGGAAGACTTTAAAGCGAAAAAGCAGAGAGGAGCCTTTCCAAGAGCTCAGCTACTGAAACTAATTTGAGCAGTGGTATTTTCTTAAACTGCTGATTCAGATAAAACAACACAACAGCTGAAAAGCACACTGCTCAGTATAAAATACATCCTCGCTAGTATTTAAAGGAATAATAAAATATCTAGCAAGATTAATTCAAAGCCTTTGGTCAATAAACCCTTTAAAGAACTGGCACAAAACGATATTGTCTGGCACGGGCAAGGCCGAGATAAATTTGATTCCTTGAGGAACAGAAAATGTAATGAGAAAATCTCTTAATAGTGCCAGCATTAGCATTACAAGGACAAGGGCTACCAAAGTCACCAATTTGTTGCAAGTGCTACGCTGTGCTGCACATGCCAAGTAGGCTGTGAGATCAGAATAGAAAAAGAGGAGCAGGAGCCGAAAGGAGGGGGTGTCAGCAATCCTTGTCCAAGAAATGCTGCCCAGTTGCAACTTGGATGCAATAAATTATCATTGATCCCTGCCTGGTAAGTTATTTCCAGCAAAGTTCTGTCGTGCTTTTCCAGGATTGATTTTTTTTTTTAAGTCTATGAAAAAGTGAAGATCTAGAGCTGCGCTGATACAGTAATAATACATGCCTGTTTCTCATTTATAGATTTTCAAAGGATATTTCATGTGGCCAAATATGCAAGAGAAGTAGCGCGCGCGCACACACACTTATATATACATACTATAAATCCCAGTCATGAACACACACACAAGAAATGAAGTGGGGGGAAATTGTGACTAGCTTCGTGAAAGAGGCTAGTGGTGAAGGCACTAGCACACCATTTTTAGTCATCTCCTTTCTAGACCAAATAACAGAAGACTCCCCACTTCTTTCCACTAAGGCAGAGGGTGAAGGAAAAAACCTCAGAAGCCTCTACCAGCAAAATTAGCCCCCCGTGAGGCTGCATAAAAATCATACATTTAGAGCAGGCCCATGGGCCAGATGCGGCCCAATCGCCTTCTAAATCCAGCCTGTGGATGGTCCGGGAATCAGCGTGGTTTTACATGAGCAGAATGTGTCCTTTTACCTAAAATGCATCTCTGGGTTATTTGTGGGGCCTGCCTGGTGTTTTTACATGAGTAGAATGTGTGCTTTTATTTAAAATGCATCTCTGGGTTATTTGTGGGGCATAGGAATTTGTTCATTTCCCCCCCAAAAACTATAGTTCGGCCCCCACAAGGTCTGAGGCACAGTGGACCGGTCCCCTGCTGAAAAAGTTTGCTGACCCCTGATTTAGAGCACATTCCCCCTCCCAATAATCCTGAGAACTGTACTTTGCCCCTCACAGAGCTACAATTCCCAGAACCCTCAACAAACTATAGTTCCCATGATTCTTGGAAAGGCAGAAACATGCTTTAAATGTATGGCGCATTTCCAGTTCAACCTGTTTCCATCCACATTCATTAGATTGCTCAGCAAACTGAATACAGTAATACAAATTCACATTCAGTAAAGGGAGGGCAGTGAGAGGAAGAGTTGGGAGACAATTAATCAACTGTAGACTGCTACAGCATGTGTTCCCTTCTCCCAGGCTTACCTCTGTGGGTTGTTCTGTGCAGGCATCCCCAGCTGATGGAGTGGAGTTTGGTATTTATGTCTGGAATCCCAAGTCCTGTTAGGGTTCTAAGCAAATAAATATTGGTAATGTTATCAAGCTACATGAGGAGAAACAGGAATGTGCCTCTCCCTGTACCCCAGTCCCCCATCCCACCCTTCTGCTGCATGCCAGAACCACCACCGCCCAGCTGACCTCAGCAAGCAGGGGAGCGTTCCACAAGGCTTTGACAATCATCTTCTCCGCCCCAGGGGTAGGGAAGATGAGTGGCAATGCCAATGCCATGCGCCAGAATGCTCTTGCACTTCCACCACCTGAGGCAGCTGCTTCCCTGTCTCATGGATGGGCTGGCGCTGTTCTCAGGTTCTCTGTACCCTGTAAGACTAAGTTGTTCTGTACAATGTGCTCCCTTTTTATGTAAAACGTTCTTCCTCCCTGTAAGCTTGCATACATTGTACCTTTAAAACACATTCAAAGCACTCAAAGAATTCTGAGCACCATCGTTTACACCTCACAGTTTGTTTCCCCCTTGTGCATGCAGTGCTCTCCTCCAACTACTGCAGTTCCACAGACTTTCCTCCCTAAATCCAGAGATTCTCTGTACTTTCAAAATCCAGTTAGGAGAATTACATTGATTGCATAGGAATCTCCAGGTGTAGGGAGGAGAAAGCGTGTGACAATGGTAGGTGGAAGACAATGCTGTATGGATGAGGGGGAATTAAAGGAGGCGCAAGGGGCTCATAATCCATACTAAGATGAGTTATGGATGGGGCCCAAATCTTCAGTAGAAGATTGGGCCCTAAAACCCATTTGCTTAATCACAGATCTCTGAAAAACCATACAGCAGAAGCTGACAGACACCACTTTTGCAGGGCCTACTTTGCTTTTTTTTTTTTTTTTTTTTTTACTAAAATGCTAACTACAAGCCAAGGCCTGGGGTAAAATAATGACTTGAGTTGGCAGGTGGTGGTGGTGGAATACTTTTAGAATTAAAGAACAGAGAGCGCCTTCCCATGCTGAAGCTAGTAATTTGTTTTAATTATCAGAAATGAGTTCACAGTTCTGTCACACCTACACGACATTCCTAGTTTTCCCTCAAGTCTCTTTAGCTCAGCAGCATAGTTTAGAAAGGGATAAGGGAGAGCCTTTTGTTGTTGCAATTGTTAAACAGCTGGGAGTTGTTGATTGGGCCAACAAGTTGTTCATTGGGCCAACAAGCTCCCTCACTCACTCCATGTCACGCTTAAGTTCTAGGCAACACAACGACAATGTACAATAAACAATCTTTTATAGAATTCCTTCAAACCATAACAAGTCCAAACTGAAAACTTTAGTCTAAAGATTTCATTTTGGGCTTGTTATGGTTTGAAGGAATTCTATAAAAGATTGTTTATTGCATATGTACATAGTCATCGTGTTGCCTAGACATTGCTGATGTTCTCTTTGCAACACAGGGGTTTGTTTGGTTACTTACGCTTAAGTTCTAGGCAAACATATAATGCCTACATATAACTAAGTTAACATTATGAAGAAAATCTAAATTTCGTCAGTGTTGACTAGGAATGTGAAATTCTTTCATTTTCTATCGTAGAGCAGGAAAATAGGATCCAGTAGGAGGGGTTAAGTTTTGATAGGTTGAGTAAGTTTACAAGTGAGCACTGCCTTAGCTCATCCCTCAAATATCTAGGAAACTGTAGGCTTGCCATACTTTAGGAAAATTATTGAAATGTCAGGGGAAATGCAGATATATGGGAACTTGATGGAAAAAACAGTGAAAACAGCTCAAAAAGCTTTAAATCAATTTGGGTTTGTTCCCAAAAAGCTCAACAATATTGGCGGTTTCCTTTTAAAAGCTCAACAATTTTGGGGTCTTCCCAAAAACGCTCAACAACTTTGCGGGTGTCAGGAATTTTTGTTTTTAATATGGCAATCCTGAAACTGAGTAGACAAAACAGTTTTATTTTAGAAGCTCCGATTTTTAGTTTTACATATTGTAAATCTCATGACATTTACTTGGTTTTGTAAAGTGGTTTTCTTTTCTTTTTTACTGTTGTTACCTGTCTGGAGCACTCTAAAATTAGACGGGGCAGAAGTTGCTATATAAATAAAAATAAGAAGGATAAACAGCCAACTTCAGCCCCTGGAGGCTCACAAGATGTCGCCCTAGAAATGGGGAATACTTCAGCCACTCAGGGTTCAATACTTTACTGACATATCTGGGAGTAAGCCCACTGAACTCAATAGGACTTAGTTCCGAGCAGACACGTAAAGGACTGCACGGCCACCCTCAGCGTTCCCGCCTAAAAACTAAACTGGCCATTCCTTCCCTCACCCGCTTTCTAAGTACAGTATTGTACTGTATTTCATTGCCCTGCGCAACCGCCAGCAAAACCTAAGCAGGTGCGGCATAGAACTACCGGAAGTGTGGCAGAAACCAGCCCGGCACACCAGGAAGTGTGGCGGGAAGAAACACGGAAGAAACACGGAAGACAGTAGTACCATAGAGGCGAGACAGGAAGAAGGGCATTTCACGTGGGAGAAGCGAGACAACATGTCAGCCTCCTTGCTGAGGAAGGGTCTGGAGTTGCTGGAGATGGCGGGAGGTAGTGTAAGGCAGCGGGGGACTAAGGGAAAGGGATGAAATCCGTTCGTTCTTTACTCTAATAGGCTTTCTCTCTTTCTCTTCCTCTGGACAGCGTCCGCTCCCCGGCCCAAGAGGGCAGCCACCACCAGCCCACCCAACAAGCAGTCGCTGGCGAGGGCGAGGAAAAAGAAGCTCTCTCGGCCCCAAAAGGAGAAGGCGACAGTCAAGGGCAAAGTCATCAAGTCCGCGTTAGGTGAGCGCCGAGGAGCCATTATCTTCGAATCCACCCATAAGTTTTTTACCAATCAAAGCAAAACCCTTCAGGCAAGCTTGCTCTGAATCCCGGGAGGATGCAGTTAATCACCGAAACCTTATATTTATTACGATGGCGAACAGCAGAGATGCTCAAGTTTTAAAGCGAACCGCTTTGACTTTCCACCTTCTTCAGCTGTTCTTATGTGTATCAGACGCTGCAGCCGAGGTGGCAGTTTCAGAACAGGAGGGAGTATTTGGAAGTGTGGCTGTTGTCGAGTGATGCCTGTTATTCTCCTCCAGGTTGAGGCTTTTTAGTTTAGAGAGAAGGGGAATAATAGGAGATATGCATCCAGGTGCATTAAACTATGCTTGGTGTGGGGAAGGTGGGTAGAAAAAATGTTTTTCTCCCTCATAATACTGGAACTTGAGTGCAATCCAACCAAGTTGAATGTTGGAAAATTCAGGAGAAACAAAAGAATGTATAAACGACAAAATTTATTCCTACAGAAGGTAGTGATGTCTACCAATTTGAGTGGTGCTAAAAGAAGAATAGACACATTCATGAAGCATAAGGCTATCAGTAGCTACTAGCCATGATGGTTATGTTTCCCTCCTCTGTGGGAGGCGGTGTGCTTCTGAATACCAGTTGCTAGGAATTACAGGTCGAGAGAGTGCTATTCTGCTCATATCCTGTTTACTAACTTCATGTAAGCATCTGGTTAGCAACTGTGAGAACAGGATCCTGGACTAGATGGGCCATTGGCATGTTCTCTGTGTTTCTTCAATGAGATCCTGTATCAAATATATAGATATATCTCCAAATATATATACCCAGGCATTTTGAGGTTTTTTCTAGAGCAAATGACATTTCTGTTGCAATTATGGATCAACCAGAGACGCTTTAATTATCCGAATATTACCTCACCTACTGTACCCTCTGTTCACACCAAAGGAACTAAGGAATATGGAAACCAAAATGTTTTGCTTAAATATATCTGTTTTGTAAATCACTGGTGATGAATGCAGGGTTTATGTCGGTTCATATGGGGAAAGGCAGTCCTTGAGGTCCTCTGATGGTTTGCAGATAAGGAATTCTAAAAGGAAGCTGAAAAGACAAACTGACTTTTGCCCCAGCTGGAGCTGCTTTAAAAAACTCTGTGCACATGGAGAATTGTGAATGACATGTAGGAACATTCTGCAAGACTGTAATAACACATGCCCAGGCATCTGTCCTTGTTTTGTATCCATTAGTTACATTAGTTGCTTAATGATCCGAATTGTGTATTTGTATAGACATGAATCTCTCTACTACCATCACTTCCCCACTTCCTTGGGCTTCTCAATGTACTGTATTATAATTAAGATCTGGAAGGTTTTTTTTTTGTTGTTTTTTTAAATATTTATTAGGGTTTAAAATACAAATAGATATAAAAAACAATATAGCATATGTCTTAACATAATTTCACATCTTCTTTGGACTTCCTCACATCTCCCGCTCCCACTTTCATCGTTATAACTTTTTGCCAGCAATTTATCATCTTGTTTGGATTCTTATGTCCCATCTGTTTATTTATAATCTTGTAATTCTCAAAAAAGTTTATATTTTTTCAATCTCACTTATCATCTTAAATCATCTAATTTAGTGGTGCTCAATTGTTTATGATCTAGCATCCTGCTTAACATTCACTCAAATTACAGTATTTTTGTAAATAAATCTTGAATTTCTTCCAGTCCTCCTCCATCCTCTCCTCTCCCAGGTCACGGATTCTGCCGGTCATCTCAGCCAGTTCCATATAGTCTATCAGTTGCATCTGCCATTCTTCCAGTGTGGGTAGATCTTGAGCTTTCCAGTGCTTTGCAAGAAGTATCCTTGCTGCTGTTGTTGCGTACATAAAAAATGTCCGGTCCTTCTTTACCACCCCTTGGCCGACAATACCCAAGAGAAAGGCCTCTGGTTTCTTTATGAAGGTATACTTAAATACCTTTTTCAGTTCATTATAGATCATTTCCCAGAACGCCTTCACTTTAGGGCATGTCCACCAGAGGTGGAAGAATGTTCCTTCATTCTCTTTACATTTCCAACACTTATTATCAGACAGGTGGTATATTTTTGCAAGTTTGACTGGGGTCATATACCATCTATATATCATTTTCATTACATTTTCTTTCAAAGCATTGCATGCAGTAAAGTTCAACCCAGTACTCCATAATCTTTCCCAGTCCTCAAACATGATATTATACCCAATGTCCTGCGCCCACCTTATCATAGCCGATTTAACCATTTCATCTTGTGTATTCCATTTTAACAACAAGTTATACATCCTTGAAAGTACCTTAGTCTTTGGTTCTAACAGTTCTGTTTCTAGTTTCGATTTTTCCACCTGGAACCCTAGTTTCTTATCATTTTTAAAAACTTCTTTAATCTGAGCGTAATGTAACCAGTCTCGCACTTTATCCTTCATTTTCTCCAAACTCTGCAATTTCCAGTTGTCTCCATCTTTTTCTAGTATTTCCCAATATTTTGGCCATTTGGCCTCCATATTGGGTCTTTTTCGGGCCTTAGCTTCCAAAGGTGAAAGCCACCTTGGAGTTTTATTTTCCAACAAGTCTTTATATTTTGTCCAGACATTAAACAGTGATTTTCTGACAATATGGTTCTTAAAGGCCTTATTGATTTTAACCTTGTCGTACCATAAATATGCATGCCATCCAAAAGTATTGTTAAACCCTTCCAAATCCAACACATCAGTGTCTTCAAGAAGTAGCCAGTCTTTTAGCCAGCAAAAAGCTGCGGCCTCATAGTACAACTTTAAATCTGGCAGGGCAAAGCCCCCTCTTTCTTTCGCATCAGTTAATATCTTAAACTTAATTCTGGGCTTTTTGCCCTGCCAGACAAACTTAGAAATATCTCTCTGCCACTTCTGAAAACACTCCGTCTTATCCAAAACCTGGAGTGTTTGAAACAAAAACAACATCTTTGGCAATACATTCATCTTGATAGCAGCAATTCGGCCTAACAAAGAAAGTTTCAATTTTGTCCAACTGTCTAAATCTCTCTTAATTTCTGCCCAACATTTTTCATAGTTATCCTTAAATAGACTCAGATTTTTTGCTGTTATGTTTACCCCTAGGTACTTTACTTTTTTAACCACATTTAGTTCTGTCTCTTTCTGAAACCGTTCTGACTCTGTGTCTGTCAAATTTTTTCCCAAAACCTTAGTTTTCTGTTTATTTAATTTGAATCCCGCCACCCGACCAAAGTCATGAATCAGTTGTAATACTCTTTTCGTACTAGACTCTGGCTCCTGCAGGGTCAGAACCAAGTCATCTGCAAAAGCTTTAAGCTTATATTGTTTCTCTCCGACCTGAATTCCTTCCACCAACCGGTCCCCTCTGATCATATTCAGGAGCACTTCCAGAACCGAAATAAATAACAAAGGGGAGATAGGGCAGCCTTGTTGTGTTCCTTTTTCAATTTTAAACTCTTCTGTAACCACATTGTTAACTATCAGTTTGGCTTTCTGCTCTGAATATATCGCCTCAATCCCATTCTCAAAACCCTGTCCCACTCCCATTCCTTTTAAGTTTCCCTTCATAAATTTCCAGGAAATGTTGTCAAAGGCCTTCTCCGCATCTATAAAAATTAAAACTGCTTTTGTGTTTATATCTGTTTGCAAAAGTTCCAAAATGTCAATAATATTCCTTGTATTAGCAAACAAGTGTCTGCCTGGGAGAAAGCCTGCCTGGTCCTTGTGAATTACTTCATTTAAAACTTTTTTAAGTCTACTTGCCAAAATGTCTGCAAATATTTTGTAATCCACATTTAGAAGAGAAATGGGACGATAGTTCTTAAGTTGTGTCTTTTCAGCTTCCGACTTTGGTATCAATGTGATAAACGCTTCCTTCCACGACTCCGGCGCCCTATTCCCCTCCATAATTTCATTGCTGACCTCCATCAAGGGTTGTATCAAATAGTCTTTTAGTGTCTTATAATACTTGGAGGTCAGCCCATCTGGCCCTGGAGATTTGCCCAATTGCATGTTCTGAATGGCCTGTTCAATCTCTTGTCGTGTTATTTTACAGTTCAGGATTGTCCTGTTTTCTTGTGACAGTTTTGGTAATCCATTTTTTCCCAAAAATTGTTTAATCTCAGCCTCATCTTGCGGCCCTTGAGTGTATAATTTCTTAAAATATCTCTGGAAACACTTTCTAATGTAAGATCTGGAAGGTTTTGTGATTGGCCTATTATCTACCTTGAAGTGACTGCAGTATTCACTTTAGTAAATAATTTTGCTCTTCACATTGGGAGTTAACACATGCCCCATGCATGGTCCTAGTTGATCCAATGAAAGACCACCTTACCGGTTTTATCTGTACTTTTAGATCTATAACCTTTGCTATACTATATGATGGGCAATTAAAAAAATTAATAAATCTGGGCCACAGTGGCAATGTCCATGCCATATATGAAAGAAAGTATCAGTCATAGCAGCATGTTACATCTCGCTGTATCTGTTGAACAATCTTACTAACAATTATTTTCTTAACCTTCCCAGAGGAGTATACGAAACACCAAGCTGTTGACCATTTTCAGGAAAATGTGAAGTACATGACTAGTAGCCATTTCATGACAGACAGCACCATCACTCAGAAGGTGAGCCTTCTACTCTGTTCATTAGATCCCATAGTTTACTTGGAGGCAGGGGTGAGGAATGTGCTGTCGTTGCAAATTTGTTTTTCCTGTCTTGTGCCTTGTCACACCCCCTAACAATAATGTTTCTTTAATAGAAATTGAGTTGATAAAGTTTGCCTGAAATATGGGTTCTATGTGCCATATGTTGTGTAAGAAAAACTAACAAATTTCTATACCTGTAAAGTATCAGTTGAAATGATGTCTCAAAAGGAAGAGCTGTAGCTCAGTTGCAGAGCATCTGTTTTGCATGCAAAAGTCCCAGATTCAGTCTCCAGATGGAACTGGGGATATTCGTGACCAGAAACTGCCAGTCAGTGTGGACAGTATTGAGCTACATGGACCAATGGTCTGACTCTGTGTAAGCCAGCTTTCTGTGTTCCTAAGGTCAGATCATCTTGAGAAAGAAATTGCATTTTTCCACTTACCTTCTAATTCCTATTGCTTCTTGTTCTGCCATTCTTACCAAATAGTAAATATTTATCTTAATACATTAAAAATATATTTTTAAACAGTCTGGGAAATTCCTAAAATGATTTCTACTAGACTGTAAATCAGACTTTTTGACTCAAGTATTTTTTTTTTTATTCTCACCTTGCATGGGTCCTTTTCTTCCCAAAAGGAAGAGGCAGTTGCTTTTGAAATTGGACCATGATTGAATTTTAGTATTGGTATGCAGCAATGCAGAGTGTAGCCTTGTTGGACTGAATTTCCTTAAATTATTTTGAACCAGAGCCTAGACTTGGCTCTATTTGAACAGTGTGTCAGCAGTCTGTGCTCAGATGATTGTTTGAGCTGGAAGATAAATTGAGATTTGGGAACTGTAAGTAGTTGTGCAATAATAGAAAGCTGTAACTTCTCGTTTCCCTTTGTTTTGTGTCTGAAGGTTTTGGCCCAAAATAGAGGCAGGAAAGCCAGAGACCGCCGTCAAGAGGAGGAGAAAAAGAAGCCCAAAGGCACTGTTTTCACTGAGGAAGACTTCCAGAGATTTGAGAGAGAATATTTTGGGGGAACTGGAACAGTCTGACAAAAACGACACTGTCTCCTGCTTATAGAGAAAACATCAAAGATTAGGATACTTCCTTTTTATAAGCAATTGGGAGCAGAACTTTACAATAGGGAGCTGAAGCACCTCTACATCTAACTTGTTCAGTCCTCTCATGCAGGATGTCTGCTCTTTCTTACCAAGAAAACATTGTTCCTAGGAATTACCTACTTTGGGACTTGGGGTTCTACCTCTCTAATACTTTTTGAAGCAGTATGAGAAAATCCTGGCTGGAACCAATCATCCCCCACCCCCAAATAGTTAAGAGGCCTGAGAGACAAATTGAATGCCAATGTTGGGGCAAGGGGAATTCCACCAAAGTGTGGGAATTAAATGCATTTCCTTTTGCAGGAAGGCTGCTAGGAAAACTCCATAAATGTGTATTTCATTATTACACTTGCATTTTTGTCCTCCTTCAAAAGAAATTACATCATATATACAGTTGTGCTTCGTACCCCACGTGATCATCTCTCTAAAGCATCTTAGGTTTCTGTATTCAGTGTGAGGCTGTAGTAACACTGCTTCTGTTACTCAGTGAAAAGGGTCTCTAGTTGACAGTTTCTGAAAATGATTCTTGAGGCTTACAAGGTAGGTATTTATGGTATAGCGTAACTTGTGCTCTTACAGTAGCTTGAGGGCAAGTAGCTTGGGGGCACATCTGGATCCTTTGCTGTCGCTTGAGGCCCAAGTGGTCTCAGTGGAGCGAAGTGCCTTCCATCAGTTTCGACAGGTGACCCAGCCACGCTCCTATCTGGATAGAGATAGCCTAACTTCTGCCACCTGTGCTCTGGTAACCTCTAGGGTCGTAGTAGTAGTAGTAGTAACATTTCTTATATACACAGCTCATCAGACTGGGTGGCCCCACTCTGGGTGATTACTGCAGTGTGTTATACATAGGGCTGCCTCTGTAGACAGTTAAGAAACTTCAGCTGGTGCAGAATTCAGTAGCCAGGTTGGTAACCAGGACAAGAGGGTTTGAGCATATTACACCAATCCTGAATTGCCCATCGATGAGTTTCCAGGCCCTATTCAAAGTGGTTTTTTTTACATATTAAGCTTTGAACTGCTGAGGACTGCCTATCACAATATGAACCAACCCAGACGCTATGATCATCATCTGAGGACCTTCTTTGTGTACCTCAGGAGATCTGGGTGGCAGCAACACAAGAGTGGTTCCGTTTGTGGAATGCTAGCACCTTTATTACACACCTTTGGATCCCAGGCAGAAACAATCCTCTTTAACCAGGCCTGACTAATTTAACATCTTATATACCCTTTTAAATGTGTCTATGTAAGTGGGGTTATTGGTTGTTTTGCTTTTTTTATGTAATTTATTTTCTTTTTGTATTTTTGTTGTGAGACACCGTGATCTTCGGGGGAAGGACAGTATACAAATTTAATAAATAATACAATTGTCATTTAAAGTGCTCAGTATACTTGGACCAAGTTGGGCTGGGAGCTGATAGTGTTGGAGGGTAGCTGATGGTGTAAATGTTCAGCAGCTTGTGAACTATTTAAATTTCTTAATTTTGCTGTTACTGCAAAACCCTAGCATGTTACTGTCTCCCCAAAATGAGTTGGGAAAGCCACTGCCATCCAGTTGTTTGAAATTTCCATAATCCCAGAGCATTGGCCATGCTCCTTATGGCTGATGGTATAAGGACCACAGCTCTCCCTCTGTGAGCCAATTGTTCAGTTATTGTGCAAATTCATTTTGAGACACCATCTGCACCCAGCAGCCTTGGGCAGCTGCCAAGCCCCCATTCTGACCCATCAAAAAAAAAATTGACATCTGTATTAAACTTTTCACAGTGCATCACTCCAAGTGCAGCAAAATTGAAATGGCAAGACTTTGCCAGTGCAATTTCTAAGACTGCTGAACTCATGCCAGGTAAGCCAAAGACCTAGTCAAAGTCTTACTAGTAGAAATACCCCTCTGCCCCAATTATGTGAAAATATTTTAAATATTTTCTCCACCTCATCTTAATTTGGGTTTAAATTACTTAGCGAAATCTGCTGGATGGCGCAGTAACTTTACCAGAATGTGGCAACAGCACTCCGCCAGTAAATCTACTGTGGTCGTCAAAAGTATGGGTGCATAGCTTTTGCTAGATTGCTGAATTGTTAGGCTGTTGAAAGCTTCTTCGGAGTATTAAGGGGAAAAGCACCTCCACCAATGTAGGAGGCAGATGAAGCTGCCTTGCTGCAAGTGTTCTTCACAGCAAGTGTTCTTCAGTGTGGATATTCTTAGTTAACTTCCTTTTCTTTCTTCCCCCCAGCCCAGGATGTAGTCACACTCAACAGAAGCAATATGGTGTTTCAAAACATTGTCTGCAAACAGACTGAGAAGTCTGACAAATTACCGTAACCAAATTTTTAAAAAACCTCATAGAGTTAGCTCTTGCTCCCTTCATGCACTTTTGTCAACTGTATCTAACCAAATGACACCCCCCCAAGTACATAGCAGAGTAAAACTGCAATTAAGGTTGCTTTTGAGAATAAAGGCCTTTGGATCATTAAACTTAGAACTATTTATTGATTGTACCAATAATTAATCTATGAAAATATCCACACACATAACTAGCTTGGAGAGGAATACTGCCGAAAAGTGCCATATCCCATTTTTTAAGCCTTATCAAATGGCGTTGCCAGGTTCCCCCCACACCAGCATAATCCAGACCCCTATTTTTATTCCTTTTGAATTTTATTAAAATCTGCAGACCAAGCCTGCTGTACGTAAAACCTCTATTTGCAAGACACAAGGCAAATGTGTACTAGAAAATAATTTATTAAGCAACAATACACAGCTCATTGTACTAAGCTCTTATATACATGCATGTAACATATACCCTTGACTACCCTATTCTGGGACTTTAACTTTTTTACCCTTGGCCTTCCGGACCTCTTCAATTAGATCTTTCAAATACTGAATTTCTTTGCTCAGGGAATCTGCCTTTTCCCTCAGTGTTTCATTTTTCTGCTCTAGTTCTCTACATTCCCCTGATAAGGCCTCCTGCTCTAACCTTTTCTTCTGTCGATAGCGTGTAGCTGCAGTCTTGTTTTGCTCCATCTTCTTCAGTTTCTTATCTACTCTCTTTTCTCCTTTCATCTTTACTGACACTACCTTGTCTGCAGGATGATCATAAGGTTTGGACCTCACAGGGCTATCATGCAGGACTGTGACTGATTGGCAATCACTGAGGGAATTAACAGAAGTGGTGGGGCTTTGCTGGGGAGACCCCAGGTAAGATTCTGGACTCATGCATATTCCACTATCATTGTCTGAGTGAACTTCATCCTCTTTTTCACACTTTGGAATCACCACTACTAAGATATGGGCTTCAGTTTTCTTGTCTCCTTCAAGAACATCTACTTCACTGCCTAATTCTAAACTGAAAGAATGGTCTGTCGTGGAAATCACTGACTCTGGAGTGAGGGGAAATGGAAACAAGGGGGCCAGTGGGGCCACCTGGTCTGCCCCAGAGGGAGACTTAGGAGAATGAATAATTAATTCTGTTATCAGTGGAGTTTCTTTGTTGGGAATTTCTTGGACAGGAGGGTCAAATAGATCACACGTGTCCTCCAACGTGGCCATGAGCTCATCTGGGGAGACGGTGGCTTCCAGATCATCGATACCCAACAGTGCATCGAAGTCAAATTCCTTCAAATCCATCTTCTCCACCATCCAATCCATGCCAGAGAAGGCATCCTCTGTTAAAGAAATGACAATTTTAAAAAACAAAAACCACGAACTTTAGAAATGAGGGTTTTAAAAAAGTATTTTTTTTCTCTCCTTTCCTGTGCTCATTTAATATTTAGATGCTGCTGCTAGCACTCATATCAGCTCAGCTCTTTAATCTTATTAATAATGTCACACATTTACTACATGGAACTATAATTCAGCAAGGCCACCCAACGTTTTCAGAAAACGTTTCAGTCTGTGTCTTACCCTGGCTGTTGTCTGTGGCATTGTTCGAACTATCCACAGCCAGCCATTCGGAAGAGCCCACTTTAGCCTTGTCGCTGGAGAACCCATGCGAACTGAGGTTCTTGGCCACCTCCAGGTAGTCATCTAGGAGGCCCAGGCCCTCCTCAGCCACCAAACACGGCTGGTTGAAGGGGGACAGAAAATCCCCCAACAACATCTCTGTGTTTGAGAAGCTCATTTTGGTCAGATTTTAGTACTTTGTCGTCAAAAAGCGTGGACAAATAGATGGTGTCTTTGTCGAATACAGCAAAGCTGCTGTCTGATGGCTTGAAAAACCTGAAAGACACAAGCAATTTTTGTTGTTGTTATAAAGATGTCCATTGATGTTGAATTCAGGTTCCCTTGAGGGAAAAGACGAAAAAAAGTACATTACTGCAACAACAGCACCCCATGATTCCAGTTTAGGACACTGTATCTGGATCCTATCCAAGAGAGTTCTACTGAATACCAACAAGGCACTATTGTACAATAGCGCCAACTAGGATTTGTGGAAAATGTTCTCACTTCTGCAAGACAGCCTGCTTGGGTTTCCTCCCAACCATATATGGTCACAGCCACGGTTTCAGCTCCACCCACCACTTTTCCTGGTCTGATTCATGCATTCACAAGCGTCAAAGGCAACAGCTGCAGCCATTTCATGATCTGCCTGCTGTGCATGTCCCCACCCTATAAATAGGGAGCCATTTTGTGTCCTGCCACGTTCCATGAAGGTTCGATTACTCCTGGTATCCTGGCATTTTTCTAAGCAAGGCTGAGCAGCAGCAATATAAGGGGGTGCAAAATAGTTTGAATTCACATTCAGTTATCAAAAAAGGGTAACACTTTCCACAAATAGATATACACAAAACTTATTTCAAGGTGACAGGGAGCCATATGAAATCCCCACCCTTTCTTGGAAAGCTCAATATGGCACCAATCCAAAACAGATCTGAAGCTAGGGAAAGCCAGCATTTTTCTCCTTTTAAGTGTCTTGGGCCCAGCAAAATTAAACAAAAATTAGAGCTGCTCCTTTTGCCCGTCACTGTATGTTGAGAAAAGCTTTACCAGTTGTCTGGCAAGTAGGTACCAATAAACCACAACTGTTTGGCTCATGAAAGCCGCAGCAAATTTACCTTAAATGCCATCTTTGGTCTATATTGGACGGGAAGACACAGCACAGATCTGTCAATAGTTCAGATCTCATGAGCATTTGCTTAGCTATGAAGGGAAATCACTTTAATTACCCTGGGAAGCCCGCAGGCTCATTAACTCATCTTCCACTTTGGACAAATAGACCTCTCCCATCCTTTTTCTCTCCAAGGGACGCCTCGCCCCACCCTCTGATCTCCTTTCCACTTCCAAGGTAGATCTTTATTTTGGGAGGACGAACCATTTCCAGAATGTCACATTATCCCCACTTCATGCCCCGCCCACAAAAGCATATGTCAAGGCGCGACCCTTTCCAGAGGGGGAAGCGTAACGTAAAACGTTGCTAATTACACCCCGGGGCTTTTAATCCCGTGAGATGAGTCTATGAGTTTCCCCACCGCCACCGCCCAGTACTGTACTGGTTTATGTTTAAAGATGGTTCTCGTCGCCCCATCCTTCGGAAGAATGAGGCGATCCACCCGTTTTGTCCCTCCTCGATACTCACGCCATGGTTGCAGATGCCTGGAGATGCCGAGGCCGCGGCCGATGCTGCTGCGCCTCTGCAATGGCCGATGCCGCCGCTTGCACTGCCGCACCTACCATGCCATGGCGGCGGCTGCGGTAGCAGAAATCACCCCCTCGCTTCGACGCCGCGTTTGAGCTGCGCCCCGGACAGCAACACGCACTAGCAGACTATACTCTTAATTCTACAGGCAGACAATGAGGCTGCGCCGCCCGCGCTTTCCGTATTTATACGCAACAAGATCCGGCAGGACGCGCCCCTAGATGAGCAATCACTCCAACAGGATCCTTCCACCAACCGTTTCCAGAGTTAAAATAACTTCGTTCAAAGAACTGGATTTTCTCAGAGGGCACTCCGCAGGACTCTAGGGGCCAAACGTACAGTTCGCGGGGCTTGGCGACTGGATCTGCCTGCCTGTTCTCAAAAGTCAGCGGAAGGTTTTCAGGTACTACACTGTGCTATTTTACTCTAATGCCGCTCTCCAGGCTCTCAATTAAGGTCAGACGCGTGACGCAGAAACGGCTGGCTGGCTTCCTATTGGCTTCCTTGGAGCAGTGGGAAGGCGACTGGCTGGAGCAGATGGTGTCCCGAACTCGAGATAGCACGTGAACATAGAAACACCCGATTGGCTGACAGCGCCTGTCCACGTGTACTGTAAACCGTCATTGGCTTAGAGCGGGAAGGGCGTCAATGGGTTCCGAAAGGCGGTTGAGGGGTGGGAGGGAGGCAGAATTCTTTTCTGTGTCCTCGCGCGCATTAAAAATTCAACCGCCTGAGGTTGGAGGACGGCGCAAACGTCCTTTCGTTGTCCCCGTCCTGCGTGTTCCTTAATGCGCTGCTGCTGCTTGCCTCTCCCTTCTTTTGGAATGTGAATATAGGAAAGGAACCTTGTTCCATCTTCTTTGCCATCCTTTTCCTTCCCCCTTTTCCAGAGCGGCTGCCTTGTTTGGTCGGTGTGGCAAGAGACTAAACATGGCTGCTCCCCTGGAACCGGCCTGACGTTCGTGGAGCTCCGTCCGCAGGAGCCCTATAGGGCGCAGTAACCGCCTCTTCCTCTCCCTCCCTTGGCTGTGCTGGGGTGCAGATGGCGGCTGGCGAGCCTAATCGCTCCCCACCATAATGCACTATAAAAGAGATAAGCAGCTGCTTTTCCCTCAAAGATGGCCAAGCTGCCCACAGGGAAGGCGCAAGTGGGCATAAAGCCTTCGGGGGGGGGGGGGAGATGAGCCTTCAGGCAGCAGCAGCCGCCCATGCTGACTCCTGGCACTTGCCTGCCTGCCTGTTTCTCAGGGCCGCATAGCGAGGAGTATGGTGCGCTGGACTGGATCCGCGCCTCTGAGCTCTCGGGAGGGTAAAAGGATGAGATCGCTATGCCTTGGTCGCTGCTCGCACGTTTTTCTAGGCAACACCGTAGGCCCAATCCTCTTCTCCGCACCCAGGGACGATAAGCGAGAGAGGGGAAGGTGTGAGGAGCTGCTCTTTGCCCTTGCCATGCACATTTCTGCCCTCCCCAAAACGGGAGGGCGTATAAGAGATGGTGCCGTTGGGGTGTATGTGTTCTGGGGCGCTTTCTAAGTTGGGGAACACCCCCCCCATCCTTTCTAGCATCTGGTGCAGATGGCATAAATTGTTTGGTCACCTTTTCCTTCCCTCTCCATTCGGCTTCTTTTCCTGCAGAATAACTGCCTCAGTGCTCAAAAGCATAGGGTATGGTTTTTAAAAATAACATAACATGTAGCTTGACCCCCTTCGTGTTGAGTAATCCACTTCCTTTCTTCTGCCAGTATCTCTGGGTGATTCACAACTTTTTCTTCCTCCTTCCCTCATGAGGGGAATCAACATGAAAGTTCATGTTGTGTGGTCTGGTAGTCCTGAATCAATAAAAGCGCAATTGTTTGGAAAGGGAAGTCTTTGGGATTTTCTTTTTTGCGAAATGAAAAAACTACATCTGTGTACTAAGGCATTCACAATAGAAGGATTAATCATGATTTGTAGTATAAAGTGCACAGTTCTGTGACCTCTTCCACTACTGCTGCATTTTCTTATTGATCTCATTTGTATTCTCTCTTTTCTCTCTTGAAGAGACTGAAGGCAACATACCGGTACCTGAAGTCATCCCATTTTATCTGCTCAACGTCCCTGTGAGGCAGGCTAGCTTCAAGGTCATATAGTGAGCGTTATAATTGTGCGGATTAAGTTTTGGTCCAACAAATCTTTATCTCAATTCCATTGTGGCATCCGTTTTTTCCTCAAAAATAAAGCAATGCTGCAGCTACCAAGCGAGCACTGGACTCAGCTGCGCAGCAATAATGGTTAGCTAAAGAAAGACATAGTCACAGAATACTTGCAGTAGTTGCTGATTTCTGCTAAATATGATGCTGTATTTACTGTCATTTTCAAAAAAGAAACTAACCAAGTACGGTGTCTTTGAAGATGTATGAGTGGAAAACTCTTTACTTGAACTGGCTGTTGTTACTGTTGCAATTCCATCCATATTAATTTACAAATAGCTGATACATTACTTATGTTGGGTGCAGTGCTTTGAAGGCCAGGTAATTTTTGTAATTTTGTTGTACTGTTAATACTATACACAACTTGTCTCAAAGCTATGTAGCTCCTAAAAGCTTTAGTGTTTCAAAATTAACAAGTTCACAAATGAAGAGTGTTCACAATTGGACTTTTTAACCTGTCCAGTGCTACTTAAACCTGTGTGTTGGTTGGGAATATGAAGCCCATGAGGTTATGTTGCTAGTTAAAAATAAACCAGTTCTAACACATACACCTTATTGTCTCCTTCTTTAAGATAAGCGTTGTTCAGCTTGTTTCCTCTTTTCAAAATAAAATCTTCAACAGGATATAGTAAAAGGAACTTCATTTCCCAAGACTGATGAAGGGGGAAATAATCAGTAGGTGGACACGTCAGCACCAGTGTTTTCCATTGACAGAGTAGCAGCTCTCCTGTTTGCTTAAAAGGTCGTACAAGATTTTATTGACTGATGCAGGTCAATCTGTTACTGTATTTAAAAAAGCAACAACCATGCCCCTCAGGGTCACAAGTGATTAAGTTAAAAAAAAAATTGATTTAGCACTGCATTGCACCAAATATGTGCATTTGGCAAATACATTAGATTACCTCCTTTCTTTTTCTTTTTTTTACAAATTTAGTTTGGTTAGTTGAAGATAGATTACATGAAGGTTATTTTTACATGTGCAAAAATAGATTTCACTGGGCCAAAACACTCATTTTTACAACCAGCCCCCAGTCACATTGATTTTGATGGTGCAAGTGTATCTGTGTTTGTTCAGCCCCGTGGCCTTAACTAGGTTTGTGTGTGCGCAGCTGTTCTGTGAAAGGGGTGGGGAATGCAAACTTAGCTGAAGAATCCACTGGTGCACATTAGCAATACTTGGCTTATTTACTTCTGCTGGTTTTGAAAAATGACAGCAAAAGAACCTATTAGGCTTTAACAACCATTGAAGTAAATATGTATAGTTCTTCAGATAGGAAAATACCTGTGCAGAAATCATGTGAGATATTTTAACATTCAGGATGCTAAAACCACAAAATCCTACTTTAGTTTTGTCATTTGCTCTCTGCCAAAGAAGAATCGCCAAAAGCACTTCAGTACTGCGGAAATCTAGGAAACTCTGCTTTCAGTGCATAAAGGGGGATGCAGCTGCTGCATGTCTGATTGGCTGGGCAAATGGGTGGACATCATCACAGGGTGCTGACTGGCTGCTGTAAACGATCTCATATCATTCCCCTCCCTACTTGAGTGAATGCCTTTTTAAGTGAAAATGGAAAGGTCATTCTAATCATAGTTAAATCAATGGAAATTAAATGTAAACCTTAACCTTTACCCCCCAGAGATAATAAATCTCAATGAAAGAGCCCATTGTGGAGCTGAACAAAGGACACAAGTTAAATAAAAATAACTGGCTTGCCCTAGCATTACAAAGGAAATAAATCCTTAGCATTTGTGGTGATGAAACATTCCAGAAAGAAATTCCCGGTCCCTGGGCCAAAAATAAATTAATTCAAAACTTCTTGTTTTAGAATCGTCTTCTATTTAGGCATGAAATGTAATTACTTTCAGAATTCTGCAGAGAAACTAATGTACCTAACCTGGGTGGGTAACAACATTTTTCCAGCCTTACAGCAACTTTGTAGGATTATTATAATTAGTCTTACTGACAAAGACTTGTCCCTGGCAATTGGAGGGAATTGAACACAGCATCCCAAAATCTATACCCCACATTACAAACACACAAATTAACAATTTATTTCTCTCTAATGTAAGATACAGAAAAATGGAATGTCATGTTGACATGTCAACACATCTCACCATTTCACAGCAAACAAACAAACCACCAGAGCATTCAAGAATCCATTGAATTTCCTATATCCCCAGGGGTATATAATCCTAGTGGATCCCCGCCCCCTGCATGGGGTGTTTTGCCACTTGCCAGGAAATGATTTAACAATGACAACAGGTTTATGAGCACTCCTGTTTCCAGACCTTCCTTCCCACAGAATACCAAACTGAGGGCATGCCCTGCTCCATGTGCTGAGCTGACAATAAACTGAAATAGCCCCATGGTTACCATGGAGGCTATGAAGTCCCACACTAGCTCACTAAGAGGGACTTTGGTGTGGACACCGAAGTCCCCCAGAATAATAATCCTGGAGTTCTCCAATACCATGCTCCAGACCACCTTTACCAGCTCAGTCAAGGAGACTGTTGGGCAGCAGGAATCAATATAATTCGGTTCAGGGATGGAAAGCCTCTGGTCCAGGGGCTGGACTCTCCCCAGGCCACATCACTCCCTGGCCTTGCTTCATAACCTACCGTATTTTTCGCTCTATAAGACACATTTTTCCCCTCCTAAAAAGTAAGGGGAAATAAGTGTGCGTCGTATGGAGCGAATGCAGGCTACATGGCTTCAGTGAATGCAACGCAAAGCCAGGAGAGCAAGAGGGGTCAGTGCACACCGACCCCTCTTGCTCTCCTGGCTTCGCTTCGCTGGAGAGGCCCTGCGCAGCTTTCCCTCTCTGCGCAGCGCCCCTTCAGCGAAGCGGGAGGAGAAATGGAAGGGGCTCTGCTTCTCCTGCCGCTTCGCTGAAGGGACGCTGCGCAGAGAGGGAGAGAATTTTTTTTTCTTGTTCTCCTCTAAAACTAGGTGCGTCTTATGGTCAGGTGCGTCTTATAGAGCGAAAAATACAGTAGGCATTTTCCCAGGATGGGATGTGCCCTTGAACTCTGATGATGCCTCCTGCTTGCCTGGATGGAGGCTAGAGAAGGATGTGTGAGTTGTGTAGAAGCTAGCCTACTGTAAAAAGGCAAAACTCACTTTCATTGCTCCATGTCCTTTGGACTCTGGCCCCACCCACCACTGGTATGTGGCCTCCGGATAGTTGCCCAAAACAGAATGTGGCCCTTGGCCTGAAAAAGGTTCCCCAGCACTGGTGTATTTGTTCCCTCCATCTGTAGTTTATAACAATCTGGAATTGGAATATAAGAGAAAATTGCAGACATACTTGAATTAGCCTTACAAGGTGGAAGACCAAGGCCACATTCACAACATGCATTTAAAGCACCATGATGCCACTGTGATTTTTACTACGATTGTAGTTAAGGGTGCTACAATTTACTGGAAATTGTAGTTAAGGGTGCTGAGAATTGTTAGCAGTTTCCTATTCCCCTCCCAGAGCTCTAGTTTCAGAGTGGTTTAACAACCAATCCCCATTCACAGGGAACTCTAGGAATTGTACCTTTGTGAGGGGGCGTCAGATACCTGTCTCCACATTTATTAGAAACTGAGGAAGCTGCCTTATATCAAGTCAGACCATTGTTCCATCTAGCTCAGTATTGGCTGCACTGACTCAGACAAAGATCCAGGGATCTTCTGCATGCACAGCAGATGTTCCCCTACTGTCAGGAACCAGACTGATGGGTATTGCTCTGAGGAAGAATGTGAGAGCCCCCCTCTCCCTCTGCTCAAGGGCCTGATCCTGATGTTCCTCTGGAGCAGGAGGATAGTACTGTATCGACCTAGAGCAATGGTTCGTGGAAGGACACAGTTTGAGAACTGACAGTTGGGTTGAGCTGGGAGAAGAGCAACCAAGGGGAGAGGATCAGGAAGCGAGGGAGCTGGTTGGATCTCTCTCACTAGAAAGTGTGCAGCCCACGAGCCCTAGAGCCAGGCGTCTGGATAGGGTAGCCTCTCAGAAGACTCAGTGGTGGAGGGATCACGTGGTGAGGAGACAGAAGTAACTAGAAGGAAGTGGGAGGAACTCAACTAGGGGCACCTACACGGTGAGAATGGACACTGAATGTTTGTGCTGTGTTCAATAAACCTCTGTTGCTGCAAAAGACTGCTTTTGCTTTGTGCTGTTATCTACAAAGAGGGGGAAGGTAAGCCTTGCCTGGCAGCATGACACCTACTGAACTACAGCCATTTTCCAATTGAATAAATTGAATTTAGGCATGGGTAGATATTACTGCTTGTCGTAGTTTATACCAAATGGCAGCAGTCTGGGTTTGAACCTGTAACATTATGTAAAGCAGATGCTCAGTCACTGAACTATGGCCCTTCCCTCCACTTGGGTGGGGGCAGCAGGACAGAGTTGTGTAAGACTCTGATGACCATCTACTCTATTGCTACAGTCCACATTTGGCCATTGGGCAAGAATGGCGTATTGCTACATTCAAGAAAATGCAAGAAGTGCTCAGAATTGTTTCCCTCAATCTACAGAGGGGGAAATCCTATAGAAAGCCCAGTTATAGCCAGTGAACACAAATAACGTGCTCCTGTTTTGCATCTCGTTCTTTAGAAGCTGATATGCTTCATGAAGCATAATCAGTAATACAGCAAAAGGTCAAAACTGCAAATGAGTATTGGAATGTAAAGGGCAGACAGGGTTACAATTTTGTTACTTAAAACACAATAAAGGATCAGGTAAGGATGCAATTGTTGTCGTACTCGGTTGCAATGGGATCCTTTGGCTAGTTTACTCCACCCACAGACACATAGTTGAGTACATTTCTACACTAGTTTAGAGCAACCATATTGTCACGCGGTTCTTGGAATTACACAACGTTCCTTCCCCCCTCTTTCATGTTTCATTTTTCTTCACTGAATCACCATGAAAATATTATAATTACAACCGTAAGCAGAGTCTTGTGCTGCAGTGAGCTCACTGGGCCCAAAGGCACCAATACTTTGCTATTACTCCACTGCTAGACGGTTAACACAGCAGCCCACATACAGCATAGAAAAATGATTATTATTTAATTTAATGCCCTTATTTATTTTAATCTACCTTCCTCCAAATGCAGGACCCAAGGCATAATAAATTATAACAAATACAACTAAAAACACACAAGAAATATAAATATCAAAGCAAAAAAAAAAAGGAACCGTGTTTTTTAAAAGCACTGTTTTCCTTTATTTATTATGGAGATTTTAGGTTGGTGGAAGGAAGCAGTTTGTCCCAGTTGCCACTCAACAAATTTAGTTGTTACCCAAATTATGGCACAAGGAACCATCAATGCAGATGGTGATATTTGGGGAAAGGGGGTGGGGTTAAAAGCTGAACACACAGATGTTTGATAGTGATACAGTAACTTAAGGGATGTCAAAAAATGAAAGATAAATCATGCATTCAAAACATATATTCCATACCTGGTGGCCAGTCTTTCCCTCACTAGGCCAGGTAACTTGATTACCGTAGCTTATAGACCAGGTGTAAGGAATCCTTTTTTTCCTGTTGAGGGCTGCTTTCCAAAGGGGTGAATGTAAAAAGGTAAAGATAAAGGACCCCTGACAGTTAAGTCCAGCCGCAGACGATTCTGGGCTTGTGGCACTCACCTCGCTTTACTGGCTGAGGGAGCCGGTGTTTGTCCACAACAGTTTTTCAGGGACACGTGGGCAGCATGACTAAGCTGCTTCTGGAAACCAGAGCAGTGCACGGAAACACTATTTCCCTTCCCGCCAGAGCGGTACCTATTTATCTACTTGCACTTTTTGGTGTGCTTTCGAACTGCTAGGTTGGCAGGAGCTGGGACCAAGCAACGGGAGCTCACTCTGTCGCGGGGATTCGAACCGCCAACCTTCTGATTGGCAAGCCCTAGGTTCAGTGGTTTAGACCACAACGCCACCCACGTCCCCTTTGGGGTGGATGAGTATGGGCTTATTTGAAGAGGAGCCTTTCAGATTGTAGTTGAATAATGCAGCTTATTTTGAAGTTTTCAGCGCCTACATACTGTATATGCCTGCTGTTTAGGTCCCTAACATACCATGCAACATTGGGGATGTGATTACGAAGGCTAGAGTCCTAAGATGCCTTGGCTCTTCTGCTTTTTCCCAATCAAATAACCTTAGGAGCAATAGTTGTAGCAGGTTCCCAACTTGTGTTGCCTTACGGGGAAGTAAGGCATTATATAGGAATGGTGACTGCCTGGTAAGGCAGCAACATTCCTCTCTCTGCTTTCCACAGTGACAGGAAAGACTACTAAATTGCTTACAAGCCTCCAACAAACTGTTTCTCCATATGCTCACATTCGCCCCAATCATAAGAGCTGCAAACTTGCTTAAGGCTGCAAATCAATGCACACTTACCTGCAAGCAAGTCCCATTGAACTAAATGAGTCTTGCTTCCAAAAAGTATAGGATGATACAGTTAAAAACGAAACCTGAGGTTTTCAGGGAGTTTAACTCCATGTTGTACAATGCAGTCAGTGGCAGAGTAACAGAACTCACCTCACAAATGTTTATCATAAATTCAGGTCACGATGTATAGCAGCAGTGTACAGCTCAAATTAAAGAGAGCCATTTTCATTTTTCCCCAACGAAAGAGTTCCATATCACTATCTTAAGTGGGGAGAGATGGGGGAAATCTTCCATGCCAACTGCGTTCTCTTTTTTAAACATTTCCTAGTAACCCAATTTCTTAATAGTAATGCTAACTTAGAAGGGACACAGCATTCTAATGGATGAATTCCATAGCCAAAGAACTCCAAATTACATGTCAAGAAATCACCGATTCTATATTCAGAGTTAGTAATGTGCATGATTATCAGACATCCCTGTTTCCCGGGGACAGTCCCTGGATTTACAAATCTGTCCCCAGAATGTCCCTGGATTTCATTTAATGTCCCCGGATTTATATTTTAAGTGTAGATTTATTAGGGAATGAATGTTGTGTGATTGGTTCAATGGCACATCATATGGGGACTTCCAGCAAGGCAAAATGGCGGGCGCCACTGCTGAGGGGGAACCGGGGATGCCCGGCTCGTCAACTGGGGGAACCACTGACCCCACCCCTGCAACCCAAACTGAGCTGGGAACAAGAGTACCCGGCCACCCAGCCGACTGCCCAGTGGCGCTCCAGGGCCATGAAAACACCGGAGCCAATGCAGGGAGGAGAAGAGAAAGGAGAAAAAAGAGGGGAGCCATGACCTTGCTGCACCACTGCCGCCACCGCTGAGGAGAGGTAGGAGAGCACCAGGAGGGCAAGGACCCATGGCAGAGCCCAGGCCTGACCCGAGCCTACTCCATGGCAGCTAGTGCTCCAAGAGAGCAGGCCCAGAGGA
The DNA here is from genome assembly GCF_964106645.2 of Podarcis pityusensis. Taxonomy (NCBI): domain Eukaryota; kingdom Metazoa; phylum Chordata; class Lepidosauria; order Squamata; family Lacertidae; genus Podarcis; species Podarcis pityusensis. The sequence continues at coordinate 31,237,959 of NC_138035.1, read as the reverse complement.
AGGCCATGCGACAGAGGAAGGCCATGCGACAGAGGAGGTCACAAAAGAGAAGATGATAGTTCTTAACTTTTTTAAAAAAATAACTTTTCTCTTTTCAAAAAAAAAAAAAAAGTGTCCCTGAATTCTTTGAAAAAAATCTGGTAACCTTATATTATCATATTTGGTGGGTAATGCCAAAACAGGAAGAGGGCACAGAAGATTTATATTTTAAGGTGTAGATTTATTAGGGAATGAATGTTGGGTGATTGGTTCAACGGCACATCATATGGGGACTTCCGGCAATGCAAAATGGCAGGCGCCACTGCCGAGGGGGAACCGGGGATGCCACAGGAGTTACCACCCTAGGCTCCTTTGAGAGGAAGGGTGGGATAGAAATTTTATAAATAAAAAGCAGGGATCTTAAGGACAGGAGGACAAGCATCCATGCTAGGCATAAAAGCCAAGACCTCCAAGTTCTCTGCTTAACTCCTCCTTACAAACACACACCTTGACTTCCAATTTGCTGAGGAATTGCGCCTTTAAAAAACAAAATTGAACACTGAGTTGTGTGAGAAGCCAATTCTTGCAACCTCTGCACCAAGGTAATATGACAGCTATCTTTGGTGGAATTTCCAAGTGACTTCCACAAGGCATATGGTGAAATGTTGATGTAAAGCTATAGCACAATCTTATTTAAATTTTTTAAAGCACACGAGGCAGCATGTTCTGCAGAAAAGTCTATAATTTTTTGCTCACTCCTTGCCAAGTTTTGCTCACAAACTAGCAAGTGTTATTTGAAAGCTGTATGCAGTTGTAGATGGATTATTGTATGGCTTAAGTACATTTCTCCCTGTGGGCATTACAAGCTGATAGTTTCAAGATTTTATCTAACTAGCACACAAGGAATTTTCCTGTCCCCCAGCATACAGAATGTGAAAAAGGCTATGCATCTTATGTTGTAGAGACATTCAAAAACAGCCACACAATTGTGGAAAAGTTGTTTTATTTCATAATTTCCACACAGTCACAGACCATGCACTAGACCTTGTTCTTCCAACTCCCTTACACAGCATTAGGGCTTGAGAGAGGCTGAAGAATCTAATTCCTTTCTCTTCAATATCTTGGACACACAGACACTAGAAGTCGTCTACAATTTACATAATTAAGTTGTCGCATTAAGAATTTTAACAGGTTTGGAAGATCAGTAGTGGAGTTTGACAACAATGAAGGACTTCAAGTTGAGACAGATGGTCCCCACCCTGCAGTTTAGAGGCAAATCACATTAGCTGGTGTGACCTAAACTTCAAGATAGTATGTCGATGCTTTCCCAGGGTTCAAGAATGCAGCAGCAGACTTCAACTTCTGGGCCTATGACAATCATTCATTTTATACCAAGGCCTCCCCATTCCCCATGATATGGGGGAGCAGCTAGACACTACTGGCATCTACAATTTGTTCTGACATTTCACATAAGGAGTCCACAAGTGCTTAAGACCAAACCCTCCTATATATACCAATACACATGCATTTTTACTGAATACTGGTGGCGGTGTAAACGTTCTTCAGAATGAATCATCTAGTCACATAGCAGAATTGGTGCAATATTGTTATAGCTGTCCCGCATAGCCTGTCCTGCATCCCCTGCCACAGAAATAAGGAATAGCCCAGACATGCTTCTCCCAACCATCACCACTTTAAACTTTGTGTTGACTGTCAAAAGCATGGTCTCTTATTTCCTACTCGTGGAATTATGTGCACCTACCATACTAAGAAATAGGCTCAAATCCCTCGTCCTCTTTTAGGTGCCTCAAAGAAAGAATTCATTACTTTGAGAAAGGAGCAGCTAAAGCAATTAAAGTGAATACTACAAGTGTGTCTTGCTGGCCTAAGCCTACATTCAATACGCATTTAGCTTCATGGCAACATGTCTTGGTCAAGGCTTCTATTAATTATGTTCCTAGTCAGTAATAAAGCATTCATTTTCTTAACTGAGCATGTAATGATATGCATTTGAGAAGCAGAAAAGCAGGAGAAACTAGATCCCTCCTACTCTCCTTGCAGGATCTCCCTGCTACCATGCTGCAACTTTGAAACAAGCAACAGAATGGTGGCAAAGAGGAAACTGGATGAACACAGAAGAGGTCAATGTGGGGTTTCGTACAACTCTTAAAATATCTATTCATGTTCAAATAGCAAGGTCTCCATCCCCCTAAAATCCGCATGCATCCATGTCAGCATGTGTGGCAGGAAGACTCGTACTGGAAGGACGGCTGAGAGATGAGTGAAAAACCTGGTGTTTTCCCAGGCTATGTATTACCAGACACCCACACACAACCTTTCAAGTCTTTGGCTGTAAATCTGGTGAGGCTTAAATAACCGCAACACTGTTTCTCTGCTGTGCAACAAATACCATCTAGCAGACAAAATTGAAAAGACAGACTGTTGGGGGGGGGGTTACCCAGGTTAAGTTGGTATATAGATTAAAGACTCCACTCTGGAACCACACCAAAGGCTTAACTTATTAACATAAGCACCACCTTAAAAAAAAAAAAAGAACAGGAAAGGGCACTTGTTCCTTATACTGTACCTACAAATTATCTCATTATTTATGGTGCCTTTTCAGCAGCAAAGGTGAGCGTTTCAGATGTGAAAACAGGGGAGCCATGCCTGCAAAATTACATACAACCATAGCAATGCTTGTCACGCAGACTCAACACACAAGAATCTCGCCACTTAGGGTACCCCCTGTTACTTTTCTTTCTTTTTTGGTGATGGCAGCAGTAACAGTTCCAAACATTCCTGAGAGATAAGACATTCACAGTCAATGCCCATTTCATGTCTGCAGAGCGGGAGACATAGCTAGAGTGAGCGGCCACTCCCTGAGCTGTGCCACTATCTCGAGGAGCAGCCAGAGATGCAGAGCAGCATTGCGTAAATTAAAGCTGATGACTCCTTAAAAGCAGTAGGGGCAAGGTGATTAAGCGTGAAATGTGCCACCCTCTTTAAAAGTGTATTAAAAGCACAATTTTACTTTTTATTCAAGCTTTCTTTTGCCTTCCTGTAGAACCTTCGTCTCTTGTTTCTAGTGACTAGTCATTTTATGGACCTAAAGTTTGGCAGGTACAAGGTAGTGACCATTAATTCTAGCAATTGGGTGATGAAGGTCTGAACCTCAACTACTCCTCATAGCACACTCCAGTCGCAGTGCTTTCAGCAAGAATTTGAATGTTCAAAACGGAAATATTTGAAAATATGGTGCCTTACTTCCAGAGCTACTTGTTCTATGTCACAATAAAAGCTAAAGAATGTGTTTTCCCTAGCAGTTTGCATTTTCTTGGGCAGATACCACTTGTAGTGGGAAGTGTTCTTGATAGCCACATACAAGAAACTGCTCTCCCTACATTCTTCTAGACACATTAAGGGTCTAGCGCCAGTTTTGCAAACATGCATGCAATAAAAGAACCAAATTTGTGTACATTGAAGGGCATCAGATTGGCTGGGGAGTTTATCCCCAGTTTCCCCAAAATGCGGATACATTGGTGAGAACCTATGCAAATGTGCAAACTCTCTCTGGACACCCCCCCCACGGCAAATATAAATACAATCAATGCACAGAGCTCACACAAATACATTCTCCACTATAAATATTTCTATTGAAACTTTTCATCCTGACTGCCATGCACTTTGGGGTGTGAGAGGAACAAAAACAAACTCCCACACACAAACCAACAATAGGGGACTGAATCCCTTAGGGGAAGAGGGCACAGAATCACCATATTTAGATGTTTCCAAAAATTGGCAGTAGGTTACTGGCCCAATCCCACACTTTCCTAGGTGGGAGTGAGAGTTTTCAGTGCAACAAGTCATAGCATATTACTGGGGTGGCGGGTTGCAAAGGGTTGGGGCAGGCAGTTGGGACCACAGCAAGGACTTTCTAATAGACCGAGCAGCCAATCCACATAACTTCTTGCCCCATGGGACAATGACTACGCGGGTAATGGAACTGGACTAATAGCACCAAGAAATCTAATGGACCTCCCCGGTCTCACGGTATCATGAAAACGGAAAGAAAAACAGGACAAACTTGTGAAAAGAATGGGGCAGGTTATGCATATCTCACTCAGGATGTGTCAGAGAGAACCTGTCGTGGGCAGGAAGCTCCAACACTGTTCTCACGTATAAGGCAGCTATTCTGTTTGCAGGAGGACCTCTGGTTCCGAAAGGGAACAGTACAGAGTGTAACCCAACTCATCCACCTCTTCAGGAGTAAGCTCTGAAAACAAGTTCACCTTGGGATTCAAAGCGCTGGGAAGGACCCCTGCTTCCAAATAGCCAATGAGCCCTTTCAAGGCCTGCAGAAAACGGTCAGCGAGCATGTCTTGTGACCAGTCAGTCTCCTCCAGGTGAAGTATGACGTTGGTAAGCTGGCTGGCAGAAAGGTGACTCAACGCCGGGTTCAGCTTGCATATGGCCTTGAGGATCTTGAGGCACAAGGAACGGCAGCCAGAATCAGCCTGGTCTAAGGCCCGCAGGCGAGCTGTCTCTGCCGGCCGAAGACTGAGCCGCCACAGATTATCATACTGGGCCAGTCGGTGTGGTTTGGCTACCAAGACAGTGTCACCTAGTGTCACAGATGGCAAGAAGTCTATGAAAAGGCGCCGATCTCTTTCATACTGGACCTCCAATGTCAGAGATTCCAAGGGTGCTGCTGGACGGATCACGTAGTCTAGGAGGGTCCCAATAGCTGGCCAGTTGATGGAGCCTGCCACAACTTTCTCAAAGGTGCCAGACACTGCCCTGGGTGAAAGGTAGCCCCCCACCACACAGCGGTCCCAGTAACTGCTACCACGAGGGAAGTATTCTGGGTTTTCCCGACGTACCAGGCAGAAGCCAGGGATGTTCATAATGGTGTCTTCACCTGGAATGCAAGACCACAGGTTCTGTTCCAACACCAGAGGAACCATGAGCTGGATGTGATCAGCAGTCACAACCTGCCGGGGGGAGAAAAAGAAGAGGTTTTCTAAGGCCCTTAAAAGGCCACACTATTTGGCTAAGGGGAAGGCTGGAATGCAAAGGAACGTTGAGCTGGGATCTCTATGATGCTCGGTGCCGTGCTAGAACATGCTGATGTATCAGAGGCAGCATTAGAAATAGTTCCTCATAAATTAAACAGTAAGAAGGAAATAAAAGCAGAGTTTATGCTTCAAAGAAACTACCACCTTATTGAGATGCCATTCACATGCTCAGTGATGATTTGCAGATAGGCATTCCTTAGATACAGACCAGAGAGACAGACGGGGGAGTTGCCTGAGTTTTAGTGAATAGGAGTAAGTCTGCATGTAGGTGAAGCTTACCTGATGTTTTTAATTCTGTAGAGGTTGTGCAATTTTTTTCTTGAGATGTTTTGAGTATTTAGTCATATATAGATTTAAATGTGTTGCAACCTATCCTAAGCCCCTCAAGTGGAGTGCATTTACATTAACTAAAGCCCGAGAAGAATGCTAAGAATGTAAGAAACGAAGAAATGAAATTGCTTCCTCAAAATAAAACGTAACTGTTCACATTTATGGTGAATGCAATAAAAGAGCCAAGGGCATATAATAGAAAACAGGGAGCCATTCACTGAATCAGACCATTGTTCTATCTAGCTCACAATTGTTTATTCATCAACTGGCAACAAATATCCAGGGTTTTTCACACAGGAGTCTTTCTCAGACCTACCTGGAGTGGCAGGGGCTGAACCTGGGACATTGCTGCTTCTATGTTTTTATTGTCAAAAGCCAAAAGACAACTATTTAAAGACTGAGTTTGATGAAACATGATACGTTTCTCCAAGGAAATCACTATCACCATTAGGTGTAAATTTAAGTTTTATCTAATACAAAATACTACACATAGAAGTGGGAAGAATTGCTCACTTAAAGGCTATATGTTCATCAGGGTAGCATGAAGGAATGGCTCCCATGCCCATTATGTATTGAAAAGAACAGAAGAGACTAAATAATGTAGAAGGACCATGCACAGTCAGGAACAGATGTGGGCGAGAAAAGATAGAGAAAGATTTGAATCTTGCTCAGTCGGAAAGAGAGGACATTAAAATTGCAAAAAGGAGGGAAAGTACTTTACAGTGGTACCTCGGGTTACATACGCTTCGGGTTACATACGCTTCAGGTTACAGACTCCGCTAACCCAGAAATATTACCTCGGGTTAAGAACTTTGATTCAGGATGAGAACAGAAATCGCGCAGCGGCGGCAGCAGGAGGCTCCATTAGCTAAAGTGGTCTTCAGGTTAAGAACAGTTTCAGGTTAAGAACGGACCTCCGGAACGAATTAAGTACGTAACCAGAGGTACCACTGTATAGTATTGGGGAGAACAAATTATTTCCTATGCAAGATCAAATCACAAAAAAGCCAAGAAACATGACCACAGACAATTCTAGGCACAAGAACATGATGCTGAGAGAAACACTGGCAACAATAAAGTTTGCATGTTCTCTTTCTCTATCACACCTATTGAAGAATATGTAAACCTTCCCACCCATCCAAATTACCTGCAAATCATCATAGAGGCTACCACTCAGGTACATTTCACGGAGAGGCATGTCTGGCAGCTTGGCACGGAGGAAACCACGTAGTTCTGCACATATATCTACAGCAGCCTGCTTGGCTTTCGCTTGCTCTTCTGTAGGGATGGCCACCTTCCTCCGGTAATACGCGAACAGCTTCTCTTGCAAGGACATTCGGAGGCGGGACTTCTTCAGCTCCACCTGACTCTTCTTGATGGATGATTTCTGCTTTGTGGGTTTGATCAAATCTGCCAGGGTAGGTTGGAGAGAGAACAGCAGGCCTCAATATTGCACCACACAGGATTCATTAGGTACAAATTGCCTGTACTGAATTGCACCTCTATTGAATTTGGAAACACTGGGGATTAAACTATGTGAGACAAAAAATCATTGACCATACTTTTAACCTTTCTTTAAAAGTAATGGCAATGTGCATCTTGATACAGACAGCAACAACACCCTTTAATTCATGTCATTTTCCTGACAAAAACAGTACAACCTCCTAGCTTTAATCTTCCTTATGAGGACAAACTGAAAAGTACCCATGTGCTCTTCCTGCACACTGTTAGTGTTATGATGTAGTGATATAATTTCTCTTATATATATGATAATTGTAATAATTTGGACAGTCTGTTTTCTGTAAACTGCTTTGAGCACAAATATCTTTGTTGAAAGTACAGTGTAAAATAAACTGACTGATTTGAAAAAGATGCTCTTGTTCCCTGGAGATTTTCACATAAGGCACTAGAACAGTACTTGTCAGGAATACATTGGGTCAGCAGTATTCTTCCTCAGAAGAATGTGCTGGACTTACTGATCTGTAGGCTCTCTTCCAAAACTAAGATCCTTTCTTAACTAACTGTTTTTAGACACCAGAACATGTAAAGGTGAAAGGTTTACCTGTTTGGCAACCAACTTATGTAAGAAGTTGCAGAAGAGTTACAGGATGTCCCTCACCTATATCAAAATCTGAAGAATCAGTGGGAAGAGTCTGCAGAGAGCGGCTAATATTAGTCTTCATATCTTGGTTCAATAACCGAGATGATGATCCAAGCCAACTTGGTTCCTCCCAGCTTCTCTTTCCTGACTGACTCATGCGAGTGGGGCTGGCTGGAGCACTGATTGCCCGGTCATACATCTGAAGCAATAAAGCGGGGAGACAAGAAATTAAGTGTATGATCCAGTCAAAAGCCTTCATTTCCACAGCCTCCCTCTGTAGAACCCAAAGGTGAAACCGTCCTGGAAGGCCTGTAAACTCCATCTTGGTAGTCAAGCAAACATGGGACTAAACAATGTGAGCTGTAAAATGAGCTTATCTGCTTGCTTTGAAGCCTTGACTGCTGGCTTGGCTAGTTGGGAAAAGGGAAGCTTCTACCTGTCAGCTACCCACTTATCTGAGAGATGGATGTGAGTGGGGAACAGGCCCCTAAAACAGTGTGATTAATTGGATTATTTCTGCCAGTTTATATAGCTTGTTTTCTGTATAAGTAACACACAAGCCCCTCAGAGTAGCCCCTCAGAGACGAAACATGGTGGTGCTTATAGCTTCAGCGTCCATCCTGAGGTGTAATGGCAAGGAATTCTATGTTGCCTTGTATGTCTCTTATATATATATCCTTATAATAAAACATTAGAACTGATTACTCTGGTGTTTTGTGCATCTTTCTTTGGAATCCCTGCAACTGGGTCCTTCAGAGCACCAGTCAATCCTTCACTTTGGTCTGTATTTGGACCCACAGGACAGAAAACTCCCATTGCATCTTTATCATACCCCAAAGTTTAGACACCTTTTCACTCACAATGTTCACTCTTACCCGCTTAACAGCCAAGGTGGCAATCCCCAGCATGGCAGCACCTCCCACACCCAGGACAAGTCGAGCATTGGACAATACAAAATCAATGGCTGTGCCAATGCCATTGTCATCCTTCTTTCCTTTGCGCTCTCCAGCGCCTGCCATTGCTCCTTTATGGGAAGAGAAAAACCAAACACAACTGTTAACATATTTCATTTTGCCCATTTGTCATTCTGTGCTTCCTGATTAAAGCTAGAATCTCACTCTGTCCCACTGGTGGTTACAAAGAACCTAATTATCCATTCTACCAAACTCATCACGGGATAACATGCTTCACAATCCTTAAGTCATTTGTACACACAACTCTGACACAGCTTAGGCTGAGATTTCCCCGAGTCCTTTCAGTGAACTTCATGGCTGAATAAGGAATTGAATGCAGCTCAACAACCAAACCCAAGTCTCTGTCTTTTACTGCTAAATAAAACTAAGTTCCTAAGGCAAATGAGAATATATGAAAAACGGTATGCTCTTTAAAAATAAACTCAAGACAAAATTATCTCAAGTTTTCATAAACTGATTTCCAGATCATAAAAATAGTTGTAATAAGAGAAAGAAATAGATCTTTCCACTATGAAAAACCATCAAAAGCTAGATGGGAGTTTTCCCAACCCCTGCAGTTATGCATTTCACTTGTTCTTACCACCAAATGTATAGGTCACTCCTTGCAGTGTGATCTGCAAGCCTCCTGGAACTACTCTGGCTCCCATATATCCTAGTCATGTTACATTTAGTCATTCAAAGTAGTGCTTTAGGACAGATCTACAGTCATTTATAAAGATTCTGAAGAAGTAAGAGAGCACTTTCTGCCTGGAAAACAACCTACCTGGGGTTTACTGCATCTGTGAAGAATGGGGAATACTCCCAGGCAGGACACTTTTGGGATTCCTTTTTCAAGTTTGTACCACACAGCCAATATTGACCATCTAGCCCAGATGGTCAAAAGCGTTGATGAAAAGAAAAGTGGTGAGAAAACAGGTGGGGGCGGGAAGGGAAGTCTCTAAACCAACCCCCCGAGTTTGGAGTGCAAGAAAGCCTGGCCCTTCTCCAGCTGTCTCTCCTTATCTTTGAGCTGCTCAAGATGTTGATTCTTGCGGAATTCACGTCGGATTGTGTCGAAGTAGAAATCACGGTCAGTATAGCGCAGGCCACGTCCCTGACGCAGCAGAGCGCGATAGAGGTTCAGCACTGCTTCACGGGTCCACGCTGCCATGAAGGATGAGTGGAGGGCGGGCAGACTGAAGGCACACAGAATAAACAGAGACAATGAAACAATCCGGTATTTTTGCAAATTATAATATTTAGCCATGTTGTCAATTGTGTTTTATCCAAGAGGTAATAATATCAACAAATAAGAGAAATACATCTATTTAAAGCTCTATCCATTACAACATCCTTCAAAGTTATCCTTTATTTATTTTCTAAGCAAAAGACAGAGAAGACTCCACTAGACAGAGTAAAAGAAATGCCAAAAAAGGTTCCAAAAGGTGAGGAAAAGCCTTTGAAAAAAATACAACCTATATTCACATCCCACAAAACTAGGTATGAAATCTCAAATGGAGATGCAATCAAGCACCCTGTGGCAGCGTTGCCTCTATCTAGGCCCCACAACTTAATCGGAAAGTTGGGTTATGGGGAAACATCATATATGTATTTTAAATTAAATTATTGTGAAGTCAGATTTATTAAAAATTATTGTGACGTCAATCTCCTGGCAGACTTAGAATGAATCTTGAAATATAGAGAAAGTATCTAGCAAAATGTTCTTGATAATAAATGGGAAAGCAAAACAATAACGAAATGTGTATAGACTAACAAAATGTAAAATAGCACAATGAGAAGAATCGGAAGTTAGTGTTTATGGTGTGTGTATGTTGTAGTGTGTGTACTGTGTGTGGTATATACTGTATGTACTAAGTTAATTCTTATAAGTTATATGTAAATTGATGTTAATTGCTGTACAATAAAGGCTGTTTAAAAGAACAAGACAGTAAGCAGCATCGGAATCTGGTGGATTTCGGAGATGGCGGTGACGGCGACTGGCAGATTTCCCCTCTCCCTCCAGCCTACCACAATACGAATTATATAGATATAATTATTAATATATATATATTGAGTGCACGATGAGGAAAATGAAAGGCCCTCAGAGGAAACTGGAACTCAAGAGATCAAGGAGCTCTTTCTCCCCTCCCCTCCGAGCCGGGGGTCCGAAGGAAGAGCCCCGCCAGTCCCACCGAGGTTGGGGCGGCCCTATGGCTCCGGGCGTCTCCCCCGGAGGGAAGCGGGGGGTTGGGGCTAAGGGCAGGCCCTTGCTCTCGGTACCTTCGCGGAGGAGAGGAGACCGTCGCGTTTCAGGGGCTGCTCGGAGCCCACCTCTTCCCGCTCCCGGCACAGCTCCCGGGGTCACTCGGCAAGATGGCGGCTTCTCTTCCGGGGCACGACCTCCTTCGCCATGGAAACGCCAAGAAGAAAAAAATCCACAAAAGGCCCCGGCTTCCCGTTCGGCCCTGAGGCGGAGGGGCATCGATGGAAGAGGATTTAAATGAAGCAGAACAGGGCTGAAAACAAAACCGACCGACCCCCTTCCTGCGCTCGGAAATAATAATACCCTGCACTCTAAAAATATTATATTTTGCTCATTGAAGGCGGCTGCGCCCCTGCTGGGCTATTTGCATATAGAGCCTCTGCGTCTTGGATGCTTTTATTAAAGGCTCTGTTTTTTTAAGGTGATGTGCGAAGCAAAGAGCTGAGCAACGGAGTTAAATTTAGGCATTAGACGTGTGTAAGTTCCATTGTTTATAAATAAGGAGTTCTCTATGGCAAGGCAGAGGTGTAGATTTATGCTTAGACCTATTGAAATCCACGCTTCAGGTAGTAGTAACTTGGAAGTCTCATTCCCCCCCCCCCCCAGTTGGTCAGTTCTTAAAGGTAAAGGTAAAGGGACCCCTGACCATTAGGTCCAGTTGTGGCCGACTCTGGCGCTCATCTCGCTTTATTGGCCAAGGGAGCCGGCATACAGCTTCTGGGTCATGTGGCCAGCATGACTAAGCCGCTTATGACAAACCAGAGCAACACACAGAAATGCCGTTTACCTTCCTGCCGGAGTGGTACCTATTTATCTACTTGCACTTTGATGTGCTTTCGAACTGCTAGGTTGGCAGGAGCAGGGACCGAGCAACGGGAGCTCACCCCGTCGTGAGGATTCAAACCGCCGACCTTCTGATCATCCTAGGCTCTGTGGTTTAACCCACAGCGCCACCCATGTTCCCCTGGTCAATTCTTAGGCATGACTAAAAAGAGGCTGCAGTACTAGCCGTGTCCACCCAGCAGGAATAATTCCCAAGGAATTCAGTGGGATTTCCTCCAAGGAAAATGGGTTGCAGTCTTCCTCATTCGTAAGAATAGAGCTGTTGGAAATGGTCCTCCTGCCCAGAACTGGTGGCCTGTGTGGTAAGGTTACCAGATTTATTTATTTTTTCAATGAATCCGGGAACACTTTTCAACTTCAGTCATAATGGATGGATTTTGTCAGGGGACTGATTTGTAAATCCGGGGACTGTCCCCGGGAAAGGGGGACGTCTGGTAACCTTAGTATGTGGTATAGTGGTTAGTGTCAGACTAGGACCTGGGAGACCAGGGTTCAAATGCCCATTTGGCTATGTAGCTCAGTGGGTGACCTCGGGCAAGCCACTTCCTCTCAGTTTAAACTTACCTCACAGGATTATTGAGATGAGCGTCGCAACCCTATAGTCACCTTTGACTGGACTTAACCGTCCAGGGGTCCGTTACCTTTTACCTTACCTATTGTGGAGATTAGTAGAGGATGAGGAGAACCATGTACATTATGTTGCCTTGAGCTCCTTGGAGAACAAGCTGGGCTTTGAATGCAATAAATAAATAGCTCTGCTACCCTTTATAGTGGCATCCTTTGCTCCTGTTTCAGAAGACTATGGAGGATGCATTTACTCTTCCAAGCCTTCCCTTCCTAGATCTCCCCATCATGTCTTTGGCTATGTGCCTGATCGAGGATAAAAGCAGCTGGCCTTTTGGTTTACATTGCTTTGTTGACTTGGGCAATGCAGTTGTAGCCTCTTGGCTGCTCCTGCTTGTCAGTGTTTTCAACCAATGAATGAAGTCAGAGCTATGATTTATAAGTGAGTTGGTTTGGATAGACATTTCTGAGGTCCTAAAGAGCTGCTGGTTTACCCTCCTGTTTACTGATTCTGCTTATTTCCTACTCCCTGGAATCTGTATTTTACTTCCTTTTCCCAGCAACCAGGATGCATCTTTCTTGGGCTGGGTTCACCTGACATTGCATAGTCCTTGGAAGTTTCTTTCTGCAAATCATAGTATACAATAAGTATGTTAAAGAATCCCTCTTCTTCCCAAAAGGCAAATGTGAAAACTTTGCAAATGGGCTTAGACACATCTCCTGTTTTGCAGGAACTACAGACCAGACACTCATTAATAATTCACTGCATAGTTAACAATGGTATATACTGTATTGCTACCCAGAAGTATCTTTGTGTTTAATGGGGGTTACTCCCAGGTAAGTGGGCACAGGATGGCAACTGAGGCTTTGATTTAGGGTTGACATTTGGGAGGGAAGGGTTCTTGTGTATTTAACAGTTGTATGGCAGGGAGAAATTCAACAGGTTAAAACTTTTTCCTGTGTGGAAAATACAATTATGTGGAAAGCTTCACCATGACTATTTTCTCTAAATTTGTGTTATGTCATGCATGCCCCCATGATAGTATTACTGTATAATTTATAAAAAATGAACTGATGTTTTAAACCTTTTCTAGTTGTATGGCTTGGGAAAAATAAGTTTTCAGTCCTAGGCCTTACTTCTCAGTAGGCATGGTTAGAATTGTGCTGTTCATTTTCTCCCCAGCTGCCCAAGAACAAATTGGTGGGCCTCTGCTGTGCGTATGTGCTGTAAAACACATTGAAGTAATTACTTCCACTTTCATTTCCAAACAGTAGCTGTATTGATCCTTCAAACTAAAAACAAATCCTCTGTATATTCTTATCTGTGTGTAACCCCATCAAACTCAGTGTGGGTTACATCTAAGTAGAACTGCATAGGTTTGGGAATTCTAATATGAAGTAGTTAGGATGAAAATTGAAGCAGGTTTTTATTTTTATTTTTATTTATTCACACACACACACACACACACACACACACAGCACTTTGTTGTGGTCCATAGACCCCAAAAAACATACTTATTATTGTCTATACTTACAGCCCACCCTTCACCAAATAGTCCCTGGGTAGGTTATAAAATTGCCACAATTAAACAAGTACAATTGACATTTAAATAAATAAATAAAATCCACAAAACAGCCAATAACAAAGCAACAAAAGAATAGCAGGGCATCAACTATGACTTGACCCCACTGCCTGCAGTCCCTATCAAATTACTGCTCACCTTAAAAAAAGGAGTGTCCGCCCCTGCCTTAAAACATAACTAACAGGTAGAAATGCAATGGGAGAAGCTTTCCCCCCCAGAAGTGCATTTCTGCTATTGAATCGGTGCTTGCTGTGAGGCAATTAAATGTACACCAGCATTGCGGAGTGGGGGTGGGGTGGAATATGAAGCACTGCCTGGGGGAGGGGGAAGGTAATCCTTGTTTATTTATTTTGTGTGTTTGTTTTTGATAGAGGGTACAATTTCAAAGCAGCAGCAAAACAGAGACCCTAATCCAGCCTACTACTTTAATTCCGTTGTTACATTAATCCCTATGCATTTCTGTCAGTTTTGCCCCACATACAGAGGGTTCTGCCAACAGCAATCACAGTCTGCAAGTGGTGCTCAAGAAGCACTGTTGCTTTGTAAATGAATGTGATATTCTAGAGAAGGACTTGAGAGCATAGATATAGGAAAGAATAGCACGGAAGGCTCCCATTATGCGCAAGAGCGGACTGTCCTCCTCCTCCCACCCCTCATGCTCAGCTCAGCTCAATGGTGCCGCCTTCTGGTTGTTTTCTTGAAAGCTCGTTGCTGACACACTATTCTTGAGAATAGCATTTCTGATTGGAAATTGTGGGAAGGTCAGCAGCACAATAAGTGCTACAAATAAACTTCCACTTCTGTGAGAAGAGCAAAGCATTGTGGACTTGGTTGCTGGACTTCGTGGACCTGTCCAAGTCCATGTGCCCAGATGGAAGAAGAGGTTGCTGAGACATTTATGGCTCAGGGTGATTAAAAAGAACAAAAAGGGGGGTGGTAGTAAATCCTCCTGCTCTTTTTCAGTGTATGTTTTCCTATGAAACAGGAATTACAACCTGCACTGGTGTCAGCATTGCTTCAAATTTGGAAGGTGGTGATATGGTTCACTTTCTGCCCATAGCTTTATGCACATGCAAACAGTTCTGTATAATGAACTTTAAACTTGGATATTCTCACCAGGGTTAAACTGCAGAGTCCATGGGATTTATGGATCACTCTCTTTTAAGAAGAATATGTATCCTACCCTGCTCCTGATTTTTTTTTTTTGTTAACAGAGAAGGCCCCACACCATCACTTTCCAGGGTGTCTCTGTCTAAACTAGAGAGCTGGATTACTTCCTTTCTAGAGAGCAGGCCTATGAAAAATCTGGTATAGTCTTGCACAACTATTTTGAGTATAATATCTTTGTGGGGGAAACAGGGGAATGCGTAGTTGTACATAAGGAGTACGTGGACACTGCAGAAGGCATCCTTCCAACAGAAATAGCCAGTATTCATGAGAACGTACATATTCCTCATAATTGGATGCTTGGAAGTAATTTTCACTGAGGTCCCTAATTCCAATTAATGCATATAAGACTGAGGAACCACACAATCATTATGATTTCCAGGGCTTTTTTTCAGCCAGAACTCTGTTCCGACACCTCTCAGGTGGGCATCATTGCCATTCTAAGAGAACAAGGGAGGCGTTCATGGTGAGTTCCAGCATCTCTTTTTCTAGAAAAATGGCACCGACTATGCAAAAGCATTTTTCAGGGGCTTAGTGAAGGTTAGTGGCCTTCAAGTGTTCTACGTCCAGGGAATCCTTTCCTTGTGGATTCACTTGCATGAAACCTGTTACACATCTAGGATGTATTCTCAGGGTTGCCTAAGGAGGCAAATGCAAAGACAAGAGTGTGTTGAATACTTGCTTCCAACTGCACATTGCTGAAAACTGGTAGCCATGAGCAACCTGTTTTTGTTTTTTATCTGAAAACCTGAGCTCTGTGCAACATGATTTGTAAAGGAATTCTGTGCAGGTTGTTTCTGTCGAAATGAGAGACAAAGTAATGACTTCCTCAGTGTACTGTCAAAAGCTAAGAAGAGGGCATCTACACTAGACTGGCAAGTTCTCCCACTGTAGTGCCAAGCAAAGTAGGAACAATGTGGCATGTGGAAACCTGTGCTGATCTTGCTGCTTGGGTAGTAAAGACTATTATGCTTATCATTTCTACAGCACTTTAGAGTGTTCATAGTGGTTCACAAGCATTGGTATCAGTAATTCATTAGTTTATTAACCGCACCTTAACGACTATGGAGTCAAAAGATGGTTAAAGGTAAAGGTAGAGGGACCCCTGACCATTAGGCCCAGTCGTGACCGACTCTGGGGTTGCGGCTCTCATCTCGCTTTATTGGCCAAGGGAGCCAGCGTACAGCTTCCAGGTCATGTGGCCAACATGACTAAGCTGCTTCTGGCGAACCAGATTAGCACACGGAAACGCCGTTTACCTTCCTGCTGGAGTGGTACCTATTTATCTACTTGCACTGTGACGGGCTTTCGAACTGCTAGGTTGGCAGGAGCAGGGACTGAGCAGCGGGAGCGCACCCTGTCATGGGGATTCGAACTGTCGACCTTCTGATCGGCAAGTCCTAGGCTCTGTGGTTTAACCCACAGCGCCACCTGTGTCCCCACAAAGTGATCATCGTGGTCCCAAGCATTAAATGTTGATTCCTGAGACTGGAGAACTGTGAGATGGTGTTTCCAAACTGGAATTTATTGTGGAATTGATTCTGCTCTTATCCACACATGTTTTTCACAGCATCTCCATTGTGATGTCATCAAAATGCCAATACTCCCCTTTTTTTGGCATTTAATCTGGATTTCCCCTTACTCCAGCTAATAAAAACAACCCATTATACATTTGCAGTCACTGTTCGTGTGGAAGCTCATTAGTATTGTTTGGAGTGAATGGGTTTGTTTATTTTGGTGATGTTTCAGGGGCTACTCTCTGTCATCACACCCACACTTCCCTTTACTCCTTATCTGGGCACAGCCTAGCCATTTTGTTTCCGGCAGCCTGATACCAGATGAAAAGCACCCATTTTTACAGATTAATGCTTACTAAAAGCACATCAGTTCAGAGGAGCCATTCTCTCATTTACACAGTAAGCGTGACACATTGTCTTATAGACTGTAATCTACATATATAGTGGGCTTTTTAAAAAGAATACTAATAAGGAGGTTTTGCACAAGACCTATTGTGCAAGCCTTATATGAATCAACTAAATATAATGCTTGTGCAATACCTGGTTATTATTTAAATATTAAAATTGAATGGCAATGGGTATTGTACCCCAAAAGTCTCCATTTTGCCCATTGTGAATCAATATCACAGGCTGGAAATGTTAGTTCTTATATGGGAACTTTGTTCTTCCTGGGAACTTTTTCTTTCATATAAGAAAAAGTGTGTATGCACAAATACAAAAATAGTATATCCTCACAACAAAACAAAAGAAAAGTAGTGAAAGGTGGGGAGGAGTGATTTGAGTGGGACAAAACAGCAACTCAAATTATTCTCTTACAGACACCTGTTTTGTGATCATGTTGAAAACAAGAAGCCCAGTTTAAAATATTATTAAAGCAAGTTTTAGGCAATTGCCATAGTTTTGGAAGTTAAGCATGTCACAAACATGACACAGCAGCCAAATTATGGCCCAGGGTAATTTTACCAGACATACATAAACAGAGCATTTGGTTATCTCAATACCAAATCATATATTCAGCAACAATATCACTTTTCCTTCTCCCAGGTTCCTGTGAGTCCTAGATATTTTTTAGAATTTGGTATGGTATTTTTGTACCATTCCTTTATTTGGGACCGAGTTGTCTGCTCTACTGGTGTGGCTGTGGTGAGAGTACTAAAGCCTGGGTGTGATGCTATGCAGGGACCGGTTCGCATCTGGATTTACAGGCCAGTAGTGTGAGTTAGTGCCAATGGAGGGTTTTAACTGAAGCAGCTCCTCTACCACATTGCAGCTTAAGGGAGTGCTTTCTACTTTGGTTGGGACGGAACCAGAAGTTGAATGTTCTCTTCTGGTATGTTGATTAGGAGGCAAAAATGCACTAACTGTTTTTGAGCTTGTGCTGAATGGGATTTCAATGTGCTCGTAACATTTGTTGGCAGCCCTGGCAGCTTAAGGTTTCCGCTGGAGATTTGTTATGCCTTGTATGTAGCTTGTCTGGGTTTTTATTTTTTTTTAATTGCTTAAAAACAACTATCTTACAAATGGTAAGGTGTCATGTTTACGAGCTGCCATTGATCTGCCTCCATTAAAAACAGTTTGCAAAGAATGAAAATATTTTTTTCCATTTGTGTTTGCATTGCACTGGTTTAGAGCTGAGAATCTTGCTTGCTTGAATACGGTGGGAAGATGCACAGCAATTGTTAAGGCAGACTTGGTTCCTTAGTGTTCCTCAGATGCACTGCTAAGATGTGGCTCAGGGGGGCCAGATCTTCTGCACCAAGCCCCTGTTTCCTTCCCCTTTCACCTTCTTTTTAAAAACCTATTTTTCTTTGCTTACAAAGTGGCTGAGCACATGGCAAAGCACAGTGTTGATGAGACCCCCAACCACTCATCAACTTGATTTTCCCAGAAGCATCTATACATATAAATTTGTGTATGCAATTATTTTATTAGCAAATTTGTGTCATGGGTCTTCTTATGCTCTTAAATAGGAGTGGCCAAGTTTATTAGCTTTTGAGCCACATAATTGAAGTATTTGCAGAATGAACAGAAGCACTGCCTTCTTTGCCTTCCATCCCTCAACAAGTCCTGCAGCTACCATTCTTCCCTCTAGTCTGGCCCAACAATCTTTGCCCTGAGCTCCAGAATCTCCCTCCACCAATGAGACAACAGATCACAGTCCCTTTCCTTCTTTGCTAACCATGTCTCTTCTCAATGTGCAGTGTACCTGGGAGAGGAGATGAGGAAGATTGAAGAGCTCGGCCTCACGGCACTAATGTATATGCACACTTAAATACATCATACACAGCCCATTCCTAAGCATGCTTACTCTCTGAGGTCCTATGGGACTTTCTTCCTACTAAGTATGTGCATAGAAATGCACTGCAGCAGTGATTGCATTTCTATTTGTTGTCTGAAACCATCTGGGATCTGTGCTTGGAACTGCTTAAGAACAACCTGTCACTGCTGAGCTGTGGCTTGCTTCTCAGAGTGAAGTGCCTGGATGAAAGCACCATGATTAGGTAAAATAAACCGTTAGGACTATTGTTGAAAACATTTTATTATCTGGAACTGAAGCCGTAGCCATTAGCAGAAGAGCAGGGGAGGTGGGAGGAAGTGACTGAAAATAATTTCTTTACTCAGAGCTTTACTAAGCAGAGTGTATGGAAATCCCATAAACTTGGAGGGCTTTGCTTTATTGACACAATCTTTCCAGCTCTTTAGATTGCAGTATAAAGTTATATTTAGTTCTTCAGATCATAATGTTCCCAACAGTGTACAACCCAAATTCAGCAAAGCATTTGGGCATGTGCTTAACTTCAGGCCCTTAAGTAATCCCATTGCTGGACTGCAAAATACTTAAGCATGCCAGTGCGTGGGCTTCTTCTCATTTTGCACTTTATTGACTGGCTCAGAGGTAAGCCCTAATACAGCTTTATGTATGCCACAGAGATTCTCTTTAGGCTGAGAGAGCTGTGGCATATACATTTTTAAGCAATGGACTTAGCTATTTTTAGAGGGTTTGTTTCCATTTTCTAAATGCATCCGATCAATAGATGTTTTGTACAACTCCAGAAATACAACATATGCCTATTTATTTCATTTTTATTTGAAGAATGTGTGCAGTGCTATCTAGCAAGAAGGAGAGCCCCTAATGAGCAACTATATATAAGACAGTTTCCGTCTGATTCTTTGGAATCCAGAAGGAACAAACAAGCTTCCTCCCACTGGCTCTAAGATTTCTTTTTGTACATGGTGTTGGAAACTTGTGCATGCAGTAATGGCACTAACAGATGGGAGGTTTAATGCATGAAACCAGACCTTTTGAATAAACATTTGCTGAAATTGTTCCTTTGTGATAAACAGAGGTCCAGGGTGGAAGGAGCACTGGTCTGGCACCAGATGTCTTAACAGAGCAGTATGAGCACTTTCAGACAGTTGCTGGTGAGGCTCAGGTGTGTCAAATCACCCACAGCCCACAAAAGGACAGTGCCCATCCCTGCAGTAGGTTCAGTAGAATCAGTAGTTTCAGAATAGGTAGCACAACAATCACCACACCAAAACAGCCATAGTAGCTATAAACACACAGGTTATTTGTTACCTTTGAACAACAAACCAACACCACCAGAACTGGCTTATGAATATAAAGAACATTTTTACTGGAATAAGTATATACCTTCATAAACCAACTAGACAATGAGCAAACTAAAGTGCAATGTGCATAATCAAGCCTGGAGATACTCATAAACATAGAATGTACCAGTGTCTCTCTTGTTGCTATACTGGTTATGTATGCGATAAATATGTCATAACACAGCTGTGCTTGTGGGATTTTATATGTTGGCAGTACTACCCATGCAATCAGGACTAGAATTTCTGAGCATAGCATAGCGCGGGTGGCGCTGTGGGTTAAACCACAGAGCCTAGGACTTGCCGATCAGAAGGTTGGCGGTTCGAATCCCCGGGATGGGGTGAGCTCCCATTGCTCGGTCCCTGCTCCTGCCAACCTATGGTGACTTCAGCAGTAAGCCAGTTCAGTCTTACTTGCTTTATCAGCTCCTAGAGTGTTATCATAAGTCGGGTAGTAATAACCACTTTGGCTGTCATACAGCATGAAATTGAAACCTATGATTTTTTAAAACACTTTCCCTAAATGGCCAAGCAATATTGAAATCATTTCTGTGGAGTGTAAAATATCGAGCTTATTTTATTTCATAAAGGAATAATTGCACAGTGCAAAAGTTTTAAAATGCAATTAAGATCCCAACTTGCAAAGTTTGCCACAGAAGCAGGGCTGCTGTTAACAGGCTGAATATTTACAGGTTTAATAATGGCACCAAATCCCTTTCTCTGAAGTTGTTACCTACAAACCTGGAGCTGAGACAGTGAGCCATATAATCAAAAGCTTTGCAAAAAGAGGAAGCAAAGAGAAAATGTGAACCTTCAGTTCTCTGGGGATAAGATCTATTGTCTGGACCAAAAGTTTCACACTGTTCCTCTTTTGTCACTGCCCTTTTCCTCCATCAGTGGAGTCACTTTAAGCTGCATTTAGGAACATAGGAATCTGACTTATACCAAGAGAGTCAATTGGTCCATTTAGCTGATTATTGACTACACAGACTGGCAGTGGCTCTTGTCAGGCAACAGTCTCGCCCAGCCCCTACCTAGGCTTTGTACCCATAGCAGGTATCTATGATTGAATCATCTGTACACACCAACATTTCCTCATCTAGTTGTAATAGATTGAAATCCTAACCTCACTGAATTCAATAGGGCTTACTTTTGAGCAGACGGGCTTCAGATGGCACTGCTACTTGCTACACATAGCAAAAGATAAACTAACAACATTTGCAATCCTACATGAAGGGAAATTGAACCCATGTTATCATTTCCAGAAGTGAGTAAATTACTCCATGCAGGACACTGGGCAATTCATACTATGAAGTAGTGTCGGGCAGCAGAAAACATGGCATAGAATTGTTCTTATAAGAGGGAGTTCATGCAAGATCACCTATTGTCTGTTAACTGAAGTTTGATCTATGTAGGCGCTTCCTAATCCTTCTCTCTCATTAATAACCAATGTAAAGTTTTGTGTGCTTTAGTTGAGATTTGATTTAGAGAGGTACATGGTGCGGAGGAAGACGTTGGTTCACTCAATTAATTTTAATTGTATATAAGTAGTTGCAGAACTGATCCAGGGATTGAAGGGAGAAAAAGGAAGGGAAGTATGTCGGCGATGAATGGGTCCTAACAAATAAGCAGGCATTTACCATAGGTGGATTATTTGCAGAAGGAGGGGAAAATGTTGCTGCATAGTATGAACTTGTCCTATTTTCAGACGGCTGTTAAGTAAGCCTCCAATGACTAACTGAACTTTTAACTAAAGACTGCAATAATTCACTTATTCATTCATCTGCTGTGTATATATTGTCATTTATTACCACATATTTTGTATTATGTCTCATTTGCTCCATCTCCTATCAGAGACAGTTGAGATGGATGAATGGCACCAAATCTCTCATTCCTGTTTGTCTGACAATTCTGCGTGGAATATTCAGGGGAGGGGTATACATGTATATATCCAGTTGGGAAGCATGTGGTTGCAAGTGGCTACATACTCTGCTATATCCTCTTATGAAGAAAACACAAAATATCTTTAACTGTGCATAGGCTTCCTCAGTTGACTGGGCAATTGTGCTTTCAGGCTAAAGGGAAGGAATATACAAACACAGCAAGTTCCAAGCTGAAGGAAACAAGCAAGCTCCCCTCTCCTCTTCCATGAACATCTTCCAGTTTCACTTGGAAATAATACCACCACACGTGCTCATTTCCCTTTCATGGTTTGTAATTTGTTTTATTTCTTCCTTTAAACATCCCTTTAAGGGTGAAATGAAATCCAACCATTTACAGAGAAAATGATTTCAGAATGTACACTTTGATTTTTCCCTTACAAAAAAATTATTAATAATTGGTATTTATAAATTAGACTTTAAAGGGCTTCTTCAACTTATTTGGCAAGTCCCATGTATTCCTTAGCCAACAGGGGGCACAAAAGCTATTTCTTTGTGCTGGGACAAGAGATCCCGTATCCTTTCTTTAAGAAATGAGCTATTTTCAGGACTTTCCACGGTAGAATGCTGCTCAATTGTTCCCTCAGGAATCATGCTGGATAGTGGTGTGCACCCTTGTTGCAGGTTTTTCTTCATATCTCTTTTAGGCTGATTTACCAGCCTTGTTCCCCCCACCCCCACCTATGAGAGAGTTCTGCATCAAAATTCTCTCTAGCTTCTTTATGGCAGGGGTGGCAAAGTCATAGCCTTCCAGATGTTATTAGACTACCACTGCCATCACCCCAGACCATTGGCCATGCTGGCTGGGGTAGCTGGTGGTTGACTCCAACATCATGTGGAGGGCCACTGGTTTCCCAGCCCTACTTTTATAGCGTGGTTATGGCCCATAATGCCTCCCCCTCTTCCCCCCAACAAAACTCATCAACTCCATGTTTTCCCTTTTTAAGATCCTTCAGAGTTTGAAAAGAGCTCCGAAGGTTGAGTGGAGTACCATTCCTTTTTCCCAAACCATTCAGTTTAAGGTCTATAAAGCCATGGCACCTTGTCCCTTCCAATCCAATCCAGAGTGTGACTACTTCCACGATTACTCCAGATCTCCACCAGTAGAGGACAGACAGAGAAATGAAGTTCGGCAACTGCCTAGGAGCAGGCAACGAGTGAAAATTAATGGTATTTCAAGTCTGAGCTCTAGATTCGCAATGAAAATGCCGTAGTTTCACCAGAAATGCTTCAGAACATCCTTATGTGCCTGCTATAGAAAAGAAGTTATGAATCTTCCAGTTTTCCTTTTTCAGCAGCTGAATACCCAGTCTTAATGACAGTATCGGGAAGACAAGGAGCTACACAGCAGAGAGAAAATATCTCTTCCATACAGATACACAGAACTAAAAAGAACAGCCTATCCAGCTCTCTGCGCAGTGCCAACTTTGTCCCTTGTAACTGGATAAGGTGTGAAGTAGCCCCCAAGGTCACAGAGAACATATGAATATGAGTAAGAATTAGTACAAATTGATAACCAGTCACATAAGTTGCTGCCTGTATTGGTCAAGGGATGAAACGATGCTTACAAGTAGGTCAAAGGAGCTCTTCTCTAATGCTTAGTTCATATAAAGAGCAGATAAGACGAGGAAACTGTTCCTGGACCATACCCATTTCGTACTGCAGCTATGGGATCTTATAGCAGAGTGCCAGCTCATTGGTGAGGGTGGGTAGGAATCCCTAGAGACACAAAACAAACAAATCATAGAAAAGTCTATGGTGGCTATAATTCTTCTCCCTCACATCTTTCTCTCACACAGGGAAGCTAGTTTTGTTTTCAGATAAGGAAAAGCATTCAACCCCCCACATACCTTGCAACTTAAAAAGAGGTAGAGTCAAAGACCAATTTCACAACCTCATTTTGTACAAATCAGGTTTGAAGACAGTGGAATGTGGCACTATGGGAGATAGAGTTTCTCTGAACAAATGGGAAGTTATCCTCTAAATCCTGTCTACAAAGTGGGCACTCTCTCCACAGTTACTGGCCATAGTTGCTGTCACTGGCCATGACAATACTTCTGGAGGTCTACTAGGGATAAGTGAGGTGGGTCTGTTGTGGGGAAAATGGGAAAGAGATACTCCCCAACTTCTTCCAGCTATTCATGGAGAGAGGAGACTCAAGCTAGCTCTGCTACAAGTTATATGCTGGCATTCATGAGGATAGTGCATCATGATGGTTATAGTACTATTGGTACACTTGCAAGTAGCAATTATGCAGCACTATAACAAAGACTGCTCCAAACCTTTCTGCATAGCAGGAAAGAACTCTGCTAATACTTTTAAGTCAGCCCACCCTTTGCCCATTTGAAGTGGCATGAGTTATTCTAAAAACCAAAGTTCTTTCCAAACACTCATCAATACAGTTAAGACACGACGTCACTGCAGCTGCAATGCTGAACACAAATTCTGTGTATACATTGAACTGATGGAGGGGCAGGCACTAAATAACCACTTGCACAGCATCAGCTACTCATTAGTATGCAGCCACTGACACACTCCAAAATGAGGCTGGCTTTGCCCACCAACCACACCAAGGGCTCATCCACACTTCTGTCTGCCCCACTGCTTTCTCATGGGAAAACCCATAGTTTAGTGCTGAATTGGAACAAACCGCAATCAGCAAAATCACTCAGACCTCTGGCTAGAAAGCAAGGGACAAGTGGAAGTGGGGACGGACCCTTAATTACCTTTGTAATGATGTGCAAGGATCTCAGATTCTCTACGTGGTACCAGCTGGGTACAGTCTTATTACAAGATGGAGGCTGAGCACACCCTGATTTTTCTACATCAGTTGTTCCTCTACAATTGTGCCTAAAGGATCTTCCATTAGGGCAGGTTCTTCAATCATCTCGGAGCTCTCCTCTTCTACCTGTTGCATACACATTTAATATTTGACTCACTCATTTTCCATTGACTCTGCAAGTCAAGGGGTAAAATTAGGTGCCTAAATTACTGGCTTGCCAAGATACTTCCCCAACGTCGTTTCTCCTTTAGCCACTATTGGCCACCCCCCACCAGAATGCAGCAGTCCAAAGGCTTTTCTATTAGTGCAAAGTTCCTTAATGTGGGACTCTGTTCCCACTACATAATAAATAATTAAATAGAGGGTTCTTAAACTGGAAATGTTAAAAAAAACACACCATCGTACGCAAAAGGCAGTCCTATTTTTTAAAAAGCAAAGCTTTTACTGTAAATTCTCCTTTTCTTCCCCTACCCCCAACCCAAGAGGTCAGTTTCAAGTTTCACTTTGGTGCAGTCAAAGAAGGGGACCAGAACAAAGAGTTCTTTCAGTGTCCCAAAGGAATTCAGCGCTAACTTATCCAATTACAATGGGATCTGTTGCTTGCACACAACGGGGCGGGGGGGGGCAAGCCCCCCACCCCAAGGAAGGGGGAGAGTTACGGAAAGTATAGCGGGGCTAGGAACAGCCTGGCTGTCTGTGTGTGTTGCGCTTTTCAGTGACAGATGGAGCCTAGAGACAGCAGTGATGGGAGTATTACGAATTCATGAGCAGTAATTGTGAAAGCCCTAGATGTGCACAAAGCATGCCCTGTAGAGCAAGTGCAAGGACTGAAATGAACAGCGGGCTGGATTGGAGGAAGGAGCTTGGTTTGCAGGAAAGCAGCACAATGCTGAAGATATGGTGAAGTCATCCCCTTGGTCCTCATTTCTTGAAAGGCTATTTTTCTGAATTTTGTCCCAACACGCTGCAGGCTCACAACCAAGCACTGCAGCATAGCCAAAGCTCACATTCTCCATGTCCCAAGAGCTGGAGCCCATCTCTCCCCCCTCCCCCTCCCTTGCCTCTCAACACACATCAGTAGTGAAGGAACATACTGCAACGATTGTGTTAGGCAGGCTGGGTCATGAGAGCTGAAGGTCAAAGCCTAGATTCCCATTTCCTCCGAAGACTGAAAGAAAACTATTCCCTCTGTGTAGTGGGCCTTTGTATGGCAGTACTGGGAACCAATGGTGCTTAACAAACCTCCATTTGTCACCAGTAGCTCCTTTGCTATTGCTGCACATACATTTTGGAATAGCCGCTTGAGATCTGCTCCATCAACTCTACACCCCACTGTGCCCGCTGTACCCAGTATGGTTCAGGATCCCTCTCCTTTAACCCAATGAAGATCTTCTCAGAGAAAAAGCATGCAGCCCATTCCATGGGTCATTTTAGTGCAGCCTTCTCCAACACGGTGGCCTCAAGATGTTTTGGACTGTAATTCCTATCAGCCCCAGCCAGCATGGCCAATGGTCAGGGATGATGGGAGTTTGAATCCAACAATACTTGAAGGGCACCAGGTTAGATAAGGGTGGTCTAATGCTTCAACAGAGAAAGGAACCATGTACAAAATTTAGCATTGCCTTAGAGTGGTGCACAGAGTTAGGTTGGCATCACCAGCCAATCCATTCACCCATCCAACAAAAAGAAAAGGGGCTTCAAGTGAGCTCAGCTTTAGGCCGGAATTTCCTTCATTTTAAAGGCATAAAGGTCAATTCATACAACCATTTTTACATGGCACAGCTAAACGCAAGATGACTTTGGTTGGTGCAGGGAGCCACTTCTCCCACCACCCCTTGGCTCAAACCCACAGGCCAGAAAGTTTGCCACTAGAAGAGGTGTAATCATCTTGAGCTATCCAAGCATTCACAAGACCAGCAGCTGCACCAAAAAAGAAGAGTCAATGCAAAGGGATTTCATCACATGAAAATGGTAGAGCATGAACTGGCTGAGCGCATCATGGAGACAAAGCATTAGGAGTGATGCCAAAGGAAAACTATAAAGAAGACACAGCACTTTCTGTGTCTTTTATAGCGATCAGGAATAATGCATTTGAAGGGCAGGAAAGACAAAGGGAACGAGAGAGAAAACACACACACACACACACCACACATCTGAGTAACATACTGTTCCAGTGGCAAGGAACCTGTGTGCACCTCCTATTGCTGCACACACATCACCCATTTTTTGCAGTTAGCATAGTAGCTCACTGTTTAATATATTTCCTTAGCAGCAAACATAACATGGGGTTTACAATACATTTCACCCTGACTCCATATGGTAACTTAAAAGAGACATAGTGGAGCCTCTTCACCAAAGGAGAAAGGATGCACACCGTAAATGGAATACTTAAACGCTTGGCTCTTACATCAGCCTCATCCGCCACACACCCTGTCCCCTCTACTTGCCTATGCAAACCACATTATAGGCGTGCAAGTGCTAGACTTCCAATATAGCACTGTCCTCAAAATGGTGGCATCATAGAGCCAAGTACCTTTACACCTCTCCTGTTCCAGAAGTAGTAGAATGGGCGCTGTAGCTTTAGCATCCTAATATCTCCTTTCCTTAAAAGCAACTCTAATTATGACATGCACACTGTTTTAACTGAAAATGTAAACAGCACATTTTGTTGTCGTGGAAGAGAGAAAGTAGGACCTCAGTGGGCATTCCCCTTGCAAGTCTGTGGGCTACAGCCCTACTGTCATGTTCCTTCCACATTAGAGACTGGCTACCAAAACTATCCATTAATGAGCAAAACCAGACAGCTTTTCGACCTCCATAGCCTGCCACTTTGCAGAGAGTTTTTCCCTGAATGTTCATCATCATCAGGTGGAAAGCAGAGTTCTTTGGTGCTACCATGCTCCCAGTTTGTGTGCACACCCACACTCAAATGTAACAAACACACGTGGCAAAATATACATATCCTAGACAGACATGACTCCTGGAGTCACCTACTAAAGTTCTTTCACACTTATACACACATTTCCTAGTGAAGCTGCCAGCCACCTGTTCTGGCTCCAAATAAAGAGCATTGTATCCAGGGACACGGTGCTCTTTGGCCAAACACCACCACATGCTCTTGAAACGACCAAGACAAGAAGAGTCCACACATCTACCCTGACCTCTGTCCATAACCTCTATGGGCTGAACAAGTGGCAATATGCTAGGAGAGCAGAACTTAATTGGACACCCATTGGTTTCAAATGACTCAGATGAACATTGGCTTTTAGCAATGGAGTTTGACATCACGCCCACCTAAACTACAAAGACTCGAGGCTTCTGCACCCTCACACATCCAGCTGTG
Organism: Podarcis pityusensis; assembly: GCF_964106645.2. Classification (NCBI taxonomy): domain Eukaryota; kingdom Metazoa; phylum Chordata; class Lepidosauria; order Squamata; family Lacertidae; genus Podarcis; species Podarcis pityusensis. Next base: position 31,209,910 of record NC_138035.1, on the reverse strand, counting down.
TGCTCCTTCTCATCTCCATGTCACACAGAGAGGCGCTACCTGTCTTAAGAGTTTTCTTCCATCCCACAAGAGAGGTGAAGGAGCTGTACCTCCTGCTGGTTCTCAGGGCCAGTTCCTGCATCCTCTGGTCCTTGTTTACATGGTTTGGAATCTCCCCCACACCCAGACACACCCAAGTATATTTTCTGGGATGGGGCAAACAGAGGCTGGAGAGAACACACACTTCTCCAAGAGGAGTGGGTGGGGAGGGGGGGAAGAAAAACAAAAGACGTACCCCACTTCCCCCTTTTTCCATAAAGTCCCATGCAAGCCCCACTCCCCTCACCCAGCCCCCTCTGCTTTCTGGTAAGGGTTCTCCAATAAGTAACTAAATCGCTGGTAGTTCTTCAACAGATATTTGGGGGCATACATTTGTTCTTTGGGGTCCGCAGCAGGGTACTCTTGGGTGGTGCCATCAAACCACCCGCCAGTCCGAATTAGCTCCCGGATATAGTTAAGGTCCCGCTTGTCCTCGTAGTCACCCCAGCGGGGGAAATCCCCATTCTGGGCTGACACCAGTTTGAAGTAGATTCCTTCTGGTGTAAAGCACCAAGAGCAGTGCCAGCCAGCAAAATGGAGCGGGCTACCCAGTGACCACTGCACCAGGATGTGACCTGTGCTGTTTTCATACTGCCGAAAGCCTGGCATGGTGTAGTACTCCCTCCGGCGCAGGCGAATCCCATCTGTGGCGTAAACAGTTTGGAGCATCCCCACCGTGCAACCAGAAACCACCTCCAGGGTGCCGGGCTGCTTCCAGAAGAATCCGTAGAGGGATTTGCGCATGTGGAAAGCAAAGGGCTCCGTCCAGCCATCGTAGAGTTTGAGGAAGAGCACGCCGTCGCGGGCCGGGATCTCGTCGGCGTCGTCAATTATGAAAACGTCATCGGGCCGCAGATTGCGGAAGCGGGAGATGCCATCCCGAGTCAGGAAAGTGCGCAGGTAGTCATCGGCAATCCAACCATCCTGGCGCCCACCTGGGGGGAAGTGATCCAGGAAGACATAGAGCAGCTTGTGGCGGATGTAGTCAAAGGAGCCATTGAGAAGCATCTCGCGGAACTTGAGGGGGCGTGGCTCACCATATGCGGTGAAGTTGGACTCACAGACCACAAAGGCATCTACCACATCTCCCAGCTCGTGGAAACGCACGTCCAAGAGGTCAAATTCGTGGTTGACGTTGATGGCATTAATGACTCTCCGAGGAACCTCCCGCGGGGTCAGCCGGTCTTTAGTGGGGAGGTTCGAGTACTGGACCACGGTGGGCACCCCGCAGCTAGGCCCATGCCAGCCAGGCAGGCATACGCACTCCACCCACTTGCGCCGCTTTGTCCCATTGGTGCTCAGAGGTTTCCGGCCTGTCCGCCCCGAAGCAGCTCCTTCTATTTTCTCCTCTGGCCGGCCCACTAGTGGCTTTTCCAACACCTTGGTGCCTGGTTTGAAGCAGACACCGCCAGCTTTGGTATGCACAAAGTATTCCGCCGTGTCTTCAGGCAGCACAAACTCGGCTCTATGCAGCTCTTCGCCAGCTCTGCTTGGGGAGAGGGGCTGGAGCAGAGGTGAGTGGGAGTACAGCGGAGTACGGAGGAATTCCGGGCCCCCAGGCTCAGGGCTGACCTGAGGTGTGACGGGTGCATTGTTCCAGAAGAAGTTGGAGACCAGGTTGGGGCTAAGCGACGCCAGCTCCCTGGGGAATGTGACATAGGAGAGGGCCTTCAGGAAGTGAAGGAAAGAGATGAGGCAAAGACCAGCCATGCACAGAGTCAAAAAGAGTTTGTGGCGTCTCATCTTCATCCTGGGATGGGAAGGAGGGAAGACAAAGGGAAAGAAAGAGAGAAGTTGGGTTAAATATTTCCTAGCCCACAGAGATTGTTTAATCATTGGTTGGGCAAAAGGCAGCAGTGCCATCAGGGGCAGAAGCCAAGCCCCCACCACCACCCCACTCAGCAGAATGAGCTAGAGGTCCCCCTGTTATAAACAAAAATTGCCCTTTTCCCTTATGGGGTATCCAAGAGCCCACATAGAGTCCTTACATAGGTTCCCTATTGGTAGGAGAGAATAACAGAGGCCAACCAGAAAATATTGAGAAGCAAAACAGCTAGTAAGCTTGATTTTTATTGATCTGTTGCAACAGGGTGCTCCCCTCACCCGCAGGAGAAAGGAGCAACCCAGAAAAATGGCATGCAATGCCTTATAAAGACTTTTAAAATTGCCACCCTGTAGATCAAGACCACCCCCAGAAACATCATACATACATCACAGAAGGAGTGTAACCTTGTCAGCTTCGCCTTTGAGCCAGTGCCACCGACTGGGCTCAACCTCTTCAAACCTAAGACCACCCCCCAGATACATCATACCTACATCACAGAAAAGGCGGTCTAAACAGAAATTTGAATGTTGTTTTTCCCTCTCCTGTTCCTGTTTATCTCCTGTCTGGCAGGTTACTTGATTGGATTGCGTGGGGAGCCTGGCCATTCTTTTGTAGTAATAAATACTTAGTTCCTGGGCCATGTCACAGGCTCACACCCTATTCATATCTTAAATGTGCCCTTAAGACAGGATTTGTGAGAAAAGAGACAATGGGAGGTTTCCCACTTTGACCTTGTGGAGAAAACATTGGCTCAGTTTAGGAATCAAAATGGTTCCAGGTTGGTCTTCCTGTGCTGATCTATGTACGTGCTTGGTTGGTACACTTATGAACATTACCATATATCTAAGACCATAAAATTCCTATCACACCCCTAACACACGAGAGCTGGATTACCACATTTTGGGTTTTTTTGTTTTTTTTTAAAATGATATTTATTGGGGGAAAAAAATTTTTTTTAAATTACACACAAAAAAAGACAAGACAGAAAAATAAAAATAAAAAATAAAACCATCATTCTCAAATTCTCCACTTTCAATACCTTCTTTCTTTGACCTCCTCCTCCTCCCTTTTCTTGTATCCTGATTAATAATAATCATAGCAAATCCTTTCCATAATTCATAGTATTCTGTCATTACATTACCTTAATCTATTTTCATCTTATCTTATAGAAAACCTTAAAGTTTAAAACTTAAATCTTATTTTTACCAACTTCTCCTAGCCATAACATTCTAACCAAATTCTTTAGACATTTTTACAAGAGCCAAGTAATTTCATTTCAACATTTTTCTAGAATTCATCAATTTTATAGAACAATCCTAATGATAAAAAAAAGAAATAAACAATCCAATCTTCATCCAGCGTCCCTTCCTCCTGGTCCCGGGTTTTGTCAGTCCTTTTTATCTTATTAATCTAGCACATTAACCTGGTAACCTTATATCCGAAGCCCTCAAGTCTCTTCCATGTCCCTTCCGCAGCTCTTCTTCATATTTTCCTTTCGTTCGTGGGAACTCCAGCTTGGTAATGTTTTTGACCCTTTTCAACAAATCAGCCCCTTTTCCATAGTCCAGACTAGACTCCATGTGGTATTTAAAAACACGTTTCAGATTCCCTCCAAAATTGAGAGCCCCCACAGCTCCAAACATCTGACGGCCCATTGCCAGACTCGAAAAGTCCAAATCTCCCTGTATAGGGGGGGTCTGTCCAACCCCCCATTTCCAAACCAAACCAAACTTTATCTTTCCAAGTCTGGTTTTTTCCAAGTTCATTTGTCAAATCCAAAAATTTATGTTCCTGCTGGGCCGCAGCTCCCTCCGTCTCTGGCGCCCAAGATTCAGCAGCATCCTCTTCTCTCAGCTGTTCTGTCATGGCACACTCCTGTTTTAGCTCCTGGGTGGGCTCCATATAATTTCCCACTACCTGTTCAAAGGTTCTGGCCGCATTAGTCATCAAATCCGTCTTCTGGCTTAACTGATCCAATAGGGCATTTATTTTGCAGAGAGCACCCAACAGTGCTTCTGAAGACATTATCCTCCAAGGTCACAAATCCTTTCCCACGGTTGTAATCTGTGGCAGCTGCAAGCTCCCAGGAATTAGTTACAATTTCGCAGTCCCCCTCTAGGGGGAAATCTTCTGATTGTTCTTTCTTTTAAAAACAATAGCAACAAAGTTTCTTTTTAAAGGTATTTTATCCATATTTGTTCTTTTTAAAATGCGAAAGGAAACAATGGAATCACTATGTTTCTCTTCTTTTAACTATCTGTCAAAGACATTTGTTTCTGGTCAATGAGCTTTTGAAGAAAGTGAAAGAATACATGTTTACGATCTAAAGATGGAGCCCTCCATAAGACTATTAAGTTCAGAGTCTAAAATTACGGTACTTAACTGCACACAGTTAAAATGTTGCAGGATGGGAAGCATAACCAGGGTTAGGCGTTTTTCCTCCTCACAGATTTAAGCAACAAAGGTTCAGCAAAGGGCACTACATGGCATGAACTGAGTCCCGACAATCCTGTAGAAATGTACAGCTCATGAAATCAATCCTGGGGGAGATAATAATTCTGTAGAAATTTACAGTTCTTGCAGCTCTCCTCTACCAGTAAACCACAACCCAGAAACCTGGGCTTAGCTTGGTTTCCAAAACAGGGCGGAGCTTATATAAAGTTCTGCATTAACAAAGACCACAATGCGCCCCCAGCTGGCAGGAAAATCCATTCATAAATAACAGGCTTAGCTTTTAGTTCAAGCTCAGCGTAGGCTCGGCTTAGGTTTTAAATGCAGCTTATTAGCGTAAAGTGTAGGTACAGACCTCAGTTTGGTTTGAAAAAGCAGCCTACAGTTTCAAAAGCTAGAGTGCAAGTATTAAAAATGAGGCAGGTTTACAGTGAAACAAAGCTTTGCCTTCCAGAGGGACTTGTCTTTCTCATTCCTGTTTTCATTCCCTTTTTCATTCCTGTTCACTTTCTATCCCCAAGGGACTCATCTGATCAACCCCCCCCCATTAGACCACCATTCACTAGAACAACTCCTGTAGTTGATCTACGCACCCTTAAAAAAAAAAAAAAAGGTCCCCTGAGACTATTTGGCTGCAGCACAAATTGGGGAAGCTAGCCAGGTACATAGCAGTGAAGGCAAGGCTCAGAAAGAGCCTAGTTCTCTGGGCTCAGCCCTACTGACAAGAGAAGCAGGAGTGGGAAAGGAATGAATGAGAATAGGTTGTTACCTACTCATTTTGTTTTACTGCTATTTGGCATTATGAGCAACTGGAAGGAAAATCGATTCTGAACTTATTTGTCTTTGCCCTTTGATAGGTATTTTATCTGGTTGCTGTCAATCTGTGTAGATAATGTTTTCCTGCCCTTTTGTCTTATTCTGATGCAGTTTATCTGGCTAAGTTTGCAACTCACAATTAGCTACTGTTTCTGTTTTATCTAGCTGAGGGGGATCAGCCTGTGTCCCAACAATTATAATGATATTCATATTCCTTCCTGTAGCACCTTAAAGACCAACTAAGTTAGTTCTTGGTATAAGTGTGCATGCACACGAAAGCTTATACCAAGAACTAACTTAGTTGGTCTTTAAGGTGCTACAGGAAGGAATTTTTTTATTTCGACTATGGCAGACCAACACGGCTACCCATCTGTAAATGATATTCATGTGTGTGAGTGACTCAAGTAGTTCTGGACAGAACAGCAGGGGTAGGAGCTTCATGTCTTGCTGTTCGGTGAAGTGTTTTCAATTGTATATGTTTTCTTTTTTAAGAAGCGCACTGCTTAAAAGGTCTTGTAATGAAAGGCTTTCTGTATCTGAACTAAAGCTTTTTGCTGTTGGGGGCAGATACCAAAACAAATGATCTAAAATACTTTTGGTGATATCTAGGGATTGCTATGCTGCCATTTTGACCTGGATGTGATTATTCATGGTTTAATAATATAAAGATTTGACTCCTGGGACATGACTTACACAGTAATGGCCCTGAAAAGCAATGGAAAATGTAAACTGATATAAAATGCTACCCGCCTGGTTATTCATTTGCGATAGGTGCTGTTTCTTAAACTTTTCATAATCTGCACTGGCTTCCACCCATCTGACTGGGTTGGTTAATTAAAACATTAAGCGCAGTAAAACATCAAACATTAAAAACTTCCCTATACAGTGTAGGGCTGCCTTCAGATGTCTTCTAAAAGTCAGTTGTTTGTTTCCTTGACATCTGACAGGACGGCGTTCCACAGGGTGGGTGCCACTACTGAGAAGGCCCTCTGCCTGGTTCCCTGCAATTTCATGTCTCGCAATGAGGGAACTGCCAGAAGGCACTTAGAGCAGGATCTCAGTGTCTGGGCTGAACGATGGGGGGTGGAGATGCTCCTTCAGGTATACAAGGCCCAAGCCATTTAGGGCTTTAAAGGTCAGCACCAACACTTTGAATTGTCCTTGGAAACGTACTGGGAGCAAATTTAGATATTTTAGGACCGGTGTTATATGGTCCTGGTGGCTGCTCCCAGTCACCAATCACCACATTCTGGACTAGTTGTAGTTTCTGAGTCACCTTCAAAGGTAGCCCCACGTAGAGCGCATTGCAGTAGTCCAAGTGGAGATAACCAGAGTATGTACCACCCTGGCAAGACAATGCGCAGGCAGGTAGGGTCTCAGCCAACATACCAGGTGAAGCTGGTAGACAGCTGCCCTGGACACAGAATTGACCTGTACCTCCATGGACAGCTCTTAGTCTAAAACGACTTCCAAGCTGCGCACCTGGTCCTTTAGGGGCCCAATTACCCCATCCCTCCCCCATTTTGTGAGCTGCTTCTTTTTCAGTTTTAAAACGGGCTACAAGTTTAAATCCGAGGGTACTGCTTTTGCTGCTGGGGACTGATACTGCAGTAAGGTTGATACTGTTCTTCTAGGTGTCAGAGAGAAAATTCTGTCTTTGAAAGGACAAGAACAGCTCATGCAAAAGAAGAACCCGTTTCAGATGTCACCACACTGGCAGAAACTGCTATTTGCAAGAACTGCTATTTGCAAAAATTGCAGGCCAGCTGCAATGCAGAAAAGACAATTAATGTGAAGGACATCAAGGCTAGTTTAAGGATGCTCATCAGTAATTGGAAGGTAAAAAAAAGGCCTTACTTTCTATTTTTGGTAATGTTTTCAGGATGTGGCTGAAGATGGAACAAAACCCACAAAACTAGTTCAGTACACCTGGGACGCTCCCAGACACGAACTGATATTCATAATATTGGATTTTAAGTTATTATTGTTATTATTATTTATTTATTAAATGTGTATAGCGCACTTCATCCAAAGATCAAAAATACAAAATAAAATAAAAACAATAGAAACAAACCAACAAGCTTCCCCGCCCCCACAAACATGCTTTTGCCTGATGCCTGAAGATATGCAACGAAGGTGACAGGCGAATCTCCCTGGGGAGAGCATTCCACAAACAGTGAGTCACTGCAGAAAAGGCCCGTTCTCATGTTGCCACCCTCCAAACCTCTCATGCAGGTGGCACCTTAAGAAGGACCTCAGATTATGAGCACGGGGTCCAGTCAGTTCACTTTGAATTGGGCCTGGAAACTAATTGGCAACCAGTGCAGTCAGGCCAGGATCAGTATAAAGCAGGCAACTCTTTATTTGCGCAGGGGTTGCATTTTGGACATTCACACCCGTCAGCGGAGTGCACACAAGCACGTTCTGCCCTCTTCCGGGTCCAAAATGACCTGTGCATAGGTGGTTGTGTGTCAATGAAATATATGCAGAATGGTCACTACCTGTAGGCTCAAACCATCTTGCCTCCATGAGCAACCTGGCTGTTGAATTTTGCACCAGTGGAAGTTTCTGAATCACTGTAGTTTTAGTCAATGAAAAATTGATCCAGGAAGTGGTCAGTTGATTCTTAACCTACCAGTGGAGTGATCATCCTATCTATATCTAGAAACTGGGTCCCCATGACCAGTTCATGATTTTTAAAATTGACAATCATTTATAAACTTCTCTTGACAATATTAGTCTTTTGTCATGGGGTAACAGGACAATCCTATGCAGTAAATTCAATAGAGTTTACTTCCCAGTATGTGTGCTTAGGAATGAAGTTGTATTGTATGAATATGCTTGGCTAGACATCTACTGGTTATTCTAGCAACATATTTTTATTTTAAATGTCACTGAAACATTTTATTCAGAGATTTATTTGTTTAATCAGCATATCTCTTCATTTTATGTTTAGCCCATATGAAATTCTGCATTATTGTTGTTGGCGTCCATCTGTTGGGAGTGCCACGTAATCTGCCTAATTTAGAGGCACCTTCCTACTTGCTCTGGTTCATGGCTCAAAGGGCTTTGGGAACAGCAGACAATCTGGCAAATAAGAGTTACGTCAGAGCTTCTGCTGGGTCCTATATCACTTGTGGGGGTGAGAGCTCGTCTCCTTCAGCCTGGTGAGTACTTGAAAGCCTCTAGGTTTCTAAAGAAAGGGAATAAATATAAAAAGCATAATACAAAGACTATTCTTTATCTTCTTGACCTCCTTGGACTCTTCACATAAGTATTAATCTGATGATGGAGACAGGCGAAATACTGCAGCAAAGGGTTTGAATATCTTGTGGATAGTTCTTCTCTTAATGCTGCTTAAATTGGATTTTGGTTTTGGTGTGTTTTGCAACAGTTTCAAATTACTGCTGACTCAAGTTGAAATATTTATGCACTGGCATCCCTGGGGCATTTCCCAAACTTTTGATACCTGTGGAACAGGGTTTTAATTCTTTCGTTTTTCTTTGATCAAAATTGAATTTCCATCCTAAAACTTTAATAAAGGGTAAATGTATACATTGTCTTAATTTGATCCCAGAACCATGGGCAGGAATACTGCTTGGATATTCAGTGCATTTCATATACTGTTGCCTATCATCATTCTTTGTCCGGTCAGGGACAGGGCCATGATTTCTATTGATGCTTCTAGAATTCACTCATACCCTCCAGGTGTCACATGGGCTGCACTGGGGAATTCCTGCTAGTCTTTCACACTGGGGATGAGGAACGTGTGGCCAACGGTTGTGTTTGCACTCCAACTCCCATCTGCCCCAGTCAATATGGCCAGTGGTAGGAGATATTTGGAGTTACAGCCCAGCAACCTCTGAGGCGCCACTAGCTCCACATCACAGCTTATGCCCGCCTTTAGATGAGGTCGCCCACAGCCCATAAAGTGGCAGAAAGGGTAGTGAAGGAAACTCTGTGGAGTCCCTGTCTACACAAAGAGGCAAAGAGTGATGGATGCATCCAGGAATGCACCTTAAACTACTTAGGAAATATGCTCTGACTCCTCTTATGGTACACTAATGGAAGGGATGGGCCATAGAGCAGTGGTTGAGCCCATGCTTAGTATGCAGAAGGTTCCCAGTTCAATCCCTGACATCTCCAGGTAGAACTGGAAAGACCACTCTCCAAAATGCTGGAGAGCCAGCCAGCCAGCGAAGACCAGAAAAAGCTAGATGGACCAATTGTCTAACTTGGTAGAAAGCAGCTTCTACATGTTTACAAGTGATGCTAAGCTACTGCCACTTGGCTCTTTACCTTGCACATGTTTCCTGCCCTTTGTGGTCAAGTCCACCTTTCCAAGATTTCTAAGAAATCATTGCAAATGGCCCTCATTTTATTTCAGCCACAATGTCATACAAACTATGACAGCTTAAAGAGCAAGAAAGCTAGCCTGCCCACTTTGACCCTTTCCTCCCCATCTTCCTTGCTTGGAAGCATCATGCAATTAGAAATTAATAGGTGCAAGAATCAAAGAGATATAAGCAGAACCGATAATTTTCCTCTTTTATCTGTCTCTCCATGACTTGTTGCCAAGAAAATGAAGCAGAAAGAGCCAAAGTCCACCAGCTCTACTCAGGCAGGCAGCCTAGGTTGCAGTCTCCCCAGGATCAAAACAGCATGCTGTTAATGGGTTTCCATCTGATATCTTCTAGTCAGGAGTTAGGCACTATCAGCAGGAGTTGCCGGAAGATAAACAAGGAGCGGTCTTCAGAAGAGGTTATGGCAAACCTCCAACAGTGCAATAACAACAGCCCTTGGGACTACGACCTAGTTCTCACTGAGTGGTAAGATTTCAAGTGGGAGAATTGTATGACTAAATGATCCTCCATACAGTAATCCTGTGAGCCCTCTGCCTTCAGTGGTATACAGTACTATACAATACTCAGACAAGGGGTTTTAACACTGCAAGAAGGCCTAAACATCCAGCTTTCCCGACAACCAGATTGTCTCCAAATCCACCCACTAGGAACACACACACCTTCCTCCTTCATACTGTTGCAAAAGTTGGGTACCACCCCAACCCTCTGCCCAGTGATAGGAAGATCCCAGAGGGTTCCATGCATCCCCCCCCTTCCTTTGGCGAATCCCATCACCTCAAACAGACACACCAATACCTTGGCAATATCTGTCTCCCCAGGCCAAATGATTCCCTTCAGATGGCCATCAACACCTTTTGTCATGTTAACAGATTTGCTCTTCACTAGACCAGTCAGGCTGGTTTGCATAAGATAGGAGGAATTCCTTGTCTGGCACAGCTTGTAAGGTAAAGGTAAAGGGACCCCTGACCATTAGGTCCAGTCGTGACTGACTCTGGGGTTACGGCGCTTATCTCGCTTTATTGGCCGAGGGAGCCGGCGTACAGCTTCCGGGTCATGTGGCCAGCATGACTAAGCCACTTCTGGCAAACCAGAGCAGCGCATGGAAACACCATTTACCTTCCCGCTGGAGCGGTACCTATTTATCTACTTGCACTTTGACGTGCTTTCGAACTGCTAGGTTGGCAGGAGCAGGGACCGAGCAACGGGAGCTCACCCCGTTGCGGGGATTCAAACCGCCGACCTTCTGATTGGCAAGTCATAGGCTCTGTGGTTTAACCCACAGCGCCACCCGCGTCCCAAATCTCAATTAATGAAAATCCTACCATTTACTAATTTCTAGGGTTTAGGGGGATCACCCCCCAAAATCTATAACAATACTCTTTCCACTACATCTGCAGGCAGAGAAGGGTTCATTACATTCATGTATTAACCTGAGGGAGGCCCAAGAACTATGGTGATTAAGAAGATACTCAGCATAGGAAAAGACAGGTAAAGCATCTGCTGGGAGAGACTCCTGTCTGAAACCTTGCAGAGCGGTTGCCAGTCAGTGTGGATAATTCTAAGTTGGAGTTTTGCCCTTCAGGCATAGATGTTCTTCAGCAGTTTTTAAGATGAAGGAAATTCCTTCATGTCCAGACACAATTATCTATGCCTGAAGAAAAGAAAAACAACCCTCTAAATTTGCAACTAGTAAAACTTATCAAGTGGAAAGCATTTAATGTATCCTATTACAAAGGTTTTTTTAAAAAACAAAACAAGAATTTGCTTTAATAATAAAAAGGCAGCAGCTTGAAGTAGGTTTAATAAAGAGACCCAGACAGAGGTTATCAAAAAAGACCAGAAAACCTTGTTCTGTTTCTTAATGCTTGTGAAACATGAAGACCTTTGGCAAAGTGCATTCACAGCTATCATAGTAGGAATACACCTGGGCCATTAAATTCAGAATGATTTTCAGAATGACAACCCTGGGCATCAAAGGAAACGCAGACCAAAATGTTCCAGTGAAATAAATGCTGCTTCCAAAGTAACTAAAGGCAACAAACCTATGCATGTGAATAGGCAACTTCCAAGAAAGGCTCATTGACTTTAAAAGGAGAGACGTACGATCCAATAAGTGTGCATAGGATTGCAGGCTAAATGAGTTATGTCAAATTAAAACCATAAATCAGTAGAGATCTCTAAGATGTAATAGGTTTCAAGCCAGAGGGTGTGAGGCTGCTTATTTAAACTCCAGTTCAGGAGTCAAGAACAAGTTGCCAGAGTTTCTTTCGAAGTTTTTATGCACGACATTTAATTATGTGCATAATTATTTTTATACACAACATTTAATTATGAAGGCAGTGGACAGTATGGCGAGGTCTATGCAAGCTAGGGGTCAGAAAATGAGGAAGGAAGGGGACAGGGCAGAAGATGACCAGCAGAAGCAGAGACTAAAGTTATCTTACATCTCCTTCCTCTACCTTATGAAGCAATTTATTTCCAGATAAAAGAGAAGTAGCATTGCACAGCAGATAGAAGTCTTTGGTTTGCCTCCATTAAGAACTCTCTAGACAAGGCACTATTTCTTCCACTCAGCTCTCCATTGGCAATACAGGCATAAAACTGGCCTATCTTACAAGGCTAGCATAGGGCTGACCAAGAATGTGTGTGAAAATGTGATCTGAGCTATATAGCCGGTGGTTATTGAAAACCAAGGACAAAGTTTCTTTCCTGAAGCCAAGACAGCTAATGCCAGCAGTTGTTTGTGTAAGTAGCATTGCCAATAAGAACAAGACTGCCTATTCACCTAAAACCGCAAGCCAGGGGTCAGCAATCTTTTTCAGCAGGGGGCCGGTCCACTGTCCCTCAGACCTTGTGGGGGGCCAGACTATATTTTTGAGGGGGGGAATGAATGAATTCCTATGCCCCACAAATAACCCAGAGATGCATTTTCAATAAAAGCACACATTCTACTCATGTAAAAACACCAGGCAGGCCCCACAAATAACCCAGAGATGCATTTTAAATGAAAGGACACATTCTACTCATGTAAAAACAAACTGATTCTCGGACTGTCCGTGGGCTGAATTTAGAAGGTGATTGGGCTGGATCTGGCCCCCGGGCCTTAGTTTGCCTATCCATGCCCCAAGCTTTGGGGCACCCTTTGGCTAGATGACCTTAGCAGGCTTGCCAGCCCAAGTAGCCCTATCAGTGTTGCTGCTGCCCATTCTCTTGCTCCGTGTCTCAGCTCAGTCTGTGCCACTGCCCAAAAAGAGAAGGCAAGGTGACCCAAGCTGCTTCTCCTGTCGGGACTCATCAGAGGACAGGTGAACCAGCAACATGAGCAAGGAGTAGCAGCAGAATCAGGGGACTGCCAGTTGACTCCTGCTGGGATATAAGCGTCGCTCGAGGCCACAGGCTTCCAATTCTGGCCCTGCATCTAACTATTAGATCCACTTGCCCAAACAAAATTTATTTCTGCCCATAGCTCCTCTTGTCCAGTCTCCTGCTAACGAGGTAGCAATAGCACCGCACTGTTTCTGTCCACCCAAGTGTCCCTCCTAATAACCTTTCTCATTCCATGCCACCAATTAGTGATATTCCCGCACACACAAAATATAACCTCACCCGAGCCACCTCAGAGGCCAAGAAACATTGCTTCCAACAGCGCACACAAACCCCTTTGTTCACCAAGGCAACGTATTAAAGCAGGGGTCAGCAACCTTTTTCAGCCGTGGGCCGGTCCACCATCCCTCAGTCCATGTGGTGGGCCGGACTATATTTTGGAAAAAACAAAGAACGAATTCCTATGCCCCACAAATAACCCAGAGGTGCATTTTAAATAAAAGCACACATTCTACTCATGTAAAAGCACCAGGCAGGCCCCATAAATAACCCAGAGATGCATTTCAAATAAAAGGACACGTTCTACTCGTGTAAAAACACGCTGATTCCCGGACCGTCTGTGGGCCGGATTGGGAAGGCTGCATCCGGCCCATGGGCCTTAAGTTGCCTACCCCTGTATTAAAGTCTCCCAGAAATCATCTTTTGGACAGGAGAGTCTGCCACATTCTCAGTCTGCCGCTCAGCTATGAAGGGGATGAAGGCCCATTTTTCACTTACGGCTAGCTGGTCCAAGCAGAGAAGCCTTGATGGAGCTCCACGGGAAGGCAGGAGTGCTGCTCACATGACACCAAGTAGTTCAGGTGCAGGAGATGAGCCCCGCTTAGCTTGGTGGTGATTAGGCCTCAAACTTTCCCCACTGTTTCCTTATTACTACAACTGGGCCTAGGCCCGTGGATGTCACATTGTGAAAGACTCTTTTCATAGCATCCTGCTTGCAATCTTTTTTTGTTAAAAAGTTTGAAGACATTGGGAAGCACAGGAAAGCAGAAGCTTTCACAACTTGGTAGCAATAGTATCTCGCCCTCTGTTATACACACATATACCACAATGAGGACTTCTGAAGAAAGCCCAGAAGTCCCTTTTCACAGCCGCAGCATTGAACACTACTGATAATAATTTTTATTAGTTTTCAATCACTATCCAATAATAGCCTCATTATAACAATACCAATTTATAATCCAATTACTAATACCAGTCGTTCAAATACTGAATTATATAATTTAGGTAGCCCCCCCCCCCCCGCATGCTAGAATGGATGGTTTGAGGATTTTATTTCTGCGTTCCGAAACATTGAACACTATTATGGGTCATGACTGTTGAAACACTGGTCTAAAAATATGAGGCAATCTCTCTCTCTCTCTCTCTCTCTCTCTCTCTCTCTCTCTCACACACACACACACACACACACACACACAACATTTTACAACACATGAGTAGAGACCCTGGCCCAAATAGGATTATTTGATGAGGATACACAATTGTTCAAAGAAGGGCCTGCTTACCTTAAATTAACAGGTTTTTGAAAACTTGAATAATCATGGGCCTGTGGATAATTAGAAAGACAGAAGCACAGCACTAAAATCCATAAATTGGCAGTTCAGCTTGGGGTTTATTTAAATATAGGAGCCTCCACTGATAAGCCCCCGAAAAATGCTTCTGCATAGTCGGTGCCATTTTTCTAGAAAAAGAGGTGCCAGGACTCATCATGAACGCCTCCCTTGTTCTCTTATAATGGCAATGGTGCCCACCTGAGAGGTGCTGGAACTGAGTTACGGCTGGGAAAAAGCTCTGGGGCATATACCTCACACTCTTAACTAGGGCTGCCATACGTCTGGAATTTCCCGGACATAGCCGGGATTCATCCGTCAAAAATGTCCTTGGCGTAATTTCCGGAAATTGGCTTAACAACTTTGCCAGACCTTTGTGTCCAGATTTTCACTTTTTGAAATATGGCAACAGTACTCTTAACCATCACACAAGTTCTTAAAGAGAACTTGCCTGGTGGGCAACTTTGTTGTTAAATCTGAATTCACTTCTGGGAGTATATATAGCAGGTAGCACACACTAGAAACCTTGGTTTCTAATCTGGATTTGACCTACCCACTGGCAGATGGATTCATATCCTAGGGTTCCAGTTGTCTCTCTCCCCTGTGAGAGACATCACTGCAATAAAAAATTCTTTCATTGGGGAAACTTGAATTATAGAAACTATTTGTCATAGCACCCCAAAGCTATCAAATTAAGATCAGCCTGCCCTGCTCCTAACCACACACAGAGTCACCTCTGCATCCTCACATACCAGAGATTCCTCATCTCAGAGAGGAAGAAACACTTGGCCTCTGGGTGGGCTGACATTCTGTAGCCTTCTCTCCCATTTTTCCTTTTTCCATTTCCTGAGATTAACATTGCAATGCAAGAAATGCCTCTGAATTACAGGCGCGTGAGGCCAAAGTTCATCCAATGAAGCAATCAACACATTTCTCCTTCACCCACAATTAAGAGAAAAACAATGCACAGGTGGAAAGGAGACAACAGACCGCAGGGCTAGTCTAAGTCACTTTGTTGTCTGAGACAAAGGAGATGGTGCCCTTTTCTGTTCCACACACAGAAGCTGCCAGCTGACTCTTAATTCAACACTGGTGATGGGGTAGTGCATCTAAAGCAACGGGCTAGTATAGCAGAACCAGGACATGCCATGTAGTAGTCAACCATTTCCCCTCAGTTGGAGGACAGAGCTGTGTAAGGGAGGTTTAGGGAGATTGGAAAAGAGGCTGCCACCACTGCCTCCAGGAGCTGCTGCCTGAACCCAAACCAGTCCTGACAGAACCTATGAAAATCAGAGAACTTAAAGGATCTTCCCACCCCCCAAAATCACTATGGAAACCAGAGGTCTCCTATAACATCTAGATGAAACTGCTGAGTGGGGTTATCTGGAGTTTTGGAGTACATTGTCAGCAATACGATGACAACACACAGCTCTATTTCTCCTTTACACCTGCAGGTATGGATGTGCTGGACCTATGTCTTTCCTTGGTAATGGACTAGGATGAAAGCCAAACTGAAGCTCAATCCAGGTAAGACTGAGGCACTGCACCCCTATCTGGACAAGGATAGCCTAATTAATGTTGTTTATGCTCTGCTAACAGCTAGGTTAGATTACTGCAACACATTATATGCAAGGGCTGCCTCGGAAGGTGGTTCAGAAATTTTAGCTGGTACAAAATTTGGCGGCCAGGTTGCTCATGGGGGCAAGATAGTTTGAGCATATTATATTGGCTGCCAATTATTACCGTATTTTTCGCCCTATAGGACGCACTTTTTCCCCTCCAAAAATGAAGGGGAAATGTGTGTGCGTCCTATGGGGCGAATGCAGGCTTTTGCTGAAGCCTGGAGAGCGAGAGGGGTTGGTGCACACCGACCCCTCTCGCTCTCCAGGCTTCAGGAAGGTCTGCGCAACCCTCGGGAGACCGGCACCACTTCGCGCTCGCCTCCCGAGGGTTGCGCAGAGCTGCCTGCAGTCCCGGGGCGAGCGCCGCTCTGCGCAGCCATCCGGAGCGGGGCGCGAAGTCGTGCCCACTTCCCGATGGCTGCGCATAGCTGCCTGCAGTCCTGGGGCGAGCGCCGCTCTGCGCAGCCATCCGGAGCGGGGCACGAAGTCGTGCCCACTTCCCGATGGCTGCGCATAGCTGCCTGCAGTCCCAGGGCAAGCGCAGCTCTGCGCAGCCATCCGGAGCAGGGCGCGAAGTCGCATTCCGAAGCCTGGGGAGACCGGCGCGACTTACCGCTAGCGTCCCTAGGCTTGCAGATAGCAGGCTGTTCTCGGGGCTGGGATTGGGGGAAGCTCGCGCTTCCCCCGCGCCAGCCCCGTGCCTGGGGGGAAATAAATTTTTTTTCTTTATTCCCCCCCAAAAAAACTAGGTGCGTCCTATGGGACGGTGCGCCCTATGGGGCGAAAAATACGGTAATTATTTCCTTTCACCATGGAGGTTTTGGGGTGGGCTACAATTTTAAAAATGCAATTGTTAAAATAAAAATCAGTTAAGACAAATAACAGAATAAAAGGGTAGGTCCTAAAATATACATGAGGTGTCAAAGGCTAGGGGTAAAGAGGCACATCTTCAGCATTCAATGAAAACTCCGTAATGATGGTGCCAGACACACTTCTGTGAGGAGGGGGGGATTCCACAGTTTAAGGGGTGCCACAAGGGTTGCCCTCCCCTGAGCCACCATCACCTCCAAACTTCTGAAGGCAGTGGAACTACCAGAAGGGTCCCCTCTGCCTGTCTTCAAACAAATGAGCCTGTGGGGAAGGCACAACAAGCCCCGCAATCAGCAAAATATTACTAGTTTGCACTGTGGCGAACACTAGGTGGTATGTTCAGATACATATTATAATAAAATAATAATAATAATAATAATAATAATAATAATAATAATAATTTATTATTTATACCCCGCCCATCTGGCTGGGTTTCCCCAGCCACTCTGGGCGGCTTCCAACTGAATATTAAAAACAGTACAGCATCAGACATTAAAAACTTCCCTAAAGAGGGCTGCCTTCAGTTGTCTTTTAAAAGTAAAATAGTTGTTTATATGTCAGGTCAACGATGTACTGAGACAGTTTCATGGTTGTCATGAAGTCTTCGCCCAGCCTCAGAACAAATATTGGAAGTCCCTCAATACAATCTTGAAAGCGTTCTCCATCACCGCATTCAATATTACATTCTGCCAGCTTGGTGAAGGAGTTTGTAGTACAATAAGGTGGACAGTGCACTAACAACATCCCCTTTCTGTCTCACTGGCCACAAACACCACAAACAATCACTTGAACCCAGACACAGCGTGTATCAGTCTCATAGTGAGGGAGATGGATTTTTAAAAAAATGGGTGATAGTGACCTCCCTTCCCTGCCTCTCTGATCTATAGAGTGGTGTTGTACTGAGCACCCACGCAGACACAGCCGGGTTAGAGATGGGGAATCTGTGGCCTTCCAGATGTTGGACTCCATCATCCCTGATCATCACTGGCCATACTGGTTAGGGCTGATTTGGTTTAGAGTCCCACAAGGAGGGCCACAGGTTCCTCATTCCTGATTTAGTGATTTCAGCATGTAACAATCAACTGAGCCAGTTAAGAGATTAGAAATCCATGCTTTTTTTTTTAAGGTCAGCAATTTAATGAGCACCTTTTCCTGTAGCAGAATTTTGATTGCTAATAGTATAACACAGTCCTGTTACCTGGTAACCAAGAAACAGAAGCCAAAATTAAGCTATGGCAGAGAAGAGTCTGGGTTGTTTCCCAATGACTTCTATGGGACACAACATAAACAAACCTTATGGGAGGGGCATGTAATTGTTTTG
Source organism: Podarcis pityusensis (assembly GCF_964106645.2). Taxonomy (NCBI): domain Eukaryota; kingdom Metazoa; phylum Chordata; class Lepidosauria; order Squamata; family Lacertidae; genus Podarcis; species Podarcis pityusensis. Next base: position 31,191,632 of record NC_138035.1, on the reverse strand, counting down.
GTTCATTACTATGTTTTGTGTGTTTCTATTGTAAATAAAATGCAGTGATCCTTGGATGAAGGGTGGTATAGAAATTTATTAAGTAAAAAAATAAAAATGTAAGGAGACTGGGAAATGAGTAAACATCTTCTCCAACTTCAAGATACTGGAGTCACCAATCACAGGGAGCAGATTGACTTCTCCAACTAGCATCCCTGAATGCATCCTTGATTTTCTTTCCCACTTAAGTCAATGGTTCTGGCACTTGAGACATGGTCAAGGTAGGGCAAAGCCTGCCTTCTACTTGTGACACTGAGTCCCACTGAGTAGGGCCCTTCCAATACATAGATTCACTTTCCATCATACCCTTTCTAGTATGAGTAGCCAACATGGTGCCCTCCAGATAACTTGGAAGTACAACACACATCAACCACAGCCAGAAAGACCAATAGGGATGATGGGTTCTGTAGCCCAAAAACATCTGGAGGGAACCATACTGACTACTCCAACCAACATAATGGCTGGTATTCTGCTAGCTGCTATTCCCTAATAATTTTTCAAGAAACAAACTCTTTTCAAATTATTGCCTGAATTAAGATACCTAAATCTCCTTCTGAAAATTAAACCATTTTACAGGTTCATTCAACAGACAGCTGTAATTTATTTGGTACATGGGGAAATGACTGGATCTAAGCTATTTTAGATCTAAGCTATTATAAATCTGTGCTTATTGTCATCTTCCTAAGCAGTAAGAAAATGGGGCCAAGTGCAGTAATACACTAGAGGTTATCTTCTCCTTCCCTAGAATTAGGCCTTCTTATTGTTCAGAATTATCAAGTGATTTATACCATCCTGTACTCACATCCGAAACATAATGGAACTTTAGTAAACAGGTCAACAATTACTGACATTGATGTTCACCTTGGGAGCTGAACAAACAGAGGATGCAAACAACTTGATGTTATTCCTTACCAAGAAACTGCCCTTACAAGACATTCTCCAATATGTGATCTGGAAGCACAAGAAAGTAATTGGGATGTGTCTTGCACTCAGATGTCTGTGCACACCAGTACAAGACACTTGAAAAATGAAACAGCAACCTGGGAACCACAGAACCTACTTATGTTCTAAGACATTTCTGCACCTGAGGCACAAAATATAGAGAGGCTTTGCTCCTCATCCTGCTGCCCACCGGTAGTGACAATCATAAAAATACCTATGATCTTTTTCATTAGTTTCCAAAGATTGCTTGAGGACTCCTTTTGGCATAACAGATGTTGCCTTAGAAAAATAAAACTTAAAATTATAAGAATGAAAACATTAGGAGTGCAATTATGCACTCGTGAATAAGCCCCACTGAACATAGTAAGACTTTTGAGCAATTGTGCTGTAGGTCTTTACCTTTTAAACTTCAAAAAGGGTGTCTCAAAATGGCTTTAGGAATGGGTTTTTCCTCTTCAGTGATGCCAGTGGGTGTCTGCAGACCCAGTATGCCCTGTCCTTCAAAGGGAAATGAGGACAGATCATAGTGACAGGGTAAGTGATGCTCTACTTATCTCTTCCTACCCTACCTTGCTGAAATAACCACCTTGGGGTGGGGTTGCTGGTAAAATGAATTTACCCCACAAATGTTGTGCTAATTTTCAAAATATCACATGTGTATTGTACAAATGGCAACTGCATGTTTCCAGTGCAATGAAATGATTCTTAAGAACATACAGGTTAAATGTCAAATTCATTCTACACTAGCAACACAACCATATGTAGTTCTATTATGTTTCTGCACACTAAGAGACCGGGTTCTGAACTTCACCTCTACCCCAAGCCAAAAAGAATACAGTGGTACCTTGGTTTATGAACTTAATCTGTTCCGGAAGTCTGTTCTTAAACCAAAGCGTTCTTAAACCAAGGCATGCTTTCCCATAGCAGCAGGGGACTCAATTTACAAATGGAACACACTCAACAGGAAGCGAAACATGTTCTGCTTCCAAGGCAAAGTTCACAAACCAAAACACCTACTTCCAGGTTTGCAGCATTCTTAATCCAAGTTGTTCATAAACTAAACTGTTCTTAAATCAAGGTACCACTGTATATAAATATACTTCCTTCCAGAATGAAGTCACCAACAGGCCTGCCTTTCTTCAGTTTTAGCTGACTGCCCTGAAGTAACTCCAAAACTGTTTGACTAACAAAGGTAACAATGGACAAAGAACAACACATTACATGCAAATGTGTATTAAAAATCGTGATGGCTTCTTCTTCTGTGGTTCTCTGGATGCGTTGGACTACAACTTCCATGATCCCTGACCATTGGCCAAGCAGGTTGGGGTTGATGGGAGTTGCAGTCCAATAGGGGCTACAGGTTCTCTCTTGCTGCTCTAGAGAAAAGCCTCTTTGGACGATGTGAAGTGGAGAAACAGAGGGCAGGGATGCTTAACTCCCTATTACCCACTATTTTTCTGCTACAACTCTCCACCTTCTTTATTTCTTCCTTGAAAAAGATACATTTTTGTTTGATCAAAGTGGAGTTGGTCCCATCCAGTCACTTCCTTCTGTGCACAATCTAAATACAAACCGGTTCTCTCTTGTAAAATTCTCCTTTGTCATATTAACAGAGAGTCAGTCTTTGATTGGATTATGTCACCCTGGCAGGTCAGTTCAGGCTGAAAACACATCCTTCTTTTACTGCCGTTTCTTCTCTGAAGAACTCCATGTTTATGCCCTTTTATTTTTCACTTTGCATTTGATGGACTGGTCTATGGACTTAATGAGGCCATATATCTTCGTTTTGGTACGGAATGTTTAGTTGTGTTTTGAAGACTAATCCTCCGGGCCAGATACAACATTTTAAAAAAGCTGTTCTTAAAGACAAAGCAGGAAGTTATCTGTCCTTGTTTAAGCCCTACTTCCCAATGAATGCCCATAAAGATACTTTAGTGCTTGTTTTTCAAATAAGCAAACCAACTTGGCTTTAATGGGTTCTGCTGGGTCCAGCCAGATCAGGCCACTTCAGTATTGCTGCTGTAGCAACTTTCTTTGGGATAATTGGGACGTAACCACCCAAAAGTCACAAAAAGAATCTGACTTGGGGAGGGGGGCAGTGGAATGAGGCGCAAAGACACTTTAAAGGGCATAATGATGCAGTTTCAACAGTTTCAATGATTTCCTAGATCAAGTAGCTCCTGTAATTTTGCTACGGTTACAAGGCACCTTTGCGGGGGGGGGGGGGGGAATGTTTTAAAAATGGCCTTTAGAAAGCAAAGCAGTTTTCTTAATGGATGGCTTTTCTGTGGGGCAGGTTTCTGGAAAGAGGGGCTCAGAAAGAGGAAGGCACTGCAAAGCACAAATGACAGGATCACTGCTGGGGGCGGCGGTGGCAACAAACACACACATACCCTGGTCACTTGAGGTTTGGCAGCAGGATCACTTTCCCACAGTAGCAGCTCTATTACTGTTTTGGAATAGAGCAGTCACTCCACCTCCCCTTCCCTCTCATCCCCCCTCCCTTTCTGTCTGCACGGGTCCCAACTTGGCTCCTTCTCTGCTTCAATGAATGTTTGGGGATAAGCCAATCCTATGCAAAAAGCATTCCCTGTCGCTCTCTCTCTGAACCCCCCTCCCACTCACTACACACACACAGACAGACAGACAGGGGGAAACCTGACTCCACACTTTAATCTAAGGGGGTCTCTCTCTCTCTCTTCCTCCACCCCCACCCTTTCCTCTAATCACAATCCAAAGGTAGCAGGGGAGCAAAGCCCCTTCCAGTATGCATTACTTTTGCTCGAGGGAGATTCACTTGATCCAAGAAGTGGCCTTATTTATTTTTCCAGCCTTCTTTTGTTCTCCATTTCCTCCTCCTGAGCTCTGGCAAGACCCAGCAAATCACCTCATCCCCAGCAATTCTATAAGATTAACACACACACCCCACGCACATTTTTAAGAATCATGCCGTTAGCCAATGGGAGAAATAATGAAATACCCCACACTAGGGATGGAGATGGAATCTGTTTTTAAACGGATTTATTTATACATGGAATTTGGAGGTTCTGATCAGACTGTGTTTTGCTCACATCACTGCTTCTTGTGTAATATGGCAATTTATGTCCAAGCTGCTTGTGCATTGTTGTGGTTGTTTAAAAGTCCAACTAATTATGTGCAAAATTAAATGGTGGGGGGGGATCTAAAGTTTCATGCTGTACTATATTTCTCCAGCACAATTCCACCCACTCACACAGTTATACATATTATTGTGTGATGTGCTGGTTATTTTAGGAAGCCAGGAGTGGATATGTGTACATCATTATATGTATAATAGTTCATATATAAGAACTGTTCGTATTTTTTTAGCAAAAGGGTCCTTATCAAGATTAGGAAGCAAGACAGGAATTAGAAAAAAATCCATGCAGATAAACTCGTCATTTGAGATTTGCAAAAATTCCATCCCTCCCTGTGTTGCCACATATGTAACCAACAAAGTCTGATGAGTTGACTTAAAAGAGGATGTACTGCCCACCTAGTAGATTTCTGCTTGGGCGATATCCATCTTCTTGCAAATAATGGCCTTGCAGCTAGAGGACCTAACCAATAGGATTAAATTTCTGTAGAAGCTAGCTAGTTAACAGTTTCTGGAGAGTAGTGACCGGCACAACATACCCCCAAACCAGGTTTTACAATTGCTAAACCTAAAGCAAACATTTTGTAGCATATTAAACTCATAAGCAAGGCTTAGGCACTGAGTTTTAAGAAACCTCTCAGTACCGTAAATTTCGCTCTATAACACGCAGATTTTTTCTCCTAAAAAGTAAGGTGAAATGTCTGTGCGTGTTATTGAGCGAATGTGTGGTCCCCTGGAGCTCACTTGCCGGAGCGCAGGGGCAAAATAGGCAAAAATCAAGCAAAAATAAGATCGGGCGGGCGGAGGGAAGGGGGAAGGCGGAAGCTTTCCTGCATTCTGCCTCAGGGTCTTACTGCCCACCGGCTTCTGTTGCTGCGTTTGCTCAAACTCAACAAAGAGCAGGGAATCCCCTGCCCTCCTGGCAAGCAGAGGGTTAAGGAAAGGATCGAGTCCCCCCTTCTAATTCTTTCCTAGTCACACTGCGTGCAGGCTCCAGCCCACCACTTCCTCCTCTCCGTGCTCTAGGGACTCGCAGGCAGCCGAAAAGCAAAAGCATGCAGGTGGGAGAGAGAGAGAGAGAGAGAGAGAGGGCTGGCTTGGGTGGGTGGGGGGGGGACTTTTGCTTTACAATGGTAGGTTTCTCATTTCTTTTCCAAAAGCAGAGAGCCCTGCCCCCAGGCCCCCTCCAAATTACAGCTTCTCCAAGCAATGTACTGCTGGAGGGAGACAGTATGCTTGTTTGGAAGAAAAACCCTGCTTCCCTGCTCGTAAGTAACAGCAGGCTGGATTGCAGAGTGAGACATGGAAATCTCTGGATTTATATGCTGTATATCAAATATCTTAATCTATACTTTCTACACGCGGCTGGTAAATCAGAATCTCCTGAGCCAGGAGGATTACAGCATCTCTCCTCTCCCCTTCATTATTCTTTGAAGAAGTATAACGTGAGAATGTTTTTTATATATATTTTTTAAAGTTCTTTTCCTCATTGTGCGCTATACACTGATAATTGCTGCCACAATAACAATTGATTGAAAATGGAATTTAGTCTCCCCCCCCCCCCCCATAGAGAGCTGTTCTTCAGACGTTTAGCCTTAATACAGTGGCTGATGTAATACCCTTCTGCTTCACTAGGCATTTTATATAGGGACATTAAAATTGATTTTCTACATCTTGGCAGATGAAAAAAAGTGTGTTACATGCCCTATTGCCCAAAAGTGTGCAAGCACAGAGCAAAGGTTGCAGTGACAGAGGTGGCCAAAAAAGAAATACCGTAAATAAAAAAGAAATCATACTTCGTATATCCTGTCTGGCTTGGGTGGGTGGGTGGGGTGGGGGCTTTTGCTTTCCTTCCCTCCCCATTTAAAACGTGGTGACAAAGCACGGATCCACATGGATCCTCAGGATTTTTGCATTGGGTCACCCCAAATTCACCATCAGATCACATTACATGTCCATGGCTACAGTCTGTACCAAAAAAATCACGCACCCACTGTTGCCTGGGGCTGCAATGGTGCAAAAACGTGGTTACAAAGCATGGATCCACATGGATCCTCAGGATTTTTGCATTGGGCTACTCCAAACTCACTGTCAGATCACATGTCTGCGGCCACAGCATGAACCACAAAAATCATACACCCACTGTTTCATTTAGAATATTTTTTTTCTTGTTTTCCTCCCTCCTCTAAAAACTACGTGCGTGTTATGGTCTGGTGCGTGTTATAGAGCGAAAAATACGGTAATTTCAGAGGAAAAGGGGGGATATAGACTGAGGGTCTTTGAACTATGATAGAAGTATCTTCCATATGATTCAAGCCGAGTGCAGATTTGGCAAAGATTCCCCTGAATCTACATTCTCAGCACACTAAATTTGGACATTTCTCAGAATTGCCTCCTCTAGAGATGTATGTTTTTGACCTCAGATATAACCTTCTAATAGTAGGTGGCGAGAAAGCCAGGAGGACTAGGATCGCGTTCACACCATACATTGAAAACACTCTCTTACCACCTTAAACAGTTGTGGCTTCCCCCAAAGAATTCTGGGAGCTGTAGTTCGGTAAGGTAGCTAAGAGTTGTTAGGAGGCCCCTATTCTCCTCACAGATCCACAATTCCTGGAGTTTCCTTTGAAGAGGGATCTATTGTTAATGTGGCTAATTTTCATACTCAAGATCAGCCTCATTACAGGGTGGGCTTCAAGCTGTCATGCGCCACCACCCTTCAGGCAGGGATGTGGAAGTGCAGTTTTAGTGGCAGGAAATGCTGTGGTCAGATTTTGTTCACAGTGTGCTGCCCGTGAGTCTGTCCAGCATTAAGCACAAACTACTTTCTGGAGACAATGGACACCCTACAACCTAGGAAGCCTGCAGCGCCTTATACCAGAACCTGCCTTACAAGGGCAGCAGCCACAGCTCAGTAGAAGAGAACATGCAGGAAGCCAAAGGTTCAAACCCCAGCATCTCCAAGCAGGGCTGGGGAAAAACATTTTTTCTGAAATCCCGGAGAGCCGCTGTCAGGCAGTTTAGAGAATACTGAACAAGACAGACTGAGAAAGGAGAACATGTCAAACCTTCAGAACATTTCAGCCTACCAGAACACTCTGCCACTGATACCAAGGTGGACATACTTGAGCAAAGGAATTTCAAACATAACATTCACACAGCGTAGTTGCATAAGTGTTACAATCCAGTCTTGTTAGCCCTTTTGACAGATCTGAAAAAGGCTGGAGTTACAACAATGGAGCAGCAACATTTACAGAGCTTACGAAATCAACATAAATTATATTAGATACTATGTTTCTATTTTTCCACAGCATCACTTAAATAATTAAAGGTGAAAAAGTTTTCCAAATGCTCTTTTTAAGCACCTGTTTTAAGCCCATTTTATTGCTTCCTTATGAATGCAAATGGGGAATTTATGATAGATTATAGTACAGTAATTGACCCTTGGGTAGCCTCTCAATTGACCCATTTCAGTTTCTGTTCTCCCAAGATGCATGGGGGACTTCAATTACTACTGTCCTCTCAATTTTTAATAGCAAAAAAGAAGATGGGGGAAAGAAACTAGCAATTAAGTCCTCCCCTCACGCAGGAACAGAAACTGACACTGTGGGGATAGGTTATCACTAATCCCCCTCCTACAGTCATTGAGAAGGAAATCAGGCCAGCTCTACAAAGGGAGAAGCTTTAATAAGCATTACTGGAAACCTTTGCTGAATGGGACTTACTGTACTTGGGAATTAATACAGAAGGAGTTTGGCCATAAGGAAGGGCCCTGCTGGACAACTGGGTGCTTTATCAAGTGCTTGTGTGGAACCTCCGATTTTAATTCCAGCTTCCAGCTAATTGAGGAAAAGCAATGCCTCAGCAGCACACAGGAAAAGGAATCTAGAATGGAAGCAGCCTTTTGTCTCACGGCATGCTGATATTTTGCTGCAGTGTACCCAGAGGCCATTTCATACATTACAGGAAGTGAAAAAACACCACATTTCTATGGCCAGCAAACTAGTCTTTTAGTGGCTTAAAAACATCTGTGCTTCAGAAAACTTGTGGTGAAATGTACGCACCAAGCCTCAAGCCAACTGCATCTCCCGAGAGTGGGTTCACTACTTAATTTTAGATGTGCAAATGCCCTTCAGCTGTTGACAGGAAATGTGTGTTCCCACTGTGCCAAAACAAAGTCTTAAACCAGCCAGTCTGAACCACTGCACCGCCAGTACACCTAGCTTGTCTGCAAGCCACCAGCCCAGTCTCCACCGGTCTGGTGGCTTCCAGATGTTGTGGACCACAACACCCATCAGCCCCAGCCAGCAAGGGAATTCTTTGAAGAGCATCTACCAGGCAAAGGAATGGGGAGACGGGAGAAAATGCAAAGAGGCTGTAAAGCCACTCTGATTTCAGCTGCTGAGATATAAATCACCAGAACCAAATAGCACTAGCTCCAGTATTTACAGGAAACCAGGAGATGCTGTTCCACTGCACAAATAGTCTATAAATGATGCACAAGCTTGTTTAATAATGCAAAAGCCATCCTATAGCTCTCCTGGCCGTTCCAAATGCAGGTGTGGCCACAAAACAATGGCAGGAACTGGTGGGAAAGCAGGATTCATTTGGATCATGCACTCATGAAACAAAAAGACTTTTAAAAAATGACAACAGGGCCAGTAAGCAGTGAGGAATGGCCATATGGCAAAGGGTTTAAAAAAGATCCTGTTCCCCCCCCCCCCCGTTACAATCAAGGAGCTGCTGCAGCTGCAAATAGACATGGCTAGCCACAAGCCTGTAATACTAAAAAAAAAAATCATGCTCAAAGTAGGAATGGCAGAGAGATTTGCTTCAATTCACCTTTAAAGGTGAAGCTGCTTAATCTGCACTTTCTGAAGCAATTCAGGACCCGAAACAACCATCCTTCCAAATTTGCACTTCCCCAAATTTTGCTAAGCAGTAATGTGTACAACAACGCACATGATGCAGTAAAGTGTGCACAAAAATGAATATATTAGCAAACGTAACATAAAATTGCATTATATTGGGGAAAATTGCTTTGCAAAAATGTGTATGTTCTGCAAAATTACGGTACATACAGACATATTAGGAGAAATTTGCTGGTGAAGTTCCATTAGGTCTTTAAAAATAATTTGCAAACTGATGTCGAAATGTGCAAAAACTGAACGAAAGACTGGAAAAGTGAGAAACTACAATTGACACATTTGCCCACCAGATTCACATGTCATTTGAACATTGGATTGTAGCAAACATCTCTCTTCAGACTCTCTCCTAGCGCTTCAGTTTAGGATGATGGAAACAACACACACAGGATCACAGAACTGTAGAGTTGCAAGGGACCCCAAGGGTCATTTAGTCACACTCCCTACAATGCAGGAATTTCAACTGGATCATACATGACAGATGGCCACCCAATCTCTGCTTAAGAACCTCTAAGGAAGGAGAGCCTACAACCTCCCCAGGGAGTCCGTTCCACTGTCAAACAGCTCTTACCATCAGCAAGTTATTCCTAATGTTATTCCTGAAGCCATTGGTTCAGGTCCTACCCTCTGGAGCAGGAAAAAGCAAGCTGGCTCCCTCCTCCAAGTGATAGCGCTTTAGATACTATCATATCTCTTCTCAGTCTCATTGACTGTCTCATCATATCTCTTCTCAGTCTCATTGAAAGAAGACAAAATAACTATACCAGGTATTCAAGATAAGACACCACCCACCTAGGTTGCACAAGGCCCAGTTCACACATTGCAGAAGAGAATAACCCTCCTCACATTTCTACCACAAACTGACAGCATCTCTCCCACCAAAAAAACTGTTCCCAATCTCTGCTGATCCAGATATTTTGAGTGAAGAAAGAAAGAAAGAGGAATATGTAACAACATTGTTAATTAATAACTGTACATTGCTTCACTCTACTTCCTCTGGGGCATAAAAGATTGACTCTATCCCTGAACCGGCCTGACCTTCGTAATTAGCCTCCTTTATGGCGATGCCTACATTGCTCTTTTGTGCTGGGCAAATAGTCAACACAGAGCATCCTGCCTTTCCCCAAAGGGGTACCCCTTTAAGTAGTTCTCGTATGTCCAACGTAACCCCAGCCAGAATGTGCTTGGTCTGTTTCCTCTCTCACTAGCAGGGATGTGTCAATTTCGGTTTCTCTCGGTTTCTTATTTTTATTCTTATTTCAGTTCTTCATATTTTCACATCTGTTTGCATTAAAAAACAACAACAACCTTCATGAAAACTAATTAGCATTAAGTGAGAATTTCTCCAAATACAGTGGTACCTCTAGATACGAACGGGATCCGTTCTGGAGCCCCGTTCGCATCTAGAAGCAAACGTAACTAGTGACAGCACGTCTGCGCACGCACGCGTCACTTTTTGCCGCTTCTGCACATGCGCGTGACGTCATTTTGAGCGTCTGCGCAAGCGGTGAAACCCGGAAGTAACGCGCTCAGTTACTTCTGGGTTGCCGCGGAGCGCAACTCGAATGCGCTCAACTCAAAGAGTATTCAACCCGAGGTATGACTGTAGACTCATTTTTGGAAAGCTATTTCCCCATATATATTGCATTTTGGTGTGGTATGTTACGGTAAAATCTGGGTGCAGGGTTACTCTGCCACCCAGCTCGTCGGACTAAGTCCGCGGGTCCCTGCGGAAGAAAATGAGCTCAGCCGGAGACAGGAGCAAGTTCCAGGAGATCCGAGTTTATTGCGCAACAGGTTCAAGGCGAGATTGAACAGCGAGAAAGGGGTGACATGAACTTTTGAAATTTCCCTCCATGTCCCAGAATACAGTGCAAAATACATCCCAGTTACATCATGAATACATTAAGAAGAGGTTGGGTTACACAGATTACATCACGAATACATTAGGAAGAGGTTGGGTTACACCGGATTAACATATGGAGGAGGGAGGGGGGAATATGCAGAGCTGGAGATATGCGCAGATAAGCACATCCTGAGAAGACAATGGTCCATGTATGCATAGTCTGTCACCTGGCATCCCCCGGAGGAAGGGCTTGGCAGAGCGATTTGACAGGATTAGGGTCTTGACACCTTGCTTGAGGGATTATGGAGGGCAGGGGAGGTGTCATGGAGTCCTAGAGAAATTGAGCAAATTGGCAAGTTGATTTTCTATGAATTTTATAGATTTTAGTCCCTTTTGACATTGGCAATTGGAAATAAATGGATATATTGTAGCAAAGAAGGTGAAGAAGAAGACATGCCCCCCCCTTCCGTATCAGGTATTTTCACCCTTGTATGTATTTTAATGCAGACTTCACCTCTGTATATGCACTATTGTACATGTCATTGACTGGAGAGCTGCACTACAAAATTTAGAGAATTGCAAATTTTGAAAGATGGCTCTGTGTTTCATTTCATGTATCATTTTGGAAAGTGAAAATAATATAGACTCACCTTTAAATGCGAACTGGCTCTTCCAGGTTTTTCTTAATCTGCCTTCTCATGTTAAAGACTATGCAAGTCTCTGAAAGAAGCAATGTATCGGATTCTTATCTTGTGAAAACAGGCTGTAAAGCTTTGTTTATGGCATCTTCAGTTATGTAGTCACTGGGCATAACTTTATGACCACTGCTCCATAGCAATTGTTGTTATACTTCACCATATAGATGGGCTTATGAAGCATTTGTGTATCCTTCTGCTGTGCTGACGAAGAAATTCCACGAAACAGTGGGTATATCCGGAATCACTGTTCACAACGTCTGTTTGTGAACTACTTCGGCAGTGTTGGACGCCATAAACAAAGCTTTACAGCCTGTTTTCACCAGATAAGAATCTGATACATTGCTTCTTTCAGAGACTTGCATAGTCTTCAAAGACTTTCAGAGACTTATAAGACTTATGGTTATCTGGTTTTATGTTTTCAAGAGAATCCATTAAGGGTGCATATTTTGTGACTTTCAGAGATTCATAAGTTTTCTGTTTATGTGTTTTCATATATTTCATATTATATAAAGAGTGTATATTGATATCGTATCATTGTATTTGGTCATCGTGTTGCCTTGGCTATTACTGACTATTGTTTGCAACACAGGGGTTAAATTGTTCGGTTACTTCTCATGTTAAAGGGCCAGAACAAGGGTAATCTCGTTTTCTGCTTTTCGTTTATTTATTCTAAATAAAGTGCAACAGGCTCTATCTCTCTCTCTTGCCAGCCTCTGCCTCTCCCTAAGAGGTTCTTCCCCTTTTGTTTCAGGCTTCAGAGAACTGGCACCTCTTTTCAGTACTATAGTGCTAAGCCAGAAAAGGGAGGTCACCGATTAAGACAGGGTTTTGTGCAGTGTCTGTTGTATTATTATGAACCGTATGCTACCTGTCCTGATTCTGCTCATGTACTAGTCTGCCATTAGGATTAGCAAAGATCCTTAATTCCCATGTGGTTTACAAGTGTCTGGCACATCAGAGCACCTGAAGTTGCACTCAGCTCAGTCCAAGCCCAAAGTTTCACCCTTTCTTGATCCCAATAATCCTACACTCACCAGTCCTGAACACCTCAATCCACAATCACAGATGTAAGTCAGTTTTAGCAACAACCTCTTCCTAGGAAGCAACAGCATCATTGTTCTGTCAGATGGGCAAGGAATCTCTAAAAAATTACCAGCATCGAAGAGTAGGGTTCCCTACTCATGGGGGGAAACCATGAAGTTAAAGTGGTATTAAGTGCAGTATATAGGTTTGAAGCAGATCTAGTGCCCAAATGGAGAGAAAGTCAATACCCTCCACTCTTGCACAAGGAGAAACAGGCTTCTCAAGGCATCAACATTTGCAAGACAGTTGTTTTCATAGCCTTGTTTTCAGTTCCATTCTAATTATTCTTAGTGCTACGATAACTATCTTACTGTAACTAAAACCAACACAGCAATTACACAAGGAAGATTGCAGACTAGCAAGAGATTTTATGCAGGGTGGCCACTTAAAGGAGTGTCTCTAACACTGCGGTTTTGTTTGTTTTTAAAAATTAACAACAGGTGTACCCCAGGTGAACCTTCTCCAGTCCCAAACATATTCATGGGTACCGTAAGTCCATCCCACTCATTTCAGCAAAACCTATTTCTAGAAGTCTGGGCGCATGTGGAGAGATAGGTGCACCTAACACCGTCAATGTAATGAGGCTTAAGCACACCTAACTCTGAATAAAAGCAAATTGCAAAAGCACTTTCTTGGCTGAGAGTCTAAGTACATTACTTGAAATTCCACTGAAGCCAAAATGTCATCTTTAGAGGGCACTGCCTACCCAGCAAGTTGTGGCAGAAAGAAGTGAGAGACAGAGCCATCTTGATGGAAGGTGGCACCTCTAGTGACGGAATATCCTCCGCCGGGAGGTTCTGTATTTGTTCTGGCACCAGGTGAAGATTTTGGCATCAAGAAAATACTCCCCATCTTTAAAAAAAAAAATTTTTTTAAGTGTTTCTAAGATGTACTGTTGGTGAATTTCAGTTCTTATTGGTTTTAATCCATTGATTTAATCTCTGATGCTTAATTTTATGCTGCATTTGTGTTTTTGTGCTTTAATTTATTATTTGTATTGTAAGCTACCCATTAGTTCTGGTTGTAGGGCAGCATAAATGACATAAATAAATGGCGTTTGCTTCCTTATATGCTAATAGGGGAGAGAGTGAGAGTTCTTGTTTCAAAAGTTGCATTTCTACAAATGCAAGTACTAAAGAGGGCTTGACATTCTGCATTGCTTCCCCCGCCCCCTGAGCTCCCTATCCCTTTGCAGTTTTATTGGGAATTGTGCCAGTAAGTTCAATGGGGCTGCTCTTAAGTCAGTGCACAGGACTGCATTGCAAGTGCTTTCAGATCTTGCAGCCCATGCCTCCATGCACTCTTACTGTCTGTTGCCAGTCAGTGTAGGCCAGGGATTGGAGTCTGTGAGCTTCATTCAGGTGGTCTGAGACATGTCTGTGAAGAACGGTGGGTGCGGCGGCTGCTAGTCATTCTTAGAACCTGGAGGTCCTCCGGGAAGGTGAAAAGAATGGATCAGAAGTGATATGGGGAAGAGGCATTTGAAAGGAAGCAGTGAGAAAGATATCCAATAAATGGGAACAAAGGTGAGAAGAACAAACCTGAAGTCATAGGAGGAGGAGGATAGCAAAAAACCCTTTTCTAATAGGTCTGTACTGTACATGGTAGTTACACCCAGCTGCTGCTTGTCTGTTGTAGGGTAAACTCATTAATAAGCTGCTGTCATCTTTTATCTAAAAAAGTTAATGGGAGGCTAGGATCAAGAGGTTCAGTTTTAATATATTTGTTTTTAATGGTGGCAATCTGTTGACGCCAAGAAATAAGGAATTTCCCCACCCTTCAGCACAACATGAGAAATAAAAATACAGTTAAAACCACACAGCATTTAGCATAGTACATTACAAATGCTACAACAGGCACACAAACCATTAAGTGTTCTGCCAAGACCCTCTGCAATTTTCAACTGGCGTGGACGGTACTGAACTAGATGGGGCAGTAAAAGGCAGCTGGTTATGCACTGAAGTCAATAGGGACTACTATGAAGCAAAGGGTATACAGCAACTTCAGTCCTATACCTGGAAAGATTTTACAATAGTCAAAAATGCACCCATCAGCCTCAACTGTGAATAACATAAGACTGATACTTGCAAGCAAAACAAATCTTTAAAAAGGAACATTTACTATCCTCCAACACTACTAATTATTATTCCCAAGAAACACAACCACCCAAATTTGTACTCTTTTTTTGTTATTTTTATTCAGTTGTATCCCCCCCCCCCTCAATTGGAGCTTATTTCTTTTCTTAGGTTTTTGATTGTATAAATATATGGTATATAAACATGTTTTAAAAATACAGGAAGAGGATCCTCACTGCAGATTAATTTCCCTCAATAACATGGCCCATAGGTTTCACTGTTAGGGTATAATTAATTACTTAATGTAAGGCTGCATTGATCAAGAAACAAAACTCTGGGAAGATACAGGAATGGATAAGAGCAGAAACAAAAAGAAATAAAAACAGTAGAGAGGTTAAAGTGGAACAAACCCACTTCTTACCTACTGAGAAGCTGCTTTTCTACTTCTTTGATTAAGCCATTACCCAGAAACTCCTGGCTACACTCCTTTCCCCACCTAGTTGGGAGTACTGTATGTCTCAGGAATCAATGGGACATACTTCTAAACAGACACATATAGCATTACACTGTTAGTAGACTGGATGTTGGTCCCTTCTGGTATTCTTCAGAAGAGTAAATTACATTCTGCAGAGCCTCTGTTTCCCATTCTGTGAAATGGTGGTAGTGCTACTTCCTTCCCACCTGGGGCTGATTAATGCAAATTGGCCACAAACATGAGATTCCTTAGCTAATTACGCTTCCTCCCCCAGTGCTTGCTAATTGCTTTGCATTCCCTAAAGAAGTGGAGTGTATACTTAAGAGCATTGCCAAGAATGCCCAAGTTCTTCTGCACCCACTTTCCTTGCCTCAGTGTGATAATTACCATGCTTCAAAACTACCATAGGTGACAGTCCTAAACTTGCTTACCTGAGAGTAAGGCCCACTGAATTCAATGGGAGTTACCGCTGAGTAGACGTTATCAGGCTTGCAGTCATTTATTTGTTCACTCAGCTCCTAAAATACATTTGCATACCCTCCAACATTACTTCAGTGAAAATAGGGACGTGGGTGGCGCTGTGGGTTAAACCACAGAGCCTAGGGCTTGCCGATCAGAAGGTCGGTGGTCCAGGATAGCATATCTGGTCAGCAGGCTAGTTTAGGGGCCCCAGGACAGGCCACTGCCCACTTTTTGCCTAATGGTAGGGCTGGTCTAGAGGGGGGCAGGGTGAGACAGCAAGCAGAGAACTCTTGTCAGTCAGGAGCAGGCTGAAGTTATCCTTGGATCTCCTGGTAGATATCTGGGTGAGTTGCGGCAGGTTGGCATGGATTTCTGCCTTCCAAGTTATAACAATAGCTTCCAAGTTATAACAATAGTTATAACAATAGAAGTTTATTTTAAAGCAATCTCTGCCATGATGACGTCTGTCTTTGGGCTAATTGCTTATTATTCTCCGAGTTCCTCTCCCTTTGAGATGCACTGCTTTCCTCATATTGTTCGTTTTCAGTTATTTGTTTAGTATCCTTACCAGCAAGGCTTAAGCCAACATAAAAAGATTGTTGACTTTAAAGACATTTTAGACAGTGTATCTATACTGCAGGCTCCTTTCTGTGTATGTTAAATATTTGCTGTCATTATGAAACCTACAGCAGCCATAACTTTCAAGTGAGCCCTAATGAATCAGGAGTCCAATAGTCGCTGGCATCAGGTTTTGAGCTTTATATTTTCAGAAAGGCCACAACAGCCAGGGAGAGGCATCATTAGAAGGGCTATTTACTTTTCATAAACCTGTTTATGACTTTGGCATACAAGTGGGAGTTCACATGATAGGGTGCTGATGGCATGATGAAGAAAAAGGATTTTGTGCTTACAGAAAAAGAATATTGCTGGAAGAAGGCTTAGGCTAGCATCCTTCTATCAGACATTTAGTTTTAGGACTTCTTTGGATGGAGAACCATTCAATCGTGTGAGCTCCGACCTGCAGTCTCAAGTAGACATGAGATAATCCAGGCATGACATCTCATCTGCTGCTTAGGAGATGGAGACTGCCCACACCATACGTTTAAAGAACCCCCCAATGAATTCTGGGAATGGTGAGTTACCCCTCACAGAGCTACAATTCCCAGCACCCTTAGCAAACTAAGGTTTCCAGGATACTTTGGTTGGGCCGGGGATGTGCTTTAAAGGTAAAGTTTGTATGCAGCAGAAGTCAGGTCTAAGAGGTTTATGTTATGCTTTAAATGCCATTTTAAACTGATGACTTCCTTTTTAAATGCTCTTTTGATTTTGTTAGCCGCCTTAGCTATTTCACATTAATTAACGGGGTTGCTTATTCTGATGCACTTTCCTAGAGAAATACTCTAAAATGAACTATACACGCGTTGTCCTTAGAACAACAATCAGCATTGCTGCAGCAGATAATATTCAGCTGGCTTATGGAAGCTGTACGTTTCACACACTGGGAATTGTTTCTTTGGACATGAGGAGCAGAGTATATACCAGAAGCAATACTTCCGTAGATGTGGAGAACGAAGGTGGCACATTGGGGAAGGGCTGATGCTCAGAGGTTAAAGCACTTGTCTTGCTTGCAGAAAGTCCCAGGGTAAATCCCTGGCACCTCCATGTAGGGCTGGGACAGACTCCTGCCCAAAAGTCTAGAGAGCAGCTGGCAGTCAGTGTAGATCAGGGGTGAGGAACATCTTTCAGCCTGAGGGCCACATCCCATTCTGGGCAATCTTCCAGGGGCCACAGGCCAGTGGTGGGTGGGGCTCAGGCAAAAGTGGGTGGAGCAACAAATGCATATCATACCTTTCTACAGTAGGCTGATTTATGCACACACACCAGCACTGCAGGGCAGGGGCGTAGCATGGGGTGGGGGACTGTCAGGGTGCTCGCCCTGGGTACATTTGGGGGGGCGCAACTTTCACCACCCACCCGGCCGAGTCAGCCCTATGCCACTGATTCTGATCAGATCTCAGCATCACAACGTGGCTCGAGGAGGGTGGCGTGAGAAGAATGCCAAGCACCCTTTGATCCCAGCCTTGCCCTTGAGGGGCTGGGATGGAAGGCTGCATGGCATCCTTTTCACTCCATCCTCCCCAGATCCTAGCCTTGCAAAGCAGGGCCTGTGCCACTTTGTGAGGCTGGCATCATTCCAACCTTGCAAAGTGGTTTGGGGCTGGTGTCACTACGTGGATGGCAAGGGCTGGTGTGCAGCAGGCTCCATTCATCTTCCGTGCTCTGCGCCATGCCCCCCTGGCACACACATGTGCCCCAAGCACCATAAAAATACGCTCCACTGCTGCAGGGATTAGATGATGCTCAGGGTCCCTTCTGACTCTACAATTCTGTTAATTTATACAGAGGCACACACAAGCACATGCATGTATGCACACTGGATGACAGTTAAGAGATCAACTCCTCTTACAACATTAAGAGGTTACACCTGAAAATGTTTTCTTTTAGGGCAAGAATTATTTGTGCACAGAGGACGCACACTCCCTGTATTTCTGGGTGAGTCATTATTCTGGGTGTTCCTTCTGACAGGAAGGTGGCATGGCCCAAGAAGCTTTCTCCTCCAAGGAGTAGGTAATTCTGCAGTGACTCATCAGAGAGGCAACAGGTAGCCTCCTTCTTGCATAGGTACTTCGGACTCACAGGAGCTTTTTCTGAACAGTACAAGGCTCTGCATGTTTACTCAGGAGTTAGCCCCTCTGTCTGACTCCCAAGAAAGTGAGCATAGGATTGTAACCTAATTCCCTTAATTTTCACAGCACACCTGCAATTCTCCCAGTTTGGGAATGAATGGTCTAGAGCAGCCTTTCTCAACTTTGGGTCACCAGATGTTGTTGAACTACAACTCACATCATCCCTGAGCACTGGCCATGCTGGCTAGGAATGATGGGAGATGTGGTCCAACTACAGCTGGGAAAGTTGAGAAAGGCCAGTCTAGAGACACCTCAGAACCTACAGCTCTATGTCCTGGGTGAATACAGGGAGCTGCCTTATATTGGGCTAGACCATTGGTCCGCCTACACTGACTGGCAGCAGCTCTCCAGGGTTTCAGTCTGGGCTCTTTCACAGCCCTACTTGGAACTGCAGGGCATTGAACCTGGGACCTTTGGCATACAGAGCCGATGCTCTACCACTGACCTACGGCCCGTATGAGCACCTGAGGGCTTGTCTCCATTAGTGCAACTCCACTAGTCAATTTTATCTTGGATTCAAGCCAATACACAATTAATCTGCTTGATCAGGACCTTAGACTGAAGCGATCACCATGCTGGCACATCAGCATGGTTACCTGGACTGGGGTCAGGACTGTGTCCTTCTAGGCTGTGCCTGGTTTAAATTTCCTGAGTTTTCTCTTTTTCTTTCTTCTTCTATCCACTTTATTCTTCCTTATGTTTCGTTCTGTTTCTTGATGCTCTGAGTTAATGAGGGAATGCAGAGGAAGGTGATGGGTGGAAGGGGAAAGACCCTGTTTGAGAAGCAGGGAAGGGAAGATCTCACAGGGTGGGGGCTGGGAGAAGAAAGGGAAGCTCCCAGGTGAGAGCTGGGAGCATTTGCCAGCTTTTATCTGTGATAAGAGTTAAGATCTACCTCCGATAGGGGACTTTATATTTTCTTCCCCTCTCCCTCTCCCTCTTTTTTGCTTTTGTTTTTAACTTCTATTAAGATTAGTTTGTTATTTATTGTATTGTATGCTGGAAAATGTCCATAAATAAAAAGCAAACAAACAGGGGACACAATGTCCCGCAGCCATTCTTCTCATGACAACCTTAAGGGGAAAGCAGAATGGCTTGACTACTCACAGCACACACCTGCCAACCTGGTGGCACACTGAGCGGAAAGTACTTCTCCCCCTGCTTTGTGCTCACCCCCAGCAAGGTGGAAGAGGAGAAAGCACTGCCCACACCCACCAGTGTGCAACCGCAGGCGATGCGCAGTGAGTGTAAGCCTTGGTGCACATGACCTGACCCAGAGATATGAGCCGGGCTTGATATGCCAGGCAATGGCCGGCCACCCACCCTGGCATGGCTGCAGGCTGTGCCAGGCTTCCTCAGCACTGCCACCTCCTCCTCAAACCGTATCCCATTCTGACTGGGTCACAGATTCCAACAATGTACAAAGAGCCCATTTCAGAGAGCGCGGCCCCACCTCGAGCCTTGCCAGCCTTGGCAACCGTTAGTCACAGCCCTCTGGGGAAGCTCTGCCCATTGCCCCTGTCTGTTTCAATGGGGCTTTTACAGGAGAATTTCCTGGGCGGGTAGTCCCCACTGGCACTTATCCTGCCCCCCCCCCCGACTCCATTCCTTCATCCAGTCTGCCTATTCTGGCTTTCTTTCTTTTTTTAATCTTCAAGATGTTGTTCTTAAGAAAGCTTGTGACAGGAAATCCAGCAGCAGCTTGATAAGACCTCTGTCCCCGTGCAGAGTTTTATCCCCCAGCCAAAAGATTAACACACAGCTGTTTGTGTGTGTGTGTGTGTGTGTGAGAGACAGAGAGAGAGAGAGAGAGAGAGAGAGAGAGAGATGGCATAAGCTGCAATCAGGTTATATACACACTCCTTAACTGTTCAAGTATATCAGACGTTCCTACTATTTTATGTAAACCGCTCAAGAGATTCAGTTACAGATAGGTAGCCGTGTTGGTCTGCCATAGTCAAAATAAAAAAATCCTTCCAGTAGCACCTTTAAGACCAACTAAGTTAGTTCTTGGTATGAGCTTTCGTGTGCAAGCACACTTCTTCAGATACGCTCAAGAGATTGTTATTATTTAATTAAGCAGTATTGATGCGGTGAAATAAGTAAAACTGTAGATCTTGGGTATATGCATATTTAGCCATTTTTAGGTCAAGGGCGAATAGAAGCATGGAGCATTTCTGAGGGCCTGGTAGTGTGTAAGTCCTCCACAGAACGGTTGCAGTGGCTGCCCAGAAGGTACAATATAAGAAAGGAGGAAGAGGCCTTCCTCAGTCTGCCACAACCTGGTGCCCTTCAGCTGTTTTATACTACTCCCATTAGTTCCCAGTCAGTGGTAGTCCCAAACAGCTGGAGAGCACCAGACTGAGGGAGATCGTGCTACATGATGGGCTAGGGGAGAGTCAAGTGGGGGTGATGGACCAAGGATCAAACAAAGGGAGGTTCTGCTTTTACAAAAGTCCCCCACCTGCAAGAACATGCTGCAAACTTTCTGGATATAGATTCACACATCATCATCATCATTATTATTATTACTATTACTACTTTATTTTAATTTATGACCTACCCTTCACTCTCTAAGGTCCCGGGACAGGTTACAACAATTAACATACAATGTTAAGAACAGTTCAAAACAGCTCACAGTTGCAAAAATAAGATGGAAACACACATCTCAGGTGTCAAAGTCCAGGGCAATGAGGTGTGTCTCTGGCATTTGCTGAATCCATGTTGTATTCAATGGCAGTCCCACATAGGTGTGCACTGCAATAATCCAGCCTGGAAGTGACTAGAGCATGGGGCACAAATCATTGTTGTCCAAAAGAGGCTCTAGCTGGTGAACTGGCTACAGCTGCAAAAAGGCACTGTTATCCCCCCTGAGGTATCCTGAGCCTCCAGTGACCGTGTTGAATCCAGAAGCACCCCAACCAACAGACCAGCCCTTCCAGAGCAATGCAAATCCATCCATAACAGACTGTCTTCCCACCTTCTGGGTGTGAGAACTTGGGACAAAACACACCTCTGCCTTTTCAGGATTCGGCCTCAACTTATTGGCCCACATTCAGCCCATCACAGCCCCCAAGCACCTTTCTAACACCTCAGCTGCCTCTTCTGGTTCAGAAGGAACAGAGAAAGTGAGATTATATTGGCTATCTATCCAACCTTTCTTTTAAAAGATCCAAAAAAAAAAAAGAATTTCTTTCACCAGCTTTTAAAATTATTTGTTGCTGAGTTTCTCTCATGGCTACCAAATTTCTTTTTGTCATGGCTCCTGTGCCTTTAACAGCAAACAGAAATTCAGCAGGAAAAGCATGGAGATGCACTAACCGTTCACCAGCTAAATTTTGCTTCTCCCAAAGCTGAAATAGGTATAGAAACCGTGCAGGAAAGAGTTGGCAACCCTAAAATGTCTTCTAGTCCCTGGCCACTCTGTATGCTTTGTGTACATCCCATAGTAATGTGCATGCACCACTTTCAGCTTACTATGCAAGCATGCCCACAAAAATACAGGCACAAGGAGCAAATAAGGACAAATGGAAAAACAACCCTAAACCAGCACTTTGATAAGCACATGAACTCTGGATAGAAAATGATTACACCTAAGAGACTCTGATTTCTGACAAGGTGTGTTCAGTTTCCAGTCTCCTGGTTGTCTTTCATGAGTATAGTGTGTGTTTATATCAAAATAAATCCTAGGATGCAATACAACAAAAACCTATTTCTTCAGCTGCATCTCTGTCTGCCTGCCTGATATTTTCTATAAGGAAGAGGCCATAGCATGTCCCTGAAGCAGCTCAAAGTGCTTGAGGGATACGGTGGCATTTCAAGCAGGCATCACAGATGCAAAGAAACATGATGGTATTAGAAGCAGCTGCTTGGACAGCAATCTGGGAAAGGGCCTTCTTAATGTGAGCTGGCACCCGCAGGGAAAATTGGTCAGGTTCCCTCTCCGTATTTGGCTGGGTGCACTCTGCATCCAGTTTTGGGTCGTCTGCATATTTGCAGAATCCAAACCAAGGGATATAGATTTCTGGCACAGCGCCCCAGCAGGAAAGGATGTCACACCTGCAGCAAACTTCCTGTCTCTACTGCAAAGCTACCTTGAGTCAGTCGGTCCAGCTACTAGGCTGGGAGCTTTGCCACAGCCTGTGGTAATTGTAGGCTTCGGTCCAAGTCTACTGTTTACAACAAGACTTCACTGCAGAGACTCAAGGATTCTCAAAGGGCATCAGGGAAGGGAAGATTTGGGCATTTTTCCCCTCCAAAAGACACAGACGAAATGCCATCTTCCTAGACCTAGGGTTGGTTTGTTTTTTAATGCCCCTGTCTCTGTTGTCTCACCAAATGCTGCACAGATTATCCCCACTTTTACTTCTCTATTTGGAATGGAACTTATCTTTGGAGGTGGGGCTTCAGGGAAAGGGGCCATAGCTCAGTGGTAGAGAATCTGTTTTGCATGCAGAAGGTCACATGTTCAATCCCCAGCATCTCCAGGTCAGGCTGGGAGAGAATCCTGCAATGAAACCCTGAAGAGCCACTGCCAGTCTGTGAAGACAACACTGAGATGGGTGGCTCAATGGTCTGGCTTCATATAAGGCAGCTTCCTATGTTCCCCTCTTCTATCCAGGCTGAGTACTGACTACAGTCTTTCAGAAATCTGAATGAAGTTCAGAAGAACCACATGCATATTTTTTTTTAAAAAAAAATCCATCCCACTATAGGCAAAGCAGATTTTCCAAGCAATGCAAATTCTGCTGGACCAAAGGCCAATGGGATAGAAAAAAAGAGAGCACATGTACCAACAGGCGGCGATAGCCCTATTGTACTATTTTCAAGTTTCTGAAAAAATGTCACCCAGTTCCTAGTTGATGTCAAATTTGACCCCAGATTTGCAGCACACATGGATCACATACCCTAGGGCATGCCCTGCCATCCAGTGCAGGGGGAAGGGGAAGGTACTATAGATTATAGTGACTAGAGTTTGGTGGATTAGATAACGTAGATGGAAAAGAGATAATCAATAGGAAAAATTAAATGAAGAATTTCCAGGTGACACAAGGATTTGTTTGGGAATGTGTGGCCACTCTGCTCATCACGTAATTATCACTGCCTCTCTGCTTTCCTGCATTTACTTTTTCTTCTGCTTACAATCCCACCACTCTAGCATGTGCGTGGGACTAGCACATAATGAATCTGATGGCATGGGTGGTAGTCCATTAAAGCTTGTGCCATTAAAAAAAATGCTGGTGTGGAGGGAGAAGCACAGCAGTTCCAAGGAATGGGGGAATGGGCTGCTTTTCTTGATATTTGTGATTCCTCGTGATCTGAGCTCTGCTGTATAGGGAGTTGAGGGGGTGTAGGTCAGGGAAGAGCCATAGGTCAATGGTAGATCATTGCATGCAGAACCAGAGAATTGTAGAGTTGGAAGGGATCCTGAGGGTCATCTAGTCCAACCTCTGCAATGCAGGAATCCTGCCCACCACCATCCCTGGGTGGCCATCAACCACCAACCTTTTGGTCAATTGCCAGTGTGACTTGGTAGGATGCATCTTCCTGTGCTCCTATGTATAGGAAGGTAGTGAGCCTTGTGGATGATTCAGTTTCTGCTGAAATGTATGTATATTTTGGGATTTACAGATGAGTCAGCCCCTTCCACTCTCAGCAGTGACTGCGGAGGGGCATAAACACATCTGAACCTCCAGGAAATTTGTTGGTTAACTGAGTAACACTCTCAGCCTAAGGTCTAGCTCAACATGCAAGTTCATCCCATGATGACTGCAACATCAAGTGATGACTGGCATGTGTGAAAGAGTCAGCTGCAATCTATCACCACACATGGTTATTTATATCACAAAATGCTCCAACTCAGAATCTATACTTTTTCAGTGTAGTCAAGTTCATATATTCCACTCCCAGCCATGGTGCATTGGCTCATGTGATGTACATATGTGCAAAAGCAGCCTATAAATGATTGCCAAGTATGTCCCTGGTTCAGATCTAACTCAAACTCACCAGGTTGTCTTTGGCAAGCCACTACTGGCCTTCCACCTACAAATATGGGGATAAAAATACTGGCCTACCTAACAGGGTTGTTCTAAATATTACTGAGATGGTTTGTGTGAAGAACTTTCAACAGGCAAAAAGCTCTGCTATGCTATCCTTGCTGCTGATGGGGACAGCTTTCCTAACTGTGAAAATTCTACTTTGGGGGAATATTTGCTCTTGCCTGATCTATTTAGTGGTCCTTAAAATGTGCCAAGAGGACAGCTTTAATGTGGCCCAAGAGGGAAACCCAGCAGGTAGAACCCACAAATCCCTGGAGAAAGGAAAGCTGCGGGGGTCCAAGTCTTCTTTCTCTTCCATCCCTCCTGCTTGCTCTCCCCACCCCTTCTTTCCATAATACTGCCTAAGTAGGTTTACATCTGCAGCACAGGCTCCTTTCCTCCCCGCCACAACACCTTTGTTGTGCTCCTGCAGACAATCACATCTCCCTGGGATGGAGCAGCACCGGATGGTCCCTCCTTCACCACAATATACAGAGAGGCAGAGCTCTGTCTGTCTAGCTATGCATCTTCAGACATTGCCAGTGGCCCTATGTATAAGCCAAGGGAAAGAAGCCCAGCTTCTGTATCAAACCCTGTCTAGGGATCATTTAAAATCAACAACACAATGAGCAGTATGCTTGAGGGAGTGGATCGGAAAGGAAAACCTCTGTGCTTATTCTATAGAATAAGTGTTCCAAATCGCACCTCTCTTTATCTCATCTCTCCCCCCCCCCTTATTTACTGCCTATAGCACGGTGCAGGCTTGGCACAAATACACCATCAGTGCCCTCCTGGCATTGAGAGCTGGGCAGCAGATGGGCTGTTGCTGCAGTGCCTGCGCTTGTAGGTTCCCAGCCTTGCTTTGAGGTGTCTCTCTCTCTCTCTCTCTTTGTAGGGTGGGAAAGGCAGAGTGGGCTTGTAATCTAGCCTTGGCTTTGCAATGCAGGAGATCCCCATCTCTACAGACAGACAGAGAGAGATGCTGGGGTTATGGTCTTTCAGAAGGGGCAGCATCTTCTCTCTGGTCATGTCTTAGCCATCCCTGCAGATACAGGTGGGTTGTTTCCCTACAGTGCTAAGGAGGAGAAGGAAACCCAACCCCCCCCCCCCCAAGTTCCCTCTTTTCCCCATACTACAATCACAAGCAGCAGCAGAGATTGGGGGAGCGACGGCAGGGTCCCTGCTACCCCTTACCCTCCCAACACATACACACACACACACACATCTGCAACCCCCCCCCCATTATTTCTAAGGCTCAGAGTGAAGTAAGGCAAGTGAAAGATCAAAAACACTTGGGAGTTTCCTCCTGGATGGATGGTGCAGAGTGTCTGGTCCCCAGAACACCATTAGCTCCTTGACTCAAAGAATGGACTGATTGTGACCTCTTCCCGCACCCCTACAGTCTTAAAATAATTGTGCCTCCAAAGAAGCCCCCCCCCCCCACTTTCCTAACCATACACAAAGATCTGACGATCTGGTGGGGGGGAGGGACGAAGCGAGGAGGCACAAGTGGCAAGGGAGACCCTTGGGGTCAGGAGCGATGTGGGGTGGAATGGGAACACACGTCAAAAGGGAAGATGGGTGGAATGGGGCAGGGAAGGGTGGCAGTGAGATGGCGAGTGGGGGGTTCGGAGTGCAAGTGGGAAGGGGGGCAGCGGGGAAGGAGGGCCGGAGAGGAGAGCGTGACGGCGGGTGGGGGGGCAGTGAGGGGGGGGGACTTCTCCCACTTACCCATCGCCCGTTGTTTTTCAGCAGCGGCGGCGGCAGCGGCGGCGGCGGCTCCTCTGCCTCGCGGGCCCCCGGTGGGGAGATGCTGGACTCCGCAGCAGCCTCTCGCCCCATCCCTGATTCCGGCAGCCGTGGCCGCCCCCCGGCATGGCTCAGCCGGGGCGAAAGCCCTCCACCTCCCTGCTCCTCCTCCTCCTCCTTCCCCCCTCCAGCAGCAGCCTCTGCAGGGGAGGGAGGAGGCGAGCGACCCACACACCGGGGTGCGGAGCGTGGTTTGGGGGAAGAGAGAGAGAGAGAGAGAGAGACGCGAAGGGAGCGCAGGATGAAGAGAGGGGAGGATGATGAAGATGGTGGTGATTATGAAGGCGCAGAGAGAGAGAGAGAGGCAGGCGGGGCAGGCGATGGATCCGGGCAGAAATAGGGAATGTGTGCGTGGGGGGGAGGAAATCACCTCCTCGCGCAAGAATAATATTAATAGTTCTAATAATAATGCGGCCGAGGCTCCTCCTCCTCCTCCTCCTCCTCCTCCTCCTCGGAGCCGCCAAAGGAGGGAGCCCGATGAGAGAGATCAGGTTGGGAGGGCTGCTCTCCTTCCCTCCCGCCTCGCCTCGCCTCGCCTCGCCTGGCAGGTCTCTATGCTGCTGCTGCTGCTGCTGCAGTCATTCAAAAGCCCTGCGTGCGTGAGAGCGGGGGTCCATCCGTGCCCCTTCCGCCCGCCGCTCTGCCCCCAAAGGTTCCTTCTCAGCCCCCCCAACCTCCTTCTGCCCCCGCCAAGCCAGATCGCCGCAGCTCCTTCCCCACCTTCCCGTCCCTCCTCCGGTTTAAAAATATCCCGCCCCCTACCCCGACGCAAAGTAGGGAAGGGAGCGGACGGGGGAGGGAATGAGGAGAGAAAGGACTCGTCGGGAGGAGAGGGATTAAGTCATCCGAGCATCATCGTGACCCCCAGAGGCGCTCTCTCTTTTTTGCATCTAGGTAGGAGTCGAGGGTGGGCTCCCCACCATCTTCAAAGCGAGCTCAACCCGACGCCCCTCACAGTACAAAAACAAAAAACCGGGACGGATATTTGAGTGTGGAAATTTACGCCTAGCAATTGGTGGCGGCTTTTGCAGCTTAAAGAGATGTGTGTGTGTGTGTGTGTGTGTGTGTGTGTGTGTGTGTGTGTGTCTTTTTGTGCACTGGCGCTCCTGTTCTGCCTCTGCAATGGAAGGCAATACAAAGGAACGCCTTGTGTTTGGAAGCCGAGTTGGGAAGGGGTGGGAGCGGCGGGAGGGCGGGGAGGAGACGGCGGGGTGGGCTCGGTGAGTGTCTGAACTGGGCACGACCACTTGTGTTGGGCGAAGGAATGCGCCAAGCTCGGGAACGAAGGGGGCGGGCGGTGGGGAGTAGGCCCTTTCCCAAGGCACCTGAAAGGGCAGGGAAAGCTGCCAGGACGGTGCAGCGGACGGCTGGGAGTGGACCCGGCGGGGCCTGGATTTGAATCTGCTGCGCGTTCAAGGCACCGTCTGTAAAATGGGCACAACGGACACCCTGTTCCAGAGAGGGCCGTGGCAAAAATAGTTCAGACTGACAGACCCATGATGCGCGGGGGGGGGGGCGCATTTTAGGAGCCTTCCAGCAAACCCTCCTTGCTACCTATCTATCACCAAAGAACAGGAAATGGAAGGCACATATTTACCTAAAATTTACATAGACTAACTTATATGTATGGATGCAAATTTAAGCATTGATGCAGTCATTCAGTACATCTGACCAGTGTGGCTGCTCAGTTTGCTGTCAATGGACCCCCCTTCAAGGTCCCTGCTCTCCCTCCTGATGGATCTTGATCTATAGATTGGCCTTAGACTGGGTGGAGGATTTCAAACACAGGACTATCCTCCAATATCCCTTCAAAAAGAGAGAATTGCTCTCTATGAAGCAGAAGGAAAGGCTACCCTGTTACTGCCTCTAGGCAATAAATGTATAGGTCAGCACAATCATCAGCATTTCTATTCAGAACCAAGCCCCAGAGTTCTGTGCATCTTACTCGCAAGTAATCATGCACAGGTTAGCAGCCGTTGTTCATTTTGTTTTGCCGGTGATACAAATTATTCCCCTCCCTACAAAGTGGAACATTTGTTGTGCCAAGTTAATATTCCCCCAGCATTCAGACTGGGTTATTTTGTCACTGGGAAAATGCAGCAATCCAGCAAATGCAATTATGAATCCTATGTGGCAGTGCAGTTACACAAGTCCCTCTTGGGCAAGGCTTGTGACATGGCAAGGGACGAAGACATGAGGACCTTTCAAGCTGTATTCATCCACTGATTGAGTCACTGATTACTTTTAGCTATGAATTCGTTCATTTATTAAAGGAATTTGTAAGTTGCCTTTCAGGGCCAAGGCCTTTCATTCCATTTTTAAATTGCTTCCCAGGAAACACATTGAAGGAACTTGACAATTTAAACACCAACAATTTTAAAAAACTCAAATCCAATGCAGACTGAGATAAAAAATCTCCACCTATAAGTCCGGGGGCAGGGAGGTGTTCAGGAGGTGCTGGGGAAAAAAAGAACGGGGGTGGCATCTGTCTGATACCATAATCTGACACTACATATTACATTACATATGTAGTTGGAGAGAGTTTGAAAGGGTAGGTACAGCACACGGAGGCCCAGTTCCTACAGAAGTGTCTTCCTGATGAGATTATATATTCAGGAAGCCCTCTCCTGCAGAGCACAGGGATAGTTGGGGATATAAAGGGTACAGCAGTCTTTTAGGTATCCTGGCTCCAGGCAGTGTGGGGCTTCTGAAACCAGTACCAGCACCTTTAACGATTAGCAGTTTCATGGGGAAAACACCATGAGCAGGGTTGTTTTCAAGGGGTCTCCACGGTACCATTCAAACCCAGGAATGCTTATGCAGACCTTTTTTTTAAAAAAAGGAAAATGCTAGCAAGGCTTCTCACCCCACCTAGCAATTCCTTTACATTTTGTAAACCCTTTTGTTTATTCATTTTGCTTATTTCTTTGGAAATTGCACACTCCTCTTCTCCAGTGTTGGAATAATACACTATTCTCTTGATTCCCCCCACCAAGTAGTGGTTTCGAGTGTGAATTCCCTCTACAGTAAGGCTGTCTCCTTCTGTTAGTTGGGAACAGATATTGTGTTTAAACAGTGGTGCCATCAGACACAACTTTGGGGCAGAAGTCTGGGGCCCCTGCTTAGCAGAATGAGCAGGCAGGACCACAAATACAGCAGCAGCTCTCTTACTGTAACAATGGGTGCTATTCTGGACTTTGTACATGGTTTACAGTGGTACCTTGGGTTATGAACTTAATTCATTCTGGAAGTCCGTTCTTAACCCGACGCATTCTTAATCCCAGGCACGCATTCCCTACATAGGCCTACATAGGCCCTGGAAGCGGATTGCGTTTGTATCCCGGGGCAGAGTTCACAACCCGGGACACCTACTTCCGGGTTTGTGGAGTTCATAACCTGAAGCGTTCATAAGCAGGACTGTTCGTAACCCGAGGTACTACTGTATTTCTTTGGATCGTGGCATCAGTGCAGCGGGCATAAGTTTAATATGAAAGATATCCCGCATGAACTATCTCTGACCCTGGTTACAAGCACCTATCTCATACATGACTCAGAGAACAGCTGAGTTCCTGACCCCTAATAGTTGCAGCAAAGATCAGCATTCTAATCCTTTTATTAGCCAGGAAGATCTAGTGATCAGCCTCCCGTGAGCAGGAAGAAGACAAGAAAGATCACTTTTAAGGCAAATTTATGATTCAAGAACTGTAAAGATAAAATGTGGCCTTTCCAAAATTAAGCTCATGTCATCCTCACTTCATACTTATTTTGCAGAAACACAATAGTAAACCAGGGAGAACAAACCACAGTTGAAAGGATTTGGTGTCATATTATTCACTCACTGAGCAAGCCCCTTCCCTTTGCTCATGAAAAGTTAGATTCCAATTATATTTAAACCCAAGGTTTTACAGTGGTTTGTCAACTCACCATTCCCATGGAACCCCTTCTTGCCACACATCAGCCCTATGTCTCTCTGAGAGATTTCTGTTGCATGGCTGATAGAGGAGTTTAAGGTAAACACTTACATTTCGAAAAAGGCACAGATCTCTTGACTTTGTGTTCCATGAAACTCCAAGATCAGGTATTCCTTTCTTCTTTTTACTGTGAGTCTGTGGCACGTAGCTGCACTCATTCACCGACCTTTGGGGTAGTTCTTTTTGGGATTAAAGTGTGCAGGATTAAGGTGTGTGTTGCCCACATATTTGTATCTTATCCTCTAAAGCAGCACACACTCCCTCCCCCCCCCCATATAATAAATCGATCTTTTCTACTTCCTAGTTTGATAAGTTCTTTATTGGGTATAATAAAGAACTAGGAACATAATGATACGCTGGGCAAAAGACTTTGGATATAATATACAACTTAAAGAATGGGAAAGGTTGTGGAATAAAAGGATAAAATTTACAGCCTGTAATGCTTTGAAAGAGAATATGATGAAAATAATGTATAGATGGTATATTACACCAGTGAAATTAGCTAAAATGTGTAAGACAAATAATAAATGTTGGAAATGTAAAGAAAAAGAAGGAACATTTTATCACATGTGGTGGGAATGTAATAAAGTAAAGAACTTTTGGGAAATGATATATAATGAGATGAAAAAGATGTTGAAATATACCGTATTTTTCGCACCATAGGACGCACCAGACAATAGGACGCACCTTGTTTTAGAGGGGGGAGAACAAGGAAAAAAAATTCTCCCCCTCTCTTCCCAGCGCCCCTTCAGCGAAGCGGCAGGAGGCGCTGCGCAGAGAGAGGGAGAATTTTCCCCCTCTTGTTTTCCCGCTCTAAAACAAGGTGCCGTTTAAGGTGCGTTCAGGCGGCTACCTTGGAAGCCTGGAGAGCGAGAGGGGTCGGTGCACACCGACCCCTCTTGCTCTCCAGGCTTCAGGTTCCTTTCAACCTGCTCTTTGGGGCTGGCGGGGGGAAGCCCACCACCAGCCCCAAAGAGCAGGTCAGGGAACAGCAGAAAGGCGCAGTGGAGAGGCTGCTGCCATAGTCGCACGTCACTGCCATAGCGCGCTCTCCCAGCTGGAGAGGTGACGCGTGGCTAAAGAGGCTCCTGCCATAGCCGCGCGTCACCTCTCCAGCCGGGAGAGGGTCGCGGGGCTATGGCATCTTCGCTCCATAGGACGCACACACATTTCCCCTTCATTTTTGAAGTGGGAAAAGTGCGCCCTATAGAGCGAAAAATACGGTACATTCTTAAAAAAACCAGAAGCATTTTTACTTGGTATTATAGGCCAAGACATTAAAAGACAAATGTCAAACTGTTCTTATATGCAACAACATCGGCAAGAGTATTGTTAGCCCAGAAATGGAAGCAAGAAGAAATTCCGATGAAAGAAGAATGGCAGATGAAATTAATGGACTATTCAGAATTGGACAAAATGACAGGAAGGATTCGAAACCTGCGGGACCAGAGATTTACAGAAGATTGGAAGAAGTATATGAATTAATTGAAGAGCAACTGTAATCAACAAATTACGCTAGTAGGACTACAAGAAGTTTTGTAAGGAGAACTATATGAAGTGTTACAAAGTAGAAAAAGATAGAGATATTGGTTATGAGTTTGAAATGTAATAGGGAAAATAAGAAATGCATACTAAGAAACTAGATTGGAAAAATTTCAGACAGGACTGATGGAAGTAAAAAAAAATGAATAAGATGTAAAAGTATGTTTAATTACTTTTGAAAATGGTATATTAAAAAACTAATAAATTTATATATATATATATATATATATATAGAAAGAGAATATATATATATATAGGAGAAGGGGACGACAGAGGGCGAGATGGTTGGACAGTGTTCTCGAAGCTATGAACATGAGTTTGACCAAACTGCGGGAGGCAGTGGAAGACAGGAGTGCCTGGCGTGGTCTGGTCCAGGGGGTCACGAAGAGTCGGACACGACTAAACGACTAAACAACAACAATAACATATATAAAGAACTAGGAACAGCTTGTTCAGAAAGTTCCCTATAGTTGACATAACACGTCTTCCCACTTCTTCAGTCCAGGCTTTCTGCTGTGCTTATTACAGGCCATTGCTCAAGTGACAAGGAGACAAAGAATCTATAGTGAAGAAAGAGGGAAATGGATGAACCAAACATGTCTGCTGTGTGGCTGTGCATGAGAAGCAGCCCTGCAAGGGCTGACCAACAGCATCCTTTGTTAATTCTGTGGGTCAATCTTCTTAAGAAAAATATGGGCCAGACCAAAGGGCTATCTGGTCCAACATGCTGTTTCCCACAGTGACCATTCAGATCCCTCTGGGAAGTCTTCAAGCAGGGCAAGACTAGCCCAAGGCATTTTGCTGCCTGAAGTGAAAGGGAAAATGCTACCTCCACCCCATTCCATGTATAGAAACCCACTGGACTGGCAGTTGAGTCTTATTTCAATATAAATGAGGTGATAGCATCTCTATAGCATAGCAGGCTAGTCTAGACATTTAGGCAGAACAGGCAGTGTAACATGCACAGCTCTGTTCTCCAACAGGGGGAATGGTTGGGTGGCTTAGGAGAACCAGCCCCTCCAGCATCAGCCGCCTGAGGCAATTGCTTCACTTTGTCTAATGGTAGGGATCTCTGTCTGGAGCAGCAGCATAAAGCTATCATGCTTGGCCTGATGTTGCACCTCTTAGGCTTTTAAGGCTTGCATCTGAACTTGTTCAAAGAACAGCAGGATCAAAGCATAATAAATCAATAGGAAGGATCTGGATGAGAAATATGTTTGTAAGTGGGTGGGTGCACATAAGTTCCCAAGGGCAGCCATATGACACAAACAACACAGAGATTTCATGGCACTGCATTGTGGCATATGTTTTCTCACTGTTACAGTTTATTTGCGAGTCTTTAAGGTGCCACAAGGCTTGGCTGCTTTCATATACATGTGAGCGCATGTATGTGGGGTGGTTAATGGAATTGTGGTGGTTGGCATCCTGGGAGAGAGGAGGTTGCATTTCTAGAGATCCCCTCACCTCACCCCAACTCCTATCACTCAGTTCTCTAATCTCTTTCTCCAGCTCACCTCCTGTTGCTTAAAGATAAGGGCAGTGGGCATGTCAGCACCAACAGCTTGAATCTTTGTGCAAACAGCAACTTGCACAACGGGCTGCATGTTTTGCAGTTCAGTTTGGAGAAGGAAGAAGCCGAAGGAGTGGCAAAGGGCAAGCAGCCAAAGAACTCCCCACCCTCAAAGGGAAGAACCTACAGTACTTGCACTGCTTCTGGCACACAATTGTGCACATTCACTCCCATGCAAACTGCATGCCATAAATGGCACCACATTTGCAGGCTGAGAGGGAAATGCAGCTGAAGAATGCTTTGAGGGATCACGTGGGAAGGCTTGCTGATAAAGATGAGAGAGCGTGCTTTAGGTTAAAATGTTTAGGAAGCTGTAAAATAAGAAGAAAAGCATAAAATCCTTTCACTGTAGCACATCCCATGGGTTTGAAATAAGCTCACACAGTTTGCTTTCCCACTGAACTGAATGGGAGTGAAAAGTAGTTAACTTTCACTGGCTCATGCCTAATAGTAATAGTAACAGTAATCTTGTAATGGGATGGGACAGGTGATAATGTCCAGGCCTACCATTACGAGTGAATTGTCTGTGCGGAAGTAGGATTGGGTCCCATTGATAGCCATGGAAGCTTCCAAGCACATTTTAGTCTTCATAGGATAGCCCTGCAAGCCTCAGTCCAGTGCCAGTTAGCACTGTATTTTATTTAACAAATTTATAAGCTGCTTCATAGCATGAAGCCACAGAAGTATCGTATAAGATGAAAATAGAACAAAACACAAAAAATGAAAGCTCTAAGAACAAAACCATATTAGTAAATCTGTCCCCCTTCACCCTTAATTGGGTTGTAGACCTGGTTGTTGTTGTTTTTAATAGGCTCTTGTGAGACTGGACACTTTCTGCTGAGTGGCAAACTCTACTGAGCCACCTTCAGAAGCATGTGAGAATAAGGGTTGTAGGAGAGCTGGCTTTCCCTTGTCCCCACTGGCTCAAGTTGACAAAGTCTGGAAAGAGCTTCTTTGCATATTCAGCTGAACAGGCTTAGAATCCTTTCTGTGACTGGGAACTTAATCCCACACAATTGCTTCCTCATCTGGGTGCGTTGCCAGTGTTGGCGTCGCCAGTGTTAAAACACAATTGAAATGTGTTTTGATTGATTCATGGGCTTATAATGTCAGAAGACACACACCCTGCCACCACAATAAAAGGGTTGCCTCTGACTACCTTTCATCTTCCTTTTTTGTTCTTCAGTCTTGCACACTTGTTGGACTTTCTGTCTGGGTGAAGGAAAGTCTCCTTGAACAATTAATAACTTCCTTTGGACCCTGGAAATGCAGCTGTCCATGTTCTTTTCTACAGCCTTTAACCCCTAAGCTAGAGCAATGTGCTAGATATTATGTTTTTGTGGTTGTGTTCTGATATGCCAGTATTTAAATCCTTTTCTGTTTTTCCGAAAAAGCTGTGTGAAAACTCAGGGTTTGTCTTTATTCATAACCTGTAGATGAAAATTGTTGTTCTAGCACAAGAACAAAGCACTTAGAGAAGGGGTGGTGGATTCCTACCCTCCATCCCAAGGGCTGCATAACCTCATGGGCAACTTCCCAAGGTGCCACTGGTGGGAGTGGCCAGAGGCAAAAGTGGGTGGAGCAACAGGTATGGCTTCTACCTTTGTTGGGCTGCCTGTGTTCCAGCTATGCAAAAGCCCATGGTTTCTACATAAACCCATCTCTCTGCATCCAGGCAAGCAAGAGGCCTGTTTACATATCCCAACCAGGCAAAAGCACTTGCAAAGAGCACAGAGTAAGGCTGGAGAGAGGTGTGGCCTAGGAAGGGCCAGAAAAAGAGACCAGCCCCCGCCTGAGGTTCCCAACCCTTGATTTAGAGCATAACTTTTGGAAAGCACATTATGTTCAAGCATTGTGTTGCCTAAGTGCTCTTTACAATGCCCATTGCAATAAGACTGTGCTGAGCCAGACATTGTTTGCATGCCCCAACTGGGAACGGCTTGTACTTCCCAGTCTAAAAAAAATGGGATGGATTGCCTGCAGTAGCAGGGCTGGGTTGGGGGAGGAGGACTGGGAAACGACTTTAGCAGAATTCTGGACACTAGAGACAAGGTGGCCATCTGCCCTACTTTATAGAGAGAATTCTCTGTTTAAAGGTGTCCTTTGTTTGTCTGGTTCATGTCTCCGTTAATGAGAAAGAGCCAGAAGTAAAGAGAGTGCAGATCTACAGTTTGCACCTGAGCAGGTACATAGGCTGCCTTGTCTCAGTCTTCCCCATTATGTGGAGGTCTACAGTGGTACCTCAGGTTACAGACGCTTGAGGTTACATACGCTTGAGGTTACAGACTCCGCTAACCCAGAAATAGTACCTCGGGTTAAGAACTTTGCTTCAGGATGAGAACAGAAATCGTGCTCCAGCAGCGTGGTGGCAGCAGGAGGCCCCATTAGCTAAAGTGGTGCTTCAGGTTAAGAACAGTTTCAGGTTAAGAACGGACCTCCGGAACGAATTAAGTGCTTAACCCGAGGTACCACTGTATTTATTTCTCTTTAAATTATAGTGGGAGGGGGTATAGTTTTTGTTTTAAATATTTTAACTTTTAACCCTAGCTATTTTTTTTTACATTTGTATCTATTATTATTATTATTTTGTCACTTGCTACATTTTATTGTTTCAAAATGGTTTCCATTTTTAAAAAAAGAAAAGCCCACAATACCAAATGAAACTAAAATCTTTATTAGCTAAAAAGGCTCATCCTGCAAGAACATAAAAAGGACACATCCCACATACCTCACCCAGCTAAAAGAGGAACACCCAGTAGGAGTAAGATCCCTGGGTAAATGAGAATCAGGTGTATACTCATGGGGGTGGCAGGTGGTAGATGGAGAACACAGGGTGAGAGACAGGGAAATGTCGGTCTTCCAGGGTGAGAGACTGGGAGGAGAAAGGAAGGATCCCAGGTGAGAGCTGGGAGGAGCTACTATCTTCTGTGGGTGTTATGGGCTAAGAATTAATTTTAAGAGGGGACTCCATATTCTACTTTTTCTATTTGTACTTTTTGAAGCAGCTGTTTTATTGTATTATGAAAAACTTTAACAAAAAACTCATAATAGGTAAATAAGAATCAGGTCTGGCCCAATACATTTTGCCGCCTGAGGCAAACCACAAAATGGAGCCTCCTGATCCCCACCAGGGAAGAAGGGCTGAGTGAACATCTTCATCAGGAACAAGGCAGGAAATAAAAATCTACTGTTCCTGTGAATCCTGCCACCTAAGGCAGTTGCCTCACCTTGTCTCATGGGTGAGCCAGCCCTGATAAGAATATTTTCACCTGATGCCTAAAGATTGATAGTGATGGTACTAGGCCCAATTCTCTGGGAAAAGCATTTTAACTGTACATTTAAATTAGGACATGCAATTTTTCTGCAAATCAATACCTTCTTTCATCCTCTTTTTTTGGTGATGCATAAATGACCGCTGTGATGCAGCACACAAAACGAGAAGAACAACAGGGAAGACATTTGCATCTTTAATGTTAAGGGGAAAGAAAGATAAATTTTTGCAGGTTGATATGTGGTTAAAGCTTGGGTATTTGCATGGGTAGTGCTGTAGATATCAGCCTAGTGCCTTCCAACTGTTTTGGACTCCAACTTCTCATACAACCACCTCGTTGAAATTTAAATAGAAGAAAGTCCCATTCAGTAAGTGGTGGTCTGAGTGGACATGCATGTGATTGCATTGTTAATCAGCTAAAAATGTGCCTCTGTTAACTAAGCAGCAAATTTGAATGTATATTACTTTTAAAAGAGAAAGTTAGTGCCATCTTCAAAGACAAGGGTAGGGAACCTGTGGCCTTTCATATGCTGTTGGACCCTTCCAAGCAGCATTGTCACTGTTCAAGGATGATGGGACTTGTAGTCCAACAATATTTGGAGTGCCAACATTCCCCCATCCCACTTCTATATACTGTACTCATCAAGGCCAATAGCTGTTGGGAGCAGAGCTCAATGTAGGACAACCTTTCACATCATGGTGCCCTCCAGCTATTTTGGACTGCAACTGGGGCTGATGGGATTTGCAGTCCACGACAGCTGTTGTCGACCGTGAGGCTGGCCATGGTGCTGGAGGTTCATCCCCTCCTTGTCTTCTTTGACTGCTGGGCATTTTCTTTTCTTTTCTTTTTTCTTTTCTTCCCTCCCCCACCCATGCTAAAAGCAATGCTTGTAAGCAGCTGTCTCTTCCAAGATGCTATTAAATGTTTGCTTGTGCACTTCACAGAGAGCTTCCCACTGGAGTTTATGTATGGATGTCACTTGTGCCTTCTGTGTTCTGTTATTGTTGGCGCTGTGTGAATCTGGGTACACAGCCTGAAAGCGATAATTGACCAATCAATACAAATAAGCACTTAATGGATTCACTGCACATTCCAAAGATAGCTTTAACCAGAATCTACAAAGTGGGCTCTCTCAATAGAACACATATGAAATGCAGTTGGTTCAGGAATGAAACGGTAATAGTACTAGTAGTAGTACTACTACTACTACTAGTAGTAGTAACAGCTGCAACCCAATGAAATGAAATTTAGTCTAATCCTATGAGTTATAGTCAATCTGTTGGTCACATTTGCATACGGGTGAAATAATTTTTCTGAAACAAGAAGCATACTTTGTTTTTTAAATGGTTCACACCTGTGTCATAGCACACGTCATTTTAGATGACAGGTAGGGAAATCTGTGGCTGTCTAGATGTTCCTGGTTTACCGTCCTCATCATCCATGGTACCTGGAACTGATGGAAGTTGGGAGTCCAGCAACATTCGGAAGGTCACAGGTTCCCTTGTCATAGAAGAAAGATTCCTCCTGTGTGTGAGAGAAGAGAGAATGCCTCTTTGAAGATGGTGCTTGTGAGCATTTTACTGAAGCATTTTTTTATTTTTTAAAAATACATACATTCAAATTTGCTGCCCACTTAATAGGAACACGTTTTTAGCTGATTAAAAATGCAATCACATAAATGCCTACTCAGAAAAAAGTTCCATTCAGTTCAATGGAGCTTCTTCTTAGGACACTTGGGCCTTAGTGACAAAGAGGTGTAATAATATGAATATTAAAATAAAAATGCAGCCAAATATTATCCCTATAACTTTGAAGGAAAGTTTCTTCAAACATAGATAGACAGATAGACAGATAGTATATTGCATCAGACCATTTAATGAAAATGTATAATTCACAAGGAGACAACTACTGAAAACAGAGAAGCTGTCCTTAGATTATATTCTTTTTGGCAAAACGTGATGAGGATTGTAACTGAAATTCTTGGTAGCAGCATAATCTGAACACCAAAATATACCTTATTGGGATATCTGAAAGGCATAGTAAAAGAGGAAAATATGGAACTTGCAACAGCTATTATCACTGTAGTCAGACTTCTCACAGCAAGAAATTGGAAATCAGATAAACTGGTTGACGTGCAATGGCATAAAAATGTATGGGATATAGCACTGTTGGCAAAACCTGCATATTATAAAAGAGACATTCAAGGAAGTGCACCAAATAAATTAATGAAAAATAGAGTTTGTTGGTTAAAGAATGTAAAATTCCAAGGCAATGCCCAACCTTATATATCATTTTCATGCATATAATTTTATGTTCTCCTTAAAATACAGCAGTAGCCAAGGGCACCTAATAAGTGCTTATGATGCTCTTTAAACCATAATTGACTTTTTGTACATGAATAAATTATAATATAAAATAATATGTATGCTTTGTGTTCATGTATCTCGTTAACATACTTGACTTCTTTTGTAGTGATCTGAATTATATATATATATATTGCACTATAAATGAAAACATAGGGGAAAAATGGAACAAAGAGTTACCACCCATCTTCCTACATTAGCAAATCATTTCTTACTCCTGCCCTATTATAGATGAGAAGTTGAGGCCACAAATGAACAGCTGCAAGACAAAAGTACAAAACTGAACCACGAGAAAATCCAGGCCTTAAATACAAACAGATTCCTTCAGTTTTGAGTTTCATATTAATATAGGATAAGCCTCTGCATAAAGGAACAGAAAATGGGAAGGATGAGATCTTGCGAGTTGCAAGAGCATCATCAAACAGAGGTTCAGCAAGGCACAGAAGAGGTCATGGGAGAAAGGCAGCATCAGTTCCTTCCTTTATGGTTTTCTATTACTGTCGATACGCTGGAAACTTCAGAGGCCAGGAAGGGAGAATGTGCCGGCTGATGATACAATGTCAGTGATCTTCTGTTATCCTGTAACGTGTTGGCTTTGCACAGCTCTGTGGCTGGAAGCTGAAGAGAGGAATAGGCTCAGGCAAACAATCTTGCATGTAAAGATCTCTTTATGAAAGGCAACATCTCTAATGGTACATATGAAGCCGCCTGAAATGAATGGCTCACCTTGGCCTCTCTTGTCTGTAGGCCAGCCATGGGAAGCCTCCAACCTGAGAGGCAGTTTCCTCCAAACCACACCCATCCACACCATGTCGGATAGAATATATGATGTCAGGTGTAGGGCAGGTAAGGACTTGACTGCAAAGGACTAACTGAAAATCCTAAAGCCTTTCAAATTTGGCACTAAATGCCCAAAGCTGTGCTGGCATCATCTATACTCCAAGTGTATCTGATTCTTGCAAAAGCATGGCTTGAAATCATCACCGGTCAGCTGATTGGCGGTAAGCTCAGACTCCACAGGTGCCATTTGAATCTAACCCATGCCCGGAGAGGAACTTTTTAGGTCACCTGATATTATATGGGTATGTCAGGTGATTGACAGGTGGGTGACCCCATCCATCTGTCAAAATGGTGTGGGCAAGGTCTTTCAATCTCTAGTGTGGAGATAGATGGACCAATGTTTGGGTGTCTGCACAAAAAATTGAGAAGGGCGGGAAGTGTATGCTTGGTAACTACAGGTTGTTGATGTGACTGTTTTCAGTCTTCATGGGACTGAACTTCCCACACCATTATATGGTGCTGAAGAGAAGCCAGGAGAAACAATTATGGTCTGTGCTCTTGGTGATTTACTGTATTGTGTGGGATCATACATTTCAGAACTAACTCCGAACAAATTGTTTTGTTTGTTCATTTAACAATAACAGAATAAGTACTAGAAAGACGTACAGCTTCAGTTTGTCCATTAAAGAACAATACTGTGGGACTCTAAGGCAAATTAAAAACTATTAAGGCTGTACGTCACACCTTTTGCACAGAATTGCCTTGGTTAAATGCCAGACATAAGGTCTAAAACAGTGAGACTTTTTGTTAATGCTTGTCTGTGCGTAATATAATGGAAAATAGAGTACGAAGTGGGCCATTCTTTCAATGAAAACCAGAGTCCTTGAGGGTTGTAGCCGAAAGGGCCAATAAAATTATAAATTTCTCTTTGGGCCAGGCTTCAACTTTTTCTCTGTGGACACTCAACAAACAGAAGCCAGGTGGTCAGTTTTCACTCAAATTGCGCTTGTTGTAACTGGGAGGGAAAGTGCTGCAAGGACAGCCATTTTAATAACAAGGAACGGTTTTAGGTGGTTCAACAATTCAGTAAGGCTGATGTTGCTTATGTCACACAATGAGAGGTGCATTTCTTTGTTATGCCTTTTTGGCCACAACTCATTGTGAGGAGAATCAGAACTTACAGGGTTAAACAGTTCTGTGTGACATCTCACATTCTGAGGCGTGGTTTGGTTCACATACGGGAATCTTTCTTTGTGTGTGAGTTTCCTTTCGTTTTTGGCTGAGAGGCGAGAAGGATGCCTGCTCTCTCGCCGGGACTGATTTATGATGTTTTTCTTCTCATTAAAGGCTGTTAGAGATTAGCAAGAAGCCTGCGTTCAGTCTGATTTATTATCCACACACAAGCCAACACTTTCTACCACTGCAGAACTCTGCTAAGAATTCTGCTAAGAGCTCAAGTTTTTCCTATCGGCACAAGCGTCCATCGGTACAGGGGAAGTGTGCCGGGCGCCATCTTATCTCAGCACTCATACCATGTAACCGATTCATCTCCATAGTTTTCACATGTTTAAAGCCCCCAAATGGAATTGACATGGGCTTGAAAGTTTTTTCTTTCAGATGTATGTTGTTTCAGCAAATTGTAAAAAAGTATTCAGTGAGGTAATAAGCAAATCCAGGTAGAGAATGTTGATGGACCACAGGTAGCATTCCTCTCTGGATTGGTTGTAATGATTGGCATGGTTTTTCTGTCCTATGGTTTGTCCAGGTGTTGTAAATCCTACATCTACTTCATTGGCCAGTTTCTTGCACTTCTCTATTATTGTGCTGATGGTCCTCTCGTAAGCGTCCCTGTGTTGTTCCATTATTCCCAGCAAAGCCTTTATATGCACTTTCATATAAATCGTATTTAACTTCACAGTTTGTAGAGCTTGGTTCTAGCATCAAAAAATGTTTGCTTAGGATCACAAGATAAATAATAAAAGTTGATGCACAGAACAACTGATACAAAAGTTGTCTTGTCTGATCCTGCTAATTGCTTAGGCTGTGAGAAAATGTGTAATTTTCTACAAAGGTATGGATTTATTATTTTTTTTAGTCCACCACATTTCACATTGCATTAATATGTTGAGTATGTCATCTTTGAATGTTCTCATGGGGTTTTTTGTGGTGGCTTAAATGTGTTAGCTTTATTGCACACATCACTTACACGGTTAGATCATTTGCAGTGAGACTATGTTTATGGGATGAGCAATGGACAAAGGTTGCCTGAAGACAGAATGCCGAAATTTGTGGTTGAACCCTACCTTCTTTTCCTGCCATGGTTGAACAACCATTGTATCCTTGCCCAACTAAGATATTTAGTCCAAAATCAGAACAAGCAGATCAGATTGTGTTGGCTATGCCTGCTGGTGTGAGATTTAAATGAACCCAAGGATCTCCTCATGTACAAATGCCTTTCCACCACTTTCTTCAACAATTCTTACACCTAGGGACAATTGTTCAATGCCGTAAATATCTGCTGCTTCAGCTGCTAAAATTCAGAATTTATTGGAAGCATTAGGCTTCACAGCAACATCTTCCCCTCAAAATCTGGCCACCCTACTTCACTAACTCATTCTGCATTCTTGCAGATGTATACTTAGCATTGCCTGCCCCAGTTTCCAATTTTTAAATATTTCATCCCCTGCCTCAGCACAAAACCGTAAAAGGTCTATCATGTTACCTGTTGTGCTGGTCTTACCATGAACAGCAAGGTCATGTGAAACCTGCAAGCAGGACCCAAGCACAAGACCACTCTCCTCTTCTGTGGTTTCCAACTACTGGTATTCAGAAGCCTTGCAGCCTCCATCAATAACCCTCTCCATGAATTTGTCTAATCCTCTTTTAAAGCCATCAATAGCCCTCTCATCTCTAGGAAGGCTCTGTTCCAGAAAAATCAGACAGTCTGAGTCTGGCAACCACTCTCATTGGGAGTGGTGTCAGAGATCACCCCAAATATCTTGTTGACTAGTTGCATGCGTGTGCTTCTTTGTACATCAAAATAATGAAATACATTTAGGATTTTGGGGAGGAGGGGTTGTTCCCTCACCCCCAATACCCATAAACCAGGCATGTCCAAAATCCGGCCCAGGGGCCACTTGCGGCCCCTGGGCTGGTTTCAAATGGCCCTCTGGGCAATTTTGAAAAAGCAATGTCTTACGCCCCCCAAGCACCTGCCCACCAAAGCCATTTCCTTTTTGCAGGCTCGTCATGAGCTCTCCCCTCTGCATGGGGGGCGTGGCTAGCCCCTGCGCCATTAGGGAGTCCCTGGCTGCGTCACTCCTTGGGTTGACCAATCTGGTCAGCCAGGGGTGTGTGTGGCTAAATAAATAAATACTACAGTACACGTTCAGAACAGTGATGGCGGTGGCAGAAGGGCAGCTGCTGTCTTGACCCAGTGCCGGATTTATGTATAGGCTAAGTAGGCTGAAGCCTAGGGCCTCTAAATCTAGGGGGCCTTGCCAGCCAGCTCGCTCCCCAGTGGGCAGTCTCCCCTCTCCCAAAATTGCAAACCCAAGAATTCATGCAAGGGCAGGGCAACTCAAGCCCAGCAACTATGAGTCTCAGGGCTAGCCAGTGGAGCCCAATTTGAAGCAGTGGGGTGCAACTTGAATTTTTTTTTGGGGGGGGGGTAGGGCCCCAGTTCACAGCCAAAGTCTGCAAAATCTTAAAGATATAAATACAATCCATCTAGATTGCCCTGGTGCAGGGGCCCCCTTAGGAGCGGCACGTGGGGCCCAATTTGGCCCAATTGCTCCAATTGCCTTAAGGTCAGCCCTGATGA
Source organism: Podarcis pityusensis (assembly GCF_964106645.2). Classification (NCBI taxonomy): domain Eukaryota; kingdom Metazoa; phylum Chordata; class Lepidosauria; order Squamata; family Lacertidae; genus Podarcis; species Podarcis pityusensis. The sequence goes on along the minus strand of NC_138035.1, from coordinate 31,148,057 downwards.
GACTGTGCAGGGGTTAGACTGACATGCTCTGCACCTTCTAGGTCCCTGGTGTCACTATTCAGAGTAGAGACTCAAGGACTTATTATGGAAATAAAGGGGGGGGCACTTATTGGAAATCAGTTTTGTCACCTCTTCCCCCCGCAAACCCCGAGACAATGAGCCCAGCCACTTTTTATTCACAGTCGCATAAGCACTACATTACAGCATGGCCATAAACCTGTACGTTCATCCGCTGAATTATACACCCAATATGTAGCAATGCCTCCCTTCCCATTAGAGCAGCCCCAATCCTATTCCTACTTGCGTGTAAGCAGGAGGGGGCGGGGATCCCTCAGTGGCAAAGGGAGCCTTTGTACTGCCTATGGAGCAACCCCGATCCCAACTCTTACTTGCTTGCAAGCAGGAGGGGACAGGGATCCCATCAGAGCAGCCCCAATCCCACTCCTACTTGCATGCAAGCGGGGGGGGGGGGGTCCCCTCAGCTGCAGTCCAGAAGATCTCAGTTTCACCCTTTGTATTAGTGTAGGCATGTTTTGTTTTGTTTTCAGTTGAGATGAATACATTGTAAAATCTCAGTTAATGTCAGTTTGTCTAAATCAGGTCTAAATATATTTGGACACAAGAAGTATACCTGGTATTATGTTCCTGTTCATATGTTGTGAACTTAAAAGTTGGCAGACAACCTTTATTACTGTGTAATGTACTTTACAATGTTCCTGACATATATTTCAACTTTCTGGATTTATTTTTCATCTGGCCTTCAGAGTGATTTAACACCTGTATAGATTTGTCATCCATGTGACGAAATGAAAAGTATGCCATTTGCAATAAACTTTGCATAAAATCGTTGCATAGAATTTGCATTTAATTTTAATGATTCTAAGAATGTCAGGCAAAATGGTCAGGCCTCGCGCATGTTCACTTCATCAAATCATGCCTCAGCTCTCATGCTATCTGTTGCTGTTGCTGCTGCATGTTGTAGTCTCCATCATCTGGGGCAACAGGTTGACAAAGGCTGCTGTAGAGTCTCAGGAGTTGAAGCAGCCCAGGAAAGGAGATGCCAATAATAATGGAGAGCTTGTTTCTTTGAAGTTTGACCACAGTCACTGTTCTCTTCTGTCTCCTCAACACCTAAGTGTAAATGTAAGTTAAACCCAACAATTTCTGTGGGGAGCAATTCTTAAAAAAAAGCTCAACAACTTAAATCCTAAAAAAACTCAACAACTTTGGCCGCCCTCACACATGTTCACTTCATCAAATCTGGCCCTCTTTGAAAAAAGTTTGGACACCACTGCCATAGACCTAATGTCTTATTCAGTATTCTTAGTTAATGTTATACAGAATGTTTATGCCTTTAAAAATGCACTCATCTTTGAGCTAATGTTCTTCGTTTTACATACTGAACGTAAGAGCAAATTACCATAAGATCAAATTAAGCAGTTCACACTTCGGATGCACTGACATTTTAAAAATAGGTTATATTTTGTAGAGAGCTAAACAATGTTTAGATTTTTATTTTCTGCTGCTGGTTATGTTTGTATTATTAAGCATGTAATAAAAAAACCTTAAACAACAACTGAGCACATAGCCTTCAAAGGATAAAGGAAAGCAAAACCAAAAGATCAAAGAAAAGAAATCTCCACATTTCATGCTCATTCTGGAAAATAATAGTTGTTTTCAGATTTAGAATAGTTTCCTACATGGCTAGACACACATGGTGTGGAGATGGGAGTGGGGAACCAACCCTTTTCAGGGGAACCCCCTACCTCAAAAGGTTCAGCTGTCTCCCTCCTTGTTTGTATTCAGCCATTCCTTTCTAACCAAGCTTTGATTCTGTTGCTGCATCAGGTATTGTCCATGGGTGAAGCTCATTCCATTCTTGTGTTTTTGCTGCTCTTTCCAGTGGAACAATTTGTGTCTTCACAATTGCATCACCGTAGGCTTTATATTTGTAAACCACTTGGAACAACGCTTTTGGAGGAAAGTGATGCACAGAGGCTTGGAGCCAGTGTTAGTCCTGCTCAGAGTAAGCCCATTGACATTGGGCTGTACTCTGAGTAGAGCAACTGAACTGACATCAATATAAGAAAACAGAACCATACTAACTAGAGGTAGGAGGATCTGGAGCTACTTCCTAGCAGATACTGTGGGGTTTACCATAGATCAGTAGTGAAGTCTTTACTCCAGCAATAGCAGCAACAACAATCTGTGTGAGTGATCCCACTTTCAATACTGTTTCAGGGTGATCACACTGCTTCATCTCCAACCAGTGCATGCCCCATAACTTCCTCCTGCAATCCTGCAACTTTTTATACTGCAAATTTTGGTATATTTTTCTCTTGCTCTTGTTGTGCTAGGGCCCCTCCAGATAGCAGTAATGTGGTAGCACTGGAGCATCATCATTGTTGTTGTTGTTGTTGTTTAGTCATTTAGTCGTGTCCGACTCTTTGTGACCCCATGGACCAGAGCACACCAGGCACTCCTGTCTTCCACTGCCTCCCGCAGTTTGGTCAAACTCATGCTGGTAGCTTCGAGAACAGTATCCAACCATCTCGTCCTCTGTCATCCCCTTCTCCTTGTGTCCTCCATCTTTCCCAACATTACAGAACAACTAGTAAAGCGGGATAAATCTACCATTAATGCATTCTGTTGCAGAATACACCTGCAACAAAAAGCCATTCTGGAAGAGAACCTGAGTTATGAAAATAGCAGTTTCTCCTGAGCTGCTGCTGTGATTGCCAGAACTCAACCCAGCAATTGATTCTAACCCTTTAACATTTTTATTTACTCATTAAATGGAAGATGCAGCTGTACCGGTTCTCCAGTCCTGCTATGTGACAAACCTGGAGGCCCGCTTGATTTAAGATTGATGAGTGTTTCAGATAGGGGAGATTTTTCAGCTTTGGCCCTGGTGCTCTGGAACTTATCCTTCATAGAAGAGGAATTTTCCTCCCTCCTTCACCTGTCAACTGACAGCAGCCATTCCATCAGAAGTGGTGGGAGAGGAAGGTAAGCAGGACCACTCCATCAATGCCGCTGAGAGACCAGCAACTTTTGGCTAATGCCTGAGTTTGCTTTTCCCCTACCTTCCTTCCTTCCAAACTCTCTTCCTTTTGTGGTGTGTCTTTGAGATTTGAAGCCTTGTTATTGATCTTCATAAGCCACTCTGAGAACCCTTCTTGGAATGGAGGCAAGTGAGATAAAAATGCTTTGAATGAAATAAGTAATTAGAAAACTGAAGCTCAGTCCGCCCCTGCAGAATGTTAGAAAGAGATACAAAACTTTTTTATAAAAACCAGAACAAACATACCTAAGTTATTTGTTAGGCATATATGATTCTAGTTTCACGGAACTTTCCCCCATTTCTATAGTGATTTGGGTTTTGTTTTCTTGAAGCACTTTCTAATATATTGTTTTTGTTTTTTTTTTTTTGCTCTGTGTATTTGCATGTCTGTGTAGAGTTCCTTTTGACAGATTGGCAGGGAATGTGTTGCCAGGTTGTGGTGACCTGCCACTTCTAGCTGTGTGACTCAACCCATGATGCGTAGGTGCACATGCCTACATGAATCTGTCCAAAGATGTAGGGCTCCAGTTATTAGCTCATGCCCTCCAACATATCACAGATGAAACTAAAGGCATGTTGATTCCCATTCCAAGGATCACATCGAGAGCACCTCCCTCCCTTGGTTGTTGGTCACACACATTCCTGACAGCCCTCCTTCACTTGTTGAGTGCTAAATTCACTAGTTCCACAAAAGCCTTTCCTTCACAGATTTAAAAGCCAAGAATGCCAATTGCAATTTTGATAAGTATTAGAGCAGAGCTGAAATCAAGTATTTGACTGCCCAGAGCTAGCTTGCAGGAATTATTTGGGCCACATGACTTGAATGAACATAAAGCAAATCCCTCTGGGAGTGACAGGACTTGATGATTTCCCATCACTCCAAGGGGGAATTGTATGGAGGAAATGTGGCTGCCCCAGTGAATTCCCTCCAGGAGCAATGCATTGGTCCTAGGGGGCTTGCTGTACGTTCATGCAAGGCATGTGCTCATTCAAGAAGGCCTGTGATCTAGCTGCTCAGGCTGTGGGCTGCTGGATACATGGTTTTAGAAGGTTTAAAGAGGAAACCATTGGGTGAGACTGGAAACGGGGGCATTGCAGAACCCTTGGACCAGCTTGTAAATCAAATCTACTGGATGGCAGATTCTGAAGAAGACCATTGATACAATCTGGCCTAGGTCAAGATTTATCCTGAATGGATCAAGTTAAGGCCACTTTAGAATTCAAGAAGGGCAATTTCCTCCCTAGATACCTCACCCTTGAAAACCTGTTAGAAAATTTCTCTTCCCCCTGGAGAAATTAAGTGAAAATTTGTATTTCCGCACCTATTTCTGTGTCCATTTCTCTGGAGAATATGTTTCAAGAGACCATGTAGGCACAGCTCAAGTAGATGCATGCCAGTAGAATATAAAACTCACCTACAATAAGTTATCAGCTGTTCCAAATATACCAGCTTCAAAGTGTGAAAGGGCAAGCTGTGCACTGCACATGGTGCTTTAGCATTCATGTTCATGCTTTTACCTACATGTACACTAGAGTCAAGGTGCACTCAGAGATTTAACCTCTAAAGCACACATAGGGAACATGTGGTTCTTTAGATACCATTGGACTCCAATTCTCATCAGTCCCTGCCAGTGTGGACAATGGACAGGGATGATGGGTGCTGAAGTCCAATGCCATCTGGAAGACCACAGGTTCCCCAGCCCTTGCTCTAAAGATCCTGAATTAGGAGCTGATCCCTGAGGGATGATAATGCTAGCAACTCACCTTCACAAAACTTCAAGCAGTGTAGTGGATTGCGTGTTGGACTAGAATTGGCTTCAAATCCCTCTTTAGGCGTGAAATTACTGCGTGACCCTCAGCCAGTCACTATGTCCTGGTCTACCCTTCCTCATGAGATGTGCGAACTACTTATGTACCCTGAGCTTCTTGAAAAAGGATGGAACAAAAATAATAATCAAACTGATCTTCAAAAGACAAAAAAATTGGACTGTGATTTACCAGGGATGACCAGATCCCACAAGCTGGAAAAAGATACAGAGTCTTCTGATAGCTTAAAGACTGGGGCTGCAATCCTAGCCCTGCTTACCTGGGAGTAAGCACCATTGAGTTCAGTGGGATTCAGACCAGTCACATTACAGTGGTACCTCAGGTTACATACACTTCAGGTTACAGACTCCGCTAACCCAGAAATAGTACCTCGGGTTAAGAACTTTGCTTCAGGATGAGAACAGAAATCGTGCTCCAGCAGCGTGGCGGCAGCAGGAGGCCCCATTAGCTAAAGTGGTGCTTCAGGTTAAGAACAGTTGCAGGTTAAGAATGGACCTCCAGAATGAATTAAGTACTTAACCCAAGGTACCACTCTACATTAATTACAGCACAAGCTTTTGCGGACTACAGCCTACTGTATCAGTTGCAGGAAGTGTAGCCCCAGATTGACTGGCACCTATGTACTTGGTTGTGCAGGGGGGGTGGGGAAGTAGGGGAAAGTGGTCACAGTAGGGTTGTTGCCACCCATCCCTAGAAAAACATGATCGTCCTTTTTTTTGGTGGGGGAGTCCTGTTTGGACTTCAAATGGCATGTGGGCAGAGGAAGGGACCAAGAGGAGGAGTTTGAGAGAGTGTGTTTGAGAGAGTGGGATGCGAGCAGAGGTGGGTTGCAGAGAGCAAGAGTGGATTTGCACTTTGCACAAACTTGGCCCATCTAGTCCCATGGAGAGTCTGCATGGGCAGAGAGAAGGAAGGGTGGCCAGCCCAACAGCAAGATCAGAAGATAAAGAAATCACTGAGCAGAGTGTAGCAGTTAAAAGGCGAGGGCACTTGCCCACCCCCTAAAACTCCGTCCTTGCAAAGGTGGTGGTGAGTCAACTCAAATTCTTGCTCTCCAGTTGGGGTGAACACCATGCAACTGTGATGTTTTGTGCTGGTTTGTGTCAAACGAATTGGCATTACAAAGGCCAGCTATGCATGTAATATGCAATATTCTTCTTACAGTTGTAAATAATAGTGCTTTTGTTTCTTTCATTGAATGAAGCACTGGAAACCATGTGTAAGTCATTTCTGTATCAGGTAAAGTAATTTTTAGGGCCCAACTTGTTCTTTATTTTGCCCAACCAAAGGTGGAAACCCGAGAGAGAGAGCGAGATGAAATGCAAAAGGAACAGACAGTGATGACTATTTAAAAGCAAAAGAGTTGAAGGGACCAATTCATTGCTAGGCCCAAACTAACACAAATTTTCATAAAATCTGCAGGTGTAATTTATATGCATAGATATCTCCGGGCAAACTAAGGTGGTGGGTGGACAAGAGATCTCTGGCGCAAAGTACCCCGGGGCTCAGGTCCACTCAACTATCCTTTAATAATGCCCATAGCGATTTACTAGGGACAGACACCAGAAAATAGAAATGGCCCCAGGATAAAGGAAGGGTGTGTTTGGACCTCACGGCCTGCATATTCCCTGCATAGCCCAACAGAGGATGAACTCTTCAGGCTTGGTTCAGTGGGGATCACCCACAGAAAGACAAAGGGGCAACTTTAGTCATCGTGGTCTTTCTTTCCTGTTTCATCCTTGAGTGCTCTTCTGAGACTGCTGGCAAGTGGGATCAATTAGGCCTAATTGTGTTGGTAGTTTGTGTTATGCAAACATGAATCCCATTAGGCAATAAGCAAAGTCCACTAATTCATTTCACACAGGCCAGTGAACAGCTATCAGATGACAAGAGCCATGAATAGCTGGTGGACCATCGGAAAAAAACAAAACACGAGGTCACTGACAGGTAGTGCTGCCACCTTTATTGCTGATAGAGGCTCTTGGGCTGCACATAACGGGCATGAATCAAGCGAAGCTTCTCCTGGCTGAGAGATGCACGGATGGGCAAAAGCTTCGCTGGCTGGGTCTCTCCAAGTGATGCAACCTCAGTCACCTTGGAGACCTTTCTATCTAGCCAGTCCCCTCCCAGGCACACCCTTCACTTGTTCTGCTCTCTGTACTTCTCTAGTGATTTTCTCTGGCTGGAATATGTCCTTGAATGGTGATAAATGCCACTTGCTTGCTTGCTTGGATGAAAGGCGAAGAGTACTGTGTGTCTGGCCAGACCTACTTTGCCTACAACCCCTGGAAGGTTTCCCACAATGCAATGTGGCCCCTGGGTTCTCCACCACCATGTTAAAGGCATAAAAGGGGTGTCACCTGAAGCATCAGGTGTTTGTAGTAAGTGTGAGCTCATTTACATCAGATAAGTAAAGCCATCGAAACTTCGCTGTTGGCACAGTTGACTGTGCCAGAGACATCTATGCTCTTGCAAGATGTGGTCCTCTGGAGCTGCTATACAAGGGGCAGGTTTACAGATCAACCTGAGAGATCAACTTGGGGGTGTCGCCATGGGTATCACTCCTCAAAGGGGAATGGGCTATTGCAGTGAATCCATATGATGGAAACTTTAAAATTAAATATCTAGTACTTTGCACAGCGGGGGGACATTGTTAGCAGGATGGAAACAGGAAGGTAATGAGCAGGATGGGATGAGCAACAGAGAAAAGGGAAGAACATGGCTGGAAACTGACGTATGTCTTGGTCTATGCATCCATGGACTTCTCCTAAAAAGCCTAGACCTTTTAGACTTTCCACAGTCTGAAATCTCTCTTTTGATCCAGTGTGTCTTCAGTATACATCTGGGAGCTGGGACACAGTCATGTCCTACGTGATGCTATGAAGTGATGGGTTTAGGACAGAGCTTATGACATTGAGTATAACCTTGGGAACAGTTGACCTGCCAGCAGTCAAGTCCAGTTCAAAGACTTGTATCATGCAAACCTTTTGAGAATATTTATTTTGAAATATATTCATGCCACCCATCATCAAAATTGTTTCCAGGGTGGTTTGCAAGAACATAAAAGATGAGCCCACAGATAAAACAGCAGTCAAGAATATTTAAAATGCTTTTTGCATTCCTTTTTTTAAAAGACTGAGCAAAGAAAAACATTTTTGTCTGGTACATAGAAAAAGAAACACTGGTATCAGGCAAGCCTCTCAGGGGAGAGCATTCCACTGTCTCTGCACGGAGTTAGTGGCAGTTCAGTTTTTTAATGGTGTATAAATTTAACAAACCTAACCTCCCTAACTGAATCTAACCTAACCCAACTGTAAAGAGCAGAGAAATTTAAGGATGGGAGGGAAGAAGCCTATGGTGTTATTGGTAAAGGTAAAGGGTAAAGGGACCCCTGACCATTAGGTCCAGTTGTGCCCGACTCTGGGGTTGCTGGGGTTGCGGCGCTCATCTCGCTTTACTGGCCGAGGGAGCCGGCGTACAGCTTCCGGGTCATGTGGCCAGCATGACTAAGCTGCTTCTGGCGAACCAGAGCAGTGCACAGAAACGCCGTTTACCTTCCCACCAGAGCGGTACCTATTTATCTACTTGCACTTTGACGTGCTTTCGAACTGCTAGGTTGGCAGGAGCAGGGACCGAGCAACGGGAGCTCACCCCATCACAGGGATTCGAACCACCGACCTTCCGATCAGCAAGTCCTAGGCTCTGTGGTTTAGACCACAGTTCCACCCGCATCCATAGCCTACATGAATTTGTATACAGTGGTACCTTGGGTTAAGTACTTAATTCGTTCCAGAGGTCCGTTCTTAACCTGAAACTGTTCTTAACCTGAAGCACCACTTTAGCTAATGGGGCCTCCTGCTGCTGCCACGCCGCCGGAGCACGATTTCTGTTCTCATTCTGAAGCAAAGTTCTTAACCCGATGTACTATTTCTGGGTTAGCGGAGTCTGTAACCTGAAGCGTATGTAACCTGAAGCGTATGTAACCTGAAGCGTATGTAACCCGAGGTACCACTGTAATCCTCTTTTAAAGTCCTCCAAGTTGGTGCCCATCCCTACCTCTTGTGACCACTGCTGCCTTCCTCCAAATCTAGACACCTGGTCCAAAACCTCTCAGGAGCCAATGCACACTTCAGTCATCTACCTCTGCAACCCTTGCATTCTTGTAACGTGCAACAGTGACTTCTTGTATTGGTCCCTCTCTTCCTGTGGTGACACAAAGGAGTGACAGCAGGCGCAGAAAGTTTTCAGATCAGCATCTGAGCAGATGCGGCAGTCAGTATCTCTTCCGGATGCAGCACAGAGTAACTTTACCTCAGGGCCATTCTGGCTTGGCTTTGTTTTCTGCATGTTGTGAATAGCAAATTAGCTGGTGCTCAATAGGCTCTAAACCGGTCCCCGAACTGTCTGATTCAAGCTGGGATTTGTTCCATATCTCATCTTTCATGTGTTCCCTTCCACATTTTAATAGCAGAGTTTGCTTTCAGCAACGGTAACACTTCTACATATATTTTTTGAAGCTTCTTAACGCTCCTAAGACATAAAATCCTGTCTGCTGTGTGTTGATGAGAAGGGGAACACGACCTAGAGCATTTCCATAGACGGAGGCTGCAGGTAGTAGACGCTTCAAAATATTCCCGAAAAGGTAATGGGAACCAGAAAGTTTCTGCAGCAACTTTTGGATGCCAACAGGTAGACGTTAGGGCTGGCTGAATCTGTCGGTGTCAGATTCTCTCCATTACTTACTTTTTCCAATTCAGTCCCCCACATTTCTGCAGCATGGTATAGTGGCTGGAGTGTTGCACTAAGACCTGAGAGACTAGGGTTCAAATCAATTAATAAACAAATAAACAAACATATAAAATAGCTGACAAGAGGCCATAAACTGACATTTCTGTTTTTATTTGTTATTATTTTACAAAAACACAATCCACTGAGTAAAAAAGGCTAGTTCTGGCTGCTCGCTGGAAAGCTAACTTTTTGGGGAAGGCACTCCATGTATTTAAATCATGTGGCTTCCCCCAGAGAATCCTGGGAACTACAGTTCACCATTAACAGTGGCAGACTTGGGGTCCTCAAATTTCAGCAGCACCCCGTGTGACATTAACATTCAGCACACCCACCCACCCTTGCCTCTTGCACTCCGTTCTACATCATTGTTGCAGCTCCCAGTGTGGCTGAACTGGTTATGCTACCCTAAAACTGCCTCTGCCATCAACAAGCTGAAGTTCATCCGACTCTTTGGGGGAAGCAATATGCTTCAAATGCGTGGCATGGATGTGATGCTGCAGCAGCTGAAAAGACCCTTCCTTGGGTCCTCACCTGTCTTGAACTGGCAGGACAATGAGGAGGCAGAGGCAGAGGATCCTGGCAAGGGGTGTAGCTGGGAGTGGGACACACTGGAGCAAGCTGGGGATGCGGAAGGAGAGGTTGGTGTAGGAAGTACTCATGAGGTGATGGAGGATGATGAGGGGATGGGGGTCAGTGCACAGGAACCAGAACAGCAGGACCCATTACCAGAGAGGCCCCTCTTTTCATGAACACGGAGGGCTCTGAGGTGTAGGGAGCAGCAGGCTGGGCACTGCAGGAGGCTGAGGCAGGCAAGGGCCCACAGCCCAGCTCCCTAGTTGGCCAGGTGGGTCTTGCTAGCTCTGGGAAGAGGTGTGTGACTCCTCAGCTGGAGGAGGCTTGGAGCAGGTGAGGGTCACATGTCTCATCAAGCCCAGATGCTGCAATCAGCAGGCGAAGTACAAAAGGGCAGCAGAGCTGAGGGGCTGTGTCTGCTCCACTGCCCAGGTTGGTGGACCTTGACTTGGATGCTCCTGGACCACTGTGAGATGGTACTTTGTTTTGGACTTTGGACATGTGGCTTGACCCCCGACTGGATACTTGACATACTGACTTGCTGCCAGGTAGGCTTGGGGTTCAGGACACTACCTGCCATATATCGGGTGATGGGGGCAAATCAACAGGGCTTCATTTGTTGAACAAAGTATATGAGCAAGTTTGTATGAATGATGAGGTTTCCTAAGGAATTCTAGTCCAAGACCTTAAAGGTTATGGTTAGCATTTTTAATTGAGCCTGGAAAACCATTGTTAGCCCATGCAGCTGAAATAGCATTGGAAAATGTGATCAGAATGTTTATACCAAATTGTAGGTTGATCGCTTTATTATTATTGGTAATAGTAGTAGTTCTTTTGTTTTAAAATAAATGGCTGCTATGTACATAAAAACAATCAAATAATATGTAATTAATAATCAAAATGCTACATGTTTCTGAATAGTAAGGAAATAAGGAAAATAAGAAAAAAATTAGTAAAATACCTACTATTGATTCATTTTAAATTAAATTGAACAAAACATACTGTTGAATGTTACCTTGAAATCTAAGATTCCAATAATTTTAAAAATGAACTCTTATCTGCCAATAATTTTGTTACCAGCTCAATCTTCTTTACGCTTTGAATATCTTGTTAACCTTGTAAAAAGAAAAGTTATATTCCAGACTTTTGTGTACCACTGTGTTATATCTGGTGTCTCTGGAGCTAGCAGCCTGGCTGTTGCACACTATTCTGAACCACTTAGGAGTTCAGCTTTTATCGTTGATGTTCTCAACTGCCTTAGCAGCCCACAGTACAAATCAATGGTTCATAGTACAAATCGATTCACAGCCACCCCAATCCCATCTCTCTTGTTGAAACACTTTCTCTCTACAAGCTTTCCCACCCTTTCTCTTTTAAATTGGTGCGGGAGGGCTCCTCCAGATGTAATTTTTATTGAACATTCCTGATGGTTTGTGTTTATGGTGGTGGTGGAGCAGTTATGGCACAATCCCATTTTAATAATGCTCCTCGATTTGGTCCCTATTCAGTGGGAGAAAAATGCTATGTCTTTCTGATGCTCTGTTGGAAAAGGACATTAAACCCAACTATTTCAACTTAGGAGGTCCCAACAGTGGTGGCTAGTGATTATTGAGCCTGGTGGGGCGGAAAGAAGGGAGACGAACAGCAGGCAAAGTCCAAGCCAATGATAGGCAGAGGCACCACCTGACTTACTGTGAGAAGGCAGGCAGGTGGGGGCAAGCTGGGCTTGGTGGGGCAATGTCCCATTTGCCCTAATGGTTTAGATTCCAATTCAAAGCAAGCTACGTTTGTCTTCTGTGCTGTAGGCAGGGACGAAACTAGGCTCATTTTCACCCTGATCTTAATCCTCACTGGAGACTTGAGAGGGTTACAGTGGTCAAGGCAGGCATTCAAAGACTGTCCATTGGTGTTGGAGCTGAAGATATTTAGGAAATAGCGTGGTTCTGGCCCAGTGCCCCTCCTTGCTCAAGAAGGCATTCACCTAGGTTTGGAGCAACATCTTGAAGGGCTTGTTTTCTCTTACGGAAGTAAATAGTCTGAACTGGTTTTGCAAAGCAGCTTGATACATGGGGCCACTGCTTTGCCACCAGATGTTTTGAAGTCTTAAGTTTCACTCCCCATGAAAGATCAGATTCAGACTTTGGGGGCGCAATTTTACCCAGCACTTCATATTGTGGCAGAGGTTGCTCCGGTGTCTAGGTGCATCTTTGTCCATCTTTAAATACTACACTACCATTGGGAGGCAGGTGGAGAGAATCCTGGCTCAGACATGATCCACTCAAATGGAAGATCTCTGCATGTATTTGTTGGAGCACACTTAGAGCCTCTTCTCTGGCACACTGAAAGTGTCAGATGATAGTGTGTGTATTATGTACTGAAGTTCTCACCCTGGGCCAGCAGGGGGATACTGTAGATAGTTATGCAAATGAAGGATCAAAAGTGACGTTCAGTGATTGGATAGTTTTAGAAATTTGTTACAGTAACGTTGTACTGGAGCTCTATATAAGCAGGCTGACTGAACCCTTCAGTTCAGTTCTGTTCTGGCCTGTGAATAAACAAGAGCTGTTTGAAGAATCGCTGTGTCGTCTGATATGTTTACCCACAACTTAACAGTGAGGTTGCTAGGCGTGGTTAGTCCCCATATATACACCGCTTGGGGAATCTTGCAATATACAGGCTCCCCAACAAGCTGCCTGTCAAAATGATGGACGGGCACCTCACTAGTAAAGATGTATGGAAGAAAAAAGACATTATCCTACAAAACTAAACGTTTAAACAGTTACAAGTCTTAAAGCATGGTCTCCTCTCTATGGATGCATTAGAAATGTCTCTGAGGGTTGTTCATTTATTTATTTTGAAGTGGGAGATTGTAAGTTGGCATTTTCTCACGTGGGGCTGCCTCTGTTGCCCCATGCAGGATTTCATCCCCATCAGAAGCTTTGGGCCAATTGACAGCTGTTGGCAGACAACCTGAGTAACATTCCAGTTCTGTGTTTAAATAAATAACTGACTCTGACTGCTTGGCTGCTGACAATGGCTTTTGATTCGAGCATTCAGGCATCAAATACCTCTGAGATTCTTTGGATCCTAGTCTGTGCCAGTAATTTCTTTTCCCCTTTCAGCTTTTCTCTCTCTCTCTCCCTCTTCTCCCTCCCACCTTGATGTAGTGAAACAGTCTCTTTCAGGTGCAGTGATGTGAATTTGAATGAGCTGCATTTTTCAGGAGCAGTGGTGCTTTCTTCCCTTTTTAAAGATAGATAAATAGATAGATTAGATGTAGCCTTCTATTTAAGTTAAGCACACTCGGGCTGTAGCTTGGTTGCAGAACAACTGCTTTGCACGCAAAAGTTCCTGGGTTCAAATGTCCCCCTCTGTCCCCAGAATCTCCATGTAGGACGGAGAGACTTCTGCCCCAAACCCTGGAGAGCTGCTGCCAATCCATGTTGCCACTACTGAGCTAGATGAAACGATGCTCTGTCTCAGTATAAGGCAGCTTCCTATGTTCCTAACCTGGCTGCCCGCTTTCGGAGACAGAAGGCTAGAGCAAAGGGACCTTAAGTCTGAGCCAGCACTGCAATACATGTGTTTTCTTGGGCTGCTTGCTGATGGGGGCCTTACATTGCAAACAGGTCACAAAACCCCAGTTTTTCTTTGTGTATTTGGCACATTAGCAATGGGGTCTGTATCTACACCTGCCCAAAGACACTGTGGCTGGAAATACACAAAGACCGCCATCACTATTCCCAACTTCATTCACTTGGGGCATGTTCTGGGAGGAAAGGGCAGGGAGAGCCTAACTGAGGGGAGGGTTTTCAAATGTGTTCAGGTAACCTACGCTTGTGGGTTGCAAGACCTGGGATCAATCTAGATTGAAAGCAGCAGGGTGAGGATGAAGGGCATTGGACTTAGAAAAGCTACATTATTTTACTCCAAATGGGTTAGTGTGCCATAGTCCAGGAGCACTGAAAGAGCCAGGTTGAAATAGACAGCCCTGGAGAAGCACACACCACCTTTGAATGACCCAAGACAGCAAGGATGAGCAGCTGAAATCCCCAAGAAACCCTTGTTTGTGCGAATGAGTGTTGTTATTTCAGCCTAATTCAGTCCTGAGCCTTGGTTGTATAAGCAAGTCTTTACTGTGACTGGGATTCATGGGATGGATTTCCACTTTTGTTGTTTTCCTGCTATATTTCTGAACTTACATCATCGTTCTTGGTTTCTGTTCTTTGCATCAAGGGAGGCAGGTGTTATTTCCATAGAACCCCATGGCAAAATTCCTGTGGTTTGCAGCGGGAGTAAAACCAAGCCCTCCTTTGGCTGAAAAATAAACACACACACACACGCACAAACCACAGCGCTCAGATTAGCAGCTAAACAGTTCTTAGGAACAAGTGAGAGTGCTTGAGGCTTTCAAAAATACCTCTCTCCTCCAATGCGGAAGGCACATAATTGTAAGCAGTTGATTCCCTTGAGGAAGCATGGAAGGCGAGAAAACATAGGGCGTATCTTTCTATCCTAACTTGAATTGGTTTAGTAGTCAAGTCATTCCCTAGCCTGAAGGAACTGTAGTTCTGCCAGGAGTGGGTGGAGGAGGGAGGGCTAACATTCTGCAGCAGAATTTTGGGCATCTCCCCTGTCCCCCACAGACTGCAGGCTGCATACAACCCCATGAATTTAAAGCACAGTTAAAGTGCATTCCTTGCCCTCGGCCCCTAGAATCCTGGGAACTGTAGTCTGCTAAGAGTGCTTGGAATTGTAGCTCTGTGAGGGGAAAACTATAGTTCCTGGGATTCTTAGTGGCGGTGGGGATGTTATTTAAATGCATGGTGTCTATGCAGCCATAGTCTCGGGATTCTCTCTGGAAAATCGTGACAATTAATTAAACTGGTGTAAACTGTAACTTGGCTTTCAAGTCTGGTTACAGTGGCCTTTCTGTGGTTTAACATTATATTTCCTGTTAAGTTGTTGTTGCTGCTACAGTTTATTACTCACCCTTCACACTTTTGCTCCAGGGCGGGTTGCAACAATCAAAACACAACATTAATACTAAAACACAATATTAAAAACAATTGAAAACAACTTAAAATTACAAAAATTAGGTGGGTCTTAAAAATATGCATCTCAGATTTCAAAAGTAGGATGAACAGGTGTGTCTCCAGCATTTGTGAAAATCTGTATAAGGAAGGTGCAAGACGCACCTCTGTGGGAAACCAGTTCCACAACTTAGGGGCTGCTTGATTATTTTTGGTTCTGTTTTCCTCCAGGTTTGTATTTCTTATTCTGTTACATGTATTTTATTGATTTGTGTACAGATACCTTTGGTGGGGAACAAATGATGGTGATAGTCATTTTGATAAAACTACTTTTCAATGTGTTTCTTGTTAAATAAGGTCCTCTACCAAGTCTTTGATCCAAAGTTGACTCTGTATTAATCTGTAAAGTTATGAGGTGCCGCTATGCATTTGACCTGCCCTGACAACACACTCCATCCCCATCATGAACACATTTTTGTGGCTTGGGATCTTGCCAAAATATTTGCTATTGTTGGCAGCAAAGAAAGAATTGGAATGAGTAACCCGGGCAAAGCAAAGTGTGAAAAGGGTAGCAAACAAAATGAAAACTGTAAAATACTTTCTTGGAAAAGGGTGGGATCCAGAAGGCTTAGTCATAATTAGAGCAGAAGGCTTGAAATTAGCGGTCATCATGACTAACTGAAGTTCCATTAATTTCAACCAGTATCCTCTAAGCATGACTAGGTATGGATCCAACCCAAAGATGGTGACATAAATAAATATATAATAAACCTTTTAGTGGACCAGGGGCAGTATGTCCTGTTTTGTCGCCTGAGGCAAAATGGGAAGCTGCTGTCCTGCTACCATCAAATGCCTCCCTTGCCTGGGTTGTGTGGTGATGCACGCAAAGTGATAGCAGTGAGTTCCGGTGAGATCTTGGAGACATCTCACAAGCTCTCACAGAGCACAAAGTTCTTGTGAGATTTGGGCAAGATCTTGCCAGAACTCACTGCTGTCACCTCTTCTCTGTCAACAGCGGGGTGTGCAGTGTGTCCACCACCTCAGCCCACCTCCTGGGCCCTGTAGCAGACCCACTTTTGTGTTGTGTACTGAGCCTAAAATCCAGCATCTGTTTAAATAGCTTCATGTTAGATGATATTCTAACATGTGATGGGATTTCCAGGATATATGCAGTGCCACCAGCACCAGCTAACTTCTCTCAAAGGGGCTTGCATCCCCTTCCACATACAACTGATTATGAGTTTGCAATTGCTTTTCACATTTGCCCAATTACGTTGCTGTTGCAAGATTACTGAGGACGTATATGTGTGTTTAAGGTTTTCTTTTTTAGTTCTGTGCCTGGCAGACCGTCTGATGTATCACAGACTGTTTTTGATGCTATCCTAATTTTTGAAGCTGCAGCGCTGGGGAGCAGGGGGAAGAGCCCCAGAGCCCTGCCATGTGCACATATCACTTGGGAAGACAGTCAAACTAATGCCAGTGCACTGGAAGAAGCAAAGATCACCAGTGTCAAAGCGATGATTCTTCAACATCAATGTTTGGATACCTGATTATCGTCTTTCAAAGCAACTACACTATTCCGAACTTAAAAATGGAAACCGTAATGCTGGTGGGCAACAAAAGAGTTTTAAAGATTCTCAAGGCAAATCTAAAAAAATGTAGTATAAACACTGACAACTGGGAAACACTGGTCTGCAAATATTCGAACTGGAGAACAGCCTTTACCAAAAGTGTCATGGACTTTGAAGATGCTCAAATTCAAGATGAAAGGGAGAAACGAGCTAAGAGGAAGGCACGTTTGGCAAACCCTCACCATGATCAACTCCCGCCCAGAAACCTATGTCCCCACTGTGGAAGGATGTGTGGATCCAGAATTGGCCTCCACAGTCACTTATGGACTCACTATTAAGACTGTGTTCATGGAAGACAATCTCACTTGGCTACGAGTGATCGCCAAAGAAGAAGAATGTGCACAGAGTGTGGTTGTGTTCTTGTGACCTTCCCCTGTGCAAGTAATAATAAGCAAGCAATCTAATTTGGGTCTGGAGAAGTTACTTCTTCCAGCACAGCAAAAAAAAGGCGAAAAATAAATAAAATTAAAAAGAAAAGTACCCTCCACCACATCACAGTGGGCTTAAACAATGAAGTAGATAGGGGCCAGATTAAATACCTGGCTTCCAGAACAAGTGAACTATTGAACTTCAGTCTCTTTGGAAAGAGATGTGCCATTTCTGAAAGGCGAGTGGACACATTTTGTTTTGTTTATATATTGATTTTGGACCTGAGACTGCTGGGTGGGAGCACTCAGATGAAACCACTCGCATCGTCTCGCTCTGTTTGTGTTGGATCCCATCTTCGTTGGGATTAGGCCCCTGCTGTTTTTGTCAGCCTTTGGCTCACCCACATGTGGTTGTGTTCCTCTTCTGGGGGATGGCGAGAAGTCTCCACAGGCTACTCTGCTGGGCCTCCTGCAACCCAGAGAGCATATTTGAGGTTAAAGAAACACTTCTTGTATGTCATACATCTGGGCAGGGAAGCACAAAACCGTTCCTTGTGATAAAAATGGGGGGCAGGATCGAAAAGTTGTGAAAAACTTTCCAAGGTCAAATTGTTACAACTGGCAAGGAAGTGTGTGCCAATGTTGGATACACAGCAGCAAGCAGTACCTATATTGAGGAAAGAGATGCTATACGTGAGAGTAGGGGATGCTCCAAACAACCTTTATGTTGAACACTCCTCCTGGTTTGCTTGCACAAAGCTTATACAGAGATGAGAGTACAGGTGGCGACCATCTGCGTGCATCCAATTGACACAGGTCCTTTTGGTCCAGGAAGAGGGCAGAATTGGGGCAGGGTGGAATGGAACGAGGGTGGGCTTCTCCACGCTTTGCTGGCGCACATGGGGGCCAGGAACAAAACCCCCATGCATAATGGTTGCCACCCGTATGGCCCACCTGCACTAGACATTTAAAGTGGTACCGTGCCCATTTAAACAGTCAAGATGCAGTGTGATTAAGGGAGTACACTGAAAAGCCAGGATCAAATCATATGTCAAGCATGAAGCTCTCATGGTGGACCTTCGGTGCAGGATTATACTGAGACAAAGATGCTGCTCACCTCTGAAGGAAGGGCAAGATTTTTTTAAAAGGTAACGAGAGAAAAGAGAAGCAACACGACTCCCACCCCACAGTGAATTTACTCTCTTGTTACCTGAGCTCAGCAAATCCATACCTTGAAGTGATGGGGCTGACATTTGCTCAAAGGTCAACGGGGAAAGGAAGCCACTTATTGGCAAGTCCCTGCTTGATTTGGGACCCAGCTTGATCTGCAGCTGGGGACTCCAGAGATGAGCTCACCAGGCTGAGAGGGAGACTGGGGCGAACAGGCCCTTCCCCCTTCCAGGATCTAAAAGTGGGTCCCAGCCACTTTCATAATCCATCTTCAGATATCTACATTCCCACAACATGGTTTTTGCTTTGGGCACATTATTCTTTTAGCCTCACGCTCCACCCCACCCACCCAGGGGTGTATGTGTGTGTCTGGGAGCAATCACTTTTCTTGATTTATGCCTACCCCCCCCCGTCCCCTCAAGGTGTTCTGAGAATGCATATATCTTTGTGCTGAGGTTCCCCTCCAGAAGCATCTGCTTTAAATTACAGGCATTTAGTGCCTCCATCTCCCAGCCTTATATCAATTTGCACCCCCCCCCTCGCCTTTTCCACTCCAGGCCTTATTCTGAAGAGCAGAAGAACTGCATTCGACCTCACTCCCGCTCTTGCTCCCCACACCATCCTGAGGTTACTGACTGGGCTGTTTTGACATTGCTCAATGAAGCTAGTTGGCGATGGAAAGTCCTGCCCATTTCCTCATCTTCCTGCACCTGCATTGCCCTGCGCGCTCCCCATTTCGCTGGCGCATTCTCGACAGTCTTTGCAAAGCTGTCCCCAACCTCCCAGCTGGGCCTTTTCTCTCCCCCCCCCCCTCCAGAGCAGGACATTCATCTTTCGTCGGGGTTGGGTTTCATCACGTTGCATTTTGAGGCCTTGTTCTGGACTCCCCGGGATGGCATTGTCGTTTCGGGTCCACCCGCCTACGTCTGTGATACATATCCGATACGTCTGGAATGGCGTTGGGAAATCTGATCGCTCCTTTTGTCTGTCTCTCCTTGTACCTCTCTAATGAACGATATTAAAACATGGACCTCTAGACTTACGGTATCCTGTTTTCCACACCTCACCCACACCCTCCCTGTGGGCCCATTATTTCGATTTGTAAACCCCTCTGTAGCATTTAAAGGAAGGGATCTTTCTCCTTCTCATGGCACTGCATGAATACATCAGCGCAGGCCCCCATGCTGGTATTACAGCTACGTTAATGCCTATATTTACTAAAGCAGGCAATTACGCCAAAGCGGTGAGTGCAGCCTGACCTCCCTCCCTTCTGTGTTTTAACAGTTCTTGCACCTTGTCAGGAACTGCTAATCACCGGCTGCCTTATTTCAATGGGAACTAGCCTAAAGTAAAAATAAAGACACATTAATTAGACATGAGCAACACACCTAATGAGCGGCTGGTACAGGAGGTACTTTTCCGTATGAAAGGTATCCAAATTCTATGAAAAGGAAATCGCCAATCTGCACTCAAGAGAAATTATGTCATTAAATACATCTTCATTTGCACACATTGCTCTGAATCAGGGCGGCCATTTGTCCTACTTTGCAGGCGACTGTTTTCTGTAGGAGGGATCCTCTGTTTGAACAGCTGGCTGGGCCAAATTAGATTGAAATATTAAAAACCCTCAAAAGTTTGCCATCAATGGTTAGCATCTAGAGAGCAAACTGTGCAGGCACACAGCTCACCTGCTCAGTTTTCTATGATGGGAGGAATTATATTTTTACTTAAATAATAACGAAGTTTCTAAATGTGCATCTATAAATATAAATTGCTGTTGTTGTTGTTGTTGTTTAGTCGTTTAGTTGTGTCCGACTCTTCGTGACCCCATGGACCAGAGCACGCCAGGCACTCCTGTCTTCCACTGCCTCCCACAGTTTGGTCAGACTCATGTTTGTAGCTTCGAGAACACTGTCCAGCCATCTCGTCCTCTGTCGTCCCCTTCTCCTTGTGCCCTCCATCTTTCCCAACATCAGGGTCTTTTCCAGGGAGTCTTCTCTTCTCATGAGGTGGCCAAAGTATTGGAGCCTCAGCTTCAGGACCTGTCCTTCCAGTGAGCACTCAGGGCTGATTTCCTTAAGAATGGATAGGTTTGATCTTCTTGCAGTCCATGGGACTCTCAAGAGTCTCCTCCAGCACCATAATTCAAAAGCATCAATTCTTCAACATCACTACTGGGAAAACCATAGCTTTAACTATATGGACCTTTGTTGGCAAGGTAATGACTCTGCTTTAAAATATAAATTAGCTGATGTAAATTGTATTCAGATCTGCAGCTCTTTTTTTCCCTTTTTGGGTGGTGCGTAAGTAGACACCGTACCGTGATCGCAATGTTTGAGGTTTCAAAGATTCCACAGTATTTTTGGCAAGGACAAGGATAGACAGGACATGGGCCAGGGAAAGGTAACAGGGTTGTTGGTGAGTTTTGGTAAAAAGTAAGGAATTAAAATGGTTTATCTAAATCATACTGGCATCTGTATGGCTTCCATCAGATTCTGGCTGATCTCCACTGCACTGCTATCTGACAATAAGCAGAGTTCATGCATTTGTTGTTCCTCCACAGTTGTGGTGTATTATGGGTTTTCTACTATACCAAACTTGCTTTTTCTGCAATTAGGCTGGTTTCATGTTTGCTAATTTTATATGTTCAGTAATGAACTGCATCAGTTACAGTCTACAAAGCCTGCACTGTAGTGTGATTGATCATTGTGGGTGAAGCATGCATGTGTGAAAACATCTGGAGCCTGCATAATACCAATTTTAGGAAGTTTGGCAGCAAAAGAAAACAAGCCAGAATTCAATGAAAGCCACATGCATACTCGTATCTCTCTATATTGGAAAGCTATTCCCCACTGGTGCAGCTGATAGAATTCAACTTCAAATTTATTTTTTACAGAAATCTGTAGCCCATCATCAGGGTGAGCAGAAATTGTGGTAGAAAAGTATGCAGATGAAGACTAGGCAAAATGCTAATTTGGTAAAACATGTTCCTCTGTACTTAGAAGCGGGTGGGAGGGACTTGTCCAGCTGGGCAACAAGGTGATTGGTCATAGCACAGAAGACAGAAATAACTCCAGGATTCTCTGTTAGTCACTTGGGTCATTCCTGCAGAACTGTGCTTTTATTTTATTCTTTTATGTCTGTACATCATCCTAGGAACAATTTTTATGGGGCATGTGCTAAACAGAGAGAGTAAGCAAGGAAGTGAATAAATATGCAAGTTCTGGAAAGCGACCTAGAAGTTTGAGGAAGTAGAATATTTAAGTTGCTAAACACAGATAATCTGTCATGTTCATTAACCATTTCTGTCTCAGTTTTTTTTTTAATGCTTTGCAGTCGTTGTATAGTTTACCTTTAAGGCAATTGAGTGACTCATCTGTGCCGTCCCTATGCCTTCTTATTGATGTAGAACCATAAATAAGATGGCTCAGGGAAGGCCACCCAGCAAATGCATATCCAAACTGGAATTAAGCCTTAAACTTGACATTTGTCATAGTCTACCCTTGCAGTTGCTTTATTTTGAAAGGGGCCAAATCAAATCTGGACAATGGCAGGAAGGGAGGGGAGCTATAATAATTGTACCCATGGGAGTCTCGATTGAAATCTCCCCTTCCATGCCTGCTGTTTGCAATGGGAGGAACACCCCCAATGGTGTCTGTGGGAGCTTTCCACCACTGCCTCCTGATCTAAAGGGCCACACAGTGGCAGCTGGTGGATCCCAGCAGCAAATTCTCTGCCTGGGAATTTCTGTAATGTACCATATCCGTCCAAGGAACACAGCAGACTGAATGCAACATGCCCTACTTGTGGGTTCCATCTAGGCCTCTGGTTGCCCATTGTGAGAACAGGACACTGAAGTAGGTAGGCCTTTGGGCCTCTTCTCACATTCTTCTGTTTTAGCTTCTATCTGTCTGTCCAATTCATCAACAAAGGTGGTTCATAATCTGGAACTTTAGGGCTTAGCATAGCATTGTAGGGCCTTCAGTGACATTAGACAGCTAGAAAACTTTCCTGGGGTGAGGTGGCTTGATTGTCATGTGCTGAAACTGAATCTACAGTCTGTGCATCCATGAACAAGCACTTGCTCTGCCGTCCTTCAAGAGGTGCACCCCTAAATTTTCAGTTAATGCAATGCCCATTTCTAGTCTCTGAGAGTGGAGAGACTGCACAGGCAGCACCTTGGAAATGCAACAGGTTAAGCAGTTTAGCCTTGGTTACGGCTTAGCTTTTTAATTATAGCAAACCCCAAGTTGCACAACCCTCCTCCTTAACAATTCACCTTTTGATTTGACCCTGAGGGTCACACCAAGATGGCTCAATCTGACGGTGGGTCAATCCATGGGCTCAGCCCTCACTGCTTTGCTGTTTGGAACCCTGCTTGCTTCAGCACATTGCTCAAGCCCACTTCCCCCCTTGGGTTCCAAAGAATTCGCAAAGGGATTCTTGGCTCCACCCAGCTGTCCCTGTCCCATTCAGGAGAGGCAGTGGAGCGGATTTCTCACCAGGACTGAGTCAGCGAAAGCAGTCAGAGGCCGTGAGCCAAAGTGTTGGGGCTAGTCCAAGTTTAGTAAGGTGCAGCCAACTGCGTCCGTATTTGCCACTCGCAGGAACTGCCACCCACGCAGGCACTGAGGGCATGTTGCCACAATGTGGGAGTCCAGCCCACTCGTGTGATCCTGACCCTGCAGCACGTGCTGCTTATCAGAATATTCCTGATCCCAGTCCAAGAACGCCCACTCTCCCGTGTTCCAGGCAGGTGTTGCTAAAGCAACCTCCAGCCTTCCTGTAAACTGCATCGAATCCAGCTTCAGCATATTTTGCTAGTGCCACCTCCTGGCGCTTTCTCCTTCTGGCCTCACCTTTCTGCGGGATGCACACAGTTGGTTTGGGTTTTGTTGCAGTTAAATGTAGCTTTTTTTTGCAACACTTCCACATCACCCAGTAACAAAAGTTCTCTGGGCAGTTACAGTAAAGGAGGTGTAGGAAACCTGGATCTCTCCAGATGTTGCTGGACTACAATTCCCATCATCCCTAACCCTTGGTCATGCTGGCTGTGGCTCGTGGGGTCAATTGATGGCATCTGAAGGGGTGCAGGCTAGGCACCTCTGCAGTAAAGGTAAGAACTGTAAAACGCAAAGAATAATGAAAATCTAAGATTCTTTTTAAAAAAACAAATACCTTGTAAAACAAACCAGAATAGAACCAGCAAAGAAAATTAACAGTAGTTTAGAAATTCTAAGAAAAAATTAAAACTGTTTTATTTATAATGAAATTTATATCCTGCTCTTTCTTCAAGAGGAGCCCAGGGTACTTGGTGCCATGAAGTCTACAACAGTAGTCTTCTGTTGCCGTTTTTCCTGTTAGCATGCATGCATGGTGGGTCTGCTAAGCTGCTTTCCCAGAAGGAATTCTTACATGATGACCGTCTGAGAGCAACAAAGCATTTCCAAAACCTGTATATGATGATGGGGAAAAACATGCCACTCCTTCTAAGCAAGTCAGGAGAATCTTCTGAACACCCAGATAAGAGGCAGAGAGGTTAGATCTGGCTCCAAATCTTTCTAATGTTGCCTGTTTCACCTGACTGTGATCTTGGATACAAAAGGAAGCATTTAACAGTGGCTGTGGCATCTTGGATACCAAAACAGAAGACAACATCCCCACCTTCGTTTCTAACAACTGCAAATGACATTTGGATCACCTGTAGATGATGAATTAGAGGAGCTGTCTGTGTTTCTGTCTGTGTTTTTGTGTGTGTGCATGTGTGTGTGTGTGTGTGTGTGTGTCTGCCCACCCTGTTCCATCTAGGTCTTGGGCCCCAAAGGCAACTAAAAACTAAGGTAGCTGAGGTTAATACCATTTCTTAAACTAACATCACATAACTGGCCAGAGCATTTGCTATAAGTTACCATTTATTCTGCAGAACAGAGGTATCCTTCATCGACTTAACACATCAGTATCATGAGGCACACCTAAATCTCCAGCAGCAGCTTATATGCACACAAAGTACCTCTCCTGCCAGACATCTGAGTTGTCATCTTCTCCGCAACAGAGCAACTGTCTGTAATACTGGAGGTACAGGAGAGGTTGGTCACAACCCTCTCTAATGCCCACAAGGTTTCACAGTGGAAGGGACCTTTAGAAAAGGGACGTGTTAACATGCCCTGACAAGTTGATGAGAAACAAATGCTATGAGCGACCAGTCCCAGCATTGACCTCATTCCTTAATGGCAGAAGGTGGGCTGTCAGGCGGTGAACTGTTCCTGCCTTGCCAGGCTCCATTTCCCCCCCACCTGACAGGGGTTCGGAGGGATTGGTCTCGGCGCATTATTGCACAGTAAGTGCTCCCTGCTCACTGTGGTCCATGTTCCAGAGGCGGTAGAATTCTGCAAAGTCCACGTAGGGCTCCACACGCCCATCTTCATCCGGCTGGAGGGAGTGGGAAGGGCGAGAACGGAAGAGGCCCCCATCTGAGCTGGAGCTACTACTCTGGGTGTGAGTGTTGGTAGACTGGAGGGTCACTGTTGGGCTTTGACTGCAGGGAGGGAAAGAGAAAGAGAAGCAACCTTCAGTCAGCACAAATGACACAGCAAATGCAACCTAAGGCCTCTCCCCTCAACTCTGGGGAATCTGCAGCCCTCCAGATGATGTTGGACTACAACTCCCATCATCCCTGATCTTTAGCCATGCTGGCTGGAGCTGATGGGAGTTGCAGTCCGACATCATGGGGAGGGCCCAGGTTGACTGTCACAGAGCATCACAGACAATCCCGGTTGCCTGATGTGAGCACCTGTATCAGTACACAAACCTGCAAAATGCAGGCTTGAGGCACCCACTGGAAACGTCTTTAAGTGTGAAGAGGGCATTAAAAATGTAAATGCATATACAGTCTATTAATAAAAGCCTCTCATCTTGCACCTCTGTGTAACACAGAGAAGTTTCTCCTTTCTTATCCAAGCCACTTCTGCTTTTTTATAATGATGAAGAGGAACTTTCAGCAAATACTGCTAATAGATTTGATTTTTCATTCTACAACTATACAGGGTGGGTCCTTTTTTTTTTTTTTTTGCATGCTCATATTTTTGTCCCTATCCCTGAACAGCCAAAGGAGGCAACACTTAAGATCAGCCAAGAGCAGTACCATCGCTCTATTTTTCTGGGCAACAACCAGGCAACCCACTCTTTCTCTGGGAAGCAGCTAAAAGGCAGCAGCTTGTTCTTAGCTGAGCTTTGTCCGATATGAATGACCTGGTTATGTTTTCAAGGGGGAGGGACAGAACACTCTTGTTCATCATCTAAAGAGGGTTTCTGAGATTAGGCCATTGGACCACAGATTGCCTGCCCCTATCATACGGGTTTAAAAGTGAAACGGCTAGTAGGCCTCCACTGCTAGGCCTAAGAAGCAGCTAACAGAGGAAGTGGAATGTTGCCTCCAGCAAAAAGGAGGGCAAAAGGACAGCTGGTCTGAGCAAGGGGCACTTACTTTGTGAGGGTGGGCGTGGCTTCATCCAACGTGGAGCTACTGTGGGCGCCATTGACCATCTGACCCTGGGATGGCATGACAAGGGATAGCGTAACGCTGGTCTTGCTTGTGTTCTGGGCACTGGAGTACGGCACCGACACAGGATAAACTCGACCTCCTGAACATGCAGAATAAAACATTGTAAGCACTAGGAAGGCCAAGATTCTCAGAAAACCCCATACCTCTGTCCCTCTACAAGTGGGAAGAATTTCCTGGGACACCATGGGCAAAGATCACTCTCCAAGACAAGGATGATGAATCTTTTCTGACTCATTAATGCTCAGTCATCCCCAAGGGCCACATGCAAATAAAGAGCACGGCCAATGTACCCAAGCATCCATACACACACACACACACACACACACAGTGAGAGAGACTACAAATACAGCACCCACAAGCTCACCATAAATGCAGGCACACCTGTCTGCCTATCTATCTGTCACACACACAGTTGGGCAGAACAGTTTTGATCTGCCTTGCGCCCTCTCCCATACAAGCACACTGAGCTCCCCCATACCTTGCGTCGGAGTCAGTGTGGGCTGGCTCATCTCACCCAGCGGGTACCCAAAATTCCTCACCAGCAGCGACATGTCCTCATGCCGAGCACAGAACTTGGACCGTTCCCCACCACTGGCGTATGTGTCACAGTGAATGCGCTTCACTCGATCCACGACTGCTTGAGCCACGGAATCCAGTGAGCTTTGTTTGGCAAACTCTGTGGCAATCATGGCTGCAATCTCCTAGAAAGAGAAAGAGTTGTCAGGGGTGGGGAAACTGGAGCTGCTGCTTCAGATATTCTCCCAGCCATGTACAGAAGCAGGCCCTGCGCAGCTGGGCTAATGTTTAAAGGACCCAACCTCCCGGTTGACTGGGGCAGATGTCAGCCACGGAAGTGGCATCTTACCAGGTGGAGCAAGTCTGTGCTGACTTATTCCATGGGAAAGAACCATGCAATGTGGCCCTGCCCATGCGCATGGGCCCTTCAAACATTCTCACAGAAGCTGCTTGGAAGCTTCTGATGGATAAGCATCTCCTAAACAGCTGGGAGAACATCTGAAGGGCACCCAAGTAATCAGCCTTAGGGGAAAGGCTGCAACACGTCACCCTCTAGGGTGCCTTTCTTCGACTACTTGAAAGATGCATTGTGTTTAAATGGTGAAGGCATTCATTGCATTCCTACAGGCGGCTTTCACGTCCACCCTTGTGGGTTGCAACTTTTACATTTGCTTATTTGGGGGGAGGTTAAAGCAGCATTAAATAAATACTACCTTCTCTTGTCTCCTCCGTTCCCTGTCCTGCAACTGGAAGTGGAGGAAAGGAGAAGCCTGCAGTTTTTTATGGTGGACTTAAATGTAAGGATAAGAACGGAAGATCAGGTGTTGGATCAGGCCTAAAGCCCAGGATTCTCAAGGTGGCCAATCAGATGCCTACGGGAAGTCCAAAACGTTCTCCCCACCTGTGATTTCCAGCAACTGGCATCCAGAGGCATCCAGCCTCCAACTGTGGGGGCAGAACGTAGCCTCTGTGGCTAGTAGTTATTGACAGCCTTATCTTCCTCCATAAATTTGTCTAAACCTCTTTGAAGCCTTCCAAGTTGGTGTCTGTCACTGACTCCTATAGGAGGGAATCCCATAGTTCAGCTATTGAATCAATGTTCAATAGATGTAGCAGGCAGACCAGAACCTACTCCTTATTCCTCCCTGGCAGAGCCACTGGCTGGGGCAGCAGGGATGGAAAGTAGAGGGAACATTTTCTGCAGGAACGTGATTTCACTTCCCTGAAAAAAGTTGTCCCTAGGAATCCTCTTCACCTCTCTGGCCTTCTCCCGCACAACGGATTTTATGTACTTATAACTATGAGCCTTGCTCATCTCTGTAGCCTAGGGCTACCCAGAGGGGACTATGAGCCCAGAGAGCAAAAACACTCTGGGGCAAATTTGAAATCTAATAATGGGTGCATCTATGTACGCTGTGCAGACAGAGTCAACCTGAAGACCTGCACAGGATTCCAAGGTCAATTTAAAGCTGCCCTGGCACTCTTACCTGATTGGCTTGCCCAGGCCCATGAGCTGCTTCCAGAGCTTTGTAGAGCCCTTCTGACATCAGAACCAGAAAGCCCGTGACTCCATCGAGTGGGTGCCCTCCGTGGATTTCAGGCTCTGCTATGATTGGCTTAGATTTCGCAGCACTGCAAAGGGAGAAGAACTAAGTTAGTACTGGACAGAGTGTCAGAGACAGCTATGTCTTCAAAAGCAAAGACAGGAAAGGAAAGTAAGACCAAGTATTGGGTCTTGCCTCACCTCAGCAGTTCAATATCACTATAGCCATATTTGACTTTATAATCCCCGATGCGCCGGGTACTCTCCTGCCCGCATATGGTTCCTACTTGTTTTATTTTTGCTGCATCCAAACCTGCAGATAAAGAATCAGCTCACTGACTTCAGGGCAGATCCAAAATGTGTCCTATAGTTACATTCCAAGGCAAGAAGAGGAAGCCCACTTCACCCCCAGCTAAACAGGCATTTTGACTGAACAAAAAGCAGATGAACAAGGGAAGACAGAATAAACTCAACTAAGGAATGGAGGACAGCGAGGAGCTTTTCATCTGTAATATATTCACACAAGAAAGGAAGTCTGCACATGCATTCAGAAGTGGTCAGGGTGCTTTGATGCAGCCTGAGATCTTTTACACTTGGTGAAAACAGAATTAGACAGCCAGCCAGATGAATCCCCACTGCACTCAACTCTACTTGTGTCACAGCTCTTCCTTGGAAGAAAGAATCTCAGTTTCTTTAATAGGCACTGGACTCATAACTGAACTCGCTATGAGAATGATTCAGTATCAACCACCATCTTGGCTTAAGCTTTCTTTGGGAATACAGTGCAGGATGAGTTACCCTCAGTCCACAGGTAGATTTCATGTAAAAGTAATAATAATTATATAATTTTATTTTCCTACACCCATGTCAACAGAGGATTACATGTCCTGCATCTGACAAAGTGGAATCTAGTTCATGAAAGCTTATGCTATTAAAAACTCGTTAGTTTTTAAGGTGCCAGAAGAGTCTGCTGCAGTGCTGGCTCTAGGTTTGGGAGGGAACATGGGCAAGACAGCCCCCCCCCCCCCCCCCGTTACAGTGAGTTTTGCAAATCATCACCAGTTATCACCAGCTGCTGCTGCAGAAAGCCAATAAGCAGGCAAGAAAGCAGTAACATTCACAGCTCCACTAGAGTGTGATGCAGGTGTGCAAGTTGGCTGCAATGGTGAAGAGAAGAAAGTCTGGAGGGCTCTCCTTGACGAGCCCCTACTGCATTATGGGCCTCAAGAGGATTTCAGTTTGGACAAGGATTCCAACAGAGCTGGTCTCATAACTGTTTGGTGAAAAAACTGGTGCAGGTGGCCAAGTATTTTGAAGAGTAAAAAACTTGATTAGGGCAGCGAGTAAGCCACTGTCCTATTTTGAAGCATGCACCAATTATTAGCAGCTCGCCCTCTAGGGGGCAGTTAATGCGCAACAACCCATAACTGTTGCTACAGTGGATAAGGCATGGGAGGGGTTTGGTTTTTTTTGCAATCAATGCTTGTGGGCAACAGTACATACCACTCAGCTCAGCATGAAAGCCAGGGTGGTTTGGACAGCCTGCGCTAAAAGAGGTTAAGTTACTCAAAAGCCACAGTTTGGGGCCCTCCTTGTGTCAGAGGTAGAGATGGAGTCAGTGGGCTGTTGCAAGTAAAAAATGGGGTGGGAACTGTTGGTAAAAGCATTGGCTGTTTAATTTGTACAGATTTTTTGTTTGTTTTTACCTAGAAAGTTAGTTAAATTGGAAATATTAACATTTGTTGCTGTAGTTTTGCTTGTTTATCTTACAACAGAATTGTTTAGTTGCTGATTACATCTATTTATATAATTTTGAAATTTTTGTATATTGTTTGTCAGTTTTTATTTTTATTATTTGTTCTCCAACTCAATTCCCCACCCAGATTCAGTATGAGGAAAAAGTAAGAAAGCTACCTCATCCCTCAGTTATTGATCATTTCTGATATCCAGCATGTATTCCCTGTTATGGGGAAGAGGCGGCATTAACACTGTAACTTGGTCATTTAAACACTTTTAAACACAAAAGCCACCAATGATAGTGATGTGCCACAGAAGTGGGGAAATAACCACAAAAGTCTCCTCTCTGGCAGCCTTTTCTCTATTGCACGGTTGCAATGGAACTATTGCATGGAACCCATGGCCCATGGCACCAACCATCTTCATTGACCCTTGACCACACTGGCTGCGAATGATGCAAGTTCTGGCCCAATAACACCTGGAGGGCCACAGCTAAAGCCACCCCTACTCTGTTGGCTCACCAAGGCCCATCCTCTCCCAGACTTACTTCTCTGCTGCTCCAGGAACGCAACACTCACCCAGCTGTGAAAAGCGGAAGAGCTCATCGTCATTCTCTGTGGTGTGGTCCATGTTGAGTTGTGTCACTTGCAACCCGTCTACTGTAGATTTGCACAAGAGTGCCCTGTTTGTTCCTGTGGAGAAGGAGTGCATTTTGCAAAGGTGGAAAGGGGGACAAGTGAGGCACCTGAGGAAATACATACGCTTATTAAGTGCAACCCAGTACTACCCCTCTCCAGCAAAACCTGGAAGCAGTGCTTGTCAATGCCAACATCTCATCTCTCCTGCCTTCCCGGTTGTATTTACCCAGGCAACTAGGTTTAGTGGCTCTGTAAGGATGTCAGTGAAGCATTACTCTTGTACAAAGAGGATAAAGTAACCCAACTGCAACTGCTCTAACTCTTCATCCTTCAGTGCTGTGACCAGGAAGTGCCCAAATAAAAAACGGCATTGAAGAGGAACACACCTACATTGGCGATGTAGAGCTTGTTGTTGAGGATGACTGCCACAATAGCCATGGCCCCTCCAGAGATCTCCTTTTCTACAGCCTTCAGCCGTTCCATGATTTTCTGGTACTGGGAAGGCAACTGGTGATGGGGCACCCCCTAGAATACAGGGTTGTGGAAGCCTGTGTAAAAATTTATCAGTGCAGCATTTCTGAAGCCTTCTCTAGACATACCCAAAACATTTGATCCCACTTTTTGCACACCTCCACCCAGGTGTATAGATACCTGCCAGCTTCAGGCATCTGGTGAACCGGGCACTAGTCTACAAAAGCTGGTCTCATAACAAATGCAGTAGTCTTTAAGGGACTACAGGAGTCTGTCATTTTCACATTAAAACAGCTGTACAGTGTCATGACAGGCTCTAGGCAGATTACTCTTAAACAGGCATTGGCAAACTGCGGCCCTCCAGATGTTTGGGACTACAATTCCCATCACCCCTGACCACTGGTTCTGTTAGCTAGGGA
Source organism: Podarcis pityusensis (assembly GCF_964106645.2). Taxonomy (NCBI): domain Eukaryota; kingdom Metazoa; phylum Chordata; class Lepidosauria; order Squamata; family Lacertidae; genus Podarcis; species Podarcis pityusensis. The sequence continues at coordinate 31,116,718 of NC_138035.1, read as the reverse complement.
TGATGGGAATTGTAGTCCCAAACATCTGGAGGGCCGGAGTTTGTCTATGCCTGCTCTTAAATAATACAGAGCGTATTTCATTCAACATAGATCAGCCACTCCTTAAAATACTTTCATCAGGGTTGTGAAAGGATTTTTTTCTCGCCATACAGGCACGCTTTATAGGTGAAGTGGGGACTGAAATTCACTTTAGTGATTTTGAAACCAGGAAACCAAAGGAGTGGTATCCCTTCTGTATTATTCAGCGAGCAGTACAAGGATGCAGTTTAGTGCCTATTGTGCAAAATGAACAGATGAGGTCACTGCACTGACTGTTTCTCACCCCAGACTGCAGGAGCCACATCAACTCTGGCAGGTCCCAATTTTAACCTCTCTGCCATTAAGTGTTTCTGAGACCACCACCAATTCTTCAAAAAGCACCAATGAAGGTGGGAGTTTGAAACATCAAATGCCGCAAACGGGAGTAAGCCTGTTTTGCTGCCACCTGCCTCCCAACACACACTTTCAAATTCGTTCAGCAGGCTCCAAGGTCCTTCCAAGAAGAAAATGAACTGTTACCGCTTCCTGAATTCAATGATGTTTCCTTAAGGCTAGGAAGAGAAGTTACCTCTGGCAGCTGGGACTGGAGGCTGGCCTTCTCTGCTAGTGCATCATCAATGGACTCTAGGAAACTCCTTTCCACCACATCAAAAGCCTGAGGAGGCCCAGAAGGTAGGCAACACAAAATTATGTATTAGAACAGAAGCTTTGAACTGCTAACTGCACAGAATCTCCCAAACTTATTTCTCCCTGCATAAAACATCAAAACTTTGCATGTTTTACAAACCACTCAGGAGCTTTTAATTACAACAACAAGTACCAATTTATGACTGATTTTTTCCAAAGAAAAAACTCCATTACCTGCAGCAGTATTCTGCGCACATCAGCATCATCATGGTCTGCATTCAGCTGGCCCAACAGGAGCTCTGCGGAGAGTCTTTCTCCCACAAAATTGGTGATCCGGTTGCCATCATAACCATTGAAGACCCCATAGAGGTAGCAGTCATTTTCACTCCTGCCAAAGAGGGTCAGGATGGAAAGGGACGATTAAAGGCATGGCATTCAGCCTGTGGTTTGGGAGTAAAAACCTGGCCCACAGGTCATTCAATAAATTAGCAGTTTCTAATGTGATGCCCTGCAGGTGTTGCAGAAATACACCTCTCATCATCATTGCCAAATTGGTCATACTAACTGGGGCTGATGGGAGTTTGGCGTCCCCTACAAAAAATATTGCTGGGTTAAAGTGGGCTTGTTGAATGAATGCCATTATTTCTGTTGCCCTGCTCCACCCAAATCTACAGGCTGCTTACCTGAATTTCAGCCAGTTATCCTCTAAGGGGTGAATTTCTGTCCCCTTTCCATCTGTGGTATAGGAACGGTTAGGAGCTGAACCCACACCGGAGACCTGGCAAAGAGGCAAGTCATCTGTCCAACTTGGTTGCTGCTCCTGAATAACAGAGTAAGAAAGAAGCCCCAATGAACTTCTTCCAGCAAAAGCCACAAGGATAATGACTATACATCAGCTGAAGAGTTAGCCTCCCAATTAGGGTGCTACTTTAAGATAGCTGACAAACTCTTATTGAGTCCCCTTTCCCACTTGCAGCTGATCCCTTTGTTGCCTTTCTTTTTTATTCAGTTATATACTTTATTTTACCTGCCCACACTTCTCCTCCTGCTACTTCTTTGCTAACCCAGCTTCCTTGTCTTCCTTCACTCATACCTCTCCCCACAAATTAAGCACACACAAAATTCATCTAGCATTAGGTTCCAAAAGATATGTGAAACATATTTCAGATACATAGCTGGTTCTGCAGATCAAAGCCAGATACGTTTGATGCATTTTAATGACTGCAACTAGAGAAGTAAAGCCTTCTTGCCACATAAATGCTTCTCTGAGCATAATTCGGATTATTTTGGTACATATTTCTGAACACTTTCCTTGTGCCTTCTAAACAGCTGCCTTTCAGGACGCCACAACTCTTGTTTACAGAGCAGCGGGGGGATGTAAACCAGCTCTCTCTGCAAGGGGAAAGGGTAACATTCCTTTCCCAGTACAGCAGGGGTGGGGAACCTTTGGCCTTCCAGATATTGCTGAACGACATCTCCCTTCAACCCTGACCAGCACAACCAATAGTCAAGGCTTATGGGAGCTGTAGTTCAGCAACATCTGGAGGGCCAAAGGTCCCCCACCCCCGCAGTAGGGAACTTGTACCATCCCTCTGTACTTATACATGGTCTGAGGAAGAAGTGACATCACTGTCCTTCTACAGAACTATGGGACTATAAGGGGTCATCCAGATAGAATCATAGGAAGAATTTTGTACAAGAGGTACCTGTTTTGCATGGGTTTGGAGCTACTGTCACTGATTTTGCACAACCGTTACTCTCTCTACATACTAATCTTTTTAGTACCTTTGGACCAGCAGTGATTGGGATGCAGAGTGGCCCAATTTCCTGCTCGCATGTGGATATTTGGCATGTCATTATGCTGCTCATCCATGGAAAGACTATGATTTGCTGAGGAAAGCCAACATCTGAAAAAGGTCTGCACACCCCACTAAATGAACACATCCCACCTTGTACTGTGGCTCACCAGAGATTTGAGAAACACTGTTTTCCAAGGCCCACTAAGCCCAAAAGATCTAGCCATGAGACTCACAAACTGCTTGCCAAGGTACATGTCAGTCTTCTATCTACCAAGCCAATGAATGTGTCCCTGCTTTCCTCCCTACATCTATTGGGAAGGAGAAAATCTCCTTAGTTGATTGGCTCTCCAACGTCCAACTAAACCCTGTAGGGACGGCAGTGAACATAAATTTGGGGTCCCTGATCTAGGTTCTGACAGACTGCCATACGTAGCTGATGAATGCATTCAGTTTGGTGGGCCACACTGGGTTGGGTTGGAAACACCTGCACAATTCTCTCTGTACATTCAAGAGACACACAGTCGCACATACTTTTGCTTTAGGGTCAATATTTTAGCATTAATCCACAAATTTGAAAGAGGGGCTCTGAAAAGCTGGTACAAAGTTGGACAGGCACCAGTGCACAGATATGCTGGGGTACCCCATGCAGTCCTCAGGAACCCTACTGTGATCCTTTTCTGGAGTATAGACAGATGAGAAGTCACAGGCAAGGGGACTTGAGCAAAGCATATGGGAATGGTGAGGACCAGGAGTACTAAATAAGCACATCTTGTGGGCATCACACTTTGATTTCAATTCTTCTATTATGCCCTCCTTTCCCTACCACAAAAAATTGAGGAAAGGAGGATCTTATTCCCCTCAAAGAGACCATCTTCGGCTGATCAAAACATCAGGAATTGAGGAAACCACCTCTCTGCTCTTCCCAGATACATATTGACAAATAATTACAACCACAGACTTCCTATCTGGGGACCATTAACTTCTGACTTACATCGGTGTTTTTCCCCTGACACACATCTCAAACCCCAGGCTGAGAAAATTTTCCCAGGGGCAGCTTTTCTCCATCACGGTATGGCAACTGGAGAAGCAGCAGCCTCTGAAGAAATTACTTCTTCCATGCAACTCAACAAACCCTTTAGGAGTTTGGCACTGGCATCCTTACACCCGTCCTACACTCTCTGCAGCTAGTGGTGCTAATGATGATGGTAGAGGGAACAGGAGAGGGACAGAAAACCTGTCCTCCTGCCTCGCCCATTTTGTGGAGACCACAGCTCCCATCATGGGCCATGCTGGCACTGGGGATGGAGGGGGTGATGGGAGTCCAACAACTTCTGGAGGGTCATAGTCTCCCATCCCTGGAGCCGGTTAACCAGAAGCAGAGGACAGCAGAACTTATATCACCGTGTTGCAGAGAGTGACTGACAAGTGCAGCTTTTTTTCAATGCTCCCGTTGTGAGCTGCACCTGTCCCAAATACCTTCCCTTGATCTCGTTATTAAAGGCACAAGGCGCCCTGTTTTTCTTTGGCTCTGGCAGGAGAGCAACACGCCTCTTTCTTTGCACCTGGCCCTCCACAGGCTGGTTGACTCCAGCTCCCACCATACCTCTCCATGGGGCATTTTGGCTGGGTCTGATGGGAACTGGAGTCCCAAAACACCTGGAGGGCCACAGGCTCCCCATGCCTGCTTTGCACAGATACACGAACCCACCTCTCGCACCCTCCCTCTCTCGCTCCCAGGCTGCCACCCTCGCCTTGTGCTCCCAAGACGGGAGCCGCATCCTCGAGAGGGGAGCCCAGGGGCCCCGAACCCTCCCCTTGGCCCCGGAGAGCTCCCGCCCATAGCGCCCCCCTAAACAGGCTCGGCTGCTCACGCTCTGCAGGAGACTCCTCCTCGCCGCCGCCATCTTTACGCAGAAGCAACATCAACCTCCGCCCTTCCCCTGGCAAGGGAGAGGAGGAGCAAGCGAGAGGAAGCGGCGAGAGCGTCCGTCGGGTGGACAGGAAGCGTAGCGTCGCGCCTTTAAAAAACAAAACACAAAAAGTCCGGTCACAGCGCCCCCAGGAGGACGGAGGGAGGCATCGCAGGCGACTGACTCTCCCATCTTCTTCCCTGCTTGCTGGAAGTTGTTCTGTGTCAGGTCAAAAAATGAAATTGCAGGCATTCCAGGGGACGCGGCGGGTGGGTTGTACGCGTATTCCGGACAGAACATAAGAGGGACCCTGCTGGATCGGACCAAAGGGCCCCCTAGCTGAGCATCCTATTTCCCACCCTGGCCAAACAGGCGCCTCTTGGGAAGCCAGGACGTGAGCTCCATTTCCGCATCCTGCTGCTCCTCCCCAGCAGCTAGTATTCCAAAGGGAGGCATCTGTGATCCCGGAGGTGGCAGAAAGACCGCCGTTGAATAGCAACAACCACTTCTCCAAGCCGTTCTTGGAAGGGGGTGGGCTAGGGGGCAGAGAGGCTCTCGATGGTGATGGAAGGGTGCAGTGGGCAGCAATGTGCCAGTTGCCTTTGGCATCTTAATTACACACACACACACACCCGAAAACAAAGAAAGTTGCCTTATAACGAATCAGACCACTGGCTCAGTGTGCAGTGACTGGTTGTGACCCTGAACGTAGCAAAGGCATAATCTTGAATCTTTTGCATGCACTGAGCTGTTGTGGCTGTACAAGTCTGTCCCATACTTGTGGTGGACGTCATCAGTGGTGAAGTGACAGGCTGTGCTGTAGCTCCGCCTATGCACCATCAATATGTGTGGCACTACTGCAGAGTGTCCCTGCCCTGAGGAGCTTACAATCTTAACATTTGATACAGGAGGAAGATGGAAGCAGAGGAAGAATATAAGCTTATTTCGATGATGGATAATTAGACTTGACAACAGAATCCGTAGGGCATGGGAGCTCTCTCTCTGTGTGTCTCATGGTCTTCATGGAAAAAGGTAGGTTTAAGGAGCAGACAGTGGTGATACAGGCAGGTGATCTATGAGGCAGTTCCAGCCATACACAATGAACTCAGAAGCATCCAGTACAATGAAGCCTGGAATTGAGAAATTGTTCTTGTGCAAACCCATGGTTCATATAAAGTTTATTGCACTCAGCTACTTCACTTGGGTTATATAAGTGTCACCTACTGGGAGATCAAAAAGTTTTGAGCTGGCGAAGCCTACGCTACTCTGAAGCTACCATGGTTACCTGTGTCCTATGCAGCATGACCCTAAGGTGGTGTACTCAGAACCAAGCCCTACTGATGTAAATAGGGCTTACTGCTAAGCAACTGTAGAGAGGGAGATTATATAAAATAAATACCTAAATAAATAAACTTATTGCCTGCCCTTCAATATTAAAAACAGTTAGAACAAATTAGTCACAGGAATAAGGTGGGTTCAGAAAACACACATCAAAGGCCAGGGTAAAGACATGTTACCTCAGCATTCCCTGAAAGCTGTGCAGTGAAGGCACCAGAAGCACCTCTGTGGGGAGCAAACAGGGGTTGCCACAGAGAACGATGCCCTTTCCTGGGCCACCACTTTCTGAACTTCTGGGGGTAGTGGATCTACCAAGTGGGCCCCTTCCACTGATTTTAACACCTGAAGGCAATGCACAGAAGGAAGCTGTCTCTCAGATATTTGGGGCCTGAATCATTTAGCATGAGCACTATGAATTATGCCTGGAAACAGCCAGCCAGCAGTCAGAAACAAACGGGCAGAAGTGTGGCCTGATCTTTTGCATGCTTATTCAAACTCCCACCGAGTTCAATGTAGCTAATTCCCAAAATAGGTATGTACAGGACATCTTAATGTCACTGCTAGCGGCATTAATCAGCAGCAACCATAGGCTATATGGGAAGACTACTCATTACATAGCCTTAACTCATGGCTAATTTTTAGAAAGGGGTAGGTGGCACTCAAATCTGTTTATACCAGCCGAGTATGAGTTGTTGGGCAGATCAACACTCTATATTTAAAGCATATTCAACACACATTTAAAGCTTGTGACTTCCTCCAAAGAATTCTGGGAACTGAAGTTCCCCCTCACAGACCTACCATTTCCAGCACCCTTAACAAACTAGAGTGTCCAGGATTCTTGGGAGGAAATAATATGCTTTAAATGTATAGTGTGAATCTGCTCCAGAGTTAAGAGAAATCCACTTTGCACGTACTCAGAGGGTCACTTTTCAATACTTCCTCCTGTTCCAGACCTAACCAAGTCTTTCCTTCAGCAGCTGTTAAAGTGGGTACATAAGTATTTGATACTGCTCAACTTCATATGCACTTGTCTTCCACTGAGTCAGATCATCAGTCAAGGGAGCCCACATGGTGCTGTCCAGATGTTATTGGACTTCAACTCCCACCAGCCCCTTTCTGCATGACCAATGGTTAGGGATGATGGGGGTTGGAGTCCAATGTCATCTGGAGGAAACCATATTGACTAACCCAATGCTGTCTACTTATGCTAAGAATGGCTCTCTGAGAGCAAGTTCTTCACTGGACAAGCTCTTTCAATGGGAAATCCAGTGGCAAGAATTAAGAAACTCCCAGCTCCCTTAACAAACTATAGTTTCCAAGAATGTGGGGGTGGGCAGTGGAAACACAACCGTTACAAGTGGTGAACCAGTGCTTTAATTATATGGTGCAGATGTGTGGAAAAACACACTGTACAAGGTTTTCAAATGCAGATATAAATGATCAATGTAACGTTTAAACCCAGGGGGAAGAAATCGTAACACCACCATTACAATTGTTTTTGAATGTAATAACTTTATTGATAAGACACACCAGTAGTTACCACCTTCACTTTTTTTAACCACAAATATACAGGACGTCGTAAACACAGGTGCCAGGGTTTATGTTAGTTGAGGGAGACATACTGGAGGAAAAAATGGGCCAGTTGGGGTAGGGCTTGTAGTTCACCAGACGTTTTGTAGATCCTGTATGGAGCAGGCCACCCTTTCATTGTCACATATGTATGCATATACATATGCATAGTTTTATATTATACATATATAATATATATACTATACAGAGGCAGTAATGCTGTAGATGAGGGCTGTAGAGACCCCACGATGTTATCAAATGCCCCAGGAGCAACGAGAATGTCAGAACAAGTCTTTGTGTGCGTCGCATGAGGCAAAATGAACTGAGGTCTATGATTTCGTATTTTCAAATATGTTCCAGTTTAGATTCCTAAGACCAGACTGCCTGTCTAGGCATACGAGGTTCTGCCCACGTGTATGTGAAGCTATGGGGGACTGGCAGCATCAAATAGCGAGTCTCTCTTCCATTATTCCCAAGATGTGTGAGAAGTGAATGAAGTAAGTTCATATGCCTACCTGGAGCTAAAAGGAGACCTTATTTTTGCTGCATTGGCTAAGGAACTGGAATGACACCGAGCTGGTTTGCACTCTTGGATATTGGTGCATCAGAAGGTCCTCTATCTAGAGATGGGTGTGTGGGGCACATACAAGACTACAGTAGACACACAGAACTTCCAACTCATCAACCAGTAAACACAGATCTCAAGCCAGTAGGTTCAATAAACACTCTTGGTTTTGATGCCCGCTTGGGACCCAAAACACCTGAAGGGCGCACTACCGGGCTGGTGGTGGGCCACATTTGGATTGGTGGGTCAGAAGTTGGACGGCCCTGGTTGACAGTACTGTTTTGACAGGGAGATGTCTCATGTGCTTAACAATATTTCTCTCTGTGTGCATGGCTTACATTCCATGAGTCTGAGTAACTCAAAGCTGTAGTCACACTACAGAAGCATCATGCAGTATCCAAGCACAATGAGAATGGGTTTTTAATAACATCAATTTAGAACTGCTTCACATTTGACTCAGCAGATTATGTCAAGAGTTTCCCATGGGAAACACAAAGTGTGAAAGGCAGGTATGTGTTGGTAACACACACACACACACACGGGGATGTATCAGGAAGCAACACTTGATCCCAGCTCCCTGCATGTCCGCTATGTGCAAGTGATGCTCATTGGTCCTTCACACTTGACGTGTTGACTGAGGGAAAGACTGGTATAATTCAGTTGCTCTATAAACTATGAAATGGTTTGCAGTAATCATATATGGCAAATATTTATGTGCAACACAGTGCTAGACTGTAGCTTCACAGGATACAAAGGTATTCCAGCAGCATAATCAAATACCAATCGCTGGAGTGCAATTTCTGGGTTTCCAGAATTATCTCCTCAGATGCATGGAATGCCTGGCCCACTGAAGGATGCCCAGACGGGCTTGCACAGCATGATAACCAGTATCGTCACACACATTTTCTGGCTATATGGACACTCTTTGTGCAATTAAAACTGCTGTGAACACACCCAAAACAACTGTTCTTGCACCAATCAGATAAAACAGAAAATATACCAACAAATACTAACTGGGAACCATCAAAGAGCAAGGAGAAAAGGCCAAGATGGGCCATTGGCCAGGACAGGAGTAGAACCTAGTTTTCTTTCCATGTGAAAGTTTTATCACACATGGTGACAACAATTCTACAGGTGTGCCAGCACTAACTGCAATCCATGGCCTCACATGCTTTCTTCTTGGACTGGGACCCCCTGAACTTGACATGTTCCACCAGAGTTATGTGCAGGGTATTCTCGTAGTTTTGTGAGTGTGTTGTGCATAACCAGGAAAAGCATTTCTGTTTGGTCTTAGGAATCTATCCATATGTGACAGGGAAGGAGATGTAAAAACAATCCCCATTGCACAAGTTAGGATTCAGTTTTTACGTATGTAGTTTAACACAGTCTTTGTCTATTCCCCAAGGCAAAACCCATTTATAAATCTGCTAACGGAACAGATGTTGAAAAATGGACCATCTCCCCTTCCACCCCCACGTGAAAAGCATGCAATGGACTCCCATAAAACTTTGCTGCAACACTGGGTTCCTCCCCCCTCCCTACCCTCCAATCCCATGTTTCTCTCTTTCCCTCCAGGGGGAGAGTGAAGAAAAGACCTCTCCTTGACCACAGTTATAAAGAAACCCACTCAGTAAAATACCCACCCACCCGCAAGCCTAAATATTAGGCCATCCCAATAGAAGAGGAACTCTGGGATGGAGAACATTTTCCCCTCCCTCAAGCCCTGTACAATATTGCTTTCTCTTGGGACCATAAAGCGAGAGACTTTGTTCCTCTTTGTGCTTTATGAGTAACAGGCTATTATACCCCTTGTCTCACTCCCTGCCGGCTTCTAGCCACACACAGTATTTAGTGGATCTCTAGAAAGGAGGTACCAACAGGGGATCTAGAGGCAATTCCACACACCCACACTCACACCAACATGCAAACCACACACCAGAGGAAGACCCATTGTCACTACACTGGCTCCTTCCCATTGCATCCCTTGAGAGAGGTCCCATGTCTTCTCAATTTAAATAACAACATGCTATTTAAAGGAAGGCTTCTCTCTTGATGCCACAGCTGTGTCTTTTTCAGTTATCTTTTTCCTAGCTGGGTCCTGGCAAAGTGAAACAGTGGCCAAATGACATCTACTCCAAACACTGTTCTTCGCTTACATTTTTAAAAAATGTATGGCAGCCTTTTCCAACTTGGTATCCTTCAGGTATTTTGGATTACAACTCCCATCAGCCGCAGCCAGCACTGCGTCGAAAACACCTGGAGGGCATCAGCTTAGAGAATCGACTACAAATTGGTCAAACCAACCTATTCCTGTCATGTTGGCAAGGCCAACTACACATACGTTAAATACCAAGATTGTGGGAGCTTCATAAAATACAGGTGACTGCATCTGATGCTTTCAGCAATGGGAAGACCCAAAGCAGGCTTCTCTTTACATAGGAGAAGGACTATGTAGTATTGGAACTAGTGTGGCATATTCAGGTGAGCACTGATTCTTCATTCTGGGCTCAGAGCTATGCACTCCCTGCATTCCTGACAGGTAGTGCTCTGTTCCTGATCTCTACATTGTAATGCTACAATCAAAATGTTCTTCAGGCCTGTTGTGTGCCTTCCTCTAGGATATATTTCTTACCAGTCAACTGCAAAACTGTTTTCTTTAGACTGGCTCTGGGAAAATGCTTGTCACTGGGGCATGATGATGCAACTAGAAGCAGGCAGGCATTTCTACAAATGGATGATTAATAAGTTTGGAACTAGTTGGTGTTTGCTAATTATGTTCCACAGATGATTTTATGCAGCCACTGTGGCTCTGAGCACATATAAAACATTCTTTTAACAAGATTGCCTACTTCTTGTTGCATTAATATACTCCACTGGCAAGCAATCACCCAGAGCAGACTAAAACATTTACAGGGCCCATGTAGTGCCTTGGTTTGTGATGTTCTGGTGTAGAAATCCATAGATCTCATCCTAACTATAGAGTCCTTAGCTCACTAAGTCTTCCAGCTGACCAGCAAGGAAATTATCTCCTGGGATGTTGAAAGCATGAAACTCTTAATGTAACATGCCTGAGCTAGAGCCACATGAACCGAGTGCCAGCTATCAGGAACCAAGAGATTAAGATTCAGAAGGCAGCAGAGAGTCTAGAGCAAACAAATGCCACCACCCTACTCACTTTGGGTCACTTTTCACATTGTATTTCCCTATTTGTGTGAAAACACAAATGGCCAAGACAGCTTTTTTCATTTTCTTTTCTGGTAATGCTGAAAGGATCAGATACATAGAAAGAGCTATGGGAGGTTTTTCTACCAAATGTTTTAATGCATTGCTATCTACAGATTGAATGATTATTCATCTGATCAGGAATAACAAGAAGCGAATGGGAGAGCTTGTAACTATTTCAAATAGATTAATTTGAAATAAGAGAGTGCTGCGATGTCAATATGCTTCCACAGATGCTTTTAGAAGCAAGGGGTGTGTTCTCTTTGCAGCTCTCTCAACCATTTATTGAATGCTTAGCTCATGAAGGGGTAACGGAAGATGAGCATAACACAGGGCAGGCACTTTCACTTATCTCACCCAATCTAGAATATTCAGGCTCTAGTTTACTAACACAACCGTCTTTTCTCCCAGCATGGCAATGTGTTCACCAAATGGAAACTCTGGTTTCATTCTTCTTGAGCACAAAGATAGCAGGGTGACAGATGGTCTGCTCAGCCCTGGAGCTAAATTGGCTTCCCTCTTAATTCCAGGAAAGCTAGGGAATTTGTCCAGTGGACAAATTTGCCACTTGGCAAAGGCTGCCATGGTTGTAAGCTTGAATAGCCCAGTGTCCATGCAAGCCAGTCCCATTAATTCTTTCTCTTCCATGATGTTGTTCATTTCAAGGATTGCAGTCACAGAGGGTACTTCTACATGACAAGTTAACATGTAGTAAAGTAGCCTTCCCCAGACTAGAGTCCTCTGCATGTTTTGGAATATCCATCATTGCTGATCTTTGGCTATGTCGGCTAGAGATGTTGGGAGGTGTAGCTCGTAACATCTGGAAGGCTCCAGGTTGGGGAAGACCCTACAGTAAATAATTTCTGCTTTACTACACTGCACACCAAGTAAATTATAGAATCATAGAGTTGGAAGGGACCCTGAGGATCATCTAGTCCAATGCAGCTGACCATGACATCTTAACATGGTCCTGTGTTAACTGATGCTTTACATGTGGTCTGCAGGGAGGTTCTGATACACCTCTTTTTAGAAGTTCATCATTACGTGTATGTGCAAAAACACCTTTAGGATGTAATCCAATAGACACATTTTTTCAAAAGTAAGCCTCCCTGAATTGACTGAGGCTTATTTCCAAGTAAACGTGTATTGGATCAAGCTGTAGGTGTGGCTTATTCTCCCCGATACTTTGTACAGAAGGACAAATTTCATATAAATCGAGAGCAAAAATCAGCTTTGGAAGCAGGGAGCTTTCTAATGAGCTACAACAAAGCTATAGTAATTTTGATCAACGGAAGCTTGATTTACAACACGGTGAAGATGGGTTAATATTTTCCGGAAATTTTGGCACATTGAACCATTTCTGCCAGTGCTCTGATGTGTCCAGATTACAAATAATCTAAGCCTTTTTGCCAAGATCTTCCAAACCATTGTAGGTAGCTATTTTCCCAATTGAACTTTGCTCTGCACTATGTAAGCCTATGGCAATCTCTTCCATGTAATCGCCTCTGCCCTGGATTTGGGATCCCACTTCAGTCTAGTCCAACCCTGTGTTGAGTCATAAATAAGACACAGCCGGAGTAACATTTAAAACTGCATGTTCCTTTAAAACTGCATGTTCCTGTGGATTTTGGTTGTGCCGGAAAAAATTCCTTGCAGACTTCCTTGCAGGTTCTCAACACTTTTCCTCCATTAAAAAAAAAATCAAAAGCAAATTATTTCAGTTCATCAGACCATGTGTTAGCTTGACATGGAATGGGTAGGGAATTATATTCCTCTCCTGGGAAGAAAGAGCTGCCTCATACCCAAAACAAATGCTCACAGCCACTTTGTACTTTTTCAACTGGGATTAACTTTGACCTGCACTTTGCTCTTAGTGATGCAGTCGTATGATACCTCTGCCACAGGCTCAGACTGCAGTTGGGTGCTCCCAATGGCTTCTCCAAAAATGCAAGCTGAGCGAGCACCCAAGCACAATACGTGCTTGTTATGAAAGCTTTACATAGCCAGTTAGAAAAAACAAGTACTCCTATTGGGGTCAAAATGTTTGTGAAATTTAGCGAAGCGAGTATCCTTTTTTAGCTCAATACTGTCAACTCTGGCAAGGAATGGATGTGAATCTTTGAAATTTCAGGTAAAGGGCAAATCACAGTCCTATTTGATATCACTGATACCACACAAAGCTTACACATCACTCGCCCTTGCATGCCTGCATGCTCACTCACTCTCCCAGGTCTGCCTACCCGTCTAAGTCCTGTTCTCTCTTCTCACTACTCACACACAGACATGTCAACCTCGGATACTACCTCAGCCAGTCATTCCCCGCCCCCCCTGCCCTGCAGCCATGCTTCCCCCACCCCATCCCCCCCTACAGAAAAGGGTGAATTCCTGCCCTTGGCAGTTTCTCCTACAAAGAGAGGGCGACATTGCGCTGCAGAATGGACCGTAAAACACTTTGCAATCAACAATTTGGTTTGGGTGGCGAATTCAGAAGTGGGGAAGAGGTGTCAGGGCTGTTGCTTCTCCCCACCCGCCCTGTTTTTTTTAAAAAAACAAGAAATAAAAACAGAGACCCCAGAAGGCTGGAGAGCGGCCAAGAGCCCCCTCTGACTCTGATGCACCTGTGTCTTGTTTTGCACCTTGTCTTGTTGGTGGCAGAGGGGAGCGGGCAGGGGGGAGGGAGGGGGGAGGGCTCCACCGGCTCTCAGTAGTCCTGGGCTTGGTACCCCTGTGCCTCAGCATCAAATGCATCTGCCGAAGGGGCCTGTTGGTACGTCCCCATGCTATCTATAGTGTCATCCTCGTTTGTGTAGGGAGCGTAAGGCATGCCAGCCTCCTGGCTCGGGTCCGTGTAGTCCTGGGAGAAGAGGGCTGAGTCGGCGCCAAGCTGGTATCGCTGGAATGCCAGGAACGACTGGCCCACCTTTAAGAGAGGATGCGGCAGTGCGGGAGAGGTTTCCGGAAGGGAAAGAGCATTTGGTGGGGGCGGGGGAGGGGAGAGAAAGGGAAGCATACCGAGGAGAAACAAACAGAAGCCGGATTAGTAGTGGTTAGTGCACAAGACATTAACTTAGCGCATGAGACATACTGTAATTAACAAGTTAAAACGCAAATACATCCTACAGCAAGAAGAAGATTTGGCACACTCTAGAGAGAGTACAAGTTCAGGAAAGAAGCCACAGAGAGAGAGCAACTGGGGAGAGGAACTCATTTCAGTGGGAGATGATTTGGCAGAAGGCTTGCTTCCACAACCTGTTGTATGTATCTCGCTGTCGTCATGAAAAAGTCTGGCAGAAGCAAGGCAGCACTAATGTGGGTGCTCCAATTCACCACACGGAAGGCGGCACCTCTTTCCGGGATTGGATGTGCTTGTTTAGTGCACACAAGGCCTCTACGAAGCCTAGGTTTGTTGAGGGCTTCAGCCCAGGCCAATTTCCTGCTCATTAAAGGGGGTGGCAGACTCAGTGCAGGGCTGGGTAGCCAGTTTGGCAGCATCAGCGTGGGAACGGCAGCAGTGGCTTGGGGGGAAAGATATCTGACTTTTCCAAGGACTTGCCCTGGGTGACTACGGATTAGGGATCGGAGGAAGACTGACATTTTACACACGCACACACAACCGCACGGCCATTCAAGGCAGCTGTGCAGAGGCCCGGCTCCATCACTAAACCTTCGTTTGTGCAATGCTGTTTGGCAAAACAAAGAGTGTGGGAGGTGCAGGGATTGTGGCTCTTCAGCTGCCCTCTGACACAGGTCACATCTGCACCACAGGTTTAAAGCACGCTTGCTCCACTTTAACAGCCATGGAGAATCCTGGGAACTGTAGTCTGCTAAGGATGCTAGAAATTGTAGGTCTGTGAGGTCAGAGCCCTTGGTAAACCACAACTCCCAGGATCCTCTGGGGGAAGTCATGACAGCTAAGGTGGTATAGGAGTGCTTTAAATGCTTGGTGTGGATGTGACATAGTCAGCTTGAAGATTGTGCCCGGAGAAGAGAGAGCCAAGAGGACATGAGGAGAAACAGAAGTTTGATTTCAGCAGTGACCCATCATGGTTAAACATATTAAGACAGGACTGAGGCAGAGAGAAAGGCACATGGTTGTTATTTGGCATTAGTTATTTGGGGAGAAGGCACAGCAGAGAAGGCACAAAAGAGGGAACCCTGAACAGTACGCAGGTGTACTTTGAACTATTTAAGAGGTAGGGGATAGGTGAAGCCCTCCACAATTCCAAGGGGTGCTGGTGGTCTCTCTTTCTCCCCCTCTCTCCTCACCCCATCAGCTGCACAAATTGCGTATCTTTTATTCCTCTTTCTCTCTTATCTTCCTTCCTGCCCCTGAGACTGAAAGTCAGAAATACTTTCACTCCAAAATTTCCTCCCCGATATGCCCATTTTTAATGGGGACTGGGATTAGGGGAGCACTGGCGGAGAGCTAGGGAACAGTGTGTTGTATTCTTCCTGAAAAGTAATTTCTCCGAGTCTCCGAAAGGCCAGAAAGGTCAGGATGCCCTGTAGGGAGAGAACAGGAAGGAAGAGGTGGGTGGGCGTGAGAGAAAAGAGCTGGTGAAGGAACATAAGCAAGGCCCTGGAACTGAAATAAGGACTCCTGTGGAACAAAAGGGGAAAGGTGTCTAAGGTCTCTCTGGCAGAGGGGAAGGGCTGGGATGCCGCTGGAGGGCCTCCTTTCGCTCTTGGCATTATCCATATAGTTGTCAAGGGCAACCAACCCCCTCCCTTCATCCAGAGGCAGCTCACCTGGTAGGGAGCAGTCACTATGCTAGTTTCCTGTCAGGTGGGCTGCTGCCTGGAGGTCTGTGGGGCACAAATCCAGCAGGCTCATCTCATGTTCTGATGACCTCCCTGCCATAGTTACTTGAGGCACCTGGTGTGCAGTTTCTGGCTACATCTTTTCTTTGGGTTTCCTATGTGGTTGTGGACTGTTAGGTTTCAAAGAGATGTGGGCAACTAAATGTATGGCCGGTGAAACTGCCCAACGTTTGTTTGTTTTTCTGGCCAGTGATTATTTTGGCTTGTAAGGTGACTTCCTAGTTGGTGGAGCTGGAGCCTGAAATGAGGGAACTGCATTGCATCTAGTAAGACTGGAGGTGGAGACAACAGGGTTGTCTGCGAATGACATCCATAGCTTGCTAGCCAGGTCTGGGCCTGTATTACTCACCCAGGTGAAGACGGAAAAGAGAGAGAACGTGATGGCTGCTCGGGCGGCATCTGCTCCTTCGTTGAATGGGTTGTTTTCTTTCTTTGAAACACGCCACTGGTCGGCCAGGAAACAAAAACTGACAAACCAGAGGAAGGCCCACAAGCCTGTGAAAAACCACCATCAAAAGAAGCAGGAGGACAAGGTTTAAGTGAGTTTGAAGGTGTTGCATTCCCCCAGCCAACAAATACCCTACAGCAGGCTTTGCCAACCAGGTGCCCTCCAGAAGGCTTGGACTACCACTCCCATCAGCTGAATGGGAGTTGTAGTCAATTGGTGGGAGTTGTAGTCCAAAGAATCTGGGGGGCATCTTGTTGAGGAAGGCTGCCCTACAAATCTATTTCGCATACTGGGACCAAGTCCAATTGAGTAGCCTTATGCAAGAGCATCTGATATGGAACTGCAGGTTAAAAGGCAAAATTATCACCTTCTCAGTCTCATGGTTCCCTCATAACATTTAGGCCCCAACTTCCCTATACATCTAAAGCAGCATCGTATCACTTTAAGCAGATGTGGCTCCCCTTACCCCAAAGAATACTGGGAAGTGTAGTTTGTTAAGGGAACTGAGAGTTGTGAGGAAACCCCCAGTCCCCTCATAGAGGTACAATTCCCAGAGTTCCTTGGGAAGAGGGAGTGACTGTTAAACCACCACAGAGTAGAGGCGGGGTATAAATGTAATAATAAATGAAAGAAGTAAGGAAGTGACATCCTCTGGAGCAGAGGTCAGCAAATTTTTTCAGCTGTGGGCCAGACCACTGTCCCTCAGACCTTGTGGGGGGCCAGATTATATTTTTTTGGGGGGGGGATGAACGAATTCCTATGCCCCACAAATAACCTAGAGAGGCGTTTTAAATAAAAGCACACATTCTACTCATGTGAAAACACCAGGCAGGCCCCACAAATAACCCAGAGATGCATTTTAAATACTGTAAAAGGGCACATTCTACTCATGCAAAAACACACTGATCCCCAGACTGTCCGCGGGCCAGATTTAGAAGGCAACTGGGCCGGATCCGGCCACCGGGCCTTAGTTTGCCTACCCATGCTCTGGAGTGATGAGGGAAGGCAGTTTCAGCAGCAGTGAACAGCACAGTGGATTTATCCAAAGGAATTGCCTGGCATTTTGTCCACTTCTCTTGGCTCCCTTTGCTTCCAGAAAAGAGAGCCTTATACCCAAGGAGACATCTATCTATTTACTCCTGAGGATCCCTTGCCTGTAGTTGAGCACTTCTCCAGAAGAGACAGGGTTTAATCTGGCATTTGAGGCGCCACCTTTTCCTCAGGCTTGGGACCTGTTCAGCCTCAAAGTAGGCTGATCTCACCCTTGTGTATGGATGGCCCTTCCTTGGCCTATTTGCAGGATCCTGGCTCTTCATCACCAGATGACGCAGGGCTTCGTGGAAGGCTGTGTCCTCCTGCTCCTCCTCTAGCTGTGAGATATGTCACCCATTCCTTCTCTTTAAAAAAAAAATCCCCTTTGCTTACGGGACTGCTGGGCAAACTGCAAAGCACAGTGCAGGTTACACCCCAGCCACCTGCCATCTTTATTGCTTAAAAATTAACATGTGCATTATTTATTTATTGCAAATCTTGGTCAAGGGTCCAATGCACCATCCCCAGTCTTTAAGTACCTAGTAAGGCCAATGGGTCTGTCCACTTAATTCATCGGGCATCAAAAAAAGAAGCCTCAGTTGCTCATTTATTCTTGAAATGCAGCATCTCTGCAGAACTGAGCCATACAATTAAACATTGTATTTGGAAGCTGAAGGATGAACAGCTCCAAAATCAACTGCACCAGATTGCAGACACAGCTACTGGACTCTTGCCAAAAGCCCAGGACTTGCTTGTTTGTTTTAAAGGAGAAAATGTGTCATTGAATCTTTTCATACTTTTGAATGGTCCCTGGTATGATCTGGTTGCTGGGCTTTATACCCAGAAGAGTTGTACATGAACTAGGAATGCATAGAAAAGCAACACCAGGAAGCAGTAAGTAAGAAAGAAAACCACTCTAGAAATATAGAAACAGAGCCTTGTGTATGATGAGACAGACAATGGGCTGGACTTGCTAGCCTGCTTGATTTCAGTGGATCTACTCTACATATTACTAAGTCTAGCTCCAAACCAATGTGTTTTTCAAAGCACTGAAGGCAGTTTAGAAGAGCAGTGGCTGCCTCACTCCCACGTCCTCCACTGGTAAACAGGTTTTGCAGGTTTTAGTATTTCAAAAGAAACATATAGGTACACCTTAAGACAAAAGAAACGTATAGGTACACCATTATAAGTGGAATCTCTGAAACCACTTTCAGCTTCCTTCCAAGCTATCTCTGTCTCCAGTCTTAAAGTAGAGACTACATAATAATAATAATAAAGCTCAGCATTCATATTGTTCTTGAGAACATATGAAGTACTGCAAGGGGTATCCAGCCAACTCACTCAGATTAAGACCAGTGAAATCAATATGGACTTGTTTAAAGTTCATAGCAGAGGCCTGATTTTAACTGGGAACTTCTTAATTCAGCCTCTTATTAGCTCACAAGCAAGTGTACTTACTTACTAACTTCCAAGTAATGATGGCTAGGAGGATTGAGCTATTAAGCTTAAAATTTGCTTCCGTTTATTACCCTTCACTGTGTCCGAGTGCTCCTTACTAATATAGTCTCTTCCTGGCTGTATGCTGCCTTGCTGCACTAAGGAACTTGCTAAAGGGAAAGAAAACTGTCCCTGGATAAGCTTGCAAACTTAATTACAAGCAGAAAAATGAACCAGCACTGAGCCAATGTCCCTTTCACGCTGACGTCATTAACTGCAGGAGAGCTAGAATCCAGTTTATTGAATGAAGAGGATGTCTTAAGAACGAGCAGACAATTTACTTAAAGGACAATAAGTGAAACAATTTGTAACATTAATGAAATAATGTGTGTTGCCTGCTGGCACTTTTGATTTATTTCTCAAAAGGCACCATCCTATGTTGGAACCCAAGTGCTTTTTATAAATCAGTCCTCTGTATTACCTAAGAAAGACATGGGCATTGCCAAGCTCCTTCTGTGACCAATGACACTGCAAGCAATAGCCTCCAGAAGATCAAAAGAGACTACGAGGCTCTGGGCAGGAAATTGAAGCAATTAAATGCACAAATTGTCATCTCATCTGTCCTCCCAGTTGAACGACGTGGCCCAGGGAGAGAGGGAAAAATAGTGGAAGTGAACAGCTGGCTTCGCAAATGGTGTAAACAGGAACGGTTTGGATTCTTAGATCACGGACTGCAGTTTCTTGAAGATGGACTTCTGGCAAGAGATGGGCTGCACCTCACAACGGTTGGGAGGAATGTTTTTGCCAAAAATCTCAGAAACCTCATCAGGAGGGCTTTAAACTGACTAATGTGGGGGAGGGAGACAGTACTCCTGAAGGTAGGAGTCTATCAATTGATGAAGATGATCATCCAAATGTCATAGACCAAATGGAGCAAACAGCACGCAGACCTAGTGGTGGGAGGAAAAAATCCTTAAATAAGAGACACGGGGGAATGATTAATGGACTTCAATGTCTGTACACTAATGCGCAAAGCATGGGAAATAAACAAGATGAGCTTGAGCTCTTGGTACAGCAAACTAAATATGACATAATAGGCATCACTGAAACCTGGTGGGATAAGTCCCACGATTGGAATGTAATAATGGAGGGATACAATCTATTTCAGAGAAACAGACCAGACAAGAAAGGAGGAGGAGTGGCGTTATATGTCAGGGATGTGTATACCTGTGAAGAGATCCAAGATTTAGAACCTCAAAGCCAAAGTGAGAGCATTTGGGTCAAAATTAAGGGAGAGAAGAATAACAGTGACCTCATTGTGGGAGTTTACTATAGACCCCCAAGCCAAACGGAGGACATAGATGATGCCTTCCTGGAACAGATGGCCAAGCATGCAAAAGGAAGGGAGATAGTAGTAATGGGGGACTTCAATTACCCGGATATTTGTTGGATGTCAAACTCAGCCAAGAGCATAAGGTCAAACAGATTCCTCACTGGCCTTGCAGACAACTTCATTGTCCAGAAAGTGGGAGAAGCAACAAGAGGAACAGCCATTTTAGATCTGGTCCTAACCAATGTTGATGACCTGGTTAGTGGGGTAGAAGTGGAAGGATCATTAGGCGCGAGTGATCATGCTCTTCTGAAGTTTACTATACAGCGGAAAGGAGCAGCCAAGCATACTAGGACTCAATTTCTTGACTTTAAGAAAGCCGACTTCATAAAACTTAGGGAAGTGCTGGGTGAGATCCCATGGACAGTAATACTAAAAGGAAAGGGAGTTCATGATGGCTGGGAGTTTGTTAAGAGGGAGATAGTAAAAGCACAACTTCAGGCAATACCTATGAGACGGAAACATGGAAGGTGCCTAAAGAAGCCAGGGTGGCTATCTAAAGAACTTTTAACTGAGTTAAGATTAAAAAAGGATGTGTACAAAAAATGGAAAAGGGGGGAAACCACCAAAGAGGAATTCAAACAAATAGCCAGCTTGTATAGACACAAAGTCAGAAAAGCTAAAGCACAGAATGAACTCAGGCTTGCTAGAGAGGTTAAAAGCAACAAAAAAGGCTTTTATGGGTATGTTCGTAGCAAAAGGAAGAACAAAGAAACAGTGGGGTCACTCAGAGGAGAAGATGGTGAAATGCAAACAGGGGACACAGAAAGGGCTGAACTCCTCAATGCCTTCTTTGCCTCAGTCTTCTCCAATAAAGAAAACAATGCCCGACCTGAAGAATTTGGAGCAAATGATTCAGCAGGGGAAACACAGCCCAGAATAACCAAGGAGATAGTACAAGAATACTTGGCTAGTTTAGATGTATTCAAGTCTCCAGGGCCAGATGAACTGCATCCAAGAGTTTTAAAAGAACTGGCAGATGTGATCTCAGAACCACTGGCAGTCATCTTTGAGAATTCCTGGAGAACAGGCGAAGTCCCGGCAGACTGGAGGAGGGCAAATGTTGTCCCTATTTTCAAAAAGGGGAAAAGAGAGGACCCAAATAATTACCGCCCAGTCAGTCTGACATCAATACCAGGGAAGATTCTGGAGCAGATCATTAAGCAAACAGTCTGTGAGCACCTAGAAAGGAATGCTGTGATCACCAATAGTCAGCATGGATTTCTGAATAAGTTATGTCAGACTAACCTGATCTCGTTTTTTGACAGAATTACAAGGCTGGTAGATGAAGGGAACGCAGTGGATGTAGCCTACCTTGATTTCAGCAAGGCATTTGACAAGGTGCCCCATGATATTCTTGTAAAGAAGCTGGTAAAATGCGGTCTTGACTATGCTACCACTCAGTGGATTTGTAACTGGCTGGCTGACCAAACCCAAAGGGTGCTCATCAATGGTTCCTCTTCATCCTGGAGAAGAGTGACTAGTGGGGTGCCACAGGGTTCAGTCTTGGGCCCGGTCTTATTCAATATCTTTATCAACGACATGGATGATGGACTCAAGGGCATCCTGATCAAATTTGCAGATGACACCAAACTGGGAGGGGTGGCTAACACCCCAGAGGACAGAATCACACTTCAAAACGACCTTGACAGATTAGAGAACTGGGCCAAAACAAACAAGATGAATTTTAACAGGGAGAAATGTAAAGTATTGCACTTGGGCAAAAAAAAATGAGAGACACAAATACAAGATGGGGGACACCTGGCTTGAGAGCAGTACATGTGAAAAGGATCTAGGAGTCTTGGTTGACCACAAACTTGACATGAGCCAACAGTGTGACGCGGCAGCTAAAAAAGCCAATGCAATTCTGGGCTGCATCAATAGGAGTATAGCATCTAGATCAAGGGAAGTAATAGTGCCACTGTATTCTGCTCTGGTCAGACCTCACCTGGAGTACTGTGTCCAGTTCTGGGCACCACAGTTCAAGAAGGACACTGACAAACTGGAACGTGTCCAGAGGAGGGCAACCAAAATGGTCAAAGGCCTGGAAACGATGCCTTATGAGGAACGGCTAAGGGAGCTGGGCATGTTTAGCCTGGAGAAGAGGAGGTTAAGGGGTGATATGATAGCCATGTTCAAATATATAAAAGGATGTCACATAGAGGAGGGAGAAAGGTTGTTTTCTGCTGCTCCAGAGAAGCGGACACGGAGCAATGGATCCAAACTACAAGAAAGAAGATTCCACCTAAACATTAGGAAGAACTTCCTGACAGTAAGAGCTGTTCGACAGTGGAATTTGCTGCCAAGGAGTGTGGTGGAGTCTCCTTCTTTGGAGGTCTTTAAGCAGAGGCTTGACAACCATATGTCAGGAGGGCTCTGATGGTGTTTCCTGCTTGGCAGGGGGTTGGACTCGATGGCCCTTGTGGTCTCTTCCAACTCTATGATTCTATGATTCTATGGTTTCTTGGAAAACCCATAAGGTCCCCGGGCAGATTACAAGAATATATTAATACAGCATTAAAAACAGTTAAAACAATTTACATCAGGAGAATAGGGTGGGCCAATGTATATCTGTTAAAGGCCAGGATAAACTGAAAGGGGTGTGTGTGTGTTCATGTATAGTCTTTTTCTATATATATATTTACTCCTTTCTTTTTATATAGACATTTATTTATTTAAAACCATGTTTTCTTTGTGATTCACCTCTTGCAATGAGAATGTTTAACTCATTTTGTTTAATGCCCTAGAGAGCTTTATATTCATAGCTGGAAGTTGTGTGATGGAAGGCCTAAGAGGCAGAGAAGCGCTTTTTGCAGTTTCCAAATGGCATTCCAGGGAACCTTGAGGATTCCTGGATCTTTGCCAGCTCTTCACTGAGAAGATCAGTAATGGCAGGCTGGTTTCTCTGAAAGGTAACTTGCTCACCACTACCAATTTCCCCCTACAATGCACAGCCGGAAAGGAGCTAGCCGGAAAGGAGATCTAGGGTCCAACCCAATCCTATGGGCATTTTTACCATGTTGTCAGAATCACCTGCCTGTTTGTATGACTGATGCTCACAGAGACAAAGGATGGATGAATCATAGCAAGAACTCACCCACGAATTAGAACTAGGCTTAAGAGAGAAAGAGAAAGAGAGAGAGAGAGAGAGAGAGAGAAGGAGAGAGAGTGGATCAAGGAGACGCATACAACAGGCTAGAAATAATAATGAAATCACAGATGAAGAGAGAACTGGAGGAAAGCATCAAAACAAGAAGCTCTGCATTAATTATGGAGGGGATGGGAGAGAAAAGAGCGAGAGCCAGAGAAGCCAGGCATACAAAAGATGATGTGGTTATGAGCGCAAGGATTTTCCTCCTGGCTCTACAACCCTCCGGCTGAAAATATTAGGTGCACATAAGCTGCTCCAGCTCTAAAACCTTGCAGCGGTTTTCTGTTCCACTTCAAGGATCCTGGTGGCTGCATTGGCAGACTATTCCCTGTGCTGAGAGAGAACTGCCATCGCAGCCCCAGGCTGACTCTTGCCTCTCTGCTCCCCCATTGCACTTGCATTTCAGTTTGGTTCTTATGGTTCACAGGAAGCAGAAAATAACTTGGGCCTTGCTATGAGAGTCAGGAGTTCAACAGAGTCCTTCAGAGCCCCCAGAAAGTGCATGGCACACTGGTTTCAATGGTGCTTTAATATGGTGAATTCGAAAGTGACTTTGGATTCATATTTGTTTTGATTGGAAAAAGCTCACCAGCAATTAGGAGGTAATTCTGCAACCCAACATACCACCACCCTGCACTTAAAATATCTGGAAAGCTGCCATTCTCATTTCTGGTTTTGTCCAAGAGCTCTCACACAAAACATGAACTTTCTAACTGGGGCGGGGGATGAAATAGGGAGAGGGAGTGATTGCAAAACCTCTCGAACTACTTTTATTCATTACAGAAACAAGCCCAAAACTAACATGCAACTCCCCTGTAGGTCATTTTGCCTTTCTCTGCAGGAATTATTTGTGTACTCTTGCTTACATGAACATGACCAATCAATGATCATTTTGTGGGTTAATCTTGGCTCACTGGTGACCTTACTAGTGACAGGTGCAAACTACTGAGCCTAAGACAGTCTTGCCAACTAGTGTAGTGCAGCGTGAACTAACATTTTGCAGTTATTCTGCAGGGACAGATCCTGATCTACGTGGGCGTCATTTAAATCAATTTGTTCTGTACAGATATCGATCCTTGTCCTTTAGCACAGAAGAAGTTACACTGCAGGTCAAGTGGCTTATCTGAAGACAGGTCAGCCAGGACATGAACCAATTTGCCATCCGTTGGACAGATAACATATACAGAACTGGTCAGATAAATGATAAAATAGGAAACAATTAAATAAATAGGGATGTATGGAGCAGTTTTACACTTGAGACCCTTGGACTGACAGCAGCCATCTCAGATGCTTGGGACTGAACCTAGGACCTTCTGCATGCCAAAGCTGTGTCCTATCATGGACAATTTTGCCGTCAGGAAAGGGCTTTAGGGCAGAGATCTAGGGCCTCATTCAACAGAATGAGCAGCTGATCCCTTCCCAAATGCAGCAGGGCTGGCTTACCCTATTTTGAACCATTAGCATCTAAATGGGAGGAAAGGACAGGACCATAAAACCAGTTAAATCAAATCTATAAATTACCTAACTGCCCCATTCACCACTGAACTAGGGTCCTCCCCAACCCGATTGGGTGAAACAGGAAGAAAAACCAGTAATAAAAACTGGAAGGGGGAAATGAAGATAATGGAAAAGAGGTAGAGGCATTTCCAACTGTGGTGGCTTATCAGTAAGTTTATGAAATAAGACAGGCCTCTGTGCAGCCCAATCCTAGGCGTCATTACTACGCCCCTCTGTGGACAATGAAACATACACTCAGCAAGCGTGCACAGGACTGCAGCCTTCTTCACAAAGAACCATGGTATAAACACACCATCCGTATGGAAACCCCTGCGGTACTGATCTGCTGGAGAGCTCACCAGAAACACCAATATCAGAGAGCACAGCTTTCTTGCGGTCCTTGACGCTGCTGATCTGTGGGAAGTAGACATCGAGCGCCAGGTAAAGAAGGCAGCTGAGGAAGGCAAGGACTCCCACGGTGATGCCATAGTTGCAGGCGTTCTGGTTGCGATTGAAGATGCAGTACTCTTCCTTTTCATCCGGCCGGTTGACGTAGCCTTCGTTCACAATGCCACCAAACACAACGATGGAGAAGAGCTGGGTGTGGGGAGGTGAGAGAGGGGTTTAGAAGATTTCACTCTACACGCTGGGGATACAAACCAGCCAGGCAGAAGCACCTGTAAAACCCAACTCATTTAAATGGAAGATTTATTCAAAATCATTTATAAAGCCTTTAGTATTTTCCCCCAGTCTCTACACCAGGCATAGGCAAACTTGTCCCTTCAGATGCTTTGGGACTACAATTCCCATCATCCCTGACCACTGGACCTGTTAGCTAGGGATGATGGGAGTTGTAGTCCCAAAACATCTGGAGGGCCGAGTTTCCCTGTGCCTGCTCTACACAGTACACAGTATTAAAAGACAGCCAAGACAAAAATGCAACCTAAAATGAATAAAATAGCTTATAGAACAGGAATTCGGAAGGTTCAAACACATAAGACAGGGTCTGATCTTATGGTGGAGGGAAAGCTTGGGCAAAGTTAAGCCAAACTAAGACTTAACTATGCTGCAGTGTGTGGCTGGATTGTACCCCAGGTGTTTTAATGCACTATTTTAGAAGCTCCCTGGATCTGAACAGCCCCTCCTTGCTTTCAGCCATTGCTGGTAGCTAATCCAGCTGGAAGATCCCTGAGAACGGAAGCAGTGTTATTTCTAAGTCACCCAGAACTAGTAATTCGCCACCACGATTCAAGCACCCACTCAGGCTTCCACCTGCCATCTCTGCCATCTATTTTCCCATCTGTTAGCTCAGTATTCCTCCAACCGCCTACTTTCCTTTGCTTAGCTGAATATTACGACTACTACTGCTACAGTTCTCCAATCCCCATTCATTTATTTAATGCTAAAACACACGGCAACTATTGCTGTGTGGTTTTTTGTTTTTTTAAGTCTCCTTGCACTGGAAAGGCATCAGCCTCAGCACCAGAAGAGTCTCTGTGGGGACAGTTACTAAGTCAGGGCGGTGCCATTGAAAAAGCTTCCACATAGGCCTCCAATGGCCTGATATTTGATGGGGTGGGGGAAGAGGGTCCATTTGAGGAACGTCTTAATAACAGGACGGGCTTGTTTGGGAGCCAGTGGTAACTTAAGGTAATCTGCTCCCAAGCTATTTAAGGCTTTTTATAAAGATTAAGACCCAGAGTAGTAATTGTAAAACTGGGGAGGTGTTCTACCTCCCCATCTGCAGTCACTCAGCAATCCCAGTATACAGACAACCTGACTGTACCTCTGGAAAACGTTCAGATATAGTTTTGCAAGCATCGTAATCATGGAGTAGTCAACAAGATCATCTATGTGCAAACATTTTCCTCTGAAACATTGGCTCCCCAAAATCACACACCAATGCAATGCATTTGCACTTTCCCAACTCTCCCAACCCCATGGACCACTTGGAAATTGCTGATTGTTTTGATAGACTGCTTAATGTGTTTTTTTTCTGCCTTCCAATGTGCTGTGCTAGATGCTGTAACTGTATTGTTATTGCTTGTTTTGTTTCTTATATTGTATATATATATATTTAATACAATTAGAACTCCATAGAATTCCATATCAATCTGCTGTCCTTTAAGAACAGTGGAGGGGAAACATTTGGTGTTCCACTGATGATCTAGAGCAAGGGGTTCTGTAATTGCAACTTCTCAGTGGCATCTCTGAAACTCTGAAATAAGTTCCCCACGGAGGTGAACCTTGCTGCATCACTGCTTTCATTTAGGAAACAGGTAAACACACACCAGGCCTTTGTTGGAGAGGAAATGGGATGAGGAATAGCAGAATTGCAAAATTAGGTGATTGCTGAAACAGTTCTTATTTTAATTTTAAAAAATTAAAATTGTCCAGTAGCACCTTAGAGACCAACTAAGTTTGTTCTGGGTATAAGCTTTCATGTGCATGCACACTTCTTCAGATGCCATCTGAAGAATGCCATCTGAGGTGCTACTGGACAATTTTTAATTTTTAATTTCGACTGCATCAAACCAACACGGCTACCTACCTGAATCTAGTTCTTATTTTAGTTTTATATTATGTATTTTGCTTTGAATTTGCAAACTGCCCTGTCAACTGTTTGGTAAAAGTCGGTATAAAACTCCTTAAATAAATATGCCCAATAGTACTTTAAGTGCAGAAAGGAACAATCCGAGGTATACCTTGATATGGAAAGAGTCTATTTCCAGAACCCAGACAAGGCTTCTCAGAGCTTACAGAATCCAACACTACTGATAATGGTTCATCCATACCTGAACTAAGAAGTCAGAATTGCTCCACTCAATTTTGGACTGCGGTTTTCTTTCCTTTTCTATTCATAGAGAGAAGGGAGAAAAACTGTGCTCCCCTTGAAGCTGTCTGCCTGAAGCAACCGTTTTCTAAACCCTGTTTCTAGCAATGAAAAATGATCTGGCCACATAATAATAATAAAAAAGAGAACTTCTAGCTATTGATTGGGAGCAAAATGAATTGGCTGCCTGCCTCCTGACCCGATCAGTGCACATGGGAAAGAAGAAAAACCCTTCTCACAACACGCACCGGATCAGGAACCTGGTGAATGTGAATACTGTACATTGTGAAGACTTTAAATTCAGATGAGGTCTGGGGAAGAATTCCAGTGTCCAGAAGATGCAATTTTAAGCATCCTTTACCATTTTAACTGCCCCCCATAGCTTCCTTACTCTGCTTGCCAACTCTTTTGGAAAATACTTTGCATATCCATCTATTTCCCTAAAGCAAACTGTTATGGTGAGGTACAGTGGTACCTCTAGTTAGGAACTTAATTCGTTCCGGAGGTCCGTTCTTAACCTGAAACTGTTCTTAACTAGAGGTGTGCTTTCGCTAATGGGGCCTCTTGCTGCTGCTGCGCCACCAGCACACGATTTCCATTCTCATCCTGGGGCAAAGTTCTCAACTCGAGGTAACTCTTCCAGGTTAGCGGAGTTTGTAACCTGAAGCATTTGTAACCTGAGGCGTTTGTAACTCGCGGTACCACTGTATTCTCCTTGCATTGCCACCTCCAGAAATCAAGGCCTGCAAACGTGCGATTTCCCCCCTTCTGGCCCCAGTACTGCACAGTAAACTGAGCAGTTAGCGTAGATGAACCTTCTGAGTGCCATGTGATGCCTGCAGCATGATACCCGTTTGGAGCAGGCTATTAAGCCCTCCTGAGTATCATGTGATGCCTCTGCAACTCAGCCCATTAATGTTCCTTGAGCACCATGGGAAGAACTCTTGTCATTCTCCCTCGCCATCCTACGATGCCCATCTTGTTTTTCAGTTAGGCTCTGCATGCCTCTTTGCTCCCAGCCCTTAACTCACCATGATTCCCCGTCAGTCACGAGGCTGCTACAATATCTCCCTTGCTGAAATTTTATAAATTGAGTTATGAAAAGGAAATTGTTCTGTTACATAATATTCCTCGCTGGATTTATAATCAAATCTACCCCGGATGGAACAAAGCAAAAGCTTTTCTTGCATTTGCAGGACCACTTGCCAAATATAGAGAGAGTTCCAAGTTCACAGCAAGAAAAACGAGGAAGCTGCTGGCTACAGATTATCCAACTCCCATTTCATTTCTATTCAGCCATTCACAGTTGCAAGCTTTGGGTACCTCCAGAGAGCCAGGAACGGGATTATTTCTTCCTTTGCATATTCTTATTTCTTACTTCATTTATAAAAGTAACATTATTTCTAGCCTAATCCCTCAGGCTGGGATAACAGCCATTTTATCAATATAAAGTAATATACTCAATCATACATATACCGTATTTTTCGCTCCATAGGACGCACTTTTTCCCCTCCAAAAATGAAGGGGAAATGTGTGTGCGTCCTATGGAGCGAATGCAGGCTTTCGCTGAAGCCTGGAGAGCGAAAGGCATCGGTGCGCACCGACCCCTCTCGCTCTCCAGGCTTCAGGAAGCTATCCGCAAGCCTTGCAAGCCTGGTGGGAGTTCCCACGGGCTCACAAGGCTTGCAGGCAGCAGCCTGCAGCCCCGGCGAGTGTCCGCAAGCCTTGCGCGCCCGGCAGGAGGTCCCGCCGAGCGCGCGAGGCTTGGGGCAGCAGCCTGTCGCCCGAAGCACGGGGAGCCCTCCGGAGGGCTCCCGGTGCTTCGGCCGAGTGTCTGCAAGCCTTGCGCGCCCGGCAGGAGGTCCCGCCGAGCGCGCAAGGCTTGGGGCGGCAGCCTGTCGCCCGAAGCACGGGGAGCCCTCCGGAGGGCTCCCCGTGCTTCGGACGAGTGTCTGCAAGCCTTGCGCGCCCGGCAGGAGGTCCCGCCGAGCGCGCAAGGCTTGGGGCTGCAGCCTGTCGCCCGAAGCACGGGGAGCCCTCCGGAGGGCTCCCCGTGCTTCGGACGAGTGTCTGCAAGCCTTGCGCGCCCGGCAGGAGGTCCCGCCGAGCGCGCAAGGCTTGGGGCTGCAGCCTGTCGCCCGAAGCACGGGGAGCCCTCCGGAGGGCTCCCCGTGCCTCGGGCGAGTGTCTGCAAGCCTTGCGCGCCCGGCAGGAGGTCCCGCCGAGCGCGCAAGGCTTGGGGCTGCAGCCTGTCGCCCGAAGCACGGGGAGCCCTCCGGAGGGCTCCCCGTGCTTCGGGCGAGTGTCTGCAAGCCTTGCGCGCCCGGCAGGAGGTCCCGCCGAGCGCGCAAGGCTTGGGGCGGCAGCCTGTCGCCCGAAGCACGGGGAGCCCTCCGGAGGGCTCCCCGTGCTTCGGGCGAGTGTCTGCAAGCCTTGCGTGCCCGGCAGGAGGTCCCGCCGAGCGCGCAAGGCTTGGGGCTGCAGCCTGTCGCCCGAAGCACGGGGAGCCCTCCGGAGGGCTCCCCGTGCTTCGGGCGAGTGTCTGCAAGCCTTGCGCGCCCGGCAGGAGGTCCCGCCGAGCGCGCAAGGCTTGGGGCGGCAGCCTGTCGCCCGAAGCACGGGGAGCCCTCCGGAGGGCTCCCCGTGCTTCGGACGAGTGTCTGCAAGCCTTGCGCGCCCGGCAGGAGGTCCCGCCGAGCGCGCAAGGCTTGGGGCTGCAGCCTGTCGCCCGAAGCACGGGGAGCCCTCCGGAGGGCTCCCCGTGCTTCGGGCGAGTGTCTGCAAGCCTTGCGCGCCCGGCAGGAGGTCCCGCCGAGCGCGCAAGGCTTGGGGCGGCAGCCTGTCGCCCGAAGCACGGGGAGCCCTCCGGAGGGCTCCCCGTGCTTCGGGCGAGTGTCTGCAAGCCTTGCGCGCCCGGCAGGAGGTCCCGCCGAGCGCGCAAGGCTTGGGGCTGCAGCCTGTCGCCCGAAGCACGGGGAGCCCTCCGGAGGGCTCCCCGTGCTTCGGGCGAGTGTCTGCAAGCCTTGCGCGCCCGGCAGGAGGTCCCGCCGAGTGCGCAAGGCTTGGGGCTGCAGCTTGTCGCCCGAAGCACGGGGAGCCCTCCGGAGGGCTCCCCGTGCTTCGGGCGAGTGTCTGCAAGCCTTGCGCGCCCGGCAAGAGGTCCCGCCAAGCGCGCAAGGCTTGGGGCGGTAGCCTGCAGCCCGAAGCACGCGAGGCTTGGGGCGGCAGCCGCAGGGGGGGGAATAATTTTTTTTATTCATTTCCCCCCCAAAAAAACGAGGTGCGTCCTATGGGCCGGTGCGTCCTATAGAACGAAAAATACGGTAGATTTAACATTTAATGGTTAACACATCCTTATAGCGTTTCCCCACCACTGAAAACAAAATGTTTAAAAAGTTATAAATCCCTTCTGGGTGACACCCATGCTCAGAATTTAGCAGATCTCTTGGAAAACAAGTTTCAGACTTAAAGAGCGGCTATTAAGCAAGTACTGTTTTAAGGGTGATGAAAGTGTTTGGTAGCAGTTCAACAAACACACTTTTATTAGAAGCAAGGGTATTGTTGGGTACTTAGAAGCACTTTGGGCAAAGGCCTTGAATTTCCATAACATTTCCATAAGCCAATTTAGATGTATAGATGCCACTGGGAAATTAAGTTGGTGGGCAGTTTAGGGTCTCATTAGCATGGTGTCCAGCCACCCTACAAGCAAAGTAAAAATTATTTTTATAAAGGAGAGAGGAGAAGAAGGATAGGAAATATGGGGTCCACCACAGAAGATCTGGGATCTGGGCCACTCCCTAAAAACATATATAGTCGTACCTTGGTTTTCGAACAGCTTAGTTCCCGAACATTTTGGCTGCTGAACGTTGCAAACATGGAAGTGACTGTTCTGGTTTGCAAACTATTTTTGGAAGCCGAACATCCAACGGGGCTTCCAATTGGCTGCAGGACCTTCCTGCAGTCAATCAGAAGCCATGCTTTGGTTTTTGAACGTTTTGGAAGTCAAAGGGACTTCTGGAACGGATTCCGTTTGACTTCCAAGGTACGACTGTATTATCAAAAAGACCTCAAAGGCATATACACCAAAAATATGCTTAAAAAAGAAGCTTTTATTGTTATCATAAAAATGCTGCTGGATTAACTGTTTTAAGAAATGATGTTATCCATTATGCACACAGAATCAGTCGGAGTGCCCCAGCAAAGCTTCACACACGCTTCCCTGATAATACGTCTGAGCCATCACCTGGAATAACCTGAGAGAGAGAGGAAGCGAGGTCAGATTCCAGCCCCAATCCTCCTTTTCAGATTTCTTAAGTTACTCCATGCTGTTAAGTGCATATTTTTTAGAATAGAAAGAGAGCAGAACCAACCCAAGCTATGCTTCTCAGAAACATCTATGCTGCATCCATCCAAAATTGTGCCATATGGACTTTGAAGATAAGAGGATTCCGTATTACACCCCCAGAGACATGCTTGGTGGCAGAACTGAGCACGAGCGCCAAGAAACTCAAACAGCAGGAGCACGCTGGCCAGTTCACCACACGTTACAGTCACTACTGGAAATACTGAGGTTACCCAAAGCAAATAGGTAACTTGTGAGTGGCATACACTGGAGTACATGCATAGGGTCAGCTTTGATCCAGACACACGTACAACAGCCTTCCAAATTATGCGACTGCTGCAACAAATGCCAGTGTGGAGCCAATGGTGCCATAAGGGCAAGACTTCAGGGCAAAAGTCTGGGGTTCCACTCAGCAGAATGTGCAGAAGGAGCCCCAAAGACAGCTGGACTGCCTTGCAACATTTAGAAGGAAATGAAGTAACACACATTGGCACCGACTGAAAACTGTCCCCTCCGTTGGCGAGACCATGAAGTCCAGAGTCAAAAATTACTTGGCTTGCACCACTATGTGGAACCACCATAGTTCACGTGTGGGGCTGCCAGGAGAAGGCAGGGTTAATGCAAGTTCCATTTCTCAATCTGAACCGTTGCTCTTCAAAGCCATTACCGTATTTTTCGTCCCATAGGACGCTCCGTCCCATAGGACGCACCTAGTTTTTTGGGGGGGAAATAAAGGAAATTCCCCCCCCTTTATTTCCCCCCCAAAACCAGGTCGGGGAAACCGAACCAGGTCGAAGAAAAGCGGGATGGCGGCGCTGCACCTCCTTGCTGTCCCCCGAGCTTGTGGGGCTAGCCGATGTCTGTCCGGCTCTGCTTCAGGGCGCCCCTCGCGCTGGGCAGCAGGCTGCTATCCGCAGCGTGGGGAGCCCTGCAGGGAACTCCCGCAGGGCTCCAACACGCTGCGGATGTCTGCCCGGCGCGAGGGGCGCTCTGCTTCAGGGCACCCCTCGCGCTGGGCGGCAGGCTGCTATCCGCAGCCTAGACAGCCCTGCGGGAACTCCCGCAGGGCTGCCTAGGCTGCGGATGTGTTCCCAAAGCGCCGGGCGCTCTGCTTTCAGCGCGCCCGACGCTCCGGGAAGCAGGCTGCTATCCGCAGCCTAGACAGCCCTGCGGGAACTGACTAGGCTGCGGATGTGTTCCTGAAGCCTGGAGAGCAAGAGGGGTTGGTGCGCACTGACCCCTCTCGCTCTCCAAGCTTCAGCGAAAGCCTGCATTCGCCCCATAGGACGCACTCAGATTTCCCCTTCATTTTTGGAGGGGAAAAAGTGCGTCCTATAGGGCGAAAAATACGGTAGTTGTTTCAGATATACAGTACGCCCCTCAAACAGGCAAACAGTAAAAACATTTCATCGCCCGCAGAGAGCAAGCGACTGAACTGCAGCAAACTGATAAGGATGTGAACTGCTGCCTACTCTCCTTCCACTGTTTGTTCCTTGCCTTTGAATGGTATTTACAAGCTGCTGCATCTGGCCCCTATCCCCTGCCCACTCCCCCAGCTTAACTGCTGATCCCACAGCATTAGCTGGTTTACCACCCGCTGGAAGAGATCAGCACCAATGAAGGAAGCACACAGAGCCATTTCTGTTCCCTTGGAGACTCATCTGGAGCCATGACTAGATCCCACTGCGGTAGCCTCTCAAAGGCCTAGTCTAAGGCTACGTTTACAAAAGCAGCTGCTTTACTGTGACCCACCCCTTGCCAACCTGAGACCTTCCAGATATTTTTGGCAACTCCATCAGCTCTAGCTGGGACAGGTGTGCCGGCAGGGGCTGGTGGGTTTTGCAGCCCAAAACATCTGCAGAGCACCAGGCTGGGAAAGGCTGCGTTTAAGCAATCTTTACCACACCTAGCCAGAGAGAAGAAGAAAAAACAAGGAGGGAGCATGTAAGGTGGTCCGATCCCAAGTCTGCTCTTGTACCTTTAAGAGCTGCTCAGAAGAATAATTTCTACCAGGCAGGACTTCTATCATTGCAGCTCTAAGATGGAAAAAGGCACAGCGGAGGAACTGTTCTTTCCATGCAAATCTGGAAGAGACAAGAGCCCTGTGGACCTGTCAGCCTTGGGGAACAATAATAATATCCCTCTCCGCAGAAGAGATCTCGATTGCGAGTTGCAGGGAGGGAGCAGAGCTCAGTGGCAGAACACATGATTTGCATGCAGAAGGTCCCGGGATCAACTCCTAGCTTCTCTGGTTTGAACGACCAGGAATCAGGCAACTGAGAAGACCCCTGTCTGAGCCTGCGGAGAGCTGCTGCCTGGCTTCCTTCCTTCAGCACAGCTAACATCCTGACAGACTGAACTGTACAGCCCAACCCAGTGGGCTAGATCACATGTGAGGAACCTTTGGCCCTCCACCTGTTGCTGAACTACAACTCCCATTATCTCAGGTCACTGGCCATGCTTGCTGGGGCTGATGGGAGTTGTGGTTCAATATTTGGAAGGCCAAATGTTCCCCACCCCTTGTCCAGATGTTCAACTGGCCCAGTGTAAGGGAGATGTTAATGTCCCACAATTCTCATCATCCCTCACCATTGGCTACACTGGTTGGCATTGATGGGAGCTTTAGACCAACACATCTGGAGGGGTCTGATCTGATGGCTCTACTGCTGCTGTTCATAAAACCTCAGGGAAGATTCACAGAAGTTGCCCCTATACCCCAGGATAGCTCCAGCTGGTGGGATGCAGGAAAGGCTTATAATATTTCTCAAAAGCACTGCAATGTTTTCGTAATTGGCTGACTTTTGTGAATGGACAACAGCACAAGACATATAGCTGGCAGAAAGCTTTGCAGGAAAAATAAGACTGCAGGTACGTTCCACTGTTGCTATGGATGCTAATGACCCATACAGCTGCCTTGGGCAGTCCTCAAGGATAGTCATTACCTGGAGACTTGTCTGCCTGATTTGACTAAAGCAAGAGTCTCTCTCAATCCCCCTTCTTTTGTGTTGATAATTCCAAAGTCAACGTTACTCATGGAACAGAGTTTGCTTTGCTGCTCTCTCTTTTTTAAATCAGAGACCCATCAGCTCTTATTGCATCTGATGGCAGTCTGGAAGCTGATCTGTATTTCTGATACAATGCTAAATGGTGTACAAGGTTCAGACACTAAGAGAGCTCTTGGACCTTAAAAGTTTCATTTGGGGTAGGTGTAGGATCTCAGCAGGCGTGGCTTCTCCTGTCTCTGCAGCACTGCAAAAAGCAGAGCCTAATGAACTCCAACAATGTACCTGCAACTCAGGATAACACTTACTGAATCTGATGGAAATATACTTTAAATCCATGAATCCTTACGCCTTGACAAATTTGTTGGCCTTTAAGGTATCACAAGACAACTTGTCATTTCTGCCTTGTGTGTAACCAAAGCCCTGGAGGAATCCTGAGCTCTGGACCCAATAACCGTATGCTGGAGAGATTCTGATGCCATTACGAGGGAACAATGACTTCTTTGCTATTTATTTTTTCAAACAAAGTAAGAACTATCCTAGTGGGAATATGAAGTGGTATTGGTCAAATACAATGATCCTGAGTTTTGAATGTTCAAGCTTTCACTGGGGAATATTTTAGAACTCTCAATTTGGTGTTTTTATTCCACCTTTCCTGCAAGAAATTCAGGATGGCAAAAACAGTTTGATTCCCTTCTCATTTTATCCTGACACTATCCCCATGAGGTTGGTTGAGATAAAACCTGGTCCAAAGCTTTCTGGCAGAGCGGAGACTCTGAATCCGGGTCTTCCACTCCTCCTCTTGGACTCTAACCATTGCACCACAGTGGCTCCCTTGCTCCAAAAGGGTGCTCCACTGCCACCCACGTCCCAAAGCTCTGAAAACATTTCAGTGAAGGAGCCTTCCCCAATGTGGTACCCTCAAGATGTTGTCAGACTACAAGTCCCATCATCCTTGACCACTGGCGATGCTGACTAGGGGTGAGGGAAGATGTAGTCCAACAACATATAGAACACAGCAGGTTGGAGAAGATGCCCTGGATTGTTGCTTATAACTCACTGGGATCATTGCTTTGCTTAACAATGCTTGCTGAACCCATCGGAGTCACTGGGTTGTACACAAAGCTCTACAACCCTCCAGAGCAGATTTGGGTGGGTGGGAGCTACAGAGAGGAAAGTCCTGTTCCACCAACAGAAGTATCTTGCACTAGCAGAACAGACTATTGCACACCACTTATTCTCTTTACTTTGGGACTCATGGTGCCTCCCTCTTCCATGTGATGTCATTCGAAGACATACTTTGAATCTTTGAATTTTCCTCCACATAAATGGGAAGTTCATGAGGGCAATATGAAGGCTTATGTGGCTTGGAATGTCCGATAATGTTTCTGTTACTAGCAGGGCAATCTTTTCCATGTCTACTCAGAAGTAAATCCTATCAAGTGCAATTGGACTTAGATAAAGGTTTGTTGCATGCCACCCCAACCTCTGAGTGGCGCAAGATGCCGGGGGTTCCAGGCGCTTACTCAGGGTTTGTTTCCTTTTGGAATGAGACACAGCGGAGACTGCAGTGTCAATAGGTTATATGGTTCATTTGCACAACCTGAGCCTACGATGGAAGGCTTCATAGCATTAACAACCCAAGAGGGTCATGCTTCTCAGATAGTCACAGCCTTGGATTCAAACAGAAATCAGGTATGACTATGGCTATGGCGCGCTCCTCTCTCTCTCTCTCTCTCTCTCTCTCTCTCTCTGCTGTTCCAGCTTCTAGCTCCCATAACTCAACTCTCCATTCTGGCCTTTTATCTTTCTAAGTAACTGACTTGTAGAAGGGAGAGGCCCACCCATTTCTTCTCTAGCACAGAGCCACTCCCTTTGTTCCCTTAATGACCCACACTTTGTGGGCCATTACTATGCTGGCTTGGCTATTCCAGCAATTGTGCTGGATCCAAGAATTAGAAGAGGGGCTCAGGCATACTGCCTACCCACCCCCCAAAAAAACCCTCTTAACAGGTGCATAGGATTGCAACCAAGAGGTTCGGTTTGAATGCAACAGTCTCACAACGTTAACAAACATTCTGTGTTTCTGCATATGTTGCTTGAAATAACGAGGGGTACCTTTTCTCCCACAACTTGCTGCAAGCTCACATTTAATTCACAGTACAGCTGCCACCTCCAATCTTTCTCAGCATTTAAGCTTCATGCATGAGCCCTTCTCATTTCGGAGCACTTTCTCTGTCATTTCCCGAAAACAAATACAGCATATCCCCATTTGCCCGATGATTCGTCCCTCCGTGCTATTTCCCTCTGCGCTGCAATGAAAGTTCAGCTCTGCTCTATTTTATAGACAGCTTGCAAAGGTCTTTTTACATTTAAATACTTCCAAGTGAAAAAGGTGGGCTTTAAATATGGCTTGGATTCTATTTTTTGAAAAGCCCTATTCTGCAAGCAGATTAACAAAAAACAAAAAACCTTAAACAGGCAGCAGCTTGTTAACAATCATTACCATACAATTATTACGATTTTCCAGACAGCCATTTTCCTACTCACATGATGCAGTTCCTGTCAAAGAACTTTTAAATGAATGTCCAGAATAAGATCTCATGAAACAGCACATAATGCTATAATAAAATGTGAATGTGTAACCTATAAAGCTACAGCTTGCTCAGTGCCAGATATATTGATGTACCCAGAGACAAATTGCAAAATGGAGGGGACAGGAATGATTGCTGTAGATCATGTGACAAATAAGGCTGCCAAATCTTTTCTCCACCAGAGCTCCCATGCCTTTTTTAACATGTGCAAGGCAGGTGGAGGAACATTTTCCTGATAATAATGGGGAAAGCACTATGGGGGGAAAGCTTATCAAGTCTGCCCTTTGCATCACAATTCCAGGCTTCATAATTAATTTGCACTGTGTGAGGCTTATTCTCAGGTAAGGCTCCATTAACACAAAAAGACAAAAACCCTCTTCTGAAGATTAGGGGCCATGTTGTGTTTTAATAGAGGTTGGCAACATGACAGCCACAGGTACAAAGGGGCCCAATGAGGCCTTCCCTTGCTCCCAGAGGGTTGCCACCCCTGTTGAAATTAGGCATGAAGGATGTATCCTGTTGT
Source organism: Podarcis pityusensis (assembly GCF_964106645.2). Taxonomy (NCBI): domain Eukaryota; kingdom Metazoa; phylum Chordata; class Lepidosauria; order Squamata; family Lacertidae; genus Podarcis; species Podarcis pityusensis. The sequence continues at coordinate 31,078,579 of NC_138035.1, read as the reverse complement.
AGCCAGTGGAATAAGTGGCAGTTTCTGGAGTGCCCATGAGAGTTTCTCTGGTTTGCAAATATGCACCAAAAGGTTGCCAACTCCCACATGATTTGAAGCATAGCTTCCCCTGTTACACGGAGTTGTCTTATGTGCTAGCTTCCTTGAACATATGCCACTTCAAAAGGCACTGCATTCAGAAAACAAAGACACACCACAAAGCTGTTCAATTATTATTAAAAGGAAGAGTGCAGCTGTTGGTGAACAAAGAGCTCCCCAGGCAAACTGGAAAACCTGAACCACACGCAACAGGCACACCTCACTACAAGGATCTTGCTAGCCACATTTTGACTTCCACACTCAACACTGAAGAAGGGAGATTTGGAAGGCAGGCCTGTTTCTTCCTATGACTTCAGCCAATATTATTCTGTTTGTGTATAGCCTTGCATGCAAAAAAAAAACCGATTCGGAAAGGTAAACAATGAAAACTTGCCCTCCCAGATAGCTTCAAAGCAAGTGCTGTTTGCTGTGTGTGTGTGTGTGTGTGTGTGTGTGTGTGTGTAGCGTTAACAGGAAGGCTACTGGGAGCAGTGGTATACCACTGGCCATGAGCATTCGCATTTATAAAAGTTAGTGCCATAAATAGCAGCTGATCTATTTGAGGCTTAGAAACAGTCGCTTTCCTGCTTGATCACCTTCAGCAAGATAAGAATTACCTCCAGGTGACCAAGCAGAGTAGCATTTGCAAATGTGAAAATGTGTTGGTTATTTTACTCGTTTGCTGAGGCCATGAATGCTCTACAAGTGACTTATGAAGTAAGTGGGAATGAGCAGGGTAGCAGCTTTTGCAGGCTTATCTGGAAGGCAGTTCCAATTGGTTGTACATAAGGTGCTAATTCACTAAAAAGAACCACCCTCAGTTAATTAGGCAGCACTTTATTATTTTTAAAAAAGTTATTTTAAATATATACCGGTATTTAATACTTTTAAATACTGCAGATCGCCTTCTTAAGATCCTGCTCCTCTCCTATGCAGTAAGGAATGTCTCTACTAAGGTAATTCCTGCTATGGCATAAATGTACATCATCAAAAAATGGAGGGTTTTTGTTTTCTTTTCAGAACTATTTTTGGTCGTAAGTGGACTTGTGCAGATCTAATTCACTATTAAACCAGTGTTTCCCAACCAGGAGCCATATGGCCCCCTGTGGGGCCCCAGGATATTCCAAGGGGGGCACAGGTGAAAATCGCATAAATGGGAGGCCACAGCACAAGGCTAGGTGGCCACAGAGGGAAGTGAGAAGTGAAGGGGGGAAACCACATTTTTAAAATAAAAAAATCCTGATTGGCTGGCTATTTGCTTGGCCAATCACAAGCAGGTAAGGGGACAGCCCACCAGGGCCTAACACTCCTTTTTGCCATGTGCATTTCTTGGATCGGTGCCTTTAGATGTTGCCAGTGGGTGCTAGGCCCGTTGGCATTGTCAGCCCGGCTCTGCAAGGCGCAGGATGAAATCCACCACAGTGCCTAGCTGAGCGGGGTCATCTGGTGCAGCTGACTTGCATCTACTAAATAACTAGGTGTCTACTCAGAAGAAAGCTGCACTCAGTTCAGCGGGCCTTACTCCCAGGTAAGGGCGTGTGGGACTATAGTGTTTTATCTAGGCAGCCAGGGCTGCTCCAGATGACATCATCTTTTTGCACCAGGTCAGTGAGGATCACCTGCTTTTCAAAATTCTCCCATATATACAGAACTCCCCATGTGCCTTTTGGACTGTATCTGTAGGTTTCACCCTCTGTGTCAAATAACTGGGGCCAAATAAGTGTTGTTTACTTTTTATAATACATGGAAGATGGCTCTCACTTGGGAGGTTCTGGACTCTCCTTCCTTGGAGGTTTCTAAGCAGAGGTTGGATGACCATCTATCATGGATGTTTTAGCTGAGTTTCCTACCTTGGAGTCCCTGCCAGCTCTGTGATCTATGTTTTTCTGCTTCAACAATATTTCATTATGTTCCTTTTTTTATGTACTGTACTAAACGACTAAACAACAACAACCGGTAATTGTATGTTGTATAAATTATAAAAATTATAAATAAAACAAGTTCTATTTACAAATAAAACACTTAAATAGCTACCTTATTTACCTGATAGGCATAGTCAATATTTGGGGGGGGGCAGAACCATTGATTTGTATTGATTTTTACTTATTGGGGGAGCAGCTGCCCCCCTATATTCCCCCTGGCTACACATGGGGGGGGGGGAGGCACAGGAAGGAAACAAGGTCAGAAGGGGTAGACGGTCAAGAAAAGGTTGAGAAACACTGGATTAAACTAAAACCTATACAGTTAATTAAAGGTATCTTTCACGCCCAAATATAATCTCACCTAGCATTCAGGATGCGCAGGTGTAACAGAAGACAGGTTTCCTTTCTTCTAAAAACCACTTAGGATATTGAGCCCTACTTTCTGTGGCATCTTATCACTCCAACAGTGTTAGTACCACCAGCATGGTAATATGTCAAGGCCTGGTCATTTAAAGATGCAGCCTGAAATATATTTATACTTGGAAGTCCCATTGAATTCAATAGGAATTCCAAACACAGTTCAAATTGGACTGCTGCCACCAATGACACCTCACAGAAGAGTGGGGTTATTTCTGTATTCCTGATCATGGGCTTCTAAATGCTGCACTGCATCTGACAGGTGTAGCATTAGGGTTGCCAAATGACCATGAAAATCAATGTGGTCTGCTCCTGTGCAGCTCGAGGTGCAGAATAAATCCCAGCATTTGCAAGTTTTCACACGATGGAGAGAAAACACTATTACTTTTTAAATATCTGCACACCAAGTTATTGCTAAAGGCACAGCTGCAGCGGCTGGTTGAGAAACTGGCAACTGCAGAGCAGCTGTGAAGTCACTATTAGCTCAAAATGCCTTTAATTGAGTGTGCAGTCTTTTCTTGCAGACCTTTGCCCAATTACTTAGTCCTAAGCCTCACTGAGCCCAGTGGTGCTTAATTCCAAGTAAGCATACATAGGGCTGGTCTGTTAATGTTATTTTCTGTCCCGCAATCTTTGCCCCCCAGATTCTTGTGGAGATTTGAGCTCTACAGTGGCATTCTAGAAAAGCGCCAGGAATTTCAGAAGCTCTTTCTTGTCTTCTTTTAGTCACTACCGTTCCCAACTGGAGATTCCTTAACTGTGGATAGAATGGGCCTACAAATCTCCCAACTTCTGCATCCATATGAGTTTCCGTATAAACAAACAAAGCTTGAAACATCAGAAATCTGCAAATCGGATGCGTCTGCACATCTAACCATTGAGGTATCTCATTATTTTCCTTTGAGGACTAGGGTTAGGGCCACACTGGGAATCTGTATGGGTTGGCTTGTTTTGCTTGTCATGAAGCTCATCTCGAAGGTGGAATGCTGCAGGTACAGCCACAACTGATCAATAGATTGTACCTACACGGCAATGTATTGTTCCAGAAGCCCCAGTAGTGAACACTCCCTTGCAGTTCATGAACTACATCTGGAGGTTCTGGGACTTGAAAAAACTGAACTTAGTTCACACAGCCCTCCAGATGTTTTGGACTACAACTCCCATCAGCCCCAGCAAGCAAGGCGGTGTTTACCTGGCAGGCACCAAGTTGGAGATGGCTCCATTAGCAGGCATTGCCACTGCATTTTCAGCCTTGCCATTATTGCCATGAGGATTAGAATATGGCTTTTAAAAAACAAGCACCTTAAAGTTCTAAAATGTTGCCGCAGTAATTGGGGGGAGGGGGGCAAAAATAATTAAGTTAAGAGTCTGAAAGTTTTGGAGACAGCATGGAGGGTACAAATTCTGTTCTGGCCACCACTGCAATATACTTGAGACAAAAAAGGAAAAAATAGGTTAACAAATTTAATATTGTGTGCCTCATCTATTAAGCACTTCAGACTTGATGGAGAAAGGGGGGATTTTTTTTACCATGCAAAGTTAATGTACCGAGCACATTTCTAATGATATGACTGGATTCAAACATGTACAGCTATACATTGCCTAGAAGTCCCACTGAACTTGGTGGAACTTACTCCCGAGTAAGCGTGCTTAAGCTTGCATTGCAAGTGAAATTGTAACCTATAGTACAGGAGTGAAAAATGAGTGAGAGGCACAAAGAATGAACTTTTACCATATGGGAGAGAAGAACATTCAAATGCGGGAGGAATGAGGCTCTAAGTTTCTCCATCTCTTGACTTGCTCAGCTAAGCCACTACTCCAATTTCTGAGATTTTCATGCACATTGAAGTAAGCCCCTTTAATTCAATGGGACCTACTCCTAGGCAAACATGCACAGGAATGGTCTTTAAGAGTTTCCACTATTCTGCAACTCACGTGTTTTTGCAAAGCAAAGTAACACACTATCACAAGAAATAGAAGGGTATCAAAGTCACTTCCAAGGTCAAGGTGCAGTAGACAGTTGGTGGCTTTGGGGAAACAGGAGGACATCCAAGAAAAATTTGGATGCTGGGTTTCTTTCTGCAGCTGGGAAGTCATCTGATTTCGTGAAGAGAGCCAATAAGGTGATATTCTGAAGCAGAAAGAAGCAGACTGCAGAAACCCTCTCTCTTCTCCTGTACTTGGAAAGCCCTGCAGTAACAGAATGAAGTCACAGCTTTAAAGGGGAGAACATTCTGTCCCAGATTATCAAGGACAGAAGTGTCCCATCTAACGTCATGTCAATCATAATTGGGCCAGCGCTGTCACCTGTGCTCTTTGCTGCTTTGCCTCATTCAAGTGTTTGCGCAACAGCAAAAAAGGTTCTTCCACCACATCATGTTGAATTTCACCAGCGGATGTGAAAGCCAGGAGATTATTGCTAGAATGTCTTCCGCCCTCTGGTTCGAACACTAGCATACAGCACTGCAAAATGAGCCCAGGCAGACACACCAGCCAACCATATTAATCCCTTCTTCAGGGCACTGCTAGCAATTCTGCAGAGCTCCTTCCTCCTCCTCTCATCTCCAAACATTTCCCCCAAGTCACATGCAGTCAGGCAGCACAGGAAGGGAAGGGGAGCCAGCAGTCGACAGAAAAACAGGTGGCAAGCACACTGGTTGTGCTTGGGGAGGCTGCTAACTCTCTCTTTGCACAAAAGCAACAACTATTTGGAATATGGGGAGGGGGAGAACCTTGAGAAAGGTGGGATATAAATGTAAAAGACAAATGCTGTGCTTGCAAAAGGTAGACAAATAGTGGGTGAGATGAACAAAACACTTAAAGACAACTTCCTGGGCTAACCTTAATGCAGGGGTCAGCAACCTAAGGCCCATGGGCAGGAAGTGGCCTGCGGAGGTCGTTTGACCGGCCCCGAACTGAGTTGCCTGCTCGTGCGCTGTGCTAAACTGGCGCAGCACAGTGCAGGGACTCACTTCCACGGCGCCGAAAATGGCATCTGAACAGACGCAGAAAACCATGTCTGCACGCACGCAGATGCTGAAAATCATGGGTGTGAGTGCTCACGTGGGTGCAGAATCCAGTCCACGGAGGGTTCTCCGCAGGACCAATCTGGCCCAGGCAATATAAACCAGGCTGACCCCTGCCTTAATGGCTGCAATAGGAGAGCTAAACTCCTACACCATCAACCCTCACAACAAGAGATGCCCTGTCCCTATCCAACATTTACTCTCCCCCTCTCTCTCTTTCTTGGCCTACTGGGGGAGGGTGAGAAGAAGGCATCTCAGCTCCAAGATCTGCTTTACCTCGCTGTGTCCTCCTTCCCTCTCTACCTACAGACTCCTACAAGAGACAAATCTCTCTCCCCCGCCCTCCAGCTTATTGTTTGCAGCCTGCTCCCTTAATCCCAGTGACCTTCTTGCAAATGCTCCAGGCACACACGGGCGGCCATGGCGAAAGTGTCACAAGATAAGTGACCTCCCCCCACCCCGAGGGAGCCGCACAGTCGAGAGAGCAGCCTTCCTTCCCTCCTCTTGCTGACGGATCCCATCAACTCGCTTCCTCCATCACACATGCACGGCGTTACATAAAATTTGCTACACGGTAAAATTGAAGGTGGAGCAGCGGTGGGGGGGGGGATTTGGAAGAGGAGGAGGACACCACGCATTTGCACCCTTCTCTCCCTGCCCGCCCCCCATCCTCTGTAAATGAAATAAGAAGGAACCAACGGAAATAAATTAAGGGAAGGGGTAGGAAAAGGGCAGCTGAAATTCAGAATCACTTTTGCAGTTCTCTCGTCCAACTGCCTCACCATTAACAGCTCATCGCGCAGGTTATGGGAAACTCTCTCATTTTCTGCATGTTTTGATGAACCTTTAATAATAGCAGCGTCAAGCTTACGAGGCTGGAGGACCGGCTTAACCATTTCCATCTTTCAAAGGAAGCTGGCAGTAGTTTTGGAGGAGGAAAGGGAAAGAAACAAGAGAGAGAGAGAGGCTCCAATACAGAAGGCGGCTGGGAGGGCATGTTTCCTAGTTTTCCAAACCCTTCACCCGGAGAGATCTGGGCAATGGAGAGAGGCGGGGGAAGGGCGCTCACAATGCCATTTTACACCTTGCTTGCCGGGCTAGCTGTGCGCTCCACAGTCTGCACAACACAAACACACAGAGAACACCAGTTTGCAAACACTGCCGCCCCGCCGCTGACTAGAAGCGGTGCTGCACAAGAGACGGAAAACGGAGATGGAAGAAGCAAGCCGAGCTGGGGGCTCCATGACAGCGAAGACACGGCCTTGCTCCCATCTTAGAGGTCACTTTGGGCAGGCGGCGATGCAGGATTCCCCCCCCCCCCAGTTGCCCGCTTGGCCGGCACCCCCACCCCGCGATCTCCTTCGCCCCACGGGGCAGGGGAAGCCGAGAAGTCGGTCCCCCAAATCCAACCACCCGGCGCTGGGCTTTCCTAATCTTCCTTTCCACGATCTCGCGTGCGCGCGCGCGCGCGCTGGGAAGGACATTCCTCCTCCTCCTTAAAGCCCCGCTGAGTGTCATTTAAAGCTTGCCCTGGGTGCTCAGTCAGCAGGATAGGGATCAACCCCACAGCCAAGCCAAGCCCGCCCAGGGCTCTCTGCAGATCTCTCTTTCAGACGTGCCGATTGTTTTGCACGTGTTTTTGTTATTTCCCACGCCAATGGCCTTCCCTCCCCCGCGCGGCCAGGGAGGCGTCCTCCGAGTCCTTACCCAAGAAACCATCCGGAGGATCGTGTGAGGTTGCCGGATGAAGGTCTGAGGGTCAAAGGCGCCCCCGGCTTTGCCCGCTCCGTACGCGCCCTGTTCCATCCTGGGAGCGACCCCGGGGCAAGACCCGCCTCTCTGCTGGTCGCTCTGTCGGCAGCGAAAAGTTTATTGCACTGGCGGGCCGGGATGCTTAGGAGAAGGGGAAGCGAGCCAGCCCGCGCTGCCCGGCAAGGAGGGCGCGCCGTGCAGGGGCAGCCTTAGCGGAGGCAGTGCCGCAAGGGTGGTGTGCGAGGCAAGGGAAAGGCTAGCTGGGCATGGCAGCCCGCGCTCCGGCTCGCCTCTCGCTCACCGCCCCGCCTGCTTGCCTGGCTGGCTGGCTGGCGATGGAGGAGAGAGCAACACGCTCGCAGCCAGGGCACCAGCGGCAGGCTTGGGCTCAGCGGCAAGCCAGGCGCGCTCCCGTTTTCGCGGCAGTCATGGGGCTGGCGCGAGCTTCGGAGGAAGAGAGCGCGCGCGCCTCCCTGCCCGCGCAGCCCCGGCAACATGGAGGGCGGGGCGAAGGGAGCGGGGAGGGGGTGGGCCTCTGCAGGCCTCTGGGGGCTTCTGCACCTCAGAGACTCCGTGGCGGGGGGTATATATGCTTATACAGTACAGGCTTCGCCAGAGTCGTGCCAAAAGGTGCATTGATTGAGCTTTAAAGCTTTTGCACACTTACATAGACGTAAACCCCCCTGAACCCAGTGGGAGACACTATTTGAATTTCTTTCATGCAGCTGCTTTTTGTAGTGCAGTGTGTGCTGATAATATTTATTTGTTTATTAATACGTTTTTAACACAGTGTTAAAAGCTGGTCTATTACTTCCCCTTCTCCATTTTATACTCACAACAACCCTGTGAGGTAGTTTAGGCTGAGAGATACTGACAGGCCCAAGGTCACCCAAAGGGCTTCATGACTGAATACTCTGGCATTTTAAACACTACCCCACACTGGCTAAAATCATAAAACTAACCCCATATTGAAGAAAAACACCAGTTCATATGTTGAAATTGTGTGACTAATATTCCTAATGGCTTGAAAGCTAAACAAGGAACAGCTATCCAGGGTTATTTCGTTTGGGACAGGAAGAAATTCCCTTATCTGCCTGGGGTCTCTCCACCTAACAACCTGAACCCTTGCATTTTTACTCCAAAAGCAAGTTCACCATAATTCAATGGGACTTGCTCTCAGGTAAATGAACAGGATATTATTAGTGCTGTCTGTAAACTAGAGCTTCTTTGGAAAAGGAGGGTTACAGAGCAATCCTGTTTAGTAAATTAAACATTCACTTTTCATCAAAGATAAAAAAAACCACTTGTTAAAAGCTATTCTATAAAAAAAAAAAGTACAGTACTTGGCATTGCATGCTTGTGTGTTGCTTTTCTCCTGTGTTGATGTCACAGACTCTGTCCTGTACATCTTTGCCTATGACAGCAGCATGATGTCTGTATGTAGCAGGGCAGATTAGCTTTGGCTCAGCAATGCTGCTTAAACTTCTGATGACTTTGTTTCATGTTTCAGCAGGTACTTGCTGAGACACTTGGAGAAAAACAGTTTGCCAATTCTGGTCATGCAGCATTAAAAATAAATGCATCTATCTTTTACATCTAGAGGACAAGAGCACTTTTACATCCTCCAGCTTAGCACCAGCTCTTTGAAGGGCCGCTGAAATAAGAGACCCAACAAGTGCTGCAAGTCTTCAGTACGTGAAAATTCAATGGCTCTAGAGCTGCCAATAAAAATACTTTTCTGCATGCCTTCACGTTATGAAATGGGTCCCCCACTGGTACACTCAGGAGACAAGTTCTAGCTGATGTTAGAGACTGTATTAATAGGAAAAAGATATTTTGTTTGACTTGTAAGCCACGCACGTAGTGGAAACTGTAAAGCGAAAAGGATATTGCAGGAAAGAGTCAGTCTTTCAATCTTGTTACATTCAGAAAAGAATAATGAATTTCAGAAAGGCAGCTTTGGCAAGTTATACATACAATGTGCAACATGATTGGGGTTACATGGGCATAGCTGGGGGGGGCAGCTGCCCCTACTAAACAATACAAAACAATACAAATCTGAGGTTCTGCCCCCCCCCAACAAAAGCCTTTCCCCAACAAAAATCCTGGCTACACCCATGTGTGGTTTAAAATTGTATTAAGTAAAGACCTTAATTTGTTGTCTTGCAAACTGATGTGGCCCCTGCAGAGATTTGCCAGTTTTTACTGGCTCAGATCCTCTGCTTTTAATAGCATAATGACACACATAAATCCAACCCCCCCCTCCATTTATCACTAACAGGGGGGGACTTTGCCTGTTAAATGTCTGCGTGTCAGGCTGCTGTTGATACACAGCAGCAGGGCCTACTACAAGCCAGCATGTGATACGATTTAAGGTTGATCAGTAGTTTGAAACATTCTTCTGCTCAGCTACTAGAGGCTCTGACTAAGGTCCAGCTAATGATAACTTAATTCAGATATTTTTCAGAGCCAACCAATTTGCACAGTCTTTGAATTTAGTTAGAGACTATGAGTCCTATTGTGCAAGCATGCTGAAGTGCGTGCTTATTCACTCAGCTCTTGGGCAATTTGCTTTAGACTTAGAGGACAACAGCATTCTTTTAGGGAGCAGTCTCACAGTAGAAACCGACCAGAAGACAGGGAAAGACTGAAGATCACTTTTTAAAATTAATTAGAAGTTAGTTTCCCAAAAAAGATGAAAAACAATAACCTCCTTTTTCTGAAATGGTAGAAATTAGTTTTAAAACCAGGTGTTTACCAGCCAAAGCGAAAGAGTTGGCAGGTCTGGTTTTGTGGTTAGTAAAATATATGCTTTATTGTTCAGGTTAAAGGCTGAGCTATGCTACTTAGAATTCTCCCTTTCTAGATGGGAGAGAGACATAGATTAGTGGGACTGAGCAATGTGCATGATTTATTGTGGAATAGCAGAGCAAAAACCTGGAGTAGCACTCTGATACCTTAAGTTATTGCATACTTCCTATAAGATACTAGCATTAGAATATACCAGCATAACATTATAAATAGAAAAGTGAACAGTTTAAAGCAGGCATCCCCAAACTCGGCCCTCCATATGTTTTTGGGACTACAACTCCCATCATCCCTAGCTAACAGGAGCAATGGTCAGGGATGATGGGAATTGTAGTCCCAAAACATCTGGCGGGCCGAGTTTGGGGATGCCTGGTTTAAAGAAAAACCTTAATCTTTGCCATCCATGACAACTGATAACAAAATGGTTCAAAATGCAAGATATAAATCTGTATGTACTAAGAGTAGGATGATTGAATTAAAAGTTTGGCTAGAAAAGTGGTTTCAAAGTGGTCGATCTGCACAGGCTTAAGAGAGCACACCTTGCATTCAACATTACCTTGCATTCGTGAAAAGAAGAGTTAATAATTCATCACTCATCCTCTTGTTCTCAATTTAATGCCTGTTCAGGTTGCAGTTCTCATCTCCTTAGCCAGCATTATACATAGCACCTTATCCCCCCAAAAAATCTGGTTTAAATTAGTCAACACAATTACCTCCAACAACAGACAGCGATATTGCTGATTTTTATCACATCTGTTTTTGTTCACTACCAAACAGGATGAGGAAGATAATGTTACACTGTTGTGTATATTTTATGTGTAAAGATGATAACCCTGTTGTCTTGACTCCTGCAGCCCTGTTCCTCTCCATGCTTTTTTTCATTTCCTCTTTTGCTCTCTCCACCTCCAGTTGATAATATTTACAGAAGCACATGACAGTAATGTGTCTAGGATGGAGTCAGATTTGGCATCACATTGTGCAAAGCCTCTTACAGAATGTTAGATCGTACTCAGGAGAGAAAAATGAAATATTTATAATAATGAAGTCATACTGTCAGTGCCTGAAAAACTTGGATAGGGATCCAGGTTTTGCCATCCCCACCTGAACCCACTCCAACTCCCCCAGAGAACTGGACCAAATTATACCAGAACTTATTTTTCCTCTCCCTCTCAAACACCTAGCTAAGCTACCCCAACTCTCCTCTCTTCGGGTAGCCATGACTATTTGTGGAGGAAGCACCCACTGTGGTCGTCTAACATTCAATAGAGGCAGTGTGGTGTAAATATGAAGAGTGTTGGGCCCAATTTAAAACCCCACTCATCTATGAGTGGGTGACCTTGAGCCAGTCACTCTAACCTCCATCATTAGGATTCTTGTGAAGATAAAGAGGGATGGGGGACACCATGTATGTCAGTCACCCTGAGCTCCTTGAAGGAAGGGCAGCATAGAAATATAGTAATATTTTCCCTAGCTGCATACAAATGAATAGGAAATATTACTGCTTGGTCACAGCATTTGTTAAAACTTTGTTCAGCAGCCTCATTTAGAATGGGAAAGGGGCTTTTGGAGGGTCAATATTGTTAAACCATTGGGAGTCATAAACCCTTGATGATCTACTAGTGATTAACCTTCTGCCCCCCCCCCCCTTATGCCCAGCAAAGAGTGTTTTGGTGTGCTTTCAAACATTACAGACCCTGAGACATCTGGGTGATTCAGAGTATTTCTTTATTTAACTCCACTTATGAGTCACTTCCCATAAAATATATTGAAGTGATTTCAGTCCTAGGCTGAATTCCTGGCATTTCTGGGTGTTTGTTTAAGAAAGCAAAAAACTGGGTAGCAGGGTGATGTGAAAAACCCTTGTCCCAGACCCTGGAGAATCACTTCCGGGCAGAGTAAACAACACCAGGCCAGATTATGGACAAAAAGTCTGATATGATGAAAGGTAGTCTTGCATATTTTTGTGTATTTTGACAGTGCAATCCTCTGACTCAGATTTACTCCCAAGCTTAAGACTGTCACCTGAGTTCTCCCTGCTTTGAAGAAAGTTTGTGCTGTCATAATAATAGTTGCTTCAGAGTATGCAACTTCTCGAAAGAGTACTACCTTCTTAGACCCATCTATCTAATTTCCCAGACTGCATTTCACATTTCCAAGACCAGAAAATGTGTGCAAATTGCCATAACGATTCACCATTAAGCATTTAGCCACACTTTTATTACCACCATTATCATAATTTGTCATCAGTCAGGATATGAACTACAACTCTCAAGAGGCTTGACTTTCAGAAGCACATTTTCTTCCTGGGATTCCTAGGCACTTACTAGTTCACATTTCCTTATTTGGTACAAAGCTGCATGAGCAAGATAAACATGGAATTGAAGTTTATATGCCCCTGTACCCCAAAATTAGCTTTGAATTATTGCATATCATCACAGTCACCAGGATAAAATCCGAGTGCAGTTGCTACACCAAGGACATTTTTTTCACCATTTAAAACAACTGCACATAAAAGAGGTTGTCTAATCTATCCATTTATATGATGGCCTTAACAACACTGTAGAACACGGAAAGATAGATTGCAATGAAGAGCACACAGGCTACCTTCACCTGCTTCAAAGTTGCACTTGTTTCTTGCATAGCAAAAGCTTTCCTCATTCTGATGTTGGTCTGGAATCTCACATGCAGAGGAATATTGGTGCCATCTAAACCATACTTGCCTGGCCCACTGGTTATGTGTTCAGTGGCCACAACAAACTTTAGTGCAGCAAAAGTCTGTGGTATGTCCTTTAAGATGGAAAACGAAGGGCCCCCGAAACGGGAGCACAAAGACATGCAGGGATGTGGGAGTGTACTGGTGATGTGGTCTAAGATCTTCGCTTTGCAGGTTGAACTCAGTGTGGGCCTGACCAAGTTAAAAAGCAGGGTCAGTGCACATTTTGTTACTTTTGATGTCAGCTGTAAAGCTTCCTGAACTCCATCAAGCAATCCCAGGAAGAGCGAGAAAATAATTTGCTTCATGACTGGTCGCAACACTGTCTGGTAGGTTTCATAGTTTTCTTGGAGGAAGGGGCTTATGGAGTGGTGCAGCCTTGTAGATGAAATAGCTGGTAGACTTCTTTGTTTCAGGAACCCTAGCAATTCCAGAGCCCATTTGGCAGCACACCATTGCAAGACACCAGCCAAATAAAAACACAAGTACCTTGCAGCTGCTCGAGAATGCCATAGGATTTTAAGTGCTGGGACGAGCACTTCCTTCCAGAGCTTTCTGATGAGAATTAAATGCATGGCACGTAACATCTTTAGGCTGCAGTGCCACAAGATGAAGATCCCAGTCACTTGCACAGTGACCCAACAGAAGACTAGCTTGACTATGGTGGCCAAGGGGCGCAATAGTGGCATGTAGACTTTCACCAATAGGTAATGCATAAAGAAGTAGAGTAGCATGAGCTGGGTTTGGGGCAGCAGCCTCAAAGTCAGCTGCACCATGTACATCACAGTTCGTTTCCCAATTGGGTGGTAAATGGCAAGCCTCTTCTCACCTGCCATTTTGTTAATGTAGACCCCTTAGAAGCAAGGCCACGCTCATCCCAGCATGAATGTCTTGTCTTGCCTTGCCTTGCCTTCTGGCTTGAGCCATCTGTTTTTGGACTCCCCTTATGTAACTGGGTGATGATGACACCACAGTAGATTGCATCAGAAAGAGGGCTAAGTGTGGTTATGCTGGGGTGGGATTGCTACCTTGAACTCCAGCCTTTCCAAACCATGAGCTTTAAAAAAAAACCCTAATGGGCAGGATTCAGACTCCCCACTCCCAGACTACAACCCCATAGTGGGGGAAAGTTCACAGATAAGAAGCTGGAGTGTGCTTGGGTGTTGGGTATGCTGGAAAGAGATGGGCCATATTCAGTACGATTTCTGTGGGTCAGTAAAAGAACAGAGCTGCCTGAGCATCAGTGACAGCAGTGCAGGGAAGCAGAAGGGATTTTCTGTAAGGAATACTGTAATTTTCTTCCTCAGTCTCCTCCTTCCTCTTTTGTTATACTGGATAAAATGTGTATATCACATGACTGTAAACGAACAAACAAAACCACAAAGCGGTTCTGAGAAAAACCTCTTCTGACTTGGAAGAAAGGCTGCTGAAGAGATCTATGGAACCCAAAAGCTTGCATATTCAGCCATTACCAAACTTTAACAGACGCCTCCAAACTAATACCATCTTCTCTGCTTTGTACACCCTACTGCTGTTGGGGGGGGGGGGCGGAATATATGTTTATGCTGGACTCCCGCGTCGTTGATAATCCTGTCCTTTCATAGACAAATTTAAGCCCCAATTTCTCGGCCTCCAGTATTATGGCTAGATAGAGATACCCCTCCCCGATCCCCCATTGAAAGGATGGAATTTGCTTCCTCGTAAACATGCACGAGTTTAATGAGGGACCTCCCGAAAAACAGTCCTTCACGCGAAATGGCATCTTCGGAGGAATGCAGAACCCTCCCGGTATCCGTAGCCTTTACTTTTTTTAAAAAAAAGTTATCGTTTCCTTCTGTCTCCTCGCGATATTTCGCATAGAGGATTACAGTGCACGTGGGACCGATTTGGAAACGCATGCGCATGCGTATCGGCTGGACGCGTCTGCGCACGCCTAGGAAGCGAAGGGATAAATAGCGCACGCGCGCCTTTCCACTTCCCTTCTACATCGGCTCGGAGACAAAATGGTAGGTGGTAGTTGAGCTTTGCGGGAAACATGCAATCCGCTGCCATCGGGTCAGTGGCCGTTCCGGCCGCGCTCAATCCCGGTCTATCTCGCTTAAGGGTCTTTGTTGAAGGCACACCGAGAATTATTTGGGTGCTACATAAGCCTCACTCCTTAACGGGGTCCTGGGCCTATTCTCATTACCGATGACTGCTGAGTTGGCCTAACGTGAGGCTGCCTGCCGTCATCTCTTATCTCATCTAAAGAAAGGGTGTCTTGAAATTGCTGAAACTTGTTATAGCTACTTAGACAGCAATTCCTTACTTAAGCGGAAGGCCCCATTGGGACTTACTTCAGAGTAGGCGTGCATAAGATTCGTATTGTTATCCCGGAGTGCATTGGTAGCATCGCCCTTGCTAAAACGCCTTGAACGTATTAATTACAGATAATTTTGTAAGGTCATTGCATGTGGTTGACTAGAACAGCTCCACCATGGAGCGTGGTCGGTCATGGCTCTTAATGCAGGAATGGGAGGGCGTGTGGCTGTCCGGATGTTGCTGGCTCCAGCTGCTTTTATCCCTGATCTTTGGCTGGGGCTTCTTTTTATAGTATAGTCTTTGATTTTATTTGAGGGACAAGTCGTACTGTACTTAGTAAATGCTTTATCCTCTTGTCTTAAAAACAAAAAGCCTCCATTACCTCAGGTTATGGTTGAAGAGTTAACTATAAAAGGGCCATTCTGACTGTATTTTTATAAAAATCTCTCAGGGTGGGTTGGTTATTTAATGCAACATCGTGAGTCTTGTGTACCTGTGTTTGAGATGTAGTATTGCCAAACTTGCAAGGAAAATAGGTTAGGCATGTTGCTTGGCATGCACTGCATTACTGTACACAACAGAAGCACACTTTAGTGTTGCTCCCAATGGATTTATTATGGGCAAGGGAAGTTTCTCTCTCAGGGTGTTTAGAGCATTTCCTTGCCTTCCTAAGAACCCTGAGGTTGTTGAGGACCTGCAAAGCTGTCTCCTACTAAGCAAAATGTCTTTGCCTCCCTTCTAGTCCCACCGCAAGTTTTCAGCTCCCAGGCATGGGTCTTTGGGCTTTCTGCCTCGCAAGCGTAGCCGTCGGCACAGAGGCAAGGTGAAGAGCTTTCCTAAAGATGACCCCACCAAGCCCATCCACCTCACTGCATTTCTTGGATACAAAGCTGGCATGACCCACATTGTCCGTGAAGTTGACAGACCTGGCTCCAGTACGTATTTCTTCTCTTGGGAGGGAAGTTAAATTGATACATGGCATTGATATACTTTAGGACACTTCACATAGTAGTTTTCAATACTTCTACAATGTGACATTATTAGCTTTGTTATTTTAGATGAAGGTGTGAGGCTAGCAGCTTGCCTGAGTTTACTTGCTTTATAGCCAAGATGGAGTATGTATGAGCCGGGACTTGCTGTTCTACACTACCAGTCCATGTGCTCTATCATTCCTAGGGGGTAGAAGAAAGAAGTGTATTGTTCTGATCACCAGGGTTGTTTGTGTTTGAAAAGACCAGGCATAAGAACTGTTGCTGCACCTATTCCTCACCTTATGCACTCCTTTAGCTTTTCAGGACAGCACACATGCCCCATGTTAGGCTTTAACCTGACAACAGAAGGATTAGGTTGCTTTTAGATGGTGTTTTAATTTCCCTCATTTATAGAAACTATAGGTTCATTACTATCTTAGAGTTCATTTGTTCTGTTATCTGTTTCATAGAGGTCAACAAGAAAGAAGTTGTTGAGGCAGTTACTGTGGTGGAAACCCCTCCCATGGTTATTGTGGGGATTGTGGGCTACGTTGAAACTCCCCGTGGCCTTCGCACCTTCAAGACCATCTTTGCCGAGCATATCAGCGATGAGTGCAAGCGTCGGTTCTACAAGAACTGGTAATTATAGCTGAGATTCTAAAGTTCCCTGAGTTAGGAAGATGCAGGAATAGTTAGCCCCAATTATATTGCTCTCTTGTAGAACTATGTAGAACTGAGTTGGCAGCAACTCAGTTTATATTGCACTAAGGGGGTACAGTTTTATGATACCCCCTTGGGTATGTGAACACTACAGATGATGATTTCTCGACGGGCGGACATTAAAAAATCACCTTTGGTGCTTGTTGCTGATTGTCGAGCACTGACTGTAGTTTGCTATCTTAGGAGAGTGTAGTATGACTTTTTCTGGTGGCAACAAATTTCTAGTTTAATTATCTCCTGGTATAGTCTTAACCTGGATCTTGGAAAGGATTTCTTCCCCTTATAGTGTGGCACGTTCATGTTAATCACTCCGGTCAGGGTACTATAACTGGTAACTTTCCTGAATATCTGAATTTGAGGTATGCAAATGTAAAAGTTGCCCTTTAAAATTTGTAGGTTGTTTGTTAGGAAGGTAACAGTGGCATTATGGTGTTAAAAGGCAAGATTGGAAAGCTATAAGTGAGTTAAGTGAAGTTAACCCTATGAAGTAGAAATGGAGCTTCTAAGGCAGAATACATTTTCTTAATTACTGTTCTGTGCAGTGCATATTAATGTTCTTTGTATGAAATTATGGCAGCTCCGCTCAGCTCTGGCAGTCTTGCCCTTGCTTGATGAGCTCCAGGCTCCGCTTGCTGGTGGAAAAGGCTCCTTAGAAGCCAGCAATGAGCCAAAACTGATTCCTATGGCAGCTTCTTCCACTCAACCACCTCTCTGGGTGGGCTGATGAAGGGCTCTGCCAATCCGCATCTCTGCTCTGCTCCTCCTTGAAGGCATAAGTCCAAGAAGAAGGCCTTTACCAAGTACTGCAAGAAGTGGCAGGATGAAGAAGGCAAGAAACAACTAGAGAAGGACTTCAACAGCATGAAGAAGTACTGCCAGGTTATCAGGGTCATAGCTCACACTCAGGTGAGCTCTTGCATTGCCTATTTCCTGAAGCACATATGAATTCACAGATAGTTTAGTGTCAATGGCCAAAGAGCTGCTAATAGCGGATTCCACTGTTTGACTGGTTTGCCTTCTGTCTATGCTCATGTCCATAATTGCCATTATCAGCTGAAAGGGGAGACTGCACCTTTTTGTCAAGTTCAGTGTTTTAATATTTTTGCCAAACTTTGTATTACCATTTTTTAAACAGTTGGGTGGTAGTGCTTTTAAAGTCTTGTGAAGTAAATGGCGCCTCGTTGCATCTGGTATTTGATGTAATATTTACCTAGAAGCTATTGTGCCATGATGCACTTACTATCTTTCAACCCTTTGACTTAGCCCTTTTTAAATACAGCTTTGTGGCTGTAAAATTGGACAATACTTTATAAGCCTTTCAGAATCCTTTTAATGGAGTATTGAAAACCAGAAGGTGGCAAGTACTGGAAGGATACATGATTTTGTCAGTTCAGTCAAACCTTGCTGACCCAAAATATAGTTTATTTCTTCAAGGGTTTTACAATTTAGCTATTTCACAGTAATTTGTCTAAAGGCTCTTGTTTAACTTGTGAAGGGTCTTGATTCTAATACATGCAATGAGCTGTTGATGAATGCATCAGAAAATAAATGTGGGGTCCTTTGATATAGCCTTTAAAAATGCATTGCATTGTTTGGCTCAGAAGGCCCTCAAGGAGAATGATGGTATTGGATGAAATTTAAGTCATCAGTTAATGTTGCAAACATAATTTTTTTGTAAAAGCATTAAATTACCATTCGCTTTGGATAGATTGAGCTAGAAATAATAATTGATACTGAAAAAATGCAAACATGATTAGGCATTTTGCCACAACCAATGCATTAACTCTTTATTTGGTATCTCAGATGCGAATGCTTCCGCTTCGGCAAAAGAAGTCTCACTTGATGGAAATCCAGGTGAATGGTGGCACTGTAGCTGAGAAGGTGGATTGGGCTCGAGTGAAGCTGGAGCAGCAAGTGCCCGTGTCGACTGTCTTTGGCCAGGATGAAATGATTGATGTCATTGGCGTCACAAAGGGCAAGGGGTACAAAGGTAATTTATTTTCCAGTCAACAATATGTCAGAGATTAAACTACTAAGAGTGTCCTTAACATCCTATGTAGTTTATTTGGCTTTGGCGTAAAGAGGGTTGGCAAAATATTCTTGGTTTGCAAGAGGCTGTTCAGTGATGAGATCATGGAATATGCACTGGGCGCAGTGCCCGATACCCATGAGGAGTCATTCCATGCTGCCTTCCTTCTGAGACCAGCTTTGCAAGAAACGGGAGAGGGTTTGGCCACTTCAGGGTGGTCATTTGTAAGATCCCTTTATTTTAGTATAGTAATCTCACGTGTCTGGAAGACATTTCATTGATATCCCACACAGTTGAGGCTCCAGTCAATTAGATGTTGGAGCTAAGTAGTTCTAACAAGTTCCATGTCTCTTCCTCTTAGGTGTTACCAGCCGATGGCACACCAAAAAACTGCCCCGTAAGACTCACAGGGGTCTGCGTAAAGTGGCTTGTATTGGTGCCTGGCATCCTGCTCGTGTGGCCTTCTCTGTGGCTCGAGCTGGTCAGAAGGGGTACCATCACCGCACAGAAATCAATAAGAAGGTATGGATGCACTTTGCAGCAGCATTATTATTATTATTATTATTATTTTAATGGTTCCATTCCAGTTGAAGCTTGAACATGTTCTGTGTTCATAAAATGTTACTGCAGAACGGCAGGTGGGTAGAAAGAGAGTGTGGTGTTATTAGAGGTTGGTTTACTTAGCTGGATTTGAGCCACGACTGAAAAAGTTCTGTGCCAAGCTCTTCTACAACAGTGTCCGCTTCACTTACCACTTGGCCTACAACACTGCAGGTTGTATAAGAATGCAGCATTTCACTAAAGAGCAACCCATTCTGCTAAAATTCTATATGGAAATCTTGTCCTAGTTGAGCAGTTGGGACAATATAGTTCCATACCAGTAATGTCACTTGCTGGCCAATCGCTACCTCCCCCTCAACTGTAAATATGTGAGTGCATTCTTAAAATGGTTATGAGTCATTGCAAGTTCTAAAAATAGTCACTGCAGTTGATTACAAGCATTGTAATGGTACAACTTGCTTATAAATATAACTTTCCAAAGTGAAACATTCCAAAGCTTAACATGTGTAGGAGATAACAGTGTACCAGCTAACACAAAAATTGCAACTTCCTTGGGAATTAAAGGTTTTTTAAAGAGTTATGTCCTTATTGGTGGGCCACAAATCTTTGTGTGGGTTTTGAGCTAGGGTTTTTTCGTGATCACCACCAATCACTCTTGACATGCTTGAGTGACAAGGTCTTTTTACATTTGTTTAGGGTTAATTAAGGCAAGAAACATTGGAAACTACAGCTGCTCAGAATCTTGCCTTCTCAAAACCTATAATGGGAAATTAGACCTCTATAGTAGGGATCTGTGAGTTGCCAGGTGTCACCAGATTCATAAACTCTGGTGTTAATTTTTTTGTGTTTCATTGTTGAAAAGTATTCATTTCTTCCTTCCCTTTTTTTGTTTATCACATAGATCTACAAGATTGGCCAAGGATACCAAATCAAGGATGGCAAGCTGATCAAAAACAATGCTTCAACAGAGTATGATCAGTCTGACAAGAGCATTAATCCTCTGGTGAGTGGCTTTCAAATTTAAATGTGGGGGTCTGGGTAGAACATCATTGGGTGGAAGCCTGTGTGTCCCTCAAAGATTTGCCACTGTTGCATTTTGGAGGCATAGAGTAACCTTCAGTGCTCTTAGTTTTAAGTTGTCCTCTTAACAGTTCCTAAAGGTGCCATTCACTTCAACATAAACCATCTCCCCCACCTTTTACCCCTTCAGTGATTGTCTGCCATGAGTTCTGCCCTTCTGCTTTGGCTGGACATTAAAATCTCTGGCCTCTGAATCCCATTGGGGGTGAGGGGAAATTGCAGAATTCAGAATATTGGTGGTATGTAGTACTAAATAATTGCCATACGCATTTATTTGCTCTTCTCACACAGGGCGGATTTGTCCATTATGGTGAAGTGACCAATGATTTTATCATGTTGAAAGGCTGTGTTGTTGGGACCAAGAAGAGAGTTCTCACTCTGCGCAAGGTGAGCAGTGGAAGGGTGGTGACTGATCTCTTTGAAGTTCCTTTGCTAGATGAGGTGCTATAGCTGTTTGTTTGAATATTGTAAGCTCTCCAATAATGTCAGGGTGCTAGAAGGCTAGCATTTTCTGTACCAGATTGTGACACTAAAAACAGCAAGTGGAGGCATGCACACTGCTTCCAATAGATCAGCTTCTTCAAGAAGTGTGAGAGGGCTTTTATTGCTCATTGGCCTCTTTACATTCTTAGGACAGCATACAGCAACCAGGCTTTCCAGCAGGGACAATCCTCAGGTTGTTGGCTGCTGACCTCTGTTTATATAGTTAGGCCATAATCATGTATTGGCAAATCAGGCCTAAATTCTTCTTAAATGGCACATTATGCACTGTGGTTGAATGCAGGCCTGAGATCTAAAGTTAATATTGTTCTTCAAGCCACATGCCAGGGGGGTGGGGGGCGTTAGAATTTGCAGTACAATGTAGTAGTGAAGCTTGAAGAGCTGTAGAAAAATGTTTCTGAATTACTGGCTTTCCATCGCTTAACCTTTTCCATTTGAGATTTTGTTTTTTTGTTTTTTTAATCATATTTATTAGAATTTCCAATAATATAGAAATATAACAGAAAAGAAAAGATAGAATACATTTAGAGCCTTACTTTCGTTATCTTCTTTCTAGGACTCCCTCCTCCCCCCCCGACTGTATTCCCCTTTCATTAATTTGGTTCCACAAGCTCTCACTCCCAGTTTAAAACTTAATATGTTTAACCCATTAACCAATTTAAATTATACAATTTTATCATCATCCCTCATCATTAACAGAAAAAGAAAAAAGATTTTTCCCCAAGATCAACCCCAATTTCCTTCCACGAATTCCCTTTTTTTTAAACATGCCAAATCAAAATACCATGATATACAAAAGTTATATAAAGAAATAGAAGATAAAAAGTATAAGAAGGTTCAAAAAGATGGTTACATTAGCCTTTGGATTCCAAAACTCCCCCTTCCCTTCCCCGGTTTGAATTCCACATGTCCATCAGTCTATATGTTGTCAGCCTGGAGGTCTCAAGTCCATGGCCAGATTTTTCCCATTCCACCTTGCCGGTTTTCTTTTAATTTGTTTATTTTAATAATGTTTAACTTCAAAAATCCAGTCTAATAGAGGCCTTTAATTTCCTTGGTCTTTGCTGCTCCTCCCATTGTTCTTTCCGTGTCGTAGTTAGTCCTTTGTTCTTTTTATTCCTTACTTTCTCAGGTTTCTTGTCTTGTTCAGCTGCTAAAACGTTCTTATTCCGAAATCTGGTATCTCTACAGAGGTTTGTTGTTCAGGAACAAAAACTTACGTCCAGTCCCTTCCTTTCTTCAATAGAAAATTCTATTGTCTCCTTTTAATGTAAACACCTCTGTAGACAAAATACTATGTCAGTTTTGCAGCTTTCCCAGAAGATAAGTCCTGTGCGAATCCCAGAGTGATTTTCCACGTACGACCACTTGTAATGTCCCGAAACCCCTCTAGGGGGATTGTAGTAACTTTATATCCTCTAATCCAAAAGTCAAATTGTTGTTCCTTATTTTCCGACAGTTTATATCCATATTGTGTCAAATTGTAACAGAATTAGCCAGCAAAGTCCTTGTAACAAAGTCCTCTTTATATTCTCCAACTTTGACAGCTACTTTGACAGCTGTCAAAGTCTCCGTCTCTCTTCGCCAGGCTCCACGAATCGCCCCGGTTCCCAGGGGGGGTTGCATTTTCCCTCTCACCCTTCACTCTTCTCCTCCAGCACAATTCTTGTAATTTCCCATCGTGGAATTAATGATTTTTGTCAGCAATAAACTTCTCTTTCGATCTTGGTTACCCAGTCCTTGTTTTAGAATGTTTACAATCGGGGGGGGGACTGACTTCCTTTTTAGATCCCCCCCGCTCGTGCCGAATCCGAAAAAAATTTCTTTTTTTTTCTGCTTTTGTACCCGGTTTCTCAATTACTCACGGGTTGTTGTTGATAGTCCGAATTTCCAATGGAAGAAGTCAGCGCTCTCCGTCGAATGGCATGCGGCTGCGCTCGGCAGGGGAAGCAATGGACTCAAAGCACCACGCCACTCCCCGGCACCCGATCCGAAGCCTTTAAAAAGGCTCCTTCACGAGTCGGGAGGGCGCTAGCGGTGCCAGCCGAGTCCCCATGTCCACGGGCTCCGTGCCCGTGGTTTTTGAGGGTCCCCGCGTCGCCGGCGCGGTAGGACCCAGCCCCTGCCGAGCAGACTCCCTCCGGAGCTCGGAGGGAGTCCGCCATTCGGCGATGGCGCCAACCCGGAAGTCCCCATTTGAGATTTTGCAGTTGCCTGCCAGTCGGCCTTACTCTATGTCCTTTTCCCCCTAGTCCTTGCTTGTGCAGACCAAGCGTCGGGCCCTGGAGAAGATTGACTTGAAATTTATTGACACCACTTCCAAATTTGGTCATGGCCGCTTCCAGACAGCTGAGGAGAAGAAGGTTTTCATGGTAAGAGCACTTCCTCTCTAGTGTCCAGTATATAAGCTACTTGCTGCATCTGCTCTTAGGAAAATGTGGTGTTTTGAATTGATCTTTTAATGCCTATGTAATTGAACAGTGGGCAGCACCGAAATTTGTTCTAAGGTGTGTGAAAAGACTTACTAATGGTTCAGGATTAGGATCAGCTCTTGTATGTGTAAATAGATTAAATGGTATTGGCATAGTCTCAATTCAGCCCTAGTACATTCAAATTCAATTGGGGGACCTTTGTGTGCATTTACCTACTCCAAATTTGCAGTTAAGGCACAACAGTAGTTGCTCACATAAGAATCTTGCTGACCACACTTTGTCTAGCATTTTTGGGAATCTCCAGAACCAGCAAGCATTAAGTGGTCCCTCAGGAATGTAACCAGTAGTCCACTAGTGAACTGCTATATGCTGTGGCCAGTTGGTGGCAGCAGACTTTTAACAATTGTGTTGTGCTCCATAGTCTATTGGCTTCTGTCTCTTTTTTAAAAAAAATCCACCTGTTAATTAATGTTAAATGGTTTGGGATGTGTCTTGAGATTATGGATCTCCTGTTGTTTAGACTGACACATTTCTATTTTCTTTGCAGGGACCACTCAAGAAAGATCGCATTGCCAAAGAAGAGACTGCTTAATTTCTGGATTCTGGCTTGTAGTCTTATAATAAAGCTACAAATATCAAATACATTGTCTGCTTCATGTTTTATGAATGATAGAAATGAAATTGGTCTTTAGGTGGGCTGTGATAATTGCTTGGGTTTTAAAATGTTATATAGCATTGCTCTTCTGCAAGACAGGATGCTATGTGGCGGATGCACCCTCATTTCAGTAGACTTGCTGATGTATGGGCAGCAAACTTCACACAGAATCAAGTGTAAAAGCATCTGCTCCTAGAAACAGTTGGTTTCAAATAATGAATTTAAATGAAAATTTAGTTTGAAATAAGGTAGGAACATAAGAAGCTACCTTTAGACCAAGTCAGACCTTCATGTTAAGGCAGTATTGCCTGCATGGACAAGCAAGGTTTCACAAGGCTTTCTCCATTCTACCTGGAAATACCCTTGGTTGAACCTGGCACCTTTTATATGCAAACCCCACCCCCACTTTTCTCATAATACAATGTTCCGCTTTACAGTAACCACAAATCTTTCCTGTCAGGACTGGTACATTCCTTTAGTAATGCCACACACTAGGACTGCTCCAAAACGAGGCAAGGTAGGCTGTCCAGTACACTCTGTTCCAAGGTTGCTTGGAAGGAAATTTCGGTTGAACAGGTATACAACATAAAGGAATCTGGTTTAAACCAAAATGCTTTGTCTGCATGATGGTGCACTAATTTTGGGAACATCACTGCTGTGAAATATTAGGTGACATTTTCCTTATGCAATGTTGGTGGCCCCACCTACATCATCTAACATGCAGTAGGGAGGGGTCTCCTTCACCAGCAAAGCAGCACCCAGCAGGATTGAATCTTCCCATTTCCAGGTGATGAGCGGAGAGTGCAATGCTACCAGCTGCATAGGGTTGCTTTGCCAGCACTTATTGACAGGATTCCATACCCAACCTCCTTGGCCCTATGGATGATCCCCTGGGTAAGACTGACCTGTATGCCCGATGTTCCCCACACCTGTGCTAAGCAACTCTAGCTCCTTAATACACAGGACTCTTGAAGGAGAACCTACCTGCATTTCTAACCCAGATGTACAGGGAGGGTCACAAACAGAAATAGCCTGGTTCATGTTTCTTTGCTGCTTTGAATACATAAAAGCCTTGCATCTGTACCATTCCTTGTTCCCTAGTCTGTGTTTCCAGAGTCTGCAGTTCACTTGAACCACAGGATTTGAGTGAGATTATAATTGAAGATGAGGCTTGGTGCAGGAGGTGTGAGATGATGAACAAGCTCAGATTCCAGTATATCTCAATTTCTCTCCAGGTTTGGTCTGCGCTGCCACCTGAATAGCATCCAAGAGACATTTAGAAATCGACCTGACAAAACCTCTGACTGCAGCCTTCAAAGAAAGCCAAGACAAAATGCTATTGAATTCAATAGTATAATAATAGTGAAACCTGCATTTTTAGGAAAGTATTACTATTTTTATTTATATTTATATCCCCACCTTTCCTCCAAGCACCTCAAGGTGGCATACTTGTTTCTCTTCATTCCCACTTTATCCTCACAACCCTGTGATGAGGTAGCCAAGTATTAGTTCCTGTATTGCATGGCTTATGGGCATTCTCCCAGGAATGTGGGAATGTGTAAGAACATAAAGGATGTTTCTCATTTGAGTCCTAAACTGGATCTCATTTGAATCAGGTTTGCTATAGACCAGTATTGTCCAAAGGTATGGTTTGTGGACCACCAGTGGTCCCAAATATCCAGGTGGGGCATGGCAGAAAGTTTTAATTAAAAATGAACGACTTTAGCATCTAGTACAGCGCATTACAGTGGCAAAACAGCAGCAAGAAAAATCATTAAGGGGTATGTATGCCAATGCCCTCATCAATGCATCTCCTGTTTTCCACAGTGACCAAGCTTCAATATAAAATAGCTCAGGGAACTCAAATGTGACTGATTGCCTTGCATATAGGAAATGTCCTTGAAAGCAGCCACTCAAGTGATAATTGAATGGACCAGTAGGTGGTGGTCTCTGCTCTTGCTGAACTGCCTGCGTTCTCCGCCAACCAGCTTTTCAGTTTCTGCCTTCCATGTTTAGGACACAGTTGCCACAGCAACAGGTAACAATCAAGTGAGGTCACAGACCAGGACTTTGCTGTGGGCAAGAGGTTTCGTTCTCAAGATCAGAGATTTGGGAACAAGGACAAAGAGCAAATAGTTGGGCACTTAAATACACCTTTGGTAACTTGGTTTCTCATGTGATTTATTTTGTTATGGATGCAGTAGTGCAGTTAGGTAACTTCAACGGTTTCCATTCTAGCTGGATGGTATGAGAACTTAGAAACAAAAAACTGGCCCCTGAGGTTTTTTTTGCTTTTTTCCCCCTTCTCCCAACCAATCCCTGTTGTGTTCTGCCTTTTAGATTGTAAGCCATCTTTGTAAGCTGATCTCCTGACATGTGCGGAGGGAGCTAAGAGCTTAAGGAGTCAGAAGTGAGACTTCAGGATGGCGTGTTTAGAACCCCAGCACTTTTAATCTTTGAAAATAAGCACTGATTGGCTGTTACTCTGGCACAGGGGTAGGGAGTGTCTGGCCTGTGGCCCCAATGTGTGCTGGCACAGGGTCCTGATCTGGCCCACAAGGCTGTTTTCTTCACACCATGTCCATCTGCCTCACACCTCTGTGTAAGATTCTGTGTGGCTGGGTAGGGGTTGACTTTCCAAAGCTTAATTAAGAAACAAAAACAGTTTTCCTCTGAGGAGGATGGTTCCCTCACATTATTTTTTAGAACCCCAAGAAGTATCCATTTTTGTCCCCACCCCACCCTGTTTGTCAATTTTCATGGACTGCTCTGGAACTATAAATAGTATTGGGATTTTTGTTCACGGGCAACCAGGCACCTGCGGCTTTATTAGCTATATAAGACATAATCCCCACACGCGCAACTTTTCCCTCCACTACAAGTTTCTGACCTGAGAAGCTCTCCTTGCCATTTTCTATTTGGCTCATCCATGAAGGATCTCAGACACGGGTTCACCACTGAACCTGGTAACACTAGATCCAGGTGGCTATTTTGCAAATAGCCTCTCTCTCAAAAAAACCCCCATAGTTTCCCAGCCTGCTTCAGGAATGAGATCTTGTGGGCCGGTTCTGTCATTAGGTAGTGAGAGGCAGCCACCTCCAGGCATTTGCCTTGGGTGTCAGGAAGGGAAACCAAATTGCTCTTTATTCATTTATTTTGTGGCAGCTGTCTTTTTACACAGAGCTGTCCAGAGACATTTTACTACCTATGGTGAATGACAAGTGAACCGCCCTGAAGCCTTCTGATGAAGGGCGGTATATAAATTTAAATAAAATAAGTGGCTGCCCACTCCCTGTTCCATTGTAGAGCAGCAGACTGAGTTGGCTGTTGAATTTTACTTCACTGCTGATGACAGGATAGTATCCTTTACCACACCTGAAACAGCAGTCAGATTAGAGGACCCAGGACAGGTGATGTGACAGCAGAGCAAGATGGCTGGGAGCTCATTAACAAAGGGGGGAGGGCTGCTGCTGTCCCCCAACATCTGCTGCCGGAGGTGGTCACTTCACTTTGCCTAATGGTAGAACCGGCCCTGTTTTTACCGCTTGTGGGATTTTCCGCCTCAGGTACCAAACTAATGTGGCTGGTCTTCAAAGCTAGGCACCTTGATTTGAGTCCTGTGTCCGTGGGCAGGATGGTTGGGTGCGAGTCTTCACTCTGCCTCTGTTCCCAGTCTCCTCTCCCACTTTGGAGTTGCAGTGAAAAGCAGCTGCAACTTGCTAGTGAAGACGTTAACTGGTGTTCCAAGGCTGCCTCAGGCACACAAGGAGGTGGGGAGCTTTGGGTTTTGCGTTCTCTGTTCCCACAATTAGCTTCACAACTGGCCCATCTGACACTCTTGCATTGAAGCCGACCTCCAGCTTTGATCAGAACGACAGGTGGAGCACACTAAGTATGCTTAACATGGCAGAGGAGCTTATTAATGCGCCCAAGGGGGATGAAGCAAGGCTCATTCAACAGCTTGGGGCTCTTTGCTGGTGCCTTGGCTCACTGCCCCCACCCCCCGCCAGACCCCTTGAACGACGTATTATTAACCCCCCCACCCCACCCCATCCTGCGCTGTGCTGTTTTGATGCTACAGATCTAACTTGAAAGTGTGTATTTCATTCTAGGGTGTTTTTTTTAAGTTTTAGTAACTTCGTTTGACATGCAATCAGGCAAGTTTAAAACTGCTGCCTCGCTGTCTCCTTAATTATTATTTATTGCTCTATGACAGAAGCACCTTGAGGCCTCAACCAAGTTGATGTAAAAGCTGTGTAATATTGAGATATTCCTTACCCTGAACAGTAAACGGACAAGCTGGAGTTACAATCCTCCTTTTATATGGCAAAGTGCTTGAATAATTTTGCTCGAGGCTGTGTGTGTGTGTGTAGTTTCAAACTATGTAGCTCTTTGTGGGCAAGCTAGGAAATGCAGTGCCTATCCTCCTTAGTCCTAACCTGGTTGCCAAGACACAGGGCATGTCTATATTATGTTGGTCCAACCTGCATCTTGCATTTAAAGCTACACTCGAACTCAGGACGCAAGGGAGAAACGTGCTAAGAGGAAGGCACGCTTGGCAAATCCACACCGTGATCGACTCCCACCCAGAAACCAATGTCCCCACTGTGGAAGGACATGCAGTTCCAGAATTGGCCTCCATAGTCGCTTATGGACTCATTGTTAAAACCGTGTTTATGGAAGACAATCTTACTCGGCTACAAGTGATCACCAAAGAAGAAGAAGAAGAAAATAGTTATGGTTACCCCAGAGAATCCTGGGAACTGTAGTTTGTTAAGGGTCCTCAGAGTAGTTAGGAGACCTTTTCACAGAGGTACAATTCTCAGAGTAGTATAACCATCAATCCTTCGTCCCATAGCATTCTGGGAATTGTAGTTTTGTGAGGGGAATTTCATCACCCTTTACAAACTACAGTTCCCAGGATTCTTTGGGGACTGTCATGACTCTTAAAGTGGTATAGCTGCTTTAAATGTATGCCTCCTTCCTTCCTTGAGTTCTTTGCCATTTCTCTGCTTCCCCATTTTAAAAAGCCACCCTTACTAGGCTTCTTTCCAGACATTGGGGGGGAAGGAAGTGTCAAGATGTGTTGCGGGGGACGGGGAGTCTCTGGGGAAATGTCTGCTCCTTTGTGGGTGCAGGATGATGCCTCCTCATTGTTTTTTGTTTTTGAAACGACACACACACACAAATATTGTTTGTAAGAAAATGGAGCTCCTACTAGAATCATTTCATGGTAAGAGCAGCCAATTCTGCATTGAATAGTCTTATCTTTTCTGTACATGAGTAGGATGTGAAGATGCCTGGTGAATTTGGAACTGTTTCTATCCAAACCCAGCTTCCACAAAGGGGTTTTAATCTGGATTAACAACTGCCATTTGTATTCACCATAATTCAGAATATTTTCCTATATATAGCAAGGAGTGCTTTAACAGGGGTTAGGCTACCAGCAGTTCTCAACCTGTGGGTCCCCAGATGTTGTTGAACTACAACTCCCATCATCCTTAGCTCTGGGCTTGCTAGATAGGGGTGATGGGAGTTGTAGTTCAACAACATCTGGGGACCCACAGGTTGAGAAAGGCTGGTTAGACTATGTTTTATTTTATTTATTTATTGCATGTATATCTCACCATTTTCTCCATGAAACAAAAGTGGTATATATGGGTTTCCCTTCCTCATATGATCCCCACAACAACCCTGTGAGCATAGCTGTCAACGTTTCCCTTTTTAAAGCGAAATTCCCTTATTCCGAATAGGATTCCTCGCAAGAAAAGGGAAAAGTTGGCAGCTATGCCTGTGAGGCAGGTTAGGCTGAGAGGTGGCGACCGGCCCACGATCACCCACTGAGCTGCATGACTGAGTGGGGAGTTGGCATAGTTAGATCCCTAGTAGCCTTTTGACTGAAACTATGTACTTCCCCTGCGAACATAATAAATGCAATACTGTACTTTGAGTCATTGCCATGCGAAGGAGAACAGAGAGAAAACAGTATTGCCACCTCCCTGGTCATCTTTGTCAGGCTTGGTCTGAATCTAATTACCAAATGGCACCCTGGATAAAGCTCTTTTTTACTTTCAGTGTTTTGAAGTTAGGAGAAATTCCACAGATGAAAAATCTCATGCTCTGATGGTGGGAGAAGCTACACCTGCCAAACCAGCTCCATTCCACCACAAAGCCATTTAAAGGCACTGATCTCCAGGCTAGTGCATGCAATAGATAGGAACTGCTTGCTTGGAATAAGAGAGCCGTAGACCTGTTGGAATTCATAGACCTAACTTGATCACCGAAAAATTGATGCTTTTGAATTATGGTGCTGGAGGAGAATCTTGAGAGTCCCATGGACTGCAAGAAGATCAAACCTCTCCATTCTGAAGGAAATCAGCCCTGAGTGCTCACTTGAAGGATAGATCCTGAAGTTGAGGATCCAATACTTTGGCCACCTCATGAGAAGAGAAGAGTCCCTGGAAAAGACCCTGATGTTGAGAAACATGGAGGGCACAAGGAGAAGGGGACGACAGAGGACGAGATGGTTGGACAGTGTTCTCGAAGCTACCAGCATGGGTTTGACGAAACTGCGGGAGGCAGTGGAAGACAGGAGTGCCTGGCGTGCTCTGGTCCATGGGGTCACGAAGAGTCGAACACGACTAAACGAGTAAACAACAACAACAACAACTTAGTGATGCTCATTAATTTCAATGGGTCTACTCTGACTAGGACATAGCTGCATACTACCCAGAGTGTCATCTGCCTTTTTTGGTGACTTCTGCTGAGTCCCTCCCCCCTCCTTGCTGTAGTAACATTAACTGATCCATATGCGATCAGCCGCATCCATAGCAACAAGCAGCCACCATGACAGCAGTCAGCTCTGTCAAGGCCAGCAGCTAAGCTGTGATCCTTCTTCTCTCTCTATTGAAATGAAGCGTGTGTGTGTATCTAAACTGAATTCTTCCATTGCTACCTTTTTGCAAAGGACAAGATGGTGTAGTGCACTGTTTTTCAGCCTTGATTCCTTGCCATCTTTGGACTCCAACTCCCATCATGTCCTGCCACTTTAGACATAGATCCAGGATGATGGGCATTTTAGGTCAGCAACATCTGTGGACTCAAGGTTGAAGAACGATGGCCTACAGCTCTGTCCCAACTTAGGTGACTCTGAGGGAAAGGCCAGGGGGCTGCTGCTACTGAGCCCGGCTTCGGCTGGGGAGGGCGGGATATAAATAAAATTATTATTATTATTATTATTATTATTATTATTATTATTATTATTATCTCCCTGCCAGTCCCCATCATCTGCTGCCAGCGGCGGAGCATTTCTTGCTGACGCCTGGGCTAGGCATGCGCATGCCGTGGGGGCAGGGTGCGCTGTGGGTGTGTGTGGAATGAGCCCAACCCACTGGAGCCCAGTAGGGTCATGCTATGCCCTCTAGGGCTCAGTCGCATAGTGGGAAGCCTGGCTGGTTGGCTGTCGCAGCCACCCTGCAGCCTTGCAAATCAGGCTGTGGCGTGAGTGTGCCTTCACATCAGTCCAATCAGAAATGCTTCGAAGGGCGCACTCACGGCTCCCTGCAAGCCCAGCGCCACTTTGTGAGACTTGCAAAAGCGGCACAGGACTGGCAGGGCGGATGCCCTGTTGCGTCCTTCTCATGCCGCCCTTCAGGTGGAGGGTGGCATGAGAAGGATGCAGTAGTTTGCGACGTGGGCATCATGAGGAATGTGCCCCCCAAAGAACTGCACCTGGGGCGATGGCTCCTCCCGCCCTGCTCACCCTACGCCTCTGTCTGCTGCCTGCCTCACTCTGTCTAATGGTAGGACTGGCTCTGAAGCCCCAAATGCTCAAATGCCTCCCCTTGAACTCGGAGGAAAGGATCAACAGCTTTTCATTTCTGATTTCCTTGGAAATGTTTTTTGCTTCCTAGAAAAGGCTGCTCGTGTGATATTTATGCGGAAGTTGTTCTTGTTCCCCCTCTTTTAGGGGAGTCATGAGTTTCATTGCTGTCATTGACAAATTTCAGGGAGCACTAAATATAGCGTCTCTCTCTCTCTCTCTCTCTTTTGTTGGTTGGACTTCCCCAAAAATGGTACCGTGATTTTGTTGCCTGCTGAAAAAGTTTCTTTCTGCCAATAATTTGTAGAGAATTCATGTGATTGAGGCTGCAAGCACACCATGCATTTAAAGCACACACATCCACAACATGAAAGAATCCTGGGAACTGTAGTTTGTTAAGGGTACTGGGAGTTGTAGCTCTGTGAGGGTAAACTAAGTTCCCAGGATTCGGGCGAATGGAATGTGCTTTAATGTACACAGCTTCAGTGTTGGTAATTTGTCTTGTATCTGATGATTTTATAATCCTTGTGATAATTTAATGATTTTATTGTACACTGCCATGATACTTTTCTTATGAGTTGGCAGTTTTCTTATGAGTTGGCTTTTTAAGGTTTTGAGAAGAGGAAGGAGTTGCCCCTGATTCCCGCCCAAAATGGGAATTTCCCAAACTTGGCTATTGCTGTCGTTTTCTTCTCGCTGGATTTTTTTTGTAACATGGGTGGGTAATTCCTATTTTCCGTTCCATTGAGGGAGGTTGCATGTGGGTGGTTGGAGACCACGAGGGAAAGCTGAAAATGGATGCCTTCCTCCTTCAAAGAGATAAAGATAGAAGACAAAATATAAACTCATCAGCAACAGCAGAATGCTCTTTTCCGAAGAATTCTTATTAACCCATTCTGTACAGATGGCTGGTGCAAGATAATGAAACAAAGTTTTATTGACAACATTTTAATGACAACATTTTGGAGGTCCCAGGTCGCAAGGTGGTTAGATTAGTCTCAACTAGGGCCAGGGCCTTTTCAGTACTGGCCCCGACTTGGTGGAACGCTCTGTCACAAGAGACTAAGGCCCTGCGGGACTTGACATCTTTCCGCAGGGCCTGCAAGACAGAGCTGTTCCGTCTGGCGTTTGTTTTGGACTCAGTCTGACCCTTATGTTTCCTTCCCCTTATGGTTTTGATCTATGGGCTACTTTTTAAATGAGGCTGCATTTTAAATTGCATTTTAACCTGTATTTTAATTTTTTCCCCCTTTTCCTATTATGTTTCTACTGTAATTTTACTGGTGTTAGCCGCCCTGAGCCCGGCTCTGGCCGGGGGAGGGCGGGGTATAAATAAAATTTATTATTATTATTAATACATTTTAAAGTAATCAGAATGTGGCTGAGGGGGATCTGTTTGCACTCAGGTCCAGCTTTCCCACTCTGAAACTATCGTAAGCATTTTGATCTTCCTGTTAATGACGCTTTTGACACCATCCACCATTGTCTCCTCCTAGACTGACTCTACAAGGTGGGTGTTGGTGACATTTTGCTATGGAAATTCAATTCCACCCGTAGGGTCGTTTCCAGAAAGTAGCATGGGTGTGGGTAGGTCCATGGGTGTGCATGTGTGCGCACTTCAGCCCCCTGGTGTTTATGCTATGGGGTGCCACAGCGCACTATCCTGTTCCCACTGTTATTCAACAACTATATGAAACTGTTTGGAGTGGTCATGAGGCATTTTGGAGCAAAGCATCAGCAGTATGCTGACGATGCCTAGCTATATTTCTCTCAAGAGAGGCTGCACAAGCCCTGGACTGATGCCTGGATGCAGTGATGGACTGGAGGAGGAAGGCCGAAAAACTTAGCTGGAATCCTTGTGGGTGGGTGGTTCCCATGTCCAGGACACAGGTCCATCACCTGTTCTGGAGGGACTTGCATTAGAAGCCAAAGAGCCCTTTGGGAGTGCTTTCTACTAGCTCCAGCTGACATCCCTGCTGAGACCATTTCTGGACCATGCTAGCCTGACCACAATGTTCCATGCATTGGCAACCTCAAGACCTGATTGCTGCAATGTGCTTATAATGTGAAGCTACCTTTGTATCTGGCTCAGAAGCTGCAGTTAGCAGAGCAGCCAAACAGCTCGCAGGAGTAGGTTACTGGCAACATGCTATCCCACTTCTGAGAGAGATGTGCTGGTTGTCATTCTGCTTCAAGGTCAGGTTCAGGGCCACTGTATTAATTCACAAAGCCCTAAGCAGCTAAGTAATTTAGGGACTAAATTATGCTCCACCTCAATCACTGAGATTATCTGACGGCGCACTCCTTGTGGTTTCCCATGTCCTTGAGGTTCGGTTGGAAGTTACTAGGGACTGAGCCTTTAGTGTGGCAGGATGTGCCCTATGGAACTCCCTGCCACTAGAGGTTTGGCAGGCATCATCCCCTCCCTTCTTTTCCTAGAAATCCTAGACAGGCCTTTGAAATGCAAATTTTATTTTTATTGACCTGTTTTTATGGATGTTTTATTGTTGCTGTCATTGTTGCACATCTGCCTTGTAATTTTACAAAAGTGCAGATCCTGAATAGATGTGACTATTCAGAGCAGACCACTAAGCACGCTGCTCTGGATCACTGCACCTGTGTAAAGGATGGCATAAAATTATTACTGCCCTTTAGTGAAGCATGCAAGCATCCTGCAAAGAGCTGGACTGAGTGCCTTTGAGATTCCTTCCTGGCCCAGAGTTATGTAATTTCTGACATCTATCATCTGGCACATATTCAGGGCCTGGTCATAAATAAATCCTTGCACAAATCCAAATGGCTGATGTCATCCTTTCACACCTGTCTCACACTCCGGATGCACAGCAGGAACATCCTGGCCAGAGTCTTCTTTCTCCAGTTCTTCTCTGCCTTTTCATCTCAGCTTCTGCCCTCATTTACAAAATAGATCACATGGTGTTTCTTCCCCCCATCTCACCCTTTAACCTCATCCACCAAGAGGAGGGAGACTAATGTGCGCACGCATGCCGAAGCAACCAGGTGGCTGGGTCCTCCCTCTTCAGCTGGTGAGTCCCTCTCCAGTCGGTCCCATTTGGCTCCAGTCCCGTTTCTGCCTCTTGGAAGTGGAATTCAGAGCAGCCCTGGCGTGTGTTGACTGCTGCTGTTGCCTGAACAGGCTTCTCTCCTCTGAAGTGGGGCCAGAAATTCTTCACACCCATTCCCAACAGGCCCCAAAGGACAGGGGAACGAAAAAGGGGGGTGGGGGAAAAGCTTTGACCTGGGACAAAGGAACAGAGGTTCTTTGAGAGCCACAGAAAAAGGACGTCCTACATCAGCCTTTACCAACCCACCTGGTGCCCTCTAGATGTTTTGGACTATAATTCCCATAAGCCGCAGCCACTGGAGGGTATCAGCGTTGCCACATCCTAAATCCAGGAGGGCAGTAAGGAATTCATAGCATTGCAGAGAGAAGAAAATGAATTAATTTAAATGTTTTAAAGCATCCCTTTATTCTTATGGATATCATTTTTTTAAAAAAATAATATTTATTACTTTTCCACAAATTTAAACACTAAAAAGACAATACAATACAATACAATACATTAAACTAACAAAACAAAACAAAAACAATAAGATAAATCAAACAATTTCATTATCCCATCTTTCATTCACTTATTTCCACGACCTCCTCACACCTCCCTTTTTGTATTCCACTTCTGTTAATTATTTCAGCAATTCCTTTCCATCTTCCTCTGTTTTCTATCCTATAATTATCTTAACTCATTCTAACCTTATTTTTTCCTTTAATACTCTATTAATCTATTTATACTTAATTCCTTATAACGTTTCTACTAAAGCCATGTAACTTCATTCCAACATTTTTCTAACATTCATTAATTTTACAGTATTTCTGTAAATAATCTTTAAATTTTTTCCAATCTTCTTCCACCGACTCTTCTCCCTGGTCTCGGATTCTGCCAGTCATTTCCGCCAGTTCCATATAGTCCATCAACTTCATCTGCCATTCTTCCCGGGTGGGTAAATCTTGTGTCTTCCAATATTTTGCGATGAGTATCCTTGCTGCTGTTGTTGCATACATAAAGAAAGTTCTATCCTTCTTTGACACCAATTGGCCGACCATGCCCAGGAGAAAGGCCTCTGGTTTCTTCAGGAAGGTATATTTGAATATCTTTTTCATTTCGTTGTAAATCATCTCCCAGAATGTCTTAATCCTTGGGCATGTCCACCAAAGGTGAAATAATGTGCCTTCAGTCTCGTTACATTTCCAACATTTATTATTGGGCAAATGGTAAATTTTTGCAAGCTTTATTGGTGTCATGTACCACCTATAAATCATTTTCATTAAGTTTTCTCTTAGGGCATTATATTCTTATGGATATCAGAAGGATGGAGGGCATGAATATTTCATAAT
Organism: Podarcis pityusensis; assembly: GCF_964106645.2. Taxonomy (NCBI): domain Eukaryota; kingdom Metazoa; phylum Chordata; class Lepidosauria; order Squamata; family Lacertidae; genus Podarcis; species Podarcis pityusensis. The sequence goes on along the minus strand of NC_138035.1, from coordinate 31,042,380 downwards.
CTCAAGAGAAAATACAACAAAACAGATTTTGAAGCAATCAACATTGCAGAGCAGAGAAACAGCATAACCAGGCTTAAAAGGCCCAGACTAAAAAGGCCTTTCTAGTTCAGTCTTCTGCCCCAACAGTAGGTTGGCCAATTATTCACTGCTGAAAAAGCCATGAATTATTGCTAGTGTAGCATAATGGTTAGAGTGGTTAGGACCTGGGAGACCAAGACTCGAATCCCCACTCAGCCGTGATGCTCACTGGGTGACCTTGGGCCAGTCACCATCTCTTAGCCTAGCCTACTTCACAGGGTTGTTGTAATGATGAACTGTGGAGAAGAACCACGCACACCACATTGAGCTGCTTGGAAGAAAAAGGTGGTATATAATTGTAATAAATAAAATAAAAAGGAGGATATGCATCACCAAAAATGGAGGGCAAAAGAGGACAGCGTTTGCATAAAATTTGCTTGCAGGTAGTTCTTCTGAGGGTTGGACAGTGTTCTTGAAGCTACCAGCATGAGTTTGACCAAACTGCAGGAGGCAGTGGAAGATAGGAGTGCCTGGCATGCTCTGGTCCATGGGGTCACGAAGAGTCGAACATGACTAAACGACTAAACAACAACAAGAACAAAGTTCTTCTGAGCAGCCAGCCAATCCCAGAAGTCACATAGAGGGCACAACACCTTATGGAAGCTAGAGTATTAAGCAATCCAGGTGTCCATATCAGGGAGATGGGAGCTGTCAGAGTACTAACCACGGCTGGAGTGATCCAGGTTCCCTGCTAGACAGCAATCTGCATCCTATGTACTCAGGCTGGCAGAGGAGGGACGTGTCCTCACTACGTCTATATGATGGAGGACCAGAGAAACTGGATAATCTTAAAGGAAGAAGCTTGGGCAGGGCAGAAAAGCAGCTTACATAAAATAAGACCTTGAACACAATTTTTAAAACAATTATAAAACACAGTAAGAACACCAGCCAACTAAAAGCATCCTCCCTAAATGATGTTCCTGGTACTGACCACCATTTGGGCACTGAACCATCATCACTGCTGAATAATAAAAACTGCAGAGGATTTTTTTAAAAAAAACAAAAACCACAGGCTTTGGGATCAGAGCTATAATGTCAAATGGGCTTCTCTCTCTGTTTTCGGTGTCTTCCCAGAACTGAGAAAGCTTTTTGTCCGCTTCAATTTCAAGAGATCTGCAGATATAAGGAAGCAAGAGTCAAGAAATATGAACAGGAGTTAATTTTCTCTGGGGGAATATGGAGAACAGCAAGGTGAAGGAACACCTTTGAGATTCTGAAGGCTGAGAGCAACCTTTACTTAATCTCAGAATGCCCCCGGGGGCATGAGGATGAAGCAACTGTCCCAAGAGGGAGGAAGGAGAGAGGAGATTTGCCCAGGAGGAGAGCGAGTTCACATTCCCAGACGTCTCCGTACATTTTTCCAGATGAATGACATGAGGTATAATATGCAATGGAAAGGAAATACCCTTCTTCCAAGGGCTGGCTGGCTGGCTCACCCCTTCTCAAACAGCTCCCATTGTAGTCTGAATTAAAATTTGCACCATGCTTTCCTTCCATGCTGATTCATGATTTCAGAATATCTAAAATGCACCCCCCTGCACACTATACACTGTGCACACACAATGGCCAGCTGAGGCTGCTGTGACTCAGCATATATTAATGTCTGCTTCTGCCCTCCTTCAGAAAGGCAGGGAAGTCAGAATGGTTGGGCTTACTCAATAAGCAAGTACTGGGCACAAACATTTCCTAATACATACCTCCATAGTTACAATTCTAAACCTCTTCCTATTTTCTCTGCTTAGCCAAGGGGGACCACTATGACTCCTCAAGCTTGTGGCCCTTAATGCATTCTTAGTATGCTCTTCCCAGAAAGAACTGCTTAGAAGCATTTCTCCAAAACTTCTTACCAGCCGAGGAAATGAGAGCAATGTAACAACTGAAAAGGGGATGTTATAAGAACTTTGTGCATCTATTTCTTGGCACTCTCTATAAGAGACACCTTCGCTTCCAGTCTCCCACTGAAGTGGCTCCAGCAGACACATAGAATCATCGCATTGTGGAATTGGAAGGGGACTCATCTAGTCCAGTTCCCTGCAATGCAGGAATCTTGTACCCAACGTGGGGCTCGAACCCACGGCCCTGGCATTAAGAGTCTCACGCTCTGCCAACTGAGCTATCCATGCTCATCTGGCTCCCCAAGAGCTTGAAATTCATTAGCTTCCCGATTTCACCTCATAGGAAGTTGCCTAATAGAGAGTCAGTCCATTGGTCTGTCTAGCTCAGCAAATGTCTACCACACCAATGGGCAGCAGCTCTCTAGGGTTTCCGACGGGAGATATTCCTAGCCCTAGTCCTGTTAGAAACTCAGGGCAGTCATTGCCAGTCAGTGTAGACATTGGTGAGCTAGATGGACCAGTGGTCTTTTCTCTGTATAAAGGAGCCCCTCTGTTTCTATTTTCAACAAAGGTGTGGATGTTCTGAATGTGATAATTCCTGGGGAATGTTCTCCTTGCCTTTGCTCTCTCTCCCACATAACATGACAACATGGGACTTGCCTAGGTGACATCATTGCTACGGTGCATCCTCTTCTACTGCCTGCAGCTGTTCCATGCTAGCACAGAGACACCAGGCAAGCCTGGGCCCGATCCCACTTCACTAAAAATACACTTGCGTCGCTCTCCACTCTTCCCTCCAGGGAAGAAAACAGCCTGGCTTTGGGCCTGCTCTGCTAAAATTATACACACATCAGCAGCAAGCTCCGTCTCACGTGCATTAAAGTAAATAGTCCTGGAATTGGGCCAGGATTTGGAGCGTGGTGACACCCCCATTCTCTGCTTGGTGGAAAGTGATCTGGATCATCAGGTCTTAAGTTTCAACTGATTGACAGCAAATAAGGCCTTCACCATTTTGTTAGGGAGTGGGGAACTTTTTTCCCAGCCCAAAGAAAGGCCATGTTTCCTTCTGGGCTATTGGGGGGGGGGCAGCACATGCCCATGGTGGGTGGGGCCAGGTGCAAAAGTGGGCGGAGCAAAAAAAAATCACATTTACAGAGTTAGGCTAATTTCTATCAACACTTCCACAACCCTCAAGGGCACATTCCAGCCAGGCAAAGACAGGCGAGGATGGCGTGTAGCACGGCCTTTGACAGGCACTGCAAGGGCAAAGGCGATCTGGCTGGGAAAGGTGCATGACATAGTGAGAATCCCAAAGGCATGAAAGGGAGACTTGGGTGGCTCTTTTAAGCCACTGGGCCTGAGGTTGCCCACCCCAGGTTAGGAGAATTCACAGCTGACTCAGAGAAAATAATATACTTTCTTAAAGCCACTTAAGAGTTTTCCTAATAGGGGTCCAACCCAAACCTTAACTAAGCCACTGGTCTCAGCTGGTGGGTCAGGAACCTTTGCTGGTTTAAAGACTGGTCCAAGGTTGATCACAACCAGTGCTTTTTTTCAGAGGGCACTAAAGGGTACACAGGGACGCGGGTTGCACTGTGGGTTAAACCACAGAGCCTAGGACTTGCCAATCAGAAGGTCGGCGGTTTGAATCCCCGCGACAGGGTGAGCTCCCGTTGCTCGGTCCCAGCTCCTGCCAACCTAGCAGTTCGAAAGCACGTCGAAGTGCAAGTAGAGAAATAGGTACCGCTCCGGCGGGAAGGTAAACGGCGTTTCCATGCGCTGCTCTGGTTTGCCGGAAGCGGCTTAGTCATGCTGGCCTCATGACCCAGAAGCTGTATGCCTGCTCCCTCGGCCAATAAAGTGAGATGAGTGCCGCAACCCCAGAGTCGTCTGCGACTGGACCTAACAGTCAGGGGTCCCTTCACCTAAAGGGTACACAGTACCGACGACTCTTTCTTTTGTTGTTAAAAAGTGTGGCACTTACTGTAGCAACTTCATGGTGAGTACCAGCATCTATTTTTCTCCAAAAAAAAAGCACTGATCACAACAGCAACACTACCACCATATGGATTTTTTTTAATTTAAGGCATGTTTGGGTTAAAGGTGGGTCCCAGGTCCAGAAATGTTGAAGGCTACTGTACTTAGGTTCTCAAACCGGAAGGGATTCCCACTCATCCCACTGATGAGTGATGAGGAGATTGCTGCTGGAAGCCAAGGAGTGCTTCCAGACGATGGGTATTTTGCAGCTCCTGGTCATTATATTATTTCACATGAAAATAATCCCAGTGACTTTCCATGCTTTGACAAAGTGTCTATAGTTCAGTACGCTCTGCCTACAATTGCAGGGGTAACACAGTTGTGTAGGTGGGTGAAGTGGCAATGTATCTAAGCATCCCATTTGGGCAGCAGTGGATTTTAAGTTCATGCTAAGAATGCAATTTTGTTTCAGCACTTGGTTTTTTGTTTGGGGGGCGGGCGGGATGTAGGCGATTCCAGCATACTCAGCTCATGCAGACGCTCTGAGGGAAGGGCTGCATCTCAGTAGCAGAACATCTGCTGTCCATGCAGAATCATGCCTCCAAATAGGGCTCTCCCAGAAAGTTATGTTTGGAAAAAGGAACCGAGTTTTAAAGATGAGAGAAATACTAAAATAAGACGAACACAGTGTCCATTTAAAGCGCTACCAAGCAATACCCTTTGATGGCTTACTCCTAAAATGGTCCCTCTAGTCTAGGAATTTCCAGGTGGTTGGGTGGATAGGGGAGGAGGGACAAGTTTGGTCACTGCAAGAGGAAGCTGGGGAGACAATTCCAGGGCCTAAGGTGAAGAGGTGTCTGCAGGAGGCGGTCTTGCTCCCTGCTGTCCAGGTGTGAGTCAGGGAGGTAAGGGAGGAGTGACTCAGGCAAGGGAGAAAGTGCATCTTTCCACCAGACAGCTTGGGGAGGGGGTGTTCAACCACCTAGCAGTGGCTCCATCACAAGGCAGCCTTTGGTGGAGAAGACCTTGCAGTTTTTCCTTCATATGGCCTGCCAAGCTATACTTTTCCTGCTACCTCCCACCTACAGTTATGGGTTGGGTTAGAAAGGAAGAGGTGTTATTGAGTGGGTGGGTGTGCCAGAAGAAAGGCGTGGAAAGGTGGCCTCTTTTGGTACAGCCCATCCACGTTTCTGAGCACAATTCAGTGTTGGTGCTGACCTTTAAAGCCCTAAACTGCCTGGGCTCAGTATACCTGAAGGAGTGTCTCCACCCCCATCATTCAGCCCAGACACTGAGGTCTATCTCCAAGGGTCTTCTGGCAGTTCCCTCACTGGAAGAAGTGAAGTTGCAGGGAACCAGGCAGAGGGCCTTCTCGGTAGTTGCGCCTGCTCTGTGGAACACCCTTCCACCAGATTTCAAGGAAATAAACAACTACAGTTGTATCTTGGATCCCGAACGCCTTGGTATTCGGACCTTTTGGCTCCTGAACACTGCAAACCCAGAAGTGAGTGTTCAGGTTTGCAAACTTTCTTTGGAACCGGAACGTCTGGCGGGGCTTCTGCGGCTTCTGATTGGCTGCAGGAGCTTCCTACAGCCAATCAGAAGCCACGCTTTGGTTTCCAAATGTTTTGGAAGTTGAATGGACTTCCAGAACGGATTCCATTTGACTTCCAAGGTACGACTGTATCTGACTTTTAGAAGACACCTGTTTAGGGAAGTTTTTAATGTTTGATGTTTTGTTGCTTTTTTATTAGTAGTATTAATATCCTGTTGGGAGCTGACCAGAGTAGCTGGGGAAACCCAGCCAGATGGGTGGGGTATAAATAATAATAATTTTTATCATCATCATCATCCAGCTTCATTGTCAGATGCCTGTGGGGCAGTTCATTTCTTTTGACCCTGTCGGTGCCGGCAAATGAGGGCTAATGTGTGCCATGTAATGTGCCGAGCAGGGATCGCACTATGAGACAAAAAATGTGTCTGTACTACTAAGTTTCCCACTTTCTTCTGCTTCCACTTTAGCACACTAGCTCCCAGTTCAAAACCTATGTAGCTGCCAGTATGTTTTGAATGCTCAAAAAGCAGGTTCACTCAGCTCTATCTCTCACCGTCTCACCTGTTGGTGACTGAACACCTGATGACGCACAATTGGGCATCTAAGCTGAAGTCACTGAAAAATATTGCCTTATTTTTGAGATATGAAAGTCCCATCCAATGTCTGGTACGTAATGACGAATTCACGCTTGCAGTTCATCAGTTGATGTTGCAGACATCAGATGCTGAGCACCACATGCGTGAACTCATGTGGACACTCTGCCCACAAAAAACAATAGTTTTGGGTGGGCGTATTACAGAGTAACACAATGTTGCGTGTGTGACACCTGCTTTTGTAGGCAATAACCTTATTCAAAGCCGAAGAATGATCTAGCACACTGGTCTTCAGTTGATGGCTTTGGAACGACTCTGAGCAGATCATACTATACATTTAATGTGCAGCCAATGCACACTGAAAGCACATGACTTCCACTGGGAACTGTAGTTTCTCCCTCAAAGCTGCCATTTGCAGCACCCTCAACAAACTACAGTTCCCAGGATTCTTTGGGGGAAGTCTTGTGCTTTAAATATGCTTCAAATGCATATTTCAGATATAGATCTGCCCTCCTTTTTGGGAATCACCATTGCAGGACTCGCGTGCTGCTCTATAAAGGTGGCTTCTCTGGGATTTTTTCCTGTTTCCCTTCTACTATGCACAGGGTTAAACTTCTTGTTGCATTCATCTGCATCGTGTTTTCCCCCCTCCCCCGAGATCCCCCAGGTTAATATTTAAACGAGGCTTCATTGCTAATTAAATATACCAATGACCTCAGGCAGGCCTTGTTATCTCTCACACACCTGACGCATGTGTCACCATTCTTTCTCCTCCTCTTGGCTGTGCAAATGGGCTCTCTGGAGAGCGGGGCCTCTTCCCCAAAGGAAAAGAATGAGAAAATCCACAGGGGAAAAATAACAGCAGCGATTAGGCAACAAAGGGCCTTACGGGGTTGAAGTTTGAAGGTTCCTCAGTCCCAGATGCTCCCTGCAGGAGGTGCTGTAGGGAAGAAAGCCAGCACCTTGTCCCAGCACCAGACTTTCTTCTAGCGTGCCATAATAATTTGCAATGTTCTAGGCAGCGTCGCTATTTGGCAATCTCAGAGGCTGCCTAACAGTGCTGCGCTCTGAACATGTACATCACACAGAATACGTTGCTGCCAGCCAGTGTTGACAGCACTGAGCTAGTTGGAGCAATGGTCGGACTTGCTAGAAGGCATCTTCCTGTGTCCCTGTGCGTGGCCTGCCAGTTGCACCCTGTGGCTGCCGAGGTATATTACGAACAGCTGATAAAAACATTGTCAGACAACTACTGCAACTGCTTCTAGCCTGTCTACCCAAGTGCTAGAGTGTGGTGCTGATAATGCCAAGGTTGCAGGTTCGACCATATGGGACAGCTGCATATTCCTGCATTGCAGAGGGTTGGGCTGGATGATCCTCAGGGACCCTTCCAACTCTACGATTCTATGAATCTCTGAAGGGAGCCCTCATCTTCTACGCTAGTGGAGGAGAGGTTTATTGCAGATGAATCAACACAGAGCAGGCAGCGCTAGGTGACGTCACTGAGGTGCAGTAGCAGAGAGGGTGGGGCTCACAAAGCCATCCTCATGCTTTACTGATTGCATGTCTATCCTGCCTTCCCTCCTTCCCTTCCCTGTAGTTATCTCCCACTTGGACTACTGCAATGCTCTCTACATGGGGCTACCTTTGAAGGTGACCTGGAAACTGCAATTAATCCAGAATGCGGCAGCTAGACTGGTGACTGGGAGTGGCCGCCGGGACCACATAACACCGGTCCTGAGAGATCTGCATTGGCTCCCAGTACGTTTCCAAGAGCAATTCAAAGTGTTGGCGCTGACCTTTAAAGCCCTAAACGGCCTCGGTCCTGTATACCTGAAGGAGCGTCTCCACCCCCATCGTTCAGCCCAGACACTGAGATCCAGCAGCGAGGGCCTTCTGGCGGTTCCCTCCTTGCAAGAAGTGAGGTTACAGGGAACCAGACAGAGGGCCTTCTCAGTAGTGGCGCCCACCCTGTGGAACACCCTCCCTTCAGATGTGAAGGAAATAAGCAGCTATCCTATCTTTAAAAGACATCTGAGGGCAGCCCTGTTCAAGGAAGTTTTTAATATTTAATGCTGTACTGTTTTTAACATTTGATTGGGAGCTGCCCAGAGTGGCTGGGGAAACTCAGCCAGATGGGCGGGGTATAAATAATAAATTATTATTATTATTATTATTATTGAGCTCAGCGCAGCGAACGTGTTTCCATCCGCCACCCACTTTATCTTCACAACATCCCTGTGGCAGATTCGTCTGCATGATAGTCCCACTGAGCTTTGTGGCTGAGTGGAGAGTTGAACCTGAGTCTCGCCCCCTTCCTAGTTCAGCGCTTTAACCAAGCACTTTAGCCCTATTCCACCCCTGCATACCTGCCAATGTGGCAATGAAGCTTCGGAATGCTTCTTCACAGGAGCTGAAGTGAGTGGTCCGCTGCTTCTTCCTGTCAAGCTCACATCTGAAGCTGTTCTCTCCTGAAGATTCCCCACCCACTCTTTCAACCACAGAAAAGCTTCACGCTGCAGTTTGAACCCACACAGATTTCCTCCTTAAGATTTATTTATTTTCTTCCCCCCCAAAAAAAATTATACACTACTTGTTTGTAAAGGGGGGGGGCCCCTCAAAGTGTGTTATTTTAAATGAATGAATGGTTTTGTTAATGAAAAGCAGCATGAACCAAAATTAAACCAGGAACTCTCTAACTAACCACAGTTTCCCATTTCAACTCAGCTGGGAAACTATCACTGCCACGGTGGCAGCAGGTGAGAGATTCCTTGAAGGTAGGATCTGCTGCCCCTGTGGATCCTGCCACCTGAGGCGGCCGTCTCACCTAGCCTCATGGGTGGGACGGCTCTGTTTATCAGCTTCAGAACAAGCGAGGACCCAAAACCACTTTCCAAGTGTGGTTTAAGTTCCTTGGCTTGTTTTAAAGCTGGTAATCCCAGTTTGCTGCTGCTTCCGACTTCTGACTCTTAAGCTGTGCTTAGAGACTTCCTGCTTTTACTACTACTTGTGCAAAGGGAGCAACAAAGGCACTGTACACATGGGCAAAATGTTTGTTTGTAACATGGCTTCTAGAGCTGACAGACAGTCAGCCACAGAACCTCAAGGTAGGGCAACCCTATTGACTAAAGAGTAGGACTTTAATAGCACCATAGCAGCAGGGTGACCCAGGAGCAAAAGAGAATAGGACAACTGCACCTTCAATAGTTTCATGACAAGCTATCGCTGCTGAAATCCCAACTATTAAAGGTTTGGGGCCCTGTCTTTTTTCTTTTTCTTTCAAGCAGTCACCCTGCATGAAAAGGAGGGATGCAAGACATGCATTTTCTCCCAGTGGTGGAAGAAACAGCATCTATTGCAACTCTCCTGCCTTTATGATTATTAAAAGCACTCAGAGCTTCTCCGGAATGTGGCAAGTTTCAGCTGCATGTGCACTGGGGGTGGGGGGTGGGGAGAGTGCAAACCTGAGATATGTGCATTGTATATTGACTTTAAAGGAAAAGATAAATTAGCCTTGTTAGCACAAGCTCGCTGCTGACAACAGCTGTGCCAATGCTGGAAGAACAGAAACTCCAGCGACCTGTAATCCTGGCAGCAGTCCTCATGCAGTCTCCATTTTCAGTGGCCCAGGTCTCAGTTTTTAAAGCATCAGTTTGGAGCTGGTCTCGCTATCAAGAGAAACGTGTTGCGATCACCTCTCATGAATGCAATCTTCCCACTAGGGCTTGCTAAATTCAAAGCAGGATAGGATACTTGTGTACCTTTAACTGCTCAGCAGCAACAGCTTTTCCTACTGCAGTACTTTACTGATAGGAGAAGCTGCAATTCCTGAAATTCTCGTTGATGTCCAGCTTTTAAAAACTTCAGAAGTTCTATCTACTACTGAATTTAGAAACAGTTTAAGAAACATTTTTATTGAGCTTTATCAGATAAACATAACATAATAACAGTGCTAGGAAAACAAATGGTTTTCTCAAACACAGAGAGCAAAATATCAATTCTGTTGCTGTTCAAAGCAGTATTTAGTGAGAATGTTCTGTTTGTTCAAGTGCAGATTGGAAGCACTATTCTGTATCTCCAGGGTTCAAGGACTTCCGGGGTGGCGCCATCGGTAATGGCGGACTCCCTCTGATCTGGAGGGACCAGCTCCACGGGAAACGGGTCTTTTCCGCTACGGCGAAGCGGGGACCCATTCAAAAATCACAGGCGGATGAAGCCTGTGACCATGGGACTCGGCGGGCACCTTTAGCGCCCCCCCAACCCGCAAAGAAACCCACTAACGGGCTCCGGAGCGAAGAGGGGGAAGTGGCGCGGTGCTGAGAGTCAACTGCTTCTTCCGTGGAGTGAAGCTGCACAGCCGTTGCCGGAGAGCGCTGCCTTTTTCCTGGGACAATTTGGCTTTTAAAACAATCACCCGTGAGTACTTAAATTTCGGACAATTGGACTTTAAATAAGGATTTGTGAGCTGAAAGGAAAATTGTACTTAAAATTTTATTTTAATTTGGCACTGAAACGGGAAGGTCTAAACAGGAAGTCAGCCTTCCATTTCTTTGTAGATAGATTAAAGCAAAGACATGGCAAACTAGAGTTCCGAAAATCGCTTGTAAAGGATCAACTTTCATCATTTTAAATTGTTGAACCCCCTTCGAAAGCAGGAGAAGAGGGGGGATTTTTTTCGGACTGTTTAAACCTGCAGAAGTGAGTGTAAAGCAAAGTAACTTTCCACCGTCTTGATCCTGGAGCAGGGTGTCAGGACTGACGTTTTTTGAAGCTCATTGACCAGAGACAAACGTTTCTGACAGATAGCTAAAAGAAGAGAAACATAGTGACTCCATTGTTCCCCTTCACATCTTAAAGGAACAAATATTGACAAAATATCTGAAAAAGGAAACTTTGTTGTTAGATCTGTTTTTAAAAGAAAAGAACAAACAGAAGTTCTTCCCCTAGAGGGAGCCTGTGAAACTGTAACCAATTCTGAATCGGAGAGCTTGCAGCTGTCACAGATTACGATCGTGGGAATAGACTTCTGACCTTGCAGGACAATGTATTCAGAAGCTCTGTTGTGTGTTTTCTGTAAAACAAGTGCCCTACTGGAACAGCTACATGAGAAGACGGATTTTATGACTGATGCGATCAGAAATTTTGGACAGGCAGTGGGAAATTATATAGAGCCCACCCAGGAATCAGATCAGGAGTGTGCCCTGACAGAACAGATGAAGGAAGAGGATGTTTCTGAATCTTGGGCGCCAGAGATGGAGGGAGCTGTGGCCCAGCAGGAACACGAATTCTTGGATTTGACAAATGAACTTGGTAAAAGCCAGATTTGGAAAGATAAAGTTTGGTTTGGTTTGGAAATGGGGGGTTGGATAGACCCCCCCTATGCAGGGAGGTTTGGACTTTTCAAGTCTGGCAATGGGCCGTGAGATGTTTGGGGTTGTGGGGGCTCTTAATTTTGGAGGGACTTTGAAACATGTTCTTAAATACCACATGGAGCTTAGTCTGGACTATGGAAAAGGGGCTGATTTGTCGAGATGGGTCAAAAGCATTGTCAAGCTGGAGTTCCCAAGAGTGAAAGGAGCAGGAGATAAAGGAAAATACAGCTATAAATATGAAGAAGAGCTGGGAAGGGACATGGAAGGGACCTAAGGGCCTCGGACATAAGATTGCCAGGTTAATGCACTAGATTGATGAGATAGAAAGGACTGACAAAACCCGGGACCAGGAGGAAGAGACGCTGGATGAAGATTGGATTGTTTCTTTTTTGTTACTTTTTTATTAGGATTGTTTTATAAAATTGATGAATGTTAGAAAAATGTTGGAACGAAATTATTTGTCTTTAGCAAAAATGTTTAAAGGATTATGTAAGAATATTATGGTTATGAAAAATTGGTAAAAATAAGATTTAAGTTTTAAGCTTTAAGGTTTTTATAGTAAGATAAGATTAAAATAGAGTAAGGTAAAGTAATGACAGAATATTATGAAGTATGGAAAGGATTTGCTGCGACAATTAATAACCAGGATACCAAAAAAAGGGAGGAGGAGGAGGTCAAAGAAAGAAGGTAATGACAGTTAAGGATTTGAGAATATTGGATTTGTTTTTAAATGTTTGTGGTATATTTTTATTTTTTGAGCGTGTTGTGCTATTTTTTGATTTTGATTTTTATTAATCTGTATTGTTTGACTGTGGTTTGTTTTTTCTTTCTCTTTTTCTTCTTTGTTTTCTTTTGTAATTCAAAAATTTTCAATAAATATCATTTAAAAAAAAAGAAACAAAAAAAATAAAAAATAAAAAAAACAAAAAAAATATCTCCAGGGTTCAAGACACACTTTGATTTGCAACCCACACCCTGAAAACCCCACCCCACTAGTAGTTAGAAAATAAAATCTCAGTGCTGACTAGGCAGTTAAATCAAATTTCATTAGTGGGAAATATTTTGGTTTCCCCCATTCCTGTTCTGCTCCATAATTGCTGGGTTTGGTTCTGGAAGGAAAAGGAAGATGTATTAGAAACCAGGGCTCCCCAGGCATGGTTCTGCCCATAGTGAGGATAGGACATCGGCATTGTGCTGCTGAGCAAAGTCGTCTCCGGGCGTTCTTGATACACGGACCACTTCTTCCTGCACAAAAATTCTCACCGAGTGCGTCAGCATCCTCACCCGTCTGGCTGGCCTCCTGCCATGAAGGTGGCTGTGTGATATCACAGACACTGGCGACCTTGAGGCTGTGGATTAGCAGCAGGAGGCTTCTCAAGAAACTCAGATCCTGTTTTTGTGCTACTGCCTGTGCTGGAAGAGATGGGGAAGAAGGGGAAACATAGGAAGCAGCAGGCGCTTCTCCGAGAAACAAAGAGATGCAGGAAGTCCAGGCTTACCCGATGGCCTTGAATCAGACCCATCACTTTGTGGAGATATTGATGGCTCTCCTTCCATTTTAGGGCATGTTTGTACAGCAGCTGCCTCCCCTTTCTAGGCAGATGCTCTCCAAGACGTTTTCATGTGTGAAGCAACAAATCAACGTTGAATCCTCGCTTTTAAAAAATGACACAGCAAAAGAGGGTTGAAGGCAAGAAAGCACCATCTCCTCTGAAATCTGCTGCCTGAATCTGTTTCCTATTCTGTCCACTAGGAATGGCTCCATTTGTCAGTTTTGGTTTCTCTCAGTTCCTCATTCTTACAGTCTTGAATTCAGTTTCTGTTGTTGTTTAGTCGTTTAGTCATGTCCGAATTTTCGTGACCCCATGGACTAGAGCACGCCAGGCACTCCTGTCTTCCACTGCCTCCTGCAGTTTGGTCAAACTCATGCTGGTAGCTTCGAGAACACTGACCAACCATCTCGTCCTCTGTCGTCCCCTTCTCCTTGTGCCCTCCATCTTTCCCAACATCAGGGTCTTTTCCAGGGAGTCTTCTTTTCTCATGAGGTCGCCAAAGTACTGACGCCTCAGCTTCAGGATCTGTCCTTCTAGTGAGCACTCAGGGCTGATTTCCTTAAGAATGGATACATTTCCCCCAAATCTCAGCCTCCCCATTCAACAGCCTTCTTCTGATCTATTTCTCTTTTCCCCCACCCTCTGCCTCTGTTTTCTCTCTTTATCCTTGATCATTCCCTGAATCTGTGTGATGAGGAAGAACCCAGGAGCAAGGACATCCATTAAAGAAGAGGGAGAAGATGAAGAACACAGACAAAAAGTGATGGCTCTGTAGCAGCTGCTGACGTGGTGCTAGATGACTTCTTAAGCCCCTTCTTGCCCTTTCTCCAACTCTTGGGAGAGAAAGTAATTGAGGCATTTCTGCAAAGGGATCAATTGCTGCCAGGAGGAATGGGAAAGGCTGCTCCAGGGGCTTCCCTCTAACCTGGACAGAACTGCTCTTAAAAAGCCTTGGCTGGCCTGTTGCACTTTTAGGTCTGGGATGGGAATACCATCCCCTCGTGCTGTTTTCAGGGTGTGGGAGTGTGGGTCTATTGGCCATTTCCAAGGGTTCTGCTTTCCACTCCGCAATGCCAAGACAGCTGTCTTCCATGCAAGTCTTGCTCGCACAAGGAGCTCTGTGTCCAGCAAGCACAAAAGGAAACTTTGAGAGAGAAAGGCCACGGAGAAGGTCCAACTAACTTTCTCACAAGAAACAGAGAAGGAAACACCAGCGTGTCTGTCTCTCTGGCACTCACTCCCAGCTATCCGTTTTCAGGGCCAGCCTGAAGGGGCACAAACAGTTACGATGTCATGATATCCCTTCCCAAACAGATAACGCTTGTCCACGGTAGGCTCCTCCCCATTATGTATTGCTTCTGCCACTCAACAGGGTTTCCATAGGAACAGAGGAAGCTGCCTTATATGAAGTCAAACCATTAGTCCATCTTGCCCAGTTCCGTATTTACGTTTAAGCTAAACAAGCTATAGCTTAGGGCCCCTCTTGCTTGGGGGGCCCCAAAAAAATTTAAAGGGAAAAAAATTTGGATGGAAATTTCCAAAATATAAGATAAAAAACAAATACAGTGGTACCTCAGGTTACATATGCTTCAGGTTACAGACTCCGCTAACCCAGAAATAGTGCTTCAGGTTAAGAACTTTGCTTCATGTTGAGAACAGAAATCGTGTTCCAGCGGTGTGGCGGCAGCAGGAGGCCCCATTAGCTAAAGTGGTGCTTCAGGTTAAGAACAGTTTCAGGTTAAGTACAGACCTCCGGAACGAATTAAGTACTTAACTTGAGGTACCACTGTAAACTAAAACCTACATACAGCAATGGTGTTTTATGTTGTGTAGGCTTCTATGATGTAAGTAATGGGCCTCGCCTCCTAGCCTGCTCCCTAAAATATCACAAAATACCACCCCATTACCTTCAGTAGCTTAGGGCCTCACCAAACCTAAATCTGGCCCTGATCTTGCCGAGTATTGTCTACACTGACTGGCAATCCAGCTCTGCAGAATTTCAGGCAGGAGTCTCTCCCAGCCCTACCTGAAGATACTGGGGATCAGAGGTGCCAACTAGCGCTGAAGGTTGAGGGGGGCTGGCATCACACATGCAATGTCGCATCATCGGGTGAAGGTAGAGCGCAGTGTGACTTCAGTGGCTGGCAGCTCCTCCTCTCTCTCTCTCTTCTGCTTCATAACTCTGTCCATCCATAGACATACAAGACAAACCTTTTATTGGTATGGAAATGCAGCAGTGGGAGAATTAGTGGGCATGTTGATTTCTGCCTGCATTTCACAACACAGGGGTTGGAGGCCAGGATGCAGGTGGCATGCCCCTTAACGGTCCTGATTTAAGCAGGACATCCTGGAATTATAGAAGCCATCTTGGCTTCTGACTGGATCCCAGGATGTGCCATTCTGGCTCCCGCAAGATCGCAGCCCCGAAAGATGTGCGTCCCAATTTTCCTCTGCAGCTTGTTAGAGGGTATGAGATGAGTCTGCCTAAGTGCTGCATCCCTGCTCATCAACAATGTCAGCAGAATATAGATGACCCTATGAAGCTGGCTCCATCTAGCTCAGTACAGTGGTACCTCGGGTTACATATGCTTCAGGTTACAGACGCTTCAGGTTACAGACTTTGCTAACCCAGAAATAGTACCTCGGGTTAAGAACTTTGCTTCAGGATGAGAACAGAAATCGCACGGTGGCAGCAGGAGGTCCCATTAGCTAAAGTGGTGCTTCAGGTTAAGAACCGTTTCAGGTTAAGAACGGACCTCCAGAAAGAATTAAGTACTTAACCCGAGGTACCACTGTGTTTAACATGTATTGTTTTTACATTAAAAACCTGGAGGTGCCAGGGATTCAATTTGGGACCTTCTGAATGCCATGCACATGCTGTGCCACTGAGCTACGTCCCCTCTTCTACACTCCCACGGCAGCAGCTTCTCTAATGACTGCCTATGACATATGCCATGTCTAGGGTACAAAGTTAAGCCAATTTAGTGCAAGCTGGCTGAGTAAAACTCTGCAGAGGGTTCTTGCACCTTTAAGTTGCTTGGAAGAGGCAAATGACAGGAAGCCGCTAGAGTAAGGTACCTGCTGGCCAGGTGAAAAAGAGGACAGGGCTCCTGCACTTTTAACAGTTGTGTGGAAGACGTAATTCTTTAGCTCTGCTGGTTTAGTGTATGCTTTGCTGCCACAGGTTTTATTTGCTTAGCCTTGTAATGTGGTTTCATTCTGTTTGATATTCATGTGTTTTATCTTTTATTGTTAACCGCCCAGAGGATATTGCGAATTTAGAGATATGCAAATGATGTCAGTAGCTAAAATAAAGGAAGACAGTCCATGCCTTGAGTGCCATTTGTTTTAGAACCGGCCCTGGGTCCCACAATACTCTGCCAAAATGACCACGTTCCCATCTTCAGCAAATCCACTCAGTCCATTGCTGACTCCTTCCAGCCACACCACTGAAGCAATTCGCCTCTGTCTTTAGCTCAACCCATCAGCAGCTTGCTTTAACATCATAGCTCAGTGGCAGAGCAAATGCCTTGCAAGCAGAAGGTCCCACATTCATTTCCTGTCACTTTCAGGTAGGGTTGGGAGAGACTCGTGCCTGAAATCCTGGAGAGTTGCTGCCAGCCAATATTGAGTGAGATGAAAGAATGGTGTGTCTCTGTATAAGGCTGCTTCATAGGTTCATATATGTTCAGCAGACATGGTTGTTCCATTGGGGAGGCAAACCAGTGGTCACTCTCCTGCTAGGTACCATGGATAACCCAGGTAGAAGCTTTTGCCCCTTGGACTTCCCTATTTCCCAACAAGGAGCTGATGGAAAGAGCATTAAAAATGGCCAAAAGAACTATTCCCTTTGGCAGTCTCAAGGAAGCCCCAGCCATTTCCATATGAGGATGTCCCTGGCCTCTGGAACAGTTCCAGCTGCTCTACTCTGACCTCACCTTGGCTGTGGCTTAATGAAACAGATCTCTGTTAGCTGGTGGGCTGTTCCTTCAAGAGAGCTCCTTCCGTTGCCCAGCCTCCTGCCTGGAACTAAGAGCAGCCGCAGCTGGTTTCCTTTAGCCCAAAGAGCAGCTTCCGGCTTTTCTGACCTCCTGCTGCTACCCTGAGAATCCACGTTCTGCCTCAGGCTTTATTCTGAGATCTTAGAGCACGTGTGCCACTAACATTTTGTCTCCATTGTTTTCACACTCATATATTCTTCACACGTGCTTTGCGTCTTAGTCATATGAGCTGCATTAAAATGTTGCACTGTATAGGGTTCCAGTCAGTCATTTCTTCCATATTTCATTTCCAGCTGCAATTGCATCAGAGGGGAGGCAGGGATGTCTTCATCTGATGGGCATGAAGGTTTTTGTTCCTTCTGCACCTGAACCGCTCCCAACCCCTATTCATCTACACTTGTGCACTCATTTGCACAGGGGAGTGGGTGGCGCTGTGGTCTAAACCACTGAGCCTCTGGGCTTGCTGATCAGAGGTTGGCGGTTCGAATCTGCATGACAGGGTGAGCTCCCATTGCATTGTCCCAGCTCCTGCCAATCTAGCAGTTCAAAAGCACCCCAGTGCAAGTAGATAAATAGGTACCACTGTGGTGGGAAGGTAAATGGTGTTTCCATGTACTCTGGCACTCATCATGGTCTTCCATGCACCAGAAGCCACATGACCTGGAAAGTTGTCTGTGGACAGGCTCCCTTGGTCTGAAAGCAAGATAAGTGCTGCAATCCCATAGTCACCTTTACCTTTACCTTTAGTCATTTGAACATGCATGATGGCTATTAGGGCCTATTCAACTTACCATTTACTCTTTGTCCAGTTTTGTAGTTGTATTGAAGCCAGTTTGAGAAATCAAACAGCAAAACAGGATTGATATGGGTCGTGGCTCATGTTCTGCGAATGTAGCTTCAAAAACTAGCCATGGGAGCACACTGGATGTGGAGTAAGCTGCAATGTGAATGCACCCTTAATTATTTGGGTTAGCAAGTGGAGCGGATATGTGCTCAAGATGTCCAGAGCCTGAACTCCACCTCTTTCCTCCGAAGACACTGAGCTGGAACAAAACCCCTTTGGCAGTCTCTGTGTGCCTCACTTTCTCTGCCTGAGATGACAGAGCAGTCTTCTGCTACCGAACATGGTGTCTGCCAAGTGTTATTTGCTTCTATTAGCATTATTAGAGAAGCAATTAGTGAGAAAAACAGTCTGCATATGCTACTGTCTCCCTCATGGCTGGAGCCTTGGGTGTGCAAAAAAGGCAGCCAGGATGCGACAGGAATGGCACTGGGAGGTACCCGTGGATTGGAGGTAATAAGACCCGAGAGACACATTGGAGAAATCAGCACTGGAAGACATCTACAGTGCAGAATGTTATTGGGTGTATGTGGCAGTGCCCATACTCCAACTCCCATCAGCCCCAGGAAGCAGGACCAATGGTCAGGGATGATGGGAGTTGGAATCCAATAGCCTCCAGAGAGCACCATGTTGGCAATACTTTGTATGGGGGGGGGGGGAGTGTCCTCTGTGAAGATCTGGTGCACACTCAAATATGGAATGGGAATAAAGAGGAATACAGAGCAGAGAACTGGGGCTTGCATTGCAATGAGCCTGGGTTGCATGTTGGACGTTGAATGGTGGGATGGGAGTTCGGATGGAGGTGCCCTGGCTGAGAGATGGAGTTAGGGTGAGAGGCATATTGGTGTGATCTGGGTCATCTCAGCAGCATCCAATGGCTTAGTCATGCTGACCACATGACCTGGAAGCTGCTCCCTCGGCCAATAAAGCGAGATGAGCACAGCAATCCCAGTGTCATCCGCGACTGGACCTAATGGTCAGGGGTCCCTTTACCTTTACCTTTTAATCAGGTTCTGTATAAAAATAGAGCTCAATCAGAATTCAAACAGGGGAAGCCACTGGGGATCCTTGAAGAGAATAACCCAAAGAAAAGGAAGGATGCTCTGATGTAACAGATTTATTTCTAGCCTAGGAAACAAGCCAATGGGATGGACCTGATTTAAAGATGGGTCTTAGTGTGGTATTGTGAAAGATGAGACCACTCGTATTAGATCACTCACATTCCAGGGGACAGGAACTCAGGCAAGGGCAGCATGAGGCCGGATGCCACACTTAAATATGAGATGCTATGGATATCCCCTCTCTTCCTTGAGCCAAGAAGTGACGGTGATACCTCTGTGAGACCCACAAGCACGGGGTCCCTGGCAGGCAAAGTGACAACAGGTGCTCCTGCAGCGTATAGCCACAAAAACATCTGCGGCCTTCTTTAATCCATTCTCCCATACACTTCACATCCTCCTGCACTTGCCTTGTTTAGTTGGCTCTCAGATGACCTGTTTATTGAGTATTCACCCTGATTTCTTTGCATAAAGCTCGAGGGGGAAGTTATATGAAACCCACTGTTTATTGAGAATTCATCCTGATTTGATTACAAGGAGGCTATATGACCGTGATGTTAAAGGGCGGTTACTGCAAACTTTCAAGTACATTTCTGCATCACTTTCCTTACAGCAAAAAGTCAAGGAACTGGGTTTGTTATGCAAGAGAACCTAATCAAATAGTGCTGGCAAGTATGTGATTGAACCCTCCTTGCAAAAAGCAACGATCTGGAAGGGTTCTGATTATTATTTATAAATAGATTTTAGGACTCTGCCTAACATTAAACCAGGACAGGAAGTAGGCAAAGAAGGATGGTGTCCTGCCATCAGGCTCTTTTCCATGTCCTGTCACCAGGGGACATTTGTTATGTGACCACAAAAGGGAGGAACTTCTCTGTGGTGGTGTCCTGTCCGTGGAGTACCCACTCCATAAGAGTGGCCCTGGCCTCAACACTGCAGCTGTCTCAATGCCTGGTCAAACCTTATGCATTTTACTGGACAGTTTAAAGTTGACCATAGCTCAGTGGTTGCGCATCTGCTTTGCATGTAGAAAACATCAGGTTCAATCGTTGGCAACTGCAGGTAGGACTGAGAAAGATTTCCTGCCCGAAATCCTGGACAGTCGCTGTCAGTCAGGGTAAACAGTGTAGGAGGACTCATTGGGTCCTATGTTCCTATGATGATTGTTTATCTGCTCTGCTGCTTTTAGCTACCTACATTTCATGCTGCTGCTGTTCTACTCAGTTCTACCATCCTGCCCTTCTTGCCGTTTTATATGGGATGGGCACAGGCTCCGGGGTGGTCTGGGAGCCATTGCCTTCTGCCTCCAGTCTAAGATGGGGATGATCAGGCCACCGAGAGATGGGTTAGGAGAGCCATTGTCAGAGGCTTTGTGCCTCTGAATACCAGTTACTGGGAATTGCAGGTAGTCAGAGTGCTGTTACGCTAATGTCCAGTTTTGCAGGCTTCCTACAGGCAGTGGCGTAGCGTGGGGGGTGCAGGGGGGGCCGGCCGCACCGGGCGCAACATCTGGGGGGGGGGCGTGCTCGCACTCGCAGCTCTCTGCCCCTACCTGGCTCACTCACTCTCTCTCACTGCAGTGCTGGCTGTGCGAATCCGATCCGAGCCGCTGGGTCGCCGCCCACTGTGGAGGGGGTGGGTGCCAGGCGTGCGGTGCGGAGAGAGAGCGAGGGACTATCTGGGGGAGGGACAGTGCAGCGGCCGCCCAGCGCAGCGCTGAGCGCGGGAGAGAACCACACCAGACCAGACCAGGCAGCAGCAAGAAGAAGCTGGCAGCGGCGGCAGGTTAGGGGTTGGGGGTGCAAATTACTTGCCTTGCCCCGGGTTAGGGGGCGCAAATTACTTGCCTTGCCCCGGGTTAGGGGGCACAAATTACTTGCCTTGCCCCGGGTGCTGACAACCCACGCTACGCCGCTGCCTACAGGCATCCAGGAGGCTGAACTAATGGGCCATTGGCCTGATCCAGCCGGCTCATCTTATATTTCTTGATGGTAATCTGCCCCATAGAAATTTAGCTGGTGAATATATTCTTGCTGCTTCTGTCCAAGCCAGGAAAAGCTTCATCTGCCAAATTTATGTGCATCACACTGCACAAGAGCAGAGTCGGAGGTGGGTGGACAAGCACAGTAACACTAAGGATGATCTTCTGCTTTGACTGTGCAGAAAAACACGATCATGTTCACCCTTAGTGGTAGTTGATAGCAGGACATCCTCAGCTTTGGTGTCAAGCCTCCTATAGGCCTCTTTCCCTATGACTTCACCCTGAGCATTTGCCTAATGAGATTCCCAGATGCACGGCTGAACAATAAGGCAGGGAAACCCTTATTATTTTGGAATTCCAAAATCCATCCCTTGGGTATGTTCACCCTTCCGATCTCTTTCCTGCAACTCCAGTGCTCTTCAGGTGTCCCACAGCTAGAACCACCATCTGGCTTCTTGGGCTGACTCATCTGTCTTCCTGTGTTCCTTAGCTTTTAGATCCTCTACGTCAACCGGAGCTGTGGCAAACAAGCCAAAAATAAAAGGAAGGGGCCTTTGCCAAAAGTTGTTGAGCTGAAAGCGGAGCTGCGTCTCATTAGCATCTCCTCTTATTGCATCAGATGCGGCATTGGCTCAAATTTACGTTCTCCAGTATTAAGGAGGAGTCAGCAAATGAAGTTGTCCAGCAATTCCTTAATGGTATGCTGCAGGCGAATCATTAGTCTGCCGTAATAAATGAATGAACTAGAGCTCCTGTGGGCTCAGGACTGCATTTCCTTCAAGGGACTGCCACTATGATTTCTCAGTATCTGCAGTGAAGGCATGGCAGGACCAGAAGGAGAGTGGACACCCTGCAGACCGTGGTGATCAGATGGAATGAAGCAAACAATTATGAATAGAGTTGAGTTGAGAGGAAATGACTATCTGAAGGTCTTCCAAAGAGCTTCATGGGTGAGTGGGGATGTGAACCCGAATCTCTCCAATCTTGGTCCAACACTCTGACCACAGTCCAACACTAGCCATTGCACCAGCCTTTCTCAGTTTGTCCTGATCCCACAGAGTACACCACGGGGCATGGCAGCAAGGCATATTGGTTATTTCAGCACCAGGGATAGCTCCTAGTGAGCAACATGCTCCAACAAGGGCTGGAAGGAAATGGAAGCCTTTTGAGACGCTTCCTCTCCAAGACAACTCCACTGTGGATGAGCAAGCTAGGATATGTCTTCATCAATGGCTAGTGGGCACAATGGCTATGGTCTGCCTCCACTGTCAGAGGCAATATGCCCCTGAAAACCACTTGTAGGAATTGCAGGTGGGCTGAATTCTGCTGCACTTATGTCCAACTTACAGGCTTCCCACAGGCATCTGAGTGGCCATTGTGAGAACAGGATGCTGGACTAGATGGGCCATTGGCCTCATCCAGCAGTGCCCCTCTTATGTTCTCACCTGGCGTGCATGCCCTCTCTCCACCCCTGCAACCCCCCCTGGAATTCCTGCTCATGAAGCTGTCATCTGCTCATGCAGACTCATCTGTCTCAAAGACTCATAAAATTCTTAAGTATGAAGTGAATGTGCCTTAGTTTTCTAGTCAGATTGAAATGGCTTGAGAGAGAAAATGCATCAAAGAGCTGTACAGTATCTGTGTCACAGAGCAAGGCAGTCAGTAAATCACACAGTTCAAACTGGAGTTAACTATGTATTAGCAAAATATATTCTTCATGGCCTTGGCTGAGTTTCAGGCCTAATGAGTACAGCAGCTCATGTTCTGTAGGTCCTACTCTATGAAACCAGTTACCGAGACTACAAGTCCCTACCTACCTACACCCGTCTATGTCTCCTTCTCTCCAGGCTTCTTCCAAGCAATCAGAGACTGTTCCTGCGTGCAGCCTGTCTTTGTTTCTCCTGTTTCATACCTCTTCTGGTTTTGGGAGTCAGAGGGGGAGGGGACCCTGTCACAGCAGGAGAGAGGGGACACCCAATTCATCTCTGCCTCTTGGCCTCCCTCTTCCCACTCACCTGCTTCAGCTTCTGCCTCTGATTCTTGACTCCTCTCTGCCATAGGCTCTCCCAGCTCACTAAGTCCTGTTACCCATTCAGCTTCCGACACCTCCCCTTCCCAGTCTCCCTCTTCTCCCTCGGCCCACTCATCACTGTCCCACCTCCACTCCCCTGACTTTGAGCCTTCTTCCCTTGGGGGTTCCCCAGCTGGTCCCTCCCACCATTCTAACCAGTCCATTGCAATTTGTCAAGAAACTACAGGATAAGTATGGATTGTGGTTAACATTGTATGCAGCTTCAAAAACTAGCAGCAGGAGCGTACGGGATGCACGGAAGCCAGTAAACATACGCCCAGTGTGGCAGGCATTCAGTTCAAGCTTAGGGAAAGGCACCTGTAAGAACCTGGATGGCATCCAGTTCAGTGGGCTCCTGCCTGCTGGCCTCATATTCAGTGGTCCACTGATTGCCACCATCAGAACCAGGGGCTGAGCCTGGATCCTTAACCAGTGACACTGTAGCCTCTGACTCACAGCGTTGGTCCCTACTGGGTTCTAGGGTCATGAACCACCTGGTGCCCTCCAGATGTTTTGGACAACTCCCACCTTCCCTAGTCATTGGCCATGCTCATGGGAGTGGTCATCCAAAACATCTGGAGTGCACACTATACAATAGTGGCATGTAGGGTGACCTGCCAATGGCTTGATAGACCTCCTTCTGTGGTCACCTATAAAAAGCCAGGAAGGGTGTTGCTGAATGCTTCACGGTCTATGCTGTACCACTGATAGACACTGGAAGCTACCTTATACTGAGCCAGACCATTGGGCCATCTCGCCCAGTATTGTCTAGTGAATGACAGCATCTCTCAGGCAGGATTTCAGGCAGGATCTCTTCCCATCCCTGCCTGCAGATGACAGGGATTGAACTTGGGACCTTTCTATGCAAAGCATGAACACTGGCTTGTGGAGACCTGTCCTGTAAGCATAGTTCCTGCAGTTTGCTTTTCGGCCTCTCCATTGAATAATCCATATCCAAAAGAAGAAGGGTCTCTAGCAGGGTTTCCCGCATAACCTCCCCCCTTTCCCCGGCAAGAAGCAGAAGCGATGAATGAAACACTATACACACGTCCCTCCCCCCCTTCTTTATCAGGCCCCTTGGCTTTCAAATTCTCTCCATTTCATTGTCTGCAATCTTGCTTCTGTTTTTCCGAGTTGCTCCTCGAATTACAGCCATTCGAGATAAGTCAGCTTTGCGTGATGCAGAGAACACAGGGCAGCTGCAGAGGGGGAGCTCAAAACACTTCCCTCTTGAGCCAACGCGCTGGTATCCCTCGGTTAGAAAGCAGGGAGCTTGTGTGGAAACAGAAAGTGTCCCATGGCCTATTGGCAGCCCTGGATACAGGTAAATTGTACAAGGTCTCGTGTTATCTCTAGTGAAAGACAAACAGAAAGGGGAAAGTGAGAAGGAATTCCTGATCCAAAAGGGTTCCTTATCTCTTTTCCGTTTCCTTTGCTCCAGAGAGATACAGAGGCCTCAATGCGCTGTTGTTCCCCAGAGAGCTCTCCCTCCTCCCCTCTTCTCACCTACAGCGACTGTGTAGTCACCTGAAACCACATTCTGGCTTACAGTAGCGCCACCTCCTCCCAGAAACCCCCTCCCTGCCAAAGCATTACTACCAGTGTCGGAGAAGTGTATAGTCTGTGAATTTACAGGGCCTGCAGAATCTGGAATCTGGGAAGATGCTGACTTCCTAAGAATTTCAGCTTAACAAAACAAAACAAAAGCAAACAAACAAACTTCAAAGAGAAAGTTTCTGGCCCTCATGGGGACCAAGGGAAATGTGAGAATGTGCAAGCAGTCTTGACCAGAAACCAAATGTTTGGCTCCGCTCCAAATTGCACATGCTGGTTCTCTTGGTTTGCCTCTTGGTTGCAGTGATCTTCTAGCGCAGAGTGATTTCCTCTCCTCTGTGTTTGGTTATGATACTGAGAGAGAGAGAGAGAGAGAGAGAGGAGATTGGGATGGGTGTTGAGCTGGCTGACAGAAGGGTAATGAAGAACTCAGTCAGGAACTGGTTGGCATAATGAATCTGGGAGAAATTGATTTGTTAGGGATCTATTCCTATGCCCTTTGGATTCCTATTCCTGAGGTGGCTGCCTCAGTTTGCCTCATGGACAGGCCGGCCCTGTTGTTTAATGCATACTGGTGTTATTTGTAAGTCAAGCCACCTTGGAAGGATCGGTATTCTGAAAGGTGCCATAATATAAAACACACACACTGAAATAAATAAATAAATAAATAAATAAATAAATAAATAAATTCCCACAGCAGTCAAGCAGATTTTTCTGGAAGTCCACAAAGAGGGTGTGTAAGAAACGGACATCATGTATTGTTTATCCCCACCCTTCACAAACACCCAGAATTCATGGGGATATTGCCTTTGAACCTCGTGGTTCCATTTAGCTATAACAGCAAATGCTCAAGATAAAACACCAGTCTTTCTGGCTGTAGATCATAGTCCATAGCCAGGCTTTGCTCTGGAGAACTGGGGTGCTTCCAGACTGTTGCTATTTCCAGGTGAGATTCAATCTCATATTGGCAAATTCAGGTCGCTAGGAAGGTTTGAGAAACAAACACACTTCCCTTTGGAACTCTGTCCCCCGCCAGGGGATAAAACCTTTGTCGGTGCTATTTTTTTAATGAAAGATGTGATTGCATTTTTATTCCAGTTGTGTGAAGCCTCCAGCATTTACAGAATTCAACCCAGGGAGGTTTTTGGGATGCCAGTCGCTGGACTGATGTGACTGGAAGGATGGTGGTCTCCCATAGCCAGCACAAGTCTGCATTGACCCAAAAGCAAAACGCAAGGTCACCTGGGTCATTCAAAATATTCAGAAGGAAAAAGCCAGACTTTGAGAATTGAAGAGAGTTAGTTGAGGGCAACTCGGATGCTGAAGAGCAGCCTTACTAAGATGATCACCCCATGGCCTACCCTCCCAAAATACAGACTGGGAACCGGGGAGGGTGAATGCAGGAGAACTATGATAAGATGGAAAAAATGTTGGCAACTGCTGTGAATAGCTTTTTATGAATACATTATGTGTGGAAGAATTGAAGAAACAGATCACTGGAAATAGGGGGGGGGGGGCCTGAGTGCACAGAGTAGAGAAAACACAGACCTCTGAAAGGGATTGCAAGCCTGCAGGAATACTTCTTTCTTATTTAATAGAAATATTTGGAGGCAGTGTTAGAAGGTGTCCATGAGGTCTTGAGCAGCACCCCTTTAGATGTGGCCCCCAAATCCCCTGCCTTTCTCCTTTTTTTCACTTCATTTTTAAAATTAAAAGAATCAGATCCATGCCTCTGCAGTTGCTGGAAACCTCAGCAGAGGAGAGGGCTCTTGCACTTGAATCCTGCTTACAGGATTCCTGATCCAGCGGGCTCTCCTTATGTTCTTAAATGCTGTGCTGAGAGCAATGTCCCTATGCTCTCCTGTTATGAAGGCAGATTTCTAAGTCATGAAGATGAAAAAGGCTGAAGGAATTCTAAATCTTCTGAGAGTTTCTTTAACTGCTGTACGATCCCAGAGGCAAGTCGACAGACCTTGCCAATCCCAGGTGAGATTCTGTGCTTTGCTCCAGCAGGGGTGCTGTTAGGGAGTGGCTAGCTCAAAATGCAGCGGGCCTAAGATCTCTAACCATAATTTGCGTTTAACTCTGTTTACATTGCTGCGAAATGCAATGCCGGCAGGACCCCAGCCACCTGCCAGAGGCAAATGTATGTCATGAACTTGTGCAGTCAGTGCCAGATTTACGTATAAGCTAAACAAGCTATAGCTTAGGGCCCCACTCCCTTGCCCCCCCCCCAATTTCACTATTAGTAGACTTCTCAATTGTATTTCAGTTCAACAATTACTTTGATAAAATACATATTTTGTTATGTGCAAATTAGCGCCATACATTACCATATAGCATATATTCAACGCAAAAAAACAGCGACAATTTGTTGTTGACAAAGGACAGCTGGACATATAAAGGGCCCCATTACCTTCAGTAGCTTAGGGCCTCATCAAACCTAAATCCGGCCCAGTGTGCAGTGTGAGTCTAACAAGAACCCAGCAACATGGGACTCCACTGTCTGCAGTTAATGGATCTGTTTTGATGTATTTATTTCCAGTTCCCTTCCTACGTCCTCAGGCGGGCTTTCTCTCTGCAGCCTGGGGTGCAGCAAGTGTCTGGCGGTGGTGACCTTTCCTAAGGACAATGGCCTCCATTGAAACTGGTCAGGAATGCCAAATGTGACTTCCAAGGCAAAGCCATTGGTCTCGGATATGGATATGTCAAGACGAAGAGGTTCCACTTTGCCTCGGCACAGCTGGAGCGGGGGATGGAGCTGTTGGCAGGACGGTGAAGGAGAAGCAGCAGTTTGCCTTTCAGTTGCACCCAATTCCCCCCTTCTGCTCCTCCCTCTGGAGTGCCAAAGGCTTTTAGGGGTCAGACAGACGTCTCGCCACTCAGTTCTGCTTCCTCCCTTCCCCCAGCAACTTAGCACCAGTCGCTGTTTATCCACAACAACATGGGCTGCGACGGAGGGCAAGGAGACTTCCTTCTTCCTACAACATGTGACCCTGGAGCTGCTCTGCTGGAGCGGGACCACTTTCAGAGGTCGGAGGAGAGTTCAGCCCCCATGGTTGAGTGAGTCTTTAGTTTCCTTTCTAAGACGAGTGTCAATAGGAGACCAATGTGACAGCGGCAACCTCCCCCCCACCCAAAATGTGCTGGTTATTAAAGCCCTGGACGGCTTGTGATCTGGTTGCTTAAGGATCCACCTACACCCATAGAGTCCTACCCAGACCATAAGGACTGCTCACAATTAGGCTCGCAATCACATGTAACGGAGCAGGGGTTGCCAAGGTGGTCCCCATGGATGCCAGTGTGCCCACCAGCGGCTCCCATGCTGCCCACAAACGGTTGCACTCAATATCTCCTCTCTTTGCTCTGTTCCACTTTGCACTGGCTCAGCTTCTCCTGCCCACTTTTCATTGAGTACCAGGACTGGACACCCGCCCTCCTTTCCATTCTGAGCAGAGTAAAGATGCAAAGGGCTTTCTCTGTGAGTGACTCAGTGTGACAATGGATGATATAAGCGACTTATCCCCATTGATGGAAAGTATACATGCATCGTTTTGCGGCCCTGTGGCTTGTTCTGCTCTTCTAGAAGTGGCAACCATCATGCCTCACCCTCTTTGGGCGGCCATTTTGTGTTATTCTATGACACCACGACAACCCTTTTGTGATATGCCTTGCCCTCGCGGCAGCCATTTTCCAGCTTTCAAACACTTTCTCAAAATTCCAGATGTGCCTAGCGACTCAAAAAGGCTGGCAACCCCTTTAACAGAGCTTTCTCGCTTCACAGGCCCCATTTTCTTAAAAACTTTCGATGGGGGTTATGAATGAGGGCAGCCAACGGGGGAATGGCTAAGTTAATATTGCTTTACGCTGACTATTCCAATGTTGTTATTGTTTCAGTCTATATGTTTTAAAAGGCTTTATGGAATGGGTTTGTATTTCAAAATATTGTTCGCCACTTCATGGAGGATTTCCTCAAAAATCAGAGAACCAGTCTCTTAAATAAGCAAAATGAATGTGTAAAATGGGAACTTAAGAAGCAGCATGTCACAGCCTGTCCCAGATGAGGAAGGCACACGTCTGATATTTAACTCTTGAGGGGCAAGAGAAACACTCACAGCAGCTTCCACAGTGCTCCGGATACACATGTTCACATGCTTCTAGCCTCTAGGCCTCTAGGTCCATGGGTCTGGGCCCTAGGGTGCAGTTGCAGCAACAGTGGGGGCCCTCCCCTCCTCTGGCTTATATAGACCCACTTCTGACGGGTGGCGTGCCCACAAACTGAGACTTCTCCTGCACAGAAGGCATAGCTGTTCTTCCCTTTTCATGCCTCTCCTGGTTCTACAAGACAATGGGGCAGGAAAAGGTGGGGAATCTACTGACCCATCCCTCATCTGAACCAGACCTTCTTTCTTTGCCTCATACTGCCCTGACTCTCCCTTCTCCCCTGGCTCCTGTCTTGTGGGTGGTGTGGCATCCCATAACTCACTGGTCCCTCTCCTGGGTCCCTTCTCTGGTCCCCTGCCTGTGCCACACACTCTTTGGAGCCCTGCCCGTCCGTGACTCAGCAGGACTAAGCAGTCATGGGACAGAGTAGGGGAAATACCAATTTCGGGACCCATCTATGATCATCAGACTAATTTCGTGCAGGTAAGTCTAAACCACAGAGCCTAGGGCTTGCCGATCAGAAGGTCGGCGGTTTGAATCCCTGCGATGGGGTGAGCTTCTGTTGCTTGGTCCCTGCTCCTGCCAACCTAGCAGTTCGAAAGCACGTCAAAGTGCAAGTAGATAAATAGGTACTGCTCCGGAGGGAAGGTACCGTATTTTTCGCCCTATAGGACGCACTTCTTCCCCTCCAAAAATGAAGAGGAAATGTGTGTGCGTCCTATGGGGCGAATGCAGGCTTTCGCTGAAGCCTGGAGAGCGAGAGTGGTCGGTGCGCACCGACCCCTCTCGCTGTCCAGGCTTCAGGAAGCTATCCGCATGCCTTGCGAGCCCGGCAGGAGTTCCCGCCGGGCTCGCAAGGCTTGTGGGTGGCAGCCTGCAGCCCGAAGCATGAGGCACGCTCCGGAGCGCACCCCGGGCTTCGGGCAGATATTGGGCAGCCCCACAAGCTCGGGGGACAGTGGGGAAGCGGAGCGCCGCCATCCTGCTATTCCCCGACCTGGTTTGGAGGCTGACGGTGGGGAGAAGCAAGCTTGCTTCTCCCCACCGCCAGCCCCACAAGCTCGGGGGACAACGGGGCAAGCCGCTGCCCCACGGAGGCTAGGGAGGCTGTCTCTGAAGGCAGAAGAGGGAGACGGAGCGCTCCGTCTCCCTCTTCTAGCTTGGGGATGGGGGGGGGAATAAAAATTTTCCCCTTGATTTCCCCCCCAAAAAACTAGGTGCGCCCTATGGGGCGAAAAATACGGTAAATGGTGTTTCTGTGCACTGCTCTGGTTCATCAGAAGCAGCTTAGTCATGCTGGCCACATGACCTGGAAGCTGTACGCCGGCTCCCTTGGCCTATAGAGCAAGATGAGCGCTGCAACCCCAGAGTCATCCACGACTGAACCTAATGGTCAGGGGTCCCTTAACCTTTACCTTTAAGGTGACCAGCCACTCATTTACTCTGCATTAAATGTGCTCCCACTGCTGTTTTGGGAAATGGTGTACACATAATGCCTATCCTGTTCTTTCTTAAGAAATACTGCATTTGGATGCATTTCCGCCCCCATCAGCTTTGACCTGAATCGAGAGGGGGAAAGACCTAGCTGTGTTTTAAGCTGGCAATGTGTACACCAGGGGTCAGCAAACTTTTTCAGCAGGGGGCCGGTCCACTGTCCCTCAGACCTTGGGGGGGTGTGGACTATATTTTTGGGGAAAATGAACGAATTCCTATGCCCCACAAATCACCCAGAGATGCATTTTAAATAAAAGGACACATTCTACTCATGTAAAAACACGCTGATTCCCGGACCGTCCACAGGCCGGATTTAGAAGGTGATTGGGCCGGATTTCCCCCCCCCCCCCAGGCCTTAGTTTGCCTACCCATAGTGTACACAGCTTCTTTGCCTGTTGCTGTGCTTGGGGTGGGCATGTGTGTTAGTTGCTTGGAAACAGCAGAGGATGAAAGAAAGGTGGGAGGAAAAGATGCGCTAAGAAGTTAAGGAAAGGAAAGGGAACTCAATGGCAGCAGGAGTTAAGCAACATGGTTATTTTGAAAAACCCTCAAGCCTGCCATCTCATTTTCTGGAATACACCTGTGCATTTTACAATTCTCCACAACGGGCAGGAAGTAAGCAGGTTCTGCTATTCCTATGCTTTAAGAGACAGCGCCGGGGGAAATTTCTCCCTGTTGTGCAGCAGCTAAAGGTATAAGCAAGTGTGTGAGTGTGATATTTTGTTTTGGATCTACTTAGGGTTTCAAAAAGTAAAAACCAGGACAACCCAAAAGTTATTGAGCTTCTTAAAGGAAGACCTCAGAATTGTTGAGAGTTTTTTTAAGGAACAAAAGATGAGCCAAAGATGAGCCAGGTGATTGCCTGGGTGATGGGCCATTAAGGGAACAAAGGAATGGTCCTTTTTTCTGTACGAAATGAAAAATGGGTGGGGCCTATACTGACTTTTAGAGTTTTCTTTGATGTGAGCTAGAAGCTAGAAGTCCTATAGAACAGAACCTGATAGAATGAGGGGTGGGGGGCTCCCATCTGTTCCAGCCTCTTCCTCTTCCTCTGGAGTCTGCCATCTCAGGGCTGAGCTTCATTGTGCCAAGGGATTCACAAGAGTACATATCGCATCCAGTAAATATTTAGCAGCTCTCCGCATGGATGGTTAGCCATAGCAAGGATGGATGTCTTGGCATTCTGACATGCATTACACAGTTATCTAACCATAACTACTCAGAAGTCCTATTGAATTCAATGGGGCATACCCCCAGGTAAGTGGGGGGTTAGGATCGCAGCCTAATTTCTGAGTAAAAACACATAGGATTGTGCTGCCAAGCAGCCCCCATGTAAGTTCTTGAAGGCAGCGCTGTTCTTTGAAAGTCCCGTCAAACTGATGGGAACCAAAAATGCATATCTCAGAAACGAAATGATGGGTCTGAGTATTAAAGTGTGGTTCAAGTGTTCAAATCACTTCACATACTGGGCTCCTGCACCTTCACAAGTTGTGAACAGAAGATTTTAGGAAGCACACCCTGCATGAAATTCCTGTGCCTAAACCCTTATACTCTTCCTATACCCTTATCTGGGAGCGAGCCCCATTGAACTCAGTGGGAGTTGCATTGGTCTTCTGAATAGGCATGATGTATGGAATTGTGCTATAAGCGTGCAAAGGATTGCAGGATTGCCCACTCCAGCCTCCAGTGCACCACTTCCTGCAGGAGAAGCAGCGCTGCCCTTTCCAGCTGGAGCTCAGGGGAGGCGGGTGAAAGTTCCTTCATACACTGCTGGTCTCCTCTGAGCCCTGACTCCTCTTAATCTAAGAGTGTGGTAACCACATCAAAAGGCTCTGCTGGCAGCAGGTGGCCCGCCAGCTACAGCTTGAGGAGCAATTAAGCAAAAGGCTCTCATTGGGAGAGAGATGCATTTCTTCCCAGTGTTCAAGGGCTTCTGCAGAGGCAGACAGAGAGACCACCCTGCAGCATGCCAGTGAACTATAAAAGCTTGGCTGGTCTGGGGGGTCACTAGCCCTGGAATGCAGGGAATGCCTTTTGCATGCAATGTGGGAAAGCTGTCACCCATTAAGAAGTCAATGACCTATCTCTTTATCTCCTCTTCTCCCTGCCACCCCTTCATTGCTCTGTGCTGGCCTAGAGGGATACCTGTTGCATAGCCCTCCTTTCTCTGCAGGAGCTGTACCTCTGGGATGGCGGAATCCAGGGAGCCCTAAAGTGTCTCACGGGCTGGCTCAGTATTTGTCAACACTGTTGGTGCAATTTCTGTGGCCCTGGCCTTACTGACATCAGCTATATGGCATGTCAGCCGCATGCTGAGGGCAGATCAGGAAAGCGCAAGGAGCTGAAGGATCTGTATCCTCCTCAGCCCCCAAACCAGTGAGAGATTTCCTGCATTGAAGTGGGTTGGACCAGTGGCCCCTCAGGGTCCCTTTCAATTCTATGATTCTGTGATTTAAACTAGTTCAGCAGCTGGCCTTAGGCTATCCCATTAATTTCCCTCACATTGTTTTCAACAGGAGGAAAAACATGTTAAAAGGGTGCAGGAGTTTAAGGGCACTCCTCTGATCTTGCTTCCACTCTGCTGTTGTGATCCCAGCAATATGCTGGGACACGGGTGGCACTGTGGTCTAAACCACTGAGCCTCTTCGACTTGCTGATCAGAAGGTCGGTGGTTTGAATCCCCGTGACGGGGTGAGCTCCCGTCGCTCTGTCCCAGCACCTGCCAATCTAGCAGTTTAAAAGCACTCTAGTGCAAGTAGATAATTACCGTATTTTTTGCTCTATAAGACTCACTTTTTTCCTCCTAAAAAGTAAAGGGAAATGTGTGTGCGTCTTATGGAGCGAATGCAGGCTGCGCAGCTATCCCAGAAGCCAGAACAGCAAGAGAGATCACTGCTTTCGCTGTGCAGCGATCCCTCTTGTTGTTCCGGCTTCTGAGATTCAGAATATTTTTTTTCTTGTTTTCCTCCTCCAAAAACTAGGTGCGTCTTGTGGTCTGGTGCGTCTTATAGAGCGAAAAATACGGTAGGTACCACTGCGCCGGGAAGTTAAACGGCGTTTCTGTGCGCTCTGGTTTCCGTCTCGGTGTTCCATTGCACCAGAAGAGGTTTAGTCATGCTGGCCACATGACCCGGAAGCTGTACGCCAGCTCCCTCGGCCAGTAAAGTGAGATGAGCACTGCAACCCCAGAGTCGTCTGCGACTGGACCTAACAGTCAGGGGTCCCTTTACATCAGGCTCACTATGTGAAAATAAGAACAGATGCGCAGACCATGCAGGTTTAGAACCAGACTCCTATCCAGTGGAGCTAAATGCGTAAGGTTGGCGACAGTGGCAGGCATCAGCATGCAGTACTGGCAAAACATTACAAAGCCTTGAAAAATATAATGCTACCATTACTACTGGTAGCAGCAGCACAATACCATTAACAGACATGGCGCTTTACCAAAGAAGCAATGGGTATAGTCCCTGTTCTAAGAAAACTACAATCAAAACCTTTTATCCGCAGTCACAGAAGTGTTTTGGGAGACACATCACTACTGCCCTGCCTTGGCTGGCCCTTATTTACCTGGATTTTTTTTGTTTCTGACAGGGTGGAGGTTTGAAGCCTTGCATAGGTTCAAAAAAAAATTAACATGCAGTGTTAATGAGTACCTCTCCCTCCCCGCCGCCCCTGGAGAAGAGGTAGCTGAAATAAACAAGATGAACAATAACAGCAAACGCAGACACACAGTTAGGAAGAACATCCTCACAAGGGCACTGGCAGGAATGCAGAGCCAGACAATCACAGGAAGGTCCTAACATGCCTACATGTTTGCTCAACAGGGGTGCAAAAGCACGTTCATTTGCATTACCTCATCAGCTAGCCTTCCACCCTTGTCCCAAACGGCAACACAGGGGTGGGAGTGGAAGAACTTTTGCTGAGGGGACCCTTTGGGAGCCAACCTTCCCCGTGCCTCTGAGTGGTAGAGGCCAGACCCTGAGGGACGTGGAAGTGTTTCATCTCAGTGGCATTGCTGACATTCCAGTGGGCTTGGCAGCGTGGCAAGAGCTGCAGGAGAAGGGAACCCCCAAGAGCACAGGCGGAGAGGAAGGCTGGAAGGGCTGGCAAGCTGAGGGCACAGGGGGCCAGACGCCATGCCTTGGCTATGGCAGTGTTTTCTTGAGATAAGGGCGACCTATTCACGCTCGCTCCATAGCTGAGGCAGCAGCCGAAACTTTGCGTCTGACTTGACCTTCCATTGTAGCATGGTGACGCTAGCAGACGATGGAGTGCCGTGATCCAACCTTTCCCACAACAGCTCCCCATAACCTCTCTCAAAGCGACACCCCCCCAGACATCTTTTAATATAAAAAATTGTGCATTCATGATGATTTGTGCTCATGATGGTTAAAAGGATGGGTCTATGTGATCCAGCTTTCTCTGTGGAAGTTTCAGGGTGGACACACTGCTTTGTTTAAGTTCGGTACATGTCCTGGATCTTCCTGCAGAATGGAAGCAAAGGAGCATCCAGGCCAGTTGGCAGCAAACCCTTGCAAGCCTGTTGGCCTCCTTGTGTGTCAGACAACATTCACTGCTGGTTTGACTCTGGAGTCCTCCAGACCGGGTAATCTGGAGCCCTCCAGAGCAAAGTGTGAGTCAGCAGCAGTTCTTTATCCATATCCTGCAATTTAGCAATACAGTGGTACCTCGGGTTAAGAACTTAATTCGTTCTTAACCTGAAACTGTTCTTAACCTGAGGTACCACTTTAGCTAATGGGGCCTCCCGCTGCCGCTGCTGCACGATTTCTGTTCTCATCCTGAAGCAAAGTTCTTAATCCGAGGTACTATTTCTGGGTGAGCGGAATCTGTAACTTGAAGCGTATGTAACCCGAGGTACCACTGTACCATGGACATAGCAGGTGTTGATTATGCCTGCACCATGCACTGAAATGCACATGGGCCAGGTTTCCACATGCAATCACAACACCTGAAAAGTTGCTTCTGCCGTAGGG
The DNA here is from genome assembly GCF_964106645.2 of Podarcis pityusensis. Lineage (NCBI taxonomy): Eukaryota > Metazoa > Chordata > Lepidosauria > Squamata > Lacertidae > Podarcis > Podarcis pityusensis. The sequence goes on along the minus strand of NC_138035.1, from coordinate 31,007,259 downwards.
CATCAAATCCTTGGCAAAGCTGACTCCAGCATGTGCAACCATGATAATTATATTCTGCTTCCACAGTTGGAGACAGCTATGCTTCTGAATACCAGTTGCGGGAAAGTGCAGGAGGGGAGAGGGCTCTTGTGCTTGGATCCTGCTTGTAGGTTTCCCACAGGCCTCTAGTTGGCCACTGTGAGAACAGGATGCTGGGCTGAATGGGCCATTGGCTGATCCAGCACGATCTTCTTATGTTAATCAACAGGGAAACTGAAGGATCATGGATTCCAAGGTGGGATTCCAAGGTGGGGTGGATGGAAGGACGTCTGTCACAACCCAGCATCCCATTTCAAGTGTGCAGATCCATCTATACACTGTGTTGTTGTACATTCTTGGGGGCCTGGTGTGTCTCACCTTGCCTCTTCTGTGTAAGGTGGCCGGCTGCAAAAGGGGCTGGGCTGCTGCACCTTTCATAGTTCTGTAGAGGAGGGGATTTGCTGAAATTAAATTAAAGGTTGGACTTTCTTTTGTACCTGGCCAGCATGTGTCATTACAGTGGTACCTCGGGTTAAGAACTTAATTCGTTCTGGAGGTCCATTCTTAACCTGAAACTGTTCTTAACCTGAGGTACCACTTTAGCTAATGGGGCCTCCCGCTGCCGCCACAATTTCTGTTCTCACCCTGAAGCAAAGTTCTTAACCCGAGGTACTATTTCTGGGTTAGCGGAGACTGTAACCTGAAGCATCTGTAACCTGAAGTGTATGTAACCCAAGGTACCACTGTAGCTCTTTTTAACTCCGTTAGGTGGGGAAAGCCAAGTGGCATATCTACATGCAACAATCTTTCCAATATCATTCTTATACCATTTTAACTCCCATGTCTTCCTCCAAAAGAATCATGGGAATTATAGAACAATGAGGGTGCAAACATTCTGCTAGGTTTCAGTAGCCACACCCAATAACTTCAGTTTCCCGTGTTCCCAAGGGGAGAATGACAAGTAAGCCAGATGTGCCCGAAGAAATAGCACATGCATCCAAAAGACAACATGTCACAAGTATGGTGTTGGGATTGTGTTCCTCGGACACAGACACATAACAAATCCCTGATGTGTTTATACCGATGTGCAGGATCACAGCAAGGCCAAAGGGGTGGGGGTCTGTTTGAGATGGTAGGCTTGGGCACCCTAAATAGTCAATACCAAAAATAAATGCCAGGTGTGCCAGGGAATAAATAAGGTTCTCCACCCTATAGATTAGGGGGGTTAGGGGGGTCATTTTGGCACCTGCCCTTGCTAATGAATGATGGGAAGGGAAATTGACTCAAAGCAGCTAATTAAAATGTATATATAATTTTCCTCCAGGATCATAACAGCTGCTCATTCATTGTTTGCGATTTTAAAAATAAAGGCTTCTTGGCATGGGGTCTGGGAGGTGGAGGCAGCCCAGCATCCTGCTCAGAGGTAGGAAAGCATGGCGAGAAAGCAGCTAATTCAAGTACATGTTCATAACTGGGTCTTTGCATTCATGCATTTTCCTTTCCAGTTCTCGAAAAACTGAGCAGGCACTTTGCTGGCAAGACAGAGCAGACACCCACACAGCACATTCAAAGCACTCTTATACCACTTCAATGGCCTTGGCTTCACCCAAAGAATCCTGGGGAACCGTAGTTTGCTAAGGGTGGTGAGAGTGCTTAGGGCACCTCTCACAGAGCTATAATTCCCAGCATCCTTTAACAAACTACAGTTCCCGGGGCTCTTGGGCGGAAACCATGGCGAATAAGAGTGGCAGAAGAGTGCTTTAAATGTATGGTGTGAGTGTGACCAATCAAACCATGTAAATGTAGGGAAGAGGGGTGCTCCAGAAGGTCCATACTCTGCACGCAAACTGCATGCAAAATATATTTATGTATGCATGGCTGTCTACGCACCATGCATTCAAAACACATTTAAGCATATGGCTTCCCCCAAAGAATTCTGGAAACTGTAGTTAACGGTGCTGGGAACTGAAAGTCTGTGGCAGTGAACTATGGTGCCCAGGATTCCTTGGGGAAGGCAAGTGCTTTAAATGTGCTTTAATGGTAGGGCTTCTGCACAGCAAGAATGTGTTGACTCTGCAATGAAGTGGGATGCTTTATTCCGTGTGCTTTGTCCTGATGCTGAGTTGGAGTCTTCGCAGAATGGCATAACAAGCAACACTGGCATTACCGCATTGCGTGTGAGACCATTCCAACCATGTCACAGCGGGGTGAAGCAGGTTTCCTTGCCATTATTGATCCATATGATTGGGATGATGGAGCATCACGGGTTCAGCCATGCCCACAAATCCAGTGTGAATCAGTGACGTCCCATGCCAGGGGACAAGCAACTCTTGCTGGTATGAGTGGAAGATACCACCCTGCCTTGGGATCCTGTTCATCTCTGGTACGATGCTGGCTCCCCTCCTGGAGCCCTACCACACTTTAGAAAACAATTGTTTTATTATCCATCACTGTGCCATCAGTCATTCCCCATCGCTGCTTTCCTGGGCATCCCCATCCCTCCCTGTCTGGGATGAGATTAGAAGCAAGTGACTCACAGGACAAGAGGCTTCCACAGTTCACCCTTCATCTTTTACCTGCTGACAAAGACTTTTTGTGACGAGAGAGAGAGAGAGAGAGAGAGAGAGAGAGAGAGAGAGAGAGAGAGAAAGCACCCTCCTCCCCACTTCTCCTCGCCCTTCCTTGCTTCTCTGTCTGTGATTCAGATTGTAGCTGCTGTTCTCCTGCTTCCTCCCCCGCTCCTTGTGGGGATCCGGTGTTTCCCCCCCACGCCTCTGCCACTTTTGGCACATCAGCCATGGCAAATAAAGACAACATTCCACAGAAGCTGCCCCCAGATAATTGGCCCAAAAAAATATGGAATCAATTGAATTAAATTAAAGAATATTAAAGAAAGGACATGAGAAGGCATAGGAAAACTTACTTGGCCACAACATTAAAAATGGTATAGAAGAAAAGAGGAAGAAGGAATGTGGTGGTCTCAGTTGCCCTTTGCCAAATCTCTGAGTTAGTGGACTTGCTTTTTTTACTTTTCAGGGAGGAACCTGGGCTGGTGAGAAACTCCCAGCCATTGCATAGCTTCACACAAGGTATCTTCACTTGGGGATTTGCATATAGAGGTCGCAGGTCCTTTGATTGACTTTAATTGACAGGTCCTTTAATTGACCTGTAATTTATTTTCATAACCAAGGAGGAAATATGAACGTGGAGAAGTGTCCCTAATTAAAGAACTCTTATTTCAATCCGTCAAGAGGAAGGTCTGAGTGGAATTCACAATTTGCAGCAAGAAGAGTGATGCCAAAATGAGACCAGATAGTAAATTACACCCCCGAGTTCAAATACTATAAGGGAGGGAGACAAACCTCTCTCCACCTGCTTTCTCCATAACATGCATTGTTTTGCACATCTCTGTCATGTCACCTTTGACTTGCCCTTTCTCTATACTAAAAGGTCCTTAATGCCGCCACTTTTCCTCATAGAGAAGTTGCTCCATCCCCCTTCATCACTGCAAAGGTGGTCCACCATCTGATACCACACACAGAAGACCCTGCTTTGGTCCTGGGGGGAAACAATGTTGCGGGAGCAGTTCAATGCATCGGTCATGCAAGTCTGATGCACTTGCATCATGCAAAAAGCCAATGTCTAGAAATGCACAGGGGCAAACATAGCTTCACAGATCGGAGCAGCAACCCAGGACTGTGATATTAGAGGCTAGTGTGCACTGGCAGGGTCATGCGCATGGTCCAGAATTAGAAGTGGGCGCAGGCGGAAGCTGGAGTGAAAGGCTCTCTGTTTGTTTGACAGCAACCTACCCCACATGCAGCGCTGGTGCCTCCTGACATTTACCCACCCCCTCCAAGCCAGCCCACCTCTAGCTTGCAAACAAGAGACACAAAACACTGGAAATCCCCTCTGCCTCATCATGTGGGGAGGAGGTGGTCTTCTTAGTGTGATCTCACCCTCTTTTGTGTTAATGTGCTGGATTAGTGGCAAAGTGGGCCGGCGGAGGGGGAGGGGAGGGGAATGACGGGCAGGAAACCAAGAACACATCAGACGCACTATATTTAGAGGCTTTTATTCAGCTGAGGACAATATTCCTTGATTTCACATTGTTTAGTAGAGGGCAGAGGGCAGGAGCGCTATTGAAACCCTTTGTCTTCAGAGATGCCACTTTGTCTGGGTCCGTTGAGGGGGGGCGGGGGGGACTTGTTAACCTGCTCAGACGCGGGAGCTTTTGTTTTGTTTTGTTAGAGAAGATAACCTAGTCTGGGTGCCGGAGGGGCAGAGAAATATTGTGTGGGTGATGGTGATGTGGTACCTGTCTGGAGACAGCTGACACACTGCTCTCCATTTTCAAGTGCGGAATCAATTAAGAACGACCTCCTGTCACTTATATGGCTAAGGTTAATTGTTATTACCTTTCAGCGGCGGGGGGGGGGGGCATCAGCAGAGGTGCTCAGCTGTAGGCTGAATACAGCATGACAAATGCTGCTGGAGTTATGGCATTGTGCAAGGATGTCTGGAAGCAAATAGAAGAAAAGTCCCAGTCACTGGGGTTTTCCACAGGCAATAGGTAAAGGTAAAGGTAAAGGGACCCCTGGCCATTAGGTCGCGGACGACTCTGGGGTTGCAGTGCTCATCTCACTTTACTGGCCAAGGAAGCCTGTGTTTGTCTGCAGACAGCTTCCGGGTCATGTGGCCAGCATGGCTAAGCTGCTTCTGGCAAACCAGAGCAGCGCACGGAAACACTGTTTACCTTCCCGCCAGAGTGGTACCTATTTATCTACTTGCACTTTGACGTGCTTTTGAACTGCTAGTTTGGCAGAAGCAGGGATCAAAAAACAGGAGCTCACCCCATCATGGGAATTCAAACCGCCAACCTTCTGATCAGTAAGCCCTAGGCTCTGTGGTTTCATCCACAGCGCCACCCGTGTGTAATATCTCACAGCAAAAATGTTATCACGTGGACCGATTTGTAGGCGCTATGCTCATTGCCACTAGACAATTCTTAATTGGATGTTTATTTATTCATTTAATATTTTGCTCCAGGAGATGCAGCCTATGACGGCTCATTCAACCATGTAAAATAATCATCGCAACATGGGTTATATAGGGCCCAAATGCCGCCAAATAAAAAGCATGCCTTTAAAAGATGGGGGGACTCTCAGGAAAAGCCACAGGAACTGTGTGGCCGGTGGCCACCTCAGCTCACGGCATGCAAAATGCAAGCTGGAAAAATCAAACACCATGAAAAACAGAAGGTGGAGCAACAGGATCTCCCTCAACTCAAGGGAAGGGAGCAAAAGGCTACACAGAAAATGATGCTGATAAGGGTCAGTGGAAAACCCCAAATGCCCAGCACAGCTTTCATCAGCCTAGTGCCGTCCAGCTGTTTTGGACTGCAATTCCCATCAGCGCCAACCAGGAAATTGTTGTCCAAAATAGCTGGAGGGCACCAGGTTGGTGAAGAGGCTGCCGTGCTTCCAGAGAGAGAGAGAGAGGGGGGGGCCCACTTCATAGCTGGAGCCACATGGCTCTCAATGGGTACAAGTCATTGTGACAGCTTGCCTGACTCCTTTCTCTGTTTGCCTATATAGATTTCAGGTGCATGGTTGGAGTAGGGATTGTGGGAGAGTGCTATGTATTGCATGAGCATGGTCTGCACCTGTGTAGCACTCAATAAGCTAGTGCAGAGGGATTTGAGGGTATCATTCCAGCTTCAGGATTTGTAGGCAGGACTAAATCCTAAGAAGTCAATAGCCATTCTCCACTCCTACCCCCTGCCCTGTGCTATTATACAGAGACGATATTGGGCTAACTGCATGCAGAGCCACTCTCCCAAAATGACCTTATCAAAGTATGAGGACTTTAATGCCAGGATGGTAAAACACATGGCTCGCCAATACAGAGTATACGGCCAAGCATAATTTCAGCATATCCCACCCTCCAGCTTATATGCAGCTATTATACCAACACTGGAGAATGCCCAGTGCAGTTCTTACCAGACTTCTCATGAAAGGAAACAGAGGTGAAATTATTGCAATGGTAGAAAGTGCTGAATCTGCCTCTGGCCTGACCCATACAAACTTGCAAACCATCTTTCTTGGTGGGTGAGCACCAGATTTTTCTCTTCTATCACACTGATTTGTTATGTTGCATGAAGTGTGCTTCCCTCCCAGTTTTAAAATATGGGGAAGCATTCAAACAATCCCCAACTGAGTCCATACTGGTAAAGTTCAGCAAGAGCTGCACCACACCGTTCTGTGTAGCTCAGTTCAAACACTCTCGAACTGGGCTCTTCCTCTGCTGCCTGACACCCCACCCCCTGCTCCAACCCTCTTACCACAGGTTTACACATTATGTGGGATGCGGGTGGCACTGTGGTCTACACCATTGAGCTTGCTCTTGGGCTTGCTGATCGGAAGGTTGGCGGTTCAAATCCCAATGACAGGGTGAGCTCCTGTTGCTCTGTCCCAGCTCCTGCCAACCTAGCAGTTTGAAAGCACACCAGTGCAAGTAGATAAATAGGTACCGCTGCTGTGGGGAAAAGTGTTTCCATGTGATCTCATTTCCGTCATGGTGTCCTGTTGCACCACAACCAGTTTAGTCATGCTGGCCACAGGACCCAGAAAGCTGTCTGTGGCAGACGCCAGCTCCCACGGCCTGAAAAGCGAGATGAGCACCGCACCCCATAGTCGCCTTTGACTGGACTTAACCATCCAGGGGTCCTTCACCTTTATCTTACACATTATGATCACCTTATGAAAATCACATGAAACTGCTCCATGTGGCAAGCTTTTGATGTGCAATGACTCATTAGGTGATTTCCCCCGTGGCCCAATGTTTGCTCATAACGAGATGCTGAAAATCACCCAGTCTGATGTAGATAAATGGCTCACCTGATGGCCAGTCCCCCTGCTGATATTTTTGAAACTACCTTGGTTTAATGGCGGCAATGATGATGTATAAAACTGGCCCTAAATGATTCAACGCTGACCCCCAGTATGTGGCAAGAGCTAAAAGTGAAAGGAGCAAGATCAGTCATGTTGCGACACCTGAAGCACTAAAAGGCTTGTTATAGCATGAGCCACATGTGGTGTGGTATGGGATGTGCAAACTGAGAGTGCTTCAGCCTGCAGAAGTGCACAAGAAGGCAGTGCAAAGCCTTCGTGGACCAGAGGCCGTACATGTTGCCAGTGTGGTATAGTGGTTAAGAGTGGTAGACTCGTAATCTGGTGAACTGGGTTCGCGTCTCTGCTCCTCCACATGCAGCTGCTTAGGTGACCTTGGGCTAGTCATACTTCTTTGAAGTCTCTCAGTCCCACTCAGTCCCTCTCAGTGTTTGTTGTGGGGAAGGAAGGGAAAGGAGAATGTCAGCCGATTTGAGACTCCTTCGGGTAGTGATAAAGCGGGATATCAAATCCAAACTCTTCTTCTTCTTCTTTTTCTGACATCCCCGTGCCCCCTGCAGAACAGAAACACAGAACGCAGTGCTGGCTAAGTGAGGCCCATGAACGATCCTGGGCCCCCAGCAAATGCACAGCGCTCCCTTGCCAGCCGGTGGTGAAAACCCTGAAGAACCCCCTGAAAAGTGGGGGGGGGGGAGAGAGAGAAGAACCCTGGAAAGTGACCCCATCAGATGTCGTATGCAAACTGGTGCCTGGTCAAAAATCAGCTTGGGGGGAGGCAGCCTGTTAGTTCCCTTTTACCCGAGTATTTACCTGAGTGCTTGGTGACTCCCAAAATTCAAGAGCAATTTATTTCCCCCCTTCCTTAGATCCGAGATGCAAGACAGGCCTGGAGTGAAGTGGGGTTCGCTACGTGCAAGGATGGATGGATGGATGGTGGTGGGAATGCAACGGGCTTTTGATTTTCACATCTCTTTATTTTACCTCATGAGTCATGTCATCATGTTCTCAGGCGCTGAGTAACTGCCGGGTCTATTTTTACTCTTGTTCAGCAGGCTTCCTTTCCTCAGCGGCTGCTGCGTGAAGAGGTGAAGGACAGGAGAATGGTGAGTTGGGGGAAACGGGCGGGTTATAAGAGATGGGGTTGGGTGATGGGTGGAAAGGGGGGGGGAGAGCTGAAGGTGTTTCCCACCCTCCTCAAATTAGGGAGGGAAATATGTTTATTATCCCCAAAGAACAGGGTGTGATGTGTTATATATCATAAATAGACATATATATTGTTATATTGGTGGTAGCATGAAAGAGGGTAGGGGGAGATATTCCTTTTCCAGTGCTATTTGGTACTTTGGAAAAATAAAGAAGGAAAACAGGACATCCCCCCCCCCATCAAAACAGGAAAGAGGTGATGGAGGGGGGAGAAGGGGGGTGTACCCATCATCAAATGCAGGAAAAGAGTTCCATAATGTCCTGAAGCCAGAGAGAGAGAGAAATGAATGGAGTGATGTGCATGTGTGTCTTCGTACAGGGGAAGGGTTTTTAATCCCCAGCTCATAAAAATACACAGGCATCAGCGCACATCAGCTCACCCCACACCCCTCCAGTGACAGCCTTAATTTCCCCTATGCTTTCACTTAGGAAGGAGACTTACGAAGCAATCCTGCGTTCCAGTTTTGTTGAAGGGGGGTGGGGAAATACGTTACTGTTTTGCCCGTGGAATGACCGCCATCTCCTATGCGTGCTCAGCTTGGAAAAGAAGGGGGAAACGCACCACTAACCCCCCCGCCCAGGGGCACAGAAAGAGCAGGCATCCCCACCTTGAAACACCGCCAAAGCCCACCATCAGGGCAAGGGGACACACCCCCTGCACGCCATGGCATCACAAAACAATGCCCCCACTCTGTCACCTCCATAATGATCTTCATAATGACCAATTGGGTTGAAACGCATGTGGTCTTCAACACATTTTGTTATCTGTTGTCATATAATTATTTCGGTCAGGCCTTGATTCAAATAACAAGTCAATTTTTTGTTGCATTATCTTTGTAATTTGATCTATTTTGATCTGTTTTGACCCCATTTCTATTTTTGCTTTGGATTAAAGTTGTACTTTATTTTCCTATAATATTTAGAAGTGTTTGGTTTTTTTTAAAAGAAGAAATTTTTAAAAAATCCTACCCGATTTAATTTTGGAGTCTGGCTTTGCAGGTTGGGGTCAACATAACCTGTTTTGATCATTCTGCCAGAGTGATAGGCAAACCTACAGGCTTTATCTGTTGTGCTGGTGGCAGTTCTGCGGGAGTCACAGGGCTGCCACCTAACCTGATGTCCTGTCCCTCCCTCAGCTGGAATAACTTGAATATTATGTCCTTAGGTTGCAACGCTATACAAATTCCGGGGATGGAATTTGTCCGGGGACAGATTTGTAAATCCAGGGACTGTCCCCAGAAAATGGGTACATCTGGTAACCATAACCTATCTAGAAGTCTCATTAGACTTAATAGGGCTACCCTCTGAGTAGCTATTCATAAGACTGCATGGTAAGGCAGAAGAGTCAAGTTGACCCATCATGGATCAGGTGCTCCTTAGAGAACTCTTCAGCCATCCAAGGGGTCTAGTAATCAAAGCTACTAAAGAGTGCATCTTTTCATTACTTCCAATGCATTCCAATGATAAAGCAGGGATTCTCATTCACTTTAGTGACTGTATGCAACCAGAGGATGTTATTTCTAGGTCAATTAATGCAGAGTTCGGAGGTGTGCCAACTCTGCTGGTGGCATGTCATGCACTCAGGTCCTGCTTTTGGGCTTTCCATAGGCATCTGGTTGGCCACTGTGATAACAGGAAGCTGGGATAGATGGGTCATTGGCCAGGGCTCTTCCCATGTTCTTCTGCAGCAAATCTCCACCTAGGTGGCATCTTGCTCGGTATCTTTATAATCCTTTGATACCTGAAAAGACTGAGCTCAAATGTCTTTTTTATGCTTCCAGTTCCTAGAATTCAGCATAGTCTATTCAAATGCAAAGCACCCTTTAATTCTCTAATCCACTATGTCAACACGCCCCTGCTTTATGCCTAAAATGCTGCCTTTGGGCTACAATTTCCCAAACACGGTCACCCTGGCCTAGGCTAATGGAGCAATCATTTCCATGAAAAATGGTTTGCCATGCATCATTTGGGTATAATTCTTGCAACAATCCTGCAATTCTTCATATGTTGCAAAGGGAGGTGGGGGCTGAAGCTGCAAGAGATTGGCTTGCCTATACAGCCACCTAATGAGTTTATTACAGAGGGGAAATTCAAAGCAGCAGGATCTTCCTGATTTGTAGATCAGTCTCTTAGCCACTCTGCTATAATGGCACTCTATGAGCCATAGATGTGGAACCATAGGACTTGCTCCCAAAGCCACTGGAAGAACCCACCTAGATTAAGCCAAAGGCCTACCTAGTCTAAGGTTACCAGATTTTTTTCAAAGAATCCAGGGACACTTTTTTTAAAAAGAGAGAAAAAAGTTATTTTAAAAAAATATTAAGAAGTAATATCTTCTCTTCTGTGGTCTCCTCTGTTGTGTGGCTTTCCTCTGGGCCCGGCCTGCTCTCTTGGAGCGCTAGCTGCCATGGAGTAGGCTCAGGTCGGGCCTGGGCTCAGCCTCGTGTCCTTGCCCTCCCAGTGCTTTCCTACCTCTCTTCCTCAGCGGCGGCAGCCGTGTGGCAAGGTCAGGGCTCCCCTCTTTTTTCTCCTTCCTCTTTCTCTCTGTTCCTTCTCCTGCTCCTCTCCTCCTTCTCCCTGCGTCGGCTCCGGGGTTTTCCTGACCCTGGAGAGCTGCTGGGCAGTCAGCTGGGTGGCTGGGCGCTCTTGCTCCCGCCTCGATTTAGGTCACAGGGGGAGGGTGTCAGCAGTTTCCCCAGTTGACGCTCTGGGCGTTCCCGGTTCCCCCTCGGTAGTGGGGGCGGTAGTCTCAGCAGCCCGTAGCTAGCCTGGTAGTGCAGTTGGCTCTGGCTGGCTTCAGGAGCTGCTCATTGCCATGGCGCCCACCATTTTGCCTCACTAGAAGTCCCCATATGATGTGTCTTGTGCCGTTGAACCAATCACGCAACATTCATTCCCTACTAATAAATCCACAACACTTAAAATATAAATCCGGGGACATTAAATGAAATCCGGGGATGGAATTTGTCCGGGGACAGATTTGTAAATCCAGGGACTGTCCCCAGAAAATGGGTACATCTGGTAACCATAACCTAGTCTAGCATCCTGTTTCACACAGTGTTCAAACCGCTGACCTCCCTTGATGCCTTATGAGACATCAAATAGCTCAAACAAAGCATGCAAGCCAAGTTCTATGGATTTCTTAAATTTTAATTTCTGGCAGTGGAGCTGTGGTTCTCTCCTAATTGAAAGGCAGAGGAAGCCACTGCAGCTTATGGTGCCATTAGCTTCAAAAAGAGGATTAGGCTTTAAAATGGATGGCTTTAAAAGAGAAGACAAATTCAAGGAGGATAAGGATATCAACAAGCCACACAATGGCTATGTTCTCCCTCCACCTTCAGAGCCGGTATGTCTCTGAATCCCAGCAGGTAGGCAGTGTGCTGTTGTGCTCATGTCCTGCTTGCAGGTTTCCCATGGACATCTGGTTGGCCACTGTGAGAAGAGGACGCAGTAGGACTGCATTCATAAGGACTGACTTTATAGCAAGGTACTCAAAGCAGCCATTCATGCACAAGCAAGCTCCTCTTTCTCCGCCTCATCTCTCAATCTGCAATACAGGGATGTAGCCCTCCATATGTTGCTGGACCCCAGCTCCCAGTAGCCCTAGTCAACAGGGCCAATGGCCTGGGGAGATGGAGTCACAGTCCAACAGCGTCTAGAGAGCCCCGGGTTCCCCACCCCCATTGTAAGGATTACTGAGGCACTGAATGTAAAGCAGCAGCATTAAAAACACACACACTAAGTACAGTAAATGCTCTGCTCTGGTAGGAAACACGCTCTGCACACAAGTTCAAGCAGCTTGAAGTATTCACTTTTAGTTTGGGAAAAAATAGATCAAAACAAGCATGCAAGAACATTTTAAGGTGTCAATGAAAACCAACCTTAGTTGGAGAACGATGATGGGGGAGAACCAGGCGAGTGTCCAGTAGTTTGGCACCATTTCTCCTGGTTCACTGAGGAGAATGTATGTAAGTAGGGAGGTCTGGGAACCTCCTTGCATAGTGTCTATCCATGTCATTTGCACACTTCACTTAAGAACAACTCAAGCTGATGTTTTGGTCTCAATAACCCTGCAAAATAGGAGATGGTGAAAGGCACTGACCTGTCTAAGGACACCCAATGAGATGGCAGCTGAGCAAGGATTTGAACTTGGTCTTCCCATCCAAAGCCCAGCTCTGTGGCACTCCACAAGGTACCCTCCAAGAGAGCCACTACTAGACATTATCTGGCTGCCTCCCTCCCTCCACCTTGTCCAAATCTGGCCTGGAAACCTTCTAAAGATTTCTCAGGGAAAGACAATCCGTTCCCTTCCCATGTTAAATAAATACGGTAGTTACTTAAATCCTTAAAAGCCTTTGAATATTATTTACTTCTGGCCTCATCCAGTGCTATAGGTGGATAGTCTTGTTTCCAAACATCCTTTTCCTCATTGTCTGAAAAATCAGCTTCTCTTCGGCCATGCTTCTAAAAATTCCTCTCAGCATCATCCACGTGTAAATAAATAACCTTCTTCCCATCTCAGCTCCCACGTAATTAAACCGGATTTGGAGAAGACAGTGTGCCAAGGGCTCAAAAATGTAACCTGAGATTTCCTATATTCTTGTGTCACAAGTGCCACTTTTGAATTTGTCCTGGACTCTACACATGCTCCATGTGATACATACATAAAAGGAACTTCAGAGGACGTCCACCACAGAACATACTTTTTCCTTAGGGATAAGACTGGTGCGGAGCCTGAGGGCCTCCATGTGTTGTTGGACTTCAGCCCCCAACAGCTCTAGTTAGCATGATCATTGGCCAGGGATGATGGGAGTTGTAGTTCAACCAAGTATGGAGGGTTACAAGTTCCCTAACCCCAGGATAAGGAGATGGCCAATTGTGAACTAATGATAGTTGAAAAAACATGCCTAGATGATCCAAGGGTGTATGGGTGTTAGGGGAGGGGAAGTACATCTGGTGGGGGACATACATCATTATTCTTTTGGGGTAGTTTGTCCACCTTTGGTCCCCAGCATGCACTCAGTTCTCACCTGTGGCTCTTAGAAACGGCTTCGTCTGGCCAGCTAAATGAGGTGATGGTAGTGGATGGGTCTCAACCCCTCGGTGAGTTAGGGACTTCCCCCATGTGCAAAAACAGGATTGGGGGATTGAGTGAATAAGACCAATAGTGAGTCCAACAGAAAAAAGGAGGTTTCTGCACAAGCTGTAGAGGGAAGTGAGGGACAGATGGGGCAGTCTCCTTCTAGAAGAAGGAAGACTCTGGTCCTTAACCTCAGCTGCCTTGCAGGATATCTTTGGGAGAAGAAAAGGCTAAGGAGTAAACCTTACACAAATCCACAGTGGAGTCCCTAAGACTGTTGGATGGTGCCTTGTACGCCTCCTTCCAGCAACTGCTACAAGCCAAGCTGGTGCCAAATGTATTGCTCTGCTTTCTTTTGGACCACATCGGTGAGGCCGAAAGGGGGTCTTGTCGTCTGAGCAGCCCAGGACCTCTATATCACACACTGCCCAGGCTTGCGACCCAGAGAGGTCACTTCAGTGCTGCTAACACAGTGGTTTGGTTTCACTCCCAGAAGCGCACTTCATTGTCTCTCAAGACAGACGGATGCCAACAGTTGATGATCCAACAGCACAAAGCTATGCATACCTAGTAAGTCCCACTAAATTCAACAGGGTTTACTCAGTGGCAAGTGCACATGGAGCTGCAGCCTAAAGGAACAGTAAAGGTATAGGTAAATGACCCCTAGATGGTTAGGTCCAGTCAAAGGGGCCCTAGTCTAAAATGGTAGGGTTATTAGCAGCTGTTACAGTACAAGTAATGTAGCCACTATGATAATTGATTTGGCCCAGAAGTTTACCAAATGAACAAAATATACCAATTGTACATACATGTGAAAGGCATATTGCCTTGACTTTCAGCTACATGCGTCATTTGCACATATTAATAAGGGTTAGGCTCTTTAGGCAGTGCTCCCACTGATTTCAATGGAACATCCAAGCAATCACACAGTGGATTATTAAAATATACACAATATCAGTGCTCTTTTTCTGGGGGTACGCAGGGGTACTCATACCCCTAAACAATTGGTGAATCTTTGTACTTTTGTCCATTTACTGTATTTATTTTTCCCATTTTGAACTATAAAATGGTGATTTTCTTGAGTCAAAATGAGAGTACCCCTAAACATTTTTTTTAGGGGGGGGGAAGCACTGCACAATATACTACTTTTCCTTCAGAATGCTCAAAGCAGTATAATAATAATAATTAATAAATAATCTATAATAAAAACATCAAAGTCCACAGGTTTATTTTCAAAGTCCATATAAAAAGAATTGGCATGTACACTCATTTTTACATTCCTCAAAACTGTAATTTAATTTTATCATCCCTTTTCTGTAAATATATAATGAACACTGCTTACAGAAAACCAGCCAGTAAACATGTAATAAAACAGTACAATGCAAACAGCATTACTAAAATCTCCAAAAAGAAAACAACACCTACCATAGTTGCTCCCACAGGCATTCAAATTTAATGTTTCTTCTCATCTCTAATCTGTAAAGTATGTTTCAGATCCAGAGACCCTGTTATACTAGTGTTAAAAGATACATAAAAGCTTCTTCAAACTATCAGTATTTTGCTGGAGGAATTCAAGCATGTATTCAAAATTTAAGTTTCCACATTTAAAGTGGATTAAGGTGCTCCATTTCCCTAGTGAAACAAAACCACTTTTTAAAAAAAAGAAAACACAGGCTTTTTGAGTTTTGGAAAATAATGGGGAAATGAATTGAAAAGTGTGGGGTGAATGAATACAGTGGTACCCTGGTTCCCGAAGGGCTTAGTTGTCGAATAAATCGGCTCCCGAATGCCGCAAACCCAGAAGCAAGTGTTCTGGTTTGCGAATGTTTTTCAGAAGCCGAATGTCCAACACGGCTTCAGATTGAGTGCAGGAAGCTCCTGCGGCCAATCGGAAGTCGTGCCTTGGTTTTTGAATGGTTTCGGGAGTCGAACAGACTCCCAGAACGGATTAAATTTGAGAACCAAGGTACCACTGCAATGGTAAGTGACAAGCAGATCAGGATACCTATGTCAGAGGCAATATCTGATGGGTAGAGTAGTGTTGCACTCATGCCCAGCTTGCAGACTGCCCACAGGCATTTGGTTGGCCACTGTGAGAACAGGATGCTGGACTAGAGGGGCCAGTGGCCTGACCCAGAAGGCTCTTCTTGTGTTCTTACAGAAGAATGCTCATTGTCGTAAACCTGGTTTACAAACAAATCAGAACGAATGCTCAGTGAAGCCTGGATATAATATAACTGGCTATAATGCAAAATTTGGTGAGAGATATACATGTTTTGTAAATCATTGCCACATGAATTTGGGATATAACCGGCTTCAGAGACATTTATTTTGGCAATTAATTATTTATGTAAATTCTATGGATTATGATTTATTTGGAAAATAAAATATAATGATGATCTTAAAAAAACATAGACCAGACATAACCTAACTTGCACATAAGCCTTCTGCAAGCATATTGGGATGAATGCTGAACAAACAGGCCGTCTAGAGGGGCCTGGAGGGCTGCAGTCTGTGTAATTTGGCCTTCAGAACTTGTTAGGAAAGTATGCTAAGGACTGCAGCTAATGATTCCCTAGCAATCCTCCTCTCCCAAGTTGGGTTAACTTGTCAGAAGGTGACAATGAGCAGGACAGAATGATAGAATCAAGAGCTGGATGGTTTTATCCCACAAGAGGACTTGGTGGATTAGGTACCTCTTCAAGAACCCAGCTGGGGGATCTTAATGACAGCAGGGTTACGACTTATCAAGGCCTTGGAGAGCCACAGCTAGTCAGAATAGGCAGCAATGGGCTGGACAAACCAATGGTCTGACTCCATGAAAGTTGGCTTCATGTGTTCAAGGAAAAAGCACTCATCAACCCTTATCCCCTCTAGCCTTTCCCATCATCTAAGATCACAAGAAGAGCCTGCTGTTTGTGGTTTCCCACAACTGGTATTCAGCAGCATTGCTGCCTCCAACTGTGGAGGCAGAACATAGCCTTGAAGGCTAGTAGCCATAAATAGCCCTCACCTCCATGGATTTGGCCAACCCTCTTTTAAGTCCATCTAGGGTAGTGGCCATCACTGCCTCCTGTCACTTCTGCATTTTCTTGTGACATAGTTCCCCAGCACGACTAGGAACACAGGAAGCGACCTTGCACTGAGTCACATCATTGGACCATTGAGCCGAGCATTTGTCTACATTGGCTGGCAGTAGTTCTCCAGGGTTTCAGGCAGGAGTCTCTCTAGGTCTCCCTGGGTATTGAACCTGGGACCTTCTGCATGCAACAGCAAATGCTGCACTGCTGAGCCATGGCTCTGTTAGGTAATCCATATAAAAGAGGGCCTGGGGATGCATGTATCCAGTTCAGCTATGCATGGTAATGTAAATCTTTGAATCCTGAGGCTGTACTGGATTACGTGGAATCACAATGGAGCCTTTAAGGAAATGAATGGCTAAGCCAGTCTGCCAGACAATGGCAGAGCCTCAGGGGATGCCTTGATGGGTCTTGGGGCACCACACAGATAGCAGACTCAATGTTCTGACTGTAATGAAATTCTGGTGTTGCTGGTTGAGTGCCTGTCACAGCTGATACAGAGGCAGGCTGTCAGCTTTAGCATGAGATGTCTGTGCTCTGCTTAATTTTTGCACTGTAAAGTATTTCTAAATCCCAGAGGTATAAAGCTGAAATTAGAGCATGCTCTATAATCCAACATGTGTCTGACTATATCTCTGTGACAGAAAAAGAGAATGAGGTAGCTGTGTCATTCTCTAACATGTGTGAGCTGTCTGGATAGGGTACGTGTGGGCTTTTCTGGCTAAGAGGATGTTGGTGCATCTATATAGCTTTATGGTGCTTTTATTTAAAACAGAACTGAGGAGGCACTCTTGGACTAAAAAACCCCCACCAACCCTCCCTGCAACCACCACATAACCCATTTCCTCCCAGCAAAAAACACTTCCTTGTTGAATCCTTGATTACATCAACCCCAAAAGGGGTGAAGAAATGTTAACAGTGAAATGACTCAAGAGACAAAGGGAAGTGTGGGAGCAAGCCCTACGCTTACAGTGAGGCTTCCTCAAAGCAAGGGGAGGTGTAATCCTGACCCCTTGTCTCCTGCACCTGTGTCAAGATAGCATCTTACCCAACTTTTTCTGCAAAAAAGCACTCAAACACTAAGGCTGTGCACACTCCTGATTACTCTGCACCCAGTGCGCTCCAGTTGCTGGTTTCTGAAGCCATGTGCACAGACTTGAGCCCCAATCCACATCAATCCTGTAGTGTCTTGAGAAATACTGCTTTCTGATGCATTCCCGCCTCCCCAGCTTTGATTCAGTTTGAAAACATAAGCCATTTGAAGACATTCACCCTGTGCTCACTGGTGTGCACATACAACGACTTGGAAACTCATCCAATTGTACTGTTCCATATGATGATGTGGAAATGTGATTTGAAGCACGGATGGCAGGGGTAATGACTTCGCTGTGTTTTAAGCCAGTAATGTGTACACAACCCAACACCAGGGCAAAGGATCACCCCAAAGAGCCACAAGGTGGCTTTACATCAGGAATGGAGAAGCTGTGGCCAGGAGTGAGGGGTGTTGTGGTCAAGCATCTGGAGCACCACTGGTTCCCCATCACTCAGTCTCATGGGCCATTTGTGCAAAGCCTAGAAAACTTCTGCAAGGCAAGGCATGTTAAAGACTCAAGAGGTGGTCCTCAGAAGGGGGGAATGGCAGGGCAAGGAACGATTCTGCTTTAAAAGAGAAATGAAGTGGCTGGCAGCAACCACCACAGATGCATGCGGCTTCCAACTGATCCCCTGCAGCACTGACCCTGTGCCCCTCCCCAGCTGCAGGATCCTTTGTGTGTTTGTGTCTATGCATGCACAACATAGTGCAAATTCCACATATGGGATGCGCACTAGACCACCCCTGAAATGGCAATAACCTGCAGGAAACCCCTGGCTCACTCAGAAGCTATGTGATTACATTTGCTCAAGTGTGCTGAGTTGGGGGTGGCTGAACATGCAGAAAGTGTTCAGACTAGTGCATCTGACTGTGGGTGATCTACATCTGATTTCGCCACTGCATATTCCTCTTCTGTCTCTCCAATGTCCTTACTCTCCTTGACCTTAATCAGCCTTTGACCTTCCCACTCTGAATTCCTACCTTGATCACCTAATGTAGTCATTACACTGTAATCATCGAAGTTAAGTGTAGATGAGGTCTGCTCTGAAAACAGCTTTTTTCAAACAGGTATCAGAAAATAGCCATCACCACTCTAGGTCTTGCATGCGGCGGGGCCACAGCTCAATGGGGCACCTACACTTGGTATGTGGAAGGTCCCAGTTCAATCAAAGGCACGTCTGGGTGGAAAAATCTAGACGAGCACTTTAGGCAACCTGTTGGGGGCTGCATTTCCTTGTGGGGTCATCTCTTGGTGGAAAGGACCAGACCTGCCCCATAATCTCGTTCTTGTGTGCTCACAAATACCAACACTTCAGCCTTTCCTGTGGGCAAGGATTCTAAACAGTAGGGCTAGGAAAAACCTTTGCTTGAGAAGCAATTGCCAATCAGAGCACACAATGCTCAGCTAGATGGACCAATGGTCTGACTCAGTAAAAAGGCAACTTCATTTGCCTGAGACGCAGGATTAGCAGAGCAGGGTCTTGAAGCTTTGCCAAATGGGGTATAGATTTAAAGAGATGTGACTGGTACAACTTTTCTATACATGGATGCACAACTGGAGTAGAGAAAATATCACGATAAACATGCCCTGGTTTAAGTGGGGGAAATGGTGTTATTATTTCAAAAGAAAATGATGACTCTGTCTTGCTCTCACCTATTAACTAATTGCCCCTACTTCCCTCAGCAAATATCTGCTGGCTCAACTTTCCAAAGCTTGGATGTTTATTACATTGTGGAAATTACTATGCAACAAACTGCCTTCCAGCACTGAAAGTAATGCCAAGTGCCAACCTTTGCAGGGATCTTGTTGTAACAACTTTTAAAGATTTCTTTGGCTCTCTTCTCCATTAGTATGCAGATCAAAGATATTAAAAATTCTCTCTTCCTTCAGAACCACTGAGGTGGCAGGGCTGAAAGAACACAAATTAATCTTGTCTTTTAAAAAAAGTAGGCGCTTCAAGAGAGAATACTAGGTGCCAAGAGCATTTAACACAACCATGTTCTGATGAGAGCTACCCACCCTCTCTTAATCACAATTTTCCCAGGTCAGATTCCTCTTTGAAAACAATGGTGTTCTACATTTGCTGTGTTTGTTATTGAAGATCTTTTTAAAATCTGGAGTGCTGAATTTCCACACCCCTCTCTCTTTGATTCACAGCCAAGAGAGGAGTTCCTGCAAGACCCGTCTCCACCCCTTTCTTGCTCTTCTCTTATAAAAGAAGGAACAACTGAACTGCTAGCACCTTATTTTCTCACAGGCTAAAATCCAGATTCATGCTAGCTCTCTCCCTGGTGCTGTCTCTCCTCCCACCAGAGCTTACCTTTTTCTTTCTTGCTGCAACAAGAATACAAGAGATCAGCAGCAGCAATTCCAGTCTGGAGACTTAGCAAGACTTAACACACACAGAGGCTGCTTCTCCAGAGCTATTTCTTCACCTGTCTGCAAACATAACAACTCAAGCCTCAAACTCTCACCAGACCAAAGCTACCAATGCTCTTTGGAAAGAAGCCTCCAGCAGAAATTTAACAGCGAAGAAGAGATTCAAACCGAAGGGAGCGGGAACTGTTTCAAGAAGTCAAACAAGAAAGAATGGGGGAAGTTTTTAACCTTTTGAAGCTTAAAAGATTTTGAAGGAATACTGCAAATAATTTTGCTTTTGCCAGCAGACACTTTTGTCCTTAAAAAAAGACCCTGATTTCATGCGGACTGCCAAATCAAGGGAAATGTTGAGAGACTTCTTGTAGAAAAGTTACGGGGTATGCAAGAGACCAACTCTGGAAGCGCAAGTTTTGATGGGGACATTTCCCCCATTTTATTCCTTCTGCGTTCATACCTGTGCTTTCTCTCTCCTAAGGAGAAGGCAGAAAGGTAACCAGTAATTATTTTTTTCCTCAGAGCCTTTCAGAGATATCTTACCTAAGTAAGAGTGCATGTTATTTTTCTGGAGAACAAACGTTTGCACAGGAGAAATGAGAAAGCGCAGGACCCCCTGTGTATGATACCACAGACTGTATCCCTTTCTCACCTCTGTGCCTGAACTCTAGGAACCTTATTTCTTTTCTTTTCTTAAAAAATAACCCACCTCTCCTTCAATGTGTCTGGAACTTCTGGGAATTGGAGTCGGCATGAATTTCGGAGTGATCTTCGTGTGTTTCTGCTACCTGCCACTCGTCAGCAGCGAGGTGAGTAATTTATTGTATTTCCTTAAGAAATAAGAAAGGAACACCTACCTGGTGAACTTCAGACTTGTGATAAGTGTGTGAAAGCAAATGAGGGAGAACACTCTGCATAGGTGATTATCAGCAATGTATGTGTACAAAAGTGTTTAATGCATGGAGGGGTTCCCCCCCCCCCCCCAGATCAAGGAAACTAACTTCCTTTTACTTGAAAGAAAGCCTCATTGGAAGAAATCCTATTTGCTAAGAAATACGTTGTTGAAACCAATGTTTAGGATTACAGCATTGCAGCACAATCCTATGCCTGTTTACCTGAAAGTTCCCACAAATTCAATGTGATATATGCCTCAGCAGATGTGAATTAAATTGCAGCCTTAATCTAATCAGTAGCCAAACAGAAAGTGTATTATTGAAGGAGGCTTGTGGGTTTCATTCCATGCAAACTTTTAATTACTTGAGCAACCTGCTTGAAAAAGTAACTTGCTCTTCACTGCCTTCCCTTTGGTGTTTAGGTTTTGTAGAGTCCTGATTATGCAGACCAAATCTTCAGATTATCCAGTTCATTCTATGTCCCAACACTGATATTACCATGTAAGATAACACACATTTATAAATACTTATCATTGTTCCAATGTTTTGATAGCCCCTCCAATAGTTTTAGGGAGCAAGAGTTCTTATTTGCAGTGCACTGTACCAACCCCTCTGCCTTGGTGGCTCACGAATTGGCATCTTAGGGATTTTTACAGGCTCCTCAAAGGTGAAGCAGCTCTTCCACAAAGAAACGATATCAGATTGCCCCAGAGGATCAGTGAGATAGGCCTTTGATGAAATCAGGCATTTCTACCTGGGAATTCTGCCCAGGTACCTGCTGCTGCAATGAGGGTGGGAAAGTCTCTGGTAGTTTATAGGAGTCTGCAGAATATTATCATACTGCCTGGGGGAGTCAGACTGAATTGGAAAGCGCAGAGAATTTCTCTCTCTCCCAGGATAAGAGGTCAGACCAAAGGGAGTTGGATATTGCAGTTTTGGCTGGCAGCTGAATTCCAACTGGGGTTTACTAGCGGAGGGCACGGTTTTCCAGCTGTTCCAAGTTGGAAACTGCCGCAGGAGGGATCCTGTATCAGTTCCAAAGAAATGCCCAAGAGGAAAGAGAGGGAATGCAGAGACTTGAGCTAGGGAGCGGTTCTTAAAGGGCCCATGCTGCTTTATTTCATTTTCACTTTGAAGAGACGCCTACCAGACCTACATTCCATGCGTTGGACACTGCAGAACAAACACCAGATTTACACCAGGTGGGACCCCAAGTCCTTTGTTTTGAGGGCCACTCCCTGGAGGTGGTGTATGGCTCATTTATCACTGGTTAGTTACCTCTCACAACCCTGACAGCTCAAGAGAGAAAAGGGGTTCGATTTTCTCAACAGTTTCACCCTCCGGGATAAATGGCAAAGTGAGGTTTCCGGTTGTGAATACAAAAGAACCCGGCGCGGTAAAATATTCCAGGTTAATGAATGCAGGGCACAAGGCTGCTGTGATCTCAAGCATGCGCTCGTTAGTCAACCTACCGAGGTAACTTAAGGTCCTTGTTTTAGCGAGCATGTGCAGAGTAACATATCCAGAGGGGTCTGGAAACACGCAGCAGGTTGTTAGGGGAATGCATCGCTTGCCGGGAGGCAGGACTGCTTCGATCTGGAGCCAGAGAAGGAAAAGAGCAGGAACTCGGAGCAGGGGGCGTCCTAATCCTGCAGTCATGTTATTTGCAGAGGAAGCCGGAGCATGGCACAGGCAAGCATCAGCAAACTCGACGCGGTTCCACGCCGCCCTTTCCAAATAGGAAGCAGGAAAGGGGGTGTGTGTGTCAAAGGGGTTAGGGGGGTCATACCAAGGCTTAATTTGTGCCAAAGCTCACCAGCTGAGGAGGGCAGCGCCTGAGAGCTTAAAAAACAAACAAACAAAAAACCCACACCAGAAAACAAAAGCAGCTCTGAGCATGGGCAGAGTTGCCTTCCCCCCTAAGCCACCACGGCGCGCCTCTTCGTTTCAGGGCTGCAGCCTCGACTTCCCACCCCAGATGGGCTTGGCTTATCAGCGCCGCTCATTTTATATTTTAAGTAAATAACATTAAGTGCCTGCTCCTCTCGAGGGGGGGAGGAGTGTGGCGTTTGGGAGCCAAGGCTTGGGAAGCAGCCAAGCCTCAGGTTGTTGTGCCCACAAACCTGCGCGAAGAATTCTCCTTTTGTTCTCTCTGGGAGAGCGCGCGAGGGAGGGAGGGAGGGAGGAGGAGGAGGCGCGTCACGCGCTCCCCCCCCCCCCGCCGTCCGGGCCTGCCAATCCCGCCCCGAGGGGGTCGCGAGAAGAAGGGGGATCGGGAGCGCGCGCCCGCCCCCCCTCCCCGGGCGCAGCGCCCGCCGGCAGCTCACCTTTGTCTGAGGAGGGCGGCGCGCGCCCCGCTCCTGCTACGCCAGGCTTCTTTTCGCTTTCCCGACCCAAAGCAACACGCCGCGGGAGGGGAAGGGCTTTCCCTGCACGGGGAGGTCTTCGCAAGGCAACGGTAGCCGGGGCGGCCCGTGTGTCCTGCACGCTCCTTGCTCTCCCGCTGTCCTCGGCTCGAAGGCGTTTTGTTGCCTGAGGCCAATGGGCCTGGTGCTATCCTGAGTCCAGCTAGGCCTTTTGCACAGACCTCACAGGAGCGCAGTACTGACCTTTGGAGGTGCACGGTTTTATACATTTTGGTTTGCATCTTATAAGTTGCGAATAGTATCTGAATTTTCTATTTTGACATCTCCTTGTGACATTGCAGTTAGCATTTTCTGGGGGGTTTACGTGTGGAAGTGGTTAGGCTTGCCCGGCAATTGCCTGAGGTGGCACAGCAAAGTGACACAAATAGGCACCCGTATTATACTCAAGAAGGGGAAATGCCCCAACAGCATTTCTTAGGATAAAGCAAGCAAGCAATAATAACTAACTACCGTATTTTTCGCTCTATAATACGCACCCGACCATAACACGCACATAGTTTTTAGAGGAGGAAAACAATAAAAAAAAAATTCTAAACGAAACAGTGGATGTATGATTTTTGTGGTTCATGCTGTGGCCACAGACATGTGATCTGACTGTGAGTTTGAGGTAGCCCAATGCAAAAATCCTGAGGATCCATGTGGATCCATGCTTTGTAACCACATTTTTGCACCACTGCGGCCCCAGGCAACAGTGGGTGCGTGATTTTTTTGGTGCAAGCTGTAGTCATGGACATGCTATGTGATCTGATGGTGAATTTGGGGTGACCCAGTGCAAAAATCCCGAGGATCCATGTGGATCCGTGCTTTGTAACCACGTTTTAAGTGGGGAGGGAAGGACAAGCACTCAAGGGACAAGGAACACGCGTGGGGTGGATGGAGAAGGATGCTGTTAATAATGCAGAAGAGGGGTATAAGAGGAGAAGCAAGCAGGCTCTGCTTCTCTCCCTCCTCCCCGGCTGAAAAACTTTGCTGCTATTTAGCCAGCTGAGTGGGGAGGAGAGAGGGACAGAGAGCCTGCTTGCTTTAAAGGAGCCAACCGGACAGGAGCCGCTTACACTCGTGTAAGCGGCTCTTCTCCTCTCCCGCTTTGCTCCTTTAAAGCAAGCAGGCTCTCTGTCCCTCTCTCCTCCCCACTCAGCGGCTCTTCTCCTGCTTTGCTGTTTCAAAGCGAGCCACGGAGGAGGGAAGGAAGGGGAACCATGGATCCTCTGCTCACGACTGCAGCAGATCCCCCTGCCATCCGTAGGCATTCGCTCCATAACACGCACAGACATTTCCCCTTACTTTCTAGAAGGAAAAAAGTGAGTGTTATGGTGCAAAAAATACGGTATTTCCTTCCTTTTCATGACACCAAAAAGGTAGAGTTCTCTGTGGAATGGTAGGGGTGAGCCTGCCTCTCCTTGCTCTCCTGCTGCTTGTGGGTGTGTTCGTTTTTGCTTTTCAGGGCGATCTGGGTGGTTTTTAGTTCTTTCCCTACCCCACCAAAGAAGCTCCAGCACTCCAACAGTGTCATGGAAGAAATTCAACTGGTGAAGCTTTTCTCAGCTTGAAAGTGCGGGGGTAGGAAAAGGTCCTACCTGGCAAGATGGTTTTGCCTGCGGTGCATCTGCAAAAATAAATGGAGGCCAGTACTGGAGAGAGTTGGGTTTGGATTTGAGAAGGTTTGAGCTCAAATTTGAGAAGGTCTAAGTTAAGTTCCCGTTGAGCCATTATGTTCTTTTAAGTGACCTTGGGCTAGTCAGTATTAATCCTCGTCACAAAGTAGCAGCAAGGGTGAACTCCATGTATCCTGGCTTGAACTCCAGTGAGGAAGGATGGTATATTAATAAGTCAGTCTTCACACACCTACACAGTGCTTCAGCATTATTGCACTGGTATAGTTATACCTGTAACTCCAGGAAAGTATCCCTGCAATAAGAGTGGCTTCAAGTTTACAGCCCCAACCTACAGCATCTCTTTGTACACCCATCATAAACATTTGTTTAGTGCAGTATATTTTATTTTGTTGTAATTACATTTTTTAAAAATGATATAATATACTACACCAAAATTGCAATTCTGACCACACTTAGAAAGAAAGGAAAGAGCTCCATTGGGTTCCATGGAATAGGATTGGGTTTTAAGCTACCTTATTTTCTTCGTTAGAATGTTAGCTTTCCTTTGTATCCTACCAATGAAGAGATGATGTAATTTAGACAATTCTATAGTACAGGCAACAACCAATTTATGCACCCGAACCTGGAAGTGACTTTAAAAATGGCCCTAAAAGAGCCCCAAAGGGCATGAAAACAGCACATAGCAGTCCCACAAGTCTTTGTAAGTGCAATCCCAGGAGCCCTTGCACCAACTGTTGAGACCTGGGGAGAGTTGGTGTTTCAGCAAGGAGGTTTGGAGGGAGCAATTGTGGTGAAATTTGGTGTCTGATAAGTGCTACTGGTTTTTTTAAGGGGTTTTCAAGGGTTTCTAGAAGTTTAGAGGGTGCTTGTAGGTTTCCCCCCATGGTGTTTCAAATATACGCAATTTCACTTAAACGTGCGGTGCCTCGGAATGTAACTCCTGCGTTAATGGCCTTTATACTTTTTTTCTCAAACCATGCAGAGATCCGCTTCTCTGGCTTGGGGCTAGTCGGCTGTAAACCAGGCTACATCTTGCAGTCTACTTTCATCTCAGGTTATAGATATCAAAGTGCATGACATGTACATGTTGCATTATCAGTGAACTATGGTGGATATAAATTCTCCTTGAAAAAAATGTGAGCTGAGGCCAGTTCCTATTGCATATATTCCAAAGAGTTCTGTATCTGAATACAAACATAATAAGTGCTATTCATTTATTTGCTTTATAGGTTGATATCTAAGTAAAATGTCCAGGTTAGTTAATGGCAAGAGATAATTTGTCCCACTGTGGCTAAAGAGTAATGGGAAGAATAAACCTTTCACATGTTGCCTCCCCTTTTTATGTCAATACATATACTACTATTGTTTACAATCACTGTGTGAACCATTCATTAAACTTCATGGCTATTCCGGTCCTATTCAAGCAAACATGTATGAACCGACAAAACACCTGCAAGCGAACATCATGAATATATTGTTTTTAAGCATCCAAAAGTATGCAGGATGGTTAATGAAGGCAAGTAAAGGCACAGTCTCTGCCCCTGAGGAGCGTACAGTTGTCATTGAAACATGGTATAGCAATGAATACACCAACAGAATGGGGTCTGCTGTGGAGCAGAATAAGTCTTTCTGAGACATCATCAGTACACCATTGACACTGTAAGCTTGCATAGTGTGATGCACACTCAGTTCAAGGGTTCACCTAAATTAAGGCAAGACATGGATCTCTGAGCAACCCATAGACATGCCTGCAGGTAATCTTCAGGGAGAACACATTTGCTCACACGCACAAATTGTGGTCTCCTTTAGAGGAAGAGGTGGGATTTAATAAAACAATTTGTACACAAGTCAACTTCTTGGAGCAGAGATAGGCACAGTTGCTTCAATCATGTGACAAGAGCTCAAATATGTTCATATCTGTTTCACATTATTTCCAAATGCACAATTTATATATACCGTTTGGTTTGACCACCACCATATCTGAATGACTCAAAAGCTGTCCTCTAAATTAAACAAATGGCAGCCTTCCGCAACTTCGTGTCCTCTAAGTTGTTGGACAATGACTCCCATTATCCCTGACCTTTGCCATGCTCTCTAGGGCTGACGAGAACAGGAGTCCAACAAAATATGTAGGGCACCAGGTTAGCTCCATCTACACAGTAAAATTGGGTTGCTGCCTCATAGACTTACTTGGAGAAGCCCATGAAGTGAACTTGCACAGAACCAAGTGCGTGCTGCAGGCCCCATTCCCTTGCTGTCCTCATCTGGAGAGTTACTATCACAGAACAACTTTACATTATTTCAGCTTCTCTGCATGTCCTGCAATCTACCGCATTTCTTTTGCAAGCTATCCTTCCTACATTGGTTGTAGAGCCTCAACACAGCATCTCTCCTTTCCCAATGTAGCCCAATTCCCATCCATTCACTCATCAGCCAATTATTTCTGTGACACCTTAGCCACCCACATTCCCTACTTTTTTATTTGACTCAGTTCTCTGCAGGGAATAGTGGGGTAGAGAACATTTTTCAGCCTGAAGGCCACATTTTCTCATGGGCAACCTTCTTGGAGGTGCATGTCAGTGGTGGCTGTGGCAACAAATTATTATTATTATTATTAGCCTGCCCATCTGCCTGGGCTGCCCCAGCCACTCTCGGCAGCTTCGAACATCATAAAAACACAGCAAAACATTGAGCATTAAAAACTTCCCCATACAGAAATGTCTTTGGAGAGTTGTGTAGTTGTTTATCTGTTTGCATTTGATGTGAGGGCATTGCCTGGGTTGGGTGCCACTACTGAGAAGGCCCTCTGCCTAGTTTCCTCTGACTCTTAGCTCTGTACAGTAGGCTACAGTCCAGTCATGCAAAAGTCAGAGGTATCTGCATGTACAACTCCTCATCCAGGCAAGCAAGGGGCATGATTACAGTTCAAAGACACATTCCAGCCAAGCAAAAGAACTGGAGGAAGGTGCAGTGAAAGGCTAGTGAAAGGTGTGGTCAAATAGCAAGGTCTGGAGGGCTGCAGTTGACCCCAGGCCCAAGGTTCCCCACCCCTGGTGTCCTGGGACTAGGTCTGTGCCAACTCAGTGTTGTTCAGTTTTGGATGTTTTCCTCCACTCCCTTGCACTGGGCTCAATAAATCCTAAGAACACACCCTGTTTTTGCATCTATGGCACAAACAGCAACTGACAATCCTGCAAAGATAGGAGGGGATGCAAAAATTTAGAATTTACCCAGTGACTCCTCAGTAGGAGTCTGTTGGGATAGATTCAAGTGAGGCAGTGGATGTGGGAAAGCCCCTATCTTTAAAACTCCCACCAAAGTGATACAAATCCTCCTTCTTCATTAGAGTCAGCCCCCATGTGATGGAAAGGGAGTGAGTGGGTGTGAAGCCTTCCTTCCCCTAGCTGTCCCATTGTTATCTGGGCCATAAAGGGAAGCGGTTGGAGATGTGGGCTGCACTGCGGTTGTATAGACACAGCCGGTTGTATTTCTTCCCAAAGCAGTAAACATTTGTCTTTCCTTGATGGATCATGTAATCTAGGATTGAAAGGAAACGTGTCCCCGTGCCATTTGGCCCAATCCTACTTGGCGTACTCATCCCCCGGCACGTACAGGCACATGCTCGCACATACGCATTGTCACTTGGATCTGGAATTAGGTTGCAGAAATTCCATCCCCTGACAAGACATGTATCCCCTTGCAGAGGACAGCACCTGCCTGCTAGGAAATCCCTGTATGCTAGAGGAGCAGACAAAGTACCAGAGCAATTAAGAGTGTGTGAAGGTTGCTCAGATGAGGCGGCACCCGAAACAGCAAAGCAGAGTGTACGTGTGTCTTCCTCTGTCTTCCTCTCCATCAGCTGATGTGTGGGACTAGGAGAGAATGACGTTTCTAGGACTCACCAAAAGGGGGAAATCCCTCCAGTTTGCATTTATCTGAAGACCTGCCATTGTATGAAGGATAGCTGGGAGTAAAGGTCCTCTGGTCATCTTGGTTGGTGAGGACCGAGGGTTAAAATGTCAAAGGTGAACCAAGAGAGAAAGAAAATCCAAACGAAAGAATTCTTATTTTACAAGGCCATCGTTAAAATGGCATTTCTCTATTCATGAAGAACAGACTTCTTCGGAGAGAGGATTTCACTGACATATGAAAGGGAGATAGTTTGCCAGGTTCGCAGAGGTGACCACCCATTGCTGGGTGTGGCAACAGAAGGGTTAAAAGGCATTTTCTCCAAATGCGGAAGCCATGGCCTTTGGGGGTTAAGTCATCTTGTGTATCTCTTGCTAGGTTCTGCTGGGACTCGTTGATGTTACTCCATGCTGAGGAATGTCACGGTGCTTCCCCACCACCACCCCAAGCACAATTTTGAGAAATAACATCTTCAAAAAAAGTTAAAAAGCTGCTTTGCTCTTCCAGTCCTCCAGGTGTGCAGAATGCACCCCACCCTGGTATAGCACAGAGCTGCAGCAGTTAATCACTTGTAAGGCACAGGTTTCCAAAAGCTCGGCTGGGACCTTGTGGGTGGGCTGTCAGGTTGGCAAAAGTGATGGTATCAACCTGGCATTGCCTGGATCACGTTTTCCAGATTGGCAGTTTAGGGTTCCCCCTCCCCCTCTCTTCACGCTATCATTTTGTTTCCTATGAGGAAAGTAAATCTTTTGGCTTAAACAGAATCCACACCTTTCCAAAATATAGCAGGAAGATATAGTAGCTCAAGGGACAGGTTGAACTGCAAAGTTGGGAGCTTGGATCTGTTTAGAGGTGAACTAAAATGCCTTAAGGGAGGAGAGGAGCCAATGCCAAGAGGGCATGTATGGCTTTTGTCTCTCTTTCAGTTCCTTAATGAGGTGGGCCAGGAGGAGTTCCTTGAATTGCTCTTATTTCATGGAACAAAAGAAACAAACTGGGAGCAAGGGAAGGTGTTAGAGGTTTTCCCTGCAGTTTGCAAACCAGAAGGCGTCCTTTTCAATCTCATCTTCCATGACACTGGCCTGACACTCTAGATACTCAGAATGACTTTTCAAATAAAACGGAACGCAGAAATGCATGTGGTGTTCCTCTCTGAGCCTTGAGAAGTTCTTCCTTCTGGTACCACCCCCAGACTCCAGTTTCACAATCTTTGTTTCCTTGGGGCCATGATGTCAGGATGAAATATATTTCCGGCCAGAACCTCAGAATAACCACGAGGAACTACTGAACTGTAATGGGGCTGCTATGGGGAACGTTGTAGAGCTGCATAGCTCATGCCTGCCTTTTTTCATGGGAACTTCCCAGGACTCTGCAGCACTCCCACATTCATATGGATTTGGCAAAAAGGTGTGGCTCCTAAGCCTTCCCTTGATCACAGTCTATTATATCATGCCTGCAGGGTACTAAACTGGCTGCCTTTTCCATTCCTACCTTCACAGACTTCATTATATATGGTCCATGACACTAAAAATGTCAGGGGGGGGGGGGAATGATTCTGTGCTGGCCCTACTGTTTGACAGAATGAAGCAGCTGCCTTGGGCAGCTGATTTCGGATGTCATGAAAAGGCAGCAAATTTAATTTATTATTGGTGTATTTTACTGCCAGGAAGGGAGATGCTTGGAAGATTTTCTGCCTTGAGTGCCAAAATATTTTGGGTGGCCTTGGGTACTAGTTACCTTTGGGGGGGGGGACTACTCTTCAGGCTAAAAGGCCAGTAGATGTTGTAGAACAGAAGTGGTTGAAATAATCCAAAGCTATGTGACTTTTTTAGACCTTGGGAAACCAAGATAATCTCTGATTATGATTTTAGATAGGACTGAATTGCACAGATTAATTGGCAACAAAGAGGGAAGGAAAATAGTCCAAATTTGGAACTTAGCTGCTAAGCAGTCCAAAAGCGCATGGCTCCAGAGTCCTCTTGAGAAACAGAGGGGAATATGCAATGTGTCCCCTGTGGTATCTGAAGAAGTGTGCATGCACACGAAAGCTTATACCAAGAACTAACTTAGTTGGTCTTTAAGGTGCTACAGGAAGGAATTTTTTTATTTCCCCTGTGATTGGCAGTCATTGCAAACTTTTGGATTGACCTGGATAAGGATCAATACTAAGAGTCTGGCCTGCTGTAAGGGCTGGTCTTGCCATGAAGGAGCGTGAAGTGATCTACTTCTGGTAAGCACCATTGTCAAGGGTTGCAGAGGCAAGGCAACAGCTCAGTGGTACAGCATTTGTTTTGCATGCAGAAGGTCTAAGGTTCAATCCCAAACAGCTCCAGGTAGGACCAGGAAAAACACTTCAGATGCACTCCTAAAACTTCTCTTGTGCTAGGTGAGGTGATGCAGGCAGTACACGGTTGCTGAATTTAAGCAGGCTGATGAATGGTGCTGGCAATGGGAAAGCAGAATGGCAGGCATCAGGGCTGGCCAGTGTCTCTGGCAGGCTTCAAGGGAAACAGATATGCTTTGGGAGGGGGCAGTGAATAGAAGGTGTGGGTCGGTGAAAGTATAGGCAGCATAATCCTAGGCAGGCCCATGGCTGTTGTTTTTTAAGGGAAGGAAAGAGGCAGAAGAGCTGGGGTCCAGATCCAAAAGACCCAGTGCTCAGCCTCCCTGAGCCACCCACTGACAACACCCCCAATGCAGACTTTATAATATTTTAAAGTCTGAATTTGGAGTGTTGTTAGGGGGTGGCTTAGGGAGGCCAAGCACTGTGGTGGAAGGGAGAGGGAGAAAGGAGAGATAGATGAAGGCGGGAACTGGTGTCCAAATGGTGCAGTAAGACTTTTCAAAGTGTTGCCTTCAGCATGGCTTGGGGGCATGTGGGCTTTGCTTCAGACAGCAGAATGGCTTGGACCAGCACTGCCTGATGCTCTAAGCAGGGCAGCAGAACAGAAACCCTCTTTCAAGACTTCATCCCTGGCTCAAATGCTCAGATCAAGAAGTTTATTGCAGGGACTACCTTGGGTTGTAGAACACACGCTCCCCATCTGGTTCCTGGCATTGTCTTCCGCCCAGCCCAGCCCTCACAAGCAAAGTCCATGAGCCGCTGTTGAAAAAGTGTGTGTGTGTGTGTGTGTGTGTGTGTGTGTGTGTGTGCTCTTGTACTGGCTGTGTGGCTGCTGCCTTGTGACTAGTGACCATAATAAGGCTGTGCCTGCCAGTACATACTGTCCACTGGGGAAACCGTAAGAAGGGAAGGCAAGGCAGACAAAGAGATATAAAAATCGCTGGGCTGGGAATTTGCAGCCTTGCAGCAATGCAAGGCCAGCCCTGAGGCACTTGATAGCCAGCCAGGCAAGAGTCTTCTTTGATCCACAGAGCAGTTAAAAGGAGATCATTAACCTGTTCTGGGCATATACCTTTCCAAAAGCAGAGAAGAAAGTAACTCCAGCTATCCTGATTGGCTCATAGACAGGCTCTGCCTCCTTGTTGCCATTCCACCTTTCTCCCAGCTAATTCACAGACTCATGTGCATGAGTGGATTGTTCATTGTTTGCACTGGGCACCTTTCCTTATCAGGCTTATGAATGTCTGCTTGTCTGGAACCTGTATGTATAATTGCCTGCCCACAGTGCCTCTTCTAAACTGGGCTCTGTGTCATCAGCTTACTGGGACAGTTTGAAATAAACCAGTTTCCTGTTGATAAGTGTAGAAAGCAGTAAAAGAAGCGCCTTAATTCACACATGGAGCCCTTCTGTGCAGACGCACACCCTTGCAGCCCAATCCGAAGCATGTTTACTGGGAAAGTACACCTGAGCTCAATGGTACTTTTTGCTAAACAAGTTTTCATAGAGCTTCAGCCTTCAGAACTGATCCAAAGAGAGAATAAAGAGTCTTTGTGGCCCAAGCCCCTCTGTGAGACAGAGGATAATGTACTTTACAAGCTGGGTGTGTTGACATGCTTTGGTCCTACTGATAACATCTCTGACAAGAAAAACTTGGCACCTAAACCCACCTCTCTGAACAGGGAGTGGAGCTCTAATTCATGTAATCAGTTCTTTTGCATGTTGGCCTCTCATGATCTTCTTTTGCAATTCCTCCAGTAGAGCTTTGATCCATAAACATCCATCCAATTTTCCTTCCTCCCCTGTTCTCACAGGAGCGTATTGCACTTCTCAGTAGCCCTTCAGCATTTGCTCATGTCTCAGAGGTTCCTGAGTTTAAAATAAAGTTCTATATTCCATGTATTAAGTATCAGGAAGCGCCAGAGTCATCCAAGTAATGGCTCTATTAAGTCACAACTGCTTTTCCTGGCAGGTGCAACACTTTCTACATGTTTCTGTTTATCTGTTTTCCCTGGTTAAGCACACCAATACAGTTCTTGGGGTGTTGAGAGCAGGATATGCAGTATTTCACCACGATATCACTTACGCTATTTCCCCCAGCTACTGATTCCGGAGGGAGATGTGTGTTCTCTGGACATATCTGCCCCACTGCCAACTGGCTTAACAGTTATTCTCTTTCCCCTGGGGAATCTTAGGAACTGTGGGCTTTTCTGCAGGACCAGAGATTTCCCACAGAAAATTCTCAGTACCTTACTCCCTGGGTTCTTTTGTGGGAAGCCAGGATGGTTTAACTTGGTTGTAAGTGAGGGCTGGCTCTTCATTGCCATGATCCTCCTGCAGATATAGATAACACAAACAAACCCACAAATATGCAGCAAATTGTCTGACTTACTAGCATAATCCAAAAAATAGATACATGTTCATTATCTCCTCACCATTACAAAGCTTCCTAGTCTTAGGGTCAAAATATCTCCTAAGTTGTTCAGGTGATGGTTGTCCGCCATCACCTTGTTTGTCAGCCTGCCATGTACTTGTTGTTGTTTTGTGTGTGTGTGGTGTCATTTTTCATGGTTGTGTGGGGATTTGATCCCTGATCTCCCAGGCCCTAGTTCAACACTCTGCTAGGTAAATAAAAGGTAAATGACCCTTGGATGGTTAAGTCCAGTCAAAGGCGACTATGGGGTGCGATGCTCATCTCGCTTTTCAGGCCGAGGGAGCCGGTGTTTGTCCACAGGCAGCTTTCTGGGTCATGTGGCCAGCATGACTAAGCTGCTTCTGGTGCAATGGGACACTGCAGCAGAAACCAGAGCGCATGGAAGCGTTGTTTACCTTCCCGCTGCAACAGTACCTATTTATCTACTTGCACTGGTGTGCTTTCAAACTGCTACACCACACTGGTCTTGATAGTATCTCAATAGTACCTGATCCTTTTTCAAACTCATTGCTTTTTTAAAAAGTTCCCTTTTCTGGAGCGTCTGCTGTCACTGTTGACCAAAAGACCCCTGATCCCACTGAAAAGAGGGAAACCTCCCACCCACCCTTCCAGCTAATGTGAAGCCTTAACATATTTCTGTTGCACCTTAAACCTGCAAAATAGTGCAGTCTGCATAACTCTGGTACATAGAAGAATATGCAGTCTCAAATGCTTGGCAATCCAACCATGACTTGAATGTGGTCAGAAGTTGTCTGTGTCCGTGTGCGTGTGCATGCTTGTGTAGCATAGAAAAGTGTAAAGTTCAATGTTTGTGAAAGACCCTGGGGTACTTTGCACATGCAAACAAGTGTTTGTTGATCCAGGCTTGTTATTTGGAATACCAGTACTTCTGGTCTCTGTGAAGTTGGAACAGGTCTGTGAAGGATCATGCCTGATATACCTGATTTCTGTTCTCTTCCAGACCTGATGTTATATGTATCCCTGATCATACAGGCAAGCCATGGGAAAGTAGTCTTGGGCTGGGAATATGGTTGTATCCAAATAAACACCATACAATTGTTGTATTTCATGATTCTGTGGAGTTCAATTCTGAACCGCAAAGTACTGTGCAAAATCTGTTTAATCCACATGGTATGTCCCTCCAGGCTGCAGCAACAAATCCTTGCAATTCACATCCCAGTTCAACAGTTGTAGCACAATCCCCCCACCCCACCCCGTCACAAAAGACAATAGGGAGCACAATGAGCCATGAAGAAACATTTATGGAGCAGTATTTTTCCTTATTGTTTCTGCAGTTAGGCTTTAACTAGAGCTGATGCAATATTAGGCAGCCAGGGTTGGGCTTTTAACTTTAGGGGATTATATATTGAAAAGCGGGGGGGGGGGGGGATGCACGGATGACCCTATCATTTAATAAAAGGTTGCAATTAATTTTCTGCATATTTCAATGAAAAACTGTTACTTTGATAGCGAAAAGAAAAGAGTGCAGTTCAATGGAAAAGCACAGGCATCTCGTGCAAAAGGTCTTGGGATCAAGTCCCAAAAAGACACCTGTCTGAAACTTTGGATAGCTGCTGCCAGTCAATGTACAGACCTGAGCGATTAATGGTCTGGCTCTACATCAGGAAAGTTTCTATGGATACAGAGGGTTATATCTGACTGAATGATAGCGTAGAAACACTGGGATAAGCTAGTCATAACAAAAATCTATTCATTTCAATGGGTCCACTCTGAATATGGCTTAAATCAGATACAACCCAGAGCGTTTTATTTCACAATGGCCACAATCCACCAGTACAAGCCCTAACTGAAATTAATGGGACCCAGTGGAAAGCACTTCCATGTTCTTGCATAGCTCCTGTTCATTTCAGTTTGAGCTTGTACAGGAGAACCTCATGGTGAATTGTGTCCAGTGTATTTGAAGAGGCTACATGTGCACACAAATGTTGGGGGAGGGACTGAATTGCCCCCCATTAATCATAACTTTACTTGTGCTTCAACTCACGGATTCCAAAATCTGCCCTGGAGATTTTTGTGTGCTTATGTGTGTGTAACAACATCTTGGCAAACACTTGGCACAATTGTAACTGAATACTGGATTGATGTAGGTAATCTCTCCT
Source organism: Podarcis pityusensis (assembly GCF_964106645.2). Taxonomy (NCBI): domain Eukaryota; kingdom Metazoa; phylum Chordata; class Lepidosauria; order Squamata; family Lacertidae; genus Podarcis; species Podarcis pityusensis. The sequence continues at coordinate 30,971,760 of NC_138035.1, read as the reverse complement.
TGAAAACCTAGATCAATTACCCGTGTCCATCCCCTGCTTAATCTCCTTCTTGCCTAATCCCTGCCGCAAAGTTACTGAATACACAAAGTACAGAATTAGCATATCTCATGTTGGCCTCATGCGGATTTCCGTTTTGTGCTATGTGAACTATCTCAAGTTGTGAATGTGACCCATATGCTTTTGGTGTCTGCCCCACACATAACATTTGTTCTACAGAACATATCTGTTCTATATGGAGATCCAATATATAGAAACACCTACAGGCTGTTGCATGTGAGAATAATCGCCCAGTTCATATCTAATGCTAAACCAAACTATGGCTTAGCATGAACAAACAAAATGCAAGTTTCAAGGTCAAAGATTGTGGCGACTGCACTCCTCCCGTGCTACATTGAGCTATGGTTTCATTTGGTGTTACAAACCTGGGCATCTGTTTTGTTCCTCCCAGGCAAACAATGAGTGGCAAACCAAGAGCAAACCTTGGTTATAAACTCATGGTTTGTTTGAAGCAAAAAGAAGAAATCAAGCTGTCAAAGAAAAGTCAACATCCGTTTCTGCTCTTTAAGTTTTAACAGTTCTCATAGCCTCCATATACTGGGTCAACACTATAAAATCAGCAAGGGTTGGAAAAAAGCACCTGGAGAACATCTTCAAACAGTTAACTTGATAGCAAGGGGGCGTATAATAAGGTTTTTCCTTTGAAAGACACTAGAAAGGTGTACATTAAGGCTGGAAAATGGAACTTACAAGAGAGTAAGCAAGTGGACTTTCATGCACATGCATAGGATGGCACTGCAAAAAGCTTTTCCAGATGATTTGCCTGTTAACAGACTGCTCTTAATTCATTGGCATGTGATTGTACAAGTCATCAAGTGTCACACTGTAGAAAGAGAGGGATTTTTTTCATGGCTGCTGGACCCTCTGAAGTTTCTGATTCCACCGTTTAGAACAATCTTGTGCACATTTTGTCTCGTCGTCCCTCTCTCTGTGATACATGTGAAGTAGCTGGTACAAAACTGGCACATGGCACCTACAGTACCCTAACAGTTATTCTCTCTCTTTCTCTTTATTCTTTGGCAGGGAGACCCCATCCCTGAAGAGATATATGAATTGCTGAGTGACAGCTCGTTGCGCTCCATCAGAGACCTTCAGCAGGTCCTTCGGATAGACTCCGTAGGTAAATCTCCTCAACACTGAATGCTTCTCTTCCTTAAACCCCAGTCAAAAGCAACAGTAAGACAAGAACAAATGTATCTATCACCCAACAAGATGTCACTGTGGGCACTCACTCCAGATAAGAAATACATTGTGTTGTAGAATATTGTTTTGTATACAAATAAGGGCATTCAGATCAAGCCATCCTGCTCACATCTGTTGTGGCCACAGTCTGAGCCCCTTCCCACGCCCACCAAATGCATGAGGGCGAATGGACTGCAAAATGTGTCAGTGAATAGGAGGACAAGACTATCCCATGCATCTTCCCAATTCCTGCTCACATTTTTTCCCCAGTGTGTCTGTGGATCATTTACACTACCTTAATTTAAGACTGCTAACTCCGTCTGGGTTGCTGAATCCCTTTCCGCACAGCTCCACAGGACAGTTGCGTACCCTGCTTATATCTCTGTCCTGGGCATCTGATCTATGCACAGTGGATCTCCTAGGAAATGTGCACGATGGAAACAACAAAAATGGGGGACATAGGAAGCTGGCTTATGACTCAGGCCATTAGTCCATCTAGCTCAGCATTGTATACACTGATTGGCAGTGGCTCCCAGGGTTTCAGGCAGGAGGATCTCCTATTTGGAGTTGCTGGGGATTGAATTTGGGAGCTTCTGCATGCAAGGCAGATTCTCTACCACTGAGGTACAGCCCTTCCCCTAAGGTTGGGTGCATGGGCCAAAAAATGGAAAGGTTGAGTGTATGGGCAAATAAATGACTGGGATCATAGCCTTACCTTCCATGCAACGGATCCAGACACTGGATCCTACTTGTCCATCATCTCAAGCGGTGAAAGAAATAAAACAGGAAAACATGTGTGGCCCTTTCATAGAGCCATGCATTCCTCCAGTCCAGAGCCACAAGTGAGGATGAGCTGCAGCCCCCTTGAAATAGTGGCAGGAATGTAATTCTACCAGCTGGAAGTCCTGCAAGAAGCCTGGGAACTCTAGGAAGATTATGCTAGTTGCAGCACAATCTATATGGAAAGCAGAAGAGGAGACAGCTCCACTGCTGGCAGACAAGTCTGAGCAGGAGGTGGAACCGGACCTAGGGCGCTATGGGATATATGCCCTTTTCAGCCCATTATACCTCATGTACAATGTATTATGTGAGATGGCTACATGCCCAAGGTACTCCAAGTGTATGAGAGGTGGGGAGTGGGGACCCATCACAGCTCCCTCCCACATGTGCGCTTGGCAGTAAAAATGCATGAAGCTCTCACATATGTTTGGTGCCGATGCAGCGTTCCTGTAAATTATGTAATGTTTGAAGCTGCCCTTTGCTAAAGGATTAGCACAGTTGCAAAAAATAAAAAAGGAAAGAAAGAAAGAAAACTCCTCTGGGAACTTACTTTGCATGATGACTGTATACATGGAAATATTGTGGCATGTAACAGCAGAGGAGTCCTGGCTCCTAGCTGCTGAACTCTTCTCTTCCTCCCCCCTCCTTCTGTTTTCTGAGAAACTTTAGCTCAACAGTATTCACTAGGAATTGCCAAAGGCAAATCTAGATGAAGGAAACATTTAATAGGGCGGCAAGTGTAATAAAACATACCTCTCTTAGAGATAAACATTTTGAAACACAGCTTAACATGTAACCTATTGAATAAAATATGGCTCATGCAGACTTAACAAATATAGCTGTTGCTATGTGGCTCTTTTGAACAAACGCCACACTGATGCCACCTCCACCCGGCATGCTCTCTCTTTCTTTCCTTTCTTTCTTTCTTTCTTTCTTTCTTTCTTTCTTTCTTTCTTTTCATTGCCTGTCTCCTTCTCTTCCATGCCTTCATAGCTGCTGTAGGAGAGCAGCCAAGAGCATGAGCTGTGAGCCAAGAAATCTTAAATTTAAAATTAGCCTCGGCTGTGGACTTGCTAGAAGGGCCTTAGGAAACCCAAGTATTTTGCAGAATGTAAGAAGAGCCTATTGGATCAGGCCACTGACCCATCTAGTCTAGCAACCAGTGGCCAGCCAATGCCTGTGGGAAGCCCACAAACAAGTGCCAAGTGCAAGAGCCCTCACCCACTCCTGCAGTTTCCAGCAACTGCTCCTAATCACGATCACATCCAGACCACACATTTAAAGCAAAAGGCTTCCCTCAAAGAACCCCGGGAACTGTACTGTACCCCTCACACAGCTGCAATTTCCAGCACCCCTAACAAAGTACAGTTCCCATGATTCTTTGGGGGAAGCCATGTGCTTTATATGCATGGTGCGGATGTGATCTGCTTCACTTTTCTAATCAGTAATCTGTGAATAATAAAGTTGGGCTTCCACAAAAGGTGGTTGCTGGGATTAATGAAGTGCTATCTGGCGTACAGGCAGGGAAGGCTGCAGTTCTAAGCACTCTTATGTGGAGGGGAGAGCCCTACTGAACTCGGAGGCATTCACTTCTGAATAAGTTTGTTGTCTTAACCTCACTTATCTGGGAGCAAGTCCCATTGAATTATGTTAAGTCTTGGTTAGTATAGCTCCACATGCATTATGATTACTTTCAATTCTGCATAAGTAGGCACCGCTCTTAGGTCAAAATGCATTTAAGGCTACCGTTGTTTAAACCTGGACCCACACGCAAGCTGGGATGTGACTGCAAGGGTGTGGCAGATGTGAAGTGGATACAGGAGGTGCAAAGGAACATTAAGAAATACCCTCAAGGCTCAGCTAGCTAATGAATAGCTCTGTTTTTATTTTTAACAAGATTTCTCCTTTCCCCCCAGAATTATTATTAGCACTTAAAAACAACAACAACACACACACACACACACACACACACACACACACACAAACAAACCCCACACTGTGTTTCTTTTAGATTAGGGCAAAGGTCTCCAGGAGTCTGGGAACTACATCAGTTTCTTCACTAGAAAAATCTATAGCCTTCCATGATTCATAGTGCAGTTGGAGCTGCCCTGTCTCATTTTTAGAATTCTGCTCTTTTCTCCCCTGTGGAAAGAAGAAATGAGCAACATAAGGCAGCTGGAAGGGAGCAGATTTGCTGCTTTATCATGGTGCCTGGATAATGGATTTTTTTTCTGGCTTTGTGGTGGGGCTCTGGGGATACCTGCCCACATGACTGAGGTCACCCAGCAGCGGCCGGACTGAGGAGGTTTTTGGCACGTGCAGGAATGTGAGCACACGTCATGGCCACCGGGTTGGCCCTGGAATGTATTTATAAACGTTTTCTTCAGAGTGAATTCCATTCTACTATAGCCTTTTTGCTCCCGCCTGTCCTCCCTGCCCGCCACCTGCCCCCCTCCCAGCCCCCGGCCTTCTCTCTTGTGTTTGACTGTTTGTAGCTTTGTAATCTTTGCCGAGACACTATCTACGGGGGAACAGAATTTCCTGCTTTTGTTTCCTATGCCAGTCGGACCACTGGCGCGCTCTCAAAAGCATTCCCGCTCCCTTTCAAAAATGCCCGAGAGTGGAGGAGGGAAAGGCAGAGGGAGGGCACCAGCTGTGCTCTGCTATTGTTTCCCTTAGAGAAAAGCGGCTAGTCTCCCCCCCCCCCCCACTTGGATTCCACAAAGCCGTACAATAGCATGGCTTCCAAAATTAGCAGCACTGGCTTTTCCAAGGCTGGGCGTGCTCTCCCCATCAGTAGTAGCTGCACTGCCCATATATTGAGGCGAAGGGTACCCTTGGGGGAAGGGGGGGTGGGGTCGAGGGGAGAACTCTGTTTTTCAATAGAAGATTTGTTTCAAGTCAACAGCGCGGCTATTTTTTACTTGTCTGTTTAACCTTTGCGCAAATGCAACCCCCACCCTAGCCTGATAAAATTCCAGAGAACAGGGGATGGAAGAGGGTCAGGGAAGAGCCTAGCAGGCCCTAACGCATGAATAAGAGATACAGTTTTGCTCCAGTGACTAATCTTTCACATTCCCTTGGGAAGTGGGGTGTTGCCTGTGGGAAGCCCGAAAGCACATCAGCACTTGCCCCACTTGTGATTCGCACTGCCTCTGACAGTGCAGCAGAACCTATGCATTTGTCTCCTTCATGCATTTGTCCAACCCTCTTTTAGGTAAAGGTAAAGGGACCCCTGACCATTAGGTCCAGTCGTGGCCGACTCTGGGGTTGCGGCGCTCATCTCGCTTTATTGGCCGAGGGAGCGGCGTACAGCTTCCGGGTCATGTGGCCAGCACGACTAAGCTGCTTCTGGCGAACCAGAGCAGTGCACGGAAATGCCGTTTACCTTCCCACCAGAGCAGTACCTATTTATCTACTTGCACTGGTGTGCTTTCGAACTGCTAGGTTGGCAGGAGCAGGGACCAAGCAATGGGAGCTCACCCCGTAGTGGGGATTCGAACCGCCGACCTTCCGATCAGCAAGTCCTAGGCTCTGTGGTTTAACCCACAGCACCACCCGCATCCCTATAACCCTCTTTTAAAATCATCCAAATTTCTTGAGGGAGCGAGTTCCATAGTTTAAGGAGGTGCTGTGTGAAAGTACTTTCTTTTGTCTGTCCTGCATCTCCCAACATTTAATTTCATTGGCTGTCCTCTAGTGTTGCGAGAGAGGGAGAGAAATATTTGTTTTATTTATATCCCCTGCCTTTCTTACGTCACATAACCCAAAGCCATATGCATGTAGTTCCCAGGAGGTTTCTCATTCAAGCACTCACCAGACCCTGACCTGCTTAGCTTCCTCAAGGTGGTTAATCTCACGCCCCTTCACGCCATCCCCTGGGATACTGATATGGAATCCCATGTAGAAAATTTGTGGCTGTGGTTCGTTTGGCCATAAAGATGTCTGCTGGTGGTGTATGTGTGTGGAAAGCTTGTTTTCATTCTGTGTTCCATAGACAAACACAGGCCATCAGTTCCCTGAGCCTCACAATCCACATGAATACCATAATATTGGCACCTGTCCTGATTCCCCTTACAAAGTGAGTAGTTCAAACAAGGAAAGACCTGCAGCTGAGCAGGATCTATCATCAAAAATTGCCATTGTTCTAGACTCTAGAGGGACTGGTAGCTCCAGGGAAAGTCTAGGAGGTGTGATGGGAATTGCTCTATCCAGCATTTCCTATGGGAAAACACATGGGTGTGCTCATAGGGAACTGAATTGAAAGCTGGCAGGCCTTTCCATCTCTTGCAGGCTACCCTCAGTGCCTAAAATTTAACATATGCTTGTGTTAGGAATAATGAGGTCCGAGGTACCAAGTAAACTAGTAAGTTTATTCATGTATACCACTACAGCAGCGAGAATCCTATACGCACAAAGAGATTAGTACCTACAAAGAAGGAGCAGCAGATGAAATGAATGGAATATCCAGAATTAGCAAGCTTAACCACCAAAATTAGAGAGCAAGAAGAGAAAAGTTTTAAAGAGGAATGGAAGCCATTTGTAGACTAGCTTAAAAACATTGTGAAAATGTTAGAACTTTAGTCAGTTTGGAGTAAACTCAGCAGTTATAGGTTATAATGAGAAGAATTTGAATGTTTAAATAGTTAGGAAAAATATGCAGCAGGAATGGGAAACTTTAGGGAGTCATGGAAGGATGGACAGGAAATAGATGGAATAGAATTATGGATGGATGTAATGTATCTATCCTCCCCCCTTTTATTCTACTGTTTCTTTCCTTTTTTCTTTTATTCTTCAGTTCTATATTTTGTGAATTTTTTTAAATAAAAAAACTAACATATGGTTTTCTTTCTCTGTGAGCCAGTGAGATGGGAGGAACTGCATACCTCATTTGTGGAGCACATGCTTAGCATGCAAAGGATCCCAGGTTCAGACCCTAGCCCCTCCACTCAAAAGAATAAAATAGCAGATGATGTAAAAGATCTGCCCCAGTCCCTAAGAGTCTGAGAGTTGCTGCCAGTCAACCCATTCTGGGTTGTGCTATACTTTGCATAGTCCCAGCTGCACCAGTACAGTAGGTTCGGAATATGGTTTTTCCACTATATGTTACAGGTTTGTTGAAGTTTTTGTGTTGCTCTTTCAGATGCTACAATAGGTGCTTCCTTATTTAGAGGCTGCAATATTTGACTGGTCTTTGTTGCGATTCAGTCTGCAGGTTGCTCTCCAGCTACTCTCCACTCTCCATTTTGCGCAAAAGCCTTTTTTTCCCAGGCAAGGAAAGACTGGGGGAATTGCTGTAGAACAATTTACAAAACAAGTAACATGCATGGTATTTTGGAATGCTAGAGGAAAAAATCTTAGTAATTTGGGAGGTAGATATGGTGTAACATTAAAATTCTGCTAGCCGATAACATCTCCAAATATTTTAAAAACATGTTTCCTGGAATGTAGAGAAATATATTTTAAAGTTAACATCTTTGGCACACTGCTTGTTACTTAATTCCATGGAAGTGGCTCGGGGCTTGCTCACTGCTGCTCTGTGAATTACACCATGTTCACATGAAATGAGTAGCATTTTCCATTTCAACCATTCAAGGGTATGCTGCTGAGATATGCATACTCTTAAAGCTGTTTATTTGCCACAATCCCAATTTTGTGAAAGTTGGCATCTGGTACAGAATGTGGATTCCTAATAGAATAACAAAATCATAGAATAGTAGAGTTGGAAGGCACTATGATGGTGATCCAGCCCAACCCCCTGCAATCTTTTGCCCACAACTCTGAGATTAAGAGTCTAGTGCTCTACCAACTGAGCTATCCAACAGCTAGCTTTGTCTTTACAATGGTGCCCCGCAAGACGAATGCCTCGCAAGACGAAAAACTCGCTAGACGAAAGGGTTTTGTGTTTTTTGAGTCGTTCCGCAAGACGAATTTCCCTATGGGCTTGCGAGTTTGATTCCTTTTTCTTAAAGCCGCTAAGCCGTTAATAGCCGCTAAGCCACTAAGCCGCTAATAGCCGTGCTTCGCAAGACGAAAAAACCGCAAGACGAAGAGACTTGCAGAACGGATTAATTTCGTCTTGCGAGGCACCACTGTACTTTTATTTATTTTTTAAAGCTATGTTTCTTGTCTTTCTGACAATTGCAATGTACATTTGCAGGGTTACGTTTATAAAAGAATCCCATTATTGAAGAGGTAGAGATTCCTTGCTTGGCGTGACTGTGCGTCTTCCTTGTGGCCCCTCATCAAGTTCCTTTACATTTCTATTGCCTTTCTAAGATTTATCTTTGCTCCCTGCACTTTCATGCTCGTTCTCTCTGTGTGTGATTGGCAAATATACAGAATAAAGCATGGAGACTCAGCAAGTCCCTGGAAAATAAACCAATTTATATACATTTGGTTGGTTGGGAGAGAGGCTGCAGTTTATGGAGGTTTTACTGGAAAGCGTATGAACTATCCTACACACTCCCAGAACTACACTCATTGCAATTAACCCTCATTGACCTTCCTAATGATTACCCTAAGGAGACACAGTAGTAATTTACCTGAACTAGCGTCTCTCCTGTCTCCTCCTTTTAAATTATGTTTATCTCCATGTACATACCTTGATAATGTAACCTTTCCACTGCATTACTGTCAATTACAGTTTATGTGTGTGTGTTTTCTTTTGCAGAAGAAGATAACTCCACTTCATACCTGAATACTACCAGAATACATCCTGGTCAAAATCCTGTTTCTTTTCTCCGAGGGAGACGAAGTCTAGGTAAGTTGCAGTCATGACATATCTAATCTATGTGAGGGAATTTAAGCACAAGGCTGGCACTGTAGACACCATGAACCAAATGTGTATCACTGTGTCTTTCTCTTCAGGTAATATGACAGCTTTGTGAGCTTTCTTATAACTTTAGGTGCCATCCCATCAAAGCCAGCTTGGTGTAGTAGATTGTGTTGCACTAGGAGCTGGAAAAGTTGAGTTCCAGTCCCTTTCTGCCTCACCTACTTCACAGGGTTGTTGTGAAGGAGGACAGGGTTACAAATGTGGTTAGATAAAACAGATACCTTTTACACGGGATAGTATTCCTTTGGTGTTGCATTTCCAGAGACGTAAGGCTACATGCTTGAGGTCAACTCCTAAAGTTGTGGGTGAGGGCCAACAAAGCTTTACTCAGAGTAGACCCATTGAAATTGATGGACATGGCCGGGTTAGGCCCATTCATTTCCATGTGTCTACTCTGAGTAAAACTTTAGTTGACTACCACCCTGTTTCTCTGACCTTGGGAATTTAGCTGAGAGATATGGGGTGGTGTCCAGCATTCATCACACTCAGAGCAGACACATTGTTTGTTGCTCTGAACTGCTTTGGGAGGCAGTGCAGGAAAGAAATATAATAAATAATGGGCATTATGAACTTAGGTCCAGTAATTTCAATGTGTCTGCTCTGAGTGCAGCTAAGTTGGATACAACCCCTGAGATTCTAATTCCTTAAAAGAAAGCTCAACACTCAGATTCTGCAATGGAAAAACCTGAAGTTCTGCACTTGGAATGAAACAGAAACAGGGTATTGGTGATTGTGTTTTTAAGGAGTTTTCATAGAATTGTAAAGTTGGAAAGGGCCCCGAGGATCATCTAGTCTAACCCCCTGCAATTCAGGAATATGCAGCTGTCCCATATGGGGATTGAACTTGCAACCTTGGTGTTATTAGCACCATGCTCTAACCAACTGAGCAATCCAGGTGTTCAGTGCAGAGGGGCAAATATCAGGGGCTTGAAGAACGACACAGTTCTGTGTTGCCTGAAATAACCTCCACTCTCTGACAATTGCAAGAGACTTACCAAGGCTCCTAGTAGCTTCTAAGGATGTGTGAGAAATTACCCCCAGTTTCCCCACACCTTTCCCCATAAACATGAATTTGTACTTTCGTCTGTCTATAGCCCTGCCATCTCACACAAGGCCAATATGTCAGTGCAACAGTGCTCTTGATTCCGCAGATGATGATGTGGGTAATATGAGATACCCATTAAAACTGGACAGGCAGTTGAATGGAATAGGGAAGAATATAGTCCTTGTTGATTAAGCCAATAGCTTTTCTTATTGGATCTTTCCAGTTGGAGGAGAACCTGTGGAGCCAGCAGTAATTGCAGAGTGCAAGACACGGACAGAAGTCTTTGAAATCTCCCGGACCATGGTGGATCCCACCAACGCCAACTTCCTGGTGTGGCCGCCATGCGTGGAAGTGCAGCGGTGCACAGGCTGCTGCAATACCCGAAACATGCAGTGCCGCGCCACGCGGGTCCGTGAGCGCCACATCCAGGTAGACAAAGACAAAGGCCTGCTTTGGGAGGCGGGGGAGTGAAGTTTATATGAGGAAGCAACAGCCTGCTGAAAGTGTTGTCTTTGTACTTTCATTATGCTCTTCTTGCATATTTCTTACTAAAGTGAGTCTCCAGTGCTAAAGGAAACTAAATCCAATAGCACTGGCCCTGGAACTTTTCATCCCATGAAGACGGGAAAATGTGTAACATGATGCATCTTTGTAATAATGCAAAAGGCTCCTTCCTGCGGCCTTTATATCAAGGCAGAAGTGTAGATTTTAAGGCTGCCACCTTAGAGCACACTTACTAGGGAGAAGGTACCATTTGACACAATGGAACTTACTTTGTGAGTTAGTAAGTGGAACTTACCTACCAAGTAAGCAGTACACGTAGAATTGCAGTGCATGCCTTTGTTTTTAATCATTTGATACACGTGAGGGGGAATGACTTAATAGGACTGTTGAAAAAAACCTTAAAACTCACAGCTAAGGGTAGCACTGGGACACGGGTGGCACTGTTGGTTAAACCACAGAGCCTAGGACTTGCCAATCAGAAGGTCAGCGGTTCGAATCCCTGCAATGGGGTGAGCTCCCGTTGCTCGGTCCCTGCTCCTGCACACCTAGCAGTTCAAAAGCACGTCAAAGTGCAAGTAGATAAATAGGTACCGCTCTGGTTGGAAGGTAAACAGTGTTTCCGTGCGCTGCTCTGGTTCGCCAAAAGCGGCTTAGTCATGCTGGCCACATGACCCGGAATCTGTACGCCGGCTCCCTCGGCCAGTAAAGCGAGACGAGCGCCGCAACCCCAGAGTCGGTCACGACTGGACCTAATGGTCAGGGGTCCCTTTACCTTTACCCTTTAAGGGTAGTACCGGGAGATCTGAAGATGCTGACCTGTTCTTCTTTACCATGCCAGTGCACTTGCTCTTCCAGCAAATACTCCATTAAGCCAGCAGCTCCTCCTCATTCTCTTGTCTGGATGTGCTGTAAGCGGATACCTGCCAGCTGACCTCTCATTCTGATCCAGCTAAATATCCAGCCAATAAGTGATCTCTGCACTTCCTCCCAGACAAATGACTTTAAAAATCATTTAAAAATACAATGCAGATTACCTTGGTTGACCTATGCATGAGGGAGGATTCCAGGGGTCTTCCATAGTAAGAAGGCATGGGGGTGGGAAGATATTACACCATACATTTGCCAGGAAATTCCTTTCTCTAGAAAGTCACACTGAACAGAGAGAATGAAATGGGGCCGCGGGGAGGGAGAAGAAAGCAGCAGAGGGAGTTGTTTTCGTGGAAAAAAAAAGCAGTCAAGAGGTCAAAGGGCAGCCAAGAAAATGTGACCTGGAAATGCTTCCTCTGAAAATAGAGGTGCCTGCACTGTTTGGTTGGAAATGTTTGTCTAGCCAGAAGCATGTGTCCTGACGTGTGCAGAGTGGTGCATTAAGAGAAAAAATGGCCGTGGTGAAGCCTTCAGGCAGGAAACAGCTCTATGCTCAGTGGTAACTTCCAGTTGCCTTCAGCAGAGTTACCATCTCTTCCAGATGTAAGCAGCAGTTATTACTTGGACTCCCTGGTCCTATAATCAGTTGTGGCACATGAATTGAGTGCCACCAGTGCTTGGGTGTTTTTTAGGGGGCACTCAAGGGCATGCAGTACCGGCACCTCTTTTGTTGTTGTTGTTAAGAAGTTTGGCACTTACTTTAACAACTTCATGGTGAGTACCGGCACCTATTTTTCTAGAAAAAAAAGTACGAGTACCACCACTGTGCCACCTTCCTGTCTGCAGTGGTGCTGCCATGCACCAGGACTGTGATGAAGCGCTGCAGAGGGGCAGCGAGGGCAGGGAAGTATCCTGTTGCCGGCTGCAGGTGTAAATGCCGCTGCACTTGTGCACACTGCTGTTGCCCTGCCCCATTCTGCTCCTAGCAAGCAGCAGCAATGCTACAGCTATCTGGAGTGACATGGACCTATTCGCTGTGCAGATATCATTTTGCAACGCACCTGCTCTGCACTTGTGAAACACAATGTGGCAGGTGGGCAGGCACAGATGGATGGATGGCCGTTGTTTCAAAGAGGTTGGGCTGAATGCACTCTCCGTCTCTTCCATTCCTGTGGACCCAACTTATCCCAATTATAGGATCCGACATGGCAAGCTTGACAATTCCTAGATCATGGTGCATCTCACAATGCACTTTCATGATTACTGGGTTGGTTTCAGAAAAATGATCCTGAAGGCCCAAGAAAGTGATTTTGGTACTTATTAAGAACTTTGCCGTATCCGTATTTCACATAAGCTGCAAAGGGCTTCAAAATGTATATAAATATATAACATCAATGGTGCTGGTTGATCTGAAGTTAATATTTTATATATACACACATGACAGATTTGTGTTGTTTTTAATCTCTTCCAATAGGTAAATAAGATTGAAATTGTCCGAAAGAAACCAGTCTTTAATAAAGCCATTGTGGCCTTGGAAGACCACCTGGAATGTCGATGTGAAGCAGTATCACCCAGAGTGTTCAGCCGGCCAAACTCACGAGAGCATAGAGGTGAGCATTGCAGAGGGTTGGATGGGTGGGGAAGAGTCAGAAGTAACGTCAGGGAAGGCGTTTGGGAAGAGAAGAATTTGATTAGCAATCTCCATGAGCTGCTGCCTGCCAGTGTGTATTTCATGCGCCTTCCTTTCCTAGCAGGTGGGCCGCCACTGAGCACTCGGGCTTCTCTTCCAGCAAGGGCACGAGCGCACCGGTTGCCACCACAAAAGAGGAAGCATCGGAAGTTCAAGCATGTGCACGATAAGAAGGCCCTGAAAGAAATCTTCCCAGCATAGAAGATGCCGGCGGGCAAAAGTGCAAATGTCAGGTAACTGCGACAAACACAGGTGCCATGTTGTGAATGCACAGGAACCTCTATCGCAAGAACACCACTTGTGCTTTTGTACAGGCAATCGGCTGGAAGCAGAATTAAAATGACAGTTTCACACAGAAATTAGTTGTGCTCTGTCACAAGGGGAGGCCGTGGCACAGCAACAGAGCGCATCTTTGTAGGCCAAAGATCCTGAAGAGCCAATAGACAGTGTTGACAACTGAGTCAATGGTCTGACTTAGTATAAGGCAACTTCCTGTGTGTCCCGTAGCAAAGCTCCTTCTACAATGTTTACTCATGAGGAAGCCTACTTCAGCTAATGTACCCATTGGAAGTTTCCTCCTTGCAGCTTCCATGCCTGTCGCTGCTTACTCACCCACCCACTTTGCTGCGTAAGTTTCAATCAGGCGCACAGTGTGGTAGTCTCAGTGTGAGACTATCCAGCAGGCAGCATGTTTACCAATGGAAGGTGCCCAAGTAGCTTTGCAAATCTGCCTCTTACAACAAACGTTGTCAAGCAGTTGGAGACGGTTGGGCTCATCAATCCCATGTAGCTCAGAATCATTAAAAACGTTGTTCCATTGTGAGTCACATGGAAATCAAACTTAATTTGCCATTCATGTTAGGAAGCCAAAGAATGAGAGGAAGAGACAAGGAATAAATATTTCCTCCACTGGGATTTGTCTTATCAAGGAGCACTGTGACTGTGCACAGCTTTGATTAGGCTTAGTGGTCTGTCACCTGTCCAGGAAGGAAGGCGTAATAGGTGTAGCAGACGCATAGTTCTGCTGATTGGGAAGACCTAATCAAAGGCAAGGAACAAACAGACTGGTCTGTCAGGCTGGCAGCTTGCTTCTTGAGATGGGATAGACCACTTCCTGAATCGGCTGCCCTCCAGATGTTTCCATTGGCCATGCCGACTGAGACTGATGAGAGAGTTGTTGTGCAAATTATCTGGAGGACACCAGGTTGAGAAAGACTGAATAGAAAAATGGCTTTAAGTGTAGCAAAAATGGCTTTTCCGAGATTAAATAGAGCGTAATAAGAGCATGCCCATTTGTGCCTAGAACAGTCTCCCTAGGGAGGTTGTGGACTCTCTTTCCTTGGAGGTTTTTAAGCAGAGGTTGGATGGCCATCTGTCATGGATGCTTTAACTGAGGTTCCTGCATTGCAGGGGGTTGGACTAGATGGCCCTTGGGTCCATTCCAGCTCTACAGTTATATGATTCTATGGCACTCCATCCACCGCCCCTAGCTACTCTTCCTACCACCACACTGTTTCCCCCCACAAAGAGCAAAAAAACCCAATTCTAGAGAAACCAAAACTTTAGATTGAGATTAAAGTAAGCAAACTGGATGATAAGTACATTTGTACAGTGGTGCCCCGCAAGACGAATGCCTCGCAAGACGGAAAACCCGCTAGACGAAAGGGTTTTCTGTTTTTGAGTTGCTTCGCAGGACGAATTTCCCTATGGGCTTGCTTCGCAAGACGAAAATGTCTTGCGAGTCTTGAGATTTTTTTCCGCTCCCCCCCCTTTTTCTACGCCGCTAAGCCGCTAATAGCCTTTTAGCAGCTAAGCCGCTAAGCCGCTAAGCCTTTAATAGCCGCTAAACCGCTAATAGCGCTAATCCGCTAAGCCGCTAATAGGGTTGCTTCGCAAGACGAAAAAACCGCTAGACGAAGACACTCGCGGAACGGATTAATTTCGTCTTGCGAGGCACCACTGTATAGAGTAGCAGCCTGTCAGCTATTAATCTTCTTGTAGGCAGGGCATAGCACATCATCATAAAGAATAACTAGGATGAACTGAGCACATGATGGACTCTTAAACCTACTTTTTCTGGTTGCTTTTCTTCCAGGTTTATTATTTAATATATTTGCTGTATTGCCCCCATGGGGTCCTCAGAGTTTCTCTCCGTCCATCCGTCTCAATGCTACTTTTGGACGGCCAATGGTGCTTCCTGATCCCTTGCTCGCTGGACGTTCTCCCACCAAAGTTTACCCTTCGACTTCTCACCTAATTGCATTTCAGCATTGTCCCAAAAGGAAGAAACTGGGGTGGGAAATAAACAGAAGAAAGAAAACACAGCCATTTGGATGGACAATATACTGCCTGCTGGAGCAAACGCACTGGAAACGGGCAAAGACTTGTGGCCCCGATCTCCTTTTGAAGGAGGAGGCTTGATTTCCCCACCACCACCCTCTTTCTTCCTCCTTGCTCCCACCCAGACTGTTAGCTGGGCTCAGGCAGCTTACAGCGCAACAGATGCAAGTCAAGGCAGTCAGAGTGGCAACCAGTGACAGCAAATGCACTAAGGACTTCTATCGTGATGTCTGACTAGATATCTTTAATGTGTGTGTGTATGTGTGTGTATATATATATAAATATATATATGTTTTATTTTTTAAAACCACTAAAACATGCCATGCTCTGGGAATGGAAACATGAAAGCAAAATTCATTTGTCCAACGACGCTTTCTGCTGCCAGCTGGGGGTGGGGACAGTGAACAGGAATGGAGCAGCTGTACTATAGGGAACTGCTGGTCCTCCCCACACCCATCCAGGGAGCTGCTTGGGTTAAAGAGGCCTTCTTTGCACATGATTATGGAGGGCTTGACTTATCCTGTTGCTACTCTCCTATTGCAGCTGGAATTTGAAATCTCCCCCCCTTTTTTTTAATGACTCGCTATGAGGTTTTCTTAATGGCTTTGCATTCAGTAAAGTGAGGATTACCACCACTGGATAAACTGGAGCCCCAACCCAACCTGCAGTCCCCATTTCAGAGGCTTTATATTTTAATGGGACGGGGTGGGTAGGTTAATCATAATAACCGTATTAGAGCATGTTCTTCGAATGACAATCAATGCCACCTCTGTTTAAGCGATCTCAAGTAGCAGTGTAGACCGAGAAAGAGACCTTTGCTTGGTATTTTGGAGAGCTGCTGCTCATCAGGGGTCAAACAGCAACGGGTTGCGCAGATCATTGGTATGACTCTGTGATGACCACCAGCCCAGCCCATATCACAGGTCCCTTGTGGGCGACTTTATTTCCAAGGCAGTGTTATTACCATCCCTCCTATGATACAGCAACGAATATGCAGATGCTAACTCGTCTTAATAACCTCAGGTGAACATCATCTGATCGGATGAAAATGGAGCTGTGCCAAGCCTTGCAACAGCCATAAAAGATCGCACGATGCATTGCGTAGTCGCGCCTGTGTGCCAAGTGGTGCTTTGCACCTCATCCTCTGTTTCCAGTGCTGTTCAACCAGAGTCCCTGGACAAGGAGCCAGTCAGTAGCATCCGATGTATGTGGGGGAGGCAAAGAAGCTGAGCAGAGATAACTGGCCCTCTTTAACCACTGGCTATTTTTAATCTTCTCTGTTTTTCTCAGCTGTCCTATATTTTGTCTCTTCAAAGCCGGGAACGGTTATCTCTTTAAAGGTTCACAAGCCATTCCAGATCACCAAAGAATAATAACCTCTGAAGGTTTTGTGTGTGTGAGAAAGAGTGGCCTATCTTCAGGAACGATTGCAGGGGCCTGTGGGGAGTTAAAATAAGAAGGAAAGACGTTCACTTTTCCCGAGTCAGAGAAAGGATCACTCACCTGTTTATCTTTAAAGTGTTGGAGGAAAGAGTAAAGAAGGATTGCACAGACAAGACTTCATAACTTCTACTTTCCACCTACCTCTCTGTATTCTCTTGCAAAAGAAGGGCAAAAAAACACATAATGGGTGGGGAAATGGGTAGAGCTGCCTTTGCCAACCTGGTGCCCTCCAGATGTTTTGGACTACAACTCCCACCAGCCCCATCTGGAGGGCATCAGGTTGGCAAAGGCTGGGATAGAGTGTGAATAAAATTTTGCAAGGTAAGTCCCTCCTTCTCCCCTGCTCTCTGCCTCTGCCATTTCTCTGCTCTTTGTGCTGGATTAAGCCCAGCAAAAGGCACCTTGGATAGACCTTAATGCTTGGAAAGATTTCCTGCCATGTCTCAGGTAGACCAGATGAAGAGTTGAAGCATGGCAGTCACATGCATTTGTTAGAAAGAGACAGACACATCACACAACGCTACCTAAAAGATGTATCTGTGCAAATGTTTGGCACAAGGAAAGAGAAGGAATAACCTGCCCCTGGAGTCACTTTTATAGGAAGCATGTGAAACGCAACATTTGCCTGATGACCAGGTTGGATTGAAAATCCAGGTTTTCCTCCTTTTCCTGCAAGGCTGGCTTAAGCTGTTTTGCTCCATTCATTTGTATGGAACAAGAGGAAAAGGCTACAAACCGGGAGACTGGTAGGAAGGTAGGCACACTGACTGCAAACTCGTGGGACAAACTGGGTCTGGTATTGCCCCCATACCTCAGATCCTGTTATCCAAAGGGTCCAAGGGGGTGGGGGACTGTTTCCCCCTTGAATTGCATTTGTATGGAGTACTTGGATTCAGGTGCTAGAGGCAGGTTCCTGTACTGCCTAATGTTGGAATGGGAAACACTCCAGTTCCCACCAGTTCTGCCAACATGGCCAATGGTTAGGGAACATAGGAGTTGTAGGACAAAACCATCTGGAGGGCCATGGGTTTTCCCCTCCCTGATCTGCTGTATTGGGTAGGTCCACTTTTCTCCTTGCAAACCAAGAGTATGGGCCGATCAAACCTTGCAAAACGATCAGTTGGCACTATGGTCAGCCACTACTGGCGAATAAAAGAAGTAAGCTTACAGCAACGGCTGTGGTCTCTCAATCTAGTTTCATGGAGGAGGCCAGTAGCAGGAATTTTTTAAAAAATTTTTTAAGGCTGATGGAAACAACAGAGATTTCCTGCCTGTCTACCCGCCTTACACCCAAAGCTTGCTCTCTGACATTAAAGAACACTTCTTGCTATTCAATCTTACTTCTCGTTGTCTTTAAAAGACCATTTGTTTTCCTGCATCTTTTTCATTTGTAAGGAGGGCAAGGTCTCTCTCTCCACACCCATTTTATGTAAAAATTAATTTATACTCAGTACTGTATTTAAAGTTGTTTTAAAAAAACCTTAAATTCAAAAATTCTGCGGTTTTGTGTCTCTTGTTTTAAAGCAGCTAAAAGCAGGGTGGCGGGATTTTGACAGGGGTGGGGAGAGGAGTTTCCAAAAGGCCGACTCTACAACCTGGAAGAAAGAAACACTTTTTAGAGGTCATAAATCCAGACGTAATAAATTTGCCTGTATTTATTCTCACCCATTCCCCCAAAGTAATCACATGTTCAAAATGCAGGGATTGCCCAACAACATTCCGAGAGCAGAAATGCCAGATAATATTGTACCAGACAGATATGGTTAGTGATCTCATGTAAGACATGGTTATGGCTAGTAATGTTATATAAAACTCAAATTCTAGACGCATTATGAGAACTTAAGCATTGCCCTATTTAAAACAGGTACATCGCACAGCTGAATGTAGACAAGCTTTGCTCAGACAAGATGAGTCACTCCGCTTGTAACTGGGATGACTCACTGTTTGCTGTGTGCCCCAAAGGTTTCATGAGCAAAGGCAACAACATCCTATCGTGGTGGGTGGAATGGCAATTTGCTCTTGAGTGTTCAGGGCCTGGCATCTTGTTAAAAGTGGTACAGCCCAGCGGGCAGCGTCTCAGCCTTGTTATTAGTAGGCAGGAAAGGTAAATCTCAAACTCTGTTGTTAAACGCACACTCTCAGTGCCACGTCCATAAAACGGAAGTAATAACAATGATCTTCCTACTTTGTAAGGACTACATAGTGTTAATAGTGGTTTCGAAGCATGTAGACGCTCAGTTCACAACAAGCCAAACCATGGCTAAGTGTGAGTAGTGTGTGGGTACTCACAATAAAGATCACAGCCACTTATCTTCGCTCCCCTGTGCTTGTCCTATTGCCACCCTACCCAGAGCTAGACTATGGTTGAGTTTCATGTTACATCCATACCTGGGCTCATGAATGGTCTCCCCCAGACAAACCAAAAGAAGTAAGCCAAGAACAAACCATTGCTGCAGCATGTGGTTTGTTCTTGCCTAACCGCTTGTGGTTTGTTTGAAGCAGATAAACCTAATGCTAAGGCAAACCATTACTTAGTTCCAAATAGCGCAGTGGCAGGATGACTGGGGAGAAGTGAAGTGGCCACAATATTTTCTGTGAGTACCCTAAAGCTTGCACATTCACACTTAGCCATGGTTTGGTTTGGAGTTACCCATGAACTGGACCTTTATGTGCTTTGCAGTCACTGTTAAAATTGCAGTGTCTCTAGGTAGTAGGATCATTGTTCTGTTTTATGGATGTGGCACTGAGATTGTGCTTACTGTAGGCAGCAAACTGCTTTATTACCCAAGGTATTTACCCTAACATAAATTGAGATCATACATTTATAGTTTTTCAAACAGTCCTGTAGTCTTTTAGTTTTTGCTGTAATAGACTAATGCGGCTCCCTCTCAGGGAATGTATAGTCTTCGTTACTCCAGAGTAAAATATCCTCACTTTGTACCAACCACTGCTCACAAGGATGATGAGAGCCAGCAAACCATGGTTATTCCTAGGCTTACTGCAATCTAGACCAGTGGCTCTGCAAACCTTTTGTCTATAAATAACTTCGGTGGAGGAAGGTGAAATCCTCAGAACTGCAATTCACAGTCCCGGGAACAAGGCGAAAGCTGCTGATTAAGACTTAAATCACAGGTGGGCAGACTTCTCAGGTCCAATTCAATTTCTTTATTAGAACCTCAAGACCCAACAAACCAGAGGCAGATGCAAATGGCCAATTACAGATATGGAATGGAAAAGAACAACATGCCTCTGAGCACAATCATAAAGCATAAGAAGAGCCTGCTGGATCAGGCCAGTGGCCCATATGGTTCAAGCATCCAGTGCTCATAGTGGCCAAACATGCCTGTGGGAAGCTCAATCGGTAAAGCATCTCAGCTGTGGCTTCAAGCCCCACGCTGGGCAAAAGATTCCTGTATTGAAGGGGGTTGGACTAGATGACTCTTATGGTCCCCTCCAACTCTATAATTCTATGATCATGAGTGCAACAGGACTCTCCTCTCTTACAATTTCTAGCAACTGTTATTCAGAAACACACTGCCTTCAACAGCAGAGGTAGAAAGAACATAACCATCAAGGTTAGTCTGAGCCTAGGAATATGTTTTCAGTTGTAGAAGTGAACTGAGTCTCACAGAAGTCCACACCTGGTTAGTTTTCTTCATTTCAACAGCCTAATATATGTGAGGAAAGCCATGTTGTTGTTATTAAACAAGTGGGAGTTGGAAACCCTTCCTAATCTAATGCAAATCACCCAAAAGACTTGCCAGTAAATCCCAATTTGCCCTCTTTCCAACCTTGACTTAAGTGATTGTGACTTAAATGACAACTGTATGCTATGGAACACTTGCACATTGCAAAGGATTCTGGGTCATCCTCTGGGGATCAAATTCCATTCACCAGGGCACTGCCGCTAGGAGCTTCACTACAAGCCTTCACAAACTGTGTCTGCCCTAAAACACACCAACTGTGTGTCAAAGAGGAACACCAGTCACTGATGTGCATGTTGTATTTTAGGGAAATCTGTCTCCTGTCCCTAAACATTTAATCTAGGAACCCCTGATAAATTTGCAAGGAACCACAAGATTACCTGGAACGCACTGTGAACAAGTCATGGGGATTTCTCAGTCTAATCAAAATGTCACTGCTGGCAAATTCTTTCTCATCTCAGATCTCAGTCTAGCATTCCCAGAGGACAACTTTTTCATCTTGCCCTTAATTTTAATGCACTTCGTACTGTTCCAAAAATTCCTCTCCCCCTTCAAAGCGTCCTCTTTCCTCTTTACACCCTTCAAAGCTTTGCAAAAGCGAACGTATTCCTCCCTTAGTCATTGTCTAGACAGCTGCAGCTCAGAGTTCAGAAGGGCACATTGTTTTCCTTCCTATGAGTAAGGGAAGTGGTTGCACACACTGGCACCTGCATGCCAGCCAATGCCACAATGCAGTTAGGACATGGATGGGTATAAACAATGTCTTCTGCAACTTGCCTATTTAACCAGTAGTTGCCGGAATCTCCTTTTCTCCCTATAAAAGGACTAACTATCCATTTATTGTAATGCAATTTAAATAATTTCTATACCCCTTTGCATTTCCAATAAGCAAAGAGAAGATTACAGAATATTAAACTAAAACTTTACAAATAAGAATCTGAGACAATAATGAACCACGTCTAAGGCAGCATAATTAACAGGAAAACCAAATGTACTCTTAAACATTAAAAAAGAGAAAACAGTGCAAATAAAAATCAGATATAGAAATGCAATAAAAATTCCACATAGAAACATTATTAATGACGAAATAAATGTAAGTTGCACCCAGGGGTTTTTTTCCCCAGCTGGAACTCACCAGAACTCAGTTCTGGCATCTCTCAGGTGGGCGCCATTCTAAGAGAACGAGGGAGGTGTTCACAGTGAGTTCTGGCACCTCCTTTTCTAGAAAAATAGCACTGGTTGCACTCACAGTTCCCCTGCCAATCCCTGGTAACATTAAGTATAATTTACAAGTAGTTCATTCACCTGCCACCATCTAGGGAATGTTTGGCTCTTCAAATGCTGCTGGGGCTGATGGGAACTGTGGTTCAGAAACATTTTGAGGGCCAAAGGTTTCCCACACCTGGCCAAATACCAAGAGCTGCTGTGGGATCTGTTGTGTATTTTTCTTTCTTTCTTTTTAAAAGATGTGTATACCCATCGAACTAAAAATGAAGTTAAATTAAAAACAACAACAACTATGTAACTCTGTGCATCTACCAGCAATTTGAATGCCCAGCAAGAGAGTTCTAGGAAATGGTGAATGGGTGGCATAGATCATTGCCTAAATCCACATTTTGTAAAACAATCTTGCATGTCGAGGTCCCCAAGGCACCCCCCAAATAAAACACAATTGACACATGGTTTTTGTTTAAGGTTTTTTGGCACAATTTTGGCTACAATTTTATTAAAATACAAGAAATGTGTGGTTGCTTAGGCATTGGTTGCGACTATCTGACCCCGCACGGGGACAGACTGACATTTGCATGCCCGCGAAGTCAGGAAGGGAAAACATTTTGGGGAGAGAGACAGAGCTGGGTACCATGCCCTCACCTCTTCCCAAATGCTCCCAGGGGCTCTTGCATGGCCATAGCCCCTTGACAGGGGTTCGGACAAAAGCATGGCGAGCCCCTGGATTCCTTTAACAGAATACCCTTGCAGCAGCAGCATTTGGAGGGGCAGGCACAGCCAGTCCATACCCCTCCACCAACCAATTCATAAAACCAATGCCTAACCGCAACCTTACAAGTTGTGACGATTTGCTACGCAGTAGGCAAAATCCAAATGGCACCAGCCAATCAGCCAAATGGACAAAATTCCTACCGGGCTCCTGCCCCAAAAGCAGACGACCCCATGACAGGCATAGCAATGTCAAGCGAACAACCCTGAAATTAGGGAGGGTAGGTGGGTGATCCGATGCACGCAGCAAAAAGAAGAAGCTCAACGCTGCACACAGGACATTTAAAGGCTATGGATGTCAATCACAAAATGGCAACATGTAAGTCTCCCCAGCAACAAGAAGAACGCAATTATAATGGTGGCCAACCTCTTTTCCCCCTCTTTTCAGTGGGGTGTCTTGTTAGCCCCCACTGCAACACGTGCTCTCCATGAAGGAGAACACACTTTGTCATAAACAATTGTTAAAGGCGAGTGTGCTATTCTTGCGCAATGTCCTGTCTTCCATAGAACATGTCTCCTAGCTGCCATGAGTCCTGTGGAGATGTCATGGGAGGGACGGACAGATCCAGAGGAGGAATGGGAGGATCTTGGGTCGTTGGAGCTGGACAGCCCTGCGGTGTGTGAGAGCTTTGCCTGCCCATGTGGCCTCCCAACAGATCACGGCTGATGGAATGAAATCCTCAAAAACAACAAAACCAGGTTCCCTGCCTTAGGCAACCATTATCTTCATCGGGCATATTTTAGAGGGTTGTTGTAAAGATTATTGGGGAGGGAGGGGTGACTGTTAGAAGCACTTTGAGCATGTGGAAGAAGCACAAATACACACACCTGCCTTGTTATTCTTATTACAGTTTAATTCCAGCTAGCTAGCAAGGGAATACCCAGGGCTGGGTTTTCCATTCTGCAAAGTCTACCAATATTTTGTTTTCCCAATCAGTCATATCAACAGTCTCTGTGGCAGAGAGAACACTGATGAAATATGTCAGTAGCCTTTGGAGCTAATGGGATCATCAGGCCACAATCGCTGCTATTTTTGCTTCTGCCCTTCATATCAAAGGAATTTAATATCCTGACCTTTCATGCATTCCTGGTAGGGAGGAGCCCAGTTGCTAAAGTCACCCTTGGCAAAATAACCCACAGAACACCAGGAATAACTGTTTAAAATCATAATGAATATACACCTGAATGAAGTACTTTGTCAGTGAGCTTGCAATATTGTCTGGAGCTGCACTGCCATGGTCTCCTTAACCATCCTGTCTTTGAGAGTCTCTCAGAAGCAAATAGGTGAAGGCAATGGACTTTACCAATGCTAATGGCCCACCACTGTCTTATTTGCAACCAGGAAAATAACCCAAACTCACTGCGGAGCAAAGCATAATGTATCTCTTTGGGTGACCAGATGCAATGGAGGAGAGAGCTCAGGTGCCTGAACAGTTGGGTAGGAGATTTTGGAATTTCAGCACATGCAGAATTTCTCACCTCTGCAGCACTAGGGTGGCTGCCGCCCCTCTTGCTAGGCAGAGTGAGGCAGTCCACTCTGGTGAAGAACGCTGGGAGTAGCAGTGAGTTGTTGGAGGACAGAGCTCTGTGTGCCACATGGCCTGCCATGCCCTGTGACCCAAAGCTAGTCTGCTGCCCTAAAATGCAGAGAAGAACACAATCTCATTGCCCGTGTTGAAGAAATATTCAGCTCCCAGGTCGGCTGGCTTTTGTACATGGAACAAGGGCACCATCTGTTTCTTCTGCTGTGGCTACTTTATGTGGTGTTAATTTATATTTCACGTTTTAATTTGTGGTCATCTTTTACTTCATAAGCCACTTTTGAAGGTCTTCGGGTGGGAAAGAGGCCTACACACACACACACACACACACACACACACACACACACACACCCTTTATTATTCTGTTATTATTCTTCTGTTTATTAGATTTATATACCGCTCTTCATCAAAAGATCTCAGGGCGGTTCACAATATAAAAATACTATCCATATCCATATCTATATCTATCTATCTATCTGGAATCAAACAACCCTTCAACGTAGGGCAATTCAACGTAGATCAATTCAAGGCAGAGGTGAGATTTGAACAAGGGCTCTGGGGCTCATAGCTCAGCTGCTATGCTACCCTAGATGTGTTAAAGTAGTTTGCCAGCTGTTTGGCAATAAAGTACAGGCCAGCTGCCGGAGCTTTACTTTTCACTGAGTGAGTGGGTTTCACCCCACTCCACATTCTAGTCTAGAGGATGGATTAGTTTCTACCCTGAAATGTGAAGTCTGAAGATCACTGATGACCATAGACAGTCCTTTAAAAGAAGGGAAACGTTGAGGCCATAAGCTATGTCCACTTAGTCATGGGAAGATTAGGGGCAGTGCTCAAGAAAGCAATCAAATTTGCCTGTGGGTTGTGTGAGGATAAGGAGCGAACAGCTGCAAATATGTCCTTGTTTTTTAAATCGCGTCTTGGGGCCAAGCGAGCTGAGAGAGCAGCAGAGCTCTGTGCTAGGAATGGATAGGGACACCCCCTGGACCACTGCAAAACAGGGGCTGGGGTGGGAGGGGGGACATTTAAAGCATCACATGCACAGTTGGGGGAAAGGGAGCTAAACTGTTCCCCCTCACCTGTGCTTCCTCTCCCCATCACTCCCCCCCCCCACTATTATAAAGCAGCAGTTCCGAAACCTCTTTCTCCATGGGCCACTTGAAAATTGTGGAGGTTCCTAGCAGACTGCTTAATGACTTTCCTGCCCATTGGAGCCACTGTAATCTGCTGTGCTTGATGCCAGATTTTTTAAAATTTGTATTTATATTGCTTCTTTTATTTTTTCTATTGCATTCCACAGAATTCAAATTAGGATACAGTAAAATAAAATAGAGGAACTAAAAGAAGCAACTAAAAATACAATCTGAATATTTAGTGTGGGCATACCACAGACTACCCAAATGAATCTCATGGAGTGCTGGGGGTCTGCGGACCACAGCGTGGGAACCCTGGGTTTAGTGGTCAGAGAACATCAGACAAGGACCAGGGAGTTCAAAATCCAGGTCTCCAAGCTCTCACAAGCGTGGTTTGTGTGCAGAGCTGACCAGTCTAGAAGCAGTTCAACAGCAGGGACTCAAGTATGACTTCCTGGCTGGCAGGACAGTGTGTCCCTTTAATTCTGCCACCAAAGGCAGCTGCCTACTCTACCTGTACAGTTCAGGTGGACCTGGGCACTGGCAATGCATAGCCGATATATAGCATCTAGCCATGCATGTGCTGCCGCCAACATTACAGGTGCTGCACATGAGCCCGAGGTGTGCAGGTGCGATCTGACCTGACCACCGCACTGATGCAGCTCCTTCTCCCACCTCTTCCTGTTGGCCTGAGAAGAGGAGGAGAGAGGGAAGGTGCAGAGGTGCAGGAGGAGCTGCAGTGGCGGCAGCAGAACAGCCCTTTCCATCTCCTAGCAAGGGTACTATTCTCCTCCCAAGGAATAGAGACAGGGTATGAGCCCCACATTGGGCAAAAGATTCCTGCATTGCTAGGGGCTAGACTAGAAGACCCTTGTGGTCCTTTTCAACTCTGAAGGTAAAGGGACCCCTGTTCATTAGGTCCAGTCATGAACAACTCTGGGGTTGTGGCGCTCATCTCACTTTACTGGCGGAGGGAGCCGGCGTTTGTCCACAGACAGTTTTTCCGGGTCACGTGGCCAGCATGACTAAGCCACTTCTGGCGAAACCAGAGCAGTGCACGGAAACACCATTTACCTTCCTGCAGGAGCGGTACCTATTTATCTACTTGTGCTTTGGTGCTTTCGAACTGCTAGGTTGGCAGGAGCAGGGACTGAGCAATGGGAGCTCACCCCGTTGCGGGGATTCGAACCGCCAACCTTCTGATCGGCAAGTCCTAGGCTCAGTGGTTTAGACCACAACACTACCCACGTCCCTACATGGCACTGTACAGTGATTTAATTCTGGGCGCTGAAGGTCCAAGACAAAGCTTATGCTGGGCTCTAGGTAACCTGGAGCAGGCCATATGTGGGTGTCTGGCAACCCTAGAGGGAGCAGCCTGCCCTCCTGTAAACAT
The DNA here is from genome assembly GCF_964106645.2 of Podarcis pityusensis. Classification (NCBI taxonomy): domain Eukaryota; kingdom Metazoa; phylum Chordata; class Lepidosauria; order Squamata; family Lacertidae; genus Podarcis; species Podarcis pityusensis. The sequence continues at coordinate 30,945,245 of NC_138035.1, read as the reverse complement.
CCCGCTGGAAAAGAACTCAAGACAGTTAAACAAACAGTTTGGAAGCAATTAAACGCAGGTAGCTGGCAGCACAAAGGTTTATGGCTTTGACAGTCAGCTATTTAATTTCAAGTGCCTGCTGTGGTTTTGGGAAAGCTTGTCAGAACGAAAGGCAAACAGACTCAAGGCTTCTGGAGGTGAGTGGAAAGATGCAGACCTTCCTAGGGAAAATTCACCAGTCACTTTGAGCTGTTGCAAACCATGCCTGATATCCCGCCCAGCCTGCTAATTCCACCCTTGCAACTCCACCCTGACTGGCAGAAGCATCTGCAGCACCCAGTGCTGAAATTTGGACTATGCAGGAGTATTCCTAATCCATTTTTACAGCTGCAGCTGCATTTAAAAAAAAGACAATTCAGAATGACACTAATGTTTGACCAGGCTGCTCCCAAAAACTGGGATGTGGCCAATTTACCCTGGTAGCACCACAAGCAAACAAACACATGTGAAAAACCTTTCTGTAGATTCTTCCTCTGGCTTTGCCAAATCGCCTCCTTTAAGTCACGCCATTCTTCTGGGATTCCTTATGTAGAGACTTTTATGCATTTCTTTAGCATTATGTTTACTTGGTTTTTGGAAATAACAAATGCAATAAACAGAAACAGTCAGATTGAGAATAATGTCACACATAAATCTGCGTGAGTAGATTCCGTGCACTCTACGTCTCATGCAAAGGCTGAGGAACACTTTAGCTTGGGAAAGCATGCAAAAGTTTATAACCAGTTTAATTAAACAACAAAAATTATTCTCACAGTGCTATCTGTTGTGGATAGTGTGGCATGCGGATGGCTTTAAAAGAGGATAAAACAAATTCATGGAGGAGGATGATGATGATGATAATAATAATAATAATAATAATAATAATAAAAAAATTTATTTATACCCCGCCCTCCCCGGCCAGAGCCAGGCTCAGGGCGACTAACACCAGTAAAATTAAAATAAAAACATAATGGGGGGAAAAACAACAAAACAATTTAAAATACAGCTTAAAATGCAATTTAAAATGCAGCCTCATTTTAAAAATAGCCCATGGATCAAAACCGTAATGAGAGGGAAAACATAAGTGTCAAACTGAGTCCAAACCAAAGGCCAGGCGGAACAGCTCTATCTTGCAGGCCCTGCGGAAAGACGTCAAGTCCCGCAGGGCCCTTGTCTCTTGTGACAGAGCATTCCACCAAGTCGGGGCCAGTACTAAAAAGGCCCTGGCCCTAGTTGAGACCAATCTAACCACCTTGCAACTTGGGACCTCCAAAGTGTTATCAACGCTATCAATGGCTAGAAGACACAATGGTTAAGCTCTACCTCCGTGGTTGGAGGCAAGTAATGCTTGTGGATACCAGTTGTGGAAACTACAGAGAGAGAGCTCTAGTGCTTGGATCCTGCTTGTGGGCTTCCCATAGGCATCTGGTTGGCCACTGTGAGAACAGGATGCTGGACTAGATGGGCCACTGGCCTGATCCAGAAGGCTCTTCTTACATTCTCATTTAAGGCTGCAGTCCTATGCATACTCTTGGGAGTAAACGCCATTGAACTCAGCTGGACTGATGTAAAGCCATGGATTGGATGGGGACATTGGAGCCTAGCCTGTTCCTAATCAACACTTCTGGGCTTACAGCAGAAAAAACTAGTCCGCTTAGGGAAAGATGGCTGCGCATGCAAAAGGTCACAGCTTTCATTCCTTCCATCTCCAGGCAAAAAGACCAGGGGTGTACCTAGGGGTTGGCTAGGTTGGCCCCCACCAAAAGCGCAGGCCCAAGGGGGCGCAAAAACCACGCCTCTCCATTCTGGCTCAGAGTGGCTAGGAACCCGCCCGCCCATGTGGTCAGACAAACAGACTGATGTAGGAGGAGGAAGGGAGGTGGAGCAGAGCACATCCGGCCCCAAAGACCGTGGAGGAAGTCACTAGTGGAGCACAAACGGTGACAAAAAGCAGATTTTCTGAGCTTCTGGTCCATTGTCTCTCCTGACACTGATGCACAATGGAGCCTAGGTACACCTCTGAAAAAGACTCCTGTCTGAAACCCTGGAGAGCTGCTGCCATCAGTGAAGATGAGTGACCTTCAAACTTTTCCCCACCCAGGACCTACCTATAACCCATACATACGCACACACATACATATATATTGTTAGAAGCCACTCAGAGTGGCTGAGGCAGCCCAGTCAGATGGGTAGCATATACAGTCAAACCTCGGTTGTCGAACTTAATCTGTTCCGGAAGCCCGTTCGGCTTCCAAAATGTTCGACAACCAAGGCGCAACTTCTGATTGGTTGCAGGAGCTTCTTGCACTCAAGTGGAAGCCGCATTGGACATTCGGCTTCTGAAAAAACATTCAAAAACCAGAGCATTTATTTCCAGGTTTTTGGTGTTTGGGAGCCGAAACTTTCCAAAACAGAGGCGTTCGGGGACAGAGGACTGTAAATAATGAAATAATAAAAATAATTAGAAGACTTACTTCTTAAATTTTTAAGCATACTTAAATGGTGGCAGTGTTGCCATTCTGACTCATGTTAGGTCCATCTGCAACCCAATAGTAGTGAGTCGCAATCTACCATTTGAAGAGCAGCAGCGTAGACAGCACTGAACTAGTTGAACCATATAGCATAGCTTCCTATGTATTTATTTAAATGCTTTTGCGACATTCACAATGAACACTACTGTATATGTTTTCTTCTTTCTACACCTGGCTACTGTTCAGTTTCAAAAGGGCAAATCAAACTCTTACTTGGGCAATGCTATGTATAAAAAGCTTTTTACAACTTTGCACCTTCCAATTCAGCACCAGCCATCCTCAAGACATTGTGCTAAATGAATCCACACATCTTTCCATACATTAGATTAGACATGCTACTTTGGCCAGACAACATTCCATCCAATACTGTCAATACGATACAGTAGAGTAAATTCCATCCAGCGTAGTCCATCTGTTCAAACACTATATGGAATCCGGGGCCTGACCGAGAATGTGAATGCCTGAGAACCTCAGGGCTGTTTCTCATGTTACTTCAAGCTTCAAGACTTCTGATGCAGTGGACTCCAGTCCATAAAAGTTTATGCAATAATGTATCAGTTAATCTATCATGCAACAGACTTACACGGTTGGTATCCCTCTGGAATTTGCCATATTTGTTTATTTACAAGTATACAAGCAGTGTGCTTTGGGACCAAATAAACAACCACTAATGCTGCCTTGGATTTCAAAATTGAGTATCTGCAGCCCAAGGATAGTTTGGGTTTTGTTAACTCCAGCTAAAAGCTCTCCCTTCTCTGCCCCATCTGTGCCCAATTTCAGACTGCAAAGGCTTCCAGCTGTCTCTCTGCCCCTCCCCCTATTCTAATGGTGTCACATTCCAAAAAGTAGAGAGATTTACAGGCCATTAGAAACCATTAAAGCCCTTTTGTTATATATGATCACCCATCCTCAGGTAAAACTGTATTTGCAGGCTCTTTCATGTGAGTGGCGGGTGGCGCTGTGGTCTAAACCACTGAGCCTAGGGCTTGCCGATCAGAAGGTCGGTGGTGCCAACTTAGCAGTTTGAAACCACGTGAAAGTGCAAGTAGATAAATAGGTACCACTCCGGCGGGAAGGTAAATGGTGTTTCCATGTGCTGCTCTGGTTCACCAAAAGCGGCTTAGTCATGCTGGCCACATGACCCGGAAGATGTACACCGGCTCCCTTGGCCAATAAAGCGAGATGAGCGCCGCAACCCCAGAGTCGTTCGCAACTGGACTTAACTATCACGGGTCCTTTACCTTTACCTCATGTGACTGAGCCTCAAAGCATCATTATCAGGAGCCAAAACAATTATTATGGAGGGAGCTGTGCTAGAATGGAGAGGAATATATCTGAGCTCCCTCCCTATGTTCAGGAGCCATCACCAGAGCATTGTCTTGGGCTCAAAGGGCACGTGCCTGGTGTGTATCAGGTCTCAGGTTCAATCCCTTGGCTCTCCAGTTAAAATAGTTAAGCTGGAAAGGCCTCTGTAGAAGACCCTGAAAAGGCACCACTGATTGAAAAAGAGAGTACTGGAGTTGATAAGATCCTTGGTCTGAGGCTGCAATCTTATTTGTTAGCAACAGAAGCGGCTCTAGGGGAGTGCAACTGGTGTGGTCACACTGGGCAAGGAGCTTCTGGGGTGCTGCAGCAGGTGCCACCATTATGTCCAAGGGAAGGCGTGCCAGATTTTGGATTGGCACAGGGCGCCAGTGAAAATTGAGACATCAAGGTGTCTGCCCCTCTTAGCAAGGTAAAAGTCCCATGGAACTAGAATTAACAAGATATATGCTTTGGCTCTAATAAGACTGGATAAAATGATGGGTCGTAATTACTGTATTTTGCTCCAGGTGTTTTGGGTACACACTCCTCCTTCCTCCTGTATAAATTAAACACAGCAATATTTCATAATAAATCATCATAATATTGTGGAGTGGCAACATAATAAATAAATCTGCTGAGTGAAGTGGAGTGGAGGGGACATACACATACACACTGCTGCTTCCTCACTGAGAGCCACCAAAGGAGATTCCCATGAAGATCGCTGACATGTGACTTCAGAGTGAAGAAGGCAATACTCTGTGACCATAGGAAGCTGCCTTTTACTGAGTCAAACCATTGGTCCATATGGACCAGCCTCCACCGGCAGATGTGTTCAATGGCCAACATACCCACAGCAGAAGGAAATCTAATGAACTGTGAGAATGCGGATGAGCACTGCTGTTGGCCACAGGGTAGGCAAGTTCAGAGGCAGAGATGGGGAGAGTGTAGTGACACTCCAAAATATGTGTGTGTGTGTGTGCTGTCCCTTTAAAGTTGGGTGAAGCATGATTTACATGGAAAGAGTGTGCTTCCTTGTTATAATGGAAAGTGTTTGTTTTTCTAATTGATTTAGGAGAGTGGGAGAGAGATAGAAGACCTTCCTTCCCTCTTACATATCCATAATTTTTTTCCATTAATCAAGAAGAAAAAACAAAATAAAACAAAAAAGACCTCTGTGTAGTGAGGGGGAGGAGAGGAAAAGTGAGGAATCCCTAGTGCCCCATTAACCCGATACCCGTAGGCAAAAACATTTTAACCTAAGCAAACGCTGGACTGGAAAGCCTGAGGCATCGTTAGCAACAATAGTGAATTATAACTTCTATGCAATGCCTCCCACAGTAATGAATATTTTGGCATAGTTCTCATCATCGCTGCTCCCAGGCTAAGATTGATTGATTCTCAGACTTGTGGAGACAGAGGGGTGGAGCCATCAAAGATAACTGTGATCTAAGGGGCCATAAAAAAAAACCAAATTTCAAAGAGTCACGGAGTTGGACGAGAGTCCTGCAGGATTTCTGCTTCAACCACCTGCTCAATGCAGGACAGCCACAGAGCCTTCCCAGCCCCTTGCCATGCATAAATTGCAGCTGAAGAATCCCTGACAGATGGCAATCCAGCCTCTGTTTTAAAACCCCTGGTGAAGGAGTGTCCACCACCTTCTGAGGGAGTCTGTTCCACTGTTAAACAGCTCTTCCTGATGTGCAGGAATCCCCTTTCTTGTAACTTCAACCCACTAGTTTGGACCCTGCCCTCCGGAGCAGCACAGAGCAATCCTGAAACTGCAGGATGCTGCAGCACGATTGCTGATGTGATAAGAATTTTAGAGTCTTAGATATATAAGAAATGTTCATAAATGTACCAACCAAGCACGTACATAGATCAGCACAGGAAGACCGACCTGAAACCATTTATGATTCCCAAACTGACCAAATGTTTTCTCTGCAAGGAGGGAGGGGGTCAGGGAACCTTCCCATTGTCTCAGGAATTGGGAAATCACCATCTCAAAGGGTGACAGACTACCAGGAAAGGCAATCAGATAAGGCATTATCAGATACCCTGACAGACAGGAAAAACAACACCTTTCCTGTGATGTAGGTATGACGTTTGTGGGGGGTGGTCTTGGGTTACACCCCTTCTGTGATGTATGTATGATGTATGGAGGGGTGGTCTTGAACTCCAGGGCAGGGAATTTAAAATGTCTATGTAAGGCCTTGCGCGCCATTGTTCGAGGTCCTCCTCCTTCTCCTGCGTGTGAAGGGGGCACCCTGTTGCAACAGTTCAATAAAGATCAGGCTTACTAGCTGCTTTGCTTCTCAATATTCTCTGGTTGGCCTCTGTTATTTTTCTCCGACCGATGGAGAACCTGCAAAGGACTCTACAAGGGCTCTTGTGTCCCCCATAAGGGAATAAGAACAGATTCCCATGTACCCCATAAGGGAATAATGGCAGATTTCCATTTATTACACTGACAGGAGATCAAGAGTCTGTCAGCATATTACACCTCTGCTCAAGAGATCTGCACTAGCTGCCGATCCAGCCAGGGTGGTGCAGTGGTTACAGTGCCAGGCTAAGACCTGGGAGGCCAGGGTTCAAATCCCCACTGAGCCACAAAGCCCACTGGGTGACCTTGCTTCTCAGCCTAACATACATCACAGGGTTGTTATGGGATTAAATAAGGAGCTGGGGAACCACGTACATCACCTTTGAGCACCTTGGATAAAAAGATGGGACACAAATGCAGTGAAATAAAAATGAATAAATACGGGCCCAAGGTCAAAGTGTTACTGTTGGTATATAAAGCCCTTAACAGCTTGGAGCCAGTTTGCTTAACAGATGCAGCCTGGATGGCTCAGTTGGTTAGTGTGTGGCACTGATGATGCCAAGGTCACAGGTTTGATCCCTGAATGGGGCAGCTGCATATTCCTGCGTTGGAGGGGGTTGGACTAGATGATCCTCAGGGTCCCTTCCAATTCTATGATTTCCTTATGCCAAATGTGTACACTTCTACAAATGCCACACCAAGGTTGTTCTGCGTTTGCGAGGAATCCTTCCCTTAGTGTGGCAGCACCTATGCTTAGGAATGCCTTCACTGTTTTGAGATGCCTTCTGAAAACACTTCTGTTTCACCAAGTCTATGCAGATGCCTGATTTTAGTAACATTTGTGGGTTTTTAAAATGTTATTGATTTCATATTTTTGTTAAAACCATGATTTTATGCATATTATTTAATTGTTTTGTGTATTTTGAGATGTTTTCTAGATCGAGAAAGAGAGTGCAAGTGGTTTATAAATTTCCTTTTTAATAATAATAATAATAATAATGTTATTATATTATGTAATTTTAACAATAATATTTATACACTACAGCATTGTAGAGCATTCAAAGGGACTACTTGCACATTACCTCCGTAAAAGCCATCCTGTGAAAAAATATTTAGCAGTATGACAATTATGCCTATTTAACTTCAGGCACTTGGCAAAGACCCTCAGTTTCTGAACACATTTCAACTATGTTTTCTGTTTTCAAGAATTAATTTTAACTGATTGTCTAAAGAAATAATTTGGAGGCATCGCATCTATATGATGGACCGAGTATTTTCTCAGAGGTTGGAATGGGAATTGGCCCTCCTCAATTTTGGCACAGATTCCCCACCCCTCCTTTGGCTCAACTACAAAGGGTGGGAACTGTACAGTAGCCTAATTATGTGCTTTCCATTGTCCTTCAAGAAACAGAAAGGAGCAGCTGAAGAGATTTAGCCATTTCCCCCTTGACAACCCGTTTCTCTTATTTCCCCTCCTCCCCACTGTTATTTCCATTGGGGACTGCTGTACATATAACCACTGTGTGCATACATTCATTTTTTCCAAGAAATGGTAAATACCTCGTTAGGAGAAGAGGTGAGCACAATACTGCCTTTCCCTTCAGACAAAGTCATCACCTCTCATGCTGGTGAATTTATTTGCATATATTAATCGTGCAGATCTGGCCCTGCGGCCAAGGCTGGGAGAGGAATGATTTGGCCCCATTACCAGGTGGCATAGGCTCAGGTTGCATACACAGCATACATTTAAAAGCACATTTCAAGCACATCCACACACCCCTCCACCTGCACCCACAGAATCCTGGGAACTCTGGTTTACCCCTCACAGAACTACAATTCCCAGCACCCTTAAATGTTTTAAATGGTGTACATGCAACCTCAAACTGTGCATTATGTTAATCATGAGTAGTTCTCCCACACCCATGTTTCGTTTTTCTGTTGAAAGCAGCTCCTTGAGCTGAAGTCACTCACGGGAAATCAATGAATGTGTGGGAAATCTGTGCTAATTTCTGCCTCCCAATTGACTAACAGCTGCAGAGAAGTAGAATGATATGTCATACGCAGTTTGGTTTGGAGCAGAAGCATATTTCCCAGTCACGAAGGAATGGGCAATGCAAGTGGATCTTAGCTGCGGGGGAATAACAAACTATAGTTTGTTAGGGGTGCTTGGAACCATAGCTATATGAGGAGTGAGCTACAGTTTCCAGGATTCTTTGGAGGAAACCATGGGCTTCTCATCTCTGGCTCAACTTCTAGTGGTACACATATCACATGCATTCCTGCATACCTTTATTCCTACAAAAGCTGGATACCCTTCTGCTTGTAAAAAACAAGAAGACTAAAACACTTGTGGTTAGAGAAACCCAGCCAAATGGGCGGGGTATCAATTAACTATTATTATTATTATTATTATTATTATTATTATTATTATTACTAAAACCCACCAGCTTGTAGAAGTATTGCTTCTGTTTGGTTCAGGCCTGAACCAGCAAAAGAAACAATTGCACAACTGAAAAGGGAAATTTCAACCCAAGCTATTTCCATTCTCTATTGTCTTTGCACCGCCGAAAGACAAATAAGTAAATCTACAGAGATTGCAACATTGCCGTGGCATATGTGTGCTTTGTAATATTTAATTTTAGCAGCATGAGAGGGATTAGTGATTTAGAAAAAAGAAAAACACAGTTCAGAGGAAAGAGGAAACCTGCTGTAATAGGACTATATTTATACCATAAAAGGAAACAGTTCAGTCCAGTGACTCTGTGGGTATCATGATTTATGCTTCACTGGGAGCTTTGGGCCAGTCACCATCTCCCCTCCTAATCTACCTTACAGGGTTGTTGTGAGGAGAAAATAGGGGGACTGTACTGAGCTCCTAGGTTTTGCATTTGAGGTTGGTTTGAAACACACACATATATATATTAACGATTGATAATACCCTGCAGCTACCACCTCCATATAGTCATTATGAGTGCCAGGTGTCCTATGGTTTCACATGTTACAGGCCTCTACAGTGGTACCTCAGGTTAAGTACTTAATTCGTTCCGGAGGTCCGTTCTTAACCTGAAGCTGTTCTTAACCTGAAGCACCACTTTAGCTAATGGGGCCTCCTGCTGCCGCCACACCGCTGGAGCACAATTTCTGTTCTCATCCTGAAGCAAAGTTCTTAACCCAATGTAATATTTCTGGGTTAGCGGAGTCTGTAACCTGAAGCGTATGTAACCCGAGGTACTACTGTATTGGATAGTGCCACAACCCCAAGTCATCACCACAACCCCATGTCTTCACCAATTTGTGTATCTTTTAAATTATATAATGTAAAAATTAAAGGCTCAGTTCAGAAAAGGTTAAGCACCCCTAAACCCCATAGATATCAATGGTGCTTGAACATTTTAACTAAGCACCTAAATCTAATGGGTTTACATGGGGTTTTGGTGCACCAATGTCATCTGATTTGCATTTAAAAGTGTTTCTCTTGGGGAGACAAAAGGCCTCACAATGAAGTCAATCCCGAGGCTCTGCACACTTATGGCTCCTTTTCAAAACATTTTGTGAGCTGAAGGTCTAACAAAAACAAACACACTTTCAGTTCCTCATTAATCACGTTTCCCACATGACTGTACGACATCCCGCTCCTTTTCTGCCATGTTTCTTCCTCTTCCTAAGCACACACGCTTGCAGCTGGTGATTAAAGACTGTCTGCTTTTGGGGGTGTTTATTTTGTTTGTTTGTGTGCTTGCCTTAAAAATAGTAAGGTTTCGGGCGTGTGGGTTTCATTCAAAATGTTACTGAAACCACAGATGGGAGAGAGAGGAAGCAGGCCTATCTGAAAGAGGAAGATTTGTTTTCCTTTACAGATCATGTCCATTACCCATTCCAAGAGCACTGCTTAAGATGATTTCATTAGGATCGCTGTTGCTTGCATTTTCTTTTTTTTTAGTTATAATGCTGCTGGGCTGCTTTGCCATACTTGCCTGTCAACATCTTGCTGCTATCTCAGCACAAGAGGTAGTAGCAGTGTCCGAACTGCCATGGTTGAAACAGCAGGACTTTTATACAGTGGTACCTCGAGTTACAGACGCTTCAGGTTACAGACTCTGCTAACCCAGAAATAGTGCTCCAGGTTAAGAACTTTGCCTCAGGATGAGAACAGAAATCGTGCTCTGGTGGCGTGGCGGCAGCAGGAGGCCCCATTAGCTAAAGTGGTGCTTCAGGTTAAGAACAGTTTCAGGTTGAGAACGGACCTCCGGAACGAATTAAGTACTTAACCCGAGGTACCACTGTATATCATTCTCTCTCTCTGTCTCTCTCTCTCTCTCTCTCTCACACACACACACACACACACATATATATATATATATATATATATATACACAGTGGTACCTCGGGTTACAGGCGCTTCAGGTTACAGATGCTTCAGGTTACAGACTCCGCTAACCCAGAAATATTACCTTGGGTTAAGAACTTTCTTCAGGATGAGAAAAGAAATCGTGCTCCGGTGGCAGCGGGAGGCCCCATTAGCTAAAGTGGTACCTCAGGTTAAGAACAGTTTCAGGTTAAGAACGGACCTCCAGAACGAATTAAGTTCTTAACCTGAGGTACCACTGTAAAACGAAGTGAAAAAATGTTTAAAATAGCCATTGTTAAAAAACCAGAAGCTTTTCTGTTAGAAATTACAGGAACTGATCTACCTAAAGAATACAAGAACTCGGTTATGTATGCAGCAACGGCTGCTCGAATATTGCTAGCCCAACACTGCAAAGAGGAAAAAAGTCCTCACTAAGGAAGATTGGCAAATTAAGTTAATGGAATATGCAGAAATGGCTGAACTAACTGTGAGACTTAGAAATCAAGACGATAACAAATATTTAAAAAAAAGAATGGGAAATGTTTATTGCATATTTACAAACCGAAATGAATACATTAGCAGGATTTTAAAAACACTTGTAATGTTATGGATAATGTTTAAATTTGGAGGTAATTAGAGAAAAAGATTTTATTGACATGCATAAAGGAAGATAATACAAAGGAACCAGGGGAGGAGTAGAGGGAAGTCGGGGGATTCAAGTAATCCCATAATATGGATTTAATATTAAGCATGTATACAGTTGTTTTGAATGTTTTATTTTATGTTTTATATATTTTTTATTTTTCTTTAATGTAATGATTTTGTTTTTTTCTGAAAATTAATTTAAAAAAATATTAAAAAAGAAACAGCAGGACTTTTAACAGCCAAATCCAAATGCAATATCCTTGCACTCCTCAAGCTGCAGGATGGGACAGCGATCAAAGGCCGGTTTGTGTCATAGAAAAAAGTCATAATAAAAGCAAACACTGCTATTCTGGACAATTCTGTTTAAAAGCAAACGTACCCATGCAAGAAAACTGAATGACCACACACTCAACCAATACCCAAATCCTCAGCATTGCATCATCATAACCAATCTTATTGGCCAATCTGTGAGCCTGTGGGCAAAACATTGTTACCTAGCAACTACAGAGAGTGTTTAACCTTCTGACGTCCTCTTACACCAGTTTATCTTATGTCGCAATGCAGTATTACAGAAAAATTACAAAAATTCAGGGCTTTGTAATTGTCATCCAAATCCACTGGATACTTCATGGACTAGGAACGAATCACTGGGTTTTTTTGTGAACCTGGACTCTAGGTACAAGCATGCTTTTCTTACAGTAAATATGAATCCATTGAATCCATTGCCTCAATTGGACAATATGGATCTATAAATCAATGGATAGTCTGTATCCATAAGTGTTGCTATATATAGATTTTTTGACTATAACCTGTATTGAAAATACCAATATTAAGCCTCTTACCAAGCATGTTGAAAAGACTTTTCACAAGAATTTTCACAGTTCAGACTTTAATGCAATCTTAAACAATTATAGTAAGACTGAACACAGCACATAAACATACAAAGGCAAAGGAAAGTACAGTACTCAAAAGTCTTAACAATTAATGAACGAATTATAGAAATAATTATTCAGCATTATTCAACATCCTCAAAACTAAGCAGAGCCATTACTTATTTCACCTGCCTTGTCATCACTGTGCCATCTGTGTTCAATTGTTGACACAGCCATTTCCCTGGCCACATCCAAAATATTTCTTTCAAGACAGAACACTATGAACACATGCAATTTAGAGCCCCACAAATAGTCACTTGCACATCTGCATACCATCTTTATTATATTGGGTACTTAATTAGACCATTAGCCAAATCCCTGATGGATCCCCCTCTGTAGGAGGAGCAGTTGTGATCAAATGCATTCTTGAGTATGGCTTGCTTAACAAGCTCTGTACCCCTCGCTTTTATTGGAAAGACGTAGTTTTAGAACTAGACATTGTTAGACTTGGAACAGGCTCCCAGTTCCATGCACCTGAATTCCAGAAAGCATCACTAAAGTGAATTAAGAATAATTGTTTTTATATGTCCCCCCAGATGGATGGGATATAAATTATTATTATTATTATTATTATTAGTTGCTGAATTGCTTTTTATGGTCTTAGAACATTTTCTCTAGAATACTTGATTTGGTTCTATAGATGCTGAATCTATACAGTATAGAGCAGGCATCCCCAGACTTGGCCCTCCAGATGTTTTGGGACTACAACTCCCATCACCCCTAGTTAACAGGACCAGTGGTCAGGGATGATGGGAATTGTAGTCCCAAAACATCTGGACGGCCAAGTTTGGCCATGCCTGGTATAAAGTAACAAATATGGAGCTGAGGACTCCTGAAATAAGGGGTACTTATTCAGCGTGACACAGAATCAGTTGGGTGTAGGATCTGTGATACATGAGGAGGTTTGAAGTATCCAGCTGGAAACCCACTAGCTGAACATGGACATGCATCTCCTCTGCAAAATGAGAATTGCAACAACCTTCCTGCTCAAAATGATTCCAATTGTAATCGTAAGTTGTACACTGTTGAGTGCTTTGCATGTTGAAAGTGCTATATAAACAGTTAGGAATAACAGTAATTTTTATGCAGCACTGACAACTCTACAGGGCACATTCAGATAGGGCCAGAGTTCTTGCTTCTTTGGCTGACACATTTCTGATAAGCCAACAAATGGACACTATGTCTGTTCTGCAGATCAAGTGAAAGGGCAAGTGGGTATTTCCAGGTACATCTAGTTAGCTTTCCAATGCGCCAAGCTGTCCCCCACAAAGCCACTTAGCTGCAGCAAGGTCCCTGCCTGCCTGCCAAGAATTCCAGGAATGTGAAGTCATTCCGTGCTTTCCCGCTCCTGCTACAGCCGAAGGGCAAGAACAGGATACACACCAAGAGGTGGCTGGTGGTGGCTGGGGTCATGAGAGAGACACATCTTGTTATCAGGAAAAAACACATAGTCAGCGTCTGGAATAGGTGCTGATGAATCACGTGGCAATCTAGACTTAGTTATTAGAATATTTTGGAAGGGCATCTGGTATGGACTGGGCAATTGCCTCTTGCCATAAAAGCTAGAGTAGAGCTTTTTAAACTGTGTGTCACAACACACTGATGTGTCAACTGCAGTGAGTACGTATGTCATGCAAATTCTCCCTGTGCTCCCCCCAGGGCTGGAAAGGGGTTAGTTTAACCGGTTTGCTACTAAAATTGAATTACTGTATTGTGAAATGATGCATGTTTAAAAGGGTGTCACCAACATGAAAAGTTTGGAAAGTTCTGAGCTAGAGTATAAAAACAATGTGAGAATAACATGCTGCCACCCAAACTACAATGCCAACAAGAAAACAATCATAGGACACAATCTCAGTTGAAATGAATGGGAGTCATGCAATACTTATGCAGGGGAATGTAACAGTGGAGCTTGTCATTAGTGGGTGAGCCTAGGGGATTGTTTTTTAAACCACAACCACATCGGCAAAACGGTCAGTTACTTTTGGGCAGCATAGAAACTCTTAATAAGTTAATCCCTGAAAAAGTTGTTTTACCAGAAAGTCAAGATAGTCATCATTCTTTTTTAAAACAGGTTGGCAATATCCAGAACATTATCTAGAATATACAGATCTGGTTTGTATTGCTGAGACCTGGGTGGGTGAGCAGAGCAAAGTTGGTTCCAGCGGGGGGTTATTTTGTTTGTTGCTACGTTATGTATTTTTGTGTTTTTATATTGTAAACTGCCCTGTGATCCTCTAATGAAGGGTGGTATAGGCATTTAATGAATAGAATAGAATAGAATAGAAGGTAAAGGTTATCAAAGTGAACCATTCACAGTGGGATCAGGTGTTAAACAGGGGTGTGTTATCACCCCAACTCTATTTATTATTTTCATTGCCATGATCCTACACAAAAACCACCAGTGTTGAAGCAATGATTCTTCAACATCAATGTTTGGATACCTGATTATCATCTTCCAAAGCAACTACTCTATTCTGAATTTAAAAATGGAAAGTGTGATGCTTGTGGTCAACAAAAGAGGTTTAAAGACTCTCTCAAGGCAAATCTAAAAAAATGTAGTATGAACACCAATAATTGGGAAACACTGGCCTGCGAGTGTTCCAATTGGAGAACAGCCTTTACCAAAGGTGTCATGGACTTTGTTGTTTTTTTTAAATGATATTTATTGAAACTTTTTTAGAATTACAGAAAAGAACACAGCAGAAAAAAAAAACAAAGAGAAAACAAACCACATCAAACAATGTAAATTCAAAAAAAAAAAAAATACACCACAAACAAATAAAAACAAATCCATCATTCTTGAATCCTCAACTTTCATTACCTTCTTTCTTTGACCTCCTCCTCCTCCCTTTTTTTGTATCCTAGTTATTAATTATCGCAGCAAATCCTTTCCATATTTCATAATATTCTGTCATTACATTACCTTAATCTATTTTCATCTTATCTTATAGAAAACCTTAAAACTTAAAACTTAACTCTTATTTTTACCAACTTCTCATAACCATAATATTCTTACCTAATTCTTTAGACATTTTTGCTAGAGCCAAGTAATTTCGTTCCAACATTTTTCTAACATTCATCAATTTTATAAAACAATCCTAGTAATAAAAAGAAAGAAATAAAAACAATCCAATCTTCATCCAGCATCCCTTCCTCCTGGTCCCGGGTTTTGTCAGTCCTCTTTATCCCATTGATCTAGCGCATTAACCTGGTAACCTTATATCCGAGGCCCTTAAGTCTCTTCCATGTCCCTTCCGCAGCTCTTCTTCATATTCTCCTTTCACACATGGGAACTCCAGCTTGGTAATGTTTTTGACCCTTTTCAACAAATCAGCCCCTTTTCCAAAGTCCAGACTAAACTCCATGTGGTATTTAAAAACATGTTTCAGAATCTCTCCAAGATTAAGAGCCCCCACAGCCCCAAACATCTCACGGCCCATTGCCAGACCTGGAAAGTCCAAACATCCCTGCATAGGGGGGTCTATCCAACCCCCCATTTCCAAACCAGTCCACACCTTATCTTTCCAAATCTGGCTTTTTCCAAGTTCATTTGTCAAATCCAAAAGCTCATGTTCCTGCAGGGCCACAGCTCCCTCCATCTCTGGCGCCCAAGATTCAGCAACATCCTCTTCTCTCATCTGTTCTGTCAGGGCACACTCCTGGATTAATTCCTGGGTGGGCTCCACATAGTTTCCCACTGCCTGTTCAAAAATTCTGATCGCATTGGTCATCAAATCCGTATTCTCATTTAACTGTTCCAGTAGGGCATTTGTTTTACAGAGAGCACACAACAGAGCTTCTGAATACATTGTCCTACAAGGTCACAAGTCTATTTCCCACGATTGTAATCTGTAACAGCTGCAAGCTCCCTGAAATTAGTTACAGTTTCACAGTCTCCCTCTAGGGGGAAAACTTCTATTTGTTCTTTCTTTTAAGGACGAATCTAGCAACAAAGTTTCTTTTTTGAGATATTTTGTCAATATTTGTTCCTTTAAAATCGAAAGGGAACAGTGGAATCACTATGTTTCTCTTCTTTTAGCTATCTGTCAAAAGCGTTTGTCTCTGGTCAATGAGCTTCAAACGTCAGTCCTGACACCCCGCTCCAGGATCAGGACGGTGGAAAGTTACTTTACTTTAAACTCACTTCTGCAGGTTTAAACAGTCCGAAAAAGATCCCCCTTCTTCTCCTGCTTCCGAAGGGGGGTTCAACAATTTTAAATGATGAAAATTAATCTTTTAGAAGCGATTTTCTGAGCTCTAGTTTACGTTGTCTTTGCTTTATTCTGTCTACAAAGAAACGGAAGGCTGACTTCCTGTTTAGACCTTCCCGTTTCAGTGCCAAATTGAAGTAAATTTTTAAGTCCAATTCCTTTCTGCTCGCCAGTCCTTATTTAAAGTCCAATTGTCCGAAATTTAAGTACTCACGGGTGATTATTTTAGAAGCCAAATTGTCCCAGGAAAAAGGCAGCGCTCTCCGGCAACAGCTATGCGGCTTCGCTCCACGGAAATAGCAGTTGACTCTCAGCACTGCGCCACTTCCCCCTCTTCGCTTCGGAGCCCGTTAGTGGGTTCCTTTGCGGGTTGAGGGGGGCGCTAAGGGTGCCCGCCGAGTCTCATGGTCACAGGCTTCATCCGCCTGTGATTTTTGAAAGGGTCCCCGCTTCGCCGTAGCGGAAAAGACCCGTTTCGCGCTAGTCCCTCTAGATCAGAGGGAGTCCGCCATTGCCGATGGCGCCTCCCCGGAAGTCTCGGTATCATGGACTTTGAAGACACTCGAACACAGTACAAAAGGGAGAAACGTGCTAAGAGGAAGTCACATTCGGCAAACTCTCACCATGATCAGCTCCCACCGGGAAACCTATGTCCCCACTACGGAAGGACGTGTGGATCCAGAATTGGCCTCCACAGTCACTTACGGATTCACTGTTAAGACAGTGTTTTTGGAAGACAATCTCACTCGGCTACAAGTGATTGCCAAAGAAGAAGATCCTGTGAACTGCCCTGAGATCTTTTGATGAAGAGCGGTATATAAATTTAATAAATAATAATAATCCCAGCTTCCTATAGTTTTGTCTAGTTTGGCCCTAAGGAGTAAGTTCTAATTTGCATAGCCAGGGCATTTTCACAAGTGAGGCTTACTGTCTCTGATGGCATTTAAATTCATGTCCCACCCACCCTTGATGTGTTTGTGGGGAGGAGAGATGGTTGTAATGAAAATGAGCATTCTGGACACATTTACCGTACATTTTGAATCCGACTTTAAAAAAAGATCCCTGTGGGTGGGAGGGAGAGACACCTTATGCCTAAATCCAGACAGTATCTATGCAAAGGTGAATATCTTCTTGGCAGATATTTGAAGTTTCTGCCCCTGGTGAAATAACAGCATCTGTACGCCCACAGCACTGACTCACAACAGCATATGTGAGTACCACTATCACTTCTAAAAACATGTCCATTCTCAGGTAAACAGGATCTTGCTGGACATAGTGACCTTGTTTACCTCCCTGGGAAAAAAATGTGATTGGAATTTTTTCCTAAGAGCGGGTGAGTCAGAGCTCAGAAATGTGCTGCTCTTTTGATCCTGAGTCACTCCTGTTATACTCCCCCTGATACCAGCTCCCCCCCCCCCCGGCCTTCCCCTCCCCCCCCCATCCAGAAAACAGTCAAGGTTAAACAAGAACCTCCTGGCATTCTGGTGATGTAACTGATGCTTCATCACTCCAAACAGAGACAGCTCTTTCTTCTATTGCCTTGGCAATTGTCTCTGCAACAGGAAGTGAGGCCTAGTGACCAGGCTTTCTGTGCGCCAAAGTACAGGAAGTGTGTTGAGACCTTACTCCTGACCATTGTCAATTCTTTCAAAACACACACACACAAATGCTTAGAAGGACAATTGCAGAAAACAAAAGCGGGGAGGGGGGGAGAGAGTCAAATGACTGGAGAAAGGCCAAGGACCTTCTGTTTTCGTTTGTTAGCACAATGAATATTAACAAGTATTTCCTTCCAACAGAGAGAAGCCAAGGGGGTTGCATATCCCCCCCCCCTTCTTGTAATGAATCTCTCCAGAATCTCTCTCTTTGTCTCTCAATGAAGTTGTTTAAACTTAAAAATTGACAGGTACAAAATTAACTGGTAAAACATAGTGTAGAAAGTCTTCAGATACTGTATTATGCCAATCTACCACGCATCTTACTTCCATCCCCTTAAAAAGCAAGGTGGAAGTGAAATGTACCTGCATTCATTGTGATGCCTCAGGTTTCAAGAGAGAAATCACTCTATTTGCACTCTATTTTTCATTTTCCTCCCCACTTTGAAAATGGATGTGACGAATGAGCGGCTGTTCAACAAACTTGAAGCATTAGATTGTGCCCTGAACACATATGTCAAATTTCATTTCCGATGCCTCGATTTTCAGCGGAGTTATTACATTACAAACTGACAAATGGAATGCCAAACAGGTGGTTTAAACCAAAGCTCTTACGCTGCTTGGCAAAAACCTAACATTTGAATTTAAAAGAACTTTTTTGGAGCTCAGTTTTGAGCATTGTCATCAAATATCTGGCCATCTGCATTCACAGATCCACACATACAACATCATTGAAGGCAGAGATGGGAGTACAGTCCATTCGGAAGAAGACATAGATGTGTTTGTCAACTATTTACTCAATTTTATGAAAACATAACTAGGGAGATGGCTGAACATCAGTGTGGGTGAACAAGAGCAGAAAAACTGAAGGGGACCCCCAACTCTAGCCAAAAGAAGAGACTATAAAGAAGCAACAAAGTCTCTGAATAACAATAATATGAAGAGTTTCATATCACTACGTCTGCTATTACACTTTTATTATTAACAATACATGTGTTATTTATCAATTATAATATTTATTTATTAATACTTTTTGTATAACAGCAACAACTGTACAGTACTGCTTAACTTCAACACAAGCTTCCTGGTCAGTAATGGCAAGGAGACGTTACTGACTTTGTGATAGATTTCCCCTCTTCTGAACCTCTCCTAAACTTGACAATATATGAGTTAGTCATCATGGGGGTCTTGAATAAATGCTGTTAATATTGTACATTTGCAACTTGGCCATGGTAGTTTGAAATGATAGTTGCAGGGAAGCAGAAGATAAAAATATGGCAACCTAGTAAGATTAACAACAGTAGATTCTCACATGATTAATTTTTTTAAAGAAAAAAAACTCATTGACCCAAAAGCTGCTTCGTGCTACAAAACTATTCTGAATAATTTGACTAATTTCCAGAAGAGGAAAGTATTTGTGTCACTGAGGGTTCAGCTAATGTGATACAGCATATAGTCACGTAGTTCACAACGGGATTTTTTTTTTGCAATGCACCCATACAGTCACCATATAAATATTATGCAAACAAACTAGTTGTGAACTACGTGACTCTATATATTGTCCCAGGTGCACTAGGTGCTTAATTGTCCTTTAGCAGAATTGTAGATTAGATAGGAAAGGAGGTTTAACTGTTATATAGACATTTTATTTTACTCTTGAAGATAAGAATGTAAAAAATTCTATAAAGGTTGCTGCCACTGCAAGAGCTAGAGCTGAATTTATTCAGGGGCGTTGATTCCTTTACCCTGAGCATATTAGGATTGCTGTATTATTCATCCTGAGTACAGTATTAGGCTGCATGTTATATTTTTGCTTGGTTGTAAAATGGTGTGTCCATTGGCTAATGCAATAAACTAAAATGTATACACACACCAAAAGCTGAACATATACAGTACTATACTGAAAATAGATTTCCAAATCTAAATTTCAAGCTTAAATGTTGAGATTTCAGCCTTCAGCTGGTTTGTATCCAAATTAAAAATGTAGGAATTTGAACTAAGATTGCTTGGGTAAACTTTGTTTCAGTTTTAGTAAGTGAAGCAACCATAAAAGTTTCACTAATATGTTCTGCCTTTGACAGAAATGGACCTCCAGTTGTGACCTGTCTCTAGACTGGGGATGAGACGCTGGGGTTGAGGTGGGTGGAGGGAGTATTGACACACCTCTCTGTATTTTTTATTATAATGTTGTACGGTATATGGATTTTTTCCTCTTTTTTTAATGATTAGATTATATTTTATGCAAACCAGTAAGGGATTTTGTATTTTAACTGGTATATAAATCTTAGGATGATGATGATGATGATTTTGATGATGATGATGATGATATTAATAACAACAACAACAAAAGGGAAATCAGAACCAAAGAGATGGCAATCCTTTGGCAATTCCTGGGCTGGGAAATTGCAGCTGGGTTTACAGAAATGAAGCCTCTGAACAAAAGGGTTAAAACAAGAACATGTTCAGAGGCCTGAAAGATTGTTCTGTAGGTGGGCTATTTTGGAATGCTGTATGGGAGGAGAAAAGAAGCATTAAATCTACTATTTAAAATTTGTGGCAAGAATACAAAGGAAAAAGTGAGATCTAAATATCAGACTGTGTAAAAACTCTGAGGGAAATTTTAGACTATGGAGGCCACCTACATGTGGAGAAAACTAGGAATGAGTGTGCCATTTGACTCGCCTTGTAGAGTAATACTTTCCAGATGTCAAGATTTGACCTGGGCAAATCCAGATTGTATCATCCCCACCCCCACCACACACACACACACACACACACACACACACATCCATCCAGTTTATACTCAGATTTCAGTTCTAGTGAAACCTAGTAAGTCTCCTGATAAATCTACAACAGCTCCAAATTCAGCCACTGCAACTGCACCTATTGCATGATATATGTGGTCTTCCAGATGTTGTTGGACTCCAGCTCCCATCAACTCCAGCCAGCATGGCCAATGGACAGGGATAGGTAGGTGTTGCCCAGTGCTTCCACATGGCAATTTATTGTGGGCTTGAAGCTGCTCATCTGTTTAAGTTTTGCACAGTGCCCATTTGATGCCGCCATCAAAATGCCATCTTACCACCCTACTGAATCCACATTTACCATTTCTTTTCTTTTTTCCTGCTCATCAGATTTTCCACATAAATGATGAATTCAGATGAAAAGGGAAAACAATGTAGGACCGCATTTTCATGAGAATGATGTTGTGAGGATGCGGCACAAAACTTGCATGCACAAGCCTTCTAAGAGTACAATAAACTGTGATGTGGAAGAGCCCATAGTTGAACAACATTTGGAGGAACAGCCCATAGATCAGCAACAACTGGAAAGCCACAGGATCCCCATCCCTCTCTACATGAGGATGTGGTTAGGGTTGCCAACTAGAATGGCTTACACTGCCCCCACATTCTCAGTTACTGTTGATGGGTTGTGGCCCTGCCAGAATCCTGAAGGTATTTATTGGGCTGATTTTTTGTGTTTATTTATTATATTTTCCTTTCCGTAGTCTTTCTGGAAGCTCAAACGGCTTCTTCAGTGACCCCATGCCAGAGCTAACTAGACTGAAACCTCAGCCCCCTTAATAAGAGTGTTGCCATGTCACAAAGAGGTCATGAAGCTTCCTAATCTCTTGCCTGATATTAATGTCTATCCACAGATCTATTTGGCACTCAACCCCATGTTTCTTCATGATGAGAGACTCCCCTCCCCTCCTTGTGCTTCCCAACCCTGACTCTTCCTTGTCTTCCCCACTCAATTTCACCCCATCCCATCTCTTCTTCAACAGACACCTGCAGTTTCGTTTGAAGGCTATGGGATGCAGTCAGGCATCTCCCCGCTAAGACATGTCAAGACATGGAGAGGAGTGAAAAGAGATGGATTCAACCTGTCAAATTGCGATAAAATAGCACACATACACACATAACTTAAGAATTTGGCAAAGTCTCCAGACCAGCTGCTTCCTACACACACAAACAAACACACACTCCATGTGCCACGCATGAAAAGGGAATATTCTGACACCACCATTCATTAGGCAAGGAGAAATGGGATCAAATTCCATGGTAAGCAAACTTTGTTTTACTTGGGTATAGCTCAAGCCATCTTTCTATGCATTCAGAGGACTGGAGGTCAAGTGACTCAGAATGGGGTTAATAGGAGAAAATCTGATCCAATAAACAGGGGCAAATGGAAGCCAGATCAAGATCAGTAAGGGAGTGCTGCCAAAGAAGAAAGATCAGATGTAGGATTTGAAGAGTCATGTGCATATTTATGAGGTGTGTCAGGGCTAATGACTCTGAGACAGAACAGGGCCAGATGAAAGGACTAGTGGGGGTAGTGGGGTCTTCTGCTAAGTCAGGCTTCTGGTCCACCCACCTAGCCTCTTTGTGTATTCACCCTTCCTAGCCACACACTGACACACATGTGCACCTTCTCCATACAGCCTCCCACAACATCCTATTCTGCAAACATATGAAGACAACCACGGCCTGAAACTAAGCGCATTGTAATCCCCAGCTGGCTACCCCATAATGAGTCCTCCTACATCTCATGCAATGAGTGTGAAGACTGGGGCACATATTCCCCCCATAGAGAAGGGGAAGCTGCCATATGACTCTTTCCTAGCCTAAAATATCATTCTTTAGGCAATTTAACAAAGATATGGGGACCAAGATGGGTAGGGTGCTGGGTAGTTTGACTTCAGGTAAATGTATTGTGGGCTCTGCCATACAGGACACCATGTAGACCAGGCTTAGCCAACATGGTGCCTTTCAGATGCTGTTGGACTCCAACTCCCATATACCCTGGATGTAGAAAGAGGATGCCAGCCTCTGCATTAAGTTCCTTCACAGAATCTTTCTATTCCTATAGGGGAGTGCTAAATGTAGACTGAGCGGGTTCCACATTTGGAGAACTGACTTCCACCGGACATCATACGGCTTCCCAAGAGAGATTCCTTCTCACAAGAGTCCTGTCTGCAGTATGGCGTCAACTGGAAGCTAAACAGAAAGAGCCCCTTGGGATATTATCATGCAATGTTGAGTAAGAAGGGGAAAGAGAAAGAGGAATGTGAGAATATTTCATGAAAACTAGAACATTTGGTATGTGACTATTATTATCTACCACAAGACATATTAGAAACACTCGCTGTGGTTTCACTACTTCTAAAGGCAAAAGACCATGGGAACAATCCCACATTATGAGCCATGGTTTTCTTTTCTTTTCTTTTTTTAAAAAAGGGGGTGGGGTCCCACAGCCTGAAACCAACCACGTGGGAGCTATTCTACATCAAAACATCCCTAGCCACAGTTTGTAACCTGCATCTGGTTTCCCCCTGGAACCCAGAAAGGAAGGGGTAGTATCTGTCTGAAGTTGCCAGCATTTTCCCAGTAGGTCTTCATTAGTTCTGGACCCCCAAACCTGTCACAATGTCAACCTATATAAACTAAGGACCTATCCACATGATTCTGTCACAACCCCTACACTTATTCTAGGCAATAAAATGAAAGAACAACAGCACCGCCCCCATTTCTCTCTCCCCCCTCTCCATCCCCTAATTGTACAGTGGTACCTCAGGTTACATACGCTTCAGGTTACAGACTCCACTAGCCCAGAAAGAGTGCTTCAGGTTAAGAACTTTTCTTCAGGATGAGAACAGAAATCGTGCTCCGGCGGCGCGGCGGCAGCAGGAGGCGCCATTAGCTAAAGTGGTGCTTCAGGTTAAGAACAGTTTCAGGTTAAGAACACACCTCTGGAACGAATTAAGTACTTAACCTGAGGTACCACTGTACTTTTCTCCACTTACTTGTTTTGTAACAATAAAATCTTTAATAAAAAACCAATTTTTTTAAAAAAAATTGACTTCATTAACAGAAATTTGGCAATAAAAGTTCCCTCCCCACTCAAAACAGTTATCTACACGAAAGGAAAACCACCACTAGCTACATTTCTGATGGTTATGAAGCTGTTGAATGTGCAGTAGATGTGGCCAGGGTGGGGAACTGACACCCCTCCCCCCCAGGGAGGGAGGTGTACATAAATCTTGGCCACACTGTAGCATGTACTACAAGATGGAATGTCCAGTTTACAACACAATGCAAGGGAAGATGCTGGAAGTGAGGATGTTATAGAGAATCCACATGGGTCAGTTCTACTGCGGAAGCTAACGCAGCCTGGCCCAGTCAGCACTTGGATGCGAAATTGCATGGAAACTGCTCTGGAAGAACAGAGTAAAAAGTCTGATAGATAAAATCATAAGAAGATCTCTAAAGGGGAACTTGTCGCACAAGCTTTGCAAAACTGTGGTATAAGCAAAACAGCTCATTACAGCGTTTTGTCTCATGACAAAAGACAAGCATTTATTTTCCAACGTAATCAGAAGCTTTCCCACCCAATCACTGCTCAGCTCACGAAACGCATGTTTATTATTCATTTGTTGCAGATATATTGTACAGTTGGGCTGTGATGCAGGGACACGGCTTTTCCCTTGCTATCAAACAGCAATTTTTAAAATTTATTTTGCTGGGGATATATTATTATTTTGGTCTCCATTGTTATTCCAAGTGTTGTGTATAATGTGACTGTCATCGGCACCAGTTAGGGAAGAAATGACACAATTCCTGTGCAAATCCTGTCCTGTTTTACAACTTTCAAAAGTCTTGCTTTATTTTTAAAATCCTTTTATAGCTGAGTGATCCGTAGCTACACCATTCTATCTCAGGAGCACTTAGCTAGCCTTTAAAACAATGGCGAACTCAGACAAACCTAACCTACCCCTAGCAATGAATATGAGAATTTCTTTGTGTTTTTATTCCGTTAGGGTTTTTTATTTAAAGTTTCACACTCATCTTCTCAACGTCATTTTTGTGGTTTTTCAAAGGGGCCAGGCACAATAGTAGGATGGCTTACAGCAAAACTATCCCTCTGTTACATGGAGACTATATAATATGGTGCAATATCAAGGAATATAATAATCACACTATAGCCCAGAGATGGGGTTCTCCAGATGTTGTTGGTTTCCATCTTCCATCAGCCCCAGCCAGAATGGACAATGGCCAGGGATGACGAGAGCTGGACTCCAACAACATTTGAAGGACAACCAGGGTCTCCATCCTTGGTCTAGTATGGAAAG
Organism: Podarcis pityusensis; assembly: GCF_964106645.2. Lineage (NCBI taxonomy): Eukaryota > Metazoa > Chordata > Lepidosauria > Squamata > Lacertidae > Podarcis > Podarcis pityusensis. The sequence continues at coordinate 30,920,145 of NC_138035.1, read as the reverse complement.
ATAATGCAAAGGTTTGCTAGGAATTGGGACATGCAGTTGCTCAGTGTCTGGGTAAGCACCAAGTGTCTTCCATCACAAACAAATTCACACCTTTTCAGAGCTGCCAACACTTCCACTCACAGACTTTTTCACACCTGATGTGTAAAGTCAAAATGACAACCTTCCCTTGCTTATTTTCTAATGACCCTCTTCTCATTATTTAATATCATGCACGGATAGAGAGAAATGGTGCCCCCTCTGGAATATTGTCTGAAGCAACTACTACTAGCAGAAACATAATAAAATGTACATTTCCCTGGCAACCAGAGGTCCAAAGTGCCATCTAGTGGGAAAGGGGGAAAAACAAAACTCTGCATGTTCAAGTCAAGAATAAGCCCATGAGTGCTGGTTTCTATAGCCAGTGTCCAGACAGATTTATGATATGGTAGGAATGGTCCCATGTTGCAGCTGACTGTGTGTGGAAGTATTTATATGGATAGTCCAACCTTATTTATCACGCCACTGCCAACTCACTTTTGAAACTGTTGAGTGGCTTCCTAAAATGGCACTTGGATAACCATCTGGGTGCATGCTGAGCCATGAACACACCTTTTCTACCTACATGTTGTTCTGTGCCTAGAAGCCACCGTATCAGAAATGAAGGCACAGGACCAGGAACAAGCAGTAGTGAAACTACATTTTGGGGACCCTGAAGCTCAAACTGTCATGGGAGTCCCTTCACAATCAGCAATGAGGTTTGAGTAACCACTGTTATCTTCTTCAGTGGGGTTGTTTCAAAACAGATCACCACACCATCAGTGGCTCTCAAATTTTGGGAGTGTTGAAATAGATACAGAAAAAAAATCAATCTCAATTTGAACTTAGGTCCTGTTTGCAGGCATCCCTCAAGCCACTGTAAGAACAGGATGCTGAATTTTCTGGGCCTTTGGCCTGATTCACTGGGGCTTTTCTTCCTTTCTTATGGTGGAGATGGATAATCTTTCAGCATTACAGTTATCCTGTACCTTCCTGTACATCCCATAGGTTAGAGAAACTTCAGCAAATGGAGCTTTTTTTGACACAGTACTTGGGTGTATGGGGTGTGTGGGGAGTAGGAGTACCTCTGGTAGGGGACAGGTTGTACACCTTCTGGGGTAGTTTGTCTACCTTTGGTCCTCACCATGCACTCAGCACTCACTTGTGGCTCCTAGAAGCCGTCAGCATGTGACAGCAGCCACAGCCCAGGAAATGACTTCGACTGGCTGGCTAAACCAGGTGAGGTAGCCAATGGGTCTCAAACTCTCTGTGATTTAGGGATTGCCTCTGCATGTGAAGACAAGATCCGTCGGATTGAGCAAACCAGACTAATAGTGGGTCCAACGATCAATAAGGTGGTTTCTGCACGAGCTGTAGAGGGATGGGGCTCATCAACCTGGGAAGTTATTCTATCTAGGAGAAGGAAAACTTCCACTGCCTTGCAGCATATCTTGGGGGAGAAGAAAAGGCTAAGGAGTAAACCCTACACAAAGGTGGAGTCCCTCAGACTGTTGGATGGCGCCTTGTAGGCCTCCTTCCAGCAACTCCTGCAGCCACGTTGGTACCAAATGTATTGCTCTACTTTCCTTTTGACCACATTAGCAAGACTGAGGGTGGAGGGTCTTGTCATCTGGGCAGCCCAGGACCTCAATACCCACTGGCCCCGTCAGGGTGGTCACTTCCAATACTGATAACACAGCAGTTTGACTTCATCCCCAGAGGTGCACTCCACTGTCTCTCGAAGCAGACAGATGCCAACTTGGAAAATCAGCACATTTCAAAATGCCACTTTCTAAACTATTAAAGCTATAGGAGCTACCCGAATAGGTGAAAAGGCCATAGCACAATGGTTGAACATCTCCTTTGGCTAGGTTCAATCCTTGGCAATCTCCAGGTGAGGCTAGGAATGTTCCCCATCAGGGGGTCAACATCAGGGTTCAGCCTGTTTCTAACTGCTTCCTCTAAAGAAAGAAAAAGAAGGAATACTGCCTCCCATGTAACCCCCTCTGAGGATGCATCTGATGACGGAGACACAAGTCAATAGACGTTTTTTCACAACAGTCCTTTTTTTTGTTTTCAAGGTGCTGCAGAACTCTTGGTTGTTTATTCCTCCAAGTATCCCTCCTCTCTCCTGGCCATGCCTGATGGGAGCCACTTGCTGTGCCCTCCTGTGCCCATCCTGTCCAACCTGAGTAGCAGCTGGGAGCAGCTCCTCCTCGCAATGGAATTTTGGGAGCACCAGAGCCTGCCAATCCCCATCAGCCCTATGCTTCATTTGACCCTGTAATGTGTCTCCGACAGTGACCAGCCCAGGAAGTGTGAGGCCCCCTGCGGCAGGCAGGTGTGCTGTGGGCTCCTTCTTTGAAGGCCTCCCTCTGCAGGCTCAATGAGTTGATGGATGAGAATCATTCTGAAGGAGGTTAACTGGGCCTACCCTTTGCAATGAGGAAGGGAACCCGACTGCAAAACCCCCTCTCCCTGATGATCCTGTGCAAACGACACTTTAAAGGGTAACAAGCAGAGGACAGGATGCAGCCTGCCAGAGCTTTTTGTAAAGCAAGGACTATCTTTGGTAGAAGCTGTCAATCCAATTTAAATACTAACTAAACCCTCTGGGCAGGAACTGTCTCACGTCTGTGTCATTAATGATGCAAAATTAAAGTCAAACAGCAATAATGCAGAGCTGAACACTGTAACGTATAGTCTCAGTGAAAACATCAGAGATACATGCTGTACAAATGTTTGTCTATTTTAAAATTATATTCCTGTAGTTTGGGGATTAATGTCATGAAATGCACCTGGGAAGGATGGGGAAATGTTAGCCATGAAGTCAGAGGGATATGCAACGCAAGGAATACAGACTATGATAATTACATTAAATGTAAAAGTAATTTCAGTGACTGTGTGTTAATGATAAAACAAACATCCTGACACTGGTAAATGAATTGATGCCTGTAGAGGGATTAAAAACAAACCAAAAAAAACCCAGTATTTTGACTGAGGCGCAGTGCTGTCAATGGCTGATGGGAGTTGTGGTGCAAAACTGCTGGAAGGCACCAGGTTGATGAAGGCTGTGCTACCTGATCCTTTAAACAGTTAACAGGAATTGAACCTAGGATCTTCTGCAGGCAAAAGCATGTACTTTGCAACCTACTGAGCCTCCCCTAGCAGCAAGTAGCACAAGTATATAAGTTCTCCACATGATGGGAAGCAATTTATATCATTATGGGCGGCCATGCATGAAGTCATCACCGCTCCGAAGTGGAGAGGGAATCATGTTCCCTCCCAAGACAAGCACACATTCATTGTGAGTGTAGAGGGTGCCATCTGCTGCCAGCTCGGGAATCCACAGGCTTTGCTCAGAAGCTTGGACAGTCAAGGACGTTGCAGTTGTTCGCTGCTAATGGCTTCTGGAGATCAGCCCTGAACAGATGCCAGCTATTGCGACATTAAGGAAATAATGGCAGCTTTTGTGTGAGAGATTTTACTTTCTTGGGCTCCATGATCACTGCAGATGGTGACAGCAGCCACGAAATTAAAATACGCCTGCTTCTTGGGAGAAAAGCAATGACAAACCTAGACAGCATCTTAAAAAGCAGAGACATCACCTTGCCAACAAAGGTCCGTATAGTAAAAGCTATGCTTTTCCCAGTAGTGATGTATGGAAGTGAGAGCTGGACCATAAAGAAGGCTGATCGCCGAAGAATTGATACTTTTGAATTATGGTGCTGGAGGAGACTCTTGAGAGTCCCATGGACTGCAAGAAGATCAAACCTATGAGTGCTCACTGGAAGGACAGATCGTGAAGCTGAGACTCCAGTACTTTGGCCACCTCATGAGAAGAGAAGACTCCCTGGAAAAGACCCTGATGTTGGGAAAGATAGAGGGCACAAGGAGAAGGGGACGACAGAGGACGAGATGGTTGGACAGTGTTCTCGAAGCTACCAGCATGAGTTTGACCAAACTGCGGGAGGCAGGAGTGCCCGGCGTGCTCTGGTCCATGGGGTCATGAAGAGTCGGACACAACTAAATGACTAAACAACAACAACAACATAGCAAGGCCATTTCTTGGGGCTCTGCAAAGCTACAGGTCTTCACAAAGACTCGCTGCGTTCTCCAGGAGCTGTTTTCTATTCTGAAGGTGGCTGCAACTGGACACCTGGGCGAAGGTGGGCACCCTCTGCATCCTATGTTGCATTGCGCTCAAACTGATCTGCTGAGTAGATGTCAGGGCTGGAATTGCCATGTGTTACAAAAATTCTGGCAGCTCAGGCTGAGTTCTCCTGAGCATGTGTAGAGTTTGCTTCTCAAAAGGAAAAGAAAAAGATTTTACACACACATATAAAGGGGACCTAAAGCTGAAGTTTTCATCGACCGTATGCATCATGCTTGCCTTTATATGAGACCATAGCCTTGCTTTTTCTTGGGCTTTGGTTCCTTTGCCTCAGCCTACCTGCCATGGCACAGTGCCACATTGCTTGAGTCGGCTGATCTGCTTGCACAGTGGCTTTGCAACAATCTGAATCTCGTTCTATCCAAATGCACCAGCACAATAGTACAAGATGCCTTCAACTTCCCATTATTAGATTTTCCTACAGCCACCATACAGCAAGAGCTCAGACGGCTGCACTGCAAGAGTGGGCCAGCTGGATTCCCGCCCCGCCCCCCCCCCCCGTGTTGCTCCCTCCCATTGTGGTTAGGGTGGCCGTGTGCCCTAGCTTGCAGTGGGCAGCCCTCTCTTTGAAAGCACCCTCTGTTTGAAGGGCTGTCTGATCCATTCCATTAACCATTTCTAAATTTGCATCTGTACATATAAATTCACAGAGCAGTAGCTGTGCTATTCTGGGGAATAGGGAAACTTAGGCCCTACAGGGCGCCAGATGTGGCCCTCCAGACTTCTATATCAGACCGCTGGGACTTTAAGCCCCTCCCCAGGCCACAGCCCTTTGGTCCAGATCTGTGTTAGTCCTCCTTGACTGCTTTTGCCTGGGCGGGATGTTTCCTTGAAACACGTTAATGCCTCTTGCTGAGCAGGAGATATGGTAGAGATGTTTGTGTACAGGAAAAAAGTGAAGAGACGCTCCTGTTGCTCCACCCACTTTTGCTTCTAGCCCCACCCACCTTGCCTCTGGTCCTGCTCACCACTGGTATGTCCCAAGGTTCCCCAGGAGGAAATGTGACCTTTGGGCTAAAGAAAATCCCAGATGAACAAGTGTGTGTGTGGCACCTTAGAGCCTAATCTATTTATGGCATATTTGTGTGTATACACATAAACACGAAATATCACATGAGTACATATATTGGCCTGTAACTCAGGATAAAATGTCATGCATCTGATGAAGTAGATTTTTCTCCGTTGGCACTGCATAACTAGCCACCTTAATTGTGCAGAATCAATCAAAGAGAGAGAGAAAACCAACATAAAGCCAATACAATTCTGAGTGACAGCAACGTGTGTGTGTGTGTGTGTGTGTGTGTGTGTGTACTATACTTTCATTCACACATCCAATATTTTTTCTTTAAAAAACCCGACTTTGCTGCTAACTCCTTTGCTTACCATGTGGTAATAATCCTGTTAGAAAAACAGCTCAAATGCAAATTCTCATTGTTCGCCGCTCGCGAGTCTAAGAATACCAAGCACACGGAAATCCCGGAGACAGGCCCGAAGGCCGCGATGATTTCACGATTAAAAGAGAAATAATTAACCGACGTCGACCAATTATAGGGAACGGAAAGAAAACAAGCATAGCTATGGGCCAATGAAGCCAAAGGAAGGAAGTTCCTGGGTAGAAATGAGCCAATAGGAACGTTGTATAGGGATATGCTTAAAAAGAAAGTTCCGACTTTATAAAAAGCACATGGGAGCGGTACTGGGGGGCTTATTCCTTTTCTAAACGCACACTCCTCCAAACGGAACTTTTATAGGCGGGCTTTTGACAACAATTGTCCAGAGCCTACCTACGAATGCTTGATGTTTTCCACCCTCACTGCTCGGAGAACCTTGCAAATGGGAATAATGAAATTCGCGTGTGAGATAACGGACACTTTTGTGTCGAGAAATGTTATTCTGTTAGTGAAATACACCACCTGTTGAATGCCTGTCTGCAACGTAGCTTAATAATAATAATAATAATAATAATAATAATAATAATATAATAAGCGATGCGTGACAGATGTCAAGGAAGCAGAAAACTGAGGCAGGGAAAGATAATGCTACTTGGAATTAGGGTCAGTAAGAGCACAACCCGATCTACGACAGGATGCCAAATCTTTGCAGCTCATGTCTGCTGCGCGACGAAGCCCTCATTGAGATTAATTTTATAGAACTAGCCATGCTGAAAAACTCTGCTCGAAAAATACTCCTGGCGGGAACGCGACTAAGGGGCCTAAATAGGGTTCGCGTTCCCTCTTCTATACAGGAAAATCCCCTGATGCAGGATGGTGTTAGGAGCAACGACGACTGGGGCGGACACAAACCGGGGGCGATTGTGCCCGAGTAACCCTAGGACCCTCCCGGGTGCCGCTTTTGCTTGTGCGACGCGATCCTACGCATGCTTGCTCAGAGAAGTCAGCCCCACAGAGTCAAGCGGTGGGGCAGAAACTTAGGCAGCTGCTTACAGCGAGTCAGTCCACTGGTCCATACAACTGAACTCAGTATTGACTTAGCTGCGCGGTTCCCTCCAGGATCCGTCTCCGTTCTGCCTCGGAGATGCCATGGATTGGAACCTGCGACCCGCTGCGTATAAAGCAAACTCTCTACCGCTAAGCTACGGCCTCTTTCCCCCGCAGCTCGCGCCCAGGTAAGCGCAGAGGATCGCAGCCTCCGCCACGGGTGCGCGTACTGCATAAGAATGCTATTGCTCTCCAGGGTTCCCAGGCGCGCCGCCAGCTTTAAGCACCGGTGCGCGCGAGTCTTCCCCTCTCTCCCCCACTCCACCCCCGGTATGTATCGCCCCATCTTTAACATATGCATTATTATTTTTTGCTCGGCCCTTCTTTTCCCTGCCTGCAGGGAGGATGCGTCAGAAAGGAGCAGCTCGCTCGCGCGGGCGCCTTAAATAAAGGCCCGGGCGCCAAGGAGCTGGGACTTATCTCGCGCGCTCGGGCAGGTTACTTGTTGTGCGCGAAGAGGAGGAGGAGCCGCCGCTCAATCAGGTCTGAGGCTGGCGCGGCTGCTCTCCTCCCGTGCGCTCGGTGCCTCGCTGACAGCCGGCGCTCGCGAGAAAAGGAGGGCGGGGGCGCTGCTCTTCCTAGCGCGCGCGCCTGGGAAAATGTTGCGCAGGTTCTAAAATGGAACGTTAGAGGCGGCGTGCCGGAGCGCGCGAGGGGTGTGCGTGCGTCTCTATCTCTCTCCCTCCCTCTCCCCCCCCGCCCCGCCGCGCGTGTGAGTGTGGAGTAAGTAAGCGCGAGAGCTGCAGCAACAGCAGCAAAATCAGGAGCCCGCGCCACGCAGCGCTGAATCCGCGAGCAGCCGCCTTCGCTTCCTCCTCCTCGCCGTCTTCTCCCTGTATGGAGCTTTCCGCTATCGGGGAGCAGGTGTTTGCGGTGGAAAGCATCAGGAAGAAGCGCATAAGGAAGGTGGGTTCTGCTGGCGTCTTCCCCACTCGTGCTCTCTCCCCCCCCCCGCCCCACTACTCCGGCTGCAAACAGCGGTCAAATAGGTAGGAGGGAGGCACGCGGGCCCCGCTTTGATTTCTATTTCTAAGCCTCATCTAGGTGACTGACTCCTAGGCAGGGGTCAAAGCGGCTCCTCCTCGCCTCTCGGAGTGATGGTGCTGTAAGTAACAGCTCGGCATCGTATGCTTCCCACCCCCACGCCCCACATCTCATACGCATGCCACGGTGCGAGTAAGGGGGGCGTGGCGGCGGAGCGTCTCGTTATCCCGCCGCCAGGGGGCGGCAGTGAAGCCCTTGTCACTCTCCCTCCCCTGAAGGCATGGGCATGGGTTGGCTGTCATGCTCCAGGCGAGGTTGTGTGGCAGTCGTGGTGATTGGCATGAATGGTTTCCACCGCTTGGGACCCTTGCTGGAGGGTGAACACAGGGGGCATGACTTCGCGCAGTGTTGCTCTGCCTGTTTCTACTGGGAAGTAAATGCCATTGACTTCAACAAGGCTTACTCCCAGGTCAGCGGCAAGTGTGCGTTTAGATTGCACATCCTTAGGCTCACTTTGGAACCTTACTTGGCCCCAGAGTAAAGTGGAGGTGTTGCAGTAGGAGGAGTTCTCCTGGAGGAGAAACATCCAACATACCCGTTAGTTAGCGGGTGTCGCATTCTCAAAGCCCCTACTCCCCAGTTTGAACCATTTCCTCCACTTCCCTCATTTCCACTCCTGTGGGAAAGAGAAACAGGTTGGGTCTCCTGGAAGCCCTGCCAGCTTTAAATATATGGCGGTTGGCACCAAAGGCATGATTGAAACTTGAGATGGGCGCTGGAACATTTGAGTGTTATTGCATGGACTTGATGGTGTTCTTGTCAGAGCTTTGCCTTTTTGTTTAGGCCATTCATTTCAAGTGAGCAATTCACTGTATGCTTTATCTGCCTTTTGGGGGTCTCTGTGCTATTAATTTCTTAGGGGCCGCCAGCCCATTGTTTTGCAGTGGAAAATATGACCACCACCCATCTCTCTGCATGAAGGGCTTGCTCAACAACTTGGACATTAAGAGACAGTGAACATCTTGACATTTGGGTGACTTGGGGTGCAGTCCTAATATTACTTACTTGGGAGTAAGCCCCATTAAATTCAGAAGAACTTACTTCTGAGCAGACATGGTTAAGATTGCGCTGTTATCCCTACATGTATAATTTCACACCAGAGGGTTAGGAACCTTCCCTTGACTTTTACAAGTTAAGGCAACCCATTCTGGAAATGGAAATAGCATCATACTTAAAATTTATGATAATCATAGGTGGTGGGTCCCCCCTCCATTTTTTTGTCCTTCTGGTCTTATGCATCTTCACAGTCTTTCCTAGAGGGGATGAGTTATGCACTTTGGAAACAACTGTCACAGGGCCAAAAAGAACCGTATCACATCATACTAGCTCAGCGCGCCTATAATCTCTGAACGCTGCTGATTGTTCGGTATTTATTCCCCCTGCCTTCCTTACCCATCCACGTATGGTAGGAAATGAAACCATCACTTTAGGGTTGGCTTGCTGATCATGCAGTAGAGGAACAAAACCTTCTGTATTAAATTGACAGGTAGGCTGGCATCCTTTATTGTGGGTCAATGAGGATGTGTAAACAGGGTGGAGTGGGAAATGATACCTCCCCTAGCAGCTACCTGGATAGGTCTGCCTGAGACATTGAGAACCATTCCTGTAGCCCAGCCACATGCTCCATTTCCATTCATTTTTATAAGATTATAGACCATCTAGAAGATGACATGTGATCCATCATATTACAGAATGCTGTAAGTAGAGAGCTTGCATGCCAAGAGAGGTGTTTCGTAGGAGAGGGAATGAGAAGAGCAAGGCAGACAGGTATCGAGCAAGCAATGCAGCAGGATCCTTCAGAATTTCTTTAAAAAGGATATTTTTCTTTCCACTTCTTAAGCATTCCTTCTTAATTGCGTGTATATGCTTTGATTCGTCTTTCTGTTGGGTCTCTGTATATGCTTTCTAGCTGATCGTTCTGGAAGAAGACCCTCTTGAAAAAGGGCCATTGCTTAGGTCTGCATGGCAAACCTACCTAGGGATGTAGCTCAGTGAGGAGATGCTTAAATTTCCAATGTGAGGAATTGGACAGTTGAAATTTGTGAAGGGGTTTATTATGGTTCACATCCTGCCAACCCAATTTACTTTACTTTTTTCGGTTATTGATTTTGCTTTTGCTTTTGTCTCTCCTTTCCTCCCATAGGGTAAAGTGGAATATCTTGTGAAATGGAAAGGATGGCCCCCCAAGTAAGTGCTGGGGTATATTTGTAAAGCTGCATTTGTGTTAATTATCTGTCCTCTGTGTTTTGTTTCTTGTTGACCCCACTTCCAAAAGGAACACCATTCTTTCCTTACTTCCCTTCCTGGCCCTATTTAACCAAGAGTTCTAATTTCTTAAACATTTTCTTCATATGTATCCTTGGACTGGTGATGGAAACAGTTAGTTCATTAGCAGGTGGCTCCTTTTCCTATGGAACCCTAAAGATACCTTGAACTTAAGTCTTCTTTAAAGAAAAGAAACCACAGGAGTAGTCCCAAGGAAATAGTTGCTCTTTAAGTCTTTTTAGAGAGCACGGGATGCAGATCTAAGGAATGAAGAAATACGTTGTGTTTGCTCCAACTCCAGCAGAGTAACGGCAGAACAGTAAACAGGGGTCCACAAATGTTGGCTTAGCACCAAGCCATTATTTGTGGTCGGTAGCAATGTCCCCTTCTCTGCAGCATTCTCTAGTGCATACAGAGGACTCGGGAGAGGGGCACAGTCACCTCTCATATGGGGGGCAGTATGAAGATGAGAAGGAGCGCTGCTTTTTCACCTGATCGAAAACTGCAGTGAAAATAAGGCTCCTCGTTATAGCTGCAAAATACTGCAATATATCTTTACAGTGCTGCTGTCCAGAGAGGGCTGGGTGCATTTGCCCCTGAGTGGGTTTGTGGATACCTGTCAATAAACTTCCAGTGAGGTATTAACATACATTTGGCTGCATAATGCTCCCCTCACCCCTCCTTTTGAATGAGGCAGTACCTGCGACTCGTTATTGCTTTCAGAGGCGTTTCCACCGAGATATCGCTTAAACAGCTGCAAGTTTGATGCCTGGTGTTTATTGCTAGTTAATGCCTCCCCAGAGGAAACTGCATTGCAATAGGGAGGCATCTGCTTTCTTCTACCCATGTGGGATTATAGTGCGGGCAGAGTAGTATCTTGCATATTTTAATGCAGGGGTATGTGGGAACTGAAGCCCTCCAAGATGTTGTTTGCTCCCAGCATGGCCAGTGATGGTGGAAGTTGTAGTTCAGCAGCACCCAGAGGGTCACAGCCCCACCCCCACCCCGTTTTAATGACATAACTGAGAAGGGGCTAAGTGCCTGTTCATGTCAGATGCAATCCAGCAGTTGCAATTTAATAACTTGCAAGAATATAGCCACTCTGCAAAAACAGAGCAGAGGGTATCCACCTTCCTGCTCGCTCTGAGCTCTCTGTGTAGCCACAGCAAAAAATAATAATTCCTTTTTGGACCAGGAAGAGAGTTGTGTCCTGACCATACGTTCTGTCTTCCATATTAACAATGTGTGCTGCTGCTGACAACATGGTGTTGTCAAGCTCATTAGCTAAACACTTCCCCCAAGATGGCTTCAAATTAGAGTTTGGCTGGATTTATTCGTTAGTCACATCATATTTAAGGAGAGAGAGGAGTGTACTATTGCTGTTTCCTAATCCATGGTGATTTTCCACTATTTTTCAGTGGCACTCTTTAAGTTCCACACAGCAGTCTTCCACTGCTCTCTCTCCCCCCACCCTCAAGCTCCATAGTGAAACAAACGCTAAAATAAGGATATGATGAGCTCATAGCTTTTCCTAGGACTGAAAAAAGAAGGGCTTCTTAGATCCACTAATAAATGAACAAACCATTCTGAAGATTGACCAATAATTTATTTTAAGAACATGAAGGTCAGAGCTGTGCTTAAAATACAGCTACAAATATTTTATGTTCATTTTTTTGATTGCCACTGGATATGTTGTAAACCACAAGCAATGTACAGCACCCCCCCCATCTCTCTGCATCCGTTCATCCTAACACATTCCTGTTCATCTTTTCTCAACTTTTGATACCTGCATAATATCTCTGTGTGTCTGCGTTCCATCTTACTCCATAACCCTTCCCGGTTTTGTGCCAGTTCTTCCATTGTGGCTTGAAGAAAGCAGGCAAATGGTGATGCTTCAAACTGTTTGGCCTCTCTCCTCCCCAGTCTTTTCCCTGCTCATGCTCTCTTCCTTTCCTCCTGATTTTCTGGATGCCTTTCCCAAACAATTTTTTAATAATAAAAAAAATGGCCTGCATGCCCCACCCATAGGAGCTCAGAGCCAGGGATTTGAAGGGTTATGGCTCTGAGTCAGCTGCAAGCTTGTTTACAACTTGGGTTTGAAGGGGGGGGGGAGGGAGGAGGAAGGCAATCATGTGACTTGTATTTTCCAGAATGCGTGGTCTGCAGTTCTGCTGCAGTCTGGCCTCTCTCTCTGTGTGTGTGTGAGAGAGAGAGAGTGTGTGTGTCTACGTGTGCCGAGCTGCAATGTTTTTCTATACTGTATGCAGTGTTTTCTCACTGCAGTCAAGCAAGAAGCTAAACTGCAGAGGAATGGGCAACACCCATAGGACATTTTTAAAAAGATCTAATACATTCGCTATCTGTTACTCTTCTTCTCTCCCCCCAACCCCAAACGCTTGCCAGCTCTGCTGCCTTCTGTAAGAAATCCTTAGCCTCTCCCCCCCCCCCCAGCAGCTTAAAACAAATGGCAAAATTCTGTGCAGCAAGGAGGTAGAAAGCAAGCACAACATTTGCTCAGCTCGCGTTTTTATTTTTCTGGTTTGGTAACTTTTTTTGGTCGTACCTCAGGCTGGAAGGAAGATGGCAGGGGCAGAGGAAGAGCTCTTACTGGGAGGTAGAGCTTGGGTAATGATGAGGACTGAATAAGAATTAATGAAAACGAAGCTGAGGATGTAAGCTATTTATAACCTTGCCCTTCCCCTGAGAGCTGGATGTGAGAGACATCTTCTGAAGTAAATGTATTGACTTATTTAACATCACACCTCATTCCCTAAAGCCTCAGGGCAGGTAAAAAAAAAGAAAGAAAGAAAGCCTGCTGTAAGGCAGGCATGTGGGAGTCAGCTGCTGGGTTTTTTCCATTTCACATTGCAGGAGAAATCAAGGCTGAGCAATTCATTTATTTAAAAAAATATTTATACCCTGCCTTTCAGCTTGGCAAGGGAAAGCTGTGATAACTTGGAGAGATGGGAATTTGCCTAAGGGTCCCCAGAAAGTCAATTCCTGAGTTAGGATTAAAGCTGAGATTCTCTCAGGTCCTGATCCTACACTGCCTCTGAGGTTCATCTTCTAATCCTTCCTCTTTGACAGGTCACCAGAATGGAAGGTTTTTTGCATTTATTTATTTACTGCTGCAGAAAGATAATCTCATTATTATTTTAGAAAAGTAAACGTGGAGAAAACCTACATTATCTTCTGTTGCAATCCCACTGACCTGGTTTGTGCATCAGCGCACACCATAAACTGTGGCTTGTTCCAAATATGCCTGCTGTGCTCTAACCTGCTTGTCCTGGAGAGAAATGAGCCACGATCCATGGCTTAGTGCCAGGTTTGAACAAGGGATCATGCTTTGTTTCTCCCCTGTTCAAGCAGGGAGGAGCAGCTGTGTGCAGTTGGCTTGTGAGAAATGATTTATGGCTTACCTTGACGTGTAGGTGCTGCAACTGTGTCTCTATGGGTGGGATTCAACTAAGTTCTACTCAAGTAGACCCAACTGAAATTAATGGACATGTCCAAGTTAAGTCCATTAATTTCCATAGGTCTACTTTCGGAGTCAAACTTAATTGACTGCTACCCTGTCTGTGTATATTATATATACAGTTTTTCTTTAAAGCATAAACCCTGTTTGCAGAATGTTTTTCATACCAAAAGAAATATCAATAGCTGCCATTTCATCATACATCTCTGCATAGACTTTTTTCCTTTCCACAGTGCAGTCATAAAACTGCTGCTGGCTTACAAGATAACATGGGGTGACCAAGTTACCAAAGCTACCTCGAATTATTTGCTATAAGCACTTTAGCAGCTATTAACACATTCCCCACCTCTTCCCTCTCTTACCTTTGTTTTTTTAACACATTTTGTGTATCGTTTAGAAGAAATTATACCTGTGGCATAAACAGCAGCTCTTCTCTAACTGTTTTCAAAATAACTTTTACTACTGAAGATTTTTCACCTCCCTAATGTGTTAAAAACTTAACTTCACCTTGATGCCATCAACATCTGCAACATCCTCTCCTTTTGCAACCACATTGGCCTGCTTCTGCACATCATAGTGAGCCATAAACATCTATTAGCATTGCTGTACTATATATAAATATATATATACAGAGAGAGAGCGCTAGCGTAATTCTCTGATGGCATTCAGGCTAGATTACAGTAATGTACTGTACATGGAGCTGCTATGTTTGGAAGCATCCACTGGTCCAGAATACATTGCTAAGAAGTTGATGGTGGTGAGTAACTTGAAGTACACTGTAGAATCTGTAGTGTCTTCATAGAAACTGTAATGTCTTATAGTTTGAGCACAATTCAACAGACTAGCTTTGATTTATTTACCGTATTTTTTGCTCTATAAGACGCACCAGACCACAAGACGCACCTAGTTTTTGGAGGAGGAAAACAAGAAAAAAAATATTCTCAATCTCAGAAGCCAGAACTGCAAGAGGGATCGCTGTGCAGTGAAAGCAGCAATCCCTCTTGCTTTTCTGACTTCTGGGATAGCTGCGCAGCTTGCATTCGCTCCATGACGCACACACATTTCCCCTTACTTTTTAGGAGGGAAAAAGTGAGTCTTATAGAGCAAAAAATACAGTATTTTTTAATTGCCATGAAAGCAATATGGGTTAGGGTATCTTAAGGATGGCCTTATCCCACATATGTCTACCTGGGCATTTAAATCATCTTCAGAGGACCATTCTATGTATGCATCCACCACAGGAAATGTGGTTACAGTGTTTGTTTTTTCTTTCATTCATTCTCTCTCTTTCCCCTGCCATCTCCCTGCCTGCTTGAAGCCTATGATGATGCTTTTTTGGAGGATTCCCCCCCCCCCCGATTTCCTGGTTGGAATTTGTTCCTATTCCCTGCTGGGTGGCTTTGTATTGTATTTTGTGTTGGTTTTTAAGTTTTATGCCACCTTCTGGAACCGTAGTTGATTGACAGGAAGGGTAAAAATACTTCTAAAGTACCATGTGTTCAGAGATCAGTTTCTGAATTCTTTTTTTTTTTAAAAAAAGCTTTAATGAATCATACTTCCCAGCTCTAAAGTTATTAACGACGCAGGCAAGAAACACTGTAGCGTCTCCAAATCTAGTAGCCTAGTAAGATCCTGCCATTGAAAGAATAAGCTGGTGAAATTCACAGGGTTCTGCATAGGAGACGTTTTGTGGGAATCCGGTTTTCTGTTGGCTGCAACAGGCAGATTTAAGACTGAGAACAGAGAGTTTATGATCCCCTTTTTTCAAAGAAGGATGGTCACTTATTTGATCCATTCCATGTACGGAAGGAGCAGGGTATGGTATAAATTTTATTTCAAGAATTTATTGGCAGAACCCTTGGGTGGGAAATTCAAATACTTGATTTTTCAGCTGTTGAGTGGATTGTAGTCTCCAGTTGATAAGGGGGAAAGTGCTAGAACTTTGACAGTGCTAGCGACACCCTACTTGACCAGAAACCATTTTATGGTTTTCTCTTGACGTTTTTCCTCTTAGATACAGCACATGGGAGCCAGAGGATCACATTCTTGACCCTCGCCTGGTGATGGCTTATGAAGAGAAGTAAGAATATTTCCTTTTTATTTTGGGGAGAGGTTAAAACAAGAGGCTTTGCATCAAAGAGATCTAGCATGGTCAGGTTGCCTCGAGAGTTTCTCTCTTCCCCTATCAAGGCAAGGATTGCTAATAATCAAGCTCTTTATTCTAACCTAAAGAGCAGGCACCCAGCTGAACTGAGGCTTCTGTACTATGGCTCAATTACCTGAGAGCACCCCAGTGTGAAGAGTTCCCAGAATATGCTGCAGTCTCTTCACCTGCCCAATAAGACAAATGACAATATTCCTAGCTGCCTGGACTGCATGTTACTAGGAAAATAAATATGTGCCACCAACCCATGTATGCCAGAAGCAGCCATGTGTCTTCCCATAATGTGTAGTTAGGGTCTAAAATATCAGTATCTTACTTAGCCCAATGGGAATTACCATTGGTTGCATTAGCACATAACACTAAGCTGAAAATCCTGACTTGCTAAAGCAGGATATGCACAAGCTATGTCATTTCTGCCATTCACTCCCACCCTTTGAACCCGCAACAAATCAAGGCAGTTAACCAGAGCTTCCCATTGTGTGTGAACCACAAAACTATGCTTAATGGTGAAACCAGCTTCAGACTGTGATATCCATCACGTAGGGTTTTGTGTATTCTTGTGTGCTTGCATGCACTGAACTGTCGATCCCAGTTGCTGCTTGTATAGCAGGTAGGTATCGACTCGGTTAAGCATTGCTGAATTAGGTTGTGGGTGGGAAAGAACAGCTCCAACTACCAACCAAGCCAAATGAAAGTCTCCCCCTTCTCCACTACGATTTGTATTTGCACAAGCAACAGCTCTGTGATATGCCTTAAATAACCTGGATCAACAAGCGGCCTTGTTGGTGCTCTTGCTGTGTTAACAAATGGAATTGCTAGGTATCTTCTGTCTCCTCAGGGAAGAGAAAGATCGCGCCTCAGGTTACAGGAAGAGAGGCCCCAAACCAAAACGTCTCTTGCTGCAGGTAAGGGCCCAAGTTTGTTGAATTACACTGTCCATTCCTAAGCCCCAGCATTGCTGTACAGACTCAGCTATCCACTACATGCATATATATATTCTTAAGTACTTCTACATTTATTTTGAAAATATATGCCCTGCTTGTCCCTCCACAAAGGGGTTGCTCAAAGCGGCTGACGGAAAAAGAAAAGAAGCAAACATAACAAGAAAAAACACAAAGTTCATCCCCAACCACCAAGGCCAAAACAATCAGTGCAATTATTGTCAAATCATAGTTCTGAACACAGCTCACCAGCTCCAAATCTTGAAGCTATGATTAAAACAAAATACTCTTCCTTAAAATGTAAGAATCGCTGCGTAGACATTTTCAGGCAAAGTTACCCTAGAGATCTCTAGTTTGGCTTAATCTTTCCCATCAGAAAGTTGCATTGCACACTATCGTGTGTTCAAAGCAATGCTTAATGTGTTCCGCTTCTGTTGATCATTCTCATTACAGTTTTTTTGCTTCCGTGTAAATAATAATTATTATTATGTTTGTGTGTGTGTGTGTGTGTGTGTGTGTACACATATATCATAAGGTGAAGAGCATATTGAGCTAGTTCTTCAAGGATGTTATGGTTCTATGGCTACAGGTGTTCATAGAAATATAGGGGCAGAATTGTGATTTCCCCCCCCCTCCATTTGCAGAGGCTGTATAGCATGGACCTGCGAAGCGCACACAAAGGGAAAGAGAAACTCTGCTTTTCTCTGTCACGGCGGTTTGGGGGAGGAGGAAACAGCCTAGCCAAGGGAGGGCAGACCGAGCTGCCCGAGAAGAGTGGAGCGACTGTCTTGCCCTTCCCGCTTCGGAAGCAAAGCAAGAACCAGAAGTACCTGCGCCTTTCAAGGAAGAAGTTCACCCGCATGGCGAGCCTGGAGAATCGGAACCGCCGGCGGGAGTTCTTCCTGAAGGAGCCAGTGGCGTTGGAGGAGAGGCAGACCCCCAGCGACTGGGATGAGGCCGCGCAACCTGCCAGCAAAGAGGGTAAGCACTGGCAAACACCCCCAGCTACGTAGAGCCCATCTCATCTCACTTGCTTGGGCATCCCGGTTCCTCTCTTAACTGTTGCACACCGTGCATGCCATATGGGGGTAACCCTTTGTTTCCCAGCTACCCCTGCAGGTTGACCTGAAGGGGGAAATCTCAGATCTAGGATTGTTCCCAGCTAAGTCCTACTTGGAGCAGACCTGTTGAAACCAATGGGCTTAAGTTAGTCAAGTCCATTGATTTCAGCTGTGTGTGGCTTAGATGGAGACAACCCTGAGTGTTTGGTTAGTAGACACTCTAAGTCTGATCACCACTTGACACTGGCGCTCATTTCCATGCCGTTCATGCACTAGTCCGGGCAGAGCAGCAGGGCCTGTGCAGGCAGCGCTGCCGCTCTCCTCCCAAAACCGCAATGGTAGATTGAAATCCCCACAATAGGAAGCGTTTAATGTCATCCCTCGGGCTTGGTGTTCTGCGCGGCTTCTTAATGACAGCTGGCCTGTGGATGCGCTTCTTGTCTGGGTTCTTACTGTGGGTGACCATCACAGAAGAAGAAGGAGCCATGTTGCTAGAGAAGTTTCTCCCCACCTCCCTGTGGTCTCAGGTGTATATCTATGCTACATATTTAAAGTGGTTTAAGAGTTCTTTCCTGAAAACCTTGGGAATTGTAGCTCAGTAGAAGGCTAGTGGGTATCTCAAAGGATATCTAACAGAGATCAATCTGTACTAGGGGTAGCTAATTTTTTGTGGTGGACTTGTAGCAAACCCTTCAAGAACCATGTACTGAAGCCGCCTCAGGCCCCAAAAAATACAATGGTACCTTGGTTCTCAAACTTAATCCATCACGGGAGTCCGTTTGACTCCCAAAACCGTTCGAAAACCAAGACGCAGCTTCCAATTGGCTGCAGGAGCTTCCTGTAGTCAAGTGGAAGCTGTGTCAGATGTTCAGATTCCAAAAAACGTTCACAAACTGGAACACTTCCAGGTTTGTGGCATTTGGGAGACAAAACGTACGAGTACTAAACTGTTCGAGAACCAAGGTACGACTGTATTTGGAAGGAGCCAGGTCTGGTCTTTGGGCTGGTGGTTCCTCCTTCCCATGTTTACACACCCTCAGCTGAACCATATCAATTGGGCTTCACAAAGGAAAGCCTAGATTGGTATAAAATGCATATAAACTTCCTAGTGTATATAGGAAGTCTCTTTTTTTAGTAGAGGAACACTTTCGTGTTGGAGAGCTTTTATAGTGATCTTCACACACATGCATTGCTTGGAGGGCTAAGTGGTATTGTTGAAACCCAGTGTGCCATCCTCACCAGGAGGTTTGTATGGACTCCATTGTTTGAGGGGGGGAAATGTTCCTGTGGAAAACTGGATCATGTGCCAAGAAAGCTGCATTCTACAACTTGCATATATGCAAATAAAGCAAACTTGCTTCATTAAAAATAACTTATTTTACATCTGCTAGTCAGGGAGCCTTGCCCATCCAAGAAGGACTTTAAAGTCAAGTGCATGTAAATTGTAGCTTCTAAAGTTTCAACAGACATTGTCTGTAGATGGTAAAGCCTACCTTTGCAAGCTTTAGGCCTAGAAAACTTACTTTTTAAAGAAAAAAACTGTTTAAAAGTGAAAATGTAGGGACCTTGGGATACTAATTATGTGTGAGTTTGGTATGGAAGTTTGATCCTATATGTTTAGTTCTAGATAGTCTCTCATACTTTTGCTATTTTATTTGACACCTGTTATTATACTTTGTTATGCTTCATTATAAATAAATATGGAGGGAGGGAGTACTTGGGGTGTGAGGCAGGGCTAGTGAAGGAGTGTGGCCAGGGGGGAGTTTCAAGGGCTGCATTTGGCCCCCTCGGCCTGCGGTTCCCCACAGTGACAGGCGGGGAAAGCAGAAGATAATCCCTGGAGGTAGAAATGCTGCCAAGCTCATGGTTGCAGTTCAGAAAATACCCTTCTGTAATTGCTACTTGACCTCTGCTTTTAGAGCTTTATATGGTTTTCTATGGGGTTTTGTGTATGATGGTTGTAAACCGCTCTGATTTTTTTTTAAAAAAATGAATAGTGGTATATGAATATCCTAATAAATAAAACAGGCATCTGACAGGAGTGTCCATCTGTGTTGATATTTGCACTTTCTGCACAGTTGGTTTGGAAAGAGCAAAGTGGGGTTTAGATTATTTGCAGCTGCAAGCCAAGATGTTGACTAGTTCTTCTCAAGTCCCAATAACACAATATGGCTGCTGCATTTTGTGGGGTACTTTGGAGCCTTCCATTGTAGCTTTCATTGTGAAGCCCCTTGAGGTGTAGCTGACAAATTCTACTAGAGAAATGTAAACCTTATTTTTTTTATTCTCCCTTCAACGTGAGCACACATGTGGAATCCCGGGTAGTGTCGGGGAGAAATGGAGCCTTTCTCAGGTGAGAGTAGACACACCTCAGATATCCGAGAGAGATGCAAGGAATACCCAGTTAAAGGGCCCACTTTCCATTCCCAGGTGGGACAGGAGGGTGCAGAACAGGTAAATAAGAGAAGATGGAGGCCTCCCTCCCTCCCCTCTCCATGTATCTCTTTTGGCATGGGGGTGGGATTATTGCTGCTGCTTTTTTATGTATAAGGTCCCAAATGAGGTCTAGGAAGCGGGCCCCTCATTCTCAGCTGTTGCTGAGGCCATTTGGGTAAATAAATGTGTCATGAAACTCCTATGGAGGAGAGGAAATGTAAATTCCCACTTGACACTAAAAGGAAACTCATTTTGAGGGATTTGGAAAGCACAGCATCTCCTTTTAACTTTTCTGTGGCGAATTCTCCTTTTTCATATAACAAGCATCTGGAAAATATCTCCTTGGTTTGTTGCACAGTATAAACCCAATACCAAACTATATCCCTTTTAATTGAGAGGATTTGCTTAGTGCAGAGGTTTTCAACCTTTTTGGGTCCACGACTCCCTTGACCAGTTATGTCACCCCTTGCCTGCAGAGCTGGCAAGCTCCCACCCTTTCTCGAACACCCTCCCTTGTGGAGTGTTCCCTCAGCCTCCTTGGGAGTCCTGCAGGCAGCCGCCCCTGGTCTCTGAGCTGCCATAAAGAGAGGTGCCTCCTAGCCCTGCCCCACAGGGGCCTGGGAAGCACCCCCTGGCCAGCCCCAGAGGCACCATTCACATGGGGAGCTTGTAGCCAGAGCTGCTGCCACAAACATCTGTGCAAGCTTTTGGGAGGCAGAGACATGAGGGCATCAGAGGAAGGGAGGGAAGGGAAGAGGGACAGAGGCCATTGTTGCCTGCGGCAGCCCTGACCATCATTCAAGGCACCCCAGGGTGCCATGGCAGACCCTGGCTTAGTGAATAAGCAGGTGGGGGCAGGTCTCAATCCTATAGCCTGTAAAGTGGGTTTGAGGTGGTTTGCATTGGCCACATATTTATTGGTCTGTGACTGTGTGTTTGCTCCGCCCCCCCATTTGCGTCAGTTCGTAGTTGGCCAGCCTGTTTCATAAGGACAAGATTGTTGATTCCTATTGGTCTCCCACTTCCCCCTCCCTCTCACCTGCTGTTCTCTTTCCTCCTTCCTCTTCCCCAGTGAGCCCCGAGGCAGCAGAAGGCAATCTTTCCTGGAGCCCCGCCCTGCCGCCAAATGAAGTGACAGTGACGGACATCACAGCAAACTCCATTACCGTGACTTTCAGAGAAGCACAAATGGCAGAGGGCTTCTTCCGAGACAGGAGCATCCCATTCTGAATCTGCATTTTTCTATTATTATTATTATTATTATTATTATTATTATTATTTCATCGTTTTTCTTTTCTTCATGCTTGGAAGATTTCTGTTTCCTTTTCGTTTTGCTTTTCATTTGTGTGTGTGTGTGTGTTTTCCCGCCCCCCGCCGTGCTCCCAATCAGATTTTTCTAGGGGTGGGTGGATTTAATTATATTATTTAACAAGCAAAATCCGGAAATTTTCCTTCACAAATGTTTACAGAGGATTTTGGTTTTATTTTGACTGTTGATCTCACTGGCTCTCTCTTTCCCTTGCTCCCCCTTTCAAATAAGAAAAAAAGGAAAAAAAGAAGGCAACGTGGGGGTGCCTGTACATTTTTTTCTCTCCTCATTTGTTATAAAGACACAGAGAGAGTATATAGATATTATGTGTTGTTGCTTTGTCCATTTGGGAAGTGGAAGCTCTTTTCACTGGCAAAGACATTTATTCACAGTGCATTCTGGAAAAATGTCCGTTCCCTATATCAATTATAGCATATCTGCAATCGAAGGAAGGATCCGATGAAAGTTCAGAAAAGAGGAAGATGCTAAATACAAATTTCCCTGTATTCTTCCATGTTTCAGAATTGATTTTACTTCATCATTTCCCAGAGGCATCTGTGAAAAGCAGTGGTCCCCCTCCTTTGGGTGGCTGAGTTCCCATGTTTGATGCTTCCTCCCTTTTCTGTACTGTACAAGATGCGGCCTCCACAGTGCTTCCACACATGCTATACATTTGGGAGACTTCCTGTACTCCGGCTTGCTTTGTTGTGTCACTCCAGGGAACGTGTTCATTGACTTCTCTCTGTGCACAGCCAAATTACATTTGGTTTAAGGTGGGAGGTAAAGTGAATCCTACCAGGTCTGACTATCACTGCACACCCACTGAGAGCATGCTCTTGAACAGCCTTCCCCAACATGGTGCCCTCCAAATGTTTTCAACTGCAACTGTTGTTTGCCTCATGTAGCTTGACCAGTGGTCAGGTACCATGGGAGTCATTGTCTGAAACATCTGGAGAGGACAAGGTATGGGGAGGCCGCTCTAGAATGTGCATCATCCAATGGTTCTCTAGCAGATGTGCAGGGATTCTTAGCAAACAGTTGGACCTAGGAAGCTTGAATCCTCCCAGAGCAGAGCATGATTGTGTCCTGTGTGGAGGATCCACAGGACTGATGATGGGTCACGGCAAGGAGGGGTTGGATGTGCATCAGCACGCATGTAGTGTCAGTGAAACCTCTGAACCCCTGTTGGAACAAACATAACCACATGAGAAGCAGATATTTGTTCCACTGGCAGGCTGATGGAATAATGAGATGTGTAAGAACTAAGCCATTACGGCTATCCGGTAATGAACTGTAGCTTTACATGCCCGTCTTTTGCCGTTCTTGGATGCATACAAATGGAGTTGCCCGGTAATTGCAATTCTGCTTATATAAATAGCTGGAAGACTTTTTGTTAATTTTAAACAACTGCTTCAGCCTGCCCCACTTGGACATTTCTTCTCGTTATCAATTGTGGTGGTGGTGAAGGCATTCCCAACTTCCAGGAGGTAGTTGGGAATCTCTCTGGTTTTGTGTTTAAATATTTGCCAGGCTCAGGATACTAGAGAAACGCTGCATAAAATTCTATCCATGTTCAAGCTTTGCTGTGGACTTCCATTATCTGCCCATGGTCATGAAACTGGCTTCGTATATCTCTTGAGGCACGGGGCTTTGGGTGGGTAAAAGTGGAGGTGATGATAGAGTGAGAACTTCCTTGTGAAGTCAGAAGAACTGTAGCTGTTGCCTTGTTGAATTGGTAGTGTAGCAGATATGGGCACTGGCCAATATTGTCCTGTCTGATCAAAGTAAGGGGTCAGAAATATTGGCGTGAAAGGGAATGGGGTTGAAATATGTTTATGAGACTTATAAAATTCTTCCACTTCAGTTTTGCCCTTGATGTTATCTCTCTTGTTCAACACTGGAGCCTCTGATGCTTGTGTGTGGTTTTCTTGACAAATAAGTGTGTGTGTGTGTGTGAACATCTTAGCCTTTGCCAGGGAGAAGCTGCTTGCACTTCTATAGAGCCTTGTCTTGCACTTCAATGCCTTGAAATTTGTGCTGGACTTCTTTGTGACTTTTTTTTTATATAAGGAACGGTGGTATCTATGAACTGTATAGCTTTAGAATATTTTCTTGTGCTTGTGTGCTCCTTTAAGTTTACTTAAGCAAAAGGGAAAGTTCCACAAAATTTATCTTCCTTTAGAGAGTGAGGATGGCAAGCTAGAAGGCAAGGCTGCAATCCTAGCCATAGGTACTTCAGTTTATATCCCACTGAAATGAATGGGACTGACATCTGCATATACGACTAGTTTAGGAATTAGGGGGTGAAAGAGAAACTGATGGAGCAATAGAATGTTGCTGTGCACCTTCTGATGATCTTATTTACTGACCTCATCGTCTAGCTTACAAAGAACATTTCTTCCCCTAGGTGTGTGAAATTACATTAGTCTCTAGAGATTGTGAAAGCTGAATTTAACACCCTGTGGAGTTTCTAGTCCCAGATACCTGCAATAAATCTTTCACTACAGACCCGAAACCAGTTTTTGGAGGAACACTTCAGTTCTGTGCAAGAGCGTCACCTCCCATCCTCGATAATAGTGTCTGTTTTTAAAAGTAGTGCAAGTGCTATGGATTTTCTCCTGTCCCAGAGCTGTTAAAAGGAGAAAGGTCGTTGTTGGGTCTGAAGGTATAAATCATGCTATCTCAAACTATTCATGCTAACAAAGAAGGGGGCTGGCTTCTTGGACATGGTCCCTCCGTTTATTCTGGCCTCGTCTTTGTCTTTCCATCAGGCTGCAGAATACCAGGACATCTGGGTTATCTGGATGCCTGGCTATAAATATTCCACTTTCCAGACAATGTTAGTGATGCAAGAGCTTGACTTGCTGCTGAGTAGTTCTTTTTAATGTAAGGCCTGGACAGAATGTGAGAGCTGGACAGGCTCTTCCCAGAAACTAGAAGCAATGGCATTTTGTTTTTTTTACTATCGTGTATGCATAGGTTGGGATAACTTCCCCCAAATTTGATTTATTTAGTTAGGTTCTAGTCTAATCCACCAAAAGGCTAGAGCTATGGATCTCTTTATGTTTCATGGGAGCTTTGGCTACTTCAAGTGTTTTGAGGATAACATTGTTATTTCCACTGCTGAAATTTAAGCTTTTGCGCCCACTGCTGTCTCTCGTGGGGGCCTGGTGGGTCTATATTACATTAATGGACCATTTTGCAGAAATGAATAAATGGCCTCATTTTTTAAAAAAAAAATCAGGTACTTATTGCACGGAGACATATCAGCAGATAATATTGCAGGATGTGAATGCATGGGTTCGGTTGCCAACCAGTACCAACTTCTCACCATCCTCTGAAGCTGTGCCTCTTAACAGTGGCTTGATCTGCAGAAATTAGCAGGCAATAATGCCCTGAAAGGCTTCTCTGTGCCATAAAATCCTTCCCATTTAAATTCCTGCAGATCAAACAGGAGAGCTTCAGGGGTCAGTTGAAAAGTTGGCAACCCAAGGTCAACTCCATGTATAGTTTCTGATCCATAAAGGGCTGGGCTACAATACTTCCATAACAATATTGGGTCTCTCTCTCTCTCTCTCTCTCTCTCATCCCCCCCCCCCATTTTTTGTAACATCCAGTTTTTACATCGTTTTTACTGCTTCAATTTGACTCTCTGACTTCCTTCCGGCCCTCCATGGGTTTCTGCTGTGATACAAATTGACTGCACATTGTACTTATAAACCAATACTTAATTAAATCTAAATCTAAAACAATTAAATCTAAATCTAAAACAGTATTGGGTTTCTAAGCACTATGAAGTTTTGGCCCCATTTTCCCCACAGAGTTTAGGAAGCTCGCTGCAGCTGTGACTTGCTCTGCTTTAACCTGCTGTGCAAAAGGAAAGCCACGTCTTCCTAGGTGTTTCCCCATCTCACTAAATTTAAACAGCAGAAAGCAAGCATTGTTATGTGACTTCCATTTCTGTTGGCACTTTTGTTTCTTCCTTTAAGGCCATGCGGACACTCCAAATATATGTTGGCTCACTTCCCTCAGAGAATCCTGGGAATTAATAAGGGTACTGAAAATTCTTTAGCCATTGTCAGGGTTTTCTGTGGAAGGGATAGAGAATGGCTGACAAAATGGTGCATGTCTGCACGAGAGTGCAGGTGTGCCCTCAGTCTCTTCCCAGGCCTGTATCCAAAACGTTATTTCCTTCCCTGCCACCACTTCAATAGTAAGAAAAAGGTTTCTATAGGAGTTTGTATAGGAGTCAGCCCTAGCAGTCAGTGAAAAAGAAACTGCTTCTGTCTCAAGTGTGTGTGTTTTGTAACTTTGAAAAAATTTGGTCACTGACATCTGTCCTTGCATGAAACCATTTCTAGCCATGTTGGGTGCGCCAGAAGAGAGTGATCATCTTTGCTGTTGATTTGGAACTTTTACAGCTGTTAGAGGCTGAGTTTAAGAGGATCAAACTCAGTTGGAAAAAGGCACTTCACCTCTCCCTAGATATATCAGTGGCATGATTTGCCTTTTTCAAAGCTCATGCTGTGGTCCAATGCCACATGTGAAAATAAGGCTTATCAAAATGGATGTGTAACATCCCTCCCAGTAAATGTGAAGGGCTGGGCTGTCGGCCTCAGAAGGGATGCTTGCCTCCCCTCCCTCTTTGATGGTTTGAACTGTGTTGTCTTGTGGCTGGCTCTGTGATACAAGTCTGTGTCCTCTCAAACAGTGTTGCTTTTGCTAGTGAAAAGATGTTTTGTGCAGGGTTTTCTCCCTCTCCCTTTTCAAACCTGGTCAGGGAGACACTGAAATTGGAGTCTCTCTCTAATTACCAGGAGCAAAAAGTCTTGATTCTGGTGCGATAACACAATTCCAAAGCAGTGTGTGGCTTGAGTTCTTATCTGGCAATTGTGTGCGAATGCTGAAGAAGCGGAGAATGCAGCACTGTCCCCCTGACCCACCTTAGTGGCTTTGTAAACCTTAGGGAATAGAAATGAACAAAACCAGTTCCTTAGCCAAACAAATTGAATATCACGACAAGGGGAAATGGGCCCATCCACTACAATCCTGTACATGTGAGCATGTGCATCTTAAATTGAGCATTTGCATGGCTCCAGTAGGTGGTTATAATATTCAGTTGAAATTGGATGGTCCCAATAGTTACAATCCACTGGTTATAAGATTGGCTTAAGTTATATGTGACTGTTCTGAGTTGCCCCTGAGGATATGCCATGTGTAAAAAGAGCCCAGAAATGTGCTCTTTAAAGCAATATTTTCTATGTGGGTTGCACTTTATGTAACCTTATTGCCCCATTAGATTTCCCCCCCCCCATGTGCCCAGTGACTTGCCATTAGGCTTTGTGCCTTCTCTTCTCTTCCCTCCCCCTTCCAGACAGGGTTCCTGTGCCTTTTTGTATAACAGCTGTGTGATAGGCAGAAATTCAGCAGGTGCAGGTTTCTGCATTTCACGCTGGGGAAAGTTGTGTCTGTTGCATCTCTGTGTGCCACACAGCAGTTACACAAAGGAGGCTTGCTAGGGTGGTGGCAGCTGGCAACTCTTGGTATCGCCAGCCCTAGATGTGTTACCTTGCAGGAGGTTTTGATGGGTGTTGCTGTAATTATCTTTCATTCCTTGCAAAAATGCCTTACTGTGTGCAGTGGGGTTCATGGTTGCCATGGCTCTGCAGTCTCCCCCCCCTTTTTTTCTCTGTTAAAACTGTGGCAGGGTATTAGTTGTTAAAACAAACCATACGCCGTACACCTTGCCAAAATACGTCGCAGTAATTTGTACATCGTTTCAGTTCAAAGATCTAGACGAGGAAATAGATGTTTTACTTAATGTGTGGAAGAGTTTGCTAGTCACCTTCAGTTTATTTTTAAAGAAGCTTCGCAGCAGCATCTGGTAACTTCTGAAAGAAGTAAGACTGTTCATCCATAGCAGGAATGGGGAATCTGTGGCCATCCAGATGTTAGACTCCAGTTCCCATCAGCTGCAGCTAGCATGGCCAGTAAGGAAAGATGGGGGTTGTGGCCCAACATCTGGAGGGTCAGCATCCCTGGTCTGTAGCAACTAACGTTTATGGCACTTTAGAGAATTAACATACATGGCGGAAGCAAGTTCCAAGCTTTGTATCAGGTTTGTACATAGGTACGTGAGCTGAGTTTCCAGGGTGCTGACCTTGGTACCAATAGTATTAGTACTATTGTCTCCCTTTTTAACTACAAACAAGTTAAATCTGTAGTTTTCTTGATTTAGCTGGCAATAGAATGATAGATAGGGATGTGGTGATGTTACAAACAATTACTGTTATTGTATGCATGTTTATGATTGGCAAGTATGCATGGCATAAAAATTGACCAATTCAAAAATTCTGATCACATGAAGAGTGCCCTTGGGTGAATCCAAGGAACTATCCATTGGCAGTATTTTTTCTTAATCTCTAAAACAGTTGTACAGTTGGTTTTCCCCCCATTTCTAGTAACGTCCTTGCTGCACTGTTAAGGTTGGACTGCATCACTTCAGTAACGTGCATTTGTAACGTTACAAATAGGAACCCCCTTCCTGGCAAAAACAACCCATTTTATATAAAGTGATGCCAAAGTGATGAGTCTAAACCAAACTTCCTTTAAATAAAATCATCGTATTTTATGCAGCTTTCCCCAACCTGGGTGTCCTCCAGAAGTTCTAGGATACAACTCTCTCCATACCTGGCCACTGACCAGGTGAGGTAGATGACAGTTGCAGCCCTAAACATCTGGAGGTCATCAGTTTGGGGAAGGCTAGTTATTTTGAATGGGTGATGTCCTCCTAAGTCACACCCAGAATAGACCTGCCGAAGTCAGTGGACTTAAGGGGCTCAAGTCAACTAATATAATGGGTCTTCACACAGTATGATGAATGCTATCAGCCGGTGTTTACATAACTCTCCTTATGCTCCTCGCATCGCCATGAACTTGTTACCCTTTTTTTGGGGTGTATGGACAATGGTTCCTATGAGAAGAGAGGTGTAGAAAGAGGGCCATATTTTCAATTAATGTAACTACTGTGTATAAATGCTATATGTGCATAGTATGCTCTGATGCCCTACATTAGAGAGAGCTTGGGATCTTGTAATGTTCCACGTTGGTGTGTGAGTATTAATCCAGAAAAGCATTTGGCTTGAAGCTATACTAGGGAACAGGTAATGGCAGATGTGGGTGGATGTAGAGAAAAGATGAAACACAGTAGACAGAGGAATGTGTTTCTTATCTAAAAATGAAATGCATTGTAAGTTGGAGAACTATGTGCACTGTCGTTTGATGTTCTCCAGTGGCATGTTTTCTTGATGGTACTTCACTTGTACAAAAGATAATCCCCCCTCATGAAACCATATTATATAGGTTATAAAGAGTTGATTTCATAAGCGGTTATATAGCGAAGTTGATGCTCCTTCAGGTATTGGTGCATCTTCAGCCAAAATTGATGATAGAGCAAAGAAGTAAGGAAACTGTATGCAGTTTCATAAGACAGTTTATGCTGCTGGTTTCGTAAGACTGTATAAAGTAGGAATGGTGAACCTGCTATAGCCATTCCTGCAGTGTAGCAATCCATTAAGAAGTGGAAGGAGATGTGAGCATGTGAAGAAATGGTGAGATGTGGATCAGGTTTTCCTTTCTAATGATAAGAGACTTTCTTGGAAGAGGCAGCTGATGTCTCTTTCTCTTGATATTGAACACTGTAAATTTTGCACATATAGAAGAGCATAGTAAACATGTTCTGAACAAAAAATCACCACAAAGCAAGCAAAGCCCAGAAGTGAAAGCTGGGTTTTGATGAGTCCTAAGAAGTGGAGAAAGGTGTGTTTTCAAATCCATGTTGGGTGTTAGCTTGCCTGCTTGGTGAGAATGGGGTACTGTCCTCTTCTGAAGCTTATAAACCAACAGAATTGATGGGAGAAAAGGAGGTGAAACAAGATCTTTGAGGAAGAGGTGAATGTTGTGCTGGTACCGAAGTTCATATGATGAATCAAAAATATTGATCTATCCCTTTTAGGGGGGGAATACAGATCTTACTGCTGCCAAAACACCCCTCAACACTTATCTCAACACTGTCACAGTATGAATAGTCCTGTGACAAAGTGTACCAGGAATTAAGGTAGAGGGGGAAACCAGTAATGGTTTGGTTCCAGACCAACCCCACAGTCAGACAGGTTGCACTTGCCTGTAATGCAGATTGTTTAGGCTTCCCATGTATCTTGACTGGGAGCCAGCTTGCAGATTGCCTGAAGCGCACAGGAAAGGGCACTGGAGTTGCAGTCCCTATGCACTTAACTGGGAGTGAACCCTATTGAACAGAGTGTGACTTCCTTCTGGAGAAACATGCATAGGATTCCACTGTAAATGCTTATTTCTCTGGTGCTTTCTAATGGCATCTGGCAAGATAACAGGTGTAGTCACGTTAGGCCACAAAGCTGCTCTTAAACTTCCTCTTCACGACTTGCAGTTAGCCTTTCATGCTTTGGCTGACTCTTAGGCTCCTCATTCCAAGCAAGGAGAGCATAATACTTCCCCCTTTAGGATTCCATACAGCTCTATGAAAAACGAGCTACACTTTCCAGGCATCAGCAATAAAATGGCCTCCAGTATCAATCCCTCTGGCCTAGGGCAAGTCAGTCAAATGCAGCATTGTGGATCTCTTCCATTTATAAGTATGTGTATATAATGTATTTTTAATGCATCTCTTCAGACTCCTGTCCCCTTGATAAATTGCACTTTAACAGCTTTTTAGGGTTGTGGGGCTAGGTCAGGCTCTAGGGTTGGATGTAAGCAATGCAGCAGCTTTTTCTTCCCGACTGTTGTATTAAATGGTGACCCATTTTGTAAAGGGGGGGTTAAGGAAATACCATGAAGTAGAAAGCTTACAGGAAATCAAAAGGGGGCATTATAATTGGCTAATGAGGTTAGGAGGCTTGTTTCAGTGCCAAGTACCTATCTCTGAAGGAGTCCACATATCAGCCTTTGCCAACATGGTGCCCTCCTGATGTTTAGGACTACAACTTCTAGACTAGTTTCTGTTATCTTTTGGTAGCCTTAGGTTAGACTACTGCAGTGTGTTATATTTGGGGCTGCCTTTGAAGACAGTTTGGAAACTGTAGCTGGCTGATCAGGGCCTGAGGGCCTGAGCGCATAACACCAATTCTGGCATAACTGCACTGGCTACCAATTAATTTCTGGGCTCAGTTCAAAGTGATAGCTTGAATCTACAAAGCCTTATGTGGCTCAGGACCCCAATACCTCAAGGAACGCCTCTCCCTATGTCAACCCTCTGTGCAATGCACACCTGACACCATTATCTGTTTTTAGATGCCAGGTGAAAACATCTTATTTACCTAGGTTTTTGGTTCATAATTGGGAGTGTAACTAGCTGTTGGTGCTCATCCAGTTAAGTGAGGCTAGTAGGATTTGTTCCTTTTATCAATATCTTCTTGGATGAGCACTTTAGGCCTTCTTTTCTTGCTGCTTTTATATTTGGTTTTAATATTTATAACGCAAGTCGCTTTGAGGCACAAAAAGTATGCTTTGAGGTAAAAAGTGGTAAACATATTGTCCATAACAACTGCCCTCAGCCCTGGCTACTATAACTGTGCTGGCTGGGGCTGATGGGAGTTGTAGTCCAAAACATCTGGAGGACACCAGGTTACTGACGGCTGCCATATCCTGTCGAGGGGGTGGGGTGTCTGAACTATGTTCTTCCTTGTTTGCACTGTTTGGTCTCTCGGTCTGAGTTAGTTGCTTGATTCTATATTGTTTTCTTTGGAGCTAGAAAGGGGCAAAGTAGTTATGAACGGGTGGGAAAAGAGAAACCGACCTGAGGTGTTGCTCTTTTAAAAAAGTTTGAATTTCCGTGTGTGTATTTGCGTGTGCGCTCAGTGGTTTTCTTTTCCTTCTCCTTTTTGGCCTGAAATCCAATTTGGTGTTTTCTTGACGTGACGCCCAAGTTAAACCTTTGCACACGAAAGCTTCCTTTGCACAGAATGAGCTTCTCAGTTCTTTGTTTTTGCTATGTTTTTGTACAGACTAACTGAATGTATTGGGGGAGGGAGGGGCTGAGGGAACAAAATTCCAAACGAAATTTAAGAGATACAGACATATATCAAAGTTTTAATGCCTTTTTGTGCGTGAGTGAGTGTTTGATGCAAACAGAGATTGTAATACAAATGAGAGGGCCAGAGCGAGTTTTAATTGACTCAACGTGCAGCTTTATTTTTGTACTGACGATGGTTAAGAGACTGTACAGCATCTATTTATTTAGATGATTTATGTGGTAAATGTTGCAAACAAGATTATTAAAATAAAATAAATGAGAATTGACATTTAACTAACATCCTGTTTCTGTGTCTTCATTCAACCCTTATTGTCTGAAGTTGTTCTTTGCTAGGCCCTCTTTCTGGAAGCATCTGTGGTATATGTGTGGGTGTGTATATATAAAAATAGCCCATTCCACTCTTTTTACTATATTGAGAATAGCACACAGCCAGAGTGACTAGACCAGGGTTGAGGAACCTTTGACCTCTGGGTGCGCAGACAACCACCAGCTTCTCAGGCTCTCTATCTAGCATTTGGAATTTCACTTTCTCTTTTATTTATTTTTATTCACTTTATAAAACTTGTTTATGCTGCTTTTATTATTAAAGAATCCTAAAGCGGGGTACAATACTGATAAAACACCATAAAACCACACAGTCTATCAGGAAACAGGCCAGAGCGCATACCCAGTTAAATAGTAGCTTGCAAAGTGAAACAACATGGACTAAACCCCAAATTGAATAAGTTGTCTGGGCACCAAAGCTTATAAGACACTGTATCGAGGCTGGGAGAGTTCCACAATTGGGGTGCCTGTATTCAGAACACCCTCAGGTTGCTGCATATTGAATCCCCTGGCAATTGCAGCACCTTCAAGACTGTGTACCCACTATGCCTTACTGCCCTGATCCAAGAGTGCTTTTGCATAGCTCTAAATGGGGCCTTGGAGCTGAGGCTCCAATACTTTGGCCACCTCATGAGAAGAGAAGACTCCCTGGAAAATATGTTGGGAAAGATTGAGGGCACATGGAGAAGGGGATAACAGAGGACGAGATGGTTGGACAGTGTTCTCAAAGCTACCAGCATGAGTTTGACCAAACTGCAGGAGGCAGTGGAAGTCAGGAGTGCCTGGCGTGCTCTGGTCCATGGGGTCACGAAGAGTCGGACACGACTAAACAACAACAAGAAGAACAAATGGGGCCTTGAACTGTAGTGGTTGCTTCTTGCTTGCTTGAGTGGAGAGGTGAAAAACTGCTGGATTCTACATGGCTGGAATACAGTCTGCTAACATGGAGTTGCGTTCGTTACTGCCTAGACTCCTTTGGGAGGAAGGGTGGGATATGAATTTAATAAATAAAATTTCTCTGCCCATTTTTTGCCTCTAGCTGTGCCCTTGGAAGGTTCCCTATGAGGGAATGTGGCCCTTGGGCTGAAAAAAGATACCCAGCTAGTCGGCTCAGTCCCAGCCCTAACCTGCTGTCATGGACTGGCTGGATGCAGAGGAATGGTGGGAGGTACCAGCAGTGGAACCCCCAAGGGAAGAAGGCTCAGAGCTCAGGGGATTGGTGGTGGGACAAGGATGAGTGGTCAGAGGGGGAAGACTGGGAAGAGGAGGTGTCAGAAGCTGAAGAGGAAACAGGGTTTAGTGAGCAGGAATAGGCCGTGGCAGAGAGCAGTCCAGAATCGGAGGCAGAAGTGGAAGCTGGATAAGAAGGGGGCCAAGAGCCAGAGATCGGATGGGCTGTGAGGAAGCCAAGCTGTCTTCACCCTCTTGCTGCAATAAGCTTCCCCGTCAACTGGTCTCTCAGAACACAAGGAGGTATGAAGAGGGAGACACTGCATTGATTTCTAAACTTACTTCATAAGCGGAGTTGTAGCAAGATCTCCGGGGACCAGTATCATAACTGAAAGAGATTTCAACAGCTGGCCGTATGCGGCGTTGCTAAAGAATTACTGTAGCAAAGAGCACTGGAGTAAGAATCTCAGGCTTTCTGCAGCTGCCAGCTTGCAGCAGTTCAAGACATAAACCAACATTCTGGCTGTATTGTGGATATTTTGCAGAGTTGAGGGTGGGGCAGGAAAAACAGAAAGAAAGCTCTGCCCATGCACCCATCAGTGTCTGAGACGGGGGAATAGGCAAAGGAAAGGAACGGCTCCTGGTCCACAGACCATTGGTTTATTGAGCATTCATCGTAATAGATTTTCTGGTAAATGAGATGATGTTGGCTATTTGATGAGCAGTTCATTCTGATTGGTTGGCAGAGAGGTTAGATGCCGCTGCATCAAAGCAAGTGTTATCTCATGCTTTCTGGTGCATTTCACCTTACTGCAAAAAAAATCTGATCTTTTGGAGAAACGGGTTTGTTGCATAAAAATTCCCTAGCAACTACAGCTGGGCAACCTGAATTTGCCAGTATATGATTGAATCCCACCCCAAAATAGCGGGATTCTGGGAGTGCTGAGTTAACACAATAGATTTCTGACCTCCACACAAACCGGTTTATCTGTGTGCCTAAACAGATTTCTGTGGTGGATCATGTGCTCTTGAACTAGACCAAGGCCACATCCACATCATATAGTTAAAGCACTCTTATTCATGGCTCCCCCTGCCCCAAGAATCTTGAAATCTGGTTTGTTAACGCTCTCAGCTCCCATAACAAGCTACTGTTTCCAAGATTCTTTGGAGGAGAGCCATGACTCCTAAAGTGGAATAAGAGTGCTTTAAATGTGTGGGTGTGACCCAGTATGGCCAATGGTGAGGAAAGGTGGGAGCTGTAATCCAACAGGAGTTGAGGAGCCACAAATTTCTCACTCCTAATCACAATGGGGAAGACTTGAAAAAGATCAGGAAACCTGATCCATGCAAGCTTAGCTGGTCTACAAGCCAGAGGCCCTTGAAATAAATTATTTGCAACCAACCAAGGTTTTTCTTTATTGAATACAGCTCTCCAACAAACTCCTTTTGGAATTTGAGGGTGAAGGGGTGGGGCTGAAATGTGCCTGGGACACAAAGCTGGGATCTGCTCTTCAAAGGTAATGTCCACAGTCCTGCAGAATACAACAGCAAGTCTTCAAATGATGAGAGTTGCTATCTAGATAGTTGCATAGGTTTCCATAGCTGTTGGACAGGATGGGAGGACTTGATGAAGGTTAAGTGTTTCGAATCTACACTTCAAGCTAGCTGTCTGGAAGCTGCTTGCATTGAGCCAATAAGAGAGAGAAGAAGCTTTCAGTCAAAATGTCCACCATTTGGCTGACACAACAGTGCTGTACTAAACAAGCGGATGAGTTTTTTAATATAAAAAACAACCTAATACAATCTCTCTCTCTCTTTCTTGCTGGCACATATGTCTAAAGGAAAATACCACACAGTAAGTATTCTAACTTGAAAGGGGTGATCAATAACCTATCCATCTGTCTGTGAAATTACTTTAGTGCTACAAAAGTGACTTAATAGGCTGTTCTTAGGTCTACCGCATGGTTAAGCACTGGTTTGAATCTGACACATTAAACCCTGGCACTGTTATTTTGAATGAAGTGATAATATAGAAGAAATATGCTGTCTTAAAAGTGTAAGAAGAGGCACTGCCATAATGTAATGAGTTGAATAGCATGCCAAACAGTGCTGCAGAAGTTATGAGGCAGCTGGGTAAGCATTACTGCGGCTAAGATAATGATAATTGAGTTAAGAGCCACCGCCAAGGCTTGAGGCTAGAGCAGGAATGCAGAACCTGCAGCTCTCCAGGTGTTGCTGGACTATAACTCCCCAAATCTCTGACCCTTGACCATGGGAGTCAGGAATCCAACATCTGAAGGGTCACAAGTTCCCCATTCCCTATTCCCACATCCATATTGCTAGGACCTAGACTGAAGTATCTACAGTATTTGTCAACCTTTGGTCCCTTGATGTTGTTGGACTACAACTCCCATCATCCCCAGAAAACTTAGCCAATGGTCAGAGATGATGGGACTTGTAGTCCAACAACATCTGGAGCTCCTTGATCAGGTGTGGGGAACCTTTGATGAACCTCAACTCCCAACATCCTTGGCCATTGGCCATGCCTCCTGAGGCTGATGAGAGTTGTAGCTCAGCAACATCTGGGGGGGGCAAATTTTCCCCACAACTGCCCTAGACTGACACGGCTATGTAGTAAAAATTATACAGAGAGGCATGCATGCTTCTGCAAGCTTGGAGCAAGGATTCCTGCAGGGATTAGTAGAGCATACACATACAGTACTTGCAGAAAGTCCCAGGTTCAATCCCTGCATTTTCCAGTTAAAGAGATCTTGGTTAGTCCTACTCTGTATGGGATGCTGGCAAGCTGCTGCTTGCATAAACACTACTGGGCTCATTGGACAAACAGTCTGGGCCTGGTATAAGGCAGCCTCCCATGTTGTGATGACAAATAAGGTGTCTCAGTACTATGAAGCACTTGCAGCAGGAAGATTTAACCTTCATCAAACTGGATGTCAACATAAATGCAAAACTGTCCTTGGCTGGTGGGTCTGCAATTCAAGGGCAGCTTTCAACTTTTTTACAATCCATGTTTTTCAGATATGAATATTTAACCCATTCTCAGTGTATGCAAGCTAGCCTTTGAGGGAGGCAGGGTGGCTGGGGGGAGGTAGGAAGTTCTGTAACTGTGAAGCTGATAGCCCTTATCTGTGTGCCTTAGCAATCCAGATCTGATGTATCGATGCTTTTTCATAACATTTACCACTGTAAAGAACTGTATTTACAAAATGAATAGCTTGCCCCTCGCTATAGTTCTCTTTTTTTTTTTTAATGATATTTATTGAAAAAAGAGGTTTTTTAAAAAGAATTACACAAAGGAAAAAACAAGACAGAAAAATAAAAATAAAATAAAACCATCATTCTCCAATTCTCCACTTTCAATACCTTCTTTCCTTGACCTCCTCCTCCTCCCTTTTCCTGTATCCTGTTTTATAATAATCACAGCAAATCCTTTCCATAATTCATAGTATTCTGTCATCACATTACCTTGATCTATTTTCATCTTATCTTATAGAAAACCTTAAAGTTTAAAACTTAAATCTTAATTTTTACCAACTTCTCCTAAACCATAACATTCTTACCTAATTCTTTAGACATTTTTATAAGAGCCAAATAGTTTCATTTCAACATTTTCCTAACATTCATCAATTTTATAAAACAGTCCTAATGATAAAAATAAAAGAAAAAAGCAATCCAGTCTTCATCCAACGTCCCTTCCTCCTGGTCCCGGGTTTTGTCAGTCCTTTTTATCCTATTAATCTAGCACATTAACCTGGCAATCTTATATCCGAGGCCCTCAAGTCTCTTCCATGTCCCTTTCGTACCTCTTCTTTATATTTCCCTTTTATTCGTGGGAACTCCAGCTTGGTAGTGTTTTTGACCCTTTTCAGCAAGACGATCCCTTTTCCATAGTCCAGGATAGGCTCAATGTAGTATTTACAAGCATGCTCCAGATTCCCTTCAAAGTTGAGAGCCCCCACAGCTCCAAACATCTGGCGGCCCCTTTCCAGACTTGAAAAGTCCAAATCTCCCTGTAAAGGGGGGTCTATCCAACCCCCCATTTCCAAACCAAACCAGATTTTATCTTTCCAAGTCTGACTTTTTCCAAGTTCAAATGAAATCCAAGTTCAAGTTCAAATCAAATCCAAGAGTTTATATTCCTGCTGGGCCGCAGCTCCCTCCGTCTCTGGCGCCCAAGATTCAGCAAGGTCCTCTTCTTTCAGTTGTTCTGTCATGGCATGCTCCTGTTTTGATTCCTGGGTGGGCTCCATATAGTTTCCCACTACCTGTTCAAAGGTTCTGGCCGCATTAGTCATGAAATCCGTCTTCTGACTTAACTGATCCAATAGGGCATTTATTTTACAGAAAGCACCCAACAGTGCTTCTGAAGACATTGTCCTACAAGGTCACAAATCCTTTCCCACAGTTGTAATCAGTGACAGCTGCAAGTTCCCAGGAATTAGTTACAATTTCACAGGTCCCCACTAGGGGGAAAAACTTCTGGTTGTTCTTTTTCTTGAAAACAATAGCAACAAAGTTTCTATTTTAAGATATTTTGTCCATATTTGTTCTTTTAAAAGACGAAGGGAAACAATGGAGTCACAATATTTCTCTTCTTTTAACTATCTGTCAAAGACATTTGTTTCTGGTCAATGAGCTTCAAACGTCAATTCTGACACCCCGCTCCAGGGTCAGGATGGTGGAAAATTACTTTACTTTAGATTCACTTCTGCAGGTTTAAGCAGCTCAGAAAAGGTCCCCCTTCTTCCCCTGCTACCGAAGGGGGGTTCAGCGATTTTAAATGATGAAAGTTGATCCTTTAAAAGTGATTTTTAAGGCTCTAGTTTGCGTTGTCTTTGCTTTGTTCTGACTACGAGGAAATGGGAGGGTGACTTCCTGTTTAAACCTTCCCGTTTCAGTACCAAATTAGGGTTGATTTTTAAGTCCAAAGTCCTTTTTATTTCGCCAGTTCTTATTTGAAGTCCAAATATTCAATGTTCCAGTACTCACGGTTGGTTGTTTTAAATGCCAAATTGTCCCAGGAAAAAGGCAGCGCTCTCCGGCAACGACTATGCGGCTTCGCTCCACAGAAAAAGCAATTGACTCACAGCACCGCGCCACTTCCCCCTCTTCACTTCGGAGCCCGTTTGTGGGTTCCTTTGTGGGTTGGGGGGGCGCTAAGGGTGCCCGCCGAGTCCCACGGTCACAGGCTTCATCCGCCTGTGATTTCCAGAAGGGTCCCCGCTACGCCGCAGCGGAAAGACCCGTTTCATGCGGAGCTAGTCCCTCCAATTCAGAGGGAGTCCGCCATTGCCGGTGGCGCCACCCCGGAAGTTCTCATTCCAGACTTCTTGCACTCTAATAATCAAATAAATCAAAATGACTGAATGGCTTTAAAACAAGTTGTGGGGAGTTGGAGGGTGTGCACAGAAATCTAGACCAGCCATGGATGTGATGTTGGTTCTGAAGCATTGCAATTTGCAGAACCATTTATGCTCTCTGTCAGTTCATCTAACTGGCTTTTAAGCCAGTTATATTACCAGCTTTCACAGTATCTCATAGTAACATCCCAAGGGTGTGGTGATGTTACCACCTTGGTTCCACAGAGGGAGAGAAAACAGGATAAAGGGAGACACTGAAAGCATTTCAAATGGACTCATGTGGAGCCCTAATTATGTGGCTGACCTTAGACTTCTCCATTAAGTCCCTCGTCAGTTTGACTCTGCACAGTGATTGCATGCTTAATTTCCTTGTATGCTTCCCCTACAGGGCATCTGCTGATTGTAAACAAAACAAGGTAGAAAGTGCTCTCCAGAGTGCTGATTGCTTCAGAAATGTAATCAAGCACCATTGCAGCTTATCAGAGCACTTAATTGCTATGTACAATGTAAAGAAAGTGGGCAACACAGGCAGGCCACGTTATTGATAACCACTTTATTGAACTGTGTAGAAAGTGGCTTGCAATTCAAATGGTAGATTCAGTGGTGTCTGGCTACTTTTTGCAGTGAACGTGGTTTGAAAAGGTGGTTTATGTAACAGAGTCACTATGTGGTTTAAAAGGGGCTATGCATGGCAGTGCTTCACACGTCATAGATTTACTGCTGTGCATATATATGCAATGGCTAGTCTCAGCATCCTGGCATGTGTACCTAGTTGATGCATAAGAGGGAGGGGAGGCAGCAGTCTTCCAAACTTCCCAGACTCAACCCAGGCAGGTATCCCCACTCTAGCAGCATTGTTGTTGTTGTTTAGTCATTTAGTCATGTCCGACTCTTTGTGACCCCATGGACCAGAGCACACCAGGCACTCCTGTCTTCCACTGCCTCCCGCAGTTTGTTCAAACTCATGTTTGTAGCTTCGAGAACACTGTCCAACCATCTCGTCCTGTCGTCCCCTTCTCCTTGTGCCCTCCATCTTTCCCAACATCAGGGTCTTTTCCAGGGAGTCTTCTCTTCTCATGAGGTGGCCAAAGTATTGGAGCCTCAGCTTCACGATCTGTCCTTCTAGTGAGCAGCAGCATTTTTGACTGTATCTTAAATGTTGTAAGATACTCTACAAGCCCATCTGGACCTGAAACGCGGACTAAAAGTAGAAGAACTTCAAGAGATATGGATGCAGAGATGGAGACAACCATATCTGTTGCATGCCCGCATTATTAAATTGCTATGTACACATGCATGGTCTGTATCGGCACATGTAAAAATGTAGTATGTGAAACTGCCCACAGCAGTCACTGGAAGCTCAGAAGCTACTTCAGTCATCTCATGAACATCAACTTGGGATGGGAACAACAGCATGCTGTTTGAATTGACAGAGGGCTGAAACTTGGCTGATA
The DNA here is from genome assembly GCF_964106645.2 of Podarcis pityusensis. Classification (NCBI taxonomy): domain Eukaryota; kingdom Metazoa; phylum Chordata; class Lepidosauria; order Squamata; family Lacertidae; genus Podarcis; species Podarcis pityusensis. Next base: position 30,880,368 of record NC_138035.1, on the reverse strand, counting down.
GAGCCTCAGGGGATGGCTACAGAAGTTGCTCGCCAAGATATTTACTGCATGTTGTTCACGTGGTGGTTTGCTTTCATAATGCTGTGTTTTGTAATAGTTGCAAATTAAACATTACAAAGACTCTATAAGGCTGAAATCCTGCACATGCTTACCTGGGAGCAAGTAATGTTGCACAATGTGACTTGTTTTCTAAGTAGATCTCCACAGGATTGCACTGTGAATCTTTAGCGTACTCTTCTGCAAAGAAAACTGTTACCCTTGCTGTTTTCACTATTCAGAAGCAGGATGTGTGTAACACAGCTTGAAACTTTAGCTGTGAGTCATTGAGTCATGTGTTATTGAATGATACAAATGCAGGTGTGAATCAGTCCTTGGTATTTATTCAGCACTAGCAACATGGTAGGCTAGTGACTAGGTTTCTTTTGCCTACACACTTCAATGTAAATGTTGAATAAAGTTTTGTTTTTATTATGAGAGCCTTGAGAGCTTGTCTGATAATGAACACACTGACCATATGCCCAAGTGTCCATTCACACATTTTGTTTGGCTATTTCTCTTATTTACATAGTGTAACGTACGAGGTGGAAATTAATTGCTCTTCCTTTGGTAGCATCTGTGACTGTGAAGCTTCAAAACATACCCTACAATGTCAGAGATGCATGAGCTACGCTCCTCCCAGGAACTAATAACTTCAACAAATGAAGAAAACACATGAAAGTAATTGAGGAACTGGTTAATTTTTTAATATTTCCTTTCTTTGACCTTCCATTTACCTCATCATTGCTCGATGTGCTAAATCTTATTCAGCTTGTTTCTATGTATCCATTTCCAGCTTCCTTCTTCCAGCTCTACCCTCCTGCAGAAGGCTCTGTAGCTCAAGGGTAGAGCACCTGCTTTGCATAAGGAGGTCCCAGGTTCAATACTCAATAGTATCTCCTGATAAAGCAGAGAGAGACCTTTGACTGCTCCTTATAAGGCAGTTTCCGATGTTCCTCACCACTTCCTGCAAATTGCCTGTTGTTGTTGTTTAGTCATTTAGTCGCGTCCGACTCTTCATGACCCCATGGACCAGAGCACGCCAGGCACTCCTGTCTTCCACTGCCTGTAAATCTGCACAAAATAAACACCCAAGAGTGGAGTAGGGAGAGCTGAGGATTGTCTGTGACGACATCCTTTTGTATGGAGGACTGAATCAGAGCAACCAATTGTGACAGGAGATGGATTCTCAAGCGTTTATGTGTGTGTACACGAGAGAGATGTGTGTTGACTTTCAGACTGTAATCCTAAACACGTTTTCCGTAGAAGTAAGCCTGAAATACTACAGTGCAACTTATTTCTGAGTAAACAAGTATAGGATTGACTATACTGTACTATTAAAGCCCCTGGGGATCCCCCCCCCCCATTTTAAAACATATTCTTATTTTTTTTAGGAGGGCAAAGAAAATAGTAAATCTTACCACTGCACACCCCACTAAATATTGGTGCAGCATAGCCTATGTCAAAGGATGAGGGAGATTCTCCATCGCTGGTGTAAGCCTCAACATTTTTGCAAGGCTGAAGGCCTACAGCCAAAGACCCCATCAAATCACTCAGCAGCAAATCGAAAATGCGATTCCAATCTTGCTTTTTAAAAGGCCTAGAATATGCTATATTTTCCAAATATGTTCCCCACCCCTGCAGAAAGATGTTCCAGAGTTACAAGCTCTCGAATCCCACTGTTTTGCTTTTCTCTCAGCGGGGTCAGAGTTATTTGCTCTCCCCCCCCCTTTTTTTTAAGCACCCATCGAGCTGAAACCCGGCTGCACTTTGCCGGAGGCGACGGCCCTCGAAAGTGTTGCTTTTATTTGCAGCGACAATGACAACATCGTGGTCATAATCTTCCATCGCAACCTGAGCAGAGGCAGGAGTAGAGAAATGAGGCAAAACATGAGCGGGGGGGGGGGGCGCTGAGAAAATGGAAATAGCGGGAAACATTCGCGCGAGGAGGGGGCTCTGCCCCGCCTGCGAGTCCACGCTGTACTTTCCTGCCTCTGCTTGCCGCACGTCCACCACCCTCCCGCTCTTCAAAAAGCTGCCCGCACGGCCCCTTTAAGGGTCCGCGCTTGCGCTCTGCAGACCTTACTCCCTTCGCTCAGAAGGAGGGGAGGGCGGGAGGCGGGGGACGAAGAAGCAAAGCCCTGAAAACTAAGCAACGGGGCGCGCGAAGCCGAAGGCGGGCTTTACTCGCGTCACGTGTCCCCCTCCCTCACTCCCTCGTTCTCGGCCCCCCTTTTCCCGTGGCGGCGCGCGCGAGCAAAGAGCACGCTCGGAGGAGGGGGCGCGCTCGCTCGCTCGCGTACGTGCGTGCGTGCGAGTTCACGGCGCGAGCCAGCCCCTCGAGCCGCTGTCGCGGGAGCAGCAGCCCTCAGAGCCGTTCCCTCGCTCGCCCGCCTCAGTCAGTCAGTCAGTCACACACTGAGGAGGGAGGGAGGGAAGGAAGGCGAGGGAGCGGGCGGGATTATTATGGGCTGTGGGTGCTGCTGCTGCTGAGGGCTGAGCAAAAGAGAGAGAAATAAATAAGAAATAAACAAAAATGGAGCTGTCTGCAGTGGGCGAGCGGGTGTTCGCGGCCGAATCCATCATCAAGCGACGGATCCGAAAGGTGAGCGGCGGGCCAGCGAGGCCCCAGACCGGGGCTCGGCTTTTTTTAGGGGGGGGTGTTTCTGCCGTTGCCACCTCTTTAACCTGCGCTTCCCGTTTCTCCTCTTCCCCACCGCCCCCCCATTTTACCCCCTCCCCTCTGCCAACCCCCCCCCCCCCCGTATTTTGCAGGGACGCATCGAATACCTGGTGAAGTGGAAAGGCTGGGCCATCAAGTGAGTTCCCCCCTAGCGCCTCTCTGTGTCTTGTCTGCGTGAAGAAGCCCCGTTCCCGCCTCCTGTGGGCCTCTCGCTGGGCTAATATTATGTGTCCCTTCCCTGGGTGCGCACAAGGCGCGCGCGTGCGCGTGCACACACACAGAGTGCCTGTAGGGTTGCTTTATCCTTTTCGCCTCCCCACCCACCAAGAACTCCTCAGCATGTTCTAATATTTCTCCCCCCCCCCTTCATTCCTTTGCATGTGCCTGTAACTGTGTCCATCTGCACTTCTGCAGGTACAGCACTTGGGAACCTGAAGAGAACATCTTGGATTCCCGTCTAATTGCAGCCTTTGAGCAAAAGTGAGTTTGAGATTGATTCTGGACAGTAGAGGGAGAGTTAGGAGTTATCACTTGTTTTGTTTGCAGAATGGAGAGGTTTGACTTTTTTTAAAAAAGCGTTTAATTTCTCCCCCACAAAGGGAACGTGAGCGTGAGCTGTACGGACCCAAGAAGAGAGGACCCAAGCCCAAAACTTTTCTGCTGAAGGTAACTCTCACTTTAATAACTTGGCTCTAATTGAACCAGTTCAAGGTTCTGGGATCTGATAACTTCAGTATGGTTAACTGCCCACTAAAAACACTTAACAAAAATAAAACAAAAAACAGAGTCAGCTGGGGAAAGGAAGTAGTTAGAAATTAAAGCTTCACGTGTTATTTTGCAGTATGTGTCCAGGGACACCATAAATTATTGGAAAGCTACAAATATGCTCTTGATCTCTTTCCATCTTCATTTTGACTGAAAGTGATTGCTTAAAGTGTATGTAAGTTGGCCTTTTGGCCTCGTGACTTCTTGCTGTCTAAAAATGGGCCAGTGCTTTGCCACCCTTTTTCACGGACTTGTCTGAAGGCTTTGTTGTTTAGTGTTTTCTCAGAACTTTGAAGAGGGGGCAATGTAAACCAGTAGTTTTTAAAATCTTATTGAAAGAAAATAATTAAACTTTGGAAATGCTAAAGTGCCCAGGAACTTTCTGGACCAGACAGTCCAAAATATCATTTGTTTAAGGCTATTGTGATTGCAGCACTAAAGCCTGCTTTGAGGTTTCTTGTCTGTAAAAAGTGAGAAAAGTGTATGTGTATATCAGTATATCAGAGTTTAAACTTCCTCCCAGTCTTGCTGAGGCAGTGCTTACTATATGAGAGGCAGAGTGGGCTGGGGTTCCGTTTCTCACTAATGCTGCTTTCAGCTCATTTAAAGTAGAAGCTCTTACTGATGTGAATTTTGGAAGCATGGGTAGAAATCTGAACCTCAAATGCTGAGGAGGGTTTGCAGAGTTGGCATTTAAACCAGTATAAACCAGTTTGGAAAAGGATGATCCATCATGGAGAATAAAGATTTTAACACCCAAAGTGGATATTTGCACTTTGTCAGGACTAAGAAAACCTTGGTTGTGTAAATTTTACCACTCTTCTCAGCAAATTCCTAAATATTCATTCAGGACTTATAAAGATGACTTTGTCTAGTGTTTGACTTCTGATGACATAGGTGGTCTGATAATTGATTTGATCTGGAAACTAACTGGATAGCTTATTTGCAGATGTAAATGATTCAGAAAATCCTGAGCTCCATAAGAACTAGCATGGCCAATGGTCAGGATTAATTACAGTTGTAATTCAACAATATCTGAGGGGTTGCAAGTTCCCCACTGCTATATTAAGCTAAGGATGACTAATTTAATATATTTGTGAGGGTCCACTCATTTTCCCAAGTAGTGGTTTCAATTTATTAAATTTATACATTGCTTCCCACTAAATGTCCTGAAGCAATTTACAACCAAAGTAAAAAATGCAATTATAAAATCACATAAACCTTATTTTAAACATAGATTTAACCATGTGTCAAATCATTGGTGGTACCCAAATGCCCAGGAAAACAAAAAGACACCAAAATGGCAGCAAGGTTGATGGCAGTACTCTGGGGACTAGAGTACAGTTGTACCTTGGTTGTCAAATGGAATCTGTTCGTGAAGTCCGTTCGATTCCCAAAACGTTTACAAACCAAGGTGCAGCTTCTCATTGGCCCCGGAAACAATGCTGACAGCCAAAACAGACGTTCAGCTTCCAAAAAATGTTCGCAAATTGGAACGCTTATTTCCAGGTTTGCGGCATGTACGTCCTTTGTGTAGTATGAAACACTTGAGGCAAATTTGGACCCAGCTCTATTACATTCTCCTAGAGTACCTGAACACTATCTTGGAATGCATTTGAATTGATGGTGATACAACAGTAACAACAACAACCACTTCAAATGCTTTCCAAGATAGTATTCAGGTGCTCTGGGATAATGGAAACGAAAATATTGTATTCACATCAGCTTGGCCTTGTGTAAGTACAGGGCCACTTTGTCATGGTATAATGCGTTAACTTATGTATGACCTGCTTTGTACTGAGCAACTCTCTGGCTTGCAAAGAATGTGTTGCTGGGTCATCGTATAAATTGTAAACATGAAGGTGGGTAGATGTAAGCTAGTAGGAATAAATTAGACGGTCAGTAGCAAGTAATGGATTCTTAGTTCTCTAGGGAATTTCCCAGTCACAGTTTGCAGGATGTAGCTTGTGGTCTACAGAGAAATGGGGGGAGGGGCTGCATTCTTTGACAAGTAGTTCTTTCTCTGTTCACTTAAAAATCAGTTTTGCTTTTAATCTTCTATAATTTATTTAAGTTAGAATTTTGGAACCCTCATTATCTCCCTCAGTGCCATTTCTTTTATTCTCAGCCAGGGGGAATCAGGTGAGGAGAGCTTTGCTCATGTAGTTACAAGATGTTTGGAACTCCCAGAGCAGAAACTGATAATTTTAGCAACTTGAACACAGTTGCTACACAGTATAAACAATCATTTAGAAATTTACTGACTCAAGGTAATACATAAAGGGAGAATTTTAACCGCATGAGTAGAGTGGTCTGCACGACTTCTTTTACTCTCAGAATGGATAAAAACATCCCTTTATATATTACCTTGGGTCAGTTCATCAGGTGCTTTATACTATGTTCATGAGAAGTTACTGATTTAAAAGCATGCAAGAAAATGCTTGCAGTTATGTACATTTTACTGGCTTTTCGTGAGTATATAGCTGCTAGAAAATTGGGTTAACCTTCTGTGAGAAGGGGTAAGCGCTGGGCGGGCCAGGTAGAACACAATCTCCTTCAGTTGGCCATTGGGCTGTGTGGCTGAGGACTAATTTTATCCGAGTTTGTTTGTTATAGTTCATGGAAAATATGCCTTGTAGCAGTAAGTCTTTGAGTTCTAGTAAGCAACTCCTACTCAAGTTCTGGACACAGCTTTGTGGAATAGGGGCGGGGGAAGATCCTGAAAGTTGTAATTCAGTACTGTTTGTGTAGCTGTGGAATTTTGCATACACTAGAGTCAGGTGAGGGTAGAGGCAATACCCTTGTCTCCAGTGATGGAACCTGGACAGAAGATAATCCTGCCTACTATTGCTATCTGCCCAGTGCTAAGAGCACATGCTTTGGTTGCAAAATGTCCCAGGCTCAGCCCCCAGCATCTCCACATAGGGCTGGGAGAGACTTCTGCCTTGAAACTCTAGACAGCCACTGCCAGTCAGTATCAATCATTCTGAGTTCGATCAGTATAAGGCAGCTTCCTATGTTCATCATTGCTTCTGAGTTTATTTTCTGAACTGATAGCAAGGTTTCACTTCCAGGGTGTGCAGAAGGTTTGGTCTGCAAAATGGGATGTCTGAGAAGGAAGGGTTGAATGATTTCTAACAAAAGACAAAAACTCCTACCTGTACAGCTAATGTGCCAATATTTTCTGTTTATGTAGGTTTGCAGAAGTGGAAGCTGAACTATGAGTAATCAATAGAATAAAATAAGTATAGCACTGAGTGGTATTCCCCTAAAGACACAAATATTAAAAATAGAACTTCTGGCAAGGTATAACCAAAGAATCCAGTTTCTGCTTAAGGGGGATTTAAAAAAACCCCCAGAAGTATAAGAAATTCATGAATATATGGAAACAGACATTAGAACATAAGAGCCATGCTGCATCCTGTTTTAGCAGTGGTCAGCCAAATGCTTTTGGGGAGCCCACAAACAGGACTTGAATATAATCATGCTCTCATGCTGGTATTCATAGGCATATCACCTCTGATGCTGGAGGTAGTAGACAGCTATCATGACTAGTAGCTATTGATAGTTTTTTCCTCCATGAATTTGTCTAAACACTTCTTAAAGCCCATCCAAATTGGCATACATTGCTGCGTCTTGTAGTATCATAACCATAGTTTATGCTCTGTGTGGCAAAGTACTTCACACAAGTCATCATTGGAAAGAAACATGTTAACTTTGTATTGTAGTAATTTGAATGCACTGATATGTGAACTTGGTTGGAAAAACACTTTTAAAATGTAGCAAAAAGCACAAATGTACACATCTGTAGTCTGACTAATTCTTAGTGCATTAACATTTAACATTACATTCATTTCCCAAAACTGGGTTTCCTGATCAAAGAAATATAGATGAACTGCTTTTATATTCTTATGTCTCCACTTCCAGTTTCTTTATCATTTTGCGGGGCTTCTCTTAAAGGTGTGGACATTTATTAAGTACGTTGCTAGTACTGTAGTACGGGATTTGCAATATTAAACACTAGAAGAGGGAGAGGTTATTTAGAAAATTAGTACAGTGCCATAGGTGCATGGGAGGTGGAAATTATGAGATTCTGATGATGTTCTCTGCTATGTCAACTTACCTTGCTGGTTGACGAGAGAGTTACTCCTCAGCACTGGAAAGAAAGTACAATATGTATGGCAAGGTGATTGTGTTATCAGCAATTATTGCAATGAAGGAACGCTGTTTATTTTGCATGCATTTAAACTAGCTGAATTGTAACACTACTTTTTGCGTGTTGTCTCAAGTAAAGTGTAGGCATTGGCTTTGAAGGTGTTGTGACTCAGCCTTCCCTTTTTAGGTAGAATTTGCTGATCCAGAGGCTCTAGGTAGAGAAAGCTTCTTGTATATTTTCCCCTCCCCTCCCCCTCATGCCACTCAAAGTATTTTTTACTCATCTCTTGTCATTTGTTCTCCCGTTTTCCTTTCACACCTATCTTGTACCTCTGCCCACCCCACCCCCTGCCAATTTCTTTCATCCCCGCTTCCTACTCCTTTTACATTCAGTTGTCTCTTCTATGATAGCATCTCTCTATTATCCCCTTCCTTTCTATTCCTAGTTTATTATTATTACTTTTGGAGCTGCTGCATAACCAGAGTCTTTGGTGCTTATATATCTGTGTGGGAAAGTAAGTAGGAAGAAAATGGAAAGGAACAGAAGCATTCACCTGCAATTCTTGTTGCAGGCACCAGATGGTAGGAAAAGCTAATTGAACTAAGGGAGGGGGCGATAGATACATTTGGTTAGTCTGATGGTATTTGAATACAGAAGTTAGCTATTTTTGTTAGCACATTTAATGAGTTGGCCAGTTCAGCTGATCTATATTAAATGTCTAGTTGTAAGCATCACACAATGGGATGTTAGTTTTCTGAAAGGGAGAGGACCTTTTATAGTAAACTAAATCAAATTCAACAGTGTAATATAAAACTAAATTGAAGGAGCATCTCCACCCTCATCGTTCCACCCAGACACTGAGGTCCAGTGCTGAGGGCCTTCTGGCAGTTCCCTCGTTGCGAGAAACCAAGTTACAGGAAACCAGGCAGAGGGCCTTCTCAGTAGCGGCACCTGCCCTGTGGAACGCCCACCCGCCAGATGTCAAAGAGAAAAGCAACTACAGTGGTACCTCGGGTTAAGTACTTAATTCGTTCCGGAGTTCCGTTCTTAACCTGAAACTGTTCTTAACCTGAAGCACCACTTTAGATAATGGGGCCTCCTGCTTCTGCTGCGCCGCCAGAGCACTATTTCTGTTCTCATCCTGAAGCAAAGTTCTTAACCCAAGGTACTATTTCTGGGTTAGCGGAGTCTGTAACCTGAAGCGTATGTAACCTGAAGCGTATGTAACCCGAGGTACCACTGTACCAGACTTTTAGAAGACATCTGAAGGCAGCCCTGTTTAGGGAAGCTTTTAATGTTTGACGCACTATTGTATTTTAATATTTTGTTGGAAGCTGCCCAGAGCGGCTGGGTAAACCCAGCCAGATGGCCAGGGTATAAATTATTATTATTATTATTATTATTATTATTATTATCCTTTTTTACAAGGACAGAAGGGATATTAATTTAGTAATCCTCATAATGACTTTGAACATAGATCAGTATCATCATCATGGCTTATAGGTGACCCAAGAGTACTGATTTCATGGATGGGATGAGATTTGACCAGGAATGTCTCAGCTCACTCTAATGCTGGAAGCTATAGTTGTATCTTAATAGAGGAACTTTGGGGAAACTGCACTTAAATTCCTCAAATAAGGTCCATAGCTCAGTTTAGCTGCATTAGTTGTAATTTCTGAACCAACTTCAAGGGAAAATCCTCATAGAGCACATTGCAGTAGTCCAGTTTAGAGGTTACCAAGGCCTGCATCACTATAACCAAGTTATGCCTGTCCAGGAATACCTGTAGCCTAACATACCAGCTGAAGATGGAGAAGGCAGTCCTGTATTCCTAGCCAATAGTCTATGTGTCCTAATATTGTATATTTAAAGGTTTAATCTGCATGTTTATAGCATAATATCCTTTCTTAAATCTTGCTTCGTTTACTTATGGTTTAGTCAGACCCTGATAATTTTCAAATGGATTTCTGTTTTGTTGCACAGAGTGGGAAAGCTTTTGTATGACCTAAAGCAGGATTGAATAAACCTTTTCCAAATGGAATTAATTGCATTTATAGTTCATTTTTGTGGGAGACCTGATGTTATCCTAGTTAGCTTTACTTCTAAGAAGTGGTGGATGTAATGATCTGGCTGCAAGTCACCTCAAGACATTGTTTGTACATATTACGGGGGGGAAAAATATGTCTTTCTTTTAAATGCTTACTTTGCAAACTCTCCTGTTACACGTGAAGTTTTGGTAGATTTTAACTTGTGCTGTGCTGCAGTCTGCTAAATGAGTAGCCTCAGTAATAACTAACAAATGTTCTTTGAAGAGCATCTCCTAATGTACTTTAAGTCTTGAACAATCCCAGTATCCCAAACTGTAATTCAAAACCCAGGATGAAAATGTATGGAAATGGATTTCATGGTTTCCTTTATTAGGGTGATTTATGCTTGGTCAGATGGATTCATTTTGAGTTGGGGACATGCTAAGTTTGAAATCCAGGCCTGTGCAGAGCTCAGCCTCCACTTCCTCCAGTTAGGCTTCGTATCCTTAAGATGTCAGGTGCCTGCAGTTTAGTATGCAGAATGTGATTTATTCCCATCTAACTCCATTTTTTCCACTGCAGGCTCGGGCCCAGGCGGAGGCCCTACACATTGGGGATGTACATTTTTCTGTCAAGCCTGGTTCTAGCACATCCTCTCCCAAACTCCACTCCAGTGCTGCAGTGCACCGACTGAAGAAGGACATCCGGCGATGTCACCGTATGTCTCGACGCCCTTTGCCCCGCCCAGACCCCCAGAATAGTGGAGTTGGTGGGGGCACTGGCATCCGCCCTCCTGTCTCTCCCTTTTCAGAAACCGTCCGCATCATCAACCGCAAGGTGAAGCCACGTGAGCCCAAGCGCAGTCGCATTATTCTCAACCTGAAGGTGATTGATAAAGATGGGAAAGTGGGAAGCAGGGGAGGAAGTTTGGCTCGATCCAAGATACCTTCACGAAACCGTGTCATTGGCAAGAGCAAGAAATTCAGCGAGAGCATGCTTCGTAACCAGATCCGCCACATGAAGTTTGGAAACTTCCCGCTGTACAACAAGCCGTCCACTCCAGTCCCATCCTTGGAGGGGAAGACAGAGGCAGGAGGCTCCCAGAGTGCCTCTTGTGGGCTCATGGGCTCTTCTGCCTATGATGCCCGCAGTTCAAGCTCCTCTGACTGCCCCTCACCAGCTCCACACTCCTCATCGGATCCAGATGATTCCCCACCAAAGCTGCTTCCTGAGACACTAAGCCCAGCCATTCCTGACTGGCGTGAATCGGAAGTCCTTGATCTATCAATTCCACCAGAATCGGCAGCCACCAGCAAGCGTTCTCCTTCTGGAGGAGGGGGTCAGATGCCATCATCTCCATCCTCTTCTGACCCAGAGCAGGAGGCTGGGGATTGGCGCCCTGAAATGTCTCCCTGCTCTAATGTGGTGGTCACTGATGTCACCAGCAACCTTCTGACGGTCACCATCAAGGAATTCTGCAATGCAGAGGATTTCGAAAAGGTGGCAGCAGCTGGAGGTGGTGGTGGAGGCAGCAAATGAGAGGCTGCCTTCTTCCTTCAGCGCAGTTGGGGTGAGGGGGAAGGGACAGGGAGGCTCTACTGCAAGATCATGCATGGTGTGAATGCCTGTTTTCTTCTCTCTCCTCCTTATCCATTCTTTCTCTCTTTGCTTGGAAATTAAGACGGTAGTAGAGGAATGGGAATGGATGTGTTTGAAGTTTCCAAATGTCACAGCTGCTAGGGGTTATGGTGGGGCATGAGTTTCCCTTTTGTCTTCAAGGGTTATGTTGCGCTGATTTGGACCTGGTGAATAAGAACTTGGGTGAATGGGTTTGTATCTTTAAGAGGGGAAGGATTTGTTTTTCCATCCTCTTTAATGAAACAGAGATCCTTTGGTCAACACAGGCAGAGTCTGCATTCCTGTTTTCCAACTCTCTACACCTCTGTACCCGTCACCTTGCTCTTATATCTGTAGCTTTGGTGAGATTGTATTGACTATACCCTAGGAAGAAGCAGCTTTTTAAGGGGAAGGGAGGTTGGAGAGTAGATCACTATGATTAGGTGGGGGCTGCTACAGAACATCTGGGGAAACTTATGTGCCCTAAATTTTCATTCTGCTGCTGGGCACTCTTCCTCCTTGCATATGCCAAAAGTGCTAACTTGGTAATTGTGGTAGCCCTTGGAGTCAGCCTGGGCACATTCTATCACTTCCATCTGTCTTGAACCATTTCTCAGTCCTGGTTCTAAGACACCCTGCACATTTTTTTTGTGGCGGGCCAAACTAGAGTTTCTTCAGCCTTCTTAAGTTGTCAGTCTTGTGCCCTACTCCTTCCTCTTCTTAAAGTCTGAGGCATGTGTGTCCCCTTCCTGAAACCTGCTACGATGAAAAGGAGAGGAGCCACACATCCATCTTCCAATGTAGGAGGGATGGAAGAGTTGTGCAGTGAGAGTGAGCCCTGTTCTTATTAACTTAACTCCATCATCCTTCCAGTGAGGTGGGTAGGAGGAGGGCCTGCTTGTTGCACATTTCCCCATCTGCATCTCTCTCTAGGTGAGTGAGATGGAAGAACATTCGCATCTACAATTCCTAGGATCTCAAACTGCCTCTACAGTTGCCAACCAAAGGTGCTAAGAACCTATTGTAAAATCTTACTGTGTGTCTCTTGGATCTTTGTGTGTGTGTGTGTGTGTATGTGGAGTGCATGTGCAGTGTGTGTTCGCCTCTCCCTCCCATCCACCTGCCAACAACATGCTGCTTTTCATGAATTCATTCTGACTGAAACCTTTACAGCCTGTCTTGGAAGGAGGTAAAAATGTGGCTTCTTTTGCTATCTCCTCACCATCCCGCATAATGGGTTAATAACCATGAGCTCATATATTTGTGTCCAAGGTTCACTGCAGAAGTAAAACAATTTCTGCAAAGTTCTGCTCTGTGTTTCTTCTGCCATCTTACGTTCTAGCCCTGTTGCAAGTTTCTCTTTCCCCTCCTGGGTGCCTCTGTTTTGTTACCAGTGGCATGTGTGCGTGCAAGTGTTGCCTGTCATACTATTTGTAATCTTCGTTACATTGTTTTTTGGGGGGGAAGGGGTGTGTGTGTGGTAGTAATATTTCTCAAGGGCTTGTCTGCATGCTATGCTGTCACTGAAATAACTGCATTCAATTCTTAATGGCATCTCTCTTCCCTGTATTCCTGTGTGAACTTTCTTTTTTTCAAGGGCTTGCTTAGTTGTTTTGTTCAGTTTTACATTGAGTTAATTATTTATCAATACATGTAAAGACTGGTGCTGCAAAAATTGTGGCATTTTAGCTCATCGGTATCTCACATCAGGAAGGACTTCAGACCTTTTTAAGCTGTCTCACCTTTTCCTCATTGACTTTGCAAAGTTCCACTTGGCTATATCTGTGTTTAAAAAGAAGCCTGGACTTTGCCAAGTACAGGATTGAGAGATGGTGTGTGGTGATACCTTATTAATAATCTTAAATATGAGTGTCTATATATAGAGATGCCTACCATAAGCAAATTGTATAATGTTAAACAGTGTGATTGTCTGTGACAGTTTGAGTGTAGTCAGTACCTAAGACATATTCAAAATGTTGGTTTTCCTTTATCCTATCATATAACACCTTTTGTGTCTTTTAAAATTATTTCAAAACAAGTGAAATCTACATGGTGTGCAGGCTTAAGTTCCTCCACACTCCTTCCACTAATGTGTCAGTCTAAGGCTTCTTGTAATTCCACAGGCGCATGCTTTGAAATAGCTGTTTGTTGTTTTTCATGAGTTCAGTGAGACAGGCTGTATCATTGCTTTGCCTCAAAGGAAGTGTGGAGGTTTTTTTATGGGAGTTTATTTTAATGGCTGTAGCTTCAAAGGTGGGTGGGTTGGGTTGTGGGGTAGAGATGTATAATGGGAGATGGAGCAGGGAGACTTGTATTAAAGAGAAGACTTTAAAGGAGAAAAAAAATGAAATATTTTATGAAGCTGCAAGAGAGGAACTATTATACTGGGTGGGGGTGCATACTAGTCAATCGTGTTTTGAGATTGCTTGGTATGTTTGTGTGGTGTATGGTTTTGAAGTTTGTCTAATATTTGAAAAAAGTAAATGGACAATATAAAAGGGAATTTTAATAGGAAACTCTTCAAATATTTTAACACGTGTTCTTGGCAGATTCCTCCCCCCCTTCCCTAGAGTCTCTTGTCACTTTGGTTTCTCTGTGTTTCAAAAGAGTAGGACATTCACCTTTCTTGGAGGTGTTGGAAGCTGTTGTCTGTTAGAAGCTGACTGATTTCATGTATGGTACCTCCAATGGCATCAGGTTGGCTCCCCCCCCCCCCAACAACTTGTCAGTAGTGAAAGGAGGGTGGGGATCAACAATAGCTTTGGAATTTGTTCCAGAAAAAAAAGGTCCCAGACTAGAAATGGTCTGGTGGGAGGGCAGATTTGCATGATATGTTAAACACAGTTTTTAATTTCTCCTTCATGACTCTCAAAGCAGTGGGATGAGGGGACACACCTGTTTGAAGGCAGTGGAATAAACCCTTGCCCAGAGGGTGAATTTAGCTATTATTATTAGAATTACATTTATATCCCACTACTTACTGCATTCCACATCCCTAGTCTATGATCCCAACATGGCACTTGTGGTTCTCCCTCTCGTCTTCACAATGACCCTGTGAGGTAGGTTAGACTGAGAGATAGCGACTTGTCCAAGCTCACCTAGTGAGCTTCATGATTGAGTGGTAATTTGAACCCTGGTCTCCCAGATCCACTGCAACATGCAAACTTCTACACCGTATTGGTTCCTGGGGCTGTGTTGAAAGTGTGTCTTCAGATGTCTACTTTCTCCACAGATTAGTGAGTGTGGCACTTGATAAACAAATGGGAATTAATCTTTCTGATAACATGTGAAGTAGCTTTAGTATGAAAGTGGGATGCCGCCTGGCACTCATGTCACAAGCTTCTGTTTCCTGAATACAGATACCAGCTACTCTTGTGCCATGGTGCCAACACACGGGATGCATCCAGCACCATAATTTTGGTGCAGTGATGGCTGATGAGGTGGTACCATGCTGATTCCTCTAGTCTACTTAGAACAGCAGCCATTGGACTGGGATTAAGAACATAAGAGCCTGTTGGATCAGGCCAGTTGATGCCTTTGAGAAGTGTGAAAGCAGGACCAGAGCACAGCAGCTCTCCTCCCGCTTGTGATTCCCAGCAATTGCCATTCAGCGGCATACTGCCTCTGACAGTGGAGGGAGAACACAGTCATCGTGGATAGTCACCACTGATAGCCTTATCCTCCATAGATTTGTCTAATCCTCTTTCCAAAAGGGATTAGCAGTCCCTGTCTGTCTCATAGTTGAGTTGAGCTGGTTGAGTTACTACTGATGCTCTAAAACTACATCACTGAAAGTACTTTAAAGGCCATTCCCTTGAGGAGGCAGGTGACGAGCAAAGCCTTGGCAGATAGGTGATTGTGAAACCAATTGGATGGAGCAGGGTTTAGTTGACTACATCAGTGGTATCTTCTCCATCTCCATGCAGTATGATGACTCTTGTTGGGATCAGAGGCTAGGGATATGGATTGCGGTAAGTAGCCCACAGATGCATGAGTCACTCCACTTGTGCAGTACCAGGAGTCGCTCTGATGCAAAGATAAGCCTGCTGTTTTGGCTAGCATTTTGACCACTTCTTTGGCATTAGCAACCACAGCTCCTAACCAACATCCCTAGGGAGTTCTATGCTGCTAAGATTTTACCAACCTGGTAGCTCATTTGCTTGAACATTCCCCCTCCATCTCTAGAAAGAACCATCACTCTTGAAGGGGGAGAGTCAGATGCATGTAATGCTGGAATGTAGGGTTGCTTGGTTTTGCCTTGAAATTTTCCCTTTTACAGTATTTGGCACACAACCTCCAAAAGCAGATTGTGTTCATCTTTCCTGTTAAGTGGCAAACCTTGTACCTGACACATTCTAGCCACCAGATGGTGACAGAGGGCTACTGTTAACGGCTTCATGATTTGGGCTGTCTTTTTGCCTTGAATCATTGTGAATTTTAATGTAATAGAGGATAGGATACATCCTGTATTCTTTTACATCTGTGCCATGTTTGTTGTACTTCTTGTTCTTAGAGAGGAGAGTTTGAATGGGGGGAGGGGAGGGAGAAAGAAACTAGTTTTGCAAAAAAAGAAAAGAAAAAAGGTTTTTTTAAAGGTAATGAGATTTTTACAGACAGAAGGATAGAGAATTTAAAAATATTAAATGCAGTGATTGCACAAACTGTAGTGATTTTAGCTGGTTCTTAAAGAGTATTTTTAGTATTTGTGTGTGGTAGGGAGGGTGGTGTTCAGGCCATTCAAATTGGGCAAGGGAAGAGCAAAAAGTAACAGTGTCTGAGTTGAGAAAGCAAGTCCATAAAAACCTATTTTCTCTTCCCTCTACTTTCTTTTACTTGGGGCGAAGGGAGGAAGAATGCCTCCCATCTTTCCTTCCTTTCTGGATATGAGTTCAGCCTGGTTCTGGCAAAGCTTTGTCAGAAGGGCTATGTGGCATGTTATCCACTTGCAGATGAACAGTTTAGGCATCAATATGACCTACTGAGGTGAGAGCTATTTGATGAAGTGGGACATGTTGCTGCTTTGTGGTTGTTCAGTAAGTAAAAGTATCTAAGATACCAGGCAAGCAGGAAATATGTGTTTTAGCTGTGAACCAAACAAACTATTAGAAGCTGGCAAAACTTTCCTCATAATAGGTCAACCTCAATGTATACTGGGTTTCATAACAAAGAATTCCTTCTAATTAATCTAATTCACTTTACATCTTCCAGGTACATTTTACCAAGATGTTCTCAAGTGGGTAACAGCCTTGATATGTGAGGAAAAAGTGATTAGGACCTTCGTGAGGATAGCAAACACCAAACTAATGATGGCAGCTTGGGTTGCAGTGATTGCTTTCATTCTGAGCCCTGAGGGAAAGCAAGGTGAAAGGAGCAAGTATGTGATCAAGATTTTAGCAAAAGAGACATCATGGAAGAGGAGATTCCATTAAAAGGGGGAGTGTTGGTTGGATGTGAAGATTGTCCCCAGAATTTATGTGGCACTGACTGGTGGAGAATGGGCTGGCACTTTCCCTCCTGTTCCAAAGTGTCCAGATTGGCTTTTTTTCCATGAGTGCCAATGCAAAATCTGTAGAAGAGACCACCCGTCGTCCACTTCAGTATCAATTTTCAGACAGCAGAGGAATAGTCTCCTGGTGTTTATAGGATACACCCTAAGACAAGAAGGATGAAGTGTGACAGTTTTTGTTGGAGGAAGACTGTCCTGCTACTTGAGCAGTATATTTCTTTGTGGAAGTAGCTTTCATGTTTATCTGTTGCTTGCAAAATTACACCTTTGCTTCTGTGCTCTTAATTGTTCACTTCTTGTAGT
The DNA here is from genome assembly GCF_964106645.2 of Podarcis pityusensis. Lineage (NCBI taxonomy): Eukaryota > Metazoa > Chordata > Lepidosauria > Squamata > Lacertidae > Podarcis > Podarcis pityusensis. Next base: position 30,863,275 of record NC_138035.1, on the reverse strand, counting down.
TAGCAGCAAAGCATAGTTGAAATGGAAGTTTGGAATCTGTTTAGGAAAAAGTATTAGATCTCCCAGAAAGCTAAATCTTTCCTGCTAGGCTGTCCAGCTTTCTGTATTGTGCAGAGAACTCATTTTTATCTGTTCACTATTATCTCTTTTTCTCATCTGTTACCAACCAGTTGAACTGTGATATCCTTCCTCAGGGGGACTTGAGTCCCATGTCTCTGTCTGTGCTAACCTATATGTGATAATTGGTTATCAATAGGCTATGGGTGCATGCAACGGGCAGTGATAGGGAAATTCTGAGAACAATACTCTGGGCCTGTGATTCCTGGTGAGCTGCTGAAATACAGTGTCTCCCGTCTCAGGAGAATTCCCCTCTTTGCTCAATAACTTAGTACCCATTTTGGCCACGGAGAACTACCTGCAATCCTACCTCCATTATAAAATGGGTGCTATCTGAGCTGAGTCTTCCTGGTTAATAAGCTCCCATGTTTCCCCCCTCTTGTGCTTAGGGGAGGTTTAGTTGCTTTGCAGCATTATTTCTTGTCCACCATCCATGGAAGCTGCAGTTGTGTGAGTGAACAACATTTTGGGTAACTGAGATGGAGGAGAAAATCAGGAAAAGGCATTCCCCCCCCCCCCCCCGTGCCAGATAATTAGGAGAGGCCCTTGGTCTCAGGAGGTATAAGATTCCAAGTGGGCCTTTGGTAAGGAAATGTAATAGGCCTGGAATGGATTTCACACTTATTGCTCAGAGTCCTTCTGTTATGAACCATCATGTTGCTATTCCCCCTCCCCCCTTGCCTCTTCCCTTGAGGCTTTGCACTGTTTTGCCTGGTGCATCCTGTGCTCCAGTGTTGCTTGCTTTGCTGCTTTTTTGACTGTCCACTAGTGGTGCAAGAGCTGGGATCTTATTTTCTTATTACTGAAGAGTGTGTGTGTGTGTGTGTGTGTGTGTGTGTGTGTGTGTGTGTGTAAAATCCTCCACTTAACCCACCACAGTTATGCAAAGCCAGCATGGGCCAGTAGCATGACCATAAGGCTGAGAACTAGGAATGTCTGAATGCTGTGATCTGCAAGCCACTTGGCTTCCAAAGTATGTACTGAAGGAGGCTGTTCTTATGAAAGCTGCTCCCAGCACTTATGAACAGCCCTAATTGTGTTTAGTATTTTCCCCATAAAATGTTTAGCTTTCATCCAAGTCAGGTTTTGCACAGCCACGAAAGAGGAGCCTGGTGTTGGAATATTCTTCTTCCATGTATGGCTTCCTTTCTCAGTTAATGCAACAGCAACACCCTGATTGCCTCGCAGTCTCTCCTGCCCTACTTGAGAGGTCTACTGGGTCTTCTTCAGATTGAAGTGTCAGGGTTACTTATGTATGGCATATGAACAACATCTGAAGCCACCTTTGTCCCATTTAGTTCTTATTGATCCAACCAACCCAATGTTGGTTGATGGGCAGTGGCACTCCAATATCTTAAACATTTCAGATATCTTAAACATTTCAGAGATTTTTCCCCCAGCCCCTTTTAATGAGGGGCGTTAGAGATTCAACGTGGGCCCCTTATTGTTTTCAAAATATGTGGTTTAACACTGAGTTAAGACCTTCTCCCAATGTCATTGTTATGCCCTTTGTGTCAGTTCCATGTTTTCCTGAACGATTAATTGCGCCATCTATTTCATTTCTCTTTTACTCCAGTCTCAGCCAAAAGATTTTCCTTGAAACAGAAAGGTGGCGTGACACTGAAATGCATCTGTGCATTTGGATGTGCCATTGCCACAGATCATAGGACCAAGGCTGTGATTGTTCAAGTGTAGAATTTAGCTTCGGCTCTGGAATTCAGCATCTTGTAAGGGATTTGAAATTCAGCTTCGTAAGAAACTGCATTCTTTATCCTTTTAAAAAAAAGCTAACTTATGGCTGCAATTATAAGTTTGAAAATGTGTGAGCAATGCATGGCGAATAAGCCAGAGTGGGACCTGAGCATGGGTTCACAGCCCAGCATAGTTCCGCTTGTGCCTCCCAATGACTAGCAGTAGCAGAGTAAATGGTGCAAAGTAAGCAAATCTATGCAGATGTACTTAACCTTGCATGACTTAGGCATGTAGCAACCTTGGGTGAGTGCAAAGTTTAGATTATCTTGTTGGAGATACATAATCTCTTGAACTACAGAATACACTCAGCCTTCATTAAGACTTAATCTGGAATGCGAAATATTTGGTCCACCAAGCCTTGGCATCCAAACCCCACTCGCTCTCTCCAGGCCCCCTTCTCCCCACTGTTGAGTGGTAATCTCCAATCAGCTGAGCTGTGTGGTGGGGGAGACCCCCACAGATGCTGTTCAGCTATTCAGTTTACATATCAGCAGTGAGGAAGAGGGAGCTTGTTGTATTTCCTGTGCTGCATGGTGAGAAAAGGAGCCCTTTCCTCACTGCACAGCTTGGCAGTAAAATGGGCTGCCCGTGGAGAAAGGGGCTATACTCTTCCTCAATTTATATTTCTGTGTTTCTGTGCTGCATTAAGATAGGGGAGCCCTATCTCTACTTGCAGTAGAGAATTCAAGTGAGCTATCTAGTCCATTGCTGGTATGCGGAGCCTGTCCACTTTCCCATGAGGGACCCATTACTGATGCTATGTCAAGTAAAAGTAACATCTTGATGAAAGCTGTGTGGTCTCAGAGCTGCTTCAATACATAAGAACTTGATAGGGTTAGGCCAAAGGCTCATCTACCACCTATTGCTGTCTCCACTGGTAACCCTTATTGGGTTCCATATGTAATAGGCAGCCTGAAGGCTGCACTATGCTTAATTGTTTATTCTTTGGGTTGCTGATCACTTGCCAATCTGCAGCTACAATATACAAAGATTCTGCAGGGATCAAGTTGGTCCCTCTGGTTTGCTAACATCTGGGGATTATTTCGGTCACTTAATTGGTCGTTGCCAGCACTGAATAAGTGGGGATTAAAATGTATGCCTTTCTGTGGCTATATTTCTTCCTTCTGTGTAGCGCAGGATGATGCTGTGTAAGGCTGTCAACATTATAGCTGTTGACAAGGAAGAAGCATTCCCAAGATGGATGCTGATGATTCCTTGTTAGTCTGAAGCTTTCACTGAAGGAAATAAAGGCATGCAAGTGATCTGGAGAAAAAACTTTCTTCTATACAATGGGCAGTAAAACGATAATTTGCAGATGAGTATGTTTTGCAGCTTAACATTTGATTGGATTCATTTAAGTCCCAATTCCAATATGCTGAAAACCCATTCCTATTTTGTATAGCACTTAAAAAAAATTGCAAGCACATGCTTTAAAAGTTCAGCACTCTCATACTGTGGCTTCTAATGTGAAGTACTTTGCTATTTTAAATGGGGGATCCTCTTCCATTGTTCTTTGCCTGATCACCATGTTTAGCATTTATTCTAGTCTCTCACAGAACCAGCCATTCCATACTGTTTTTTCCCAGACACAAGAATGACTTGTAGGAATTGTCCCATGTCATTAAATAGCATAGTGGGGAATATTTATTACTCAGAGATTGACAAGGGTATTGCTGAGACTCTTGAGTCTTTCAGTATCAGTCCTTATGCAGTCAACACATGTATGTTACTTTTTTGGTGCCGGAATGACATGGAGGAACTTTCCAACGTTGCATGTATAGTAATGTGGGAAGCAACTCCTAGTTCTTTACAGTCAAGCTTTTCAGTGGAGCAAGAAAATAATGTAGCAACTCAACTATTCTTCAGAGACTGCTGTATGTGTCCCATGTAATTAGTGGAAGATTGCCCTGTGGTATTCATAGGCCATTATCAGTAGTAGAAAGATGTCCCCTTAACCTGGGAATAATTTATGGTTTTAATCTGGAGAATACTGTTGCTCATAGGGCGTGACATGCAAAGAATGTGGGACACCTGTGCAGATGCAAAAGCTAGGCAGCAAGTTAGGTGGTGGATATTCTCCAAGATGAATGCCACAGGGGGCAAGGGACTGGCAAAAAGTTGGGACTTCTAAGGATGCAGTTTGTTTCATGGTGGCTGCTACCACCAGCCTAAAGTAAATATATCTAACCACGGCTTTAGTGATGTTCCTGGTGCTTATTCCCCCTCCCCACATACCTGCAATTTTATACTCAAACCAATTCATCTGCCACATTTCTCTTTGTGAGTTCTCTTGGAGAAAAGCCTCTTGTTCCAGGAGGTTCAGAATTGGTGTTTGCTCCTCTTTTACGCTCACCCTTGCACTTGCCAGTGCCAGGCCTCAACCTTACCAGACATGCTGCTGATGTCAGTGTGATCCCATTGTGAACCTTGTTAATACGTAAGGGCTTTCTAAGGCGATGGTGGCACTTGCTTCGAACCTTACAAAACTGCAGTCAATTGAGAGGGTTAGTGTAATTCTGCACATTTGGCTTTTGCAAAGTTGAGGCCTTATGCTAAGTTTTGTCAAAGGGTGAGCTGAAGTTGCTGTGTTCTTGCCTCTTGGCGTATGAAATAGGCTTTAAAAACCAATAACTAAATATATATCTGGTAACTTTTTAATTTTGGCAAAAAATGCATTTAATGAAACAATTGCGCATGAATGAAGTGTTATCTATTATTTTTGTCTTATTCATTTTTAAATATAGTGTTTGCATTTGCTTGGTTGCTTTTAAAAATCCAGTTCTCAGCTGGCTAAACTGTCTAGAGTGGATGGATGGGAAGCATAGTGGGGTGGGTGATTGAATCACCACCCCCCATTGGCATTTCCATCAGAAAAGTGGCTTGCTCCAGGTTTTGCGGGGGGTTGTGCTAATTACTCTTGTGTGCTTGTACATTTTGTTCTTTCTGCTGCTCTTGAGTATTGTATCAATGCCAGAAATGGGGAGTTAAAAAGATGAACCCCAATAAATTGTTACATTCCAAAGCTTCTTGCCTTTGTTGTATGTATGTTTGATCCCTTCTAACTTACAAAAATACAAATGACCAAATGCAAGTTTCCTCTGCCCTGGAATGGGCTGAATCACTTTGTTTCACTCCGATGGTTCATTGCAGGGCTGGGGGGGGGGTGCATCATCTACATCTTCATGTCTCAGTTCAGTGCCTTCGATATGCAGTTCAATGCACACAGCTCTTGTGCATCCAAGTACCTCATTCACTTCAATAGCAAATGCCTTTCTTTCTCCTAGCGTTTGAAACCAAGAACTGCATCTCATTGGGCTTTGTCTGCAAGTTTTGCTCATAGATGTATTGGGGTGTGTGAGTGTACCAAAACTAGCCTTCTGTTCAAAGGTAAAAATTATATTTGTTGCCACACCCACTTTTGCACATCTCTGGCATTTGACTCTCAAAAGGTTGCCCAGAAGGCAATGTAGCCTTTGTGTTGAAAGAGGTTCCCCATCCCTACTAGATACAGGATTAGAACTTTCAGTATCCGCCACTGAAAAGGACTGATTGATGGAGGCGGAAATGCCCTCTTCCCCACCCTGCTGGGAACGGAGGGGAAATTTGGTTCAATTTGCACTTTACCACCTCTCCATTTGAACCTGGCCTGTCTTGGTACTTTGCCTTTTTGCATCCTGTTCCTTCAGAGAGTTGGCAGCAGCAGTGCGTCCTGAGTGGCTGTTAATTACAGGCAGCCTTTTGAAAGAAATCCTTTAATCTCTCTCAAAGCTGCTAAACTAGCATCTGTCACAAATACTGCTTGGTGCCACACCTTCCTTTCTGAAAGAAGCAGGGGAGGATGGAGGAGAGAAATGGCTATTTCCCAAAAAGGCAGTCTTAGGAAGCTGGAATGGGAAGAACACTGCATGGGTCCAAATAGAGCAGGGGTTGGCAAACTACGGCCCAGAGGCCGGATGCAGCCTGAAAGGGTCGTGAATCCTGCCTGTATGGCCATTTGAAAATCCCCGCCAAGTGTCCGAGGCCGAAAGGCCACGTTGGTGTTTACTTCAACATGGCACGGGGCGGCAAGCATCTCCAACACGGCTTTTCAGCAATGAGGGGACTTTTCAGCAGCTTGAACAGAGTTAACCTTGATAACCTGGCTACAATCCAGCAGGAGTTATGTCCAACTATATTTTCCATTTACAGCAACTGATACTTTGCACTTTAAAATTTATATGAAACACAGGATTATCCAGAACTGCTAAAAGTCTAACTGTGTCAGATTCTTTACATATATACAGTTACATGTAGGCATGGCACTGTTGTAGACAGTGAGCTGGAATGGTGTCATCTGCTAGATTTAGTCCTAGCTTTTGGCAGAATTCCTTTAAAATATTTATTCATCATTTGGATAATGATTGCGCCTTTGGAATAGGGTGGGCATTTAAGGAAATACGTCCTGCACCAAGGGTGGGGAGCGTCTGTTCTACTATCTAACCCTCCAGGCCTACTAAGTACTTTTCCTAGGCTGCACCCCACCCTGGCCCCCTTCAAGTGTTTTTGCTTGGTTGGAATGAGTTCTTGAACGTGGTAGTGCCGAGTTTCTTTCGTTCCTGAATAGAGTGTTGAGAGCAGGAGGTGAGAGAGGGAAGAAACCTCAGACATTAGTGTGGCTGGAACATAGCTGACTGTACAAAAGGGTAAGTGTCACAGCTTCAGCCACTTTTGCCTCTTCCCCTCCCTATTATTACCATGTGGCCCCCATAAGGTTTCCCCTTGAGGAATATGGCCCTTCAGCTGAAAAATGTTCCCCATCCATATCCTAGACTCAACAGTTTGAAGCATAAGGTGACAACTCTTATATACAGAGTTGAAGTTGCATGATTATAGCCAGCTCTTTGTTGAATATTGTCAATCCCAGGGAGAGGAAGAAAGCAATAAACAGAAAAAACAACAATATACAAAAATGACAAAGTCATATAAACACACCTAATAAGCAATAATGTAACAATTTCTGTTATAACATGCAAAACTACAATAACAAAAATCAATATTTATAATTTAGCCAAATATCTAGGTAAAAACAAACGCATTCAAACAGATGAAGCAACCAAAGGTCTTAGCAACAGTCCCTTCCCCTGTTTTTCACCTATGGCAGCCCATAGGAATGCTTCGGTGTCTGGATGTCACGATCATTTCTTGAAACGGCGGTAGCGTCTGTAATGGGTGATTTGTGGAGTTCTGTCCAATCTACTAGACCTTTGCAGGAAACCATGAGCACCTGCATTTTTGCCAATTCCATGATATCTGCAACCTTGGCTTCCCGTATCTTCTGCATCAGGGAGTAGATTTTCCTTATTCGTTCCTCGGAGATGTATCCGAAATGTCTGTGAGTCTATCCATACTCTTGAGATGCGTTGTTGTTTGCGATGGAGTCTGCACTTTTCTTCAGAGGCACTACAAAGCCGTGCCAGGAAGCCCTCAGGCAACGTAGCAAGGCCCGTAGCAAGGGCCGGCTGCTTTTGCCGGTGGCTGAGGTCATGCAAGGGGTTGAGGATGCTGCCCAGAGATCCCCTCCTTCCTGGGCTCCGTGGGGCTTCCTTGCCTGAGCCTCTTCCCTGGCTGTTGATAGCTGAATTTAGTTGCCTGGAGCTCCCTGTTGTTGTTGTTGCTGCTGCTGCTGCTGCTGCCACCGCAATACCGCAACTGCTGTCAGTAATCGAAGAAATTGTATAAAAGGAAAATAAAGGGGGGAGGAGGAAAAATGGAGGATTTTCCGCTGAGCTCTCTGGAGCTCAAAAGACTCCGACCCTTCTGTACAAAAGGTAGGGCCAGACTAGAGAGGGTGGGATGGCCCCTCCCCCAGAAGGATACCTGCCTGCAAGAGAGGAGGAGCCAGCCCCTAGCAGGACTGCCCTCCAGGAACCCTGGGAGTAGAAATTCACAGTAAGCATTTCCATTTTTTCCTCTGTTCCTCTCATCCCCCACTCTTACCCTGACTGTTGCCCACAAGCATCTACAGCAAGAAATTATGTGCTATATCCCCCCCCCCCAATATAGGTACATAATTATTATTACTGTAAGCCTTCTTCATATGCTGAAGCCACCTTAAAGCTTCTTTCTGAAAATAAGAGAAAAAAACTTTGAAACTGTCGGTAGCAAGCAGACAACTAAATTGATCTTGCAGACCTCTCTGGAAGTTGATGTCTCTGCTTTTCTTTTTTATTAAGGTTTTGTGATCCTGGTATTACATTTCCCTGAGACAGGGCATTTGTCCACGACTCTCGCCCATAATGTAGGAAACAAACAGACTGACAAAGGTGAATAAGAATAAATGGAATTAATAAAGAAGGATTTTGTTGAAAGTTAAAACATAAGCCTCATGAATTCTCACTCAGTTCCACTCTGGAAACCAGACCACAGCACTGCCAACATCCATGATCACCACCTAACCTGCTTGGTTATAAAAAATTTCAATGAAGTTGTTCCAAATCTTCCCATGTTTCTCAGAATTACACTGCTAGCGTAGGCTACCTGATCAAGAATAACTTTCATTGTCTAGGATTACTCCACAACTTCCTTTGTGCAGCCAAGCCCTGGATTTTTTAATCTTGTGAATGATATGAAAGTGCATAATAACGGATGAAGACAAGCAGCCTGATAGCCTGAAGATGAAAGAACTCTAGTTAAAGAGCATTGTTTATATTTCTTTTAATTTTGTTTGGTGGCTGAGGATCTTTTGCTGGAGGAGTTTTAAGGAGAGCCTGTGTGGTCATGTGCTAGGGGTGCTTCTTTGTCATATAGGTGCTGATTTCAAGATGAGATTCTGCTCAGCAGCTAAAGAAAAGCAGAATATGTATTTCCCTGCAGATGTCAATGCTGCATAACCATGACAAATATCCACGAATACCTGTGACCCTGCAATGGAACGCATGATTCTGTATAGTAATTTGTGACACTCTGTGCACTCAGCAGGCAATGGCATTTATCTTCTATGAGCTAGTAGTCATGCTAATACATTTTCCACAATGTAACACAATATGTCATAAATACGAGAAAGAAGGTGAGCTAGTACAGGCCATTGAATTAAATATAGCCTGAAAATATACCCTGTGATTAAGTATACCACCATCTGTTTGAAAATGAATCACAATGCCTTTCTGTCCTGAAAGGCGTCATAGAGAGTGATTGCAAAACTCAACCAAAAACCCCATATACTGCCAGAACTGAAAACATCCTTCTCTTGTGTTTCCACATCAAAAATAATTTGAAAAGGAACTGGTGTTCTCATTACAGGGACTATAATTGTTCATGAAATGTTCTATGGATTTTTCTTAATGGCACAAAGTCCTGTCCAAGAAGCCAGTCATGATCCCTATAGCAAGCCTGCCATGGTGCATGTGAGTGGGCACAACCAAGTATGGAGTGTTTTCTTTATCAAACATTTCTACACTGCTTCTTAGCTTGACATGGGATTGCAAGACAAAAGGTGAAAATCTGTAGTTTATATTGATTTCACTCCTAAGAAAACAAATACCCTGCAGCAATAGACAGCAGTTGATGACTGGGGAAAGATGTGTACTTTGCATGTGCTAGAGGCACTTCTATAATGCTAGCAAAATACCCATCATGAGACATGGATTTAAAAGGAGGGCTTTTGTAGTGCCCTCGTTGAGATTCCTGTTGGTGAAGGCAAGACCACCCACTATCCAGAGTGGAGGGTAGAATTTGCTGCTACCATACCAGCAGTCTCAAGTATAGCACTTTACATTTCTAAGGGAAAGGAATGACAATCATTCACTCTGCACAGGAGTAAGTAAAGGAGTGCACTTAGGGAAGCCACAGAAGTAGCAGGAAATCTGCTCTCTTCCCATGCTAGCCTCTAGCAACCTAAGCCATTAAGGAGAAAACCTACTCTGATCTGCACTGCTGTGTCCTGGGTTTTGTTGTATATACTATAGTTCTGAGCATATTCAGGAAACTGCTTTTATACCAGGTCAGGTTATTTGTCCATCTATGATTTATTTATCCATTCATTCAATAAATGTCTGTCTGTCAACAGAGCAAGCCAGCAGTAAATCACACTGTTCAAAGTTGGAGTTAACTCTTTATTAGCAAAAGCACAATCTTTCAAGACTTGGCTGAGTGTCAGGCCTAATAAGCCCAGCAGCTCATCCCCGGTAGATCTTAACCCATAATCAGTTGCTGAGACTGAAAGTCTCCACTTGCCCCAGCTGTCCTACAGTTCCCTCCTCTCCAGGGCTTTCCCCAAGCAATTGGAGACTGCGTCTGTGTGCAGCCTCTTGCTGCTTCGCCCGTTTCAGCCCCCTTCAGGTTCTGGGAGACAGGAGGGGAGCTTGTTGCAGCAGGAGAGGGAGACACCTATGACTCAAGAACTGGTTAAGAAACAGTAAGCAGAGAGTAGGAATATGGGGGTGGGGAGAATCACATATATGCTTATGGGTCTGAACTGGTGGTGACTGACCTAGAACAAAACCCTGGGCTCTGAAAAAGGTAAATTCCATGCTAGGGATCGTTAGAAAAATGAATTGAAAACAAAACTGCAAATATCATGTTATATAGGTCTATGGCAGGCATAGGCAAACTCAGCCCTCCAGATGTTTTAAGACTACAGTTCCCATCATCCCTGACCACTGGTCCTGTTATCTAGGGATATGGGAGTTGTAGTTCCAAAACATGTGGAGGGCTGAGTTTGCCTATGCCTGGTCTATGGTGTGATCGCATTTGGTATAACATGGACAATTATGGTTGCTTCATCTCAAAGAATATATTGTGGAGTTTGAAAAGAATCAGAAAGGGACAATCAAATGATCAAGGAGATGGAGCAACTCATCTATGAGGAAATATTGCAGCACTGGGGGACTAAGAGGCAACTTGATGGAAATGCATAAAATTACGTATGGCATGCAAAAGTGGAGCAAAAAAAGTTGCCCCACCTTCTCAGAACACAGACAAAAGAAAGCACTTCTGGAGGCAGTGATGGCTCCCAACTTGCATGGCTTTAAAAGAGGATGGGACAAATTCAAGGAGGTAAAGGCTATCCATGGCTACCAGTCGTGATGGCCATGCTTTGCTTCCATGGTCAGAGGCTGTATGCCTGAAACCACAGGAGGAGAGAACCCTGGAAAGCCACTGCTGCCAGTCAGTGTAGACAATACTGAGCTAGATGGACCAGTGGTCTGATTCTGCATAAGACAGCTTCCTGTGTTCCGATGACTGGATTCCATACTATGACACCTGTTGACAAGTCAGTATCATTAAGATCCCTTTGTTTAAATTCCACCATCCCCCTTCACCAAGCTGTTTGTTCCCAGACAAGTTCTTCATAATGCTTAACAGCATTCTTCCTGGAAAAATAATAGCTACACAGATACACATGCAAAAATTAAAGCACACAGCAGGATTCACAGTTAATTATTTACAAAGGCATTTCTCCTCTAGTCAAGCACTTCGAGTAATTGCAGTCAGTTTCCCAACACCAATAAATATTTTCCTCTCCAGATAACACTCATCCTCATCCAGACCATTAGAGGCAGCATTTACTATTAGCAAAATAGAATATTTATCCCTTATAGGAAGTGGATTGGACAAAACATAAGAATTCACCCTTTCCAACAGTCTCTCTTTAATTACCTACAGTCCAGACTGATCTGTTTGGCAACCAAGTGCCCTTCCTCCTCCTCACCCCATTTATCTTTTGCTTTACACTAAAACTTATAAAGCATTTATTCCTCAGCTCCTTTATTATTTATTTATTTATTTCAGCTCCTTGTCATGAGGAATGATCAAAACATGCATAGTGCAATTCTGTACAGGTCTACTCAGTAGTAAGTTCCACTGTGTTCAGTGCTGATTTCTCTCTAGCCAATGTGTTTAGGATTGCAGCTTTAATTCTAAAAGCCATCATATCTCTACAGGCATGCTCTCCGTTAGCTTCCAGAATACAATGCAAGCACAAGCACCAAATAATTAATAAATGCCAGCAACACTAATAAAACAGACACTCACCCACACAAATGCTAAAATCCAATACATAATTGCAACCCAGACTCCCTCGGAAGAGACAGCAAAAAGAAATGGGTCTTGAGGACTTTCCTAATGGGGGATGGAGCCCGACTGAAAAAGCGTGGGGCCGTTGCAGAAAAGGGTCCTCTCATGCCAACCAACCTAATTATTCTCAGAGTGAGAAGTGTATCCAATGTAGAACTCAACATGTGAGCAGGCTGGTCTGGGTGAAGGTGGTCTTTTAAGTAACTCAAACCCAGACAGTTTCAGGCTTTAACTTTTAACGACTCATCCAGTGTAGCTGGTGCAACATAGGTATCACATGAATTGGCTTCCCTAGTATTTGGGTGGCTGCATTTTGCAGCAGCTCAAATTTCTGAACCATCTTCAAAGGCAACCCTAGGTCAAATGTGCTGTAGTAGTCTTGCCAAAATGTCATCAATGCACCGATAACCAAGGGAAGGCCAGACCTCTCCATTCAGTTGGTATGCCAACTGTAACCTAAGCACTTGTAGCCAGTGTTGGCACCTGAGCTTCCCTAGCTTGTGCCAAGTCCAGAACCCCCAAAGCGAGTCATGCTTTGATCCAATCTGTAGATCTGAGGCCTTGAACAAGTCTTTGTTTTTTTGTTTCATTTGCTTGTTTTGCCAGACCAGGAAAGCTTATCTCATGGGTCAGCAACCTTTCTCAACCATGGGCCAGTCCACCGTCCCTCAGACCATGTGGTGGGCCGGACTATATTTTTTGGGGGGGAAATGAACGAATTCCTATGCCCCACAAATAACCCAGAGTTGCATTTTAAATAAAAGCACACATTCTACTCATGTAAAAACACGCTGATTCCCAGACCATCCGTGGGCTGGATTGAGAAGGCGAATGAGACCCATCCGGCCCCCGGACCTTAGGTTGCCTACCCCTGGCTTATCCAATCAAGCCAGCTGCCAGTAATTCACTTTCACTCCACCATCCCAATTGCTTATAATGGGCACGATACTTAACTCTGGCCGATAGACCTCCCAGTCTGCTTTTGCCTCAATAGCTGGCAGACTTCTGCAATACTTCCAAAGAGGGGCCTGTCAGTTACAGGAGCCTAATTCTGCCTTCTTCCTTTTTGCAGAATACATGGGGTAGAGGAATCAATGAAGTGTTTTTCCCACACCTCTGCCACCAGCCTGCTGCTGATCAAAGCAACTAGCTTACTATTTAATGGTTATTTAAACCACCATTCAAAATAAATGATCCTCTCCAGTATTTACAATAATCAGCTTCCACTGTGGGCATCTACTGTGGCTTTCTTCAGTTCCTGTACAGCTGCTTTTTCCTGGCATCGTTTCTTCTAGCTTTTTAGTCTTAATCATTGCTCCCAGGCACCTGGGACAAAGCATAGACAAAGCATCTTGATTCTCTGCTATTATCTGCAATACTCAACAGCCCCTCATAAACCTCCTTAGCTCCAACTAGAGATGTGCAAATATGTCCATGTTGTTTTCTCATTTTCTTAATCTTAACTATGGTCCTCTGCATTTTCACATCAGTTTGCTTTAAAAAAAAAAATCAGCAATCTAGTGCAGATTTCTACTGTGTTCCACAACACTCCCCTGATCTATCAAGCTTGTAACTCTATTAATAAAAGAAATGAAATTCATCTGGCGTGACTTGTTTTTGAGAACCCATGCTGGGTCTTAGTAGTCACAAAAATCCACAGCCCCATAGGCAGGCAAAAGTTGTTGGAGGTTTTATTGGGTCTTGGCCACTACATACAGAAGTCCCACAGAGGAATAGAGAGAGGGGCGGGTGAGAGAGAGAGGAAGAAAGCAAAATAGTGCTAGGAACTGTTATTGGTGAAAGTTCATAATAATGGTGAAAGCTGAGTTGCAGATACTAAAAAATCAGGAAGGGAGCAAAAGCAAAGAATGTAATGAGCGATTTTTAACTGCCAGAAGACTAGGTAGATGTAAACTCAGGTCATGCTAAAGAAACAATTTCTAAATAACAAACAGTTGTGTCTTGGATCAGTCAAGACAAAATACTATTCTTGTTTTAATGCTATAACGTGCAAAGGGTCTATTGTAAGCATCCTGAAGCTCCTGGGGAACTCTGATTAGGGCAGGCAACAGATACGATAATGCAAAACTGCTTTTAAAAATCCAGAAATTCAAAACTGCTGAAAATCCAGACAAAAATGCTATGTTGCTGGCAATTTTGAAGGTGTGAGCCGGTCATGACAAAGCATTATTATTGCACAAAAAGTATTAACAGAAATGTGATACTTTGGAATAGTAGAGTTCATACAGAAAGCACACAACTAGAAACCTTGCCAGAGTTATAATGATGCTAACATGTTTTGTCATACTGCATTTTACAATTAATTATTTAGACATGCAGCAAATGGTGGTGGTCCTGTATCCTGTTTTCATTTATTCTTTTCTTGTCCCCTGTTTTTGTATTCCTGAAGCATATTAGAAGGCCATGTAGTCATATAAGATTTTCTGCTTTCATAAATAATAATAATTTTACAATTATAAAAAAATACAGTGCATTCATATTCAATTACAAAGTTCTAGCAAATGAATCAACTATTTAGAAGAGCACTGAAAGGTAAGATCTGTTTAGGAAGTAAGATTTCAAATAAAACATATTCCGCAAATTAGAAGAAATTTCAGAACACATCTAAAAGGATGCCACTGTAATTAAATTGAAGCACTGAGCTTTTTAAAAATGGCAACCTTGTCCAAAATGGAGAATTTTAAAACATGTTAATCCTGATAAACCAAACATAAATTTACAACAAGTTAAGCAAAACAGGTGAGGAAGTATATAACAAAGGATCATAGAAATTTATTAAAGTACGTCAGAAACCAGATACCAGCCAGAGAGGTAGAAGGACTATTAGATGGCAAAGGTGTGGAAAAGAAGCACCACAGACAAAAGGGAAAGTGTGAGAGAACTCCTTGACTCATTCTTAATTGCATGAGATGGAGAAAGATCCACACTTGAAGCATTTCCCCCGGTACTACATCTGAAGAGCTATTTCACACAGAGGTGACAGACATGCAATTGACAAAAAGGAATGTGCCACAGGGGTTATTCAAGCTGATATTCACTCAAGAATCGTTAAGGAGCTCCGATGTGATTTTGTTGGTCCTTTAGCAAAAATAGAAATAAATCAATCTGGGATTGGCCTCTTTACCGGAGCACTGAAAGTCCCCTCAGTCCCTATAGCATTATATTATAGACCCTCCAACCTAACCTCTGCCTCGCTTAACCAGAAAGTATGGCTAGTGCTAAAAGGGTCACATACGGACCAAGCCTTTCTCGCTGGAGAAGGGCTAGGGGCAAAGAGCAACTAGGAAACGTGACTTTCTCATGTTTCCTCCTCGCCCTTTCACTGCCAGCTCTCGATCGTCATTACGCTGCTCTCTTTACATCTCAATCCGACGGGAAACAATCACGGGCACCGCGGTTTCAGTCCCCTTTCCCAAAAGAAGAAGTGCTCCCAGGGCGATTGCTATTTCCCTCCATTCCCCGCCCCAGTGTAAAAAACATGCCTGCTGGATCGTGTGTGTGCGTGTGTGTGACAAAGAGAGCGAGAGAGAACTGGTGATTCTTCGAGGCAGCACCAACAGCGCCCTTCCTCCGGTCCTCCCGGCGCCGAAAGGGTTACGAGGCAGCCGCCGGAGGGGCCCGGAGAGGAAGAGGCGATGACGTCCCCGCTCGCGCTCTCCAATCAAGATATAATCAACAGCCTTGGTTCAGGTGGCAGAAGGAAGCCGGGGCTTCTCCAGCAGCCCGTCCTCTCTCTCTCTCTCTCCAGCTCCCCGGCTCCTCTCTCCCCCACCTCGTGCCGCTTTCCCCTCCCGCCCCTTTTCTCTCTCCCACCCCCGGCTCCCCCCCTCGGGGTGCCGCTTTCTCTTGGCTGGGGTCGCCCTCGAAGCTGCCACCCTGAAGTTTCTGGTGGTGCTCCTGGCCGCAGGGATGCTGGCTTTCCTTGGTGCAATCATTTGCATCATCGCGAGCGTCTACCCTGCGGCCGGCGGCAAAGGAGCTCTCCAAGGTGCTGACAATGGCTCCAACGCCGCGGCCGCGGCCCTGCTGCCCGCCTCGGGCTCGGCGGACAAGACGCTGGGCGCTCTCCATGGTGCTGGAGAGAGCCCCTACGGGGGCTTCTCGGCGGGGCCCCACGACGCGCTGCTGGACCTGCTGGCCAGCGCCCGGCCGCAGCAGCACCAGCAGCTCTTCAGCCGCTTCCTGTGCACCCCGCTGACCGTCGAGTGCCCGTCGGAGGGGAGCCCGCAGGGGGACAGCCCCGGGGCGGCCGCCGCCAGCGAAGAGCTGCTCTTCCTCCAGAGCACGGCCGAGCAGCTGCGGCTGACGGCGCAGCAGCAGAAAGACCAGATCCTCATTGACCAGGAGACCATCCGGGAGCTGACCACCAAGCTGAGCCGCTGCGAGAACGGCCTTGAACTTAGTTTCCAGGATAGCCCCTCCGTCTGGGGCGTCCCCAGGCAAGACACCATGGGCGACCTGCCCTGGGACTCGCCGGCCATGATTCAGGAGCTCGAGGAGGCTGTCAGGTCGCTGAAAGACAGGATCGACAAGATAGAGGTAAAAAATGAAAATGCACCGCCCTTCGTAAGCCAGTTCCTTATAGGTTCTCCCTCTCCTTTACTACCCCATCCTTTTGCTTCCCCTCTGCCTTATGCACACGTTACTTTTACCTCCTTTGCTGTAATCAGGAGTTATATTATCAGGCACTTAAAAGTCTACTCATAAGCAGTGGTTAGGGAAGACTCGCAAGAGGGAAACCAAGATCTGCTAGGAAGTAACTGCAGCTCCACTTCCAGCATAGCAAGAGGACAGATGGCAAATTCATCTTGCTATAATAAATTAACTTCAGGGTAAATACTGCAGAGAAGATGATGGGCACACATACCCTCAGTCCCAGGCAGGTTTCGCTCCATTATTACTACTGCATCTCCTTGTTCATGGTTTCTCTCTCTCTCTCTCTCTCTCTCTCTCTCTCTCTCTCTCTCTGTGTGTGTCACACACACATTTTATCACACACATTGCCAATATTTTTAATTACCTCCCCCTGCAAGACCATCACCTAAATTGTATATGGGAGCAATCTTTCTCCCATAAGGATAGGCTATTAGTTTGTGAACAGTCATGTTCCCCTCTACTGCTGCCCATAAGGTTGTTGTTTTTAAATTGCATTTTAATAATTCATGCAATTTAATCGTAGCTGTGGTATATTCTGGTAAATCACTTGGCCTTAACTGGGTAAGATGTGTGTGTCTAGGTTTGGGACTTGGGGTGGAGGGTGGAGGATGACTGTGTGTGTGTATATATATATAATGAGGGGATGATGAATACAGTGGTACCTCGGGTTACAGACGCTTCAGGTTACAGACTCCGCTAACCCAGAAATAGTACCTCAGGTTAAGAACTTTGCTTCAGGATGAGAACAGAAATTGTGCAGCGGTGGCGCGGCAGCGGCAGGAGGCCCCATTAGCTAAAGTGGTCTTCAGGTTAAGAACGGACCTCCAGAACAAATTAAGTACTTAACTCAAGGCACCACTGTACTTGGCTGTTGCACTGAGCACATACGTGTGAGTTGCATTCTAGTACTCTCTGTAAGCAATCTCTTTGATGGCTCACAAACATTACCTGTTAAAGAAATAGGATATGTACAGAAATGTGCATACAAGCAGGTGAACAAACATATATTGAGATAAAACCAAAACCAAAAAGCCAAATAGACACATGCTTGGGTCAGATTATCATCGTACACCCCACAGCCATTCTGTCCCTATCATCAGAGCACATTTCCTTTCTAGTCACATTTTAATTAATTCTCGGGAGACAGAGTTTTCTTCTCTTCTGTTGAAATACTATATATTACGAAAAACCTGGGGGCATGTTACATATTAGAGCACCTGATAGTAGAAGTTTATGAAATTTGATACTGCATTAGGGGATCCAAATCCTATTCAGTTTTTCTTTGAACTAATTATTGCTTTAATTCCCCACGAGCATACTCCTGTCACTGTGTTATTAATTGCTTAAAACATTAATTTTATTATTTTCATGCCGCATTGCTTGATATCCGTATTCCCACCAGTTACTCAGATTAATAAAGGCAACAAAATAAATTCTTGGAAATGGATTCAGTTATTTTCTTCTGTTCCTGTTAAGAACTCGATTAAAGTCAACGACATAGTTCTCCTCCAGTGTCAACTCCTGCACTGCACATGGTACTACTAGTAGGCCAGTGTAAAATGCTTGGTGGCTCTGCCACTAGGTCATTTTGTCTTTGGTTTTTAAAAATCACAATATCTTGAAAGTTGTTTGATGAAGCTAGATATTATTTCACGCCCCTGTACATTCAAGATATTGGCCCTAGGGCCTTCCCCCCTCCCACACCACCAGGATTCTCTTATTACTCATCTTGGAATCCTTGCCCCAGATTTCTGCCTCCTGCCTGATTACAGATGGATGAGAGCAAACCTCACACAAAGAGCTACTGCTGATGTTTCCCTAGAGAGATGTTTTCTGCTTTACGGCTGCGTGAGAAAGGGAGAGGGAGGGAAAGAGCTTTGAACTCCCATGCTCTGTGGATGTGCTTTGACTAGCTGATGCTGACATCAGGATTCCTAATCAGAGAGGCGCAATTTGCACATTATGTTATTTGCCACTGAGTGCACACTCCCAAAGGAGTGGAAGCCAATCCCACCTTTCTGATGAGTGAATTCATGTCAAGGATATTGGCAAACACCTGCTTTTATTGCTTTCACAGTTTACATTTGTGGGGCTGCATGTGTACCAACAGAAAACTGTGTGTGTGCACTTCTACAGTAGGTTCACTGCTGTATTTTTATGTACATCTGCAACCAGCCATACAGTTTTCTCCTTTAGCCAGACTTTAATGCTGTGCCCAGACTGAATCTCTGGTTCAGAGCCTCCTGTGGTCCTGGATCCTGGCAGAAGTTAGCAAGACACTGTTTGTACCCCTGCTTTCCGTTATACATCAGGGTGGTGGTGGTTGTTGTTTTAAAAAAGCAAAGTTTGGATGGTTAGTACAGTGGTACCTCGGGTTACATACGCTACAGGTTGCATACGCTTCAGGTTACAGACTCCGCTCACCCAGAAATAGTACCTCGGGTTAAGAACTTTGCTTCAGGATGAGAACAGAAATTGTGCTCCAGCGGCGTGGCGGCAGCGGGAGGCCCCATTAGCTAAAGTGGTGCTTCAGGTTAAGTACAGTGGTACCTCGGGTTAAGTACTTAATTCGTTATGGAGGTCCGTTCTTAACCTGAAACTGTTCTTAACCTGAAGCACCACTTTAGCTAATGGGGCCTCCTGCTGCCGCCGCACCGCTGGAGCACGATTTCTGTTCTCATCCTGAAGCAAAGTTCTTAACCCGAGGTACTATTTCTGGGTGAACGGAGTCCGTAACCTGAAGCGTATGTAACCTGTAGCGTATGTAACCTGAGGTACCACTGTAATTAAACACTGGTTGAACTTCCAGGCTGAATTCCTTTTAGAATTTGTGAGATCTGGTACAGTATAGTCATTGGGTAAAGTCATAGCCTGCCCAAACATTCATAATTAACGGTAATCTTCAAAAGCCCTCTTCTCAGTGCCCCACCCTAACCACCACCATTTGAGATAAGGCAGTAAACTACTGGAGACAGAACCTTATTGGTCCTTACACCCAGTTAATGGAACACTCTCTCCTCTAAGAAGCTCATCAGATGCTGACTTCCATTCCTTTCCAGAGACAGTTGTTCTCTAGATGATTTGAACCATAGCTCACGTAAGTCCCAGTCAGGCTGCATTAAGCAATGCACCTCTCTCTTGGATTCCACCTGGCCAGCTTGTGAGCTGGGCTATATGGATGGGTATATTCATAGTTCAAGATAAAGCCATGCTTGTTTGCTATTAATGACCATGCCTATAGCATGTAAAACTGTTGAACTCAAGCATACACATTTCTGCCATTCACTTTTACAACAGTCCTTTCGGAGCCCCAGTTTTTCAGATCCAAGTGTGATAGGCTGTCTTGTAGAGCTGCGTTTTTGACAGTGAAACAGTTAAAATATGTCCATGGCAATCACTAAGGGCAGCACTGATGGTTCATTCCTTTCAGACAGCACTCTCATGCAAGATCCCTTAATGGTGGAAAGCCCTGGTGGTTCATGTGATTGATTCGTCTGCAGAGTGTCTAGAAGAAATCTGACAGGCACACATTGTGCAGAATGCGCATGCCCATGTCAATCATGCTAGAGGTGCTCTCCTCCTGGTATTAGGGTGATTCTATGCATGTTTATTTAGAAGAAAGTCCCACCGGTTTCAATAGAGCTTACTCCTAGGTACTGTAAATTTATCATCACCATTTATTAAATTTCTTTACAGGATTGCAGTCTAAACGGGTGCCTGATAGGTGGATGGTTCTGCCTCAGGGCATGATCCTTTGGCACCTTCCAATTCTAAGATTCCAGGATCTTTGCAAGCTGGCAAGGCAGGTTATTGCCATTCCCAACTAATAATTCAGGGGGAAAGCAATGAACAATGCCTGACCCAGTCAACCACAGGCAGAGCAGCTTGTGCAGGCATTGTGCTATTTTAGAAATTTTGCTCTGAGTTTCCTCATGAGATGCTGAGAAGGGTTCTTTAGCTGAAGAATTCAGAAAAAACAAAATTCAAGTAAGTGAAACACTAGTTTGATTTTCTTTTAAAACAGCCTCTTAATAACAGGCCCATAGAGCCAAATTTAAACACATTTAAGTTTTTTAAGGGGAATTGAATGCATGATTGATTATCTCCTGCTGAAATCAAATGGAATTAACACTACTAAACTTTCACTGGATTTCCCCACAGACTTTTATCTGCATGCTGACATACGTTAGAGAGCATCCGTTGATTCTGCAGAAATTTGAGAAGGGATTTCAAATAAGATTATTAGTATAATCTATGTGTTGTGTTATGACTGTGAGACATAACAGGATTTGGGGGAGATTTATCAAATACCTATTAAAGATTTTGGATCTTAATTCACACTGAAGTGCTCCAGTTTTTATGACCCAGATCATAATCCCAGATCAATGTGGTTTATGGTAGTAATGACTAAACCCCTTAAGGACTCACCTGAGGTCACAATCCAGCTCAAATTAGATGTGATGGGCTAAACCATGGTATACAGGCAGTTGTGTGTACCTTTCTTGTTAGTGAAAAGCTGGTTTGGAGGCTGGCATCAGGAGTGGAAGAGCAGCAGAAAGAGGAGACACTTAATTCTCCACCCCACCCCCCGCCACTTGCCTGCTCAAAACTGCCTGTTCCGAACTGGGAACCCCAAGTTTTGTTACCCACCAGAGGGAAAGCTGCTTGTGGATGGCTTTTGAGCAGGCAAATAGTGAATGGGTTAACCAGTCCCTCCTCCCCATTTTACTCTTGACTGCAGCTTCTGAGACCGCTTCTCAGGGTAGGGGAGAAAAGAAACAAGCAACCATTACTTTGATTAGTTATCCCACCGAAAGCCGTAAAACAGAACATGCAGCACAATCCTAACCACATTTTCTTCGAAACAAATCATACTGAGTTTAATTTGCTCGCTAGCCTTTCTTTCTTTTCTGTCCTCATTTTTCACCCAGTTGGCTCCCTGCTTGCAGCCTTAATTGAGACTATCTGAAATCCCATTAACCATGACTAATTTCTGCTGGTTTCTTCTTAGAGATTAGCATCTTATTTCTGATTAGGTTGATACTAGGGTGACAGTGGGCAAGTAAAGAGTCCATTTGGTGCACGTTTCAACAAAAGTTTGCATCCGGTGTGGTCCTGGGCTTCCTACAGACACAGGGTTGTATCCAGCTAAGTCCTCCTCAAAGTAGACCCATTGAAATCAATGGAGCTACCTTATTCGTGTCCATTAATTTCAGTGGGTCTATTCTGAGCATGATTACAACCAGATACAACCCGTGTTTAGGAACATAAGTGAAATGAGCTCTTGCCACCCTCCAGGGTGAAAGCTGAGTGAGCTTTGGGGAGTCAGGAGCCACTGGCAAGCTATGCATTCTTTGGGTGGGGTTCTTTCCAGGTGCCTCGTATGATTATCTAATTAAAATTGTGCTTGTTGCTTTATTTGTTAAAAGCTCCCATCTCTTTTATCTCCACTGACTTGCACCCCCCCCCATATCCTTTTTCTTGCTCATTCATGATTTGTGCTTATGAGGCTATTGCAGCAGTCGCACGTGATCCTGCTTTCAATACAGCTTGTGCCTGCAAAAGATTTGGGCTGGTCATACCAGACCATTTCCATTCAATGCATACTCTGCAATGTCCTGCTGAGATCCCATAAAGGTAAAGGTAAAGGTACCCCTGCCCGTACGGGCCAGTCTTGCCAGACTCTAGGGTTGTGCGCTCATCTCACTCTAGAGGCCGGGAGCCAGCGCTGTCCGCAGACACTTCCGGGTCATGTGGCCAGCATGACGAAGCTGCTCTGGCGAGCCAGCGCAGCACACGGAAACGCCGTTTACCTTCCCGCTAGTAAGCGGTCCCTATTTATCTACTTGCACCTGGGGGTGCTTTCGAACTGCTAGGTTGGCAGGCGCTGGGACCAAGCAACAGGAGCGCACCCCGCCGCAGGGATTCGAACCGCCGACCATGCGATCGGCAAGTCCTAGGCGCTGAGGTTTTACCCACAGCGCCACCCGCGTCCCTATAACATACCACAAATGTTGAGATCCCATAACATATCACAAATGTTCTGGTATGTTTCAGTCCCAGTTTTGTAGTGCTTAGAACCTCTCCAGACATCAATAATATGGTAGCACTGGGGACATCATGGTAGCACTCCAGACATCAATAATATGGTAGCATCACAAAGCAAGCTAAAGCAGAATAAATCCATCACTAATGCAGAATACACCTGCAATAGAACACCAATGTGGAGGGGCCAGCCAATCTGACTTCTCCTCAAATAATGGGGTGGGGGGGACACCCTCTCAAAGCTCAATTCTAGACAGAAGGCTACCTATGTCTCACAACAACTGTAATAATAATAATAATAATAATAATAATAATAATAATAATAAATTTTATTAAAACCCACCCGCCCTGGCCAGAGCCAGGCTCAGGGTGGCTAACACCAGTAAAATTACAGTAAAAACCTAACAGGGAAAAAATGCAGCCTCATTTTAAAAGTAGCCCATAGATCAAAACCATAAGGGGAGGGAAACATAAGGGTCAGACTGAACAGCTCTGTCTTGCAGGCCCTGCAGAAAGATGTCAAGTCCCGCAGGGCCCTAGTCTCTTGTGACAGAGCGTTCCAGCAAGTCGGGGCCAGTACTGAAAAGGTCCTGGCCCTAGTTGAGACCAATCTAACCACCTTGCCACTTAGGACCTTCAAAATGTTGTCATTTGTGGACCTTAAGGTCCTCCGCAGGGCATACCAGGAGAGGCGGTCCCATAGGTACGTGGGTCCTAGGCCACATAGGGCTTTAAAGGTCAAAACTGGCACCTTAAACCTGACCCTGTACTCCACCGGGAGCCAGTGCAGTTGGTAAAGCACTGGATGAATGTGATCCTGCGGCAAGGGCCCTGTAAGGAGCCTCGCCGCGGCATTCTGCAACCGCTGGAGTTTCTGGGTCAGCTTCAAGGGCAGCCCTGCATAGAGCAAGTTACAATAATCAAGCCTGGAGGTGAGCGTCGTATGGATCACTGTGGCCAGGTCAGGGCAAGAAAGGTAAGGGACCAACTGCTTAATATTGCTTAATGTGTGTAGATTCAGTCCATTAGATTCAGTGCTGAATTTATTCATGTCCATCTTGCCCCCATGATTGAGGGGGCCCGGGGCCACATGACACCACCACGCTGTGTGTGCACGCCCTGTAGTGTGCACACATGATGGCAGCATGCCCTGCAGTGTGCTGACATTACTCATGCACATCACGGGGCATGCTGATGTGTCGTGCAGACAGCCTGCGGTGTGTGCGCGGGGATGCCACAGAACTTGGAGGGGGCCCAGGACCTTCATTGAAATCTGGGGGGGCTTGGCATAGATGGCACACCTGTGCATGTCTGTACACAATTTTGCAGTTCTGACCTCTGGGCAGAGCTTGGTGCTGGAGTGGCATGTTCCGCTTCAGGCAAAACAGGAAGTGCTGTCCTGCCCTGCTGCCCCTGTTGCTGCTGCCTACATCATCTGCCCTGCCACCACTGCCTTCACCGCCTGCCTTGCCGTCTCCACTGCTGGAGGAGAAGCAGCATCAATTTTGGGTGAGATATTGTGCACGTTGTAAGATTTCAGGCGATTTCAGTGAGATCTCAGCCAAAATCAGCAAAATCTCCACTGAAATTGGCGCCAAAGCAGGCAACGCTTCTCCCCCCCCCTGCTGGAGACAGCAGGGCAAGTGGGGCATCCATGGGAGGGCCACCTTGGGGGCTTCTGCCACCTGAGGCAGTGGCCTCACCCCATCTAATGACTGGGCCGGCCCTGACACTAATTTTTAGAATGGGGTGGGATGAGAGAGACCTGTGGCTCTGCAGAAGTTGCTCACTTTAACTCCCATTGCCTTTGACCCTTTGGCTGATAGGAACTGGAGCCCAACAAAATCTGCATGGCCACAGGCTCCTAAACCCTGCTGTAGAACAACCCTGTAAGACTTGACAGTATTACTTATTATCCGTAATCTTTAGACCAAACCGTCAACATAAGTCACCATTATTATTCCCATAATATGACTGAGGTGAAGAGATGGTGGCTTTCCTAAAACCGCCTAATGAGTTTGTGGCTAAGCTGAGATTTACCCAGGGGCATCATGTTCTTAATTATCACATATTCTTATCACATCCCACACTTTGCAAGCTCTGTTAAGCTTCCGAAACTCCAGCACATTGTGTGACTGAGGAACAGTTGAGGGAGTTGGACGTGTTTAGTGTGGAGAAGAGAAGAATATGAAAGATGATATGAGAGCCGTCTTCAAATATCTGAAGAGCTGACACATGTAGGAGGAGCAAGCTGGTTTTCTGCTGCTGCTGCTGCAGGGGGCAGGGCCCGAACCAATGGGCTCAAATTACAAGAATGGGGATTCTAACTAATCATTAGAAAGAACTTCCTGATAGTAAGAGCTGTTCAACAGTAGAACGGACTACCTTGGAAGGTGATGGACTCTCCTTCATTGGATGTTTTTAAAGAGAGGTTGGCTGGCTGGCTATCTGTCAGGGATTGTTTAGCTGTGACTCCTGCATAGTCGGGGTTAGACTAGATGGTCCTTTGGGCTCTTTCCAACTCTACATTTCTGTGATTCTATTACTATTTCAGCTACCAGGGGAACCTCTGCAAAGATGGGGACAGGATGCATCTCATAAGTCCCCAAATGATCCACAACAAACCAATAAAGCTTCTAACAAGTTGGGCATGAGCTTGTGAAGCAGTCTTCTTTTACCTTAGCTGGTGAAAGTCTCAGACACTGGATTTTCTGATGCTTTAATAACTGAAGGCTTTTGATCTCCTTAGATAAATGTGTGCAACTGACAATGAATGAAATTAATCCCATCTAAGTAGACTCACACAAGGGACGCGGGTGGCGCTGTGGGTTAAACCAAAGAGCCTAGGACTTGCCGATCAGAAGGTCGGCGGTTCGAATCCCCGTGACAGGGTGAGCTCCTGTTGCTCGGTCCCTGCTCCTGCCAACCTAGCAGTTTGAAAGTACATCAAAGTGCAAGTAGATAAATAGGTACCGCTCCGGCGGGAAGGTAAACGGCATTTCTGTGTGCTGCTCTGGTTCGCCAGAAGTGGCTTAGTCATGCTGGCCACATGACCCGGAAGCTGTATGCCGGCTCCCTCGGCCAATAAAGCGAGATGAGCACCACAACCCCAGAGTCGGTCACGACTGGATCTAATGGTCAGGGGTCCCTTTACCCTTTACCTAAGTAGACTCACATATTGCAAAAGCAGAGAGTGCTTTTCTCTCTCCCCCCCCCCCCCGCTTTCCCCCCACTCCAGACGTTGACATTTCACATGATTAATATTACCTGGCATCTTTCAATCTTTCTGATGGCTTGGCAGCCAAGAATCATACACAAATCCCCACACCCCGCCCTCGCTTCAGCAGATGGGAAATTATGAGATCACCCAACAGCTTTTAAAAATATGCATTCTGAACATTTTCCTCCTCCCCCCGTAAATATTCTCTGATAAATACCACCCAACCCACATTGGTTTCAATAAGATAATTGGGCATAGGAGAGAAAAAGGCTTTAGGCCATGAGATCTGGAGAGCTCAAAACTCCCTGGTGATTTACAGAGCAGACTCAGCTGAGGGTGAAATATCTGACATGTACCATCCTCATCAAGCTGCAAAAAGCTTTCCAGCTTTGCTTGGGGAATTCAGCCTCCAAACATTGCTCAATCCCTGGGCAATTGTTATGTCTGAATTTGCAAAATCACACAGTCAGTTCCCATTTGCCCAGAATGCTGGGATTTACTAATAATCTCTCTGCTGGAAATGCAATGGGAGCTGCTGGGTGTACATTGTTACCTGCCAATTTGGCTCAACTCATAATAAGAGCATCTCTCTTTGTAGAAAGTGGTACACTTCCATGTCCATCTGAAAAAGGTGAAACAAGCTTCACAAAGGGGAGTAATTAGTTGACTGCCCGTTAAGAAATAGAAAAGCACTGGGAATAGATTCTATACCACCAGAATTTTTGGAATTTAATGTTACCCTGTGGTCTGTTCTGCTGGTAGCTGTATTTACATATACAGTGGTACCTCGGGTTGAGTGCTTAATTCATTCCGGAGGTCCGTTCTTAACCTGAAACTGTTCTTAATCTAAAGCACCACTTTAGCGAATGAGGCCTCCTGGTGCCACTGCGCCACCAGAGCACGATTTCTGTTCTCATCCTGAAGCAAAGTTCTTAACCCAAGGTACTATTTCTGGGTTAGTGGAGTCTGTAACCTGAAGCATCTGTAACCTGAAGCGTATGTAACCCGAGGCACCACTGTACTGATTTAATAGGACGAGTGCCGAGACTTGGATCACTGCAGTAATTGTCCACATGTTTAAAACTAGGGGCTGCTGCTCCTACTTATTTCACTAGCCAACCCTATCACCTGCTCTTTCTGTAACAATCTCCACTCTCTTTATACTTGGCCAACTCCATCCTCCTTCCCTTTACACCTCACCAAACCCCCTTCCTTCCTTTTACTCCTTGGCAAATCCTACCACCTGCCTTTACACCTTGCCAAACCCACCCTTCCAGCTCGCCTAAACTGCACCTTGTCTTACTCTATTGCCACTTCCACCCTCCTTGGCCTCTGATCCTGCTGTCAGAGACCAAAACAACAGCATCACTGTTAGAAGAAAAGCAGTAGAGGAGCAAGATGATTTCTGACTCTAGGTCACCTACCTCCTGCTCTGTCATCCTGCTGCCATTTGTGCAGCTGCCTATCAGCAGCCATGTAAACTGCAGCCTGACAACATCCTTCTGATTTTATTATACAGACAGAAGCTTACCCAGCAAATTATTGCCCAATTAGTTTGTTATGTGTAATTGGGAAACTTTATGCAAACCGCCTGCATATTAAACTAACGAGTAATAAGAGGAAGCCATTTTGGCAAATGAATAAGCAGGGTTTAGGCAAGGTATGTTAATAAGCTCCTGTTCAGGCTTCTTTTCTTGATTGCTATATATAAAGAGCAGATACTCATAGTGTATGAACCAAAGTTTGGTTTTACGAAGCCATGATAATCATATGCCTAGCCTGAAGGCCGCAAGAGCCTTTTCCCAACCATACAGACTGTGAGATAAACATAGCCATGAGCTGTATCTCTTCCTTTGAAGATGGGTGACTGAATGGTTTACAGTTCTCTGGTAGCAGCACCAAAAGGGCTCCTTGACAGCTGAATTTTGGTTATTCCCTGTTTCAAATAAAATTAAGAAAAATGAAATAATTTATCTCTGTGACACATTGAAGCCTCTGCTGGAACAACACAGAATGTCTGTTTAATTGGGAAATAGCAATCTTATTACCTTGATACACTTATATTTTGGGGTACCTTTTGATGCAACATACTTCTTGTTCAGATTTTAAGCATTGCCTGTGTCTCTGATTAAACTGGAAAGCAGCTGTTATGAGCTGAAACATGGAGATATAAGATATGGGCTCTCTAAGGTTGTGGTGAGTGATGTTTTCCCTTGTTGTCTGATAATTGTCCAAGTGTTTGCCTTTATACTCTGTATTTGCTACATTAGAAGCTTATTTTTATTTTAACCAGTATTTTCATCCCTGTTTAGAGACAGAAGCCTTTGTTTTGGGCTGCTAGTTTAAGAAAGTACAGTACAATATTAGCATCTTCTTAGGTCTTCTTCCAAGCTCAGGCAGAATTTATGGCTTAGATTTGATAAGAAAGGCAAGTTGCAACGAAAGGATGAGAAACAAAGAAGACACAGAATTTTGGTAGAAGTCAAGGAGAATCTATCAGAATGTGGGAAAATGTTTGATGTGAAATAATTTTATATTAGAGAAATAATATAATAATATAATAATAATTTATTATTTATACCCCGCGCATCTGGCTGAGTTTCCCCAGTCACTCTGGGCAGCTCCCAATCAAGTATTAAAAACAATACAGCGTTAAATGTTAAAAACTTCCCTGAACAGGGCTGCCTTCAGATGTCTTTTAAAGATAGGATAGCTACTTATTTCCTTCACATCTGAAGGGAGGGTGTTCCACAGGGTGGGCGCCACTACCGATAAGGCCCTCTGTCTCGTTCCCTGTAACCTTACTTCTCGCAATGAGGGAACCGCCAGAAGGCCCTCGGCGCCTTAAGAACTGGAGCATTTTATTGGAGAGTGGGGATGACACTTTTCTCTCTCTGAATGTTGTCTTACAATTTTTAGCCTACGTGGTTAATCTTTATTCCCACAACAGCACCTTCCCTGAAGGTGTGCTAGCTTGGGAGATAGAGAGTAGATCTGTGCTTTTTGCATTTCTTTGGGAAAATTTTCTGTGCTAAGAGGGGACTTGTACTGTCAGGATAGATCTCATAGAGCCTAGATTTTTCTTAGGGTTCTCCTTTTTATTTTTTTTACCTAATCCTCATGGATTATTTTTGCTCAAGAATCTTCCAGTGGAAACAGGTTGACCTCACCACACCAAGTCTGGTAGATATGGACCTTTGACTCATTATTCCATGAAGCCCATTGTCTCTTACTTTAATATCTTAAGTAACTTTTCCTACATTGTTTTAGAATGCCTTTATAAGAGAATTAAACTTTCCTATTGCTTTTCGGTTAACAGGACTGTAGGGAGGGTGTTTAGAAGGATAATTGTTTTCTTGTATTTCATTTTTCGTTTATAATTTCTTCATATATTTCCTTTGTTTAGTGCTCATAGTAGCCTCACAGTACTTGTTTCATTTATTAATGTAAGCATTTTTATATAGTTAGCTTTCATTACTATTTACAACTTTCCACAATTTGCCAATAATTTTTAATGAATTTTCAATTCACTTTCTTTTGGTGTGATTCTGGGCCTTTGGTCACTAGCCATAAGCTCACTGGAGCAAATTAATATACTGTAATCTAAATTTATAGATCATTCTTTCGTTCTAAACCATTTGTTGTTCTATGTTTGCTGGCACTGGGGCAGAGCTGGGGGGGTGTAAAACCACAATGTAGACTTGAAACATCAGTCTCCAATGGCATGTTTTGGGTGCCATTAAAGGGCAGTGCTTAGACCTGCCCAAATTGATTCAGCTGTCAGGAAAAGCAGGGAAAGTTGATAGAATTTCCCTTGCAGCTATCATGAAGGGAGAAGTAATCTTTGGTGGCATAACACAAATACTTGGAATATGTAGGCACAAATCTTGTTCATCTCCTTGGCAGTGTAAGAGCCAGGACTGTAATTCCTTAATAATGATAGGAAATTGGGGTACTGGAGAGCAGAAGGAAGAAAAATGAACTGTATAGGAGCAAGAAATTCATTTAGTAAGGGCAATGACAGAAATGAGAAAGGGAAAAGCGAGATTACAGAGACAGAAAACGGAATGAGATGGGGTGGAGGTAAAGAAGCCTTTCATTATTCGATGTAGGACAGATTGCCTTGATGCTAACAAGAGTAACAAAAGCGAAAAACCCTTTTTTCTATTAACAGATGGAGTCATACATGAAAAACAGGGACATGGCATTTAAATCCAGAACTGGAACAATCAAAGGGTGCAGCAGACAGTATCTCTGCACCCTTTGTCAAAACCAGCCAGACTCCATGGATCAGAAAACCTTTCCAGTCGCTTGGCAGCATCAATAGCAAAACAAAAAAAGGGAGAAGGCAGGTCCAGGCCACCAGCAGGCAACACAATTGAACCATCTGCAAACATGAGCTCTTATCAGGAATCATGTCTCCCTTTGCCATTCCCAAAGGGAGGGCAGGGATAATGACTTTTTTTATCCTTCCTCTTCATCTGTCCCTGTCACTGCTCAGTTCTCCCAATTGTCTCTTTTCTTTGTGGATCTCTCTATTCTCTACCTGGATGGCATTTGAACAGGCCACATTCTGTGCATCTCATATCCTGCAGGGAAAAAGCCCAGATGTAATGGGGGCAAAAGCAAAGCAGAGCAAAGGTGTGTGTGGAGACCCGGAAGCATCTCCCCAGTGGCCAGCTAATTTAATACAATGAGGAACAGCCTCTCCGGGACACAGCATGAGTCTTGGGCGTTGAGTGAATTAAAACTAGAACAGTGCCGCTCACCAAAGAAACCAATCCAGGGTTCGAACCAGGCAGGAGAGAGCCAATGACCTCACATATCTCTTGTTAATGCCGATGATTCAGTTGTCATAATTGCAATTGAAGCTTCTTCTTCTTCTTTGCTCCCCACAGAGGCATGGGGATAAAGGAGCACAATTGCCCTCCTCTCGTTTCCTGATGAAGCGTTTTCCTGTTAATTCTCTCTTTTTGGAAAGGGCACCATCCAAGCCCTTTTGTTCTCCACAGTACACTCCATGCCTTATTTTCCCTACAGAGGCGATGGTTTGGTTCCCATCACTTTTGAAAACCTTGATATGATTAATCACAAAAGTGTTACCTGAAGCGTTCCTTGATTTTAGAGAACTGGAGGGGGGAATTCAGCCAGTTTCCATGGGTCCAGGAACAATGCAGCTCTTCATCTTAGTAAGATAGAGTTGGAGTGAGTGGAAAGATCATCTAATGGCACCCAACCCTTGCTGAATAAAAAGCTTGCAAGTTTGTCTTTATTCATTCAGGGTCAAACAAGGCAAAACAAAGACCCAGGACAGGAACCCAATTCAGTAGGAAATTGGGTCCCCCTCCACATTGCGTTGCTTAAAATCATAGAACTGTAGAGTTGGAAGGGACCCCAAGGGTCTTCTAATTCAGCCCCCTGCGATGCAGGAGTTTAACAGCTAGAGCTGAGAGCTGGCTCAGGAGTGGTCTATTTGTGTGCTGAGCAGTGTAGTGTCAGAGCAATGAATTTGTGTGCACTCCCTGCAGGATTGCTCTAGTCCTTCATTATTAATTTAAATGTTCCCAGACTGAGCTCTGGTACGTAGAATAGCTCGGAGGGCTAAGCAAATAAGTTCTGGAGCTAAGCTCTGTAACCCCTGAAAGCAGTGCAAAATGTCTGGAAAGGGGCTCATGGTGAATGAACAGTTGCAGCTCCTATCAAAATCGATAGCTGTTGCAGTCACCCTGTGCCTTCTGATGATGTGGAAAGGTCATGGATAAGCTCATGTGTGAACAAGGATTATAGCTTCCTCAGAGTCTCAAGGCCACTTCATACATCACACACACTTTTAACACGGGCATCCAAGGAAACAGAATGGTATGTTAACAGATATATTAACAAAGTACTTCTTCACACAGCACATAGTTAAACCATGGTCCTCGCTTTCTCAGGAGGCAGTGATGGCCACCAATTTGGATGGCTCCAAAGGGAATTAGACAAAGTTATGGAGGATAAGGCTACCAAGGCTACTGACCATTATGGCTATGCTCTCCCTCCACAGCCAGGGGCAATAATGCTTCTGAATACCAGTTGCTGGAAAACACAGGAGGGGAGAGGGCTCCTGTGCCCAGGTCCTGCTTGAGGGTTTCGTATGGACCACTGTAAGAACAGAATGCCAAGCTAGATGCACCATTGGCCTGATGTATCAGGTTCTTATCTTCTTATGCTCTGTCTCAACCACATTTGGGAACATGGTCTGAGGACATGTGGTGCTGTTTCATTGTTAAAGTGAAATAGGTCTATCCTGGATCTTCCAGGATGGGAATCTCCCTGGGAACTCCATGTAAACTGCCCTGAACTTCCAAAGTTAAAGTGGAGATGAGGCTAAAAATGAATCAATGTGCTTGCAGCATCCACTGCTGAGCACACTTACATAACCAGCCCTATAAATGTTACATGCAGCATAACAGATGCCAAGCAAATCCAAATAATTTCTCTTTTACTTGTTGAGGGCTGCTTCCCATCTTACAGGAAAAACAAGCTCCCATTTGTTCACATGTCTCTGTGCCACATATATGGCAGGGAAGCGTGTCACTGAGAATGCACATGAGCCTTGGGCAACTGCGTCTCCAGAGCACATCTTTACTTCATGTGTCAGACATATGTCTCCATTCCACACGTAGCAGTGATCACAATGGAGACACACAGCGGTCCAACAGGACTGACTCTCAGGAAGCTGCAGCCCTGGTTCACACATGAGCTCATGAATGATAGTATCCCCATACTCAGAAGCCTCTGGGTGATTGTATAGCAATAGATGCTGACAGCTGTTACAGTCATCAACTAAGAATCTCCTTCCACCAGACTTCGTCACTTCCTTGGCTCACCCACTGTCCTCCAGTTCTTCTTCTTCTTCTTCTTCTTCTTCTTCTTCTTCTTCTTCTTCTTTGTAAACCACTGAGGTTTTTTAACAGTCAAGTGGTGCATAAATTATGTGAAATGAATAAAGTTATTCTTCCTCTTCTTCCCCCTCCCCTTCCAGTGAGCTCCTATGGTGAACCACAACATAGAGCTCAACTATCCACAGCCAAGATCCTCATCATGCAGTGCAGTCATGTTCATGTAGATTATTCAGGCCCTCTGCTAAAACAGCCCTGGTAGGACACCAATACTGCCTTCTTTAGGAATTAGGTTGGTAGCTACAAAGGATAGGACCTTCTTCATGGCTGCACTGCAGTTGTGGAGCTCCTTCCCCTCTGAGATGGTTTTGATTTTGCTACACTAAAGGGTTTTATGGTGCTTCATTCCCGATTCTTACATTGTTTTAATGGATAGAGTGTTCCATTGAATGTGTAACTTGCCTTGGGCCCACGGTAGGGAGAAGGACAGGATAGAAATGAAACAAAGCATTTCCCGAGTATCCATAGTTGCAAATCTAAAAGGTATTTAGAAAGTTCAGCTGGGAAACTAGGGCAGACATAAAAGCATCTGGAAGGCAGCAAGCAGCAAGCGACTGACACAGATCACTTACATAAAAGCAAGATAAACAGGCAACTGAGGAAACTGTGTTACCTGGATTGAGAGGCGAGGGCAGAGAAAGTAAAGCACAGTTGACAACGCAGGCCGGTTCTGAACTAGCACGTTTTCCCTCCTTGCCGCTCAGCTCACCTGAGCTGGTCATACTCTCAGATGGCCTCTCCCCAAGTAATGAATTAAGCTGTGATTATCTAGAGGCCTTTAGCGCAATGACCTCATCTCAGGCCAACTTGGGAGTGCAAGAGCTGAGCATGAGTTTGTCTTTCACATACACATTTCACACCAGGGAGCCTCTTCTTCAGGTGTACATTTTTGGATTCCTAGAATCAAAAGGGTGAGCATCCAAGGAGCACGGTAAAATAATGCTGAGATGGGGAACCCAATAGTTTTGTGGGTATCCTCTTGACAATAAGTCTGCAGGGCGGGGCAGAAGTTACAGCACCCCTGAACATTTCAGGTGAGCAACTTACTCAGAGTGGGCTGAAACCTTTTCTGCCTCCAGGCTCACCGCCTCCTTTGTGGAGCCTCAGTTTTGCAACCTGAGTTCCCTTTAGAAAGCTCCACCACCATAACAGACAAAACACGGTTTTCAATGGATGTACCCTATTAACTTATGAGGAATTACAGGCAGGGGGGCTGCTTGCTTTTTCACTTGGCATAAGAGGGAACACAGCCTGAAATAATGATGAGATAAGCAGCCGTAGCAGTAATTAGGAGGCAAGGGCTCTAGGAGCACCTCATCAAAGGGCAGAAATGTGGTGGAATAATAGGCCCGTTTCCTTTGATGAGCTTTCGCTGTAATAAATGAGCACAACAGGGAGTCCTCAAAGACGGAGATCTCCCCCAAACCTTTTGGCTTTCACGTCTCTCCTCTCACACAGGCTGGCAAAAAGGCTGGCAAAAAGGCTAAGGTTCGTCCTGATGGCAACAATGAGGAATAGGCAATGACTAATGGCCTGTGAAATGTCATGGGGAGGAGAGAAGGCCCCTTCCCCCTTGCCTCTCCTCCCTTGCTTCTCTCCATCCCTTCTCTTTTGCTCTCTCCTTGCCTTGCATGACTACTTGAGTCATGCCTCCCTTCTCTCCTCTTCCTTAGATCATGGGAACTTCCTGACTCCGTTCTTCCACCAAAACCCCCAAGCACAGCCCAGGAGGAAAGGCAAGCTCCAGACTGAAAGCACATGATTCCCCCCCCCAAAGAATTCTGGGAACTGTAGTTCACCCCACAGGGCTACAATCCCCAGCACCCTTAGCAAACTACAGTTCCCAGGATCCTTTGGGGGAAGTCATGAGCTTTAAATGGCCTTCAAATATATGGTGTGTGTATACTCTCAGATAAGCTCTCTGAGCACAGCTTGCTTACCTGCTCATTGGTCTGTTTATATACCACTCGGTGTTCTCTGGGCAGTGATCTGTGTGGTTTTACAAGTCACAGAAAATGTAAGCTTTCTTTCTCCCACAAATGACACTTGATCCAGAGCAGTGCTTTTCTCAAGCAAGCAGGACCTTCTGATCAGGCAGATTTCCTTGCCAGCCAACCCAGGACTGTCTTTGGAGAAACAGGAGGTGCCATTTCAGGGGTGCAAGTGAGCGAAGTCTGCCAGTTGCCTCCTGCACGATACCCGCAATGAGGTTAGGGGGTGCAATCCTTGCCTTGCCCCGGGTGCTGGCAATGCATGGTACGCCACTGCCATAGTGTAAATGGTACAGTGGTCATTTCTACCCAAAGGCATGGCTGTTTGTCTTAAAGGTTCATAGAGTTTGGGTGTGTTGAAAGGATGCACCTAATCCCAGCATGGAAACAGCATTGAATTCATCACACTTGCCACTGGTGGACAGAACACAAACCTTTAGCTTAAAAACCTGGGATTCCCTTTGCGCAAGCGCCCTGGCAGGTTGGCATGGGCGGACAATAAGGAGGACTTGCCTCCAGCTGTGGGTGCTGCTCCCTGCCGTAGCTGTGTAATACCTGCTGTGACCTCTCAGCACACAGACTCACACAGTTCCTAGAGCTCTAAGAGGATTACAGAACTACTATGTAATGTCAAAATGACAGGCGTTGCCTCGAAGCGGCAGAAAAAAGGCACACTTCTTCATCCTCATTAGGGAAAAACTGTGATCCCGTTTCTCTCCATGCCTGACTGCTCCTTTCTTACTTTTTTACGAGAAAAGAGTCCTTTGAGAGAACGGAGTCCCACTGACTCATTTCTCCATATTGAATCCCAACGTTCCATGTTGTATAAGAAAACTCTTCAAGGGAGAGATACGGAGCTTGTTTGAGTTTCGGGTGATGGTTGCTGACTTCCAAGGCGGCTAAAAATAAAACCATTAACAACAACTTCTTCCTCCTCCAGTCTCTAAGCTGTATGAAGCTATTTTGTACAGCCAGACCAACAGCCCATCTAGATCAGGATTGCCTTCTCTGACTGACTGTGGCTCATGGGAACCTCAGGCAGAGAACTCGCTCACCACCTGCTATTACGTGACCCATTTAGATGGGGTGTCAGAGGTTGAATCAGGCTCTCTCGCTCTCATATATGTGACTGTTTTCTGTCTCAGAAACACCTGGCTAGGCTGGACCTGTCTGGTTCACCACAAGGGGCACCAGTGCCTAGACAGAAAGGTTCTTGGTTTGAGTGACCCAAACCATCCATTTAAAGCACATTCAACACACATTTAAAGCACACAACTTCCCCCAAAGAATCTTGCGAGTGGTTGCTGCTCCCTCACAGAGCTACAATTCCCAGCACCCTTAACAAACTACAGTTCCCATGATTCTTTGGGGGGTGGGGAAGCGATGTGTTTTAAATGTGTGTTGGATGTGCTTTAAATGCACAGTGTGGGTGTGGCCTCTGAGGGTACTTCCAGACAACCTGATTATTGACTATTCATCCTGATTTGTTTGCAGGGAAGTTAGACAACATTGGTAATTCATTCTGGTGCGTTTGCAGGATACTTTAGATGATATTGCACCAAAGCAGCATTTCCCCTTCACTTTCCTTATCACAAAAAGTCTGATCTTTGGGGGAAGAAGGTTTGTTGCACAAGAATTCCCTATCAATGGTAACTTCAGTTTAAATTTACCAGTATATGATAGAATCATAGCTGTCAACTTACAGATTTGAAAATAAGGGACCAGCAGCCTCGAAAATAAGGGATCAGCAGCCAAAATAAGGGATTTTGCTTAGCTTATACAGAAATCCAGCACTGATGGAGCCATGCTGCTTTTGCTGTGACTGACTGTGTTTTGCAGGGGGTTGGACTAGATGATCCTAAGGGTCTACAACTCCGACCAAGAAGAGTGGCAGACAAAGCTGATGAACGATGTCTAGATGGCAAAGCTTACAGGCAGAATTAGAAACCAGGAAGAGGACCTCTTTATTAAGAATGGGGAAAGTTTATAATTTAGTTGAAAAGCTATTGTAAAGAGTTACATACATTGGTAGGATTGACAGAAAACTTGTAGTAAAAATTTGAACTATGGATGGACAAATGATTTATAAAAATAGAGTTATGAAAGGGATGCAGAGGGGAAATCACTACATTAAGATGCTGCACTGGTTGGAGGGTATGCTAAGCAGCATGTCAGGGCTGCCGTTGTCCTGGCGTGAGGAGTTCCATCAGCCCTTCCCCGCCCGAGAGAGAGGGGGGAGGGAGAGAGACTCTCGCCCACACCGCCCACGAGCCCAGCATGAGGTGGTTGCAGCACCGCAGCGGCTGCTGAAGCACTGCCCTTCTGCGTCCCTCCCCATCCCCTCCTCTTCCTCCTCCCTCAGGCTGCCTCCTCAGCCGCCGCCGCTGCCTCCGGCTTCCCCTGGCAGCGCGGTGGAAGTCTCACAAGAGAGGGGCTGCCTGCCCACCCACTGCCACCCGTCTCCTCACGACGCGTCCCTGAGGAGGGAAAGGGAGAGACGGAGACGCGGCAGCTTGTGCGCGCACTCTCTCTCGTGGTAGAGGACCTCGAGCTGCTGCTTCCCTCCCAAGCCGGGCGAGCATGAAACCCGGGAAATTTAAGGGACACCATCAATAAGTGACAGCAGTGGGACATGGCGCTGGGATAAGGGAGTTTCCCGCCAAATAAGGGACGGTTGACAGCTATGGATAGAATCCCACCCCAAAACAGCAATAGCCTGGAAACACCCTGAGAACATGGCCCTGTTTTTCTTGCTGGGTTAACATGTTTTGCCTGGATACTTTTTGTGTGAGATATTACACACACACACACACACACACAAACATTGTTTCCCATATATCATATATATTTCCTTTGTGCGTAGCAGGATATTCCAGCCCGAATGAATGCTACTTCTGCTCCTGTGCCAGCCCAAGAGACAATCCATAACAAGATGGAAGAACTGGAGGAGCAGATCCTCTCCAAGATTTTAGCTCTGGAGAAAGACCGGTCATCTGTCCCCAACAACCACGACTTGCAACAGCAAGATGTAGAGAAGGAGCTGGATGCCCTCCAGAACCGGGTCACTGAGCTTGAGCATGGTCAGTCCTGGCAAGGAAGAGCGCCAAATCTGAGGGCTCCAAAGTTGCTACATATATGTGATTGCCTGTTAGATATGTATTTCCTGAGTCCGTTCCAGACACATGAATTTATGAATGCCAAGCATGACAAACTAGCCCATCAGTTTCCCGAAATCTACACAGGGGTAAAAACTACACAATGGCACCCTGCCTCTGAATTTGGAGGTCACATAGTCATCATAATATAACTAAGCAGCAGCCACTGCTGAACCCCCTTTAAAATAAACACAGGGAGAGTTAAATATACGCAAGGAATGCTGATATTGCATATTGTGTCATCTGTTTGATTATATTTTATTGGATCTTATATAATCATTGTAAATTGCTTTCAGACTTTTGTGTGCAGGTAAAGCAATATGCAAGTCTAACAAATCAAATTGAGCCATCCAAGCTTCCAATCATTACCCAATCATTATGCAATGTGTCAATGAACGGTCAGGTTCATTGGATGACCCAAGTTCAATAACAACTGGTACCCATTTTTGCAATGGTGTTGTTGTGTAGTATTGGCAAGGCCTGACTTGAATTTCTGGAGTCTGTGGTCTTTTGTTCTTCTCAGCTGTTATCCCTGTAGTCTTTCTTGACACTCTCTCCCCCCCCCCCCCATTTCTCTGTTATGCACCCAGAAACTACAGCCTTCAACAACCCGGAAGCGTTCAAAGTCACCATCCCCGTACGAAACAACTATATGTATGCGCGGATGAAGAAGAGCTTGCCTGAGCTTTATGCTTTCACAGTCTGCATGTGGCTGAAATCTAAGGGCCCGGCAGGGGTGGGCACCCCTTTCTCCTACTCGGTACCAGGACAATCCAATGAGCTTGTATTGCTGGAGTGGGGAAATAACCCCATGGAGCTGATAATCAATGACAAGGTAAGGAGGGAAGGAAGACTTTGTCATGGGCATCTGGAAGACACACGTACTAACCTTCCTTATGTTGAGAAAAGGCCCCATCAGCTCGGAAAACAAGAGCCAACTGTAATTAATGAATCTAGAGAGATACAGATATATACCATGCTATTTTTTCTAGAAAAAGAGGTGCCAGAACTCACCACGACCACCTCCCTTGTTCTATTATAATGGCAATGGCACCTACCATAGAAGTGCCAGAACTGAGTTATGGTGAGTTCTGGCTGGGGGGGAAAGCCCTGGATATATATGACTCCTTCCTGCTCACTTCTTAGCAGCCTCGTTAAAATGAAGTGGAAGGGAATGGGTTCAAACCAAAGACTCCACCGGTTAAGTACTTTCAGAGTCACAGGTTCAGGACTCCTGGCACGTGCAGCCAAGATTGTGGAGAGAGGCAGTGGCAGGTACATTTCCTCCAAGACAGGGTCATAGTGAACAGGAGACAGCGACCATGTCGTTGCTGCAAGCAGTGCTGGTGCTGCACTGGTCCCTGTCACTGGAGAAGATGATGGACCAGAATGGGCTGAAGCACCCCATTGGGTCAGAGTTCAAACTACTTCCAAATTTCAGGCATGGTGCCAGGAGGCTGGAGGTCCGCATGCCCCTATGGTGGGGGTGGGGCTATAGGCAAAAGTGAATGGAGCAGTGGATGTGACTTTTACCTTTGAACAGTATAAATCAGAGACCCACCCAGCTAGGAGGAATCATCACAGTTGACACATTCAGGAAAGAGCACTCAAGGATGGCATAGACCAGGACTGGGGAAGGGCCTAAGAGAGAGAGGCTTGGAGAAAGGCATGTGCCACCCACTCCTGTTCTGCAGCCAGCAAGAGAGGACCATAATGTGCTCCTTGTCAGCTTTCGGGAAGGTGATGCTAAAAGACATCAGTGGGAGACTCCCCCCCCCCAAAAAAAACTATTTGCACTGTACATTTTAAGGCACTTTTCTGTTTTGTTGTCAGGTGGCTCAGCTGCCCATGAGTCTAAAGTCTGGGATGTGGCACCACATCTGCCTGACCTGGATCACACGGGATGGCATATGGTCAGCATATGAAAATGGGGAGGAGCGTGGGGCCGGTGATAACCTGGCATCCTGGCATCCGGTCAAACCTCATGGTGTGATCATCTTGGGCCAGGAGCAGGTGAGTCTAATCCATGTATTGTCTTTGCAGTAGTTAACTTAAACATAATTCAAGGACCTGCCCATGTTTTGGGCTCAAAGGAACAAAATTTGACAACTTAGGTATAAGAGATCCCCAGCTGGTCTCTTGGACATGCCACATGTGTTGTCCTTGAAGCCTATAACCACACAGGGATTCTGGTTGGATTTGCAGTGTGTATTTAATAGAGTTGTGGTTCCAAAGAAATGCCCACAAAAGGTTCTTAAAATTCCAAGAATGTGTCTGCATGGCAGCTTATTGTGAACTTGGTGCTGCTCTGGCATGCAAGTTTTGTGCAGCGCCCACATGATGCCACCCTCATCCAAATGGCACCCTATATTCCACCACTGCCCCCATATTCAGTCCAGATGTACAATTTCTACATTTTTGCTTTGATTTTTACTTGGGGGATTTCAGGCAGAAGTGGCGAATCCGGATTAAACAGGAAACTAATATATAACAATGCACAATAAACTGCTGCATGGAAGCACTTGGAAATTTGCATTTTAATGCAAAAACTGGACATGCAGAAATTTGCAGAGGGTGGGGAGAGAGTAAAGCTATTCCATAGTTTGCTGTGCCATCCTGCTAAGGAAAGATGAGAATGAAACAGGGTCCTGAACTCCTTGAAACCAATTGACCCAACATTGTCACTTGCAGAGGATTGGCAGTGTGGCAGGGCCCCATAGTTCAGCAGAGCCCATGGAAGGCCTCATATTCAATTTCAATTTCTCGTATATATTTTTCTTCTCTGTCTTATTGCCTGCCCTTTATTTGTCTGTCTTTTTCTCCAACACGATGCTACAGGATGCATTGGGTGGAAGATTTGATGCCACTCAGGCCTTCGTTGGCGAAATTTCTCAGTTCAACATGTGGGATCATGTCCTGACCCCGGCAGAGATCTTGGGCTTAGCCAACTGCACGGCCCACCTGCGAGGCAACATCATCCACTGGGATGAAAAACTGGTCGAGGTCCATGGAGGGGCAGCCAAGTGGAGCTTTGACGTCTGTGAGGAGAGGATGAAGGCGTGAGAGGTCCTTGTCCCTACCAAAGGAGCATAAAAGCTACTTCCCCTTCCTCCATTCTACTTAAGGAACGAGGCAGCACGGGAGACCTTTATCCCCATACAAAAACATCCTGGAGTCTGAATTGGTCTGGGGAGAGAGCTGCGTGTGTGAGTGTGTGCATGTGTGCAAGGGACAGGGAAACCTTCTGAACTTCAAAGAAAATTGTGACACTGTGTTTTTTCATTGTTTCAGTAAAACTCTTTCTGATTCATACAGTGAGTGGCAAGGCCCTCCAAAAAGAAAGCCTGTGTGTGTGTGTGTGTGTGTGTGTGTGTGTGTGTGTGTGAAGGAGCGGTAGGCCATATCCCAACAACAGTGTGATGAAGGCCAGGGGCTGATGTTGTGAATGGGAAACTGTTGGTTGAACTGGTATTGCCAACATTTCTCCCCCCTTCCCATTTTGCTGGTGCCATCATTGATTTGATAAGGGGGCTCTGATAAACAGGATTCTGAAGGCTTTAAAATTTGCTTGGTAGTGGCGGTATTTGCCCATGAGAAGCCATTGATTGTCTTGGAATACACAAGCCAATATTCCTTTAGTCTTTGCATGCAACCACCAGGAAGTTCCACTGACTTTTCTGCCTTCTGGCCTCTGATCTCTAGCCTTCGCTAGTGAGGCAGCCCTTTGCCAACAGATTCCTTAATTCAACAAAGGCCTAAATTCTAGGTTTGGGTTCTCTTCTCCTTACGATAATCCAACATTCCACCCCAGATACAAAGCCATTTGAAATGCTGTGTGATTTGCACAGTTCTGTTCATTTTTAATGGGACTTACGATTCCAAATTCTTTTAACAGCTTTTTCTTTTTTAAAAAAGAATCCATTGTTTTATACTTTATTATAGCTTTTAAAGAGGCAACGCATAAGTGGCAACCAGAAAATTCTGACTTTCCTACCTAACCCTTTATCTACGGGAGCTGCTCTTCCCATCTCTTCCCTTCCTCTAAGGGCTGATTTGCACATGCATGTTCTTTTACTTGATTTCTTGTCACTTGATGGTGTTATCACTTGATGACTCACAGCTGATCATGTGAATGGCTTCCATTCAAAAGCATGGTGTTGGAAGAGATGTGTGATATGATAGGGAAGTCTCACTGTCTTTTTGATCTGTGATGACTTCTCCACCCAGGCAAGTCACTATTATTTGGCAATGAAGGCCACATGCACACCATACATTTAAAACAGCCACAGCATCCCCCAAACTACAGCTCCCAGAATTCTTTTGCGGGAAGGCATGACTATTTAAAGTGGTATCATAGTCCTTTAAATGTATAGTGTCAATGTGGCCGCAATAATCAAACAATGGACTTGCATGCACAAATAAGCTCTAATGCTACACAGCTTCTTAATGGATTAGGCAACACAATATTGTATGAGCAGGTCGACTCTCCTGCTGCTGACCCCATGTAGATTGCTTCCAACAGTTATAAGCCTTCTGGTAAATGAGAATAAGAACAGCCAATAGGTCACAGCAGGATCACTTCCTGACAATCCAATGTCCCTGCTCAAGAAAGGAACCATAAAGGCAGGTGCCTATTGATGCCTTCGGGGAGGTGTCCCAAATCCTGATCAACTCTGCAGATGCCAGAAGAGCACAACATTTCCCTAGTGCACACAGGATCTTTTCTTCTATTGCCTGATCTTAGCCCATACATTTACAGCTGCTGATGCCACTGGAGGTGCAGAGACTCCTCCTTCCTGTGAAAGCAGAGGCTAGATGGCCATTTGCTGGGTGTGCTCTACTTTAGGATTTTCTGTGTTGAGCAGAG
Organism: Podarcis pityusensis; assembly: GCF_964106645.2. Classification (NCBI taxonomy): domain Eukaryota; kingdom Metazoa; phylum Chordata; class Lepidosauria; order Squamata; family Lacertidae; genus Podarcis; species Podarcis pityusensis. Next base: position 30,820,457 of record NC_138035.1, on the reverse strand, counting down.
GTTTCAATTAGATCCAGGCTGCTGGACCTCAGGCAGAAAAAGAGAGAGATAAGTGGTGCCAGAAAAAGAGAGAAAAGGAGCAGCAGAATAAGAGAGGAAAGTATCAAACCAGAAGAATGATCAGCATCTACGTTTTGGCTTTCTAGATATTAGTTTAGATGCTCATGACGTACATTCTCCAATGCTTGTGGTGCATTGACTGAAAGCACTCAGATGGGGAATGAGTAGTAGAGACTAGACAAGAGCTTTCCAAACTGTGCGTTGCAACACGTTAGTGTGTCAGCTGCAGTGTGCAGGTGTGTCACGCAACCGCTCCCTACACTCCTCCTGGGGCTGGAAAGGGGTTAGTTAAACCTCTAGTTTGCTGGTAAAACTGAACTACTGTGTTGCATGTCTAAAAAGTGTGTCACCAACATGAAAAGTTTGGAAAGCTCTGGACTAGACATTGCTCAATTATTTCATAGTTCTATAACCCCCATCTCCTCCCCAGTCTCTTTCCCAGAAAGAGCAATAGCAAATGCTCCCTTTGGCTTCTCACCATGAGAGATTAGAACGCAAGTATGAAGAACATAAAACCATGTTTGAGGATCCATTCTGGTTTGTTTGCAGGGAGGTCATACGATGTCACGTGTTTCCACACTTTCCAGTCCTACTTTTCCGAGAAGCAGGTGAATCAGCTTTAGGTGCGTAGCCTGAATATGCCACTCTGTGAATACCTCCCCCAAATAGCAATGGTTGGGAAGCATCCTCAAGACTCTTTCCCTTCTTTGTGATTGTCACAATTATGTGGATACTTAAGTATTTCCCAAGTCAAGCATAAAGCATGCATTGAAGAAGAAGCTTGCCTCCCTCCTTCCCTCCCTGGTTTTTTCTTTCAACCTGTTGCAATGTTTACATTTATGGTCAAAATATTTCTTCTGTTTTTGAATTCATTAAGGCGAGCCTTTCTCATCCTGAGTCAGTAACCATGTGTGCCTCCTCCTCTGTGGCTTAAACAGCAATGATGTAAGTGACCCAAGTGCTTGCAGAGTATCCTGCTACTCTCTGCATATCATGGACCACTTGGTATTTACAGTACAATCCTATGCATGATTATTCAGAAGAACCACCAGTCAAAAGAAGCAATTGCCCCATAAATAAAACATGGATTTGATCACACAAATCCGCAAGCCCAATTGTTTTATTATTAATTATTTAAATTTAAATGAAATAAATTTGCATTAATCAAATTTGTAAAACGCAGCATAAAAATACAGAATAAAATCACAAAGTACATAATACATTTCTCTTGTGAACTGCCCTGAGATCTTCGGATGAAGGGTGATATCTTTATTTATTTAATAATAATAATAATAATAATAATAATATAAAAATAAAATAAAAAACAAGAACAAGTACAAAACAAACCAATAACCCCTCTCCTTCAAACACATTTAAAAGGACATTGACTGTTAATCTGCCAAAGGCCTGGTTGAATTGTTCTCCCAGCACACATTCAAAGATAAATGTAACGTGAATTTTGTAGGGTTGCCTGCACTTAGCCAGTGGTTTTTGCTGGCCCTAGGGATAGTGCTAAACACAGAAGGCATCGAATCATTTAAGATGCACAGCTTCATGAGAAGAAATGCTACTAGCAGCAGCAGAGCAGGCGGAAGCAGCCTTGCAATTTGCTTTTCTGGAAACTAGACTTAAAACTGTTTTTAAAAGCTACCCAGGCTAGGATTGGGTGTTTTTTTTAAGTGGTTAGTTGACAGCCGTCAAACTGGAATTCCCATGGACTGCCGTGGTTCTTTTTCAAGCTCCTCTGGTGACCATGTGACTTGTTGCTGGCTGTGTCTGTGATAACCCTTCACCCCTTGTGTGAACCCTGTAAAAGAAAATGCTGTGTGTGCGTCAGCCTTGAACAGGCCATATTCTGAGGTGGGAGGCCATGTCTGTGCAGTTAATCTAGCTGTGTTCTTTTTTCCTGTTCTGATCCCCACCATCCCCCCCCCCCCACATTCTCAATGTGCCACTTAGGGGGAGGGACTTACGATAACTCTTGGAGCAGCTGACGAGAGAGTCTTCACTACTCTAGTGGAAAAGAAGACGTTGGGAAGAGATTGGAAGGGTGGCTGGTTAGCCGCGGGTCAGAAATGTAGGAGCTGGGGAAGTCTGTATGCCTTTTGAGTGCCTGATATATTACAATGGTTTTGAAACCTGTGAACCCACTGATAACTGCACCTGTGAGTTATTTTGCTTTCCTTTGGGGATCTTGTGATTGCTTGTGTCGTATTTTGCTTCCTCCCTCACCTTAAACTTACCACTTGCCATGACTGGTGATACAACACGTTGGATCTTTCTCTTTTCTCTCTCTCTCTCTCTGAACAAAAGGGGTGAGGGAAGGCAGAGCGGACAAAGTCGTTTCATAGATTTCTGGCTCCTCCTTTAAGGACTGCTTTATATGTTGCACTTTTAATGGGCAAAGTAGATCCAGAGCAAGAATAGCCAATGTGGTGGTGCTCCTCCAGACGTTCATAGAGCTGGAAGGGACCCTGAGAATCTACTAGTCTAACACCTTGCAATTCAGGAATATGTAGCTGTCCCCTACCTACAGGGATCAAACCTGCTACCTTCGTGTTATCAGCACCACACTCTAACCAACTGAGCTAACAACATCTAGTCTAACAACATTTGGAGGAGATATCTAGCATATAACCACTTGCCTCCTGTTACATGTAGGGTAGATACAGTATAAGCCACAGAAACCTACTATTCTCCAAATGGCGAGAAATCCAGGGGTGAAGGATTGCTGGGTTTTGTTTCCTTCAGAAAGAGGCCACCAGAGACTTATTGGTAGTTTGTGATATATGTTTTATTTACACATCAGTGGCGTAGCGTGGGGGGTGCCAGGGGGGCCGGCCGCACCGGGCGCAACATGGGCGGGGGGCGCGCTCGCACTAGCAGCTCTCTGCCCCTACTAAAATCCACGGGTTAGGGAGCCCGCGCTCGCTCGGCTTGGCGAGGAGGTCGCGGAAGGGGGAGAGCGAAGCCTTCTGCCGCGGGCAAAAAAAGGAGAGGAAGCCGGGTGGGCGGGCGGGCGGGCTGGCTGGCGGGGGTCTGGCTGCGCCTGCTGCTGCCGGTGCAGGGCAAGGCAAGCAGAGCGAGGAGGAGAGAGAGGGGAAGGGGGGGGGGGAAGCAGCTAGGAAACGCTGCGGTGTGGAGGAGGAATCAATTAAGGAGAGAAAGCGAAAAGCCTTGGAGAAAGGGAAAAAAGGAAAGAAAAGAGGCAGCTCCAGGAGAGCGCGGGGGAAAGAGAAGCCTCGCTGCTGCTGCTGCTTGGGAGAGTAAATTACTGTACTTGCCTTGCCCCGGGTTAGGGGGCGCAAATTATTTGCCTTGCCCCGGGTTAGGGGGCGCAAATTACTTGCCTTGCCCCGGGTGCTGATAACCCACGCTACGCCGCTGCTACACATATATTCAGATGGAGCATAGGCGGAGATTCACAGAACTGAACCCGTCAACAGATCTCCAGAGTTTGCTGCTCCCCATCAGATTTCCAGAGAAACTGCCAACACCACTGGGATTTCCTGGAGAGCAGCTCAGCCCTCTATGTTCTGACTGGGGTGGAATCTACACACATATAAAAAAAAAAGTTCTGAAAATGCTCTTTAAAAAAGCATTTTAAAAAATACATTGAATTTTCCATAAGGCTCACCATCGCCATCTAGTGTATATCGCACTTAAAACACACTTCAAACATTTCATTTGCAGCTGTATAGCTGAGTCACAGTTAGGACTGTTTATATTCCTCAAAGGTACAGAATTACCACATGGGAGAAAGCAAGACCTGCTTCACGAATGGCTCTTTCTTCCGGAAGACTCCAGCTACACAGAGCTATCTCCCTAACAAGGTTCTCCATTAAGGGTTCTTGACTACATTACCAGAGTCATTACCAGCAGCCATGCTAGTCCAACCAGTTTGGCATACCTCACTCTTACAAGCAAGCATCACAGGGCCTGAAGGGACCCTGAGGTCATCCATTGCAACCCCCAATTTCATCCCATTATAACATTATTTGGAGCCACATACACTAGCTCTCCACAGTGTATGTGGAGTTGTTAGTGTCATGTCAGTACGCACCAGTCTTGCAAGATATACCCACTAAAACTATAACATATAAAGCTGCTATCAAATTGTCCTGTTGCCAAGGGGACCCAAACCCCTCCGAGGGAGGAGACTACACAGGAGTCAGTGAGGGGATGGAAGCAATGATGTTCAAGTTGTAAACACTGTGATCTTAGTGATCTTAGGCATCAAGCCTGGGGGCATAATTAGACCACCAGTCACTTTCTCACTCTCCTTCTCGCTCCCCCCTCCTTCTTTTGTACAGTTGTTAAACAGGATTTGACATGTGCTCACACATGTATGTGTCATATGTATTTTTTTTGTATATTTGATGGTTGACAATAAACTTTGGTGTTTGTATTTGATTCTCTTTAGGATGCTGAGGGTATTGTGTAAAATGGCAGACTTCATGAATAATAATAATAATAATGGGTGCAGGAGATTATTTCATAAGGCACTATTGATGTGCGTTACAGTTCTTAATAATAATAATAATAATAATACAGGTCGCTGACACCAAGGAGCTTACATATATATTTGACAGCAAGGAAGGCAACAAGGAGAGGGATGAATTTAAGCAAATGCAGTTGCAGGTACTTGAGCTAGAGAGAACTGAAGTGTCACACTGTTAAAGACCTTGTTGCTTCTGATGGCAAAACATTAAGATGGCCCCGTTAGTGATGTCACAGTTTCTATTCCCCCCCCCGCTACACACCCACACACCCACACACCCACACCGAGTGGCACTTGCACATTCCATGCAACACTTGCAAAAGCTAGAGAAATCACTTTTCTTTCTAGAAGGAAATTATATATCGAAGTGAGAAGAAAAGAGAAACAGGGGAACGCTTGGCATCCTTGAAGAAAGTGAGGTAGCCAGATCCTACACACAGCAGCATGTTGCCAGGGTGGGGTGCGTGGCAGATGGCTAATGTTAGTGTGCATACTTTGAGAGCAGGAGGTTAGAGGTTCAAATCCCTGGTATGTCTATTTTAAAGGATCAGATGGGGAAAATAGGCCCTGGAGGGCTGCTGCTATTCAGAGTAAATAATGCCAGGCTAAAGGGGCAAATAATTTTACCTGGTGTAATAGGGCAGCTACTGAGGAGGCAAAAGAATACCCTTCCTATCCTCTTCACCAATCCAGGTACCAGACCTCAAGTCCCATTTTTAATTTGCTGGTGACTCCTGGATGTTTTGTTTTTTAAAATGCTTTATTGAATTCTGTAACAAAAAGGGAAAGGATTTAACAATTGCAATTATGGGATATACATCTAAGAATACTTTTTTTCACTGTCACCTTACAAGGGACTCATCTAATATTAACAACGGAATAAGATCAACAGAGAACAATTTTTATATAACGCAGTTATGAGGTCCAAAATTAACACACTAGTACCAATAACTTTGCAGATCATTTGCAGTTGCAAAAGTGATAAATTCCCACTAATTGGTGTAGAAATGTTCTTCAGATCCTTTTGAGACTTTTCAGTTGTGTGTTGTTTTCTCACCTATCACCAGATTCCAGACTTTACTACACCACAAGGACGACTGTAAATCTTGTAATGTCTTCTATTTTTTGAGCAATGGAAATTCAAGCAGCCACCAACAGGTGGCTCCTGGATTTATATACCCTGCCCTAATCTTCCTGCCACCCTTCACACCCAACCTCACAGCTATTGGCAACTATAAAGAGGTGCAGCTCTGTGTTACCTCCAAGGTTTGCTCTTGCCCATGAACTAGCAGGCATTAGGAAGCATCAGAGAAATATCCACATGGCACTGATACAGAACCATTTATGACTCTGGATGTTGAATGTTCATTGCAAAGTTTGGGCCAGCATCTTCTGCTTTCGCCTCTCCAGTGCTATCTCTGCACCATCCCAATTCTACAGGTTAGTTCAACATGAGTTGTACATTTACTCAACCAGCACACATGATCTGCAAGCACATGTAGCTGCAACACATTTAAGAGCTTCACACAGGTGGCTATATCTGAACCAGTGAATCCACACTCCAAACTATTGTGGTTGCTGTGGCAGCATATTCATAGCGTATCGGGAAATGTGCCAATCTGCTCTGAACAGAACCAGAAAACTCTGGTGGACTTCAAACACAGAGGGTGTGTTCACATTACCACTTTGAAGTGTGGTGAAGCTGTTGTTTTTCCAGTGTTTCCCAGCTCTTTCACCATGCATCAGCATGGCTTCATTAGTGTCAGCTTCATTTCTGTTTGTGTGCACACCAGGAGCCTTGATGTAACAGGGATGTCTATAAGTATTTGCATAGCTAGAGATGGATTAGCAATGCCTTAAGGACTCCAGCTGGTATGAAGCTGGTTTAAGAAAAAAACACTTCAAACAGTAGGATTTTATAACCAATTCCAGGACACACATGCATTTCAGATAATGTGTGACACAGACTAAAAATCTAGCATAGGAAATGTGGTAAGTGCACAGTAAATAGGAGAATGAACAGAACCACAGATAAATGTGTGGTGGTTTTTTGTTGTTGTTTTTACAGCAGAGTGAAAATACTGAAGAAAGGGAGGAAGGGTTGACTGAGATCAAAGAAACATTTTCCTCAGAAAAATAAACGATTTCAAAAGTATTTAATAAAGATGGCATAGCTGAAAAGAAAACTATAAATATGGACCAGCGTGGTACATTTCACGCAAAAAACAACAACAGATTGCTGAACAATGAAAAAAATATATTAACAGCCTTTCTGCTATGATGACATATGGGGGTGGTGGTGAGGAAATGAGATGGTGGAGACAAAAGGTAAGGAGAGGAAATTAAAAACTTTAAAATTCCACATAGGAGCTATTTAGGGATGCAAACCAAGAGCACATATAATCTCAATCAAAAAAGGAAGCTGCAAAGAAAGCCAAAAATAGGACATGGTTCAAGAGGTCCTGGGATCCAGAAAGAATGTGTAATTTAGCAAATGGAAAAAAGCAGAAACATCAGCCACTATAAATAAGACTTAAGGTTAGCAGAGAACTGAAATCGTGAATAGCCAAACAGACAGGTTGCAAATACACAATACACTTGGATTGACTAGCATTTCTGTCAGTCTGGTTTGCCTAACATGTAATAGCTGCAGTCCGCCAGCCACGTATTACAGCCCAATGAGGCCAAATTGGCATGAGGTTTAAAACAATCATTTTTGGGTCAGGACTCTCAGACTCAGGGCTGTCCCATGACATTTTGCTCCCTGAGGCAGATGAGAAAATGGTGCCTCTGCCCCCACATCAAACCAAAGTGCCTGGTGCCTGAGGACAATTAAGTTATTTTGACACCTGAAGCAGAACATCCTAGTAGGGTTGCCATATGTCCTCTTTTTCCAGGACACACACTCCTTTTCATGGGTAGAGTCGTCATAGCAATCAATAGTTAAAAGTAAAAACTAGTAAAATAGTTAAAAGTCGGCAAATGTGTCATTTTTTTGCTCTTCAAAATATGGCAATCTACCACCAGCTCCTCTCCTCCCAAACTGGCTGCTCTTTCATAATACTGCCTCACTTTGCCTAAACTCCAGTGGTAGGGTCAGTCCTGCTCAGACTGAGACTAGGGGAGGATGGCTCCAACTGCAGCCTCCTTCTGCACTCTTTCTCTCTCGCTGCAATGCCAGTTCACCAGGATTCAATAAAATCCCACTCCCCGTTTCCAAAGCTCTCACTCCAGCGGTATAATTTAGGGCGTTTCGTTGCTGCTCTTGTGAAACAATTGGGAGTCAGAAATCATAGCCACTTCTACTGAGAACCATAACTGTCAACCTTCCCTTTTTTTGAGGGAAATTCCCCTATTCCAGCGCCGTTTCCCTCTGCTTCCCGCTGCTATCCCGGATTGTTAGATATCCTGTAGCCTGTCCCCGGGACAGGTGAGGCTGCTGATCCCTTATTTTCGAGGCTCCCTGGGACAGGTGAGGCTGCTGATCCCTTATTTTCGAGGCTCCCCGGGACAGGTGAGGCTGCTGATCCCTTGTTTTCAAATCTGAAAGTTGACAGCTATGCTGAGAACCATGCAGAGATGTACCAACAAATCCAGATTTTTTTCTGGCCACCTTGCCGTGACCCATTTCCCCCAGCTTTCCTTTCTTCTCCCAACCCCCACGCCCCCTTAGTATTTTTATTTGAATTATTCACAACCGTTCAGTTTGTTTTTTAATAAATATAGAATTCAAGGTCTACACAGGGTTAGGTTAAAAAAAAAGTTCCCTGGCACCCGCCTGCTCGGATACTTCCCTCCCTATGTGACGGGGAGAGAGAGGCAGGAGACTGCCTGGTGCTTTGGACTGTGCCTACGGGGCCAGAGCACCTTTAGCTGCCTGGACAAATCACACATTCCTTCCTACAACACGATCACAGCTGCAAAACCTCTAGTGCCGCTTTGCAGCGTGTAGGAATTTTATTTATTTCCCAAAATCGCACCCGGCAGCTGATAGACACCCGCAACTCCCGCCGCCGCCGATCCTGAAGGACCCTTTCCCCCCCTCCTCGTGACAGACAAGGGCTCGCAACCTACCCAGCGTTCTCCTCCCTTCGCGGCTCGCCCTATGGGTGAAGGGTGAAGGCGGGACTTCCGGCGTCGGTTGCTAAGACAAGCACGTTTCCTTTCCTTAACAACCGCAGGGAGGCTGGTATTTGGGGCTCCGGGTCGAGGTGACTCAGGTGAGAGAAGCCGGGCAGGCGGGTCGGGCTCCCCGCGCCCCGTCCCCCTCTCCGCCCCGTCGGAGTGGAGCCTTGGGCGCTCCCGCCGCCCGGAGACCCCAGCGCCCCCCACCACACCTCCCTCCCGGCCGGCCAGGGGCCACTCGGAGCGCCCCCAGCCCGCTCGGTCTGGCGGTTCTGGTCCCTCACAGGATGAAGCGCGCTCCTGGCCCTGAGCACCTCGCGGGGTCCGGCCCCCTTGGGGCGGGGGGGTCATCCCAGGCTACCATCTTCACGGGGCGCGGGCTGGGTTTTGACGCGGAGCCTGGCGGGGCGGCGGACTCTGGCGTGGTAAGAGGTCAAGGCTGGAGGAAACGAGGCACCAAATATTCCGCTATTGCAGATCATTTCTGTAGCTCATCTGCTTTAGAACACTTTAGGTTTTCTTGCAATGTTTTGTGCAAATGCAAAAAAAAAAAAAAAAAAAAAAAGTCTGGTAGGGGAGAACTAGGAACAGTAGAATCCATGAAGAAGGCAGAAGACAAACCTAAACATACCGTCTCCTGTTCAGGTTACTTCCTTTGGCCCATCGCTGTACCCATAGATACGGAACATTACTAATAGAAGAGGAAAGTCATTCACACAAGTGCCCAGGCGCTAATGGATGTTTCATGTTTGCCAGTCTCTTGAGAACAGCGAACTTTTTCTCTTCCAGGAAGTTAGCATTAGGCGTTAATTTTTTAAAATGTGCTTTTTTCATTTACAGCTCAGCTATGGAAACTCAGAGTGAGCACACTGAAATCAATATACCCAAGCTGCTTACATCCATTGATTTCAAAGGGCCTACTTTGAGTATGACTAATATTAGATATTTTCCTGTATAAGCAGCTGCATCAGATGTTGATATTTCAGTAACATGTGAGCCTGACATACTGAGTCAGGCTAGGGGCTCTCTTTCCGATATTGCCTTCTTTATTAGCAGTTTTCCAGAATTTTAGGTGGAGATCTTTCTTGCCTCTTGCTAATTGATCCTTTTAACTGGAGCTGCAACAGTATGAATTTGGACCCTTCTATATGCAAAGCATGGGCTTTACCACTGACTTATGACGTCTCCCTGCTTGGGGGCCAGTGGGCACATTTGGAATTTTGCAGCAGTCACAAAATGGCTGCTTGTGGGAGGCATTGCATAACCTGCCTGCAAGATATATAGAGAGAGACCAGAGCACAAAGATATGTCCACCTATCAGTGGAAGAAAGGCACCTACATCAGCCACCATTACGCTCACTCACAGAGAGGTTCTTTGCATCTCTTGGAATAAAATCCAAACCCATTTAGTTACTTAAGCTGTTTCCAAGGACTGCTTTTCTAGAACTGTCACCAAAGTATAAGGGATAATTGGATACCCCTAAATAAACAACGACTGCAAAGAAAAGCTGTTTTTAGGCCTGCTGTTCTCATATCAGTACTCCTCCCCCCCAAGAAGACATGTAAACAAGCATTCAATTGATCTTTTAAAAATTGAGTGTACGTTTTTAGGGGGAAATTAAGCACAAAAGTGGCTTTTGATAGATGATAAACTGGCAAAAATAGCATAACATGGCAAAATATAGGATTTACCTAGGCTGATACCTCTATTCATCGCTTGGCTTGGGTTATTCCAGGGTCCTTTGAAAGATTCCAAATCCATGATCTCTCAACCTAGAGTAGCTCCAGCCTGGGGGGAAATCTTTAGGGTTAAGAGAAAGATGTCTGCCCACCTTTGTGAGAATAAAAAAAATCCTTCCAGTAGCACCTTTAAGACCAACTAAGTTAGTTCTTGGTATGAGCTTTCGTGTGCAAGCACACTTCTTCAGATACACTGAAACAGAAGTTGCCAGATCCTTCTATATAGTGAGAAGGTGGGGAGGGGGCTCACCTTTGTGAGCTAATCAATCCATTTCAAGCCAGAGACTGGCAAGAAGTAGGGCTTGTGCAAAGCTAATCAGAGAATGTTATTGTGGGATTAAGTTCCTATTCTTAAAGTTGACGAAATAAGGATTTTTAAGTGTCAGCCTTTTTTAGTTAGACCAGGAGGGATATAATTTCTAAATTACAGTATACCTCAAAGTATTTATGGGCACATTTGATTGAATAGCTGTTAACTAGGCAGGATGTAAAGGACATTGTTCCTTTAGTGACAGATAGGAATATACAAGCAAGAAGACTTGCTACTCTGTAAGCTTTTGCTTGCAAAATAGAGTTGGCATTTTGAAATGGCAGTAGCAAAGTCAAGCAGGCTGGGATTTTCACAGTATTTTAATATTGTTACCATTTCAATTTTACGTCTTATGCTAATAACAACAGACAGTTGCAAAAAAGACCATCATCTAAAACTATAGCATCATAATGCATGTATATTATCTAGCCATGTATAATCATGACTAGATGAATGGCTCATTCTTTATTTTGACTCTTTTAAAGATCTCAGATGTGTGATATCCTCATGCTGAGGATACGTCAACTGAACTATTTTCTCCCTCTCTTTTTCTCTTAAGCATCGGAATACCCTGCTTCTGCAAAACAGTTCAGACTGAATTCTAAAGGTCCTAGCCTTTTCCTAGTCTGCCCTTGATTGGTTCCCTACAGGCTGCTCTGCCCCTTCCCAGGGTCACAGTGGACAGACAATGGCAGACACTGGGGAGGGGAAAAAAGAGGAGGCGGACTATAAGAGACTTCACAGCTTTCCACTGATCAGGGTAAGAATGGGAATAATGAAGTATGCTACGTTCTTGGATCAGGAGATGTGGGGGCTTGGTGCCATTAGCTTCCATTTTACTTTGCTACTTAATTTAAATAGGAGTACTGAGGTGTGGGGTGAAGCAGACACCTTATTGGTATATCTCATAAAAATACAGTTGCACAAGGCACTCCAAGCAATCTTGTTAAAATGGGGATGTGTGTCTATTGCTCAGCAAACACCATCTTCTTTCTTTATTAAATTTCTATCCCACGCTTCTTCCCCAAAGAGTTTATTATCAAGTATTTTACAAAGTACACATGAAGAAGCAGAAGTCATTGTGGTCATTGCCTACAGTGGCTCAACAATTTCTGAATGATTGCTCAAAAGAAAGTGGTGTGCATGAAGGCATGAAAGAAAACTGGAAGGGTAAACAGAGTACCAGAAGAAGAGCCTTTTGGATCAGTCCTGTAGTCCATCTAGTCCAGGAACCTGTTCTTGCAGCAGCCAACCAGATGCCTATGGGAAAGAGGAAAGGCATGTGATGTTATGAGGGAGTTCTTGATAGTAGATGGGACAATAAGTGGGCAGCAAGAAAAAATGATGGAACATTTGAGGCATGTGGAGGAGGTATAAGTCCTGTATACACATACTACTTCTGGGTTAAATGAACACAAGAGGAGGAAGAGTGAGGACAAGTGTCCTAGCTCTGACCCCTCTTGCCATTCCCTCTACTTATGCGGGCTCCATCCATTATTTAAGACTCTGAAATATTGGGTTTTACATTGCATGGAGAGGCTACACAAGCAGAACAAGTCTCCCTGCTACATGGGGAAGGGGTGGAATTAGCATGTTCTTTCTCACTTCCTGCCTCCACATTATTCTTAGCACAGAAGTAATAAACATGGGCAGGATTATAATATCTCTAGGAATGGAGTATTGCAATTTTTAGCATGTGCTGCTGAGACATTTACCTGTGTAATAGGAAAGCAGAATGATTGGAAACCATTTTGTATCTTCCAAAGGTAAAATTATCTTGGCATTTGAAAGTCTCTGTGTGTATGGCAAGTTCAAGAACTGCAAACTTACTTATTTTAGCAAGGTTTTCCTTACTGTTATACATATCTATATTTTAATGCAAACAGCTAGGTTTTAAAATCTTTGGCATGCTTCTGCCCCCAGTAAGGATGGGACGAGGAGAATGGGACAGAAAACCAATGTACCTCAGAGCTGTATCTAGCTTGGAAAGACGTCTTGCTTCAGGACTGCCATTTCTATAAACGGGGAGATATTCCAGTTGCCTAAATAAACTTCTCAGTCACAGAGGATTTCTCTTGAATTCCTGTGCCTGGCTTCTACACTTTCCATCCTTTGCCCACTCCTGGCCAAGCATGAAAGAAAGAAGAGGTGGTGGCTCCCAGATGGGTCTGGGAGTGTGGGTTGCTTTGTGGCTTATGGCCTTCCTTGCATTGTCTTCCAGCACACAGACATGCCAGAGGAGATGCGAGTAGAGACCATGGAGTTGTGTGTCACTGCGTGTGAGAAATACTCCACCAACAATGAGGTATTGGTCATCTCTGAGAACTACGTGCTTGGATTTATTTATTTTTGAATGATAAGGAAGATACATAACAACAACAACAATTTATTATTTGTACCCTGCCCATCTGGCTGGGTTTCCCCAGCCACTCTGGGCGGCCTCCAACAAAGATTAAAAATACATTAAAATGTCACACATTAAAAACTTCTCTAAACAGGGCTGCCTTCAGATGTCTTCTAAATGTCAGCTAGTTGTTTATCTGTTTGACATCTGATGGGAGGGCGTTCCACACATTACTATTAAGCTCCCATGTCTGTGGGGGGAAATTGTTTGATCTCTCTGTCAGTTGACTTGAAATTAAATTTAATTAGCCAATACAGCAGTAAATAGAAATAATTCAGTGATGATACCAGAATCATATTAATACAAAATACCCATGGAAACACATGATTGATTAAATTGGTGGAGCAACTAATTTCAATTAAAAAGATAACTTCAATAAAAGTTACAAATTCATCTCAAGACCAAAATATAAATGTATCAAAGCTAACAAAAATGACCATATAATTGATATGCATAATGACAACAGTTTGTTTTAAAAAGCAGTTACATAATGAAGCCAAGAACAGCAGATAAAACAGCGTGTGTATGTCTGTATTTCTCTCTATATACTGTGAGGGGGGAAAGTACTTGATCCCCTGCTAAATTTGCCCCCAGAAACCCAGAAGACAAAAGTCAGAGATTGATGTGCATTATGATGAGTGAAATAAGTTTTTGATCCCTTTGCAAAAGATGACTTAGTACTTGGTGGCAAAACCCTTGTTGGCAATTACAGGGGTCAGACGTTTCTTGTAGGTGGCCAACAGGTTTGCACACATCTCAGGAGGTATTTTGTCCCACTCCTCTTTGCAGATCCTCTCCAAGTCAGTAAGATTTCAAGGCTGATGTGTAGCTACTCGAACCTTCAGCTCCCTCCACAGATTTTGATGGGATTAAGGTCTGGAGACTGGCTAGGCCACTCCAGGACCTTAATGTGCTTTTTCTTCAGCCACTCCTTTGTTGCCTTGGCTGTGTGTTTTGGGTTATTATCATGCTGGAATACCCATCCTTGACCCATTTTCAATGCCCTGGCTGAGGGAAGGAGGTGCTCACCCAAGATTTGATGATACATGGTCCCGTCCATTGTCCCTTCGATGCTGTGAAGGTGTCCTGTCCCCTTAGCAGAAAAACACCCCCAGAGCATATTATGTCCCCCTCCATGTTTGACGGGTGGGAAGGTGTTCTTGGGGTCGTAGGCAGCATCCCTCCTCTTTCAAACACGGCGAGTTGATGCCAAAAAGCTCGATTTTGGTCTCATCTGACCGCAACACTTACACCCAGTTCTCCTCTGGGTCATTCAGATGTGCATTGGCAAACTGCAGACGGGCCTGTACATGTGCTGTCTTGAGCAAGGGGACCTTGCGGGCTCTGCAAGATCTCAGTCCTTTATGGTGTGATGTGTTACCAACTGTTTTATGGTGACTATGGTCCCAGTTGCCCTGAGATCATTGACAGGTTCCCCCCGTGTAGTTCTGGGCTGCAACATCACAATTCTCCTGATCATTGCAACTCCACAAGATGAGATCTTGCATGGAACCCCGGACCGAGGGAGGTTGACAGTTATTTTGTGTTTATTCCATTTGCGAATTATTGCACCAACTGTTTTCACCTTCTCACCAAGCTGCTTGGCAATAGTCTTGTAGCCCAGTCCAGCCTTGTGCAGGTCTACAGTCTTGTTCCTGACATCCTTGGACAGCTCTTTGGTCTTGGTCATGGTGGCTAGTTTGGAATCTGCTGGATTGATTGCTTCTGTTGACAGGTGTCTTTTGTACAGGTACTGTAACGAGCTGGGATTACAGGTAACACCTCTCCCTTACAGCAGGTGCTTCTAATCTCAGCTCATTACAAACAGTGAAGATACCAGGTAGCCTGACATCTGGCTGGTTGATAGGAGATCAAATACTTATTTCACTCATTATAATGCACATCGATCTCTGACTTTTGTCTTCTGGGTTTCTGGGGGTTTTCCTGTTGTTATTCTCTCTCAGCTCTCACAGCTACAATAAACCTACCATTAAAATTACGGACTGGTCATTTCTTCGTCAGTGGGCAAACGGGCAAATTTAGCAGGGGAGCAAATACTTTCCCCCCCCCTCACTGTATATATAAACAGTTGGTGAGCTTTAGCGGCGTATGAGAAAGAATCCATTTTTCTCTCTTTCTAACTTGCTGTTCCTTCCCCTTTGGCTCCTATTCCTTTCCTTGTTGAATCTCTTGTTTCTTCCCTTCAGAGTGCTGCCAAGATGATCAAAGAGACAATGGACAAGAAGTTTGGCTCCTCCTGGCATGTCGTGATTGGGGAGGGCTTTGGTTTCGAGATCACCCACGAGGTGAAGAATCTGCTGTACATGTTCTTTGGAGGCAGTCTTGCTGTTTGCGTTTGGAAGTGCTCCTGACATACTCCATCTCTCTCCCTCTCTCTCTCTCTCTCTCTCTCTCTCTCTCTCTTCAAGCTCACCACATTCAGGAGATTTCCCCCCAGACTTTGCATTGGTTTTTGTACAATTTAAAGGGCAGGCTTATTTTTAATAATAAAATATTGAGCTTTTTCTTATTTATATACCAGCTTTATGACAAATACTGAGTGTGTGCGTGAGTGTAAGTAAATATGTTTGAGCTACTTAATCCAGCTCATAGAGTGTTTGACTCTGATTTTACCAATGTGGCTTTTTGCTTAGAGGTGGGGATCAGGGGATGGTGACTGCAAGTCACAGTTTATGAAGCCATACATTGCAGAGAGAGCATGAAGAGTTTGAATCCAAACTTCCCATTGCTTCTCCTTGCTATCTCTTCCCGCTTTCTGGGAGAAGACCAGAAAAAGGCAGCTGAATTCTCTTTGCCCAGATGACAGCTGCCTGGTTGTCAGAAGTGTGTGTGCCAGCTTGACAAACCTGACCCAGTGGACGGTTGCTAGGATAATTGCCCTTCCACCTCCTCACTACACCTACAGAGCACTGATATAGCTTGTAAAGCGTATGGCACACAAATAAGACTATTTTGCATAGCATGTGGGATGGGGTGGGAGTGTCACGATGCCAATATGTTGTATCTTGTTCAGAAACTGGTCGTGGGAAGAAGCTCTGCCTGAGCTGCCAGTTTCTCAAAACTTTTAAGTACAATTGTACTTCCATTTTGTAGAGTCTAATAATGCTGTCACGAGGGTGTTGATTAATGGTCCTTATTGTATTTTCTATATAGTCTATTTGAATTTGGAGTGTGAAGGGGACTTACTTTTTACAATAAACTTTTTTTAATGCATGGCTTATGTCTGGAGAATTCACTTGGATCCATTGTGTTTCTGTGTGGTGGTGGAAGGGTGGCATGAGCTTTTCATATATTCACCAAAAGAGCAAATTCTGCCGTGTATGTTATGAAAGGATGGCTTGTGATGTCAATTTTCTTACTTCAGTTGTGGCTTATTTCCCCATTTGATCTTTCTGTGATAGAACTCAGGGTGGTGTAGGTAGGGCTTAAAACAACTTAAAACATTTGTATCTTGCCTTTCCTCAACAGAGATCAGGGCAGCTAACAAGAAAGTTTAAAATAAAATACCACAATTTATTTTTTAAAAAACTTTTTAACCCTAAACTGTATCCAGGAATTACATTTTTGCCTCTTCCTATGATATATGACTTACCTGAGTACTGTGCTGATATTTGCACTGTAGCTGGTATCTACTTTTGGTCCACCATGGCCCTCCTTATATAGTGAGGGATTACTGCATGGATGATCTTGCCTTACAATGAGGGACTTCCCAACTCTTGCATTGATATACATCTGGCAAAATATCTGTATGATAAACATGCATAGTATTCAATATGATACCATGGGAATGTGCACCTGAAAGCTTCCTTAAGGGATAATTCACTGATGGCTTGCCATCGAATTATCCCATTAAAATCAGTGGGACTCTAGTCCCCACCCCAGAAACACATTAATATTTCCCCACTCATCAACTTATTTCTTAGTGCTCAGCTTTAATTTTAATAGGCCATCTGATCTTTTTCATAGATTTACATGGGCATATGAGAGAGAACATCATTCTTCGATGATAGAATATGGCATTGCAGAAGGTATATAATTATCTCTCTTGCAAACATGGGGCATGAGATTCTATGCATATTGATACAGTTTCTTTAATAACAGTACAGAAATAAGTACAATGTCCATATTTGAACAAGCACACACGCACACTCATATGTTGGTCTTGATGACCCAACCAAGTGTCAGGCTGACCTACAGAAATCAAACTGCTAACATGGGGGCTTATCAGCAAACAATCGGTTGGCTGCTTTGCCTGTCTCTTATCAGTATCCAGTGGTCATGTGGCTGTAGCTGTGACCTGTGTGAAGCAAGCAAGGCCAGCCTAATTTAGCCAATCCCCAGCTCTTTGGTCTGAACTCCCTGCTACAGGACTCCAGCAAAAGAGGGTTTTTTTCCTCTCTTTTCCTTGGTAACAGGAGTACAGTTCAGTGTGCTTTACCTTCATAAAACCTCCTCTGTGTTACGCATAATCAATGCCTTCATTCTGAAAATTTGACAGTGCTGTTATGCAGTAGTTCCACAATTCCATTATTGCAAAATCTAACATGTATTTCTCCTTAATTGGGCATAACAAGAGTTATATCGTACGGTGGTGCTTTTTATCCCCTCTGTTTACAATGACTCATAGATGTGGGAGTGATCAACTGGAGCGTAATATTTACTGCTGTAAAACACCCATGTCTTTTGAGTGCTAGGCCCCAATGCTCTAGCATGGCATTTTAAGCTGCGAACCACTGTGACTTGCTTTCCCATGGGAACATGATGTTCTGTCACTGAGCTTTACACCATGTATCCAATGGTAGCAATAGGAGTGACTGTGCAACTGCAACAATGTGACTAATGCATTGTCATCAAGGAATAAGAGGTGAGAATTTTGAGTGTTGCTCTGCAGTGGTGTCATGGCAACAAAGCACATTGACAGATTGCCTGGTGTGAAGGGCTGGCTTTGAAAATCTCATTTCACTGCAAGACTCAAACCCAACGACGAAAAATCTTCCAGTTTATATTGCCAGCAATGGCGACGTAAAGCTAGAGGGTGGTAAGATTCATCCCTGCTTAGTTTTTCCTTCTGTCGCACAAAACCAGTCTCCTCCAAGATGGATCACTAGCAATCATGAACCTATCAACTACATGGGATCTCATCATTCCCTCCATGTTCTATTACTATGTGAAGTAAGGAGAAGATAGCTGGCAGCTCCCTTCTGGCTGTATGACATAGGGGGTAGACCACACCATCTAACCCACCTGTCAGTCATGTGGCATCATTATGACACCAGATCATTGACAGATGCCTTGTGTCACCCACATGTCAAAGTCCTTTGCACAATGCTTTCCAAGCACCTGGCAGCCAGCTAGTTTTCCGGCACTTGGGTTTTTGCCAGCCCTGGGCTCAGCAAAGCACCAGGCACAGGACTTGCAAAGCAGCTATCTGCAGGGATTGGCTGCTGGAACTTGGTTGCACAGCCGGTGCAGGAGGGTTGAACTCTGCTCATCAGCTGACAGGTGGTGACTTCAGCTCAGCTCTCTGCAGGATTCAGTGATGCAGTCAAGTCCCCCAAAATGGCTTCACAGGCCAAATTGGAACCCATGCTGAAGGTTCCCTACCCTCATATAGAGAAACAGTGGTTATTTTTATTTGTCTATAAAGAATGCTGTTTTTTTCCATATAAGAGACCCCAAAGAGAGCGCAGGACAAGTGTAACAAACTCTCAAAATATAGTAAAATTGTAACAGCAAGGGAAAACTACAGATTGCCTGTCCGTCTCTCAGACATTGTCACGCAAGGCCTGATTCATTTTGTGCACAAAATTGTTCTAAACATGCCTGCACCAGGTGATACTTTCAATTTCTCTTCTGTATAAATAGCATTTACATGTGACACAAAGTTGGAAAAATGCTCGCAGAGACTTTGTAATGTGAGTGCCCAATGTGAAAACGGACTGTAGGCTCTTTCACATAAGCCACCAAATGTGCTTTATTTAAAGAAACAAAAAGTCAGTGGTAGTTCTTCAAGCAGGTTGCCTCTCTTCTTTCTGGGCTTAAGTGTAACATTTGAAAATAACTTGCATAGTTTAAAATGCACAAGCATAACTATGTGCACATTTAAACCCTGCACATTCCCCTCCCCCCTGTTTTTACATCACACCAGAAGTGTGAAAACATAGCTAGCAGATGGCAAGAGACTTTGGATCATAGCTACTTGAGAAGTTAATGTGTTGCTATGCTTTATTAGCAATGTTAAGAACTTATTATACTGTATTTGTAATACTTTTGATGCCCGGTTTATATGTTGTTCGTCCAGAAGCACTGTCCCACAGCATACATATGTTGTTGGTTTCTCACTTTGGTGATATGCAGATAGTTTCAGATGTTAATGTTTGAACATGATTTGCACAAGAGGCCTGAAAATGAGGGCTGGGTGGTTCTTGAGCTTGTTTTGGCCAAAAACACCACCACCACCCAAACTGAATGTCTGGCCCAAATCTTCCCCCAAATCTTGGTTTAATCACTTGTATGGGATAACAGCAGCCTGTATCAGCTCATCAACCATGTTCCAGTGGCAGCATGTTTGGGGATGAATGTCTCACTTCCTTCAGCATTTAATGTGAGGCAAGGTTTAACTGTCCACCTCAGAACCAGTTTTCAATACTAGACCTCCATGCCCTCCTCCCTTGAAACCTGGGCTATAATAATGTGTGTACTTGAGCTCATGCAGAGTGCTGTCCCACTGACAGAACCAAGGATCATGGATTGGGCCTGGCACCACACACACACACTTTTTATTGACAGTAGATTACTTTACTGGGCCAGCACATACAGTGGTACCTTGGGTTACATACGCTTCAGGTTACATACGCTTCAGGTTACAGCCTCCGCTAACCCAGAAAGAGTGCTTCAGGTTAAGAACTTTGCTTCAGGATGAAAACAGAAATCACGTAGTAGCGGCGCGGCAGCAGCAGGAGGCCCCATTAGCTAAAGTGGTGCTTCAGGTTAAGAACCGTTTCATGTTAAGTACGGACCTCCGGAACGAATTAAGTACTTAACCCGAGGTACCACTGTAATGTGCTAAGTTCTCCTGAGCCGCTTGGGTTTGACAAAGAGCCCTTAAAAGGGGGATGGGGGGCTTTTGAATCTCCAGATGTCACTGGACCTGTCAGCCATGCTGGTTGGGGCTGATGGAAGCTGACGTTGCAACATCTGGAGGGCCACATGTACTCCACCCCTGCCTTAAAAATGCCTTGCCACCTTCACCAGTCATCATTTTTAGACAGCTCAGTCCTTCAGGGTTTTAGGTCAGCCCTTTTGACCGGAAAGCTCGGTTCATCCCAAGCTTCGCACATGAGCACAAGCAAGAGTCTATTTTTCCACCTCGAGGGAGCTGTAGAACTTATTTGGCTTGTCCTCGCCTCAGTATTACTGCAATGCAAGGGGGAAATGGGAAAAAAAGAAATATGGTGTTGTCAGAATCTGGGGCGACTGAAAGTGTTAGCTGGAGACAGTTACTAGGCAACCACCGCACCATGGGACATAAGTAAGCCGAGAGCTCGTCGTTCTCTCCGCAGCTCACGGTATTTGTTCTCTGTGTGTGAGACAAAGTGAATGTGCCATAGCAAATGTGCGGCTGCGTGTTGTGAATGGTATGCTGGTGAGGAAGTGGCTGTGTATTTTCAGAGAGTATGAGCATGGTCACATCTCTCCCCTCAGTGCCCTAGTAAAAATTGTCGAGACAAAAGGCCCCATCTGCACCACATAGCTATTTCAAGGAGTATCATACCACTTTATTAACAGCGGTGGCTTTCCCCAAAGAATCCTAGGATCTGTGGTTTGTTAATGGAGCTGATTTTTTTTAGGAGATTCCTATTCCCCTCACAGAGCTACAATTCCCAAAGCTCCTTGAGAAAGAGGGGTTGATTATTAAGACACTATGAAAATCTTATTCTCTGTGAAGTGAAGAGGTGTTATCCTAACAATTCATGGCACTCTTAACAAACTGCAGTCCCCAGGATCCTTTGGAGGAAGCCATGACTGTTTAAACCAGTATGATACTGCTTTAAAGGATAGTGCAGATGGGGCCAAAGGTTTAAAAGGTGCTGTGCCATCATTCAGCTAGAAAGCTCAAAAAGGTTACCTTGGGCAGAGCAAGCATCGTGGGAGCCTCCGGGCTATCATTATTTTGCAGGAGAGATTCAAGCACTCACCAGAACTTGAAGTTTCTGCAATTGAATTGGGTTAAAATGCTCTCTGCTGCCCAATTGCAATAAATCCACTTAAAGGTGAAAAGGACTTCTTGCAGTTTGGAAAGTGACAGAGAAACACATTGAAAAGTGCGGAATGGATGGGTGGTTGACAGGAAGATGTGTTAACATCCTGCAGGCAAATTGGGCTGAATGCTCAATAAAAGCCACACATAGACTAACCCCTGTGTAAGCTTTGTGCAAATCAGGATGAATTCTGAATGAATAGATCATCTGGAGAAGCCTTGTATTTTACAAAAGGCTAAAGGGCTGTTTCAAAGATAAAATGAGAGAACCCCACCTAAGCCACTGTGCAGGAAGAGCAAGAGACAATTTTACCAAAAAAAGAAAGAGAGAGAGAGAGAGAGAGAATATAGGTGTGTTTGGCCCAAGAACAGCAACGAAAATCCAAAATCTGATTTAGGACAATACCTTTATTAGACCAACCAAAATGATGTACTAGCTTGTGAGTTCTCCCTGGTATGTAAATGGTGAAGTCTTGGAGCCTGCATCTGATGCATTTATCAGGTGCTATGCAACCTGAAACCTGGATAGCACCTAATAGAGGCTCATGTGAATGTGTGCTGTGACCAGATGCAGACACCACAACTTTCATCAGTCAACTTTTCCCTCCCCTCTCTGTTTACCATCTAGCCCACTGAATAGTTATGGAGAACTCAAAGCATTGCACGTTATTTTCCATCATTAAAGGTAAAGGGACCCCTGACCATTAGGTCCAGTCGTGGCTGACTCTGGGGTTGCGGCGCTCATCTCACTTTATTGGCCTAGGGAGCCGGCGTACAGCTTCCAGGTCATGTGGCCAGCATGACTAAGCCGCTTCTGGCGAACCAGAGCAGTGCACGGAAATGCCGTTTACCTTCCCGCCAGAGCGGTACCTATTTATCTACTTGCACTTTTTGTGCTTTCGAACTGCTAGGTTGGCAGGAGCAGGGACCGAGCAACGGGAGCTCACCCCATCGTGAGGATTCAAACCGCCGACCTTCTGATCGGCAAGTCCTAGGCTCTGTGGTTTAACCCACTATGGTTGGCTTAATAAAGGAATAGCTTGAATTATATTTTTTTGAAGGGTGGGGGTGTTCTTCTTTGAACTTATTTGACTTAGCAGTATTTATAAAATAATGCACTTAAATGTATGGAGTTCTTTGAGGAAAGGGGGAACTAAGGGCTCAGATCTAGGTGCCACATATCAATATCTTCATGAGCTCCATAAAACACATGGCCTTTATGCCAATTCCCTCATAAAATCTGATTTCCCTTCACAAACCCCCACACAATGAATATGGAAGGAGCGGGCAGTGCCTCTGTTGCTCCTGAGAATCCTAGAAACTTGTTTTAATTCTTCTTTTCTTTTGTGGACAGTTGTTGAGCCACTGCAGCTTTTCAGTGAAGGTCGAACTTTTAAAAATGGATGAAGGAAGAAGTCATATGAATTATGTAGGTGGCTAGCTGACAGTGTTTATAGGTGAAAGGAGGGAATCAATATGTGAGCCTGCTGGGACGATGGGTTCCACAAGAGTTTGTGATGCAATAACATAATTCGAAGAGATTTGTGGCATTGACCAATCTGCTGCTATCAATCTGGAGTTTAACTAGTTAATGTTAACCTTGGCACCACTTGCTCTTCCCTTATCAACATCATTAAATTCATCTGCAACCTGCTTTTTACCCTTTTCCTGCTGAGGACTTCTATGTGAGCGGAATGATTCCTAGCAGAAGCCACCTTATACAAGACCCAGAATTATTTATTTATTTTGCCTTGGGAAGGATTATCATAGCATAAGTGAAGAGGTTTTGTTTTTTATAAGTAATATTTTGCTTTTTTTAAAAAAAGAAAGAGCTTCTACTTTTTCCTTTGGATTCCCAAAGCTGGAAATATACCTTAGACAACAACATCCTTTACATCCTTTTGAGTGGGGATCAAATTGCGGATTATTATTTTTTTATTGACACGTGGACCTTTGTCATACATTTTGTGCTACTGGCATCCAGGACTTCACAAGGATGGTGCACTACCTGCCTTCTCTGTTCCAAAGGAAATTTAAAGTCATTCTCTGTTTTCTGCTCCTTTTGGCTCTCCTGGTACACATGGTGTTGGATCTGACACTCTCCACCGGCCTTGATTCTTGTGGATGTACCCGCAAAGGAGAAGATCAACCTAGTCCCGTGTTATCAGCCCAGAATAAGTTAAACCTGAGGATTCTCCAGGACTTCAGTGGTAGCAACAGCTCCCTGGAGAAAGGCATTCACTCACCAGAAGGCGTACCACATGCAGGTAGCAGGAGCAACATCCCCCTCCAAAGTCACAACTTCGAGCCGAAAGAAGCAGAAGAAAAACCAACATGGACAGGCAGGTCCAAACTGGCTGCGCTTTTCGACCATCCGCTCTACAAGATTCCAATCCCAAAAGTTATGAAGAAAGACAAGCTGTTTGCTACCAGACCGAAGGTGAAGATGTTTGTGAGAAGTAGCAATGAATGGTGAGAAGCTCTTGGGGTTTTTTTCATAGGGACAGCTGGGTGGCCCATGCAATTTGGTATACATCCTCTGCAGGGATGGCATTCATGGAGTCAAACCCACTTCATCATATCTGACAAAGTGGGCTTGAGTCCACCAAAGCATAAAGGTAAAGGCACCCCTGACCATTAGGTCCAGTCATGGCCGACTCTAGGGTTGCGGCGCTCATCTCGCTTTATTGGCCGAGGGAGCCGGCATACAGCTTCCGGGTCATGTGGCCAGCATGACTAAGCAGCGCACAAACTGCTAGGTTGGAAGGAGCAGGGACCGAGAAATGGGAGCTCACCCCATCGCGGGGATTTGAACCGCCAACCTTCTGATCGGCAAGCCCTAGGCTCTGTGGTTTAACCCACAGCGCCACCCGCGTCCCTATCCACCAAAGCATATGCCATAATAAATATGTTCGTCTCTGTGATTCTCTGTTACTACTTAATATAGGGATACATGTTGCTTTTTATTGAGTTAGACCAGCAGGCCATCCTGTCTACCTTTGATGACTGTGGCTCTTCAAGGTCTTAGGCTGAGATATTGTCCTTAGATATGGAGAAAACAAATTCTACCACTGAGTCCCTGCCCCTGCCAGCACTTTGTTGCCATTTTCTGACCTCTCAAGGCAGCTGGGCTCAGAATGTTGGCCTGCCGTTCAATAAGCACAGCTAGATATACATGGGGGCTCAAGCTTCTTTGCAACATTTTCAGACAGGCCATGCTTTCCAATTAAAGCATGCAAAGGCCTCCTTTCCATCCCCTCACCTCATAACAGCCAGCCAGTACACTCGGTCTTCACTGGCCTGCTTTTCTCCCTCCTCCACCCTGGGCTCTTTTTCCTAAAGGGTTTTTTGTGTGTGCACATTTGCAAACCTTGTGATACCCCTGAATAAGCGTGCTGTTCATTCTAGTGCATTGGGGGGGGGGGGGGACGGACAGAGACCTGATAATTCTATTCTCGCATTCATTAATGGAGAATTGCAAAACAAGATGCATAATAAAATTTTGGTCCAGCGTGAGATCATTCCCTCTTGCTTCTCAGTAGCCAGATTTCTGTTACCTTCTGAAGCTCACTAGCCTATGATAATATATGCAATTGTTTTTGTGTATTGTGTGTGGGGGGGGGGGTATTGGATCTGCAGGGCTAACAGCAATAAGGCACACGAGAAGCTTCCAAAACACGATGCCAACCCTGCTTGGCTCCGGTTCTACACTGGCATCAATCGCTATGAACTGTATGCCCGCCATGACCCTGCTCGCCTTGCCACGATGGAAGATTTGGCCATGCAGCCAATTATCAGCTCAGGTATTCTGTGCCACATTCGGGTCCCTCTACTGCTCATACTTGCTTTCTTCTCACTTCACCCTGCCTGTTTGCCTTGGTTCCCCCACCCCTCACTCTTTCAATCTCCACTTTTTTCTCCCTCTCAGTTTGACACCCAGCCTGTAAAACCATCCTGACAAGAGTCTTGTGGGAAGGGGGAATGAGCTGCTTTCTGGAATGTTCTGCCTCAGTGCTAAGCACCAGAGCAGACTCTGTTAATATTTAAATGCCAGGTTGTTTCGTCCTCATTCTCAAAACTGGGAAAGGTGGTGACTTGAGCCTTTTTCCTTCTTAATGTAATTTCAGTTCAAAAGCCTGGGGGGACACAACTGAAGCTGATCATGACCTTCCCCAACCATGGACAAGCCCTCTTCAAACCCATGAAGTGAGTAAGGAAGGCCAGCAATGCTTTTAGATGCCCTGTACCAATATCCTGGGTCCAAGTTCTTTTTCATGTGTGGCAATAACCTGTCGATGGACTCCACCTGGAAAACAGATTGTGCTTGGAACCTTCCAAACTTTGAGTTAATTAGTTACCAGGCAGCCTCTGTGTAGCAAGAGGGTGAGGGTGACCCCCTTCATGCCAGTTCTCCAAACAGAGCTGAAAGCAAGGCTGTGTTTGGACATAAACCTCTGGAGCAACTGTAGTGAAGGCTCCTCCTTTGATTACCACATCCCTGGAGAACCATCTCTGCCACCTCACACTCTTTATTTATTAAATTTCTATACAGTGGTACCTCGGGTTAAGAACTTAATTCGTTCTGGAGGTCCGTTCTTAACCTGAAACTGTTCTTAACCTGAGGTACCACTTCAGCTAATGGGGCCTCTCACTGCCACTGCGCCGCCACCATGTGATTTCTGTTCTCATCCTGAAGCAAAGTTCTTAAGCCGAGGTACTATTTCTGGGTTAGCAGAGTCTGTAACCTGAAGCGGCTGTAGCCTGAAGCGTCTGTAACCTGAGGTACCACTGTACCACCCTTCATCTGAGGATCCCAGGGCGGTTTGCAAATACAATAATATAACGTCACTGCACACTACCAAGTATTGTTGACTGAAACGGATGCTTTCCCTTCTTCATTGCCCAGATTCTTCAGCAATGGCACAAGTTTAGACTCTGGACTTAATGGCCTTTGTAACGCCACATTTCTAAGCAAACTGGGATTCCAATAGTCGTAGCCTAGTGATAGAAGCGTTGTAATACTGTCTCCTGAAAATATGGGATCTTGCAGCCCTGGGGTTGGGTTAGGGGTGCAGTTCTTCCCTGGCCATTGGCACTCACCACTGTTGCTTCGCTAATAGTTAAAGCAAACAGTTTTGATGGACCATAAAGCAGGTGTTTACATAGAATTAATTATGGGATTTGTGGACCATCGTTCAACAACAGCCTAACAATGGTGCAGCATAAGATAAACCTAGGCCGTTACTGTGGAAATGGCAGAGAGCCATCGATCACCTTGGATCAGTTTTAGCTCCCGCAGTAAATGGCGAACTCAGCCCTCCATGTTGTGGTTTGTTTCTGATGGAGAGGTGCGACCTCTGGTGGTGAAAGATGTGAAATGTTGTGCTATGTTGTTCTCAATGGACTCCTCTCCCCTTTCATTTAAGGCCACAACAATATTGTTTCAGCCTTGGCCAGTGGTGCAGTTAGGCTGTTTTAGACTGGAGGACCTCGTAGTCTTACATCCCTTTCCCCTTCTTCAGATGAGTAACGTGTATTGTTTCACTTGCTTCAAAACCAGGGCAACTATTGGAGGTGGGATGAGGGCTTCCTACTCATTATACTGAAATGGGCTCTAGACTTCTGTGTCAGAGTTCTGCCTCAATTGCTCCTAGTTTGCATAGCTAGGATTAAAATTTCAGGGCTTCTCCAGACAGGTGGTTTTTCCCCTTGTGGGTGTATTTTGCAGTATTGACACAATAACAGTGCATTAACGGTGGGTTTATATTGGGCTGACCACAAACCATTCCACATTATTAGTTGTTCCATGATGCTTCCACTACATTGTTGCATTACTGCTGTCTGAAGGGACCCTCTTGCACTACTATAGTGCAACTAAAACAGGACACACACACAAGCTGCTCTGGAACATTTATAGTATAAAAGGTTGCAGAATTTCAGCAGGACGTTACAGGGCGTGCACCAACTGGAAACGGAGTGGTATGTCCATCCCTGAAACTATTGCAGGTGCAAACAGTATTGAAAACAGAATCGTGTATGTAAATTTGAGCACAAACCATCATGAACACCCAACAAAAGGGATGGATGCAGTGTGCAGAGTGACTATGAGTTGCAAAAGATGTGTGGGCTTCAGTTCAACACTCGACAATGAACATCTTTGATAACCCACCACATCTCTTCTTGCCCTCTCCCAAGGCAAACCCGAGATCAGGAGACTCCAGCAGATTTCTTTTACTTCTCAGATTTTGAACGGCACAATGCAGAGATAGCAGCCTTTCACCTCGACAGGTGAGTCCAGCACAGTGCACTCTCCTGTCCTGAAGGGTGCGGCAGACTCCTGCCAAATATTATCGTTATCATTGATTTATCAATTCTAAACAACCATCTCAAGGCAATTTACACTAAAGATAGTGTCCGAGACAAGTATTAGTGCGAAGCAGAAAAGACAGGGCTTTTTTCCAAACTGATTGTATGTTCTATGATAACGAGCATTTGTGTAGGATTTGTTGTCTGTGTTTAGAGTGTTTATTTGGTCCAGCTGCAAACAGAATTTGTTTCATTCTCCCATTTTGCTCATTTCTGGGGAGGATCCTGGATTTCCGAAGAATTCCCCCCGTTTCTGGCCGTTTGGTGAATATAACCAAAGAAATCCGTGATATCACAACGGACAGTAAACTGTTTAAGACTTTCTTCATCTCCCCAGGTGAGCACTCTGTCCCCTGTTTATCCCTCCTTCGTAATATGAGCTCTACTGTGTAGAACAGGTGTGGGGAAACTATTGCTCCCAAAAGTTGGTGGACAGCAGCTCCCATCATCCCTGATCACTGGCCATGCTGGCTGGGACAGATGAAGGGGAGGAGGCCAACAACCTCCAGAGGGCCACAGGTCCCTCAGCTGTGGTGTAGACCGACTGTGCTAGCCATGTAAGCTATTCTCCCCTCCTGTTATGTTGCTTTGCACCCACAAGACCATAGCTGTCAAGCGTCCCTTATTTGGCGGGACAGTCCCTTATCCCAGCGCCATGTCCCGCTGCTGTCCCTTATTGATGATGTCCCTTAAATAAGCTACTAAAGGTAATGGGGCCCTTTCTATGTCCAGCTGTCCTTTGTCAACAACAAATTGTTGCTTTTTTTGGTGTTGAATATATGCTATATGGTAATTTATGGACCTAATAGGTATCTAAAGCCATTTGCACGCAACAAAATATATATTTTATCAAAGTAATTGTTGATCCCTTATTTTGGCTGCTGATCCCTTATTTTTGACGCTGCTGGTCCTTTATTTTCAAATCTGTAAGTTGACAGCTATGCACAAGACATGTGGTGGCATGTTGACAAGCTGTTGGTATTCCCTGACTTTTGCTTTCCTCCATTTTGCGTGGGTCAACCCAGCCGGCAACGTCTGCTTCTTTGGCGTGTGCTCCTACTATTGCTCCACAGAACATGCTTTGTGTGGCAAACCAGACCAGCTCGAGGGCTCAATGGCAGCCCTCCTGCCGGACAAAGAACTGGCCGACCGGCGTTCGTGGAGAAGCCCCTGGAGGCGTTCTTACTCCAAGACCAAGAAAGCTCAGTAAGTAAGCTCAGGTGCAGAGGGAGGACCAATATTGAATGAGAGATTGTGAAAAGCAGGTTCTGGATGAAGAGAGCCAAAGGAGAAAACTGATGAGCCAGGACAGCCAAAGACTGAGGAAGCATTGTATATATGTCCCTAAACTGGGGCTGCCCTAGACATTGACAAGTCTGCATGGGGTGCTGAATCTATATTCCCCCAACCCTCCAATTTAGGTGACACCATCAAACTTCCCCATATCTGTTCAGCACTTCTTAGCTTGCCTTTTCTCCATCACTTCTAACTAGTTCTTATGTGCACAATGTAGCTGTGCTCTGTGGTGGTGAAGTAAACCAACCAGAAGATTGGTTCAGAGGCTCATTCAGGGCTGGTTGGCTCTGTCAATATACTGGAAGGGTAGCAGGAATTCCTGAAATGAATGTGCTCATGGGATAATATGAAATGGTGGTATTTCTATGATTTTATGTTGCTGGAGCCACACAGAATGGCTGGAGCAACCCAGTCAGATGCGTACAAATTTGGGGTACAAATACAACAACAACAACAGATTTCTTATGCATTTATTTCATAAATACAATACTGCTTTATTGTAAATGTTTGAAAAAGTAGCAGTACAAGCAGGAAGAATTAACTCCCCCTTAGCTAGGGGGTGAACACATGCTGATCTGTTTTCTGTTGGAGACCATCTCCTGAGTTATTTTTGTTTCAAGCTCCGGAGCCATTGCTGCTCCACAACCTTGACTCTAAAAGCCAGTGCCACAAAATTGCATTACATATTCAACTCAAGAGGCCCCGACTCTGCTGTTTGTGGTCTCAAAGAGCTGCAGCTGTACCTGAAAAGGCTCAAACAGAATTTATGCAATCACACTTAGCATCTGTGCCCTGTCAGGGTGATGGATACGTTGACAAACGATGAGATGACCTGGGGGAGCTAGGGAGGCTATAAGGAAGGGTGGAGACAGTTAAATTAAAGGTTTCTCCCCACCATATGCAATTAAGGATAACCTTTCATGACTATCTCTTCTAAGGTGGGAGTCAGATGAAGATTACTGCGCAGAGGTACGACAGACGGCACCATACGACAACGTATCCCGACTCCTCAACCTCATCGACATGACTGTGCTTGACTTCCTTATGGGTGAGCTTGGGTACATTTCCTCCTGCGAGCTGCGCTGCATTTGGGGATGGGACCATGGCTTAGGGGTAGAGCATCTGCTTTGCATGCAGAAGGTCCCAAGTTCAATCCTTGGCACCGGCAGTTTAAAAAAAGGATCACAGAAGGGTGCCTTATACAGAGTCCGACCATTGGTTGCAGCTCTCCAGGATTTCAGACAGGGCTCTCTCCCAGTACAGTGGTACCTCGGGTTACAGACGCTTCAGGTTACAGGCACTTCAGGTTACAGACTAACTGAGAAATATTACCTCGGGTTAAGAACTTTACCTCAGGATGAGAACAGAAATCGTGCAGTGGTGGCGGGAGGCTCCATTAGCTAAAGTGGTACCCCAGGTTAAGAACAGTTTCAGGTTAAGAACAGACCTCCGGAACAAATTAAGTTCTTAACCCGAGGTACCACTGTACTACCATGACACAGCAGGATTCGAACCTGGGACCTTCTTTATGCCCCTCAGAGCAGGCAATCCTGGGATAGATGGACAAAAAGTCTGAGCTGCTTCCTATGTCTCCCAGTTTCTGACTGCTACAACCCTTCCCTTTGTGTCATTCCAGCCCTTTAGCTCAGCCTTTAATAGAGAGACTTTGCCTCATTGCATTTTATTCTTAGGCGCGATGGAAACTCAGCAGCGCTGAGAGTTCCTGAGAAACAAATTAACTCTGTCTGCGTACATCTGCCTGCCAGCCAGCTTCCCCGGAATAAGCATCTCTCGCTGTGCATTGTGTTAATATACATGACTAGAACACAACCCGCTAAGCAGATTGAGTTGCGTTTCCCGTTGTTTCATTCTCACCTGTCTTTTGACATCGCTTTATTCTCCGGCGTACCTCATTTCATGGGACCATATCCTTGCACCTTCCCCCCCCCCTCCTCCAATCCAATTTCGCACATTGGATGAAGCAGGTTATTTGCCAGTGAAAACATGTCACAGTGAGTCAGGGAAGGGCTTGGATCATGAAGTTAATGAAGGAAAAGCTTTTGGTCTCCTCCTTCTCCCCGAAGCCACCTCCACCCTTCTCAAAAAGCCTCTCTTAGAGGGTCAGGGGTCCTCCTGAACAATGTGGGGTTGGCACAGGGGTGGGAAGGGGCTGCTGGGGTCAGAGGTGGGCTGGGATAAAGTGACCAATATGATGCCCCCAGACACTGTCCTTGGCGACTGCCGAGGCCTGCTGACCCTCCCATTTTTTTATATATTTTTTCTTCTCGTGTTTTATTTATTTATTTATTTTATTTACTTTCAAACCAACTTGTAATTTTAAAAAAATGAAAAGTGGTAAATAAATACTTGAACTAATTAATCACCACCATCATTTGGTATGTTGTTCATTGCCAGATTTTTTTTCCTGTGAAGTGGGTATTTTCTGGTGCACAAAATAGTTTCTTAGATTTCCCAGTGGAAAAGAGTGTGGGAACTTCAGAATTAAAGAGCACATGGCCTCTGTTCTTGATCAGCTACATTCCTTATATTCTAAAGATTCCTCCCCCCCCCCCCCCCATATACAATGTGCTGCCCTGGGCTCCTTTTGGAGGAAAGTCAGGATATTAAATAAATAAATAAATAAATAAATAAATAGGCTTTTATAATGTTCTCATCCCTACTCTATCTCTTTCCTCAATTTGACAATACCAGCAGCAGTTCATCTTAAATCTGTGCCATTTTATTGGGGGGGGGGGTTTGCATCTGATTTGCCCACCATTTGGCTATGGTTTAACAAGTTACATAACCTGGATGGATTCCCCTCCTTTCATCCTTTTGTCATCGGTGCCAATAACTTAGGCTGATTTGTTATTTCTGTCCTTGAGATCGCTTCTGCTCCACTTAATACTTCATAATTACTTCTGCCCTATCTAACAGCTTTCAGGTTGCACCCACTGACCAATTAATAGCTGGGCATTTCATTCATTTATTTATTTTATCTCTCTGCTGAGGATAGTTCAAGAGTTCGGGGGTGGGTGGGAGGGAATAGGCTTCCTCTATAATCCTAAACATAGGTAAGAGCCACTGGGCTAAACAGTCATGCCTTACACCCAAAGAATCCTGGGAACTGTAGTTTGCTAAGGGTGCTGAGAGCTGTTAGAACACTAGTCCTCTCACAGAACTACAATTCCCAGAGTTCCCTGGAAGCCACTCTCCTTTTAATTGGCATCAGATGAAGAGTTTTGATGACCTCAGGCTGTTTGAGCCTTTCTAGTTTGCCTGAATAAAACACAGGGCTTTTTTTCAGCCAGAACTTGCCGGAACTCAGTTCTGGCACCTCTCAGGTGGGTGCCGTTGCCATGAGGGAGGTGTTTATGGTGAGTTCGGGTATCTCTTTTTCTAGAAAAACAGCATGGAATAAGGATATTGCCTGATAATTGCAGTTTTTTCTTCTTCATTTGGTCTTGGAATTTATATCCTGATCCAAGATCCTCTCAGGGTGGACTTCTCTAATACCTTTTTCCTCTTCTTCCTCCTCTGATTTCTGCTGTCTGCCTCCTCTTCTATAATTCTTGTCTCCATATGTAGGAAACATGGATCGCCACCACTATGAGACCTTTGACAAGTTTGGGAATGACACTTTCTTCCTTCATCTGGACAATGGCCGAGGGTGAGAATGCAACATGCTTCCCTGGGTGGGCGAGGGACTAGGGGAAGCTTTTGAGCTCTGTCCTACAATGATCTGCATTTTGAAGAAAGGGCTAGGGTATTCCTGCTTCAGGCTGTTATTTGAGATGAGCTGCTTTTCTGGGAATGAACTCTGAAAGCAGGAACTTACAAGACAAGGATCTAAAGCAGGCAAGAACCAGAGTATAAGGTGCCCCTGTGGCAGGTTCGTGCTGAACTGCTCTTAGCAAACCATTATTTGACTATATCAGGCAGGGCCAGTCCTACTGTAAGGCAGAGTGAGGCAGCTGCCTCAGACAGCAGGTATTGCAGCCCTGGGAAAGTGGCGGGATGTTAGAGGGCTGAACTATGCCACATGGCCTGCACTGTACCTTCCAAGTTAACCTGTTGTCTTCAGAATATCAAAATAAAAAAAATCCTTCCAGTAGCACCTTTAAGACCAACTAAGTTAGTTCTTGGTATGAGCTTTCGTGTGCAAGCACACTTCTTCAGATACACTGAAACAGAAGTTGCCAGATCCTTCTATATAGTGAGAAGGTGGGGAGGGGTATTACTCAGAAGGGTGGTGGGAATGTGAGATTGGCAGATAGCTGAGATGAGCCTGCTGACGACTCTTAACGACTGTAATAGGTCTTACAGGAAAAGGCAAGGGGTGAGAAGGTGAGAAATGGCTTAGTCATGTATAATGGGATAAGAATCCAATGTCTTTGTTCAAACCAGGTCTCTCCATGGTTTTAAGTTTGGTAATGAGTTGCAATTCAGCAGCTTCTCTTTCCAGTCTATTTCTGAAATTCCTTTGTAGTAAAACAGCTACTTTGAGATCTTGTATAGAATGTCCTGGGAGATTGAAGTGTTCTCCTACTGGTTTCTCTGTTTTGTGATTCTTGATGTCAGATTTATGTCCATTTATTCTTTGGCGTAAGGTTTGGCCTGTTTGTCCAATATAGAGAGCTGAAGGACACTGTTGGCATTTGATGCCATACACAATGTTAGATGATGAGCAATTGAATAGTCCCGAGATGGTATGTGTGATGTTGTTGGGGCCAGTAATGGTGTTGTCCGGGTGTATGTGGCAGCAAAGTTGGCATCTGGGTTTATTGCAGGCTCTGGTGCCAGTGTCCGTGTTAAGTCTGGTTGTAGTATTATTGTGGGTTAGGAGTTGTTTAAGATTGGGTGGCTGTCTGTAGGCAATGAAAGGTCTTCCTCCCAGAGCTTGAGAAAGAGAACTGTCATTGTCCAGGAGAGGTTGTAGATCTCTGATGATGCGTTGTACTGTTTTAACTTGGGAGCTGTATGTGATGACTAGAGGTGTTCTGTTATTTTCTTTTTTGGGTCTGTCTTGCAGCAAGTTCTCTCTGGGTATAAGTCTGGCTCTGTTGATCTGTTGTCTAACTTCATCTGCTGGGTATTTTAGTTCTGAAAAGGTTTGCTGTAGATCTCTTAGGTGAGAGTCTCTGTCTGTAGAATTGGAACAGATGCGGCTGTAACGTAGTGCCTGGCTATATACAATGGACTGTTTGGTATGTTTGGGATGGTAGCTAGAGGCATGTAGATATGTTTGTCGGTCAGTTGGTTTACGGTATAAGGTGGTGTCTATGCGCCCATCCTGTATTTTTATAGTAGTGTCCAAAAAATGTATTTCTTGCATAGATTGATTCATTGTAAGGTTGATTGTGGGGTGAAAATCATTAAATTTCTGGTGAAAGGTGTCCAGGGTCTGTTGACCATGTGTCCAGATGATAAAAATATCGTCAATGTATCGCAGGTACAAGAGAGGTTTGAGTGGGTAGGAGTTTAGGAAACGTTGTTCTAAATCTGCCATGAAGATGTTGGCATACTGTGGGGCCATGCGGGTGCCCATTGCTGTGCCGCTGATCTGAAGGAACAGGTCATCACCGAATTTGAAGTTGTTGTGGGTAAGGACAAATTGGCAGAGTTTGGTGGCAAGGTCTGCTGTGGTTTTATCTGAAATGGTGTTCCTTATAGCTTGTAAACCATCGTTGTGTGGGATGTTGGTATACAGAGATTCCACATCCATAGTAGCTAGTATAGTATTGTTGGGAAGATTATTTAAAGATTGTATTTTCCTCAGAAAATCTGTGGTGTCACGTACATAGCTGGGAGCACTGATGGCATATGGTTTCAGAACAGAGTCCATATAACCGGAGACACCCACTGTAATAGTGCCAATACCTGAAATGATGGGGCGTCCTGGATTTCCTGGTTTGTGTATTTTAGGTAGAAGATAGAAAGTTCCTGGTCGAGGTTCTGTTGGTGTGTTGGTGAGGATCTGTTCTTGGATGTGTGGGGGTAGCTCCTTAACAATCTTGTTCAGTTCTTTCTTGTATTCTTGTGTGGGGTCTGAGTCCAATTTTGTGTAAAAGGCGGTATTGGAAAGTTGTCTGTGAGCCTCCTGAATGTAGTCAGTTTTGTTCATGATGACGACAGCTCCACCTTTAAAACCATGGAGAGACCTGGTTTGAACAAAGACATTGGATTCTTATCCCATTATACATGACTAAGCCATTTCTCACCTTCTCACCCCTTGCCTTTTCCTGTAAGACCTATTACAGTCGTTAAGAGTCGTCAGCAGGCTCATCTCAGCTATCTGCCAATCTCCCATTCCCACCACCCTTCTGAGTAATACCCCTCCCCACCTTCTCACTATATAGAAGGATCTGGCAACTTCTGTTTCAGTGTATCTGAAGAAGTGTGCTTGCACACGAAAGCTCATACCAAGAACTAACTTAGTTGGTCTTAAAGGTGCTACTGGAAGGATTTTTTTTATTTTGACTATGGCAGACCAACACGGCTACCTATCTGTAACTGTCTTCAGAATATCGTTATTATGATGTTTGTATCCTGCTCCCCATTTTATCACCCAACCAACTCCAGGAGGTAGGCTTGGCTGAGACAATGACTGGCCCAAGATTACCCACTGGGCTCCATGGCCGAATTAGGATTTGAACCTGTCTCCCAGATTCTAGTCCAGAACTCTAATCACTACACCACACTGGCTCTCAGACGTGGCAAAGGATACTGCCCAGTAGCCAGTGTTGAGGCAAGATTTGATTGCAAGCCCAGTCAGCTTTCGTACAGTGGTACCTCGGGTTACATATGCTTCAGATTACAGACGCTTCAGCTTACAGACTCCACTAACCCAGAAATAGTACCTCGGGTTAAGAACTTTGCTTCAGGATGAGAACAGAAATTGTGCCCTGGCGGCACGGCGGCAGCTGGAGGGCCCATTAGCTAAAGTGATGCTTCAGGTTAAGAACAGTTTCAGGTTAAGAACGGACCATACTTAACCCAAGGTACCACTGTATTGGGGAGCGATGTTATCTTGTTCTTCACCGCAGGTGGTGAAGTGTCTTGGACTTGACCTGTTGGAAAAGTGCTCGATGACTGATGTTAATGACAGACCCACATATTCTGATGAAGAAATGCAACTCAGTTTTAACGTGGCGGCGATGTAATCAAAAGCTCTTTTCAGCTGACCCAAAGATATTTGTCTTTTAGAAGACTTCTTAAAGTTCCCAGGAAGCCACAAACTTTAAATGTGCGGACATACAATCTTGACACACTTTGGAGAAGATGGCCTTGTAGTTTGTGATACTTTCAGAATTGGGTTGTTGTTTTTTAGGAACAAAAATCTCTATACCTTAACAGAAAGAAAGGAAAATCCTTAAAATTGTATAGATATTTACTGATAACAATTCAATATGTGGGAGGGGGGACATTAACTGGTCTGGCTGTCCTCCAACTTCCCCATTCCATACCATTTACTCTTCCCTTCCAATGTCCCTTCCTGATATAATTATAGGATACCCTGAATATAGCAAATGACAGCTAGTGAGTACAAAACTGTTTCTACACAGGGATGGAAAAGTTGTAGTTCTCCATCTATTGTTGGACTCCAGGCTCCCATCAGCCCCAGCCAGTGTAGCCAGATGGTCAAGGATGATGCCTCTTAATAGTCCAGCAACATCTGGCGGGTCACATTCCTGCTCTACACCATTCTAATATCTACCAAAATATATTAATTCTGCAGGCAAAGTAAACTTTGCAACAGGATCATGAATACAGCACTGCACAAACACACCTAATCTACATCATTTGCAACATTTGGACTTTTAAATACCAAAAGAAGTATTTATTGAGCAAGATAAATACTCCCAAAATAGCATCTCCCAAAAATAGAGAAACCATCTGTGCCTTTTGTTCTTCTCAGGTTCGGGAGACACTCCCATGATGAAATGTCCATTCTGGTTCCACTTCAGCAATGTTGCATGTAAGGATTCTTTTCTCCCATCTTGTTTATACTCTGTCTTTGGAGGGGATAGAATTAAGGAAGTCTTATTATTTTGAGGTGGGTAATCTTTTTGGTTCTGTAGGCCAAACTGATCTCAGTTTTTAGGTTAAAGATTTCCCCCTGGCCAGATTGTAGTGGCATGGAAGGGTGTGGGTTTGCCATTTGCCTCCTCTACATAAGCCCATGCACGTTGTCCACCACTGTGCTCTGCTGATGGCATATTGTGTAGGCCAGGGGTAGTCTTCCATATGTTTTGGACTACAGCTCCAATAATCTCTGACCATTGGGCATTAATCAAAAGCATCTGAAGGGCACCACATTCGCTACTCCTGGTTAGTCATGAGGGGCTGGCCATTGGACTTGATGACCTCTCTCCCAAGCCTACAGTTCTATGAAGTGGCTCTCATCTCAGCTATCTGAAGCATGCATGCCTAAGCTAGTTCCCAGCAGATACACCAGAGCACAGCGCAACTGAGGATGCAGGCTCATTTCTGCCAGAAGCCAGCTGAAATGCCCACACTCTGAGTTAGAGAAAGCCTACTCAGCTACTTCTACCACCTCCCGAAGCTAAAGGGAGATGCAAGTACTTGTGGTTAAAACAAGGAGCCTTTTATGTAGGGCAACAACTGAGGAAAAATTTCATCAGATATGAAAACAGACTCAGCATTTCCTCCACCCTGAAACACTTGTGGCATGATACTCTTGCTTTCAGGTTCGGGATAAATATGGAAGAAATTATTTGGCAAGAATCCATAATGTTTGTCGTTAGTCTGACCCTATAACTTCTTGCCCACTCTCACCCCTGCCTCTGATGTGGTTCTGATATCCCAAGTCTGTGCATGTACTAATGGAAATGCTCAATGTGACATTTCTCATGGTTTAAAAACGTTGTCCTTCCTCTTCCTTGATTTTTTCCTATTGCTGTTGATGGATCCAGTATAAAAAAGTCAACGTTCATGCGCCTCCAACTGCTTGCTACGGAGCCTTATCGCTTGAGTGACGTCATGCGTGAGTCCTTGGCCACTGATCAGCTGTCACCAGTCTTAGCGGAGCCTCACTTGAAGGCACTGGACCGGCGGCTCCAGAAGATATTAGACATGGTGGAGGACTGCATGAAGAAGAGTGGAGAAAGCCAGGAAGTCCTGATAAATGACTTAAAAGGACAGCAGTATACATCCTCAGAGCTGCGAGACAAGAGAAGTAGCGCTGCATGAAGGGGATGGACCCCCAGCCTATTCAAACACACCTCTTTAATGCTACCTCTTACATGCAAGCCTTGCCATAGGGAAGTCACTCTTCATTCTGTGCTACAGTGTGGACATAAAGGGGTTAGGGAGCAACCAAGGGAGAAGGGAACGTGGAATATCTTAAAAGAACAAGAGGGAGGTCCTGGAAGCAAAACTTGGACGAAGTATAAAAGGAGCATTCAAGCTCTTGAATTGTCTTGAGACTTGCAGTGAAGCCTTGGAAGCCTGATGGGCAAGCTGTGGTTTGAATGGAAGGATAGTTAAAGCAGGGGTAGCCCACATGCTGCCTTCCAAATGTTGGTGGACTACAACTCCCATCATCCCCTGACCACTGGCTGGAAGTGATGGGAGCTGGAGTCTAACCACAGCTGAAGGGCATCATGTTGGCAACCCATTCAAGTTATTCATGCTCAGCGGAGCTTCATTTCTGTTCCTTTGTAGAATTTCTTTGTAGCTATAGGAAAGGAATGTGCCTTCTCTCCCTCCTTCCCGCTTCTCAGAGCAATCTATACAGCCAAGAATCTCTCTCATATTTATTCTCTTGCTATTTATTTTGAGCCATTTGCAGTGCTTTGGGCTTCTGTATGGAAGCGTGAACTCTGCCCAACCTGCCATTGTTAACCATGTTAGCTTGCCTGGGGATGAAAAAGAAGTGAGACTATGTGCACTCTTCTTGATCTTGCCAGGTGTTGCTAACATGCTTTTCAACCCACTTCAGTCCCTGATTGAAGGTGCCAATAAATCATAGGCTGAAGGGACTTCAGGCCCCGTTGTCCTAAGATACTGATGCTGTGAGCAAGTTCATTGCTGCTTTTATCCACAAGGCTCCCTGATCTCTACTTGTGATCAAAGAAGAGAGGGCAACAGTACTATGGGCTATGCAAAACTCTAAGAGTGCCTAGAAGCAGCAGTAACAAAAGCAGCCTCCTTTCTCATAAAACATTGCTCCTAGACCAAGGTCCATCTAATTATTATCACCATCATCATAAACTATCACCACCACCGCGGTTTTTTCCCTTGGAAAAGCAGCATATAAATCACGCAGTCAGCCCTATTGGTTTATTTGTATGCCGCCTTTCCTGGGGCAAACCATTCCCAAAGTGGTTCACAGTGATGTCAGAATAGAACACAATAATAAGAAAATGCATGAAGCACAACAAAAACAACTACTGCAGGAAGCTGCCAGATACCAAACTCCTTGTCCAGGAATGTCTGCTCTGACTGGAAGCAGCTGTCCAGGGTCTCAGTCAAAGAAAGTTATTTTATGTCATCTCCAGTGACCTGATCTTTTTAACTGGAGATGTCAGAGGACTGAACTTGGGAACATCTGCGTGCAAAACCGTGGGCTGCAACCTGTCCTGCTTGCATAATGGGACTTCCTCTCCCAGGCTTCTCACCGTGTGCCCCCCCACCGTGCCCCCAATCTGTTCTGGTGTTTCCCCTAACCCTCCAGAGCAGATCTGGGGCTTCTACTGAGCTATAAACCCTCCCCAAGCATTTCAGTCAGCTGTTCAGCATTCTGTTTCCCCCCACAGTGGCCAGCTAGGTGGAAATAACATGTACTCTGTAGGAAGATCATCATGTGTAACAATTGCATGCGTGGCACTCTCCCTGTGAGTTATAGACACACTGAGATCCCACAGGCAGGCACAGCTTCCCAGCCTATGGACATTCAGGGGAAAACCTACTGAATCATAGAATTGCAGTGCTGGAAGGGACTACGAGGGTCATCTAGTCCAGCCCTGTGCAACGCAGGAATCTTTTTGCCCAACTTCAGGGCTCAAACCCACGATCCTGAGATTAAAAGTCTCATGCTGTACCGACTGAGCTATATATTTAAGCCTATGTTGTTAAATGTGATGATCTGACATGTGACTGCCCATTAATTAATGGATGGGCCTTCTGTGTAGAAATTTTGTAATGTATAAAGCAGTTCCGAATGTGAAAAGTATAAGGATCTATGCAGATCTGGGCCAGGTCCGTGCCTGTGTAGAGGCCACTTGCGAACCCCTTGCACACTGCTTTTAATTCTAGGGAAAAAAGTCATAGTGCACATGTAACAAAGCATTAAAGGAATTACAAATTATTTCAGTAAGGTTTGCAGGTCCTTAGAGAAGCCAAGAGCCAAGGCCATATTGCCTGCTGCATATGTCAGAGTGCTGGTGTTATGGTTATTAAACTCTGATCCCGTCCAATTTATCTGCTGTTTTTCTCATTATTTTCTCAAAATAAAGACTGAAGCGCCCTAATGAGAGAAAGCACCCTTGGCAACAACCTCAGGAACAATGAGCCCGTCTGCTGTTGCTTATTCAAACTGTACTGTTGCTTTCTCTGAAAATATTGCATTGTGCCTACTAATTGGCCCTCGGTGTTCATAAGGGCCTTCCTTTTCAACAGTTTCTTGTAGCAAGAGGTTTTTCGGTTCCCATGAAGTTGAATAAATATGACGAAAATAGAAGATACATGCAATATTCGACATGGGTTGCATTTCACTAGCTAAATTATCTCGGCTCCAAGCCTCCATCTTAAACCCAAAGGTTAAGCTCAGCACAAGACCAGGCTGCTGGTTTCAGGGACCCACCACAGTAGAGGGCTTACTGACGACAGTGTCTGGCAAGCCACCTGCTATTTTAATTTCCCACAATGCCCTTGAGTGTTGGGTGCCCCAGTGCATTGTGGGAAAATTTTAATGGTGGGTGACTTCCCAGACTCACCCACTGTCACTAGCTGGGGGAAAGGGTAGGCTGGAGGGGAAAACAGGTGTCAGTGGTGGTGGGACCAAGGCAGGAATATATGCCAAGGCAGACATCAGGGCTTTTAGAAGCTACTTGAGAGTATTTGACTGACACCAAGCCTGCTTCAGCAGACCCATTTGGTCTACCTTGTTTTCAATCAGTTGTGTGTTTGTGTAAGTTCTATATCCGTGACATGCAGACATGTTCTACTAGATAAATTGATCGCTACCCCTTATCTTCCATATGTGACTCAGGTCTTTTCTAATTCGCAATGCAACCAAAGCCTGAGTGGCTCAGAACCACACAAGTCTTATTTAGCAGATTGGAAAATCTCTCTTATAATTGAAGAATGATGGAGAAGAGCTGTAGTTTGGAAGTCAACTTTCTGGAATTAATCCTGCTTATGTGGCAGTAGACAGGGTTCGCTTTGTTATGAGAGAACTAAATGTCCCTGACGATTAGTAGGTCATCATGAACTTTTATTTAGCCTTGACAGTTCAAGCTGGTGGGCAGGGTCTTAAATCACAGAGTCTCTCTCTGTGTGTGTGTGCAGGGTGTGTTATGTCTGAGGTTGCAATCCTGTGCAGACTTTCCTGGAAGTAAGCCTCACTAAGTACTGTGGAACTTACTTCTGATTAGAAACTGCATTGAATGGAGCTGCATTTGTTTGTTTATTTTCTTTTTCCTGAATGAACCTTTTCTTTAACTTTGTGTTATAGTAAAGCAGGGTAGGTAAACCTTTCAGCTTCAAGGACTGCCTGTCTGAGTGCCCCCCTCCCGGGGGGGGGGGGCTCCTCCTTACTGGTGTTTTATTGTGAGTGTATTCTGAAACATATTCTTGATACAATAATAGTGCCTTAATGGTGGATTTATTTTGCTTTAATTTGTTCAGCAATGCTATCTCAGTGCAACCACATCATCGCTGTCCATAGTAGCTACCACACAACAAAAGTGGGTCAAAAATAAAGTGAAACATTTGTGGCATAAAAAAACTACAAGATTCCAGCAGGAAGTTACAGGATATGCACTGACTGGAACTGAAGCAGTTTCACAATCCCATAACTTTTGCAGGTACAAACTGTATGGAAAGTGGGATTGTGTGTGACTGCCCCAATAGCATAATGAGCACAAATCATTATGAATGTGCGATAAAAATGATATTTGTAGGCCCCCCCCCTCTCTCTCTCTCTCTCTCTCTCTCACACACACACACACAGTCTCTTTCTCTCACAGACACAGTCTCCCCTATGCTCAGTATCACAAACAGCCTTCTCTTCACTCTCATATATAGACAAACAGCCACACAGCTCTTCTCCCTTACTTTAACCTTACCTTACACTCTCACACACTTGTAAAGCTCTGGCCCAAGTCTACATGACAATTAGAATTTTACACCACCTCTCCTATCCCTGGGTTAGACGGGAAATTGTTCTGATGCAGTGTAAAGATGTATTTTCACGTTCTGTTGAATTGCAGGATGAATTGCAGAATGGTCCTGACTGAATGGGAACAATACGGCACAGGGCAGTTCCACAACAATGTGCTCTTAGCTTTCCCTGTAATATCATGCCTAACTCTGACCATGTCATAGATGGATGTTTGAGATAGATGTGCAGTCCAACTTGTGGGGAAATGTCAGGAAATGTGTGCATTTCAACAAATTCAACAAATTACCTCTTGGGTTTTGGGCACTTCCAGATTGGGATCTTCTATTGTAAACAGATCATAAGGATTGGATTTCTCTTTGCACGCGTTTTGCACGTTAGATTCTACCCATTCCCATTTTTTAAGTCATGGATATTGATTGCTATGCCACCCAGAAAGTTGTCTGTGGACAGACGCCGGCTGCCTCGGCCTGAAAAGCAAGATGAGCGCCACACCTCATAGTCATCTTTGACTGGACTTAAATGTCCAGGGGTCCTTTACCTTACCTTTACCTGCTATGCCACTACTTGTCTTCCACACTAGTGGGCAGATCCTGACACAATATATGTGGTGGGCTGCTTTTCTGTCCCTCCCCTCAAATATTCTTCCTCTGTCTTCTGTTTTGGACATGTGCACAGATATTCTGTTCCTGTACATGCACACCTTAATATATACCGGTATATTCACAATGGCCCAAATGGAAGCTAGTGTGTGTGTGTGTGTGTGTGTGTGTGTGCAGGAAATGTACATTTCCATTTAGTTCTTTTATTTTTATGTTTATTCTGCCCCTGTCTTCCCTCCCCCACTCCTGCAACAAAGGACTCCCTTGTGTTAATTAGCCAGGGATAATAGGACTTTGCACTAAGGATCATTAAGCTTTTGGCATGGGGAGAATTAAAGGGGAAAAGGGCAGAGAGGACACATTTCCAACACCATT
Source organism: Podarcis pityusensis (assembly GCF_964106645.2). Lineage (NCBI taxonomy): Eukaryota > Metazoa > Chordata > Lepidosauria > Squamata > Lacertidae > Podarcis > Podarcis pityusensis. The sequence continues at coordinate 30,777,031 of NC_138035.1, read as the reverse complement.
CTGATACCATTTGTAGAAAACAGAGAGGACATGCCCATCACATGCCTAGGGTGATTTCCCTCAATCTTTTACCATTTCATTCCACCAAATAATACATTTAAAAATTAAATTACATACAGTTTAAATGGAAATCCTATTTATCCACCTGCATCATATTAGTATGCCTGGATGGCTCAGTTGGTTAGAATGTGGTGCTGATAATGGCAAGGTTGCAGGTTTGATCCCTGTATGGGAAAGCTGCATATTCCTGCTTTGCAGAGAATTGAATTAACCTCACGTTCTCTTCCAACTCTACAATTCTATTATTCAAGGCTCAGCACAATAAATTCTCTCTTAGTTCCACTAGAGGGAGTTAGATTCTAATCTCTAGCATCATTTCATACCAAGAGTGTAGCTGGAGTGGGGAGAACAAAGTACTGCTTAAAACTGATGTGGGTTTGGGCTGTTATTCTTAGATTCTGTTAACTTCGGGCCTGTGCTTAGGTGTTCTCTCTCCTCCTTGTAGGAATGGAATAGATTGTCACACTGCCAGATTAAAAGAACTAAATAAATCTGCCTTGCTCGTTGAGGATTAATGGCTATAATTTTGGATTCTAAACAGGAAGGAAAGGTGACCGAGGCTGCACTTATCCAGGTACACCAGTAGAAGGAATAGACAGGAGAGAGCGCTAGTAATGAGTGCACTAGTGTAGTAATCCAGTTGATCGTTCCAGGATTTTACTTGTACTGGGAAGTACCCAGCACACAAAAGGGTCCTTCTGATTTCTTCAACCTGTTCATTCCTCAGCACTGAATGCAGAACAGATCTTTACAGGAGTTCCTTCACACATGAAGGGCATACTAAGCAACTTGCATTTCCTGTCTTGGCCCTTTCATCTCATCCTGCTCTAACGAAAGAGAGAATTGAGGTTGTTATAACAAATACGTATTTCCATCTGGCTGTAGCTGAGGAAGTGGTGAGGCCGCAATCACCTACTGTTTTGTGCCTCCTAATGAAACTGTTTTTAGCGGCCGTTCTACTTGGTCATTGTGCTACTGGGAAGATTTTTTTGGTGCTCAAGTTTCCTTGTTTTCATTTTCTTTCTCTCCCCTCCCCCTTTCCTTTTGTGCCATGTGTTTTTGGTTGTAAATCCAGAGGCAGCTCCTGTATCATTTTAAAACTCTTTGTACAACACCTGCAACATTTTAATAGTTTGGGGAAAAGCCTAGTTACTGAACATAATGTCATTCCTGCCCACCTCTCTCCTTTGGCAGCGCACGGTTTTAACTATGGAAAGGTGAAATAGAAATAAAATTATGTATGTATGTATGTATGTATGTATGTATGTATAAAATAGTCCTATCAGACTATATCCTGGGTGCCTCCAGACTGTCACTATTTTCCAGGAGGGATTTCAGCACATAACAGAAATGTAAGTTTGTGTAGTAAAAGTGGATTAAAGTGCTTTGTCATCCTGCAAGCAAATCAGGATGAATGCTCATTGCTGTATAACTGCCCCACAAACAAATTGGAACAAATGCTCAGTAAGGACTGGGCATAGTCTCTACTCTGTGTAAGCTTTGTTCAAGCAAATCAGGCCAATTGCTTACTAAAGAGGTCCTCTGGAGGAGCCCACTAATGATACACAAGGAATCTGCATATACATGCTGCAGCAGCTGCTTTTCTAAGGAAAGAAGTCATGCAAGCAGGAGTCAGAAAAGGGGTGTAATTATTTATTTATGATACTGCAGGGTGCCCATCCCTTTCACTAACTGAGACGAAACAGGAATATACTGCCTACTGCCTATCCCACTCCTACCATGCCACATCTATGGCCACCTGGCCCAGCCCACCACTGGAACGTCCCCCTTTCACTGAAATCCAGTGCTCCCGAAGCGGTGGGGTGAATGGGATGCTGCCTCTTGTGCTTCTGCCACCTGAGGCCTCCACATAATGGGTGGGCCAGCTGTGATAATACCACAATAGCCTGCAGACAACCCAGATAACATTCCTGGTTTCTCCCTCTGTTCTTCCTAGAAGTCATCAAGGTTTGGTACCTGGGTATTTCTATAAGATGGGCTGCCACAGGGAATCCATGCCTAGTCTCTGAGCAAATTATACATTATTGGTTGCAAGCTGGTTATTGATTATACTTTTTATTTTCTTCCCCTGCTCTTTTGGCCACACAAACGTGTGCTTTAGGGATAACAGGAATCGCTGATGGACTTGCAAACATCATAAATTAAATAAAACAATTCCATTCATTTAGTTGTGCTTAAGTGAAAACAGTGTTCCATGCACTGGTGGCATTTAAGGCTTCAGTTCTCACAGTGGCCAACCACAGGGGCCTGGAGGAAACCCACAAGCAGGACTTGAGCACAAGACCACTCTCCCCTCTGGTGGCTTCCAGCAACTGCTATCAAAAGCTTACTGCCTCCATTGTGGCAGTAGCCACTGTTAGTCTGTTCCTCCATTAATTTGTCTAATTAGCTGTCTAGGTTGGTGGCCATCACTGCCTCATGTGGAAGCGAGTTTCATATCCACTGCACGAAGAAGTCCTTTCTTTTAATCTGTCCGGAAGCTTGAGGCACCAAAGGTGAACAAAAATCTCTTCTCCCCTGAGAGAAATAATTTATGTTGCTTTTTTACTGCCTTTTAAAAACAAATGTTGCTCTTATTATGTAATTGCTTTTTTAATAAAAGTCATAAGGCCATATGGTTATAATGGTGAGGGGATTTTTATCTGGGGACTTTCTAATATAGCTTGTGGAACAAATTGTGGTTAAAGATGCTAGCAGAAAGAACAGGTGTTATATGCTTTTGCAGAAATTGTGGTTAAGAAGAACACCAAGAAAACAAGATATTGACATGCTTCAGTGAAATAAAGGAACATGACTTTACTGTATTGCTAAAAACAGTATACAGTATAAGGGGCTTTGGGGAAAGGGAAAGGGAATGGGGGTTGGATTTGACATTGCAATGCGATTCAAGATGGCCACCGTGTAAGTTTCCTCCTTCCAGTTCTCTCCGACCTCTTCTCCTGACTTGGATTTTACAACCGCTGGAGTAAGCTATTTACTTTAGTTTTGCCTTTTGCTAGACAAGTAATTGCTGGACTCTCCACTGGTGTGATGCCAGATTTTAATTAAGTTTGACGAAGGAGGATTGCTTTGGATTGATCTGGGTGGTGCCAAACTTGTGTGCTTCATAGAACAACGATCCTTCAGACCTGCACCGCCGGCACGAAGAGAAACTCCCCTGTTTAAGGTTTCTTATTGCTAAATGATTTTCTCTTCTGGGGGACACTCGGACAAATGACTGAGAATTGTAAGTAAGCAACGAACTTTACCTTACTTTTCTTCGCTCACCACTCCCCTGCCTCCTGCAATACTCTCTAAGGTGCATTAAGATATTTCCAATTATTGCGGATATTTCTCCTAATCTCCACTATGGGCCATGGCAAGCGGCCAAGGGACCTGGATGAGGCAATGCCTCCCCCGAGGCCCAAACAGTCCAAGATTGATTCTTTCTTTCTTAACTGTAGCAGAAATAACGAGGAAGATAGCTACACGGTTGAAACCCACAATCGTTTTAATCCTTTAATTGACCTCGCAGCCGATATAGAAGTGGAGGGGGTGAACTCGAAGGCAACGAATAATGCTAATGATAATGACAAAGAAGTGAGAGTCACCTCGAAGGGGGAGTCCGAGTTGGCCCTGGGCGATGGCATGGGATTCAATCATTTCCAATTAATAATCAGGACCCTGCGCTGCATCTTTAAGAGCATAAATGGGATCTCCATGCAGGTGAATAATCTCCACCAAAAGCTTGAGGCCCATTTGCTGGAGCTGCAGCACAACCTCACTCTGCCTCCGAGGGATTTAAAGGGACAGAGGTGTACCTCCCCTGTTAGACATGAAAGTGGTACTGGTGGTCACCTCTTAAAAACTCAATTGGACTCTCAATCTCTGATCTTACAACCAAACAAAATATGTCTAACTATACGCAGCAGTGACCCCAGGTCCCCAAGGTGGAATAATCCGAGAGATGTCAAAGATCATCTAAGGCAACTCCTTCAGATTTGGCCTCCGCTAATAGATCTCAGTACAGTGAAACTCTTATACTACCACCATCGGTTCCAAAAAGTACTGCTCTCCTTCCAGTCACCAAAAATTCCCTCCATACTGGTTAGGCATAAAGCGTTTTTGGCCACCTGGGGCATCTTCCCAACGAGAGTCTTTAATGACACCAGGATTAAACCTCTTTTCCGTAGCATCGTACAAAAAGGTATCCGCTCGCCAGACAGGCGCGACATAGTCTTGAAACTCAAGCTGTCCACCCGGGAACCTCACCCTCCCTCTCAGCCCAAGCCTCCTGGTTTATCTACTCCAGCTACAGAGAAGCATGACCAAAGCGGGCCCAGCCATCTGGCTGCCTCAGAGGAGAGGGACCTTATTTCATCCTATGGCGAGTTGCCATTAGTAGAACAGCAGGAAGTTATAAACAGGCTCGATACACTCAAGCAGCAACTTACACATGTACTTCAAGAGAAAATCTCCTCAAAACCTGGTCATAGCAACCTATTAAATCAAAGGAACGCAGTCATGAAGGGGCTAACACCCCAGAAACCCCTGCCAATCACTGGGACTCCAATAACGGATGATATGGCAGTCTGCCTGGCAGAAGCTCCTCATACACCGTCGCAACGCAGACCCCCTTCACCTCTACTAATAGATCTGCAATCAGCTACCTCGTCCTCCGCCTTAAAGAGCAATGCGCCAAACACCCCTCATCCTGGTAATCTGTCAATGTCCTATTCTTCTATGCCTGACCTGGAGTCCTCATTCAGTGTGGTCCAGGCAGATGACCGTATATCCTCGTCCTTTGCCAGTCAACCTCTTTTGGTAGAACCTCATGTAGCCGCAACCTCTTCAAGCCAATATATAAACGTTAAGGAAGCCACTGCGCAAAGAGACAGCTCAGGCTTTATTGAAGACCCTGCTGGCCACATCAATCAAATTACCACCCCTTCGATACCTTCGGCTGTATCACGCCTGGCGCTGTCTCAGACCCTTGGCAATGCTTCTCCCACCAGCAACCAGAGTAACTGACTAGCACATAGTCCCTCTTCAAACTGCTTCAATGTGCTATCCTGGAACGTGGCGGGATGGACGTCCAAACAGGATGGCGGGGATATGAAAGAGTTTTTAGCGAAATTCCAGATTATGGGTATACAAGAGACCTGGTGCTTAGAATCGTCACCCCCCCCTTCCCTACTGGGCTATGACGCCTTTGTGATTCCTGCGACCAAAACACATTTGTTTGGGCGCCCTAGTGGAGGCCTGGTAACATTTGTTTTGCAGGAGCTTCAACTTAATATCTCTCCTCTCTTTTGGTTAGAGAGTAATTGCATTCAAACTTTACATATCACTAACAGCCCGGTTGGGGACTTCATATGTGTAAACTTGTACAATCCATCTACCTACTCCTCTTCTCATTCAAATCAGCTTTGGGAGGATTTAAGATTTATCCTCGATAAATCTGTGGCTGAATTTCCAAAGTCAGAGATCCTTATAATGGGGGACTTTAATGCCAGAATCGGAGCAGATATAAGCTCATTCACCGATAAGTCGCAATTATTCATAGAAGAGGAGTGGTTTCCTACGTGGAATTCACATGATAAGACCACTAATAGGGCTGGCATCATACTGCTGGAGTTTACCATAAACTGCGGGCTGCACAGCTTGCATGGCACACCCAAAGACTGGTCCGGGGGATTCTATACTTTTCTAGGATCTAGAGGGGCAAGCGTTATAGACTACATCTGGTCCTCCTCGGCATTTAATGATAAGGCATATTGTTTCAATGTGTTCAACAGAACCGAAAGTGACCACCTGCCAATCGCCATCTCCTTCCTCCACACACAGCTGGGGCTTCCCAGCTCACTCCACCCCCAGGATCCACTGATCTTAGCTCCTGGACGTAAGAAGTGGGATTTCTATCTGGAGCAAGACATAAAAGTCCTCCTAAATTCCCCTGAGATCCTAGCCCTGAAAGCTCAGCTGTTAACAATGAATGTGAATCATTTCTCAACTTTCCAGCAAATTCTAGCCTTCTTGCTTCCTTCACTTACAAAACCTTCCCGTGCGATTCTAACCTGGAAGAATCAAACTTGGTTCGACCAAGAATGCAAACAGTGCAGAAGTAGGCTTAGATTTCTTCAGTCTGATATGAAATCAGACAGCACCCAGAGCAAAATCAGGGAGTTAGCCCAATTCCGTTCTTACTACAAGAAGTTGCTCCAACATAAGAAATTGCTCTTTGCGAAAGAACGCTGGACGGCACTGTCAGTGGCCATTAAAACCCGTGACGACAAGAAATTCTGGAATTTAATTAATGCAGGTTTAAGACCCCCCTCATTCATCGCTAATAACATCACAGCAGCCAGTTGGCACTCTCACTTTGCTCAGCTGTATTCCGCCCCAGATCCCGAAGTAAATGTTGTCTCCACTTTTCCAGCATCTGCCTTGCCCACCTGGGAGCCAGTCTCCCCAGAGAGATGTATACAACTAATCAGTACGCTTTCAGGGGATAAATCCCCGGGGGAGGATATGATACCACCTGAGGTATTCTTGTCGAACCAGACATGGTGGGCCCCTATTTTAGCATCTCTCTTTACCACTATTAATGCTACTCTTAAGATTCCACCTAATTGGAAACAGAGCATAGTCATCCCAATACATAAAAAGGGGGATCCACAAGATCCGCGTAACTATCGACCTATCAGCCTGCTGGACATATCATACAAGGTCTACTCTAGATTCTTGCTAGAGAAATTAATCGAGTGGGCAGAAGAAACAAAGCTATTCCACCCGGAACAGGCTGGCTTCCGTAAAGGTCACAGCACATCTGGCCAATGTCTTGTTCTATTTACCCTGATTGATAAATACCTAAACAGGTTCAACTGCAAACTACACGCGGCTTTTGTGGACCTGACCTCCGCTTTTGACTCCATCCCCAGAGATAGGCTATGGCAGAAGCTTAGTTACACTAACATAGATAAGAGACTCCTCCACCTTCTTATGGAAATTCATAATGACATATCGGCCAGAGTAAAATTCGGCCCTCTGGGAGCTCTATCTGATCCTTTCCCTCTGAATAAAGGGGTCAAACAGGGCTGCCTCTTGGCCCCTTTTCTATTCAATTTCTACATCAATGACATCGTTACAACCATGAAGGCCCTAAATCAATCTGCCCCCTCTTTACAACAGCTCAAGATCCCCATATTACTCTATGCGGACGACATGGTGATACTGTCTTTAACCAAGCAGGGCTTAAACAACATGCTCAGAGGGCTCATGACATATTGTGATACCAACTCCCTCAAAATCAATTTCGCCAAAACCAAAATTCTTACTTTTGGCACGAAAACTCGGAAGCCTTTCTGGAATTTTGAGGGCCACTCTATTGAATATTGTTCAGCATTCAAGTATTTGGGTATCACTTTTCAGCATGGGCTTAGCTGGTCAGCTCACCTAAATATGACCATCCTGGCTGCCCGTAGAACCATCAAAGCCTTGGAGAAATTCTTCTATGCAAAAGGCGGCCAGTTGGTTCCACCAATCAGAAAAGCATTTATCAGCAAAGTCCTCCCGATGTTACTGTATGGGGTTGAAATCTGGGGGTGGAATTTAAAAACACTACAATGGCTGGAGATTCTGCAAAACTCTTTTGCACGAAAGATACTGGGCCTCCCCAAGGGCTCAGTTGCTGCACAGTTAAGAACAGAACTGGGCCTCCCCTCCATTGTTGCGAGAGCCCACATTAGAATCATTAGTTTTTACTGTAAATTAATCAATGCCCCAGGTTCCCTACTAGCTAGGCAAGCCTTTTTAACTTGTTCTCATACCAACAAATGGTCCAAGGCCATGGAGACTATTACTACACGCTACTCCCTCCCAGATCTCGACACGCTGTCATCTTGGGACCAACATAAAATCCGGGCCTGGATTCTTACAAGAGACGAGGCCATGGACCGGGCACAGTCCATTACAGCTCGCCTCTCCATGTGGCTCCCTAAAGTGAAAGTGGTAAGATCACTTGCCAACTACTTGATAGACCTGACGGAGCCCAATTTGAGAAGAGCGTTTACTATGGCCCGTTTCCATTCTATACCCACGGCCTTCCTGCAGGGGATTTACTCTAAGACCCCTATTACTCAGCGTTTATGTCCATGCACAATGAATGAAGTAGAGGACTTCATACATTTCTTTTTCTACTGCCCTATTTATGAGCCAATAAGACCTAAGCTCCTCCTCTTGATCCCGTCCACCATTACATCTAAGGAAGACTGTTTGAAATCGCTTCTTGTGGACGCAAATCCCCAAATTTCACGTGGGGTGGCAATCTTTATAGTGCAGGCTCTGAAACTCAGGGCTACTCTGACTGGGTAGTGTGTCCTAGACCTGGACCTGTTTTAATTCTTTTTATTACTTTTTCAACCCAATGTGCCGAGCCTATTTTGGGGCCATTTTATGTTTTATATACATCCGCATTTTGGATTCTTGGCGCTGGCAACTAAATCCTTACATTATTGTCTTAGGGTAATTTAAATGTCATTACGCCAGTAATATCGCTTTGAATTTTGTTTGGTTGCTTGTCTCTAGTATTTTTGTCTTATTTTGCTATGGCTGTATGCTAATGCAATAAAGGTTTTGATTGACATTGCAATGCAAGAGGCGGACGTGATAGGTGTAAACTTCGCACGCCCCTTTCTTAGTGGGCGGCGAAGGAGGGACTTGCGCTCAGGAAAAGGAGTTTATATATATTCATGAATATATATATATATATTCATGTTTTGGTGTGTGCCTGCTTTTTCAGGTCATCCACCTTCAAATGTGTATTTTCAATAAAATACTGCTGCTGCTTCAACTCTGCCCAGACTTTATTTCAGAAGGGATCCTAGGATTTAAGTCCTGGGGGACCAGTATTTATATCTTACATCCCCCTCCACTTTTAACATGTTTTATTGACAGGATGCTGCATGGGCTCCACATTAGAGCAATACTTTCATTAGGGCCAACATGCTTTTCTAAAAAATAAAAAAGCGTCCGGTTTCGAGTTTCGTCAGAACTATTCATCATGGTAAACGAGGAAGAGTATCTCAGCTGTTTCATTTTATTGTTTTAATCCCCGTCCAGAGAAGTCTACTACCGAACAGCATTGCAATAAAAAATAAATACGCTTTCACTTTTCCTGCTGGACTTTTTTTGCGATACTCCCCACAACTGCTTCGAGCAATTTTAAAAAATATTACTGTTACTGTACAGTACTGTGTTTTATTGTAAATTCTGCCCGCTAGAGGCGCTTTCCCCGCGGCGGCCTTCCTAATACGTCTCAGCCTCCAAGGGGCGGGGCGGAGGAGAGGGGCGGAGCCACGGCCTGTCGCAGCTTAACCCGCCGCCGGGGCCGACCTCCTCTTACGCAACCGGGCAGCTGAAGCCAGGAAAGGGAGATGGCGAGGAGGCGGGCCCGACGCGTGCTTTTTGTTTAAACCCTCCAATGGGCGCAGGCCGTCGGGAGAGATTGACGGCGCGGGTCAGGTGCGGCTCTTGCCAATAAGCTCCCGCTGCTGGGATTTGACAGACGCACGCACACAAAACCCGGGCCATATTGTCGCCGTGCGGCTTCTCTTTAGCGCTCGGAGCAGGCGGGACCGGCGGCGGCAGCAGCTCCTGAGGATTAACTTAATTAATTGCAAAAAAGGATCCAGCAAGCTGACCTCGCGCACATCCCCGCGAGGCAAAAGGGCTCTTGAGGGCTTGGGGTTTATTTCCCATCCTTATTGTTGTCGGCATCTCGGGCGCTTTGCGGGATAAGTTTGTGCGCTTCAGGAGGAATCCCGGCTTGGAGAGGCAGAGGACAAGAGGAGAGCGGAGAAGAAAAAAGGTGGCGCCCTTTTGTTTCGTCTTGTTTTTTCCTCTGCCCCAGAGTCAGGCTCCCCTTGTGCTGCTGCCCCGAGTCCTCCCCGCCCCATTCCCCAGAAGTCACCCCAGGCGAGCCCCCCTCGCGCTCAGCCGCCCTGCCTTGATTTCTTTCCCTGGCCCGGAACAAAGCGCCACCACTTCTCCTTCTCTGCCGCCTCTTTTAATGTCCCCCGTTTAAACAACAATATGAAAAGACGCTCCGAATTGTCTCTCCGTTTATCTCTCGGCTTATCCCCCCCCCCCCCGCCCCGTCCTTGCAAGGAGCAGCGACGACCCGCCTCGCGCATGCTGCTTTTGTTGTTGTCCTCGCGAGGCACTGGCAGCTGCGGCAGATCGGAGGGACTTTTCCTTGGCGGGGAGACGCGTTGAGGAGGGGGAAAGAGGGGAGCGGCCCCATCCCGGGAATGTTTTGCTTGGGTGTAACGCTCCTCGAGTTCGCTGGGACTTTTTCTTGGAAGACAGGGGCCGCCGCCGGAGGAGGGTGTTGCAGGGAGCAACGCGAAGCGGGTAGGGAAATAGGGAGCAGGGTGGGACTTCCTGAGGACGCGCTCCCTCCGCCCTCCCCGCGTGGCCGCCGGCAGCGGGTAACTCAGGACGCTTCATTCGACTGTTTTTATTTCCCCCCTCAGATCTGCTCCCGGGTCCCGCTCGCTCTTTCTTTTACTGTTTGTAATTGGCTTTGAGTGGTCCCTTCAGAAACCGTTAGCCCTGCGACCGGTAACTTGCAAAGGCAGCCCTTGCCAACCTGGTGCCCGCCCTCCATAAAGTTCAGGACTACAACTCCTATCGCCCCTGACTATTGGCCGTGCTGGCAGGGGCTGAAGGGAGTAATAATAATAATTTTATAATTTATTCTCCGCTCATCTGTCTGAGTTTCCCCAGCCACTCTGGGTGGCTCCCAACAGACTATTAATATTAATAACAATAAAGCGATAAAACATCAATCATTAAAAACTTCCCTAAACAGAGCTGCCTTTAGATGTCTTCTAAAAGTTGATAGTTGTTTATTTTCTTGACATCTGATGGGAGGGCGTCCGAGGGCACTCAGTCCACAAGCGAGAGAGTTGTTGCTAGTGATGAATTTTAAAGGGGGTGGAGAGGGAGGTTCATACCCCCTTGAAAGCCTGACTTCAGTGATGGCTCATTATTAGTGGGGGGGGGGGGAACGGGACTTTTTTGAAGAGTGTTTTTATTCATTATATTTGCTACTCCACCCCTTCCCCATACAGAACTTGTGAGGGTAAAATGGCACCCTGAGTTCCGTTGTGGTAGGTTGGACTGGAAGAGTGAAGTGACTGGCCCAAGGCCACCCAGGTAACTTCATGACAGGATTTGAACACAATCCCGGCCGCTACCACTAGTCCTTGTCCAACCATGATGGGGAAGCGGATGACAATGGACATTTTTGGACTTCAGTTCCTGTCAAGACAGCCAGTGTGTTGTAGTGGTTACAGGGTCAAACTAGGCTGAGAAGTAGATTAGGCTGAGAGGCAGTGATGGGCCCAAGGTCACCCAGTGAGCTTCATGGCCTAGTGGGGGTTTGAACCCTGATCTCCCAGGTCCTTGTCTGACACGCTCACTGCTTTACTGTACTGACAGCCTTTGCTATTATACTTTGTTCAGTGGCTTCTGCACATGTTCCAAGGTTAGAGAGTCAGCCTTTACATTGGGAGCAAGTTTCAGGACTTGTTCTTTCTTCTTGCCCTTGCAAAAACCTGAACTGGGCCCTGAAAGGACTCCCTTTCCCCCAGATGTCTCAGTCATTCTCCTTACTGGGGAGGGTGGGGGTGAAACTTGGTAAGAAAGGAAGGAGCAAGGCAATTTGGCACATGCATAGGAAGTAACTTGACAGAGGTCCCTTATAATCTGCTGCTTTCCCCCTTCCTGTTCTGAAAGGAGGCCAAAACTCATCCCTGGAGTTAGCATACATGCTTTCTATTGTATCCCCCCAGGGATAAGTGCTGTTTCCTAATAGCACTGAACAGATGCCTTTGTACTTTTCTTTTGCTCTTTGGGATTTGATGTAAATGCCTCTTTACTTTGCGCCCACATGGAGTGGGGAGAAGTCTCTTGTGGGCTGCTGTAAAATGATGGAAAGGGGTGTGTGGAGCGTAATAAGCCCTGTTTGCAGTATAGTTCTAGGCAAGTACAGGAACAGCTTGAGCATCCTGCTTCTGTGGAGGGAAGGGATTTATTTTTAATTTTTTTACAAGGATCCAGGGAAAGGGATCTTCTGCAGGCAAGCATGTGAACTGTCAGGACGCCGTTTTGCCAGTGTAGCCCTGAAGAGAATTGGCCGCATCTCCCAGAATAGCTGTGGTGCAGGATTACAAACACAGGCTGGCATAACATGATCAAGATTTGACTGGTTTTGTTATTGAAGTTTCATAAGTGGTTGCCTATGAACAGCCTGGTGACTGCTTGCTTGTTGCTGTGATTGTAGAGAGCCAGGGAGGCAGACTTTATAACCGTATAAGGGGTGGATATTTGAGCAGAGTCAGGCTAGGTTTCTGCTGTTCGGACTGTTTTGCATCTTGGCAGGCAAATCTGCAGGGCGGCTGCCTGGTGGTGTATAAATACAGCCGCTGCCAGAGGGTCACCTAAATGAGCCTGACTTAAGTCTGAGATGGCTCTCTCCTTGGCTGGCCTGGGACATGTGTTCTTTTCTTGGCCAAGAGCTCTGCAGCTCCCTGCCAAGTTTTGGCTCCTGGTGCTCTGAAAAGGAGCATGTGATTCATATGTCTGCTGGTTAGAAAGTTGAGCTCACGTGCTCAGGCCAGCCAGACGGAGGCTCTAGTGAAGGGGCCTGTAAGGTAGCAGGAACTTCTAAATCTCAGGTCGCAGTTCCTCCTGCTGGACAAGTAGCAATGCCCCTAATCCTCCTGTTTCAAGTAGAATTAGTAGATCTGCATCAGTTACCCTTTTACGAGTGTTTTCAGATGAGCTGTTTGTGGAGCATTCATTCTGATCTGCTTGGATGGCGGTCAGATGACATTTTGTCAAAGCAAGTGTTAGCCCAGTGCATTTTTCCATTGCTTTCCTTATCACAAAAGGTCTGATTTGGGGGAGGAAATGGGTTTGTTGTGCGAAACCTCCCACACATACCAGCCTAAACTTGTTAGTATGTGATTGAATCCCAAATGTTTTTGTCTGGAATGTGGCCATGAACTCTGATATTGCCACTTGCTCAACAGAGTGGAAGCTAGAGAGGGTTCTCTGAGTGTGTAGAAACTAGCCTACTGTCCGAACATAAATTTTTCATTTAGTTATTCAGCCCGCTTTTGCCTCTGGCCCCACCCACCACTGGCATATGGTCCTTGGAAGGTTGCCCAGAAGGAAAAGTGGCCCTTGGCCTGAAAAGCTTTCCCATCCCTGATCTAGATGACCCCAAGGTCTTTCCAACCCTGTGATCCATCAGGGTGGCTGTTATATTCTTGCTATACCTCTAAAACTTACGCTGTCATGCCAAGGACAAGACTCCTGCCCTGGACCCCAGACTAGCTCTGCATGAGCCTGACCCTGGGATCTGTATATTTTCAGGAGTGCTGGGAATTGTAGCTCTGTAAGGCTTAACTGCATTTCCCAAGTTTATTTGGGGGAAGCTGTGTGTTTTAATTGCACAGGGCGAAATGTCACTGTGGCTGTCCCAGCTGCTGAGTTTGTGGACCTTATGCTCTCTTCTCTCTATTGCTTCCCCAGGTATCTTGACAAAGGTCTGGTGGTTTTCCTTTGACCATGTCCCGACGAAGCCAGCGCCTTGGAACTGTTCGTTATTACCAAAATGAAGATGATGACAACAGCAGTAATAGTGGAGGGAGTTCATTGCTGGGTAGTCAGCACATCTTATTTAAAGACGGCTCCGATAGGTAAGTCAGAACAAAGCAAAAGGGAACCCACACCTTTCCCTCCCTCCTAAATGTTGATACACTGCCAAGTTTCTCTGCAGCTCATTATAAAACATTAGCTTGTTATTGCTGCCTTTCACATCCAAGGGTTGCAAGTGATATGTAACTGGCATGAGCTGGGGATAGGAAGAGGCATTTTGTGTTGTGGGAGAAACTCACAGCATCTTGCATAGTGCAATCCAAATTCACAAATTAGATAGATAGATATTGCATTTTGAAAAATCACATTTTGCTTTTAGACATTTGGTTGAGAATTTTCAGCACTGAAAATTGTATTCGGACCTCAAACTGGAATTCAGATTTATAGAGCTGAAGCATGGTTGAATTTCAAATCTGAGCACTGCTGTATTTTTAGGAATTTTATTGTTAATATCAAGCAGGGCCCAAACAGGTTTAACTGCAATATTAATCATAGCTATATTGCCTGGAGCTCTGACTCTGCATCCTTCAAAGTGGTTCTTAGAAGACTCTCAACTTGATTCTCTTCCTACGCAGAATTCCAGTATAATTCTTGCCACATTCTCCCACATCTGACTTGTGATAACCCTCCCTGTTTCCACAGTTTTTTTCCCAAGCAGCAATATAGCCACACCTTGTCTGATGCACAGCACATTACTTGATTAGAGGAGAAAGGAAGTGTTGCAGTAGAGGAGAAGTAATTTTTCTAGTTCTTCAGCTTTGCTGGATGTGACATTTCCAAAGTTACAAATCGTATTTATTACAGAGGTCTTAAGGCCCTTCAATGTGTTATTAAAAAATAAGTGTAGCACTAGAGTTCATCCTAGCCTTTTAAAGAATGTACGGTGCAGCAGTCAGTTGGCACAAATAGGTGGTTATGCTGTGGGAAACTTACGTTGCTTTGAAAGAAAATAAAACTTGACAGGGCCCATTTTCAAAACCTGCTTTATATGTTTCACTTTTAGAAAGTAGCAGTAGCTTAGCACTACAATGGCACAGCATGGGGAAAATATTTATTTATTTATTTATTTATTTATTTATACATGCATACATACATACAAACAAACATACCCTGCCTTTTTTCCTTGATAGGACTCAAGGTGGCTTAGTTAAAAGCAAGAGCCACAGAAAACATCCACAAAATGCACCATGAAAAAAAGAGAAACCTATCCTCTTTAAAATGGAAAAAAGTTATTGCTTGTTACAGCTAGGGAGTTCAGTCGCTTGTCAGCCATTACTGATGTCACATGGGCTGGCCACTACAAGTGCCCACTGTAATTGCATTTATTTATCCACCTTTCCTTCATGAAGGTCAAGGTGGTATACATTGCTCTCCTCCTCTCCATGTTATCCTTACAACAACCCTGTGAGGTAGGTTAGGTTTCCAAGGTCACCCAGAGAAGGCTCACGGCTGAGGGAGGATTTGAACCAGAGCCTAGTCCCACACTCTCACCACTGCACCACACCTGTCACCATGTGAAGTGGCCTCTATTTGCTGGTTGTAACATTTTTACTGGTCCTCTGTACTTAGGAGGAGGAGGAAAGGTGAAATAACTGACTGACATATGCAATGACACATCCTGCGCTCTCTCTCTTGAAGTTTGAGTCCAAAAAAAGGTCAGGGCCACAGGTTCCCCATGGCCAAAGAAGTTCAGTTTACAAAAAAGGCTGAGGGTGAGGGGAAGCTGTGCTCCTTGTTTTTCAGGCAAATGGCTTGTCAGGATTTTTCTCTTCCCCCTCACCCCTGGCCCAGTCAGTTGGCAACCCCATTTTCCATCTAGGAGTAGCTATTGCCTGACTCCTGAGGCGGGGGGGGGGTAATGCATTCATGTGCTGCTTGTGAGCTTCCCAGAGGCATCTAGTTGGCCATTGTGGGGAAAGGATGCTGGACTAGGTGGGGCTTTGGCCTAGTCCAGCAGGGCTCTTCCATTCCTCTTTCCTTCCTGTTCCACCACGAGCAGCTGCTAGACGCTAAGCCATCCAGGAAAACCGCAGCTGCTGCAGAGGAAGCAGGCAGGAAGTAAGAGGTGGGAGAAAGAGCAACCAGAGCAGTCTATTTGTGTGCTGAGCACATCTTCTCTCGCTTTGCAGAAGATCCGTAGGCAGCTAAGAAATGTTGTCATCTGCCTCTGCTCCCCCCCCAACTTTTAAAAATCATTTTTTAAATAGGCCAGGCAGAAATAGCTGCTTGTGCTATTTAAAAATGCACTCAGCAGCAAAGTTGTATATCTCTGTATTACCCTGGGCATTTCTCCTAATTCTGCATGAAAAAACCATGTTCTGGTTTCTTCCTGTAATGGAAACACATTGTTGATCCCTCAGTGGCTATTTCCTGAGCCGTCACACCTAATCTACAGACAGAGAGGTGAGACTGGAAGTATCTATCATACCACAGCAAATATGAGCCACTGGTTTGGTGAGGTTATTATTGAAATTTTAAAGTGCGGGTGGGCAACCTGTGGCCTCAATATCAATTTTGTGGCTCCTGAAATTGCCTCATTCTTCTATATTGTCAGGGGTTATTCCTTTCCTCTTTGTTTCCTTTTATTTTTTTATTTTGGCCTGACTTCTTAAAGTGTGTCTCCCCTCTTTCTATGTAATTTCAGAACAATTGGAAGGATCTGAGAATGTGTTTATAGGACACTAAAGTCAGAAAGGAGTTGCTTTCGCTTGCTTTCCAGAACATTAGCTGTATTCTTCTGTTGTATAAAGCTCCCTTGTATCCTTACTTGAGAGTAACCCTGTCAAACCCAGTGGGGTTTGCTTCTGAGTAGACCTGCATGGGATTGAGAGAGCTAACCTCCAGTAGTTTTGATGACCAGTGGTAGGCAGCCCCTCAACAGATTGTCCCTGAGGAAATGTGTCCCTTGCACAAAAAAGGCTGTCTGGCCCTGTTTAAAGCTTCAGGCCTCGTAACACACTTTTAAACTTCTGGGTTGCCCCAGTTCATCTGCAGTCCATCAGTTATATGGTTCAAAACATGTATAGTGTGTACAAGTGCCTGGATTGAGACATTGCTCCAGTGCTGGCATAAGAAAAGGAATAAAACAAAGCCACCCACAGAGAAACTTGTTCTAGGATCCTTTCCCCACTTGGAGCGTCAAGCATGCCCCATAATCCGAGAATATTTTGGGGTGTACAGTATAGAGCATGGGTTCCCCAAGGGAGCCCCCAACCTGATTTCACCCAGCCCTCTTTGGGTTCCATCATCTATTCAACAAAGAGGAGAAAGGGCTTCAGGCTTATGCAAACTGTACAACTGCAGCTCCTTCCGCTGCAAGATCAAAGCAGAAGGGGGAATGTTTCAGCAGATGTTTTAAAGATATGCAAAAGGTAGTCTGTGCATTTTGCAGTGGCTATTGCATGCCTGCCTTTCAAAGTTTTGAGTTTCTAAATAGCTTTAACTTGGGGCTTGCAGTTTATCTGTGCATGATCTTATTTGCATTCTTCTGCAGAGATTCTTTTTAATAAAAACAAAAGCAAGCCAAATGTCATACACAAATGATAGCTGGTGACTTGTTGCTTTCATCTTTATCTCACCCTTTCTCCAGTGCACATAGGTCCACCTTCCCATTTTATCCTCACAAAAATGTCATGTGGCAGCTAAGACTGAGAATGTGTGACTGGCCCAAGGTCGCCTAGTAGGAAGAGTCCCTGTTGTCATGGTGGCTGCCCAAATGCTCCTGGGAAGCCCACAAGCAGGGCTTGAGCATAACAGCACCTGCCACACATGTTCCCCAGCAACTGGTCTCCAGATGCATACTGTCTCTGATACTGCAGGTAATGCATAGCCAGCCACCATGATTACTAGTAGCCATTGAGCTTCACAGCTAGGCAGGGATTTGAACCAGTCCCTCTCTGGACCAAGTTTACAGTTTACAGCTTACTCCCCTTTCAGAGTATCTCACCCACCTGCAGTGCACAATTATCGCCACATAATGGACATTCAAAAGCCAGTTCTAATCCCTTTCAGATCCACACTAACCTTGAACACGCATCATTTCCCTTTTTCTCTTTCTGTCCTGTTAAGTTCAGCCCCCAGATGCATGGATATGTCTGTTAAGTGGTGAGAGTTTAGTCATTACATACTACCAGCTTCATGTGTGTGAGCTTTGCCTTTCCCACACATTGATTGATTAAATTTGTATCTTGTCTTTCCTCTGATGAACCCGGGGCAGTGTTTGTGGGTTTATTCCCAGCTCTCATTTTATCCTCATGGCAACCCTGTGAGGTAGGTAGGAATGGGAGAGAAAATAGATAGTTTGCATTTAAGGGCTGACCTGCTGAATTCACACTTTCCGAAATGCAAGAATCAAACACAGCCATCCTTCAAAATTTGCAGTTCCCTGGATTCTTCAGTATAGTTCTACAGCCAAGTAATATGTCAAAAATTGCAAATATTAGAGGAATATATACATAACTGTGAAAATAGCATACAAAAATGCATATATCAGAGAAAATTGCTTTGCAAAAATGTGCTTATTGAACAGAACTGGATACAAAAACGTGTACATTAGGAGAAATTAGCACTACAATGCTGATGAATTTAAAATAAAAATTCCAAACTGACATGGAAGTGTGGAGAACTGAACTTAAGACTGGAAGAATGAGAAATGGTTGGATTCACAAACGTCTCAATCAACCAGTTTGTTTCATGACATAGTGGGGATTTATATGCACGAAAGCTGCCCCAGGTCATTTGACCCTTTAAATATATACCTAGTTCTCTTTTTCTGTCTTAGAAAAGACTGCACAAGACACTCTGTTTAGAGTTTAAACATAACACATTATTTTACCTGGCATACTAAAACATATTTACATGCATTTATTTATATATCTGGGACTGACAGACGTATGAGACTTTACAGACTTCTTCTGAGGCACATAGCAGCATACAACAAACTCACTAACGCTCTACAGTTGATAACAGACGTAACTGAAAAAACTGCTCACCGCGGTGACATCATAGAATTCTATGCTACATTAACTATTTCCGTAGCATTTTAGATGCACCACTCCCACATGAACCTGGTTCTTCCATTTCTTAGTCCACCATTCTAACCACGATCACACTGACACACATCGGCATGACAATGTGTTCCTTTTTTTACTCCTGCAGCCGGAGCCTGAGAAGGAAATCGAGCAGTGTGAAGCGGCCATCTCCGGCTCCTAGCCTGGGAAGCAACCCTGCTGCCCATACCACCTCCTATTATAGCGAATCTGTGGTCAGCGAATCTTACCTGGGAGATGGCAGGGGACTTTCTGGCAGAAGCAGCGCCCTCTTGGATGATCCACTAGACCGCAATTCTTACTGGAGTGAGTATTTCTTTTCTGCTTAAGCCGAGGTTGGGGAATCTGTTGCCCTCCAGATGTTGGTGGACTCCAACTCCCACCATTCCTGGGCGTTGGCCATCCAGGCTAAAGGGAGTTGGAGTCAAACAACATGGGGGGGGGGGGATACCAGTCTCCCACCTAGTATAAGCTGTAGAGAGGTTCTATATGGCTGCTTAGCACCCTCCCCAGCTACTTCTTACTTATTCTGAAATATTTATATCTGCTTGCTCTGCAGATCATATGTATCTTTTTCTGTTAGAATTATATAATATTATGACTGCTCTATTTATATTGATAAGAATCAGGGTTGTGGGTTCAAGCCCCACATTGGGCAGAAGATTCCTGCATTCCAGGGAGTTGAACTGTGTGAGCTTTGTGGTCCCTTTGAACTCTACAGTTCTATGATTCTAGGTATACTAAATGGTTATGCTGTGAATTTCATGGTATTGTTGTGTGTGATGTTGTTAGCTTGAAGAACAAAGGCCTTCAAAGTAGGAAAAGAATTTAAATACACCAGCCTTCCTCAACCTGGTGCCCTCCAGATGTTTAGGGCATCCCAGCATTCCTGTCCATTGGCTGCGCTGGCTGAGGCTGCTGGGAGTTGGAGTCCAAAACATCTGGAGAAGAGCTTGCATCCGCTTTGCTCTTCCCCAGGTATTTTAAGTTGTGCAGAATGGCAGCCAAGCCACAGTTTAGTTGAGGTTTGTGGTTAAGGTTTCTTCTCTTTAATCACAGCCCGTAGTTGTAGGACAAACCTTGGCTACAGGTTATAGTTAAGGGAGGTAATGGCTAATTTGACATCTGGTGGGCGTAGCTTGCCCAAATCTGTCTCATGGGTCAAATCAGGAGGTCTAGCAAGCCAGATTGGGTCCAAGAGCCATTGGTTCTCCACCCCTGGTGTGGACAATACTGAGATTGATGGTCTGATCCAGTATGATAAGGCAGCTTCCTGTGTTCCTAAAGAAGTTCCTCTTTCCTGGCCAGGTGAGGAGTTGTCAGCGAGGAGGAGGAGAGGTACTGGAGGCTCGGAGTCCAGTAAAAAAATCAATGGGCTGGTTGAAAGGAAAACCTACGACACCTACGCCTCATCATCTGGCTACTCCTCTGAGGATGACTATGCAGGTACAGAAGTGCTCTTTGTCCCAAGGCAGTAGCAATGATGCTCTGTAATGAGAAACCTCCCAGGGGAGAAAACTCCTGTAAAAAAAATCTTCTTGCACCAAGCCCTGTCCCGCAGCATAGACTGCTTTGAGGTCTCTTGTGGTGATAACAGAGATAACCCTTTCACAATGGGCCCTTTGCCTGTAGTGTCATCCTAGATTTGCAGCTCCTCTCATACCCCGGCAAACCTTTGGTTCTGGCATCAGTCTCCCACCCACCCGCTATTCCCTCATGCTGCAGGAAGGCTGCTCACTTTTGTAAAAAAAGAAACAATAAAATAAGAACGACATGAAACATAATGCAATAATCCAGTTACAATTAAGCGAGCTGCAGCGACAAGAATTTAGATGCCCATACTGGTCTTGTGTTCTAGGGTTCTGTGGGGGTGGGGCAAGACCAGTTGCTATTTCTGCAGCAGATCTGCCTCTCCAGCATCCTAGAGCTGACCAATCGGCATGAAAGGGAAGCTTTTTAGTTGCTGTATGCTAAAGGAACACTGAAGGAACACTGAAAGCACATTTTTGCTTCATTTTGAAGAGAATGGTGTGCAAGTTCTGTTATTCACAATGGAACTTCACAGGAACCACAACTTAAGTCACTCCAAAGGAGAGAGCTATGTGCACAGGAAACAGTAGTTCTAGCTGAAGGGCAGCACATGGAGGTCTGCGCTGAGAGTTGCAAGGCATCCCTAATTTTTATTACTATTACTATCTTAGAAGGTTGTACAATATTTGAAGGGGTGAGACTGTGGGGGGGGGGGCATGGGTATGACTATAATGAAGGAACCCTGCTCTTCTGAATTTGCCACTATGCTACTGGATGCCCAAGACACCTCACCCCATATCAGGGCAAAAAGGTGAGTTTTCATCTGCTGAAAAAATGACAACAGTGTTGTGATTGGATGGGCCTGAGAAGGGAGGTTGTTTCAAAGGTGTGAGGCCAGCACAGGGAAGACCCTCCCATGTGCCCCCTTCCTCACTAGGTGTAGGGACGAGCACCAAAGCTTCCCTTGCACTTCTTAAAACTCAGGCAGGTTGGTAAATGCTTTATCAGTCCCCTCTGTTTCCTTGGACAGGTTTCTTCTACTTTGGGAACCAAGGAAATAGAATCATAAAGAAATAGTGTCTTTTCCTTACAGTCAAAGTGTGTGAGGGCGGGAGGAAGAAGTGTTGTCCTGTTTGCTGACAAACCTATACTCTGTTTCCTTCAGGTCACACCTACTTAGACCAGAACACTTCTGGTTCCGTGCTGAGGAATGCAATCTCCAAAGCAGGCTCTTTTCTGTGGCTTGTGCTTACATCACCAGGTA
Source organism: Podarcis pityusensis (assembly GCF_964106645.2). Classification (NCBI taxonomy): domain Eukaryota; kingdom Metazoa; phylum Chordata; class Lepidosauria; order Squamata; family Lacertidae; genus Podarcis; species Podarcis pityusensis. The sequence continues at coordinate 30,755,398 of NC_138035.1, read as the reverse complement.
AATCTAAAAGCCAATAAGTGTTTTTATTTACAGGAGTGATTTTCATTATGCAAGTTAGCAAATGGAAATGAAAAGACAGCCTGAGCCCTTCTATCCCCACTGAGATCACACTACTAGTTGTCCATCATATTACAGAGGCCTGGCTGGCCTCAACTACAAATCAGGCATTTAGTGTTTCTGGTCCAGTGCTGTGGAACACTCTGCCAGCAGAGATGCAGCAGACACCCTCCCTTTGGGCTTCCATACGTCTCTTGAAGATCTTTTTGTGCCAATACAATTACATGACTATTTGTGACAACAGTAGTTAGTGATAACATTATTGTCTTAGCATTGCTAAGCAAATTGGCTCCCTGTCACATCACAAATGTCTTCTTCGTGCCTAAAGAGCTGGAATCAAATCTCTTGATATAATTCAACCCTTTCACGATGGAGTCTCCTCCTGAATTTCCTGTAACAGAAGGGCAGTTTTTTAGGACAGCAGTGGGAGCATTGCAGAAGATTTAGATGTTCTGGTTTCTCTGACTGTTGCCAGATCTGCCTACATGGCAAGTGAATAAAGGAAGTTGCATGCCAAGACCTGTTTCCGATGAGCTACGTTGGGGAGATGGGAAGTGCGTGAAGGGAAGCTGGTATTATACCACTTTGCCAGAGCAGGAAATGAAGTCTTAGATCTTGAAACAAGCTGAACTGTTGACATGGCCTGTTGCTATTTTTCATGCTGCTCTGGTGACTTTGCAGGTCGGGTCTTTGGATTGCTATACTGGTGGATGGGGACCGCGTGGTACCGCCTGACCACTGCAGCCTCCCTGCTGGATGTCTTCGTCTTAACACGGTCAGTGTGGCAGAGAATTTGGAACGCTCAGGAATGTGGCTGGCAGCAATTTCTGAACTGGTTGAGAGGAAGCAATTGGGTGGGAGCTGAGTAGTGCAAATGCCGACAGGGTTTCCAAAGCTTGCCCTAGAGGAGGGAGTGGGAGCCTCTTGCTCTCCAGGAGTTGATAGACTCTGACTCCCTGAAAATTGGCCATGCTGGACTATTTTTCTTTCTTTTTCTGGTTTGTATCTGATGTTTTAACTTTGATGTGGTTGCAGTGGCGCTACCATTTTAATTTTGTTATTCAGCTTGGAATGACACTTTATAGCCAGTCTGTGTATATACATTCATTCATTCATTCATTCATTCATTTAATAAACAATAAATAGTGTGTATGTTGTGTGGTTGGAATGATGACTTTGTTAGCTGCCTTGAGCTTCTTTTGAAAATTAGGGGGGCTAGCCATTTGAAAAATAAACAAAATAAATATGTGCAGTCTTTCTGATGTCATACAGCCTGCCCCTTATTTGCTGGAATGGCCTCTCCCATGGTTGATGCTGGACTACAAATCCTATCATCCCTGACTGTCGGCCATGCTGGCTGGGGCTGATGGGAGTTTGGAGTCCCAACAGCATTGGGAGGACAATGACAACAGGTTGGGGACAGGTGAACTAAGGGGTCACCATATGCAACCCAGTATCTGGGGCTGAGATTGGAGCTACAGGTTGCAAGAGACTTGCAACTGCTGCTGACCATCTAGCTCTCTTTGGTTCCTCTTCTCACTAATGGCAACCATAGCACAAAGTGTTGTGCGAAGATGTCATGTTGCACATTTCCCCGTCTCCTTTTGCATTGTGGAGTGGGAAAGCCCACAGTCTGATGGCTGACACATTGTGTTGTGGTAGTCCAGAGGTTAGTAATCTCAGTCTCAGAGAGGGGCAGTACAATAATTACTTGCTACATGTTGCATTGTGGTAGACCAAGGGTGGGGGACCACAGGCCTGGGGTCTGAATGTGCCCCTCTGTGCTTCACTGTGTGGCCCTCAGAGCTCTCCCAGGCCACACCCCTCACTCTCTCTACTTTGCACCCCGGTACTTGGATAATGCCTCTTGCTTCCCTGGATGGAGGTTAGAGAGGGTTGTGGCAGTACGTATGTAGAAACTTAGCACATTGTACAAAGGTAAATCTATTGTTTTCCCTGCTTTTGCCTTTTGCCCTGTCCACCACTGGCATGTGGGGCCCCCAGAAGGTTGCCCAGAATGAAATGTGGCTCTCAGGCTGCAAAAAGATTTTCCCACCCTTATGGTAGACATTATGAGGAAGGGCAAATTGACCACAGACAGTGGCTGCTCCGCTTCTTTGTCAAGTTTTGCCTTTGTGGAATTCCAGTGCATCTTATCCACGCCCTTTCTCTCTTGCTCTTTGGTGCCCAGGAGCTATCCAATCCTGAAGAAACTCCTGTTGCTGCTGCTCCTGTTGCTGCTCCTGACTGCCATTGGCTATGGTGAGTTCCATATTGCTGTCAAGGTCCTCCTGCCCATCAATAAGTGCTGCTTAATGATTAGTTATTCACCAACTTCCTTTCAGGAAGGGGAGAACTGTAGTGTAATAAGGACTGCTTTGCAGGATCAGACCACCCACCATTCCTCCTCCTGAAGCAGCCAACCAGATGCCTCTGGAAGTTAGCAGATGGCAGTTATTAGTCCCTGTGTTTTATCTGCCTGCATCTGAACACTGAGGTTCCAATTTTGCTACCTCTGCTGGTAGTTCTTGTTAGTAATATCCTCCAAAATTCTGTCTGATCTCTTAATTTTTTTAAAATTCCCCTTCTGGGGAGAGGCTGTAGCTCAGTAGAGGTCCACATGTTTTGCATTCAGAAGGTCTCAGGTTCAGCCACCGGCATCTCCAGGACAGGTGGGGGAAGGCCAGAGTTAGGGCTCTCTAGATGCTACTGAACTATAACTTCCCCCATCCCTGAGCATTGGCCATGCTGGCTGGGGCTGGCAAGGACTGGTTTGCCATGGGAGGCAGCGTTGAGCTAGAAGAACCATGACTGCTTCCAAAACTGGTGTCCATTCCCACATCTTATGGTGAATTCCCCAAATTAATTTGTGTGAAGTTCTTCCTTCTGTCCATCCTGAGCTGACTGTGGTGCCAATCCGTTTCATTGAGTGGCCGTATATTCTGGTGTTATGAGGTTGAGTTGTATAAATCAGCCTACCCATGTAAACCCTCATTTGAATATTGGTGTATACGCTGAAGTTTATATTTAACTAGATTTTTGTAAGTCAGACTGGACATCTGCTTTGACAGAATAGCCGGGTAAAGACCCATCGGATAAACCCAGGTGTAACTGAACTCTCCTCACTAATCACATTTAGGTGCCTGGTATTTTTACCCCTTCGGACTCCACCCATCTGTGTTTTCTTGGGGATCTATGAAGCTGTCTTCTCCTGTTACCAAAAAGGGAGATGAAGCAAGAGATTTTGTTGCATTCTCAGAGGTGAGTACTATGTGGATCTCAGAGGTTCATGAGTAGGAGACACCCTGCAACATTTCTGCTCACCCCTCAGGCTCAGCTGAGCTAGGGAGTTCCCTCTTTGCTTCACAGGGATATAATTATATTCTTGTAAACATAGGTGGATTCATGCAGAGCCATATACTTTGCTGTTAGCTGCTTCTGAGCTGTAACCTGGGGTTAAGATGGTCATAAAATTCTAATGGGAACTATGGTGGGTGGCGCTGTGGTCTAAACCACTAAGCCTAGGGCTTGCCAACCGGAAGGTCGCGGTTCGAATCCCCATGACGGGGTGAGCTCCTGTTGTTTGGTCCTAGCTCCTGCCAACCTAGCAGTTCAAAAGCATGCCAAAAAAGTGAAAGTAGATAAATACCTTCTCTGGCAGGAAGGTAAATGGTGTTTCCATGCGCTGCTCTGGTTTCACCAGAAGCAGCTTAGTCATGCTGGCCACATGACCCAGAAAAACTGTCTGCGGATAAACGTCTGTTCCCTTGGCCAGTAAAGTGAGATGAGCACCACAACCCCAGAGTCGTTAACTGCACTTAACTGTCAGGGGTACTTTATCTTTTTTATGGTGGGTTAAGAATCCAAGGGGTAGCTCAGTCAGTAGAGCATGAGACTCTTAATCTCATGGTTGTGGGTTCAAGCCAAACTTTGGGCAAAAGATTCCCACATTGCAGGGGGTTGGAAGAGATGATGCTTATGGTCCCTTCCAACTGTATTATTCCAGGAACAAAGAAAGAGCCTTGTTGTATCTGAAGCCTAGGATACATTTTCAGCATACATTTAAAGGAAATAATTCTGGGAGCTGCAGTTTGTCAGGGGTGCAGAGAGCATTTTACATGATTCGTTTTAGATTCTTTCTAATAAATTATGGTGATAGTATCCTTATATAGCTGTCTCTCTCTCTCTCTCTCTCTCTCTCTCTCTCTCTCTCCCCCTGCCCTGGATTTAAAAGGGACAGCAGCAGGTTTTGTCTCGGCTTCAGGCACTGGAGAGACATCTTGAGAGCCTGGAAGGTGCAGTTTCAGTGCTGGAACTGCAAAGAGGGGAAAAGACAGTGGAAGGGGCAGCTCTGTCTCATGACGATACCCTGTCACTTCTGGATGGGCTGGTGAGACGACGAGAAACCATCTTGAGAGAGGAGTTCCGTGCAGAGTCAGACCTTCACCTCCAGGTAGGGCAGCAGCAGAGAATGAAGGTGACATTTTGGAATCAAGGGGGAGAATTGACTGTAGGGCTGCAAGCATGTTGACTTGTGCACATAATTGCTTAATTTCCAGTTGTGAACACTCCTCAAATTTGGGTATGAGCAGAGTCTGGATCCCCTTTTTGCATTCATGACGATTTGTGCTCATGGTATCGGGGTGGTTATACACAATCTCACTTTCTATGTTGCTTGGGCCTGCAAAAGTTTTGGAGTGGACATACTACTTTGTTTCCAATCAGTGCATGTCCTGTAGCTTCCTGATGAAACCCTGCAACGCTCTTGCTTCAGGAAACCATTTAACTTGTCTGCAATCCTTGTTTTTCAGAGGTTTCTGAGAAATGGCTCTAGGGCACTCACTCAGGGGCAACCCTGACATTGACATTAAACATGTCTTCCTTCTGCATGTTGCTCCCTACCCTTGCTTTAAAATAGCAGTTGCAGTTTGCTCAGTCTTGATCTGGATCATGGGATGGGAGAAGGGTCAAGCCTTTCCTCTGCACCATTTTTTCCACCTAAAAATGATCTCCTGAAGCTGCTGTTTGCAGCAAACAGCATCAACAAGTGGGATCTTAAGGGGAGCTTTCTAGCAGAACAACAACATAGAGGGCAAATGCTTGAAAAAACAGATTGTTACGCAATTTATCTGTAAGTAATGGCACAAAAATTACTTGCTGGAGCTTTAATTGCAGTTTTGCAATGTCAATATTTTGGTTCATTGGTTTGTTCGATTAACCAGTTCAAAACCAAACTATTAATCAGTTATCAAACTTGTGCTTGTTTTTAAAGCTATATACTACTTCTCTTGTCTCCCTACAGAATGAGTTGGATGCTTTTCGATCCCAGCTACGGAAGGATTTTGACAGTCTCTTGAAGAAAGTATCCCAGGCTTCAGAGGTAAAACTTGATTTCATATTTTAAGGATGCAGTGTGTAGGGAAGGTTGTCATACCACCTGCATTCACTTTCAAAGAATATTGGCTTGTTGTATCATAAGAAGCAAGGATCCTGGGTTAACACAATTCCTGGTTGGTTAAACAAGCCAGCTTCAAAAACCATGGTTTGAAGCTTCTTGATAGTTTCTTGTGACATTCACTAGAGTTTGGTGTAAGCCAAGAATCCTTGCTCATACAACACAACAAGATGACATTTCTTTGAAATTGAAATTACTCTGCAGAATAACAGGTGGCTGCCCATACCAAGTCAGACAGTTGCCCAATCTAGCTCAGTGCTGTCAACACTAGCAGTAGCTCTCCAGAGTTTCAGACAAGGGGTCTCTTCCATCCCTATTGGGGGATGATAGAGACTGAAGCTGGGATCCTCTTCATGCTAAGCAGCTGCTCTGTGTCTGAGCTGTGGTCCTTCCCAGAAGTCGTCCTCCTGACTGCACAGGAGGAGGAAGTGCCTGAACCTGTGCTTGAACTTCCTGGAACTTTTTCATGTTGCGCTAAACCATGGTTTCTTGTTACATGTAGCTGAAACCACTGTCTTAACAGCTCTTGTAGTTGTAATGTGGTTTTCCCATTTTTAATCCAAATAGAATATTTACAGTTTTCACTTTTGAGTAAAATATGTATAACCTTTACATTGATTATTTCAATTCTGTTTCACTGCATCTTGAAACATTACTAGGTGTGATGCAGCTGATCTTAAGCACATCTCCCACTAATTTAAGGGGGGGGAGGTTTAAGCATGTGCTTAGCTCTATTTAATTAAATGAGACATGCAAGCCAAACTTCTGGGGGGGGGCCCTAACTCAGTGGGGGAGCATGAAGTCAGCTGATGGGCAGAAGGACAAGGCTTAGTCCTGCATTGGCTGTACATCCTGTTCTCTCCAGAGGCTGAAACAGAAGTGCAGGGGGTGAGGAAGGTCTGTCTTGAAGCACTTTGCAAAAGCAGTCTTTGAAGCAGCCTCTTGCTTCTCCCCTATGTAGCCGGTGGTGAGTTGGAGAGAGGAGGCTCCTTTCTGCTCTATCCTACTGCCTGCCTGCTCACTCACTCAAATGAGAAGCGTGGCGCTTCTTCAAAGAGCACTTTTGCAGATGGCTTTAACCCCTGCTCACCTACTGAGAAGTGGAAAAAGTAGTAGTGAATGGTCCAAATTCTGTTATGATTCATCCATCCATCCCTTGCTGTTGCATGTTGTGCTCCTCCAGTTCTAGATACACACACGGTGCTGCACAAGCAATGGATTTTATTCTGCTTTGTTTCTATTTCCTGACCTGTGTCCTGTTTCTCCCACAGGAGACAGAAACTCGGATGCTCCAAATGACTTCACAGTGGCAAAGGTAATTTGAGCATCCTCAAGAAAGAGTTGTCTGCTATGGCAGTTTCTGTCTTACAATAGCAGGAGGGCCGGGAATGCATGTAACCTGAGAGAATTGTGTTTAAAGTGACATTGTTCTTAACTTGAAAGTGAAACTTATGTATTCTTGGAATAACAGGGTGCATGAATAACCTGAGAATTTCTGTCAATGCTGTTCATACAATTTATCACCTTTTAAGTAGTGATGCTGACATATAATGAGCTGGTAAGATGCATGTTCAGTGCTTGTAATACTTGCTTATATTACAAGTCAAACCTGATTGTTTGGCCCAGAAACCTGTAATTAGTGGCTGAAATATGGTTTTAGGAGATTGGAGGGGGGGTTGCACATCATTGTTTTTAATTCATTTGCAGTTTGCACCATTGTGCTTTTAAGAAAGTGCTTTTTCTTAAGTCCTGTTGCAGTCAAAGATCAAGTAGGAACTATGTGCTATTTTTTGATGGCAAGTACTTAAAAAGAGGCATAGTCACTTGCTGCCCTATTACCTACATTCAGAACATCTTACCTATTCATTTGATTTTTTCTATCCCTCTCTGCAGCCACAGTCTCACAAAGAGACATCCAGGAGCTCAACAGCAAACAAGACATATTGGAAATCAGAGCAGATCCACACCATTTAAATCACATTCACACACATTTAAAGCACAACTTTCTCCAAAAGTCCAAAAGTTTCACCACCTTGTAGAGCTACAGTTCGCAGCACCCTTAAGCTACAGTTCCCAGGCTTCTTTGATGAAATGCATGTGCTTTAAATATACATTGAATGTGCTTTAAATGTATGGTGTGGTACATAGCTTGGATTAGGCTGTCTGGTATGGGTTAATTTTCATGGGGTGGCTGTTGACTGATCTTCACAGCCAAACATAGTTTTTGTAGAACATTTTTAGTGGAGGTAATTAAAGATACCACTGACTCTGAAGCACCTGAATTTTCATTTTGCTTTTGAAGCTCTACACAAGAAGGTCTGATGGGTAATTTCCAAAAGGAGATGGAAAGGCTGGAAGCGCAACTGACAGGCCTGAAAAAAGAATTTGTGGTCTTGGCCTCGGATCAGAAAAGGTTGTCAAAACACGTGGATTCTTTGCCAGGACAGATCAAGGAAATGCGGGAAGATGTAAGTTCATTTTATTTTATATATCATTTATTTAACACCTTTCCTCCAGCTCAGGCTGATATACATGGTTTCTCATCTCTGCATTTTAAGTCTTGCAATAAACCTGTTATTCCAGTCCAAGGTCTCCCAGTGACCTTCATAGCTAAGCCTTTCTTGGAAAGCTTTTATTTCTAGTGTAGTATAGCCAGGGAACTGGAGGTCTGCTCCTTTCTATGTAGGAGTAGACATGAGCCAGGCATGGAGAGCCTCAGGGCCAAATTAAGTCTGTCGGACGTCCTAATTTTTCCTGCAAGGCTGTTTTCCCCAAACCACACTTAACCTCCCCTGACATCTGAGGTGTGTCATATGTGTGGCAGGTAAGAACATGGCTGCAAAGGAACAGTCTGGAGATTAAAGTGCATTACTGATGGACGCTGATATAAATAAATTTATTTATATTTTATTGATATTATTATAGTAAATTAAAGTAAATAAACAATTAAAAAAGAATAGAAAAAGGAGAGGATACATCAGAAACATTTTTAAAAGCAGAGGAAAGCAGCAGAAACAAAATAAGCATACAATATAATTAAGATTACAAAACTATATAAGCTTATTGTTTCCCTCAAGTATATGTTGATTCATGTGTCACTATGGTTTCGACAAATGCATTCCAAATATTTTTTAAATTTGTCGCCTGTTGTCACAATGACATCAGGTAAATGACAGGTAGGCAGCCCCACATATCTGACAAAGTGGCCTGCAGGGGGTGGGAAAGGTCAGTGTCCAGCCCACGGATCAGCAAAATGTCAAAATTAAAAGATGTCAAAAGATGAAAAGCTACAAACATTTTTGTTAAGTATCTCTGCCCCACCCATCATGCCCCTTAGATCAAATCTTCCAAGGTGGAAGCACTGCTGTTGCTGTTATTTAACAAATGTATACCCCTCTTTCCTCCCAAGGGAGCCCAGGGCAGCTGTTGCTTGTTCTCAGTAATCTATTTACGTTCTCTCCATAGAAGGTCTGCAATTCACAGGAGGAAAAGTGTTTATGAAACCTGTTCTTCTCTTTGTTGGCTTTCAGGTGGAAATACAGTTTCCAATGTGGCTCAGCCGATTCCTATCCCAGGCTAAAAGGGACGGGACAGGCAGTCTGTTTCTCCATCGTGAAGAATTAGAGGAACAGCTCCTCAACCTGGAGCAGAAGATCCTTGCCAAAGTCTCTGAGGACCAGCGGCTCTCTGCGCGAGATGTCGGGGTGGTACTCCAAAGGGAGGGCGTCATAGGAGTAACGGAAGAGGTGAGAATTCGCTTACCAATTGGCTGAAGTGGTTCCTCACAAAGGCATTTCCAAGAATGATGCTAAGATGGTGATGTAGAATGTTACTTTTGTGTGTGTGTATTTAGAGGTCTGGAATGTGAAAGTAATATTGAGGAGCAACAATGAAAAGGGTACCTCACCCCCACTAAATTTGGCTGAAGAAATGAAGAAAGCTTTGTGGGAAACTAGGAGTGAATTTTTGTCCTAGACTGAACACGTGCTCAGTGGCATCCTGTTCTTAATTCTCAGTCTGTGAGAATTAATAGCTAATGCTATTCCAGGCTACATCAACAGAAGTATAGTGTCCAGATCAAGGGAAGTTCTAGTACTATTCTGCCTTGATCAGACCACACCTGGAATACTGTGTCCAATTCTGGGCACCACAATTTAAGTAGGATGTTGACAAGCTGGAAGGTGTGCAGAGGAGGGCAACCAAGATGATCAAGGGTCTGGAAACGAAGCCTTATGAGGAGTGGTTGAAGGAGCTGTGTATGTTTACCTTGGAAAAGAAGAGACTGAGAGGAGATACAATAGCCACCTTCAAATATCTCAAGGGCTGTCACATGGAAGAGGGAACAAGCTTGTTTTCTCCTGCTCTGGAGGGTAGGACTCAAACCAATGGCTTAAAGTTACAAGAAAGGAGAATCCAACTAAACGTACAGAAAAACTTTCTAACAGTGAGAGCTATTCGACAGTGAAATGGTCTCCTTCAGAAGGTGGTGGACTCTTCTTCCTTGGAGGTTTTTAAGCAGAGGTTGGATGGCCAATTGTCATGGATGCTTTAGTTGAGATTCCTGCATTGCCGGGAGCTGGACTTGATGTCCCTTGCGATCTGTTCCAGCTCTACGATTGATTCTATACCTTTGACAACAGTGCAAGCAATATTTTGAGTGGCATATCAGCAGCCATCCATTAGGTGGCACCCTCAGCCATCCCTTTGCTCCCTGACACAGTAATAACTCTTAACTTTGCTAATATATTTGCCTGCTGGATATTAAGCCTCAACTCTTATCCTAGGCAGTATCAATTATTGGCAAAATAGCGATCTGCTCTGCAGGGTTTGACAGTTCCTTATTTTTCAGGATGTCACTAACAATGTAGTGTGTAAGGCAGGAAGGAATGGTTAAGTCACAATTTATGGGTAATATGCAACTAAGTTCACTCAGAATAGACCCACTGAAACTAATAAATATGACTTAAGTTGTGTCCATTAATTTCAGTGGGTCTACTCACTGAAATTAAGGACACTAACTTTTAATATCACCCTATGCCTCTTCAACCGAGTAAAAATGTGGCATGATGTTCCCAGGCAAATTTTTGGCACAGCAGTCCCACCAGTCCATACAGTGCAGGTCTCATGTCTTAGTGGTCTGTTGATGCACCACTGATATGCAGCCGGTCTCAGGATTTGCACCAGCAGAGCTATACCTTAATTCCTCAGGTAGCCTTGCCATTTGCACGGTTTACCTCTAGCCTAACAGAATAGAACAAAACTAGAAAATAAGTTTTGGAATCCTGAGTTCCCGCCTTACATTCATTCCCTTTGTCTTGTTTCAGCAAGTTCACCACATTGTCAACCGGGCCCTGAAGCGCTACAGCGACGATCGCATTGGAATGGTTGATTATGCTCTTGAATCTGCAGGTATGCAAACTCTGGCTAGGCTGGTCTTTCTGTCCTGATAGCTGTCAAGAAAGGTGGCCCGTGAGCTAGAATTGGCATGTTGTTGATTACTGGTCAAACTGCTGCACGAAGGAATTGTCTGAGAATATTCTATTTCACATTAAAAACAACAACAACAACAATCATGCTTCTTGCCCTCATGGTGGCAAAGAATAACCCAAAACTTTGTTGCCAGTTTCTGTTATTAACTGAAAAACCAGAAAGGTTTTTCTGCATATCCACACCTATTTGTTTCTCAAATTTCAGCAATTTTTGTCTCTTCAGTCTCTCCCACAAGATTCAGCTTCTGCCCTCTCCCAAGAAAAGTCCCTAAACCCCAAATTGCCTATTCAGAATAATGCATGCAAATATGCACTGAATAACCCAGCTGCAGTTTGGGAATATCTTATTGTTGGAGTGGGGAATGTTAAAGGGAGCGTTCAAATCTCTTAGATTTATCAGCTGTCTGCATGAGCTCTCTTACTGCTTTGAGCAGAGGACAAAACAATGTGTCTCTCCTTCACCCATATCTTTTTAACTGCAGGGGCCAGTGTTATCAGCACCCGGTGCTCAGAAACCTACGAGACCAAGACTGCATTGCTTAGTCTCTTTGGGATCCCCCTGTGGTACCACTCCCAGTCTCCACGAGTCATTCTGCAGGTAGGAAGGTTTTCTTAAAGGTACAATGGCCCTGCCCTACCTTTTCTTCGTTATCCAATTCTCCCCAAAGTGTCTGGTTCAAATCCACAATACCTCACCCAGCAGATTACCTTTTTATTTAGACATTCATCCTAGAAGGTTGGTGTGTATTGACAATATCCACAACTACTCTATAAAGTAAGCTGGGACAGAGAGTGTGTGTGACTGGCCCAGTAAACTTCATATGCAAGTAGGTATCAATATAGCGGTCTCAAATGTTGAGCTGGAGAAAATATGCTGTGTGTGCTATTACATGCTCAGACAAAGAGTATCAAGCCTTTGCATAAACTCCCCACTAGACAGAATCTGGAACCTGGCAGTTTACCTTCCTGAGAAACTCTTGCTTTTTGCCTTGGGTTCTTTTGCAACTATTGCCCCGGTGTGTGGTCTGAAGGCACCTTGCTAAAGCTAAGCAGATCTGGCTCTGATCTATACCTGGATGGCTGTCTGCCCAGAAACTACATGTATGGCACTTTGGGTTCCAAGATGGAAGGAAAGCAGGATATTGATGTAAAAAATTAAACAGAACTGTGGCAGTAAAAATAAAACCACCTTGTAGGAAGCAGAGAGTTAGTGAGTGCAGTAAGGAACAGGGGTCCACATGACTTCATCACAAGGATGCGCCATATTCTACATTATAAGGGGAAGAGAGAAAGCACGTGACAGAACTGATTGCCATATTCAGCCGCATTCCCGTGTCAATTACAGCATGTCTTTCCACCTTGAACTCCTTGGAAATGAAGGCGAAATGTATATTACAGATGGAGCAATCTGCTCCCTGACCTGCATGGAATTCCTAGTCACCTGCCAGGTGATTTGTTAAATACTTATTAACAAATGTTTAAAAGTCCCTTTGCCCTGTTTTATATGGAATACGATAACAGTACCACAAGGTGCCAAGGGCTGTGTTAAATTTGTGTACAAGTACCAACCCAGAGATCATTGTTTTTTCCCTCTTGGTCTTTGCATATTGGAGCATCATCTCTGCTTTCAGAATGGTTAAGTCTAACATATGGCAGCCTCTTACCTAAAACTCTGTGTGTTTGATTTAATTTCAGCCAGATGTCCACCCTGGGAACTGCTGGGCATTCCAAGGCTCCCAAGGCTTTGCTGTCATTCGCCTTTCGAGCAACATCCGTCCCACAGCTGTGACGCTAGAACACATCTCCAAAGCCCTCTCTCCCAAAGGGACCATTCCCAGCGCCCCCAAGGACTTTGCGGTCTATGTAAGTCACTCTTTGTTTGGGACTGGGGGGGGGGGGGAGGAGATGTCGTAGATTGGGCAAGCTTGAAAGAGGCACACTGGAGATAATTTCCCATTCTCAGTCAGAAGTGGGAAACTTCTCCCACAATTTGCTAGCAGGGGTTCCAATAGCATCCAGGGCTTTTCCACCAGAAGAGTTTTCTCAGATTTCTCTCTCTCTCTCTCTCTCAAAAGTACAGCAAGATGCCCTTCATAAATTTGCCCAACTGGGTCGTCAGATGCACAGCTATTTAAGGCCCCATATGCACAATATACATTTAAACCAATATTATTCCACTTTACACAGTCATGGCTTCCCCCCAAAGACTCCTGGGAACTGTAGTTTGTGAAGTGTGCTGAGAGGAGGCCCCTACTAACCTTACAGAGCTACTGTTGACAGATTTCCCTGGGAAAAGGGACTGATTGTTGCTCAGTATCTTTAGCAAACGGTACTTCCCAGTAAGCTTCATGGCCTGGGGGATTTGAACCCTGGTTTCCCACGTCCTAGTCTGACGCTACACCACACTGGCTCTCAGTTCAATCATATACATCAGCTTTCACCCACCTGGTGTCCTCCAAGTGTTTTGGACCACAACTGCCGTCAGTTGTGCTGGCTGAGGCTGATGGGAGTTGTAGTCCAAAGAGCCCCATGTTGGCCAAGGCTGATGTGCAGTGTGAATACACATGCACCAGGCAACCCAAGAATCTGGGGTGAAAGGAGCCATTTGTTAGAAACCTTGGGATCATTAATGATGAAGTTTGGGTTGGTACAACCAAGACTGCAGGCATATGTATGATGCACACTGATGTTAGTCTTTGTTCAACTTACACTGCTGCAGCTCCCCCACCTCCCTAAGAATCCTGGGAACTGTAGTATGAATGTCTTGAAATTTCATTTGGAGCCCGAGAACCATCCTGCAGAACTGCAATTCCCAGGGTATTCAAGAGGGAAAGAATGAATTGAGACAGTATAAGGCACTGCATTCACATCACTCTTTTACAGCACATGGCTTTTCTCAAAAATCCTGGGGATCGTAGTTACCCCACTCTCAGCACCCTTAACAAATGACGGGTCCCAGGTGTGAGATTCCAAAATTGCACCTCTCTTTGGGAAAGGAGGAAGAGGCATTGACGTTCATAACTACCATCAGCCTTCTTTCCCCATCCCTCTACTGCTCCCATTTGTCCCTTACCTCCTCATAGCCCTGTGTGTTTCATTTTGGCATGCAGCCACAAGACTGGCCTTTAACCGCACTTGTGTCCCTCCCCCCTCTCTAATCCTGCGGTTGCTCTGATCTCCCCACGGCCCTCCCCTCCCCATTCTCTCACCCCCTTCCCTCCTCCCCAACCTGTTTTTGTTTCCACAGGGCTTAACAGAAGAAGGGCAGCAAGAGGGCACTCTCCTTGGCCAGTTCACTTACAGCCAGGATGGGGATCCCATCCAAACATTCCACTTGCAGGTAAGGAAGGAAAAGGTGCAAGGTTTGAAGGGTGGTGGTGGGTCGAAACCCTAGCCATGGTAGAACTGGAGAGTGTGGTAGCTTTTAGGAAGCTACCTCAGACTGAATCAGGTGACTTGGTCCATCTAGTTCAGTATTGTCTACACTGATGGGCAGCTGGTCTCCAGGGTTTCAGGTAGGGCAGGGGCCCCCCCTCACCTGAAGATGCCAGAGATTGAGCCTGGGACCTCATGCATGCAAATGCTATAACTCTTTGGGGAAAGGGAAGCTTTGGTTGGGTTTTAAGCCAGGGATGGAGAAGCTGCAGCCCTCCAGTTGCTCCTGAACTCCAACTCCTATCAGCTGCTGCATCAGGAAGGCCAGTGGGCAGGGATGGTTGGAGTTCTAGTCCAGCAGGACAAACCCCCCCCCCCAAAATTATTGTATAAAATTATGTATAAAAAGTTACAGGATATTAGTAGGAAGCAATGCAACATGTGCTGGTTAGAAATGAAGCAGTAGAATAGGATCAGCATTACACTAGCCATAGTTGTATGTGCAACAAATAGGATCAAGAGGGACTTCATTTTTGTACCTCAAGTCATCATAGGACTCTTGTTTGTTATTTAAATTGAATAAATTGTATTGCAGCACATGCCTAATATTTGGTGATGCTAGGCGTGGAGTAGTCAGATAAATATTACCTGTGGTGGCGGCAGGAATAAAGTGGGGTTATTGCAATACCCATCAACAACTCAGCTCAGGGCTGTACATCTTGTTAAGAGTGGGAAGGTGGTACCTGGGATTGTGAGCAGTGCCAGAGCATCTCACAGAAGAGGGTGGTGGTAGAGGCGGTGGCATGGCAGCCCTCTGTCTCCAAAGAAACAAGCTTGATGCTTCTCTGGCCCTCAATATTTTGCCTTTCTCTCTTCCCTTTCCCCTCCCTGCTTCCCCTTTTTTTACATCCTCAGGATGAAGGCAGGATTGCAGCTTTCCAGCTTATTGAGCTTAGAGTTCTCAGCAACTGGGGCCACCCGGAGTACACCTGTATTTACCGTTTCCGCGTGCATGGGGAGCCGGTCCCTTAACCCCTCCTGCATGCCGCAGCCTTGCTCACTGGCTACCTCAAGTTCTGCGCCTCAGACTGACAAAAGGCAGACGGAGAAAAGCAGTGTTGGAAAGGAGAGCAACTTGGGATGAGTGACGCTTCTTTTTGTTACGAGGGGAAGCATGGAGACTTCAAAATTCCTATCCTGGTCAATTGGTTCTCTCCTGAGGGCAGGGGTGGGGGTACCTTTCAGTATGCAGAGGGAGAAAGAGGGCTTCTTGACTTTTGGTATTTTATATTCAGCTTTTTGGAAAAAAACAAAAGCCTATGCAGTTCATCTCTTCCCCCTCCACCATCAAGGAAAAATAGTTTCTGGGTGTTCCTTTAGAAAGCTGTGCCATGATACTGTCATAGTTCTATCAGTGTTTATGTAATTATATTATATTTGAGGGGGGGGGAGTGTATCTATGGATTCTTTCTTTGATAAGGGTAGTAGGAGACCCCATGCTGTTGTTTTTCCCTTTCCTGGGTTGGGAAGGTTTAATTTTTCGTTTATCACACTGTAAAAAGTGGTTTGGCGTTGGCTGCAAAAGGAGCCTGTGCAGTAGAAAAAGACAGAGGGGGAAATTGATGTTTATTTAAATGAGAGGCTGCAATCCTAACCAAGCTTACTAGCAAGTAAGCCCCCTTTTGCTTAGTGGGAATTACTTCAGCGTGAACATGCATGGGCTTGCCCTGTCAGGTTAAGTATTTAACAACAAAGGCTGCCGTGTTGAAAGATGGGAGAAGAGTCTACTTTACAGTGCTCAGAGTTGGTTTTCTAATGGAACTGCTTAGCTCTGCTAGTATGTATCACTGTTGGAACTCATTCCCATTCTACAACACTTAATTTTCTAGAGGGAATGAATATTGTCTGGCCAGCACGGTCGTGCTTGCTTAGCCGAACTCCCAGGTGTGGCAGGGCTGCTTGTTAAGTGGCAAGGGAAAGCATTCTGTACATGTTCAGAGACACCCATTGTCTCAGAGAATGTGCCCCAATCTTGAAATAGAGCTTACAGGGCCTTGATGAGCCCTGCTTCAAATAAACTTCATTTTCTTCCATTGTAAAGCAAACAAGGGGTGCTTGGCTCTTGTTCTGCAGGTTTTAACTCACATGCTGCTGCAATGCCCAGTGGGTTAATATGGTCAAAAAGGGCGAGGAAAATCTTTCCACGTTTCTGCACCTGATCCCCACGTGCAGTAAGACAAGGTAGTATAAGCAGCTCAAGTTCTGAGATGGTACAATGGACAGGCTTGCATTTTCCCGTCCATATTGTTAGTAGAAAACTAGCAGAGGAATAAAGGTGGGATTTCTCTCCCTGCTATGCCAGTTTTTATTTTAATTTGCAAAGGGTATTTTTTAAAATGGCATACATACCCATCTTTACTCTGAAGTGGAACGTTCTATGTGATTGCCTCATTCTACTGCAATATATAGACTAGCCCATACAGGAAATATCATGACTACTTGGGTAAGGTAATAGAGGTCAGAATTTGTTACATTTGCTTAACATTAATATTTGCTGACTAGTTATTTACAGTAAATAGGTATCTGTAGTTGCCAGCAGTAACAGTTGTACTCTGGAGGGACAGCCTTCCTGGTATGGATACAGTATCTCATAAAATAGTGCCTTCATCTAGGCTTTTACCAAACTTCAGGCTGAAAACACATGGGCAGAGTGCTGAGTAATGAAAATTTCTAAACTGAAATTAATGTAGGAGCAATCAGGGTTTCTTTCCTACCTGCCTTTTATTTTCAGGGCAAGCTGGCTGTGCAGAGTTCCGATAAGCTAGTACTTAACATAAGCAGGAAGCTGTGTCCTTCCCACCTCCCTTCCAGCTATCTGTGGAGAGTGCTGATTGCCACAACCGCTGGCCCATCGCTTTTCATTTGGGCTTGGCCATAGCAATAATGTCCATTTAAGGATGGAACCAAATAAACATTTAGAAATATAAGACATACAGGCATTTGGGGAACTGGCAAAAGCTAAGTTGTGCCCGAAAAGGGGAGCGAGAAGCTGCAAAAATTCATACTGGCCGCAGATTTGTATGTCAGTGGAGAAGTCAGTGTGGTAGGAGGAAAAACAGGGTTTGTCCCATAGCAGAAAAACCCACTCTCACTCCTGGAGGGAGAAGCATTTGTCTTCATCCTAAATCCCAAGAGGAGTGGGCTAATGCTGTGTTCAGCTTGAGCAGTTCCCCAAGCTATATGAAATACAGGTGGTTTCTCAACTATATCGAAGGGCCAAGTAGACTCTGAGTAAATATGATCAAGGGCACAGTTGCACACCTTTTGAGGATGCTATGATAGGAAAGTGGCCTTAGTTATGTGTAGAAGCCACTTTGGCAGTACATAAATTAATTACATAATGACACACATCAAGTAGATAAGGGGTTGAACAGAAGACAAGCTTCTGTGCGATTCTAAGAAACAGAACATATCCATAAGGAAATAACAGTATTATGTGGGTCTCACAGCTTCAGTGTTAAAAAAGTCATAAGGATTGATGAAGGTAGCTCAAATGACAAGAGGACAGCTTTTCTGTTTAAAACCTGAAACCATGAGTGGTAGTGAGATTTAGCATACACTCACCTCCACCCCAACAACAGCTTTTGCCTGGATGCTTCTGGTAACACAATCCTGATTATAACTAAAGGGCCTAGCATTGCTAACTAAACACATATCTATCTATCTATGCATTCTTGCTAAGCTACTGTGGAAGTACATCAACACAGTTTATCTGCTAAGCATTTCACAGCTTCCCCAGTCTGGTGCTGTTAGCTGCTCCAGCTAACACAGCCATGCGGTTTGCAGGATCAGTTAAGATGACCTGCACTATTAGAGGAGACACATCATTCTATCAGGGTCCAGTGATAACTGCTATGCTCTTTGGTCTATAGCAGAATCCTTGTGAAGTGTTTTGATGCCCTTGCATGCAACAAGAGAATAAAGGCCAGTTCCAACAGTTTTTTCCTAGAAAGCAAGTAGAAGGACCACATGGTCAAAAGCAACTCTTGCTTTGTATCAGACAGGAATTACATAATCTGACATGCAAACATAGCAGCATTCTGGAAGGCGTGTGTGTGCGGTTTGCATTACAAAAATACATTGGCCAGGTTTCCCTGCTTTTTTCATCTGAAATACAGAATAAGGGCTAGGAAAAAACCAGGCTGTTACAGGAGGGATTGCAGTTAAACCTTAGGAGAAACTTCTTTAAAGGTAAGAGCAATCTGACAGTGGAAACAATTGCCTTGAGGGGTGCTGGGCTTTTGCTTACTGGATGTCTTTGAGCAGATAGCTACTTGCTGGGAGTGATACAGCTCCAGATTCTCTGCAGTGATGGGGCAATGTTGGGCGAGGTAGCCTGAAGGACCCCAGCTGATTTTGAAATTAGGCAATTTAGAGGCTTGCTTCAGCTCACCATGCTTGGTAGGCAACCTGTTGTGCTTCTACAAAGCACTAGGTCAACTTTTGGGGTGGGGGTGGGGAATTTCTAATAAAAACTTGTGTTTTTTGTAGGCAAAAGAAAATATAGGTCTTACTCTTCTCTTTGTACTCTCCAAAAGATGGGGGGTGTAATAAGCACTGATTATTACCTGTTCTCTACTCCCCATAAAAGAGGTTGATGGCTAGGTTGTACTTGGGAGAGAATGGAGAGAAGTCTGTTTAGGGGTGTATAAATCCTATGTTGATCATTGTGGGGTAGTTTCCCGCAGCTGGGCTCCATACAATAATTTATGTGGATAGGCTTCTCTGCTCTATTAGTTGCATGGAAAGAAAAGATGTGTTTAACAGACCCTAAGTGCAACAAAGTGATTAAAAATCTAGAGTGACCAAATGAACATTCAGTGAGCTTACGAATGAATGCGTTTGGAAAAGCATGAAACTTTCCTGGTCCTAGGGTCTACTCAAAGCCACAGCAAGCAAAGAGTCAAGAGTTAAAGAATGCTGGTGAGTCATGCACATAATGGCTTCATGACAACTGTAGGCATTTCATGCTTGTGTCAGCTCCCTGACCAGTAGCAAGGTGCTCATATGGCATTTGCAAGGCGACAGCAAGTAGGAGGCACCTTCCAAAGCATGACTTCTCTGCCCGCTCCCTGTACTTTTGACCTGGCCTGTTGTACTCTGTAAAGCACCATGCACACTGATGGTGCTGTATTAATAATAATGCTTCTCCTATGAAAACAGTTATGTACAAAGTGTGCTTGGATTTGTATCTAAGACTGTATGTAGCCTGTTGCAAATGCTGCACTGTTCCGTTCCTTATTTTCTATCTCTGGATTGTAATTTATGCCTATGCAAAAGAAACTCAAGACAATAAACAATTTTTTTAAAAAGGGTGAAGCTGACCATTGGTGAAGAGGGGACACTTTTTGACCAGGGTGAAGGCTAGAAGCATTAGCGGGAAGAGACTATGCTGTAAATAAGTTGCATTGGAGCTGCTGTCACTGTCGTCCACATTTCTGTTCCTTCTGCCTGAGGTTTTTCTTTAGTCCACTGCTTTCCCCGGGAACACCCACTGTTTGATGCTTGTTCCAATTCAGTGATACACAGCAGGTTTTCCCAGGGAAAGCAGTGGGACTGAAGAAAAACCTCTCAGACAGGAGGTACAGAAGTGTGGATGAGCCCTCAGTCAGTGCAGGACACACACATTCAAACTCAACATTATGAAGCCAATGGGAGAGGGGGGAAAGGAGGGTGGGCAAGGAGAAATCCCCCTTGTGTGTTGTTTACATTCTAAGCTTGCAGGCAGAAACTGTCCTGTTTAATTGATTGTATGTAAGCTGCTCTGGGAGCCTTTTTGACTGAAGAATGGATACAAATACTCTTGTAAAATTCAGCCAATGCCCTTATTTTTAATTGCAGCAATTTTGATGAACCGAACAAAAGCCTGGCTCTTATCTGTGCCTAGATGGGAAACAGAACAGGGTTCATGACTGCAGAGACGTTTGCAGGTTCTAGCCCCTTTCCAACATAGTTGTATTTTGCAACTACTGCAGACCACTAACTTGGGAGACTTTGGTAATTTAAACACTATAAAAATGCCATAAATAAGCAAGTGGGACAGCTGAGTTCCAACTGCATTGCCTCCTGGTCCACGGCAAACTACCATTCAATATATTTTGCTATTTAAGTTTAAAGTACAATTTAAGCCACTCTGAAAACCGCTCCACTTATAAGAGCAGGGTACAAGTACTGAAAACAGACGTGTAAAAAATTAAAACCTACCATTCCAACATATTTACTAAATGTTAAGTTCATTCTCTCCAGTTCCTATCATCTGAAAGATCACCACCAAGGTTTGGCAATACTTAAATCATTTTCCATGTGTTTGATGGGCTTAACAGATCAGCAGCATTTCTCCAGCAGATGCACCTTCTCACAAGGAGGGCAGATGCCACAACTAATGACGTTTCCCCATGTGTCACTATTAAAAGAGAAGTCCTTTCCTCCTGTTAAAAGTTTGGCAATACCTTATACCTTTTGACTTTCGGCTTCTGCTTAGGTGCTGAAGTTCACTGGTATACTGCCCAGTTGCCAACTTTTATTCCTTTGCCTTTAACAGCTGTGCGAATTCAGCAGACAGGAGCTAGCATGATTGAAATGCAGTGGTTAGAATATCAGATAAGGACTAGGACTGGGGAAGACACTGGTTCAAACCCCCACACTGCCATATAAAGCTTACCGAGTGACCTTTGGTCTCTGCACCTCACCTACTTCATAGTGTCATAGTGTACACTGCTCCCCAACCTTGAGCTGCTAGGAGAAAAAATGAGGGGAAAATGTAAAATACCTATTGCCAACACAAGAGGGTACAAAGTTCATGTGCACTGGAATATGTGGATGCTGTTCACCTGAATATTACACTGTGGCCCATTGTAGTCTTCCTGATAAACTACCTCCCTCCTTAAAGTTTTGTACTCTTGTCAATAATAGCAAAAAATAAATAAGCAAAACGAAAGTAGGGGCTCATTTTGCATACAGTGAGCAAAATGACCCTTCTCTTGTGGTCAGCACTACTAACACCCCTGACTAGGCACGAAAACCAAGGTGTGTTCCTAGCCCTGGAGAGCAGCCAGCCCTGATCTCAAGGAGTAGCTTCAGCTTTGCATGATGCCTGCTTGAAAACATCTAAGCCTCCCCTCTGACACATGCAGATTCAGAGGTACCAACACAGTCACTGCTTCATTCCCTCTACAGTTGGAAGAACTGACAAACAACAAAGCCATTTAATTTTAAAACGTTAAACAAACCTTTCTTTTTATTATTATTATTATTACATCATGCCAGCCTCAGTAGTCTTTAAATGCTGGTCACAAAACAGAACACAGCACCATGTGGCTTTTTGCTTTTTTTTTTTTTTAAATGAAAACTTCAGCACTGCACATTCCTCTTTCAGAACTAAGGAATGAAAGGAGAAGAAAAAATAAAAAGGACACCACACCAAGGTCTCCACTTCCCTTGGAAACAGAAGGCCATGAGGCGGATGTCGCTACCGGGCACCCAAGGCACCAAGTGATACAGGCTGCCGTCTTCCTTTAGCCACAGCACGCTCCATTCTCTCCCCAAGGGTGCTATTAATACTGTCACTGCTTGGGATGCTGCCCACAAAGTTTCAGGCAAGAAAGTAGACCATAAGCCGTGCCTACCTACTCATCAGTGTTCACTCTTAGCTTCCGGGAAACTCCAGCCATTCAAAAATGTTAGGATGATGTTGCAGACAGCAATATGAGAGACATGGGGAGAGACTTTAAAAGCTACAAACCAGTGAACTACAAACCTGGTTTTTGTTTTTAAACAAAAACATGATGCCAGTTAAAAGTCAATTCAGAATAAGTGCCTCAAAAAGAAGCAGCAAATGTGTATCAAAGTTATAAAATCTTGAACATGTGTCCAAATTTAAAAGCACAGCTCAGAGCTGGCTCCAGTAAACCTCTTCCTGCTTTTACACAGTGAGTGTGTCTAAACCCAAGTTATGATTCTGAGGAGAGGCTGAAATGAGGGGTGCAAGCCGGCTTCTAGACACTAAGAAGCCCATGCCCACTTACAGGCAGCAACACCCATTTCCCTAATGAGGAGAAATGAATTCTTGCATTACACAAATATGCAGGGAGAAGTCGCCCACTGACAGTGTCAGTTCTCGAGGAGGGGAAGGAAACACTGCCTTTAAAGATACACTTGGATACCACGGGGAAGAAATGGGTGGGTCACAAGAAGCCAACTTGTAATGTCTCTCCCTTTCCCCAATCTGACGTAGCTGGTTAGAAAACCAGATATGGCAGGATTCAGAATATGCAGGCACCCATGACTGACTGCAAGAAAAATAGTAGGTTTTGAACACAAGGCCCAAAAAGGATTGTGTGAAATCAATTTGTTGACTTTACACCAACAATTCCAAAGCCACCAGTGCTTTTGTGGCCTGCTCCACCTCCTCCCAAAAGTCTCGCTTTTAAAGTAAGCTTACAAGTGCATAATTATGAGATCTAGGATCTCATATCAATCCAGCTTTTGGGATGCTGCTGGAGTGTGTGTGTGTTCCTTCATGTCGATTACCAATTGCAGGCATTGGTACTTTAAACTAGAGGAGGCCGCCCAGGGCTCACGCAGTTTGACTGGTGTGAAAGGGGGGGAATTCCTACCTCTTCCGAACCAACTAGCATATTCATACTTGTATGAATGGGATTTCAGGAATTCTTGATTGTAGCCCACAGACACAGGGTCAGTTTCAAAAATATATATATGACAGGGTGGGGAAGAGAAGAGGAGGCAGTTACCTTACTCTGTATACCTAGATCCTCCCGATTCTTCATCCGCACGCATACCACACACAAACATCCACCATAATAAAAACTAATAAAAAATCATGACTAAGAGCTCACGATGTACAAAATGTTTGGGCGGGGGGGGGGTAAAAAGGGAGAAGGCGGCAGCTGGTCAGTCCCACGTGTGCTTTTGTCACCTTCGTTAGCTTAAACTGTAAACCCTGCGTCCCCCCCAGTGGCTCCTCTCCAGGAGGCGAGGAGGAGGAGGAGAAGTTCCACAGTAGCAGATCAGCTGGGATGGATTTTGGTTAGGCTGCTCCAGGGTTTTGGGTTGAAGAAGGGGAGGGTGCGAATTCCGCAGTGATTAAAAACGATGTTCAGCAGCCACCAGCAGGAGTCACAATAGCCCCTTGAGACTTCACTTTATGGCGCTGCCCTCCACGTCGACGGCCACCTCCTCCAGTCTTCACCTGGGGGTAGAGAAGAAGAGCGCTCAGGTAAGGGCAAGGTGGGGAAGACAGGATCTGAACCTCTCAGCCCTAAACTGAACAAGAGGAGCGGGAATGGACAGTGTCAACCAACCGTATCCAGAAGTGAAAGGCAAGGGTGGGGAACCCGTGGTCCCCCAGATGATGTTTGACTCATGGCAAAGGATGTTGGAAGTTATAGTCCAACATCTGGAGTGCCACTGGTCTCCCATCCCTGGGGGAAGGAAAGAACTGAAGTTGTCTTTATCCTTTCAGGACCTATGAGCACCTTTGCAATAGGCCAAGCTTCTACCAAAGCAAGCAGGCATTCTAAAAGGAAAATTGTAAGACTTTGGAGGGGAGGGCCCTTTGCAAGGGTGGCCTTTTCTCCCCAAGGCAATCAAGTCAAAGCAACAGAGGATGCAGAAGTACCTTGCTGCCCTCTCGGTTGTGGGGCTCTTCATCCAGGGCAGGCTGAAGGAAAGCAGCAAGGAAAGAGAAGCATAGGTGAGCAGAAGGCAGCAGACATCCAAGATGTTGGACAAAGATCAGCAGAGGGGAGAGCAGTCCCTTAAAAACTGCCACCAAGTGAGCACAGCAAGAGAGGAAACAAAGCACCAGTGATATAGACAGAGGCTGTGACAGACTTTGCCCCCCCCCCCCAAGACAAACTCTGGAGGAGAAGAGAGTACAGCAAGGGCACCAGGAAGCCACATTTACACCCAAGATGCAAAGCAAGAAAGCAGCTCAGATTCTTTCAGTCCTATTCTTAGAGAGCACCCTGTAACATATGTATAAAAGTGCATTTCTTTGCTACAATTATCGTAGCTGATGCTTGCAATTGCAGCATTTAAACCTCATCCCTCCGGTTTCAGGAGTCTCAGAATAATGCCAACACACACTTAAAATACAGCAAAGGGAAAAACAAAAGAGCAAAGGAACTGAGACTAAGTTTTCACTTCAGCAGAAAGAACTTCATTTCAAAGGTTGAGCAGCCAGATGCCCCATGAAACAGAAGGCTGAGAGCTCCGTCATTGGTCAAGGAGGTCCTTCTACAGCCTGTGCACAACTGCGCAAGAGGTCCTTCTCTGAGCTCTGCATGCCCTTACCACACACAGCAAAGACATGCACAAGGAAAGCCCAACCGATAAGCTGCAGAACAGCAGCAGGGCTCCGATGGGGAAAGTTAACAATACAGTTACGGGCAAGCAGGGGCAACTGCTCAGGGCCTCACGCCAGGCCAGGCCTGCTGTTTCTGCCCACTTGGCAAGGCTCTCACCCCCTCCCTTCCTAGAGCCACTTCACAGCCAGCCACTCACTAGTATTCAGGCACAGGACTAGGAGGTAGCAGGTAAAATCTGGCTCACCTTAAAAGGTAGGCATGTTTACTACAAAAAGCTTAAGAAGCCATGAAAGATGACTTTGGCACAGGCGGCTCTGCATACCTGAGGCTGCTGGGCACTCGAAGGTGCTGAGGGGGCTGCTCCCAGCGAAACTGCATCATCTGCCACTATGGGACTCGCCGTTGCCATGCCAGCCTGCGCTCCCCCTTCCTCTCGCTTGGTCAGGGGCCCCTTTTTCGTGGACTGCATCTTGATCTGCTGAGGCTTGGAGTTCATTGGAGAGTTATTTGTGGTCTGGAGTAACTGCCAGTCGAAAGGATGGTAGAGGCAAAAAACAGAATTGTGCCAGTGTTGTTGCTTTCATTTTAAGCACAGAGTTGGTTTAAGCAAAGTTCACCTTTGACATTCAACAGGACC
Organism: Podarcis pityusensis; assembly: GCF_964106645.2. Lineage (NCBI taxonomy): Eukaryota > Metazoa > Chordata > Lepidosauria > Squamata > Lacertidae > Podarcis > Podarcis pityusensis. The sequence continues at coordinate 30,729,997 of NC_138035.1, read as the reverse complement.
TCAATATGTTGAAAGAAAATGCTCTTCCCCAGGGAGGCTCGCCTGGCGCCTTCATTACATATATTTAGGCGCTAGGGAAAACCATTCCTCTTCTCCCAGGCCTTTGGCTAATTAAACATTCTATGGCCTTTTGAACTGGTTTGTGTGTATGTATTGTTTTGTTTGTTACAATGTTGTGTATCTTTGTGTTTTTGTATTGTAAACTGCCCTGTGATCCCAAGATGAAGGGCGGTTTAAATTTAATAAATAAAATAAAAGGACTGGGAATGGTGTGCGTGCACAGCAACACACCAAATCTCATTCACACCTGCACAGCTCTCTTATCTCCCACTTCCCCTGCAGTGGAAAGGGAAGTGACAAACAATTTCCTCTCTGTTCTTTAAGCACTTTCTGTTTCATGTCTCTTATTCCCTGCAGTAGGGCAGGTAGGTAAAGCAGAGGTGTGATAGCAACAGCTAAGCCTCGCTGGGCCATACGCCAAGTCAGGATGAAAATAGTCTCCTTTCATTATTATTTTTAACCCAGGTCATGCATGAAACTGCCTTCTGTCAACAACCAGGTCCCACAAAGTTCCCAAGATCTTTAAAAAAAGTAATTTATAGAGATGGGAAGAAAGCACTTGAAAGCCAAGCAACTTGCCCTTCACCCAGAAAGGAAGCAAGGCCCTCACAGCACAGACTAGGTGGCTGGGCTGGCAAAAAAGTTTGGCAAGTATTAAAAAAACTTAGCCATTTGAGCAACATATGGTTTAAAGGGCGGGGCATAGATGGACAAGAATTCCCCCTTCAGCAAGGGAATACAGGAATTAGTGGAAGAGAAAGAAAGCTTGTTCTGTCTAGCAGGGTTATATGCAAGTCTGGGTTTAAGGTTGTTGTGGGGTTTTTAAAAAATCAACTAGCAATGCTCACTCCTATCCTAAAGACAGAGAAAAATCAAAAGGAAAAGGAGAACAGAGCCATATGACATGGTTTCAAGGAAGGTATGGAAATTCTGAGAAGCCAAGCAACTTCCCCATCATCATCATCTATCAAGAAGCTCGAGTTTTCAGTAACTAACTAGAGGGAAGGGAGGTGTCTGTAGTACTGTACCTAAGGCATGCACAAACTTTGAGAACCCATGTCCTATTTTACCCCAAAAGCTCTGTTACCTTGGTGATGGTACCCACAGCTTTGGTACGCCCTTCACGGAAAACCAGCCGCTGGTCTATGTGCAGGTACTCCGGGGTCTTGATGAAGCGGAAGTGCACGGTCGCCTTGTCTCCTGTGCGTAGACAGTCTTTGTCCATACTGAGGATAGTGGCTGTCTGGCGGATGCTGCCACAATGCACTGTGAACAGTAAGATTCTCACTGGCACTCAAACTGCAACAAGCGGACAAATCTCAGTAGCACAGGATACCCTGAACTGCCACCAGCTATGCTGCTGCATGCAGATGCTGCTAAATTCACAATACAAGCACCTTACGAATCCATGTTTGTCAGCAGGTATATTCAATTTCCAGCGAAGAGGCAACGTCAGAAGATAATCTACGTACATAGCACTAATCTGCTCAGCAAGCCAGCCCTACCACCATGCCTCATAACTTCTATAGGGAAGGCTACAGAGGCCAAGTGCAAGTCTCCTATAGCCATCCACTGAACCCATAGCTCAAGTGGGATTTTGATGAAGGTGCAAGTCAAGCACCCCTAGTGACAGTTCCCATAAGAGCCTTCTATAACTTCCCAAATTTGATCCACAAGGAATCACTTTCTATTTCAGCCATTCTCTTGTGGTTGCTGCTCCTCATAAATTTGTCAGTATCAGAACTTAAATGACGCAACCACAAATTAATTCAATACCCAGGGCCAAGGCAGGAGGGGTGTGTAAGGGACACAAAAAAACCCTACACATACCCATCGCCTGATAACGTGGACTGATGGTGGTAGGATGATGCAGAACCAGAATCTCAGCTTCAAATTCCCAAGACGCTTGAGGATTTAATCGGGGAGACACCATCACCATGCCTTTCCGGATAGAGGAGCGCTTGATCTGGAAGTGCAACAATTTTAAAGAATAATTTAGCAGTAAATTCACTTAGGCTGATTTTTTTAAAAAAAGAAATCTACCGTATTTTTCGCTCCATAGGGCGCACCGGACCATAGGGCGCACCTAGTTTTGGGAGGCGGAAAACAAGAAAAACTCATTCTGAACCCCAGAAGCCAGAACAGCAAGAGGGATCTGGCTTCTGGGATACCGTGTGGCTGTTCTGGCTTCTGGGATAACCGCGCCAAGCCTCTTCAGGGCAGCGGGATGAAGGCTCCCCCTGCCCGAAGAGGCTGCGCAGGGCTAAAGCAGAAGCCAGGACAGGCGCATCGCTGAAGGGGAGCTGCGCCTTCTCTCTCTGCGCAGAGAGGGAGAAGGCGCAGCGCCCTTCAGCGAAGCTGGAGAAGGAACAGAAGGAGACCCTTCTGTTCCTCCTCCGGCTTCGCTGGACAGGTGCATCGCTGCGAAGCAGGAGAAGGAACAGAAGGAGACCTTCTGTTCCTCCTCAGGCTTCGCTGGACAGGCGCGCCGCTCAAGGGGTGCTGCGCCTTCTCTCTCTCTGCGCAGCGCCTCTCCTTCACAGGAGAGGTGCCGCGCAGGGAGGGAGAAGGCGCAGCGCCCTTCAGCGAAGCTGGAGAAGGAACAGAAGGAGACCCTTCTGTTCCTCCTCCGGCTTCGCATGACAGGCACGTTGCTGAAGGGGCGCTGTGCCTTCTCTCTCTCCGCGCAGCGCCTCTCCTTCACAGGAGAGGCGCTGCGCAGAGAGGGAGAAGGCGTAGCGCCCTTCAGCGAAGCTGGGGAAGGAACAGAAGGAGACCCTTCTGTTCCTCCTCGGGCTTCGCTGGACAGGCACACCGCTCAAGGGGCGCTGCGCCTTCTCCCTCTCTGCGCAGCGCCTCTCCTTCACAGGAGAGGTGCCGCGCAGAGAGGGAGAAGGCGCAGCGCCCTTCAGCGAAGCTGGGGAAGGAACAGGAGACCCTTCTGTTCCTCCTCCGGCTTCGCTGGAAAGGCGCGTCACTGCGAAGCGGGAGAAGGAACAGAAGGAGTCCCTTCTGTTCCTCCTCGGGCTTCGCTGGACAGGCGCGCCGCTCAAGGGGCGCTGCGCCTTCTCCCTCTCTGCGCAGCGCCTCTCCTTCACAGGAGAGGGGCCGCGCAGAGAGGGAGAAGGCGCAGCGCCCTTCAGCGAAGCTGGAGAAGGAACAGAAGGAGACCCTTCTGTTCCTCCTCGGGCTTCGCTGGAAAGGCGCGTCGCTGCGAAGCGGGAGAAGGAACAGGAGTCCCTTCTGTTCCTCCTCCGGCTTCCAGGTCAGGCGCCTCGCCGCGAAGCCGAGGAGCCTGCATTCGCTCCATAGGACGCACACACATTTCCCCTTCATTTTTGGAGGGGGAAAAGTGCGTCCTATAGAGCGAAAAATACGGTATATCTTTTCCTAGCATTTTACAGATGAAAGACTACATAAGCCTCTTTTGGGATGGAATGGGGTGCCCATCCAGCCGAACAGTGCTGAGCATGAGTTTTACAAAGGTGTTGGGAGAAACATGAGAATGAAATAATTTCAAAAGCAAAAAACTTCAAGGGATGGTTTTGGTCAGCACAAAATTGCTATCCTTTAGGGATGTTATCAGATTTTCTTACAAGCTGTCCTTCCTTCATCCCCTATGAGGACAAACTTAAGTTGCAGACAACCTAGGTTGCCTAAATGATGCAATTTGAATGCCAGCTTTAAGTTGGAGAAATTACAAATGTCCATTCTTCATGGATGTAGAGAAGTTGGGATGCAATAGTGAAAGTATTCCTTTGGCTTTCTCTCTGCTAAACAAATGACTCACTTAAAAGCACAATGTCCACTGCTACCTTTAGACAAGTTTAGTCCTAGCATGCCTTTGCAATATTAGACCCTGCAAATAAAACCTGCTCTCAGCCCCATATAGTAAGCCTGACAAGTTGCAATCCTAAAAACAATGACTAGGGAAAACCACATCTGAATGCAGGAGGACTTGGTTCCATTGCCCAAGGAAGAAGACAGATGTGATTAACAGCTGGATTTCATATGTCCCAAACGTGAAGAATCGGCCACCGTATGTTTCTCCTCAGCAGTTCTGGGTGCAACAGGAAACCAACCAAGCACCTAACAGAACCCCATCTGAATTTCCGCTATCTCCTCCCACATTCTACCTTCAAACTGTGATGAAATGACACCATTAAGGCAGCTCAAAAACCAGCACTAATATTCTCTTTCCCCACAACCCTATTTTATTTACCATCTAGTCTGATGAAGATTTCTACAGAACTTAAAAGCTTGCACGTTATTTTATAGCATTAGGGATTGCCCTCATGTGGATTTTGGATTTTTTTTTCTTATGGGCCAACGCAACTAGCTTTACTTTTTGTGCAGTCTCAGAGTAAACATTCTCCTAACTGCACTGGCAGTTTCCCAAAAAACCCTCATTTTCTCCCAACAGAAAAGTAATGGAATACCCTTGGCCAATGAAGTCCACACTCACCTTCTTCAGAGCAAAGGAGGCAGTCTGTCCTCCTCGAACCTCTTTGACGGGCATGCGCTTGCGGTGGATGGACTTCACAGCAATGGGCAAGAAGTTACCCAGAGGGTCTGGGCCGAGCAGCAAGGTGTCATTTAACTTGATCAGGCCTCTTAGTGTTGTCCCAGACACCACTGTCCCTACACCCTGCATCAGGGAGAAGTGCAAAAGGCAAATGAATTAGTCACAATGGTAGAGCAACAGCAGAATCAAGCCAACATCCCCATTCCTTCCTCCTCTTGGAAAAAAATTAGACTGAAGTGAGACTCTCAGCACCACTCTCCTTACTGGAACAGAGTAAGTGTCATCTATCTGGAATTCTGCAGGTTCCTCTTCCCTGTAACTGGTCCTTGGAGACAGGAGATTGAGAAACATCTTAAGCAATTCCAGGTTCTCACCGGTGACATTGGAAATCTGGAATATTGGGCACATCCTAATTGGAACAGAGAGAGAAAGAGAGAATGAGAACATATGAGTTATTCACAGTTCTAAGTTAGGTTGATCTTAATACTTGCAAGACGTCACATGTGCTGGTTGGCATGTTCAGTATCGGAAGGAAAATTCCCTACAGGAAAGTACTAGCGGTAGTACTCTTAACACTAGCGACATTCAGCTAAATAACTTTATATCTACTTCTGTTTTTTCTGGGATGGCAGCAAAAGTGCCCACTCAACTGGAGAGTCATCTTGCATGGTCAGCTTCCTTTCAGATCACACGCTGTAGTTACATCAGATGTAATATTTACATTTTTAGCTCCTACAATTTTACTCTCTTTCCCCCTCTCATCAGCAGTTGGGACCAAGCCATTAAGAGAACAGTCCAGCAGACATGCCAACCATCATCAGTTGTCCAGGATATTTCAAGAAGAGGACAGACCTAACACAATGCTAGCTGCCAATCTCACGCAACTGTTCACTTCCTTCATTTATCCCAGCTTTCCAGTATGGCTTATCTTCTGTTCCATACATATGGCATCCACATTTTGCGGCAATGGCGGGGAGGGTGTCTCATGCAACAGATCAGCAGCAGACTCCTGGCCATACTTCTTGCAAGGCCATTTGCTTCAGCCTCTACACAAAAGCAGGGCCATTCATTTTCTGCTCCTAGCCATCACCCCCCCCATCCTCCCAAGTCCTCTGCTTGCTTTCATCCTTGCACCAACTGTGGATGCCAGAAATGGATTCAAAGCAACAGAGGCAACTCCACATGGTTTCATTAGAATTTGACCTTGGCATTTCCCGCTCACTGGCAAGAAAAACAAACTAATATATGTGGCAAAAAGAAAGATGATTCCTGAAGTCCACTTTAACTCCAGTCCTGGCCATTTCTACCATCCATCTTCACCTCTTCGCATGCATTTCTTGCCCAGAAACCTGGATAATCTGTTTTGAACCTGCCCAACAGAACTAAAGGCGCAGATCCCACCAATTCAGGATCCTTACTATTTAAGCTTGTAAACATATTCCACATCTCTGTTGCAAATTCCTTATACTGCAACTGGAAAAAGACCTGTTTGTGCTCCCAACCAATTATCATCCCAGAAGAGTCTTGGGGTCAAAGTTCGAAGGCCATGTTCTAAGCAGACAAAGAGTGGTCCACTTTGTTTTCATTTCTGTCACCTTTCTGAGCTGAAGTTGGAGGCAGTAACGATGACATCATCTTTGCTCTGGACCAGGACAGGGATCTTTCTGCATCCCGGCGACTTCAGAAGTCGTTGCAACAGCTTCAGGGTTTCTTGATGAATAAAATGGAGAGGATTAGATCAATATCCCTTTCTTGCATTCAGCTTTATTGCCTTAGTTGTATTTACCTAATTTTAAGACCTTCTAAGAAACAGGTGGTTGTTATTATGTCCTCATATGTAAAACCACAGAATTCAAAGAGGGTGTACTTTCTTTTCCCCATGATTGTATGTACGCATGAGCAAGCTGTTACAGATGTCAGCTTTCCTAGGATTTTAAATTTAAAAAGAAAGCTATTTAAGTATCAGGAACATATAAGAGAACATGCAGGAGTCTTTGATACCAAAGGGTTAGTGAAATGGGGCTTTAGAGGTTGTAGTATGGGGCTTCTTGTGTTCTTAACAGATCTTTTCTCTCTCCATGTCTGGGTGTTGACCACACTGACAAACCTTCCCCAGTCTGACACCTCCAGATTCTGAATTACCATCCCCCCCATTATGGACCATTGGCCATATCAACCAAGGATGATGGGAGTCATAGTAAATGCATCTGGTGGGCACCAGGATATTGATCTGAAAAACAAGCCAGCTATTACAGCTAGTATGTACTGAATTTCCACTGCTATTCTAATTGTAGAAGTTGTCAAGCTAAGCCTCAGAGAGAAATAAGTTCAGTATTGCTACTAAGAAGCTATCAAAACATTACATACAATCCAGAATTTTGCATAGGCTTTTCTGTACTACGCATCCTGTTTCAATTTCAGGAAGCCTGCAGGGAGACCATGGAATCTTATGACTGGAAGGCTATCGTTTTCACAAGAAAGACTAGGATGTGTTTTTTGCTTGAGAATTGGTGGTTTCATTTTGTTTGCTTACAAAGCTAGCAGTGCTACCAGAGCTTTGAAAATATGTCCAATTCTAGCCAAACCCTTGTCTCAAAATTTGCCCCTGGCGGTGGATTCCATGTCTAATTGCATGTTGTGCTAGATGCTCCTCTAAGACAAGAACTTGTCTTTGCCAGAATAAACCGATTTTCCCACAAATGCTTACTGTTATGATGAGGAGTGAAAAACAAGATGTGCACATGAAAGATGGGTGCCAAGATGTATGCAACATCACGTACACATTTTAAAAGCGCCCGCTTTGAAGCACACTGAATGCTAGGTCCACCTGACCAATTCTCAAATTTCCATTTTCTACCGCAGTGCTAGCTGCACATTGCAGAGGTTCCTCGGTCATCTTATGCAGCAAGTAACAGAAAAGCCAATAACTGCAGCACCAGAAGACCAGGGGTCTCCTGAACAGGAGCCCACACATTTTGAATGAGCTTGGTAGCAAAACATTTGCTCTCTCGCTTTCCACTGTGTAGTCCCAAAGTGCATTCCTTTTCTATCTGATGCCCAGCATCTGCCACTAGTGATCATCTTTGTGGACCTCTTTTTTTGGAAGTGCATAATTACATACAAGGGAAAAGGCAATAATATTTCCTAAGCACTCATTTTGGTTGCACAGTTACGGCTATTGGTGACAATAGCTAAACGGTTTCTCAGTGTTCAGGGATATCGTGTAACTGAACATCAGTTGCGGGAGGAGAAACAGCAGGAAAGAGTTGCTGCTTTTGTTTCAGGAAGCACCATGTTGGGCCCTGTGGGGAACAGGCTAACTAGTTGGTTCTTTCATGACCCTAAGAACCAGGAAGTGAACAGATGCAAAAAGTCTAACTCTCAGCTACCTTCTCTTTCCCATAATCTTATTTACAGCAGTTGGGGAAGAACACAAGTCAAAACATTGCTTTTGAGCAGCTTCACTGTTGCAAAACAATTGTTTTAGAACTGCTGATATGACAGTTTTAAGAGACCAGCTACAGAGAAAAAACTGTACACCAAATAAGTCTCAACGAGTAAGAAGCAATGCAGGCCAGGAATTGGAGATGGTGAGAAAGAAAGGTTTGCTTAAACGGCTCCTTAGTAGAGTCTGAAGACACACTACCAAAACAGAAGGCAAACACTTCATAGGAGAGAGAAACTGTTTGCGCCATCTTCAGTTTATTTTATTTATATACCACCCTTCACCCCACAATCCCAGGGCAGTTTACAGGCAAATACCTTGGAGAATGTTGGCAGGACACATGTCAATCTTGGTCACCACCACAAAGACTGGGACGTTGAGCGCCAATGCAAGGCCCAGGTGCTCCTTGGTCATCCCAACAATTCCTGCATTGCTGCCAACCTGTATCAAGGAAAAGCACAATGAAGTGGGGAATAGGAGAGGCAGGCAGAATTTTAAGTCTCTGTCTAGATACACGGCTGCGACTTTGCTGGGCAGTGTAATGCAGACACGCCAGAAGAGAAAGGCAAGAGGTCAAATTTTAATAAATTATGAGAGCAATGGTTCTATCTAATACTGTTGTCCCACTAGCGCAACAGCCTTCTATTTGTGCAACAGAGCTTCTCTTTCCTCTCCTCCCAATTCAGCCCCCTTGTACAGCTTCAAAACCTACTCCAGACGGTTGCGGGAGTTCTGCTCACACAGCATTGGACAGAAACCCAGCGCTCTTCAGACATTAGCACTTGCCACTCTTGGAATAACATTTCTGGTATGTTCCATGGTGTGTAAAGTAAACTAGAAAGGCTTATTTCCTACTGCTTCACCAGGACAATGTCAAGAACAGATGGAAGAGGAATCCTGGGTCCTATTCCCAGAATCCTCTCAGGAAAAGCCACGGTGGAATAGGTTATCAACTAAACTTTTCCCAGTTCACGTCAATCACAAAATCACTTTGAGAAACCATTGCATTTGCAGGTGACACTGCGTCAGAGCTAGCCTTCTTGTGGGTGCATGCCCACTACCTCCTTCTCCTAGCATTGCAAAGAATGGCTAGTACAGTCTGCTCCAAAATAAGTGTCATAACTGGAGCTCTACTTCTCTGTTTTGCTGCAGGGAAGCCAGTGACACTGTTCAGATGATGTTCCCAGCCTCCCTGGCTTATGAAGTCAGGGACTAGCATTGGGGCCAAGCACTCCTCCCTAACTCTTTTTCCTCACATCACCCGTCAGCTTCACCACAAAGCTCCTGGCTTGTATCAAGCCAGAATTCTCAATTACAGCCAACCTCCGATTTGTGTGGGGGGGGGGGTTATGTTCCGGGTCATTGCACGCTTGCATGAAATCACATGCACTGGAAGCACCCTGCTCTGCCCGCCCTGTGCCCTCCCCCATTTTGGGGACCTTCCAGATGCTCTTGAACTCAAACTCTCATCATCACCACTGGTGATGTTAAATTCTTGAGAATAATCTTTTGGAGAATATTCTCGAGAATATTCTTGATTAATAAGAATATTGTACCATTGAATGTCACTGCAAAAACCAGTTGTTGGCACTGAATAAAAATATAGAAAAGTCAACTGTTTAAATCAAGGCCACCTCACATGCTGTTACACATAACTGTATAGGCCTAGGTACTTTAAGTGTAGAAAGCATTAAAACTACTTTCTGTAAAAAAATTAAAAAATCACCCTTATGGCCAAGGGTATAGAATTGCTGAGAATAAGGTCACACCAAAATAGAAAAAAAGCTATTACAAATAGTTGAAATACATACGAATTCAAATGTTCATCAAATTAAATGAATAGCATTTTTAAAACTAAAAAAAAAAGGTTTTCTGTAGCTCACATTTCAGAACTGCCAATGGTGAATGACACAATGCCCAGTAATGTAACTGGATCAAAAAAAATCATTATTCATTATTTACATTGACAAGATCACAGCTTGACTTATTTACTAGATTTTTTTAATGTGGGTTGTAAAACTGGTTCTTACATTAGAATTTATAGTTCATGGAAAATATTCTCCAGAGAATTTTCTAGCAGAGAATATTGTCAAAAATATTCTCATTCTTGAGGATATTCTCTGGAGAATATTCTCACCTCAGCTCACTAATCACCACCCACCAACCTTGTTGGCTGGGGCGAATGGACTTGGGAATCTAACAACATCTGGAGGGCCACACGTTTTCCTTTTCTTGACATATACCATGGTTGATGAAGCTGGGAACAATGTCCCAACTGAGCCACTATCTCAGAGTGTATCAGCTACCCCTTAATGTCATTCTGCAAGCATGTCATCAAGTGGCAGGCTGTGGCTCTTACTGATAAGAAAGGTTGATATGGGATACTGACCCATGAACAGAAAACTAAGCTAAAGAATTTCTATACCGCCATCTCCTCACAAGGAAGCACCTGTCTGCAGTTTAGACTACATGCCAATAAATCTGAGAATTCTTTGTTTATTTGACTGAAGCACACATACTCCAAAACCAACACAGGAATGTGCCACGGAGGGAGGAATAGTTTGCCTCTCATGGTTGCGGAAAGAAATCCACTGATACAGATAGAACCTGAGACAAGTTGTGTTAAGCCACTATGGCAGAATTAGGTGTCCTCACAGTGCAGAAAAAATCTTTGTTGTTGCTGTTGCTGCTGCTGCTGCTGGGAGAGCAGGGGGAGACCAGCAAGGACAAATGTCAAATTAAGTTCTGGAAACAGGTACCGAACCTTGAATGCTTTGCACACATGACAATATCTTTGACACCCTGACACATGGGCAGGGGGCACTTCAGAAAGAGCTTTTCTGAACTTCACGGTGTTTTTGCTTAGAGCATTTACTCATGTAGAAGCTCGCACCCGTATCTGACGCATGAGCATGAATGGAGAACTCAGTTCAATCCTTAACATAGGCCATAAATCACCCTCAGATAGGGAAAGAGGAACATGGTGAACCACAAGAAACAGTCCTCCAAGCAGTTTGTTCCCAACCTTGAAGCCTCCAGCATTCTACGGCAGGAAATCACCACTTACTGAGAGTGACATGGCCCACGGCCCCAACTAATTTCTGAGCCCCTGTTCACAATAACAGTGAGAGTTCTAGCCTATATTGTTTTCATTAATTCCTTAACTCTCCAACAAAAAAGATGGGAAAGTGCTGTGGATGTTAAGAGCCCCTTGCTGCTACTGACATCCCACCACCACGGCACAGCTTACCATTAGCATGCAGAAGTCAGGTAGGTGCCCAGTCATGCCAAAGACTGTAGTCTTCAGGTACTTCTCGTGCCCAGCCAGGTCAATGAAGGTTATGACCTTTGTTGACTTCTCACAAATCTTAGTCCACTCCAGACTTCCACCGTGGCTATCAGGCTTGTTCACTACATTGCCCTCACTGTCAAAGCCCAATATGTCATTGCCCACGCTGCTAGTACGGCCTGATTCGATCTCGTGCTTGTGGCGGAAAAGCTTTTGCCGGGCAAAGCCACGTCCATTGTCCAGCTCACCATGGGTGAGGACACCCAGCAGCGTGCTCTTTCCTGCGTCCACATTGCCAACCACGGCTACCCTGTAGGAAGGCAAAAGGAAGCCATCAGAACGTCAGCGGTCATGTGCAATCTCTGAATAAGGCTAAAGCCCTTTTAAAATGAGTAAAAGACAGGACCTATGGGGTTTCATAGAATTAAGAGCTGGAAGGGACCCTGAGGGTCATCTAGTCCAACCCCCTGCAATGCAGGAGTAGGAAGCTTTCCCGTACAGGGATCAAACTTGCCACCTTGGCATTATCAGCACCATGCTCTAACCAGCTGAGCTATCCAGGCTTACACATAGCACATAGAGAGCAAAAACCTACAACAGCAATCCTTTCATTCAGATACTGCTTGATCAGCCAAGTATGTGCACAAGATCCTAACCACTGGCTTGTATACAAAGCACAGACGAAAGGAAAGTTAATTAGTAAGGAGAGGCAGAGTCACTCCCATAGCCAAACCAGAGTTTCCAGCTTCTCACCACTACGTGTGCAGGCTACAGGAGTGAGCTTCATGCTGACGAACACTCCTCCTACCTATCTCCTTACCTGACCTCCAGGAAATCGTTGTCACCCACCCGCTTCCGCACCAGGTAGTCACGCACTTTGCCTCCTGCCTCTTGGTGCTCCCGCAAGAGGATCACATCTGCATCTATTTGCTCAGCCATGCTCTTCACGGTGGCGTAGGATGCTTCCATATCTGCATCACTGAGCCCGTACTCAGTCCCATCTAATGTAGGCACGGGGAAGAAATGAGGAACAGCTGCTTCAAATGTTTTGTCAGACCAGGTGTTACTTTGTCATTAATATAACCTCACCAGGGTCTTGCCACAGATGGGCCGGGCAAGGAAATGAAGAATCCATTATAATTTCAAATGCTTATGCAACGCAATGCATTTAACTGTTCATTTAGCCCTATTTCTCCAGGCTAAACAGTGTCCATCTCAAAAGTTTGGAAGGAAAGGTGGGATGTACGAGAGTCAATTGTGCTACCCTCTTCAAAACCTTGGCTCCATTAGTTGAAGACACAGCAAGAAGGTCATTACTTAATCCCACACCCTACTCTAGAGGTAGCCAAGATGCCCTCCAGATGTTTTGGACCACTGTTGCCATCAGACTCAGCCAGCATAGCCAATGGTCAGGGATGATGGAAGCTGTAGTACACAAGATGTAGTCGACTCCTCCTACCCTAACCCATTAAATGCTGATAACAGTTGAGAAACTTATGCTGGTGCAAATCTTACACTTGCTACACTTCCCCCCCTCCCCCCACCCCTGTTTCTTTGAAGACTAAGCAGACTGACATCACCTGAGCCAAGAACACCAAAGCCAAAACCACCAGTCACTTCAAAGGCAGCAAACACCCTTTAACATTTTACATTGGGTAGTCAGAGTAGAGAAAAGTAAATATGTAGCACTACCAAAAAAACCAAAACCCCAATTAGAGGAAAAACATTAACTGCCCTAAACATTTTCAACTTGCTTCACGGAAAAAAAACCCCATGACTGCATGCAATGCTAAGCTAAACCAGGGATTAGCAACAACAACCAAACACGCAGCTATCCAGAGTGAAAACCGTGGCGGCTTTGCTCCTCCACTGGTCCTGCTGCTGTTTCACTACTCAGAGCCAAACCATTTGGCTTAGTGTTACATGCAAACCCAATATTGAGGTTTTCCTCGCTCTCAACAAACGGTGAACTTATTGTAATCAAGATTTGCTCTTGGTTTACCATTCACAGTTTGTTTGGGGAAAACAAACAATTCACTATCTGCTAGAATTATGCTCAGATCATTCATGGTTGAATTGAGCCATAACTGTACTGAGTCCACCCTGGGATTGTGAGAATAGTACACATCGGCAGCACACAGTAACAAAGGGCCAGCCTCTCTGGTAAAGTGGTGCTCTTGAGCATATGGTTTGGAACAGATCATTCAAATTATGGTTTAATAGCAGACAAGCTAAAACACATCCCTTCTTTACCCCACATATCATTTGAATGGGATATACTTATTCAAAACGCAGGTCAGCATTGTTTACTGAAAGCAAATCGTTACTACTAGGCATATGTGGCCAACATGCAACACAGCATTAGCTGCATGCAGGAAAAATCCAATGAATTTATTTGTGTTATGGAAGAAAGGCTTTTAACTCTTGAGATCTAGTATACTAACTGTCCCATCCCACAAACACTATACTTCAAGCAATAGCTGTTTCTGTTGAAACCACTATAGCATCTTTAGCTTGGCTTGTGGTATTGAAGGAGGAAACCATGCTCACCTGATCCTTGTCCAATGACATAGATGGTCTCCCCGCATCCTTCATCCATCCTCTCCCACATCTGCCGCAGCAAGCTATCATACTGCTCTGATGTTGGGCTCACCATTACTAGCTGAAAATAAACCAGGTATCTGAGTTAAACATCCTGATATGGGGGAGGGGGCCAAAATCACTGGCACTAACTAGTAGATGATTTTCTAGAGGCCACATTCTCTCAAATTGTTTATGAACTGTTTTTCAAGGAGTTCATAATTATGAGATTCAGCTTATACGCAAAAGATACGTAGTCTAGTCCTTTTTGGGGGGCGGGTTATGACAGAGGAAATAAAAAAGGGTTAATATGACACCAAGGGGCCACAAAGTGTAAAGGGAAATTCAGAAAGCTTAGCAAAAGCAGTGTGAAGAAGGCTGAAGTGTATATGTATGTGTATGTGATATATATATATATATATATATATATATATATATATAATGTTCATTATAAAATCACTGTAGATCAAACAAATCCTTAGTAATGTAAAAAATATTCTGCTGCTTTGTGATGGCTTAAAAACAAAAAATAAACTCAAGGTACTCCTATTTTATTCATGAGTTAGATCACATGAAAAGCCACTCCACTTTCCCCTATGACTTCCATTTACTCACAACTGCAGAGATCACACAAAAAATGTAAAGCACCAGAGCCCCAGATGCCTGAACTTACAAAGTGGCCCATCATCACTTTTCATGGATACTCTGCTCTGAGATTTTGTCCCTTTTGAGCACATCACATGATTCCCACCCAGCAGGTTAACTAACAGTCATGCAGGTATCGCTGCCCATTCTTTTGTTTAAACATCACTCCTTATTCCACTTCAGGGTAGTACTACAAAACAAAGGCTATCCCTTGACAATACTTCACCCACAGCACCTGTTTAACAATTTCAACTTTAACCTTTTTTTTAAAGCAAAGCACTAAAAAGATAAGCGAGGAGCTTGAACTTTGTACTTGAAGGGCTGTATTAACACAGCACGAGGGTGTTGTTGTTGTTGTTGTTGTTGTTAAGGAAACTACAAACGGGGAAACAACTACAGCTGAAACCCTACCTACGCTTAAACCGGGAGTAAGCTTCGCGGAAATGAATGGAACTTATTTCTGAGCAGGCATTATTTACAGGGCTGGGCTGCCGGGCTGCAATCCTAAACTGCCTAAACGTGGAGTAAGCCCCACCGAAAACGGAGGGCCTTACTTGCGAGTAAGCCTGTTTACGCCCCCCCCCCTTCTCGTCCCCGTCTGAATCCATTCTCGCGTGCCACGTACACCAGCCCGTACCCTTGAAGCTGCCGCCGCCGCTGCCGCCGCCGCCCCTTGGCGACACCTTCGCCCTCCTTGTGCCTCAGGACTCGGAGGGGGGCAGCCGCCCTCTCGCCGCCTGAGGAGGGAGCGTCGGCAAGGGGCCCGGGGTACCTGCTCCGCGCTCCTTAAAGGGGGCTGGACGAAGTGCCCGGAAGGACAAGGGGAGGCACCGCCGCCAGACCGAACGGAGAGAGAGGGAAGTGCCGGAGCTGCCTCCGGGCGCGTGAGGGGTACCGGAGGCGCCAGGTACCGGGGTCTGGGCTGGCGGGGCCCTGGCTCTCCGCTGCCCCCCGGCCGCCGGGCCTACCTTGCTGGTGAGGTCGAGCTCGGGCTCCCCGTTGAGCACCTCGCCGTCCTCGCTGCAGTCCGAGTCCGCGACGCCGCGGTGGAACCTGGAAGAGGCCGCCACTGCCCCGCCGTGAGAGGCGGGCTCCGGGGCGAACATCGAGGCCGGCACCGGCGAGCCCCCCATCGGGGAGCGACTGCGCTCCGTCGCCATCTTGGCAGCCCCGGCCTCCTTCTCCGGCCTCATTAGCATAGGCCCCGCCCACCCCTCGCGTCGACCGAGCCGGAGGAGCCCGCCGAGCTCCGCCCCCCGAGCGGGCCTGCTTAATAATTTAGTACCCTGCTGACCAATCGGGGAGCAGCGCTGTTAATACAGTAAATTGCTGTATTGCTATGACAACCCGCAGCTAGAGCTTATTAATATGGATGAGCCATGCCTCCTTCGAAGACCCTTTTTGCGGTTCCTCCGGTTCAGAAAATAAAAGCAGCGGCAGCAGTGCCACTCGGATTTTTATTTATCTCTATTCTGGAAACTCCGGCTGGGAGCGGGGCGGTGTTTTCGCGGCCAATGGGAGGGAAGAATGCATGATAAACAAAGTTCCTCGCCAATCGTGGCAAATATTTAAGTAATAGGCGGAAGTGGAGCCTCCGCCAATCAGAGAGCAAGATTACGGCCGAGGTGAGTAGGTGAGAAAAGAAGGTGGGAATTTGATCGTGACGGCCAATAAGAAGGAGTGTACATATGCCAAAGCCAACAAATACCCCAACCCATTTTGTGATTGAATGGGGATTGCCTCTATTTACTTCTGTCTCTGAGACAGATTGTCTCGCCCGGGATAATCCCTGGCAAAAGCTGATGAAACGGGGTTGAAATAAATCGCTTTGAGTGGTGATAATCTTATGCAATCGAGCAGTCATACTTGCGTTCCGTGACTTTCGCCCAAGGCCAATAACGTTTTATTTCCTTGTTTTTCAGCCTCATTTTGAGAGCGAGGAGGTGGCACTGAAACGTGTCTGGACTAATCTCCAAATGCTCAAAGCCTTCGTGTAAATCGGTGAAGCCTCACTCAGCCCAAGCGCTTTTGTTTTGGCACTGGTATTCTTGTTTTCGCATTTCTTACCCATTAGGAATAAATTGAACGGCCCCCGCGGACTTCAGTGTTTTGAGAAGCCAGCAGACAAGCAATAATAATAATACTACTGCTATTGTTATTACCTGTTCTTCACCAGTAGGTCCCAGGCCAGGTTAGGACAATCTAAAGTTCAAATTTAAAAATCACTTAAACTACATGACATTTGTAGAAAAAATGTGTGCCTTTCTTAACACACATCTTAGAAGGCTGACCTGTACAAGCACTCAAAGCCTAAATTTCTTTTGAGGGTTTTTTTATCTAGTTATTTTAAGTTTCTTTAGATGGACAAATATTTTATATTTGTGTTCCATCTAGCCTGCGCCTTTAGGAAAAGTAAGAAAGCTTTTTGGCATTTTAAAGATTAACATGTTTTGTAGCATAAGCTTTCCTGGGTCTGTAGGATGTGCCAATAAGCAAGGTGGAAGAATCACCTATATTCTCAAAATACAAAATTCTTCCACTAAAAAAATGCACATACTATGTAGACATGTATATATCTGGAATACATAAGGAAGAGAGGGAAATGCTGTATCTTTGTAGCATGGAGTCACAATATCTCAAGCACTGCAAGAGAGCTGTGTGTTACTGTACTATTCAGCACTCAATAATGAAATTCAATTCAGTCAGTATGGGCGTTGTCGAAATCTGACAATTAGTGGCCAGTTCTTAATAAAAAGAGCAAGGTAAAATTAGTGATATTGTGAACACTAGGGTTTTTCTTCTCACTGATGACATGAGGAAATACAATAAATCACAGGTCAAAGTGGTGACTGATCAGTTGCATAAGATTACAACAGTTGAGAATTATTGTGTTTCAGACTTGTGTAATAAGCATTGTCTAAGGATTGACCCAACCCAGACTTTTAAATCTCAGTGTGAGAGACTAGAGGAAATCCCCATTCATTTATACAGTACACACAATATAAAGCTATAGGGAGCTGAGGGCCACTTATTTCCATGGGTGAAAAAAAACTCAGAAAATATTAAAAGTATTGATGAAGACTTGGATTTTCATGACATTTGGAATGGCTGAATTTATTAGCTTTTAGCCTACCTATACTCTGTCTCTTGTATAATATTAATTTGGTTGATGAGTTATCCTGTGAAATGATGATTGAATTGCCTATGTTAGCTGTTGAATTTGTTCCCATTTTGAATTGGTAAGGACAGATGTGACTGACAGATGGAAGTGGAAAGATATTGGCCAGGCAACAGATAGCCCTGTCGTTTTATATGCTGTTTAACATTATAGTGGAATGATCTGGAGTCTCAGACTGTGCTGCCATCAATATGTTGACAACATGCAACTTGAATTCTTTGTTACAGCTAAAGCAGGTGTGAGGTGGATGTGCTGGATCAGTGCCTGGTTTTCGTAATGGACTGGGTGAGAGCCATCAAACTGGAGCTCAGTCAGCGTAACACTGTGACCCCGTTACTGGGTGGTTCGTCTCTCTGAATGAGGTTACACTTCCCTTGATGTGTCGCTTGAAGAAACAAGTGTGCTGTTGGGTACACTTGGATTCAATCCAGTCATTTGGCACAAGGAGCCTCAGTATGGCACAGAGTGCCTTCTACCAGCTTTGGCTGGTAGCCCAGGTACAACCCTGTCTGGATAGGGATAGCCTGACCTTGCTTGTCTATTTTCTAGTAACCTCCAGTTTAAACTTTGAAGACTGTTTGGAAACTACAGCTAATACAGAATGTAGCTATTAAATTGTTAACTGGAACAAGAAGGCGTGAATACAAAGCATGGGACCTGGCCAGTACAAATTGGCTGCCAGTTTGTTTCTGTACCCAGTTCAAAGTGCTGCTTTGACCTTGAAAATATCTTTACCTAAAAGACTGTCTTCATATGAATCTGTCCCGAACCCAAGATGGTTATCTGCAGTCCTCCTTTGTGTGCCCCCTCTGAGGGTTAAGGAGGGTGGCAAAGAGAGAAAAACCATTTATAGTCACCTCATTCATAGAATGCTGTCCACAGGGTGCCAACCATGTCATTTTAGCACCAGGCAAATATGTATTTATTTTCATGGGCATTTGGGCAACATATTATTACTAAATCTGTTTTTGATATATTTCTGTTGCTTTATTAATGTGTGTGTGTTTTTTTTTACAGTATTTAGCTGTAAATCATTTTGGCACATTTATTTTAGTAGATAGTGATACATAAATTCAGCATATGTAACCTAACCTATATAAGCTTGCCTTCTTTATGGTCCTTAAATCTTAAAGACAGCCCATATAGTTGAGGAAGTATGTTGGTCTTCCCCAACTGGGCGTCCCCCATGTGATGTTGGACTAACATGCTAATCAGTCCTAGCCATCGGAGCCAACTCCTAGGGGCCCTTGGGGTCTTCAGCCTCCCAATAAAATATTTGAGGGGGTCGCCCCCCCCAGTTGATGGGCATTGTCATTCAAATAGTGTACATGCACCGTGTCGTGTGATCAATTATGTGGGGTGGGGCTGCACCAAGAGGCAGGAGGCTAACATTGGTTACTGGCCCCCAGTTCTAATTTGAAATACTGCACAATCGCATCAACACACTGAATAAATAACTCTAGCTTATCAAAAAAATCAAGGCTACTTCAGCTTCATCCCTGAGAAAAGGTACATTCAGCAGCGCAAAGGCTCCCAAACTGTGGTCCTGCGTTGTGGGGGGCGGGGGGAAAAAATATTTTGGGAATCACTGCAGTCGGGTAGGGGAGGATCTTTGCTGCTCCAGCACAAACGGGCAGCGGCTGTCATGCATGCAAGCTGCCTGAAATACAGTGGTACCTCGGTTTAAGAACAGCCCTGTTTATGAACTATTCAGTATACGATGTATGCACCGATTGAAATGTCAGGCACCCAAACGGAGCGGGTAAGGCGCGGTGATTTAAAACCATGACTCTCTGACTCAAAGGCATGCATATCGTTAATTATATTTTTATCTCACCCGCCACGCGGCTTAGGAATGCCTACACCCGCCTTTTATGTCCTTAACAACACCCCTGTGAAGTGGGTCGGGGCTCAGATGACGCCTGGCAGAGAATTCCGTCCGCGCCGGGATTCATACGCATGAGGAGGAATTGTGAACACGCGGTCCTCCTCCTGGCTCGTCATGCCCAACCCTGAGCCACACAACTCCGCACTGCCTATAATAAGGCACAGCTCAAGCCGCACGCACAGCCGAGGGTTTAGATTTCAGAAGAGATTGCAAAGGCAAACGTCTCCGGCGCCGTCTGAAAGGGAGGAGGGAAAGAGCGCGAGGGCCGCCTTCTCTGACGTCACGTGGAACCCTGCCCCATTGGCCCGCGCCGGGGGCGGGCTCAGCGCGCTCACACACACGCGCGCGCGACGGGGAAGGGCTCTGTTATGGTTGCGCATGCGCTGGCTCATGGGTGGTTGTTGGGCTTCAGCAGGTTGGGGCCGCTAACGGGTGAGTAGCAGCGTGACGGGGGGACGGGGCGAGGGGTCGCGAAGGGAGAGACGCGTTCTGTGTCCCCCCCACCCCCCCCAAAAAACAAGAATGCGAGGTTGCCCCCCCACCTGAGTAGAGCTCTTTTCTCCCACACGTCACCCCTGGACAGTCTCTCCTTCTTCTTCTTCCTGCCCCCCCTTCAAAAGACTCTCCGGTTCCCCCTTCTCCCGAGTTGGCGAGTTCAACGCTTCCCCCCTCTCTCCGCGCCCCACAGTCCAGAGAAGGAGCTGCCCCCCCCCCCGAGCGGGCACAGGGGCCTGCTGACTGCATGACTGCGGTTCCCCAGGACAGGCCAGAATTGCTGTGATTGCAAGCACAAACTCCCGTTCCCTACTCTTCCCCACCCCCCGCAGTTCCTGCACGCGCTTCTCCTGCCCGCACTTAACGGCGGGATATTGGCACCCTCCGAGACGACAAGGAGGGCTGGGGGGTGCGTGTGAGGCAAAGGAAAACCCTTCTTTCCGGATGTGGGGGAACCCCGGATCTCATAAGGCAGGCCTTCCTTGCACCTTCGTGGCTTTTTTGTTTTGTTTATGCAGAGCAGTTCTGGAAATCCTTTTCTGGGGTGCTGTTTTAAAAAGTCGGTAACCGGGCACTGATAATTCTGTGCTTCATTGGATCTCTTCTCTTCTCCCATCAGGAACACAAGAAGCCTTGGGCAAGGAATTTTGTACCTGGCAAAGTTGGAGGACCCCCACCCCCCACCTGGAAGAAACAGTCTGTTTCCCTGTCTCTCTGCATCTGTGTTTTGGGGATGCAGCCTCTCTGACAAGATTGCAAAAATGCAGTTGATGCCTCTCTTGGGGCCCTGTATTCCTTCTGGACAGCACCAACTTGGCCTTGCTTAATTACATGATATTTGTCTTCCCCCATCCCTTTTTTGTTATTGTTGTTAGATTGAGCATATTTTAAGAGTTAGGCTGTGGATCTTTGTCTTGGACGCATCATTGACCAAAGGAAATGGAGGAAAAAGAGCGATGTGATACATTCTATCTGACACTCTGATGTTAAGGCCATATAAAACATTTTTCAAGGGGAGGCCGAGAAAAAGATGCAAATATACTAAGGAAGGTTCCTTGCAGGCTAAAGGAGGTGGGAGGGTGGGAGAAAAATGATTAAAATCTTTAAGTTATTTCTGCAGCCATCCAGTGAAGACAACTATTAAAGTAACAGCAGGTGTTCCACTTGTGTGGGCTGGAGTTGTCTAGAAACGAAAGGCTGCTTGCTCTGCTTTTTGTGTGGTGGGGAGAAACTTCATAAACTTTGTCATCTCCTATCTTCACGTCCTACACTACAAAAAAAATGAGTTGTGTGCCATGGAAAGGTGACAAAATAAAATCGGAATCATCTGAAACACCACAGCCGATGCCAGTGCGTATTTATCATGAAAAACAGCGCAGGGAGTTATGTGCTCTCCATGCCCTCAATAATGTCTTCCAGGACGGCAATGCCTTTACCCGAGACACATTACAGGAGATTTTTCAAAGGTAAGAAGAACTTGGTTTGCCAGCATTATGTTAAGGGGGGGGGTGTTTTGTTTTCTGTACATGCATTCACTTCTATAGTTGTATTTAGTGCTTCAGAAACACTTCATGAGTTGGGTGAGGAAAAGAAGAGTTTCCAGAATTTTAACACTGATTCTGAATGGTTTCTTGTTTCATCAGTCACCACACATTTTACTAAGAAGACCACCAATACAGTTTGCCTTTTTGTCCAGGGTTCTGCCTCTCTGTACCAGCTTTTGAAGCAGAAACAAAATCCTCTTAGAGCTGCGCTTTGCATAGGTTTTTTAATGTGTAATTAAAAAGAAGACACACAGGCAAAATGTAGCCAGGGGATCTCATGAGAACACTTATTTCCGGATGTTAAATACAATTCTTGCTGTCCTGGGTATGGTGGACCATCATCCCTCAGGCTACATCTGCCAGTCTTTCATCATATCTCTCTGTCTGCTCTCTGGGAACCAGTGTCTTCTGCAAGTCCTCCTTCTCTTAACTCTTCCATGCACCATACCATTCAACTACCCAAGTTGCTTCTGCTCCTTTGATTTACACATCAGGCTCTCCATGCTTCCTCTTTTTGTTATCCAACTAAACAGTAGCTGATATGGTCCCATTACTGTATCATGTGTGTTAGTAACTAGCTTGAAAACAGTGCTTGGAACTGAAAAAATAGGTGGTAGTCCTTGCGTGTATGCTTGAACCTTTATTTACTACAAATATTTTGAGAAATGTGCTACTCAGCCATTTGCAAACTGGAATTCTCCCAATCTCTCTTTATGGATAGTCTTGTGCACCCTTAATAATGAGTAAATATAACAGAGGGGCTTACTCTTTTGAGTAAAAATGCCTAGGATAATGCATATATTTTAAAGCTGGTAGTCTGAAGTTTTTGTTGAAAATTAAAATAGGTAATATAGTCAAGGCAATAGTTCCTGTGTTGTTTATGTAGTGTTTTCTTGTTCTTCTGGGAGTTCTCCATATTCCTTGAGACTCTTGGGAGGCTTAATTTAAGACACGGTACATTTAAGTGGATTCCCTTGAGTTTCTATCTTGAACTTATTGGAACTGAAAAGTGAAGTTTGTGTAAATGTTCAGGAACATTTAGAAAAGTTCTTAACATCTAGGTTCCTGACGAAGGATTCCGTGGCTTAGGTCTTTACAAATGTAATTGTTGAAGGATTATGGCTGTACTTAACGAACCCACAAAACTTGCCTATTACACCCCAGAGCAAAGTGGCCCTATGCAGTCCTAATTTGTTAAATACACCTTTGCCTGCTTTCTTTACTGTCTTAGATCATAGACTGTTGTATTGGTTACCATGAGCATGTGAAATGGATCAAAGCAGATCTTCCTTGCCTATTTAAAAAGTGGCACTGTCTGTTGTTAACCTTTAGGGGAAAGGACAAGGTGCCCTTCGTTCCTCCAGAGCAATTATGGATGAACAAATGTCATTTGGCTGTGGAGAGATCATTTCATGGTAAATGTCTGAGGATTGCTCATTTCCAGATGCCAGTCATAATTACAGATTGAGCTTGTTGGAATACCACATATAGCTTGTTCATGTGATTGAAACCA
Source organism: Podarcis pityusensis (assembly GCF_964106645.2). Lineage (NCBI taxonomy): Eukaryota > Metazoa > Chordata > Lepidosauria > Squamata > Lacertidae > Podarcis > Podarcis pityusensis. The sequence goes on along the minus strand of NC_138035.1, from coordinate 30,706,835 downwards.
GCATGACCTACTTGGCTTTGTTCAGACAATAGTTGATCTTACTTACAGGAGTGTCATGCTCTTTCAACACAGAGAGGTATCTGCCACTGTGAAATCAAGAATTTTACCAGTTTTTCAAAAGTGTAGAAATCATTGTACTGTAATTCTTCTGTTTTGGTTGAAGACTCTATCAGGGCCCAGTCATGTTTAGTGTTGTGAAAGTTTATTCTTGCCACTCTTTGAAACTTTGCTGTCTTTTATTGTAAGTTCTATAATGGTTCATTGTAATCTTCTATATGTTAGCAATGACTTTCATTTTCTTTTTTGAGGGATATAAATCCAGTGACAGAAAAACAATAGGTTTACTTTGAGAACACTTAAGGCACTTCCCCACTCCCTGTCCATCCCAGCACCTATCTCTTCCTACAAATGCACAGAGTAGTGGACTTAATTTATTAACCTTTTTGTCCATCTTTCCCCAAATGGTCAGCCTTGCTTCATCATCCGCTTGGGACCAATGCTATCTTCATGTTTCTACAATGTGTTTTCATGTTCAGGTTGTCTCCCAACACCATGGTGACACCCCACAAGAAAAGCATGCTGGGAAACGGGAACTATGATGTGAACGTCATCATGGCAGCTCTTCAGACCAAAGGTTATGAAGCAGTTTGGTGGGATAAGCGCAGGTAAAGAGAACCAGACTGTCAAGAGAGACTTGCCATCATTGGAACTGACTTCTTCCTAGTTGGGTTTATAAATAACTGTAAGAGCCTAACAGTTTCTTTCTTCTATTATTCTCTGTTCAGGGATGTCAGTGTAATTGCCCTCTCCAATGTGATGGGCTTCATTATGAATCTGCCATCAAGCCTCTGCTGGGGTCCATTGAAACTTCCTCTTAAACGGCAACATTGGATTTGTGTCCGGGAAGTAGGAGGTATCTACTATAACCTTGATTCTAAACTCAAGGTGCCTGAATCCATTGGAGGTGAAAGTGAGCTCAGGTAGGTTTTCTTCCATCCTAGCCAGTATAACCTAGGTGCCCATCCTCTGAACATATTGTAAATTGAAGTGCATAATCCGTACAGTGTAGATTGGTTTTAATCTCCCAGAGATGAAAGGAGTAAAGTGTACCAACAATGGTGAAGAATGAAAACAAAAGCCTAGACTTTCTCCTTATCCTTCACTTTTTTGCAACAGAATTAGCGCAGATTCAAAAGTAGGCATTTGACGTTATTTAGTAATAGGAACCCATTTTCAGGGCAAGGGCAACATTACCCTGGTGGAATGTTGTTGGGGGCTGCATTCAACTGGCAGGTGCAACCAGAACCATACACACACACACTCGTTTTTTCTCTTTTTAGTTTATTTAATATTTAATTCATAGTAAGGCTCAAGGCTCACCTTCCATTTTCTTCATAGACTTTTAAAACAAAGTTTGTTAAAGGGTGTTACTGTCTTTTGAACAGTAAGATTTTTTTCCCAAAAGTTCTAAGACCTCTGCAGTTCCAGCTGAAGAATACCAATAAGATCAAATCATAACTGACCTGCAAGCTCTTATAGCTATTCAAATGTCAGAATGCAGGTGCATACCAAAAATTACACTCAACAAAAAGATTGCATTTGAACCGTGTTTTTTTTCCCCCTACCCACCTTTAACTGCCACAGGAAGTTTTTGAGACACCAGCTGCGAGGCAAGAACTGTGAACTACTTCTAGTGGTGCCTGAAGAGGTGGAAGCACATCAGAGTTGGAAAGCGGATGCATGACCTGCAACTACCCTGTCCTCGCACTACAGTACTGGTCCTTCTCCCTCCACCAGTTTCTAATGTCCTGTGATGTGGATAATGAGCACTCTTCTCCTCTTCCCTGGAACTTTGGCATTCCCCCCCCCCCCCCATTATGAGGCCATAAGGCAACCACAAGGTATTGTCGGAGCCAACATGAAGAACAGAAGCTGGACATGTAGTAGGAGAAGAGAAGGAGGTGGACGTAACAGAACCAGATCTGTGCTCTTTAATTATAATGCATACTTTCATTTAGAAATGGGTGTTGAAATTCTCCCCTTTAATTTCCTGCTCCCCCCCACCCCACCCCAGTCTTAGGACTTCATACTGGGTTACACACAACTGTCTCCAGGAGTTCCTATAGCTCCTGTTTGGCTAGTATGTGTCTCCTTCAGGGTAGGGCTTGGGCCAGGCATATTCTACCCCCCAAAGCCAATCCTGCTTCCCTCCAACCCTCATTGTGGAACTCCCTACAGGAGTTTTGGGCTTTTCCTGCCTCCATACTCTTCATTATGTGTGTCCTTTGTCTCCAACACCAAACTTTATGTTGAAGAAATTTGCAAACCATTTGGGTCTCTCAGGAAACTCTAGATACTCTTAGCAAAGGTATGGTGCTTGTGGATTCCCCTTTTGTAATAGTAATTGTGCCAAGAGTTAGGGGAGATGTAGACAAAATGGGACCATAATAATGGAACTCCTTACAGGAGTTTTCCTGTCTCATGCTCTTTTTACGTGTGGTCTGAAAATGAAAGACTGAATAGTTTGGAAAAGTGGTAGCTAAATTGATGCTTATTTAAAAGCCTCAAGTATTTTTGTTAGGTGGTCCACATGTAGCCTGTGTTTATTTTTCTTATCTGTCCTGTAATTCAGGGAAATATTCACTGAGCAGGGAATAAAACTACAGGCTGTTTGAGGATGAAATCATGAAACAAAAGGGAAGAGTAGCCAAGTTTCAGCAAGGTAGGAAGCTGGAAATGGAGCAAATGTTGATTTCCAAGTGGAATTATGGGAAACAAGATCAAAGGGCTAGATTTCTGTTGCTCTTCTATAGCAACTGTCAGTTGTTGGGGTTGAGAATGTTTAAGCAAGTTTGCTGGGGATGAGGGAAGACTGTTTACAACAGGTAGGCTGAGCCACATTCTTCCACTGATTGGCAGGTGACCCTCCTGAATTTAACTCTTCTCTCCTCACCAACTAAGTGAACAAGCTAAAGACCCTGGCAGGAGACTGAAATAGTTTTCCTTCTGATCTGATTCAGGTGTTTCACATCACTTCTTTGTGCTAGTTAGTAGGTGAAATGGAGAAGGTGGCCTTTCACTCGATTGACTTCTCCTTGAACCCCGTTTATTCTATTGTTGCATTTTTCATTATTAATGCTTTTTGCCAGCTTCATTTTCAGTAGTACTGGAACAGTGGAAGTAGAACCCACTTTTTTAGTTTCATTCTATAGGAAAATGTAATGGTTAAGGAGGGCTGAAACCCTTTACATCCTTGGAATTTGATCTGTCCATTCTAAGCATGAGCAAGATACATGCTTTCTAAGCCAGCATTCCAAGCCCTTCACAGTTGAATGCAGTATCAACATCTTGTTTATTGACCTCTGGACACCTTGCAGGCAATATACTGGGAACTTGTGTTGGCTATTCTCTGCATGTATTACAGTCCTAGCCTAATAACTTCTATTTTTACAAAAGCCCTCCCCTTTCTTCTGGACTACACATTCCAATAACCAAAGCCAGCTAGCAGAATTTGTACACACATGCACACACTTCACAAGCAGAACATCAGGCTTGCAGTTCTGCTTCTGACTTGAAGCCATTCCCCCCCCCCCCAAAAAAATCTCAAAGACATTATTTTGTCTGCTGGCTAAATAATAGCACTTTGGAGAGACCCCGTTTGCATGGAAGCCAATGGACCAGTGCACAATATGCAAATATCTTTTAAAGCATACAGCTGTTTCTTTCCGTCTGTGTGTATTTATGTCATTGTTCTGTCCTTAGGGAAAAAGTGGTGTGATTCAGCAGCTCAGGAAAAGGGAACATGTGATCACCCACCCCTCTGGACCAGAGTTATGGCAGCAGAGGAAAGGAATCAGCCCATTCCCATTGCTTGGGAATGAAGAAGCCCTTAATTGTTTTCCTGCTTGTTTGGTTTTGTTATAGCCTTGTCTTGGGTTTGTTTACAGAGATGTATTTTGTTTAACCAAATATTAAAAATGAAAAAGCCTTCCTGTGTCCTGTCACTTCTGTGTGTTGAACTGAATTGTATTGTAATAATGTATATAAAGGAAAAAAATAAACATGTTGGTATGAAGCTGTATAGCCTAAGAAGAACTTATTGCCCAGCTACTCTCCATGGGAGTTAAGAGAGGGTCCCTCCCTGCCATTACTACCGAACACAAGCATGTAAAGCTATGGGTTGACACGCAATTGGTAAGTTTTAGTATCCTGCTGTTAGCAAGCATAATGTATGTAAAGCCTGAGATAATAAAGAAAATACTTCCATGTTTGCACTGAAACTTTAATACAAAAGTGCTCTAGCTAACTTTGATACTAATAGATTCAGCACAGATAAGACTTGGCAAAAATGACTTTTCCTGCTTCCCTTATTTTTCAAATATGTAACATTGTAGGGCAAATATCTTTCTTCAAGTAAGAGCTCACTGCATAGAGTCAAGTGCATTCTAGGTTCTTCTATATGCTGCACATTCTGGCATATTTACTCCATTTCTTGCTGTTACTGCTCTGAAATACAGTTGGAGAAGAACGCAGGGCTATTTACACTGACAATTACAGGTTAAAGTTGACCAAATATGACATGTCCTGAGGTGGTTTCCTGGAGGTAAGGCTACCAAAACAGAAGCTTCCAAAGTCTCCATAGTTACCTATAATGTTGCTTGAATGGATGGAAAAGTCATGACTGCCTAAAGATTGCAGGAGATCCAGATAGGGGTTCTGCCTTCATTAAGAATAGTTAATATCCCAAGGTTATGAGAAAAAAACGCTGGCCTAATCAAACAGTTCAAACAAATGATTTCAATATTTCATTCCTCGATATGGGTCCAGTGTAGCTTCATTAAATCTTTCCAGGAAGAGACGGCAGAGCACCTGGCATCCCTCCAGACAATCCTGTGTTTGGTCCTAATAAAATCTGTTAAGAAATGTGAAAAAGTTTACAAATGCTTGAAAAGCAAGAGCAGCATTTTAACTACTTAGCAGCCTACTCGAGGAAGGATGAATAACCCTCCAGATCTTTTGTAAAACTTTTTTAAAAAGGGAACACAGCATTTCCTACCATTCTGGAATATTAACAGTCTCTTCTTAAAACCATGCTGTTGCTGGTGTGGAATTCCAGTACTTAAATACAAGGCTGCATTACAATACAGTCATACCTCGTGTTGCGTTACGTTCATGTTGCCTCTTTTCAGCTTGCAAACCCGGAAGTGTATACTTCCGGGTTTCGCCGTGCGTGCACGCGCAGAAGCGATTGTGCTTGGACATGCGCAGAAGTGCTCGATCGCGCTGTGCACATGTGCGGAAGAGGCGCTCTAGTTGCAGACTTTTCGGGGTGCAAACAGCACCCTGGAACGGATCGTTTCCGCAACCAGAGGTACCACTGTAATAGATTTCTACTTTCATATAAGTGCAAAAAACTGCCCTGATAAAACTAAGTGAATGAAGTGTAAAGTACTTGAAAACACAGTATTAGTTACGTCTGTCATGGTACAATAGTGGTGGGCATCCAGGCGGTGTGAGAAGTGTCAGGTATTTTGCAATTCTAATATTTCAATATTCCCCCCCCCCGGTCAGGTGACCAAAGAGGTTCTCTTATATCAAGGGTGATATGCAGCTTTAAAAAGTGTAACTTTTGCAGCCATAGTAAAGGAAGAAAACTAACCAGTCATAATTTCATGCCAATAAGAAAAGTAGGGCATGTGTTATTTGTAAATAAAGGAACACATTGTTACTAATAAGGCCAGTCAAATGTCATCACTCAGAAGTTTTGCTGTGAGCAGACATAACCATCTGCCAACGTGCTTCTGAAGTCACAAAATAGGCAATACCCCAGCCAAATCTGGGAATGTGGTGTTTTGTACTCTTTCAGCTGGTTCGGTGCAATTATGGGAAGTACAAAAGCTAGAATTAACATAGAAAGGAAGAGACTGCAGAAATCTACCCCATCTTTCATCAGCAGCTGGGGTGACTGGAAAGTGTTCTGATGATGGAATGCCTGTAAAAGACACTGCGGGAAGTGATTCATCAGGAGAAAAAAAGTGAAAGAGGTCATGCAGTAAATGAGGGGGGCTATTATTTCATCATATAGCAAAGGTATATGCTACATGAGCAAACGTGCACAAAAAGATATAGATGAAGAAAGGAATCAAATACAGTGAAACCGATCCACTAGATGCTTTGAGACAGGTAATTATGCAAAGATTCAGGAATTAAATGTACTGCGTGGTGGAGGAAGATTCACAGATAAAAGGAGGAACATTCTGAAAAGGATGAGAATCACAGACTTAATAGGCCAAAAAATGCTGTAATTCAGTTCTCACCTGTCGCTGTTGCATCTGCTGTTGCTGCTCCATTTGCAGTTTCTCAGTTTCAAAAACAACAGGAAGAACTAGGATCATGAAGGAAGTGGTCCCAATCCACAAAGCTGCCCTGGAGAATCTTTTTTTGGGGTGGGAGAAGGGGAGAGAAGGTAATAAGCTAATGTTTCCAACTTCACTACAACGGAAATGACTTATCCTAAAGATCTCACTGTTAGATTGCATTAGACTATTATTCCAGTTTCAGTACAATCCTATTCATATATACTCCAAGGTAAGCTCCACTTATCTAAACTTATACTCCCTGGTAAACGGTTATGGGATTGCAGCCTTAAATCCCCTTCCTATGGCAACATTAGTGTATGTGAACCTTACAACATGTCTCATCACAATCATATTTTTTGCTTCCAAATATAAATACTCTCCCTATCAATATCCATCACAATCTGAAATACCTCCAGGATTTCTCCCTTAAAACTACCAAGATTCCATTCAAACACAAAGAATTAGCAAAGGAAGGAACTAAATGCATAAATAGTGTATAAAGTTTGGTTTTATACCATAATGAAGTTTCCTTAAAGATCATAGGCAACCTGAGTGATATCCAACATCAAACAAACAGCCTTCTACTCATGTGATGCAGCTTTCTGTCATCCACAGCACACTTTAGATCCCAAATCTGTTCTGAAAAGCTCCCCAACCCTCCAGAGCAAACTTGAGCATGCAGAGACTACAATGGGAAGGGGAAATCCTCTTCTGCGCACAGAAGTTTGTTCATGAGTGGACATAACTGGATATCTGTTCAAAAGAAAAACCTTTCCTCCTCAACTCACTAATAATGGTTTTTAGGGGGGAGGGGAGTTAAATAGATGGATTGATCTTTGTGGGAACATTAGGATACTGTGTCATGAAAGCTTAGAAATTAAACAAGAGACCAAAGCTATGCTTTCCAACCCTCACAAAATTTGAAACACCTGGAAGAGCAACATTTTAATTTTAATCATTAGCAGCCAACAGTGGTTCGTCATATATACCTATCTCAGGATAATACTTCATACATCTGACAAAATGAACTTTAATCCATGAAAGTTTTGGCTATAAAAAGCTTGTCATTTTTAAAAGAATCATAGGATTTTTTGTTTTTGCTGCAAAAGACTTACAAGGATATTCTTCTGGAAATTATTTTACTGGAGGTCTTAAAAGAATATAATTATATTTCAAGCAAATCACTGATTCACAATCTTTTGTTAGAAGCAATAATTTTGGTTTCTTCTGAATGGAAACTTCTTAGTATGTATTCTGTTTCAGAATGATTAAGAAAAATGATCATGACTACATTAAAAAAAAGAACAAAATGAGAATATAAATTCTATTTAACAGGGTTATTTTGTGTCCACAACCTGAGAAATTTATATTTATATTTGATGACAAATTGATTGGTGTAGTACAGCCTTGCATTTATTATTCATGTCTATATGGAGTATGTGTGTGTAATAAAAGAGTTTAAAGAGCGAACAAAAGGAAAATTACAATTTCAGGGAATAAAGGGCCCAAGCCCTTTACAAGGTCTCATCTTAGTTGAACTAAGTTGAACTTATGAGTGCTATATTTCTGAGCATACTCAAAATAGTTCTCTAGAACTTCACTCTCACAAGTAAATATAGAACCCCTTTTCTCCCCAACTACAGATATCACAATGATCTCAATTATTTATGATCAATTCCATGTCAATGGCTCCTTGCAGGCAACGGGTTTTTTATATTTAATTTGCATTCATTTATCAGCCTTTTCTTCATTAAAGCTTGAATATGCATGGTACATTCTCAACTGCTTGACCATCATTATCCAAACAGCTTACAACGGGTCATTTCTATCCTCACACTAAAAACACACACACATCTAGAGTTCTGAGTTAAGGCGTCTAAGCGTTCTCTATGGCTGTCTGTCCAACTTAAGAAACGCAAAACACCACCAACTCCCTAACAATTCTCCATCCCTTGGTGGCTGAAGGAGCCAGCCACTTCCCTGAGAAGGGCTACCTTAACCACCCACAAACCTGCACATGGTATCTGAGGACCAGGGAACAAGGGGCTTGGGTCCTCACCTCCCATTTCCCCCTCCTCACCTGTACATTTTCTGGGCTACAGAAAGAGACACGCCGAACGTAGCTCCAGCCGCCGATCGGACGCTTTCCGGGAACATCTCTGTCAAGCCCCAGAGCCTCTCTGCCAGCGTCTCGTCCAGCTGCAAACGGGGAAAGGAGAGATGAGGGCGGGAGCCCCACAAAACAAGACCTGCCCCCTAAACCCGGACCCCGTTAACACTGAAAGAGCCCTGCTGCATGGGAGCAAAGGCCGATCTAGTCCGGAGCTTCGTTCTCAGCAGCCGCCAGCCAGATGCCAATAATAATAATAATAATAATAATAATAATAATAATAATAATAATAACAACTCCTGCAAGGAGAAACCTCAGCAGGCACCGCCCCTCCGTCGAGGCCCCTCCCCCTCCCGGCTCGTGCAAGGCCCCCTGCAGAAAACACACAGAGGAGATGCTTCCCGTGCTGCTCCTCCTCCAGCGTCTCTTGGCCGGGGCTTCAGCTCACTCGAGCTCCCCACCTGGGCCCAAGGCAGGGCCGACTCCAGAGAGGGGTCACCTCGCACATGGCCGCCCGGCCAAGCTCCGCGCTTTCGCGGCAGCAGGGGCTGGCATTACCTCGTCGTCGTCGTCCTCCACCTCCTCCTCCAGCTCTTCGGCCTTGCCCGCCGCGGACTTGGGCAGCAGCACGTCCTCCGGGGAAAGGGGCATCGCGGCGGCCATGACTGCAACGAGGGGAGGGCAGGCAACGACGAGGCAGGCGGCCGGCGGCGGAGAGAGCGAGCGTCGCCGGAAGCGGAAGGAGATGGAGAGCGGAAGCGCGCGGGCTGGGCTCTGCCGCTGTGCAGCGACACCCAGCGGCCGGGAGGAAGAGTTTGAAAAGGCAACGCAGGGCTCGCTCGTTGTCGTCGCGCAAAGGCAGCCCCCAGCTGCAGACACGGCTGCTCTTTCTTCTCTGAGCTGAATTGGATTTATTTGTGGGATGTTGCAGCGTATTCTCGCCTTACGACCAGAGTGGTTCTGCTTATGGTGCTGGTCAGCCAGCCCACTCCCCCCGACGGGAAATTATAAGGCAGGGACATTGTAAGATGTGGTGGCCCCCTGCAGATGTTGATGCACTGCAACTCCCATCATCCCTGACTATGGGCCAGTGTTGGCTGGGCTGAGTCCAGCAACATCTGGAGGCCACCACAATGGCCGCCTCTGCAACAGGATGCAAAGAGATCCGGCAGGGGATTTCCCTCTTTCCGACAGTCCGACTCCATCTCTCTTTCATTTTTCCAATGACATTCAGGATCCCATGGCTACTGAGCTCAGTCTTCTTGGGCAGATATGTTTGTTTTTCTGACCTCTGAGGCTCTGGTGCTTTTTAAGTTGAAGAGCTCCCGTCCGCCCACCAACAAAGCAGGCCCTTTTATTCACACACAGGACTCAAAATTCCAGAAGGCAAACGAAGATTTATTCTAAAGAGAGTATATCCTGAAGAATGGGGCTTTTGCACTTCCGAAGGGGTAAATAATATGGTAGGTAAATGTGTGTGTGGATGTAAATATATATAGCATCCATGTTTTCAGGGTGCTTTTTAATATATATATATATATATATATATATATAGGATTAATACTTTTCTGGGGAGTTAATCTTGAGGAGGGCCAGATTTCTTTTGAACTAGGACGATGTCCCTTAAAACACCACCCAGAGTAGAGTAATGGGCTATGTAATAAAACAAATACACAAGTCAACACTGCAGCAATAGAAACACTGTAATGACTTTATTTTTAAAGTATAAAAATAGATTTATACAACAATTTAACTCAACATTTAACTTACAGTGGCCTGAATGGAACTGGTGGCTGTACAAAGAATTGCCTGAAGAATTGTTTTTTACCAAGATAAGGAAGAAGGCAGAAAGCACACAGAATTCATGGAGTGTTATAGAACTCTGATACATCATGAAGGAGAGGGATAAAAATGGAAGAGAACCAGTTGTTCAATGTGGAGTTTTGTCATACTAATAAGGCAATACAGCACATCACTGGGCTGGCGTGGGAAAGGAAGAGATGAAAGAACATATAGGACAGAGGTCTCATGCTTCCCGGTACATCACTGTACTGTGGCTGTGAACTCAAGCTGCTCTGCAAAGGAAAAATAGGTCACCTCAAAACACAGTGACATCAGATGATTGACATTTGGGTGAACTAAGGATCTGGCCCACTATGCTGAAAAGGTCCCTCCCCCCCCCCCCCCCGTGGTGTGTCAGTCAGCTTTAGAGTTTAGGCCACTGCTATTCAGAATGACTGTGAGCCGACTGAAACATGTAACTTCCCAAATTGTTCACTGCCATCTCCGATTATCATAGGTTTCCCTCACTAACATATATTGCAGGACTATAAGGGTAAGGGCCCAGGATGTGCCTATCCCCAGTGGTGTCTGTATCAGCTCACTGGCTCAGGTTCAGGACCTTACTTTTCCAGAGAATTATGCGTCCCAAAGATACGAAACAGTCAATTGAAAAGCATTTCTGAAACATGTTAAGAGAGAGACAGCAAGAGTATGTAGCTATATGTTGCAAGCAGTTTCTCCCATTTCCTTTTGCTCTCCGCACACCCCATGATCTTGATTGCCTTCTTGGGTGGGTGGGAAGAGATGCTTATTAACTACAAACCACTACCTGCTACTGATTAAATTAAATGTATATTGCGGAAATATGTTAAGAGCACTTGGATAGAAGCTCCATTAGGGAAGAAGAAAAGTAGGATAGCTGCTTTCTGACAGCACTGTAGAACGTGTAGTATTTCACATTTGGAGTCCTGGCTGGATATCCAGCAACGTAAGGTCACAACAACAAATGTCTTCCAAGGCAGGTGTGGCTTCCTAAGTTCCTTGCAGTGGATGGTTTTAACCATATCCTCTTGCTCTTCCCTCTTCCACCTCTTAGAGGCCCTCACATCCAGTTCACTTCCTCTTTCGGCTATAATTTTTCAGTTCCTCCATCTCTTTCTGCATGAGGTGAGACTCTGCAGTCGTCTCAGAGAGCTACAAATAAAAGGAAGAAATGGCATTTGTTTTCCCATGTTGTTTTAGTGCTGGTAACCCTTAAAAACAAGTACGTTTGTTTGTTTCTCTCTAAAGCAGGGGATTTCAAACTACAAATCCACAGGGAATTCCTTCTACATCATAGCATCTTCCATTAACTTCTGCCTATTGCAGATGATTCTGGGACTTGTTATGAGGCACATTCACAATGAATGGCCAGCACTAGTCCTCTGGAATGCATTTCATATTCCTTATGAACCTGGGCTTTGTGGGGGAAATCAATAGAATAATATTGGAAAAGCTCTTTTCTGGGCAGCCATGCTGCCACTGCCTATCTTCTCATAAAAGGAACCCAGGGTTCTCAACAAAGCTGTCAACGTTTCCCTTTTTAAAAAAGAAATTTCCTTATTCCAAATAGGATTCCTCCCAAGAAAAGGGAAAAGTTGACAGCTGTGGTTCTCAATAAGATCATCAAGTGTTCTGGGGCCTGGTTTGAATCGCACGAGACATTGACTCACTGTGTCACCATTGTCATTCCCCTGGTTTTGTATCAAGTAGAGAAATTAATGCAGGTATCAAAGACATATTGATGCACAGAGGTGAGTGAATCACCTCATTCTCACCATATCCAACAAAATGTCAATTTTCAGCTGTAGGAGATTGTTCTCTTCCTCCAGCTGCTGGATCCGTTTCCGAAGGCGGTTTGCCTCCCTGCGGTCCCCAGTGTCCCCAAATGATTCTAGGAGAGAGAAAGTGGTCAGTACTAGAATCACCTTGCACTCACAGAAAAGTGTCAAAAACTACACAACTATGGCCTCTGGCAGCTCTGAGAAGCAACTGCATTAGCTAGATGAAATCCAACACGGTCAATGTGCTGACATCTTGGTGTACCTTTAAGACACCCTATTAAATGTCCTCCCCAAGAAGAGTGTCAGTAGCCTTGTGAGATGAATGACCATTGGTGAACCATGCACAGGCACCCACTCAAGCTAGCATCTGCACCTAGTCAGACCCAGACTACAACACAAATACCACTCCTGACCCAAGGCCGGAAACCAGAACGAGCATCAACACTACTACTATTTGCCAGAGTACATCAAATAAGGGGGTAAGGAGGAAAGCCCTTCAGAGATCCCGAAAACACACCTATCTGAAAGGGTCCAGGATTCAGACTTCACAGCACATGTAGATGAACTCCTTAAAAACTACCAGAAATATGGGATAAGCCTCCTCTCGCAAGCTGAATCAGGACAATGGGAGTACAGACTCAGGATGGCTGGGGGTTATTACAAGGGTTGTATCTTCTGAGGGACAGGATGAGGCCGCTGAGAACCTGATAAGGATTGCCTTTGGATTATGGCCAACAGGATTAGTGTTCTCTCTCACCTGCTATCCACTGGCCATTCTCAAACCTCATACTCTGTCCAGTAAGGGTCATGACAGGAGTGCCATACTCCAGGCCTAGCTCAATCTCCCGGCTTGATCTATCCAGCTGTAGGAGGAAAATGGACACAACGTTTTGTTTTCATTCTCCTCAACTCAACTATACAAAAGATAAGAGTCATATTCATTGTTCTGTCCACTTTGACTCTGATCTTGCCCAAAACTGGCATGTGGCCCTCAAAAGGTTCCCCACAGGGGCCCTTGGGTTGAATAATATTCCCCATCCCTGGTTTTGTTAATCCAAGATTTTACCTGCTAAAACAGTGGTACGGGGGACAGACACACTGTGTAACAAAGATGCATGGTTTATTTGTTTTTAAAAGACAATTGCAATAGTTATGATTCAGACCTTCCACTCAAAAAAATCAGAGCAAGAATCTGAAACATAACCCTTTTTCTTTCTAGGAGTGGATGAGCTATTCTAAGTGTTGGTACTCCTTGCTTGTAAATTAGAGGTCTTAATAAGTTGCCTGTGTAGTTGTTCCTGTTGTGTAGCTGCTTAAGAGTTTTGTGTCAGAATTGATGGGGTTGTATCCTATGCCAGTCCTGCTCAAAACAGACCTTTTGAAGTGAATGGCAATGACTAACTTAATTTCAAATCTACACTGAGCACGACTGTATAAAACCCATGGTCTGTAGTATTTATGGATTTCTATGGGCAGCACACTCCAGTCTATGATACATTCTGTGCGCAGCATATGGCTGTGACTGGCTCTGCCTCTCTAGTTTCCAAGGCACTATTTTGTGACTGACTGTAGCTGGGGGACCCTGGGACTCTATTTTAAAAAAGGGGAGAATTAGGTCCCAGAAACCTGTTTTAGGTTCCAGAACTTACCATGTGCAAATTGGAAAGTGAGGCTGATTTCCTGGGTGGGGTTTTCTTTGGACTGAATGTGTTTCCAAAGAGCGGCATGGCTTCCTCGCTTAAAAGCTTGTTAGAATTGTTCTGGTTGCCTGAAATAAGAAGGAAGCAAAACAAACAAAAGACCATTACCTCATGACCTCATCACTGTGTACAACATTAAGAGGCTGTGAGTCAGAGCAGATTGGCCTACTTAGTGTCATCAAAATAGAACAATAACTGTCATTTTCCAGAAACAAGTTTCTAGTTCGCGTGGATCTGGAGACAGTTAAAACATTTACAGCTCCCCCAGCCTAACCTTTTTTAAAGAAAAATGGTTGGTAATATTTTTTTTAAAAGAACATTTCTACTCTGGGCTTCATGTTAGGCTACTAAATACACTAAGTATTTTGTGTGGAATTGCCACCCTATTCCATATTGTAATTTGTTTTAACTGTTTTTAATAATGAATTTTAAATGGTTGTAACCAGTCCTGGGATCTAATTATGAAAGGTGGGTAATGAATTTAATAAATAATAATAATACCTTATGCACTCATATTTTTAGGAGGAATTACAAACAGTGTTGTCATCCATATGTAATCCTCCCTTTATTCCAATCACCAAAAAAAATAAAAAAATTGCAAGGGGAATAGGGGAGGCAGAATGGTTGCACACTCTCCACAGGTCTGGTGGATCTTAGCACTAATCTGTCTGTTTAGTTTTATCTGTTTAGTTTTAACTTAGTTTTATTGGGCTGAGGGGAAACATCCCATTTAAGAGAGCAGAAAGTGACAGAATAACAAATACTATCTGCAAACCCAAAATTAGACTAATCCATCACCATCTTTCACATATTTGAAATCATCAGGTCAGGTCATTCAATCTGCTTTTGTGTGTGCATGGTTTGGGAAATATCAGTTGTAGCAAAAGATCAGAATACTTGAAAAATTAAAAAGGGTTATCATATCCTATTCCTTTCTCTGCTCATCACTGCCCTTAACAACAAGCCTGCAAAGTGCCATAATCTATTCCTCAAAATTATCTCCATGTTGGAACTAATATTGAAACAATGAAATCTGTTGTCATTGCTTCTTATTCACCAAAGTCAGACTTGGAGGTTTAGCTGCACAATGAGTGTGATCAGGCACAATATCTTAAACTGAATCTTGTAAAAGGTGGTTTTCATATTTATGTAAATATGTGAGAGACCCTTTGAAGCCATGCCTAGCATTACTGGATTCATCTAAGGAGAGTGTGGAAATCTATCACCACGTAGCTGGGAATACAAGTATTTTCCACCCGCCTCTTACACACACTCACACAACTTTAGCAGATGCACCGCTATACAAAAAATCAACAGGTGCAGCTCATCACTGCAGCTCCATCTTTAGGAAAGCTGCACCTGTTGAATATCTGCCTGAACTACAGCTTGGTTTAAAAGCTCTCTCGGGCTGGCAAGTGGCAACCTTAGCGGCACCTTAAGTGCCGAGACCCCTAACTAACCCCAACAAAATCCTGACTCTGGTTATAGTGGGAGCTTAATACTCTGAATCCCATTGTTCAGGGGGCAGATCGAAACCGCAGCAGATAAAGCAGCGGGGGGGGGGGAGTCGAGAGTCGCTGCCGTCCTAAACCCGCCAAGTGGCTTCACCCCAGCATCGCGCACCCACAACCGTGGAGCTCCTCACCCAACAGATGCACAACACACCTCCGCACCCCGGTTGTATCCTCCGAGGTCAATTGCGCATGCGCACTCTTTGGAGCTTCGCGACTTGCGGTAGCCGAGAAACGCACAGCGGGCGGAACCACCCCAGGAAAGAAATCGAAAATTCCACAGGACAGAGGAGGGGGCACACGCATTTCATTTTAAATACATAGAGTGACGGAATTTTTTTTTAAATGGCTCAAAATAAGTAAAATGCCCTGTGTCTGGAGGAAGCTTGTGAAAATATCAGAAAATGCACCCCTCCTCTTTTCGTGTCATGGTTGTATCCCAAACCGCCGGGAAAGGCGGATCGAAGGGCAGCCTCGCGGACGGGACCGTACCATTGTTTATAAAAGGCGAGGGGGGAGAGAAAAGAGTTTTGGCCGAGTTGTAAAATTACGTTAACAGTGTTATCCCTCGGGAACAGAGCTCGTGAGCGAATTGCATCTCACACGCAGATTCGCCAGACATAGTCGGCATCTAATGCTATCTGTTAGAGATGCATAAAGGGTCAAGAAATAAATGGTTTGCTCCGAGTAGTTGCCACGGTGACGGAAGAACGCTCAGGGAGGAGGACATAAAAGGGCCTATTGTGGGCGTGGTCGGCAGAGACTCCGGCGTGATTGGAGTGGTAAGGAGTGCTTCTGATATCGGCCCTATTAGGGTCCAGAAGAAACAAACAGGGTCCCACAGCTGTGTGGGCAAGGAGGTGCCTCTTCCTGCCCTTTCAGTCCGGTGCGTATGGGCGCCCTTGTTACTGCGATGCTATGTAACACCCGAATAAGTTGGGAACGTCGTTTTTTCAACGTCTTTTTTTCTGATGAGCCTCTATAAGCTTCCCAAAGGAAAGGCGGGGGAGATCATCATACATGGACTATTATTGTTCACTTTGTTGCTCTCATTTTGCTGGCATTTTCTTCACAGTCTTAATCTGGCGACCAATCTAGGAGATCTGCATCGGCAAAACTCTGCTTGCCTGGTGGACAGTTCTTCCCTTAATTCAGCCTACGCCATTTCAACACCCATGACTGTTAAAAGTAGTATTGTGCTTTAAATGCCTGGTGCAGATGTGGTGTAAACTGGTAGTTTTCTTATCGACGGTTTTATGTTGCTACTGATTAATTTTGAAATAGTCGTACAGTTCCTTGCAGGAGAGGTTCTCCCAAGCCCTTGGTTATTTTGTCTGCCCCTTTCCCAGTTCTACATTGTTCTTTTTGAGATGGGGCAATCAATTTTATACCATGCATTAGCTGCAGCATTGGCATATATAGAAGTTCATTAAGGTATTTCAGTTTCATGTTTTAATTTCCTGGTGATCACCATCATGGAATTTACAGTTTGTTTTTCTAAGAGTGTGCAGAAGTGATTAAAACATAACAAACCTCTTCCTCCCACCCTATCCTGACCCATTTCACCTGTGGATAAACATGCACAGGATCGGGCTGCACATTGATATGCAAAGCACTCCAGTACTGGACACGTTTTCTTGGAAATAAAGTTGCCAAATTGTGTAGAGAATACACCTGTGCAATGTAATGATACTTTTAGGCTGATTAGAATTTGCACATTTTTACTCGGAAGGAAGTGTATATAATGTAGCCTCAGAATGCTAAAATACACATTTTTTTATATTTGAAAAAATTATAATCAAAGGTAATACAATTTTATGTGTCTCTTCACAGTTTGAATGAAAAAGTAACACTAGCAAGAAAACTAATGTGTGTGACAGAACAAGAAACAAAATTCTGGTAGCTTCATAAAATCCTGATACTTTGCTATCCCTCCGTGCAGTGGAGAACAATGCAGTTAATAGTTGTGATTTTCAGGCTTGAAATTTCTTCTAGGAATACCTAACTACAGCTAGAATTCCAAATTGCTGCCTCTGAGTTGGCAGCTGTAATTACTACAAATTAAGGAAGACAAATTAGAATAATTTTCCCCATGGGACCCTTTCTTACTAAGCTATATTTGGTGGAGGGGAGTGGGACAGAAGTGTTATATTTATAAAGTAACCCTTTTGGTATCCACATGAGGAACCCTAAAATAGCACTCTAGGTTAAATCAGCTCAAGCCAATAATTGGAAAAGTTAATTTAAGTGTGATCATGCTTTGGGAACAAAATAGCAAGCAAGTTTGTGGGGAAATGTGTGTTTAATATAAATGTGTTGTCTCCACTTTATTTTTTAGGATTTAGTAATTTCAAGATGCAATTTGTAACTATTAAATCATTTGTGAGCCCTTTAAAGGGATTCTTGATATTGCCATCAGCAACCCAAGAAAAAAAAAGAGACGCCATCACTTGCACATTAGATGACAAACCACGATGTATCCTTTGTTCCTATAGTTAACAATGTATGTGTAAATAAATATATAGCTTGTATCATATATATCTGTTTTACTTTTGCTTTAAAGTGTTTGGGTAATACTTATTTGGTACTTGAACCTCATTTTTTTGAGGTTTGGAGAAATCTTGAGTCATCATTGGGGTTGCCATATTTCAAAGAGTAAAATTCCTGACACCCACAAAGTTGTGGAACTTTTTTGGAAAACAAACCTACATTGTTGAGCTTTTTTGGGGAAACCTAAACCAAAAACAGTTATTTTAAGCTTTTTGAGCTGTTTCCATTGCTTTTTCCATCATGTTGCCATACATCTGGGTTTTCCCTGACATTCAACAAAATTCACCCCCGACGCCATTTTTACACCCTAAAAACCAGGACATGTCAGGAATTTTCCTGATGTATGACAAACTTGGTCATCATCCCCAAACCTAGATGCTTTGTCATGAAAAAAAGAAATATAATTGCAATCAGTCTTACATGATAGTTGTGTGAGTTGAAATAAGGAAATACTATTATTTGTCTTGCATCTAGTGGGGCAGCAAGCAGCATGTGGTCAAAATCAGGCAGTCAGTTGAACACTTGTTGACTCAACATACACATAAAAAGGTAAAGGTACCCCTGCCTGTACAGGCCAGTCTTGACAGACTCTAGGGTTGTGCGCTCATCTCACTCTATAGGCCAGGAGCCAGCGCTGTCCGCAGACACTTCCGGGTCACGTGGCCAGCGTGACAAGCTGCATCTGGCGAGCCAGCACAGCACACGGAACGCCGTTTACCTTCCTGCTGGTAAGCGGTCCTTATTTATCTACTTGCACCGGGGGGTGCTTTCGAACTGCTAGGTTGGCAGGTGCTGGGACCGAACGACGGGAGCGCACCCTGCCGCGGGGATTCGAACCGCCGACCATGCGATCGGCAGGTCCTAGGCGCTGAGGTTTTACCCACAGCGCCACCTGCGTCCCGCCAACATACACATAACACATTGCTAAAAAAGTTGGGCTCCACCTTCACACTCTGCCAAGCAGTAGCAACATTCCTTTAGAAGACATCTGAAGGTAGCCCTGTATAGGGAAGTTTATTAATGTTTCATGTTTTGTTATGTTTTTATATATGCTGGAAGCCCCAAGAGTGGCTGGTTTGTGGGGGGGCTAGATTCCCCTAAATTCCGGTGTGCCAAATCCTCCCAATAATTCCTGGATGTAGTAAAAGTCAGAATTAATCAAGATTTGATTAAATTTTGCCAAACATAGAAATCTCCTGGATTTAGCTATGCTAAGGAGCCAAGCCAGCTTTGCAGAGCTAGCTAGATGGGCCATTAGCAGAGGACACAGATCAGTCATGGACCATCAAGGAAACCATCAGAGGTCAAGACTGCCAGGCAAGGAGGAGTGGGTATTCTTTGTTGAGTGCTAGTGGGCTAGAATTAGGGTTTCAACTTTGAATGATGTAGACTGTGGGGAGGTCCTTTGAGTCAATTAGCAGCAAGAAGGAGAAGGAGGGGCAGAACTCCATGTGAGTTGGGGATAACAAGCTGGAACTAAGAATCACAGAAGGTGGCTGTCCTTTGAAACCAATGCTGCACGTAAGGGGGAAGTCAGACCCTCATAGGATGTGAATGCCCTGCAATCGCTCCATCTAGGTCCAGGTTGTATATGTGTAATAAAACCATATATCATAAAGACACCACAGTCTCTGTTGTGCCTCAAAAGGTAATACAGACCCTAGTAGGCATGTCTGCAACCCCTGGAATTTCATACCATTCAGGGAGATCGGGGTGGTGTGTAGCAGTTTATAAAATAAATATAGCATTTAAGTGATGGCAATAGGAGGTTTAACAAAAAGAAGGAGGAAGAATTTTGCTTATGCTTTGAAGGTTTTCAAAATATTCCTTAACAAATATCTGGTAGTGTACGTCATTGGCAGCATCGGACAAGTGAACCAGAAAATTTCTCACTTAGAACTGGGTCTGAAAAGATATGACAGTAGTGAAGGAGTGAGTAAAGAAATCTTATCAGCACTTTATACAAGGAATCCCACTGTGTTTTTCTGATGCTACTTCTAAATAATAGATGCTTGGTCAAAGTATATTTCTTAGCCTTTTTGATGACAAACTGAAAATCAGTTGCTGCTGCTGTTGTTTTTTTAAAGTGGAGGTGAAGTCCTAGATCAGCACTAATATAACTGTGTTGAACCAGAGAATAGGAGACATCAGGTACAATGATGCTATCGCACCAGCTAGGTCTAAATGTTGCAAGTTTTTGAATCCCCATATTTTTCATGCACGTATATTTATTGACAAGATCTTCTAGTTGTCAAATATTTTATTTTACTCACATTTCTAATCCTAATTTCAAATACATTTCTTAGGTTCCTGAAGAATGTTCAGGTTTTAACTGAAACTCAGTGTTAAAAGAATTACAAGATAGTGAGGGAATTATTAATGCCTCTCTTATTGAATACAAAGAAGGTAAATTCCAGGACCTTGTAGGAAGTTAGTGCCTAACCACCCTTTTCCATTATTTTTCTCATTGAAGGTGATTGGGGAAATGGGGCTCAAGAGACGCAAGACATCCAGAAAAGTATCGAGATCAGTTAGGGCAAAAGGTATGCATTAATACTACCAAATATGAAATGGAGGCTCTAAACCCTTAAAAATGATGTTATTGTTAGAACATATTTATTCGAGTAAATTGGTATTTTGTCCTGTAGTTCAGACATGCCAAACCATGATTTGTGCTAACTGCGGTTAGAACTCTTGGCAATAAATCACCGTCCACCAAGTTGTTGCGTGGATAAATAGGGACCTCCCATAATCTCTGCCCTAAGGAAGGATTAGAGAGGGAGATAAATATTACCATTTTGTCTTACTCTTTCTCCAAGGCACTGAGGTTGGAATACATGGCTATTTGGCTCCACACTGCCATCACCATTTTATTCTCTTTTTGTGTCCCAAAATACTGAACAACTTGGGAGTGTGAGAAGAATCTGGTTATAAAGGAAAAAATTATCAGTGAGCGTTAGCCTGAATTTGTAAAGGGTTTTTTCCCCTGATGTCCAGGGACAGACATGGATAAGATTTAGTAATAACAAAAACAGGTCATGAGATGTCATGAGTCGCAACAATTAGGTTTCCCAGTGCAGAGTTGCAGTAGAATCAGTTGAGCATCTTAGCCAGTCAAAGTACATTTAAGAAAGTAACTGTTTTCCTGGCATGGACTGAGCTTAGATATATTGGAAAATACAAACGAAGGTGCTGAATTTAATTAGGGAAGAGGATGCTTACTGGAGGGAAGCTATTACTTGCAGAGGATAATTTATGGTCAAATCAGGGCTTTGAACTAGGCACTGGGGATTTCATTAAGCAAATACAAGCATAATACTGGTCACTGCAGGGAAATTCCCCTTTATGGTAGGCCACTTGGGGAACTTCGGTGGGAAGCTTTGGGAACCCCCCTCAATAAATGATAATTAATTCAATTTGAGTTTTCTCTGATTACTTATGTTAGTGTTATGCTCTTTGCTCAGAGCAAAACCCTAGCGAATATACTTGGTCTCAAGGCCTGTTTAGAGTTCCAGTTTAAGCAAGCATTGTTTCAGCATGCTGTCCACTATACCACTCTGGCTCCTGGTCATCAGTATGGGCTCACTTCGTTCTGGGTGGCCACAGTACCCACACAAACCACTGACAAATAACAAACCTCCCTTTGCTTGGAATCCATTTGCTACCTACTATAGTACCATTGGCCGGCTCCCTCGACTAATAAAGCGGGATGAGTGCCGCAACCCCAGAGTCGGTCACAACTGGACCTAATGGGCAGAGGTCCCTTAACCTTTTATAGTACCATTATAGTACCATTAAAAACTGGCACAGGCATGTGGTGGAGTGCAGTGGAAAGGGGAAAATATGCTACTTCATTTTTCTGGTGGAGCAAAAATATTTGCAAACCACAACCCCAAATCCAGTGCTCTTATTTAACCAATTCGTGCGAAAAGGTTGTCCATTTTATCCTAAAATGCTCTTCAGATGCTAAGGGTGGCCATTTTTTTCCCTTATGCTGTAGAGAGAGACCAGAAGGTGACACAGAAGTTTGGGAAGCATGCTACAGAGAAAATAGCTCAGAAAAAGGTATGATGGCATGTGAGGGATCAGGAGTCATTGATTCCTGTGCATATTAGAAAGATGCAGAATCCTAGATGCTCAGGAAGTATGAGATGAATTGTGACACAAGTGCCTAGGAAGGTCTCATGATGAATCAGATAGTTTTTAATCCATTATACACTCCTATAATAATTGTTTCATTTATATAACACTAGTCGTTAGTATTTGTACAGTACAGTGCTTTTGAATGTTCAAAGGTTTTTTTCCACATCCTTTTACTCGCCACAGTCCTGAAAACAAGCTAAGATATTATTAGTACCTAATTCTAGAGGGGGAGCTAAGGCTGAATATGGCACTAGATTTGTTAATAGTTAACCATTGCTGTGTATGAAGGTGATTTTTGTCAGGACTCTGGTGAGTCCCAGAAACTGTGGAATGTCAACAGACTGTCCTTAGAGTGCTCACTGGGTTGAATTGTGGGCTGAGTGTCTTCTTGATTTCTCATGTATTAATTGTTTTTTTAACCCCTAGATGGTAACAGAAAAGGATAAACTTGTGGAATTATATCAATACCCAGGATACTGTAAGGAGAAACCTACACCATTGCCAAATGGAATAGAGCTGAGTGAAATTTTGGAGAAGGTGATTCGTGCCCAGGGTAAAACACCAGTTGGTAAGGTACGCTGCATATTTCAAACATTCAGAAGTTGATAGCAGGCTGGATGAGGGAGGTAGTAGGGGTGAATTGATAATGTAGGGCCATACATGCTTTTTTGATGTGTATTTACGTGGCGCAAGATAGTATAGCTGGAGCAATGTCAGCACCAGGCACCTTCAGGCAGTTGCTAGGGCCACAGCATCCTGGCAGGGGTCACATCTGATGACTTCCCTCGCCCTCCCCTTTGTTGGTTTTCCTGGTCTATCACTCTGAACAGCCCCAGGTGGCTCAACCTAGTATCACCCTTGCGGCATTGTGGGCAGTTAAAACTGTGGTTAGACCCAGTTGCTTATGACCGCTTGGAATGCTGTGACTGTGGCTTGGTAAGTTAGGGCCACTAACAGAGGACAGAGCTCACTAAAGGACACTTTAACCAGGGCTCCCTTAAACCTGGAGTTGACCCAAGTGTATAATCTGGTACAGGAGTTATGATCTTGCTATAATAGCCATGGTTAATTGGCCTGAGAATGAACATTGTTCCTGCCTTCTTCCTTCCGTTCTTCATTCTCTCTCAAGGCAGAGTTGAAACATCCAGTGTTTCTTATACCTCATTTCCCCATTATATCTCAACTGGAAAACTCTGGTTAATATTGGACAACAAACCAGGATGTGAAATCAGGGTCTGAAACGTCTAGACCAGAGCTTTCCAAACTGTGAGTCGCGACACATTTGTGTGTCGAGTGCAGTGTGTTGGTGTGTCACGCGAACACTTCCTGCGCCCCTCCCAGGGATGGAGAGGGGTTAGTTTAACCTCTGGTTTGCTAGTAAAACTGAATTACTGTGTCATGAAATGATGCATGTCCCAAAAGTGTGTCACCAACATGAAAAGTTTGGAAAGCTCTGTTCTAGACCATCAGGAGCATTGCTAGGCCTTTGAAAGACTTGGGGCGCAGCCAATCACACATATTTGCATAAAATTTGCATGTACTGATAGTCATTATGGATTCATATTTGAGCTGACCTTCAGCAGGAAAGCCACCCTGTAAGCAAAGTAACAATTTAAAAAGGGGGGGGGGGGAGAAGATACAGGAGAGCCAGAATCCAGTACAAAAAAATCAAAGGTTCAGGCTCCTTAGACCATGCTCCTTAGACCATGAAGAGTCTTTTGGCACCTTAAAGCTTAACAGATTTATTATAGCATAAGACTTCATGGACTGGAATTCAGTTCATCAGATGCATGAAATTTAATCCTAAATTGGCAGGCATACATACACACCATGTGGGTTTTCCAGACAGGAGTTAAATAATGTAAATGTGTCATTGAGATATTGCAAACAGATTGTTGGCAACAGCTTTTTTAAAAAAAAAAACTTACTGGATTTTCTATAGAAAGCGTAAATTTGGATTAAATTGGGAACAGGGGTAGACCTGCCTTTTGATGACTATGAATTATGTGGGCATTACAAAAAAAAGCTTGCAAGGATGAGGAGCACTCATCCCATAATAAACACTAGTTTGGATGTACCAATAGTATGGAGCCAGGACTGAAGAGGAGTGAGGTCAGAGGAAATGAAAATGTAAAAGTAAGCAACAGTAATAATTACACAAAAGCAAAAGAGTTACAATTAACAAGGCCATGGTGATACATTTATTGTTCAGCTAATTAACACATGCAGTATGATCAAAATCCATAATCTTGATTTAAGACCATTATATTCCTGTTTAATTTCTTTAAAGACACGCTGGGCTTCAAAGATGCTGCAAAAGTTTCTCGATGCGCCATGTATCCAAGCTATTTTGCTGGACAGTTTCTGGTGGCAGTTTCTGCACTTGTATCATGTAAGAATAAAGGCTGAATATTGGGGGCTTGGAAGATATTTTTCCTCCTGATTTTTCGTTTCTGATTTGCAGGTGCTCAGTTTCTTTAGCGACAGTGCATTTCTCTTTTAATGCTAGTCCCAGTGCCAGCCCAGCAATTGCAAATGAACATTCCAGATTTTTTTTATTGCATTGCAGAGGGACAAAAAACCTGTAACTTCTGCTTTGGACCTGCTTGCTAGCCTCACTTTCAGTGCCACACAGGGATGGCCCACCCGTTAAGTCATTAAATAAGAACTGACTGTCTTGCATCATCTTTCAGGGATGCTTTAGACATCCTCTTTATTGTGCATTCCTGATGTTTTGTGTCGGGGCAGTTATACACAGTCCTGCTTTCAATGCAGTTTGTGCCTGGATAAGTTTCAGGGTAGACATACTGTTTCCAGTCAGTGCATGTCTCATAACTTCCTGCTGGAATCCTGTAACTTTTCTAGTCTGGGGTTTTTGTTTTTTTTTGTTTGTTTTTTTGGTCCTGCTTTTGTTGCACTTCAGTGCAAGAACGCCCTTCAAGATGGCCATCATGCAATAGCATTGGAGATGCATTGGCAAACAGCTAATAAAGCAGACTGGTGTGTAGATGATCCAGTATAAATCCATCACTAATGCACAAATGCATTGAATCAATGGCATTTTGCAGAATACACCAGCCTACCCACCCACACAAACCAGTCTGGAGGGAGGGGCCCTTATATTTAGACAACTGCCACATAGCATCCTTCGGTCCAACGCCTGTCCTGCTTTTCTTCGTTATGTAGCCAGTTCTTTCTTTTAAGTTATTTATCATTTTTTATAATAGTATTATTTATAATCACAGGAATTCACAAAGCAGCCAACAAATAAAAGTAAAAAAATCACAATGAAACCTTTAAAACATTAGCAAAGGAAACAGTTTAACACAGAAACCAGTATAATAGCATTATCAAATCATGATAAAAGCTAATGCTTTTAGAGTTGATGTTTCGCTTATCAGAGATACCTCGGTCTCAGACAAATTAACACTATATGTCTGCAGTAGCCCGTAGTATTGTGCCCAATATCAAATCAGAAGCCAATTCACTACTGTGAACTCCAGCTAATGGTCTGGCAGCTGTATTTTGAACAAGGTGAAGTTTCTGTATGCTTTTCAAAGGCAGTCTCATGTATAAGTAGCTTTCATTTCACTATGTGTATGTTTGTAGTTTATCCTACCTTTCTGAAGCCTCATTGCAAACGCCTCGCCTTTATTTCTTTCCCAATAGCCAAATCAAGAGATTCAGGGATGTTTGTTCGAACGCATTTCAGAAAATTATTCTCGCATTCTGTTGGGCTGTCACAAGGTTGCCAATCAGGAACACATCCTTACAGTAAGTATGAAAAAAATCAATGAAGAGATAACAGGTTTCAAGCAGGGAAACTCCCATTTGTGCCAATGAGAGATATTTTCCGAATACTAATTTTCACCCTGATATTGCTTACTGTTATTGTGCTGGGAAGGCTTAACTTTCCCCTATCCTTGTACAGTGGCACCTCGGGTTACAAACACCTCAGGTTACAAACACTTCAGGTTACAAACTCCACTAACTTGGAAGTAGTACCTCGGGTTAAGAACTTTGCCCCAGGATGAGAACAGAAATTGTGCTCCCGCGGTGTGGCGGCAGCAGGAGACCCCATTAGCTTAAGTGGTACCTCAGGTTAAGAACGGTTTCAGGTTAAGAACAGACCTCTGGAACGCATTAAGTTCGTAACTAGAGGTACCACTGTACTGTGGTGACAGTGACAACCACTCACCTGACCTGGTATTTAGTATTTCAAAACCCACAGCATGATTGTGGATCACATCATTAACTTAACATGTTAACAGTTGCAGTTAACCAATTTATTTGAGCTTTGATTTCCCCTGCCTTGATTTAGCTTTTCCCTTCACTGCTGAGTCAAGCTGTGTACACCTGCTTCTGCTACTGTTTCTCAAGGTCCTGGTTCAATACACATGAATTCAAGGCTGGGCTCTGTGATATATTCTCCGAGTGGCTGCGAGGTGAGATGGCCTGTTCTCCTTGCTTATGAAGGGAGCTGTATAGACTTTGATTGGAGATCCATGTTTCACACAATGCAGTAATGTTTATGGCAGTGCTTTTTTCTGGGGGGGACACAGGGGTACGCATACCCCTAAACGTTTTATGAATCTTTGTACTTTTGTCCATTTACTGTATTTATTTCCCCCCCGATTTGAACTATAAAATGGTGATTTTCTTGAGTCAAAATGAGAGTACCCTTAAACATTTTTTAAAGGAAAAAAGTACTGTTTTAGCAATCCTTCAACATAACATAACCAACAGTTAGCTGCCACCCCCTTCCCCTCTTTGAGTCACATTCAGTCAAGAAATGTGTCTCATCTTGACATTTTTGAGCTGTCCTTAGGCTTTTTTCTCTTACCCTACAGTCGAATCCAAATAATCACTTGACTAGTTATAAGTTCCAGAGAAGAGCCATGTTAGTTTGCTGTAACAAAAGCACCTAGCAGTCCTGTAGTACCTTAAAAGAATTAACACATTTATTAAGGAATATACTTTTGTGGATAAGGATGCAGTTCATCAGATGATCAAAGTTTATGCCACAATAAACCAGTTAGTCTTTAAGGTGCTATAAAACTCTGTGTTGTTTAAGCTACTTATATGTGCCCAAGGGGGAATTTGCAGTTGTATTTGTTAAACAGCCGTTCTCCGTGCCACTTAGGAAATGGTTTTGGAAAGTGAGGCATCTTTCAGAAGCAGTTTGCAATATGGCATGAAGGCATTAAAAAGTGAAGAACCCATTGGGCATGCTTCAGTTCTTGGGTGGAGGCTGTCTTTTTCCAACATAAAACATAATCATACATAGTAAAGGTAAAGGGACCTCTGACTTAGGTCCAGTCATGATCGACTCTGGGGTTGCGGCGCTCATCTCGCTTTATTGGCCGAGGGAGCCAGTGTACAGCTTCCAGGTCATGTGGCCAGCATGACTAAGCCGCTTCTGGCGAACCAGAGCAGAGCATGGAAATGCCGTTTACCTTCCCATTGGAGCGGTACCTATTTATCTACTTGCACTTTGACGTGCTTTCAAACTGCTAGGTTGGCAGGAGCAGGGACCGAGCAACAGGAGCTCACCCTGTTGCGGGGATTCGAACTGCCAACCTTCTCATCGGCAAGTCCTAGGCTCTGTGGTTTAACCCACAGCGCCACCCGCGTCCCAGTCATACATAACACTGTCCAATAAGTTACGATTTACTGTGTATAGATGATAATAATGAGTGCATTCTTTTGCTTCTCACTATCTGTCCTCCCCCTCGCCCCATATAGGTAGCTTGAATGCACCAGGGAGTTATACTAAATGGGATTATTCCCAGTTGGAGCCAGAGCGATCCAGAAGAGAAGATTTGCTGTCTGGAAAAGGAAAATTAGGGACTGGTAAGTCAAGATGAGCAAATCTTTTAATTTCAGTTTCGCATTTTTCAGATATTAAGTTTAGTTCTCTGCAATTCCACATCAGTTTGCAATTTTTTTAAAAAAATCGCATGAAAAGTCATCAGAAAGTATGTCGCTTTCTCCTTATATTTACATTTTTGTATGCAATTTTATTTAGTTAGTTTCAACTTTCAGTTTAAGGATGCTTTAAAAATGGGCATTTTGGGTGGGGGGGAAGGGTGCCTTTTGGTTGCTTGTTTTTTAATGTATTGACAATTGGGAGAAATTGATAAGTGATGTAGAATTACTGGAAGCTGTAAGAAAGACTTGTAACAATGCCCAGTGTGCCTCTTAATATTTGGCGTCTTTTACAGATGTTGCTGGAATGTGTTTCGTTGTTGTTGTTGTTGATGATGATGATGATGATATCCTGCTATTTCTCCAAGGAATTCAAGGCAGCACACAGGGTTTTTCTACTCCCTCTTATTTTCTCACATCAATCCTGTGAACTAGGTTCGGCAGAGAAGCAGTCAATGGTCCAAAGTTTTTCTTATGCCTGAGTGAAGATTTGACTCTGGGTCATCCTAGTCCAACACGCTAAGCCAGTGGTAGGGAATGTCTGGCTTATGGTCCTAATTAGGAAGTGCCTGCCAATTTGGGAACTTCCTTTCTCTAGTTGGGAAAAACGGGTTGGATTCAAAATGGAGCATTTGCAAAGGATAAAATTCTGCAGTTTCATACTTGGAGAAGGCAGTTTGAATGCATATATTTGCACATGTATGTGATCCTATTGTGCATTTCCAATCTCTTAACCATTTCTGCACCAGCACAGATTGTGGTGCCATGGACTCACTATAGTGGGTAAGCGTAGTTTTGTAAAGAATCTTTCTTGGGTTTTTTCTGTTGGAGGCAGTATTTGCAAATTGCTTTTAAGAGGATTTTCCTCTCCTTAAGGTTCATTATTGTGGGTTGTATTCCAGTACTGGGCAAGCAGAATACCACTTGCACAGTGGGAATTTTGTTTCACCTGTGCATTCTGCAGATCTGCTTTGGAGGGTCTCGCAATGTTCGGGAGCTGATTTTGAGCAGGGCGGGCTGGAGGGCACAGGAGAAAAAGTTCCATTGTGTGCATGTAACTCTGCTACTTGAGTAGAGCTGTAGTATTGGATACAGCCCTGTGTAATCAACATGTCTGCTTCCAGGAGGTCTGATATAGTATATTTGTGGTGTAGGAGGATATTCAGTTCCAGGTACAATAGATCAGTCTTTCCTAGAGTTGGCATCCAGCTGTGAAGGGAGCACTGCCTTTATTCACTTCCCTGTTTTGATGGGATTTACCCCCTTGGATCAGCAAAATATTCAAGTGTTCATGATTGTTCGGCTCGTACCTGGCTAGTTTAGAACCATTTGGGGTCAGCTTCCATGTGAGCCTCGTAACTGATGGTGTAGGAAGGAAGATGGCTATGTACTGCTAGGGTAGAGGATAGCCTTCCATAGGTGGAACCCTCATCATTTCAATAGGATTCTGAGAAATCCCCCAAAGGACCAAACTGCATATGTAAGAAGTATAAAGTATGCGTTGTGGACAGTGTGTTCTGTGTCCCAGGCAGAGAGAAAATTCCCTATTCACCCAATCATAGGTAATAAGGAAATAATTTATAATAAGCAACTTTGATTTCCACAGGCTGTGATATTTCCTTTAGCAACTATGCGTTACCTGGTACTACACGGAAGCACCCATTGACACTCCGAAAGGTAATAGGTTATTTCATTTGCAAGCATCAGTATAGGGGCTGTTAATATGGGCAAAGTGTTCTAAAGATAGACGAAAGATTATACCAGAGCAGGTGGAGGATCAACTCATAGAATCATAGAATTGTACAGCTGGAAGTGACTACAAGGATCATCTAGTCCAACAGGAATCTTGCCCTACTTGGGGCTTGAACCCACAACCTTGAGATTAAGAGTCTGGTGCTCCTATCGATCGAGGCATTTGCTCATATGACTTAAGGTCTATAAGCCCCATGGTACAATGATTTTAAGAAAATAGTACCAGTAACTCTTCCCAATGCTGTGTTGCATTTGGTAAATAAGAGTGAGCGCTGATCTAGTAAAAAGAAATGAAAAATGCTACCTGAATAATGTTTAAAGTCCTTTCCTCCTTTTTAAAATCTTCAAACTTACTCCTCCCCACCCAAATTTAATATGTAAAAACATAAATGTGGTATGAATTTTTTCTTCATCTCTTGTGATCTAGAAGCATACAGCCATTAAAAAAGTCAAGAAGTCTGTCTCCAGGAAAAAAATTCAAAAGCAGTTTCCTTTGGAAGGTAATACAGTGAAAAATTTGATAAATGTATGTAAGATCTGTTGTAAACATTAGAGTCCTCCATTGCGCTAACAGCATTGATGTGGCATGCTTTTTCCAAGTGAGTGTATGGAAGCGTGTGTTGTCATGACTCATAAGTAAGAGATGTAGATGAATTACAGTGGTACCTCAGGTTACATATGCTTCAGGTTACAGACTCGGCGAGAAGCCAAATTACAGAGAACCAGGCAGGGGGCCTTCTCGGTAGTGGCACCCGCCCTGTGGAACGCCCTCCCACCAGATGTCAAAGAGAAAAACAACTACAGTGGTACCTTGGGTTAAGAACTTAATTCGTTCTGGAGGTCCGTTCTTAACCTGAAACTGTTCTTAACCTGAGGTACCACTTTAGCTGATGGGGCCTCCCACTGCTACTGCACCGCCGCTGCGCAATTTCTGTTCTCATCCTGAAGCAAAGTTCTTAACCCGAGGTACTATTTCTGGGTTAGCGGAGTCTGTAACCTGAAGTGACTGTAACCCAAGGTACCACTGTACCAGACTTTTAGAAGACATCTGAAGGCAGCCCTGTTTAGGGAAGTTTTTAATGTTTAATAGGTTATTGTATTTTAATATTCTGGTGGAAGCTGCCCAGAGTGGCTGGGGAAACCCAGCCAGATGGGCGGGGTATAAATTATTATTATTATTATTATTATTATTATTAATCTCTCCTTTGGGTAAAGCATGGTATGTTCTCTCATTTCTTCATATATTAAGTGTATGGGCTCCCAGTAAAACGAGGCTGCATTTTAAGCTGTATTTTAATCAACTGGTTTTTTAAAAATGTTTTTATTGTATTTTATATTTAGTGTTAACCACCCTGAGTCTGAGTCTTGGCCAGGGAGGGCGGGGGTATAAATAAAAAGTTGTTTTTGTTGTTAGTCATTCTTTTTAAATTAAGAGACAGCTTACATAACAACTGAGAAGCCTTTTCTCCCTCCCCCAACCCCTAGAAAAAATGAGTCTATATTTTCACTCTTTGAGGACTACAGAGGATGATGAGCAGCATTCATCACAGAAGTATCAACGCTCATCAAAAAAGAAACTGAAGATTGCTTTGCTTCCTCGAGAGGTAATGTAATTCATGTGGAGGGGACATTTTAAAATAGCACAATTACTTGAGGATAAGATAGTAACATATCCCTACTGCTTATACAGATGTCCTTTGAATTCAATACAGAAAAGAAAGTTTATTCAGCTAGGATAATAATAATAATAATAATTTTATTTATACCCTGCCCTCCCCAGTCAGGACCTGGCTCAGGGTGGCTAACATCAGAATATATAATACATTAAAAATATAGAATCAAACAATCAATTAAAATACAACTTAGAATCAAGCTAAGGTCAGAATAAAATCAGATGGCAACCCACGAATTATAACTATAAGGGTTGGGAACATTAAGTGCTATTTGTGCTGGCCTTACTGGGTGGGACATAGGGAAGAGTTTCGGAGACCACTTACATGCAGGGTCTTATAAAAGGATCTTATAGAAGTAGAGGGGGTCAGACTGGGCCCTGACCAAAGGCATGGCGGAATAGCTCCATCTTACAGGCCCTGCGGAAAGATGTCAGATCCTGCAGGGCCCTGGTCTCTTGTGACAGAGCATTCCACCAGGCTGGGGCCAGTGCCAAAAAGGCCGTGGCTCTGGTCGAAGGCAGTCTAACCTCCTTAAGGCCTGGGACCTCCAAGGTGTTATTATTTACATAAGGTCCTCCGCGGGGCATACTAGGAGAGGCGGTCCCGTAAGTACGAGGGTCCTAGGCCGTATAGAGTTTTGAAGGTTAAAACCAGCACCTTAAAGGATACAAGCTTAATGAGGATGATTATTTTGAGAGACACAAAAATCAGGAGTGAAACAGAAAAGAAGCATCTTGAATGAGCAGTTATGTCAATCAGAGAGCAATCCCAGATTATCTGTGAGCTGATTCACACTTGAAAACTACCCACATGGAAGTATAAGGGGCCACAGCCAGGCTGACCACAAGGCATCACTCATGCAGAAAGACTGTGTAACCTCCAGAAGGGCGAGTTTAAAAATTGCTAATGGAACCACAGAAAACGTGAATCCATGCACATACATGCCATTCATGCAAAAAGCATCTGTGAGCCCTGCTCAGCCATGAGACAACCCTTCCCGTTATTGAGGGGCTCACATTAGGATATTAAATATAGCAAGCTGTAAAGGTGAGGTTGCTGCATTATTGTGGCAATGAACAATCTGTAGGAAATCAAAGATCAGGGATACAATAATGTATCTTCTAGATCTAGAAGAATGATGTATATTTGTAAAACAATTGACATTCAAAAGATATTTCAAATCTTTCCCTTTGGTTTTTGTTGTGAAAATTGGATGCAACAGTTCAAGGTTTCTGACCTGAAATGCAACATAAACGTAAAATTTTACTGCTTTTGATTTGTTACTTCCCCTGATAGGTTAAAAGAACAAATGCATCAAAGTATACTGAATTCTGTTGCGCGTAAAGTGAAATAGAATGAATAGCTGCCAGCTATTACCAAATGTTGAATACTACATGCCTTTTGCCATCAAACGTTAACTGCTGCTGCAAAATTATTGGGTGTCAAATTATTGGATTCAAAATGATTGAATATCAAATGGTAGCTGGGGAATGTTTGGAGAATGTTCTCCATCAAAATTCAGGAAGACTTTGAGAAGCTATTTTTTATATTTTTATATTTGAGAAGCTAACAAAGTGTTAGCAGTGGTTGTTGCGGACAGTTTGAATGTATTATCAAAGTTCTGTGAGCATTTACTCTGGATGGAAACAATTACAGTTGTAAGATGCTACTACATCCACAAATCTGAGTGTAAAAGAAGTAACCACTGTCCTCATTTATCTTCTAGTCACATCCAGCCAGTTCTGGTCCTGAGTACACCTGGCACCACCTGAATATTCATGGTCACTGTCCACTAATTCAGCACTTTCTTCAGAAGCGGAATGCTGTATCAAAGGCAGGATGTGACATATTTTTAAGCAGGAGGGCAATTTGCAAGCCAATACCATATCCTTATGAACTGTTCAAGGGAAATGAGGATGGGAAATTCTTTTATATAGCTACGTTTTTGTTCATGATTCACCAATTCAGAATTACTTATGAACAGTGCATTATGCAGTCTGTTGATCAGTTCATAGCTTATATTTAGGACAATAGAGCATTAAGGTTGTTGTTGTTTTAAAAAATGTCCACACTTAACAATTCAAACTAAGCCACATCAAAGAGTCCCAGGTATCAAGGGGTGTAAATATACAAAGTAATTTTTGACAATGTTCTGGGAACCATGCAGTTCCTCTGAACCTCCGTCAGGAATTCTTGAGTGAGATGATCATGAAGGAAGACAAACTTGAATAGCAGTTTGCTCATTGTTCCTGATCTTTCTGTGAAATAATGCAGAACAGTAGCGAAGTATTGGATGTGCTCTCAGTATCTGATGGGTTAGGCCAGATAAGCCTAGCCGAAACCGTGTGCCCTAAATCAATTCTTAGATGCAGGGAAGTATCTGTCAATTTTGGATCTCTCAGTTTCTCATTTTTCCAACCTTAAATTCAGTTCCCAGCATTTCTGCAGGAATTTGTGTTTTTTTTATAAAAAAAAAAAATCCGTATGAGAATTATTTGGCAATTTATTGTGAATTTGTCCTAATAAATACCTTTTCCATGTAATTTTGACTATTGTGCACATTTTTGCAAGCAATTTCTCCTAAAGCATTTTTGTGTTATTTTCACAAATATGTTCATTTTAATCCACATTTTGACCTAATATATGCATTTTCATAAACAGGTGACTTGGTTGGAGAACTGCTTTGTAAAATTGGATAAATGCTAATTCTGAAAGATGGCTGTGTTCTTGTTCTCATAGTGTTTAAAAAAGTGCAAATTTGATAAGAGTCACTTTTAAATGCAAACCTGAATCAAATTTCTCTCCTATTCCTCCTTGGGAGACAGTTCAGTATAGAAAGGGTTCCCTGAAAGTAGGATGTTTAAAAAACACGTTGTTGTTGTTAGTGGTGGTAGTAGTAGTAGTAGTAGTAGTAGTAGTAGTAGTAGTAGCAGTAATAGTTTTTCCCAGTCTGGGAAGAAGTCCCCACTCAAGGGGACTTATATAGATAAAATAGAACAAATTAAAAATATAGAAAAGTCAACCATTAAAATGTAATTAAAGCAGACATAAAAAAGTTCCGCTTCTTAGAGTAGAGGGCAACAATTTAGTCAGCAGAGACAAAAAAAGCACAGCTAGAGAATGATTTAGGAGCTGATTTTAATATGTTATAGTTAAAGATGCAACATCTCTGTCTGCAAACTAGTTCCCTGTATGGAAGACATGTTCACACTCCCAATATTTTTTTGTCTTTTATGATTAAATAACCAGCCTGTGCTGCAGAAGGATCAAACTTAAGTTTTAAATTCTGAATTATAAAGCAGTTTATCATTTACTAGGGCTGAGGACTTCTGGGTTATAAAGAGCACAAAAGGAACACATGTGTATACCTTTTAGTTTCACTGGATTGCAGCCATTGACTTTCATTGGCCATTTCATGGTCCACTCAAGCCAAATTGCATTCCCAGAAACACACATGGGGCTGTTTCTACCACTGTAATGCAGAAGGTAGGAGGGCATGCAGTTCTTGACTTGGTATTAGTGGTCTTGGGCTCTTATAAAATCCTACTCTGAACCTTCAGTCTACTTTAGACCCATATTTAAAGATAATGGCCCCTATCCAGCGCAGTTATGCATGCTTAAGCCCATTTATTTCAATATATTTACATCTGTGTAGCTGAAATACTTATACCCTGCCTACTAACCAAAGTCCTTGGGAGAGTGTACAATATTGCTAAAATGCTGTACAAAAACAATTTGGATATTAGAGTCCCACTCACGGGGCAGGGCTTTCTCACCCTGGCTGATTTTGATATCTACTTAGTTCCTTGGCTCCTGGTGGTAGATGCAAGAATTACAGGTGAGGCAAAGGCCTCCCTCACCTTCCAGTCTTTGGATGCCCCAAAGCGGATGAATTTCTGCATCGCACAACAGGTCTTGGAGGAAATAACCCTGGCCTGTAAATGGCTGCTTAAGTAGCCAGATGTTAAGGGTCCTTTGCAGATTGGTGCTTCCTCCCCCAAGCTGCTACTGATGTCCATCTCAACTGGTGTAACAGATTTCCGAAAAATAGTTTTGCATTATCCATAGAGTTGCCATTGACTGAGTTTTATTCCCAGATAATTACAGAATATGCTTCCCCTCACCCCACCCCGCCCACCCCAAAGCTCAGTACATGTTCTCTTTGGTATGTTTGAGGTAAGCAATTGGATTAAAAATTTTCCTTTACTTCTGAAATCACGGATTCTGCCCAGACATATGCAGAAGTGATCAAGCAAAGTTTTCAGAGCCTCCGCCAGAGGCACAAAGATTTCATGAAGACTTATCGGAGACACCGGAGAGAAATGAGGAAATTTGATCAACTGAGCAAGTATAACCTGTTGGTTTTCAGGTATTTAAAGAGCTTGTTAAGTACAGCTTTATACATTACAATCTCAACATGAAGGAGACTGGACTGTCTAAGGGCCTTTCCACGACCAGCTGTATGCATAGCCAATGCATGGTTGCTGTTTGCTAACACTAAGAACTATCATGACAGTTCAGATAGCTTAGAATTGTAGCATTGGAAGGGACCTGAAGGGTCATCTAGTCCAACTCCCTGCAATGCAGAAATCTCAGCTAAATTATCCATGATAGATGGCCATTAAACCTCTGCTTAAAAACCTCCAGTTAAGGATAGTCCACGGCTTCCCGGGGGAAATCATTCCAATGTTGAACAGCTCTTATTGTCAGAAAGTTCTTCCTGCTGTTTAATCAGAAACTCCTTTCTTGTTTTAGACATCCTTGTATTTTTGCTATGTTGCCTTATACTGTAGTGTACAGTTAAACTTGTGCATTTATTGTACCAGTCCACATACTGCCTCTCAGTTTTGTACTTCTATTGCATGGACTTGTCATTTTCCCAGCATTTAAAATTAAATGTTTTACTTGTGATAATCCCTCGTGAGCAGAACAACTCTCCCTGCACATTGTCTGCACAATTGCATTAATTTTTTAAAAAAATTGAAGTTGTGTGCTTTCCCTGTTTATGATGGAGGGCTCATTTAGGCATATTTAAGGATAAACTTCAGCAAGACTATGTCCCTCTCAGCGTGGATGTCTGTCCTTGTGTTTTATTCATGATGTGCAGATGCCTTATAAAAAATGAGTAATCAGAGTGTGGCTATTTCACAGTAAATGACCATTGTGAAAGTAGCCCTAATTTTCTGCAATGTATTGCAAGGTTTCTCTTCACCTTCCTTAAATTTAATGGCTTTTTCTTTAAATTAATTTCAAGCATAATTAATTACACTTTTTCCCTTGTCACCATAGGCAAGAGATGCTGGAAGAGATGAAAAAGCAGGCCCAGAAGCAGAAAGAGTTGTTTTCTTGCCCAGAGGGACTGAGTTCTTCAGACAAGTTTATATGCCGCACCCCAAAAGTCACGTTCAACTAACTGACTTGTTAACTTACACGTGGCCCTAGCAATAAATTTAGTTTTCTCTTTTTGAAATGAATGAGACTTAAGTTCAAATTGAATCTATTTGGAAGAAGCTGTTCTATAAACATTGTTACTATCTGCTTTATAAAAAGAATGTTTAAAGGAAATTAACCTAGATTTGGTGCAAAGAGACGTACAAAAGCATTTCTGATTAGAAGCAATTGTGTATTACTGCATTACAGGAGTAAGGTGAGCACTGGTTGAGAGGGAGTTTCCTTCATTAATTCAGGCATGTCATTTATGTTGAATTCTTTTAAGAGGGGGTTCTCATTTTCATACCACTGTTTGGCCGTGTCCATTTCAATAATATATTGACTATGAACGGGACTTAAAAACAGGGCTCAGATATATCCTAGGCTAGACAGACTAAGTATAAAGCAGGGGTGGGGATTTTGGGACTCTCCATATTTTGCTAGATTACAACTGTCATCATCTCTGATCATTAGCCACACCAGATGGGGTTTATGGAAACTGGAATCCAGCAACCTCTGAAGAATCACAGGTTACCCATGCCTGGTTTAGAGGCACCTGGAAGCTGTCTTTAGAAATTTTATTTTTGCTACCTAGATCTCTATACATCTTCTAGATCTTAGCATACCTTACTTGGAAAGCTATATTTAAGCATATGTGTTTTCTCTTCACCTTATTTTCTGTTTTCATGAAAATCAAATTGTAATATTTACCTTTAAGGGGCAGCATTTTGAAATGTTAAAAATCCCAACCTACATTGCTTTTGAAAATCTACCATTATGTACTGAAATAATGGCTTTTTGCAATATCTATATATTTAACACAACTCGGTCGTTTACATTATTTCAACAGTGCATTACAACTGTCAGTACTTATTTCATGCAGTTATTCTGAACACAGTGCAGAGAAACACTAATTTAGTACACTTCGAAGGTCTGAACTTGTGTTTGACAATATTTGTTTAAAATCATAATTGACTACCTTTTTCAATGATTTCAAAGGCTCCTTAATCAGTGCTGTGACACAAGGCAGTATGTTCTTTCTCTACTTCACATCTTACCCTGCAGCCCAGTGAACTGAATGTGCTGGTCTTCAGTGTTGGTGGTCTCAGGGATGCAGCATTTAGTATTTTATGCCCATAAAAGTACTGTGATAAATCTATGGAGTACCTGTGTTTCATTATTACAAATCTATGAAGAATATATCAAATTTAATTTCCCTGAGACATAGTGATTTAGGAAAAAAATTGTAACAGGACATCAGTTCTATCTAGCCCAAGTTTACCTTTTCACATTTTATAATCCCAGCAATAAAAGGAGGAGTTAGAGGATTACATGAGCAATCCTACTAGAATTCTTTTTTCTTTCTTTTTTTTTTACAATTAGTTTGCAAAAAACATGCCCAAGGTAACATTTTCTGTCCTTGGAAGAAGAAATCTTTTGGTGTAGTGGTCTTACATAAAATACCCAGACATGTAGCAATGTCCATAAAAACATCACCTGCCAACTTCTTAATTCTGAACCAAAAAAGGCAATTATGGTCAAGCTGAGAAATCCTGGCAATGAGCCATTTCTTACAGACATTCTGACACAATTTCTTTTAGTTCTGTACCAGAGAAGTAGATACTGGTCTGATCCAGTTTGCCAGATTTCATGCTGTTTTGCATGGACTGAGAAGAAGGTGCCCATCCCCCAAATATTTGAAGTTACAACTGCCAATCCTCTTGCAATAGCTACGTTCAACAGTGCGAACTGGAGAGTAAGGCTATGTTTGTGCTCCTGCATTTCTGAACCATAGATTTAAGTACTGGGATATAGTCAAGGTGCATATGAAATAGTTTTTTAATTGTGTCTCTAAGTATGTACAGAATACTTTTCCCTCATCACTGAAAAGAATCACATCCCATCAATCCCAATGAATTTGGGCAAAGAGTTGGCCCCACTATTTTTAGTAAATAAGTATTGTTCTGTCCCATAATAAAGTTTCCAGTGGGAGTGCGAATGGTGACAGTGGGCATATATGGCTCCCATATGTGAGCAAACACATTAAATGTCTTGTGCATGTCCTATAAGAAGTACTATGAATCTGTTCGTCCTTTGACATCACTTATGAAGCTGCTGCTCCATATCCCCTTTCAGTCTGAGGTGTGACAGAAGGATACAATGAATGGACCCTTTTCTGTAGTGGTGTCTAGATAGTAGACAACATTTCTCAACCAGTTAGCCTGGCCCAATTACTGCTCATTTTCTGACTACTGGCCAACACTCTCAGTTGGCAGGCTTTTAAAAGTATGATTTTTATTAACATGATGCTGAAGTTGTTTGCGCTGATGGTGTATTTTACTGGTAGTTTTGATGTGTGCTTTGTTTTGATCATATTTTAGTTACTGTTTTAACTTATAGTTTGCTGCCCTGTTCCCAAAAGGTATCATATAAATGTTGAAAGTAAATAAAATGCTTTCAGATTCTGTGTTTATATGATTCTAAGCAGTCAAATCCTTTCTGTGCTGCTTTTTCCCTTTCTAAGAATTTTAAGAATTTTAAAGGATATGTAGCAGAATTTCTTTCTTTCTCTCTCTCTCTCTCTCTCTCTCTCTCTCTCTCTCTCCAGACATGCCGTGTACCAAATTCATACCAAATTCAAAATGTAAGATAAGAATTCATGGGCCTGATCCTCCTTGCAGATGGTAGAGGTCAAATTCTTATTACTCTGGTATAGCCAGACAGAAGCCTGCAGGTGTGAACATGTTCCCAAAGCATGGCCCAATAGCACAACCAACTGGTGCATTCATACATTTGTCTCTTTGATACGTTCTTACATAGGTTTGCTTTGTTTCCTGAGAATGTGTTTGCTTTGTTTGCTTCTCCTAACCCATGTACAGTTAAAGATTGCAATAAAAAAAACCTGCTAATCTTTGTTGGCCTTCCTGATTGCTCTCCCTCCACCCAGCTCCCTCACTCTTTAATGTCCCTACTCATTTCTGGGCTGTGAACCAGTCAGGATCTCAACATTACAGGCCATTTTTATTTTCAGATATCTCCCCCCCCCCCTTTGGACTGTGGCTGACGGCTGCACTGAACATGATTTAAACCAGGCATAGGCAAACCTGGCCCTCCAGATGTTTTGGGACTACAACTCCCATCATCCCTGACCACTGGTCCTGTTAGCTAGGGATGATGGGAGTTGTAGTCCCAAAACATCTGGAGGGCCGAGTTTGCCTATGCCTGATTTAAACCCATAGTTAGACTTCCAGCTACTACAGCCTGTTCTTGGGTGAGACTGAGGGGTGGCCTGGGTACTTGATGCATAGTGGGAAGGAGGCTCTGTGTAGTTGGACAGGATATCTGGTAGTTTTCTGGATATCTGCCTCCTCGGGTTCTCTGGAGAAAATACATAAAAACTGAGGCCAATGGGACAGGCTGTTTTCTGTCTTGTGAGCTATTTTACTGCTAGCGCCACATCCTTCAGACTGTGGCTCCAAACCCATCTGCACACTGCCCTAGTAGGTGACATGGAGGATATGTTCTCAATGGCTGCAAGTCACAATGGGTATATGCCAAACTTCCCAAAAGCATCAGGTTTAGTCACTGTGAGAGACAGGATGGTGTCTAGGTCTCTTCCATTGACATCGCATGGCCCCTCTAAGCACCACCAGGCTGTGCTCTTGATCTGTCAAAATGCCTGCAACTTTGCTCCAAGGTACCCTCAGGAGATCTAGCAACCCCTAGAGATACAACATCTATATTCTTCTTCTGGTGTAAATGTGGATAGGATTGAAGCATTTGTCAACTTTGAGGGGGTGGTGGTTTTTTTAATACACATTCCCCAGCTACCCAGAGTATACCTGGAAGCCATTTTGGCTTCATTTTTCTCCTCAGATCTGGCAGCTCTGTCTAGCAGCTTTTACACCTTTTTTCATCCAACGCTGGAATGTGAATCCCAGAGCGTGTAGCAGAAGCAGACTTGCTTGTTTAAACCAAGTCAGCCTCAGTCATATGTTACCACAGAGGCTGGGGGAGGGTTTGATTTATTGGGCAGGAGAGGTGAGGGGGAGGTAAAAGGCTGAACATAAAAATTGATACATCTGAACATTTTCAAAAACTAACCCTAACCCTATCACAATCTGAAATAATACATCATCTCTCCTTTGTAACATCTGATCCTAAATGTGACCCAAAGTCTCAGGGTTTTAGTTTGCTTTTCAGGGCATCCAGGAAGAAGTAAATGTCATGGTAAAAAGTTAGAAGCACAGGGGAAAAAACGCTCTTTCCCACCATACATTATTCTTAGCCTTCTCTGCCACTTGAACGCTTAAACTGCCCTCCTTTTTCTGGCACATTCTTCTAGTTTTAGTATATATTTACTATCTGTCAAAGTGCTGGAGGGTCAGAAACAATAAAAAAATACTGAAAACGCATGAGAAAGAGGGTCATGACCTTGCACTGGATATATTAGAAGAGTGCCACTAGATTTTACCTCAAAAAAGATACTAGTATGGGTGGATTCACATTACTGTTTCTTTCAGCATCAGGAGATTTCTTTTAGTAATGTGATGAGAACTGTATGGCACTGGAATGGTTTCAGTGATACACTGGTGAGTCATGGCGAGTGCTCTCACCTCACATACCTAAAAAAAAAATACCTCACAATTTGTAAAACAGTCACCTGAGTAGTCTCCTGGCCTCTGTTCCATTTTCACTTTGCGGCACTGGAACCTGAGGTAGAGAACATACTTATAGCCTCACTTCTTCCTGATATGTAGCGCCACTGTCCAAAAATGGGAATGGACACAGTTGTATAATTTATAAATATATATATTTATTTAAACCGGTATCATGGTCAAGAAAGCTGGGAACAATGAGAAAACAATGTGCAAGGATGATGTGATCTTCAGTAAATAGGCAAGATTTACAAAGGAGTTAAAACATGCCCTTCATCTTTTTAATTGGATGCTTCCCATCTTGTCATTACCAAGGAGCGGGTGGTTATGTTACCTCAGGAAAATATTTTTACCTTTTCTTAAAGTTATTTTGAAACATGACGATTACGAATTAGTGGTTTTTCGCTTTCTCACTGTTAAATCACTTGTCACTTCAATAGCATATTGTTGAATTGAAACTGAGTGATTGGATGGCAGATGCCATTCTTTTCTTCAAGTTGAGAGCATTCCACAGTTTTAGCATGAGAGAAGAACATAGACTGAAGACCAATCCATATTTTTGAGGCATTGAGGTCTATGTATGGTGACTTGATGGCCTCATTTTCATGTGAGGAGCTCTTTACAGGAGGCTCACGTGAACATTTTCAAAATTATCACAACAGAAAAGAAAAACAAAAAGCTTTCAAAATCTGTATTTTCTTTTATATGGTAAACTTGGAGATTTTTTATGTGGGAACTCTCTTACACCATAGCTTTCATTTAATATCAAATGCTCCGGTGCTCCATAACGGATGTGAGTCTCACAACCCAGGCTGAATAAATTAGCCATTGCTACCTCAGTGTGATGGAAGTCTTCAAGCATGTTGGAATCAAACAACTCTCTCTAAAATCTATGATAAAACTATTCAGTACACTTAGTCCCTTCTTGGTCAGGCTATATAAGTGACAAAGGCTGCCGTCTTATATGAAGTGCACACACCAGATCCATAAAAGTGTTGCATATCTTATTGCTTTATATGCTTTTACACTCTCCAATTGCTTCCTGCAGCACTGATTGAAATCTTACTATATCTTATATTACAATGAAGTCCATGGAGGATCAAGTTGTGCAGGAAGAACCAGGATTCCAGGATGATGAGGTATAGATGCAAAGTTTGTTTTGTCTGGAATCCTCAAGAAAATTATACAAAATAGAATAAAACATTCATTTTTTTAGTAAACAAAATGGTTCATTTTTGAGTAAACTTAGAAGATGTGCATACTCATATAATTTTGCTGGGTGGCAACTTGAAAGGGGGCATTCTCCAAGGGCAGCCCCTAAGCTGCCCACAGAGGCACATCTGGCACCTTTATAGTATAGCTTTCATCATAAGCTGAAATGCGCCTCTCTTTATCCTGGCCTTTAGCACCTGAGATGCATGTTTTAGGACCCATCCTCTTCTTTTGATTGTAAATTGTTTTAACTGATTTTAATGTTGTATTTTTATATTTTCTGGGACCGTATGGTGAAGGTTGGGTTAAAAAAAAAATCAAATTAATTCATTACAATTAATTAATTGCAACTATTAAGAAACCCCAGTGCTTTTTTTCTAGAAAAATAGGTGCCGGTACTCACCATAAAGTTGTTACAGTAAGTGCCATACTTTTTAACCAAAAAAAGTGGTCCTTATACTGCGTACCCTCGAGCATGGAGAAAACCCTCTAAAAGTAATCCCTGCTCTGGGATAACATATAGTTGGTTGACCAAAGTGAGAGATATGTGCATAAATATCAAAATAACGAAGATTCTCGTAGTTGCTGTTGTTTTTGCATCCCTTTAGGAGTCCTTTTTCCAGGACATCGACCTGCTACAGAAGCATGGAATTGTAAGCACACTTTAAAAATGCATCTGTATCCTTATTTGCCTTTCTACTCTCTGTTTGAGCTCTGACTGCTATTATGAAGCGGGCGTC
Source organism: Podarcis pityusensis (assembly GCF_964106645.2). Lineage (NCBI taxonomy): Eukaryota > Metazoa > Chordata > Lepidosauria > Squamata > Lacertidae > Podarcis > Podarcis pityusensis. The sequence continues at coordinate 30,663,464 of NC_138035.1, read as the reverse complement.
ACATCCTTAATTTCAAGCAAGAAAACATAAAATTTTCAGTCTTTTATAGTAATCAAGATTACTTGGACTATGTGTACACTACTGTTAAACTGAGATAAGCTGTGGTGGCCAGGTGAAAAAGACCATTGTGTCTGCTGAAATTCCTTCTTCTACACAACTTACAAAGCTGCAAGAACTCTGTCTTTTTTTATTTTTACCCGGCCATCCTAAAGGTAATGACTAACATAAATGCAGCCTGTACCCAAAAAGATACTCAGCTGTTCCATTGTTCGTGTCATTGATAGGCTACTGCACTGGAACTGATTTTATTACCTTCACAGAGAAATTATTAAATGTCCACTACATTCAGAAAAAATACAATGAATGCTTAGAGAACTACAGGGTATAAGTACTCCTATCTGGATAGCACCAGAAAATTATATAGAAATGGTACAGCTTAATATTCTTAGAAATCAGGGATGGGGGGAACCTGAGACTCTCCAGATGTTGTTGGACTTCAGTTCCCATCCATTGCTGCCAGCATGGCCAATTGATAGGGGTGATAGGAGTTGTAGTTCAGCAACATTTGGAGGATTATAGGTTCCCCATTTGTGCTATACATCATTCTTTCCTGTTCTGCAATTTTGCCTTTGATTTCCAGCTGCTTAGGAAAACAAGGAGACCCAAACAATATATAGGCGCCACATTCATTCTGTTAATTTATTTTCATAATGTTGATCCAGCCTTTCTTTCTGAAAAGGACCTGACTAAAAACACACACCATAGAGTAGAAATCACTTGCATTTATTGATTAAAATGAGATAAAAATAAATGTAATTAGGAAACCTGCAGCAAACACCATTTTTAAGCCCTCCTAATTTTAATGAGGAACAAGATTTTGGTTTATTAACCTCCTTGATATATGTAACATCTCATGAACATCAAGAGTTCTAATCCTTTTTATATCCTTCACAGAATGTGGCTGATATTAAAAAGCTGAAAACAGTGGGAATTTGTACAATCAAAGGAATTCAGATGACAACTAGGCGGGCACTATGCAATGTTAAGGGACTCTCAGAGGCCAAAGTGGAGAAGATAAAAGAGGCAGCCAACAAACTTATAGTAAGCAAACTCTAGCGCTCCATCCTTGGGTCATTTCACACTGATAGCATAAGATGGAATATAAGCATGACTGCTTTATTGAAACCCTCATATTAAATATTTGTACCAGTTAATGTGCCTGGCAAGCCATCATAACTTCACCCAGGAATGGTTGGCAATCCAGTACATATCTATCTATCTATCTATCTATCTATCTATCTAGGAGTAACTGTTGGTATATTCCTAGCTAAGTACTTTCTTGGTCAAAACACTTATCTTAGAGGTCAATTTCACATATTATGGAAGCTGTGTTTTTCTATGATGAGCCATTGTGAGGCAGTTCAATGCATTTGTTTCACGACATTAACTTTGAAAGCATGTGGCAAGAGAACCATGGCTTTCTGCAATTTGTACTCATGGTAAACACATAATGAAATAAATGTGTAGCTGCTTCCCATGTTTTAGAGATCATTGTCAAAACATGCAGTAAACATTAATTCACTAGTTCAGTAGTTGGAAATTGCCTTCTAATCAGATGTCAACGATCACAGAAACAGAGGAAATGCATCACAAAAAGGACAAAATATGGCACATACCTGCATATGCTACTTCATATGTGCAAATTTAGAAAGAATGTGTTGTATGTATCCAATGGTATTGATCAGTTGATTGACTTCTATCAGCAGGACTGGGTGGGAAGCAATTTCCAGCTATTTCCCCTCCCCACTGTGTCCTCTGCTCTAGGGGGTTCTCCTAACACTCTGGGGTAGAACTGGAAGTTTGGGGGAGGCAGGGAATCATGAAAAATTGCTTCTCTCTTCATTCCACTGAACACAACCTTACAGCCAGCCGACACATTATTATTTTTTTAATGGACCAGACAGCCCTGCAGTAGAGGACTCTTCTCTATTAAGTAGGGAAGGGTCGTGGCTACAGCGCATGCTTAGCATGCCAAAGGTTCCAGGTTCAATCTTCAGTATGTCCTGATAGGGATGGAAGACATCCCCTGTCTGAAATCTAGGATTTCAGCTGCCAGTTAGTGTAGACAAGGGTTGGGGAATGTGTGGCCATCTAGATGTTGTGGGACTAGAGCTCCCATCATCCTTGATCATTGTTTATGCTGATAAAGGTTTCAACTGCTTTGTGCTTCTTACAGGAACCAGGATTTTTGACAGCTTTTGAGTACAGTGAGAAACGTAGGATGGTATTCCATATCACCACTGGAAGTCAAGAATTTGAGTTAGTAAACAGCCAACACTGCTTTTTATTTAACTCAGTATTTCAGGAAGCTTTTGTTGTTGCTGCTTGTTTTGTTGTTTGTTTGTTTGCTAACAAGTTCTATATCCAGACCCAATTTAACAGCTAACAGTGTCACACTATGCATGGCTGCTCTGAAACAAGTCCTGTTAAATTCAATGGACCTTACTCCCAGGCAAGTGTGTATATAGGACTGAAGCCTAATGATGCTAGGGCCATTATCCTGTCTTCTCCCAACTTAAGGTCCTAGGGAAGTCCAAGCTGATGTCCTGACACTCCTTATAGGACAGAGGATGCAATCCCAAGAGCAGGGTCAAGACAAAGGAAGTCCAGTCAAGTAATTGAGTCAAAACTGACAATCCAGTAAGGGTAGACTAGGGATGGGAAACCTGTGTCCCTCTAGGTGTTGTTGGACCACAGTTCCCATCAGCTCTAGCTAGCTTGGATAATGAGCAGGGAAGTTGGTGTTGTATTCTAGCAACATCAGGAGGATTGCACATTCTGTAAATCTGGAGCAGTTGTCAAAACCTAACCAGGAAGCCAGGAAACACAAGGCAGCTTTTCATCTCCTGGAGAATTCAGAGTACCCAGTGGTGGCTAGGGAGAGCTGTTGCCTCAGTACTATGCGGAAGCCTTCTGAGTCTTCTGATTGAACTGCCTATCAGCACTGTGAAGAGCTGTCTGTTCTTTTGAAAGGCCATTGCCCTTTTCTGTCAGAAGTGCCTCCTACATACAGCACAAGAGATGACTTGGGCAGGTGTCCATATTCTTGGCATGGTAGTGGGGGTGGAGGAGCAATGGTTCCCCAAGTGATGTCCTCTTTCCCAGATGAATGAAGTCAAATAACAGTACAAGCCATGTTAGTTACTCCCCATCCTTTAAGAAAGATGGAGCAGTTGGCAATTATATTATTAGGCAAAATGGGTGGCAATTTAGTAGATAGGGGAAAATATGTACAAACCACATTTAAAGCACAAACTTCCTTTTTAAAAAAATAGTGTACAAATAAGTGGGCTAAAGATCAATATACATTAAAAGGTTAGAGTCCAACACAGTTTGGCAAGTTTAAGCCCATTTGTTTCAATGAACAAGTGTAGCAAACTCCATGTTGGATTGTGGCCAAAATATTTAAATATCAGAAACTCTATCAACCAGTTATTTATATCTTCCTCTTCTACTGCTTCTTCAGAACAAGCAAGTTTATTAAGCCAACCTCAAATCATAGCTTAATATTGTGGCTTGTTCTGAAGATGTTAATTATAGCTTCCTGATTCAGATAAAATGGGAAACAAGAGTTAATGGAAGATTTTCTGGTTTATTTGTTTGTGCAAAGGGGCTGCATCTGTGGCCAACAGGCTTGTTCATATCTTGTTTTAATGACTGTACAAATGTTGTCATTTGATGTCACAACAGTAACCCTATAATGTATAAAAAAAATCCTTCCAGTAGCACCTTTAAGACCAACTAAGTTAGTTCTTGGTATGAGCTTTCGTGTGCAAGCACACTTCTTCAGAAGCACTCTGTGCTTGCACACGAAAGCTCATACCAAGAACTAACTTAGTTGGTCTTAAAGGTGCTACTGGAAGGATTTTTTTTATTTTGACTATGGCAGACCAACACGGCTACCTATCTGTAACTGGAACCTATAATGTATATTCGAGATCTAAAGGAATAGCAATTTCCTGTAAGCTAGAAGCCAGCTATTAGCAACCCATGTTGTCCCTACAGGCTGTGAAAATCACATACAGGGTCTTTCAACATGGGCACACTTTCCTTACAGCAAAAAGTTTATTTCATATTGCTTTCTTGGCTTTGTGACCTGTTTTGCATAACTTCTTCCCCTTATCTGCACTTCTAGTAAACTCTTGGGTGGTGGAATTGAAAGCATGGCAATTACTGAAGCCTTTGGGGGTGAGTGAAAGTATATCATGGAACATGTTCACTTCCCTAAGCTATTATAAGTGTGTGTTTGGGTGATACGATACTCTGGCTTGTTTGTAGAAATATTTAGGGGGCATACTCCTATTTCTTGTAGTGCATGTATTTGCTGGTGATGTCTGCCATTAGTGTTTTTGGTGGGGCCATATAAATGAGTAAAAAGGGTGAATGGGTAATTTAAAAGAAATATTTATTTCAAGATCAGTTTAAGTTATGCCCTAAATTTCTTCAACTTAATCCAGCTTTGTGCAGTGTTCAGGCAAACTTGCTGAAACATCAGCTGATGCATGGGGAGTTCAATTCTGCTTTCTGCAGAAAGCAGCCCAAATAATTTGTGTGTGTGTGTTTTGGGCAGCGGGGCGGGGGGGATAATACTGACTATATTGTTTCATATGACTAGCAAATTTAATTCTTTATATTTTTAATTAGAATTCCGAACCGGCAAAACTCAGCTTTCCCACACTCTTTGTGGTATGTATATGACACCCATCCTGAGAACTGTATGTTCTGTTTCCAAAAACTTGTAATTTGCTTTTAAAATAATAACTAATATAAATATTTCTGCATCGAGATTATCTATCTTAAGGACAAAGACCTAAAAGTATATTAGTTTTACAAATAAAAAAACTGCCACTAATTCTGATTACTATTTTAATGTTATTTATAATTTCCAGATCTAACTTAACTTAGGGTACAATCCTAAAACCCCTCCAATGTTGTTGCCTGGGAGAGGTTAGGATGGTGTATATTCACTTCCCTGCCAAAGGAAAGGAGTGCTGCTGAGATGGGGAGGAATATGCCACAGCTGAGGCTTCTGGTATGCCCAAGCAGGCAGGAGGCTACTACCAACAGAGTTGGGGTAGAGTGATGGAGGCTTAGGACCTGCAGGACTCAAAGGTCTGCAGATCCCCCAAGGGATCATATCATTGGGTTCCTCAGCTAGTACAGCAGGGGGACGGGACAGTGAAGAGAAAACAACACCCTCAATCTCATTCCTCAACAGCTAGAACAAAATTGACCTTTTCCCAGTTTTCTAGGGTCAAAAGGCTCTCTGCTCCAGCTAATGTAGGATAGGGTTGCCATATTTCAAGGAGTAAAAGCCAAGACACCCCAAAAGTTGTTGAGTTTTTTTTACACAAGACCCAGGACAAAGCACCAGGAATGTCCAGGAAAATCTGGGTGTATGGCAGCCCCAATGGCGGAGTCATTAACCAGTGAACTCTGCTATGCTCTATGGAAAGGGAAGTTCCTCCACTTTCTTGGAACTTCCTTCCACGTTGTGAGCTTTTGATCATGCCTTTGGGGGCTGGTCAAGAACAGAAATTACTTGGGATACTTCTAAGTAGTCTTGAGGATTTACACTGGCCTTACTATAAAGTTGATAGTGATTATCAATAATGAAAAATTCCAGGTATTAAAATGGCATGTAGTAGGGCTTAAATTTGTTCACTCCTTATTGTGTGTTTTATAGTAACTGCCCAGCTTCCTGGAACGGATGGCTATACTGGTGGGAAGATTATTTTCATTGACACAGAAAACACCTTGTATCCTTTCTTTTGAGATATTACAGTTTTAACAGAATAAATTGGAAGATTTTCCTAATGGTGACAATAAAAAAAATGTTTTGTGGTGTTAAGATTTGAAGAGCCATTTATATGAAACTTGAGTTTTATGGGTGGGTGTGTAGAGAATACCATTTATTTAATTAACTGTAGTGCATGAAGAACAGCTGAGAAGAATTTTTGCTTGTATGGGAATTCAGCTACCACTTCTCAGAAACTGGATTAGAAACTAGATACCTTAACAAGGAAACACCCCAGCCGTCCAGACCGTCTTCGTGATATTGCTGATCGCTTCAATGCAGACCATGATGCAGTTCTTGACAATGTATTATATGCACGGGCATATACAAGTAAGATTGCAACTGAAGATTGCATGGAAATCCTCCCCACTTTAAGATTAAACAATTTTCAGCTCAGTACCAAGGGGCCATCAGGAATATTATGAACTACCATTTTAAAATATGAACTCTATATTTTTGTTGTTGTGGTCCTTATGCATTCCTGTAGGGTATATGATTATTTTACTTAATTTGCATTGGGTAAAAGTAGGTTTCAGCAGAACAAATTTAAGTCTGGGGTATAAAGCTTACCTGCATTGGGATGAACCCCCCGGGCTTATCCACATGTACCTTTCCTCTGTGTTTTCCATGCACAGTCCATGCTTTAAGGTCTGTGATCCAAGTAATCTTTTTTTTTTTTTTGCTCTGGAGCTCTCCCTGCAAAAACCTGTGCTTTACTGCTGATTCAGAGCAAACAGCAATGATAACAACTGGTATAATTATATGCTCCCTTACCTTTAGATAGTTACCTTTGCCTAAAGCAGAAAACGTAGCAGTTATCTCAAGAAAAAAATGCAGAAGACAGTCCATAGTAGCATTGCTCAAAGTCAACTAAAGCTGTAAATGTGGGGTTGATTTCCACTGCTTCTTCAACAAACAATTATGTCAAAAGCTCTTTTTGGATGTGCAAAAGCCACTTCAAGTCCTTCAGTATAGCATAATCTTTTAAAAAATCTTAAACGTTTTGTGGATGGAACCTTATCCATGATATTATTACATGAGATGAAAGATACAATATATTTTTGTTGGTGGAAAATATGCTTCCACCAAATCCTCTGGAACACAAGTTTCTACTTTCTAAGCAAGCTACCTACTTCTTCCCCCCTTTCATATTGGTTTCTAACTGCTTTTCCTGTTTTTATCATTCTTCCATGGTGCTTCAAGGTGAACATCAGATGGAATTGCTTGACTATGTTGCTGCCAAATTCCATGAGGAGCCAGGCATTTTCAAACTATTGGTATAACTCATATGTTTATGTTAGTGATCTGCTCTGCTTTCCTTATTTTTATTCCGTATGTACTTTGTAGTTTTTATATTGTAATTTTATGTTGTGAACCACCCCGAGATCTATGAGTATAGGGTGGTATACAAATTTAATTAAAAAAGAAATATAAATAATAAGCTACACCCCTGTATCCACTAACATAAACCCCACAGAACTCAATTTATGTTACATTTATTCTAAAATGTATACCTAATTTCCTCCCTCCCAAAGGAGTAGTTCAAAGCAGCTAACATGTAAAACACAGAAAAATAAAAATAGAAGTCCAAATTTAAAATCCATTGCTGTACTATAAAAGAACACAACTTAACAGCTCCAAAAAAAAACAAAAAACAAAAAACAACCCCACAGAAAACCCAGCATGGGACCCAATGGGACTCAATTCTGAGTAGACATGTATAAGATTGTGCTGTTCATTTATATATCTTGAATATTTTCCAAGTAAATTTTTCTCCTTTCACATCCTCTCCCTCTCTATTATTTCTTTGCAGGTAATCGATTCCATTATGGCGCTATTCCGCGTGGACTTCAGTGGTCGGGGGGAACTGGCTGAAAGGCAACAGAAGCTTGCTCAGATGCTGTCAAGGCTTCAAAAAATATCAGAAGGTATGAGAAGCATGTAAGGCAGAATACCATGCTTTTAGATGACTGAAAAATAACTGTTAGTGTAGCCCAAGGCTATTATCTTTTTTCTTCTTCTTCTTTAAGCACCGGCATTTTCACCATATAATATACTGCCAGGAGAGCAAGTATAGTGTAGTAGATGAGTGTCAAGTTTGGTTGTGGGAAATGTATTTCACACCTCCACTCCACCATAAAATGTAACAAAAATGTGCTAGTTGTTTAAAACACAGTTAATATTTTTCAATATTATGGGAACTTTAATAAGCATAGTTCACCATTTATTACTAGAAATGCTTAAAAGCATTCTGGGAGGAAACATAATGAATTTTCTCTTTATATTTATCATCTTCCCTTGGACCTTGTTTTCACTGCAGAATATAACGTGGCTGTGTTTGTAACTAACCAGATGACTGCTGACCCGGGAGCAACAATGACGTAAGCAATTTATTAGCAATTTACTGCAATTTTTCATAAACCACAGAAATAGGAAGTAAGATAGTATAGGGAAAGGGCTAGGATATGAAGAATGTTAAACAGGTTTTTCTATGTTCTTACTTCTCTGAGAGTGCACTGCAATTATGGGTAAAGAAGGACCAGTTAGCCATTGGTGCAACTCATGCCCCTTTCCATCAACATCAGTCTCAGAATGTGGCCCCTTAAAAAATCCACATTTCCAGAATATGCCAGTTGAAGTTCATAAGGAGAAGGATGGAGATCACTAGAGTTTCACTTTCAGATATAAATAGTTCTGGGGAGCTTCTCATCTGAGTGTCGGCACTTTTCAGCTTGGAAACCTGACATGGTGTTAAGTGTCTTTGCATTAAAAAAAAAAAATGCATATAGCATCAGCTGAGTAGGGATGGTTCTGACAATGCCTAACAGACAGTGGAGGAACATGGGGAGTAATTTCCTTCATAGCCCCTTGTGTTTCTTGGAACACTATGGGGTTATCCACACTTAACTATTGCCCTATGCTTTCTAGGCACAGGTCCACACTCCCAGTCCGTGTCTGAGCTCTCTCACCCACCCCCCAGAAAAACCTGGTGTTTACCGCTGAATCAGAGCAAACAGCAATTTGGGCTTCCCACAGATTACCCACAGAGTGGGTTTTCATGGGGAAAGCCCAGGGGCAAAAAGAAAAAAAGCACTCAGACACAGAGCTGGAAACCCTGGACCTGTGCCTAGAAATGTGGAGCAAAGTTAAGTGTGGATGAGTCCTGCCACTTAGTGGTACCTTTGCTTCATGCTTTTTTGTTGGAGCACTTTTCTTTTCTTTTTTGCTCTGCTTAGGGCTGTCATTTGTGGACAAGCCCTAAGCAATTTCAAGGTAGCATTGAAGGACCACATTCAAGGTTGTAGTAGTAGAGAAAATATAGAAATTAAACAAAATAACATCCACAGCTATTCTTTACTACAATTATCTTTATGTGTTTGTAACCAGAAGTGATGTACCTTTTATGTATCCCTTAAAAATTCCCTATCTGAAGCAGCTGGTGATCATTGCTCTGCAATGTATGGAAGGGTGTTGGCCATCACAATTATTCTAGGGTAGCCATACGTCCAAAATTTCCCGGACATAGTGATTTTTCTTAACACTTCATTTTTTATTTGGGCAAAACTAAAAAAAAACTCAACAACTCTGGCCTAAAATCAAATGAAATCAAATCTCAACAACTTTTGTGTCTGGATTTCTACTTTTTGAAATATGGCAACCCTAAATCAACCCTAAATCAACCCTAAATCAACCACAACACGGCTACCTATCTGTAACTGGAACCATGGAAGGCACCACATTGAGCCGCATGAAATGGAAGTCCATCAACCATACCATCTCGGGACTATTCAATTGCTCATCATCTAACATTGTGTATGGCATCAAATGCCAACAGTGTCCTTCAGCTCTCTATATTGGACAAACAGGCCAAACCTTACGCCAAAGAATAAATGGACATAAATCTGACATCAAGAATCACAAAACAGAGAAACCAGTAGGAGAACACTTCAATCTCCCAGGACATTCTATACAAGATCTCAAAGTAGCTGTTTTACTACAAAGGAATTTCAGAAATAGACTGGAAAGAGAAGCTGCTGAATTGCAACTCATTACCAAACTTAAAACCATGGAGAAACCTGGTTTGAACAAAGACATTGGATTCTTATCCCATTATACATGACTAAGCCATTTCTCACCTTCTCACCCCTTGCCTTTTCCTGTAAGACCTATTACAGTCGTTAAGAATCGTCAGCAGGCTCATCTCAGCTATCTGCCAATCTCCCATTCCCACCACCCTTCTGAGTAATACCCCTCCCCACCTTCTCACTATATAGAAGGATCTGGCAACTTCTGTTTCAGTGTATCTGAAGAAGTGTGCTTGCACACGAAAGCTCATACCAAGAACTAACTTAGTTGGTCTTAAAGGTGCTACTGGAAGGATTTTTTTTTATTTTGACTAAATTATCCTATAACTCTCATCCAATCGTTCTCTTTTTGTTTGTTTGCTTTAGCTTTCAGGCTGATCCCAAAAAGCCCATTGGGGGCCACATCCTCGCTCATGCTTCTACAACTAGGATTAGTTTGCGTAAAGGAAGAGGAGAGTTGCGTATTGCCAAGATATATGATAGGTAATATTGAAGTTGTGTGGTACAGTGCATGCTATAGTTCCAATGACTTATTATGGTTTATTTGGCTTCAAGTTAGGTAACTTTGTTTCTGAATGGATGTTTATAAAAAAGGGAAGTGTGAATGAAGGAGGCACTCTTATCTTCAAATTAAGATTCAGGTTCCAAATAAGAGGGAAAACTGCCCTTACTAATCTGAACTAAACTTCTCTCCTCCTTGGCACCTTCAAAAGAACCAAATGTGTAATTAACAGTTCTTGCTAATTAGCCTAGGCCTATGGGTGTCTGTTTGATATTAAGGAGGATGGTAACCAAGTCTGAGTATTTATATTGATTCAGTTATGATTATCTGAGTCAGAATTCAAGTAAATCAGAAAAAATATGCTTGAAAACCATGTATGATCAAGGCTATTGCTTCTACCATGTAAAAAAAAAGAAATCAATTCAATGAGAAAGTCAAAATAAATTGTATCCAAACCCCCATAAAAGTAATGTATGCACTGGATTCCCCCCCCCCCCTTCTACATATCAATGCCTGCATGTTCAGTTATTAAAAATGGACTCAAATTCTGTGTTTTCTCAGCCCAGAAATGCCTGAGAATGAAGCCACATTTGCAATAACTGCTGGAGGAATTGGAGATGCCAAAGAATAGGCAGAACTTGGTGGTGGACAAAGGAAGGCACACCCACAAGCTAAATCGTGTCTAAAATTAGTTAATTCCTGGTTACTTTTGTTCCAAATCCAGAGTGTTTTAATTTCTAAACACTTGTTGACATTATCACTGGGAATGTTGTGATCTTTTGTAATTGTAGAGCAGGTTGGCTCTATGAAGGTAGTAAACTGGTCACGGTCAACCTCTGAAACCTGTATGGCTGAGCTTTTTGCATGCCGACACAGATTTTGTGCAAGGTGGCAACTGGCTTGCTACAACTTAGGTGTCAATACAAAGCAATTTCAATAGGCTGAGAGGAACCCAGTGGGTATGAGAATTAAGGCTTACAGAATGCTTAGAAATTATTTTAAAGAGATGTTGTTAATTGTTTGTTGCCCTTTTTAAAACTGATGTCTCTGTTGCAAAAAAATCACATTCCACCTCAAGGACATAACACCCAGCATTGTTTTCACTGCCAAGGGCTGCCTAACTATGTCCTTGAAGTCCTACAATATTTGCATGTAGAATGGAATATAATAGCATGGAATGCTATTGAGAATAAAATAGTATTTATTAACTGCCCAGCATTTTAAAAAGTATGCTTGTCACTGGAGCCTCCAGATAAAGAATAAGCTGGTGTAGAAAAATGGAAATTGTTTTTGCTAGAAGAATAGAAGAATTGTTTATAATGTTGTTTTTATGAGTCTTGACAGCTCTATTTAACTGAAACTAAATTGTTTATACTTGCATTTTTAATAAAATGTAGCAGTTGCTAGCTTTTTCATCCATGAAATGCATTAAACTACTTTTTTTCCATTTGTTATGTGGGTAACAAGTGGAAGCTGCCTCCCAATAAGTTTATTCTAATTGTCTTATTCTTCCTATGCAATCTGTGCCACTGACAGCATATGTGTCAAGGAACTCTCTGCATCCAGCAATGCCAAACATAATCAAAAGGTGATTTTGAACATCCCTGAACACAATGTGGGGAGGGCTGATAGCATTACATTTTTGAACCTTAGGCTTGTGGGCTTCCTGCCTTTCTTCTCTTCCTCGGGCTCAATCACTATGAGATCAGAAACATTCGCTTCCTTTTAAAACTAACTGCAATTTGTTAATTCATGCAAACTGCCTGTGGTTTATCCAAACAAGTCAAGATCAAACCATGGTTTCTGATGCTGCGTCCTTCAGATAAATCAAGGTTTAGCACCCTGTGCTGCTTTTAACTCAAGGATTTGGGCCTAGGACACATACAGTAATAATAAAGCAGACTGTACCTTGAGTAATCTCAGTGTTTATGCTGGCACCAGACAACTGCAACTTGTTCTCACAACCCTGAAAAAATGGAAGCTGACAAACAGGTCATGAATTTGGTGGTACTGTACTCTCATGTTGTCCAGCAACTTGCATTCAGAGGAATGCTGCCTGATAGTGGAAATGTCCATCATAACTAGTAGCCACTGACAGCCAATGTTTCTAATCCTCTTTTCAAGCTAAATTGGTGACTGTAGCTATATCTTGTATCAGGAAGTTTCTAATGTTTGACGTTTTATTATGTTTTAATATGTGCTAGAAGCCGCCCAGAGTGGGTGGGGTATAAATAATATAATTATTATTGTAACTATTCCTATGGCATCTAGCTATCCGCTGTGAGAACAGAATGCTACACTAGTGGACATTTTGTCTGATTCTGCAGACCATTTTAAAATGTTCTTATAAGCTGTTCTTTTAGACACAAAGGCTCCCAAGGTGCTTACAAAAGTCCCTGGTCTCAAGCTTATCACGCAACTAAACGATTTCTGCGGTTTCGTTGTACTTCGGTTGCTTGCAAGTTTATAAACTGCTTCACAGCCCTGAGGACCTCAAAGTGGTGCACAAGCCAAAAAAAAGTAAATACTAATCCCAATAACAAAACAAAACTGCCCTGGGTTAAGGCTCGCCTGCAACCCCGGCAATCTCGCACTGCTCGTGTACATTGGCGTGGCGTGTAGTGTAGTATTAGGTTTCTAGCAGCGAAGCGAACTGAAATTTCGGAGAGCATTCCGCGTTCTTGGAGCTTTAGGAGCGAAAGTTGCTGGCAAAACCGGATCCGTGTTGCGGCATACGAAGTTCATTGTCTCACAAGCGCGGTTCGCTTCTCTATAGTCGATAGGCGATATTCTCTGAAGCCTATACGTTACAGAGTGTGCGTAGCTCTGCTATACTACCCCAGTAGTTTCTACGAAAGATGGGTACGTAGCTTCCTCACATACAGTCCCGCAATGTAGCAGCACTGGCACCAGTTACGTAAATTACGGAGGCAGTTTTATATTGCCTCCATTAGAGCTTTCTTTCGGCTCGTAGGACAGGATATTTGCGCAAATGACTTTCAAGAATGGGCAGAAGTTGGCTCCCCGACGCAAGGAGCTAAACGAATGCAGGCTACGCCTACGTATTTTCTGTACCGCGCACGGTACCAGGATCCTTTTGAACCGGCCCTTTACAACAGGACCGACGTTGCGTTTTTCGAGAATAAGCGCAGGCGCTCGTTCCCTCTCTGTTCCTCCCGACTATTCAGGGCCGTAGTCTACGCAACAGTCGGCCAGACCGACAACGTAAGAGGCGGCAAGCTAGGTTGGCGGCGGCCATTTTGTGTCGGGAGGTCGGAGAAGAAAGACGGCGTTCTTTCGCGCCGAGCGGTTCCTGCTTCCATTCGGCCTGCCTGGAGCCTGCGGGAATCGAGCCCTAGCGGGAGAAAGAAGGGATATAGCAGGACAATAACAACCGCGCTCGGGTCTTCTCAGCGCCGGGACTCCGGTCGTCGCTTTGCTCGCCCACGTAGCCTGGCGCCAGAGGACTCCTTCGGCCTGTGAGGATGCGAGGCTTTGGAGACCGAGGCCGAGACCGCGACCGCGGCGGGTAAGGAAGGCCGGGGCGGGGAAGGGAGCGGGGCGGCCTCCTCCGGGGAACCCGAGTCTACTGGGCTTCGCCACAGGCAGACAGAAAGCCGCCAGGAGCCGTTTCCCTGTGGCGATGCTCCTGCGCTGGGAAATGCTCGTTCCCTGCTGGGCCTCTGCCTGCCTCGTCCCTGACGCACAGGAAACCCGCCAGGAGAGGCGAGAGGCTGGAGGGCCCTCGGCCCCTGCGGGTGGGGAAGCGAGCTAGAGGATTTCATGAACACGCTTCTTCGGGGAATAAGTTTATTTGATCTCGGATGGTAATCCTGAGTAAACTTAAGGGGCTACAGTGCGTTAAAAGCTGCTACATACATACATACATACATACGTGTGTGTGTGTGTGTGTGTGTGTGTGTGTGTATGCGTTTTGTAGCAAAGCCTACTGGTTTTTCACACAGCTGCACCTGTAATCCAACAGGTGAAGCTTTCTGCACCACCGCAACTGGGGGAGGAAAGCTTCACCTACTCCTGGCTTCTCTCTTGCCAGGAATTAAAGGTTGCAATATGGTTGCTGAATGTAACTAAGCGGATGGAAAATGGCGTTGCAATATGGAGTCCAAGGTGGGGACAGGGAGGTGCTTAATGTGGGCCCATGAGGGGTGGAGATTTGGGGTAGGAAATGCGAGGCCGTAGGAGGCGGGAACTAGAGGCTCCCTGGACAAAGTTCGTTTGTGTTCCTCCTCTCTTCCCTTAACTGATCGGAGGGCAGCAGGCCTCTGAACACATCTTGCACCAATCCCAACTCCCGCAGATTTTATACTTGTTGATCACTTTATTTGATCCCCAGCATTGCGTTCCTCCTCTTCCTCTGGGTTAAGGTGGGACACGGTATTTCCTCTGACTTCAGTGTCACTTTTACAGTGGTAGTAAAGTATTGTAAATTCTAAAGTACAGCTGCAGAGGCATAGTGCAATCCTTACCCCAGGGTGAATTTGTTCAAATCTGACAGGGTGCGCTATAATAAAGTGATTGCAACCTAAGCTCATTTTAACTCAGTTGTGAGAATTTCCTTGTGACTGTATAATGCTGTTGTTCAGTGCCTTGTCATGTTCTTACTTGGGATATTTAAGCGCGAGCCTAATTATAGAGTGCATAAACAGATTGTATATGTATCATTATTGGTATCAGTATTATTTTCTTATGTTGTTAACTTGAGGAGTATATGCCGTGGTCCCAAGCACATTTACTTGTTATAAGCCCTGTCCAAATCAAGGAGACAACTTGCAAGTAAATATGCTTTGGATCAGCATTCAGTTTGAAAGAATTGGGATCAGCTGACACAGCTTGTGGTGATACTGAAAATGATAACTACCCCAGGTGTTGCTTCTCCAACCACTGTAAACACTAATGTGAGCATTACCTGTGGTAGAAGCATTGGTGCTGCTGTCATTGTGCTAGTCTGATTGAACTGCATGGGGATTTGCACAATTTTACCACAGTTTATAGATGTGTGACTTGCTGATTCAGTGTCACTGATACTGAGGTTCCAAACACCTCTGCCTGGAAGCACCCTGGCTTTGCAGTCCTAATCCTGTTTACTCAGAAGTAAGGCCCACTATGTTAAATAGGACTTACTTCCCAGTAAGTGAGAAAATCTGGAATAAAGTAATTTTTGAGCGTTCCATTGCTCATACAGCTGATAAGCTATCTTTAGGCAGCCTACAGCACAGTCCATAGGTGCTTAAAAGTAAGATTTGTTCAGTTAGGTTTACTCCCATATAAGTATTGGTTGCAAACCTTTGCACACTTTGGAGTAAACTTCCCTGAACTTGATAGGACTAGTTTATGTGTAAATGTGCTTAGAGTTGCACTGTTAGTGTCATAAATGAACTGTTGCAGTTAAAACTGTATCCTAGTACATATGCATGTTTCCCATAGCTTGTTGCTAAATTGTGCATAAATGGTTTGATTATAAAGTTACCTTGTTTTTCATTTTGTTTTCATGTGTGGAATTTGATCTTTCAAAGTTATGCTCTGTTTTGTTACAAAGTAAAGTTAAAAAAACTTGCAAAAATATTTAAAGGTATGTTTAGAATTTTTTCAGTGTTTGCTGATAATACTTTCTAAAACATTTAGATTAAAGTAATTGCTTTGAATATTTTTTGCTGCTTTCCTGCAACAGTAAACAAATTACATAGAATAAGCCAGGGGTCGCCATCCAGAATAAAGACAATCCCTGGAATAAACATTTTACCAATTCTTGCTGTCTTCAGTATTTCCAGAAGCTGAACTGTTGTTGTTATGTTATTGATAAGCAACAATACTTCTATTGCCCCAAGGTCTCATTTTGTTTATTTGTTGGTTAAGGATATAGTATAGCAAATAGTCAGGGGGGGGGGGGAATGTTGCTTTAATATAACTTCACTGAGATTCAGATTACAGGGAACCAGGCAGAGGGCCTTCTTGTAGTGGCATCAATAAGATGAAATAGGTGACACTTTCCCCCATTACAGAAATGTTTTCTTAGCTTAATAATAAAGACGCAAGCATATGTTTGTCAAATACTTTGAAAAATAACTTCAACTGGAATCCCCCTCCTCTCCAGGTTTGGCGGTCCACTTCCTCCTAAAAAATTTGGAAACCCGGGTGAACGTCTCCGTAAAAAGAAATGGGACTTGAATGAATTGCCTAAGTTTGAAAAAAATTTCTACGCTGAACACCCAGAAGTGGCCAGACTTACTCCAGTAAGTTTCCTTTGTTCTTCCTTTTGTGCTTGGTATACTTGGAAACTTTGCCAGCTTTAATGCTTCCCATATAGAGTGCTAACGCAGATATGAAAATAACTAGAATTATTTCTGCCAATAGCTTTGTCAGCCTGCACATTGCAGTGGTAATCTTTTCATTCACTTACTGCAGTTTATAAAGTTACTTCTAATCTATCTTTTCTGTGATTACACAAGGCTTGTAAAAAAGCCTACAAAAGTATTTTAAGCTACTTGCCCAGAAATATTTAAGTTAGTAATTTGTAGCATATCAAATGGCCTAAACGGTAGCGAGAACAAACATCTATTTTATAATATCTGCCCTTCGTAATTACCTGGGTGCCAGTTTTGCCTATGCAAGTCTAACTTGTAATATATGTTTATATAGGTGATTTCACCTTAAAACTGTGGCCTGGATGTTTTTTGAGTTGCAGTGTATTTTGTTAAAAATGAACTTCTGGAATAAATTTGGTTTCAAGAGTTAAGTGCATATCAATTTTTCTGGCTTGTTTCAATCCAAGCACAGAAGACTGTTGTGCTCCAATCTTTGTAGGCCCTGAAGACTTAGTTATTAAAGGTCAGTTTTACATAGGCAGTGCCCTTTTGGGTAGGAAATATTTTTCTTCTTTACTTGTTCTCTGTCAGATGCTGGTTCTGTGGAATTAGTTATGTATTATGAATTGGATGCGCTCAAATTGACTATTTTTTGTTGAGACTGTATGTCTTAATTTCTAATATGCAAGTCACCTTGGAAGAAAATCACTTGGAAATGTTCTGAAATTAAGTTTCTCACGTGCTCGTTGAAATTATTCACAACTCTTCAAGTTGCACCAGTATGCAAATAAAGCATTTTAAAGGAAACTATCAATAAGATGCAAAGCAAGTGGGGAAAATAACTTGCTAGATTCTTTATCAAACCTAAATTGAAATATTGATGCAGATGAGGAGCTATATGTGACTTACTAGTGTTTCATTTTTGGATTAGTAGCATATTGAACATCTTGCAGTTTGGGCAAAGAATTCACCTGAGAAAACTTTGTTACTATAAGACTCTGGATGGTGAATTCAGTGGGATTTGCTTCCTGATAAATGTATTCAGGAATGCAGCTCTAGAGGTTTTTTTGTGGTTTGTGTGTTGTTTTTACTACACGGGATTTGCGATCCCCTGAGGTGGATGCAGTTTTGGACATGAATTCTAGTACCTACTTAGCTGTACTTTCAATATTTTCTTGATAATGGAACTAATATGGAGAGAAATATTTTATAAAAAAAATTCTTATTCCACCTTTCGGAGTTTAAAAGATGCGTTGTCTATCAGGTAGGATTGTTGGAACATAAAGCTAAAGCTACAGAGCATTTTACTTTAAGTGCAAATGGATGATGATGCATTGATAGAAATGAAGGGATTATCTTCTTCGTGACAGCCTGTAATGTTTTTCATAACAATGGAAGGTTATATAAAAATTTATTTTCACAAGGTTTATGTGCATTTTTTTACTCTAAACAGTATGAGGTCGATGAGCTAAGAAGAAAGAAAGAGATTACAGTTAGAGGATCAGATGTTTGCCCCAAGCCTGTGTTTGCCTTCCACCAGTGTAACTTTCCACGTAAGTATTCTGCTTTGCAGCTGTGACTAATGGGAGATCTTGGATGACATCAGTTTTGGGATGAAAGAGGGTGAAGAATCTGAAACCTCATTGACAGGGTGGGAAATCTGCTGAACTGGATGTGTTGGGTGAGGTTGAATGACCAGGTATACAACTTGGAGTTTCTCCCAGACAACTAGCTGATTTGCCATTTGCTCGCTGCACCCCTATTTGCCATAGTCATTGATGAGCTGATTACCTCAAGACTAAATTACTGTCATGCACTCTTTCTGGGACTACCTTTGAAACAGTTCAGAAGCTTCAGTGGCTTTGGGGGGAAAGCAGTATGAGCATATAACACTGATTCTTTATCAGTTACATTGATTCCCAGTGCTCAGGGGCGAAACTAAGCTTTATTTCACTCAGGTCTAAGACCTAGTTTGGCACCCCCCATCCATTGGCATACACGTTGTTGTTGTTATTGAAGTCTTTCCCAGGAAGCAAAATCTGGGTCCCTTATTGACTGGTTTTAAGCAGCCTCTCAAGACTTGGTCCTTTAAATCTGCTTTTAAGTGATAATGATGCTGTTCTATGTTCTTAGTTGTAATTTTAACAATCAGTTCTATTTCTAAATGAATTGCTTTTAGTACTTTTATTGTGAATTTTGTATATGACAACCTTTTATTTAAATAATTTTTAAGTTGGGTACTACCTTAGCCCTGAAAGGTAGTATAAAAATCAATAAATCTTCAGTACTTGGCCCCAGAATGTGATACTAACATGTAGCATTGGTTAAATGGCACACTGTGAAAATATAATTCATGCAGAATATATGCTGTGCTGTTTTTAATGTATGATTATATCTATGTTTTTAACTTTCAGAGTATGTAATGGATGTCTTGATTGACCAGCATTTTACAGAACCAACTCCAATTCAGTGCCAGGGCTTTCCATTGGCCCTTAGTGGTCATGATATGGTGGGCATTGCACAGACTGGCTCTGGAAAGACATTGGCAGTATGTATTTTTAAGTTTTTGTTGAATTGTTTTTGTCTCAAAATTCCTTGGGAGGAAAGCACTTACTTTCAATCACAGTGACATTATGCATCTTTCATGCGAAAAGAATAGAACAAAGCTGCTCCTCTCCTGTTACTTCTGCAAGTTACTTCAGCAGTACACCAAGGCTAAGTGCAGAATTTGGGCATATTTTTCCTTTTGTAGCAAACTGTGAACATCTTGTAAAGATAGATATCTAAAATTAAACAAGGACAAGGTAAAGGTGTGATATTTTATTAACTTTTTCACATTTTATATCATGACACCTGAGCCTGTGCATGTTTGCTCAGAAGTATCATAGAGTTGTGAGGGAGCCTGTGGATCATCTAGTCCAACCCCCTTCAATGCAAGTCTCACTTTGTCCTTTGAGACTTAACATAATGCTATCTGCACTTATCTGGAAGTTATCAGTCTGAAGCATCAATACTAAATGCTTATTTGGGCATGGTCCATTGTTGTTAATTGAAGCTGATATCATGGAAGTAGATTTAGGCTTTTGTGGTGTATGTTCTTGGAGGGGTTGTAAGAAGTCAGCCGTGTAATGTTGACTAGCATCACACTGAGGGGAATATTGTCATAGCTCATGAGCCTTTTATTCAGTTGGGCTGTAGCTTACGCTAAGCATCCTTCGCTTAGCTGATGGAGTACTTTCAGCTTTCTGTATTTGGCTTTCTATGATTACTGTCTTACTGGCAGAAGCATCTAATGCTGCTGATCCTTGCCTCTATGCACTTGGTTCAGTGACTAAAACTTGAGAGTACAGCACCCGTGGATGCCTGATTATGGGAACCATGTTGACCCATTGCAGTATTGGTGTACTGCTCCTTTCACCTCCAGGTTGGCTGTTCTCAGATACATGAAGAGGTGAAAGCTGTATATCTCACTTTTAACTTAAAATGCGTTTGTGAATTGGACAGCTGGTATATCCACTTTGTGTCTTTAAGCAGTATATAGGTAAGATTTGAGAAGTGACTTTTATTTTCATGTCCCTTAATATCTTGATTTATCCCTGTTTCAGTACTTGCTGCCTGCAATTGTTCATATCAACCACCAGCCATACTTGGAAAGAGGGGATGGTCCAATTGTGAGTAAATATTTTTAATGCTTTTTTTTACATACATTTTATGCTTTCTCATATTACATTTCAGTAAATCAAAGAGAGCTGTGGGCTTTGCCTCTGATGTTTAAGCAATTTACATAAAACAGTATTCTCACAGTATTCTTTGATGCCTTCTTTTGCAGTGTTTGGTTTTAGCTCCTACCCGAGAGCTGGCCCAGCAAGTCCAGCAGGTAGCCGATGATTATGGTAAATGTTCAAGGTTGAAGAGTACCTGTATATACGGAGGAGCACCCAAAGGTCCTCAGATCAGAGACTTGGAGAGAGGTAATTAACAGTGGGCTCGCTTTACGCAGGATGGTTGTAACATACTAATTGTGCAACCCCAATATGTGATTAAAACTTTGTACCTTCTTGGTAGCGTATTTCAATTAATATATTTAAATTATGTTGGCTGTCTCATAGGTGAATGTATTTTTAATGAAAGTTGATGGGTTTTTCCCCCTTTCACTTTCTTTGCTCTGTTTCTTCTTTACTAAATTTGTTACAGTAAGTGTACAACTTACATACATTTAACTTGTGCGCATTCAGCTTTATGTGCTTGACAAAAAAAGAAAAACTAAATGGAAATGGGGTGGGCGTCCTGGAAAAAAGACTTTGGTGGTTCCATCCACCATTGACCACAATGTGTTTTGATGATAAGTGATTTTGGCTTTAGGCCTGGTCCCCAGAACATGAGCCCTGCTTAAGTTGTGGGCTTACTGTATTTAAAAAATCAACTGAAATATTTATAAAGGCTGAGGAAGTAGAAATTTGAAGCCTTCGGATAAGTCTTACATGAACAGCTTGTGAGCTGTACTAGTGAGGCTTTTCTTTACCATGCAGACTTTTAAATATTGACCTGAATTGGAAGATTTCTGTCTGCCTTCATTAAAAAAACAAAGAGTTGTATGCATAGACTGTATGTAGACTGTTGGCTAAGAATGTTGATTGCAAATTTAATGTATGCGGTATTTCTATCTAAACTTCTTTAAGAATCGTAGGCTAAAAGGGCTTCAACTTGATGCACATAAAAGTGTTGGCTGTGTACATAACCGTTGTGTCTTTGAATTTAGTATTTGAATCCTTGGTTAATATTAAGTTCCTTTTATGCTAACTTTCATCCCCATCCCAACTTCATTCCCTGAAGGTGTTGAAATTTGCATTGCTACACCCGGACGTCTAATTGATTTCTTGGAAGCAGGGAAAACTAATCTCCGCCGATGTACATACCTTGTGCTAGATGAAGCTGACAGAATGCTGGATATGGGTTTTGAACCTCAGATTCGTAAAATTGTTGATCAGATACGGGTATGTAAACCTTCACTGTATTAGCTTTCCTTAAATCCCCCCTTTAAAGAATACCAACCAGCTTAACATATATTCTTTCAGCCTGACAGGCAAACTCTAATGTGGAGTGCCACTTGGCCAAAGGAGGTGCGCCAGCTTGCTGAGGATTTCTTGCATGACTATGTCCAGATCAATGTGGGCAACCTGGAGCTGAGTGCCAATCATAATATCCTGCAAATAGTGGACGTGTGCATGGAGAGCGAAAAAGATCATAAGTATGGATGCTGCTGTAATTCCTACATTTTCTTGTAAATTAGACTTCCCCTCTCCCCTTTAAAGTAGCATTATTTAAGTATGCCTATGGCAGTTAGTTATTCAGGCAGACCCCGGACGTGTAACTATTTAATGATTTTTTTTTGTTTTTATCCTGCCTTTTGGATCTTGGACTTTCAGAGCAGTTAAAACAGTGCTCCTTGTTATAGTTCATGTGATTAAGGCCAAAAACCTATAGTTTTATCCATAAAACACCCACTGAGCTAAGCGAGTCTTTGCTTGTCATTTAAATGCTGTGTATAATTAATTTTGAGTGGATTGAATATTGCTGTAAATGACTTGCCTCAAATAATCATATGAAATTAGCTTATTTTATGTTTATAATTTGTTGTGTGTGTTTTTATTCGAAGACTAATCCAACTGATGGAAGAAATCATGGCTGAAAAAGAGAATAAGACAATTATATTTGTGGAGACAAAAAGACGTTGTGATGACCTAACTCGAAGGATGCGTAGAGATGGGTAGGCCTTCTGCTCTTTCTTTGAACTGATAATGTTGCAGATGAAAAGCTTTAAAGATGCTTAGGGCTTAATTTTGTTGCTGCAAAGATGTTCCTATGTTTAGCTTGCAATGAAATCCAGGTTGCAGAAGGAATGATGTGGCTGCCTACTTGGAAACTTAATGGATGTAGTACTGTATTAGAGAATCCAGTGTACATGTTTTAAAGATGTTCATCAAAACAATTGTCAATAAGATAAAAAGGGAAAACTACTCTTCCAGCATCTGAGGGGATAGGTAGGTTGTTGAGGCAGCTCCAGGCAATGAGATAGTAATTAACCACTAGCACTTTAAGTATGACAATTAGCTTCTTCGTTTGGAAATACACACACAGTAATTGAGTGATGCAAGTAAAATAATATTGAAGAACATGCTGTTGTTCCCTAATGTATATTGTTGCCACCCTCACTTGGAACATTTGCTGGTGCAGTCTCTAGCTTTTGTAGGGGCACATTGTCCCCCAAAGGTGCATGTGGCAGCTTAAAACTGTTGAAAACCTTTTGTCTTTGTAGATGGCCAGCTATGTGTATTCATGGAGACAAGAGTCAACCAGAACGAGATTGGGTGCTTAATGGTGAGTAGCAGGAAAAGCTTTCCTGGCTTC
Organism: Podarcis pityusensis; assembly: GCF_964106645.2. Classification (NCBI taxonomy): domain Eukaryota; kingdom Metazoa; phylum Chordata; class Lepidosauria; order Squamata; family Lacertidae; genus Podarcis; species Podarcis pityusensis. The sequence goes on along the minus strand of NC_138035.1, from coordinate 30,640,289 downwards.
CCAGATAATATTTGATTTTGCGCATAAGTGATATACAATACAAAATCATAAGCTTATTGATCTCATCTATATGCTGAACATGCTTATTTTTAGCTATTTGTTGATTTCAGTATTTTTACATGCTTTCCTAATTGAAATGCAACAAAACAGAAAATTAAGTGCATGCAGTCCTAGTGTGAGTCGATGTAAAGGTTTCAAGTCTAATTCTGGAACCATGAGAGAGAAAGATCTCTATTATGTGTGGTTTTTGTGACTTGTGGCTTTTTTCCTTTCAGAGTTCCGTTCTGGAAAGGCTCCTATCCTCATTGCTACGGATGTTGCATCTCGTGGGCTAGGTTTGTACACATGGGCTTCTCTGCCTGCTTCTCAGGTCGTTTCTTTAGATTTGAAACTTATTCCAAAGAATTTTAAAGCGTGACTTTCCCCCACATGTGAAATGCCTTTTTTAACATTGATCTTTTTTTTTCTTTCATATTCAAAATCTCTTCCTGCTCCTAACAACAGGCTTTGGTCTGCAGCAAGGCCTAGGCATGACTAATCGATCGCCAGTGGGGAGAAGAGACGTCCAATTACTCAAGCCCAATTGTTCCACACACCCTCTCATTTCCAGCTTCAGCTTTGTTGCTGGATGACTAGGATTGGACTGCACCCACTAAGTTGTTCAGAATTACCAGACGGTAGAGCAAACATCTTTTTAAAAATCCCTCTCTGTCCAGATGCATTACTAATGTAATTGCACCTTAGAGACTCACCACTACTATGGAGCACTGTTTCACATACATGAATGTAACTTGTATTTTAACACACAAGCATTATCCCTCATTTTCCCACCTAGACTGGATTGCTGAGGTTATATAGTAAAAGCTACAAGGGGTTTCTTGTAGTGTGATGTATCTCAGTTTTCTTCAGTGCTGTAAAAATGGCTGCTTCCGGATGCTTGGGTAAACAGTCCCGCTTTAATATCTGTATTGTGATTAAGCTCTGCATCTCAATTGGCCAGAAATGTCAGATTCTCCATATTGTAGATATTTTGGAAATCTGGAAGAGGCCACTCCTGGGAGCTGTTAGTGTTGAATTTGGTGGACTGGCCCACAGTGGCAGATCTTGTACCCAATCAATGAAAACAATCCCTCAGGTTGTTCAGAGTGACTTTGTTTAAACAGAGAATTTTGTCACTTGAAATGCTTAGTTCCCAAATGTGATAAACATACTAAAAACGTTGGTAGCCTTTAATCACATAACCTTCCTTCTCACATGCCATCCCCTAAATTGGAAACACTTCTCTAGAGGTGTTCATATGGATTTCAGTCTCTGTCCTCTGGGGTCATGTCTGGACCTGTGCAGGTAGAACTTGGGCCTGTTAGGAGAAGGGGTGAGGCCAGATTTTTTTGGCAGTGGTTTTTAAACAGGCTTGCTGTGTGCTGGTAGCTTCTTTGTGCATCTTGCCTAGACACTTAAAATCAGCCCTTCTCATATATATATATTTCCCCAAAACAACTCATTTGGATACTATTTAAGGAAAACAGTCTCCCCGTTCTGCCTTCTCCACTTCACCGAGGCTGGGGGGAAAAGGTACCAGAGTCTGTTTCTTGTTACTAAAGAACATCTTGGCTTGTTTTGGGGCCCAGAGTTTGCTGCTTAATAATACGTAGCTGGCAAACCTCTGGACGAATTCCTCCAAGTTCCTGGAAAGTGAAGGCTTCTACCTAAAACATAGAACAGGGGCGCGCACTTTTTGGCTGAGTCACCAGGGTTTTTCCTTCTACTCAAAGGAACATTGGTCTCAGAAAACTCCTTCCAGGTAAGTTGAGTCCCCCATAATGGCTTCTTTATGAATAACCCCCAGGAGAGAAGACTTCCCTCTGCACTGTTTTTCATTAAACACTTCACTCTGTTAAAGTCAAATCATTAAATTTCTTTTTGTTTGTTTTCTTTAACAGAAACTTTATCAGCTGCCGATCACTCAGTGCAGGTCTGGGGACATATCTACATTGGTGGTCGAAGCAGCTCTCTAGATGAAGCGTGTTTGCTAGTTTCTGCCCCTCCCAATTAAATGCCCAGTCATTTTCCGGGGGCATCTCAGTGTGAATGCATCCCCAGGTAGCCATATTCCTTTCTAGAATGATCAAGAACGGAATCTCTAGAATTCCTTGGAAGAAATACTGTGATGAGCACAATTTTACATCAGTGCAAGATAGAATAGTAAGAAATCATTTTACTGCATGTTACCTCCCCTCCCCCACTCAGATAATGTGGATCTGATACACACCTTTTTAAGGTAGAAATTGACCCCACCTCTTTTCTCTTCCTTGTTGCCCTTCCATGGATTTCCACCAAAATCCAGTCATTGAGACCTTCATTGTTAACTGGCAGTCTCTGTGCTTTCTAACAAGGATATGCTTCCTGGTATTCATTATGGCTACCTAACTAATGGATGTACAGAATGGGATTGGCTGAGGTCCCATAGCCTGCTGTTTGTCAGACTCCAGTTAAATCCTAGCTATGAAGATGCGAATGCACTACTTGGTGTGTTACCCTGCCCTTACCCAACTCTTGCCCTTTGAGATCTTTGCACCAAGGACCCTAGCTGGAGACTCGCGCTGCCCCTGTGAAATCTTGCCTTCTCACTTTTTGGTGTGATTCAGGACTTTGGAGTCTGGAAAGATTGAGGAGCCCCCCCTTGGTGTAATAAGAAACAGACGTAATACCCCTTTGCCACCACTACAACCCACTTTTATTTTTGCCCCTCTCCCCATCCCTTTATTTGAAATTGATGCAGTCTGGGCAATAGATGCAGCCTGACCTTTTGGATGTAATTTTTAGCATCTGCATTTTTGACAGTTGCCCCCTTTAAGCCCTGTGAGGGGACAACAAGCGTTGGAGGACCTGAAACCTTTACGTGAACCCAGGTTCTCAGGCGCTTGACAGCCAAATGGGGCTACAGAGAAGCATCCATGCCAGTTCACAGAGCGAGCGTGTGTGGGGACTTCTCGCTGCCATGGACCCTTGATGCATGCTCCCCGCGCTCCAGTGGTCCCGTGTCAGAGGGCGGAGTTTTCGAAAGGAGGCCGCCAAAAATAAAAGGCAAAGAGACGGGATCGTCTGCAGCGATTTCCCACAGGAGGAGGGAGTGTGCATCGGTCTGGTAACAAAACAGGGAATGTTTCTAATTTTTACGAGAAAAGTCAATCTGTGTTTTATCTTGGATATAATCTGAATATTCTCTGTAAAATGCAGATTTTTTTTGTAAGAGCTGTTAAATTTTAATGTAAAATTGCTGTTTAAAATGTATTGCAATTTTTTTTAAAGCATTACACTAACATTTACTTATTCTCTGCCTTTTGCACCTGTGAACTTTAAAATGTTTCCTCAAAGGTTTTGAATGTTTAAATATTGGGTTATTCCCATTGTTCAAGTTAGCTGCAAGCAGTTTATGCTAGAAATCTCACCAAGATAGTCTTGGTGATATCAAATGTTAGTGTGATATACCTTTTTAAAGGAGAATTAAAATGATCTGAATGTCCATTGGCCAAACTGTACTTCAAATTTAGAATTGGGGTAATTTATAGATACCAGGAAGAGGGGGAATAAAATATCTAAGCTATCATTTTTTGGGGGGAAAGCATTTCCCCCCCATTTTTGTAACGATTGGAAGGTAAGTGGTTTCAGTGTTGCTGGACTTTGTAGACTTCTCCTAACAGAGTTAAAGGCATGTGGCAGTTCTCTCCTACATCCAGTCCAGTTGCTGTGTCCATAAAAAGAATGGCACATTTGTTTGATGACATGCTGGTGTAAAGTTGCCTGAATTCCACAAATGAAATGTTTGGAGATTAATATTATTTGTGTGTGTGTTCGTAGCATGCATGCAGCAAAGGATGGATGAATTTTAGCGGAAGAATGAACTGCTTTGACTTGACTTTCTGAAAATAAATTATTTATGTCCATGGGCATATCTCTCCATTTAGCCTTTCGCTCTGTTGGGAAGAGTCTGTACTGTCTTTATTCTTTACAACTATTAACTTTTTTCTTTTTTCTTGTTACTGTCACCTGCATTTGTGCTCCCCACCTTCTGTTGGCACATCCTTCCACCATATCCTGTCCTCAACCCCTCACTGTGCTTTGGTTGCTTCACAAAGATGTGGAAGACGTAAAGTTTGTGATAAACTACGACTATCCAAACAGCTCGGAGGATTATGTGCACAGAATCGGCCGTACTGCCCGTAGCACCAACAAAGGCACTGCCTATACATTCTTCACACCAGGGAATTTGAAGCAGGCTAGAGAGCTAATAAAAGTCCTAGAGGAAGCCAATCAGGCTATCAATCCCAAACTGATGCAGCTTGTGGACCATAGAGGAGGTGGTGGAGGAGGAGGTAAGAAGCTTCTTTCTGCATGTGTGTGTTTTGTTTTTTTGCAGTTTCCATATTGGTTGCCTTTAGCTTGCCAGCTACATTTAATAGAATGCTACCAAGCACTGTACCCAGTGCCTTGTCTACTGCCCTGTGCCTGGCATCACACTGGTGTGCTAGCTCTGACCTCCCAAGATGTGGTTATCTGCAAGGAGCCGCTGTGCATGAGCAACCAATTGCCTCATAGGGCTATCCTGGCAGACAACCACACTCAATGCACGGTCAGTGTGAGGCGAGCGGGAAAGTGTGGCATTGCCCCTACATGCAAATGCAAAAAACTCATGCATAAGGTTAAGTGTATAGTGTAAGCTCAGTTGATCTAGAGCAGGGGTCAGCAACCTTTTTCAGCCGTGGGCCAGTCCACCGTCCCTCAGACCATTGGTGGACCGGACTATGTTTTGGAGGGAAAAATGAACAAATTCCTGTGCCCCACAAATTACCCAGAGATGCATTTTAAATAAAAGCACACATTCTACTCATGTAAATACACCAGGCAGGCCCCACAAATAACCCAGAGATGCATTTTAAATAAAAGCACACATTCTACTCATGTAAAAACACGCTGATTCCCAGACCATCCGTGGGCCGGATTGAGAAAGCGATTGGGCCACATCCAGCCCACGGTCCTTAGGTTGCCTACCCCTGATCTAGAGGGCGTTTAAGTGAGCTTGACACCATATTCATTCATCTGTACTACCAGGCGGCCGCTCTCGTTACCGTACCAGCAACACCTCCAACAATCCCAATCTGATGTACCAGGAGGAGTGTGAACGGCGGCTCCGGGGTGTTAAAGATGGCCGGAGAGACTCGGGCAGCTTCCGAGACCGTGAACGCGGAGAGAGCTTTGCAAACGGAGCCAACAAGGCCTACGGTGGTGCATATGGGAGTGCAAATTCTGCGTTTGGGTCGCAGCAGGGCCAGTATGGCTATGCCCAGGGAGCCTATGGAGCTGCTGCTTACGGTGCAAGTGGCTATGGGGCAGAATATGGTGCCGCTGGCTATGGCGGAGCAAATGCTGCCAATGCCGGGAGAAACTCGCAGAGCACAGGCCAGCAGCAGTATGCAGGAATGGGCCGTTCCGGCCAGCAGCCTCAGCCTCTCATGTCGCAACAGTTTCCTCAGCCTCCAGGCACTAACGTGATGGGCTATATGGGACAGACTGCCAACTACCAGTATCCACCACCTCCACCACCCCCTCCCCCTGCACGCAAGTGAGACCATTTGGTTTATAGGTGACCAGTCAAGACTTGCAAATAAGAACCTTCTCTTCTCCCCTTTCCCTCACCACCCTTCCATCCCCATTGTGGTGTTTTCCCCTAATGCAGGTTAGATGTAGAGTTCACTATCAGATACTGTCCATAAACATTGGCCCCGGTCTACATTTCCAATTTTGTTTTTAAAATTAGAGTTGACTGGAAAACTAACTTCTCTTCACATGTTTTGGCCTTGCATGTTAAGAAACCTGAAATGATTTTTTTTCTCACCCCCCCCTCCAAAAAACACCTACAAGGCAGATATGTCCCAGCCCAGTTGTCATTGTGTCTGAGGCTTGTGTATGAAAACTTGCTGCAGAGAGGAACAACTTATCCATCACATAGACCACAAGAAAGATGTTGTGTAATACTCCTTAACAGAATATTTGAGATGGTGTAATTTTTGCTTATTAAAATTGAGACTTTCCACAAGGACAGTTGAACCCGAGTCCTTGAATTTGACATAGGTGGATTTTGAAAATATAATAATTGTTTTGACTCGTCTTACAGTTGTTCCAAACCTCTCCACTTTACAGACAGAAAAAAACAAAAACATTTAATTTTGGTTAGCATTTTTGCAGCACCTGGATGTCTTATCAACCCTTTGTGTAAGGGATTTAAAGAAAGTGTGTTAGAAAAAGAGATTTCTTATCTGTACTCCCCTGTTTTCATAACTAAATCATTTCATTCTTAAAAGTTAATTGGATTTCTCTGTGGTACTCAAATTACTACCAGCTAGATTTTTCAACCAATAATAATAAAACCTTATGCCTCCCCACCTCAAGTTCCAAATTGCACTTCAGCAGAAAATACTGAGGAAAATTAAGCAGTCACCATTTACTTGGTGTATATGTCCTTAATATAACATCTCTTATTGGGCAGATTTCAGGATCCCACTGTGCTGTGTAAAATGGTTCAGTTTTTCTGTTTCAAATTTTGAAGATTTACTTTAGGCCAAATGGAATCTAACCCCCTCTTTAGTGGGGAGGAGGAAGAGATGGCTAGTAAGTCTTGGAGCTGCATTCACATCCTGATCTGAATAGGGCTTTCCTTGGCTTTTTGAGTGAGTTTCTTCAACTGTCTTTTACACTCAGCTTTTACAGGTAGGTAGCATTCTAGGAAATTTTAGGAAAGGATGGAACTTTAGTAAACCGTTCCATTCAATCTTGTTGATTTTTTTCCCCAGGCTGAGCAAGGTTGTAGGTTAGTGAGTGGGGAGAGTGGGATAGAATTCTTCAAGTACTAAGGCTTATGTCCTGTGACTATTAGCAGAAGGGTTGACAAGTAGTTGGCTTTTTTAGTGCATCACCGGCTATGTTTGGACAACATGGCAGGAGATCACTTGTGTACTGTACTGATTGAGAGGCATAATGTATGTGCTACAGTGTTTTCTGTTTTGGGAAATGCATAGTTCAAATAAGTACAACAGCCCAGTTACTTTATTGCAATGTGGGGCTCGTTTATTTTTTAAAAAGGGGCTGTTACATTTGTATTCCTCAGTAGAGAACAGCCCGGGGTTCGATAAAACTTTGTCTGCACGCAACATACAGGTAGGTTCTTGGCACAGACTGTGAGAGGGAAATTTGCCAGTTCAAATAGCTCATGCTTCATTTGACTTCTGTAATTGTACACTGGAGAAATGAGAAGTCTAGTAGTAAGCTTCAATGCTAAAAAGATCAGAAATGAACGTTCATTTTAGAAACGTATCATGGAATATCTTGTTAGCACATGCAGAATATTAACAACCATTGAATGCTCTGGTATGTTCTGGCCATGTCCCACTTGGTGCTGCTTGGTTCCACTTACCAGCTAAAGAGCCCCGTTGACAAAGCGTTTCTCCAGTAAACGTCTTTCAAAATGCCAGTCCAGCATCTTCTTCCCTTCCAAATAAATTACTGTGTGGGCTTTAAGTTGAAAGATTTAAACTCTAAACTTTAGAGGCTTTTTGGGTCGGATCAGTGCTCTGTTTCAACCCTTACTGGTATTTGAACACATTCCTGTTGTATTAACAAAGACTTGAATGGAAGGATTCATAGCTCTGTGGTATTCAGGCACAGCATACTAAAAAGCTATGTTACTATTAGTTTGTAAATTGTCCTTTTGATACCATCTTGTTTTCTTTTGTAGGTATGAATAAAAATACTTGTCAATAAAGATTGACCTCTCTCTCATTTAAAAGGTAGAACCTCATATGCTCTTTTTCCAGTAAGAAATATCTAATTTCTCTATACAACAAGTATAGGAATGAACGTTTTAATGTCCATAGTAGGCTGCGTTGGATTTGTAGCTGATTGACTGGCTGAACCCAAAGGGTGCTCACTAATGGTTCCTCAGCGTTGTGGAAAAAACAAGTGGGGTGCCACAGGGTTCTCTCCTGGGTCCACATTGTTGCTCAAGGTCTTTATAACTGACCTGGATAGACCAAACTGGGAGGGACAGCTAATGCTACTGAAGACAAAATTTGGATTCAGGATGATCGTAACAGATTGGAGAACTGGGCCCAAACTAACAAAATGAATTTCAAGAGGGACAAATAAGATTCTGCACTTAGGCAGGAAGAGCAAGCTTCACAAATAGAAGATGGGGGACACCTGGCTTTACTAGTACATGTGAAAAAGGTCTTGGGGTCTTAGTGGACCGTAAGCTTGACATGGGTCAACAATGTGATGCAGCAGCCAAAAAGGCTAATGCTATTCTAGGCTGCATCAGCAAAAGTATAGTGTTCAGATCAAGGGAAGTAATAGTTCCACTCTACCTTGCCTTGGTCAGACCCCACCTGGAGTACTGTGTCCACCTCTGGGTTCCACAATGTAAAAGGGTTGTTGACAAGCTGAATGTGTGCAGAGGAGGGTATCCAAGATTATCAAGGGTCTGGAAGCAGAGCCTTATGAGGAATGGTTAAGTAAGTTGGGAATGTTTAGCCTGGAAAAGAGATTTGATAGTCATATTTGAGAGATAAATAGAGATAATTGTGAGAAAAATATACCAAGAGATATACTTCACACTATTTTATTTGTTATAGGCACAGTTCAAACACCAACAAACATCCCCATACAAAAGAAAACGTAGATACTGTTCCAACACTAAATTAGAAAGTGTTAAGCCTAAAGTGTTAGCCACCTGGACCTCAAATCTCTCGGGCACAGTCTGCTAGTCACAGTGTAGAGAAGCAGGTAAGTTCTCTGAATGCGAGCTGAGCCATATGGGAAAAAAGCGGAAGAGGACATCCTCCAGTCCTGGAGCAGGGTCTTCAGGAACTTGCTTCGCTTGTGTGTGTCTTCAGATAGGCATTGGGAGGCTCAGCTTCTTGCCTTTTAATACTAAATGGGGAAAATGAATTAAGACTTAAACTGTTTGTTCTGACAGAAAGGAATGCCACCTTGCCTCTACCAAATGCATTCATACTGCCATTTTTGATGGTGCTTTAAGCTCGTGAATTACAAAACCCCCCAACATAGCAATAAGCGTTTTGCAGGCAACCCCTTTAAGATGAGATTCCATAAACTCTTGTCACCTGTGTACAACAAATCTTTGTTACTAATAGCAGCAAGAAACCCTGCACATGTTACAGTCACAGTGCCTTAGAATTTCATGACCTGTGAAGCAGTTAATAACAGGCTGAATGATAATTAAAACAGTCCTACGTTAAAATACTCAATAATTTTTGGAGTGTTTTGCATAGTTTACAGTATTGGTAATCTGAGATGACTCCCCACCCTCAAGAGGCTTCCTCGCACTGCTTTAACACACAGAGCATGCTGCTACTATAGCAGTGTAGAAATTGTCTTATATGCTTGGTAGCTTCTGAGTTGGGTTTAAGTGTTTAATATTTCATGTAATTTATTTATTTAAAAGCATTGATCAGCCACTCAACGTTTTAAAAATCTCTTAAGCAGTATACAATATAAAAATAGTATTTTTAAAAAATAACTCAATACACAGAAAGCAGAAAAAAAACATGTAAAAAAAATTCAGAGGCTTCAAACACATAAAATGGCCCTCTCTTATGGGTCATGGAGGGAAGTCTTTTCAAGATTTTGGAAAGTAGCCGATGGCTGATGCTTTACAAATGGCATACACTGCTGCTTAATTCTGAGAGTTTTTTACTGCTGGGGGCCCTCCTGCTGGAGAATGTGCAAAGCTGCGTTTTTGAACGCCAATTTTCAGCTCACTGTCCCATGATACTCTGCAAGCAGCAGTACCGCAATCAGAATTTTCCTATATGACCTGGGTGCTCTTTCCCATCTGTACAGGATCAGGTGGTCTTTCAGATAACCACTGTTAAATGTTTGGGGTGGAAAAGAAAAGCCAACAGGTTCTGTGGAAAGGGGGGTGTGGGGAGAGCAGAGCTATAGCTGACCTGCCTAATCTCTGCCACAACTGTGGTCGGTTTCAGCCACTGACTAGCCAGCATTATGTGATCCTTACCTTTCGTGACATAGAGGTAAAAAAAGTCGCAGTAGAAGATGGTCTGTACTACTCCAGACACCACAGCAATTTGATCGTAGAAGTTCTCTGTGTGGTAGCGCCAGATCCAGTTTGCAAGGTAGAGAGCGCGATAGAGGCCCAAGAAGAAAAGGTAGTGTGTCGTGATAGTTTCAGCTTCACCTGTTTTGCTAATCATGAAAAGTTGTGGGAGGATAGCCACTGATTCCAGGTAAATTGAGAAAGTCCAGAGAATCTAAGGAAAGAATAAAGGGAAGTCCACGTTAAATGTTAGTAATGCATGAATCAGTCCAGAGAAAAACATGACAATTTTATTTTTGGCCACCTTTACCTTTCATCATTGGGCAAAAGAAAGTTCAGTTCCAGACACCAAAGGTTCAAGGAAACTTGATGCAATTACTACCTTCTTCCACTTAATATGAATGGCTTTCTTACCTCTAATGGGGTGAAACTGTGGTTTTCTAAAAATGACAGGCCTGTAACTGGAACTAAAAGGAATTCGAGGCGGAAAGAGTCATTCTCACTATCAAAGGTTTTCCGGAATTTCCCATAGATCAGGTACACGGTAAAGTAGGCACAACTTAAGAAAACAACCTGCAGAGGAATACAAAAATCAACTTACTTTCTCATAGTGGAAATCTGATTGGTCTGCTCAAACTTTTAGAGCCATGTCTTTGCTAGAACCCACTAACCTAAGTGTTTGCTGGCTGTTCTTTGGCTGATTGCAGACAAGATTCAATTTGTTGTCATTACCTTGTATTTCGCCTAAGGTACTCTGGTTTGGCACCTTTAATGCACTCTTAAGATGATAAGCAGCAGCATGTATTTTTTATGCATGTACGTACGTACGTACACACACACACACACACACACACACGAAGCCCATAACTACATCTCTTGTTCTTCCCTAGCCACCCTTGCTTAACCTGCTGTAAGAGTGGCTTTACAAGCCTCAGAATTGGTGCACCTTGTTCCAATCAGACTCACTGGGTCATTACCACTCTGCTCTAGATTAAGCAATGGGGAAACAGGGAAGAGGCTTGGCTGCACTGCACATATTTAAAATGTCGTCTTTCTCTGACACAGTCTGCTTTCCCTCCCCAGTACAACAAAAACCTAGTGTGCACTGGCACTATTCTGTTAAAGCCCTGAGCACTGTTGCTCTGTGTTCGTAAACCAGTTCATTGTGGCTTTGGGATGGGAATGGACTGCCTTGTTCAATCTCAATGAAGCAAGGTGCTGAGTGATTGTATCACTTTTTTTCTTTATACAGTGGTACCTCGGGTTACATACGCTTCAGGTTACAGACTCTGCCAACCCAGAAATATTACCTTGGGTTAAGAACTTTGCTTCAGGATAAGAACAGAAATCGTGCTCCGGCGGCGCGGCAGCAGCAAGAGGCCCCATTAGCTAAAGTGGTGCTTCAGGTTAAGAACAGACCTCCGGAATGAATTAAGTTCTTAACCCGAGGTACCACTGTAATTGAAATTCTTTCAGAAAAATGTTAATAGAAAACCCTCTACCTCCACTGAAAATGGCCCTTTTTAAAAGTTATAAATCAGGGTCTGAACATACCAGAATTGTTCCTATCTCAGACTGACTAGATGGAGAGCACTTGAACTCTTGCCCTTACCTTCATGACAGTATTATAGATGGAGATGAAGTTTGTGACCAGGTCAAGGTAACGGCTTGTGAAGACAAGTGCAAAAAGGATCTGGCTCTTTCCCGAGATACCTGAGGGCCAAAAAAGGAAATTAAATGAGCAGATGATGAAAATAAATAAGCCGGGAGAAATGCCTGGGCCTTTGGCACTGGCATAATAAATAAGCAAAGTCCTTAGTTGGGTAAGGAAGGTAGCAACTAACCCCACAAGCCACAAACTTCAGAGTTCCCCACAGAGGCGGACTTGAATCCTCTGGCAGCACAAACACAGCCTGCAGAGGATCACCCTTCTGCCAAGTGAAGAGGCACAGTCAGAGAACGAAAGGGTGCTGTTTCAGCTTCAACACTCAAGCCAGCTCCACTGCCAAGTGAACTGGAGAACTTGTGGATGACTTCCCAGGATCCAGGGTGGGAAGAAAGATAACCCACACACCATCATTGTATTGATGCCCAACACAGAAAAGCAGCATAAACACAGTGGTTTGTTAAGGATGTTAACAATTATAGGGGTAGACTACAGGGTTCTTTGGGGGAAGCCATGTGCTTTAAATGTGTGGTGTGGATGTGAGCAGTGTTGCCTCTCTTTTCTGAAAGACAAGTTGACCTACAGTATATTGTCTGGAAACTTCAGGCAAATATACAAAATGAGTGTAGAAAATAAATGGTAATGAAAGAAAACAAGGGGGCGTGGCAGCAGTTTTTGTTCATGGAAACACAAAAATATCCTTATGGTACTTTGAAAACTAACAGATTTATTGTACAGCTGGAGGCCACAAGAAGCCTGTTAGCGTTTAAGATGCCACAAGACTCTTTTTTTCTGTAAGGGACTAACATGGCTACCATCTGGATTTTCTTTGTAGGTTTTTCTCTACAATATTCCCTTACGTAGAGCTCAAAGAAAGGCAGCAAAGTGGGAGGGGGGGCAGCAGGGAGGAAAGTGATGAAGCCAGAGCAAGATTCACAGACTGCTGTTGCTAACCCTCTCAGCCCTAGCACTGCTAGCAAACACACTAGTATTATTTATTAAATTTACCATATATACCACCCTTTAGCCAAAGATCCTAGGGCAGTGTATGACATTAAGAACATAATTTGTGCAGTACAATAAAAACCACAATGCACAGCAACAACAGTCCCCTCCCACACCTTTAACAAGCCATAGATTACTTAATGGTCAAAGGCCTGGATAAAGAGGAATGTTTTCGACAATGTTTTGGACATCTCTCAAGATTCTGCTATAGCAGCAGAGTTAAGGTGCCGACGGAGGCAAGTAGTTTTATCCTCAAAATGCTTGGCAAACAAGTCACAGCGAGCTACCATAGGTTCTACTGCCTCTTTGGCGCCAGTCTGCAAAAGGCCCCACAGTAACCAGAAAAGCTCTGCCTGATAGCATAGTGAGGATGAAGTGGAGGTAGCAAGTATGTCTTATTACCTGCCTTCTCTGCCACTGAGTAAGCTAAAAAAATGTGCACTGACCAGTGTTCAGTTGTCTTTGTCTGGAGTTTCCCTCCACTTGTGTTCAAGCCATCTCCCAGATTGCTTCTTTGCCCTATGTTCAGTAGTATACCACAGAGCCAAACAGGCTCCACGAAGCACTCGGGAGCTATTGTGTCAATGGCCCAAGCCATCCAGATATTTAACAGGAGCGCTAGTCATAACAGCCAACCTGCCCCCCACCATCTGGAATCCACTTGGATCCATCAACCTCCAAGGGCAGACCATCCTAAAAGGTCTCCCCTTCTCTGCAGAGGGGGAAAGGTCCTGAAAGCCTAAAGCTCAACAAAAAGTCCTCTGACCATGACAAGGGACTGATGTCAATATCCCATGCTTTCAGATCACCCTCTTCCCACCCAGCCAAAAAGACAAATATTGCATTGTGTGCAATTGTAAGTGCTTGGTTTTTCCATGCTACACATGTGGCATGTCACTTGAGGTAGGGGTATTTGCAATTTGGGCCAGCATGGCTGTCTCCCCCCCCCCCCCACAAAAATTTGGATTTATTCAAACTGCTCCCATCAATGTATCTTGCCAAACTAAGAGACCATTCTCAATCCTTGCTCAGTCATTTTGCTGCCCTCAACACTTTCCATACTGATTGACCTTGAACAGTTCAAATGACAATATTCACTGGGGCAGCCTCTTCTGTGTTGAGAGTGCAACAAGTTCCCGAATGCAGAGAAACGAGATTAAACAGATTGGAAGATCAAAGCTAGAAAAGTAGATTAGGGAGCCATCGTTGGTTTACAGGTTGGTGGCATTATTGCCATCTTGCACTATAGCACAACGAAAGCCAGACACAACTGCCATGGTGTGAAGCTGTCTATGTATGGGTGATGCACTGATTGGAAATGAAGTACTATGTCCACCCCAAAACTTTGGAAGACACAAACAGTATTCAAAGTACAGCTGTGTATAAATGCCCCAATACCATCATGAACACAAATCAGCATGAATATCCAACGAAAAAGATGCCGGCTTAAAGGGTCCTGAGGTAAGGTGGACTTTAGTAGAAAAAAGGCTACCCATCCCTGCTTTGAGGTGCTGAAGACTCTTCATTGTTTTTTGCAACACAAAAGAGCTGCCTATAATTCTTTCCTTTTCTTTTTTGAATAGTTTAACATCTCAAAATAAACATTTTGCACAATATCATATAATCAATGACTTCCCTCCTTCCCCTTCCATGGTTCATTTTAGTTGTCTATGCGTATTTTACTATAACCATTTTAAGTCAGTTCTCCCATCCTTACATCACTCAAATATTAAACTGTTGAATTTATCTTAATGCTGCCAGCGTTTTCAACTGTGCACAGTTAATTCCCCTCTACTCAGCAAAAGTTTTCCACTCCTCTGTCATTATTTCTTTCGACGAAGTAAAATGAGAAAGTAAAATTATGCCGTTTATTGGATAAATATTGTGGGCAGTTGCAAACATTTAACAGTCATCGGCATCTTCAGGTGAAAGAGACCAAAGACAAGTATTCCTGTCTCACTGTTTAATCAGCAACGCAAGACGTGGCCCTGCAGTTTCCTTTTACAGTGATGCTCCTATACGTCTTGTTTTTCAGCCTCAACGGGATAGTGCAAAAAGGCAGGAAGCACAGAAATTATGCTGAACATACAGAACGAAACTCGATTCCACAAGTTCATTCCTCCTCCTGCTACAAACTTAAACAGTCTCTATACCCTAGGAGATATGTCAATGGAGACATACACCACACCAGGGACTGTGATATGCCTATACCACTTCAACTGCCACATCACAACACCACTCCTTCTTAAACAAAACTTGATTCCACCCACAAAGAGCGTAAGGGGGAGGGGGAGTTTAATGGAGTGGGAAGGGCTTGAAAGGAGGAAACTAGGAATGGAAGGAGAAGTTTTAACAAGAGGCCATGGAAATACTGCTGCAGAAGAGGAGTGGGGAGAGGGGAAATCAAGAAAGTAAAAGGAGTTAGCAGCATACACTCTGGGACTCAAAAGCTTTCTCTATGAACACAGTCAGGCTTTGAGGTGGTGGGGAAGAAGATTAAAAGGCCCGCTGTAGTTCACAATCAAGATTAAATTGAGAACAAGCAGTGTATATGAAGACCATTTGTTGTGGCTGCTTTTTAACACCAAAACCTGGGAGATTAGCTATATAGGAGACATGGGTGAGGGTTCATAAATGCACCTCCTAAACGGCACTTTTGGTTTTTCTGCATTTCATGCAGTGCTCACATTTTCAGTTCCGCACAGCACAGTCCTATATACGTTTTTTCAAAAGTATCCTATGCTTACCTCGAAGTAAATATCCATAGGATTGCAGACTTACTTAAGAGTGCTGTGTGGGAGTGAAAGGACTAGTCATTGTCCTGGGCAATCCATTTCTCTGTTCCCTGTCGATCAGGTTCCTTTGTTCTTTACCAGTTTACTTAAATCCTTGGCAGAGGTTTCCCCAGCTGTATTGTGCTTCCCAGCCCTCACCCCCACCCTTCTGCCCTGGGGAAATGTTCTGTCTGAAATGCGGAAGGATTCCTGTCTTATTCACAAACACACACCCCAAGGCATTTAGTTTGCTCAGGTTTACGAAACGTGTTTTAGTTGGTGAGAAGGCCCAGAAGGAACCCACACAAGTGGCTACAAATCTCAAAATTTGCAGAAAACAATGGTGACTGAAAATTGCATAAAGAGATATTGTAGGAGCATCTCTACGTGACATTGAAATGACCTCATCTAGGCAGGGTTGCCTGTCAATACAATGGACAGGTGTCTAGCATGAGACATGGGGAAAGTGTTGACCTCAGTGAGTTATCAAGTGCTATTTGCTTTAATAGCTGGTTCTCTTATTTCCTATCAATATTCCATGTTAATTCATTTATGCTGCATTGTCCTACAAAACTACTGGGAAAGACTTAAAACATCCAGCTTCTTAGGCAAGTGGTCATACTCCCACTTACTGTGCACTCACAGTGTTTCCAGTGCTGTTTTTTAAATCTGTGTTCACACAGCAGTTCCCCAAAATGCATATGCATTCTATACTTCCTTGCAAATACTACCGTTGGATGTGCTATTACTCAGTCCAATTTGAGTCCTTAAGCCATTCCTAATTTATCTCTAGCAAATGTGTGAGCACCTTTGCATAGGGTGCCCCATCCGTGCTCCCTGGTGTGTACACCAACAAATCTGACACTATTGAAGTCGTGCTGATGTGAACAGCTAGAGGGGAAAGAGTTGTGAAATGCAGGGGTGAGATAACAAATTCACTGTGCTTGAAAATGATAATGTGAACACACCTTAGGAAAAGATGCGTGATCCACGCAGGCTGAGGCCAAACCCAAATCCTCAGTCTCTGGGGCAGTTTGTGCTCTGGTGACAAGTAACTCCCAGAAGCTTTGTCTGCTCCCTTCTTTTCCTTCTGCATTGTTTCTGCACCAGCACCTTGTCAACGGGATGAAGAGGGAAGGAGAACAAGAACTTACCAGCGCATGACTTTGATCTCCAGATCTTCCCCAGCAACATGATCATGGCTAACAGGTGAGAGACATCACCCAGGATCCGAAATATGTTCATGCTGGCCAAAGAATGTCCCAGAGAGTCCTGAAGGAAAACCAGCTAGTTTAATATCCCGATAAGGATTGTGGCCCTACAGCAGGCCTCTTTGCTTTTCTTAGTAGATGCTTTCTGGTTCCTCACTTGGATAAAGGGTGTTTCTCTTCCTTTTTCTTCAACAGCCAAATGATTCCTTTCTGTTCCAACTGAATATTCTGCTAAGCCTTTCCCTCTCTTGGAAGGATTACACTCACACTGCCTATCTTTGTCTTCACCAGGATTCTGCAATGAGCTTAGAATTTGAACTTTTGGTGCGCTTCTGCTTTTCCCTCTTGATCACTTTGTCTGTAGGGAAGTCTTTGGTTCGCTGGCTCTCCTCCTAAGTCGTTCTGCTCCCTCTGACAGAGGAGTGGAAGAACATCACAGCCAAAGCTTTGCAGTCCCAGCACAGGCACTGGGTGACGTGGCGTGGATGCTGTTTGTACTGAGGGTGGAGAAGGAGGCGGGGGCAACTAGGCCGAGTTAAACTTTCTCCTGCATCCTTCCAACTTCTCAAGTTACAACCTAGAATGTCGTTAAAGAGGAAAAGACAGTTAAGAGGGGAAGACACCCCTTTGCCAGCTTGAGGGGGAAATTAATGTGACTTGCTCCAGATTCCATTAAAATATGTATTTCTTACTCAGGGCCCCAACGCAAAGTAGTGTCGCCAAACCCTCAGTGTTCTTTTGCAGACCTATTTAGTCTGCAAAGAGATTTGTAGGACCAGGGTCACAGGTTGCTTTCTTCATTTTAATTGGCTTTCCTTCACTATGTTCCAGTTTTTGTTGTCAGGAAGTATTTCTGCCAGGCCTTTCCCCCTTGCTCAAGTCGCTTTGGGGACGTAAAAGAGTTTTGTGGCACCTTATAAACCGGCAACTTGTTTATAATGGCATCAACTTTCACTGACTAGAGCCCAGATGCATGGAGTATGAACCTCGGTTGTCAGACACACACATGCAAAGCGGGGAAATGTAACCAAATGTAAAAGAGTTAAATGGAAATGGAATGCAGAAAGTAAACAGCCTCTGGCAATTGAGTTAGAATAAAAATATATGGAAAATTACCACAGCAGCAGTAATTGGTGAGAACAAAATTATAAATTAACACCTATAGTGGAATCCATTGTTTCTATTCCAACCCAAATTTAAAGAGCAGACCTTTTTGCTAAGTTTCTATTCAGCAGTTTCACTTGTGAGTTTCTCCTCAGTGAGCCTTTGTTTCAGGATGGCCAATGTCATGGCTTGTCCACAGTGCAGCTCCCACCTTGCTGAAATGTGTCCCCTTCTGTCTTTTACAGCCCTCTTCCAAGTTAAAGGGCAAGGTTATCAAACTGGAAGCTTCCCTCCTATTCTTGTGGAGCAATGACCAGGGCTCTAAACTGCGCATGGAGCCCCCCACAAGAACATGAGGTTCCTTAACAAGCAACTTGCACTCGCTGAGGCTCTTCGCTTCAGATGTCTGCCCTTCAACTTGTCTATGGAAGGGAAATGGGATGTTCCAGAGTGTGAGGGACTTGCCACGACCCCTCCGCCCCACTCCTTCACATGTGTTATCACACCAGTGAACCGAGCCTTCAAATAGGACGGGTGTGTCACCCACTTTATTCTTAGCTCTGGGGAAACCTGAACATGAGTTCTCTCAGTCTCTCACTGCCTGCTTCACGTTTGTTCGCCTATTGGCATGCGCACACATTCACGTATGTACATTAATATCGCCCTCCTCTCCACCACCCAAAGATGGGGAAATAAATCTCATTTGGAATGCTAGCACTAGGCCTTACTTCCAGGCATTTTCTATGACTGAGTAAATAGGTAGAACCTTCTAGAACAGGGCCAGTCAAGCTTGGTAGCTTTAACTGAGGTGCCCGTGGTCATCATGACTTGGGCCTCGTCAATAAGAGATGTCCTACTGGCTCCATGAGATGAGTTAAGCCACACTGGCGTCATGGCAACACAATAGAGTCTGACTCTGTGACAGCCAAAGTTCCCTTCTGAGCTGCCTCCTAGGGTGAGTCCATTATTAGGACTCATATACCTTCCCCCTGTTTTGCAGCCTGCACATGTATTCCTCCTCCCACCCCCACAGCTTTTCCAGGAGCACAAATGAGTGTGAAGGAGTATGACACACAACCACAGAGCCTCTTGAAAGTGCTGGAACCATGTGGGCAGTCAAACACACACACACACACAACTAAACTAGGAAACTGAAGGGGAGTTTAAAACAGTTCCCAGTTTTAAACGGGGGTCAAGGAACCCTTACCAAGCTCCAAAAAGGAACCATTAAACTGTCAATGTGTATGTACTCTTTACAATGTCATAACTAGATGTTTCTGCACCTTGGATAGACTTTTAAAAAATGAAGAAGGGGAAACACATGGTTTTTATAAGTAAAACTGTCAATTCTAGAATTCATATTGATTCTGTCCCACATGTTTGAACCCAGGATCATCCAGTGAATTCTGGGTTGTAAAAGATTCAGAACAAATGCTCATTGGATGAGCAGGCATTCAAATGGCGGATTTGTTTCAGTCTAAGTGTCCTGAACTCCTGGCCTACCTGGCGACAAGTCAAAAGTTCAAAGACCAGGGGCCACTCCACACAAACAAAGTCCAAAGGTCCAAAGGTCAGGAATTACAACCCAGGGTCAATCCAAGTAGGCCAAGTCTGAAGTCCAGCAGTCAGGATACAGTCCAGAGTCAAAACGGAAGCACAGTCCCATAGAGTTCCAGGAGCATCCAAGTCAAGGTCCACCAACCTGGGCAGTTGAGGAGGCACAGCCCCTCAGCTCTGCTTCCCTTTTGTACTTTGCATGCTGATTGCAGCATCTGGGCTTGACGCTCACCTGCTCTAAGCCTTCTCCGGCTGAGGAAACACACACCTCCTCCTAGAGCTAGCGAACCCGACCTGGCCAGCTAGGGAGCTGGGCTGTGGGCCCTTGCCTGCCTCAGCCTCTTACAGCGCACCCCCTGCTGCTCCCTACGCCTCAGAGCCCGTCATGTTCTTGGACACAGGATCCCTATACCTGTGGTGATGGGTCCTGCTGCCCTGGTGGTCCCTGTGCATTAGTTCCTAAGACCTGGTGTCATATGTAACTGTGAAATGGGTCAAATCTCTGCTTGGGGGTTATTCAAAACCACAGTAATAGAAGTTCACCTAAGAATATATACCACAAATCAGAAATCACAAACCAAGACTAAGAGGATACCAGTGTGGTTTAAAAGCAGAGTTATTAGGGACAAAAAGGCTTCCTTCAGAAAATTGAAGTCTCATCCGTATGAGGAAAAACAAAAACAGAACACAGTTTTTGCTAAAGAAATGCAAGCAGGCAATAACGGATGTGAAAAAAAGAAGAGAGAATTCAAAAAGGCTGAGAGAGACCCCTGTCTGTAACCCTGAAGAACTGCTGCCAATCTGCACCGAAAGTACTAAACTAGATGAGCCTATGGACTGACTTAGTACAAGGTAACTTTCTGTAGCACCTGTAGGCCACAGGGCGTCATAGGTAGGCAGTTTGGCTTGGTGGATTACAAGTTATGGAGGCATATCTTAAGTCAGGATGGGGAACTTGTGGTTCTCCGCTCATTGCTGGAGTCTAACTCCCATGAGTCCCATCCAGCACAGTCAATCAAACGGGAATGATGGGAATTGTAGTCCAACAATACCTGGAGGGTCACACGCTCCCCGCTGCAACCTTAGGCCATGTTTCATGTTTATGTTTCAATCCTGCTTTATCTTTGGCTTCTCCTTTGGCAGACTTCATGGCTCCACACACCATTATTGCTTCCTCAAGTTCCTCAAGCAAACACTCAGCCGATTACACTTCCTCCATCACCACATCTCCATGTCAGGCCAAACTTTACTTGTCATGCTCCTGATGGACATACAATGTGATCTGTGCTGGGGTGGTGGTGGTTGGACAAACCTGAGTAACTGCATGCTACCAGGGCCAGATTTACGTTTGATGAGGCCCTAAGCTACTGAAGGTCATGGGGCCCTTTATATACAGCTGTCCTTTGTCAACAACAAATTGTCACTGTTTTTTGTGTTGAATATATGCTATATAGTAATGTATGGACCTAATAGGTATCTAAAGGCATTTGCACATAACAAAATATGTATTTTATCAAAGTAATTGTTGAACTGAAATTCAATTAAGAAGAAGTATATTAATAGTGAAATGGGTGGGGCCTATTACTTACATCACAGGAGGCTACACAACACAAAACACTGTTGCTGCATGTAGGTTTTATTTTATTTGTTTTTTATCTTATATTTTGGAAATGTACATCCAGTTGTTGTTTTTCCTTTAAATTTTTTGGGGGCCCGCAAGAGAGTGGGACCCTAAGCTATACGTAAATCTGGCAATACATGCTACAGAGTCCTGCAGCTGCTAGCTGCAATTTGATCCAGACAAGTGTGCAGCAGAACAGCATGAGGTGAAAGGGCACACACATATACGTGCCTTTGAAGCACACCATGCAAACAATCCCCTCAGGAGAGCTTCTCTTTCACAGCCCTTTTCGTCAGGCTGAGAGGCCTTATGCAGAGGAAGTAGCTGGGGAATGAGCAATGAGAATGCTCAGAATGTGACATCCATGTGCCATCAAAATGGTCGAGGGAGGATGTGGGTGAGGAGAGGCTTGAAAGAAGGGGGAAGAGGCTTCCAAATCTGGAATAACTGAAAAAGAAAAAGTTGGCACATGAAGTGGGAACAAGTAAAAATAAACCTCATCCCCCCACCTCCTTCTTTGCTGCAAAATAAGCTTGAAAAGCCTCGCTCCAGGTGTCTCCCTGCCTCCTAAAATAATCCAAGATGCTTCTACTGTCTCTCTCCCTGTGATGCCCCCACCCAACCCGCCACCCCACTAGTGCCTTGGGTTTCCATGGTGACTGCAAGCAATGTCGCTAGGGTGACAAGGAAGAGAAATGTTTTTTTAAAAATAGAAGGGGTTCTTGATTATCTGTTGTTCTGTGGGGTTATATTTTTTATTTTTTCCAAGTTGAGAGAGTTGTTTATTCTCTCCCTCCTGCCCCCAAGTTGGGACCTCATCATTTTCATAAAATGTTGTCCCTTCAGGTCTCCTTTCCACCACCAGTGCTTTGATGAGACTGAGGTGAGGGCAAGAAAGAAAGGAGGATACTGGTCTCTCCTCAGCAATGGTAGGGCAGGCCCCATAGGAGGACTCTACCACCACCACCACCACGGTGCTCCCTCTTTTACTTTCCCCTTTATTAGTTATGTGTAGGTCAGTTTCACACTTGAAGTGCATTTGAGCCTCTTTGGCATGCATCTGTGAAAATCCAGAACTGTAAGATGCCAGAGCAGATTTGGAACAAAGACCTCCAGCTGTCTGTCTCTGGTGCCTTCCCTCTTATGAGGTCAGTGGAGGCTGGTTCCCTGATCCTACTGGGGCACAGCCTTCCCAGAGAGAATGACAAGCAATTACTGCCCCTGCCAAATCTGAAAGCCACACACTCTTTCCCTACACACATTTTATACTTCTGTTTGAACTCAGAGAAGTTCTGCAAACATTTATGCCAATCTACTGTTCTTTGACTAGGCAGGCGTCTGCACCACTCAGCCAATCCTAATCCAATCCTAATCCAAAAGTGAAGTGGTCTCTCCTATGTGTAGAGACAATACTGAATTAGATCATGGACCAAAGTTATGACCCCGTATAAGGCAGATTCTTGCGTTCAATCAAAAGGGCTGGTTGGTCTCTGTGGATCAAGGGTGCCCTCTAGTTTGCAGTATCAACCTGAATACTTTCCAGAGTCCAGAGAGGTTTTGCTGCACTATACATTTAAAGCAGTATCATACCACTTAAACAGCCTTGGCTTCCCCCAAAGAATCCTGGGAACTGTAGTTTGCTAAGGGTGCAAATAATAGTTAGGAGACCCTTATTCCCCTCACAGAGCTACAAATTTCAGAGTTTCCTAGGAAGAGAGATTGATCTGGATATTGTAGCTCTGTGAGACAAATAGGGGTTTGCCTAACACAAGATGCAGCCAGCCACCTTGCAAGGTCTGGGCAGTGCTTGGATGGGAGTCAGCCTGGGTAAATTGTATATGCCACCTTGAGATTGGTAGAAGAAAGGAGATGTATTATTGTGCTAAGTAAATACATAAAACATCACCACTATTCTGGTAAAGTGTTTCAAGCCAGGCATCAGCAGAAATCTCAAAAACTGAAAGAAGAGGGAAGAGGCTTTTATCTTATGCACCAGAATTTGAAAAGGGGAAAAAAGGTAATACTTTATCTCCCTGGATATCCACTGACATCTGCTATTAATCATCTATCTTACAAGCTTTTCACAATTAAAGACATCATTCTTCCAGAAAATAACTTTAAAAACTTTTCTAGTCGAAACCAAGATAAATACTCACAACCTGCATATTAAATAGAGGGTTCAGCTGAATTGTATTGAACAACTGATGTCCAATCCTCTATTACAGAATGGTTTTTGACAAGCTGTAAATTCAATTCCACACATAGGTTTTTTTAGGCCCATTCTTGTTTTTCAGTACCAAATAGATAATATTTTTTAACTGACAGAGACATGTGAAACTTTAGCCAAAAACCTATGCCGTAAATCAATAGGATGTCTACCAACATATGTAACAAGTGTTCCTGAATTCTTACTAGTGTCCCTGTGAGAACATAAGAGCCCTGGTGGATCAGACCAAGTGCCAGTCAGTCAATATGTTGGTCAATCCAGTAGACAGATAGATACTATTGTTCCCCTATACTATCTACTAGCTAAACAGCAAGCTAGTTAAGAGTTTTATACTCTGTGCTTTTTAATCTCATGTAAGGCAGCTTACAACAGTTCAGTATATCAATCAGCTAACAATTAAGAAGACAAAACCATTAAAATAAATTACAATGAAAAACAAATACATCAGATGAAAATCCAAATGGCTTACAGGCACAAGAACTTTTTTTTTTAAAAAAACAACAACAAAACTAGCAACCCAGATGGCTGGATACCTGCTGAAATACAAAAGGTCTTCATGAGGTAGGGGGTTGGACTTGATGGCCCTTGTGGTCTCTTCCAACTCTATGATTCTATGACGTGGCAAAAAAATAAAACCCTAAAATGAAACATGAAATATTTTGCCACTGTGAAAACAGGATGCTGGACTAGATGGGTCATTGGTCTCATCTGGTGAGCTCTTCTGATGTTCTTAACCATCAGTGACTCTCTAGGAAGGAAGCTCCATGAGCTAGACCACTGAAAATGGTGTCTTCCACATGGTAGTCAGATGTACCTCTGTTGCTGGGATGCAGATGTGAGCTTCTCAGCATATCTTAAGTTCATCTGAGAAAAGTTGGTCTTTTGGTCCTAAACTGCTTAGGGCAGCCCTTCCCACCTGGTGCTCTCCAGATGTTTTGTACTGCAACTCACATCAGCTCTAGCTAGCACCACAGGTTGTGGAAGGCTGGTCTAGGACTAGGGATCCAGCTGCACTATACATTTAAAGCATCACACCACTTTAAACAGCCATGACTTCCCCCAAAGAATCCTGAGAACTGTAGTTTGTTAAGGATGCTGAGAATTATTAGGAGACTTTTCCCCTCTTGTAAGCACTAGTCCACCTACTCTACATACCCAAATTAGTTTTAAACCTGTTTAATTGCCATGGATGCCAGGTAGGGAATTCCAGGGATGGTAGTTCTCCAAAATGACCAGAACCCTCTTAAAAATTCTAAGAATTCAATAACATGAATGTCTAACACAAAGCAGCTGCAGTTTTTAGTAGTCCATATACTGACTTCACCTGTGCTGTCAAGAAGGAAGATGGTCGTGTGATTACCAACCATTGTTCCTTGCTTTATTATGAACTGAACCAAACGCAGTAGCTTTTTGCAGCTGATCACAAAAAAGTGTGTTGGCAAGCTGTGGTTGTGATTAACTTCCAAACACTACACTAAAATGTGCAGTGGGCAACAGCATCTGACAGTCACCACCATAGCTCATTTCAAGTCAGCAAGAGTTGTAATTAAAAACATGACTACCAGGTGCTCAGATGATTGTGTGTATGAACCCTTAGTCCCTTCCAATTCTATTGATTACTATAACTGAAGAGGAACTGTGGAAAGCCAGGAGACAGAGAGAAAACCAAAAATTGAAACACCTTCCCAGTCAGGGAGTTACTGAGGATTGTAAATAGATTCTCAAGGGAAAAGTTGATAATCACAAAGAGATTCTCAAGGGAAAAAATTAATCTGTAAGTGTATAACTAGTGTTTTAGATGTCCTACCTAAGCAATACTCAAGTAGCCTCATTTGCAGAAAACCTGAGCTCTTAAAACTGCCATTAACATCTGCTTCCCATCTCTAAGCAAGTCTCCTCATGTCAGAAGTTGGAAGGTAGCTTCCAACTCCAGCATAGGACAGCTTGATGGAGATATTCTTCTTCTACATGTTCTGAGGAGCTACTAGTTCTCCTCCATTCCTTCACTTCCCCCATCCCCACAACGTTAGCAGCAGGAAAGGTTGGCGGAATGGGGCTATTTTTGGGAACGTTTCCCTAGCAACGGCTGCTGCCACCGTCTGTGGTGGTTTATCCATAGGTGCTAAAATATTCGATGCTTCTTAATAAAGAAAGCAGCTGGCAAAGCAAGGTTGGATGTAGGAAGGGTTGTCCACCCAGTCTGCTTTGCCCAGCGGACTGGGATTCATAGGGCTTGAAAGAAGAACAAAGCAAATGATGTCTTTAAGATGAAGTGCACTTTGACTTTAGCTCCATCCATTAAGGTCTTAATCAAGAAGCAAGTCTCTTAGAGGTGAAAAGCTTCCGTCCTGAGACATCTGGAGGGCCAAAATGAACCCACACCTGATACACATGATAGCTTCTCTGTTAACAAGCTGAGCTGTTGAGGTAGAAATATGAAACTTTTCTTCTCCAAGTTTGCAGAAGAATGCTGTAAAGGCCAATATAATCATGTTCAAGAGTTATTCAGCTATTGAGGACTTTGGTGCCCCATGCTTCTGGTCCTTTTCCAAATGGTGGAAAAGCTGATCTGTGCAAGTTGGAGGACATATGTATATGATGAACCCATCAGATGCTGGCTTCTTCTCTTTATGTTGGTTTGCCATTGATTTGGGCAGCAGGAGGAGGAATACAGAAGTGTTTACAACTCCCCTCCCCCCTTATTGATATTGCATTGAGGTCTGGTCTCCCGCATAAACTCTAAACTGTCTTTTGTTTGTATACTGCTGTTGCTCAGTGTAAAACTTACTGGTGAACTGAGGACAGCTTTCTGGTCACATGATGGTGCTGACTATGTGAGTTGCCTTTGTTTTTAGTTGCTTATTTACAGTGGAAAAGGCTAAAAAATACAATGATAAATCTCTATGTGTAAGTGGTCCATCACTGCCCCCTCCAAATTGTGTAACTTGGAATTACATTCAGGAGAGTGTGTGTCATCATGACCAACAGCGACTTGGCACTGGCTTGGAGGAAGAGGGGACCCCATCAACCAGGGACTTTCCAAAACTAGTGAATGTGCCCCTCAATCAGACCCCACCGAGAGGCCAACTTCCTCACATACCATTCAGTCTGTGTGTGACCACAAGCACTGTGCATGTCAAAAGTGAGCAGAGAGGTGACCATGGAAGGTTTTAGAGCTGCCCCTTTAAGGACCTCCATTCTTCAGCAAGGAGGTGGAGCCTAGAGGGTGGAGGGTGGTGATAATCAGGCCTAGCAGCAGGCTGCCCTTCTTGGGACAAGTCCTTTCTTTTCTGGGTCCTGTCCAAGGTTCTGAACCAACTCTGCAAAAGTGCTGTGCAGTCTCTGTCTGTTGGTCCCTTGGTTTTGCTACCACCTCTGGCCTGTTCCTTTTTCTTCTACATGGGATCATTCTCACCAGGACAGGCTAGACACAAGCATCTGGAAGCATTAATCTGCACAACCGAATGAGTAAAGAAAGAAGTGTATTGTTTGCATCAGTTGAGTTAGACATGGGTTGCCACCATCCTTTTTACACTTTGTTTTTGATCTGAATTTCCATGAAATAATTGATTCACATGTGGCTGCTGGGCTTGTGTTAGTTCTGTTCTTATGGCATGTGGCTTGTCTTTATTTTGCTTTTAGCACAGACAGGGTTTGCTATATTTGCTTACTACCACAAACCCACATTGAAAGATTCCAAAACTGGATGTTTTGGTTCATAGTTAATGAATTAGGTGACCTGCTGACTATGAGTTAATGAATGTTCTGCTCAACCATCGCAATATGAAGGAAAAACTGATGGCTGTGAGCCCAGTCACAGTGGGAATCAAAGCTAAGATGATACACTGGGGTGGAGGTTCAAAGCCAACTTTACCTCACCCACCCAACTTCTCTCTCTCTTCTCTATAATTACTTCCATAGATGTATAGTTTAAGTACTTTTTTTTACACCTGCAGGTTTCTGCGCACAAAGTGGTACCTTGGTTCTTGAATGGCTTAGTTGTCAAAGAAATTGGCTCCTAAACGCCACAAACCTGGAAGTGTTCCAGTTTATGAATGTTTTTCAGGAGCCAAACGTCTGACACAGCTTCCGCTTGAGTGCAGGAAGCTCCTGCAGCCAATTGGAAGCCATGCCTTGGTTTTCAAATGGTTTCAGGAGTCAAACAGACTTCCAGAATGGATTAAGTTCAAGGACCAAGGTACCACTGTATGGACTGTAACACCAATGATGGCTGCCATGTATGAATGGGTAACCACAGGCCAGACATCGTATGGAGAACATGCATGCCACTTCCGTAAAGGTATAAGTACACAACCTAAGGAAAGTTTGGTCAGTAGAAATTGTGGTGTTGTTTTTTGTTTTGATCATAAGATGTCATAGTCCTGTGCTGTCAGCAGAGCTCAGTGAAGGAAGAAGCCAGCCAACCAGCCGGGTCTCAGGGGGGTACTTGCCTGGAAGCAGAGCCTGTATACAAGGTTCAGTCCAGTCCTAAGGTCAGAAATATCTTGGTTCATGTAGTCAGACGATCCGGGGGTCAAGAAAGCTGAGGGTCCAAGGTCATGAGAAGCAGCAAGGTCTGGCCAGGATCGACATATGTTGTTTCCAGCAACTGACTGAGGCTGGAAACCCTGCTTTAGGGAGCCAGCTGGTTCTCAGCAGCAAGAAGGCTGATCAGCAGCAGGTGGAGTCGCTTTGTCCTCTGCTCCTTCAGGCTGCTGCTCAGCAGGTGAAGGCGACTCCTGGCCCATGACATAAGATCAGATCAAGGGCCTACCTAGTCAACATCCTATTCTCACATCAGCCAACCAGATGCCCATGGGAAGCCCACAAGCAGGACGTGAACACAATAGAACCCTTCTTGTGATGATTCACCACAATGGGTATTCCGATGTTGATTACTACCTCTGATACTGAGGTCCCCAAATGTTCCTGGCGTAACTGAAGAAAGGAAGGTGGGGAGTTTTGTTTGTGTGTTTTTACTTCTTTCCTTGAAAATCAGAACTGGAACTTAAGATTGTGGCCCGCATTGCCTCTTGCAGAAGTGGGTGCCATAGTTTAACTCTGCACTGCATGTAGAAGTACTTGCTTTTCTCTTTCCGGAGTCTTCCAATGTTTAGCTTCACTGGATATCCATGAGTTCTAGTGCTATGAGATAGAGAGAGAAACTTTTCTCCATGACATGCATGATTTTATAAACTTCTATCATGTTACCTCTCAACTGCCTTTTTTCTAAAATAAAAAGTACCAAATGCTGCAACCTTTCTTCATAGGGTCCCCTTGATCATTTTGGCTGCCCTTTTCTGAACCTTTTCCAACTTGCAATATACTTTATGAGGTGAGGAGACCAGAACTGTACACAGTATTCTCTCTGTAAGTTGGCTTGAGAGGCCACAAGCCAAAGCCACTTGTTTCTGCAGAGGCAGGAAACAGAATTTGTTTTTTGAGAGGAAGTTGTCACTCTCGTCCTGCCACCTATTCCAGAGAAAAGGGTTTCCCAGTTCTTTGAAGGGAGAAAGACAGAGACTTCTGGACTAGAGAAAGCACCCAGATTGTATTCTCCAGATGTTGTTGGACTCCAATTCTCCAATTCACTACCAGTCAATAGTGGTCATCTTGGCAAGGCTGCCAAGGTCTGGACGTCTATCTCAGTTCTCTCCTTTTGACAAGCAGCCAAGCCTTTGTCAGGCTAAATTAATGCTGTTGCTTTGATGATTTGGCTGTTGCAGTTTGTCCTCTTGTCAGCTATGGTATAGTCCTTTTGCTTAGTTTTAAATGTTGTGCACAGACTTGAAGATAATGGATAGAAAGGCGGAGTGCAAATGTTTTTAATCAATAGTTAAAGCAGCTTCCCATTCCTAATTAAGAACCGCTGGCAAAGTGAGGAATGTTTTCTGCCTCAATTTTGCAGCTAGTGGGGAAGGGTGTATACACACACACACACACACACACACACACACGTGTCACTATTCAGTCAAGGTGCTTAGAGCTGTTTACAAGTTCAAGTGTGGAAAGCAATTAAATTATACTTAAAAGAAAGTTACAGCAGAGCAGAATAAAATGCCAACATAAAGGCAACACCTACAGATTAAAACAAGAAGGTTTAAAAATGAATAAAAAAGGGTTGCATGAAGAAAAAGGTAAAGAGTGTTAAGGGCATGTGCAAAAATGTACACATTGTGCCCTTTACTTTAATTTCAGTTGTAATTGCAAAGGTAAAAATTCAGATGCTGATTTTTGTCTGTCAGTCATTGTTCCCACCACATGAATTCACTAATGTAAGTAAATGCTTTCGTACAGCATGGTAATGACCTCTCTGAAGGAGCAGGTTCATAGCCTGGGAGTGCTCCTGAACCCATCTCTATCACTCAAAGCCCACGTGACCTTTTATCAGATTTTTAGTAGGACAGCTATTGTCGTTTCTGGTTTGGGAAAAACCTGACCACTGTCATCCATGTGCTGGCAACCTCCAGACTGGATTAATGCAATGTGTTCTATGTGGGGCTAACTTTGAGGCTGATCTGGAAGCTGCAGCTAGTGCAACACGTGGAGGCTCAACTACTCATTGGGGCAGAATATCACATCATGCTGCTGCTGAAGGAATCACACTGGTTGCCACCCAGCTTGGTTTAAAGTGCTGGTATTGGTGAACAAAGTCCTAAATGACATGGGACCAGGATATCTAAGAAATCGCTACACACCCTTCATACCCCTATTAATCACTGTGGGCATCCACAGGCATCCTTTAGTGTCCTGAGATTCCTCTTTCAACTAGCTTTCTAAAATCATTATCCTTATGTATTTGTTTGTTGTTTTTTGAAATTGTTTTTATATGTGTAGTTCTTGTTTTAAAATATTTATTACATTCAAGTGTTTTTAGCTGTTTTTATACATGCAACTTTTGTATATGCCATATCACTTTGAGATGCTTGATGAGAAGCAATCCATAAATAATATTAACAAACTGGTTTATTGAGCATATGGGCAGGCTGGGTGAATCTACACACATTTACTGTAGTAGCTGTGCCATCCATTTTCATTGCTCTGGGGCTGTAAATAAAGTCACAATTCTGCATGTGGCAAAAGCAACGACAAGGCCAGCTCACCCTATACCAAACCCTGCATTTCTGACTTGCAGATTGGCAGTAAGTTATCTAAGGAAGCCAGGGAATGAGGTTTAAGGGAAGGACTGTGCCTCACTGGTAGAGCATATGTTCTGCTTGCAAAAGGTTCAGTCCTTGGCATCTCCAGGTAAAGTTAGCAGAGGGCCCTGTCTGAAACCCTGGCAAGACATTGGCAGTAAATGTAGACAATCTTGGGCCAGTAATGTGACTCAGTATAAAGCAGATTCCCATGTTCCTATGGAGTGAAATGGTCCCCTCAGGTTGGGTGCCAATTAGGCACCAGTAGATGCATGGAAGTGAGAGCTGGACCATAAAGAAGGCTGATCGCCGAAGAATTGATGCTTTTGAATTATGGTGCTGGAGGAGACTCTTGAGAGTCCCATGGACTGCAAGAAGATCAAACTTATCCATTCTTAAGGAAATCAGCCCTGAGTGCTCATTGGAAGGACAGATTCTGAAGCTAAGGCTCCAGTACTTTGGCCACCTCATGAGAAGAGAAGACTCCCTGGAAAAGACCCTGATGTTGGGAAAGATGGAGGGCGCAAGGAGAAGGGGACGACAGAGGACGAGATGGTTGGACAGTGTTCTCGAAGCTACCAGCATGAGTTTGACCAAAGTGTGGGAGGCAGTGGAAGACAGGAGTGCCTGGCGTGCTCTGGTCCATGGGGTCACGAAGAGTCGGACACGACTAAATGACTAAACAACAACAACAGATGCACTTGAGCAGCTGTTACACACTTACAGTAAGCTGACACAACATCCCAAGTTTATTATGGGAGAGGGAGGACTATTTGGATTTTCCACCACAGGAAGCAAATCATCTTGACTTGGTCCTGGATGGTGAAGTCACAACAAGGCAACTATGGAGGAAGTTCTGGACGTGTGGTAGAATTTGAGGGACTTATCTGTGCTTCTTTGGAACAGATTCAGGGTGCAACTCTTAGGGAGAGCATGAAGCTCTGGAACACACAGCAAACCTTTGCAAGCCACGGTACTTTGTGCAAAAATGCCTGGGGCTCTGCAGTGCCAGCCACATGTGCTCCTATTAATGTTTCCATTGCTTTGGGTTGCACTCCTATCTTTCCCCATCAGTGCATCTGCAGCGTGTATCCATGGTTCTGAGATCACATGCAGGGATGGGTTAAAGTAGT
The DNA here is from genome assembly GCF_964106645.2 of Podarcis pityusensis. NCBI lineage: Eukaryota > Metazoa > Chordata > Lepidosauria > Squamata > Lacertidae > Podarcis > Podarcis pityusensis. Next base: position 30,608,723 of record NC_138035.1, on the reverse strand, counting down.
TGAAGGCTGTTGGATTCTAGCGGAGTTACTGACTTCTTAGCTACAGACTGCACAGCGACCAGAGAACATAGAAACAAGCGGTTCAAACAGAAGAAATAGAGGAGAGAGAGAGAGAGACCCCAGAGGGAAAGAATGAATGGAACAGCAGGAGTGTAAAAAAGACGAGAGAAATAAGAAACAAAGGCGAAGCTAGAAAGAAGTATTGTTTCAAGAGCCGGTGGTTAAGCTGAAGATCTAAGGATGGGAACACTGCACAGAACAGCATGCTGAAATCAGAAAAGTCCAGAAACAAAGAAGAGCAAAGAAGCAGGTTGACAAACCAGTGAAGAAAGTTGGAGAAAGATCAAATAAGAGAAAACTGTACTGGGCTACTTGGAAATCATACCCATACAAAATGGACCAAGAGAGGGAACAGTTTCAGGGGATGTAACTCAAAGTGGATGGGATGCAGGCATTTCCTTCTTTTTTCCTTTCCCCTGATAACTGGATTTGCAGAATTCAGATGGGAATAAGCTGACCATACACCGGGTAAGAGATCATTAGTAGGTGTTGTGTATTACAATTTTCGATTCTGGTTGGAGCTAATGCATTTTCTATGCCTCAGTGTGTTTGCATATAACTGGGGATATCTGTATCTGTATCTTTGTCAATGCAGGCACATACACAATTTACTTTTGGCTGCAATCCTGTGTGCAGGCTGCTTTCATCCCAGCGAAGGCTTACCTGTGGGTTGTAATCTATGAAAGCTCATGTTACAACAAATCTGCTAGTCTTTAAAATGCCACGAGACTCTGAACTGTTTTTATTTATAACATTTACTCATTTTGCTCTAGAACATTTGCTTGCATAACTTCGTGGGTACTCTTTTGTGGTATATTGGGCTTCAGAGCATGTTTTCTTAACTAACTTCACGAGTAACACTTCTCCATCTCTCTTACCCTGTGAGTGGTCTATTTGGGCAGTTCTTATTCACTGTTGCTTTCAAGCTGTTTTTCAAACTGGTCTTTTCTGAGGGCTCTCAAATCAGATGAATTTGGAGTAAGGTCTTTGAGGGGATTCACAGCCTGCCCTCAGGATTCTGGAGGGGTGGAGGAGAAACCCCAATTTTCTCAGAAAACGCATGCCAAAGTTTTTTCCTGGGACTATAACTGCCACGAGCATCTCCCCCGCCTCTCTATCTCCCCGCATGCCGTCATTGCATAGCCAGACAGACACAGTTTATATTGATACCACTCATCTCCTTGCTGTGTCCTATCAAGGTCACCCACTGATTGACTATTAAGCTGATCTTAGCGGTAGAACTGAATCTCAGATCTCAGCTACAGAAAGTAGCCTCAAACTACAGCAGTTATGTAAAGGAGCTCAAACTAACTGCTGATGAAATTATTTGCAGGCGATTGGAGAATGTATGTGTTAGAGAAAACATGGGGTATCTGTCTGCTTAATTCACCACTTTTAACATGTCAAGGAAAGGCAGGCTCTTGAGTGTTCAAGGCAAGGAGTGCAAGTAGATGCCACCGCTGCTCCCGACTCCACGGCGATTTCTCTGCCATTGGAGAGCCTCCAACTTAGTGAGCAGAAGGGCGCAACTAATGTTCCACCAAGATAACTTGCAGGTCTTATTGCTCACTTCCGCCGTGCTGGGCTTATGCCCCTGGGAAATCACACCTTGTAAGCAGCAGCCACCTCTCAGGCTTCCCTTTTTGCAAACAGCAAGGGCAGCATCTTCATTGTTGGGCAAACAGAATAACTGCCTGCGCAGGAGAGGCCAGACATGGCATCTAGGGCCCACTGTACTAAAGGCCCCTTGTATACACAATTTTCCTACATAAATATCACTTACATGTAGGGGAAAAAGAGTGTGTAAGCCATGTCCACATGCACACCATTGTGTGTGTATTTATTTTGCTTTGCGTGCATGTGATGGAAGCCTTGATCAATGACAGGATCCTCTCATTCTTCGGATTCAGTGAGGTCTCAGAGAATAACCTTTCACGCCTTGCTAAAAGCTGGTACAGTGAGGCATGGTGATTCTCTGTGTAAACCCCTACTGATATTTTGCTGCAGACTATGTTGTTGTTGTTACTACTACTACTACTATTAGTGGCTGGCAACCTGATCACTCTTAACTTGCACTTCAGACAAATAAGAGTCTATTCTGGACTTGAGAGGGAAAATTGTCGGCTTCCACATAGCTTGTAGGGACCAGATGACCACCATGCTGTGCCTCATTTCATAAATAAATTTAATTACAATCTCAGTGTATCTGAAGCTCCTATGTTAGACGTGGCAGGGTTAAGTTTTATGCATGTCCCTTCCCATTAAGGAAATGTATGGACTAGATTGTAATGGCATATATTTGGAACTATCAGCGACTGGCAAGTCTAGCAATGAAGTGCTAGTTAGAAATAATGGGTTTTGCGTATATAGGACTGTACTGAGAGAGTGCTTCATAGACAGAACCCTTTTAATACAGAATTATTGATCACGAAGGTCGATTTAGGAATCAGCTACACCTTGGGGCTTTTTATGGGGCCAAACATTGGACACATTTGACAGCAGAGGAATGATGACAGTGCAATTGCTTGTATTAAATTATTTGGCCTTCTTGGCAGGTGCTCCCAGACTTTGGAAGTCCCTCCCTAGAGAAGTTAGCCTGGCTCCCTCCTTTTTATCCTTCCACCAGCTGGTGAAGACATTCTTGTTCCAGAAAGGGCTGGCGCCATGCTGTTTTTTTTCTTGTAATTGTTTGCACTCCGTCAGATGTAAGAGAGATGGATGCACATATACTTTGAGACTGTGTCTTGAAATCCTATTGGTTAACTTTTGGCCACAGAACTCAGAATGGATTATGCCATTGCCCTGACAAATTGGGTAGCAATTCATGGAAAGTGGATGGCTGCCTCCACTGAGCATTAAATGTAGTGTCTGATGCAGTCAGGTGACAGAACTGGGGCCAACAGTTTTATGTGCTACAAGATACCACCAGATATGCCTTCTTATTATCCCAGGGATGGTCATGAGCAATCCTTGGGCTCAGTTTGACCAGAAAGTGGCAGAGCCCAACTAGCCGATTCCCTGTTCAGTGTGGACTTTGAGTAGGACCATTAAAGTCCAGCATGGCTGGAGCCAGGCATCAAACCCCACCCCACCCACACTGTACCACTGAAAATCAGCTTTCAGGCTGCAGTCCTATGAACATATACCTCAGGATAGAGTGGGATTTATTTTTGAATAAACATCCATACAGTTGTGCTGCTGTCCATTTTTCTCCCAGTGGACTTTAATTCCAACTTTACATTTCCCAGTAGACTTTACAGTGACGGGGTGCCATTCATATTAAAATGGCATTAAAAAGAATTTAGGGGAGTATGTGAGGAAGGGTTTAGCCCTCTCCTACCTGCTGTCACTGCTGTGTTTAAATCTAGGGTGACCAGGTGCCCGACTCTACAGAGGACAGCCATCTATTTCAAGGAGCCCTCTGTCCGAAGGACTTTGAAGGTCCAATCCTGTTTTTAAGACAAAGGGTGTTAAGGAAGGGAGGGGCTTTGCTGTTGCCCATCTGCAGTGAGCATCCAGACAGCAGAATGAGCAGGCTGTCACGCAGGTTGTCTGTTGAGTCTTCCCTGCTATGGAGAGATGTGCGGAATTTCTATTAAAATTACAGTAATTCTTTCTGAATGCATTTATAGATATAAATTAGTACGTGCACATGTTATGCAAATCTGTGTTGCTATGTACTCTTTTTGGCAATGCATAAATGGCTACCCTATTTAAATCAGCACACACACATATACACTGCCTTGTAATAATTCATGGTAGACCCAGTTCTTCACAGAGGCCTGTTGTCATTTCATTGAACCTAGAAAGGGAGAATTTGATTTGCCCTCTGAAGGGCCACAGAACAGTGTTGAGCTGCTTCTGTAAGGTTGTGGGTGTTATTTAGTGAGGATTATACTCACCCACCCACCATTTCAGATCACTTATGAGGATTCCTAGGATTATTTGCATTTCTGGACAACTTGCAGGTTCCACACACTGAACAACTATTTTGAACAGTTAAATGGGTTTCCAAGTATACATGTCTAAGGTCCAAACTCTGTTTTTTTCCTTGAAAGTAGCCATTCAGCATTGCTACAAAAAGCAATAATAAAAAGTCTCTTAACAGCTTTGCTTTTTTTGCAATTTCATCTTGAATAAATCAGGGAATGGATTTATTCCTACTGAGAACCATTTCCTTTCTCCTAGCATTGAAATTTGCCCTTGCTTCACTAAATCTCAGGGGAACGAGTACACCATCAGTGGCCCTTAAGCAGCTCCTTTGATATAATTTGGGGCCTGTTTCCTGACAGATGAGATGGCGACCACCTACTGGTAATCTTTGCACAGTTTATATAAGAGAGGTTCAGCCAAGTAAAAACTAGGTGCCAAATGAGGATTTGAAAAGTCCTCTCTGTTGAGAATGGTGCCTCCAGAATGGGTGAGTCATCAAAGCATGAGACCTACTGTATATAGCTTCTGACAATGGTAATAATTACACAGCAGAGAACAAATATTTTAAAGAGCAATTCTGGTGGGGATGGAAGAAGAGGGAGGTGAGTGAAAGGAAGAAGATGGGGTGAAGTCGAGAGGGAGATGATGGAGAGACTACAGCAATGGAGATCACTTTCCCTCTTGATTCCCCTTCTATGGCCACAGACTTCCCCTTTCTTTTTCCTGCCTCTTCTAATGCCAAAATTGGTGTGTGCGCAATCTGTTGTTTCTTTTCTGAGACTGGGGTGGGGACATTACTAGAAATTGGCTGGCAATTTTTAAAAAAAATGATATTTTGGGAGTGCAGTTGGAACAGTTTACCCTCTTTTGAACTACTAGAAGACCTCCATTTGTCCTAATGAGCCAGACTCCTCTGCTAATCTCCTAGGAACAGATATCTTATTTTATATATAATATATAATTTATTCAAATGACATAAGCATGACAATGAGGAATACTAAGTGTTCACCATTAACTGTGAGCCTTAATCTCCCTGTCTTGCAGCTGCAGTTTACTTCATCACTGCAGTAAAAGCAACAAAGGGAAAGGTGGAAAAAAATACAATAAATTATAGAAGTATTTATATACCATCATCTAAAGTCTCTCTTCTGACTCTCATTTCACTTGCAGGATGACTTGTTGGATGATATAGGCAGGATAGGCTAGGGCTTGGGTACTTAGTAATAATCTCATTATGAAAATTCATACTTGTTCCCATTTTATAGATGAACACTGAGGCTGTGAGGCTTGCTCAAAGCTCACCTGAAAGCTCATAGCCAGGCAGCATTTTGAATCCATTTTCTAGGGTCTGTGTTCATTCTGTTCACTAAACTGGCAAGAAATTCATGCAAGCTTTTAACCAGTTAATATTCACCTATCTGAGCATGTTCTAAATAGGTGTACTGACAGTCTAGTTAAGTTCAACAAAGCAGTATGTGACCACTTGCATCTTAGAAATCGGTTCCTCAGTCATAAATGTACAGTTTCCCAGACTATTACTTTAGCTGATTTGTTAAAGAAAATATGTTTGTTGGCACACAGCCCTGCAAAAAGCATCTGCCAACAGGTTGTGCTAATATCACACGAATGTACTCTTGCCTCTGTATGCCTGACAGTCACAGACAAATAAACTGAAATTGGTTTAAACTGCAGGTGGATAAGCACAATGGAAAAATCAGATGCAATTTGTCTACCAAGATAAATTGGCTCATCAGAGCATGTGCCAGACTCTGAATACTTTCACAAAGGCAAAAGTGCCCCAAGACTATTCCACCGGTGACCACCAGTGGCTATTTGCTCCAGGCAGTTTTATCAGGTGATTTGTATGGCCATTTAGGGTTATGGAGATAATGTTTATGAGACTGCCATCTTGTTCACATGGTTTATGAATACAGTGGTACCTCGGGTTACATACGCTTCAGGTTACATATGCTTCAGGTTACAGACTCCGCTAACCCAGAAATAGTGCTTCAGGTTAAGAACTTTGCTTCAGGGTAAGAACAGAAATCGTGCTCTGGTGGCGCGGCAGCAGCGGGAGGCCCCATTAGCTAAAGTGGTGCTTCAGGTTAAGAACAGTTTCAGGTTAAGAACAGACCTCCGGAACGAATTAAGTACTTAACCCGAGGTACCACTGTACAGTCGTACCTTGGGTCTCAAATGCCTTGGTATTTGTACATTTTGGCTCCTGAACACTGCAAACTCAGAAGTGAGTGTTCTGGTTTGTAAACGTTTTTTTGGAAGCCGAACGTCCGATGCGGGTTCCATGGATTTCGATTGAGTTCAGGAAACTCCTGCAGCCAATCGGAAGCTGCGCCTTGGTTTTCAAACAGTTCCAGGAGTTGAATGGACTCCCAGAGTGGATTAAGTTCGACAACCAAGGTACAACTGTACACAGAACACTAAATTGGCCTTGGAGGTGGACATCCTATTGCTTGTTTATTTTTTTCTTTCTAACTGAGGCTGGATGTCTTTACAAAGGAATGATACAAAATTTGCTAGGTAGGGTTTCGTGCCATGTCTAATCATGATTAGATTCAACAAGAATGTTCTCCCCATCACTGCATCTGCAGGCCAGAATAATACGCACCTGTTGAATTTCTACCCTGTCATGGAACTGCAAGATAAAGCAGGAAGCTTCCTTGATGTGGTGGGAAGAATGGAAACCTGAGACCAGGGTTTCCAAAACTTGGTTCGCCAGCTTTTTTTTTTTTTTAACTACAAATCCCATCATCCCTAGCTAGCAGACCCAGTGGTCAGGGATCATAGGAAGTGTAGTCTAAAAACAGCTGGAGAACCAAGTTTGCAGAACACTGCATTAGACAAACGATGCACTGTGGGTGGTATTCAACTAAGTATTACTCAGAGCAGACCCACTGAAATTCATGAATATTAATTTCAATAGGTCTGCTTAGTGAATAGGTCAACTCTTAGTTGAATATCACCCTGTACTCTTTTCCGAAACTGGAAAAATAAATGGAGGTGGGTGGGAATCCTTATGTTCCAGTCACTGATGGTGCAGTCACATCTTTTATAGTGCCATTGCAGGGCAGCTGCTCAGGATACTACCACACAGTTCAACTGCCCATCTGACATACTGTGCACCTGCCCATTTCTGCCAATGCATGTACAGCCTTATAACGCACTGCTACCTGGCAGCCTGCATCTGTTTCTAACATATAGTTTCTTTCCCTGGGTTATGTGGGCTATCCCTCTGAGTGTGGGTGGCATTGACTTATCTTCTACCCTCCTTCATCAAGTTATTATTATTCTCTCACAGTAATTATGCACTTATTGAACAAAGTGCAATGCTGCAAACACACTAAAAAGAAAATTGAGATGCAGAAAGTGGGCAGCTTACCAAAGAAAAGGTAGAAGGAAATCCCACGAGGTGACAGTCTCAGTGTTCAGTGTGCCTAGTTCCCCCCCGCCCCGCACTGTTTTAAGCAGTGCAGTTTAAAAGTGGGGAGGTTTACCACCACTTCTGCTTTCAACCATGTATATAGTACCAGCATCTGCCAGGGAAAATACTTGTCCCTTTCCAGGCTGACACAATTTCGTGTAACACCCACATAGGTACCCACACATTTTCAGTGCACGCAGCACAGATCAAATATTGGGTAAAAATAAAAGTTGAAGGGTGTTCAGTTCAGCATTTGTACACAGCTAGTGGAGGATGAGGCCATAATGTCTTTTAAGGATTTTAGATCACTATCCTGTTCCTCACAGTAGTCAGTAATGGATGCCACAGAAGAAAACACATACGGTATTAAGGGAAGTCGTCGTTTTCTGCTGCTGCAAAAGAGAAAGCAAAGCACGGACCAGACCATCAGTGGATATAGGCAAGCATGACTTTATACCAGCTGAGGATCTGGCCCTGTGCACCTGAGCTGTGGTTTTATTTCTGGCACATGTAAAAGATAAAGACAGCTGTGTTATTAACAAAAACAGTATGTGACTTCTACTGAATGCCTCCCAATCAATCTTTTCCACATGAAGGTACTTAGCCCCCAAATTTACAGTCCAGTTAATGGGTTCTGTGGTGTTTTGCCAAGACTAATGAAAAAGAAGTCGCTGTGGGGACAAAGAAAGAATGAATGCAGGTCTGCCATATGACTTCTTCTGCCTTTCCTGTTTTTCCTTGTAAGATTTAAGGCACTGCTACCCCTTCAGAACATTTTCTCTGTCTTTTCCACTCTCATTTTTACCTCTCCTTCTCTGTCCATGTGCAGGACAACAATATCCCTACCCTTGAGAAGTAAAGGCACCCATGTGCATATATGCGCACGCGCATACGGATCAATAGCAGAAGCTTTCTTTGTTTATATTTCCCCATCAATAGCAGTACATAGATAAACTGGGTCTGGCAATGATTGAGTTGTTTAGAGTTTGGTTATGTCATGACCTCTGATGCTGACCTTATTTTGAGGAATGAGACGAATTATATGGCACGTCACTTTCTGTTCTACAACATAGTACCATCATAATCAAACTGAGGGCAAGAATCTCCATAAAGGCGGCCACACCACTGTTAAACCTACCATCTGAATTTTCAGCTAGGAAATGTGATTTAAATTAGTCTGACTGCTGTATTTAAAAAGACTGACACAGTCTGTCCGCATGTCCTATAATCAGCTGCACGTACAAGTGGTTAAATCGGTCTTATCGGGTAATGCAGAAGTCAAGAAGATTTCTTCTTCTTTTTTAAAAAAGAAGCCCTGTGCACTTTTGCAGGTTGTTATGGCACATCGCATTTTTTGAGCAGTCAAAGCAGTATTAGATATATTATAGCTAGGAAACTCTGATACTTTCCTCTGATAATGCATTTATTGTTGCAGAATTTTACCAGCATTTTGTGAGCATAGATTTCGCCACGGATAAGTTACAGAGTGTCTTCTCCTCTTTGGCAACATGCCACTGTTTCTTAAACAAAACCAACCATTTTGTGATTTGTTAAGATATTGTTTGAAGGTTGCAGACTCCCCTATTCACATTTGCATAGCATGTTGCATAAAGCTCCCCTATTCACTTTATAAAGTCTTGCGCTTGGTTCTCAAGCAACCCACCTTTCAAGCACTGCTTGGGTGTGTGTCTGTGCTCTCATCGTTAGCTGTAAAGGTGTGTAGTTCCACACACACACACACACACACACACACACAACCTATTCTGTATCTCTTTTTCACTTCTTTGGTGCCTGAAGCATGTGGGCACATCAACATGTTATGAAGAGTTGCCCCAATTGCTAAACCTAGCAAGGACTTTTAATGCTATATACAAACATAATATACGATGAGGGTGGCGCTGTGGGTTAAACCACAGAGCCTAGGACTTGCCGATCAGAGGGTTGGCGGTTCGAATCCCCGCAACGGGGTGAGATCCCATTGCTCGGTCCCTGCTCCTGCCAACCTAGCAGTACGAAAGCACGTCAAAGTGCAAGTAGATAAATAGGTACCGCCCAGTGGGAAGGTAAACGGCGTTTCCGTGCGCTGCTCTGGTTCGCCATGCTGGCCACATGACCCGGAAGCTGTACGCCGGCTCCCTCAGCCAATAAGGCGAGATGATCGCTGCAACCCCAGAGTCGGCCACGACTGGACCTAATGTTCAGGGGTCCCTTTACCTTTACCTTTACGAACATCATATCCCCCTTTCCCCAAGATGACCCTCTTAAACTTTTTAAATGCCCAGCACTCCCTCCATTAGTAGCTAACTCACCATTGAGGATTACCCTTTACTGCTATCCCGTGATGATTTATTACATTGCAGGCATTCTCACCTTGCAGACATCACACTTATTGCTCTTACACTGTGACAGTACAGGCACTATAATTGTCACAGAAAGGTATTTTTGTGTGTGCCCTGTGGGGCATAGATGTGGAAATATTGATGAATGGGATGTGTGCAAATGGAGAGCACTGTGGAGATGATTATGTAGATAAACCTGGTGATAAGAAACCATGAGCTAAGGCACCTCAAGGGGATGAGCGGACATTTCAGTTTCAAATTTTCATAATTATTGGTAGGGCATGCACAGTAAAAGCAAGGCACTAGGTTTCTTTCCACACAGCAGGTGCCAAAATCCTGCTTTTATCACTACCTGTTCCTAATGTGGGAGCCAGTAGCTATACTCTGGTGACAGCATTCTTGTCACCAAGGATCAAACACGAAGTCTCCCCTCTCTGCCTTAAATATCCAGCACTCCTAGGTAGGCAGATATTAATGTTGTTGCCTTTTAATGAAGTGTTTGCTATGTTGTGTTCTAGAAAGAGCTGCATATTAAGAGAGGGTCATTGTAGGTTATGGGACTTTGTGGATTGCATGTTTTTGTTCAGCACAATGAATTTAAAACTCTTCAGTTCATCAAATTATCCAGAATGCTTGGTTGGTGGCAAATCATTTTCTGATCATTCCAAGTTAATGTTATCAACGTTATTGAATTGCCCCGCCTGTGTCATGAGAAGGTTTCCAATACGTAAGTCATCTGCTATCCTGGCACCCTCCAGATGTTTTGGAGTATGACTCCCATCAGTCCCAGCCAGGGCAACCATAGTTGGCATCAGGTTGGTGCAGGCTGATCTAAGTCATCAATAAATATCCTTACGTAAGTCATCAAGAACTTTTACAATATTTATAAATGAGCGACTACTCTGCAGCCTCCTAGTGGCTGCCTTTTTGATGTGTAGAATAAACAGGCAGAAGGTGTTTGTAAGACCAGTGCAGATAAATAATGTTGATTTCACACAAACAATCCTCTGTGTGAAGTGCCTCTTCAAAAGATAGAGAGTTTCACTGGTAAGAATATTGTGAGGTGACGAGATGATCCCTCTGTCTTGCACTACCATTTACATAGTAGACTGTCTCTTCCCCCTCCTCTTCACATGCGACATACTGAAGAAATATGGGTATGTTGCACATTGGCTCCAGAAACAGCAAAAGGCATGTGATCACAAAACTATAGTCAGTTGGGCTTATGCCCCTCAAAAACTGGGCTCACAACTCTAGTCTTAGTGCCTCAGGCAGAAAATCTGCCATGGTGGTAAAAATGTAATAGAATGAAAAACTAAATAATTGACTATTTGTTGCCCCATGGTATTTCAAAATATACCACCTCAGGCCTGGTCCCGTTGACTATTACTTTTAGTCAGGGCTGGTGCAAGAAAGACATGTTTCTGCCTGAACCCAGCCAAGTTATTTTAGCATCTAAGGGTATGTTCACATTACTGCTTTACTCCACAACCAGTGCATTCCCACGGCTAATTTTTGAAGTCGCATTTACATGACGTTAGCCACAATCCACATCAAACTGATGTTTGATTTGTTTTTTCGTCAAATGAGCTTCAATCCAGCTAGAAAACTGTATGTGGAGTAAGCAGCAATTTGAACATGCTGTCACAAACACACAGATGGATGTGCAACTGCTGATGAAAAACTTAACATATAGGAGTTTCAGGGAGGTGCAGGGACAAGGAAACCGAAAAAGGTCAAACGCATTGGGTGAAGACATCCCTGCCTTTCTCCGATGTGAACAGCTCCCTGCAAATGCAACTTTGAAACACAGTGTGTGAGCATGTGTGGAAATGACCTCATTGCATTTCAAGCCACTGATGTGAACATATCCTGAGGCTGAGAATCCCACATGCACTTCTCCTCCCACCCTGGCAGTAAAAACATGACAATAGCAACTTACAACTTGCTGACCTTTCGTGACTCCCAAAATCTGCAGTCTGAGGTGGCTGCATTACCTAACGATAGGACCGGCCCTGCTTTTAATGCATGGGTGAAGTGCAGGAGAAAGACGCAAGTGGGAAAGAGACAACAGGTGAATTTCAATGGCTCTTCTCAGTCTGTCTCTCAGTGGATTGTATTTCATAAACCTTAAACTCATCAGAGAATAATAATAATAATAATAATAATAATAATAATAATACTCACAGTGTGTCTGTGATATTTATGACACACACAAAACCAGCTTTGGGTTTTCACTAGATCTGGAGAGGAGTATTACTCCGTGTTCCTTGCTTGCCATCCACAGGCCGTGACCTTCCAATCTCCCCTTTTCTCTCTCTTTTTTTTTTAAATGATATTTATTGAAATTTTTTTAGAATTACAAAAAAGAACACAGCAGAAAAAGAAAAGAAAAAAAACAAAGAGAAAACAAACCACATCAAACAATGTAAATTCAAAAAAAACAAAAATACACCACAAACAGATAAAAACAAATCCATCATTCTCGAATCCTCAACTTTCATTACCTTCTTTCTTTGACCTCCTCCTCCTCCCTTTTTTTGTATCCTAGTTATTAATTATCGCAGCAAATCCTTTCCATATTTCATAATATTCTGTCATTACATTACCTTAATCTATTTTCATCTTATAGAAAACCTTAAAACTTAAAACTTAACTCTTATTTTTACCAACTTCTCATAACCATAATATTCTTACCTAATTCTTTAGACATTTTTGCTAGAGCCAAGTAATTTCGTTCCAACATTTTTCTAACATTCATCAATTTTATAAAACAATCCTAGTAATAAAAAGAAAGAAATAAAAACAATCCATTCTTCATCCAGCGTCCCTTCCTCCTGGTCCCGGGTTTTGTCAGTCCTCTTTATCCCATTGATCTAGCGCATTAACCTGGTAACCTTATATCCGAGGCCCTTAAGTCTCTTCCATGTCCCTTCCGCAGCTCTTCTTCATATTCTCCTTTCACACATGGGAACTCCAGCTTGGTAATGTTTTTGACCCTTTTCAACAAATCAGCCCCTTTTCCAAAGTCCAGACTAAACTCCATGTGGTATTTAAAAACATGTTTCAGAATCTCTCCAAGATTAAGAGCCCCCACAGCCCCAAACATCTCACGGCCCATTGCCAGACTTGGAAAGTCCAAACATCCCTGCATAGGGGGGTCTATCCAACCCCCCATTTCCAAACCAGTCCAAACCTTATCTTTCCAAATCTGGCTTTTTCCAAGTTCATTTGTCAAATCCAAAAGCTCATGTTCCTGCAGGGCCACAGCTCCCTCCATCTCTGGCGCCCAAGATTCAGCAACATCCTCTTCTCTCATCTGTTCTGTCAGGGCACACTCCTGGTTTAATTCCTGGGTGGGCTCCATATAGTTTCCCACTGCCTGTTCAAAAATTCTGACCGCATTAGTCATCAAATCCGTATTCTCATTTAACTGTTCCAGTAGGGCATTTGTTTTACAGAGAGCACACAACAGAGCTTCTGAATACATTGTCCTACAAGGTCACAAGTCTATTTCCCACGATTGTAATCTGTAACAGCTGCAAGCTCCTTGGAATTAGTTACAGTTTCACAGTCTCCCTCTAGGGGGAAAACTTCTATTTGTTCTTTCTTTTAAGGACGAATCTAGCAACAAAGTTTCCTTTTTGAGATATTTTGTCAATATTTGTTCCTTTAAAATGCGAAAGGGAACAGTGGAATCACTATGTTTCTCTTCTTTTAGCTATCTGTCAAAAGCGTTTGTCTCTGGTCAATGAGCTTCAAACGTCATTCCTGACACCCCGCTCCAGGATCAGGAGGGTGGAAAGTTACTTTACTTTAAACTCACTTCTGCAGGTTTAAACAGTCCAAAAAAGATCCCCCTTCTTCTCCTGCTTCCGAAGGGGGCTTCAACAATTTTAAATGATGAAAGTTAATCTTTTAGAAGCGATTTTCTGAGCTCTAGTTTACGTTGTCTTTGCTTTATTCTGTCTACAAAGAATCGGAGGGCTGACTTCCTGTTTAGACCTTCCCGTTTCAGTGCCAAATTGAAGTAAATTTTTAAGTCCAATTCCTTTCTGCTCGCAAGTCCTTATTTAAAGTCCAATTGTCCAAAATTTAAGTACTCACGGGTGATTATTTTAGAAGCCAAATTGTCCCAGGAAAAAGGCAGCGCTCTCCGGCAACGGCTATGCGGCTTCGCTCCATGGAAAAAGCAGTTGACTCTCAGCACCGCGCCACTTCCCCCTCTTCGCTTCGGAGCCCGTTAGTGGGTTCCTTTGCGGGTTGGGGGGACGCTAAGGGTGCCGCCGAGTCCCATAGTCACAGGCTTCATCCGCCTGTGATTTTTAAGTGGGTCCCCGCTTCGCCGTAGCGGAAAAGACCCGTTTCGCGCGGAGCTAGTCCCTCCAGATCAGAGGGAGTCCGCCATTGCCGATGGCGCCACCCCGAAAGTCCGATGGCGCCACCCTGGAAGTCCAATCTCCCCTTTTCTCATACACAGCAGCACAGTCTCCTTCCCTTTTTTATTCACTGCCATCTTCCTCCCCATTGAGCTGGTTCTGGAGAGCATCCCCACAGTCGCCTTGCAATTGCAGCTCAACTTTCTGCCAATGGCTACTAGTCATCATCATCATGGTTGTTTACCACCTTCAAAGTGATAGACAATATGCCTCTGAATACCAGCTGCTGGGAAACAGCAGCAGGAAAAGGACTATGGCCTCATGGCCTCCGTGGGGCCTTCCCAGAGATATATGGCCCCTCATTGTGTGGGAAACAGGAAGTGTGGGAAACATTGTGTGGGAAACAGCCTCTGGTCTGGTCCAGCAGGGCTCCTCTTACTTCCCCCCCCTCAGATCTGGTAAAATGGCTAGTGGTCGCTGGGCCTGAGAAAAGCTGTTATCCTCCTCTGACCCACCAAGTCCAGTTCTTAAGGACATCCCTCCCCAACAGACAATTAACTGCACATTTATTGTGAAAGAAAAGGCCTACAAGTCCCACAATCCTGAACTCCATTAAACTTCCTTCCCATTCAGAAGACAGCAGTTGTGTTCATATCTCATGATGGGGAGCCATGTTCCCATTATAGAGAATGTTATTCACTTAACACGGGAGCAAAGATTTTAAAAAGGGGTTTACATTTCCTTTGTCTTCTTATTTGACTTTTCCAGTTGCCTAACACAAACACATATAGAAGTTAAATCGGTTAAGTCATTAGTCATAGTTAATACCTCCATAATTACTGCTTCATTTGTTTTGTAGTCGTTCCAATACAACAAAAATGGTAACCTCCCCCCTCTAAAAATCCTCACTGAACGAACCCCTCCACCCCATAACTGCTCATGTCTTGCTATTTTGTTCAGGATCATTATATCGCAGCTTATCTTCCACAGGATTCTTGATGGTATGGTAACTTTCCCACTTTTTGCCTATATCAACACATGAGAGACCAAAATGTAAGAACTTTGAGGCCCCTAACCCAGATATGGCAATCTGAGGGATGCTTTCTTGCCCCATAGTTCCCAAAAGCGAAAGCGGTGTGTGGAGAACATAGCTCCTGTGGGAACAGAACTCGCAGGCCAGGTAATCTTAGGGATAGGGGTTGAGGTGCCCACCCAACTCACTTGCTTGCCAAAGTGGCCCCCCAGAAAAACAACAACAACTAGTTAGCCGTCTGAGTGAAGGGCCTAGACAAGGACTGATGCTCTTCTGGGAACAGAAAGAAGCTGGAGGTGGCAGGGGGCTTGTAACCTTTTCCTATGTCTCACGCTGGCTGTGTCATCCAGCAGGTCTTGGTGTTCATCCCTTGCTTTGCTGCATTTCCTTCCCTCCACCATGTGGGTTGATCACGGCTCAAACTTTTAATTCAGATGGTAATTGAAATAATAATACAGGCAGAATCCCTTCTGTCTCTGATGCTGCAGCTGGCTTTGTGGAGCTATGAATAGCTCTGAGTCACGCTCTGAAGATGGTTTCACTTCCAACGGTTTGTTTTGTTTTGGGGGTGGGGTTTTTTGGTCATTTTTTGGTTGTTGTTTTTTTGTATTGCTCCTTGGGCTATGGGGAGGGGGGAGAACCCACCACGCCCCTCTCCCTACCCCAAAATGCTCCCAATGAGAGACATAAAATTGCTATTTAAGCCTCAGGGGATGAGGTTGCCTAAAGAAATCCATCATTTAACAATCATTGGGAGGACAGATGGGGACTGCTGGCATATACTCCTCGGTCTATTTATAATTATTATTTTTTTAAAGCACATTTGATTGCGTTCCCCTCTTCATACCCTTCATATGCCACATGATGGCAGAGCAAAGTGAGACTGGCCTGGTTTTAACTTGCGTGCTTGGCATTTTCTGTTGGTTGGTTTCGTAACTCGCCATCTCCCCCTGAACAATAAAACAGATGAATGAAATCCTGCCCACAGATTATCTGAACTGGTCACAGTCTTTCATGTTATCAGGTTAATCCAGGTTGGAACTACTCAATCACATTCTGTGTGGGGCTTTCCCCCTGAAAAGTGCTTGAAAACTGCCTCAGTAAGTGGTGGGCTCTCCTTTGCTGGAGGTTGTTGAGCGGATGCCAGGATTGTGTGTCTTGTATTTCAGATCCTACACAGAGGACCTCCAAGGTATCTTCCAACTCAATGATTCTAATAAAATGATTATATATATATATATATGTGTGTGTGTGTGTGTGTGTAAGCCAATTCAGGACAGTGAACTCAGTTGTACTCTCAAAGGACAGTTACAGTGAGAAGTTTCCAAAGTGCAATTCCTTACAAAGTCAGCTTTCTTTCTTTCTTTCTCTCTCTCTCTCTCTCTCACACACACACACACCCTTAATCTATTTTACACAGTTGTTGTGTGAGGATACACAGAAGCAGTGCTTTTTTTCTATTAAAAAATGTTTAGGGGTACTCTCATTTTGACTCAAGAAAATCACCATTTTATAGCTCAAACCGGGAAAAATAAATACAGTAAATGGACAAAAGTGCAAAGATTCACAAAATGTTTAGGGGTACGAGTACCCCTGCATCTCCCCAGAAAAAAGCACTGCACAGAAGTAAGTCAGAATCCATGTATTCCACCCTGAGTTCTGAACTCAGTGGAGGAAGGGTGGATATAAGCTTGAATAATAACAGTTTTTTAATGTTTGCATTGTGGAATAGATTCTGTATTAGCATATGGAAAACTACGGACAAAGTTAGCAGACAAAGCTTCTCCCTTGCAGCCCTTTGTCCCTCCCATTGCTGCTTAAATGCTAACCAGTGTCATTTCAAAACACCAGCATCATTGAAAACAAAAAACATATGTGATTAGCGTTATTCACATACTATTGCATGCCAGGCCAATATCCAAGTGGTGCAAGATTCCAGGGGTTCTAGGCTCTTACCCAGGGTTCACGTTTTCCTTTGGAATGAGGCACAGTGGAGGCTGTGGCGTCTTTGTGATATATGGCTTATTTACACATATTTACAACCTGAGCCTGTGATGGAAAGGTTCACAGTATTAATACCCTCCAAAGGATATTGTTTCTTTCATAGACACAGACTTGGATTTAAACAGAAATCATTTCTCTCAAACCTCTCTGCCAAAGGAGAGGAGTGCTGCTGGGGTGCTGCTGCTGCAGCTGAGGCGTCTGCTATGCTCAGGTTGGCAGGAGGCCACTACCAACAGAGTTGGGGTAGAGCACTGGAGGACCTACAGAATCCAAAGGTCTGCAGTTCCCACAAGGGACCAGAACTTTGGGTTCCTCAGCTGTGCCAGCCCTGGAGCTAGCACAGCAAAAAAACAAAGACTAGCAAGAGTCTTTAGGGCTTTCAATGCAGCAACAGCTCCACTGCCCCAGTCCTTCTTGGTCCTAGTTAGGATTGCCCATCCATAGTTGGTTTGATCATCTTACTATCTAGTTACTGGCATTAAAACTGGGGCATGGCAGGATAACCTAGGAAGATTCCAGACAGGGTCAAGTCCTGGCATCAATAGTATATAGTTCAACATCACTGGCTGAAAAAAAGTTGTAAAAGCTGTTCTAGCTATGTGTCTCTCCCAAGCCTGTGAAGTCACAAAATGAAGTACTGTCATCTAGTGACATCATAGATCAAGGCATCTTCTGCTTCCTCCACTATTAAAGAGATGCACACCTACAAGGTAAAGACTCAGATGCTTCAGTAGACCATTAAATTGTGCTGAGGCCAGCAGCACTGGCACTACAGCCGACAGGGCTGGTTAATCCTCTGGAGAAGAAGTGGGACCTGGGCTGGTGCTAATTGGGAAGAATGAAACTTCTATAGAAGCCAATAGGGCCTCCCCCCAAAACATGCCACGGCCACTTCTGGCGGGCTGCTCACATTCCCGAGGCCTGAAAGAAGAAGAAGAGGAAATCCAGCCCTGTTACCACCACCACATACCACCTCCCCCAGACCACATCAAGGGTCACATCAGCTCTGGAGACAATCAGATGAAAAATTCAAATGACCCACCCACATTTTCTTTGAAAGGGATGGGTAAAAACAAGAACCGTGGTCCGGGAAGACAGCATGAAGTGAAAAATAGAAATTACAGAAAGAAAATGGCGAGGCAGAACCTAGGGCTTGAAGTAGTGTCTTTGTCTCCAGAACCACTGGGCTTGAACTTGGAATTTCAAGAGCCATTATACAAGGAGGCAACAGTTTCTGATCATTTATCAGATGACGATGACGACTGGAGAGAAAGATACCCGCCATCTGCCTATGACAAAGTGCATCTGTCGAGGATTGCCGGCATGGCTCAGTGTGATCCATACAATTACAACACAACTAGTCTTTCGGGGATGGAGGCTTTCTCTTCGTGGGGGTTCAGTGACAACGAGACGTGTATTGGGTGCCCTTCTCATACCAAGACGGATGAAAGCTATGTTGCCCATGAAGAACCCATAGAAAATATGGAATATGTGTCTCCGCAGCTGAGCTACCAAGAGCTTAGGGAGGAAAATTCCATGCTGAGGAGGAAGATCAGAAGGATCCAAAACTTCTCAGAAAGTCAGACCCAAATGGTAAGGAACCTGGAGAGGACATTGCAGGCCACGGTGAATAAAGAGGAGAAAGACGCTCAGGATCTGGAAGCTCTGGTGCAACAGGCAGAACAAAATCTCCAGTGCATGACTCAAAGAGCCCTGAAGGCAGAGAGTGATGTTGAGAAGATGAAGCAGGAGATGTGCTTCCTCCAGGCTGAGCTGACCTGTTACAAAGTGGAGAACGAAAACCTGCGATCAGGCCAAACTAGCAACATGGGAGCAGTGAAACAGCATGTTGAAATTGCCTTGCAGAACCTCCTCAGGGTCACCAACCATGCACACGCTACCATCCACCAGCTCGTCTTTGGAGCTGAGACGTTGGCGCTTGTTGCTGACCTCCTTAAATCTGTAGGCAGGATGTCTGAAGTTGAAGAGGAAGTGATAAAAGAAACTTAGGGAGCTCTCTTGCCTGCAAGTGCAGTGCTCCTGTGGTACCTTTTGAAGCTTAAAGAATTTGCTCTCGTAACGCTGAGGCATTCCATGGCTCCAAATAAGCGACCTCTCTCTTTCCCCCAGAAGTACTTTTATTACATAATGGAAAATTAATTTCATATACTCATGACTTGAATACTCTGTTTCAAAGCTTAACTTGTAAGAGGTAACAGTGTTCAGGTCCCATGGACACCTGCAGACCTTAGTTTAGTTTTTTTTAAGACTCAGGCTTTGAGCCAAGCTAATGTGGAACACCTGATTGACGCTTGTGTGCTTGTAGCAGCCACACGGAATGGGGGAGATGATTCAGATTGGAACAGTGGCCTGGTGGGGAGGAGAATTCAGATCCTCCCCACCTCACCAGCCAGGACTGCTATTTGTACACAGCTCTGAGTACATCCTCAATCTTAAGGATGTTTTCAGATGAGATGGGAGCCACTGTCATGTTATTTATGTAAACGTCTAAGCCCTGCTGGTGTAGGGCAATGGGAAAAGAGCCTTTGTAAAGCAGATAAACATGCCGCCTAATGCAAGTTGTGGGATAGCTCAGTTGGTAGAGCATGAGACTCTTAATCTCAGGGTCGTGGGTTCAAGCCACACATTGGGCAAAGTATTCCTGCATTGCAGGGGGCTAAACTAGATGATCCTCATGGGTCTTTCCAGCTCTACAATTGGTCCTTCCAGCTCTACAATGTAGATTCTACAATTCTATGAATCTGCATTTGCATTACAGACAGAATGGTGCAAATGCTGATTTGCACACAAGAAACGCAAAAGCAACAATAGTGGCTGGTCAGTGATTTTGCTCAAAGCCATGTGGCTGAGACTGCTTTCATATGTGAGGCTTCACATTTAGGTAGGGTGGACAGATGCAAAAGCGGAGGCACTTCCTTAACAGTTGCGGAAAAGGGGGTGGTGTTTCAGCAGGTGTCGCTGCTGGGAAGTCCCTCTGCTACATAGCTATTAACAGGTGTAGGGCCCCTGTCCTCTTTTGCACCTGTTCTTACCCGCCCTGCTAGACATGGGACAACTTGGTTTTTGGCTATTTTACCAATAAATTTGGTTATTGGCTATTTTGAGGCTCAGAGTATACAACCAGAAGCATGTTTTCAGGTGACACCATTGTGGTTTTAAAAAAACAACACCTCATTGGTACTGTGCTTGTCATGTGCTGTTAGCAAGACTTATCCTGAAAGCTACACCTGCTGAAAGTCCCTGTACAACATTAAAGGTAGCAAAGGAACAGAGGAAGCTTCTTCATATCAAGCCACACCATCTGTTCATCTAGCTCAGCACTGGGTTTCAGATGGGGGTCGTTCCCATTGCTGCCTGGAGATGCCAGAGTCTAAAACTGTGCATTTTTGTATACAAAGCATATATATTCTGCTGCTGAGGTACAACCCATTTCTTGAAAGGTCAGATGCAGCAGCTGTCTTTTGCATCTGCCTGTGTTGAATTTTAAGGGATCAGGTGTTTTTTAAATGATCTCTGTTGCTTAGAAAAGGAGGAGAGCCACACGTCATGTGAACGAGCATTCTGGGCAATGCTGGATCTATATTCACCCTGCAAGGCAATGGAAGCCCGAGCGCCATTTGCAAAAAAAACCCCAAAACCCAGCTTGAGCTCAGTTGCCTGTTTTTGTGGCATCTATGCAGCATGCACTAGCAGAGGGATGAGATGTGATTGGCCCATATCGCTCATCAGTCTCAGCCAACAAGGACCATGCGAATTATGGGTGTTGGACCTCAGCAACATCTAGAAGGCCACCCTGCCCTAACTTTCCACTTTTGATTACATTAGTCCCCAACATCTCACCCATCCTGTTATTCCTATGAGGAAATGAAGTTTACTGTCCCTCTCCCACGGGAGGAGTTGTATCAGTGAGTCAGGAAAACAAGCAGACTGAGCTCAATTTGAATTCAGAGGGACAGAACTTCTCCTCAGCAGTCCTTGGCTTGTAGGGCCCAATCTGCACAGCAGGGAGAGTGAGGGTGGAGAAACAGATCTGCCACCTTTTTTTCTGGCAGTGCTCCTGTACCTTAAGCTGCAGCATGAAAGGCAACAGAAAAAGCTTTTCCAGTTGAAATTTTGCCAGGTCCATGCTTGTTAAGGGCCTTATTAGCCCTTAGCCAGAAAAAAAGTTTCAATCTGAAGGGAGAGCTCTTGTTCACTGTGGTTTGTGTCTTGGTCCCTGGCTTTATTCGTAAAGAGAGGGGCATCTGGTAAAAGACTGTAAGCTACTTGTATGCTTTAGTGCAATCCAGGAAATACATTTTCATTTAATTTATAACAGGCAATCTAGATTGCGACAGCATTCTCAATTGCTAGGAAGGAAATCTAGCGTAACCAGAGAGCAACAAGAAGGCAGTAGGTCACCTGGAGATGCCAGGGATTGAACCTGCAACCTTCTGCACTCAAAGCAGATACTCTGCCACAAAGCTATGGCCCCTTCCTTTGAAGAATAGACCTCAAGCAAGGGATATCAATGGGTAGGCGGTATTGTGCAGGAAGATGGAAAAATGACACTGTGAAGCTGTCCTCCTTTCTCAGGCACAACAAACATGTTTCCAAAAAAGAGCCCAAAATTTATTTATTTTATTTATTTCATAAAATTTATATGCCACTTGATTGTTAAAAAAGAAAACCCTCAAAGTACTTTACAAAGGGAATAAGATAATAAAAAGTATTAGTTAAAAAACCATAAAAACAACTTTAAATAAATTTATTTGGAAGTTCAAGAAAAGCTCCCTCAAATGCAGGCAACTGTGCTGATTCATATAGACAAACACAGTGCTTTTTTTCAGGGGGGGGGGGTACACATACCCCTAAACATTTTGTGAATCTTTGTACTTTTGTCCATTTACTGTATTTATTTCCCCCCGATTTGAACTATTTTTCTTGAGTCAAAATGAGAGTATCCCTAAACATTTTTAAAGAAAAAAAGCACTAGACATAGACACACACACACACACACACACACACACACACACAGCCCCAAAGAGTTGCAGTACATCACATAATACCCAATTTAGTAGGATCAGCTGTCAGTCATAGAATACATTTATACTGAATAAACTCAACCTGGAACTTTCACAAAGAATCTTCAGCCAGCTGAAATGCAACCTTTAGCTTTTAAGAAGAAAAGCAGACAATTGTACCCTACCTTTAAAAATGCTTGATGTGAAGTAGAAACCCCATCAAAGAAAAGGGGGGGGGGTAAATATCTAGCCTCTACTTTGTTTTTCTGCTTCTCTGACTTCCCTAGAACCATAGGGAAACATGAAAGCCTTCTTATCACCTGCTTTCAGCTGCCAGAGCAAGGTGTGCCTCTCAATTACTCTGGAACTCCAGCAGATGACGCCCTGTTCTGGAAAAAAAGTCCCAGACTTGTGCCCCCTCTCCCTCCCATCCTCCTAGTCAATTCTCCTAGCTGACGCTCCTCCCAGACAGCCTTTACTCTGAAAGCTCTTAGTAGACATTACATTGACCTTTTAAAGTTTATTTCCAGAATCATGAGGGCTGGGAACCACAACTGTATAGGAAATCAATGCAATTGCTTCCGGCCAGATAAATGTGTGCTGAGAGCTGGAGTGGTCTCCCTTGAAAAAAGTTATTATCACTCATGAAAAATTGGAACAGGGTGGAATATACTGGTAGGTTGCACCTTCATGGAAATGTCTTCTGTTTTATTGGTTTTGCTCTTTGGCATCAGACTAGAAATTCAGGAAACGTTCCTTCAGAAAGGGAAAAAACCCAACCTGAAATGAGGCAATTTCTTGCTCATCTCCAGGAATGTTGGTGATGCAGCCTGAACTTCCAGAAAGGGGCAGTTGCCAAATGAGAAGAAGATAACTTCCCTCTCTGCTTTAGTGTGTGTGGTGCAGAAAATACACTCCTTTTTCATTTTTAAGAAGCTGCCTTATGGCATTGACGAATCTCATCTTAAGTCAGGGCTTGTCCACACTTACGTTTTACACTTTCCAGGCACATGTCCATGTTGTAAAGTTCTGGGTCTGAGCACTCTTTCACCCAGATATCTCCTTGCAAAAACCTGCTCTTTAAAGCACAACAAATGGCAATTCCAGACCCTCCAAGTGTCCCTATTTTCCAGGGATGTTCCTGATTTAGAAAAGCTGTCCCAGTTTTTGCTTTGATCCCAGAATGTCCCACTTTTCCTTAGGTAAAGGTAATGGGACCCCTGACCATTAGGTCCAGTCATGGCCGACTCTGGGGTTGCGGCGCTCATCTCACTTTATTGGCCGAGGGAGCCGGCATACAGCTTCCGGGTCATGTGGCCAGCATGACTAAGCCGCTTCTGGCAAACCAGAGCAGCGCACGGAAACGCCGTTTACCTTACCTATTTATCTACTTGCACTTTGACGTGCTTTAGAACTGCTAGGTTGGCAGGAGCGGGGACCGAGCAACAGGAGCTCACCCCGTTGCGGGGATTCGAACCGCCGACCTTCTGATCAGCAAGTCCTAGGCTCTGTGGTTTAACCCACAGCACCACCCGCGTCCCCGTTTTCCTTAGGATGTCCCTATTTTCATTGGAGAAATGCTGAAGGGTATGAAGTTATCCTACCCCTGAGCTGTCTGAAGGCAATCCTGTATAGGAATTTTTTTCTTTATGTTTACAATATTTTATTGTGTTTTTATATATGTTGGAAGCTGCCCAGAGTGGCTGGGGCAACCCAGTAAAAAGTGTGGGGCATAAATAGTAAAATTATCATTATGGAATGGGACGTCCCTATTTTCATCAGAGAAATGTTGGAGAGTATGCAGTTCAGGTTTTCTATGCAGTTGCTGTTTGCTCTGATTCAGCAATTGTTAGCATCTGTCTCGAGACACAGTGGAGCGTGCCTCCAGGGGTGAAGTGAAGCTGCTGCATAAGCAGCACCAAAGTGACCTTCTGGGACACAAGCCTGGGCAGCGTGTCTGGAGGTCCTGGACTGCCCAGATTACAAGACCCCATTCTCTGCCTCGCTACTGTGGTCCAAAGGAAAGCAGAGCAATATGTTTTCAATGTATCTACTGTATCATTTAAAGCCTTATGGATTCAAGCCTTCTGTTTCCAGATCCCTCTCACACAAGTTGCACTCCGCTTTCAGAATTTATGGTGGAAGCCTTGGCATCACTCTGAGCCCAATTCTTAGAAGCCATAGAACGCATCATACAATGAGCTTAAATCACCTTTGAGCCTTCCCCCCCCCCCCCGCCCTTCATGTTTGAAAAGTCTGAGCGTTCTTTTTCATGTGAAAGAGAAAGGGGAAGGGAGGCATTTGCAATGTGAATAAGTTTTCAGCCAGCATAAGCTTTGCATTTGCATTGCAAAGGAACTGAAGCAAGCGCTTCTTCAAAATTCAGTTATTTGGATGGCACCTCATCACCAAACATTTAGGAAATAGTATAATTGCATTTCAAAGCAACTGAAGCAGGCAATAATTTTAAGCAACTCTGGTTCTAGGGTTCTGAGGCCCTTGGACAAAGTGCCCTTCGTGGGGTGGGGCTAACCTGAAAGATGTGGGGCAAGCGAACTGAGGATTCCCTTGTTGTTGTTTAGTCATTTAGTCGTGTCCAACTCTTCATGACCCCATGGACCAGAGCACGCCAGGCACTCCTGTCTTCCACTGCCTCCTGCAGTTTGGCCAAACTCATGCTGGTAGCTTCGAGAACACTGTCTAACCATCTCGTCATCTGTCATCCCCTTCTCCTTGTGCCCTGCATCTTTCCCAACATCAGGGTCTTTTCCAGGGAGTCTTCTCTTCTCATGAGGTGGCCAAAGTATTGGAGCCTCAGCTTCACGATCTGTCCTTCCAGTGAGCACTCAGGGCTGATTTCCTCCTCAGTAGTATGTAGGACACCTTCTGACCTGAGGGGCTCATCTTCCAGCGTCATAACTTTTATATGCCTGTTGTCTTTGTCCATGGAGTTTTTTTGGCAGGGGATACTGGAGTGGCTTGCCGGTTCCTGCTCCAGGTGGATCACGTTTGGTCAAAACTCTCCACTATGACCTGTCCATCTTGGGTGGCCCTGCACGTCATAGCTCATAGCTTCTCTGAGTTATTCAAGCCCCTTCACCATGGCAAAGGAGTGATTAGGCTGCCTCCAATCTTCTTGAATACTCTCTGAAAAGTAGTAAGGATAGCACTGTTAGGACAGTGAGTCCATTGCTAGTTTGGGGACCCTGGCAAATGCTCAACCTTCACACCCTCCAGAGCCAACTGTGGTTTTAAGCCTCACTTGTGAAAATCTGTTTAGTTCTAAGGTACAGTCTGAAGATGCAGCAACCTTGCTGAAGCTAAGCAGTCTACTCCTGACCTGTGCCTTGCTAGGAGACAGCCTGAGAACGCCATATACACCTGCTTGAGTTCTGTAATGCAGGAAGATGGGATAGAATACAGACAACAAAAAGCCTATGCTTTCTTTGACTAGGGTATGGACAAAATGGCCACACAGGCCAAGACTGGTCCACATGCTAGAGGTTACCTACTCTGGTCTAGACTATGACTAATCTTTTTAGGTGTTGTGATATTTCTTCCACACTTTTGTCTCTAAAACAGGTATTCACCCCACAGCGACTGCCAAATATGGCTGCCACCGCTGCTACCCACCAGCCCTGAGGTACCACCACCTTGCGTGTACACTTGTGTGTGACACCCACTCCCTCACACAACACCAGAAACCTCTCACCTCTACAACGAGGAGTACCTCATGATAAAGCGAGTCATGGGCAGCATCCGGGTAAACAGGTGAGGGGCTGTTCTGTCCAGTCTTTATTGTTCTGTGTCCATCTGAACTTCCTGTTGGCCACACACATAACCCAACAGCTGCGTATAAAAATCCCTCCCTTTGATACACCCAAGGCACAAACAACACAAGGCATGTACATTGCTACAACCTGATTTGTATACAAGAGCATCTTGCATTTTAGACTTTGATCCACCATCCAAGATGCCTCTTAATATTGTTCCCAGCAGCAATGGTGACATCAGTTCAGGAAGCACGGCAAGAAGTATCCGAAAGAAAGTCCTGTCATGGGGGTTTAGAGCTCTTGCTGCAGCTTAGGATAAGGGTAGGGGTCCTGGCGATCTCACAAGTTAATATGGATTAGCAGTAATCACTTGCAGATGATCATTTTGAACTAGGCTTGCCAGCCAACAGCAGCAGGAGTAGCTCTCCTCCCGTTATGGCAAAATGGAAATAGAGAGGGTGACATATTTTGAGGGAGAAGGAGACAAAGGCAGGTTGCATATCTTGGAGAGAGGGAGTTTCTTTCAGGGTATCTGCCAACCCTTTGTCTCTTGATCTCTAAATTACACCTTTGGTTTTAGATCCAGGATGCTGGGAGACACGCTTGTTGCTGTAGCAACAGAATTGTCTAAACTGTGGAAGTGTATAAACATTGTCACAGATGCACAATTAGATCAACAAACGAGAACGGAACAGAAAATAGAAGCTTCCGGCCTTATGCAATCCAGAGTTAACATGTAGTTATGAAACCATATTCACGTAGCCCCTTGTCTGCCCTGTCAAATCTAGGAGGTCACTCTAGTTGTCTGTATAGTGAACGCTTGTGTTGGAAGATGTATGCATGCGAGTGCCACTCAGATAAATCTCTGTGCTTTGGGTAGTACTAGCTGAAGGCTGCACTGTTGTGATACATATTCTTCATACCACTACTTTGTGCAATGACTTGAGTTCTGATCTGCTCAATGAGATCCAGAGGACCTTCTGAATCCCTGTATTGAATGTACTCTGTGACGCCTGGAACTCTGAGTCTCATATGGGGTTAAGTCATTACACCCTCTACTTTGAAAATGGTTTCAATTGCTTTCCCCCTCTCATTCCCAATATGTACATATACAAAAATATAATATTTTAAAACTGCAAAGAACAGAACATCATTTTAATTGCAGGTATTTTGAAGTCAGAATGATTCACCCTTCTGAATCGCTCTCTCTCTCTCTCTCTCTCTCTCTCTCTCTCCCTCACACACACACACACACACACACACACACTTCATCTTGGTCACTCAGCACATCTGGTGCAATGTGCCCACAGACACATATACCAGAAGTCCAGTAAATCAATGATCCTGCAGTGAGTCAAATGAGGCAATGGACCTCTCTGCATGAGTGTTAGTGGAGAGATTTAAGGCAGGGCTGAGGAACCTATGGACTTCATCTCCCATCAGTCCCAGCCATCATAGGCCTATAGTCAGGAGTGATGGGTATTATAAACCAACAACTTCTAGAGGGCATGCTCCCACACATGCTCCCTCAAAGGTACCTTTCTCCCACTTTTAACTGTGATCTTTCTCCCCTCAAAAGGTACAGTATTGTCTCCACTGAAGAGGATGGACATAAAGTTTCTTCCCTTGGCAGCATTAATGGGCACAGTCGGAATGGAAAAGGCCACGCCCCGCGACGGAAACGCCGCAACCGTTTTGTCAAGAAGAACGGCCAGTGCAATGTCTATTTTGCCAACCTGAGCAACAAATCCCAGCGCTACATGGCTGACATTTTCACAACATGTGTGGACACTCGCTGGCGATACATGCTCATGATCTTCTCGGCGGCCTTCTTGGTCTCCTGGCTGTTTTTTGGCCTTCTCTTCTGGATCATTGCTTTCTTTCACGGTGACTTAGATGCCCCCAGTGCAGGAAGCGGCTCTCCCGCAGCAACAAAATTCTGCATCAAGCACGTCACTGGGTTCTTGGGAGCTTTCCTCTTTTCAGTAGAAACACAGACAACCATCGGTTATGGCTTCCGATACGTGACTGAGGAATGTCCCCTAGCCATCATGGTGGTAGTGGTACAATCCATTGTGGGCTGTGTTATTGACTCTTTCATGATAGGCACTATCATGGCTAAGATGGCACGCCCCAAGAAAAGGGCCCAAACTCTCCTTTTTAGCCATCATGCTGTCATCTCTCTACGGGACGGCAAGCTCTGCCTCATGTGGCGGGTGGGAAACTTGAGGAGGAGCCATATTGTGGAAGCTCACGTTCGGGCCCAGCTTATCAAGCCCTACATGACAGCAGAAGGCGAGTACCTTCCGGTGGACCAGCGAGACCTGAACGTGGGCTATGACATAGGCCTTGACCGCATCTTCTTAGTGTCTCCCATTATTATCGTTCATGAGATCGATGAGGAAAGCCCACTCTATGGGATGGGCAAGGAACAGTTGGAGAGGGAGGACTTCGAGATTGTCGTCATCCTTGAGGGCATGGTGGAAGCTACAGCCATGACCACACAGGCTCGCAGCTCCTACCTGGCCAGCGAGATCCTTTGGGGACACCGTTTTGAGCCTGTTGTCTTTGAGGAGAAGAAACATTACAAAGTGGACTATTCACGCTTCCACAAGACCTACGAGGTGGCTGGAACCCCTTGCTGCTCTGCTCGGGAACTACAGGAGAGCAAGATCACCATCTTGCCTTCGCCTCCACCGCCCCCCAGTGCCTTCTGCTATGAGAATGAGCTGGCTCTTGTCAGCCAGGATGAAGACGAGGAGGAGGATGACTTGGCTGTAGGAGTAGATTTAGGAGTAAGCGCCACGGAAGATGCAGGAGTCATACCTATGATGGAGTTTGGGAGCCACATGGACCTTGATCGGTTGCAGGTCTCCATCCCTCTGGATACCCTCTCATACCGCAGGGAATCTGCCATCTAATCTCCACACTGAACTTTCCATCCCATCCTTATTCTCCACCATTTCCTTCTCCCTTTAGTACCAGTGCTTGGTTGGAAAAGCCCCTCAGTACTGCTTCTTCTACTGACTCTTAAAAACCTGAGAATGTAAAGACTCTCAGGCATCTTGCTATGAGGGTTAGGAAAAACAATGTTTTCAGACATTCTGGATTCAGAACAGAACTGAGATCATTTCCCCACTTCATTTCCACAGTTCAGCTTTTCCGTGTGGCTCGAAACTATGAAAAGACAGCAATAGCTACTATGGGGTAGGGTAATATGGGAGATAGTTTGTTAAGCTGCCAGCTTTGGGACCAGTGATCACTAAAGTGTTTGACGTGATTGCTGTGGGACAAAAAAAAGCTGCAATGTCAACCATGCTGGGATAAACTGGAGAATCTGGTGTTTCGTGGGACAGGGGAAGATACGATGTGGGGGGATATAATCTGCATGTATATTATTTGTTGCATACTTAAAATGTTGCCTCAGGAGAGAATAGCTTTAGCTTCCTCTGCTCTCATGCATTAACGATTCAGCTCTTCTCATCCTGGTTCTTGGTATCCATGATTTCCTAAGTAAGTTAATGAACTTGTCTCTGATCCTTTTGAGATTTTGGTCCCTTCCAATGGAGGCAAGTGAGAGAAATTTGCAAGAGGAAAGATTCCCAACTGGACCAGCATCTAATGACCAGTAACTGGTCTCTTCTAAGCAATGGGATCTATATGCTCAACCCACCTTCACCATCCGACTCATTCCGTGTTCTCACCTGAAAAAAACTGACTTTGTAACTATTTATTTTTTAATAAAATATAATGTTTCAGGGGAAGCCTGACAACAAAGAGAAGGGAGAACCCAGGTTCAGTGCATTATGCAATTATTAGCATTTGCATGGTGACCAATCCCATGTGCAAATCAACTCCACAGACTTAAACTGGTTTAATAGATCCACTCATCCCTAAGGAATTATGAGGAATGGTTTTATAAGGGAGTTTAAACAGAATTCATTGCATCCTCCTTAAACTATAATTTCCTCTCTTTTTTGGTGGTGGTGGGGAGCGATAATGGTTAAACTGATATAAATCCAACAATGGTTAATAGTGTATAGACATGCCTGTACAGCAGGGGTAGCCAACATGATTTTTCCAGATATTTTTGGACTCCAATTCCCATCAGCCTTAGCCAGCACAAGCAAACCAATATGCCAAGCCCCACAAAGCTTACAACCTAGACATGCTGACATATGGGTTTAAATTAGGGTAAAAGAGGGGTAGGAGTATGTTATATACTCATACATACACCATAGGCCAGGAGTGGATAAAAAGAAAATAACAGGTTATGAAAAGGCCAGATATATGACAAGCATAAGAAATGAAAATGAGAATTGAAGACAGTTAATGTGATGCACTGGATATTTCCAAGGTAAACTGTGGGCTTCACATCTATGAGGAGAAAGAAGCAACATTTGATAAAGAGCTTTGAGTAACTTGAACACCCTGCATGGACTCAGCAGAAGGTTGGTAAGATGCAGCTGCTTAATTACCTGGCCTTCCTCGCCTCATTAACCAAATGTATCTTTTCCGTTAGCTCACTGGCAGATAAAGGTTATTATGTTCTTATCGGAATTGGTGAGAACCCCGCAGATGAAAGACTTCAGTACGGGTCCACAGAGATAACAAAGGCATTCTTAATTTGTTCGGCACTGGTTAAATACTTCCGTTTTTACTAATAATGACAAAACTCCTGCTCATGAGTTATACAGTGGTACCTCGGGTTAAGTACTTAATTCGTTCTGGAAGTCCGTTCTTAACCTGAAACTGTTCTTAACATGAAGCACCACTTTAGCTAATGGGGCCTCCTGCTGCCGCCACACTGCTGGAGCACGATTTCTGTTCTCATCCTGAAGCAAAGCTCTTAACCTGAAGCGTATGTAACCCAAGGTACCACTGTAAAGTACGCGTACTAAACGGGCTGATCTTGCTTTTCTACTCCCTGGCATCCTGTTGCCAGCTAGGGAAAGGAAAAGGGGATGGGAGTGATTTGAGCATGGCCAAGGAATATGCAAGGAAGACTAAAGGCTCATCTAGACTTGGCCCAACGGCCAAGGAAGCCTAGTCTTTTTTTACCGAATCAGAGAAAACATCAATCAGGTTTTCTCAAGATTGGGATGTTTACTCCGATTTCTTGCTAAAGAGAGTTTCAAAAATAAAAATTTAATTTTCGTGTTTCACCCAGCGACCCACCAAACGGCTCACCGGGACAAAGAATAGCTAGATAAGAGGCACACAGGCGCCTCCGATCTCCAAACCCTCAAAACACAGAAAACCATGGGGCAGCTTGGAAAAGAACACCAACAATATATTTCACACGTGAGCACACATGGCCAAGACAGAACAGGGATAGTAAAGGGATATTGAGACAATCCTAATCCTCTGACTCCCTTCATACCTGGCCATTGGCTGCAGCCTACAGGAGGTGGAGCTCAACACCATCTGCAGGGCCACCATCTGACCTAGATGGTCCCCCATACCACATAAACACGTCAGCAACGATCCTCTCACAATTGATTGCGGCTAATTGGCCGTGGAAGCCACACAGGGATTGAATGGTGCTACTACTCTGAATTTCCCGTTGCTTGTCTCACACACAGCCTCACGCGCTGATGCTGCTCCATTTGCGTGCCAGACCCCACCCCACCCCGTCCCTCACAACCTTTTCCTTCCCCTGTGATAATTAATGAAGTCTTTTCTCTTAGGGCATGAGAGAGGGCCAGTATTGACTTGGCTTTTAATATAGCTTTCAGAGGCTGGCACTCGTCTCTGGGGCATTGTACTGGAAAGTTAACTAATGGACTGAGAAGGAAGGGCTCTGTACACGAGGACACGGGAATCCAGGACACATTACTGCTCTCCCCCCCAACTCCCCATCAGACACATATACGCAAACACCCTGACTCAGGAAGGTGGGCATCAGGATAGGAGGCCTGGTGGATTTGCACGTGCAAGCTGCATAACAGTGCGCACCAACTGTACCATACAGAGGTAATGTGTTTTGGCTGCACGGTCATGAGATTTGCAGAGGTTCATCATGTGCCAAAGGACTATGCTAACCATCTTCCCATGCCACAAACAGATGGAGGAAGATCTCCCGTGCAAACAAAGGGAAAAGGAGGACAATGCTTCAGGCATGCAGATGTGCAGGCCTTGGGATGGGAGAATAATTCTGGATGTGCAGAAATATACAGGCTATTCAAATGCAGGAGGAGAGCAGTGCAATGGCTGTCCTGAATGCTGCAGGGTGCAGGAGACCTATGTGATGCAGGTCACTCCATCTCAGCCTCTTCAAAGCTCTGAGAAACATCCTAGGGAATCCATGGTCTCCAGAAAGATCTGCATCCTCTCTTTCATGGTCCCTTTGGCGTCAGCACCCAAACACTGCCACTGCCCTGCAATTCTATGATCTCTCCCATACCGGTAGGGCTAACTTGTACATTTCAAGCCTTTCTAGGATGCTTCAAATCTTGCTGGGAGGTGTATAGGGCCTTACAGGGTCAGATCGGAAGAAGGGTGCATGCACATGAAAGCTTATACCCAGAACAAACTTAGTTGGTCTCTAAGGTGCTACTGGACAATTTTTTTAATTTTATTTAGAAGGCCTTACATTGTGTCACTGGAACCAGCTGTGGAAGGCCTAGGTGGGGGGCAACGAAGGAAGAGATCTCCACCTGAGTGCAGATGAATTTGGGTAGTCATGAGGCTGGTATCTCTCACACGCCGATGCATTTTGGTGCTGCCCCTTTCCAAATACACACTTAATTTCTTCATTTATTGTTACATTTGCATCCTGCCTTTCCTCCAAGGAGCTCAAGGTGACACACATGGCTCTCCCCCTCCTCGTTTATTCTCCACAACAACTCTGTGAGGTAGGATAGGCTCAGAGGACGTGACTGGCCCATGGTCAGCTAGTAAGCTTCATGGCTCAGTGGGGATTTGAACCCTGGTCTCCAGGTCCCTAGTCTCTAACCACTACACGACACTGCCTCTCTACCAAGTAGAAAATGTACCTTTTCCGTTGGTTACACAACCAGTTAGAACACAAGGAACCAATCCGGCACAACAGGGGCCAGCAACTTTGAGAAGTTCGGTGCAATTAAAGTGGATTAAAGGACTCTCTGGCCCTAGTGCAACAAACCCACCTTACAAAAAACTTATTTGTTTGTGATTAGGAAGGTGGCTGGAAAATGCATTGGAAAGTGTGGAGTGATTAATGGGAAAACATAAATACCCAGGAGTGGCTGGTGGGGTTGTGTGGGTGCTTTGCTTTCTTCTCTGACTGCATTGTTGCTGCTTAACAAGAGGGAGAGAGGCAAGGCAGTGGAAACTCAGTGTGGTGTGGGCACGGTGGCGGAACGAATCTGCTGCGCCTGCTGCTGCATGCGCACTGCAACAAGCTTCCACTGCCATGCTCCTCCTCTCGGTAAGCGGCAGCAACGCAGCACAAGAGTTCTGTGGTGAAGGGATATGGTGTTCGCAGACTTCACAAACCTGGCTTGGGGTGTCTCCGTACTGCCACTGTTTTTGCTGGAGTGATTCAAGCGCATAGTGTGAAATTTAGGTCTGAGCAATTGACGTGAATTAGAGCATTCTGTCGCCCTTGCACAACAAATCCACTTTTAAAGAAAAGAAACAGGTTTCTCTGTGGTTAGGAAAACGACAGGGAAATCCACTGAAAAGGGCAGATTGAACACAGAACTTAATCAAAAGATGTATGCTTTTCGAGACATTTTGTGCAGTAAGCGATGAACAAATGCAAATAGTCATAAATACTTCACAAGCAAATCAGGGTGAACGCTCACTCTCATATTAATGCCCTGTAAACAAATCAGAACTAATAAATAAAAATAAAAATAAAAATTTATTTATACCCCAACCTGGCTGGGTTTCTGCAGCCACTCTGGACGGCTCCCGACAGAATATTAAAAACACAATAAAAGATCAAACATTAAAAACTTCCCTAAACAGGGCTGCCTTCAGGTGTCTTCTAAAAGTCAGATAGTTGTTTATTTCCTTGACATCTGACGGGAGGGCCTTCCACACGGTAGGCACCACTACTGAGAAGGCCCTCTGCCTGGTTCTCTGTAACCTCACTTCTCACAGCGAGGGAACCGCCAGAAGGCCCTCGGTGCTGGACCTCAGTGTCTGGGCAGAACAATGGGGGTGGAGACGCTCCTTCAGGTATACCGGGACAAGGCAGTTTAGGGCTTTAAAGGTCAGCACCAACATTTTGAAATGTGCACAGAAATGTGCTGGGAGCCAATGAAGGCTCCCAGTGTTTCAGGACCTGTGTTTTATGGTCTCGGCGACCACTCCCAGTCACCAGTCTACCTGCCGCATTCTGGATTAGTTGTAGTTTCCGGGTCACCTTCAAAGGTAGCCCCAAGTAGAGCACATTGCTGTAGTCCAAGCGGGAGATAACTAGTGCATGCACCACTCTGGTGAGACAGTCCATGGGCAGGTAGGGTCTCATCCTGCGTACCAGATGGAGCTGAATAGAGATCAGGTACAGTCTAACCCTCTACATGAACTATGTGCAGCCAAATCAGAATAAACCCTCAATAAACAGGTAATCCGGAGGAGCCCTTAGACTGAAGAGGAGTTCCTGGAAAAATGTAAAAATAGGTCCACAGTGCTCTACATTGAAGCAGAAAAGCACTATTTTTCTGTCATGCAGAAGTCCCACATTCAGTTTCTGGCATCTTGAGCTGAAGGCCTGCCCCCGAGACCCTGGAGAGCCACTGCAAGTCAGAGCAACCAATAACGGATGAGAGACGGACTCTGACTCAGTAGATGGCAGGTTCGTTTGTTTAATTTGAGCTGACAGCAGGAAGATTGCTCAGCTTTCCCACCCACCCTTCACTCCCACTCAGGTCAAACACCTGAAGTACTGGGTTGATGAGATGCAAATCATCCTTATAACTGGACATTGCTTCCCTGCCTTGTACTCAAGGAACAAAATACTAAGAGTGATGTTTTATGGGTAAGAGGAAAGCAGGCCTGCTTGATTGTCCCAAGTGCACCACCTAGTGGCCAATAGGGGCATTGCACATATAAGTTGAGAATTAACGGCACACACTCCAGATGATGTAATGCAGCCTTTGCCCCCCATAGGTATTGGATTAAGACTCACTTTCAGCTCCAGACAGAATGAGGCTGATGGGAGATGTAGTCCAAAACCTATAGAGGGCACCAGGATGGCAAAGGTTGGTGTCATGTTTGGAACAGGATTATTATTTCCCCCATGGGGAAAGAAAAGTGATATGAGAGGGAGAGAGGAATGAGAGACACAAATGCTCCTTGTTAGTATTTGGGGATCAGAATAGACTATATATTTTGAAAGTTTTTTGTTCTTTATATCTTAAGAGGTGTCCAAATGCATCAGATATTAAAGTCTTAACTTACATCTTAAGATAACCAAATTTTCTGTGATGGTTCCTCAGGGAGCATGTTTTCATCTATGTTTAGATGCCATTTTGAATCAAAACTGCACTATTTTTTTTAGTTTTGCTTCTTAGAATTCTCAACCATTGCCATGTATGGGGCTGCTAGAGGCATATATTTTGAAGGGATATGTGAGGAACTGTACTTTTAAAGGTGTTCTGAAATGGAAAGTAATGTTCTGATAGAATGGTTTGGGCAGGATGACCATCACATTAAAAGCAGACACCGAATAAGCAGAAGGGATTTTAGCCCATAATTCTTTATAAAGGATCACTGGCTGCAACCAATGCCAGGGCTCCAGGATGTTTAGTTTTTGGGGGGATGGGGAGAGAATCTCTACAGGCAGAGCATAACTATTAAAGGTACAACAGCCTTGCCCTGTACTGCATCTACACATGCTTTTTGCACAAGATGCCACAAGCCGTGTTGGTTCCAAAAAAACCTTCCTGGGACAGAATTGCTGAGACTGGTTTACTGCAGATTTCTTTAAAAATCAAAATCAAAATCTGTATCTGTATCTCACCTATCAGCACAAAAGCTGCTAAGCTGGCTGTCACAAACGTTTGGGTTTTTAAAATATATTTTTAAGGAAAATTCAAAACAAACTACAAAACAAAAATACAACAAAGAAGGCAATAACTCAGTGCTTGAGCCTTGTGTGCAAAAGGTCCCAGGATCAATTCCTGGCCTCTCCAGCAGGACTCACCACTAACACTTCCCCTCCCCCTCCCATTAAACCAGACTTCCCCAACCTGGTTATTTTTTTTCTTTTCCGCTTTTCATCCAAATGAATCCCAAAGCAGCTTACAACCAAGAAACAACAACACAATAGAACATCACAAATACAGCTCAAATTGTATAGAATAATTAACAAATATTCTGTGGATCGATTACAATATATTTTTAAAAAAGTAAAGGTAAAGGACCACTGGATGGTTAAGTCCAGTCAAAGGTGACTCTGGGGTTGCAGCATGGGAGGTTTTTGTCCACCACCCACTTTCCGAGTCAAACTGCTAGGTTGGCAGGAGCTGAGACAGAGCAATGGGAGCCCAACCCGTTGCAGAGATTTGAACCGCCGACCTTCTGATCAGCAAGCCCAGTGGTTTAGACCACAGCGCCACCTGCGTCCTTTACCTCTACAATCTATGAAACACTGTTAACAAAGGAACAACAAAAAATAAGCTAAACGTCGCAATTAAAGCAGAAGTCATATTATATGATTAACCAATCAATTCAGCATTTATAATCTATAAAACAACACTAACAAAACAGCAACCAAAAAAGTAAACTGAGCACGACTACATTCATACACACACTCTCCACCCTCCCCATGACTCAGATCACCCTCTGCACAGCCTGGAAACAGATAAGAGGGCTGCAAAACTCAGCAGCGCATGGGGTAAGATAGCCAAACTTCCTTCAGTAGCCCCTGCCTTAAGATTGCAGCCTCAGTATATACGGTAGGTAAAGTAAAGGGACCCCTGACCATTAGGTCCAGTCGTGGCCGACTCTGGGGTGGCGGCGCTCATCTCGCTTTATTGGCTGAGGGAGCTGGCGTACAGCTTCCGGGTCATGTGGCCAGCATGACTAAGCCGCTTCTGGCGAACCAGAGCAGCGCACGGAAACACTGTTTACCTTCCCACCGGAGTGGTACCTATTTATCTACTTGCACTTTGACGTGCTTTTGAACTGCTAGGTTGGAAGGAGCTGGGACCAAGCAACGGGAGCTCACCCCGTCATGGGGACTCAAACCGCCAACGTTCTGATCGGCAAGTCCCAGGCTCTGTGGTTTAACCCACAGCGCCACCCGCGTCCCTCAGTATATAAAAGGGGCTTAATTATGCACAGGATGAAACTGGACCCTTTCTAGGTGTTCTCAGGTTGGAGGTAACGGAAAGGCTCCAAGATCTGTCCTCTTGACCCCAAAGGACAGCATGGGGAGCCTGCATGCAGCTAAATGATTATTTACTTATTTTGGATTGGGCAGGTTGGAGGGGGGGGGGGAAATGATCCGTCATAAACCACTTGCAGAAAGCAATTTCCTTCCTTCTCCCATCCTACGTACATCAGCTACTACAGTGAAGAGAGGCCCTTTGTTTAATTGGTGCCTCGTCCCAGCCCGGCCAGTTTGTTTAGCTGGCCAGGACAAGCTGTCCCTTCTGCGGAAACCCCTTGCATAAGAATTAAATCTAAGCTGGGCTGAGAATGATGCTGGGCTAATCCACTGGAGCATGCTGGGAAGGCACACTTCAAAGCCATCCTTTCTCCCTCTCCTCTCGCCTATATGCGTATCACTGCTGCTGCTGCTGCTCTTCCCGCAGAAGAATGTGCGCTTGTCTCCTCGCTGAACTGGCTGGTTTCATAACAGCATGTGCTGCCCCATCCAATCCACATGGGGGCAGCCATGCCCACGGAAGTCCCCCAAAGCTCAGCGCCTGGCCTACTCACCGATGAGAAACAAACAAACAAGCCACCACCCTGAAGCTTTGCGCATCACTGCCCGCCCACGCACAGCACACATGTGCTGCTGCCGCTCGCTAGTCAGTAAATCCGTATTCTCGCACAGATGCTCATTGTTAAAACGTGCATCCCCCCTGCTCACCGCTTCACAAATGTGCTGTGCACGTGAATCACATGTGCATCCCATACTCCTTTCAAAGCTGCAGCGGCTTGCTCTGAATTCAGCACATGGACACATGATGCGCACGGCCCTACCATTAGGCTGAGGTGGATGACAAAGGGTGGTGAGTGGCAGCAAGGAATGAAAAGCGTAGAGCTGTGTGCCACATGGTCTGCCCTGTAGCCCCTAAGTTAGCCTGCTGCCCCAGGAGCAGGGGAATAAGAGATGGAGCTCAGAGGTTGAGCATCTGCACCGCATGCAGAACTCCCTAGGTTCAATCCCCTGCATCTTCAGTAGGGCTGGGAGAGACTCCCTTTCTGAAACCCTGGAGAGCCATTGCCTGCCAGTGCAGATAATAGATAGACCAATGGTCTTACTCAATATGAGTCAGCTTCCTATGTTCATATGAGGACACTGTCCTCTTCATCAGGCAGTATGACTTAAGAGTCAGTTCCCAATGGAATTAGCTTCTGTGTATGGAAAAGAGTGGGAGGCCCCATATCGCCTTTCAACTGAAGCAGTAAAATGTGTCGGGCTTTATGCACAGTCCTCCCAATACGATTTGCTTTAATATTTGTATGCCACTTTTCCGGCAGGAAAAAACAACTACTCTGTGCCCAAATCAGCTTGCAGCAACAAAATCAGCTTGCAGCAGCAGCAGCTGCATCGAATAGCATTCCAGTCCAAGTAGCAAAAGCAGTAATGAAACATATCAAAGCCGCAAAGGAAATATTTCAGAAACAGTTGGTAAGAATGTAAGGAGAGCCTGCTGGATGAAGCCAATGGCCCACCTAGTCCAGCATTCTGTTCTCACAGTGGCCAACCTGTGGGAAGCCTGCTAGCATCATTTAGTCACATAGTAATAACAGCCACGGCTAACGAATGCCAATGGAATTGCTTTACAATTAGCAATAATATTTACCAGCCTTTTGATCGTGAAAGCTGGGTGTGAACCTCAGGCACATAAAGTGTGACTCACTGGTGTGATTGCAGGATGCTTTATCTGTCAGCTGATTCCCCCAAAGGCTGCTGACACTCTGAGCATTTGGCACACAGCACATGTGCTGTCCATAAAGAAGCGCTCCTGGGGTAGGGGGTGAGGAGGTGATGCCCGTACTTAGTCAAATTTCCCCTTTGTTGTTTCTTGCGTTGGTTCCCCAGACTGCTTCTTAAAACTCTTAAACAGCAGCTTGGAGATTGGTTGAAAGGAGCTACTAACGAGAAAGTGCTTATCAAAATAACATCAGAACATAGTGAATCTCATTCTTGGCACATACACAACGCTATCTGTAGAGTGCGGCTGGCCAAGGGGAAGGTATGCCTGAAGGCAGTAAAAATCACTTAGTAGTTGCCTCTTCCAGAAGGGAGAAGCCTCTTTAGCTGGTGTTACAAGCCTCTTTGCTTCGACCTTACCCATCACACAGCTGCAATTCCCAGCACCCATAAACTACAGTTCCCTGGATTCCTTGGAAGTAAAGGAGGAAAGCAGGGGTTGGAACAGAATATCCTGGAAGGGGAATAAATCCTTAACAGAAGGGCTTTACATGGCACCATTTTGTTGCAAATGCAGCTTGCTAAACAGGAAGCTAAAATATCTGCAATATCCTCTGAAGCCAAAGTATTTTGATTAAGATTAATGGATGTTTAATGCCCTTTTGGTGTAATAAGCATCAATGGCTCGGGGTGGGCGAGGGTTCCTCCGGGATATGGGGGAGGGATGATGAACTGCAGCCCCTCACACCTGGAGAAACTGGGGCCTTCTTGCCGCATCTTTGAGGGGCAAGATTTGATCCTCTCACCCTTATTATGCCCAAAGGGATTTGCCATGTATGCGAAAAACGCTTGAAATCTCCCAGCTCATTGGTACAGCTGGGCTGGTTGCTATTTCTAGTCGGCGCTAACACACACAGCCTGGTGGATCAAGGCTTAAACTGACGGAGTTAGTGCCTTAATCATCTTTGCCCACAGAGGGCAAAGGGAAAGGAGAGGTGGGGGAAGAGGAAGGCCGTGGTGGAAACAATGACAGCCCAGCATGCAAAAGACACCGGTGTCACACTCACACAATACATTTAAATCACTCCTGTTCCACTTTAACAGTCATGGCTTCCCAAAAGAATCATGGGAACTGTAGTTCATTAAAGATAGTGGGCTCGTAGGTAATAATAATAATAATAATAAATTTTATTTATATCCCGCCCTCCCCAGCCGAAGCCGGGCTCAGGGCGGCTAACAACAATCAACAATTCCAAGTACCCTTAACAGTTTCCAGGATTCCCCACAGCTCTTAAAGTGGTATTGTTGCAGGAATTTATGTATAGGGTGGGGTGGGGGGTTGCCCCTCCAGCAGATATCATGCACATGCAGCCCACTACCAAAATCAGCACAATCACTTTTGTGACTTTTGTGATTTGTCCCCA
This sequence comes from Podarcis pityusensis, assembly GCF_964106645.2. Classification (NCBI taxonomy): domain Eukaryota; kingdom Metazoa; phylum Chordata; class Lepidosauria; order Squamata; family Lacertidae; genus Podarcis; species Podarcis pityusensis. The sequence continues at coordinate 30,568,270 of NC_138035.1, read as the reverse complement.
CAAAACACTTCATCAGTTTCTTCCTATCTATTCAAAGGGCCTTTGCTACACATACCAAATCTAACAATTCACTGATAAATGTATCTATGTACTGGCTCACTGGGAAAACTTCAGAAATTCATATAGACATGTGAGCTCAGCTACTCAGCAGCCCCTCTGCCTGAGTGACAATTCCTGGCATCCTGATACCTGAGTGCCAGACAGGTAGCCATTCCAGAAATAACAAACCCAGATGAAGACAAAAGGGTGTGATTAACTTGGCTGGGAAACAGGGAAATGTAAATATCTCTTTTCTTACACTTGATGGGTGTTTGGTGGAGGGCAAGGAGAACCATGGGGCAGGGTCCAGGATGCTCAGATTACTGCCACCAGACCTCCCCTTTCATGATGTAACCATGATGTATTAGTGATGTAGTTTGGAGGTGTAACATGGGGATTAGCAGCTAATAAAAGTTTGGGGGCTCTTTTGTTCAAGGTTTCCATCTTTTTCCACCTTGTGGCAGGTAGGAGTCCTGTTGCGACAGTCTTCAATAAAGACCAAGCCTACTAGCTGCTGTTTTGCTCTGGTATTCCTGGCTGGTGTCCTTGTTTTTTGTCCAAGGGAGCCCTCAGATTTCTATGTTAACAGTCTAAGAAACCAATACCATTATATGTCTGGTGTGATGGGACCCCCTCCCGCTTCCCTCCCCCTTGTTATTTCTACTGCCACCCACTAACTTACACAATTTCGGACAAATCACTTAGTTTTTTCCCCTGTATGAGGGGGCTGGTTTGTAACAGCAGCTCTCCCACCCCAAAATTTAAATCCCAAGGGAATTGATAGCGACAGCAGAGTGGGGTAATATCACAGCTTTGCCACATTCAAGCATGAATTCAGCTGCAGCGCTTGAGCAAGGGCTTTGCAGGCCCCTCCCGTCCCCAGGAGGATTTCATGAGGAGACTTGGTGCCAGCCTTGAATCCCCAGAGCAGCACTAAATGGAATTGTTGTCCCCAAGACCCATCAGCGCACTGCTTTTGAACAGCAAAGGTGCACAGACAGGTATTATTGGTGGCTGCGGTCCCAGTGGCACAAGTCTACTTGGCACAGTGCTGCAGGGAGGTAACTTTGGTCCCTGGAATTCATGATTTTACAGGCCCTTACCCCTCTGCTTTGGACAACCCTGTGGATGCACAGTGGTGAATCAACATTCCCTTTTGGCTTGCCAATCAGAAGGTCGGTGGTTTGAATCCCTGTGACGGGGTGAGCTCCCGTTGCTCTATCCCTGCTCCTGTCAACCTAGCAGTTCGAAAGCACGTCAAAGTGCAAGTAGATAAATAGGTACCGCTCCGGTGGGAAGGTAAACAGTGTTTCTGTGTACTGTTCTGGTTCGCCAGAAGCGGCTTAGTCATGCTGGCCACATGACCCGGAGGCTGTACGCCAGCTCCCTTGGCCAATAAAGCGAGATGAGCGCTGCAACCCCAGAGTCGGCCACGACTGACCTAATGGTCAGGGGTCTCTTTACCCCTTTACCTTTTGATCCCTTCCCACCACCATTATATTCTTTTGTAACTGGACCATTTCTACATTCCTGATACCTCAGAGTAACAAACAAGAACTATTTGCCAAACCTGACCAAAAAAAGAAAACAAAACAAACACTCTCAGCACATATAGTTTTGCACTACTGTCTCACTTAAATCATAACAGCATCGCGACTGTAGGAATAAAATGGGGCTTTCTTCTACTGTCTACACAGTGACATTATGGAACATTCTCCATGTCAACAAAAAAACAAACATATGCTACAATTAGTAGACTTTGCAGATATTTGAAGTCCCTTCCCTAAATTCTCACCTTCCATTATCATTATTTTTAAAAGCAAGTCTTCATTTTGTTTACTTAAGAAGACATGGGAGGAAAACATGCCTGTCTTAATTGGACCCAGCTGCTGAAAAGGCAGTAGAGTCTTCTTCTGGCTTATAACATTCTGGCCATTCTGAAATGTAACATGAGTGACATTCCAAATGTGGCATTATATTTTCATAATGAGAAAATACAAAATTTATATATCCTTATGCATTATTGTTTTGCCAAATGCAATGTTGTAATTGTTTTGGATTCAGTGGCAGTAACAGTAGTGGAGAGTGTTGGTGCTTTTATTAAGTACCAGGCTTCAGTACAGAATAAAAGGCGGTGAAACCAGAATAACACAGCATAAGGACGATAAAATACTTCCCTATTCTTTTATCAGGAGCTCCAAGGAATGACAACGGAGAAACTCCAGCTGGCACCCAAGAAGTCATGGCCTACACCAAATCTTGAATGTGAGAGACCCCATCAGGGAGAGTTATATACTGTTACTAGCCCATGGGGTCCCAGGCACACACACAGGGTCTGTGTCCCTTTGGAGAACAGAAGACACGGCTGAGACTGTTGTGCTTTAAGAAATATGGTGTATTCACCTATTTACACCTTCATTCTGCATGTAGGAAGTCCAGCTCTTACAGCACGACAACCTTCCCCCTCTAAGATGGATCTCAGCTCTTTCATCCTCCTACTTCTTCCCAGAAACCCTTTCTCAAAAATGCACCCCATCACCTTGGCAACCCTTCAAACCCCTGTCTTCACACCTCAGGGCAGGGGTAAGTTCTCTTCCATTGGCAATGATCATCAACAGCCTTCTATTGTTCCCTTAATGGTCCTAGCTTGGGCAGGCTGGTTTGCATAAACCAGCCCAGGAATTCCTGGAATTCCCTGTCTGGCACACTTGTGCACTTAAATCCATATCCCAATTAATTAAAACCCTGGCATTTATTAATTTCTAGGGTTTGCCCCCAATCTATAACAAGACATTAGACCCTTAGTGATTACATGCTGGCTGGCCTGATATCCTAAATGCCTCACACCTGTTCCAGAAGCCATTATTGGGATAGTGTGAGGGATGTTACATCACCTGCCAGGTGAAATAGGCCAATAGACAGGAGCCAGCACAGTTAATTAATCCTACAGGTGTACTACTGCTGACAGGCACTCAACCTTCATTCTGCCAGCACTTATCCTTGAAGCCCAGACACAATCAAGACAATAAAGCAAACTGAAAACCCTTCAGAGTCCTAAAGGGTCTAACATCATGGCTGGTGTATACTGTTTCCCCTTCCCATTTTTGTCTAGACCTTATTTCAGAAGTGAAGATTCATGAGATGTATCCCCTCCCCCCACAACTTTTTGATATTAGTTGGTAGAAGTGTAAAAATTCACTAGAAGAGTCCCAAGAGTCCCTGTTATGGGATACAGCTCTGAAATTGCCAAGGTGCTTATTTATCAGTGGACGTGATGACCCAGTTACATAATTTTGCGCGCATTTCTTTTAGAGGAAGGATTTAGGAGGATGGCAGAAATTATATTCACATGTTCCTAGGAGCAAGAGCCCTCAAATAATCCAGGGGTGCACGTATGATCGACTGTGAACAAGTAGGGGGACATGGCAGAGGTGTATAAAATTATTCATGGTATGAAGAAAGTTATAGGGATAAGTTTTTCTCTCTTCCATAATCCTAGAACTTGGGGTCATCCAACCAAGCTGAATGTTGAGAGATTCAGGACAGACGTACTTTTTCACACAATGTATAGTTAAACAATGGAACTCAATTCCACAAGAAGTTGTGACAATCACTACTTACTTGCATGGCTTTATAAGGGCATTAGACAAATTCAGGAGGGATAAGGTGATCAGTGGCTACACTCATGATGACTCAGTAGTGGACTGTGTGCTGGGTCAGTAACACTTGCCTGACCTTCTGATGGTTGAGTTGCTACTGCTTACCAGGGTGAGGAAGAACAAGGTGGCAGGGAAGATCAGCACAGTGCAAATGCACCAGCAGGAGCAACAGGTTGGCTCCACCAATGCGTTCACACCATGCCAGCCTCCCCACTGCCTTGTGTTTGTCTTGTCCCTTCCTAGTAAGCAGCAGTGACTCAGCTGTCAGGAGGTCAGGTAAGTGCCATTGCCCCACTATACTGTCTGCTCCTGGGATGATGACTGTATCTCCAGAATCAGAGGCACTATGACTGAGATGCTAGTTGCTGGGGAACAAAGTGTAAGAGAGAGCTAGTGATGTCTCGCTTGCAGGCTTCCCATAGGCATCTAGTTAGAACAGTATACTGGACTAGACAGGCACTGGTCTGATCCAAGAGGGCTCTTCTTATATTCAGAATAGGAGAAACATTTTCCAAAGGGGTTGCCATGCCAGTTTGTTGCAGCAAAAGCAACAGAGAGCCTTAAGGCACCTTAAAGACTAACCCATTTATTATGGCATATAAGCTTATCTATATGCACACACAGGTTGGTGGGGTGGCATTGTAAATAGCGAGGTCAAAGGGAAATGAAACACAGAAAGTACAGACAATGATAATTGCGCTAAACAATGGCAATTCACAAAACAGTGGCTGGTGATAACATAGACATCCTGGGCAGCTAATTAGCATGTGAATACTGATTTATAAAAACTTTATCTCAGTTCAGCCCTTAAGTGATTGGAACTGAACCTCTTGATGAATTGTAATTCAACAGCTTCAGGTTCCAGGATCCCTCTATAATTCCTTTGTCCAAGAGGGGCCATTTTGTTTTATTGGACAGCCCTCATAGGAGGCTGTCTTGTACTGAGAAAGATCATTGGCCCACCCAGCTCAATATTGTGTATGGCAGAGCCGAGGAAACCGTTTGGCTCTTGTGGGTCAGATCCTTAGCAGAGCCTAGCCCAAGGGGCCAAATTTGGCATGTGGGTGATTTGACACTTGGTGATTGGCTTGCAAAGAGCTTTGTGCACTGTTTTGAAGGTGATGGGCCCTGGAGCCCACGCCTGCTCCACCTTGCCAATGCACACTTTAAGGTTCCAGATTTTGCACTGTCAGCTGTGCCTCTACCAGCTGTGCCTCTGCCTGTGATTACATCACATATCTGGGGCTAGATGGATATGGTTTGGGGAAGAGAACCTCATGGGCCAAATGTGAGCCCAGTATTGCCCCATGGTCTGGAGGTTCCCCACCTTTGCTCCAGGGTTTCAGAGATGCCAAGTACTAAAAGTAGAACTTTCTGCAAACAAACAGAAGCTCTGCCTCCGAATTATTGTCCTTTCCTGTAACACACCTCAGCATACTTCTGCTGGTACCCCACAGTCTGATGAAAAGCACTGGGGTACCTACAAACACTTGGTAGAGAGTGCTCACTTTATGACTAGTTCCACTACTGCCGTCTCCATTTTGTTTCAGATCCTAACTTCCTGGTGTGACCAGAGGCTGAAACTCTTGCTCCCTTAAGAACAACGGGTCTTCCATAAAGGGACTTCTTCAAGGACTTCTTCAATAAGAAGTTTAAGTGGAATAAAACTGGTGAATTGCTCCTTATTTTCCCAGTCACTGTGGATGCCTCTGAGTCTCCAAGTTGGCCTGACCTGCAATACTCCCTTTTTCTGATGATTCACAGCTGTGCAATGCTGAGACAACATATTCCACATACAGTGGTACCTCTGGTTATATACTTAATTCATTCCGGAGGTCCGTTCTTAACCTGCAACTGTTCTTAACCTGAAGCACCACTTTAGCTAATGGGGCCTCCTGCTGCTGCCGCACCGCCGCCGCATGATTTCTGTTCTCATCCTGAAGCAAAGTTCTTAACCCGAGGTACTATTTCTGGGTTAATGGAGTCTGTAACCTGAAGTGTATGTAACCTGAAGTGTATGTAACCCGAGGTACCACTGTACTCAGAAGAGAAGTTTACTTGAGCATTCAGCATATGAAATCGGATGTTATGGAATCAAAAGGTGCATGTCTCTAGATCATATGACCCATCAAAACCCAGCAGGTAGGCCCTGAGGAGAATTGCTAAGATGCTGAAACTGGGATTTCGGTATTATGGGATTTTGATGTGACCAGATCTTAAAGATATTTGAATTCCATGTCAGCTGGAAGGACAATTTATTTGTTGCTCCACTTTGGTAAAGCATTGTTTGGGATGATCCAGGTTATAAACAGTGGTCCACATAGCTGACTGAAGTGCTAGGATTCACCACAGTGACATTTTGGAGGCTAGAACTATAAAACAATTCAGTAAATTTCTCAAGAGGGGGCCTAGGACAAGAGGAAGATGGGGTGGAGGCCAAATCCATTAATTCGCAGACAAACCATGAGGCAAAGATCTATTGACTGTTGCCTAACCTTCATGTCTACAAATTCACCAAGTATGACAGTTGCCATAGGGATTGTGATTGTGACTTGGAGTCTGGAGGGGGGGGGGCTGTGAGCTCTATCTCAGGGAGACTCCATGATATGAAAAGTCTGGAATAGACAACTTCGCTCTGACTAAGGAACTAGGGATGTTCCAGTCCCGGCTTGGCCTTTGTTATGATGGAAGAGCTCAGATCTTCAGAAATGAGGCCACCTCACCGATTCCTCACAAATGAAGAGCCATTTTGTCAGGTGAGTGAGGCCTAAGCTACTGATGAAGTAAACTCAGCCTCTATGACACCACTTAATGTTGACTTGGGCAGGTAATGTTGTCCATTGCTGGTTGCTTGACAGCTTGGCTTTCTCCTAGCCTCTGAGGACTACCTAGAGTACACTGAATCCCCAAGCCCTCATTGCAGAAGATAAAAGGCTGGAGAAAGGTATCTAAGAAGCCGGGTTTAAAAATGGAAAGATTATGAGAACAAGAAGTCATTGGTCTTGGGTAGCTGAGATAGTTGAGTCTCACTCAGCTTGGCCATGAGCCAACTGTAGGCGGTGTGGAAAGAGATGGAATGTTAACTTTTATGTTTGGTGGAACTTTTACGTTTATGTAAGTTGTAAGCAGCTTTGAGATTTCCCCCCTTACAAATATAAAGCTGTATAGAGTAACATTGTGGGCATCTGTCTGTCACAAAAGACAAAAGATGTCCCTCAAGGCAGAGGGTAAAAGCAGTATAGAAATGATGATGGTGATATTAATAATAATAATAATAATTTCAACTCAGGTAGGATAGTGCACTATTAGTGCAGTCCTCACTGGGCTGGGGTGCTTCCCCACTAGATGTTTACAGCGGAACTCCCACCCACTAGAATTGTGCTCTTCCAGACAACCCGTGTCTTGAGCATTAACCCTTATTTGCTTGCACAGAGTTTCTGTGAATGTCAGATTGTATCTGGTCTTTACTGAGCATTTGTTCCAATATATTTGCAGAGAGGTTATATGACAATGAATAGTCACTCTGATTTGCTTGTGGGGCATTTATTCAATTTGCCCTTCATTATTTGTTCATTCTGCACACTTTTCAGTGCACTGCCCATCACTTTCCTAACTACAAATAGTAAATTTTAATTTTTTTAAAGGGGATTTACTGTTCTAGGGGCAACAGAATGATTTAATTCGCTTCAGTTGCACAAATTTACTGGTATACACTTGAATCTCTTCTACAAAATACTGGGTTTGGAGGCATCCTTTGTTCAGTCACTTTTTATGGGGTATCAACATGACATCATAATCACATTGTTGTCCTCTTGTGTGTCCCCTCTCTCCCAATGTTCTTTCTATCTTTTAGATCTTAAAAAAACAGTAGTCCAACATCTCTACAGGTGTAGATCACCTTGATGCTCCTTTTCCATCCTTTTGAAGAAATGTGGTTTTGATGTGCACAATAACAAACTAGATAGATGAGCCAGTTTAGCATCATGTTAATTGTTCCCCTCTAATCTGGCACTAAAACACTTTTTAATTTACCTTTCAGAAAAGGCATTGCATTTTTAGCATTTCTTTGTTAAATTTGTGTCGTAGAATCATAGAATTGTGGTATTAATTATCTTTAAGGTCTTCTATGAAACAAATAACTTTATTTAAACAAGCTTTCTTTAACTCCTAACTCTCTCTGAACATCCTGCTCTCTCTCTTTATACTTTCTGTGCTGAATCACTTTCCGGTAGCTGTTCCCTTAACCTGTGCCTTCCCTGTGTGTCTCCAAGTTTCTCTCCCTGACTGCTGTTCTAAGTCTCTTATTCAGTTCCACATTCTGTACATTGATATAATGGTGTCTTTCAAAAAGTGATGTCATTGAATATATTGACACTTACTTTTGAGTAAACATGCCTAGGACTGCAATGTTATTTTTGTTTATAAAAACACGCACACATTAATAAAAACATAATTTTATAGGTGCGTAAGATGCTTCCTTATACCCTTATTCCCTTAATAAATTAGCAGCATCCAGTCTGCCACTCCTGAAGTGCAGGCCACATGTTGGAATTGTGGGGTGGAAATAGATATAGATCACCTGTGTGGGGTAAATAATAAAACAATTGGCTGGATCCGTAGGTCTAAAGCACAAGGCTAAACATACTCTCTATCAAGAGACCGCCCCCAGCAGTTTAAAATCACATAATTACAAACTCCAAAGGCCATATTCATGTGTTATTCCATGCAGCAGCAAGTAAACACAGGCAGAAATATTGGGATACAAAATATAGTGAAATAGCTCTAAGCACGGGGGCTGAGCTTGTAAAGAACAAGTTCACACAAGTCAAGTCAGGCTTACAAAGTGATGTTAGACTGCAATTCTGTTTCAGATTTTAAGGGTGCACCAAAATGCCCTTTTATCACGTTGAATTTCATGTTAATTTTGTCCCTCAAGAATATATTTTTTCATGCTTCCTTCTCTCATAATTCTGAGTTAGGGCTTGTTATTGTGCAGTTTTATACATGTCTACTCAGAAGCAGATTCCCATTTAGCTCAATGAGAGTTACTCCCTGGGAAGTGTACACAACATTGTAGCCTTAGACTGAAAACCTAAACACACTGGGAGAATTATATTCACAGACCCATTAAAATTAATGGCCGCAATTCATTTGGCTCCATGAATTTCAGTGGGTTTACTCTGAACTTAGTTCACTGCAACCCACATACTAGAAAGTGAGCCTCATTGAACATATTGACACTTACTCTTGAGTAAACATGCCTAGGGATGCATAAAGGCATAATTTTATAGCTGCATAAGACGGTGCAGGATTTCAAACAGGGTCTCTCTCAGCCCCACCTGGATATGCTGTGCATTGAAGCTGTGATCTCCTGCATGCAATGCACAGGTTGAACTACCACTGAGCTAAATCCCATCCTTTTCCCCAGTGTTTTCCCCCACACGTCCCTCAATAAATTGATCCAGTTTTTAAAAAGTAAAAGGCATGGAGCACGAAACCTTAAGACAGGGTGGTGCAGGAGTCAGATTTAGCTTCTTGTGAAAGGAATTTGCAGGCAAAAGTAACAGTGTCCAAACTTACCATTAAAAAATAAAAGAAAAATATCTGTTTATTCCGGGCCAAGGACAAGACAACAGGCAATTAGAGGGACAGTCCAAGACTGCTAACTTTTGCCTCTTTTGTTCAATGCTTTGCAAGTCTTTGTGTTAAGTATAAGTGGAGCACAGTGACAAATCTTGGGGTACAGTGTGAGTCCCTAAAACTGAATGCATGTACCTGAAAATCACAAGTTTGAAGTAAAATGAAACCATACGGTAAAAAAGAGTGGGGAAATCTATGGGTGGGTGGAAATGCACTTTTCCTTCCCTTCCTGCCAAAATCTTCTAATGCATAGCCTTCTCAGTCTAGTCATGCCAATGGCTAGCGTTTGTCAGCAAACTTGTTGAGGTCTGGTCAATATATCCTAAACTTTGCCTAGAGCAACCCTGACACATTTACACAATTCCGTAGACTCTGCCGGTTAGATGAACGTGTTGCACAAATTAATAACAGATGGGTTTCTGGAGTTTGTGTGAGCTGCTATGCTCCCATGGGCAAAAGGTGCTTAGGAACATTGGGAGGTGACAGAGTAAATTGTTGCAGCATTACTTCCCTGTAGGTGTGGCCGTAATTAATTTTGTCTGAGGCCAGCTTAGCTTGCATACGAGCCAAACCATGAGGGGTTCTGGGTGCTGATAGCAGAGCCTGCTTGTTGATATCTTCAAATTCCTCAAGAATCTTCTTTCTCTGCTTAAAAAGCATAAAAAAAGCTGAGTAAAAGAAATCCAAGTGGATTCTTAGAGCTTTGTCAACACATGACATACTTGTCACCTCAGTTTTCTGTTGCCCAGAAAGCTAATGCAAAGCGCTGTGAAGAAGTCTGGAATTGTTCCAGATATAACAGGGCAACCAAAATATCCCCATATTAGCCACTAGTGGATAGTTGATTTTATGATGTCTTTAACATGAGTTATTTGTTGGATTGTCATGTTATGTCACAAAATGATATGGGTCACATCCACTTCACACATTGAAAGCTCAGAGCTTTCCCAGAGAATCCTGGGACTCTTAGTTTCCTAGAGGTGCTGGGAAATGAAGCTCTGCAAGAGGTTTGACTACAGCTCCCAGGATTCCATAGGGAAAGCGATGTGTCTTGAGTCTCGACTGTGTTTGAAATGTCTGGTGTGAATGTCATCTTAGTATTTTGTTACTGTAATGATATCCTTATCTGCATTTTTGTTGTTCTGTTGTAAGTCACTTTCAGCATATATTTATATGGAAATGCTGCATTCAAATTTAAATATATAGCTTGACTATCAGCCTTGACATATCCTCCATGAATTTGTCAATCCCCTTTAAAGTCATCAAAGCTACTGGCCGTGACCACATCCTTGTGACAGTGACTTCAAGGCATTAATTATGAATTGTGTGTAAAAAAACAACCAACCCCCCTTTTTTTGGCTGCATTCACACCACAGTTTATTCCATTTGCCTGATGTTCCCCTAACTAGTTAATTTTTGTGTTATAGCTGAACTGTCACACCACATAAAAGCCACTACTGGAAATATAGCAGAATATAGTGCACGTTTAATATTTGTGGCCATGTTATTTGCTTCCAGAAAAAAAACCACATATGTAAATAACAAGGAAATGGGTGGGTGCTAAATCTTCTACAGTACTATATTTCTCCAAGTGGTTTTTACACTGCGGGAGAGCTCAAATATACTGTGGAAATTAACAATTTGGGAAACAAAATAAACACTGGGAAACAGTGTGAGTAAAGCCTTTGTCTGTCCAGTAGCCACTGTCAATCAGCTAGAATCATAGATTCTAGCCTTTGAAGTTACCTAGCAAGTCCAGCCTCTTGTCTAGTGCAGGATCCGCAACACAGGGCGATGCAGCAGCATCACTGACAGGTGGCTTTACAGCCATTGTGTGAAGCTATTTTCACATGTATAACACATGAAGCGGGTCCTTGACAGAGGAAGAACTTCCCTCTATCCACTTTGAACCTCAAGTGTAGTTTTATAAATTTGCTAACTAATTTCATTTTTGTGTAGCTACAAGGACACCATTGTGGAAGCCTCACTGTGCTAACACACATACACATTAGAGACCCAGGTTGAGTTTTGTCACCAGACAAAATATTAGCCACAGGTAACAGGGCTTGCTGAATCCAGACCAAGCTTTGTGTCTTCACTGGTTGTTGGTTTTTTTGTAGGAATCCTACTCTGGCCATTGATTGATTGCATTTATATCCTACCTTTTTCTCTAGGGAGTGCAAGGTGATGTATATGGCTCCCCTCCCAATCCCAGGTCCTAGTCTGACACTACTCTACCACATTGGCTTCCTCTGGCTACCACTGCAGCCACTCCCAGATGCTTAGGGAAAGGGAACAAGGGATCGGCACCTCAGCTGAATTACATGAGCATACATACGCACTCCTCTTGATTTGGAAGGATGGCCAAGCTAGAATTGGAGTGACCAAGCTGAGAGAGGCTGTGTTCTAGGAAGCTACGCAGCACCTCCAGTTAAGCAAGACAAGGATGTCTTATGGCCCTAACCAGGGCAATTGCTGTATGAGAGCATACAATTGCCGTATTGTGCAATTATTTGATGATAGATGCTACCAACCTTTTTATCTGCTCTACTTTTGTTAATGGAGAGGTCACATCAACACCATACATTTAAAGCACACTTAAAGTACATGTTTTCCCCCAAAGAATCCTGGGGCAACTTGCCCCTCACAGAGCTACAACTCCCAGCACCTTTAACAAACTACAGTTCCCAGGAGTCTTTGGGAAATGTATGGTATGGATGTGACCGTAATCTCCAAGTGGTGTATAGTAAGGTTACAAAAGATACAATAAAGATACTGTAAAATCAGTTAAAGACAACAAAAATTAGAAAACTTAAATTGCTTGCTGAAATTAAGTGCCGGAAGTTCAACAGGGAGAGGGCCTGTCTGATATCACCTGGGTGGGGAATTTCACAGAACTGGATCCACAGTATTCAGGAAGTAGTAGTCATTGCTTGTCTTGTGACCTTTGATCAAACGCATCCAGAGAAATTGAACCATTTCAGAACATTCATATACAGTACAGGTATGTATATGAATGAGCCAAAGACTGATGGTTCTAATCAAGTAAATGTTGTTTGATAAAACTATTGGCTGGAAGATATGAGGGAGAGGAACAGCCATTTTACAGGCAATGCAAATGACAGAATGCAGCCTGAAATGTTTATGGTTTGGATTTTGTGTTTGACTTTAAGCTGAGTTTTGAAGACAAGCATACAGCCCATTCCTAAGCGAGTTTCTTGGGATGTTCCACCAAGCACCATGAGGCAGATTGAAGCAACTGCCTCAGGCAGCACATGATGGCTGCACAGACATGTCTGAGAACAAGCACTTGCAAATGGCTCAGGGTCCAATAAGTAAACAAAAGCAAATAAATGTTGTAATGAGTCTAGAGTGTTAAAAATATTTTGGTGTGGAGACTTGAAAGAAACATCTCACATTCTCCAGAATACAGTGGTACCTCAGGTTAAGTACTTAATTCGTTCCGGAGGTCCGTACTTAACCTGAAACTGTTCTTAACCTGAAGCACCACTTTAGCTAATGGGGCCTCCTGCTGCCGCCGCACCGCCAGAGCACGATTTCTGTTCTCATCCTGAAGCAAAGTTCTCAACCTGAAGCACTATTTCTGGGTTAGCGGAGTCTGTAACCTGAATCGTATGTATCCTGAGGTACCACTGTACAGGCTGGATGTTATGCAAAGCAAGCCACAATCTTGAGATTTTAGGAAACACAGGAGGCTGCTTTACACTGTGTTAGAGGCCTTTGGTCTTTGCAGCTCAGCACAATGGCCTGTGCTGACAGGCAGCAGTTCTCCAGGGTTTTAGACATGGGTCTCTCTCTCCCAGCCCTACCCCCTGGAGATGCTGAGGGTTGATCCTGGGACCTTCTGCATGCAGTGCAGATGCTATCCTACGGAACACTGCCCTTTGTTGTCAGAGGGATACTTCCAGCTGGATCCTGTGCATGTTTGGCTTGGTAGGAAGTCTTAATGGGATTTACAAAAAGAAAACGTGTGGAAGTTTTGGCTGTTAATGCACTAACTACATTGGGCCAGGCTTTAGGACTATAAGCTCCCACATCTCAGCCCTTTGTCCAGAGTGCGCAAAATATAACTTTTCTGATCTTGAGGTGTTTATCTGTCTGTGGATTATGGATTTGCTAAAAAGCTTTGAGCTGTGCAACAGAGCTGGATGCTTTGGACGCCTACCCAGAAAGTTAGGATGAGCTCAGCTTCCCCTCCAGCTTAATATGTGCAGAAGCTTGCAGCCTCTCTTGTCCTGAGCCGAGCAATGGGCGCCTTTTCGTTTACCCAGATGAGAGGCATTTGGCGGCCGTTCTTCTGGATTCCGCGCAACGCGATAGCGATGCACTGCGGTGCAGGTGTGAGCTAGACAGCTGCTAACAACTTTCACAAAATTGCGCCGGTACATATTTTTTGGGGATGGGTAGCGGGTCATTTCAGAACCCCCGTCCCCCGCGCGTTTATTCCCCCCCTCAAAAAAAGCGGTTGCCAGCGTGGGCGACCAGGAAGCCCTCGCAAAGCAAGAAGCAACAAAAACAAGCCGCTGCCCCTTTAAACCTCCGAGGGAGGGCCCAGGGCTTTGTAGGATGACATCAGTGGGTTTGGCCCTGAGACTCAATGGAAACTCAATGAGCGAGAGCCTCGGCTGTACACACACCGAGGGAGGCTGGAGGGGAAGGAGGGAGGCAGCTGAGCAGGCAGAGCGCAGAGAAGGAGGAAGCGGCGGCGGCGGCGGCGGCGGCGCTCAGAGCTGGCTACGGCCGCCTTTCCCAATCCTCCGTCATCCTTCCTTCCCCGGCGCCTTTCCTCCCTGACAGCCCCGGGAGCAGAAGCGGCAGACAGGCTCCTTCCAGGCGGGGTGAATATTGTGGGGATCCGGGCAGGTTTTGGGGTGCAAATCCGGGGGGAAAGGCGGCCCCTCCGTCCCTTTGTTTTTCTGCTGAGAGAGGAGGATAAGGCGGCGGGGGGGGAGGGGGAAGAGGCTCTCGCTCGCTCACACACAGCACACAACGCGCACATACACAACACAAGGCACACTTACACAACACGGCGCACACAAGGCTGGGCTGGCATAGGGCTGGGGCCCCCCCCGTGGAATTTGGTGACAGGCGAAGGAGGAAGCTGTAACCGAAACGGGGGGACGACAACAAAAGGCTCGTTTTCTCTCTGTGTGTGTGTTTTAATTTTTGACGGAGACAAAGGATTATGCAGGCATCTTTCTCCCCCCCCCCTTCCCCAGCTTCACTTTCGGAAGGACACATTGAGGGGCTCCTGTGTCGCCCCCCCCCGTTCCTCTCCCCCCCCCCATTTGCTGTCTACATGCAGAAATGGCTCCACTGACTTTATATATATATTTAAATTTTACTTACTGAGTGTTAGGCTCAACCTAATGTCCAAGTCAGTGTGTGTGTGTTTGTTTGTTTTTGAGAGGAGGGGGTGATTGCTGCTGCTTCTCCCCCCCCCCCTTCTCCCTTTTCGTTTCCTATACTTAACATCTGTGTATGGCTTCACAAACAATTGGTAGTGAGTAACGGGTATCTCTCATTTCTCCTCTCTCCCCCCCTTGGCTCCAACCTTTGGCTGTTTGTGAGGGGTTTTTGTGGGGTGGGGTGGGGGGGACACTAATAGTAAACACTGTTGAATTTCTAAAAAGGTTATATTTGACAAATAGGGTGGGTATTGTGAGGTGGAGGGGGGGGAGGAAGTGGCTGTTATTGTAAATCACTATGTCCTTTTGTGCACTGGGAAGGTTCGGTATTGCAGGGAGGGGGTGAAGAGGGGGGCAAGATCTCACCCACCCCCACATCTTTTCTGAAATGTTGCTTCTTTGTACCAGCTCAGGGATTTGTAATGAGGATTGTATAGTAAATAGAAGTTTTGCTGCTATTTCTGCTGCCTAATTCTCATTCCTCGCTGCATTATTCTCCCCCCTCCCTATTTTATAAGATGCTTCTGGCGCTGGAAGAGGGTGATTTAATTTTAAGTTATACTTGTGGCTGAGTGATGAGATGATCTTATCAGTTTTTATCTCCTTTTAATGCTTGCATTTGTTGTGTGTGGTTGATCTGCCTTCTTTAGCTCCTTTTCTTTTTTGGTAACTGCTCTGAAGGGAAATGGAGAGGAAAGAGAGGAGGAAGCAAATATCTCTGTTGTGGCACATTCCTTTTTAGAAAAGTATTGCTATATTTATGTGCACACTCCTGTCCCCCCAATCCTTTGAAGCTGATATGGAATATTCCCCCCCCCCCCAATTCTTCATACCCAGAAGCATCCATTATAATATATCTGGTCAGCTCTCCCACAGTGTGGCCTACTGTGGTCCTCGATGCATCCTTGATTTCTAGCAAATCAAGTAAAGCTGGTATGGAAGTCCTCTTGTTTACAATAATTGCTTGGGGGGTTGCCTATGCTGTACTGTAAAGTGCTGAATGCCAGATGTGTGGGGCCTGCTGTGTGTTTGCACACATAGTTTTATTATATGATTGCATTTACATAATGTAGAGTAGGTTTGTGTGTGGTGCTGATTCGAATACAGCTTTCTAGAATGTGTGTGTGTGTGTGAGAGAGAGAGAGAAAGGGAGAGAGATAGAAGTGGCTATTAATATAGTATAAGCATCCACTCATGCAGAGTATATGCATTAGAGTGTGTGGGAGTCTTTCTAGTTTCATGAAGAGGGAATTCTTGGCTGGCATCTTGACTGCCTAGGGCTGTTGCTCTAGTCTGAGGAAGGCCATAGAGTTGGCTTAATTCCTTTCTGTGTCTCTGGATGGAGGAGGTGAAGGCCTGAGAGTTTGGAGAGAAACTGATGTGGCAGCAGGGTGGGTGGGTAAGTGTTCCCATCCCCAGCACCTGGAAGCAATTCTTAAGGTGACTGGTTGATTTGTTGTTGCCCTTGGCATGAACTGGTCTTGCTGCCTTCTCCGAACCCTCTGTCCAAAGCATTGCTTGCCTTATTAATGTTTCAATCATATGCATGCTTACTAGGAAGCAAGTCTGATAAAACTGGAGGTACTTAGGTGTGTGCTTCATTATTATCTTTATGAAAGGGAAATTGGGAGATCTCATTCTTTGTCTCCGCCCCCCCCCTTGAACAACATCTGCTTTTTTAGAAAATGAGTTTGAAGGCCAGTCAGCTGTAAAGCTGTGAGGGGTACTTCCGAATTAAGCCCTAATGTTCTTGCAGGAAGTTAAAAGGTCACAACTAACTGCAAACCACAGTGAGCAGCTGGGCCCCTGCTTGCTTGAGCCCAGTGTTGTCCTGAGTGAGATGGGTTACTAGCTGCTGATATGCCGGTCCCTACTTCTGTCTGTCCTCTTGGGTTATGTGTTGAAGAGAGCTGGCAGAGAAACCTAGGAAACTCCTAACCTTTAGGGATCAAGCATCTCCAGAGTAACTTCTGAAAACTACTGGCTCCTTCCGGTTCGTGTGTCACCAGTGTTTATAGGAATAAAAAAAACTTATCTTGTATGGAGAGCAAGTTAGAGTATGAGTCAAATATATATGCAGTTACATTCCTAGTTTAATTGGGGTAGTGGAAGGGATCAATCCTATCTTCTTGCTCGAATATAACCTCTTGATTCCTGTTTGTTCCCCAGGGCTGTACTTGAGCTGTGTATTCTGCTTGAATTTTAAGACAAGAGAATAACTCTGTAGTCCTTGCAGATTAACAATCCTGCATGCTTGGGTACATGTTTTAGCAGGAGACTCTGCCTTCTGTTGTGCTTTGAGTAATTGGAACTGGGTATTTAGGGTTCATGATGCCCTGTTAAAGCTTACAGTGAAATGTGTGCCTTTAAGCTCCACCACTTCTCTTTTTGCAGTACATGATTAGTTTGGATATGACTAGAACTCCGCTTTACTTTGCTTATTCTGGCATATTGTAGACCTTGGGGTGCAGCAGAAAGGAAGCTGTAGACTCCATCAAGCGAAAGGACCCCCTGTCTGCTTAATCCTTGCCTGTTCTTTCAAGCAGTCTACCCACCCAGGAGAGCAAAGCCTGCATACAGTACATTAATAAATATGCATTACATAAATTAACCATACAGCAGCATCCTTTAAAAAGAGCCACAGTCTTTCAAACAGATCCACGTTACTGGAACAGTGGTGGGGCGGGCAGAAGGAGACAGGAGAAACACAAGATGGTGGTCTTCTGGGAGAGGATATTGCTGGGAGTCTCCAGAACAACATTTGGCACAGGCCTAAAGGAAGAAGTTGGCATGCATGGCTGAAGTGAAGGTGGTAGTGCTGGGGTTTCGATGGATCTCTCCTGTTCATGAACGTGATGTGTGGAAACATATGGAGTGCCTAGTGTCAAATGTGGCATGCAGATGTGCACCTTGGGCCCAGTAACTGGTTGTGAACCATGCGATTGAGGAATTTGTCCTGTACTACCATGCTACTGCCCAGAAGGAAAGCGAAGCAGAGTAGAAATGTTATGAGCCCCAAATCCCAGTTCATTGGAACGCATGCCAGGTGTAGGGTTCTGGCTTACCCTTGAGAGGGGTTCACTTTCTCCACCATAAAGTTCTTTGCTATACATTTTGTTTTAGCCAGAGACCCACATCCTGGTTCCAAGTGTGTTTTATGTTCAAATCTGTCTCACTGAGGCTTTTTTCTAGGTAATGTTGCAGCCAAAGTTGGCCTTGCAGTCAAGGTTACTTTAGGTGACTGGTTTGGTTGAACTGTTACTTCACCACATCTTCTGAATGCCCCCCAGCCTGGAAAAAAACCTGTTAAGAAATATCAGACTACTGTTTACTAAATTGAAGGTTTTACTGTGACAGTGAGAGTGTCCCAAGGGTTTAGGCAGCAAAACTGGACCCAAAAACTTTAATTGAAGAAGAAATAAACCAGGGGTAGGAACCTCCTGATGTTGCTGAACTCTCATCACTTATAGCAAGCATAGCCAGTGGCCAGGGTTGATGGGGAGTTCCCCACACCAGGCATAAATATTGGGCCCCTCATATGGTAGCTGAATGTGTTGACTTAGGTCATCTTTCTAATCTTACCCTGTATGTCCTCTGTTTTATTCCCAGAGCAACTGAATCATGGAGCTTCGAGTGGGGAACAAGTATCGGCTGGGAAGAAAAATCGGTAGTGGATCCTTTGGAGATATTTATTTGGGTGAGTTTGTCCTAACTGTAGGAATGCATCTTCTAATAGCTTAGAACATTTTGGAATAGTGAGCTGGTGTGTGTTGGTTCTTATGTGTTTCTTATATTCTCTTAACTAAGGAGGCTAAGGGCCAGAGGAAAAACAACTCATTTAGACAGAGACCGGGGGGGGGGGTACATACTCTTTTTATCTGACGCCTGGAATTCATACTCTTTTTAAAAATTGAGGTGTGGTAAGATTTCTGTACTACTGTAAAGGCAGCAAGCATTTCTCACAGGGCTTCTGTTCCTGGCCTTCATTTGTGTTGGTGGAGCGCATATAAATGTGCCCCCTTTACCCCTCTTCTGGGTCCAAAAGGACCATGCATTGGCGATTGTGACAATTGGACACACCTAAAATAGTCACCGCCTGTATTCATTAACAAAGATGGTGGTAGAAGTTCTCAAGCCTCAATATGTTCAGCACTGTATAACAGTCTGACCCAACCTGGTGCTTTCCAGATGTTGTGGACTTCAACTTTCATCAGTCAGTCAGAGTTGTCAATGATCGGGGATAATTGAGGTTGTCCAACAACATCTAGAGGACATCTAGTTGGGGAAAGGTGCTATAAAATCTTGTATCTGTTTTTTGGATTTTGTATATAAAGTACATGTTTGTTATTTTATGAACATTTATAACCAGCTGAATATAAAAGTATTCAAGCAGTGTATAAAACATGATCTATAAAAGCAACAATGTTTTCTTTAATCCCCACATTATCGTAATAATGGTAAAGTCAAAATAGTTGGTACAGGTTTCAGCTTTCAACAACCTGATGGATTACTTAGATCAGAGTCCTTGCTGTTAGCGCCATGTCTAGCAAAGCTAGGGAAAATGAAATAGGTCTTTAAAAAGATGTCTAAAAGAAAAGAAAAGGCAACGCATATGGCAGAAGGAAGAGTGCCAGGGTAGTGCTGTCGCTACCAAATGATGGTCCATAAGACATGGTGCTACTGGTAAGGAATCCTCAGATAAAGAAATCTAGCAGGTCTGTGTATATGGGCAGGTGGTTTTCAGGTAACCTTGTTTTAAAAACCTTTATATCCACGTAACCTTTCTACTGCAAGGTATTCAGGACAGCTTATAATCCAAAGCAATCGGTTAACAAACACACCACACAACAATGGAAATGGCAGCAGCAAAATAGGCAGGCAAGAAACATCAAGGGCATGTTAGTGGCCGAATAGTTGTGAGAGTATACTGGGACTTGACACCTAAAAAATAGAAGGCCGAGTGTCAAATGTGGGTCTTCCTGCAGAAAATGAGCCCTGCCCTTAGTCTCAGCTCACCTGTCCCCTTTGACGGTGGGGGCACCCAGTTCAGGACTGTAGGTGTTACGCTATGTTGCATACGTTTGTTCCCTAATTGGGAAGCCCTTTTTGCTAGCTTGTGGCAACTAGGCTATGAAGCTGGCTGCTCTTGGGAAAACTGGCTTGTGTGACAAAACGTGCTTTGTCACACTGCTGTGTTGCACATCCCTGGTGTAGAGTATGCTTGCAAGGTTATGACAAAGGGTCTTAAGGATTCCTCCTCCTATACAGTGGTACCTCGGGTTAAGTACTTAATTCGTTCCGGAGGTCCGTTCTTAACCCGAAACTGTTCTTAACCTGAACCACCACTTTAGCTAATGGAGCCTCCTGCTGCCGCCGCGCCGCCGGAGCATGATTTCTGTTCTCATCCTGAAGCAAAGTTCTTAACCCGGGGTACTATTTCTGGGTTAGTAGAGTCTGTAACCTGAAGCGTATGTAAACCGAGGTACCACTGTATGTCTCATATAGTTCTGATCACTGAGGGCGTGCAAGGGCCAGAGAAAAGAATTCAAATGCTCAACTCCTGTATTTCTCTGATTGGGAAGGTGGAGATTCTTTTAGGATACCCATCAGGTTATGGGTTGGGGGGGGGTTGGGTGCTTGCCTTTTTTCTTTTTTTTTTACTTTTGAGAATGGTGGACTTAATTACGTTTGTCAGTGCTTTGGTTCATTTTTATACTGCCAGGCAGCATGTCTTCCTCTTGACAACCCAGGGATCTCTTTTCATAATCAGTCCAAACTATCTCTTGTTCTGAATGACCCTACCTTTTTGTGTGTGTGTAAATATATTAAAAAAATAAAAAATTGTCCAGTAGCACCGTAAAGGTAAAGGGACCCCTGACCATTAGGTCCAGTCGTGACCGACTATGGGGTTGCGGCGCTCATCTCGCTTTATTGGCCGAGGGAGCCGGCGTACAGCTTCCGGTCATGTGGCCAGCATGACTAAGCCGCTTCTGGCGAACCAGAGCAGCACACGGAAACGCCGTTTAGCTTCCCGCCGGAGCGGTACCTATTTATCTACTTGCACTTTGATGTGCTTTCGAACTGCTAGGTTGGCAGGAGCAGGGGCCGAGTTTTTGTGTGTGTGTGTGTGTGTGTTCACTTAATGGTGTGCCCAGAGGTAAATAAAAAGTCCTAGGTGCGGCTTCCCTTCCCAGGGCTGCATCCGAAAGGGCTATCCTCTGAGTGATCTGTAAGGTGATGCCTCTGCATGCATAGCTTCTGTGTAGCATGTAGCTGGCTTTCCCAGGTTCTAGCAGGGTGTCACATTGCAACCTCCCATCTCCAGTTTCCACTCTGGCATTGCCACAAGATTTGCCAGCCCCACTGTTTCCCAGATTCCTCCTCTTGAGTGTGGTTGCTTTGGGTTGTTTTCTTCTGAGCTGCCCTGCCTTAGTTTTCCAGTGTAAACCTTCCATTTTCTGCTTATTTTATTGATATATTTATATATATTCAGATTTTTATAAGTTGCTTTTCCACCTAAAAGAGTCCTCAAAGTGGCAGGTGACAATGCAGTTATTAAAGATACAACTAAATTAAAACAATACAAATTAGCCTGTGTTGTCATCCTTCTGGCTGTGTTTTGAGTCCTCCTGTGGGTGGATCATAATACTGGGCCTGTGTTCTTTGCCCACTGGAAAATCCTGTTCCTCTCTGACACCATGGAAATGGACTGTCTGATTTTAAAATTTTATATCCTTTTCATTTTACTCAAAAACAAATCAAAAGTTTAAAAAACAATATTTTTAAAACCCAATTTGTTACAGTATTGGGTGTGGTGGATATGGTGTCATGGCTGCATCCTTCTATGCTTAGGGCTGTTAACTTGTACCCCATCTTGTCACCTTTTCCTTTGACTATTTATTTCCAAGATTCTCGTTTCCACTTGTCAGAAGCCCTCTGCTCCAACTGGATATCTGCCATACCTATTTAGCAACTAAACTTGTATTTCTCTCTCCTTCCAAGGTCTCAGGGTAGTTTTCTCAAGCTGTTCCTTTTTATCCTGTGAAGTAGTCTAGTCTGCAAGTGATTTTGTCTAAGCCCTGGTGAGCTTTGTGGCTCAGGAAGGATGCAGCTTTCTTTGTGTCTGCCCCCTTGGTTTGGACCATACTTGCAGTGGGGTTTTCTGAGCTACTCTTTTAATGAGATTCTGGAAACGGATGTGACATAAAGTGACATGGCTTTTAAAAGCAGGTCCCCCCCACAATAGTAGTATCTAATAATAATAATAATAATAATAATAATAATAATACCCTATATGTTTGTGTGCCTAATAATTGATGCAAATTGCTTTCAGAATACCTTTGAATGAAGCAGGATATGAACATTTAAATTGGGTGCTGAGTCCATCTGTGTTGGGAGAGCCACAGGTTCCTAACTCCCAGTGGTCATGGATGATGTGACTTAAGTTCAACATCTGGAGGGCCACAGGTTCTCCGCCACTGGTTTAAATAAACAAACACAACTTTGAACCCAGGTCCCTCTGGTCCAAGCCATAGGTTTTTCCAACTACATCCAACTAGACTAGCTTTTTCTTAAACCTGAAAGAAGACCCCCACCCACCTAACAGGCTACTTCAGCAAGAGCCGTTGGGCCCTATTCTGCTTGCACCTTGAATGCCTGCTGATTTCCTTCATCTCCTCTGAAATGTTCATCCATCCCTTTTATTCCCAGCCCTGTATTGGTTGTATATTTTTGTTTGCAAGCCCTTGCTACAAAGTACTTCCATGGTCTGTTGTGCATCAGCTAGGAACTTGCTGCTATGGTGTTCAGTAATATGTAATTTGTAGTTATCAATTGATTATGGTAATTTGGTAGCACTTCACTGGCAGCTACATATTTTTTAGCTTTTTCTGCTATTCCAGAACTGGCGCACAGGTGGGGAGCTACAATATTTATTGCCTGTATTTTAAGTTCAGCCTTTGGTACAGGGTTGACAGGCTTCAAGCAAGAGATGGTGGTCACTGACACTGCACATATAGTGCTTGTACTGCAAATGCATGATTGCTTCTAAGATGGGGGTCAGCAAGTATACTTTGGGCACTGCCATGTTGAACGTAGAGATGAAGCAAGGTGCCCTCTAGGAATAAAGATGGCAGAACTGTCCATCCCTTTTTCTTGCAGTTGTGAAAGTATGGGCATAGGCAAAGATGGAATATATCTAGCTTGAAGCTTTTGCAATTTTGCAGTATAAGATAAAGGCTGCATATTCTTGATTAGGAGTATTTCATTATAGTTTTTCTGTTAAGTAACAGACTCTTAAGTGATGGCGGCTTGTTTTTTCATACCTCCTATTTTGAATTTTTTGGCGCTGCTCAAGTGATGGGGGGCACCAGTTCTCTGGCCAACCATGAGTTTTGGAAAGCTTCAAAAATTGATGTCTGATGAGCTGGTGTATTTGATCCTTCCCAAGATCCAGTAGCCCTTCTATAGTTTCATCTCAATGTCAACATGAGCGGATTTGAAAACGTCTCAGTCGGCTCAGCCCCCACTGTTCTTTCTCTCCACTTGCATCCTTCCTCTTGGTCTTTCCACCTTTTTTATTCCTCCGTCCAATAAGTGCCAAGTGAAGTGTATTTCATTAAATGCAAGCACTTGTATTTCCTACCCCACCACAAAATAACTGAAAGCGAAGTAGGTAAATCAAAAATTGGCTGGCTGCTTCTGCACATGCCAACCACCGTGTGGATTTATTGAAATTGTGCTCTCAGGATGCCAGCCCAGTTGTGCAAATCAGACTGGAGTGACTTACCCCAGAGGGAGGTTGCTTGTTGCTTGGCAAGCCTGGTATTGGAAAAAAGAGCATTGGAGATCAGGCCGAGAGACTGGGGTGTCCTGGACTAGACACCCTATAAGCCTCTTTTGCATTCTATGATTCTGTAATTCAATGGCTTTTATAAACACACGTCTGGAATGTGGAGACTTTGCTTTCTGTTGTGAAGACTGTTTGGTTTGGGAGGCTCAACTGAGAAACACTGGTGAACCAATGGTGTGTGTGTTGGGGGGGAAGAGGTGGGTGATCCTGAATACAGTAGCCGCTTGGGGGAGTGTATTGTCACTGGATCCAGAGGCAGAACTTTTATCTGCAGGAGTTGCTACAGGTTGGAATAGAGATTTTTCTCCATCAGACACGGAAGGCTGTTTGGCAAAGCAGGGCATGCTGGGTAGCTGGTGGTGTCTGCTTGGACAGTTCCTGATGGCAGGCCCCTCCCTCGGAGGGAGGGGGTGCGTTCCCTTTGTTTCCTAGCTAGTTAACTCTCTCTCTCCCTGCCTGGCTTCACCCATCTGCTCCATTCCATCCTTTTCTTTTGCCGCTCGGTAACAAAAAATGACAGGGAGGAAAGGTGGTGGCAAAATGTTGTTCTGCTCTTGAATGCCAATGGGTGTGTGTTGAGTGTATTTATGTGCCCCAACAAGTCCATGCATCTAAATTTCCCAAAAGGGTCCCTCGTGAAGACTGTCATTTTCACTTAGGCTGGTGGCATCAATCTTTTTGTAAGACCTTCTCCGTCATGCCACCCCACCCCCCCACATTTGAGCAGTTTGAAACAAATGGATTTTGAAGTATGCGGCCCACACAATTGAATGAGACAGGGGGTGGATGCTGCGTAGGATTGTTGATGATTTCCAGATTTCTCAGATCACTGAAGCATAAGGTCTTGGTAGCATTTGTATCTATATGGAATGAGGCAAAGGAACGGGATTGTTCCTAACTACCCTTTGTTGTCTTGGCTGCTTCATAATCTTATTTGTAATAGCAAAGGCATGATTATGATTGGATATGGTTTCCTGGGGATTTATCTCGTATGGGGACGGTGCCTGGTGTTCACTTGACTCTTCCTTCTGTGTTTGAACAATGAGGCGGGGATTATGGGCTGGGCTGGGGAAAGGCAGGAGAGCAATGGAGGGAGTTGCAGGTAAAATAAGACAGTTGGGGGTTCAGGAAAAGGCTGGCTGAAGAACTGGGGTTTGAGGAGGAACCTAAATGGAAATAAGTTTTATAAATGAGCCTTAGGTATAAGTATGATTAAAGACCTGGATATGAAATGGGGAGAAGTATGCTATTTTCATTTTTAATGTAGTCTTTGTTTTTGAAAGCATTTCTGACTTTTAGCAGGCAAGAGGTTATTTATCATTACATTCATATCCCACCTTTATTGCAAGGAAGATCAAAGTGACACACAAAAGTTTCCCCTTCTCTCCATGTTACCTTATCAACAACCGTGTGGGGCAGAATTACACTGAGAAACTGTAATAGTGAATTTCGTGGCTGGGTTCAGGATTTGAACCCAGACCTCCCAGATTCTTGTCCAACACATTAACCACTACTCCAAATAGGTAGAGTTCTTGTACTCTGAGCTGGATTAAATTCAGTCTTCTTCTTACCTTGTTCTCTGGTGTAGGCAGCAGGGGCTTCTGTCATGCATAGCTGGATGGGACCAGGAAGATTTTGGACTTGGCTATCACAGAAAGTTGGGTCTTTGCACATGCCTGCTGCCTTTTGTATTGTCCACACCTCTGGGCTCCTTGACTGAGCAGTCCAGAGACAAAACCACTCCAAAGAATGAATGCTACGTAGATACGTAGAATGTATGAGTGAGATAATGACACCACCTCCTGTTGTGGATTTGACATGAGGCTTTTTAAAGAGATTCAACATATTATCCTCCCTGTATGCTCTGCTGCCCTAAAAAAAAAGAAATCTAATTAGTGAGTCACAGCCTAAAATACAGTTTTTAGGAAAAGGTAGGCAGCTTATGTAGTAGTAGTAAGATGTTGGCGAGGATTGCTAAATAAGCAGTTTGCATACAACGTGTTGGGGAAAGGCCCCCATGGCATGAGGACAGAGCACTATGCTTTGTATGTGCAAAGGTACAGTTGCTCACACTGGTATCTCCAGGAGGAAAAAAAGAGGTTTGGGTAGCAGGTGATTGGAAAGATAGCTCAGCCTGAGTCTCTAGAGAGCTTCCTGCCATTTCAGAGTAGACAAAGCTGGGCAAAATGGGCCAATTAGCTGGCCTGGTAGAGCAGCTTTCTACATTCTGCTTACAGACTCTTTCGAGGTAGAGGACTATTCTGAATGGCTGCTTGGAAAAAAACAGGTACCCCCCCCCCTTCAAGATGTGTGTGAGGCCTCCAGCCTAAAGGACAGGCATCTTGGTACAACTTCTCACATGGCATTCTCAATACTGCCTTAACACTTGTAGGATTCTAGACCAGCTTACAAAAATACCTTGCGTGTGGCCACTGATGTTATAAATGGATGCCATTTTTCCTGAGTCTGCAGAGGACAGACCTGAAGCTGTGACTCAGATGTCAGCTCCTGTGCGCCCACAGCCTCCCTCCTCCCGGCTAATCTCATTGGGGTTGTAGCTTTAAAGCCTAGTGACAACACTCTTTAAATGTCAGCATTAACTTTGGTTTGCTGATCATTTTAGCAGATGGAGTGAGAATAAAGCCCATGGGAAGGGGGGGGGGGAGAGAGGACTAGGAGTTCCTACAGAGAAGGAAATGCAAGAGAGAGAGAGAGAGAGAGAGAGAGAGAGGCAGACACCGCAGGTTGTATAACTCTGGTCCTAAGGGGGAACGTATCTTCCTAATGAGTAATGCCGGGCATGATGATAAGATAATGGCTGAGAATTTAAAAGCGGAAATATGTGTTATGCAAGTGCCATCCTCTATCCTATTCAAGTCAAGAACTGAGTTGGTGGATCACATCCCTGAATTTACACCTTGCCCTCAGGGCTATGACTAAAATGGAGTGCAACTGCTTTGCCAAACAAAGTTCACTGACAGGTTGGTGGTGGCAGTACTTTTGTCTCTGTGGATGTTTGCTTCTCTTCTCCCCCCCCCCCCCAAGACCTGTTCAAATGATTGCTTCACACATGTTCCTGTGGAAAATGGAAATCTTCCTTTCTCTGGCTGGTACATCAGAACATACTATATCCCCAGCCTGTTGTGCCTTGTTCTTCATTTCCACTAGAGAGAGAATGTTGCTGATGTATATAGAGCAAGATAGGGGCTGTTGTTGTTTTTTGCTTTGGCCATTTCCCCCACAATTGCAGAACTATGTGCTTGTTGGCTATTCCTGCAGCCTAGATAAGGACAGAAGTCTTTTACTAGGTCACTTGCCAATGGGGTTCAACTCTGTTGGGAAATCCTGCTCCCTATTCCCAAATGCATAGGAGCAGGCTGCCGTTGCACTCTGCACATACACAGAGGTGCTTTTTATTGCTTTACATTGTCAGTACCAACTTCCCAGAACTGTACACAAGTTAAGGGGCTTTCCTTGTTCCAAACTGCTCTGTGCTGCCATACCTGTGCACATAAGTGTCGTGAGATGACTTTGAGGTGGTTCACACATAATGCCAGACCATGGTTTGTTCCGACATGAAAGAGCACTTAAAGAAGCCTTGGAATCTCATGCTGCTTCTCGTGTGGCACTTCCCATAGCTTGTTTTGCCCACTGGGTACTTAGTGTGTTTTTTCCCTACAACCATGTGTTGCATGACGGAGAGCAATCCACTCATGAGCCCCAGCCGGCATGGCCCGAGGTTCAGGGGTGATGGGAGTTGTAGTCCAGCAGCATCTGGAAGGTCATGGGTTCTATATCCCTGCAATATTGGAATCGGGATCAAATGCTGAATTTCAATCCTGATTTGCAAGTTTAGTGAAAACTGTGGTTCTAATGCAAATGATGCTTTGTCTCAAAGTAGAAGGGCAAAGATCAGGCCGGAGAAGAATGGTGGGAACTGCTGCACATACGCAGTGAAGGGAGCCCAAGGCTTACTAAGCTCTACTCCTTTGAGTAGGTCTAGTGGGAGTTTCTGCACCTTAGGGTGAGTGGCTAACTGGCAAAGTGGATCACTCCTGAAGCCCCAAACTAGATTTGTTTTCTCGGAAACTTGCCCCAACATGTCCCTTGCATGATCATGATTCTGTCCATAGAAGGTCACTCAGACTTCGAAAGTTCAAGAAGCAGCGACACTACAATATATAGAATGGCAGCTGACCAGTTTATGGTAAGCCTAAAAACCTCAATTTGTGTTCAGAGCAGTGCACCTCCTCTTACCTTTCTGTTCATGAAGGGAGGTTAAATCAAATATTGCTGCTC
Source organism: Podarcis pityusensis (assembly GCF_964106645.2). Lineage (NCBI taxonomy): Eukaryota > Metazoa > Chordata > Lepidosauria > Squamata > Lacertidae > Podarcis > Podarcis pityusensis. Next base: position 30,540,353 of record NC_138035.1, on the reverse strand, counting down.
TCACTGTTCACTTATCCTGTGGCCTGTTGATTTGCCAAGCCTCTGTTTTGCATGGGTCATTCTTTATTAAGCACTCCAATTTGTATTTGAAAGAAACAGTACCAAGCTTCAACTACATTCAGTATCCTACTTTGGACTGTGAAGTGTAGAGTCTAGGTCACTTTTGAGCTTTTCATAGAAATGTCCCAGATAGCATTCCATGGCCTCAGGCTCCGTTGTTTACAGCATTTTTCTTATACCCATATGTGTATAAAATAAAAACATGCATAATGTGTAATTTGATAAAAATATAAACAATATATATTTACCCTTTGCAGCCTTCCCTGCTCCTAGCTTTCTTGCCTTTCGCTTGCTACATAGTCTCTAAGCACCTTACAACATTTTAATAGCATAACAACAATACATTGCAATTTTAAAAATCCAAAAACTTGTAGAATAGACCCAGTAAAGCAGCAGCATATAACCTCAGCATCAAAATATCCTATCAAGCAAAATAATCAGAATCAGACAAATGCCTGGGACAAAAGTTCTTTCCTGGTGCCAAAAAGACATTAATGACTGGGCCAGGCAGACCTTACTGGGGAGAGACCCCTTGCACAGACAGGAAACCAGAACCAAAGAGGACCTCTTCCTTGTTACCACTCTTCAAATCTCTCTCTGAGGAAGCACCCAGGTAAGGGCCTCTGATACAGATCTAAGAGCCCCTATAGGGTCATGTTGGGACATATCTGAAAAATACTGGGGTCTAGATCTGTATATGGCTTTAAAGATCAAAACCAACTTTTTGAATTGGCCTTGGAATGTAGAGGCAACCAGTGCAGCTGAGCTAATATCAGCTTTATATGATCATTTTGCCTCAAGTCTGTTTGCAATTGGGTAGCTGCATTCTGCACTATCTGCTGTTTCTGAACAGTTTTTCAAAGCAGCCTCATGTAAAGCACAGTTCAGCCAGGTTACCTGTTCAGATAGGGTTGTAGTTGATCAGCAGCCTAAGCTTCTGGAAGGTGGATCTTGACACCACTGAAGCTACCTCTTCAAGTAACAGCAGTGGATCAAAAACTATGAACCTGCTCTTTCAAAGAGAGCTCCCCATATCCAGTATGCTGCACACCACTCAGCTGAACAGGTGAACCACCCACCAGCAGCATCTCAGCCTCATCAGGTTTAAGCTTCACTTTCTTGACACTCATCCAGTCGGTTATTGCAACCAGGCAGCAATTCAGCATGTCACTGCCTCACCTGCAGAAGATGAAAAGGCAAACTAGAAATGAGGCCATTTCTAGAGACAGCATGCTTCAGAGCTCCGTACGAGTCCTGCTTTTGTGTATATGTTAAATAGCATGGAGGACAGAACCAGCCCTGTTGGACCCCCACACTGGAGACCCCACAGGGGTGTTCTGTATTCTCCAAGCGCCACCACCTGGAGCCAACTATCCAAGTAGAAGTGGAAGCACTGCATCGTTGTGCCTCCGGCCCAGCAAGTCATCGCAGAAGGATACCATAGTTGATAGTATTGAAAGCCGCTGAGAGACTAGAGCATCAAAAGGGTCACACTCCTCGTGTTTCCACCCCCCTCAACACAGGTCATAACCCAGAGCAACTTGAGACGATTTCTGTACCCATACTGGGCCTGAATCCTGATTGAAATGGATGTAGAAAATTAGTCTTCTCCAAAGAGTGCCTGGATCTGCTTGGCAACCATCCTCTTGAGGAACTTCCCCAGAAAGGAACCTCGGCTGCTGTTCTGAAACTATTTTGAACTTCTGAATCCAGGGGTTTCTTTAGGAGTAGTCCACCACCACCTTCTTCAGCTGGCCCAGGCATTAATAACCTCTCTGGCCCAGCCAGCTGCCCCCTCCCAGTCAGGTTTTGTAAGCTGAAAGGGACAAGGGTCCAAAATGCAAGTAGTTGCACAAACCTAACCATGTACCTTCTCCAAGTCCTCAGGCTGCAGGATCTGAAACTCATTTAATGATCTTTTACCAAAAAAAGTGCTCCAGGCCACCCCACCAGAATTGTTTGTTTGTGTGTAATTATCTCTGCTGACTGTTGATAACACTTCATGCATCTAAAGTGGACGCTAATCCATAAAACCTGTTACAGTGGTACCTCGGGTTACATACGCTTCAGGTTACAGACTCCGCTAACCCAGAAATAGTGCTTCAGGTTAAGAACTTTGCTTCAGGATGAGAACAGAAATCGGCAAGGCAGCAGCAGCAGGAGGCCCCATTAGCTAAAATGGTGCTTCAGGTTAAGAACAGTTTCAGGTTAAGTACGGACCTCCGGAACGAATTAAGTACTTAACCCGAGGTACCACTGTATAGTCTTCAAGGTGTCATACAACCTCTTGCTTTGGCAATATCTAAATGTAACTTTTGATTGTAATAGTCAAAGCTGTGCATTCTCAGTGACTATGTCCAACATGGGATTTGGAAATGGAGCAAATTCCAGTATTCTAAGAGTGATTTAAAAAAAAAAAGCTATAGGACACCAGAGGGGTCTAGGAAGCTCTGTGTGCATAATTTCCTATGGCTGAGGGCCTAAGTTTCAGACCTCTGTAGAACTTCTTCCCCTTTCACTTGCCTTATTTGGGGCAGAATAAGATATGCAAAACATGCATAATATATCCAACTTCTAGAATGCTACTTCCTTTGTATAGGCATTCTTTAGCCGCTGAGCGTTGCTAAGTGTAACAAGCCTGACATATTTGTGGCAAGACTATAAAGTTAAGATTTTGCAACCCCGGAAGCCCTAATTGTGTAAGCTTGTTATAAGCAAAATACCGTAAATTTCGCTCTATAACACGCAGATTTTTTCTCCTAAAAAGTAAGGTGAAATGTCTGTGCGTGTTATTGAGCGAATGTGTGGTCCCTGGAGCTCACTTGCCGGAGCGCAGGGGCAAAATAGGCAAAAATCAAGCAAAAATAAGATCGGGCGGGCGGAGGGAAGGGGGAAGGCGGAAGCTTTCCTGCATTCTGCCTCAGGGTCTTACTGCCCACCGGCTTCTGTTGCTGCGTTTGCTCAAACTCAACAAAGAGCAGGGAATCCCCTGCCCTCCTGGCAAGCAGAGGGTTAAGGAAAGGATCGAGTCCTCCCTTCTAATTCTTTCCTAGTCACACTGCGTGCAGGCTCCAGCCCACCACTTCCTCCTCTCCGTGCTCTAGGGACTCGCAGGCAGCCGAAAAGCAAAAGCATGCAGGTGGGAGAGAGAGACAGAGAGAGGGCTGGCTTGGGGGGGGGGGGGGACTTTTGCTTTACAATGGTAGGTTTCTCATTTCTTTTCCAAAAGCAGAGAGCCCTGCCCCCAGGCCCCCTCCAAATTACAGCTTCTCCAAGCAATGTACTGCTGGAGGGAGACAGTATGCTTGTTTGGAAGAGAAACCCTGCTTCCCTGCTCGTAAGTAACAGCAGGCTGGATTGCAGAGTGAGACATGGAAATCTCTGGATTTATATGCTGTATATCAAATATCTTAATCTATACTTTCTACACGCGGCTGGTAAATCAGAATCTCCTGAGCCAGGAGGATTACAGCATCTCTCCTCTCCCCTTCATTATTCTTTGAAGAAGTATAACGTGAGAATGTTTTTTATATATATTTTTTAAAGTTCTTTTCCTCATTGTGCGCTATACACTGATAATTGCTGCCACAATAACAATTGATTGAAAATGGAATTTAGTCTCCCCCCCCCCATAGAGAGCTGTTCTTCAGACGTTTAGCCTTAATACAGTGGCTGATGTAATACCCTTCTGCTTCACTAGGCATTTTATATAGGGACATTAAAATTGATTTTCTACATCTTGGCAGATGAAAAAAAGTGTGTTACATGCCCTATTGCCCAAAAGTGTGCAAGCACAGAGCAAAGGTTGCAGTGACAGAGGTGGCCAAAAAAGAAATACCGTAAATAAAAAAGAAATCATACTTCGTATATCCTGTCTGGCTTGGGTGGGTGGGTGGGGTGGGGGCTTTTGCTTTCCTTCCCTCCCCATTTAAAACGTGGTGACAAAGCACGGATCCACATGGATCCTCAGGATTTTTGCATTGGGTCACCCCAAATTCACCATCAGATCACATTACATGTCCATGGCTACAGTCTGTACCAAAAAAATCACGCACCCACTGTTGCCTGGGGCTGCAATGGTGCAAAAACGTGGTTACAAAGCATGGATCCACATGGATCCTCAGGATTTTTGCATTGGGCTACTCCAAACTCACTGTCAGATCACATGTCTGCGGCCACAGCATGAACCACAAAAATCATACACCCACTGTTTCATTTAGAATATTTTTTTTCTTGTTTTCCTCCTCTAAAAACTACGTGCGTGTTATGGTCTGGTGCGTGTTATAGAGCGAAAAATACGGTAAGTGGTGCTTCTGATCTTGCAATAACTGATTTCTTTGACATAACACTGTCCTCAGCATTCACAGACAGGCTAACAGCTTAACTGGCACTAAACCGCTCAAGCTAGGTAAACCAATACTGATTACAGAATAAAGCAGGACCAGAAGGGGAGAAGAAACGTGATTTAATTATAATTTTTATAAGTGGTAGGTAGGGGAACTGAGAGTGGAGCCTGCAAAGAGTGAAAATGGTTTCCCGGCCATAAAAAGCGTATTCCAGAGTCTCACTTCCTCTTCCTTCCCTAGCTTCTCTGTAAATCAGGGTTAGATTTTTTTTATATCTTACAAAAGTGTTTCTATACTACTATATCATAAAATGTCAGGACAGCGTACACCATTAAAACATTTTTAAAACAATGCAGATACTGAGGTTCCCAAGAATGCTGGAACGCATCCCCATGACTTCTGAATGACACATCCTAAAGCAGGATTCCTCACCCTCGGCCCTCCAGATGTTTTTGGTCTACAACTCCCATGATCCCTAGCTAGTGGGACCAGTGGTCAGGGATGCTGGGACTTGTAGTCTCAAAACATCTGGAGGGCCAAGGTTGAGGAAGCCTGTCCTAGAGAAATCTGCTTCTTCGTTTCAATTTTGCATGACCTGTGCTAATTTTAATTACTAATCTTGCTTGTTTAAATACAGATGAACTGAAACTGAGCTAGTTTTGCACAAGGTGACAAATCAATTCCTTTTGGAATCTCTTTCATTGGGGCCTTCTCTCTGTTTGCTCTTCCTGACGAGCACGATGAGCCTGTTGCCAAAATGAATGGGATGATATTCTGCATCATGCTGCAGTGAAATCACTACAGCACAGTGTGGCGAGGTGGGAAGCATCCCTGTTTCCAAAGCAACTGGGGCAATGCTCTGCCTTACTAGTATAGTGCAGTTGCCATGACAACTGGCATGTTCCCTCCCTGTGCTGAGGGCGCAAAGCATTGACTATCTTCTACCCTCAATGTCACAGAGCCAAGACATGGGTACATAGCGTCATGATGTTATGTTCCCCACATGATTCCTAACTGGTTGGGATTACTCAGAAGAAGAAAGCAGAGCCCTCTACCCCACCCAGCTGCAGTGGCACCACAGCAGAGGAATAAATTGAGAGCTGTGAATTGTTGCCAACAGTACCAAGAAAGATACTATATACATGCATTTCAGTCAGGGACTTAGGTAGGCCCGACCTGCCTTGTTACGTGATGGGGTGGGCTCCCTCCACCCAAATAAGTGGATTGTGAGGGGTCTTGGTACAGTGGTACCTCTGGTTATGAACTTAATTCATTCTGGAGGTCTGTTCTTAACCTGAAACCGTTCTTAACCTGAAGTACCACTTTAGCTAATGGTGCCTCCCGCTGCCGCTGCGCCGCCCCCAGCACGCGATTTCTGTTCTCATCCTGAGGTAAAGTTCTTAACCTGAGGTACTACTTCCATGTTAGCGGAGTCTGTAACCCAAGGTGTTTGTAACCTGAGGTGTTTGTTATCCGAGGTACCACTGTACATGCCAAAAGGATGTCCTGGTCTTAGGGTCTTTGTGTTTAACCTTTTGTTTAAGGGGAGGGGGAAGCTGAAATACTTAGAGAATTAACTTTCATCAATTTATTGTAATCAAAAGATTATATGCACACACCATTACTGCAACAGCTTCCAAAATGCTATAGATGTTTTGTCATATGTATGTTTGATTTGGGCGGCATTCGACTAAGCTTTGCTCAGATTAGACCCATTTAAATTAATGGACTTGATTAATTTCAGTGGGTCTACTCTTGAGTACAGTCTTGTTTAATACCATCCATTATTTCTTAGCTTGGATTTCTTATGCTCAATGATTGCCCACAAGGAAAGACAATTGGAAGTTTGTGTTGGCTGGGGATTGCCACTTTATTGGGTTAGATTTCCACCTCTGAATGTTCATAAAATGTTTTTCACCTTCTAAAAGCTCTGCTTTTGCCTCAAACTTTTGGGAATGCAAATTTAGCACGGTCCTAACATTTAATTTTTAAATAGTTGGACATAATTTAGTATATAAACTGAAAATAAATAGCACCAAGAAAAAAGGAGGTCTGCCACCTGGGCAAATTTTGCATTTTGTTGATGGGAAATGGTAAGGAGTTACACAGGAAATCACTGGAACAACTATTTTTAGAGCAGCAGAGAGCCTCGGCCCAGATTCAAGTAAGCCTCAGTTCTGGCCCTCAGCTGCCCCTGGCTCCTTACATGAGCACTGCACAGGAGCGCCTAGGAGCCAGGAGAATTGGTTAGAGATCAAGGCAAGAGAGGCTGTAGCCTTCAAAGTTGAAGAGAAGGCAAGACAGGAACTGGGCAACAGTCAGAGTGGTCAGGCCAGTGTGGGGAAAGGAAGTAGGTGAAAAGGATGGGTAGGCAGGGAGAGAAAAAGAAGCCTCTGGAGGAAAAAGGGCCAGGAAAGCCAGTGAAGGAATTTTGAAAGAGGTACAGTTAATATTTACTATTGTTTAAAATAAAATAAACAGTGCATTGAGAGGCAGGTGATAAGAGAGGAAAGCTGTTGTAGGAGGAAAAAGTGGATGTAAAAAGAGCAGGGAGAAGGAATAGGGTGAAATTAAAATGTGAAAGGCAGAAGAAGTGATGGGAGATGAATTAAAAAAAAATTTTTTTTGAGAGTTGGAGGGAGAAAGAAATAGAAAATAAAAAGCTTTCTGTGTTTAGAGCATCTAGATCAGCAAATTCCACCAGAAGTATAGAGGGTCGAATGTTACCTTTATTCTAAAACCTGCCATCCAACCAGTTGATTAAAAATGTGCCTCTGCAGCAGTGCTTAAAAACGAAAAGAAAAAAAGAATAAAAAGCCTTCTTAAGAAAAATTGAGGTCTGGCATAGCGCCCTCAAGGCCTGGTCAGAGTGAGTCTGGTAGACCTCATTGGGAAGAAAATTCCATTGGGAAGGCACGACCACTGGTAAGGTTCTGTTCTTTATTGATGACAGCTTAGCCACCTATCCAAATTAGGGCCACAGCAGCAGCAGCCGTGGGAATGTTTGCATGGAAGCAGGTATTTTAGCACACCCTTGGATTTGGTTAAGACTTGGGTAGGCCTCTGAGCAGATTAGGAATAATGAAGATGAAAAATGTTGATGTGCTCTGAGAGGGCTATGTGAGAGTAAGATGGAAGTGGGTTTTGGAGTTGATGGCCTGAGGGTGTTGAAACAAATGCTTGAGTTGGTAGGGTTAGGTATTACTGGCCTCTCTTGAACAGGGGAGACAGCCACTTGCTTGCCTAATTTGTGAATTAACACTGCCCAGAATGGCTACATGTGATTGGGAGGTGACAGGACACAGTGACATGGGTGAGCTTGAAATGGTGTAGCAAAACTTCTCCAAGGATATGAGGCTACTGTATTCAGGTATTCTGTGGAGCCTCATACAATGAGGCCCAACAACACTCACTCTCTCGTTTTTGTTAGCTTCTGACCTACAGAATCGGAGTGTCCTGAAATAAAAGCCATCTCTTAACGACATATATGACAAGTCTGAGATTGGGAAGGAGATTGTGGCGTAATCGTTGCAGGCAGGCTGAGTGCAAATCGTGCTGTTGTAATTTTTGGCTGGTGGAACCTCTCTGTTCCCATAAGGGGGGGAAATGGCATGCTCCACCCTCTTCTCTCGCAACCAAAAGAACAAAACAAAAATGATTTATTTAAAATATAAAATAGGGTTGTGTGCAGCACTAAAGCAATTTCTTGTTTTGGTGGCAGCTACATTTAGCTCCACCCGTGTCAACATTTAATTAAATGAGAAATATAATGGTACCCTGTGTGTCGTAGTCCCTGTGTGGTTTAATTTGCTAGTGAATCTTTTTTCTTCATTCAGAGTGTATGACTTAATTGATAAACCAAATGGGATTTTAAAAAATCTTTCCAAAAGTATAATTGCATGCTTCGTTGAAGAGGAGGGCACCTGAAGAGAGGGAGCAGGTGGGACTGATTGTGGGACTTAACAAAAAGAAGCCAGTTGATTGTTTGCTTGCTTGTAAATGGTTTCACTGCAGAAATAATAATATGCACATTGTTTTGATGGCAGTGGCAAGAGTCCTAGGATACAGGGTGTGTGAACAAGAGCTACTCCGCCAGAAGGATACCTCGGTGCTAGGAGAATTCTGGTGTTTACAGTGCTTGCAAAGCTACTGTGCTTTTGCTGCCAGTGGGGAAAAATGGGGTGTTCCATTCATTTCTGGGGTACATCAGCATGGTGTGTCTGCAGTCTTGTCAGTCATTGATCCATGATGTTGCTGGCTCGCTCTTTTATGTATGTTGTCCTCGGCCCTTATTGCTGCCCATTCTGATCCACACTCCTGATGTGAAAACACTTGCCCTCTTTTTGGTGTGTGCTCTCATCCCTGAAGGCCATTTTGCGCATTGCACAACGGCAAGTGTAGCTTTGCCCTCAATAAGACACTCAGCAGTAAGGTGTGCAACCAGTTGCATCTTCCTGAGAAGTGTCCCGGCATGATGAATGTGTCTCTTTCACACTTATAAAATGCAATGTGTGAAGTTCCAGGGTTTTTTTACCCCGTGTAGCTAGGGTTAGATAATTTCCTTGCCCAGTGCTGGCCTAGGATTTCCTGGCTAAATTGAGATTGTAATCTAGTTATTTATTTAGGTTCATGCATTATCTGTTTGACCAAATTTAGCACCTTGTGCTGTGGGTTTTTTAGTAATTGTGGGCAAATTGGTGAGCCACTTACATGTATTCATAGAATCATAGAATCATAGAGTTGGAAGAGACCACAAGGGCCATCGAGTCCAACCCCCTGCCAAGCAGGAAACACCACCAGAGAACTCCTGACATATGGTTGTCTCTGCTTGTGGCCTCTGATGCATCCTTTTAGGAATGGCTTCTTTACATGGATGGTATCCCAACACTTTAAATGTCTCTTATGGCTGTGGTATATTTATTGCAGCTGATACATGGCTTATGATGAATGTGCTAAAGCTTTCACTGCATCAGACAGCCTCTGTGCTTTCCATGCCATTTGAGGCTGAAAAGTGCAAACAAACATTTAGCTAATAAAAGCCAACTGTTTGTTTATACTTTTCACATTCGGAAGGCTCCATCCGGTGAGTAGTTCATCACCTGAGGTTTTGAATTGTTTTTTAATCAAATGCTTGCTTTGCCTTAGAGTCTTAATCTCTTCCTAACTTGACTAATTATAAAACAAAAAGATTTGCCTCAAATTCTTAAGGTGGATCTGCTACCCAATGTTAAAAAGGCTAGCACCATAAACTTTTTTTGTGAAAGTAAGAGTGTTTCACCCAGGTCATGTGAAATAGAGATCCAGTGTGGAGTGAGATTAAGAAGTGTGTCTATAGGACCAAGGAGACATGGAATTCAAATTGCTTCCCAGCCATAGCTTGATGGGTGACGTTGGGCCAGTCATGTAGCACCCACTCAATCTACCTCACAGGGCTGTTGTGTGCATAAAACAGGGGAGGGGAAAGAACTGCCCTAAGCTCCTTGGATGATAATGATGATGGTGATGATATTTATACCCCACCCATTTGGCGCTATTTCCCCAGGATGGATGAGATAGAAATGTAATAAATAAATAATCATCCCCTCCCCGCTTTGTTTTCGTGCAGGTGCCAATATTGCCACTGGGGAAGAGGTAGCCATTAAGTTGGAATGTGTGAAAACCAAGCACCCGCAGCTCCACATCGAAAGCAAATTTTACAAGATGATGCAGGGAGGAGGTAAATTCAGCGAATAATGAAATACAAGTTGCTATGAGGTACAGTGGGGTTTGGATATTAAACCTTGGTGCCTGCTTCTTGGTGTCTCATAAGGGGTGTGTGTGTTTCTCTTCCCTCTTAGTGGGCATCCCTTCCATTAAGTGGTGTGGAGCAGAGGGCGACTATAATGTGATGGTGATGGAACTTCTGGGACCCAGCCTGGAGGACCTCTTCAACTTCTGCTCTCGCAAGTTCAGCCTCAAGACTGTTCTGCTCTTGGCAGATCAGATGGTGAGTTCTTATAATCTGTTCTTTATGCTCATGTGTGCCTTTCTTCTCAGTTCCCTTCTTTGTAGCAGTAGTTCAAGATTTAATTATCCTAAATTATTACGCTTGAGTGGGGAATGGAGAAAATTTACACAAAGGGTGTCTTGTTCTGCAAGAGCTGGAGAAGCATAAATCCTCATGTAGGAGAGATGGGGTTTGTGTAGCGTATGTGCTATTGGCCAGTGCGGAAGATGCTGAGGGCAATGGGGTGTGTTGCTAGAGTTGGTCGTTTGTGATGCACTTAGACCTGGGTGCTCTGAGTACCATGTTTCCACACCCTCTTTGGCGGCAGCAGCAGCAAAAAAATCCTGCTTCTGGCTCCAAAGTAAATGCATTTGAAATGTTCCTTTTGAAAACTTATTAAGCTCCAGAGGTCCTGTGATTAGGCCCACGTTTTCACTTTCCTGCTACCGAAGGACAGAAAGTTGGGATTAAAAGAAAGCTTGAGGTTCCCTGATTTCTCTTTGAGAAACATTGCAAGTTAGAGGAGACTTCAGGTTAACCCTCTTGTGTGTATGTGGTTTGCTGTGTAGCTTGCAGTGCTATTAGTGGCCTTGGTTTCACCAGTTTCTGTGTATATTCTCCTTCCTGGCACCATTTCCCAACCCATTTTCAGATCAGCCGTATCGAATACATTCATTCCAAGAATTTCATCCACCGAGATGTGAAGCCAGATAACTTTCTCATGGGGCTTGGCAAGAAGGGCAACCTTGTGTACATCATCGACTTCGGCCTGGCCAAGAAGTACCGAGATGCCCGCACTCACCAACACATCCCCTATCGGGAAAACAAAAACCTGACTGGCACAGCCCGCTATGCCTCTATAAATACTCACCTTGGAATTGGTAAGCTTGTCTTACACTCCTGTGTTACTATGGAGAACATGGTTAGGTGGAGAAAAGTTGTTGTGGCCTTCTATATGTTGCTGGGCTCCCATCAGCCTCCATAGCCAGTGGGCAGGCATAATGAGAACCTTGAATCCACATGGTCTCCACCTTTGTGTTAAACAGTAATCCATTTCATAGTGGTTATAATTTTGCAAACTTGTGTAATAACTGCAGGGTTCCACTCAACACTAAGCTGAGCTTTCTCAGTCTGCAATTGCGTACTTTTTCGAAGTTCTGACATGGCACAGACCAGGGGTCATTTAACCGGCCCACAAGCTGCCCCCAAACCAAGCCGCCCGCACTGCGCTAAACCAGCACAGCGCAGGGACTCGCTTCCATGGCACCGGAAATCACATCTGCACAGACACTGGAAATCACGGGGGGGGGGGGGGGGAATCTCTGCTGGAGTGAACCGGCCCAGGTGAGGTAAACCTTGCCAACCTCTGCGCCAGACACATGAAGCCACCTTTTTTTGTACGGCAGGCCGAGGGCATTCTCTTACTTCGCTCCTTGCAGACTCCTTTGTGATGCTACTGGCAACCTAATAACTAATAACACTTAGCAATGGAAGCCCATGGCATTAGTATCCAGTATGAGGTCTGTGTTTGAAACTTCAAATGGTGTAAACCATTCAGCTTTTCAAGCAATTGATTACTCAAATTTTACACAGTGAAAAGAATTCTAATGCGCTTTTTTGAAACGTCATGTGAGGCAGTCTTTTCTGAAATGCCAAATAACTATTTTGAATGCCTTCCTGCGTTTGGACAGAGCCAGGGAAAGAATGTCATTTTTCTCCCTCCCCCTCCCCCTCCCCAAAAAAGTGGCACAGGGGAAATGGACTAGCAGATCTCTGTACTCTATGTAGGCTGGTCCTTCAAGAGTTCTAGAGGTCTTACTAGCCACACCCAGTTATTCAGGGAAAATATTTAAACTAATGTTTTAGTTGATTGTGCTCATTAATCAAAGTTTGCAGCCCATCCAATGAACTTAGTCACAGTGTCCAATGGTTAGGCAGAACATTTTGTTCTATACTGGTTACCCTGTCTCAAAAAAGGAATTAAGAGAGCTGGGGAAGGCTAAAGGAGAGCACAACTGAAATGACCAGGGACTTGGAATATTGGAGAACTTTTTCACCTTTAGTTTAGGGGGAAAGGATGGCTAAGGGGACATAAGGGAGGATATAAAATCATGAATCATTTCGAAAGAATCTGATAATTTGTATCTTTCAGAGTACTGATAATTTATATCTTTCAGGTCCTTCAGGTTGCTAAAAATCCACCTAAGGTTAATTATGTTCATGCAATGAATAATTAACTTTGGATTAATTGCTCAGATGGCTTTTTTTGGGGGGGGGGAGGATTAGACAAACGTGTGGAGTCTTTGAATGGCAATCGGCTATGAAAGCTAAAAATGGAATGGTATTTCCTACCAACAAGGTATAACTGTTAACATCATGCTCTGCTTGGAAGCTTACAAGGGGCATTCTGCTGGACATTGGATCTGTAGCGTGGCTCAGAAAGGCAAGTTGTTGTGGGAAATTCCCATCCTCTGCTAGCCTTTAACTGTGCTGCTGAAGAAGAAAGGAATGCATAGCAGAACTGAAGTAACAGTAGAACATGTTTTTTGGGCCCTTTGGCAGCTTAAGCTTCTGGACAATTGGCCAGTGACCTGGTCAGCGCATAATTTAATGTCAAATGTTAAACAGTCTTAAAATTTATCTGCCACCATGACTTCCTTTTGCTGCCTTGCCAAAAGAGAGAGAGAGAAAGAGAGAGAAAGACTTGCTGTTGCCCCACCCCCCCGGGAACTTGGAACGTGCAAATAATTTTTAGGCATGCAAATAATTTTTTATAGCTGCAGGAAAGCCGTTGACCTGCAGAATATCTTCCTCCCCATTGTGTTGAAAACAACAAAGCAGTAGTGTTGCTGCGTGGAAGATTGGAGGATCCCAGTACTGTAAATATGTTCTGCATCACATTGAGATCAATAAGAGGGAAATGTTTCACGTGCTTTGTGTTTTGAGATACATTTACTGTATTTTTTGCCCTATAGGACGTACTTTTTCCCCTCCAAAAATGAAGGGGAAATGTGTGTGCGTCCTATGGGGCGAATGCAAGCTTTCGCTGAAGCCTGGAGAGTGAGAGGGGTCAGTGCGCACCGACCCCTCTTGCTCTCCAGGCTTCAGGAAGCTCTGCGCAGCCATCCCTAGCCCGGCGCGAAGTCGCGCCGGGCTCCCGACGGCTGCGCGGAGCTGCCTGCAGCCCTGGGCTTCGCCCAGCTCCGCGCAGTCATCCGGAGCCCGGTGCGAACTTGCGCCGGGCTCTCGATGGCTGCGTGGAGCTGCCTGCATTCCAAAGCTTGGGACGCGCTGAAGAGCGCGCCCGGGCTTCGCGCACCTCACCGCAAGCCTGGGGAGACTAGGCTTGCGGATAGCAGGCTGTTCTGGGGGCTGGGGTCGGGGGAAGCTCGGGCTTCCCCCGCGCCAGCCCCGTGCCTGGGGGGGGAAAATAATTTTTCTTTCTTTCCCCCCCAAAAAACCTAGGTGCGTCCTATGGGGCGGTGCGCCCTATGGGGCGAAAAATACGGTACTCTCATTTCCTTTAGTGAGTCTGTTTTTGGTGATTGGAAGCGTGGGGAGTGGGCTTCACTCTTTCTTCCTTGAATAAGTGGTTGTTGTTGTTTATAGTGTTTGTTAACATATTTACCAGCTGAGCAAAACTGACCCAATTCTGGACAGAATGTGTTTAGTACCAGTGTCCACTGGTAATGGGGGACAATCCGTTCTTCAGCTTTAAATAATCCTAATAAGCTCCTAGGGAACAATGGGGTTCCCAGGAGTAGAGCTTTAAAATAATATTATCATCCCCATCACTGGTCCCTTAAGAGAAATATTAGTTTTGGCTTTTTGTATGAAATTCTAGCTCATGGAGACTTAAAACGTGGAATCTCATAACTAGGTATTTGCTTTTGTCATCATGGCAAATTGTCTTTGTGTCATTTGGTTGGTTGCTGTGTTCTTTTGATAAAGATGCATCTGTAAGAATCGTGCAGTGATGAGCTTCATCAGTGGTAGCCAACATGGTGCCCTCATATGTTGCTGGACTTTAACTTGCATCATCACTGACCGTTGGCTGTACTGGCTGGGGCTGATGGGAGTTGTAGTCCAGCAACATCTGAAGGGCACCATGTTGGCTACCGCCGTGTACATGCTCTGTAAAGGCATGGTCTTTTTTAGATAGCAGTACAGCATGAAACAAAAAGCAAATTATTATTTTTTAAATGGTATGGCGAGTCTTACACAACTATATTGTGAGGACTAGTGCTTATTACTGATTCAAACAGGAATCTGATAAAGAACTTTCCTAATAAATTAGTCATCCAATCAGTTGCATGAATGTGAGAGACTAGTTGGTAGATTAGTATTGTTTGGGATGCTGTATATGCTTGTAAAAAAGCATTGAGGGGTATTGGTAGAATATGGTTGCTATTTGTATATATTCCTCTCTTATTTATTGTGTAGATGTTCTGTGCTTTGCACATTGGAATTTTCCCTTCTCATTGTAAACCATTTTGGGTACCTTCTGTAGAAAAGCAGAATACAAATAATAATCTTGAGTTGTGGTCTGTGGTAGTTTATGAAAAGAGCTGACAGACCATGGTTTGTGATCAGTCAGCAAACTAGAATCTGAAACCGTGGTTTGAAATTGTGGCTCATGCTGTTTTTTGGCATGCTGTGTCCCCCTTGGCCAACCGTAGTTAAGGTCTCTGATCTGCCTCCAGAGGTCCTTATGCCTGCAAATGGGGATGCTGAATAGACGGAAAATGAAATCAGATAAGCAGCCCAAACCATAGTTGTGAACCACCCTGAGATCTGCGGATGAAGGGCACCCACACCCACCCACAAAACTATGGTTAGTGCAAAGCAAGATTTGCCTGTTTTAAGTTGTCTGGATTGATAAAATGTGTGTTGATATTTATCTGTGCCTGTTGTGCAGGCCATGTGTACATGCAGCAAGATTAAGAAGTTTACAATTGTCATGCAGGTTGTGTACAACTTCCTGCGTGGTGTTTTTCGTGTAAGAATTTTTTCATGGCTGAGGGGTTCCTTAGTCAAGGTCCTTTCAGCAACGCTAACTGCTAGACTGTGTATGTAGTAGCCATGCATAAATCAGTCCCAGCTGCTGTTTGCATGAATGGATCTTTTGGACTTGGCAAATAAGCAGCTAAAGTGTGTGTTTGCATGTTGATTAGAGGGACCTTAAGACTCAGCAGTCTGACTTGCGTATTGTAATGAATGTTTTGACATTCCTCTTAGAAAGGCAAACAACCATACTGTATAAACCTGACTGATCTAGATATTTCAACCTTAAATAGTAACCTGCTGAAAATTCTGCTTTTTTGTTTTTCATTTAAATGAGTGGCTTGTCTAATTCTTGCAAGGCTAAGTAATCAGAAGCTCTAAATTAAGAAAAAAATCTGCGGTGGGGGAACTCAAACCCAGGAAGCTGTAAATCCGTAAGCTACATTGAGAATGCAGATTTTGGAAATGTATCTTTTATTTTTTATTATCTTTTATGTTTGGATATTGTGGTACTGAAAGGCAGGGTGTAAAACACCTTCACTATTGCCACTTTACTATGCAGGAATTGTGTTTTACTTTAAATGCACAATTACAGTCAGAGTTCTTCATTTAAAGAAAAACAAGTTTAGTGACCAGAATGTCATGTTAGATTATGACACAGTATTATGTGCAGTACTATGTACTGTGATCTATTTTGAGGCAGGCCTACCAACTTGGAAGCCCCTAGACCAAATGCAGCATGCCAGTCATAGATTGCTGGCGGTCTGGGGCTGAATAGTCGCGCCCCCAGGCTGACCCTCCGTGTTAACATAAACTCTGCACTACTGAAACCTCGTAAATAAAATGGGCTTCAGGCACTTGTACGCAAGGCCTAGTGGATTGTCTGAAGTCTTGTGAGGAGTCTAGGCAGGAGCTATAATTGGAGCCGGCAAAGCTTTTAAATGGACGTTTGACAAGTTTGCCATTATTCAGAGTCTAGAATTTTGTGCTTTAAAAATACCACCTTCTGAATTGGCAAATGTGGCTGGTTGACTTCATTTTGGCTGCCCAGCTTTAGCAGCGATTTTAATGAATGAACCTAGTACATTCTTATTCTGTAGTATACTTGTGTTTGACTTTTTAGGAAGGAGGGGGGAAATGCATTCTGTTGAACTTAATTTGGCTACAGTATTCTAAATTTGAATGTGCAGTGCAGTGATTACAGTGTCCAGAGGACATGCTGGGTGTGTATCTATTCAACACTGAGTCGAGCGCTTCACCTGGACCTTGCAGGAAATAGTACCAGGAGGAACAATTCGGGAAAGGCAGCTCTCTAGTCAGCATGGAGTCAAGCATTCCAGTCAACTTTCACATGCTCAAAATATGTCTTCCAGCATATCCTGCACCCTTTAGATCTCGAGATATATGAAACAGACACCCAGAAGTGCCCAGGGAGATGGCCTGTAACAGACCTTGTCTAAATAGCTGGAGGAGAAGGGCATAAATATCCGAATGGTGATTCCTCCCCTCTCCTTGCTCCAGCTGGGCCCCAGAGCCTTCCTGCCGATCCTCCCTTCTAGCATCTATAGTTGATTTCATGCCAAAGTGTAAAGCATTATCCACACACTCCAGGTCAGGGAGTCAAAATTTACTGATTTCTCTGATTTTTAATGCCAGTCAGCAGCAGGCAGGACCAAGCCCCAAATTGGCGAGATGTTGCCTGATGCTGCCGCTGCTTCTCCAGTGGGGTGTGGGTGGCGCAGGTGGCTGTGGCAGGGCAGGGCGCCACTTCCTGTTAATGCCCCAAGTGGCAAAATGGTTAATCATGAGCCCGGGCCCCAAGCACCCCAAAGCTCCATTCTGATTTATGATTCAAAATAGCTTCTGGTCTTGCGGGAAGCAGTGAAAAAGTAGATTCATGCCTGCTTCTCACGGTTTTTCCGCTGCCATGGTGAAACCACCTACAGTGTCTGAGGCCAAGTCAATGTGAATAAACATAAAACTTTCAGAAGTTACATTAAAAACAAAAACAAAGGCCT
Organism: Podarcis pityusensis; assembly: GCF_964106645.2. Lineage (NCBI taxonomy): Eukaryota > Metazoa > Chordata > Lepidosauria > Squamata > Lacertidae > Podarcis > Podarcis pityusensis. The sequence continues at coordinate 30,522,939 of NC_138035.1, read as the reverse complement.
GCTCCTCCCTGTTAATGTGTTAATTTAACATTGTTCTCACAGAGAGGATTCCACAGACAGTTGAACGCGTCTGTTCAGCTGAAGGAGCTGTATGACTTGAGTTGTGCCACAACAAATTTATTAGCATCCTTTAATGTGCCTCAGGACTTTGGTCCTCTGCTGTAGCAAAAACAAACCAAAGGAGGCAAGCTTGTGTTTAGAATACAGGATAACACAAAGTCTCCACCCAGGAGCCCAAAGGGTGCGCAGGTGCTGGAACTTCCCCTCGAGGCACCTCCCTGAAGTCTGTTGCTTTTCTCTGAGGAGAGCTCTGGTGCTAGTCGTGAGCTCAGCTGGAAGAAAAGCGCTGGGGTGAGTGGGGGAGAGGCTGTGGCAGGCACAGGCTCAGGGTGCCCCTGCCAAATGAAGAAGGACCTTTTTTGGGGGAATAGCATCCTGGCAAGGGGACAGCATTCCCAGGCACTATCCTGCTAGTCTCCTTTTGCAAAAAGTAAAGGCCTTTGTGTTCACCCAAGCCCTTTAAAAAAGTCTTATGAAACCTGGACTATGTGTTTACCTCTTGGGGTGTGGTTTAAATGTTCGTTGTATTTTTCTTTATATTATGTGTACACAGAGAGAGAGAGAGAAAGAGAGAGAGTAAACTGTCCAGGTAACATTATGTTATGTTAGAAGGTGTATAGAAGATATATATGCATATAGATAGGTAGAAACACACAAACATACCTCTGCTTTATATATGACTGGGGCAACCCCGCTTTTCAAGATTCACATTTCTGTTCCCTTTGCACCTAACAACTTTTTCACTTCTTTGTTTACAATTTTTTTATTCTGCCTCTCCACCAAATAGTGCTTAAGGCAGCTAACAGTGATAAACTTGTTTGTTAGCTTGTTCATTTCGTTTGTGAATTGCTTCTCATGAAGCATCCCAAAGCACTTCAGCAATAAAAACAAATATAAGAAGAAGTTTCAAGTCCATTGGATTTTTAAAAATACCCAGTAGTTGGGGAGAAAGGTCTTTGGTGGGTACTGACAGGGTGATAGAGAAGACATGCCTGCCTTATATGAAACGCAAATGAGTTCCAAAAGATGTAAAATGCAAAATATGGGTACTTCTCTGGGGCTTGTGTGGTCTGTTTTTTTAAAAAGAAAAAGCTGCAAGCTGCTTTTCTCCTACTGTATTTCCCCCTGTATCTGTAAAACTTCAGTAGTTTAATTTGTGGTGGCTTATAGCATTTTGTATGGTAGCGTTTGTTTTAGAATATTGGGTTTTGATTACTTATTTGTAACCTGCCTTTCTTTTAGGAAGCTCAGGGGAGTGCACACAATTCCCCTCCCTGTGTATGTTGTCCTCACAGTAACCCTGTGAGGTAGGATTGGCTGATAGTGTCTGGTCCAAAATCACCCAGTGAGCTTTGTGACTATGGGTGGATTAGAACCAGAATGGCTGTACAGTACTTCACTTTGAGACAATGAAATCCTTTCTCAGTGATTAAAAATTCACTTGGGTCGTTGCTGCTACTTAGCCGCAGCACGGGTGCTGAGGATAAAATTGGATCAAGATGCATTGGAACCTGCCTTGAACCCTTGTAAGCTGGCTGAGTTGTTATTAGGGAATGCTGGAGAAATTAGTACAATAAGAAAACAGCAAAAGGGAATACTGTATCATTTTTCATACTGACAGTGCGATGAATATTGCTCAGTCTGTATACTAAATATATCTTTTGGACAGGAAGCTATTTTCTATATGGACAAATCTTTCAGAGACGGAGCTTCTTCTGTAGTAACACCCCCCCCCCCCCCGTTCCTGATACGATTCCAAACAAGGAAATGGCACAGATACAGGGAACAGAAATCCAGCCACAGTAGAAAGATATTTCGGCCAAATGCACGCTAGAGGCCAAGTAATAAAGGTCAGGGCCACAGTCCATCACAGTTAAGCATGCTTAAGCCCATTTGATATCAATGAGCTTAGGGGTGCTTACCTCTGTACTAGATTTTATTTTTCTTCTCCTCAGCTGCACACTGAAATATGAAAGGTTTCTGTTCTGTTCTTGTTTTTTACATTACTAGTGCTCTCTGAGAATTTTTCAGCTATTCTGGCATACGGTAGGGTAAAAAGGCAGGGTCAGCTGAAACTTTAGGTAGCAGGAAACATGAAAAAGCAGAAGGATAGACACCTGGTGCCACAAGGATCCACAAGAGGCAAAACACATTTTGGTCATGTGTGTTTCTCTCTCTCTTTATATATTTATATTTATATAAAAAATAGGGCAGACAGACAGAAGTTATCCCTTTATCAACACACTGTGGTCTTGATGAAAATCACTTCCTTGAAGATGCTATTTGCATCAGGAGGGAGTTTGCATTTAGACAGCGGCTGCTATTTCAAAACGACAGGCCAAACCCACATGCGTTAACATAACACACAGTTTCCCCTGCCCTGAAACCAGTGCTAAATGTGGGAGTGCCATCCTTCTTAGCATCTGAGGAAGGACAAATCATATACAAAAGATAAGTTGAATTCTAAAAAGCATCTAGAATTGTATCATCAGTTAGTACAGAGCCTTGTAAATAAGCCCAGAAAAGTTACAAGCCTTCTCTACACACACACACACACACACACACACACACACACCCCAAACACACAGACACATGGGCCTGTTAAGGCTAGCAGAGGAGAGATGACTCTGTCCCCCTCCTCCAGCAGGCTGTTGCCTTGCTTTGATGGGAGTTGAGATGGGTTTCTTCTTCTGGCCGCCTGTTTGTTTTCTGCTGGGCACCACCAACCTGATCCGTTGTCTGCATGCTATTCCTTGTCACCCATGGCTACTAGGCAAGTGCTTAAATACAAGCCTGATTATACATTTACTTTGGGTGATTAACTTTGGCTTCTGTTGGTCATGGGGAAAGGTAACCATTGAAGCCTTGATTATAAGAAATCTTTGCCTACAGCAGTTTCCTCAGAATCTCTTCTTTGCAGTCTTGAGTGCCTACTTTTTCAAAAGAAAAAAGAAAGATAGCTGAAACTCCAAAGATCTTGAATTGTGTACCAGTTTCAGTACCTCTTTTCCCTTCCATGGTTTTGTGCAACACATAGCCCTGCCTGGATCTCAGTCTTGCCACATACTTGCAGGACTCCGTCAGAGGGGATGAGCGTGGGCCTGCTTTTTAAAATATAAATATAAACAATTCTTCATTTCTTGGCAGGATAAGCCAAATTCTCTGTTCTGTAGCTTGTCTATATCATCACCTTGACTTTTCTGACGCAATGCAAGCTATTGCTGGAATAGCTCTGCTTCATGCATGTGTGTGCATCTGTTTCCAGAACAAAGTCGCCGTGATGACTTGGAGAGCTTGGGCTATGTGCTGATGTACTTCAACCTTGGCTCACTGCCTTGGCAAGGCCTGAAGGCTGCTACAAAGCGCCAGAAATATGAGCGCATCAGTGAGAAGAAGATGTCGACGCCCATCGAGGTGCTCTGCAAAGGCTACCCTTGTAAGTTCTTCCTTTGCATGCCCAAGTTGCACGTGCCCTTGCACCTCCTACACTCAGAGATTCGTGCCTCCGTAAACATACTCAAATTTGTCTAGTTGCCATGTTTGCATGTGCTCTGTGACCTTGCTACCTATTTAGGATCGAGATGAACGTTGTTCCTCTGATTGCAAAATATTTGGTGAACAATCTGAGTCTTTCAACGAGTTCTGCCCCCAGTAGTCTAATAACTGTAGCTACAGGGGCTGCCTCGAGGTAAGGGACAAGCCTGGGAAAGGGTCATAGCTGAGTGGTACAGTATCAGTTTTGCATACAGAAGGTCCCAGGTTCAATCCCCAGTTAAGATTAGAAGAGAGCTGTCTGAAACTTTTGAAGAGCTGCTGCCAGTCAGTGTAGACTCTTCTGAGCTAGATGGCTCAGCAGTCTGACTTGGTATGAGGTGGCGGCTTATGTTCCTAAAGCCTTGCTTGTACCTGAAGCAGTCTGCTGGGTATATGTTGGGCAAGCTCATTTCAGAGTCTCCAAATATAGGCCTCTGGGGCTTACGCAGAGCAGGATTAAGTCTATATGCTATCCCCTTTATAGAGGGAATTGAAAGCCTTAAATGTGTGTATTCAAGTATGTTAAGTCGCAGAATGTGATGGACAAATGTCACTGCCTATGAACAGATGCACAGCAGTCTGTCTTTCCTGCTTAAAGCATGGCCTCTCCCTGTACAGCACCAATACCAGAGGTGCATGCCCTCCCAATATACAAGTCCTGAGTCTCGATGGGCGGACCTGCATTTGTGAGAGGAAGGACTGAAAATCTGGAAGGAAAGTGGGAGGGGTGGCATGCAAGCCTGCCCGTAGGTTATTTCTCTCTGGTTTTGGGAAAAGGGGGGTGAATTTGGGGGCATAGTATTTGGCAGGTTTCTGTGGGAGTAAACTGGAGTAAAAGGGATAGGAATAGTCATGTACCTGTTACCTCTGCAAATGGACGAAATAAAAAGGGCTTTTGCACCAGGTGGGCTTTAGGCTTGATGACAGAAGAAGCACCACAGCTGAAAAGGTCTTTTCTTGGGTCCATAATATGACCCCAAGAGGATAGACAAAGAAAATCTTAAGTGCTAGCTAGGCTTGTTTTCCTTTCCCTTCATTGCTGCCTAAAGTTGGTGTGAGAAATAGCCAAAATATGAAATGAACACAACCATATAACACGTTCATGCTGCTCTGGCTCTTTGAAGTTGGAGAATTTCTCATTGTTTATTTAAATACTTAAAAAAATTTAAAACGTACATAAAATAGAAAGACAAACAGGAAAACTAAAACATAATAACAAACTAATAGAGTAATAGAGTAATATTAACAGCAGATAATGTATCTAAAGATTCAAAATACATTAAAAGATATTAAGGCTGGTGAAATTTCTGGGGGAAACAAAAAAGGCTTCACCTGGTGCTAAAAGTTGACAACTTAGTGCCGGGTGAGTGTCTCAAGGGAAGGCATTCCACAACTGCAGTGGCACCTCTGAAAAGGCCCCTCTAGTAATCTATAACATGAAGACTTTATGAAGGCAAAGAAGAGAACAGCAGAGCCTCATTGGGGGGACTGCTGTGCTTGATGGCAACTAATAATCTCTCCCTGCTTTTCTCCCAGCTGAGTTCTCAACATACCTCAACTTCTGCCGTTCGCTGCGGTTCGATGACAAACCAGATTACTCTTACTTGAGGCAGCTGTTCCGCAACCTCTTCCACCGCCAGGGTTTCTCCTATGACTACGTGTTCGACTGGAACATGCTCAAGTTTGTGAGTAATTCCAGTTCTGAGCCTTTTTGTTGTGACCTGGAGTCTGGGTGTGCTTGTGAGCTGCAAGTGGAGGCAAGTGGGGTGAATGGTAGGGATGGCCATGCTTGAGGGTCTCTTTTTTATTGAGGGATTCTTGTGTTCACACATTATACTAGTAATTCTTCTTAGTAGCAGAGTTCTGTGTCCTGACCTCAACTGCTGTTGTTTGTTTTTCAAATAAAAAGCAAGTTAAAAACCCCTGCATGGCTGTAGAACTAAGCTTGGAAGCAAGTGCATAAAGATCACACCCACACGATTCATTTAAATAATATTTAAAGTGCGTAGCTTCTTCCAGCAAATCCTGGGAACTGTAGCTTGCCCCTCACAATTCCCAGTACCTTTAATAAACTACATTTCCCAGGATTCTTTGGGGGAAGCCATGTGTTTTAAACATATGATCTGGATGTGACCACAGTCTCAGAAGACACACGATGGGGCTTCTTGTTCTGCACTGTTCCTTGTTGGACCATAGCCAAATCTTGTTGTGATGGGGCCTAAAGATATGCTGAGGTGGCACTGTAAATTGATGGAAAAACTTAAATATTCCGTTGCTGTGTTCTTAATTTTGGCTAACCATGAGAGGGAGCATGGGCTGGTGGGTGGTGTACCCTCTCGCTCCCCTTCCCTGAACGTTCAGCCTTCTTTTTTCTTAAGTGAAATGAGTCTCTGTCCTCAAACCTAAGTTGATTAGATATTAGATAACAGTATAAGAACAAACCAAGCCCCTGATCTAGCAGGTTGGAGGGGGCAGTTGTATACCTGCGCCTGGCCTTGCCTGGCCCCCTCCTGCAAAGGAAGCTTCACCCATCAGCAGGAAAGCCCTTCTGCTGAGGAGCAACCTCATGCATCTGCCCAAACAGCCTGGGAGCTGGCACAGCGAACGGACATTTACCACCACCTTCTGTCCTCCCCGGCATGATCAGCAGGACTGTGGATGCAGCGCTGGCTGCGTCACTCCACTAAGCCGCACCACTGCCCCCCATGAGTTATGGTTGCAGCATAAATTCCAAGCATTTGTCTCTCATCTAAGCTCCTTTGCACTCTATGTCCAGAACACTGGAAGACAGGACAAGTTACCGTTTACTGAGCAGCAGCGGTAGAACATTGCCTAAACTTTTACTTCTTTTCAGCGTGAAAAGGGTAGAGACTCATTCCACTTTTTAAAAAAAGAAAGAAAAGGAAAACTGAACATTCAAGGAAGGAGCCTAAGGGGGTTCACTGTCCACCCGCCCACACTCCCTGTCATGGTTAGAAGAAATAAAGAAAGCAAAATAAACCAGCATATGAAAGCTGTCCTGTATGATTCAGCATGACGGTTTTCCTTCCCTCCCTCCCCTGAACTCTTATCTCGTTGCATGTGCAGCTAATTCTGCATATGAATAAAGTGATTTGTACCCACCCCCCCTTTTCTAACTAAAATCTGGATGTGTTCTGCGGTGTTTGATATTCCAGGGAGCAGCCCGGAATCCTGAGGACATGGATCGGGAGAGGCGAGAACACGAGCGAGAGGAGCGGATGGGGCAGCTCCGGGGTTCAGCTACGCGGGCACTGCCCCCTGGACCTCCTGCCGGAGCCACAGCTAACCGCCTCCGCAATGTCGCTGAGCCCATGGCCTCCACACCCACCTCCCGCATCCAGCAATCTGGTGAGTAGAGGGAAGGTCACATGCAAGCCTGTTCTCTGCATAGCAATGAATTGCACAGCCATGGGCTCGTTCCTAAGTAAAGTAAAGCCTCCGTATGTGTAACTACAGCTGCTCACCTTCTTCACTGCTGCTTGCTCTTGCCTTTCCCTTTCCTTTCCCATCCCTCCCCCCTCTAGCGGCGGCAGTAGTGGTGGTTGTGGGACTCTTGCCCCGTCTCTGCCCTGCCTTTATCCTGTTCAAAATTTAGAGTTTGAGCTCCAAGCGGAACAGACTCTTCCTCACCCTTCTTTTTCTTACATTGCTCTGCAAAAAGCATCGATTTTACAAGTTAGTAATTTGCCCCTTGCCAGGAAACACGTCCCCCAGGGCAATTTCACGGGTGGACAGGGAGCGGAAGGTCAGCATGAGGTTACACCGAGGAGCCCCTGCAAACATCTCCTCATCTGACCTCACAGGGCGGCAAGAGGTGTCACGGATTTCAGCGTCACAGGTGGGTTCCTGCCGGCGGCCGAGTGGGGCCAGAACTGCTTCCATCTGCTTGTGGGCTGTGGCTAGAATTAAGAAAATAGTAGAGTTAAGAGTATCACCAGGTCATGTTAATCTGGTAGCTACCCAGTTGGTGCAAATCCTTATTCTGCTTCTTTGTGGGACTGCGTTAAAAATGGCCTCCTCCTCTGAAAACGATGGCAATTACATCCTTGTGTGAAAGGGGAGAAATTACCAACCTTCCAGCTGTTGAGAATTTAAACATTCTGGCAGCCCAGCGTGAGAAGCAGAACAGCTAAGCTAGCTGTGTTGCAGGGCTTGTCATACGCTGAAGTGAAAAAAAGAATCTTTAGTCTGAATTCTTGTGTGAAGTGCTATCAGAATAGTCACGAGCCACCAAATATGTACAGCAAAAATACATTACGGCTGCTAATCTGCTTTTCTCCTGCCAAGATACATATGGCTCAGACCCATGGGGTATTTTGTAGATTAATAATAGTACATTGAATTATGCTTGGGAGTCAGTGTTGCAGTGCAGCCTATGTGCATTCTTGTCTGCTGATGTCAATAGGAGGCAGGCTCTTGCGTTCCATACTAGTTGAACTTCCCGATTCTTTTCAAAGACACAGCCCCATTGCAGTGATTTATTCAATTCAACAACAAATATGGATTATTTTAACCAGCGGAAAAAGGACAAAATTCTTGGACTAGCTGGAACTGGTAGAAAAGCACTCATGGCTGCAGCACCTGCCTGCTTCCCCAAACTGGGAACAGGATCAGCCAAAGGATATGTATCATAGCTGTCAACTTTTTCCTTTTCTTGCGAGGAATCCTATTCGGAATAAGGGAATTTCCCTTGAAAAAAGGGAAACGTTGACAGCTATAATATGTATGTGTGACACTGTCTCCTTGGAATCTAGGAACCATCAGTAGACATCATTGCCTCCTTTTTTGTGGATTTAGTTTTAGCTTTATTAACTAATCATCAGTTAAATGATTCTTGAATCTGCTGAAAAAGAAGTCAGCTGGGAAATAAGGTTGAAGTGCATTCAGTGGCAAGCCATCTACCAGTACTTTGATGAAAATTATCCTGTGTTTGTAGGTTGTTGAATGTATTCCTTGGAAGGAGGGGGTGGGGTCTTGTTGCATCAAGGGTGGAAGAAAGAACTTGGATGACATCTCTTTACCCACCCTTGCTAAAGTCCTCTTCTGCAGCCTGCTCACTTCTCTATTTGTTTGTAGACAAGTGTGCCATTTGATCACCTGGGGAAGTGAAGAGAGGATTCCACCGGACCAGTGTTTGCTTAGGTGAGTCTCTGCCTAACCCCTTCTCTTTTGTCTACATGGTTAGTGGATCTTCATGGCTTAATAGGCTTCCTTTCTGCATGTAACCCCAGCATAATGCCCCATGGTTATAGAAAGGGCACAGTCTGTGAACAAGTGGGATGTTTTAACAGCCCCAGCTGTTTAGAACCTATGACAGAGAGATCTAAACATTCATTCTCTCTGTGTCTCTTGGTTGGTAAATGTTCCAGGCCTACCCAGTATCACAAGGCCATTTTTGAACATTAAAGGGCATGGCTAAACTTTGGCTAACATGCCACGATTAGCAAACCATATAGTTTATTGCTGTGGAAACATGTAACTCTAGGCATATATTAAGATACTGTTGAGGAATGCATTCACCCTACCAGCTCAACTGCTAGGAGCTACTACCTAACAGTTGTAGACCTCAACCTTGAGTCTCACTCACATGGGACTCTTGAAAGATGCAATGTGCACAATTCTTTAGCACACCATAGCTTGCTTTCTTGTCCCCTTTGGTGAAATCAGTTGGTTAGACTGCCTTTTCCAAAAACAGCTTTCTCTGTACTTCTTTACTTGGTTGGAAAGGAATATGAGGCAGGTTGCTACTTGCCTTTATTGCAGAGGGTGAAGAAAGGCAACAGATTAAGGGGGAAGAGCAGTGACTTGAGTCCTCTTCCCAAAAGCATGCAGATGTTGATGTAGGAATAAGCCACTGCTGATTTTAAAAGCAGGCCTTTATGTAGCTTACTGGACTTGGTCCTAACACTCTAGTGCCGAGAGTGCCGATATGTTCCCTGGCCTCACCTCCCCACCCCCCAAAATTACATCATTGTAGCTTTTCCCATCACTCCCCTCCACATCTTAGGGGCTGAAATTCTGAATCAGGAAGCCTGCCCTGCTTCTGTAGGCTCGCTCTGCGATTACGAACCCTGATCTGAAGAAGTGTGCATGCACACGAAAGCTCATACCAATGACAAACTTAGTTGGTCGCTAAGGTGCTACTGGAAGGAATTTTTTAAAATTTTCTTTCAACTATGGCAGATGAACACGGCTACCTACCTGTAACTAGAACCCTGATCTATCAGGGTTCTCAGTTGTGCCAGGAGCCTCTTGTGGAGCAGAGCAGCCTGCTGATTGCAAAAGTTCAGCCCCCAACCTGTGCAAAGCTGCAGGAGTGTTGATGGTGTTGTGATCGAAGGAGAGGGGCCGTGGAGGGTGCCCCTGGAATTGCAACACCCTTCTGATTTAACCGGCCTTTCTTGCTGTGTATAATTTTGACTTTTCTTTGGGAGGTGGGAAGAGGCTAACTATCCTTGTCTGATGCTTCCAGCATTAACTAAGGCGAGCATCTTTTCAATTTTGGGGCTGCTTCCAGGATAAAGCAGTGCACGCCCACGTTGCAGATACGTTGTGAAGCTGAGGGAAGGAACAGGAAGCACCATGTATACTGTTTCACAAATGTCCTTTCCAAAGAGGGTCAGTGGCACAATCGGCTGACACATTTTCACAAGAGTTGCTGCTGTGTGTAGTACCAGTAGTAGTTATTAGTCAGATTTGTCGTAGGGTCTCCACTGTTGGATGGGGGGAAACGTTTTTAACAATGCTCTCTTCTTTTTCCCCCTTTTCCTTTTCTAGTGTCTTCACTGTATTTTTCTTTTAAAAAACAAAATAACAAAAACAAATTTAAAAAAAGAAAAAAAAAAGAAAAAAACCCCAATTTTTCCCCCCTGCCAGCAACAAGGAGAGGAGCTGCCCTATGCTGGCGTCCATGTCTTTTCTGAGATCGTTGCCTGCGTTCCCGAGCCCAACTTGCCTTGGACAAAGTCACAGACGCAGGAGGAGCCTTGCCGAAACACCTCTGCTGCTGTCGCGCAGTTTCATCTCCGTAGGCCTTGCCCCATTTCACGCCAGCAGGCTGTGGCCAGCCACCCCCAGCTTCTCGCTCCCTTTTTTTTTGATCTGTTTGTATCATTGGAAAAAGGAAAAGAAAAAAAACCCACACAACACAAAAAATCAACCCCCCGACTTCCATATTTTTTAAAAGTTCGGTTTGTGTAAGATGAAATTTGTTTCCAGCATAATTTTAAATTCCGTTGGGATTGTGGGGGGTTTTTGGGGAGGGGAGGGTCGGGGGGCGGAGGAGGAGGAGGCAGAGGAGGATGTTTGCAGCAGACTTTTACAATTCCAGGCCAGAGTGGTGTCAAAAGCTGGCTTTAACATTCATTTAAATGTGAACTGCGGTTTCTAGCAGGCGCTGCCTTTGTGGGTGGCAGGGGCCGGGGTGGAGCAATGGTGGAAGAAGCATTCAGGCATTCTTTCCATAGGGGACACCACTGCCCCTCTGTGCATTCACGGGCATGTTGGGAGATGCCGCGGGCAGACCAACGAGGCGAACAGTACTGGCACAGCGGCAGTTGCGTGCGAAGGGTGTGCATATGGGGTGGAGGCATGTGCTGCGCAAGGCAGGAGCAAATGTGAAGGACGTGGAAATGTTGCCTGCCTCATATGCAGGCAGTGGGGGTGGGTGGGCGTCTCTTCTTTTTTTAAAAAAATTGAAACAAAACTGTTTGCGTGTGTTTAGTTTATATTTTTTTAATTATTATTTTGTACTTCCTCAGGAGCCGGGGAGGGTGTTGAGGACAAAGGGGGAGAGGTATGTGAAAATAACAGTGGGGGGAGAGTCCCTGCTTTTACTTCAGGGGGTTGGGCCTCGTGTACCACCAGTTTCCCAAAGGACAACCCCAGCTCAAGACGCACAACCTCTCCTCATGAAAAGGTGTCTCCCACCCTCTGTATTCACCCCCCATTACTATTTTTTTTTTAAATAAAGACTTTAGGCTTTCCTTAAGAAAACCGATCCATCCTGGGATGTGCATCGCCGCAGTCGTTACCATGCCCTGCAGCCTCTTGCTTGGCACACTTTCTTAATTTTATTTTTTACTTTGGACGGTGTGGAACCATTGGAAGTGGGGGTGGGGCTTGGCGTATTTGGTTCTTTTTATTCTTTCTATTTAACACACAGCTCTTTTTATTTCCCCCCCCTAATTTATTTACCCTGCTTACTGTGTCTTTCTTCCTTTCTCTCTCTCTCTCTCCTTTTTTTAATTAAAGTAAAAAAAACAAAACTTTTTATTACTTTTAAAAAAAACAAAAACAAAAAACCTTGAAGAACTTTGGGGGGGATTTTGTACTTTTTTCCTGTGTAAATATTGGACTTTTTTGAGCTTTATCGTGGTTGTTAATTTGAAGTAATAAAGTAGAAAATGATAAAGTGATGGAAGCATCTGCCTTTTTCTTTCTTCTCCTCCTCCCCTTCCAACCTGGCTGTGATAATGTCATGTCGGCAGGAAGTTTCATCTTACATATAGCCCCCCTCCTGCTCTGTTTCCAAGTTCCAGGAAAAAGATTGGCAGGGGAAGAGAATGTACACCATTTGTACACCTAAAAATAAAGCTGATCTGGCCTTCAGGTTCATAATTGATATTGGTCTGATAGCAGAAGAGTCATCTGAAATGAGATGCTCCTGAAGAAATGCTGCCTGCGTTTTGGGCTTGAAGGAAGAATAGTTTGCAGAACTATAGAAATCTCCAATTTGGTTCAGGGGCCCTTCGCTCTCTATTCTTTTAGAGTTCCAGACGTTCAAGCCAGTACCACAAATACCAACAAACTCAAAACGACACTTCCAAGCCTGCAGCCGTGAACTCCATTAGAATTTAAATAGCATAATTGTCACAAGTTAAAGAGCAAAAATGTCATTGAGCACTAGTAATTTCGGTTCAGCCCTAGAAAGTGTGTGATTTTTAAGCTAATGCTGCTAGACTCTTCAGCTGAACCTGGATGCACATTTTAAACCAAAACTAGCCAGGCAATTGCACTTTTATTGAGAATATGTCATTTGTATTGAGATTGAATCATCTCTTGTTGATGCATTTTCGACAACCTTTTGCTTTCAGCTTGGGTTAACGTCATACAAATGAAATTATTTTAAGCAACATTTTTTTTTTTAAAAAGTGACAACAGGTAAGTTTAATTATTTCTTTACACCTTATGATGTCCTAAAGAAATAATTTTCTGTTAATTTATAAGAATGGGGCATGCTTGCTAATATGCTGTTTTTGTGTGTATGTGGAAATAGGGGTTTTTGAATTCTTAGCCATGAAATTTGATGGGGTAGCACTGAGAGCCACCATTCATAATCTGGAACATAAGAAGCTGCATTTATACCAAGTCGTGACTATTGGTTTATCTAACCACAAATTGCCTCTTGACTGACAACAGCTTTCCAGTGTCTCGGGGCAAGGTCACCTGATGCTTTTATGTGGAGGTGCCAGAGACTGAACCAAAATTTCATCCCTGCAAAGTCCTGGTCCTTTCTGCAGTTGTGAAAACGATAGTGAGATCAAGAATCTGACAAGTTTTTGCTGAAAAGCAGTACAGAAATAACCAGGCTTCAGTTGAGCACCTTGCTTAGCTCCAGTGCCCATGCTAAAAATATATCTCATGGCTAGAGAAGAAATCTGGTGGCATGCAACGTTTGAGTTGAGACATTCTGTGTGAAAGTGATTGGATACAGTCATTTGGGCTGGATTCTCTTTGAACATGTACTGTGGTTAGCAAATCTGTATTCAGATGTGGGACTGTGCATCAGAATTAAAGGTGTCTAATGTTTACCTTATTGAAAAGAGGCATTGGCTTATCAAAAGCATATTAGTGCAAAGAGCTATGAGGCTTTCTTTCCTTCCTGGTTTGTAATCTACTTGGAGAGATGCTAATCCTAGGATGCTGTGTTTAGTATGGGAGAAGGCTCCCATTACTGTAGGAGCTTGTCCCAGTGGCAGCTGTGGGAGCATTTTGGCTTTGTAGGGCTGCAATTTTTAACCTTGCTGTTTCCATCAGAATAGGTTCGTACAGAACCTATTCAGGAAAGTGTGCCATTACACATGTGCAGAGTGCCATTGTTTTCCTCTCTTTTAAAAAAAACACTCAATTATTTTCTGCACATCTATGCACAGGGAAAAAAGTTTCCACGTAAGAGTGCCCAAGTATGATTTCCAGTTAAGATTGACACCATGCCACATAAGTTTTTGAATTCATGTATTTTCACCTACATATTTCATTGCCAAAAATCTAAACACATTTTTTTTAAGTGAGGAAAACCTGCCTCTAGTTGCATGACATTTTCCTCCCCGCAAAAAAAAAAAATCAGTTTTAACTATTATTTACCCAAAACACTTTTTTCCTCCAAATTATAAAAGAACAAAATATTCCAACCAATAGACAAAAATGATGAGTTCATATGAACCAGGGCATCTCTGAGCACAGCAAAACATATTTGCAATGCATGGCTCAATTCTGAAAATGTGAACTGTTCATTTCTACTCATTTGCAGAGTTCATCACAACCTCTGTTCTATCTGAGATGTGGGGGAATATATTCTTTGTTTGGGGAATGATGTGGAGTCACATCCAGACACCATTTTCCTCAAATGCAAAACAAAAGGGAAAACATAATTATTATAGAAAGAGGCTAACAGTCACTTGCTCTCTTGTAAGGTCATAAAACAAATACTAAACCAAAAAAAGTTCCTCAAAGTAGGGAACACTTGCTGCTTCCTTTCAGGACTTCAGGGAAACGGCTCTGGCCATTCTGGTGGATCTCAGAGGTTCTTGGAGAAAACAAAAGCAGATACAAGTCTGCTCACTCGGGTACTAACGTGGCTGAAACGAAGCAGGTCTCTGTGGTGTTAGTGCTTGTGTGGAAGACAGTGAAAGCCCCTTTAATGTTTCCTTGTGTTCCATAGAAGAATAAAAAAAGGAGACCTTTTGTAATTGGGAATGGATATTCAATTTTGAAGGCAGGCTATGCCTTTATAGCTGTGAAATACAGCTTGTGTTCTCTGAAAAATATCCAAATGGCCATTGGGAAAGGATCAAACTCCTTTACACGAGAAGCTTGGGTGTCTTGTACTACTTGATCCTTAAAAAAATGTTCCTATTGTGAAATTTGGGAGAAGGGCATATGTTGAGAGTATGGCATATACTTGGTATCATATCAGTTCTAGGCAGCCCCAGTTGAAAAGGTAATACAAGGTGAGGGGCTGGGAAAGACCCCTGCCTGAAACTGACCAGCTTTGCCAGTCAGAGCAAGCAGCACCAAATTAAACAGACTAATCTTAACTCAGTAGAAAACAGTTTTGTTTAGTCATATAAAAGAATTCATTTATTTTAAAAAGATATTTGGACCACTTGGCTGGCAAGCCTATGAAGGCAATGTACAACCAGGAGAGTCAATGAGCAACATAAACATCACCCTTAAAATAGAAAAAAGCATCATTTTAAAATGGCATGACATTTCAGCAAAACAGATCAGACCTCTGATGCTGGGCATGCTATACTTAAAAACCTAGAGAAAAAAGGGATTGGGAGGGTCAGGAATATGGCCACACACACATATATATAGCAAGTGGGATTGGCCACAAAACGCTGGTGGAGTGTTCCTGCTCACTCTTCCAGTCAGCCATGTTCCCCCCACCCGATAATCCGTCCTATTTTCTCCCCCACAAACAGCATTCTTGACCATCGAGTGCATTCATTCCTCCATTGGGCTGTTTCTGGGGATTCCCCCAAATTAGGACCTCTGAACTTTGGAGTTAGAGTTAGGGAATGATTTAAATTTAGGTGCCATTTGGACTGGGGATTTCCTAGTGCTTACTAAATCTTAAATGTGGTGGTTGTAGTGTTGATTTATCTGTGTTATATATACATTAACCTGAAATCTGCTCTGGTGTAAGGCAGAGGAGACATTTTTAAAAATGGGTGAAAAGGAAATGTGCTTTTATCATTGTTAAAATATCAAGCAAGAATTCCTGGTGCATACAAGTGCAGCTCAGTGAAGCAGATGGCTTTCTAAGAGAGACCATGGAATGGTTCTCCATAGATATCAAATTCTTAATTTGAGAGAGGCCATTGAGGATGTTTTTGGTATATGGTAGGTGTGCAAGTAGGTCATGTTGAATTTTTCAACTTTCAAATTCAAAAAATGAGGGGTGCTGAAAAGTTGTAACATGACTTGGGAATTCAAAAGATATTTAGGCTAAATTGATATAATTTCGTTGTGCTTGGTAAACAAAATGACTGTAAAATTGAATAGAAATCATTAAAAATTATTACCAAATACTTGCAGTTATATATTAATATTATTTTATTTATTATTGTTATTTAGCACATTACCTGACATTTTCAGAAGGTAAAATTCTTTGGTTCCCCAAAAACAGTTTATGGTGCTGCTTCATCAAATGTAGACTTAACCAAGCTAAATGAAGTCCAGTCACTAAAGAATAGCAGGTTTGAGTTCCTCACACCCCAAAACATATTTTTAAGACCCCCCCTTCACTGAAGAAATTTGCAAAAATTAAGTTTCACCCCCTAAAATCACACATATTGTGCAAGGTAAACAATTTGAGCTATGTTTCCTATAGAGTCCTTTCCAATGTCAATGATCATGAAACTGATACGGTATTATGCCCACACCCTTGTGCTCAGCTGACTGTTACGCGTCATCTCAATTCTATGTTTCCCATTAAACCTGTAATGCAGAGCTTGCTCTTGCAAGATGTTGCTGGAACAACTGATTCAGCAAGGCCCCACATTCCAGCAAGAGTTAGCTGGCTGCGTTGACTAAGTATGGCATCAGTTGTGAGATCTGCCAAGACAGCAGTTATGAGGGCAGCTTCTTCTGTGGTACAATCTGGTGAGCAGTTTTTCATACCAGGAAGTTATTCTCTTCATCTCACTTTTATAGTATGGCTCTTAAGAGATACCAAGCCCTGGGCAATGGAGGAGATCTTACTGTAATAACTACCAGATGCTTTAAATAATAATTTTGTTTCTGTCTTGTCTCTTCATAAGTTTGGGAAGGGTAATAGTTCTGTTTTTGTTTTGTTTTTAAAGTTTCAATAAAAGATCACATGTTTCTTAATAGAAAAGGTCTTCCAGATTGGCTCATTTCACAGAAATAGCTTAGCAGGGTGCCTGCACTTTTTGCTTCATAACTTTCCACGAGGGCTGGATATGTGTTTTTTGTATTAAAGAAAGCTCAAGAGTCTGGGAGCCCAGCCTGGGGGTACCAATGCAGGTCATTATATGGTGCAGACCCTTGAGTAACAGGAGGAGCACTTGATTGTGTATATGATGCTATTGTATCACAATGTTTTCAACAACTGTCAGGTTTGTTCCATATTGATCTAGCAACTTTGAACTTATTATTTCTGAGGACATTTGGTTTGTATTTTGATTTTTTAAATGCATATATGTATGTGAATATTGTTTTGTTTGCCTTCCTTTGGGAGGAAGGGTAGGTGAAAAATATGAAATAATAATAATAATAATAATAATAATAATAATAATAATAATAATATATAAAAGTAGTATTAATATATTAAACATATTACACACAAACATATGGCTTGGCAAAAAGCTGCTCTAATTGTTTCAGAAGTCAATGTTTAAAAATTGGGTCCCAAACAGTGGAGAGAGCCTCAAGGAGTCATTATCCAAAGCAATCCCATGTAAAGGGATTAGTGCGAACACTCACAGATCTGCCTTAACAGCTTCTATAATGCAGATGAAGAATGCATATTTGCCTAGCTAAAGAACAAGGAACTGATTTAAGGTAAATAGCACTTCAAAGGAATAGAGAATGTCTCAAGATCAGCTGGATTTGGTCAAATTCCCAGACTTTGAAAACAAAGAGCCTGAGCATCAGGAGAAGCCCGGAAGGGTTATGTGCTGTGTGACCCTTTCTTTTGGCATTAAGTCACTGGTTGGGCACATGTGGGTGGGGAGGAGAGGCGACTAGGGCTGAACCTATCAAGCTGCCAAATACCAGCTGCTGTTGGTAGTGATGAAGGTTGCTGTTACCATTTACCAGCCTTTCATCATTACTGTACTCCTAGGGTAAAGGTAAAGGGACCCCTGACTGTTAGGTCCAGTCGCGGACGACTCAGGGGTTGCGGCGCTCATCTTGCTCTGTAGGCCGAGGGAGCTGGTGTTTGTCCGCAGACAGCTTCCAGGTCATGTGGCCAGCATGACTAAGTTGCTTCTGGTGAAACCAGAACAGTGCACGAAAACTCGGTTTACCTTCCCACCAGAGTGGTACCTATTTATCTACTTGCACTTTGACGTGCTTTCGAACTGCTAGGTGGGCAGGAGCTGGGACCGAGCAACGGGAGCTCACCCTGTTGCGGGGATTCGAACCGCCGACCTTCTGATCAGCAAGCCCTAGGTTCAGTGGTTTAGACCACAGCGCCACCCGCGTCCTGACTCCTAGGGTAGGTTGCCACAATTACAACACAAACTGCTGCAAGAGTCATAGTGTGATGGAGCAGGGATGGGAGGGGGGGAAGCACCATTATGTCACATCAAAGACAATGGTATCTCCTGGGGTGCTATTTGCCAATCCTCTGCACACAAAAGTTTTTGTCAGAAGCCTACCAAATAACTTAAGCAGAGCATGATAGAAGTTCTGTAAACATGCACTGCCAATTTTCATTAAAAAAAAATTTTGGCAGTTCATATTTTAAATCTAACCAACATGTCAAAAAGAATGGATGTGTCTTTTTGAGTCCACCAAATTCTTCATCAGGCTGGATTTGACCAAAGTAAGAAAAAACAGGTTTGGTATCTAGAAGCCACTATGTCTGCATTGGTCTAAAATTCATTTTATTTGTGTACTCTTAGATAAGGGCCTGGCTAAGGGTGTTGTCAGGAAGAGCACCTACACGTAGATAACAACCCTTGCAGTAGGCATAGGAAGAACTAAGCTAATCTAGCCAGGGCAGTACGACATTACAGTAAAATACATGCCAGTTTGTGTGTGTATTTTTCTTCTCATTGATTTTTGATGATTATTACATTTATGTCCCACTTTCCTCCAAGAATTCAAGGTGGCATACACAGCTCTGCACCTCCCTTTTTATCCTGGCAACCTTTTGAGGTGGGTTTGGCTGAGAGGTAGTGACTGACCCAAACTCACCCAAGGAGTATCATGGTCTCCCAGGTTGCAGTCCAACCAATATGCTACACTGGTAGTCAGCTGAATGTGTGAACTAATTCCTGAATCCTCACCGCCCTGCCCTGCCCCCCCCCGAAAAGTATCTGGATGGGTGTGTGATTTTGATTACTAAATACTGAACACCATTATGCAAATTGACCATCCCCTGTAATGTCACTGCATGGAGGATTTGGCTGAAAATGCAAAAGATTGCAATATGCAAGCCAGCTCTGCCACTATCTGTCGTATAGTAGGGCAACTCACATATGCAATGACTTTTTAAAATGGAACGTGCTCCAGAGGTGCCACAAAATAAATGCTGACTGATTCTAGACAGCAGCTTCTATTGAAGTTAAAGGAACCTTTGAAAGTCAGCAGGAGGTGACATCTGAATGCAGACAAGTGGGTGGGTGGATGGGTACCTTTTAAGTGGCTGTTTAGGTAATCTGAAAGGTGTTTGGGTGGACAACTGTTCTGCTGAAAAAGGAGAGAACATACTAATTTTAAAAATGCATGTTAATATAAATTATGTGTAAAAGGGGAAGAAGAGATTATTCCCGTAGAATTTACACAGCAAGATTTAATTGTGTGTTCAGCTAAAATAGATGTTTTAGGTCAGGTTTCCTCAACCTCTGCCCTCCAGATGTTTTGAGACTACAATTCCCATCATCCCTGACCACTGGTCCTGCTAGCTAGGGATCATGGGAGTTGTAGGCCAAAAACATCTGGAGGGCCGAGGTTGAGGAAGCCTGTTTTAGGTACCATAAAAGGTTAAAAGGTAAAGGGCCCCTGGACAGTTAAGTCCAGTCAAAGGTGACTATGGGGTGCGGCACTCATCTCGCGTTTAGGCTGAGGGAGCTGGTGTTTGTCCACAAACAGCTTTCCGGGTCGTGTGGCCAGCATGACTAAACCACTTCTGGTGCAATGGGACACCATGATGGAAACCAGAGCACACGGAAACCTTGTTTACCTTCCTGCCACAGTGGTACCTATTTATCTACTTGCACTGGCATGCTTTCAAACTGCTAGGTTGGCAGGAGCTGGGACAGAGCAATGGGAGCTGATCCCATTGTGGGGACCTTCTGATTGGCAAGCCCAGGAGGCTCAGTTGTTTAGACCACAGCACCACCCTGTATATTGTACCGTATATTGGACTCTGCAACATATTTATAGGAAGGCATAGTCTAATATAAATATAGATGCTGGAAGTGTAATGCTGGAACTGCCTCACCGAGGCATGTGATATGGGCATGTCCAGCGGTATTTTCTTTCTGGTCAGAAGTCATTGTATCAATTTTATAATGGCAAAATCATTTATATTTGTGTATGTCCATGTGCTCTTAAATTATATTCCTGTAGTATGGAGATGTTTTGTGAGACTTTGTGGTCGCCAAAAGACTTCTACTCTGAGCAGGAAAGGATAAACACACAGCATCTGTTACACAAGACCTGAACACCACTGCTACATCTGAACACACTTTTTTTTTACAAACACCAACTTTTTCTGGATACCTATTTGGACATTTGGAGGCCATTTATCAAATTATATGTGTAAACAAAGATGGATGTATTGATGGTTATCATGTTGTTAATGTGAGCTGTTAGGTTGTTGTTTTGCTCCACTCTGTACACCTTTTTAATTTTTCTAATAAATTTGCCATTAAAAAAATCAATTAAAAAAGATTTAATTGGATTTATACAGAAGGTAAGCCATCTCTTGGAACACCTGACTGCTTATGTGTATGCAGCGCCAGAGCAGTCTCATAGCATGTGGGAAGTAAAATAAATGAATAGTGAGAAGACAATAACTGGAGAAACATAATAGTAAACATAGCAACAGGATGTTGAAAGGGTGTGTGTGAGATGGAGAAATCCCATCCGCCTCTGCAGCAGGCAATCTTAAGCAAATTCCTGCTTTTGATATACACTGTGTTGTATTCGGATTCAAGTAACAAACGGTGCCCCCTAGCGTTTTGTTGAAAGAGGAACAGCAAGAAATACTACCTTTATTACTCCAGCAGTCAGTAAATTCTTAACTCCGTTAAGTCAGAAAACAACCTCCCCCAAATATTATTAGACAAACATTTCAAGAGCAAGCATTTTCCTGTCTACTGATGGTCTATTTTTGCTGCCGATGTTTTTTATTCACTGGCAAGTGCCGAATTAAACAAATAAGTGTCCAAAGTTGAGAAAGGGATTATGTATTGAAATATAAGGATAATTTTTTAAAATAAAATAAAATTGAGATTATAGTGAATTAAAATAAATACGAAAGAAAAAAGAGTAGAAAAAGGGGGAAAGAGAATACATTTTTCTTTTTTAAAAAAAAGCAGAGGAAAACATCCATAACAAAATAACCATAAAATATAATTAAGGCTACAAACGATATAGTATGTTGATGTATAAATTTATTGCTTCCCTCAAGTATATGTTAATCCATATATCACTATGGTTTCGACAAATACATTCCAAACAAATTTGCCCATGCATAATCTTCGTCTTCATGAGAAATAAAAATTTGACCACGGAGCAGGGATGGGGAACTTTTGGCCTTCCAGATGCTCTTCGACTCCCATCAGCCCCAGCCAACATGGCCAATGCAGGGATGATGGGAGTTGTAGTCCAGCGACATCTGGAGGGCTACAAGTCGCCCAGTTAACTGCCTATGGCTCGGAATTCCTAAATCCAAATCATTCCGCCCATTCACACGCACACGTGTAATGCTTGTCGATGCCAGCTTAACCCCCCACGCCCGGAGCTGATGGTACTTGCCAGCATCATCAGGGAGGGCCCCTGATCTAGAAAAAGACCAGCTGCTATTGCGCATATGGTCAGAACCCGCAAGTCCGGAGCTGGAAGCAAAGTGCGGCGCTGGAACGGCGGAAGGAAAGAAAAGCGACTCTGTCTCTTTAAAGCGGCCGCCGTCGCTGCTGTTCGGGGCGGAGCTCAGAATCGATCTGTGGAAGGCGGGGGGACGGGGACGTCACTGTCCCTGAGGCCACTGGTTACGTCACCGCCTCGCGGCTCCTCCTCCTCCTGCCTCTCTGGCAGGAGCGCGCGCTGGAGAGATAGAGACGGGCAGCCAGCTAGCCCGCGAGCTTCGCGCCTGCGCGGAACTGTTCGCCTGCCCAGTCTCTCCCTTCAGCTGCTCTCTGCCCCCCCCCCCGCCTCCGTCTGTTTGGGGCCGCAGCAGCAGCAATAAGCCCGAGTCCGGGGCTGAGAAGCGGCCCCGCCACGCCAGGTGTTCGCGACGGAGCGGCTGCGCGGCCACGGAACCCCCGGCCTGGCCATGGTGCTCCTGAGGGCCTCTCGTCCTGCCCGGTCCCCCGAGTGACGGAACTGCCCCTGCCGCCGGAGGAGGAGGAGGAAGAAACGGAGCCGGGAGCACGACAACCCCGCCAGCGCCAGTCGGTGAGAGGAGAGGGCGGCTGCTGCC
This sequence comes from Podarcis pityusensis, assembly GCF_964106645.2. NCBI lineage: Eukaryota > Metazoa > Chordata > Lepidosauria > Squamata > Lacertidae > Podarcis > Podarcis pityusensis. The sequence continues at coordinate 30,500,696 of NC_138035.1, read as the reverse complement.
GGGAACGGCGCCTCGGGGCACAAGTGGCGCGGCGAAGGGAGCCACGGGGCACTTGGGGTGGCGCCTGGCAGGGGTGGCCCTCGAAGCCAGAAAGGGGCGTGAAGGCGTGTGGTGCGGAAAGGGGAACGGCCCTTCGCCCCTTCCCACAGGCCAGGTGGCACCTCAGCGTCTTCAAAAGCTGCGCACAGCGTCTTTTGGGTCCTGGTGGCATGGCCTAGAGATGGTGGCCCCCTGGGATGTGGCTTCCAAGGGGTGGCATCTGCCACGCCGTCCTGTCTGCCACCATAATATATGACATCAGGTCGTTGGGCCTTAGCCAGTGGGTGGGTTGCAGAGTGTGATGGTCGGGGTGTTTTGTTTCTGTAATTTACAGTGGTACCTCGGGTTAAGTACTTAATTCGTTCTGGAGGTCTGTTCTTAACCTGAAACTGTTCTTAACCTGAAGCACCACTTTAGCTAATGGGGCCTCCCGCTTCCGCCGCCGCACAATTTCTGTTCTCATCCTGAAGCAAAGTTCTTAACCCGAGGTAATATTTATGGGTTAGCGGAGTCTGTAACCTGAAGCATATGTAACCTGAAGTGTATGTAACCCGAGGTACCACTATACATAAGTTTACGGACCATCTTTTTTCTACTTGGACATAGGCAAGGTGACTCGAGCACATAACATAGCGGTAGTCCTAGGTGCCGCCGTCGTGCCACAGGCACAGCCTTGTTGGGTGAGGATGAATGTGGGCGTTGAGCGTTGTGCAGAAATGGGTAAGTGCATGCAGATGTGGGAGATGTGGCACATTTGATGCCGGTCAGTGTCCTAGTGATGGTGCTGAGATGTTGAACATGGCAAGTGTGCTGTAGAAGCCCAACTTGTCCTGCCACATCTGGTGCTGAAAATGGGAAGAACTATAGGGAACACAGTAATGCTTTGCTGAATAGCAGAAACACATAGCATAGTTTGTGCTTAGTTTGCGTGTGGTGCATGTTATCTTGAGTGGCATGATGTGGGCCTTACGGTGCTTTGACGCTGAATGTGGCACTAGGTACAGTGCTGTAATATGGTGTGAGCTTAGTAGTTTTAGTCCTGAAGTGTGCCTGCTGAGTAGCATATCAGTTAAAATCCAGCATTTACAATAAGCATTAAAACTAGATGATATTGGGCAAAGGTTTTATGAGTTTACAAAGCAGGTTTGAGGCCCTAAGCTATTTGTGTGGTTGGACATCTTTGTATAATACAAATTACTAGATACTTATTAGATAAATTTCACCTTATGTTCCATCAACTTGTGTTCAGTATTAAATCACTTTCCTTTTTGCTTCTCTTTCAGCATTTCTTATTGCTGAAATTTATGTGCAGATAGTAGTAGGAGGCAATTTCAAACAGTCATCTATGTTTAACTGTAATTTACATCACACTCCAAAAGACTGTTAAGCATTATTTTTTCCAATGAGAAATTAACTCCAAGAGCCAGGTAACACTTCACTTTTGAAATTTGCTACTTTGGCGAAACATACATCTGGTGTTATCAATTGTGAATTGTACAAACACATATGCATGACTATATTTTCCTGTAATTCTTGGCATCCAGGAAAGGATTCCTTCTTTGCTATGTGTAAGAATCTGCCTCCTTAAATAAAGTATGCACCATTTATAGATAATGATTCCATGTGTAATTATGACCAAATTCTAAACGTTGTTTGAATTGGTAGTACAGTATGTATTTTGCACAAGGTTCATAGCTTGTTTTTTTATGAGAGGGCAGAAATAATTATTTTGTATCTTCAAATGTTGGCAATTCCATCTTGAAATGCTATGGGATGTTTTGTAGTTCTGTAGTATTAAAAACATGGCATCGTTACTGTGGAGTTCTCTAGTATACAAAACGCACGAAGGAAGACTGTAATATTTGTAGCCTCCCTGTAGACCAAATAGGTGAAGTGTACTAAACATATATTTTTCTATAATTTTTACATGCAGTGTGTTACATTTTCATGCTTAATGTAGTTGAGCATCTTCAGTTATTTGAAGAGTAATTTCTCTGTGAGAATTGAATGGAATGGAATTGAATGGAAATTAATCCATTCAAAGGAGTGAAATGCTATGTATTATTTAGTTATAAATCGTCTGATACCTAAATCCTAGGAGCAAACTTTAATTGTCAGTTGCAGTAACTCCTTGAAAGTAACTGCCTACTATCACAAAGGATGTTGAGGAAAAGGTTTGAAGGACAATAATGAGTTATTATATAGAGCCTAAGATGTGAAGGCAGGTGCTTGATTTTCCCTGACCCATCCATGCCTACATATGTTGTTTTTCCTCCTCTGTCACTATAGGACTACATCATCTTTTCAGCACTCCTTGAGCTGTAGCTTGGTAATAGAAGAGTAGATTCCTGCCAAGATAATTAATCCTGCCAAAACCCCTTGGGTGTCTTTAAAGAAACTGATCTATAAGCAGTCGTGGTAGTAAAATGGAATACATAAAGCTTTTAGCTACAATAGCTCTTAAAATATGATATTGAAAATAATATCTAGGAAAGCATTTCCAGTATGAGTTACAAATTGGGGAGGGAGAGGGATCCTTCCAGCGACAGGATGTCACTTTGTCAAGAGTGGTCTGTTTTAATGTGTGATTCTTGACTGCTAGTACTTGTGATCTGGCTCAGCTCAGAGGATGTGCTCCTCTCCTCCATTTACTAATTTTTTCCCCCATGAGCGTTCACTGCAGAGTGTTCATAGAGCGTTGGCTTTGTTTTTCAGTGCAAACCGTGACTGGGAAGGCACAGATCACCTTGTGTCCAGGGAGTAGCACATGAACACTTGAGTCTGTAATGCAGCGTGGTGATCATTTTAACAACCCCAGAGGGATGCAATTTACAGGAAGCAAAGAGGGGAGGGGAGAATTAGCAAACACATTTCACCTGCTGCACAGTACGCTCTTTAAAATGTAACAACTGTAATTGGAACGAGCACCCCTTTAGCCTTGTGGTACAGTATAGCAAACTGTTCAGGAATGGTTGTCATATTAGTGAAAGCTACTGCACATGGGATGCGGCAATGGCTTATGCTTTTGCACCATAAGGTGTATGTGAAATGCCCTAAGCTGCTGTATCATGCATCAGTTCCATATGTTCTCTCTCTTGCAAGTGAGTTGTTTCCATGGCTTCTCCAGTTTTTGCTGCATCTGCCTTATCTATCAACAGTGCTCATTGGTCAAACTAGGACTAATGTTGTTACCACCCATCCACACTAGAGCATAAGCCTACAGGCTTTTAGAAGACAATGTAAGCCATTGTGTGATCCCTTTGAGACAGACATTTAATGTTTTATTACAGACATGATTTATCTCTAACTGACCAATGCGATTAACTCCCTTATCTTGTGTAGCCTTTTTGTGTGTAGTAACTTTATATTAAATATTTATTGTAAGGTTTTTAGAGATATCTGCGCTTCTGAAGTATTTATTGGTATATTGAAGTTGTAGAAACTTAAAGATCATTGGATTGTTCATTCTCAAACTATGCATCTCAGGAGCACACATACATAAGACCTCATATACCTATAGCCTAGTGACACAAGCACTATTCAGATTGTTGTTGTTGTTTTGCATACTATTAATACTAGACAATCTACATATGCATAATAGAAAGGATAGATACTGGTCCCAAAGGGCTTAAGGTCTAAAAATAAACAAAAGCTTGACAACAGAAGGAGGACTAAAAAAATAATAATAATGTTGCTCTTTCAGTTGCAAGTACTTTTGGAGGGGGGTGTATCTTTGCAGAGAGTTAGGACAGAATTAATGTATCTCTACCCATTGGAGAACTAGAGAGCCACACTCCTGTCTCTGTGCTCCAGTTAAACACTGAAATGCATGTTCATAACTTAAAATGTGATTGAATGGCATATCATTGATGTGTGATTCCCCACCTCCCATTAATATGTTAAAGGGTTCCGTGTTTGCTGCCACAGCTAACAGAGCAATCCCTGTGCACCTATGTAGTTGAAAGCTGGTGAAGTCACTGGTTCAAATCTCAGCTCAGCCACAGATGCATTAGATGGCTTTCTGGTGGGTTGTCTCAGAAACAAAATGGGGAATACTCTGAATGAATAGGATACAAGTGAAGCTTTATCTACTTTCCTAGTACATTAGTGTATGAAAATAATTTTGCACTTGCAACTTTCTATTGCTGTTTCAAATAAATCTCCTTTAAACTCAGCTCTCACCTCTGTCTTTTCAAAATTTCAGCGTTCAAGAAATGCTACTTCAGGGCGATATGTGCCTCCCTTTCCCGGAGGAGCTGCATGGCAAGCAGCAGTGAGATCATGGGTATGAGGCACATAGTGTGCATAGACTAATTCTGGTACCGATTCTGGGAAGGTGACCCATCCAAGAACTGCAGTGTTTGATCCTATTTTTCAAAGGAAGAGTGGTATGCTGGAAACAGCCTCCTCCCTTTCCTCTTGTTTCCTGTCTCATTCCAAAAAAAGAGTCTCGCTGTGGTATGCTGACCTATTATAATGTGGGTCAGTCCACACACACGCATACACACACACAAAAGATGGAGAAGAAAACTGCAGAAATTAATAGAGCAGAAAAACTCTCTTGGAGAAAGATAGTTGTTCATAGTAAAAGGGTTTCATTGTTGATCTGCACATCTGATTTAGGGTGGATTATGGGTGTTTGCAAGTGAATTGGTTGACCTGGTATAGGACAATATTTAAGAACAAGGCAAAGGAAGGAATAGACTAAAGGTGCAGCTGCAGGGATGAGAAGAAGGGGCTGTTTTCTGTGAAAGTAAGGTAAGGAGAGTTGCACTTTCCCATTCTAGAATAAACCGAGAAACTTAAAATCTGGAAATAAATGTTGTCTCCAATCTAAATTTTACAAATATATATTTAATTAAAATGTTGTAACTGTTTAGAACTTATCATTTACTAAAAAAAGTTATTCACAGTCATTTGTTTTTACCATTTACAGTGGAGAACTTTTTGTTTTGATAAAAAGAAAGACAGCTTGAGTGGCGTTTTCTGTCTTTTGTTTCACTGAGCATACAGCCAGCTGTTTGGATAAAAAATGATGAATAGGCAAAAATCTCATGAGGATTTGGGCTATTCAGTCCCCCACAGTACAACTACAAAGGCTGTGTTTGGATGATGCTTTGTTGTACTGATAGCTTAATTATATCACTAATAAGCAGCCTTCTTCAGTGTGGGTGAACAAAATTCTTATATGCGTACCAGAAGCAAAAGTAAACTGGCATGGAATGAGATCCCAAAATATATGGGGCAGGTAAAGAGTACCTGCTGATGTTCTAGTTCAGGGACCTTACTCCTCTCTCTTTCCTGAGACTTCACTTTGTTTTTACCTAAAGAGGCAGTAACACATTAACCACCAATGAACGCAAAACTTAAGGTATACAGTAAATTAACAGAATTTTAAGGTAAACTTGGATTCCCTTCACATTGACACAACAGCTCATTATACTGAACATTCTTTTGTTCAGTAACCAAAGTAAGTACAGCCTTGCCATCTGCTTGGTTATTGGACTTCTGTTCCATGTGCCATGATGTCATGACATATGACACAACAGCCCTTGAGGCAGTATATCATTCTACAACATTGTGTCAGATGCAGGACTTATCACTAGTCCCAACTTAAACATGAAGCTCCTGTATATTACTTTATATGCTTGACTTTCCTTCTCCCCCGCTTCTCAGAATAAAGAAAGAGATGCAGTGATGATGTTGCTTTTCAGACCCATCTTAAGTCAGGACATGAGCAACATAGAATTATAGAAAGCAACCTAGAATCATAGATTCCCTGCAATGCAAGAATCTTTTTGCCTAACATGGGGCTTGAATGCACATGCAGCTTCTCTTAAGGAGAGCTTCCCTTAGTGCAATTCAGCACTGTACTAAAGGAGAGCTTTGCCCAAGGCACTTCAGCAAGGCATTTTAGCATTTCGGCACTGTACCAAAGTTGAGGAAGAGGTGACACTAGCAGCAGGGGGCTTGTGCAACTACTGCTTTTTGTGTTGTTTTCTTCTTCTTCTTTTTTTAAAAAAGGTAAATGCAGTGGCGTAGCGTGGGGGGTGCAGGGGGGGCCGGCCGCACCGGGCGCAACATCTGGGGGGGGGGCGCTCACACTCGCAGCTCTCTGCCCCTACCTGGCTCACTCACTCTCTCTCACTGCAGTGCTGGCTGTGCGAATCCAATCCGAGCCGCTGGGTCGCCGCCCACTGTGGAGGGGGTGGGTGCCAGGCGTGCGGTGCGGAGAGAGAGCGAGGGACTATCTGGGGGAGGGACAGTGCAGCGGCCGCCCAGTGCAGCGCTGAGCGCGGGAGAGAACCACACCAGACCAGACCAGGCAGCAGCAAGAAGAAGCTGGCAGCGGCGGCAGGTTAGGGGTTAGGGGGCGCAAATTACTTGCCTTGCCCCGGGTTAGGGGGCGCAAATTACTTGCCTTGCCCCGGGTGCTGACAACCCACGCTACGCCGCTGGGTAAATGACCCTGTAATGACCCTGGTATGGACTAGCAGATGGATATAAAGCTGCTGCTATTATTATTATTATTATTATTATTATTATTATTATATTTTAACAACACAGTTATATTAAGACTCTTTTAAAATTGTAATTTGGCTTTAAATGAAATTCACATTTAATACAAACCAAAAGAAAGTCTACAACTTTGAATCTCTTGAAGCTATGATTGTCAATCAAACATGGAACCTGTGCCATGATTCTTTTTCATTCTGACCTTGGTCTTCAAAAGTGATTTGCTTAGTGCCCTCTCTGTCTACAGAGAGCACTGCTCAGAAAGTGGGAACCAGCACCTTGAATTGCCTCCAGAAGTATATAGATGGAGCAGCTGCTGGAAAATATTGTGTCTATTTCCATTCAGCACTTGATTGATAGAGCAAATGAGGCCTTTGGTCTAATTTGACACTTCAGCATTTCAATTATAAATTTGTCACCTATATGATAACTCTAAATATTGAAGTGTCCAAATTCAGTACACAAGTTCAGGGCACAATCCTACATTTTAAAAGCCAACTCAGTCCACACATGTATTTTTAAAGTGGGGGGGGGGGGAGGTGCAAAACAAATTGTAATGTCTCCTTTGAAGACTGAGAGATCAGAATGAAAGTTGGTACACACATTTAAAACACAATTAAGCCATTCATATTCAAACTCAAGATTTGCCCCTGTGCCAGTTTTCAATACTTGCAAAGAATATTCAGTTACTCCAGTCCATTTAGATATGCATGAATTAATGGTGTCAAGATTAACAGTTTCAGAATGGTGAGTAGTAGCAGTGCATTGAATAAAAAAGGCATCCCTAGCCACAACAACAACCTTTAGACCTCTAGTCTGTGAGCCTAATTAGGCCCACCAGACCTTCCCATTTGGACCGTGAGGCCCATTTTGGCCAAGCCTCACCCACCTGCCCAAAACCTGATGCCATATATGGTGTCAGTTGAAGTGTACAGGTAAAGACAGAGCTTTGACAAAAGGTGTTCTGGATGGAGGTGCTTGGAAAGCCCCTTGCACAGTGTTTCCTAAACACTGGCTTTTGCTCAGTACTTCCCAAGTATCTACAACCAGCTGATTGCTGCACACACATTCTGTTGCCCACACAGTTTAATTTCAAACCATGCAGGCAAAAATGAAACACCTGACACCACTGTGACCTGCAGAGGTGCACAGATGCGGCCTGCTGGCTGGAAACAGTTCCCCACTCTTATGTTAGTAGAGCGACAATTCCTTGAAGAGGTAGACCCTCATCCTTGGATAGGTCACAAACCTGAAATATATGGTGACCTGTTTATTTATTTCATAAAATTTATACACTGCTTGATTGTAAACACACACACAAAACTCAAAGCAGTTTACATAAAAATTGACCTGTTGCTATGTAGAGATTGTTGGTATATCTCTGGTGGAATGAAAGCGTGTGCTTTTTTTTAAATAATTCAAAGCAAAGGGAGGAAAATATTATTTGAAAACATACCACACATTCTAAAATTTTTGGGGATGAATGATATGCTTGGCTGCTTTATTAGTCAGATGCATTATTATTCACTGGTTGCATGCACTAGGGGGCAGTGTATGTTTCATGTGTTGTTTCTTTGCATTTTGAATGCCTGTCTAGACACCTGCCATTTGAAAATGCATTTCCCCTTACATTTCTTAGGGGGTTTTTTGGTGGGGCCGGGGCTGGGCCTGGCGGGGTGGGGTGTGTGATTTGTCTACTGGTGCAGTTAGGTAATTTTACACTCTAGTTTTCATGTGTAATCTTTTGTTTATTTAAAAATGTGTTAAGCCAGCCATGCTATGTTTGGAGATGTTCCCGCTCATTCTCTTGAGTTGGGCCCTGGACCATTGCCTGAATATTATTTTCTGATGGCACCATTGGGTTTGTTTTGCTTTCTTCTAAAATCTTGGCTTGTACTTAGAATAGGGTATGTAGATTTATAGGTTCTGTAATCTGTTTAAATAATAATAACACATTACTGTATATGAAGCACTGAGAACACTCTATCTCAGTAATCTTTGCCACAATCCTTGCAAATGTTATCATATCCATATTGCAAACAGAGTTGAAACTGAAAGATAGTGGTTGGCCTAATAATCAAGCTAAGTTTCAAAATCACATTAAGGCAAGGATTTTATTACGACAACCTAAACAGCATAAAATAGTGTACATGCTTTTGAGTCCTCCAGAACTTTTCAGAAGAAAGGTTTGACTTCAGAGCTGTGTCTCTTCAGCTGTTTCCTATCCATGTTTCAAAAGTCTTGATTTTTTCAAATAGGATTACTGCCAAGTAAGTAATCCTATTTGAAAAAAATCAGGACTGCCAAGTTAGTAGGCATGGGACGTGGGTGGCGCTGTGGGTTAAACCACAGAGCCTAGAGCTTGCCTATCAGAAGGTTGGCGGTTCGAATCCCGCGACTGGGTGAGCTTCTGTTGCTCAGTCCCTGCTCCTACCAACCTAGCAGTTCAAAAGCACGAAGTGCAAGTAGATAAATAGGTACCGCTCCGGTGGGAAGGTAAAGGGCGTTTCCATGCGCTGCTCTGGTTCGCCAGAAGCGGCTTAGTCATGCTGGCCACATGAACTGGAAGCTGTACACTGGCTCCCACGGCCAGTAAAGCGAGATGAGTGCCGCAACCCCAGAGTCGTGCACAACTAGACCTAATAGTCAGGGGTCCCTTTACCTTTACTAAGTAGGCACAGGATTGCATCCTTTAACTACCACTTTAGCACTAAGAATGGAAAGTCCAGTTCATTCTTTTGGGCTTCTTGATAGAAAGGCTCTATTATAAGAATGTTTTTAATAAAGCGTCTGTTATAAATTGCAGACAAACCCCCTGCTTTGGTATTTATATCTAGCAGCCATGTGAATTGATCATAAAGGGGAGTGTTTGTGTAGACTAGGGTTGGTGTGTTGTTGTTTTTTAAACTATCGTTTATTGTAGGCATTGCTGTGATTTACAATATCTCTTTTTACATTGTAATAGGATTGGATATCCTTCTCTCCTCAGCCTCACAGATACCTGATAATTTCTTTCACCTTTTCATTCAAGCTTAATTGGCTAGGCATACATCTGTGGTAAATCCTTCCTACATGTGTATTTCATAAGCTTAGCAAAAACCTCTTACTTGTGCCCTGTGGTGTGTAGAATGTTGTCAGACGGAAACCAATTTCCTCCAGACTCAGCAGCAAAGGCGTCTCAAACTCCACCCTGTTTTCAGTTTCCTGAGTGTCATCTTTTTCTATAGAACTTCTTTCTTTCTTTCTTTCTTTCTTTCTTTCTTTCTTTCTTTCTTTCTTCCTTTCTTCCTTTCTTCCTTTCTTCCTTTCTTCCTTTCTTCCTTTCTTCCTTTCTTCCTTCCTTCCTTCCTTCCTTCCTTCCTTCCTCCCTCCCTCCCTCCCTCCCTCCCTCCCTCCCTCCCTCTGCTTCAAGCACATCAGGGTTTTTTCTCTTTCCAAGTGCAGTCTTCATATTATATTTATCATTTCCACAGATCTCCCCTCAAACCCCACATCTCATGCAAATGCAGACCTTTTGAGTTTGCTTTCGACTGCAATAATCCCTGACCATTGGCCATGTGGCTGAGGTTTATGGGAGTTGGGAGTCCAACCACATCTGGAGGGCACTAGGTCTGGTAACAGTGGTCTATACCAGTGGTTCCCAATTAGCTAATTACTGAGGGCCCCCGATTTTTCAAAAGCCAAGCCACACACCCCCTACTTTTGAAAATTTTGATAACTCTATGGTAGTTACCTCTGCAGAGCAATTTTTTGAACAAAATGTGGGGTAGCCCCTAATAAGCAAAGGATTTTAGATATATTAAAAAACACACTAGGGCTGAGCAATATCTGGTTTTCAACATCGTGATATATCAGCAGCTAAACATCACGATATTCCGATATATCACAACGTCTGAAATTGGAGATCAGGTGTGGGGATGAGGGAAGGAGCAGCAACAGAGGTCGGGTGGGTAGGGTGCCTGTAGATGAAGGAAGAAGCAGTCATGGAGATTGGATGGGTGCAGGGAGGAGAGGAAGCAGAATCACCTCCACTGCATGGTTTGAGTGGGAGGGGATGGAGATGGGGTATTCATCAAGCCATTGAGCCAGCGAAGATGCACATCCACTGTGGCTGCTGTTGCTTTCCTGCTGACTGAGAAAAGCTGCTTCGCCTCAGTGCCAGGGGAAGGTAGTGCCACAGTGCCCTGAAGTGAGGGCCATCAGCTGCCCTGCTCTCCATCAGTGTGAGGGGAAGGCAGCACCTTGCAATCTGCTGTCCTGTTTTCCCTCCTGAGGGAAGGCAGCTCAGATCAGCAGCATATTGGCGGTGCCTTGAAATCAGCTGCCCTGCTCTCCCTTGCACAAGAAGCAACATATTGCTGCATATTGCCAGGTCAAAATCGTTATCACAGTGGAATTTCAAAACTGGTTTTGGCCAGTATGTTGAAAAATCACACCGTGCTAAAACAGACCATAAGATTTGTGATATTAGCCGTGCAAAAATGACAAAAATTTAGTGGGAGGGGGAGGAAAGGATTGGGACCGCGGATCCCCTGGGTGTGTTCCGCAGACCCGAATTTGGGAACCACTGGTCTATATACCATCTCCTTGTTCTTTGTGCACTATGGGGGTTTGTCAGTCTCCATTCTTTTCAAAATAGCTTTGTGTTCCCTGCAGAATGTAAAGTATTTTTACCATTGGGTATTTTTATCATATATTCAGACTGGGTGGATATTTCAGCAATGAGAATGATGTATTAAAACAAACTGAAGTAGGAATTGTTATGTAACTAGAATGGTGGCTGGCCCAGCTAGAACAATCAAAAGATCTATGTTGAAACGGGACTCTCCACGTGCTTACCTTATTTGCTCTTTTCTTGTAAGGCCAGAGGAAAACAAAATCACATGTTGATTCTTTTTATAGTCTACTGGTCTGGTTGTGATAAATGAAAAGACTTCATATAGAAATACTTGGTTCTCCAAAAATTTTCCTGCTGTGTGTATCACTTTTGTAATTCATGCATAGTTGTGCTTCATAATTTCAGTTTAACAACTTAGATAATTTACCTATTGGCTTTTCAGTTCATCCCCCCATTTCTTAGAGACAAGAGTACTTGCTTATGATCTCATTTCCAGACTACTTGATCTTCTTCACTGCTGACACTTTGTCAGTTTTTGAATTTGTATAACGAGTGTAGCTAATGATAATGAACATTTAATCCATAAATGTTTGGATTTTTTCTGCTCAGCTGTACTTCTGATTCTGTCAGAACAGTCAGAGTCAGACGGGAGGTTTTAAGTCAGTACCAGGCTAGCACATCTATATATTGGTTGGGCACACATATACCATGTAAATCCAATACATTTCAATCAAGTATTGGTGCTTTTTACTACCTTCTGTTCTGTATGAAGTTTTTGCTTCATGGGGTGACTTGAGAGAAGAGATCACTAAATGCACAAACAGCCAGCTTCTTCCTGCGGTCTCAAAACAGTCACCTTAAAATGTTGTGCCCCATGTTTTTGAAAAAACTTATTGCAACTCTTTGTATAATCACTTAAGAAAGGAATAAAATTGAATGTATTAATAGAGTATCAAAAATGCACGATTATTTTAGGCAGTGTTCCAGAATTCTCTGCAATTTAAATTTAGAACTGCTTTTCACATGTCTGACCTTCTTTCTGACTGTTCAGTGACTAAAGAGTAGCTGTGTTTGATACCATAGGAACATGAGCGATTTCTCCCAAATTATTCCTGTTTACCTTTGCTACTGAAGGCCTTTACACTTGACAGAAATGTTTAGCAAAACTCTGGGATACTTGTGAGGTGTTCTGGCTATGATAGGTTGTTTCTGCTATTTTGAAACTTTTCTGTCTCTCTCTCTCTCTCTCTCTCTCTAATTCCTCTTTAGATCTGAAGGACCCACAACTCTGAGGACATGATGATCGTAGTGACTGGAGTCATGTCTGTGCCTGAGCTGGGCTCCCCAGCCAGCACTCCTGCTGCAGCCCCCAACTTATCCTGGATGTCTGAGGTTGGCACTCCCACTGCTGTGGAGCAACCAATATTCCTAATGACTACAGCTGCCCAGGCCATCTCAGGTTTCTTCGTGTGGACTGCTTTGCTTATTACTTGCCATCAGGTAAGCAAAATAAAATACTTATAGCATTTTGAATGGTACTTTGTAAAGGCACCTTTTCTACTGCAGCCTGAGAGAGAGAGAGAGAGAGAGAGAGAGAGAGAGAGAGAGAGAGAGAGCTGTTAAATTTACTGTGCTGACTACAGTTAAATTTGCTGTAGCCTTACCTGCTCTACTCTCTGCCATCATTAGATCATGTAGAGTAGATGGAGCTTGTTGCCCAAAGTGGTTACTGCTACTTCCCTTTTAAGCTACAGATCACTTTATGCAATATTATGGCCTGTAGCATATATGAGCAATCTCCAACTCCATTTGCACAATGTATACAGGTGCAGCTATGGATTAACACCATTGAACAAGCCCCCATGTAACTTGAAGGAGAGGAGAGTGCGTCTTTACTTTAGTTGTGATACAGATGTTTATCAGGTAGAATATATGTTTGTCAGGTATTTGCTGTGGTGTGATGAGTCTGTTCTCATAGAGTAGTGAGAGTGGAAATGATGTGGCTAAAAACAGCTAGAGTATGGAGGGTGGGGGGAATGCAGGACTTTGCTGTCCCATCCCATTGTGTGTGAGACAAGCAAATCTCAGAGCTGTTCAGACAGTGCCAGCATATACATAAGGCTGCAGCTGCCAGGAAGCTGTCTACAAATTAGTCTCTTCAGCTCACAGTTAAGTTCATGGTGCCCATGTCTTGCCTAACAATAAATCTAGGCAGTAACTTGTAGGAAAAAGCAGGACAATGTCAAAGCTATAGAAGATCAAGCATCTTTCCTGTCAGACTGCTAATACTATGGGGTGGATTGCTGTGATAGGCCCTGGGGCCTTTATTCCAGAATCCTAAGTAGTAATTAGTCCGTCAACTTCAGAGGTATGCAGACAACACACTTCCCTCATAGTAATGCAGTTGATTGGCTTAGGAATGATGTACATTTAATTAAGTGTGTTTCATTGGGGTGGGGGCGGGAGAAGGCTATGTAATGATGATGTGCCATGATTCATGGGGTTTAATAACCCTTTGGCGTTATCTTCCAATTTCATAGCTCTGCCTGTTCTTAGCACAAGGAATAAACAGCCATTTATCATTTTAAATTTCTGCCCAAAATGTCTGTCATCATGATGAACACGCTGTACAAATGATTTCAGCGAACCTGGTTGCACGGTGAGGAGGCGGTGGCAGAGGCATTTTCCTCTCCTCCTGCCGCCAGCTTTTCTGCTGTAAGACTTGGCTGCTGTATTTCATCAGGTTGGTGGGTGACGGTACAAACCAAATTTAGCATCCTCTTTGTAATGCTGTCTAATAGTGTCCTTGTATGATGAGTAACACATGCAAACCCTACAGTTTCATCAACCTGTGTTTAACACCTGTGGGTTAATGAATAGATAAGTGACTATCCATTGGAGAGCTAGAGAGCATTATTGAAACTGGCTGTGTGAGATTCAAAAGGGGATTAGCTACTTTATGAATCAGAATAGCAGCTTACCTGACATTTACTTGGGCAGCAACAATGAATCTTGTTAGTTCTTCTTCTTTAGAACATTAATTGGTCATCTGCTGCATGTCTGTTGGAATAGCGCCATCTGATCTTGGTGTGTAAACAGTTGGCCCCCAGAGTGTACAAAGGGAGAGTTCTAGTCTTACAATCTGTGTTGTTATGGAATTTATGGACACAGAACGTAGTCATGAGCACTAGTGTAGATGGATTTAAAGGAGAGAAATCCATGGAGGATCAAAATGCTGTTAGAATCGATAGCTAAGTGAACCCTCGCCAAATAACAGGCAACATATCAGATGTTAGGGACAAATAAGAGGGCTGATGCCTTCATGTTTTGCTTGTGAGTTTCCCCAGGACATCTTGCTGACTGGCTTCTTTTGGGAATTAGATGAACCTTTGGTCTGATGTAGCAGGACTCTTTTCTCTTAGTAGTATAACTGTTTCATGCATTACAACTGTAAGGTTGACTCTGTAGATTGCTTGCATGCTTATTTATGTATCTGAAGAATTTTTATGTATCTCTTCAACTGAAAAAGGCCTCCAGAATGGCTTGCGAAGATCAATTGAGCTCTGTTACGAAGCTGACTAAAAATGCTCAATATCTTTGCACTGAATTATATATGATTGGCTGTGTAAAACTAGATTATAAGACAAAGAGCAGCTAGGGTGTTCTTTTGAATCCTACTAATCATAATCAGACAAAACTTTTCCCTCTGCAAAAGAAAAAAACCCTAGGAAATGCCTCCTTTTTTGAAGAATTTCCTGTGTTTGCACTCCTGGTGCTGCTGCTATCTGGAAATACCCTGTGGGCCAAGAAAAGCACTATTTCAAAATTACTGTTCATAACCAACATTCTAATACACTCTCCATCCAGTCTGTTTCTAGTCAGTAAAGATTTTAACTTGTAGGATAGGCAGGCTACCATATAAAACAAAACATTTTAAAGATGAGATTTGATTCATTTGCAAAACTTATTGGTGTACTCTTCTGTTATTAGAAAGCACGATAGAGTTTGTATTTGAGAGACGTCTTATATGTTTTTGCAGATTAAAGTTGTGTTTTTGGCTGGTCCTCACTTTGGTTGTCTTATATTTATAGATCCAAAAACTTTATTTTTGTGTGGGATCATGACATTACAGAAGGCTCTGCTACTGTATTGCACTGAAAACATACGAGCCATATATGTCATGTGTATGTGCTTAAATCCGGTTTCTAAAAGTAATATATTGAAGCTGTGAAATGTAGACATCTGGATAATGAATGTGAAAGATAGCATAGGATAGCTTCAGTATTGTAGCCATTTCACGGCTTCAGCACATTACATTTAGAAACCAAATCAGTTTGTAATTAAAATAAGTAAATCTCAAGTGAAAAGTATATCATTCAGATGCTTAGTACTTTTTTAAAAAACTAAAATTATTATTATCACTTGGATGGAAAAAATACTGTGGGACAGTTGCTTTTTATCTTACAGTAAATATAGTACAGAATGTTCATTTCATTACATTTTATAGCAATTTATATATTCATAAGCTACCTTACTTTGTAAATGAATTTTATCCCTTGTTCTTGCAGATGTAGGGTAAACATAGACCTTACAGTGCAAAAACCAAGTCAATATATCCTACTAAGCTATAAACTCAGTAAGAAAGCCTTATGAGAGCAAAAAAGTGTTTATATGTTGTGTATGGCATTGCATTCTTAAATTCCCATTATTACTCCTCTTCCTCCTTAGCTTACTTTTGTTCTAATTTGACATTATCCTGTTCACCATCTTTTCCCCCCAGATCTATATGCACCTTCGTTGCTACAGTTGCCCCAATGAGCAACGCTATATTGTCCGGATCCTCTTCATTGTGCCAATTTATGCTGTCGACTCATGGCTCAGCCTTCTTTTCTTCACCAATGACCAGTACTATGTTTACTTTGGCACAGTGCGGGATTGCTATGAAGGTAAGGTGCTGGAAGGCATGGAAACAGGCTAGAGAGAAGGTGGTGCTTTGTATGTGAGCCTGAAGGAAGTACCCGTACACAAGGGTCTTAGTTAAATATGGGGTTGTCTTCTAAATATGGAGAAGTGGCAGGAAGTCTATGGCAATGATGGAATGATAGGCCAAGCTGCTGGCTATAGATATTGCTCACTACAGCAGAAAAGGGATCTGTATATGAACTAATACATAGGGATGGAATAAATGCAATATGTTATTAGAATCTGTGGACATTCTCCCCATCATGTAAGAAGGTCCAGATGATGAAAAATAATATTGGCACAGAATTCAGAAGCCCAGATACAAGAACTCAAGAAACCATGCAAATAGGTACGACTCCTTTGGTTCTGGTGATTCACTCAATAGATTATGCCAGTAGTTTTCCATCAAAGAAGAAAAGAGAATGTATGAGTGAGTTCTCTCAGCAGATTACTACTAAATCAACCTGAGCAGTTGCTCTAGGATAGCCTTCACCAACTTGGGACCACCAAAAGTTTTGGACTACTGGCAGAATTCTGCAGCTGTCCAGCTACTGATCCCAGATACCTGAAAGATGCTTTCTAGGAAGCATGTGAAAAAGACTTTTACATTCCTCTGGTTTTCATAAAAACATGTAAATACAGTTTTGTTTTGTTTTTAAATTAGGGCAGTTATGGCTTATTTAATACAATCTCCTGAAATTGTTCAGAAGGACAAATATGTAAATGATCTCATGACTAGATTTCCTGCTCCAATGCTAGAGAGCATGTGACAAATTTAAACTGACCATGGTGCATTCATTGCAGAGTTTCTTTATCTTTAACTGAAAAACAACCTTCAACAAAATTCTTGTTTAAATAAGTTGAAAATATTCTTTTTCTGGTTATTTAGGTAGAACACACTGATTTGGATGAAACAAAAAAATTACCCTGCAGCACATGCTGTACTTTAAAATGTTTTAGTCTGTGGATCTTGTGAGATATTTTTTTTTGAGCAAGCCATACTAAGAGAGTCTCCTGCTGAGTTTCATAGCCATATGAAAATATGATACTAGTGCAATATTTGCTCATGAACAACTGTGGTTAGGGGATCACTGGGCTTTTCACACCTATGACAATACATTGGGATGTGTTAACAGATGGCAGATGCACACACACACAATCCAGAGGCCATCTTTGTTTGGCCTGGCTTTCCCTTTCCTCTGCCTTTGCTGAGTGTGTATATAAAGGCGTAGCTGCGTAGCAGGAAGCCTGCTGCTCTGTGAAATTCATCTCCTAGCAACAGCTATTATCCCCTTTGCCTCGCCTAGGGAGTTTGCAAACATGACAACATCTGCTCAGAGGGTCAGCCCACATTCTAAAGTTTGCCAGCTTGATGGCCTGTATGGAAATGGGTTTGGGTCCCCCTCCCTGCTTTCGTACTTTCTGTAGTTAAAACTATGTCTAGGAAAATCAGAAAACAGGAGGGGGTGGGAATCTCCTTTCATTTCAAAAGAGATTTTTCCCTTGGGAAAGTCTGCCCTTGGAAAACGTTAAAGAAAATACACAGCTGGAATCTGTGGCATTTAGTGTTTGATTTTTTTTTTAGTTGGTAGTCTTATTTGAGAATTTAAATAACATCTTCAACTGGAAATGTTGGCAGTAGAGCACTAGCCAGAGACTTCAGCACAATCTTATGCATGTCTCCTTTGAAGAAAGTGCTATTGCATGTTAAATGGGATTTATTCCAAGATAAATTTGCAAAGGTGTGCGTGTGCAACCTAAATTTACTTCCATGAGGAGCTTGAGGAATGTTGGAAACGCTTTTGTTCTCTTCCACCTAATTTCATCTTCTCCTAAACAAGGTCCCAGAATAGGCAGCTCCTACTATAATGAGCCTTTCCTGTATCAGAGGGCAGGGCGGAAACCTCTTGAACAGCAGTGTGCTTTTGGTTATTCCTCCCACAAAAGCACTGAACTTGTTTTGTAGACATCTGGAGATGCAGGAAGATTGTTGACTGGAGCAAGACTTCACTCTGTGTAATAAGACATGCATTATATAAGTGATTGGTTCCTATAGAATTCTGTGAACGGAATTGGGTACAAGAAGCTGTCTGGTAGTTTTTACTGAATTAATATTTTCTGGAACCTTTTATCCAAATAAACCCTTATGACTGTGGCACTGAGTTTGGGTTGAGGATAGGCTGAGAGAATAGTGACTGGCTGGAGATCACCCAGTGAGCTTAGTTAGTGCTTCTTCTTTAACCATTGTGCCATACCAAGTTTCATTTTGGTGACCTGGAGTGGAATGGTATGCCAGTAACCATTTTTTGGGACATGATATACCCTGTTTAGATTTTATTAACTCTTGTGTTCAACAACATGAGAGCAAGAAGCAGGCCACACTCTTCCCTGAAGTCCACATACACTGCATAGACATCTGTAAGGACCACCTCCTTACAGATGTAATTGTATGCATGAAGCCATCCTTGGGATCTGGAACAATTTGGATTCCAGATTCTAGTGAAGCCTTTGTATGTACAACTGTATGTGTGAAAGTGTTTTCCCTGCATATGTGGATCTCAAAAGAAGAGCGTGGGATGTTGGGGGGTGGGAGTACTCTGTATGGCCTTGCTGCATGCTTCTGTGTCGTTGAACATGGGAGTAAATAATACCCAAATGGAACTCTAGACAAAAAGTTAGGTTAGAATTATGATCTTTGACTTTTATCAAAGTCAAAAAGCAGTGCAGAAGGGGAAAAAAGGAATACACTTGACTTGGATCTTGAATACCACCACAGGACAACAGAAGAGCAGTTCACAAAAGGCAAGACTCTTACTCTCACCAAAGCAGAACCTTTGTAACTCGTAGTAACAAAGTAGATGTGGCACTAAATGTTTATTTAGTAACCACGGTGGGTTTTTAAAAAACCAAAATTAATAGCACAGGCTTTAATTTTCGTCTGGACTAGGTAATCTTAATGCCTGGGCGGTATTTGAATTGGAGACCTTCAACGTAAAAAGGATTCCTGCTGTAGTCCTAATGAAGTCATCTCATTTCCACAAGTGCTGTTAAAATTCACAGCTGCATTGAGATTTTGAACCAGGAAGAACTCTGCTCACAGCTGTCCTAGTGTATTCTCATGGGTGAGGTTCAGCCACAGTTCGTGATATTGTAGGCAAGAAGAATCTGGTAATGATCCTCACATGAACAGAGATTTTGAGTACCAAGCTTATCATTCAGTTTTTAAAAATGTGATTACAGAGCTGGAAACCCATTGGTTCATACTAGGGAGTGTGTGTTTGTCATCGCCTTGGTCAAGCTTAGCAGTTTGGCACCTGGTCAGTATTTGCATATGAGACCTTCATAGTAAACAGAAATAGCACAAGCAAGTTGCATGACTGAATTGTCATGGGAACTTCCCCATCTAGTACACCATCAATGTCCCAGAATGACACTAGGGAGCACTGTGAGTCTAGAAATGACATATAAAATGCTCTGAACATCTTCCATAGATAAAAGCATGGCGGAATGGCTTGCAGGTGGAATGGTAAAAAGAATATTTGTGGTCTGGAGTGGAAGCATTGCAAGTGGATTGCACTATAAGTAATTTATTGCATAATATTCCTGTTATGTATATGAAGCAAATTATCTTGCCTGCATCCTGGCACAGCCCATCATTCCTCTCTCAACTGAGAACCTTTTGATAAATAAAAAATTATCCCCAGTGAATTGGAGCAGATTTTTTAAATAAAATAAATAAGATAAAGTACTTACAAAAATAAGTACTTCAAGATAAGATACTTACAAAAATCGTGGATAGCAGAGAATATCTTAGAAGCAGCATTCTTCCTCTCGTATAGGACAAAAGACCTCTTCTGAGGTGGTTTTGACTGTGACATATTTGTGTACATTCTAAAAACAGTGGGGTCCCCCCTTTTTTGCTGTTGTATTCATATGCAGATTTTAATTGATTCAAATAAACTTAAATAGTCGATCAATAAAAATATCTTTAATCAAATGACAGATCTGGTAGTACATTGTGGGATTCTTTTTGAATTGCTGAGCTAGAACCCCCCCCCCCCCCGGTGGTTCCTTTTAAACAACATCCTTTGAAACCCTTGGAGTATATTTAGTGATTTTTGCTGGTTTCATCTCTTTTTGCAGCTTTTGTAATCTATAACTTCCTTAGCCTCTGCTATGAGTACCTTGGCGGAGAGAGCTCTATCATGTCTGAGATTAGAGGGAAGTCCATTGAGTGAGTATGCTGTGTGTCCTATCTATCTATCTATCTATCTATCTATCTATCTATCTATCTATATCTATCTATCTATCTTCTTTATCTCTTTGGTGGGAAAGACTTGAGTGCAGGCTGGCATCTATCATAGCACTTGTTCTGCCTCTGCCACTGGAAACTCTTCAGTGAGATGAGTATGCCTTAACATTGAATAAGGCCCCTTCATCTAGTTTACCAATTTCCACACCAGTCTGATTGAGACCATTTGGTCACACGTGAATTGCACTTCCAGCCTTATTTTCCTTGTTCTCCTCCAAGCTCCTTTTAGTCATACTGGCAATAGTTTTGTTGTTGCCCTAAGGCATTTCTGTCCTAATTTCAAATTAACCACAATTGTTCTTCACACAACAAGACATTGTGAAATCTGCAGTACTTGGGAAGCAACAGCACCTATTAACATCAGTGGGAGGTGGGTTGAATCTTGCAGCTGTAATTTCACATAAATGCGTGGAGAAAGCAATTTGGGAAGAAAATGTGGGGAACAAATTGTGTGCCTGCTTGTTTGTTTGTTTGTTTGTTTGTTTGCTTCCTTGCTTGTTTGTCAGTGGGTTGTTTAACTCCACTTTCTCTGAAGACTAAAAGAGATATTGTCATACCCTGAGGTGCTCTATCTGATCCTTTTCTTTTAAAAAGTGTTTAATATTATATATCCATTCTAGACATTAGCATGAGAAAACAGTTAAACTGCTGTCAAACATCATAAATACTTATACACCTTGATAAAATAATCTTAAATGAAATCTATTTATACATTGACCACTAATAATGAAGCATATGTTGTAAATATTTTTCCACATTTATTATGCTATTTTTGTGATATACAAATGACATGAGAAAACTTGGTATACTTATTTGTATAACATTATTCTTGTTTATAAAACCCAATAATAATAATAAAGTTAAAGATGAAGTCTAATTATTTTCTGATCAGCTGTCTTGCTATCTTGCTTTTAGGTCCAGCTGTATGTATGGAACCTGTTGCTTATGGGGAAAGACGTATTCCATTGGATTTCTGAGATTTTGTAAGCAGGTATGGAAGGACAAAACTTGATTGGAGAGTTAGATGCTGCCACATGATGCTTCTCTCCATAGGATTATTCGGAAGTAGAATCTGCAGGGACTCCCTTAAACTAGTTTTAGGACACTGCTGAAAGTGTGAGTGAGGATGTCAGTTAAGATGAGTATGTGCCCCCTGCCACCCTCCACCCTTTGCTTGTTCTCTTTAATTTATCTATACAGAACACACAAATCACTTCTAGGTCTGTCAGTTCTGCCAACCTTTTGAAAATTGGAGACAGAAGTAAAGAAGAATTTAGTTCCACTTAGCCTTGTAGCCTTGGGGAAGTTTTGTGTGAGCTATGGAACAGGAAACATTGAACTGAAATCTCACTTGCCCTTCTTACGTAACTTGCCACTTCACTTTTCAGCCAAGGCCCAGCTCTGCAGTAAAAGAACCTGTATGAGTTTAAAAATATTTAGAGAGAATTGTTTCAGTAACAACAAGAATGCTAGCATCAAATAAAGTATCAGTAGCTAGCTGCATTATTGACTCTGCTGCAATGTCAGTTTAACTGGGAGTGTAGAAAGTATACATGGTTTGTTCACATTTCGTAACTTTTACTACATTATTAATTTGGGCTATTTCAACCACGTTGCATTGCTCTGTCATGGATATACCTGTTTATCTGACCTTGTGATCTGTAGTGTCTCGTTCTTTATATGGTTTTATATACCTCAGGTATGTACCCATCACTTGTAGTGTAACTGAAGCCCTTTCTGCCTCACGTCCCTGTAAATCGGCACCAGCACATTGTGAGCTATGCGCTGATTGTCTTCTCCCACTACTTCCCCCCTGGCAGATTTATCCCATTTTTATAAAACTTCATTTGAGAGCAAAGGCAGCGTTAACACCTAAAGCACATTGTCACCCAGATGCAATAGAAAAAACTCATCTGTACAAATATTGATAACCTCTTTTTTAAAAAATGGTAAGGGAGATTGTGAGTGAAGACTGGTGTACAATTGTGTTATTGTGACACAAATGGCAAGCTATAGAAGGAAACTCAGTAAAAGGCATAGGGAGAATATAACCTTAGGGTCAGATTAGAAAAAGCTGGTGAATGTTCCTTCAGTTCATGCTGAGTCTAGAAATAGTTGAGTGTAGAAAAAGAGGTGATGTGGCCAAGGGTTCAAATTTGGCTCGTGTGAGGGAACATTGTGTGATCTAATGCTTTTGGAAGTGGGGGTGTGACTCTGCTACTACTTGGGTTATTTTTAGTCTGTGTATGGTGTTAGGCAACGAGCAACTTTTTTTTTGTTTGCATCAAGACGTGTAAATATCTGACTCAGTTGTCCTGATAATTTGTTTGTACCTCATGATGATCATTAGTTGCAACAGGTTCTTGTATGTGATTAAATGTCACATGCTCCTCATATGAGTCCTCCTACTTGGGTCTTGCAGAGGAAGCAGTCAAGGATGAGCCACAACTCTTCACCAAGGGAACCTCTCCCAGTTTAATTGTAGAGAATAAATTACCTGATATGCTCTGTGTAAACTGTCGGGAGGAAGTGAAAATGGTTCTTGATACATTTTTACTACACAATCCTATTGATAAAGTTTCTCTTTCCCCTCCCCTTCCCTTAATAGTAGTGGTGCAGTAGGACTCACAGAAGACAGATCTTCTCTCAAGACACTACTGTTTCTCGGGTCCATCTTTTCCGCATGGAAATTTGGCATCAGAAAGAATGTCCATTACCAAAGAATAGTTCATTCCCACAAGGATAGTCCAGGGCCTCTTCCTTGAATTTTTAGCTAGCTACATACATACATACATACATACATACATACAGGTAAAGGTACCCCTGCCCACATACATACATACATACATACATAATCTAGTCTTGTTTACCCATGGAGATGGAAGGGGGAAATGTGCAGGCAGTGTATTCTCTCTTGCTTAGTAAGAAGTAAAGCTTCTCCTCCCTTCCAGAAGCCTGGCCAGTGAATGCTAATGCATTGTGCTACCTGACAACCTCTTGGATATTTGCTATTTTCAATTTCATTTTATTTTTAGTGTGGATTCCTATTTTTATTAAAATTATATTATAGATCAAATAATGTTTTAAATGGAAGCAGTACAAAATATATTAAACAGAGCACGGTCTAGATACATGGTTGTTGACTGCCTGCATTTTAGATTTTGAAGGATTTGTAAATGGTGTCTCTGCCACCGCCATCATATTTCTGGCTACAGGCCTGGGACTGGGAGTGTATGGTGAAAATATGTTAACTTTGGAACTTCATTTAGCATGAGCAATTTCACTGTCGCTGTTAGAGTGCTTGTGTATGTACAGCAGTATGTCCTTGAGAGATCCAAGAGCAAGTGTTTTGGAATTTTTTTGTCCATATTTACAACCCAGGAGGCTCTGTCTTCTGAATGCTGTGGAGGTAATAATAAAGAAGTGTATTGGGATTGCTAATATTTTCTGTGAGCTGCCCTGAGACTTCGGGGTATAGGGCAGTATATAAATTCAATCATCATCATCTGCACAACATAATGTTTCTCTGAAAATTGCAGTTGGAACAACAGGGTTGACTGGATCAGAGAACACTTTCTCCCCTTCTCCCCAATGTTCCACCCCAGTGAAGAAGGAGCTACATTTCCTGCTCCTAGCATTCTGTTTGCCTGGGGCAAATGTGACATTCTCAGGCCACTGGACAGGAGCTTAAATGTGTCTGAGATATGATTCAGAAGAGGTCTAGCACCATACCACATTTTGATGATTTGTTTGTCCTCCCCTAGACTTCTGCCCAGTGACAGAGTAACTGTCTGGGTCACATCACCCACATGCTGTCCCTGTAATGTCTTAACACTTTCTTCACCAGGAAGTGTCTAAAAATAAAAGTTTGTGGGATTGGGCTGCAGGAAAATGATTAAACAACCCCCAGAATGGAGAAGAGGAAGCTTAGAAGCAAGTTTAACGATTAGCTTGACCTTTTTCAGTTCACATCATGGCAGTGACTCATCAACTGGATTGTGCTGGGATTTTTTAATCTCATTGAAGTTTTATGGTCACCACCCAAGAGCATCTTATCACAAGCAATCTTTCCCCCTCTCTTGGCTTTCTCTTTCATATGACTGCAAGGCTGGTTCTTCCTGCTTGAGTGCTTTCTACAAAGCAGGAGATTCCTGCTGAAATCCCAGAATCTTCCACTAGCTTTTGCTCCTCTGAACATGATGCCTAGCTCACAATCTGTCTATGAAAGCAAATGTGCCATTTCCTTTGCCAGAGAGGGAGCTTCAATTATACATTTATTTATTTAGAGATTTCTATTCCATATTTTTAGTGCCTATATACTGTTCAGGGTGGCTTACAAAAGTATAAAATCACAATCATGCAAAACAATGAATATATGCTTAAAATACAGTAGGTTGTATCTAACATACTCAGAGTAGACCCATTGAAATCAGTGGACTTTACTAACTTAAGTACACTGATTTCAATGGATCTACTCTGAGTAGGACTTAATTGGGCACAGCCCAGTAAAAATACATTAAAATGCTACAATAAAAATGTAACAAAGGCACAGACTGCAAAATACACACACACACAACAGCGGATACTTAGGGGAAAGTCTCTTGGAATTAAAAAATGCCTTTACTGACCCACCAGAGATAGGGTCACCACATTTCTTGGGCTGTGTGCCACAATATTGCTGCAGCCATTATCCATGGCTTCACCCTGAGTCCCTCTCACTCCCAACCAGGAGCATGTATGTCTTGTCTGGATTGTGCTTCGATATGCTTAGGTGTCCTACAGTTTATTACCACTTTCAGGCCTCAGTTCAGAACACCAACAGCTTCCTTAGTATTATACAAAAAGGAGAAATAAGAGTTGTGTCCAGTCTGCATACAGATGTCCATTCACCCAGCCTTTGGTTGGGTGGCCTCTTGGACAGCTTTTAGACACAGAAGAAACCATGTTTAAACATATTTTTACTCTGAACATGGCTAATCAATGAACAGATTATCATCTCTGTTCAAGAAGCAGAATGACAGTCATAATTCCAAGTTGAAAGTGCTGCTTTTTTTAGTCAGTTAGATGAATGGGACTGACTGGTTAGAGATCAAAGCCTGAAGGTTGTGGTCATTTGTTCTTCTCAATACCCATCTTGCCTTCCTCCTCCTTTTACTCTCTTCCAGGCCACTTTGCAGTTCTGTGTGGTAAAACCCCTCATGGCAATTATTACAGTCATCCTCCAAGCATTTGGCAAGTACCAGGATGGGGACTTCGAGTAAGTAAATAGTTTATTTCTAAATTATAGAGTTTTCTTTGTCACGAAACACTTATCTGACAGTCCTATGAGGGACTAGGAGTCTAACTGAAAAGGAAGGACTTACCTATCATAAGAACTGGGAGAATGCAGTAATGTCATGGCTGCAAAAAGGTGGGTTGATTTGGCTTCAGAACCTCGAAATCAGAGTCTATAAAGTTCCCAGGGTAAACCTTGAGCTAGTTGCTTTGGGCCACCTTCACAGAATTGCTGTGAGTATAAATTCAAAATATATGGTATGCTGCCACAAAACACTGGAGGGGGAAGTTGGAAACAAAATACAAATAAGGGCCTATTAACATGGCCCCCTGACTTCTGCAGTCACAGGAAAAGCTTTGGTAAAGCATGTGCATGTTGATTCCCACAAATGTGCCGGCTTGCATGCATTTTCCCTGTAACTACCATGTTTTCTCAATGTAGAAAAGCTCTGTATGTTGTATGAAATGGAGGTTGCTGTAATTGGTTGTAATGGTAGTATAATCTCCCTGTTGGCATTGGGTCATTGTTTAGTGATGGAGCTGGGAGCAGGGAGAAGTCTTTACAGCACTGCATGAGCTAAGAAACACTGTATGTGAGAAACTGAGCATTCATATTTTCTTCCCTTACAGTGTCACCAATGGGTATCTTTATGTGACGATAATTTACAATATTTCTGTCAGCCTGGCCCTCTATGCCCTCTTCCTCTTTTACTTTGCCACACGTGAACTACTCAGTCCCTACAGCCCTGTCCTGAAATTCTTCATGGTCAAGTCTGTCATTTTCCTGTCATTCTGGCAAGGTGAGACAAGCACACATGCCTTTAATCCACAAGTAGATTTAACTGGGAATGCCTGAGAGACAATTAAAACCTAGTCACACGTGACACATTTTTCTTCTATTTGGTTTAGGATTCTTTTCATCAGTGTTGCCTTATCGCTGTAGGTGAAATGCAGATTCTTCCTTGTATGAGAAATGAAAATTATTTATATTGTGTATTCTGAAATACCCATACTTAACCATTCTCCTTTTGTCTTAAACTATTACACTGTTAGTTAGGCAAGTGTCCTCTGTGTAGACTTATTATTATAATTTGGATGGGCAATTTGTAACCTGTTTTTCAACAAATATTCTCCAAACAGATTACCGTAAGAAAGAAAAATACAAACAAAATCTGAGTAAAATAATAAAATGTTGCAGCAAAGAAAGATTAAAACGAGGTGGCAACAGAGGGCTTCTTATCTACACTGATCTCTGGGCCTTTTTGCAGTAGATTGTTCTGTAGAGTGTTCTGAGGTTCCCTTAAGTCTTACAATTTGATTCTGTTTTGTTCAGGGATGTTGTTGGCCATTCTGGAGAGGTGTGGTGCAATCCCAAAGATCAACTCAGCCAATGTATCTGTGGGTAAGGGGACCGTGGCTGCTGGCTACCAGGATTTCATCATCTGCGTGGAAATGTTCTTTGCAGCCATTGCTCTGCGCCATGCGTTCACATACAAGGTCTATGCAGACAAGCGTCTTGATGCGCAAGGTATGGAGGCAGGGTACTTACTGCTGGGCCTGTGGTGAAGGGAGATTTCCCAGCTGAGCTTGTTCACAGTTTAAATTCCTCAGCTGGGCAACTGAACACCGTTTTCCCATCTGCCAAATTTGCACACTGGTTGTCTCCTGATTTGGCTTTCATTTTCCCTAGCTGTACAGGCTGAAAGATGATCATCTGTTGAATTATGGGAGACACTCCCTTGAGAGTCCATCCTGTGGCTATACAGGAACTCCCCTGCATTTATTATGAGCTTCCCTGCACGCAAGAATAGAATTAATTTCCGCATAAAAAGTTTTCCCTTTGGAAATAATGGTTTTAGAACACAGGAGGCTGGCTTATGCCAAGTCAGATTGTTCTTCTACCTAGCTCAGTGCTGTCTACACTGACTGGCAGCAGCTCTCCAGCGTTTGAGTTTGTGGTCTTTCCCAGCCCTATCTAGAGGGATTGAATCTGGGACCTTCTGCACACAAAGTCTCTGTTTATGTTCCTATACATTTCTCCTCCTCTTAATACTAAAATTTGGGATGGTGAGCCATTTCTTGGATATGGTAAACAAAGTTCACTGTATCAGTTCTGTCTGTCTGGACTAGGGGAAGGGGACTAGGTCCAGAGCATAGTTGAGATGGAATAGACTAGGAAACCCACTTGTAGATATTTGGCAGGGGGGAAGCAAGTAGCAGAGTTTTACAGTCTCCTCTAAAATCTTGTATTTAATAGTAATTGTACTTGGTTTGCTATAGAGATGAATATTGTGGTAATTTCCTGGTGGAGAGCCTGAGAATAACATGCCTTTTCAGACTGTTGTTTCCCATATCTTCCTCTCTTGTTTTCCCCCCTCTTTCCTCTTTCCCTTGCTTTGGGCTCTGGTGTCTGGCGCAGCTGTTCCATCATATGGGCCATATGGTAGGTGACATGCTCTCTCTTCATTTGTTTCTCTGTCTCTGTCTCTTTGTTGAGACGCTATTTGCTACTGTGACTCTTTTCACCTCCCTGCATTATCTGTCTTGTGTGCATACCATTAGGTATAACAAATGCACGTATGTGTACTTCAGGAGAAGCATGAATGAAAGTGGAGGTGGCTTTGAAGTTTTTGTCTCAGCTTCTCTGGTTACTAAAGAGCCAAGTTGCTTTTAAAGCAGAAGGGACTTGCCTCTTCAGCAGAGGGAAATTGCTGTGATAGAAACTTTAAAGAAGCCTCCAGCTGCACATGAGGGTCTCAAGTGTGTGGGGGGGGTGGGTGGGTTATTTGACTCATTGTCTTCAATCTGTTGACTAGGCCATTAGTATACTTGTGTTTTGTCCTCCATCCACCCCCACCCTGCTAAAAGAAAAGTTATCCACAATACATTGTCCAAACTGTATGTTTTGTAGTAATTTAAAAGTAAAAGTATTGGAGTAAGTAGGTACCAGTTACAATCAGATTGCTTGCTGGGACAGAGTTAGTAACATCTGGAAGCAGCTTCTGCGCTGGTATGTGGTGTATGCAATGGCTCATCTTCTCCATTCCCTACACTAAAGTGTGACTTTGATCTGACTTCCATCTTTGCTTCCTATTGCCGGCAGAAACTGAACATCTACTTTGGACATGAGTCCCTATTTCCCTTTCTCTTGCTATCTTTCTCCTACCCTTGTTTCAGACCAAGAGCTGCTCAAGCCACTTAGTATATGTTACCTTTCCTCCTGAGCGGATTTTCTGTCCCTCTAGTTATACCTTTCTGTTGTGTAGCCTTTCCTGATCCTTGAAAGCAGCCCATTACAGCCTAGGTGATGATCTCTTGCTCTTGCTGCCTCCCCAAAGTTGCCACCATGTTGTGTGTCACTCATTTTGCTTTAGCATGCCTCCAGGCTGGTGTAACCAGTCCGTTAACTGCCAAAAGTTGCACCACAAGGAGCTTTTGCTTACATTTTTAATGGGATATTTGGGGATGGGGGTGGGGAGAGGAAGACTTCTATCCTCAGTCATTCTTAATTTCTCTCTCTCTTTAGGCCGCTGTGCCCCTATGAAGAGCATCTCTAGCAGCCTTAAGGAGACCATGAACCCCCATGACATTGTGCAGGATGCCATCCACAATTTCTCCCCTGCCTACCAGCAGTACACTCAGCAGTCAACCCTAGAACATGGACCACCTTGGCGTAATGGCAGTCACACAATCTCACACTCCCACAGCAGCTCTGGTGCTCGTGACAATGAGAAGACCCTACTCCTGAGCTCAGATGATGAGTTCTAAGCAGATGATGAAGCATGGCCCAGCCTGGAACTTTCCCTTTATTTATTGAACCAGAAACACAGGTCATATCCCTTTTTAAATATGGTGCTCAAGTCAGGAATGGGCACTTCTTGTTGCCAATTGTGAGCATGGACCATTGTGACTAATGCAGGTGGTTTGGACTGTCTTTTCCTAGTTTCTTCTTGAAAGGCTTGACTTGGAGCAGATATCACTTAATAAGGAACACTAAATACACCTGGCATAGAATACAACAAAGATCTGGGACCACACTTTCTTCTGTATGCTGGGTTTCTGCTGTTGTTGATGGGGAAGGCGGATGGAAGAAGAGTCAGACAAGGGAAGCTTGAAAAAATAAGGCTGTATCTTTACCCATTTACCTAAGTTGTCTCAAATATGGCTGGCTGAAAGTAGCAGAAACAATCCCCTCCCCCAAACTGCACTACTAAAATGCACTTCTAGACACCTGTTAGACCTACAGTAATTTGGTATATAGGTTGAACCCTGTCTCTAACTGTTGTCCCAGTATTAACTTTTGAACAACTTTTGGCTTGTGACCAGAATTCCCTTAGGCACAGTATATTCCATAGTAATACAGTCACATTTAGGATCTGCCTCTGCTAATGATCAGCATTGGGTGCTTCAGAAGGGATTGGTTTTCTGCTTTAGAGTAGGAGAAGTATGATAGAGGGAAAAGAAGAAAAACACCTTCTGGATTGGAACAGTGAGCCTAAGTGAAATATGCTTGTTGAGGCGGAAGGTAGCTTTTCTGATGGGTTCCTTGCCCAACACTTGAAGAGAATACAATGCATTTTCTGAAAATAGGATTTGCCCCATCTTTGGAAACATTTTTGCTAGAAGCTAATGCCCACTGTTCAGAGAGTCACACACAATTGTTCAGGACATTGGATAAGGATGTACATTCCAGTCAGGTTGTTGAGTCAAGCTGCACATCCTCATCCATTGTGGGTGGGGGACCACACTGGCTGATTCTCGAGTGGGCGCTTGGGAACCACCTGTTGGGTGATGTCTAGTTGCACTCACTTGAAGAGGCAGAACACATCATTCTCTTCATTCTCTTTTGTAACTTCTCTTGTGGAGGAGTAGTTCTGCAACTCCTAATACTAAAATGTCTTTATCACATCTATCCTCCTCCTTAGGCATTTACATCCTGGTGTGTTTTAAAATTCCAGAACATGTGTTGTAAATTACCAGTTCTTCTTGCTGTCATCAATATTTTACTTTTGTTAATAGTTAATTTTAAGTGCCAGTGGGATAGAGCTTGCCTGGGATGGTGAGCATTCCACCTTCTCTTCCCTTGCTTTTGTACCGGACTGGCTGCAGTTTCGCCAGCAGATGTAAACATATCTGTGATGCGCATTTGTTACCTTGCCATTACATTCCCTTCAGTCCACGTGATTTAAAAAATGCATTGGTTTTCTATTAACCTCTCTAGGCCTGGCCTGTACTTGCACAAGTTCACTAAGTGAGAATCACAAGGCCCCTTTTACAAGCTGAAAAGCCTATCAGTCACTGAATTTACCAGACCCCTTGGTTTGCTTGATGATTTAAAGCTGGAAAGGGCAATAGAATTAATTGCAGTGTGTTGTACTTCTCTGCTGCCGTTGTGGTTAATTGTGCCTGCATTAATACTGCCCACAAAAAAAGGGGAATAACATTAGACTTCTTCCTTTCCTGACACCTCTCTCGATTCCTCTTCCCCATCCACTACCAGTAAGGCTTGTTCTGGTCTACGCTGCTATATGTGTCTCTCCCACAGCTTGCTGTGGTTAATGGACACCTGCTCTTTTACGGTGATTTTAACCCCTCCTGTGAAGAGTCTTGAAATGAGGATCTCTGGGGTTTGACTCTTTTGTTCCTTTTCTCTGTGCCTTAATATTCTCTCTCACCCCTGCATCACATCATAGTTAATGCAGAGCTCAAGGACAGCAGCAGCATCCTTCATCCAAGCTGTGCTTGGTTAGACAAGAGTGTTTGTGTGGGGCTAGGCAGGTTTTCTAAAACTTGTGGTTACTCTTCTTGGAGGAAGAGGGACGGTTGTGCTGCTGCGGTTTGCACTCTCACACTGTATGTTCCAGAAGAAACCGGACAGGAGGTGGGATGCTGGAGCACAACAGCTCCATTCATATCCCCTGCTTGAAATAGCCTGAGGGATTGATGAAGGAAGTAGAAGAGAAGATATTTAAAAGCAACGTGTTTCTGTAAATAAAAAAACCATCCCTCTCTTTGCAGTTAGACGTGTGCAATATATTATTGTGGGTTGGCTTTTAAAATCCTGTTGCTGCTTTAAAAGGAACCCTCAGACCCACATAGCTGTTCTTTGTAACTGGCACTCCAATTACTAAGCCGTAGCAGTGAGTTGTGCCACCGTAGCTGAAGCATGCTCGTAAGCCCTCGTTCTGACCCTCTTTTGAGCTAGATGTAGCCAGTTGTTGAGCTGCTGTGAGCCGCCTTTTCAGAACTGAAACGGGAGAGGGCTCTGGTTCCTCCCCTTTCCAGTGCAGCACAACCACACTTTCACGGTGATGCAGCTCTTATTGCAAAAAGACTAATGGGCTGCTCTTGTACCAGTTGTGGATTTGGCGTCAGGTCCCTGCACCAGAAAATAGTTGTCCCTTTGTGCCTGCAGTAGGACTTCTTCATCCAGAAGTATGACATACCTCCTCATGAAACAGAATGGATTTCAAAGAGCCCTTTGAAATGACCTTTAACCCTTTTTTGTTTTGCTGTTTTTTACTTCTAATTTTGGAGAAGGAGATAATAGTTTACTCTTGCCTGTTTTTATGGGACTCGTTTACTTCCCAACTCTCCAACCACTTCCAACACACATTTACACATATTTGTAACGAATCTTCACGGCCAGTTCCCTTTTTGTATGGGTTGGGTGAAGGATGTGGCTGAAGTCTGTGCTGCTGACTTGCCGGTATTTCCGTGTTGGGAAAAATTCTATATTTTTAAAAAATAATTTTTAACATAAGCTATATATAAATACATATTGTGCATTGAAGTTGGTTATTCTTGGAGCTTCTTATGAGTAGCAGTTTCAGGTAGCTATGTACAAGGTCCGGTAATAGCAAAAGGTCTCAGGCTATGTGGCTTTTTTCAAAGTGGAGACATGGAAAGGCATCAGTGCTAAGCTGTTAATAGAGGGAAGGTGTTTTTGCTCTCCCACAAGACTGGAAAGTGATAGGCCCAAAGAACTTGACCCTCAGTGCAGCAGCGATCCTGCATTCCCATCAGGCCAGGGGTAGCCAACATAACCCTCTCCAGATGTTGCTGGACTACAGCTCCAGCCAGCATGGCCAATGGTCAAGGATGATTGAGAGTCCAGCAACATCTTTTGGGGGGACAGTAGCAGTTGGCAGAGTGGGGCTGTGCTACTTACCTGACCTCCTATTTACTGGGAGGGGGAAGGACGAGGCAGGAGTGAGGTCAGCACAGTGCAAACACACCAGTGGAGACAATCTGGTGCTTCTGCCGGTGCATTTGCACCATGCTGATCTTGTTGCTGCCTTATCCCTCCTGCTACCTCCCAATAAACTGCAGCTATTCCAAAGCTGGCAGGTCAGGACAGCCCTACGACACCAACTACTGCTGCTGTAAGCTGCTGTGTTGGGTAGGCCCTTGATTAGGGATTCTTAGAGGCTAGTCATTTAATATGCATTCATATACATCAACCCCACCAGAATACTCTAAGCGCTGCTCCCTTCCTTGCCTTCTCTTTCCTCCCCCAACCTTGTTTTTTTACCAAGTAACATACCCTCTGGAATTTTGTTTTTACTATTTTTCCATGTAGCTTAGTTATTTGTATATAAATGACTGGGGAAATATATGCTGTATGATAAGACAGAGTTACCTAGTTTTGTACCTATTGTGTAATAACTGATGTGAGCTCAGAGACAAGATATTGTCTCTGTTTTGATCTTTGTGATGTTATACTGCTCTGCGGAAAAAAGCAAATACAACAAATAAAAATATAGAGATAATCTAGATTGTACTTAATGTGTCTCTGGTTACTGATTTATGGATATTCTCCGTTTCACTTCTCATAGTCTAGAATTCTCTGCTTTAAAATAAAATACAGTTAATGTATAATTCTGTATTTTGCACATGTTCCAGTTACATATTTTGATGGGTGGAATAAGAATTACATGGAGCATAGAGAGCAAAAACTGGGGACCATAGAATGGGTAGGTGCCCATAGCCATGAATTCAATTTCCATCTCACACAGCTATTCCCGCAACAGTGTTCTCATTTGTTAGAGGTAAGTATGAAAATGCCCACACAGTGTGGAGCACTGAAGCCTAAATTACTACAATGGAACCAGGACATGGAAACTTTTCAGTACAAACTCAAATTGACATCTCTCTCTCTGGCATAACACTCTGCTCACCCTTTGTCTATTCTCTTGTGGGTGTCATCTTTCAACATCCAAGTCACAAGGAGCATAGGTAACAATCTTTATCTCCTTTCCTATTCTAGGAAATTGTATTTCTCCATTCCACACACTCCCACATTTCTCTTGGGCCTGAGACAGAGGCTGATCTTATCATTCTTTCTAGCGGTGGAAATAATTGCTTAGGAGGTTGCTGTGGCTATGTAATATCAGTGGCAAATAACACTGGCTAAAATGAACATTAGCGAGAGAGATACTGGTTTAGCACAATTGTCTTGGAGAGTAGAATTGTAACTTGGCATGTATCCATTTTGTAGGCTTGAACTACTGCCCATTGTGTACTTTGATATGTCTAATGTCTGAAGTAGTTTTCTTGTTGGAAGTAGTGGGATTCCCTCCCCCCCCCTCAGAAAAGGATGTAGATCAGCCTTTTCCAATCTCGTGTCCTCTGCATGTTGTTGGACTACAACTTGCATCATCCCTGATCATTGGCCATGTAGACTGGGACTAATGGGAATTGTAGTACAAAACATCTGGAGGCCACCATGTTGGGGAAGCCTGCTGTAAATACTTGTGTATACCAGCCATGGCCTGCATTAAAAGAGTGGATAAGTGCATGTGTAAGGGAGAGTTGTTGAGCTTCAGCACACCTTGCCCCATGGGACTCTTGGACGCCTTCCTGATTGTACCAATTGGTTAGGGGCAAGAGGAAGGAAAGAAGGAGGCTGTTGGTTCTTCAGGTGGGGCGCCCTGCTAATCATGTCAGGGTCTCTGTCTGGATGTGGCTGAAATTTATTTCAAAGAGCCCTTCATGTGATTGCTAGTTGCATATTATGACTTCTCATCTAGTCTGCCACGAGTGCTTCCTTTGAATTGCAGGGAACCTCAGGAGAGCCAGCCTTCCTTACCCTCCCCTGACTCTTAAAGGCAGCACTCCAAGCTGCAGCTGTTTCCTGTTCAATCTTTACTTGCGCATGCTCAGCAAGCCTTTTGCTTATACAAAGTCTTTATACTGACCTGCTATAGTCCAGAGTGGTAAACTGGTGGCCCTTCCGTATGTCAGAGGACTCTCAACTCCTGTCGCCCGCCCCGCCCCCCAATCATCGGTGATGTTGGCTTAAGATGGATGAAAACTGGAGTCCAACAACATCTTGGAGGGCCACAACATAGCTGCCCTTGTTACCGGTCTCTGCTCCTGGCTCAGGTAGCCTTTTAGGATGCAGTGTCTGTAGCCTTGGGCTCCTCCGTTTCAAGCTTGGCTGCCAGGAAGATAGGGCCAGCTGCTGCCTCCATGGCTCACCCCTCAACTTGGACCCTTGCCTCCTTTACTGCCCTCCCTTGGCACAGACCCGGTTCCTATGTCTCATAACCTCAGAGTGGTAGAGTCAGTACCCCTCCCTGCTGTGCAATAACATTAATGGAGTGATTTTGTATAAACTTCCCCATGTCCTAGAAGGTTGACAGCTATTTCTGGAGACTGCCAGCTCGTGGTGAGACTACACTTTCACTTCCCTGAAAGCCTGGTGTCAGCAGTTAACTTGTGCTCGACTGCTGGATGTCAGAGGAGGATTACATTTAAACCTTGTGTGTAGATTGTGCATTCTGGATTTTCCCAAAATTGCCAGCAAACAGCATGACATTTAGACATTGCTTAGATTTTGGCACTGCATTTTTGAATATGTTTCTTTTCCCTTTGTTGTGTGGTTTAGCTCACGTGTTTGAAATATCAAGATCTAGCTTACTCTGCAGAAACTTGGGCAGAGTTAGGCTTTGATCTCATAATTTGATTTGTATGTTTGTGTTTTTGTTTCTTTGGTATATTCCCAGGCAATTTGCCCTAACCACATGAGCAAAAGATAACCATGTTGTCAGACCAGTGTTGAAGTGGCAACAGTGCAGCTAAAACCTAATGCTTTTATAGAGAAAACAAAACAGTAGATTTTTCTAGGCAAGGACTGGTGAACCTGTGGCTCTCCAGGTGTTGCTGTACTTCAGCTCCCATCATCCCTGGCTATTGGGCATGCTGGTAGGAGTGATGGGAATTGGAGCCCAACAACATCTGGAGAGCCACAAGTTTCCCCATCCCTGATATAAGATGCTCCCAATTCAAGGCAGCAGCCTGTCCCCAGTGTAGGCATGTTGCAACTAAATGGAACAAGCTCAGTTAACTTGGAAACCTTTTTTCAGTGGGGTGGGGGTCAGGTAGACTGTGTTAGTCTTAGTGGATAAACAACAAAGTGACTTGGGGCCAACAAATGTATTATGGTATCAGTTTTCATGGAGCACTGCCTTCAGACCTAGTGATCCTCAACTGCTACCTAATTTCCCCTTTCCTCTAGTCTCCTAGTAACTGACATGGCTGCTTGTTTTCTAGTGTGAAGAGAATCCTGGCGTTACAGTGATGGCAATGCTCTGGAATGTGGAATGGGTGAGGCTACTTGCCAAACTCTCTGACCTCCAGGTAGCATTCCAGGGATTCTTTCACATGCTTGCTTCAGCTGCCCGGCTTGGCATTTTACTCTCATTTTAAGAGAGTTTTTCTCTGGCCTTTTACAGGCAAAAGTCCCTGTTGTGATTGTAGGATTCCTCATGTGTGTGGAAATGGCAGTTGCCATTAGCATTGCTTGTATGACCCTAAAGGGTGTGTTGGGGATGATGGGAGAAGCTGCTATTGTATCCCCCCCCCCCCCTCCAGGGTTAAAGAACTTAGGTTGGTGTATACAAGCAGTCTACTCTCTGTTAAAACAACCTGCGCTCTGTGTCAGTGAAACTAGATTTGTAGATCAGGAAAGGATTCCAAAGTCTTCACATTCAGAAAACATACACACAGCAGAGAGGAGCTGATAAGTGGAAATGTTCTAGCTGAAATGGCTTGTGAGATTTTTTAAGTGGTATAGCTTGATCCATACAGATGTGCAATATGCAATAATTTAAAGTATGTGCTAAAGGGGTCGTGTGCCTGCTTCCCCACCAATTCAGCTCAGAGCTCTTGTTTTTATCAAGTGACTGCAAGGCTTCCCAAAGTTGGCTTGGTGCATGTTGTGCTGCCTGATGAAGCAGTTGTATAATTGCTTCACTGCACAAATTGATTTAAGAAGTGCTTTATACCAAGTAAGACCATTTCTCCATCTAGCTAACTCTTATCTACAACGCTGCGATTGCTGGTGGCTCTCCATGGCTTTGGATGCAAGTTTTTCCAGCCCTGCCTGAGATGGAACATGCAAAGCATATACCCTTCCTCTGAGCCACCCCACTCCCCCAATTTTTGCAACAATGAACAATGGAAGGCTAATAAAGAATATGCAGTAATAAGACACATAAGAAACTGTGAATCAAGCTTAGGGTGATATCACACTAACTCATACTCTGAGCAGACCAATTGAAACCTGAGTGTGTTTTAAATTCATCGTGATGTGTATGCTTCTTGCAGCAACCTATAATCTATAAAAGTTGGAGTACCAAGGGAGTGCTAAGCCAGTTGTTTAGTACTCCGCTGTAGAAGAGTTAAGCATGAGCGTAAATAATTCCCAGTGCAATTGAAGGGTCTTCAGCACAGTTCAGCCAGACCCAAAGTCGTCTAACAACTTACGCTTACATTTGCAGTTCCTTTGCATCCTTGACATTGCCAAATTCTGGCTAAAGCAGCCTTCAATCCATACTTTTCAGCAGGCTAATGTGTCTTGGTTTTGTTGAAGCATTGCTAGCTTGATCTCCCTCCCCCCCCCATTTGCAGTTGTAAATCTGTTGCAGTGACTCGTGCTTCCCCAGTAGCAGCTGACCTGCATCTTGCACATGGGAACTCCAGGCAACATATCTGCTGTTACCATTGACATGAAGAAAGTGGTTGTAAGGGTGCCACCGACACCAAATGGGTTATTTGCCTGTGATGTGAGTAGCAATGAGTGCCACCAGTCCCAGCTCCCATCCCCACTTCATTTCGTGCTCCTCTTACCCAATCCCCATCGTGGTATAGAGGGGGAGCACTTTCCTTCTACTCTACCTCTCTAGTGCAGGAATGTTCAGAACATCAGTGAGCTGGAAGATGGGGAACCTGAGGTCTTCCAGCTGTTGGAGTTGAATCATTCCTTCTATGCTGGCTGGGGTTGATGAGTGATGGCGTCTAGCAATTATAGGTTCCCTATCACTGACCTCACTTTTAATTCTTTTTAGCTGTATGAGGTCATCTGTGTGTTCTCATGTGTACAATTTCCCTTTAAACTGGTGTGAAATGCACCCACATTATTGTCTTTCAAGGGTGTGTGTTACTGTCACTCAAAGATTGAAATTACTTTGGAGTTCATATTTTTCAGTGGTGCAGAAGATCCCGAAAACTGCCTCCTATAGCTACAGCCTGGCACCTCTGCCTGCTGTGAAGAGTTTTTTGAGAAAAACACAAACCTCTTGTTTTTAGCTTCTCCGTTTTGAAAAAAAAAAATCTGGCTTTATTTGTAAAGTCTACAAAATACAGAGGAGTCTGGCAGGACACTTACTGTAAGTCAGAAAATAAATAAGTACTTTTCTTGCTCTATAGAAGATAAAATGTGATTTGCATATATAAAATATAAAGTACGGCTCTGTACCAACATCCTGGCCGTGCCACAAGGCGGAATGGCATAAAGGACGTGAAAAATAACTTATATTCGTGCAATAAATAAATCACAGGTAGGAACAAAGGGAAACAGGGGTAGGGGAAATGCTAAATAGGGAACCCCCATAAGCATCATCACAGGGTGGAGGGGGAGGATGGATGGACGGATAGACAGACAACACTGGTTTGGAAGCTGATTCCATCATGGAGGGGGATGTGATGTCACTGTAAGCTGCAGGATGGGTGAACCCAACCATATGTCTAAAGAAATCAAAGAGTCAATTGTTTGCCATATAAATAAGTCACTGTGGTACATGCCTGGAAGTGACTGCCCACAAATACTCACTGGTTCCTATATTAGCACATATATTTAAGGGTGGAAGGTACCTTCAAGACTCATCTAATCTAACCCTCCATGCCCTTTCATGGCTACCTGAACTCAAGCCAACCCTGACTTGTTTCCTTGCCAACATCTTAACATTATCAACGAGGTGGTGAACCTAGCATTCCAGGGCTGATGAGATTGTAGGTGGTGTACGTTTCCTTTTTTTCCTCTTACGCTCCCAGCTTGGGCCAAAATTCTAGCCCGATTATAAAGTTTATGGTGATGGACCAAAACCGATTTCCCCCGGTGGATTAGAGGTGAGTATTATGCTTTAATCGGGTGCTGGTTCCTGCATGCACCATTAGCACATCTCTGTGCCACATCTGGCCCATGAATTCCATCCCAAACCTGGTTTAAAGGGAACAGCAGCTTTATTGAAGCCTGGCATATATATTTTTAAACCCACTTAGCATCACATTTAAACTGAGCCTCTGCTGGGCTTCTTATGGCACCACTGCTCATTCCCAGTGGAAGAGCAGTAATCTAGAGGGAATTTAAACTTCAGAGGAGGAAAAACTTACTCAGATGCTGACTGGTCAGCAATGCGTAACTTTCGCTAATCAGTGTTATTTACAGTGCCACCTTATGTGTGTCCATTCAGAAGGAAGTCCTACCGAGTTTGGTGGGGCTTATTCCCAGGTGAATTGGGCATCTAGTATCAGGCTAACCAATGTCATGCCCTCCAAATAAACCTTGGAATCAAACTCCCATCAACCCCCAGGATTGCACCCTTAAAAGGATGCTGGGATAAATATTGTGAGCTCTTAATTCCTCCGAGCAAAGCTCAGCTTCCCCTTCACCTCAGTTTCTCCAACCAACTTTTATCTGGGTAGTTCATTAGGGCAGAAATTGCTTTTGGCGAGGAGCTCTCAGTTTTCGTTTGTGTAGCCAGGATAGCTTTAAGCTATTTTAAACTGCCCTGTGTGCAAATTAATCTTTCAATATACATTTGCTGGCTTGCACAGGGCTGAGGAAATTGTGTTTCTTCTGCACCCTCCCCTCCCCGCACCAGTTGCAGTGCCCCCTCCTCTCTTCCATACAACTGAATGGAGCAAAGAGAAGGGGGATGCAGGTCAGAGAACACTCATCCCTGTTTGATGAGTGTTCCTACGTGCAGTTTATTCTCCTTCCTCCACCAGAGTGAATGGACACCCCCCCCCCACTTGTTTACAGAGAGCACAAAGGGGTTCATAGGGTTTTCTTTTAGCCTAGGTTAGGGAAGTGGAACTGACGCCTCTCTGGCTGTTGTCCGGCTGCTTCTCCCACCAACTTCAGCCAACATGAGCAAAGGGCAAGGATAATGGGAGTTGCAACCCAACAAGAGATGAAGGCCCACAGGTTCCCCATCCCTGCTGCAGAATCCTCCTGACTTTGGGGCTGGGCCAGTCCTCTGCATACTTAAATTCTCCTGAAAGTAGATGCTTTTCAATTTTTGTAATGATGATGTTTGATTATTTCCTGATGCTCTGGGCCTAGTTTTTTCCACTACACAGGGAAGATGGAGAGTAAATATGGAAGTTTCTCTCCTCGCAATACCTCATCTGCCATTTATTTTCAAACAGGTTGATTTAGACACACTTTGCAGATCATGCTGGGGTTTCTTTCTGACTGCCTCCTCTTTGTCCCCAAATTATCATACCCGTCACTCAGCAGGAATACTGCAAAATTGGGTAACAGGCCACCACAGTGATGCCTCTGCAAACTATTCACACTAGAACCAAATGGCTTTCCCAGGATTTCAGTTATAATCCTGTTTCCCCTTCCCCATCTCAACTATTTCACGTGCTTTACCCTTCATTCTCCTGCCTCGCCCCATCACTCCCCTCCTCACTTTCTCCTAGCTTGCTCTCCCTCTCCTTAGGACGTTGCTTCCACTCTACGTCAGAGATCTTGCAATCTCAGCCCAAGAGCACCGTTACAACGTAGTGTCCCATGAACTAGCGTCACGCACACCTGCACAGCTGGAGACAGTGGATGCCTTTTCAAATCACTGCGGTGTGCTGTATTCTAGCATGCTATGCTAGAGTGGGATACCAGCAACTGACCTAGTCTTCTCGGCATGTACCTCAGTGACCCCTTCCTCAGATCGTTCGTACGACCGTACAGCAATAATTTCCTTCCTTGTCCCTTGCTGCAATTAGTTCCCTCTTTATTGTCATTGAGCCTGCCCACTTACCAAAGGCCCAGGTCTAATTAGGGCTGCTCTTGCTACAGCCGGTTCAAACCACACCCACAAATTGAAGAGATCTGAGCCAAAGGGTGCATGGCTGTGAGATACAATGAAGAGGAAAGGCAGAGTGACAACACAGACAAACACAGGGCCAGGATGAGAAAGGTGAGTTGACAAGGGTTCCAGAACCTTGCTTCATCCTGGATGGTTCCTGCAGCGGCAGCTCTCACCAACAACATGGCGGCTTCTACCTAGTTTGCCCTCTCACAGGAAGGTTATTTCCCTTTTGTAACCCTTGTGACCGAAAGCTTCTCCGAGTCTGTGTTCCCAGCTTATAGCAGGGAAGCCCTCTCTAGGCCCACCCCATTGCATCAGCTGGGGGCAAGGGTACGCAGAAAGGCAAGAGGAGAGAAACCTGGCAAACATAAAACCGGGGAGGGGGGAGAGAGGAAAAAGGGGGTAACTGGCCACTGCATTTCAATCCACGGATAAACATCAACAGTTAATTACGCAAGTCGGGCACCACCTTCCCACCCTCTCCTCGTGAAGGTTAAGGGACAGAGGAGGAAGTTCAACATTCAGCCGTTTCGTCTTCAAGTTGATTCTGTCTCCTTTGGATGGCAGAAGAAAAGTGGAAGAAGGGGGAGGGGCCAGTGCAGCTACAGCCATTCTAGGTGAGAGCTGGGCAGAGGCATGGCAACAGGACTCAGTTCGCGACACGGGCTTACAGACACTAGGAGTATGTGGCCTGGTTGGAGCCAGATTTGACGATGGTGATGACGCTGGCAGTGGCCACCTTGCCAGTCGTGCCGTGTGCGGTGACCGTGCGGGCGAAGCCCTGCAGCGCCTCGTATTTGCCGCGCAAGGCGTCGAGCTCAAGGCGCATGGCGGCGTTCTCCCTCGCTAGCTTATCCACCTCCCTCTCCAGCTCCGTCTTCTGCTTCTGCAGCTCCTCCTTCTGACACACCCGCTTGACCCGGCAGCTGGCCGCGTAGCCACGGTTCTTCAGCGTGCGCCGGCGCTGCTTCAGCCGCGCTACCTCCTCCTTGGACAGGCCCCGCAGGTGGTGGTTCAGTTCTCGCACCGACAAACCCATTAGTTCTTCGTCGGAAAGGTGTGGCGTGTTCTCGCCCATTTCCCGTTTGATCTGTCGGTGAGCAGAAGGAGCAGGTGAGTATCGAGCACCAGAAAAGCTCAGGAAAAGGGGACGTGAGGTGAGGGAGAGCAGCTCAAAAAGGCAAAAAGCCTAGGAGGAAGCTGAGCAGGTCTGGTAACGTTCTGCACTGAGGAAACCCAAGTGCTCTGACAGTCGTGATGCACATTATAAAATGCATACATTATGTTTATTTGGGGACGTCGAACCTGTGGCCCTCCAGATGTTGTTGGACTACAGCTCCCATCAGCACCGAGCAGAATGGCCAATGATCAGGGATGATGGGAGGTGTCATTTTTAACTACCAGACCTCGACAGGACCACAGGTTCCACAGCTCTGTGGTAATTTACACATACAGTGGTACCTCAGGTTGAAAACTTAATTCGTTCTGGAGGTCCATTCTTAACCTGAAACTGTTCTTAACCTGAGCTACCACTTTAGCTAATGGGGCCTTCTGCTGCCGCCGTGTGATTTCTGTTCTCATCCTGAAGCAAAGTTCTTAACCCAAGGTACTTAACCCAAGGCAGCTGGATTGAGGCGGGTCGGGGCTGCTGATTCTTCTAGACCTGTCAGCAGCCTTCGACATGGTCGATCACGAACTCCTGGACCACCGCCTTGCCGACGTGGGGATCCAGGGCACAATCCTTCAATGGCTGCGCTCGTTTCTCTCTGGTTGGGGACAGAGGGTGGCACTTGGGGGGGGGGAATTGTCATCGCGCCACTCCTTGGTGTGTGGAGTGCCTCAGGGTGCGATACTCTCCCCGATGCTTTTTAACATCTTTATGCGCCCCCTCGCCCAGCTTGTCCGGAGTTTTGGGCTGGGTTGCCATCAGTATGCCAATGACACCCAACTTTATCTG
Source organism: Podarcis pityusensis (assembly GCF_964106645.2). Lineage (NCBI taxonomy): Eukaryota > Metazoa > Chordata > Lepidosauria > Squamata > Lacertidae > Podarcis > Podarcis pityusensis. The sequence goes on along the minus strand of NC_138035.1, from coordinate 30,457,635 downwards.
TTTATGGATGGCAATCCTGACAGCCCCAGACACACCGACCAGATGTTTGGAAGCTGTGGCTGGATGGTTAACGTGGAAGCCGGTTGAAGTTAAATCCTTCGAAGACAGAGGTCCTCTGGCTGGGACGGGACGATATGGGATTTGGGGGGCAACTCCCATCTCTTGCGGGGGTGCAATTAGTGCCAGCACAGTCCGTTAAGAGTTTGGGTGTAATCTTCGATACCTCCCTCTCTATGGAGGCGCAGATTACAGCTATAACAAAGGCGGCATTTTTTCATCTCTGCCAAGCTAAGCAGTTGGCCCCTTATCTCTCTCGCCCTGACCTAGCCACTGTGATCCACGCGACAGTCACCTCCAGACTGGATTATTGTAACTCGCTCTACGTGGGGTTGCCCTTGAGACTGACCCAGAAACTCCAGCGGGTGCAGAATGCCGCGGCGAGACTCCTTATGGGGTCTTCGCTGCGAGATCACATTCATCTGGTACTATACCAGCTGCACTGGCTCCCGGTGGAGTACAGGATCAGGTTTAAGGTGCTGGTTTTAACCTTTAAAGCCCTATACGGCCTAGGACCCTTGTACCTGCGGGACCGCCTCTCCTGGTATGCCCCACAGAGGAACCTACGGTCTGCAAATAAAAACATCCTGAAGGTCCCAGGCCTCAGAGAGGTTAGGCTGGCCTCAACTAGAGCCAGGGCTTTCTCAGCTGTGGCTCCAATCTGGTGGAACGCTCTGTCACAAGAGACTAGGGCCCTGCAGGACCTGACATCTTTCCGCAGGGCCTGCAAGACAGAGTTGTTCCACCAGGCCTTTGGTCAGGGCGCAGCCTGACTCCCTCCTCTGGCAACCTGCACAGAATTTTGCTTAACGGTTGCAATTAATTTGATTTTAATTAACTTTTATAATGAAATGTTTTTAGAATGTTGGATTATTTGATTGTTTAATTATTTGATTGTTGTTAGCCGCCCTGAGCCCGGCTTCGGCTGGGGAGGGCGGGATATAAATAAAATTTATTGTTATTATTATTATTATTATTATTACTATTTCTGGGTTAGTGGTATCTGTAACCTGGAGCGTCTGTAACCTGATGCGTCTGTACCACTGTACTTCCAACAGATATTCAAGAGTGCTCACAAATTATGTCTAAAATGTGGGTGTGTTTTTATAATTAACTAGAAGTACTGAACTTGGTTCGGATCTGACCCTGCACATCTATGCTTTAGTTCCATCAAAGTCCATAGGACTTACAAGTGACTCGTGACTAATTTATCCCATTGCTTTCAGCGGGACTAGTCAATGAGATTGAAAGTATGACTAACTTAGTCTGGATTCAACTCAGTGACTTTGAAATGATTAGCATAACAAATCAGTAACTGGTGCAACAGGTGTAGCATAGGCTTTCAATAATCTGATATCCAGCACACTTTGAGGTGTGAGACAATTAAAACAGGAACGTCACCTTGTAGAGTGCCCCCCACTTCCTGGCTGCCTTAACCTACAAGCTTCAGTTCCGCACCCCTTGAAACCACACGAAACCTCAAGGCAATTACAGTGAACCAAAAAAAGATTTATAGTAGTGTTGTTTTGAATAGAGAAGTGGTGTACCAAAACAAGAAGCAGTAAAATTCAGGCCGCTGATGGCTAGCACTAGGAAGGGACTCCTGGACAAGATAAGGAATCAGGTGTCTCTATTTTCAATACCTGCTCAGCCTCAAGGCCTCTTGACAAATAACACCAATTGCTCAACACTGCTTTATTATTATTGTTTCGTTTCCTCAAACATCACGGGTGTGCTCACCTACCACACACCCCTACAGGCTGTTTTGCGAGAAATCTCTCAGGAAACCGGCTTGCTCAGCTTCCCCTTCCATTATAGTCCCAGCAAGTGGGAAAACAAGTGTTATAATTTCCAGTTAAGACATTCCTTTTCCTTCCTGTTCCTAAGGTAACTTCTTGTACAACTTGGGTCAAGTTGTGTGCAAGGGGAAGCCCTTTAACTCTATATATGGGGCTGGGGTGGGGAAGGCCCTGGCATGGTTTAAGGAACATGGGGCCAAGGTGTCACATCAGACAGATGTTACCAAGAAAGAAAATACGGATTAGGCCTGGAGAGACTCCGATACAACAGGCAAAGTGAGCACATGCGGCACAAACTAATCCTGGTAGTAAAAGGCAGATCACGTTGAACAAAACAAAATGTAGTGCGATCCACCCTCAGAGGAAAAGTACCAGAGGAAGAGCACAGAATATCCTTCCCCTTTCGGCTCCACCCAGACTGGAATCTTTTGCAGACACTGTCTGCTGCCACTTTCCAAAACATATTTTTGCCCACCATGAGGATTAGAAACTCACGTTTCTCAAAAAGCTTAAGGAAGTCCAGATTCTCAGGATCCTCCTGTGCCTGTTTGCTGGTGGGAGGGGAGAAAGTCTAATTCCACACACTAACTTCTGCACGTATATTTACTGGCTCCGAACATTCGGGGAGTAGGACAGGAAAAAGTGGGCAATAATAGAGGGAGGAAGCAGAGTTGTGAAATAAGAAATGGAGGGCCCAGAGAAAAGAGGGAAAGTGGAAGGCAGGCGAGAGTAAAGGAGGCGGTGGGGGAAAGCTACAGAAAATACACAGCAGAAATGATGGGCAAAGGTGCTTTTGCTTATTTCTGAATTGTTCCAAATGGGGCCAGGTTTTCCATTTAAACATATGGACAGTTGCTCACCTGCATAATGACCAGTCTCCCACACTGGCCCACAGTTATGGGATGGATCAGACTCTCTCCCATCAGACCCTCCCATCCAGGTCTGACTTTGTCCTGATCTAGAGATCTATGAAAACAAGGGCTGGGAGAAGATTGCGTTTTGGTGCAGAGTGACTCTTACCTTTAGGGCTTTGCTCGACAAGCTGTCAGATGACATTTTACGTCGCGCTCCCACCGATCCCCGGGAAAAGAGTCTGTAATTGAGCAGAACAGAAAAATAAAATAAAAATAAGCCTGTGATCTCTATCCACCTCTGCATTTTGTGCTCTCTGGGGGGTGGGGTGGGTGGAGAGAGGCAACATCTGCCACACAAACGTACCCCTTCCTTTTTGCCCTGCTTGGGTCTCCCAACCCCATCCTCCACTAGCCGTTGTGCCAAATGGACAGGCACAGAACAGACACTTGGATTCTTCCCTAAGAAAACCTTCCTTGTGGGTGGGTGGAAGGATTCTTCTAATGTTCCACAATTCTTTGGTCCAGTAGAGCAAAGGAGAGATACCAGATCGCCGACCCAGTGCCAGAATGAGTCATGCTTGTTGGTGCTGGGTGTGTGTGTGTGTATACGTTTAAAAAATCTGTTCTGGTTTTCTGATGCTCTCACACACTAGCCCACCTACCTACCCGAAAAGCTAGACACACACACACACACCGCAATAGCGTCTCTACACTGGGCATGTCCTGCAACTACCGGAAACTGCACAAGGGCAAACATTTCCTGAGAGGGAGGAAACAGAACGGTGGGGAGCCAGCTGGCGGGTGTGTCTCTGACATGCCACAGTGCCTAGAAAGCCACCAGGGAGAGAGAATCGACACAATCTCTTTTTACGTGCACAGCAGAGGTATTCAGGCCGCTTGGCGGCCGGTGCCTAATAAGCAAGAATCCCCACATCCCCCAAGTGCAGATGCATACAGATCTGCTCTCCTTAGGGGATCAGGCATTAAGCAGCTCTGCCTGCAATCAGGTGTCTGTGCAATTTTGCGACCAGCTGTTTCACTAGGGAAAAGGACTATCTCCGTTATATCCATTGGCAGACGCCTTTGCGTTGACACCGGTAGCCTGAAGAATTTCTTGTTAAAAGGTTCTGCAGCAGAAAGGGCAATTAGCACCCTTCACCAGCTATCATGACAACCCTGGCAAGGCCCCGCTGCTGCTGTCTGTTCCGGACCTATTATTATTATTATTATTATTATTATTTTCTGACCCAGCTCCCTCAGCAGTGCCCATTGGCTGGATCTATCCACCCTTAAGAGCAAAACAAAAACACCTGTTAATATTTTATTGGTTCTTGTTTCCCCTTAACAAGACAATCAACCAAGAGAAACAATAAAAGGATAATAGCAATTTGTACTGCAGTATTATACAAGTACAAGTTAATGCCACCAGAGCAAAACTAAAAGGGAGTTTGGTGGGCGAGGAACAGGCTGCAGCAATACAGACCCCAAATGCCAGAGGGTTTATTCCTCTTTGCGCCACTTGCTGAGGGTAGCTTTCGCATATGCTGCAAGAACAGATACGGTAAGTCTTCCAACCACTGGGCAATCAGGGGAGGAAATGCAATTCCCTCCCAGCATTGCAACACTAACTAGCCTTTTGGCCACCGATAGGACGTGCAAAGTCCAACTACACTGCCCTTCTGTCAAGGCGCATAATGTTGGAATATAACTGAGTGTAGCATGGGCACCTGAGAATTTTAGGGATTTTCCAGGTCCAAGTTTATACTGACAACAACTTCCATCCAAATCAGCGCCATTATAGGGCACGGCCAGATCATACGTTTCAGCACAGCCCCGAGGTACCACACCACCAGCAGCTATCTGCAGGTACAAGGTGTCTGTTCAAAGCATCTGTGGGGCTACAGGTTTCCCATTCTCAATGCAGAAGACTGGAAAGCTATCCCCATCAGGCTTGTGAGCCCAAACCTTGCTATGTACAAATGATGGACTGGGGAAGCCAGAGTTCATAATCTTTGCTTAGCCCTTGCTCACCTAGGGCCAGTTACTATTTTAGCCTAACCTACCTCACAGGGTTGCTGGGAAGGTAAATGGAAGGAAACCATGCCCATGGCCCTGAACTTTTTTTTGAAGAGGAGAGAATAAAAGCATTTTCTTAAAAGGTGCTAGAGATCAGCAAGGGCTTCATTTAAGAGCAGGCTATTTTCTTTTTTAACTGTCATGCATTTTGAGCCTTTGGGGATAGGGACAATTAGATCCAAACAGGCACCACACAAAAATTCCCATTTATCCTACTGCCCCAGAAGCCTATGAAAATCAAGCAATTTCCAACATGCTGGCTGAGTACTGTTGATTCCCTTCTAAAAGGGAAGGGGACTCCAGAAACAGACCAATGAAGCCTGAATTTATTCTAAGCGCATAATTTGAGTGTTTGTGTGGAAAGAGAAAAGAAAAAAGTAAGATCCGCCTTGCCTCTGTTTCTAAAACTTGATGGGAGCTATACTTCCTTGATCCCAGAGAAAGGGCAAATTCAGTCAGGTCAAATTTAGTCATGTCAGCTTCAGCACCTGAGGTCAGCAATTTATTTTTGCAGGATTTTTATACACATTCCCTCACAGGAGCATCAAAGCCCCAGGAATGAAACCTGAGGCAGAAGTTCAGGCGTGGCATTCTTTCAAATCCGCAGTAATTTTCCTAAGAGTCATGTTCACCACACAAAACAGACACAAACACACACGGTTAGGGCCCAAATGTATTTGTGGAAGATCCCTGGCCAGAGAAACGGCCAGATGTATATTCCCCTTAGAATGAGAGGAGGAGGTAGAGGAGGGAAAAAGTTACTCAAGTCTGTTTGTTTTGCTCATACTGAGACATGCCTAGACAGGAGACTGGGGACAGATGCAACGGCGATGGGCACAGGCCCAGCAGCTAGAGAAACAACAGGTTCCCAAGTCTTGGAGAACAAACAGGACTGCCTGTTTGAGGAAGGCAGAAGTGGCCCACAATGGCAGCTTGGATTGGGGCACTGCTAACCTGCCCCTCCAGAACCAGGCCAGAGTTTCTTCTAGGAATAGAAACCTAGCCACACATGCACTCAGCAGCTTCAGCTCAGTGAGCAGAAAATACACTCATTTTGTTTGGCTTCTGTTGCCGCAGCTTAGTCAGTCACCATTTTCAACCCTCAGGGCAGCCGTGTTTCCATGGGAGGACAAACAGTACCTGTCTGTACAGTCAAATGACATTCAAGATGGGAGGCAGAGGGGAACCATGAGCTAACACATTTCCTGCCTGTATCCCCAGCACGCAGCAGGCACGAAGCTATCCAGGTATAACTAAATAGGCCCGATTATGCTGCTGGTTCAAAAAAGCATATCGAAAAAGAAGTGACTCTATAAAGACCTTCTTGGGCAATCATTTCATCTAACCATTGCACATTGTAACTCATTTGTTGCTGGAGTCCCAGGCACCTTTCCCCTTTTCTGGACGGTGCTTGTGCCCCGTGACACAACTCCCTTGCTAATGTCATACTTTAAATATTTTTCATCTTTAACGCTTTAGGGGCTGAACATTCCCCTTCTTGTGCCAGCCAGCTGCATGCACACTGAAGAATATCCTTCCTTCCTATGAGTCCCAGGCATTCTGCAAGCCTCTTACTTAATTTCCTTTGTTAAATACAGCTATCCTTTCCAGTACGTATACATACATCCCACATACATTATGAACCTTGGGTTTGTTTTAACTATAGGATGGGGTTAGGTGTGAAACCAGCACCCTTCCCTAACTAGGGTTCGTTTCACCATCTCACCCCAGACACTTGCCAAACTACAAAGGAGGCTGGTTTGTTTGTTTGTTTGTGGGGAAACTTGTGGCTTAACACTACATGCAAACCAGGCCACAACACACCTTAAAAGAAAACAAAAACAAAACTATGGATCTGCACCACTCAGTAGCAACTTGTAGAGGCAAAACATCACACTAAGATGCAGCAAGCTTGTTTTCTCCTGCTCCAGAGTGTAGGACCCAAACCAATGAATTCAAGTTACAAGAAAGGAGAGTCCAACTAAACATCAGAAAGAACTTTCTGAAGGTAAGAGCTGTTCAACCGTGGAACAGACTCCCTCAGAAGGTGGTGGACTCTCCTTCATCGGAGGTCTTTAAGCAGAGGTTGGATGGCTTTCTGTCACGGATGCTATAGTAGAGATTCCTGCATTGTAGGAGGCTGGACTAGATCAGGGTTTCCCAAACTTGGGTCCCCAGGTGTTTTTGGACTACAATTCCCATCATCCCTGACTACTGGTCCTGCTGGCTAGGGATGATGAGAGTTGTAGTCCAACAACAACAGGAGACCCAAGTTTGGGAAACCCTGGACTAGAGTCACTTTCAACTCTACAATTCCATTTATCTATGATCATATCTTTGTGTTGAAGTAGTTCCACTGGGAGTACAGCTGTAAGAGAAATCAAAAGGCATCTTTACCATGCCTTCCAGCCCAGGGTCTCTCAAAGCTGTTCACAGCAAAAATAAGAGAGTACAGTGGTACCTCGAGTTAAGAACTTAATTTGTTCTGGAGGTCCGTTCTTAACCTGAAACTGTTCTTAACCTGAGGTAACACTTTAGCTAGTGGGGCCTCCTGCTACCGCCGCACAATTTCTGTTCTCATCCTGAAGCAAAGTTCTTAACCCGAGGTACTATTTCTGGGTTAGCGAAGTCTGAAACCTGAAGCGTCTGTAACCCGAGGTACCACTGTACCAACAACGGAAAATCAGGATGCAATCCTGTTGTTCTGAGAAGAATGTCCCACAGGCTAAAAGGAAAACCAGGTTTTCCTTTCCACCAATGGAGAAGGAGTTCTGCTGCATCCAAAGCCCTCTCATTCCACCAGGAAGAAAAATGAAGTGGAGGAGGGGGACCTGAAAAAAACTGAATGAAACCCACCCCACTAACAACAGCCAGCAGGCCATGAGCGTAGCCAAGAATTTTGTTGTGGGGGGGGGGGCAGAACGTCAGTTTGGTACCTATTTTTATTTAGGGGGCGGTTGCCCCCCCCCCCTTGGCTACACCAATGTAGCAGGCCTTTAGATTTGGCAGTTTGCTTTGGAGTCTTCCTTTCCAGGACCCATCGGGGCCTCGCTCTATAAAATGAACAAGGAAGGACATACAGGAAAACCCCACTCCCATTTTAAGCACAACCCTGCCAAAATAAATCAACTTTTTGCCACTCCACAGAAGGCCAAGCGCCACAGAGCCAAGTGGACCTCTCTTGGGAGGCAATCTATAGCTTAGGTGCATTTTCTTTAATCCTCTGGATTCACTGCTCCTGATTGAGCAATTTTAACTGGCAAGCAGGCCACAGAAATAGTTAGCAAGGCACCCCAGGGTTTCCCTCCCACAAAAAAAACGTGATCAGGGTGGCCATGTGCCCTACTTTAGAGAGGACAGTGCTTTCTTTCAAGGACTGCCTGGCCCAAGTCCAGTTTAAACGATAAAGAACACTAGATAGCTCCGTCAGTAGAGCGCAAGACTCTTAATCTCAGGGCCATAGGCTGAAGCCCCACTGGGCAAAAGATTCCTGCATTGCAGGGGGTTGGACTAGATGACCCCGCGGTCCCTTCCAACTCTATGAAGCTATGAAAAGGAGAGCAACAGAGCAGGGACCTTGAAAGTTCCCCCTCAACAGTTGGCAGCACCTGGACTGTAGACTGAGCAGGCACACAGGTTGCCTCAGTAACAGTCTTCCCCACTACAGCGAAGTACGTTTTTTAAAATTTCTATTTAAATTACACCACTTATTTCTAAATTTGCACCTACCCATTTCAAAGAGCACATGGAAATTTTTTACACGGACATGTGCTCACTATTTTTGGTGATGTGTTCAGTGGTTACCCCAAATCAGAGTGTATCAATCGTTGTGTTGATTGTCAGCGCTGGGGATGAACCATCCCATTTTTGCAAAGCTTTCCCCCTCCGCTATCTAAATGCATGTAATGTATCCCCTCTGAACATCTTGCTGCTTTGGTAAAGGAAAAGGTTAACACTGAAAGCTCAGCAGGAGTTAATAATGAAAGCTCAGCCTTCTATTTGCCTCATCCAGGACCTTTCTTACCCTGGAGCAGGGAATGTCACTAAGACAAAGTTTGAGAACGCCCATCTGCATGTAAAGTTACTTCTAATATTTCTATTGCCCATTTGTGGGCGAATTCAATTTTAAGTCGCTTTGAAACCTCATCTTGGCTGGTGCAAAATTGGGGTATAAGTGAATAAATAAATAAATCTACCATTTAGGACCTCCATACACACTGTCCAGGCTTGCACCCCACTTGGGTGCTGCTAACACAGTGGTTTTAGAAGGAAACAAACCAACATTTGTCTGTGAATGTAGTCTTAGAATTATGAACAAGCCCCAAAGAAGCATACAGTCAGTCTCCTCCCCAAACATCCCATCTGAAACTCAGGACACACTTTTAACAACAATACCATCTTTGCACACAGAGAGGAGTTTTTTTGGTGGCTGTCCCACAGGAACTTGACTCCTACAACCCCTCTAGATGGAGAATCTTGCAGAAGTGTCAAAAGTCCTCTTTGGGCTCAACTTGCACAGTTAATTAAGACAGAAGAGGAATGGTATTTTCTTCTTCTTTAGCCAACCTGATTCTTTTTTTTAATCATTATCTGCCCCAAGCCCTTCAGACGGGCTTGGCTATCCATCTAAATAAATAAGAGAGAGAGGGAGAGAGGGAGGGAGAGTCCTTTGAGGAGGACTGATAGGTCAGAGACAGCAGGAACGTGGGCGGGAGAAAAGCCGGCTCACTGTGAATCAGCAGAAACAGGTTGCTAAGGCCATCCATGTTGCCCTCTCCACGGTGCAGTCCACCAGTACCGAAGGTTGAAGCAGACTGCTGCAAAGTAGCCAGGCATGCAAGCCCCCCCCCCCCCCGTGCACAAAGCAGGCCTGACGGACAAGCCACAAGGTAAACCAGGACAGGTAAAGGAAAACACGAGAAGATGTGGCGTGTCAGGGTTTGCGCAGATGGGAGACGGATGAGATTCCCCAGCCAATGACAGCAGAGGAGTCAAGATGTTCTGGAAGAAGAAGAAGCACAAAACACTCAAAGCACTGCAATACAGAGAGAGAGTCCCTGGCTTTGATTCTGGGCTTATACTCAGAGGTATGGGAGCACTGTACGTGCCAGAGGAAATGGCACGGTAAGCCAACCTTTCCCAAACTGGCGTGTGCAGCCTCCACCCATGGTGTTTTGGACGTCGATGCCCATCAGCACAGCCAATGGCCAGGAAACATGGGAGTTGGGAATCCAGGAATATTTGGAAGGTATCACATTGGAGACGCCTTTGGTACAGGAAAGCCAGGTGCTCCAGTGCACGTCAGGTGCAGCCAAGGTATACTTCCAGAATCAACAGGGAACAGAGGACACAAAATGAATCATGTGTTCAGCCTCCCCACCCCCAGCGGCGTAGCGTGAGTTGTCAGCACCCGGGGCAAGGCAAGTAATTTGCGCCCCCTAACCCGGGGCAAGGCAAGTAATTTGCGCCCCCCCCAACCCCTAACCTGCCGATCTGAGTCGAGTTGCTGCTGGCGCTGCTGCCCAAACCACGCCGCTTGCCCGGAGGAGGAGGGGGGCAGAGAGGCGAGGAAAATGCAACATGGCCCAGCAGCTGCAGCAGCAGCAGCGGAGGCGGGGCTGTGAGGAGGGGCTGCCTGGCACGTCCTCCGCGGCCCTGACGCGCGGGGCTGAGAGCCGCTGCCTGCCGGACGCCTTCAGCCCGGGCGCGCGCACAGCTCGTCGGTTCCACGAGACATGGGGCTCTGCTACAGCCTGCGCCCGAGGCTCTTCGGCGACTCCGGAGGCAGCGAGCGCGCCCCCCCAGATGTTGCGCCCGGTGCGGCCGGCCCCCCTGGCACCCCCCACGCTACGCCACTGCCCACCCCACACACTGGGAAGAAAAGAAGGAAGAAAGGAGACTGGAAACGAGAGCTGAAGCAAGGGGTGGTTGGCTAGTGAGGCGTTGAAATCAAACTCTGAATGAGGAAGTCCTCTGTTCACAATCAGTGCTGTGTCCAGATTTTGGACAGCTTGGGCAAAACATCCTCCATGGGCCTTTATCCACCAATGGGACCACCTGTTCTCCCCTGCCACTGTCACAATCTGCTCACTTGTCAGAAAAAGAGTGGTCGCTGAGGGGGAGGGAAAGACAACACACAATGGGGTGAGGAGTGGATCTTGAAAGCCCCCCGTCAGTGCGGACCCTGACACTAGCCTTTGCTTGATCCTCTCCCCTGAACTCTCTAGATGGCCATAGGTAAGACAATATCTTTCAAGCTGAAATTCTCAATTCACGTACCAGAGAGTAAGCTCCACTGGACACAGTGGAATTGGCTTCCATGTACATTTGTAAAATTTGTGCTGTCAGGCATGTTCCCCACCTCAATCTGCAGTATGGGGATGACGACACTGATCTACCCTAGAGTTTTCGTGAAAATTAGTGCATGTTCCATACGCTACACAGATGCTAAGGTTTTTAATTTTTTTTAAAAATAGTTCTATAATACTAGAAAGAGTCAGGGCTTTTCTGTACAACTAAGGAATGCCGACCACAACCACATTTCAACCTCTGTGAAATACTCCTGTATTATAGTAGCACCACATTGTATCCCAGTGGGTAAGGATGAGAAGAAGCCTTGCAGCAGAGGAAGCTTCTTGCAGGGGCTGGGCTATCCTCACTGTAACCTTCTGCCCCCCCCCCCCCCAATTTTAAAGTGTAAATAAATGTGTGCTCCAGCACAAAAGAGAGGGAAGGGTGGAAAAGGAAATGCCAGGCTCAGATATCTTTATAATGTAGTTCAATGTGCAGATTATAATGTTGCTTAAAGTTGCAGCTAGTACAAAGTATGGTGGCTTAACAGCTCACAGGGGTGGAATATCAACGTCATGTTACATCACTGCTGAAAGAATTGCACTAGCTCTCAATTAGCCACCAAAGTAGGTGCAAGGTGCTGGCACTGATATACAAAGCCCTATTCAGCTTGAAGCTGGGAACTAGGATACCTAAAAGACGGTCTACCCCTTACATTCCCAACTGATCATCACTCTGTTTTGCAAACATCTGGAGGTGCATGCCTGGGAATCATTGGCTCTGGACTGTTTTCACACACTAATACCCCATCCTGTAGAATGCTATCCATTATATTTTATCCACACAATTGGAATGAATTTCTGGAACCGAATTGCTTTTTCTCTGCAGCCTGAGCAGAGCAGGAACAATCACCATTAAGAAGTGGTCATAATAGGCCAATATATATGGGACTGTCCTTGGATCGAACAACTTTTCCTTAACTTCTCAAAGCTCTTAACCTAGCTCAAGGTTGTCATCTGAACTAGCCAGATGCTTAACTAAGAATCAATCACAGTCAGTCCATCATTTGAAAAATAAGACTTTACAGCCGTCTTGCCCCAAAATGGCAAACAGATATTACGTTTTGGTGACTGATACCTTGGTTTAAGGAGCTATTTGGCACCTACCGGTAGCTTATAAACCTGCATTTCTAACACCGCCTACTTTACTCAAACCTCTGCTGCTGTTTAAACCTGCATTTTTCCTCTCATTTAACAGAAGTGCAGCTATCCCCACCCCATATATATTGTCTCACCCTTTCATGAACTTGAGAGAATTTATCTTTAAGGAAGTTCACGGAGTGCTGCAGGCCACTGTGTGTGTGACGGAGAGGGGGGCAGTGATTTGTGCCAGACATCACTAATTGCATCATAGGGAATGTCCAACAAGTCTCCATGACACTTGTGCAACCACATTCCATGAAGCAAGCAGAGTAGGTGGAAGGGGGAGGAGGACTAGGGGGAAGTACTGCTCTCCTCACCTCGCTGGAACATAAAGAACAGATGGGTAGATGGCATACAACGAACTAGTAAACAGAATAACAATTAATAAAGCCATTCATTGGAAAGGCTTAGAAGCGCACAGCAGCCTGAAAGGTTTGTAGCAAGCGAGTGCCCTTGGTGTTATACTTCTCAGGATTAGGAAACTAAAGACAAATAAGAGGTGTATGTTAGGATAGGGTTGCCATACGCCTGGGAATTCCTGGACATGTCCTCTTTTGGCAGTCCTATAATCCAGGGGCAATTTTACATTTGAAAGCAAATGTACTGGATCTTGGACTTTAAAATTTGTGTGTATGCGGGTGGCTGTGGTTCAGGCTCTGGCAGTTGCCCTAAAAAAACTCAACAACCTTTTGTGTCCAGATTTTTGCCTCTTGAAATATGGCAACCCTATGTTAGGATATTTAAATAGGTCTATGGGCCTGTGATCAATCTCCTGCTCTCTTTTGGAGGGCAGCTTCTTTCCACTCTTCTTATGTTTGAGGAAGGAGGCTGCAAACAGCTAGGAGAGAAAAGGGATTACTCTGAAATATAAACATCTGTTTACCTTAACTTGCCAATTTAGTACACACATCAGCAACCCTCTGTGCAATGAAGCACTGTAACTGAAACCCAAGTTAGCTCCATAGAATTCAATGGGACTGCTGGCCTCAACGCAGCTTGAGAGATGGTTTGCAACAGGGCATTTGCATATTTCTGTGTACTTTTCTCTGTCCCCGAAGAGCATGTTAATTGAACTTGAAAGCAGAAGCGAGATGCAGACAAGGTGGAGAAGAACAGCACAACCCAAAGACCTTTAAGTGCTGCATTCGACATTTGAGTAGACCCATTAAAAATAATGGATATTATTAACTTAGCGTCACCGATCATAATGGGTCTACTTTGAGATGGGCTGTGTACACGGCATACATTTAAAGCACATTCCTTAATGTGCTCTAAATGTATGGTGTGTACACAGCCTAGAATCCCAAGGCTACAATCCTAAACCCATTTATTGGGGAATAAGCCCCACTGAGCACTGTGCAACTGAGGAATCGCGCACAGGATCGAACTGCAAGGGGACTCACAGAAATGACATCATCACCGGGTGACTAAGGAATAGCAGCACAAATGCATAATAAGATTCAGCAGGAACATGGGTTAGAAGTCAAGACAGTAGAAATGGATGCAGCCTGGTGGCCAGAGGCAAGAGAGGACAGAGCCCTTATGCTGAATCAGATGACTGGCCCTTCTAGCGCCCACACAATGATTGACAGCAGCTTGCCACGTTTTCAGAAATGGAGTATTCCCCAGCCATACCTGGCGTCGCCGTGGATGACCTGGGACCTTTTGTATGCAAAGCAGTTGATCTACCACAGAGCTTTGGCTGTCCCGTGTCCTCTTTTTCCACTTGGCCCCCTAGTGTGTGCAATACCAACCAGCCACAATACTCATAAGCAACCAATCCTTGTCCGACCACAACTCCAGAAGAATCCAACACCTTCAATAACTGGCATAGGGGCTCCAGACAACTCAGTGGGTGGCGGCAGAGATCAAAATAAGAACTCTCACCCCATTTTGCATCAGGTTCACTGAGCCTACCACCATCTCTACATAAACTCTGCAGCGTAAGCTTCAAAGCCTTTCAAACTTGGGAGTTGCCAACTCATCTCCTAGAGGAGTTAAGGCAGGAGATAGTCCTTATATTTTGCCTGCTGGCACAAATCATTATTATGGCAATAATTTAAGTGAAGCATTCCAAGATGTGCGCTGTCGTAGACCTGGCATCCAACTTCTAATGAAGCTTACTCACCTCACTAGAGAGTTGCTACTTCAAAACTAGCCGATACTTCTCAATGCTGTGTGTGCTATTTTGAAAGCAGAGGCGGCTTATAATTGCATATGCATAAACATCTGCAGACAGCTGAACTCCAGCATAATAGTAACAAATGCTCAAGATAGTTCCTCGTAGGACACCAAGTTGTGCTTTTTAAGCCAACAAGAAACAGAAGGTTTACATTCCCACTTTCCCCACCAAGCAGCAACTTATTGAAACCCCTTCATAACCGATGTTGCTAGACTACAGCTCCCATAAACCCTGACCATTGGCTGTGATGGCGGGGGCTGATGGGAATTGGGGGCACAACAACATCAGCAGGGAGGTGGATTTGCCAACGCTGCCTTATATACCCAGAATGGCTTCCCCACTGTGTTCTCCAAATCAACGTCCATCAAGTTTCAAGAAATACCCGTGTCAGGAACTATGTCAAATGGAGGCCAAAACATTGCAAACTGTTTTCCAAAGCTTGGATTCGCTCAGATCAACACTGCATGAAATCAGTGTGGTAGAAAAGGGACCTGTGTCAATTATCTGTTATTTGTGAGCAGACTCAGTGTACATCGCTCTTTCGTAAGTAGTGTGTGCAATGAGACAGGATCCTGCTTCCAATCTAAATGTTGACAAAAGAGGAGGGAGAAAAGGGAGGATACAAATGGATTAATGTGATCAAGTGCTAATGTGGATCTGTTTGGTATCAGCCTATATTATAGAATATGGTATGTAATGGAACATAATTCCAAAGGGCATTAGCCAGGCACCATCTCTGTCTTTCTGGTGCCTACGAAACACCTTCATCTTTAAACAAGCCTTTCAAGTGGCTTTCTTTATCCTAGTCTGCATCTGTATTGGAACTATATTTAACTGTTTTTTTACGTGAAATGGTTTGACGTATGGAACTGTTTTTAAACTTTTCTGCTTGCAACTGTTTCATTTTGTAATTGTATGTTTTATTTCTGCAACCTGCCTTGGGACCTTCTGATAAAGCGTAGGTGAGAAATCAAAATAAATAAAAATAGTCTGAGGGCTGGCTCAGTCATTACAGCATGAGACTCTTCATTTCAGGGTTATGGTTTCAAGTCTCACATTGGGCAAAAAGATTCCTGCACTAGATTACACTTGTGGTGCCTCCCAACTCTACGATTCTATGATTCTACTGTTGACTTGTTGCCAACATAACCTTAGTTCAATATGACCTAAAGCTGATTTTAGGTCAGAGAGAACCAGGTATCTGATAGGATTCTGATCATTCTGAATTTAGGAGATGAGGGTTACTAGGTCTCTCTGGGTACTATTGCAAGATTGCCCCAGGTCAACAGGTGCTGCTATATAAATTCATGACCTATGGATCAAAAGACCATACATTTTATGATCCATGAACCAAATTTACATCTAAATCAAAAAAATGGACATAGTGATTTGAGGATATTGTGATGTGGTATGGAGACATCTATAAGAAAGAGTTAATTATTTATTCAGAGAATAGAAATTAAGCAAAGTTATCTGAAAGAAGCCAGCTCAGCTTTAACGATAGCAGCTAAGATCTCTGTCTCTATGTTGGTCTGAACTTTCACTTTCCATTAGGATGGAATCCAGTGTTGCAACAGTCTCATGCCTATAGGGGTGGCTAACCTGTAGTCCTTCATATTTTTTAGACTTCTTCATCCATAATCCCTGGCCACTGGCCATGCTTGCTGGGGATGATGGGCACTGGAGTCCAAAAACATCTGAAAGACCACGCAGGTTTCCCGTCTTTGTGCTACATATTAGAGGAGGGCTGACACATACTAGCGTATTATCTGTGGCAGGCAGAAGAGAAGAGAAAGGAAACTCTGAACCCGAGTGGTATTTAAAGATTAGTTTTCCCACCCTTCTACGCTTCTCCCCTTTTCATATAAAATACAGTTTAGTCTGCTTAATTCCATGTCAATTTAAAATTAATGTGAGACAGGACAGAGTAACAGCCACGTGAAAATGACAAAGACTCACTAGGGTGAATGAAGATGGCAGCAAGTCCCTCAGGCTCAGAGGGAGCCCGGCTACACCCAGGCTTCACAACTCAAATTTGCAGACCAGCAATTTAAATGCTGGCTCAGCTTTCCGTCTTGCTTTAGGTGACCTGTTCAGCTTTTTGTTATTTGGACACATGAATTTATACTTTTTTACCTTTGTCTATGCAGATTTTTGCAGCCATCATGGGGGACTAGCCACTCATTTATTTTTTATATAAGAAAATATTTACACTCCACTTTTCTTATATCATGGAGTCTACGGCAGCACACAAGTGGTTCACAGGAAGTCACTCAACCAGGCACTGATCAGATCCGGACCGACTTGGCTTCAGTCAAGTAGCTGCCTCCTATAACTTCAGACAAGACAGCAGTAGCCGGCTTGCAAACCCACCCAGAAAGCCTGACTCTGGACATCTGAATTAGGTCACTGACTGCTCTGAGATCTTGTGATGAAGGGTGGTATATGAATCTAAATAATAATAATAATAATAATAGGGAGGAGGAGGAGGAGATAGTAGTGGGTTCCTGCCCCTTTAATAGTTGTGTATTCCTGTCTAGTCCTGTCCTTCTTTATATCTGACAGCTCAAGTTTGAACTCAAGATAGAGAGGCTGCTTCTAAACTGGTCCTTTGACCTGATACCTTTCACATGTCATGAGTCACAGTCATCCCAAACAAAAACCTACTAATGCTAACAGCCTAGTTTTCCTTGGAACAGAGCCTCATTGATTGCAGGTGAAACTGCAGCCCATTTACTCACGTTTACTCAGAACCTGCTCCATCAAGTTCAATGGCATTTACTTCCCAGTAGATCTGAATGGGATGGCAACCCTAAGAATAGCATGGCAAATCACACCTGCTAAAATCCCTTCTTCTACACAACTATTAAAGGTGCAGGATTCAGCACATCAGCTTTTTTCTTCTTCATCTGGCCACCCTATCTAGGAAATGCACTTAGGATCAATGTGCCAGTTTTCTATTTATTTAATAGAGACCACCTTTCAGCAAAGCCTCCAAGGCAATTTACAATAACACAATAAAATACAAATCTCATGTGATAAAGAGCAGCACCTTTTAAAAAAACGAAGCAACATTATACACTCCTAAGCAGTGTAGGGTTTAGAAGATAAGCACAAGTCCTTTGAATTGTCCCCTATTCCAGCAACATCTTCCCTTCCTCATTCATGCTACGGGAACCAAAACAATACTTTGGCTTGGGGAGGGGGAACCACAGGTATGGCATCACATGAATGCACGGGAGCCCATGTACAGTTAAAGTATCATCATCAGGATTTGCAGTTATGCAAATAAACAATGTGTGACAGCTGAACAAGTCCAGACATTCAGATATATAGCACACGAAGGTTCCCTCAGCAGAGAGAGGGGTGGGGCCATAGAACATGTTTCATAGGCCAAGAGGTACATTTCCCAACATCTCCAAATAAAAACCTGCAGGTAACAATGACAGCTGCTGCCATTCAGTCTGTGTCTGTGTGTGTAGACAACACTGGTTTAGACCAACCAATGGTTTGGATTGGAATAATGAAGTTTTGTATTCTCGGTTTATTCTGTCCCAACAGTGGAGGTGGCAAACTTTTGGCCTTCCAGATTTTCCTCAGTGACAACCCCCATCAGCCTGAGCAAGCACAGCCAAAGGCCAGAGATGATGGGAGGTGTCTTATAGCAACATGGGGGGGGGGGAGGCAAAGGTTCCCCACACCTGCCCCACAGAGTCCAAAAACAAGTCACATACCACCCTCTTGAATGTTCCATTTCCCCTCTTCCTCCCTGTCAAATGCTTCTCTAGGGAAAGATACTCATCTTTCTGTTTCTCTTTGAAGTGCTGAATATCTTGATGGTGCTAAAGATAATATCAGCCAACTCTGACCAATGCTTTCCTCTTTCTAGCTCACCTGGACTCTTCCCACCTGCATTTGAGAGAAACCTGCTGCAGTGTAGCTGCATGTGATCTGTGTATGCATGCAGGAGGACACGTTCAGAGGTCACAGTTACTTTTGGTGTGACCAGCGTTGGTTTGGGGGGCTTTCAGAGGGTTGGCCAACCTTGAAAGTAGCTGAGGAAAAGGTTAGCAAAGTTCTGGTGCAGCACACGTTATCTTCAGAAACAACAAGCACCAGATTTTCTGTGCACAGAAAGCATTACTAAATGTAGGCCTAATGAAAGAATTTCCTAAGCAGAGCAATAACTAGCCTGTGGACCAAGCCATTAGTTGGAGAATTACATTCCTCAGAAGCCATAAACATGCATCAAAGAGTTTATAGCAGGCCAGAGATGGAACCACAGAGTACTTGTCCGTGGCAAAAGTTTCTGTGAAAACCGCAACAGCTAATTGGGCTCCCAAAATATTGTTATTCTTACTTACTCTTGGATATTCATTAAAAAAAAAATTATACTATGCAGGCATTCATATAGAAACATCACACCCTCTTTATAAAAAGCAGAAAATACAGTTTTCCACTTAAATGTTAAATATGTGCACTATGTTTATAGTGGGTAACTTTGTATACCCTGATGGGCGAGGTATAAATAACATTATTATTATTATCATTATTATTATTTAAAAGCACCTTACAGACTTAGAAATTCTGACCTGTGAGTCCCTGAACTTGAATGTGCCAAACAACTGACCATTGACTACGTGCCTTGAATGATGTTGTTTTCCTGTTTTTATACTAAATGAATCAAAATAAAAATTAGCAGCCAGGGAATTATCATTATTTTTGTTGCCTGCCTGGAGGGAGGTGGTCTGTTTTGTTGTTTACTGTATCATCGCTTAAGAAAACTGAAACAATACATTACAAAGAATCAAAGAATTGTAGAGTTGGAAGAGACCCCACGAGTAATCTAGCCCAACCCTCTTCAATGCAGGACTCACTTGTTTTTACAGTTTTCTCACAAGTGATCGTTATCTTTTGAGATCTTTGCCTGTTTTCTCACCCCCTGGATTTAGTAATTTTCCTAACTATGATATCTATTGGGTAACCTTTGCCTTTCAACCTACAGTTTTCCCCTCTTCTTTCAACTGCCCCCTTTACCTTCTATTCTCTTTTCTTTCTCTGAAGCGTTTTATCTGTCACCTACATGTACAGCCACCACCCAACTCACTGGAAAAATTGTAGCTGTTTCGGCTGGACAGGCTCAGGTAGGTCTTTTCTGCAGTGTGTGGCAAGACTACACAATGGGATACAGATTAAAAATAATATTTTTAAGAAAATGCCCAAAGAGAATCAAATTACTAGTCAAATAATATAAAGTGGGTAGTGTCAAATAATAGAGAACTGGTTACTCTCAAGCTCATGCTAGATGCTAGTAGGGTGGCCAGATGCAACAGGGGGCAGTGACTCCTGCTTCTTTCACAGTTGCATAGAAGATGGAATATCAGTAGGTGTAGCTTGCAAGACAGGTTTCCTGGTGCCCACCTGCCACCTACTCTGGCATTGTTGAGGCACTGGGCGAAAACCACATTATTCTCTTGCAGCCTCTTGGGTTCCAAAATTATTCTTAAAATTGACGGGGCTGTTTTGCTTCTGCTCTCTCTCTCTCCCCTCCCCCCCACATTGTTTGAGCTTTGTAACAGATGCTCATTTTGTTGCTTTCAAACAACTGGCAATGTTTTATATCATATTTTACATACCTGCAGCCCTCCAGCCGTTGTTGGAAAAACCTTGATCATCCCTAACCGTTGGTGTGGATAGGAACTGGAGTTAAGAGTCCTTTAAAAATCTGGAAGGCCACAGGTTTCTCCTTTGTGATCTCTCTCTCTATATATATATCTCGGCAGTTTTCGAGGGGGGGGGGATTCCTTCCTGATCCCAAATAGGTAGTCAGGACTCCCCAGGCATAAAGGATACTCACAGCCACCCAGCCTTATTTTAGAGAGAACATTCACACAGCACTGCTCCAGACCAGAGTACAGTACTCCCGTTTTATTTTTGTCCTTAAAAAATGCTGACCTGGAAACTCTCCTGTGAAGTTTCCCAAAGCCCCCCTCCGTGTTCCCATTCCTTGACCTCTTGTCACCAGACTCCCAGCCCCCTTCCGGAGGGTCAGGGAACCTGCTTGGGGAATCCCTCCTCCTCTACACGTCTCCCCCGGCCCGCCAAAGCCAATACGCCGTTCTCTGAAAATAATAACTGGCTTTTTTTTAACTACGCGGTATGGCGTGGGGGGGGGGGGAGAGTAAACAACCCTAAAACAGAAGTCGGACCTACACATAACCAGAGGATTTTCTGGCGGAGACCGCCCTGCCACCCCGAAACCCACCATCAGATCCCAGATCACGTCCGTGCCAGACAGACATCTTTACATGTGACCAAGGCCGCAGCACGTGCATACACATGGTTAATATGAACTATGAGTAACTCCAATGTTATTAAGCGATTTCCTGCCTTTTTGCAGCTGTCTCGGCTCCCTCGCAACTGCGTGGATCGAAGACGGAGACCCAGAAAAGGGGGGAGCCCACATCCTTCTTGGATCGGGCTCCTATCCATACCCCCACAGACGAAAACTAAGCTCGTGGGCAGAAAACGCTGCCTAAAAGAGCCTCGCGAGTGGATAATGGCTCTCGCTCTCGTGTCCTGGAGGAAATCGACACCAGCAGCCACTCCTCGCCACCGAAAATAAAGCCACGGAACGCGGTTTTCCGCCCAGCCGTCAGCCTCGGTGCGCCCGCGGTGTGCGCAAGGCGCCCCGGAGCCCCGGCGAGGAAGGCGCCCGGGCGCCCAGAAGCAGAAAGAGCCCCCCCCCCGTCCTCTGACGTCTCTAAGTTTCGCTACTACAGAGTTGCAAACGCGCCGTCCACTTACTTCGCCCGAACGCCCCGAGTCCGCCTTTTGTTCGCTGCCCTTCTCCTTCCCTTCTCGCCTTCCTTGGGGAGCCCCCGCGTTTTTCTCGCCGATTCGGCTCTCCAAATCTCCTTGTTTATTTCTGTAAACGAAGTTGTTGTTTTCCGAGGAGAAGGGCTGAGCTGGGCTCTGCGCTGCGATCTGCTGAGTTGTAATATGAGTTTCCTGGAATTACTCACTCACAGGATTCTTTTCATTCATAAAAACACAGTCATGCGATGACATCATTCTTTCCCCTCCCTCCCCATCTTAGTGAAGGGCACAGGCAGGAGAGAGGTGAAAGGAAGCTGCCATCTTGGTGCTGGGCATTTCGTCTTAAAGGGACCCGCGCCTAAATCTTTTCCTGGTGCTAGTGCTCCTGTTCCAGAATTAACAGTTAAATCGCCATCTGTACCCCGATACAAACAAATGGATTGTTTCTGAGGAAAGAGGGAGCCACTGAAAGTCAGGAGGCAAAAATGCCAGCTTCAGCTATACTACTATTTTTGTACACCTTATTTTGAAAAAGTTCCTTGTTTCTGAACACCATAACTCACAACTTCCTAAATTAGCCTTTAACCCTAGGGTGGGAAACCTGCTGCCCTCCAGACGTTGTTGGACTCAAGCTGCCACGAGCCTCAGCCAGCATGGCCCAAAGTGTATCACATTCCTGCTTTAACAACTTGCGATGGGCCGAAAATCATCAGGTAGCGCTCATGATGGGAAAACTTGGATTAATTTCTGGCTGCTCCACAGGCCTGCAAACACATTCCAAGACCACTGCTGTTGCTCTTGTAAATCCTTCTTAGCGATGGTCTGCCTGGTCCTGCTCCCTTCCTGTTAAATTTTGCTACAGCTTTCAGTTTGCCAAGTGAGAAAGAACACACCTCTTCAAATGAGATAGAGCAGGAAAAGAAGAGAGAGAGAAATACTGTACAGTGGTACCTCGGGTTAAGTACTTAATTCGTTCCGGAGGTCCGTACTTAACCTGAAACTGTTCTTAACCTGAAGCACCACTTTAGCTAATGGGGCCTCCTGCTGCTGCTGCGCCGCCGGAGCACGATTTCTGTTCTCATCCTGAAGCAAAGTTCTTAACCTGAAGCACTATTTCTGGGTTAGCGGAGTCTGTAACCTGAAACGTATGTAACCCGAGGTACCACCGTAGTATATTGTTGTTCACTCACCACACTTCCCTAAGCTATGAGGAGCTCAAGGAGCAGCGCCAAAGTTTCCTTTAGATGAGAGCCCACTGGAGACGTACTTGATGTCCACTTTATTTACAAACATACAAGTAGAACCTATTGGAAGAAAGAAATACAGCTGTCCGACAGCAGGCAGCAAATCTGCTGACCTCTGCATCAGATTCCTAGAGAGAGCAGCTGCGGCAGCCAGCTCCAAAGCTGCCTCCCATCCAAACTCTTGGCTCTGTTCTCTAAATTCAGACTGTAAAAATGGAGAGAGCTGATCTTAGACCCCCTGCCCTCTTACAGGTGAATTGCCCATGCCAGAAATCACCTTTACCATTATTTTGTCCTAGCTGCTCTTACCACATCCACACCATATATTTAAACCACATGACACGCCCCCCCCCCAATTCCTGAATCCCAGGAACTGTAGTTCGTTAAGCGTGCTCAGAATTGTAGCTCTGTGAGGAGTAAACTTCAGTACCCAGGATTCTCTGGGGAAAACCACATCCGTTAATGTATGGGATGAGTGAGCCCCCTGCCAGAATGACCAAACTGACAGTAGTATGTTAAATCATACAACTGAATTTAATACAGTCATCCAGCTCATAGACCAACTGTTTATTTTAAAAAGCAGCAGCGGCAAGTTGGATAATTATTGGAAGGTAAATCTACAGTGGATATGTTTAAGCCACTTTTAAGAGTGCCAGTGTAGAGTTTGGAGTTTGGCAGGGAGCAGCTCTCCTGGGTTTTACAAAAGGGTTGTTTCCAGCCCTACCTGGAAATACCAGGGACTTCTGTATACGACACATGTGCTCTCCCACAGAACTACAGAACTTCCCCCAATGCCATTAGGGTGAACAGATGCAAAAGAGGACAGGGCTGCTGCACCTTTGATAGCTTGTTCCACAAAGTCAACATAAAAGTAAAGGGACCCCTGACCATTAGGTCCAGTAGTGGATGACTCTGGGGTTGCGGCGCTCATCTCGCTTTATTGGCCGAGGGAGCTGGCGTACAGTTTCCGTGGCCAGCATAGTCATGTGGCCAACATGACTAAGCTGCTTCTGGTGAACCATAGCAATGCACGGAAACACTGTTTACCTTCCCTCCAGAGCGGTACCTAATTATCTACTTTTACTTCATGCTTTTGAACTGCTAGGTTGGCAGGTGCAGGGACCAAACAACGGGAGCTCACCCCATCGCGGGGATTCAAACCACGACCTTCTGATTGGCAAGCCCTAGCACTGTGCAGTAAAAGGATTTCCAGTACTTATTCCTAAAAGATTTGTACGAGTCATGCCCTGATATTGTCTCAGAACCCCTTTAACTTCCTAAATATTTCAGTTTCTGAGGATAATAAGACTTCAGATCACTGCTTTCATCAGTGTTCTCTTGGGGGAGGAAGAGGATTAAAGTAAGAGTTAATTCTGCTAGTCTCTCATACCCTCACCAAATGACAACCCAGGATTTGGAAGCAGGAATGGAGCAGTGGCTATCTGGGCAGACATCTGGTCTCCTAAACCTGCTTGCACCCGGGTCTGCCTCACCTATGGACAGCCCTTTAAAAAATGCCTGATTTGAAACCAGCCCAACCAGTTCTGTTGACTGATAGCAAGCCAGGTAATTTGTTTTTTTTTAAGCATCACTCTTACACAACAGGAACATTCATTTTGAGATATGAATGCATATGCAAGTGAGCATTGGCTTATTTTGTAGATAGGGGAGATCTCAGCTGCAAATCTTGGCTGCAACTTGACAGACCAGCTGCAGCCGGAGGCATGTGCACTAATTAGTTATTGTTATTAATAATACTTACATAATTATTTAAATGTATACAATTGTCTAGCAATAAATATTTCCTGTGTGGCATATATCAAAAAACTGGAGGGCAAGTAATCTTAGTGACTTGACACTAATAACTAAAGTGAATTAGAATGACATGCCACATTTAATCAAGTGCCAAATATGCGTTAAAAAGTCTTACCCCTTTTACAACACTTTAACCAACCCAATTATTACTATTATTATTAATCAAACTTCTATACAAAACTTCATCCAAAGATCACAAGGTGGTTTACAACATAAAAATACAAAATGAAAACACAAAATACATACCATAACAACCACCACCACCAATAACCCCCTCTCACAGCACTTTTAAAAGGCCATCGATTGTTTAATAAGTTATATAGTTACCATATTTTTCGCTCTATAAGATGCACCAGACCACAAGACGCCCTAGTTTTTGGAGGAGGAAAACAAGAAAAAAAATATTCTGAATCTCAGAAACCAGAACAACAAGAGGGATCGTTGCGCAGTGAAAGCAGCGATCCCTCTTACTGTTCTGGCTTCTGGGATAGCTGCACAGCCTGCATTCGCTCCGTAAGACACACACACATTTCTCCTTAACTTTTAGGAGGGAAAAAGTGAGTCTTATACAGTGGTGCCTCGCAAGACGAAATTAATCCATTCTGCGAGTCTCTTCGTCTTGCGGTTTTTTCGTCTTGCGAAGCAAGCCCATAGGGAAATTCGTCTTGCGGAACGACTCAAAAAACGGAAAACTCTTTCGTCTTGCGAGGCATTCGTCTTGCGAGGCATTCGTCTTGCGAGGTACCACTGTAGAGCAAAAAATATAGTACTACATAACACAGATTAGAGCCAAATACACTCTACTGCCACCTGCCTCTTGGTCCTTTTCTGGTCTCTGCTGCAGAAGTGAAAAGTCTCCAGGTAAAGTCAACTAGTGTGGAAGGTGGGAGAGCAGGTAGGTCTCTTTCCCTCTCCCCCAGTCTCTCACTAGTGCCTGCAAATGCCTTCTCCTTCTTTCCTGGGCACGCTGCCAAGAACAGTTTGCACTGGTTCAAAATGTATTGCTCTGGGGAGCCCCCCTGGAGTGAGTGCTTTGCTGAGAGGCAGTGACTTCTGGAACTATGACCACCAACCACCCCATGGACCACAACTAAGTGCACAGCTTGTTCATTGTAAGCTGGTGTGCGCCATCCTAGTATAGGTTAATGAAACTTCCAGGTTTTCAGTGGATAAAATACTGGGTAAAAAGGACTTCAGTATTTTAAAAAAACCCCACCTTGTTTATTATCATTTTATACTGCTGAAAGACTTTGCTGTTAAGTATGCAGCTTTCAAATTACCTCAGGATAGCAGAAAGAGCAAAGGGTGCTTAAATGTAAACATCTTTATTTTAAAAGGTTTCTTTATTATTTATTATTATTATTATTTAAATGTCTATACCACCCTTCTTCTGAACATCACAGGGCAGTTTGCAATCTTCTGATTTTCACAGTAGGAAAAAAATTGCAGACATAAATTCACCTAGTCTCTGCATAGCTCAGCAATTGGAAGTATGTATGTATGTATGTATGTATGTAGATAAGAAATCCAGCAGCGTCTGTTTACAACAAAATAAATGGCTCTGGGAAGTTTATAAGCAAGGCATGAAGGCAACAGCCCTCTCATCTTATTTCACTGTGGGGATCTAGTCTTCAGCAGTACACTGCCTTTGACGATGGAGGTTCCATTTAGTTTAAATTTATTTCAATGTGGGGGTGAGTTTTGGGGGTTAAATGGATTTCGAGGCCCCACGCCCAACCGTAAGAGTGCACAGGTGCCCCTTAGCCAGAGTCGTGTGAATTTAGGGAGGAGAAACTGCATTGTCCTTGCTTTTTTTGGACTCCCACGTCCTCCACGCCTAATGGAGGATCTTGTCTCACAATTTTTGTCCGTTGGTTGGCAGAGTTTAATACAGTGGTACCTTGGTTTACATCCATAATCCGTTCCGGAGGTCCGGTTGTAAACCGAAACAGGTTGTAACCCAAGGCATGCTTTCACCAACGGGGCCTCCAAAAAAAGTGGGTTGTAATCCAAGAAAAGGGACATGCACTTCCGGGTTTGACGTGGTTGTAATCCAAAAAACAGTTGCAAACCAAGGTACCACTGTAGGAGAAACAAGGCGCGGTTCCTTCACTGCAGGGCACCCTCCTTGCGCCTCATTATTTAGGCTGAAATGCTAACCCCTGCTACCTGGGAGTAAGCCCCAGTGAAACCAGTAGGACTTGATTCTGAGTAGACTTGGCTAAAATGGCCCTGTTAGTATTAAGGAAAGGGGCTGATGCTGGAATTTTCTGTGTGTGTTTCACATTATGCAACAGGTTCTTATGTCGTCTTCACACTTTGAAGACCAGTATATGATTCTCCCCGCCCTCCGCCTCTTGTTTAAGAAGCCTCCTCCTCTCTTTTTTATTTTCTAATAAGTGAACACTTGACAGTTAAAACTGTCACTTTAAAGGCGGGCAAAGGGCAACAGCGAAAGCGTGCGCCACTCTTTGCCCCTTCACAAAGATGGCGGCGGCGTCCCAACCGCGCCATCAGATGCCCGAGGCAAAGATGGCCGCTCCGCCTCCTTAACGTCGAGACGCAATGGCCGCACGCACGCAACTGCGCCGCCTTCGGATCCTTTGGCTAGCCAAGCAATGAGGTGATCGACTAAGCGGCGGGGAGGAGTCGTTCCGACGGGTTGTGGTTGGCAGAGCGTTGATCACGTGAGACTGTCGGAATTTGTTCGCGGAAGTAGTAGTTGGGGTGAGCACAGTAGTGGCTAATTGAAGAGGTGAGTGAGTCCAAGTCTTAGAGGACAGGGGAAGGGTAGATCTCTCTTCTGCGTGTTTCGTAGTCCTTAAAGTGTGGGTCTCAGTGGCTTAATAAAGGCTCTTGGGTCTAAGATAAGCAAGGGGGGTGGGGAAGCTCCCCTTTCTGCTTTATTTTCTGCTGCGATCGCCCATTGCACTTCTTTCCATATTCCACCTTTAAACCAGAACCCCAGGAACTAGGTGCAAAAGACATAAGTTTTACAATTCGCCTCTGACCACATTCTGAGTCCGGGCATTTGCTTCCAGTGCCAGAACTGAAGTGAGCTCACTGTCGTTTCACACAAAAGCCCACTCATGATTATAACTCTCATCATTTCAGTTTAGGTAGAAAAAGTCGTTGCTGCTGTTAAACAATCGAGCAGCCATTCAGCAGGTGAGGTTTTCCTGGCCTTCATAAACAGTTGTATCTTAGTGGAAGTCTGCATGCCCAGCAGCTGCTAAAGGCAAAGGAACCCTGCCAGAAAAATAAGTTGATATCCCCCCATGTGCTGTGCGTAATTGAGTGGAAGATGTAAGGCTTAAAGCCTTCCATATTTTTGAAGTGTTAAAAGTGTTGTGATCAGATAGCTACCTGACGTGACTAAAAAGCTTGAACTTGTAACCAACCTTTTTATATCTGTTAGTTGAACTTCACATTCACTTTAGGAATATGCACACTTTCTTCATCAGGCAGAACCTATGCAATGCTGCATTTCATCTTGGAATATCATGCAAGAGATGTCATGTACAGTTTCTTTAAAAGGTTAAGTACAGGAAATGTGTGATAGTACAGCTCTGATGGGTTTCAAAAGGTAATGTTCTACTTCTGCTGGAAAATTGGTTCGTTGCACAGTGGAAGACAGATTCACATATGCAAGAGTTGGAAACTATGTTAAGATCTCCAGACTTTGAGCACAGTGTACGGTCCACAGGAAAATGTGATTTCGGGGGCTCTGAATTGCCATAGTAAAAACATGAACATGGTTCAGTACTGTAAAGAAAAGTGTAAGAGTTGGGCAAATGGAAATGTTAGAGACATTCCCTTTTCTGAAAGTCGGTGGAAGGAAGTAACAAAATGGAAGTTACTTTAAAATTCCAAAGTTTGCCAATGTTTTTTCTTTGTTGGTTTTTAATATGATTGAATTGGCTTTCTGTTCCTTTCCGCCTTCTATATGTATTTATATTGTGAATATAAATACATTATATTGCTTCTCTTGCTTGCCTTTTCTATCTTCTGGAAGTGAAACCATGAAAAAGGAAAGACTGAATGCAAAAATGTTAGACTGCTTATTCTAGTTATCAGTTTGACAGCCCACCTCTCACCCCTCTTGGTCAATGTAAAGGGGCAAGTTTTGCCATCTTCCCTACTTTGTAGGAATACAACAGCTGTTTGTGTATGTGTCAGTTTAAACATACCATCTGCTTTGGGTGAACCCTAACTATTATTTTAAATAAAGACCTCATATCTCAATAGCTCTAACCCTTCACCTGCCGTTCTTTTTCTTGGTCACTCTAACATGCAGTGGTGTGGGACAAAATCTTAATGAGCATAAACTTACTTGCCATTTTCCTTTATACACTCAAAAGTGAATTGGAGAAAGTACAAACCAAGTATATAAAAATGAACAACAGTAATACTGCTCAGACTTAATAATATAAATGCCTTAAATAAATAAAATCTTCAGTTGTTAGTGGAAAGATGTGTCTCCTTACAGATCATCCTGGGTGGGGTGTTAATGAAGTAGGCTCCAATATGTTGAAGATATATTATGAATGTGTTGCCTTCCCCTTACATCAGGAATTTATGAAACCTGTGGCCCTCTAGATATAGTTGAACTCTAAATCCCATGAGCCCCAGCCAGCAGTGCCAATGGTCAGAGGTGATTGGCGTTGTAGTTCAGCAGTATCAGGAGGGCCACAGGTTCTGCATCCCAGCAGTAGGGAATATGATATTCCTCTGTCATGTGATGAGAGAAAATGCCAGTTGCTGAGCTACACAGAATTTCAATTGTGCTTAGCACAATAAGCAGGATAAATACACTGCACAAACTAGTTTTATAGGAGAGGTATAGGAACTAGCTGGAGGATTTCTTCTTGGTGGGCTACTAATTGAGCTATAATGATTCTAGACTTGTAGCTAGGATTTCCAAATTGCAAGCCAAGTACTATTGTACTTAATCAGGAACGGAGTACTTGTGGCCCTTAAGACGTTATTGGACTCCCATCGTCCCAACCACTGGCCGTACGGGGTGCCTCTAGTATTTTCTTGCCCACTACTCTACATGTCTTGGGTTCCCCTCCCCGCTTAGAAAAGTAGGCACCAATTTGCATAAACTTTGTATATGCTTTGTGTCATATTCAAATTTATATCCTGTTTTGTTGATCGGGTGGAGGACTCAAAAATAAATCTGTGGCCGCACACCAAGTAATAAGATGTTTGACCAGCTGAATGTCAGCAGGTTTAACCTGTTGAATTTCTGCTTGCCATGCAGCTGATGAAAGACTAGAGCACCCTGCTTAATGCCAACCCTAAACCGTGCAAATAATTCTAGTTTCATGAGATGTAAACTTTGATGTTACAGTAGGTCTTTCATTCAAGATTCAGTTAAAAAGCAACCAGTGTTTTTAAACAGCATGTTTGTGTGTGTTTTTTTAGTTATAAAAAGGTAAAGGGACCCCTGACCATTAGGTCCAGTTGTGGCCAACTGGGGAGTTGCGATGCTCATCTCGCTTTATTGGCCAAGGGAGCCGGCGTACAGCTTCCGGGTCATGTGGCCAGCATGATGTAAGCCGCTTCTGGTGAACCAGAGCAGCGCACAGAAATGCCGTTTACCTTCCCACCAGAGTGGTACCTATTTATCTACTTGCACTTTGACGTGCTTTCGAACTGCTAGGTTGGCAGGAGCAGGGACCGAGCAATGGGAGCTCACCCCATCGCGGGGATTCGAACCGCTGACCTTCTGATCGGCAAGCCCTAGGCTTTGTGGTTTAACCCACAGTGCCACCCATGTCCCTTTTTTTAATTATATCTCTTAATAATTAGAGCAGTGTTATTAGCATAGGTCAAACAGACAGCTATTCTCTCTTAATTTTTAGGGTTTGTATCTTTCACACAAATATACCCATTTAAGTGTTCACACCAACAGCAACAGCCCAAGCATGCACCTATTTTCCTTCATGGGAAAGCAATTAATTACCCCCTCCATCCTATTCCTGCTACAGTAGCTTAACAGTCCCTCCTGTATTTCTCTAAAAACAAGAGAAAAACACACCAAGAAACTGTGTAACAACAATGGACTACATTCCATAGCAACGTTGTTGTACACTACTTTCTCTCAGCCCCCCAGTATTGGTACAGCAACACTGGGATACTTTGTAGGCCCGATATAATTGATGCTTTCTCAGTCACAGAGAGACGCCCACCCACCCACTGGCAATATGAAAATACTAATTATGGATTTTATTTGCATTTTTTGGAAATGTTTACATACAGAAGAAACAAGAATTTTAAATGCATGAAATTGAACCTGAGTTAGAAAGGGCACAAACTCCTTGCCTTTGCTTCTGCTTAGTCACAGCTGTGCTAAAATTCTGGATTTTTTTTCACTGGGCAATAATCACTTCCCTACCAGGAAAATGTAAAAACAGTTTCAGAATAAGCCAAGAAATCCCCTCAGAACTAACAAGGCAGCTCTTCTCTATTGTCTAAATTTAGAATAAAACTTGTCTGTGACCAGACATCAAGTCCTCTTACTCCACTGTCTTGAGAAGGGATCTACTGGGTCCTGTTGAAGCTGTTTGGGGGTTTTCTCCTTGGGTAACCCCATCAAGAGTGAGCAGCCTCCCATCTATCCAGTCTGGGGAACCACCCACTAACAGTGCCTCAGACTTATGTGGATTGAGCTTCAGTTTCTTGGCTCTCATCCAGTTTATTACCGAGGCAAGACAGTGGTCCAACACATTCACTGCCACACGACAGTGCTGACAGTGTAATCGAAAGCACTGGATGACCCCCCACTCAGCGGTTTCATATAGATGTTAAACAGCATGGGGGATAAAATCGAACCCTGAGGAAACCCACATCGAAAGCTCCACAGAGCTGAAGAGCACTCCCTAAATGTCTATTCAAGTAGGACCAGAACCACCACAAAGCAGGGCCACTCACCCCTGACTCAGACAGCTGGTCAATGGTATCCAAAGCCACTGAGAGATTGAGACATAACAAGGAAACATTTTTCCTGTCTCTCTCTTGACAGAGGTGCTCCTAATCTAGTTAGGAGATTCATTTGCTACATCTTATATTTAATGGGATGAGTTACATTTTTGAATTTAGGGATGGGAATGTTATCAGGCAATGGAATAGATTTGCCGCTCTTTCTAAGAGCGTATTTTTGCTGTTTTTTAAGAATAAAAACGTTTTATCATACTTGGCTATCTATAGATCTGTAGATATCTTTATTTTAAAAGGTAGCATAGAAGTCTACTCGATATTAAAAATGTTTTTTAAAAACCAGGAAAATGATTATGCTGAGAAGAAGATTCATTCAGTGGATGATGATGGCATTATCTGAATTTGAACTTTGATCTTTCCACAGCCTTGAACGAAGATAGCTTGCACTACCTTTTAAAGACATGCAGTTCTTTGGTCGGCTTATGAACACTTTAAACAATGTCACCGGCTTGTTTTCAAACCCTTTCCGGATCAAGGAGGTATCCCTGGCGGACTATTCATCTCTGAAACGTGTGAAGTCTGAAGATAGGATAGTGCTGTATGAAAAAAGTTCATCTCACTCTTGGGAGTGCCTTCTTCTTAACCCCAATAATGAAAAAGTTGCTTTCCGGTGAGTGGCAGGGAGACCTTGTTTAATTTTAGCTTCAATCTGTTCCTTAGACCTTAAGAAACTCTGATATAAAACCTTTTCCTAGTAGGAGAGGGTGAAATTGAGGGTGGATTGGGAAGAAAGGGGATTAAGGGGACTATGCAGGAATGAGGGAACATTGCTATAATAGCATAGGTTTTCATGGTTACTTGATAGAGCCAGTGTGGAGTAGTGGTTAAGAGTGGTGGACTCGTAATCTGGTGAACCGGGTTCGCTTCCCTGCTCCTCCACATGTAGCTGCTGGGTGACCTTGGGCTAGTCACACTTCTCTGAAGTCTCTCAGCCTCACTCACCTCACAGAGTGTTTGTTGTGGGGGAGGAAGGGAAAGGAGAATGTTAGCCGCTTTGAGACTCCCTTGGGTAGTGATAAAGCAGGATATCAAATCCAAACTCCTCTTCTTCTTGAAGGGTAATAGGTTAGGCAGGTGGGGTAGAGGACAGTGGCGGCTGGTGACTATTGGGGCTGGTAGGGTGGAAGGCAGGGAGACCAGAGCCAACGACAGGTAGAGGCAAGTTATTTCAGTTTGGTCGCCATCCTCCTCCCTGCTGAGTTCTGTAAGGGCAACACCAAGACTAGGGAGGAGAAAGCTGGCAGAGAGACCCACCCCCCTGGAGTTGTTGCAAGTAGGAAGGCAAGCAGGCTGGCTGAATTGGAAGGGACCATGAGGCTCATCTAGTCCAGCCTCCTGCAATGCAGGAATCTTTCACCCAATGTGGGGCTTGAGCCCACAACCCTGAGATTAACAGGCTTATTCTCTACCGACCGAACTATCCCTCAGGTGTGTTTTGGTTCTTCTCTTTAAACCTTCTGGAGAGGGTATAAAATTGTCCTGTTCCAATAGGACTTCTGACTGCTAAGTTTGAGTGAAGTCAAATATTTTGCAGCAGCAGCAAAACATTAATAGTTCTTGCTGATTGACTGGGATTGTGGGTGTTTATGGTCTTGCATATTCTTTTATTGGATTTTTCTTAATTGTTTTAATCTCTGTTGTGAGCCCCACCGCAAGCTGGAGAAGCAGGCTCTAATCATTCTATAAATTCCTTTTGTAGGCTCTTCCAGGTAGACCACGAAGGATTTGCCCTTGAGCACTACGAGCTGTACGCAAAGAAGTTGCGCCCCTTCTATGAGAGTTCCCACAATCCTTTGCAGCTGGAGGTTTTGCAGCAACTGACAGACTGTTTTCGCAGCCACCCTAGCTGGTCGCTGGCTCATGTAGCGGTAGAGGTTGGGCTCCTGGAGAGCTTCCGTCACAATCACATCCTGAGGTATGAGAGCTTGGGCTCCTTCTAATGGGGAATGACTTATATTGCAAACTTAGTTTAGGGCATTTCAAATGGGAGTCTGGGGGCCATCTTAAAGCCTTTTGCAAATCTCCCCTCCTCTCCTTTTAAGCCCCCAAACTCAGAGGCTTAAAAGGGAACCACGGGGAAACTCAGAAAAAGTTACTATTGTTAACTTTAACTTGTTTTAACTCCTGTTTTGTTTGGAGGGTGGGGTTGTTTTAAATTGTTATCAAATGTCAATTTGGATTTTTGTATTTGTTGGCTGGAGTATTGTGTCCCAACATGGGGCGCAGACCCCACAGGGGGGCAATTTTATTTTTAAGAGGGGCAATTTGAGAATGAGTTATTAACAGTTAATGGCCTGTTAGTCTTCCTCCACGTGAATAAATAAGAATTATATGTCACGGGGGAGGAGGGCATCAGGATTTTAGAGATGCTTAGGTGGGGCATGGCCAAAAAAAAAAAGGTTGGGGACCACTGGTTTAGGGGCTTTTGTTGGGGAGTGTATTGTTTATTAGTGTGTATACATTAGTATTGTTAATTGTTGGTTTTTATTATGTGCTTTGTGTTTTGATTAAACTTATTGTGTATTTTATGCTTCATATATGGTACCTTTGTGTTGTCAACCACCCTGAGACCTATGGATATAGAGCGGTATACATATTTAAACAACAACAACAAGCTCTGTAGCTCTCCTTCTGCTCCTCTTTTAAGTTTCCGAAATTGAGTACTTAAAAGGGGAGCTGGGATAGACTTGCAAAATGGACAGGTGGGTGTCCCTGCCCAATTGTTAAACTTGGCCCGTGAGGCAGAACCTGGTAAGGATCAGGCCTGTGGATCCTGAAAAATCCCTGCTCTAATGATTGATTTCAGTGGCTGTGGCTTGTCCTATTGGAATTGAACGGGACAGGGGTGGCAGTTCTTCCAGTCACTGATCTTACCCTATATCAGAGCAGCAGCGGTAGAATTTGGTTTGCTGTTCCACAAAGTAACGTTAATGAGTTTTTCGAAGCAAACCGTTTTGGGTGGGGATATGCGATTCTGGCTGGTTTTGCACTTGGGCCCAGCATTGTGCCCAGAATGCCTCCATCTTGCATTGCAGCTGCATAAACAGCAACAGCGGCGACAATGAATGCACCCCGGTGCACTTGGCCTGCCAAAAGGGAGACATGGAGTGCCTGCGGGAGCTGGTGGAGCAGTGCCATGCCCGTCTCGATGTCACCGACAAAAATGGAGATACCGTCTTCCACTACTCTGTCCGAGGGAACAACCCTGAGATCATAGAGGTGAGGATGTTAACCGAGAAAGGTAGGTTTCCTGGTAGAAAGAAGAAAATGAAGGGAAAGGTGCAGAAGCAGAGGAAATAGGATCTTTCCATGTCCGGAGAAGCTGGAGAGAGACGGTTCCCTATGAGTTTATGGGACTTTTCTTGCAGAGCCAGTGTTGTTCAGTGTTTAGAGTGTTAGACTAGGACCTGAGAGACTGAGGTTTGAATCCCCACTTGGCCATGAATCTCACTGGGTGACCTTAGACCAGTCACTCCCTCTCAGCCTAACCTACCTCACAGGGTTGTGGGGAGGGTTAAAGGAGAAAAGGTAGAGCCATATATGTCACCTTGAGCTCCTTAGGGGGAAAAAGGTGGGATATAAATGCAGTAAGTAAGTGGTTCCTAACTGGTGGTCTGTAGACCCAGGGGGTCCATGTAAGGCACCCGAGGGTCCATGGAACATATCCATCAACTGTCTGGAACTTCCTCTTTTGGGGGGCTGTGCTCTCATGGGAGAGTACTGCGTCCAAAATTGTGTGAGAGCACGGCACCCCAAAGCACACACTTGTGGGTGCTGTGCTCTTGCGTGGGTCACATGACTTGTGCAGGAGCGTGGCCCGAAAGACGTCTGGCCTGGTTTTGCTCTGGAGGGTGTGGTGACACCATTCCCATAACAAAAAAACTACCGGCGAGATATCAACTTTTTCAAAGTAGGGGGTCCATGGCTTGGCTGTTGAAAAGGGGGGTCCGTAGTACTTAGCTAATTGGGAACCACTGTGATAAATAAATGAAGTGTAAAGAATGTTTCTTCCATGGCTAAGGGCAAAACTATGCATTGTGTGGCGAGTTCCCGCCTCCCCCCTCAGAAATAAAGACACAAGACACAAGAATTCGAGTTAATGGGTCAAATTAGGCCACAACTTTATTGATTACAAGATTTGAGCGGTATTGGCTTAGGCATTGGTCTTATCAACTAACCGGCTTCAGCCTGCTTGCTTGAAGACTGGTAAGGGTTAACCACCAGTAGGGGGAGTCCCGCTGATGTGCGGGACTAGGAACTCCCCCGGGCCCACTCACCAGTTTTCTTCTATACACAATTTCTGGTCTGGTATTCCTGCTGAGTCATCTTATCCATCCTTCAGAGTCTCCAAACTTGAGTGACATTGTTCAATTGTTGCAGCTCATGGGCAAGAGGTCAACTGCCGCTTTGGACCATGTGAATGATGAAGGAAAGAGCCCTTTGCACCTGGCCTGCCAACTGGGCAAAGAAGATGCTGTTCATGCTCTTTTGAAGGTCAATGCTAAGTGCAGCAACATGGGAGCACTCGGCTACCCCATCCACATTGCTATGAAACACTCCCAGAAAAGGTGTGTTTGCTTTTCTCATTTGGATAAGAGTGCTAGAATTTTTTTTTTGCTAATAACTATATTTTTGCATTAACTATATTTTTATTTCCCCACCCCACCCCACTTCCTCCCAAAGGAGGTGGCGAGCAAGGAAACAAGGCCAAAATCTGAAACAGATTTAAACATAAACCACCTTTTCTCACAACAAATATGTTTCGGAGTTGCCTGAAGAAATAGTAATGTTCACGCCACACATTGAAAGCACTGTGGGGCCACTTTAAACAGTCACGGCTTCCCCCAAAGAATTCTGGGAGCTGTTGTTTGTGAAGGGTGCTGAAAGTTGTTAGGAGACAGCTGCCCCACCCCTGATTTAACAGCACAATATTAAAAGGATACATGATTGGACCATAAAGGTAAAGGTAAAGGGACCCCTGACCATTAGGTCCAGTCGTGGCCAACTCTGGGGTTGCGGCGCTCATCTCGCTTTATTGGCCGAGGGAGCTGGCGTACAGTGGCCAGCATGACTAAGCCGCTTCTGTCAAAGCCAGAGCAGTGCACAGAAACGGCGTTTACCTTCCCGCCGGAGCGGTACCTATTGATCTACTTGCACTTTTGGGCATGCTTTCGAACTGCTAGGTTGGCAGGAGCAGGGACCGAGCAACGGGAGCTCACCACGTTGCGGGGATTCGAACTGCCGACCTTCTAATTGGCAAGTCGTAGGCTCTGTAGTTTAACCCACAGCGCTACCCGCGTCCCCTGATTGAACCATGGAGTGGGCTTAAACCTGGACCAGTTTTCCTTGGAGCTATTGCTGGCACACCTGCCACTTCCAAGGCCCAAGGCACCATGCTTCCCTCTTCTTTTGCATGTACACACTTGCAGGCTGCTTAATGGAGCCTTGGAAGTGTCCCCTACCTACTGAATATTCAAGGATCCATGCGGTGAGCGGGCAGGTGTTTGTCGTATCCCTTCATTCTTTTCCTTCTTGTTCTTCTGCTCCAGATGTGCTCAGGCCCTTCTTGATAAGGAGATCAGCCAGATTCAGCTGCTAGACCCACGCTACGGAGCGACGCCACTCCACTGGGCCAGAAATGCTGATGTAAGCGGGTAGTCTGCTAGCCGGCTAGACATCTTTGCTTTAAAGAGTCTTGCTCTCCTGGTCATGTCTCCACAAAGAGCTCCTTTCCATTCCCCATCTCTGACCTTCTGATCTGTGTGTAGGCTTGCTGGCTCCTGGGTCTTTAATACCTGCATGGCACTAAGATGCTTGGGGAGGGGATGGTGGCATGTCTTTTCTTGCCAGCATATGTCAGAAATGGGATAAGCTTGTACCTGCCGACTTCTTCCTGATGCTAAAAGCAGCCTTCCCCATCTTTACCTTGTTGGGCTACAACTTCCATCTGCCCCTGCCAGCATGGGTCCAAATAATCTGGAGAGCATCCGTTCCATATGGACCTGTTTATCCTCTTCCTGACCTCTCCAGCTGGAGTCCTCCTCCAATGGCGACTGTGGAGAGTAATAGGGGTTCTGTTGCAGCAGACATTATGTGGAATTGCCTCCCAAGGGATTCTAACCCCTTTTTCATTTTTAGAAGGACAATAAAGATATTAATCAACATGGCATTTAGAGGTAGTTAGGGAACTTGGGTGGCATTTTTATTAACTGGTTGCTCTTGCTGCCAGTATAGTCATTATTTTGACGGCCTTGTTTGAGTTGGTTTTTAGAGTTCCATTTGTAAACTGATTTTTGCTTGATTGTTTGACACTCCCCATCTGACTCCCAGTCTCAGGTGATTTACAGTTTTATTTATGTATTCATTAAAATTCTATATTGCCCTTCATCCGAGGATCAGAGGGTGGTTTACAATATAAAAACGCAAAAATACACAACATAATAACAAACAAAAAAGCAGTAACCCCCCAGTTTATAAGGTCATAGATTGGTTTGAGAACAGCAACCTTAAAATAAAACATGCAAGAATCACAAATATAACACAGAACCAGCTTCCTTAGAGTCCAATGCCAGCTGAAAAAAATTACTTTCATTGTTTTATGGGACAGGAGAAGAGAAGCAAGGGAGCAAGGATGCTCAAAGTGGATATCACAGGCCGTAGGACTGAAATGTTTCCAAGTATTTAACTTAATTTTCCCCTCACATAAACGTAACAGTTAGAGTAAATATTTTGGTGGGCCTGAAATCTAAAATATTTATCTCCATACAAGCACTGTAGTGCTTTTATCAGCACAGAGAGAAGTCATCTGATTTCTTTAGCCTTGTGGAGCTTAGGGTATCCAAAATATTAGGTTCTCTACAGGGCTGTACTGTGGGAGTTTGCAAACATAAACAGCCTCAAAGTTGTACAAAATAGATTTCTAAGACAAGCCCATGGCTGCAAACCCGCCCCCCCCCCAATAATACAGGCTTTCCTGACATAGACAGAAGTTAGGACCTTTTACCATTTCCTGCAAAATTAAAATACTGGATACATTAAATTATACATAATCTTCCCAGACCCCACTGGATCTCCTGAAGGAAGGTGGATCTCCTGAAGGACTTTTGTATTAGAAGCCCTTATACAAGGCTACAGTATCCTATGTTACACAAGAGGCAGAGCAAAAGCAAAACAGAATGTGATGAAGCAGAAAGGCACTTGCCAAAGGGGGCAGTTAAGTGGAAAAACTGTATATTGTTATGGTAACTGAGACATTTACTATGAATTGGGTGTCCCTCTTTCTGTTGTGTTTGTTGTGTTTGTTGCTCAGAGGGAAGCAGATGGAACCAGCCTTATAAGCGAGCACAATGTGTGAAATCTGTACAATGTCTTTATTGGTGAGATAATGTGTGAGTTGAGGCAAGAGCCTTAAACTTATAATTTTTGCGCTTCTATGAGCATGGGTTCATCTTTCAGAGCAATAATTCTTCTCTTTGGCCTTAAATCTAGGGTTTTCAAAATCTTAGGTATCTTCCTTTTTAAATATTTGTTTATTGTTTCAAAAAGAACATAATCAAAAAAAGCACAGCCCTATTCAAATACATGCAGCGATTTCTCATTTGCATAAAAGTATCTTCCCATATGCCCCAGGTACCTTGTTTGTTTTATCGTTGAAATAAATCTGACCTCACCGGTTCTGGTGAAGAAGCGCTTGTGATCCAAAGTGTTGCTTTGTGCCTTTCCCCCTTGTCTCCTAGATGACCCGGCTCCTCATTGACTATGGCTGCGAAGTGAACGCCCTCAGCAAGACCGGGGAGTCGGCCCTGCACATCGCTGCCCGGCGGGGGCGCTTTGATTGCACCATGGTGCTGCTAACGCATGGAGCCATGGCAAATGTGAAAGGGGCAGATGGCAACACCCCACTGCACCTGGCCATGAAGGTGGGCTTCTCATCTGCTGGATGCTTGCTTTTCCAGAACTGAAGAGTGGGGCAGGGGCTGAGAGGAGAAAGGAGAAAAGTGCATAACGTCTGCAGAGAACACCCCCCCTTTTTTGTATTATTCTGTTGTAATAATAATAATAATAATAATAATAATTTTTATTTATACCCTGTCCTCCCCAGCCAAGGCTGGGCTCAGGGCGGCTAACAAGCAATAATAAAAACAAGTTGAATGAATACAACTTAAAAACAAGATTAAAATACAACATTTAAATATTGAAACATTAAAATATTAAAATGCAGCCTCATCACAGGAGGAGAAAGGAAAAAGGAAAAAGAAAGAGGAGGAGGGAATCAAATTGGCTCCAAGCCAAAGGCCAGGCGGAACAACTCTGTCTTACAGGCCCTGCGGAAAGAAATCAGATCCTGCAGGGCCCTGGTCTCATGAGGCAGAGCGTTCCACCAGGCCGGAGCCAGAGTTGAAAAGGCCCTGGCTCTGGTTGAAGCCAATCTAACTTCCTTAGGGCCCGGGACCACTAGGGTGTTGCTATTTATGGACCTTGAGGCTCTCCGTGGGGCATACCGGGAGAGGCGGTCCCATAACAATCTGTTCTGGTTCAATATGTAGACATAGCCCAGGGGTGGGCCACCTTTTCAGCCAGGTGGGCCGGATCCTAATCTCCAAAAGCCCCATGGACCAAGTTTGGTGGGTGGGGCACGGCAGCCCAGCAGTCTGTCACCTGGCATCAATATGACATCAGGTGACAGCAGTGCATCTGAAGGATGTTTCCAGGTGGGTTCAGTGGAAGCTGCTTGCAAATGCACTTCAAAGTGAAGGCCACACCTTTCCCTGCCTCCCACTAGGCATCACATACAGCATCAAGGGCAGGGCAGGTGGGTGTAGTTTGATGGAAATGACATCCCAGGCCAAATTAGAACCCTTGTGTGCCTAATGAGGCCCATGAGCCAAAGTTTTCTCATCCCTCAATCCTAGCGCCTCAATCTTCCTTTCCTGAATATTTTTGTCTGTCTCTCCGCATGCAACCCGTCTAGTTAAAGTGATCCTCCTGCATGAAGAGACTCACAGAAATCTAGCTATTTGGGTAGGATATATTGGCAGCTCACAGTGTGTTTGCCAAGGTGGCCGCCGGGTGGGCATTCCAGCTCAGGAAGCTGAGGCTGGAGGGAGCTCCTGGCAACACTTTTCCCTTTACAAGCTCTTTTCCTCCCTGCAGCAAGACCATCTAGAAATGATCAAGGCCCTTATTGTGTTTGGAGCAGATGTGGATGTCCCCAATGACTTGGGGGAGACACCCGGGTTGTTGGCGGCCAGGATGAGCAAAGGTGAGAGGGGGGACCTGTGGGGAGGGAAAGGGAAGTATGGGAGCTGGGTGGAAGACAATGGTCCAGCACTGCCACAGCTACAGATGTAAAGGAGAAATAGAGCTGTGTGTCGTCAGGATATGGCTGGCAACGTACTCCATAATTCTAGATTTGGAGAATCCCTTTTGTGACCTTGTGGCCTCTTGCACAGATTTGTTCTGCCCAGGGGAGGTATGGTGAGAATCTCAGGCCTAAGGAGCACAAACAAGGCCCCAGCTGTGGCATAGGATTCTGAGGACCAGGCCACAATCTCAGCGGGTTACTTAAACCACACACCCCGTTCTCTCTTGAGGCAACCACCTCCAGCCCTGTGTTTTTTTCAAACCAGGTACATGGGATTAGTCTGACTCACAGCAGGCAGCGGTGACCATTTCCTTTATATTAATGGATTTTCCTCTCTAATGCATGTAACGCTCTCACCATATCAAAGGTGCCAATCGGAAGGTGCTCTTAGACCTGCTGAAAATTGTAGGGATTGACCGCTTCCACCCACCTGGCATATCAGTACCAACTACTTCCACTTCCCAGGAAGGA
The DNA here is from genome assembly GCF_964106645.2 of Podarcis pityusensis. Lineage (NCBI taxonomy): Eukaryota > Metazoa > Chordata > Lepidosauria > Squamata > Lacertidae > Podarcis > Podarcis pityusensis. Next base: position 30,416,456 of record NC_138035.1, on the reverse strand, counting down.
CTACCGCCCCCGAGGAGCACTAACCAAAACCTAGGTAACAGACTACCTAGCCCTGTGCTTCTCTCTGTGTCTCTGCTTCACTATCACTGTTTTAGGACCACTTTTTCTTCCAATCTGGGAAGACATTTACATGTCGGAATAAATGTGAAACTTGAGCACGTGATCGTCTCAGTTGAGGATTGAACCAAGGTTTCCTGTTGCAGTGCGAATGTGCTGGGGAAACCATGGCCAGTTGCTAATGGCACAGTGCTGGGATTCTTCCTTAAGGTTGTTGCAGGGAGGGATAAGCTGTGGCTTTTCAGATGGTGTTGGCTTCCAGCTCCCCATCAGCTCTCATTAGTATAGCCAGAGATGATGGGAGTTAGCTTTGCCATCCCTGTTCTGTGACCACAAATGTCCTGACAGTATCAGTCATTTCCCTCTCTTTCTCCTTCCTCTTCTTTTTCTGCTTTGCTATATTTATATGCTAATATTCCAGAAAGGACCAAATGATGATGTAGCTCCTGGTAAGTGTTTAGGGGAAGCAGGAAGGATTGCCATGTTCAATAGAAGACTTTGCCTTTTGATAGGGATGTTTTTTATGATATAATGGTCATGGCAATGGACTGTGTGCTTGCTACGTATCTTCCTTGGATACAGCAATTAAAGGTATGAGAACCTTGTCTTCTATTGCATAGGGCCATTGGGGTGATGGGGAACTCAGTTCCTAGACTCTCAGGTTCCTAGTCTGCTGCACCTGCTTCTAAACATCCTGCTGAACAGAATATTTGCCTTTCTTTTCCTTGGCTCTCTAGAATTCCAGGACGTCATTCATGTCTCTACAGCACTTGGTACCTTGCTGAAAAAACAAGATGTGGTCGATCTTGCCACCGAGAGGAAAAAAAGGTAAGTGGGTTAGTAAGTTAGTAAGTTAGTAAGATGGACTTCATCAAGTCTGCAATGCTCTGTCCTCTTGTGAAAACTGATAAGACTCAGAGAGAGGAGACCATAGTAAACCACAGTTAATGATGTACTTTGAGTGTGCTGATTCAGGAGAAACGAACTAGGATACCTGGCTTAGTGTCATGTCTTTATCCAAGGACCAGGATTTCTTCTGCTCCAAACAAATCATGGTCTGTAACCCAAGAGCAAACCTTGGCTACAGACCATGGTTGAATTGGAGCAGAAAAAACCCACAATCCTAGGTTCAGCCAGGATTGTTTCTCCCACACACCAGAAGGAAGAAGTTGCCCCAATTTGAGGCGTTCATGCAAACTATAATGTGTGAATGAGGTCACTGCATGCCCAGAGAGGAGGGATCCCTACCCCATTTCCCCCCTACCTGCTTGCATCATAAGCAGGGAGGGGAAGCTTTCTGGCCCTCCAAACATTGCTGAACTCCCAACTCCCATCAGCCCTAGGAAGCACGACCAGTTCTCAGGGATGATGGGACTTGTAGTTCAGCAGCATCTGGAGAGCCAGAGGTTCCCCACACCTGATCCTCAGCATACCTTTCAAGAACTACAGTTCTTCCTCACCTAGGGCAGGGAAGATACTTTGATGGTTAGAATGTTGCCCCATGAGGCATCTGAATTTTAGGAGTGAATATGACCTTGGGAACATTAAACTCCTTCTCTCCTCTCTTCCCTCTCCTCTCCCCTTCTCTAGTCAAGACCGCCTTTTGAGTCTGGATGGTGGGGGTGTCCGGGGCCTGGTGCTCATCCAGTTCCTCATCGCTATAGAAAGAGCTGCAGGGCGTCCCATCCGGGATCTGTTTGACTGGGTCGCTGGGACGAGCACGGGGGGAATCCTGGCAGTGTCTGTTATACTAGGTAAGGAAAGAGCACTCGTGTGGGTCCACAGGTGGAGGAGGAAATCTCCCTACCTGGTGGGGGAAGAGTTCTGGAGTGAAAGAGAAAGGATGAGTGTTGGATATCTTCCTGGCCTAAAAGACTGTTCCTGCCATCTGTGAGAGAAGTGGCCCTGACTTACTGCGGCTTTCCCCAGGCTGGGAGATGCTATTGGACTCCCAACTCCCATCAGCCCCTGCATGCCCAAATGCTAAGAATTATGAGTCAAGCAACATCTGGAGGGCACCAAGTTGGAAAAGACTGGCTTGATGGATAATTCAAGAAGCAAGGGGTTTGCTTTTCACGAGAGATGGTTGGAAGTGGTCTTCACATTTCTGTCCAAGCTGCCACATGGCAAAGCTGACTGTGTGTACTCTGATCCTAATCTACCCAAATGTTTGCTTTAGTCTGGTTTTACAATGCTTGGATTTTTGCAGACTTTGCAAATAAGGGAGGCACATAAACCATACCCTCTTCTTTGGTGATTCTGCCCCTTTCTCTTCCATGTCTTCTCCACTAACCTTTATTCCACTTTTTCTATCATCCTTATGGCTGCTTTTGTATATTGCAGCAAAACATGGGTCTTCGTGTTTCCGCAAAAAGTTATTTTCTGAGTTTCCAAGCACTCCAAATGCCCTTCGAACATTAGGGAGGAGGAAACAGCACCAGGGCCGTCTTACCCATAGGCACTAGGGGTGTGGGGCACCTGGGCACCGGGCTTTCAGGGGCACCAGGCCGAGATTCCGGGGCCCAAGAGTTGAGTCTAGGGAAGAGAGTCGCGGCGGGCTCTTCTGCTGTGGGTGGCTCTGCGCCGCGAGTTTGGGGGTGACTGAGCCAGCGAGACGCTGAGGCAGCCGGCCAGCTCTGCCCTCCTGCGTGCCTGGGACTGGGCAACCGGGGGGGAGGGGTGCCGGGCGGATCTTTGCACCCCGGCGCCACATATGCTTAAGACAGCCCTGAACAGCACGTGTGTGTGTGTTTGTGCACATGCACACACACACAACCCATGAGGTAACACTAATGCCCTTCTGCCTCTCAGGGAAGCCGATGGAATACATGCGCTGCTTGTACTTCCGCATGAAGGACGAGGTGTTCCGAGGGTCGCGGCCCTATGAGTCAGAACCCCTTGAGGAATTCCTGAAGAAGGAGTTTGGAGAGCATACCAAAATGACGGATGTCAAACAACCCAAGTAAGTAAAACAGCAGTGACTGGTGCCCTTTGCAACTAGTATGGAGGAAGGCGGAGGGGACGGACGACTGTGGGCAAAGCTGGACCCATTGATAGGCTGTTCCAAACCAATGACAGGCCACGCTGACTAATTCTAGTATTGTCCCCAACCCCCCCTCCCTTCTACAAGGATGAAACTAAGAAGGAATCCAATATCCAGGGTGAGTTTTAAGTCAGAAGGCAGGCAGGTGGGGGCTGACTGAGGCCAAACTGAGGACAGTGCCCCATTTGCCCTAATGGACTAGACCTCCACTGAGCCAAAACCAGAGGGATGCTGTCTTTGCCCTTTATCATGATGGCTTCCTGATCTTCTGTCCCTGGAGGAGGGAGTTCATATCTATGATTTATCTGTTTGAGGCAGGACCGGAAAGCACATAACATGGTTTTTAATATTTAAAATATTATTATATTTTTATATATGCTGGAAGCCACTTAGAGTGGCTGGGGCAACCCAGTCAGATGGATGGGGTACAAATAATAAAGTTGTTGTTACTCTGCTGAATCTAAGCAGGTTTGGGTCACCTCAGTGCCAAGGTGGGAGGATTGCCTGGGGGTGCTGCCTTAAAATCCCATGGAAGAGAGGTGGGATATAAAAATAATATGTGAAGTTGCCATGTGCTGAGTGTCTAGCCCAGTATTGGCCAGTCTACTGTGGTTGGTAGTTAGGCCCAAAGTCACAAGAATCATAAAGATGGAAGAGCCTTGGAGGTTAATGAGCCCAATCCCCTGTTCAGGCTGCCACTACAGCATCACTGACACAGATGACCAGCTATCTCCAGTGGAGCCTTCACTACCTTCCAAGGAGATGGTTCCATGTCAAACAACTCTTACCATTGGAAATCTCCTCCTTGCATTCAGCTGGACATTTGCTTCCCTGGTTCAAAGTTCTGTTCTCTGGAGCAACAGATATCCTGAGATACTTTTACTGGAGATGCCAGGAATTGAACCTGGTACCTTCTGTAGCCTCTTCCCCTTACAACCAAGCTGAAATCTTGTCTTCATTCCTCAAAATCCCTTACAGACTCATGTTGACAGCGACGCTATGCGACCGACAGCCTGCTGAGCTCCACCTGTTCCGGAATTACAACCCTCCAGAAGGAAGAGGCAAATCCCGTTACAAGTCGTCGGGTTTGTTTCAAGCGTTGACCAGGCCTGAAGGTAAAAGACTCGCTTGCACAGCACTCTTGTGGAGTCAAGTTGCTTGTTGAAGAAAAACAAGCTCCTACACAAGGATTCTTCCTCCCCCTTCCTCGTTTTGTGTGTGTGCCTCTCCAAGCAATACTGATCATACATGTTATGATGATCTCCATATAGCATGGACCACGTTGTAATGTGTATGGGTTACTCGTGCGTAAGTTGCCGCCTCTCCAGGCTTTGTTGCCTTGCTAAACCTTTCAGTCTGGGCAGCCCTTCACTTCGTGGCTGCCTCAGTCGCTAGCAGAATCCGTCAGTGGGCGTTTCTTAAATCTTTTCCAACATAAAAGTTGTTTGACACCCAGTCTCCTCCTACTCTCTCTGCGCGGAAGTCTTCTGCACAGGGTGGGTGTGGGTAGCGGGGGACCCGTGCTCTCCCCGCTGGTGTCCGGTGAAGAGTCCTGGAGCCCTCTCGCCAATTCCCCCATCTGCCCCTCTTTATCCCTGGTGTTGCGCTGATTTGCTTCCCCATCTGCGGAGCTGCCTCTCTCCCTGCTGGGCCCTTCTCCAGCATCATTTGAGAGACTTCCCTCCGCCTCTGGCTCCGATGTCAGTTCCCTGACACACGTCTTGGGTGAAGTTGGAACAGATCAGTCTCCCTAGCTTGTGTACTTGCACCAAAATAAACCTTGTGCAATTGTGAATGCAACAGTGTACATATTCCTCTCTTCTCAGAGGTTATTTCTGTTCTGAAAAAAATAACTTATGGAGCAGGCAATAGTGGCCAGCAATACTTGGTACCATGGTAGAAGCATACCATGCAGTGCAGGATAAGTGACCCATCCTCTGCTATTCTTTCTCCAACGGTTTAGGTGCAGTCTCAGAAATAGGATTGTGTCCCCACATCAGGCTCAGCAATCATGGCCAGTGGTCAGGGATGATGGGACCCGTAGTCTTGCAGCATCTAGAGGGGCACAGACTCCCCTCCCTGCCCTGCAGTATTATGTGCATTCTTAGTAGCAGCAGATCTTGTCCTAGCAATCAGCAGGATGCACATAGTTTAGTCTGTGGAGGGAAAGACACATCTTTCTTTGTTTCCCCTTCACAGATCAGCTGATGTGGCAGGCTGCTCGTTCCAGCGGAGCTGCCCCAACATATTTTCGGCCCTTTGGACGCTTTCTGGATGGAGGTCTGCTGGCCAACAATCCCACCATGGACGCCATGGCTGAGATCAACGAGTGCAACAAAATCTTAATCCAGAATGTAAGCTTAAGTGGCACTCCTCATTGCACTTAAAATTCTGGGGGTTGTGGCTCCTACAGAAGAAGCATTTCCTCCGTTGCTAAAAGCACCCAGAGCAGGATGCAACATAATCCTAGTCAATACAAAGTACAGATAAAAAAAAAAATACAAAGTACAGATGGGGCAACGAGTTTTTAGCAGCAAATAACACAATGCAGTAAACAAAAACCCTACAACAGCACCAAGTGTAAAATACATTGCACACTAAAACTAGGTGTTAATGCTTTAAAATATGACAAAATACAGCTTTAGAATAGGTTCAGCTTTGCTAACCGATGTTCTTTGCCTCCCATTCTTCCAGGGTGAGGGTCACAAGGTGAAAAAGCTGGGAGTGGTGGTCTCTCTCGGGACTGGGAAGGCACCACAGGTCCCTGTGAGCTCAGTGGATGTCTTCCGCCCCTCAAACCCTTGGGAGCTGGCCAAGACTGTCTATGGGGCTAAAGAACTGGGCAAGCTGGTGGTGGACTGCGTGAGTATTAGATGTGGATGGATCAGTGGAATGGAACAACCAGATGTTAGCAGAGAACGTCTTCATTTGGTGGGGATGGGAAGGTAGCAATATATTTACCAGCTCAGACTCCCAATACAGGTGAAGGAATTGCATTATAGGGTTTCAGATGGAGACATTCACAACCCTGCTTAGAGATGATGGAGACTGGACTGCAAATCAGACATCCTACCACTGATCTCTGGCCCTTCTCCAGATCCTATTTAAAAGGGTCTCATTGCTAAGGAAAGTCAATTCATTGATTTGGAGGAGCCCTCCCCACCCCAATATTTTCAACAAAATTTTCTAGGGAAGTGTCAAAGCAACTTCTGGAGGGTATCATGCTGGCTACCCCTGCTTTAATGTGACATGCAAGCACAACCACTGTAGACTCACAAGGACAAATTTGGCTGAAGTGAATGGACTCCGAGGTTTTCCTTCGTGACCCGATTTGCAAGTCGCTGCCACAATACAGACGTTATAATATTATGAATATTATGAAGGCTCTGAAAAAAAATATTCTGTTTCTACTTAGGGAAAACAGTGCATTTTCTTGTATTCTGCAGCTAAGCTAGAAGCATTGTGTTTAGGAGAAACATTCCCCTCCAAGCCATATTTGTGCAATTCCTGCTTGTTTTGTCTTAGCCTTCTTTTACCTTGTAGTCCTGGGTATTTGAGTCATAGGATGGATCACTTCCTAATTGCGTTGATGTCTCTTTGCAGTGCACTGATCCAGATGGGCCATGTGTGAACCGTGCAAGAGCCTGGTGTGAGATGATAGATGCCCATTATGTCAGGTATAGGACTTGTCTACCTTGATGTTCTGTGCAGGTTGGAAAGAGCATGGCTGGAACCCTTGAATCTCCGGTTCTCAGAGACTCTGCATGGGGTGTGTGTGTGTGTGTGTGTGTGGTTTGCACACAGAAAGTCCCAGGTTCGATCCCTGGCATCTCCAGTTAAGGGCTGAGAGAGACCCCCCCCAAAAAACCCTGTAGAGCCACTGCTGGTCATTGTAGACCACATTTAGCTAGGTGGATCAAAGGTTTGACTCAATGTAAAGCAGCATCTTCTGTTATACTAAACCAGGTTAGGATTGTGTCTCTGCTAATTATGTAAGCTAACAGCAGAACCTTACTCAGTGGCAGACTTTGGGCCCTCAAATTTCAGCGGCGCCCTGTGTCACGTTAACCCCCCTCCCTGCCTCTCACACTTTGTTCTACAGCATTGTTTTGGTGTCCCCTGCAGTGCAACCACACCAGGCACCCTATCCTAGAGCCATCTCTGCTTTGCTGCAGCTGTGGCTTACATTTTGCCTTTCCAGAGCAGCAGTCAGCCAAGGGACTGATTTTATGCAGTCCCTGCAATCAATCAATCAATCAATCAATCAGACCTCTGGCAAGGATAATCTGTCCCTGCCTTGATAGCCCTCTGAGAGCAGTTGCCCAGTTCATGTAATACTCTTGTGTAGGGTATAACTGTGTTGACAGTGGAGCAGGGCTGCACTTTCAGCACCCCTCCCAGTATCCGGTCTGTTTCCTGTAATAGCCACACATTGCACACTGTTCTCTGCAGCAAAATTCTTAACACAGAAGCCCCTGCTTATATGTAGGGGGTTTGTGCAGTTGGGACACCTGCCTGTGCAACACAGGCGAGTCCTTTCCTCACAGCCCTTTTGTGAGGCAGGTTTAGGCAGAGTGAAAGTGCTCTGGGTTGCATTATGTGGAGGTGCCGTCAAGGAGTGAACTTGGAAGCAGGCAGAAAGACTTTGGGGCAGAAGCAGAGTGAGGGTCTCCCGAGTGCAACCGTGCTTTTGAAGCAATGTGCATTACCATCTGAAGAACAGGAAGGAGAAGGAATGTAAAACCATTAAGGCCAGAGTTTAAAATTACCTAGCCATGCCAGAGACAGGTGGTCGGTGTTAACTGAGAAGATAAGTCTGGAGAGAAGGGGGAGGGTTTGGGTGAGTCAAGAGCTTAGTCCTTAACCGTGGGGAATGGCTCAGGCTGAAGAACTGGGGCAGGCTTGACACATTTACGGGGAAAGCTAAAACCCCACTGGCCCCTTCCATCACCTGATGAAGCTACTAAGTCAGCCTGGGCATGTCAAGTAGAAGACTGTGCTACCTCTTCCTGGCCAGCTGTATCAGTTGCCCCTGAGAGCAAAAGAATGGGAAACTGAAAGCACCGATGTGACTGCATCTGGCAAAATGCCATGGAGTTAAAGGTGTCCAAAGAGTTTGCCTGCCAGAGCCCCTGATTTGAGATTGTCGTTGCCTTGCACCCGTTGCACTTTGGGGATCTCTAACTGCGTCTCTACTGCACCATAGCACTCTCTTGAGCATTGGGTTTTCTGTCTTGTTTTCCATTGCCTCTGCCTTCTATCTCGGAGACTTGCCTTTTCATCTCCAGTTGCCAGGCATAGGCCAAACTCTTGCTCTCGTTCCCGTCTTGCAACACCCTAACGCATTCTTGGCACCTGCAGGTTCAACCCTCCTTTGGAGCTGGATGTGATGCTGGATGAGGTGAGCGATGTGATCCTGGTGAACCTTCTCTGGGAAACTCAGATGTACATTTTCAAAAACTGGGCAGAATTTCAACAGCTGGTAGATATGCTGCTGGTTCCGTGATGCTTTGCAGCGCTGTCACGCCTCCCTGCCGCAGCGACCCTGGATTCTCAGCAAGGAGTGGTAGATTCCGCTGGCCTGTGGCCCCTTCTATTCATGGCCAGAAACCGACTGGAAGAACTGGAGGGCTGCACCCACCGAAACGTCTTTCAGCTTGCCCAGTTCAAGTACTTGCTGTGGCTGCTCTTTCCGGCATGCCTGATTCCAGTACACCAGCTGCCTTTATAACTGGAAGGGGCTGACTACGTTTCTCTTGGCTTGTGTGTGATAACATGGGATCTAACTGACCAGAGTTGGACTATCTCTGCTGCTTCTGGGCATATTGGGCCAGATGCATTGTCTGACATGCTGGGTTTGACTAACGTGCCTTTCTGTCCAAAATTATACATGAGCTGTTAAAACAAACTGAATTGCTTGTTTCTCTCCCCCATGCCCTTTCCTGGTTGTTTTTTGCTTCCTTCTTCCTGGTTCCTCCTTGCTTGATCTGAGTGGCCGAGAGGCGAGAGCAGGAAGGATGGGCTGGGTTTGACAAATTATTCCAGACAGTATTTGCCCACCAGCAGAGGTGTGGAAGGCTTCTTCTCCCTGCTTATGAAGAACTTCCTTAACCAGAATAAACAGTGTACAGGGGATCAAAAATTAAACCAAGTTAGCGATTAATTGTCAGATCCAATGATCAGGCACACATTCCAGTGTCTGTTTTTTCCTGTTCTCCTATAGATTTGTTTCCTTACTAGATTCACCCCCCCCATCAGTGCTGCTGCCTCCCCCCATCATAAAAAGTGCTGCTAACAATAACCTATTGGCTCAGTTTGCATGTCACAATAAACCGTGGTTAATGGTCTGCCTTCCACTTTGCTCTTCCCTTCTAGCCACTGGGAGCAGCAAACCACAATCCTTGGCTTAGCAGTACATCCAAACCTGGGATGATTTGTTTGTGTCGCTCAAGCAATTTGTGGTTGGTAAATGCAGAGCAAAGCTTGACTTGACATCCTACTCTGTTTAGAGTGAAATGAACCACAGTCCCTGAGCCCAAGGATCGTGGTTTGTTGCTCCCACTGGCTAGAGGGGAAGAACAAAGTGCAAGGAACCTTCTGCGCTCTAGGGAATAAGCTGTTACATATGGTTTCCCATAATGTGCAAACACTGCCACTACTCTTGCATTTTGACTAGTTTAATAGACTGTACTAGAACTACAGAAAAAAATGTCCCGGAGAATGTGAAATCTAATTGGTGTTTCTCCCGCCCCTCTCCCCCATTTTTTGTAAATCACTCTTAGTTTGTATAAATATAACTCTGAACTGTAGTGATGTTAATAGACCCTAATGTCTTCATGAAACTGACACAGTGTTCAATAAAAGGAAATGTGTGATGTGAAAACTGACTTGCGCTTGAACTTAATACCGCTTGAAGGGCTGTAGCTTGGTGGCAGAGGGTTTGCTTTGGATGCAGAAGTTCCAGGTTCAATTCCCAGCATCTCTAGGTGCGACTGGGAGAGACCTCTTGCCTGAAATCCTGGAGAGCTGCTGCCAGACAGTGTAGACAGTACTGAGCTTAGATGGACCAATTGGTCTGACTTGTATAATGCAGCTTCCTCTGTTTCTGTGTTCCAAGTGTGAGACTCTCTTCTCTGCAAAGGAGCAAGTAGTTGTCATGGACGGTGCGAGCTCCTTTATGAAAGACCATGAGAAAGGCATTGCTGGTTCAGTCCCGTGCTCCAACTGAAGTCCGCACCCAAAACCGTAATTGAGACAGTTGCCCCCTCTGTGCTCTCAGTAGCTGGCAGCACCCACAGCTTTCTCTCTCTCTCTCTCTCTTTTCTTTTCCTTGTACAGAAGATCACTTTATATGTAACTGTCCAATAGCAGGCCTACAGCTCGCCAGTTTATAGCGACCGCCTATAGACTGTTTGGGTGAACAGCATACGAGTATTCAGGAGGAAATGGGCTAAGGTGATGGAGCTGCCGGTGGGAGGTGCATCTAAATGACTTGGAATGGAGGACTGAGATGAAAGCAAAATCTGATCTTGAATCTCATCTAGGTCAGCTTTTTCCAAAGCTGGAGTCATATTTTCATATGGAGATTTCAGCAATGTGATTCTGCCATTTGCTGTTGACACTCAGAATCACTTCCAATGTTTGACCCTTTGGATTAAATGCAAGATCCAGTATATGCATACATGATCCTTTAGCAAATCTGTTTGTACAAACCACCACTACTTGCTTTAGAGCAGGAGTGGGGAACTAGAAACACTTCATTATTTTTTTTAAATGATATTTATTAAAGTTTCAGATAAAAAGACACATCAATAAAAAAGAACTTAAAAGTAAAAAGAAAAATACACAATACAAAATACACAAAAAAAATATAAAAAAGAAAAAACAATTAAAAAGAAATCCATCTTTTCATCACTACTTTTGAATTTACTTATTTTCTGGACCTCCTCATACCTCCCTCTTTTGTATTCCAATTCAGTTTGTTTGTCCAGCAATTCCTTTCCCTCTTTTTTAATCCCAATCCTTAATCTTGATATAATATAACATTAAATTTTTATCTATTAATAGCCAATTTTCCATTCTTTTAAACTTTTTATCCCTAATCCTTAATTTTAATCTGTATATAACTTTTAAGCCTGTGCAGCTAGAAGCCACTTAATTTCAGTCCATCATCACTCTAACATTCTTTAATTTTGCAATATTTCTGTAGGTAGTCTTTAAATTTCTTCCAATCTTCTTCCACCGACTCTTCTCCCTGGTCACGGATTCTGCCAGCCATTTCCGCCAATTCCATATAGTCCATCAATTTCATCTGCCATTCCTTCAGATGTTGCTGGACTACAATGCCCGTCATTCCTGCCCACTGGCCATACTGGCCAAGGCTGATGGGAGTCCAATGACAGTGGGCTACAGATTTTCCCCATCCCTCCTTTAGAGCACAGTGACCAAGGGCTGGGATGTAATGAGGCTGAGGTCCAACACAAACTTGTATGCACTTAAGCTCATTGGCTCGTATTTGACTTCGCTTTGGTGTTTTTCTTCCATGCTAGCACCCTTGGCTCCCCCGCCCTTGTGTTAGGTGCCTTGCAATGACAAATGTCATGTGTGAATTTGGCCATCATGGATATTGCGGCAACACCTTCACCAGGGGCTGCTATCCATAGGAATTGCTAGTGGACATACCTGTTCATAGCTTGGCTAACTTGTGAATGTTAAAATTGAGTTTCAGCATTAGAACTGCATAAAAAAGTGGGGAAATGTGGCAAGGCAACAAAATCTCACCACTTTTGAAGTTAGCACTTTATCAAGTTGCAGCACTGACATCGTGGTTATCCATGTTGGGGTCCCTCCCTGCATGAACCGTAACCCCCAGATTCTCACCTTGCTTCCTTTTTTAAGGTTAAGTTTCTAGCATTTGTAGACCCTGAAGTATGAGAAAAAATGTACATATACCAATCTTTTCATTTTTAATGGGAAATTTGCCTTCTCCCCGCTTTCAGTATTTTACTCCTTGCTCATGGACACTCCCTCCTAAATATTCCTATGGATACCCATGTCTGTAACATTGGTTCTAGAACCACATCAAAGAGATTGGAACATCTGTGGACAACAGCGGATGACAAAGTCGGACATTTACAGTATAGCTGATCCCTATGCATTCTATATTTCAAGAGATAGGCATGTTGTGGGTGGGTGACAGCCTTATGCAGTTGTTTCACCCAAGACGACAGCCAACTCGATCATAAAGAGCTATGCAGGGAGCTGTATATTGAAACGGGCAATAAATAATTGAGGGTGAAGTCACATGACCTTCATGGTTATAGCAGGATTCCTCCCTACCTGGTATCTGGTTACACTTAAGGATCAAGTTCTAACATCCTGGCTGGTGAATTATTAAACCCCCACTAGCCGCGTTTTTCTTTTCAAAGTAAGTGTGCCGTCTCTTCTGTGGTGTTGGAGAGGAGGCTAAGGGTGTGTGGAACTGGATTAATACATGTTCCTGAGGACTGTAGACCTTCTCAACATTTCCGATCCTTGGGAGGAACTCTCGGGTCGTTGTTAAACACTCGAGGGTATGGAGCAGTCCTACAGATCTACCATCTCTATCTACAAGGTGAGGCTTGGTTCCTTGTGTGCGTGTTCTGGAACATAAGAACTACCATGGATTGGCTGAAGGAAATGTGAATTAGAAAGACTTTCCTTAATGAGGGGTTGCACAAGAGAGGGATAAAAAGGAACCAAAGATCTGGCACTGGGGGAAAAATAAATAGGGAAATTTGCTTGATTCTTAACATCTCTGATCCAGATCTCAGACGGCACACATTCAAGGGATATGGATTTTGAACCCGGAACAGGCAGCCGTTACAATCTGTGACAGCACAAACCACGTGGCACTTGCACTGAAAGAGGCTCTTAACCTGATCAGGTTTGCGGACAAATTGATAGCTGCTTCACCCTTTATGTAGCATTAATATTCACTGCCATTATACTAGAGTTTCCAAGCAAGCATGGAGTGACTGGAGGTGGGCGCGCTTCCTAAATACTCCTGGCTGTGTCCTAGAGAGCTCTCAAGCCACAGGCCCCAAGAGGGGTACACAGCATGTTTCAGAACATGCCACTGCCTTTCACTCTGGTGTAGTCATGACAGTCACGATTGCTGCATAATATGTAAAGTGGCTCTCTTTAAGGTGGAAGAAGCAGAAGCTGATGTCCTGCTTTTTACTGTTTAACACAAGGCTCACATGGGACTCTTTTCGTAAGGGAATTAGATCCAATTCAAGACAGACTTGGACTTCAGGCTTAAAGATGCCGCACATGAGAGAGGCAGCAGCAGAGGAGATGCCAGGGTGGGCGATATCTGAAAAGAAGAAAGTTGCTATCTAGCAATGGACATAACACGTCTATTCTTTGCATTTCAATAATCCTGGGAGACATTTGCTATTTCTACACTATTTGGCCCAGCTGAGCTGAAACAGTTAGTTGCAGGCGAGAATCTGTTGTTTTAAGTTTAGAACAGAGTTCTATCTTACTTGCCTTTCCTCTACATGGAAAAGCCTCCAGTGCTGATCATTTTGGTAGTCTTCCTCTGAATTTTTCGCAACTCTACAATAGCCTGTTCCCCAAAGTGGGTGTTTCCAATTTGCTGCCAAGATTAGGGAAGCCAATGAGGTGCCTTTCTGTTTTCACTGGACTCCAGCTCACATCAGCCCAGCCAGCATGGCCAAGGATCATGGATGATGGGAGCTGGAGTCCAGCAACATCTGGCAGGCACCACATTGGCTACCCCTGCCATAGGGAGTGTTTCCACCAAAAAGGTTTCCTCGGGTGATTTGAGAGCCATGCTAATATGCTGTTGTTTGTGTTTATTTTTTAAATCCTTCCTTCACGCGGATGGTTCACAGAGCATCCTGGAACAGTTTAACCCAGCTCTGGAGAATCTGGTCTACCTGGGTAACAAGTATGTGCAGGCTTTCCATGGTGAGTGGCGATGTTAACTGACTGTCTGCAGGTGAGAGGTGAATATCTGTGTCCACCGTGTTGGCCCATCAGCCCTATGGAGATGTTTGATGTACACCTGGGGCTATGACGAAACTAAGATTGTGGCTGTTGACTTTGCCTCCTCAACATGCCCAAGGACCACATGTAGAGAAGAACACCTGCACAAGGTCACTTGTGTACAGTAGTCATAATAATAATAATAATAATAATAATAATAATAATAATAATTTATTTGTACCCTGCCCACCTGACTGGGTTTCCCCAGCCACTTTGGGCGACCTCCAACAAAGATTAAAAATGCATTAAAATGTCACACAGAAAAAACTTCCTTGATGTCTTCAGATGTCTTCTAAATGTCAGGTAATTGTTTATCTCTTTGACATCTGATGGGAGGGCATTCCACAGGGCAGGCACCACTACCAAGAAGTCCCTCTGCCTGGTTCCCTGTAGCTTTGCTTCTTGCAGTGAGGGAATTGCCAGAAGGCCCTCGGCACTGGACCTCTGTGCCCAGGCGGAACGATGGGGGTGGAGATGCTCCTTCAGGTATACTGGGTATACTCCTTCAGGTATACAGTAGACATGAACTGCATATGTAGTACACATGTAACATACCAAGCACACAACTGATGCCATTGTATATACAGTAATCTCCAGTGCTCGACCTATGGTGTCCTTGAGGGAGGAGTCAGCAAGTCTAATCAGAAGCCCATCCTCCTTGCTCCTATGCCAGCTGTCCCAACAGCAACTGGAAGACACCCAGTCTGGCAAGGCTTTCACGGGGGGTTCTGGGTTCTGCTGACAAGTCTTCTGAAGATGGTGGAAGGAAGTGAGGAGGGGTGAGCCACGGAGGGTGGCAGCAAATGGAAGAGAGCAGAAATGGAGAGCAAAGGGGAGGAACTGTGAAGGAGGAGCAAAAAAGATGAGGAGTTGCAGGCAGGGAGAGGAAGCCTCCTAATTCTCCTCTTTGAAATTTCTGCAGCGTTATCCGAGGCTGCCGATGTCTATTTTACAGCAATCCAAAAGATTGGGGAGCAAGCCCTGCAGAGCTCTACTTCGCAAATATTGGGTAAGATTCCTGCTGCTGCACTCTTCTCTTCTGCAGGTCCAAGACCCCTTAAGTGGTGGGAGCAGGAGTTGCCCCCACATATTTTCCTGGCAGCATTCCTGTGTTTGTTAAGAGGGGAGGGGGTGTTACTGGGTTGTTGTTTTTATTGTGATGATATATATTGTGGTTTTATATTTTGATTTTGTTCTGTGAACCGCCCTGAGACCTCTGGGTATAGGGCGGTATATAAATTCAATCAGTCAATAAAAAATAAGAGCTGCAGAATGTTATCTAGTCTAGAGATGAAACTGTCCTGTTGTATTCCTATAATTTTATAAGACTGAATGCAAGAAGAGCCCTGCTGGATCAGGCCCAATTGCCCATCTGGTCCAGCATCCCTGTTCTCATGGTGGCCAACCAGATCAAGCAGGACTCAAGGGCCACAGTGCTCCCCCAATGGGATATCCAGCAACTCATATTCAAAGGTTTGCTGCCTCGCACAGTGGAGGCCTTAGAGGTCTTGGGCAGAGTTTGGGTTTGCATGTCACATTAAAACATAGTTTAAAAGAAATGATGGTTTAACAGGAGTGTGCAGTGTGCACTGAAAAATTCTCGCTTTGTTCCTGCTACTTTCATGCTGCTGGGAATCCAGCCAGAGCCTAGTTTGTTGTGTCACCTGAACCTTGGTTATCACTTGTGATTTGTTTACAGAGAAACAAACCACAAGCCTGGGTCTGGACATCGCAGCAAGCCAGACTCTGGCTTGTTTCCCGGTAGCAGACCAGGAGAGGAGCGGAGAGAAAACGTTTTGGCAGTGTTCACCACGAAGCTCCATGGCCATGTGAAACCATAGTTCATTTTTCACTCTTGCTTGAGGCAGAAATCAGAAGAGAACTGTTTGTAATAAATGCATTCTTTGAGTGAATGCTGGACTTCTTGTTCTTTTTTATTTTATTTTACAGTAAACAAAAAAACAAAAACAAATGAAACATCAAGCTAAAAGTAATTATAAAAACAGTAATAAGAACAAGAAAAATAACATTGCAATATATATAATATAAATATAAATAATATACTTATAAATGTTCATAGAAAGCTTAAAAAAAGAATTCATAGTGCAAAATATATTCCATAGTGGAATACAAGGTTCATATTTAAACCAAACAGATAGAATAATAATGAATGGGCTTATATTCAAATGGCATGTGAGAAATATAAGATGCTTTTTTAGAGTCTTGTGTGAAAATATCCTACAGAGCAACAGAATGTTTCACATTCCACTTTACTTCTTCTTCATCCGCTCATGTAGTTCAGAAATTTTTAACCTGGTTTTCAACTAGAAACTCAATTTTTAAGACAGCTAAAAAGAAAATTAGCTCCACCCTCCATACCTTTGGTTTAACTTCAAACAGTGCAATCTTACACACATTGATTCATAAGTAAGCCTCAGCAGGAGTCAAACAGGACTTTCCCTAGATTGCATTCTGAATCGCTTCTCACAGACTTTTCATACAGGTTATCAAAGTAATTATAATAACTGAACTTTTGTTCCAAGATAACACTTTGCATAAGGTCATATATCACTGGCACTTGGATAATAGGTCATTTATTGTTTTCAGTATATAGTGTGTTTGATAATTTCTGTAGTGACTTTTAGAGGGCAAAGTTCCTCATCAGTCTTTATCTAACCTTAAATACATTCTTCCTCATGTCACCCTGTCAGAACAGGATGCTGGACTAGACGGGACTTTGGCCTGATCCAGCAGGGCGTGTCTTTTGTTCAAGAATTTTACAAAGAATTCTCTTTTTCTTTCTTCCTCGAAGGTGAAATCTTGATACAGATGTCTGACACCCAAATTAACTTGAACCGCAAGCTGGAAGCAGTCGTGAGTATCTGGGAGGGACATTTGTGCAATAATGGGAGGTTGTATAGGGAAATAGCCAAGTCTCATGCTTGTGATTCTAACATGGTGGTTGAGTTTCATGTGTGTAATAGAAAGGAGAATTAATTTTCCTCTTGCTTTGCTTGCCTGTTACTCACATTTTGTCCATGCACAAGGAATAACATTATGTGTGAGTCTGCACAGTACATGTTTGCAGCTGCTTGCCTCTATTTTTATTTATATAGTTATGCTTAGATAGATTTGCATATATGCTCAGTCATAAAACTCTCTAAGCAGTGTAGAACAAGTAAAAATATAGGTATCTAGAATACATATCTATGGACTTGCTGAAATAAAGCTTTTGGCTGATGTCTAAAACGATATTGGGTGGCTGTCAACCTAACATCAATAGGCAGGGATGGTCTCTGTAAAGTGGGGCACGTCGTGTGGCTCTCCTAATCTAGCTCTATATTAGAGGCTAGTCTACAATCACAGTTCTCCAGGGTTCAGGGATGAATGGATCTGTCAATTTCAGCTTCTCTCAGTTTTCCATCCCTGCCTCTAATCTTTCAGTTCTTCACATTTCCACATCCGTTTGAGATTTTTAAAAAGTAATCATGAAAATTCACCAGCATTTTAGTGCATTTTCTTTCCTAATATCCACATCTGTATGCAATATCTTCTCATGTCTATATTTTTGCAAAGCATTTCCCCCTAATACAATGAATTTCTCTGTGCTGTTTTGGCTAAGATATGCATTTTTAATGCACGCTTGAGCCCAGTATATGCATTTTTGTACACATTACTTGACTGGAGTTCTGCACTGCAAAATTTAGAGAAGTGTGAATTTTGAAGGATGGCTGTGTTTTGTTTTTTGGGTTGTTTCAGAAAGTGAGAATTAGGCCGAATTGCCTTTATATTTCAAATGAATCACATTTCTTCCCCATCCCTAGCTGAACCATACTCGGTCTTCTGAGCTCTGCTAATAATTAGGAACATAGGGATCTGCTCATGTTCAGACTATTTGTCCATTTAGTCCAGTGTTGTCTACTCTGGCAACATTTCTCCAGGGTCTCAGGCAGAGGAGGGTCTTCCCCATCACTTGTTATTTTGAAACTGGAGATGCTGGTGATCATCTGCATGCAAAGCATGTTCTCTCTACCACTGGGCTAGGAGGGCTTTCCCACTTAATGCCCAGTTTTTTGAGCCAGGTGAGGGATGCTGAATTGGTTCCTAACAACTTCCTCTTCTCTGAGCAGGCGCAGACCTTCCATGCAGATTTGCTGCAGCACATGGAGAAGAACACTAAGCTGGATGTACAGTTCATCAATGTAAGTGCCTGTCTCGCCCTTGTCTTCCCCTTTGAGTCATCCCTTTGGCTCCTGAAAGGTCTTGGCCTTGCACACAGCACTGTAACACAGAATAGCAGAATAATGTGCTGAGAGCTGCCAGGAGACCCCTATCAGAGAGCTATGACTTCCAGAGTCGTTTAACAATAAATTCCAGGGAACAGGGGTCTCCTAACAGCTCTCAGCACCTTTAATAGATAACAGTCCCAGGATTCTTGGGGGGAAACCAAGACTGTTTCAAGTGGTATCATAGCACATTAAAAGTATGGTGTGGCTGTGTACCTTGACTCAGGAGCAATGAAAACGTACTTTGTTGTTGTTAAGGTACAGTCAAACCTTACATCCTGAATGCCTCCATTTTGGAACTTTTCGGCTCCCGAACACTGAAAACCCGGAAGTAAACGCTCCGGTTTCCGAATGTTTTTTGGAAGCTGAACATCCGACACAGCTTCTGCTTGAGTGCAGGAAGCTCCGGCAACCAGTTGGAAGACACGCCTCAGTTGTCGAACATTTTGGAAGCCAAATGGGCTTCCAGAACGGATTATGTTTGACAACCGAGGTTTGACTGTATTCAAATTTATTTCAGCAAACTATTGTGCAGGGACTGAATCTTACCCCCACTTTTTTTCTTAGCCAGGAGTTCAGGCTTTTGTCTTTAAATGTATATATTTTAAAAATCTTTTCAATGTGCCTGCTCATAGGATAGCCGGCAGCGATATGAGAAGGAACACAGACGCAGAACTGCCAACATAGATAAATGCATTTCGGATCTGTGGAGAATGGAGAGAACGCGAGACAAGAATGTCTGGGAGATGAAGGTGTGGAACAATATGGAGGCTGCTTTAAGATGGGTGGCCCCTTGGCACTGCCCAGTCGTTGCTCTTTAGCTGAAAGCCAGGAGTGGAATTGCGATTGGCTTTCCAGACTATTGGGGGGTGTTTTGTGCTTTTAAAGTGCATGCACCCCATTATAGTCTGTCTGCACCAGTGGGTGAGACATAGCTGCTTCGGGTGTTGCCATTTGAAGCTCAGCACTCGTAGTGTAGTGGTTAGGGTGTTGGATTGTGGCCTGGGAGACCAGGGTTCAAATCCCCAGTCAGTCATGAAGCTCACTTAGGTGACCATGGGCCAGCCACTGCCTCTCAACACAACCTACCTCTCAGAGTTATTGTGAGGACAATTTGGAAAGGGGGAGAGACATATACACCACTTTGAGATCCTTGGAGGAAAGGCGGGAAAGCAAAGCAAAAATAAATAAATACATGGCAGCTAGACTGGTGGCTGGGAGCGGCCGCCAAGGCCATATAACACTGGTCTGGAAAGACCAACACTGGCTCTCAGTACGTTTCCGAGCACAATTCAAAGTGTTGGTGCTGACCTTTAAAGCCCTAAACGGCCTCTGTCCAGTATATCTGAAGGAGCGTCTCCATCTCCATTGTTCTGTCCGGACACTGAGGTCCAGCACTGAGGGCCTTCTGGCAGTTTCCTCGCTACGAGAAGCCACGTTACAGGGAACCAGGTAGAGGGCCTTCTTGGTAGTGGCACCTGCCCTGTAGAATGCCCTCCCACCAAATGTCAAAGAGAAAAATAACTACCAAACATTTAGAAGACATCTGAAGGCAGCCCTGTTTAGGGAAGCTTTTAATGTTTAATAGGTTATTGTATTTTAGTGTTCTGTTGGAAGCCGCCCAGAGTGGCTGGGGAAACCCAGCCAGATGGGCGGGGTATAAAATAAATTACTATTATTATTATGAAGCAAATTGCCTCTGGGTGTGGGGCAAGGAGATGATGAGTTAGTGCCCCTGGGACCCTGGCTTGCCAGTTCACCTACCCAGCAACTGCCACCTGCTCACCCAGCTCCTGTGGCACTTTCCCGCCATTCCTATACCTCACTCTGAGGAAGGGGGTGCCTCTTCAGAATAAGGAATTCTGGGTGAGGTGTCCTGAGAGAGTGCTGCGCTGTTACTGCCATAAAAATTTAAAATTATTAGTTGTTCAACAAAAAAATTAAAAGAGAATTTCTAAAGGGCTGCAGTGAAGCAGCAGGTGTGGGCACACGCCTGGGCCCCAGAGGGCTCACTCTGAGGAAGGCTGACATAGATCCTTCCTCCCCTCACTCCAGGAGAACATGATGCGCTTGCACACCGAGATGCAAGAATTTGTCACTGAGAGCCAGAAGGCTGCTGAGCTTGAGGAGAAACGCCGCTACCGCTTCCTAGCTGAGAAGCACCAGCTACTCTCCAATAACTTCCTGCAGTTCTACACCAGGGTAAGACATATGTAATAAGAGGGAGGTATGTAGGGAAAGGGCGCCTCAGCGTACCCAGATTTGGTGGTGGAGGGGATGGTTTAATTTGGCATTAAAGGAGAAACAGGGAACGCGTGACCCTCCCCAGGCGTTGTTGGACTACAGCTCCCATCATCCTTGATCATTGGCTATTCTGGCTGGGGCCGATGGGAATTGCAGTGGAACAACACCCAGAAGGCCGCAGGTTCCTCATTTGTTGTATTATAGGGAGTCTGGTGAGAAGCCTTCTCTTGGAGGGAACCAAGAGGCTTTCACTATAGCAAGAGACCCCAGTTCCTTACCGTGAATAGCCACAAATCACCCAGTTAATCATAGAATATTAGAATGTACAGTGCTTGAGGAACTCTGAGAACCCTGATTTCCAGATTTCAAAGATATCAAGTTTCTAGCCCTTAAGGAAGCAGCTAAGACATGGGAAATATATGGCTAACATTATTTGCTTGCTAAAAGCTCAGAAACTGGGGAAGGTAGGGAATCCATCGCCAGATGATGAAACGTTAGTACTCAGCACAGCTCCCGGTTTCTCTTCAGTACTAGTTTCCCTGATTTACAAGCTTGTTTCTCACCAACATTTTATGAATGCTGACCTTCCTTGTCTCGGGGCTTATTTTGGTTCCTGTAAAAAGAGCTGGGAGAAAGGAGGGGAAGGAATTCTGCAAAGTCAAATCAAATTGCCTACAAATAACATAACCAACTAGGGACGCAGGTGGCGCTGTGGGTTAAACCACAGAGCCTACGACTTGCCGATCAGAAGGTCGGCAGTTCGAATCCCTGCGACGGGGTGAGCTCCCGTTGTTTGGTCCCAGCTCCTGCCAACCTAGCAGTTCGAAAGCACGTCAAAGTGCAAGTAGATAAATAGGTACCGCTCCAGCGGGAAGGTAAACGGCGTTTCTGTGTGCTGCTCTGGTTCACCAGAAGCGGCTTAGTCATGCTGGCCACATGACCCGGAAGCCGTACGCCGGCTCCCTCAGCCAGGAAATCTAGATGAGCACCGCAACCCCAGAGTCGGTCATGACTGGACCTAATGGTCAGGGGTCCCTTTACCTTTACCTTTAACATAACCAAACACTGCATATTGAACAAACAAGCACCCAGTTTGCATAACTGTATATATTCTAAATGCATTGTTTGGTTTTGTGTCGGAATCTCTTAAATATAGCGTCAAGTGGCCATTTTTACAACTTTACTTGGCAGGCAGAAATTTGTGGGACCTCTTCCATTAGACGAAGATTGGTGGTAGTGGTGATTTCTCCTTGCTGCAATCTTTGGGACTGCTGTTTAGAATAAGATGTGGGTCGCACCTCCTGCTTCCCCCTTTGTCATTATACTTCCCAGACTCTGTTATTGTCTTCCTTCCTCCTGCGAAGGCCTGCGCCATCATTCAGAGCAAGGCACCACTGTGGAAGGAACAGCTGGAAGCCACCCGAAATCCTGCCCCAACCTCGCTCAGCAGCACAACGCTCAGCCCGGGTCATCCATCTGGCTCTCTGGCTCCTGCTCCTTCCCATCTTGAGATGGTAAGAAGATGAAAGGAACCTTGGGCAGGAAGGGTTTATGAAACGAGGCACACCTGGGGTATAATTACCAAAGTTAGCCATTGGGCTACTGTGTGCAGTTGTCTGGTCAGTCTCAAGGAGGATATCCCAGAACTAGGGAAGGTGCAGAAAAAGGGTAACCCAAGTGGGTTTTTTTTTTGGGGGGGGGGACCAACTTTCTTACCATGAAAGGCTAAATCACGATTGGGGAACCTCAGGCCTGTGGGCCAAATGTGGCCCTCTGGGCCTCTCCATCCGGCCCTGGAAACTATTCCCAAGCCACACACCCTCCCTAGCCATACCCTTCACTGGCCTCATTTCACATCCACCTTGAGTGTTTTTGCCTGTCTGGAATGTTTCCTTGAACTCTATGACTGCGTCTTGCTTTCCCTAGAAGGAGGATGAAGAGGGAGGCGTGTGGGTGCGTGTAGAAACTGTATAAAGGTAAAATGTACACTCATTGCTCCATCAACTTTGGCCTCTGTCCCATCCACAGCTGGCATATGACTCAAGGTGGTTGCCCAGAAGATAATGCCCATCTCAGACTAAAAAACATTCCCCATCCATTGGGGTTTGTGTTTTTGTTTTTAAAGATTACTTAGGCCCATGCATACACCAAACCTTTAAAGTACATTTCCCTTCTCAAAGAATCCCAGGAACTGTTAAGTGGGATTGTAACTGTGTGAGGTACAGTTCCCAGGATCCTTTTTTCCTTTATTTGGGTGCAGAGAGTGTTTTAAAGGTATGCTGCATATGCAACCTAAAAGGGAACGTAATACAAAATTAATAACATTAGGCATGGTGTGGAGAAAATTGGTCGTTTTTATTTTCCCCTTTCATAAAACATGAATTCCCAGCCAGCCACCCAATTAAGTTGATTGGCAGTTCAGGGTTTCTAGTGGTTGTGAACTGGGTGTCTGGCCCAGAGTGTGTCACAGGAGATGACACTATGCCTTAAGGATTGCTTCCAAGGATCTTCTCCCCGGGGATTGCTTTCACAAAGTGTCTGCTCTTCCTCTCATTTCCTTGTTGCAGCCCCAGAGGCCTCTGGCTGATTTCAGTCCAGCGATAGCAGGGCGAAGCGCCAGTCCCTTCCCACAGGAGACGGCAGAAATGTTGCCTGCCTCTCAGCCAGAAACAAGGAGGAGAACCCTGCAAAGAACTCCCTCTATCGGTAAGATATTTCAGGGGAGAGGGAAAATCCTGGGTTCAAGAGGAGTCAGGGTGTCCCGTTTGATAGTGGATGAAGACTCTCCATTCAGAAACATTTTCCCAAGATGCCTTGGAATTCCTGATATATGGGTAGGCATGATGTGTTTAGGTTCATTGGAGACTATTGTGAAGCATAGGACCTGGACGCTTAAGAACCATTGTAGTGTCAAAATTAAGAGTGTTGGACTAAGACTGGCAAAACCCATGTTCAAATCCCCAGTCAGCCACCATTAAGGTGACCTTGGGCCAGCCCTTATCTCTCAAACTAACCTACCAACTAACAACCAGTGTGGTTGTGAGAATACAATGGTTGGAGGAGGAGAGAATCATGTATGCCACAATGATCTCTATAGAGGAAATGTGGCATTACATATATGAGAGACAAATATGGCAGTTTATCTAATCCATAGACCAAGGATGAGGAACTTGGGGTCCTCTAGATGTTGTTGGACTCCAGCCCCCATCAGCCCCAACCATCATGGCCAATGGCTCCAGATAACTGCAGTTGTTGTCCAACAACATCTGGAAGGCCACAGGTTCTCCACCCCTGCCAAAGACAAAGTCCAGGGTTGTTTTGGGTTTTTTTACAGGTGTCATTTGACCTATTTATGGATAAATTCATGTGAACTATATAGCCCACTTTTCTAGCAAAGCTGGGATCCTCCAAGAGATCTTGCCTCTCATAATTTCTTGCAGGCTCTGTTTCCACCGGCCAACGTTCTCGTTCCAGCTCCTTTGGGGAGCAGGCAGCAGGAAGAGCAGAAGCTGGGGGCAAAGAGGGGAGCAGCAACAGCGTGCTGAGAGTCCAAGCCATAGCCCCCCACTCTGCTGGTTCCAACCGGACCCTTTTGCAGTTCAGCATTGGAGATATAGTCACCGTGCTGATACCAGAAGCACAAAATGGCTGGCTGTATGGCAAGCTGGAAGGTACATCCACGTAAGTCTGCTCAGACATGGATCTGTGAGAGTACAGTAATAGGTTGAGGAGGTTCTTGGCTTTTAGGGCACTGGACCACGTATTGAAATTTGTATCATGCTTCTGAATTTATGCACACCACACATGCTTTTCTTTGACTTGGAGCTTATCTAGGGGATCAGGTCAGATTGGGGCTATTGCACTTTACAGCCTCTGGACGCGGGTGGCGCTGTGATCTAAACCACTGAGCCTCTTGGGCTTGCCAATTGCATGGTTGGCGGTTCGAATCCCCACTAAGCTCCCGTTGCTCTGTCCCAGTTCCTACCAACCTAGCAGCTCGAAGGCACACCAGTGCATGTAGATAAATAGGTGCCGCTGTGGCAGGAAGGTAAATGGCATTTCCATGCGCTCTGGCTTCCATCACGGTGTTCCATTGCACCAGAAGCGGTTTAGGCATGCTGGCCACATGACCTGGAAAGCTGTCTGTGGACAAACACCAGCTCCCTCGGCCTGAAAGTGAGATGATCGCTGCAACCCCATAGTCACCTTTGACTGGACTTAACTGTCCAGGGGTCCTTTACCTGGACCTTTTACCTTTTTACAGCCTCTGGAGTAAGCGTAGGGAACCTTTTTGACCTGCTGTATGAGATCTTTATCTCCCCACCATCCTAGTTTTTTCAAGGATCGGCTGTATGAACAACCAACCAGCCACATCTCTATCTGACCCACTTCTGAAGTCAGTGTGAGGCAGGTGTGTGTGGTTTGGGGGGAAATGGCCTTGCAGGGAAGGCCTAGCATGCCGAATTTCACCCATGGGTTCATCATCCTTGCTTTACAAGAAGGAAGGGGAATCTGTGACTCTTCAGAAGTTGTTGGATTCCAACTCCCATCAGCCCCGGCCAGCATGACCCAATGGTCAGGGATGATGGGTCTGGTAGTACAACAACATGTGGAGGGCCACAGATTCCCCATTCCTGCTTTATAGGATAGTCCTAGATAGCCCCATGTGGGGAAAGGGAGAGTCAATGACAGTTTACCATTGTAAATTTACCTTTATACTTTCGTTTTGCTGCCTGGGAATGTATTTATAAGAGCAAGTAAATATGGAGGAATTATAGTGATTTCTCCAGGTCCAGGTTCCTGAGTCTTAAAAACAAAACAAAACATCTAAACTTTGTGCAAGAGATTCAGACCTTTGGATCGTCACAGCATCTCATCAGTTCAGTCTCATTAAATGCAGAATGAGAGCAGGGCTCCTAGACCTGTAATTAATAACTGTATCTTCTGTATCCCTTATATTATAGAGAGCCTGAGGAGCTAACTTCCCATGATAAAAGGTGTGGCAACAATGGACATAAAAAGTGACTGTTGTCATGTGCTTTTGGTTTCAGGAGTGGCTGGTTTCCTGAAGCTTTCGTGAAGCCACTGAAGGAGGCGAGAGACCCTGAGGAGACCACCCCCAGGTGCTGTGAACCTGAGTTGCATCCATGGTGATATTCATACATGCTGTTCTTTGCTCTTGGGCAAAGCCTTGTTGAATGTGCCCCCATAAATTAACTCATGGATTGAAATAAGTTTAAAAAGCAGCAAATATATACAGCTAGCATCAAAAGCAAAACAGGTCAGCCAAAGCTGAAAAGACTGGAGAAATGGGAAATAGAAGTTTTTGCTCAGCTCTGGAAAGACGTCAGCGGTTGCCCAGCAAGCCTTTCCAGGAAGAACATTGCAAAGCGACTGAAAAGGCTGCCTCCCTGGTGCTTGTTAGGCATGCCATTTATTTATTTGGAGAATTCCTGTGGAATTCTTGGAATAAAATCCTTTGTATGTTCATTAGCCTCTGGCGGGAATTTCAGTGTAAATGCTGGTATATGTGGAGACAGGCGGTCCTTCAGGTACTCTGGCTCCAACCAGTCAAGGCCAAAGAAATAAATAAATGTGCCCCCTGCACCCCAACAGCTTTTGCCAGCCTTTCTTTCCCCTTCCTTCTCAGAATGTTTCCTCTGCGGAGCAGTCGCAGCGTAGACGAGCTCCTGGATCGGCCCAGCACCCCATCGGCCAGCAATTACTGGCACAACCCCAGCAGACCTCAGTCTCCAGGTCCTTCTCCTGCTCTGCTGGGGGCAGGCAGCCGCCGGAGCAGCTCAGCCAGTGCCGCAGCCACCTCAGACTCCAAGGTAAGTGCTTATGCCATTTTGGGGTGTTTGGGAAACCTGTTTGGGGGTTGGGAGACAGGAACAGAGCAATAGATTTGGATGAATTAATGATGCACAACAGGGTTGAGGAACTTGTGGCCCTTCAGAGGTTGTTGGGCTCCCACTCCAGCCTAAGGTTCCCAGATTTTTTTCAATGAATCCTTAACCAACCAGTTTCCAGGATTCTTTGGGGAAGCCATATTCAATAGATGTGCTTTAAATGTATAGTATGGACCTGCCTGCAGCATAACATGAGTGAATGGATGTGCATGGTTTTAAAAAGGTAACCAGTGGTCCAAGCAGCAACCACAAAGGGTGTGGAGGGAGAGTTTATTCCTTCTCCTGTTCCTAATGAAAATCATCTCCCCTGAAGCTGCTGTTTGCTTCAGACAGGAAGCATCTGTTGGACCAATGGAGGCTTCCCTTCTGATGCAAACAGGACATGATTTCATTTGTGGAATTAACATGGCATTTAGAAATCCCCTGCAATTCTCTGTTAGACGTCCTAATAGACATCTCAGTACTTCTGCAATTCCTCCCGTTACATCTGCTTATTGTCCTCACTCAGGACAGTCCTTCTCTGAGATGTTCTTCTCTTTCAGTTTACAGTAGCCACCCACAACCTCAAAGGATAGCATCCCATGCCACCCTCATCCATAGCCACCTTGGTCCCTTACTTTGCTACCTAGACAGAGGGAGCATCTCAGTCCCTTCTCTTTCGCTCCCCAGGGTCCCTTCAGTTCACTCCTCTTCTCCATGACATCTCAGCCTGATTTCTGGTGGCTCCGGGGCAGCAGCTCTTTCTGCTAACAGTAGGACGCTGAGTGTTGAACGTGGGCTTGGGTGGGGCCACCTGGCCAACTGATGGAGAAGCCTTCCTTTTCTCTCTTCCTCTGCTGAGCATTATGGAGCGTCTCTTCCAAAGGGGCTGTCTTGGAAGCAAAAGGAAACTAGTGTTGTGGTCTGGCGGATTCTCAGCTTCTAGGAATGGAAAACACAAGGGGGTTGCTGCTTGCTGTGGATTGAGAGTTTGGCCATGTTCACACGAATAGTTACTGCAATTTAACAAATGCACTTTATGAAATAAAAGATGTCCTTTACACTCCCATGTTCATACTGTTACAAAAGTTGGACTCCACTGGAACAGTTGACATGAGGAAAGCACATTGGCTCCCAGTATGTTTTTAAGCACAATTCAAAGTGTTGGTGCAAATATCTGAAGATAGCCCTGTTTAGGGAAGTTTTTAATGTTTGATCTTTTATTGTGTTTTTAATATTCTGTTGGGAGCTGGCCAGAGTGGCTGGGGAAACCCAGACAGATGGGTGGGGTATAAATAATAAATTATTATTATTATTATTATTATTATTATTATTATTATTATTATTAACAACTCCCTGGTTAAAGAAGATTAATAACTTACCCTGCACTGTTAAAAGACAAATACTTCATCTTCCTCTCCTTGGCTGCCAAAGTAGCTCTCAGCAATATTTAATTAATTAATTAATTAATTAATTAATGCTGCTATGACAGGAAGTGCCCAGATGGTACTGGGACCATTTTTTTAAAAAATTGAGAATGACCAGAAAACACAATAATGATTGATTACGGAGCTAAAGCTCAGTTTCAATGCATAGGGGTGTATCCATTGCTGCCTTTCTGCACCCTGAAAATCTACTCCAGAGAGTTGAGGAAATTTGGGAGGGCGCATGCAATGGAGGAAGAGGAAGTCCACAAATGCTGGACACCTTATGCAGCAGGTCTCGGAAGTACCTCTGTCTTGGAGAGCTGTTGCCAGGTAGCATACACTTATGTTGGGCTATGGCGACAAAAGACTCCACCCAGTTTGGCATTTGTGGGCCAACTTGTCATTGAGTCAATAATAATGCATTGGTTGTGGAATTATACTGGACCATCCACACAACGTTCCAGTTGCTCTGTGATTCTTTCCCAGTGTTATTGTATTATGGCCACCTGGCCACTACAGCAAGACAAAAGCAGAGCGAAAATTCAACAACCTTGGAATGTAAAAAGTTACAGAATTTCAGCAGGAAATGCACTGATTGGAAAGAAAGCAGTATGTTTGCCTGGAAATTTATGCAGGCATAATCAGTATTGAAAGTGGAGTCATGTATAACTGTCCTGATCATGAATGCACAAGTCTTCTTACCTTTATACATATGACAGGCAATAGGTATTACAAATAAATAAACAAAATATGAGTAACAGAAGAACATATGCAATGAAAACCAGTCCAACCTCTGGAATAACCACACCTGGAGGGCCTAATGCTGTTTCTTTCTGTTCGTGTGAACACAGCCTTGGGTGTGTTGCTGATGTGTTTAGACAACTAGAGAGCTTGAACAGACGAGAAAGCATTCCCAGGTCACAATCTCCCATGTGTGGAAGATCTGGATTTCGTAAGCTTACCATGTATAGGAGGGATTCTGACATGACTTCCCTTTTCAGACAAGTTTTCTGGACTTGCAGCAGAGGTCCCTTTTGCTCAGATTGGAGGAGGCCATTCTGTGATGAATGAGTCTTGTCATCCGTGTTTCAGTAGGCAAGTCTTTCTTGAGCAGGAGTAGCTAACTTGTGACTGACATTGCTGAACTGTATATCCCATCATTCCCAGACTGCATGGCCAGGGCGATGGGAGCTGGAGTCTAACAATATCTGGAGGTCCAAAGGTTAGCCACTTCTGTTCTACAGGCTTCTTCCTCTTCCCCTGGGGGATGTAACCTCCAATATAGGAATATATGCAAACTGAGCAAGCAAACACACACCCTCAGTAAATTTCATTGCAACAACTGAACAGTAATTTTTTTTTAAAAGCGAAACTATAAACTCTGAACAACCTGGTTTGATATTGAGTGGAATGGATCAGCGAATGTAAATTGGAGGTTGCTTTTTTTAAAAAAATTGGGTTGGATGTGTATTGGATGCGCTTCTGACCTGCTGCCAACCATTAGTGCAGACACCACTTGAACCTGTACATGTCTGTGTGTTTCGCATGTCCCTTCCTTTCTCATTTTGTCTCTGTTGAAAATTCATAAGGTATTGTTTCTCTCAGCCTTCACATTTTTTTCTTTTCTTTTCTTCTTCACTGCAGAAGCCAGCAGGGAGGGAACATCATCCAGAACTGTTTCCCAGGTAAATGTTTGTGTCCTTTTTCTCCTGAACAATATACTCCCTGCATATGTTAAGGCCATTTCTTTTAAGAGATGCTTTTAACTCTATTTATTCGGACTATGTGATGATACCACATCTCACTCACTCATCGGGGCAGGGAGTCGTTTTCAGCTTGAGGGCCACATGGCTTTCTGGGGTCCACATGTTAATGGTAAGTGTGGCCTGTAGACTAGTTTCTACACCCACACACACCTCTAGCCTAGCCTCCTTCCAGGCAAGTGAGTGGCATTATCAGAGCTCAAGAACACATCCCAGTCATGCAAAACACAGCCAAGGAAGGTAGGCAAAGGCTGTGGTCTGGGGAGAAGAGGTGCAGTTTGGGAAGGGATATGGGCTGGGGAGTCTCAAGGGCCAAATGGAAAGAACTAGAGGGCCACATTCAGTCCTTGGGCCTGAGGTTCCCCACCCCTATTACACACATTCAAAGAGTATTATTTTGTCCTCTTAGAGCTACATACCCTCCAACATTTCTACAATGAAATTAGGGACGTCCCATTCCATAATGATAATTTTACTATTTATACCCCACACATCTTACTGGGTTGCTCCAGCCACTCTGGGCACCTTCTAACATATATTAAAAACATTTAACATAAAAAACCCCTTCCCTATACAGGATTGCCTTCAGACAGCTCAAGGGCTGGATAACTCCAATATCCTCCAACATTTCTCCAATGAAAATAGGAACATCCCAAGGAAAAGTGGGACACTGCAGGATCAGATTGGGAACTGGGATGGCTTCTGTAAATGAGGGACGTCCCTGGAAAATAGGGACACTTGGAGGGTCTGGAGTTACAATACCCAACACTTCCCAATGCAGGAGATGTCCAGTTGACCTAATTCAATGGACAGTCCAGTTGACCTAATTCAATGGTGATGTTTGATGATTTATAATGTATATCACGAAAAGATGGACCTCATTCAGATATTCATAGATTAATAGTCTGAGATGAAGGAGCCTTTTGGCTGCCCAGGCAGCAAAGCCTTCAAGCAAACCCTGATCAAAACAGGAATGATCTAGTTCACCATGTTTCCCCATTTCATCTGAACTAGAAAACTACAGTCACCAGCTTTGGAACAAGCCAGGATATTAAAGCACAGTGGTTTGATACCCTGAATTGTTCCAAAACTGTCTAGTAACAATAGTTTCGCTGTTTGGCTAAAACGGAAGCTAAGGTTAATGAGAGACTTCCTGGCTCCCACATGGCTTGTGTAAAGGGGCTTGTTCACATCTAACTTATTAAGCCCAGAATATGATGATGATGATTTATTAAATTTGTATACCACCCTTCATCCGTAGATATCAGGCCTGCTCACAATATAGAATTACAATATTAGAAACATAAAACACATAATAAAAATAAGAATAAAGATAACCCAATAATTCTCCTCCCATAACACATTTAAAAGGGCATCAGAAAAGGCCACAGCAGAAAAGGCCTGTTCTCATGTTGCCACCATATGGACCTCTCGTGGAGGACCCTCAGACGATGATTTCAGGGTCTGGGTAGGTTCATATGGAGAGAGGCGGTCCTTGAGATATTGTGGTCCTGAGTGTCCATCGAAACTAGGACACTCTGTGAAAGACCATATCCATAGCTGTCAACTTACAGATTTGAAAATAAGGGACCAGCAGCCTCGAAAATAAGGGATCAGCAGCCAAAATAAGGGATTTTCCGGGCACAGGTATGTTCGACTTCTGAGCCCCTCCGAGCCAAAGGCAGAAAGCCCAGCCAGCAGCCAAACAAAGCCTCAAGCGGTGGTTCCCACAGCGCAGCAACCCAGCAAAGGGGATGCAGCAAGGAAAACCACCGTCACCTCTCCGCTGGGAAGCGCTGAGCAAAGGCGAGTCCTCAGGCAACGTGGCCGATTTGATCGGCACAAGGCATGCAAGCTCCACCCCCCAGTCGTTCTTAGACTCCTTATTGGGTGAGCAACGCAGCCAAGCAACACAGTTGGAGCCTCCCTCCTCCCTGGCCGGCAGGTAGGGAGGGAGAGGAGCTGCTTCCTTTGAAACCCGGGAAATTTAAGGGACATCATCAATAAGGGACAGGAGCGGGACACGGCACTGGCATAAGGGAGTTTCCCGCCAAATAAGGGACAGTTGACAGCTATGACCATATCTGGTAATATCTGACCATATCTATTAACCTAGTAATTCATCTGACACCAGGCACTTTTCTGAGGACCACAGATTGTATCCAGTGTGTTGGTAGCTTTTATGTTGTGATGGAGTTATGTGGCTGGCTTGAATGTGTTTCCAAAAATTTAATATCCACCTTTCTTTTTCTTCTTCCTAGAGGTACCAATCCTTTTGCTACAGTCAAATTGCGCCCAACGGTGACCAACGACCGATCGGCACCCGTCATCCGGTGAAAGCCAGCTATGGTTTGGGGAGGGTGGGTGGCTTGCACAGAAAGTTGTCCTGGACAACCCTTCTCATCTCTGAGCTCAGGCTGTCATTATCTTGGGGAAGCTGTTTCTCCCCAAGTGGCCAGTCTGAGTGGAGGGCAATTCTTTAGCCTCCTTTTCCATGTCTGCTCATGTTGTAGTGGTCAATAGGTCCCGAGGTCATTTTGTTTTGTTCTTTTAAGGCTCCCCCCCCCATCTGTGCAAAAGGTGCGTTTCTTTCCCATTTGTAGCGTGCATTTTGCCAGGTTGTGCTCTGCGCTACAATTTCCCTGCAAACTTTGTGCAAACGGGTGAGGATGACCGTGAACAGGCTGTCTGGAAGTGACTTTGGACTGGGCAGAGAAACAACTGCTTCAGTCTGAAGATCGAGAGACATTACAGCAGAGAGCAGTCATCTGGTGTAGGACATAAGTAGGGCACTCTAGGAAGAGCCCTCAGAACGAGTCTGTGGAAAAGCCTTCAGAAATCTTCTGCTGGATACTTGGTTGATTTCATGCCCACACGGACAGCTCAGGAGATACTGGTCAACATGTTATAATCCAAGCCAGTCATGACTGCCATACAAAACATCTTGTTCTAAAACCATTGAGGGGCACCATTAATGTTCAATGGTCAGCCAGTAAATCTATGTGGAAGTCGGTCTTGAGAGACTGTCATGTAAACTTCCTTGCTCAGGTAACTTGCAGAATTGTCTGCTCCTCACCGCTGGTAGATTTAAAAGGCATCCTTGTTTGAAGACGCCTGGATTTCCTCTCCCACACCCATTCATCACAGACCACTGTGCTACCAGTTTTGATAAGCACAACTGGGAATAGTTCTAAAATTGCTGAGGAGAGCTAGCTGAACTGCATTATTTCACACACACCCAATATGTTTCTGTAAGTAGCACTAACAGAAATGGGGTTTTTTTTTGGGGGGGGGAGAAAGAAAAGAAAGAAAGAATAAAGTAAGAAATAAATAAACATCTCCTTTGGGTTGTGAAGTTCATATTTCAAGCGTGCCTTTTGATAGGGGAGGGCAGACACACTTCACGGAAAACAAAAGGGAAGAGCAAGTTGCAGTTGTTGGAGATCTTTCCTTTTCACCTTCGCTACTTCACTTTGCAAAGTGGTATTATCTCAAGGCAAATGTATCAATGTTCACAGAACTAAGAGGTTAGGAGGAAATGCAGGATTGTCGCCTTCCTCCCATGCAAGTTGATTTGCCAGTTCTTTATTTCCCTTGCCTCTTGTCTCCTAAATAATCATTGAATCATAGAATCATAGAATCATAGAGTTGGAAGAGACCACAAGGGCCATCGAGTCCAACCCCCTGCCAAGCAGGAAACACCATCAGAGCACTCCTGACATATGGTTGTCAAGCCTCTGCTTAAAGACCTCCAAAGAAGGAGACTCCACCACACTCCTTGGCAGCAAATTCCACTGTCGAACAGCTCTCACTGTCAGGAAGTTCTTCCTAATGTTAACCCGATAAGATGCAATGGGATGGTGATTTTGAAGAGGGTGAAACATGCAGCCAGATTTCCTGCGTGCCCAGCTGCTTCCTCCATCTCACACTTCACTCAGACCCTCAGACACCCTGCCAATCAACAGTACAGTACAGTCATATCTTGCATGAAATTAACTTGCACAATTTCAAACTTGTGTGGTTGAAATAGCTCAGATTAAGAGTCAGAGTTCAGGAAAGCTTGGGGAAAACATGTAAGTTTTAATGGGCAATTTGAAGGTCGTCACTGCCACTGACTCACAAATTACCTGAGGGAGGCCACTGAGGGGGGGGGGTGTGATTTCACCAAAGAGGCCTGCTTTTGTGTTGTCACCAAGAGACAATCTGCTGGTCATAGAAACATCATCAGGGTAAATTTCAGAAGATCTAAAAGATCAACTTGTTCTACCAAGGAAGGTCATCCGCTAGGTAACTGGGCCCCAAGTTCTTTAGAGCTTTAGATGTCAAGAACAAAACCTTGAACATGGCTCTGTAGCTTATAGGCAGTCAAGTGCAGATCTTTCAACAGTTATTTGAATATGTGTTAAGCTGGGTGTCCCACTAAACACACAGGCAGCTGCATTTTGCGCAAGCTGCAGTTTCCAAACAAGGTGCAAGGTTAACCCTGCAAACAGCGCCTTATAGTCTTTGCACAAAGAATGGACTCTACTCCAAAAAAGCTTAAGCCATCATAATCTTGTTAAGTGGTGCTGCAAGACTCTGTCGTTTTGTTTTTTGCAACAGGCTAACGTGACATGGCTTCCTGTCTGGAAGCATGACCCATGGGTACTGCAGGGGCTTTCCAGTGGTGATTTCCATGATTGCAGGGAGATATTCTTTAGCCACTGGGCTTTGGGGAATAACCATCCCCATTCTGGGTCATGGATGGAGAAGAAATTTGATTTGGTTCTCATTCAAAGGCAAACCTTCCTAATCCGCATTTTCCAAAACAATATGCAAACCGAAACTCAAGCATTCTTTGGAAGTCATGTTTCCCCAATTCCTAAAGTTCATGTCCGCAGCCAAATAATATGTGTATAGAGATGCACATGTTACTGAAGAAAACATACAACAGCGCGTTATGTTAGGGGAAATTGCATACAGAAATTTGTATAGGAGGAGAAATTCACACTGAAATGCTGATGAATTTTCATGTGGACTTTTTAAAGTATACAGTGGTACCTTGGGTTACATACGCTTCAGGTTACAGACTCCACTAACCCAGAAATAGTGCTTCAGATTAAGAACTTTGCTTCAGGATGAGAACAGAAATCGTGCTCTGGCAGCGTGGCGGCAGCAGGAGGCCCCATTAGCTAAAGTGGTGCTTCAGGTTAAGAACAGTTTCAGGTTAAGAATGGACCTCCAGAACAAATTAAGTACTTAACCCGAGGTACCACTGTAGAATAAAATTGCAAACTGATGTGGAGAACTGAACTTAAGATGAGAAACAGAGAAAGTGAAATTGGTTGATTGGCCCATCCCCTAGGCACATGTCTCTCCATGTAAAATGCAGTGTTCAAAACATTCAGGGCATGTCACACAGAGAAGATTCTCAGTGTTTGAACCGTTCTAACAGATAAATTAAGACACCAAGAAATCCACCAAGGCTACTGCCAGACTGTTGGTATTTTGCGGGTGAGATTCAGTCACAATATGACATATACAGGTTACTGAATTAAAGTGGATTTGTTGATCCTGCGCGGTGCATCAAACCCACTTCTAAAAATCCCCAGACTTTTTGCAGTAAGGAAAGTGATGAGGAAATTATTGGAAAAAGTAGAAACACAATCTCTTTATGCAAAGTCATGTAACCTCCCTGCAAACAAATCAGAATGGATGCTCAATAAACAGTAGATGTTTTCTAACCTCCCCAAAGACTGTATGAATAAATCAGGATGAATGAGCAGTACACAAATAATCTCTGGAAGTGACCCTGGAGCCTCTGAGCTGGACTTTTGCATTTTTGCTAGGGTTGCCATATGCCTGGAATTTCCTGGACATAGCCAGAATATTGCAGTCAGAAGCAGTGTCCGGGCGGAAACCGCTAAAAATGTCTGGGAAAATCCAGACATATGGCAACCTATGCCGGCAATGTCGTTTTGGACAATTTTCCTTAGAAATAGCTCAAAAACTTCCTTTTTTTGCAACCTTGCTCAACAACTTTGGGCAAAACTAAAAAAAGCTAAACAACTCATGTTGTCATGTGTTTATTGCTTTTATCACAAGGGGAAAATATACAAAGGTTCTGGGGAAAGCAATTGTTTGCATTGTCACGTTTGGGGTCACGTTCACACCATACATTTAAATCACACTGCTTTCCCTCCAAAGAATCCTGGGAACTGTAGTTTACCCCCTCAAAGAGCTACAATTCCCGCCACTCTTAACAAACCACAGCTCCCAGGATTCATTGAGGAAAGCCATGTGCTTTAAATGTGTGGTGCAGCTGCGACCTTGAGACTGTATTATGCATTTCATTGTTTGCCTGTTGCTTCAGAATCTATCTTCTGATACAAACCTGCCTTTCTAAGACAGCAAACCACCTTATTCAAACATGCTGCCCTGAAGACTCTCTTAACGTGTAAAATACATTTTAATATCGAAGAGAATATTAATTAATTTTTTTGTATTTTTTAATAATAAGATCAAATTCTGTCTTGTCAAAATAAACAAGAAATATGCCTGGATATTGTTATGTGGCACCTCACTTCTCTGAGCAGTGAGATGTTCCAGCAATATTGATTTCCCCTTGTTTACATAACAAAGGGATGAGCCCGTCAGACCTGCCCAGCAGGTTTACCTTGAACAAAAACCAGCTGAAGCTCACATCAATATTTTCCTTTGCGCGCTCCACTTCCTTGGACTGATACAGCCCCCTTCTGCTTTTACCTGGTGCAGGTACCTTCCCCCTTCCCTCACAGGGCAGCTTCAAGGTCCAGCAAAGAGACTCTGTTGCCATGGAAGGCCTGAGGGGAAAAGCTCACCAGATGGTGGCAGAGATGAAACTGATCTCAGGACAAAATGTCACCAACATGAAAAACTGGATCACACGGAAATAATGTTTCTGATGTCTGCATGTTGAAATGATAACATATTCTTGCAGAAAGAGATACTAGATTTCTCTTTCTTCCCAATCTGCTAAATAAGCAAAGCATGTTGTGGAGGTGGACAATGCTGAGCTAGATGGACCAATGGTAAGACTCAGTATACAGTGGTACCTTGGGTTAAGTACTTAATTTGTTCCGGAGGTCCGTTCTTAACCTGAAACTGTTCTTAACCTGAAGCACCACTTTAGCTAATGGGGCCTCCTGCTGCTGCCATGCCGCCAGAGCATGATTTCTGTTCTCATCCTGAAGCGAAGTTCTTAATCCGAGGTACTATTTCTGGGTTAGCGGAGTCTGTAACCTGAAGCGTCTGTAACCTGAGGTACCACTGTAAAGCAGTTTCCTATGTTACCTGAACAAGCAGCCTGGTGCCTTTGACATGCCTTTGGTTGTTCAGTCTAACCGCCACCAGGTGGCAGCAGAATCTAGCAGTCCTTTCCCATTTCCCTCTCAGTTCCTGTAGCTGGTCCTTTGCTAAGGAATGTCCACAAGGCCAGCCCAGGATATTTTGCTGCTTGAGGTGGAACAACAAATGGTACCTCCTCCCCAGGGGAAGGTGCATGGTGCACATGGGTGGCTAGTCCAACCCCTGCAATGCAGGAATATACAGCTGTCCCTTATGGGGATCGAACCTGCAACCTAGGAGATATCAGCACCTCCTCCTCCTTCTTTGGCGATCACTCGTAGCCAAGTAAGATTGTCTTCCATGAACACTGTTTTAACAGTGAGTCCGTAAGTGACTGTGGAGGCCAATTCTGGATCCACACAGTAGCGACATAGGTTTCCAGGTGGGAGTTGATCACGGTGTGGATTTGCCAAACGTGCCTTCCTCTTAGCAGGTTTCTCCCTTGCGTCCTGAGTTCGAGCATCTTCAGAGCCCATGACACCTTTGGTAAAGGCTGTTCCCCAATTGGAGCGCCTGCAGGCCAGTGTTTCCCAGTTGTCGGTGTTTATACTACATTACTTTAGATTTGCCTTGAGAGAGTCTTTAAACCTCTCTTGTTTATCAGCACCACGCTCTAACCAACTGATCTATCCAGTTAGCAAGTCAACAAGCATAACTTTCAGAGGGAACTAAGCTTCAACAGGCAAGCTTGATTTTCGGCTGATTTTTTCATACCAGGGTTGAGCAGCCAACTGGCTGATTGCCAGGTGAGGAACCAGTTTGGATTGCCAGCCCTTGCAGGCAGCATTGGAGACAGTCATCCATTGATACCCTTAGCCTTCATGAATTTGGCTAACCTGCTTTTAAAGTATCCAAGCTATATTTTTCATTGTATGGGGTGGAATAATAATAATAATAATAATAATGGGAGAGAACTCCAGAGTTCCTTGAATTTGGCTTGGTAGTAAATTGGCAGCTAGTGTAATTCTCTCAGGACTGATGTTGTATGATCCGGAAGGAGCTGACCATAGCTGCAGCCCCACAAAGAATGCATTGCAGTAATCCATTGGGAAGGTTATGCGCCATGTGCCAGAGCGGCAAGGCTGTCCTTTTCTTGGAACAGCTGGAGCTGGTGAACCGGCCACTATTAGATGTGACGCTTACCTTTTCCCTACAGTAAACAGAGACTATGCTGGGTTGGCACACGCCACACTCTCTCTCTTGCCACACAAACCTACCCTGCCTCCCCCCACTTGCATGGAGTTTGGTTTCTCCTTCAGTGGCGCCAGCTGTAGCGCCTGTCAGTCACCTTTTAAACCAGGTTTAATGAAAATCTCCCCGGTGGTGGTGGCTGGGCCTGGGCTCTCTGCTGTAAAGAGGAGTGAGTGAGAAGGGAGCTTGTTTTCTTTCCCTCATAGATGCCTGCATCTCAAGGCCTCACGTGGGCCTCTGCACAAGCCCCCCATTGTTGCCTGAGCCCTCGCGGCCGGGAGTGGAAGGGGGAGCAGGGAGAGACCTGCTGTGGCTCCTTTAGCCGATTAGCCTTATTAATAGAAATTAAACCCTGTCTGTGAGCTCTGAAAGCCCCTACACGCTCCCTTCCCTACCTGTGCTCTTACTCCTTTCCCCCCCTGACAGGAATGTATAGATAGGGAAGCGGGTGAGGAAGGGAAAGAAGTTAAGAAGCTTACGAGGATTAGAAACCAAGGCCTTTCACTTCTGGGACTTGTGAGGGTAGGTCTTAAAACCTACCTGGGCTCATTGGTGACATGAGTGCCAGCTTGGGTTTTTCCCCCCCTACGGTGGCCTAACCTCACCCCCACCGCCTTTGCCCTCAGCAATATTGCGCCAACAGAATCTCTCTACCCTCCCATTATGCGCTTTCCAGGGCTGCCATTTTTCCACCCCTTGATCTTGCAAAACAACAACAACAACCCTCCCGCAACAGGTTAACAGTCGCATTCCATGCACAATATATTTTGAAGTCGGTGGGACTTACTTCTGAGCAGATTGCAGCATCAAATACTTAAATATGAAGACATCTTAACTACTTCTTGCAATACACCAGAAAGAAAAACTTGCACAAAATGGGGAAACTGTAATGAATGCACACAACTAGTATTTTCAGAGAGGGCTCTCACTCGAAGATACTACAATACTATAGCACCATGGGGCTTGCTGTGGAGATGGGAAAAGAACAGTGGCCATTTTCAAAAGACACTGATTTTTGCCTATAAAGTGCCTGTAATTTGCGATAGGTAGATTTTTAGAGAGTCAAACACCATGGAATTTTAATGTAGCCATCATAGTAAACATGGACTTTCTGACTATACCTGTCCATTTCTGAATATTCATATAATATAGATACCTTCTTTTGATCTTGATGTTTTCTCTCTCATACACACACCATGAAAGGAAGCTTATTTTGCCCCCCTCCCCCATGATATTATGAATCTGAAACATGCAGTAAGGAACTATTCATCAGTTTTTCTCACAGGAGTTATTGACAGTTCATTAATTGTGACTTCATCCAAATGGGTTTTAATCCATTCTAATCCAAACTCATTAAAATTCATTAAAAAAAACAAACCACTATTGACTGTTTGTGGTTTGGAAACGCATTGAAAAGTATGGGATGAACAAATGACTTGCAGGAATGTGTGTAAACGCCTTACAGGCAAATCAGTTCCAATGGGCGATGAATGCCACTGACGCACAAGTGCTCCGCAACTATGGCATAAGCTTTTCGTAAATGAAATCAGGATGAATGTTCAATAAATGGGTCACCCAGAAAAACACTTAATTAAGCATCTGTAAGGTGCACTGAAATGCAACGTGAAGTCATTGTTTAAATTGTCTGCAGATGGAGCTGTTGCTTTACTTACCATTGGCATGGTTAGGGAATACATGGGATAGTTGTCTAGATGTTACTGCTATGGTGAATCTGACCCTGAACACGACTGCTTCTCATAGGACAATGTAGAAGCATGAGGCTCCCTGGGATGTTCATCTTGACCTCTGCATGTTCCCTGCTCTGAGATTGTGTCTTGTCAGTGTCATGTCCTATGATGGCATCCTGCCAGCATCATTTCTGCAACTTTATTATGCCCTGGTCTCGGGAGCCAGAACCAATGCCCTCCCCTCCTCAAACCCTGCAGGAAAACCTCAAGAGCAGAGAGGGAGGAAGCTTAAAAACTCTTGCCCTCTCCCAGCTACCTCTCACTTTGGAGAAGCTGGATTACAGGGGGATTGTGGCCCAGGCATGCCGGCTCTGCTCCTTCCCATTGGCTGGGAAAGCCTCTTAAAAGTGGAGAAGTGGTTTCTTTCTGCTAGATCAGCAACCTATGATTCTTTAGCGACTTTAAAACATAAGCAGCTGCTGACCCACATCCATGCGGTAAACACTTTGGTGCTTGAGCTGCAGGCTTCGC
This sequence comes from Podarcis pityusensis, assembly GCF_964106645.2. Taxonomy (NCBI): domain Eukaryota; kingdom Metazoa; phylum Chordata; class Lepidosauria; order Squamata; family Lacertidae; genus Podarcis; species Podarcis pityusensis. The sequence continues at coordinate 30,375,915 of NC_138035.1, read as the reverse complement.
AGAGCCAAGGGGACTCTGGAGGAGGGCCTGGAAGCAGCTATTGATCACCACAAGAAGACCCCATCCGCACCAGGCTTTCAGGATCTTTGAGAGCTGAGGTTTTTGCTGTCTAGGAAGAAGGATGCAAGAAATCAGAAGGCTTCTTCCAGGGGTTCTCACTGGATGCCTGTCATGGAGTGAGTTCTGAAAGGTTGTCCCCTCCTTCTTCAAACTAGCCCTAGGCACTAGGAAGCGCTCCTTGGATCCATCTCCTTGGAAGTCAAGAAGTGAAAGGGAAGGCACAGCCCACCCAAGGTCTGTATTTTAATATGGAGCATGCTATTTTGTATGTCAGGTGTTAGCATTGTTATATGCGTTGGGAATTAGTGACCCAAGGAGGATGCCCAACTGGTTTCAACTCAGGATGAATACTAGTGTCATAACATATTGAGCAAGGGATGCTCTTAAAGACTAAGTTAATTTGCCCTGGATGCTTTCCTTTGTGCTGCTTGTGCATTCAGGTGGAGAGTCTCTGCTATTTTAGGTTTGGGGATCCCAGGAACTGGCTTCTGGGGTCTTGCAACTTGTATGAAATTTGGAGTTTGTGTTGAGTCCCTTATTTTGCGGAACCTTGTGTCCTGGGTTATGTTGTCTTGGCTTGTTTTAAAAAGAGTGCATATGAGCCATATTGATTACTGGACCTGAAGGGAAATCTCTTCTCCCCTGGAGTCTGATTATTTTTCTGCCAGACTCTGTGTGCGTGTACATGCTCTGTATAGATATGTACATGTAGGCCTCTGGCTAAGAGAGAGTGGCCAAAAAAGAGGAGACACATCAACAACAACAACAAGAAGATGACGAAAGAGGACACCAATCTGCATGAAAAATGGCATGTGCTGATCAATATGTATATATGCATATGTGGAAATAATTACCATAATTTAAGTAGAAATACAAAACGGGGAAGACTGTTACCTGGTGGTTTTTGTGCCAGTTTAGTCTGCTGCCCAGGTGTTAGGTGTTGCTTATTTTTATATTCCTGGAGCCTTCAGACTGAGGCAATTTACAAGTAAAGTGGAAGCCTGTCTCTGTATCCATGAAGGCTAGCAAAACTGAGAGAAAGGGGGGCAAACAAGCTCCCAAGGCAGGTTTATATCAGATCTGGGGAACCTTTGGCCCTCCAGATGTTGTTGGACTCCAACTCCCATCAGCCCCAGCCAGCATGTCAGTGGCGATGGATGATGGGAGTTGGAGTCCAGGAACATCTGGAGGGCCAGAATTTCCCCACCCCTGGTTTTCATGTTATAGATCCCATGCAAAGGCCATTTTAAATGATGGCTCATAATACAGTGAGTTATTTGTGTGGAGCAGAAAACTTTGCAGCGCAAGTGCTTTTTTATTGTGCCACTGAAAATTCTGTGTGTGGCAACTATAATGTATTAACTGCCATGAATACGGTCTACAAAACATCACTGCAAAAGGATCCACCCTGCTGAATCATTTGCATGTCAGCAAAAATGCACAAGTGTCCTCCAGGCTGGCCCAATACATTTGGCTGCCTGAAACAAAAGACAGGATGGCACCTGTAGCTTAGGGGGTGTAGGGCATGCCACAAGGCACGCACAGGTCTTCCCTGCTCATCAATATTTGCCATCTGAGGTGGCTGCCTCATTCTGCCTCATGGTAGGACTGGCCATGAGCATTACATTGACATCTAGTGCAGAAACCAGTCCCAGTGCAGCAGCTTCTATCAGTATTGCTGTGTTGGCTCTCCTCCAGAGACAACTAGGGATGCCAGAGATTACTAGCGAAAAATGGAAACGAGAGCAGAAATTGCCCATGCTTACTTACTATTTGTCCCATGCCCAGAATGGAAATAAATCCCAGGAATATGATCAGCATTGGCTGTTGGTGGTGCTTTCAGTCTGCAGATGTTAGGTTTTCCCATCCCTCCATTTGCATTCTGTTTCCTTTGCACTGAAATGAATGGGGTGGAATAATGCAATGCTAATGTAATTACAAAAAATATGTAACTAATTACATAAATTAGGTGAGTTACGTAATTTCACCATAGTGGACAGTGAGCTGAATAACGTCGTGATATGTGGAAGATGAACTGCAACAGAATGGAAGCACAGCTGCATGCGATAAATAGAGAGTGAAGTGGGAAATATGCCTTCTTACAACCCCAGAGATAACACAGCCGAAGAGCACTTGCCCAGTGCTGATCCCACAGGTGCTGGTGCAGCCCAGTGCCTGGGAAGTACCTGGAGTTTCCCTGCAATGGGCATAAGCTGCACACATCTTCCTCTTGGGTACAGATAAGGTACCACGGTAGTTACGGTACTGCGAGACACTGTTGGTGTTGCCACAGCCACTGAAGCGCCACAGGATCTGGCAGCATGGCCTCCTGATGCTAATGCTGTAATAACCTCCCCACTGCCAGCATGCTCAGTATCACAAAGGTCATGTGTTGTTGCACTGGAAAACTTGCGGAGGGGGTAGCAAACTTACATAGACATTCTTGACCAGCTTAAGGCTTTGAGACACCTCCACTGCCCCCTTCCAATCCCCTGTTTACACCCACACTTTTGTACTCAACCATAGCAATTGCACACAGGCAAATAATCTGTCTGGCATGCACTCACACAATAATTGCTTAATTTGTGCTCTTGGTCACAACTTTTGGCCTATTTGTCTGCGTTTAAGGTCTTTCAGAAGAAGGGGCCATTGTTTTCTGCATTACAGCAGCATGCAGAGCCTTCAGCAAAAGATGGTATTAATGGTTTTTAATCACACCACAGATCATGGTACTTTAACATTTAAAGCTAGACAAAGAGTGGGAGAGGAAATCCAAGGACCAGAGGGGAATAAACAAGCCTGAAACTCAAGGGGGAAAGAGAAAGTGTCAGAGCCTAGATATTCTGGCTCCAAGCTGGAGATACGTTGCTATGTCTCCTGACTGTCCAGAGGAAGTAGCTGTGCCAGAAATGCCAGTTCTTTGCTTCTTGCTGTTTCCATGAAAGTATTATAGAATCATAGATGGCCATCTAACTTCTGCTTAAAAACTTCTAATGAAGGAAAGTCCACCACCTTTTGAGGAAATCCATTCCACTGTTGAACAGCTCTTCCCGTCAGAAAGTTCCTTCTGATGTTTAGTTGGAATTTCCTTTCTTGTTAATTGAATCCACTGGATCAAGCCCTACCCTCCAGAGCAGAAGAAAACAGGCTTGAAATATTTGAAGATGGCTATCATATCTCCTCTCAGTTGCCTTTCCCCCCCAGGCTAAACATACCCAGCTCCCTCAAAAAATTGTATGTTATGTTGTACAACAATTCATTGGTTTTTGGTTGTATTACTGATGTTGAATTGAGATTTAAACCTAAGTGGCTTGAGACCAGATTCCCTGAAAGAGTGACTTTCCCCTTATATACTGACTGAATATTAAGATCTGCTTCAGAGGCCCTGTTCTGAGTGATCCTGCAAATGAAGCCAAGTGGGTAAGAAACAGGAAGAGGCCCCTTTCAGTAGTGGTATCCCAATTATGGTATAGCCTTCTCAGAGAGGTTCAGCTGGTGCCAACTTTATGGATTTTCAGAGATTTTCAGGGGATTTTCAGGGGAAGTATCGTTTTACTCACCCAGGCATTTCAAGCAACTTGTTTCACAAACTGGGCCTCTTACATCTGAACTGAATTTTAAATTGTGTTTCAGTTGCATTTTACTCTTAATTAATCGTCTTTAGTGCCTATTGCTTTACACTGCATTTTGATGCTGCAGTATTTATTTACTGCAGCTATTGCCTTGTTGAGCAGCACTGTTAGTCTCTTGCATGAGTTTGCCTTCGGACATAGTTATTGCCCTACTTCAGATTTAAAGAGGGAGGGGAAGCACATGAACAGAAACAAGGCTGAAGGGAGACAGTGGGAGCTGCATGTCTGTATCTGCATCCTCTGTTCTCTTCTGTTCCTGCAGCACCACTCATCTTGCTCGCTTTCGGGTTCCTGCCCCTGGTTGACCAATGGGGAAGGGCCATGCTGAGGACGGTCACCTGCCAGAAAGAGCAAAGCCTCCAGATGGTGGCTGGGGCTGGATAGTACTGCTTGGTTGCTTTGTCATCACTGGCTTTTCCTATGCCTTTCCAAAGGCAGTGAGCATATATTTCAAGGAGCTGATGCATGACTTCCATGTGGGCTATAGTGACACAGCTTGGATCTCATCTATCATGCTGGCTATGTTGTATGGAACAGGTAAGGATCACATGACTCTGTCCCGTGAAACACTTCCTTGTCTGTGCTTATAAATGTACACAGCCATGAAAGCAAAGATCTAGCCAAGGATCTCACTGGTTTATTGTGAGTGGCCTCCTTAACCACCTTCCTTCATTCCCACCGACAGTCTGCCGCTATTCTGAGCAGAGTGAGCTTTCACCCAGCTCCCCTCCTGGATTCATATAACTTCAGCTGCCCTGGTGCCCCAGACCCCTGCAGTCCACAGCATTTCTGGCCCCCAGATCTGGGGGGGCGGGAGAGCAAATAACTAATTGAGTAAACTTTCTTGTGTTGCAGTGGTTGAATGCTGGCAAGCATTCTTTGACATTGCTATGCACATTGCATTGCCAATGGCTGGGGCAGAGAACGAAAGGCTTGTAGACAAATAGCCAGCAATCAGACGTCTGAGGTGTGAGGCTACTGTCCTGTTTGCCTATGAAGTATAACAGTGCCAGAGAGTATCTTCCAGACATTCATGCAGTTCTTCTCCCAAGCGAGAAGACTGAGCTTGTGGCAGTGCACTTTGGGGAGTGGGCTGGGTCTGTTTGTGCTGGTGCAGATGGCAGTGCACCCTCGACAACAAAACTTGAGTCAGTCTGACCCATTCCCTTCTACCTCTAGTTCAGTTGCCCCGCTGACTGGATGCCAGTCTCTCCAACTATCAAGAAAACCTTACTGGCCTACATGGTTCTCTACCCCCTTATATGACGTCCAGCAATCACAGAGCTAAGACCTCTCCCAACTTGCTACTCAGGCTTCCCCCACCTCCATCATTGGGACCATCTTCTGCTTTTTCTTCCTCCTCCTCCTCTGTCAGATTCTGCCCACCCTGATTGGCACCACAGGACCTATGGCACATGGCCCTGTGGATGTTGTGTGCCCACTCTTGCTCTCCTGAACCACCCCTCTGGGAATCACTTTCTCTTCAGTATACTGTATGTAGAGAGGAGAAGGAGATGCAGCAGCCACATGATGAGCCCAGGAGTCTTTCAGCACACATTGTGTGTGTGTGTTGGCAGGGGGAGACCCCAGAGGGAGGAGAAATGGAAGTGGAAGGAGCTGAGATGGTTGGGGCAATCTCCCTGCAAAGCAATCACTTTGGAGCTGTGTTTGTGGAGGATGGACTGAGGGAGAAAGCTGAAATGGACGGAGAGATGGAAAGAAAGGAGAAAGCAGGGAGAGAGCTGTGGTGGCCTAGGTAAAGGCAAAAAAAGTAAAGGACCCTTGGACAGTTAAGTCCAGTCAAAGGCAACGATGGGGTGCGGCGCTCATCTCACTTTCAGGCCGAGGGAGCCGGCGTTTGTCGGCTTTCCGGGTCATGTAGCCAGCATGACTAAACTGCTTCTGGTGCAACAGGACACTGTGATGGAAACCAGAGCGCACGGAAACGCCATTAACTTCCCACCACAGCGGCACCTATTTATCTACTTGTGCTGGTGTGCTTTCAAACTGCTAGGTTGGCAGGAGCTGGGACTGAGCAACAGGAGCTCACCCCACCAACCTTCTGATTGGCAAGCCAACAGGCTCAGTGGTTTAGACCACAGTGCCACCCGCGTCCCTATGTAGTGGCCTAGAGAGCGAGCTAGATAATCTTGTAGTGCTGAAAACTCCACCAGCATTTGATCTGCCCCTGCCCAGCGCTGGCATGTGGCTCACAACAGATCACTCACAAGGGAATATCACCTTCAACAGAAAAAAAAAAAGTTCCTCCACCCTTGTTCTTAAGGATGGCAGACGTTTCTTCTATTCATAATAATGCAACCAATCGCATGGTGACAGGAAATCACACATTGCTTCACTTTTTCTTCCCCTTTTTATTTAACCCAGGCCTTTCCTCCCTTTCTTGTTTCTTTGATTCTCTGCAGGGCCTGTGAGCAGCATTTTGGTGAACCAGTTTGGGTGTCGGCCTGTGATGCTTGTTGGGGGGCTCCTGGCTTCCTCTGGGATGATTCTAGCCTCCTTCACCACCAACATTATTGAGCTGTACCTGACGGCTGGTGTGCTGACAGGTTAGCGTTGGGCAAGGGGGCTGGGTGGAAAGCAGTGCCACATGGGAATGCATCTGGAAGTGAGAGATGGCATGAGAAATTGTCAGAGTGGTGTGAAAGTGCAAAAGGGAGGAAAGAACATAATGCTTGCAGCATTTTCACACACACGATGCTAAATGCACCTTTTGGGCTCCTTTGGGGTACGTGTGAGCATTATTGGTGATATCAGCTAGGCTTCTGTGTTTGCTTTGCAAATTCTGTGATTGAGTGGAGCCCAATCAAGAGGTACTGTCTTCATGACATAGAACTTCAAATAATAGTCTGAAATAACTCGGAAGTGTTATAAATTGCATGGATGAATTCTGTATTCAGGAATTGGCTGCGCAATGGGGACCTCAGTAAAGCTGATATACCAGGATCTTGAAACCTATACAGTGGAACCTTTCATTGCGAATGTGATCCATGCTGGAAGCACGTTTGCAACCCACACCTTTCGCAACCTGCACCATTTGCAACTGTCTGTGCATGTTCAGGTCACGATCCGGTGCTTCTGCACATGCGCAAAACACAATTTAGTGCTTATATGCATGCGCGAGTGCCGAAACCTGGAAGTAACCCATTCCAGTACTTCTGGGTTCGGCGCAGTGCGCAACCCGAAATCACATAACCTGAAGCGTCTGTAACCCGAGGTACCACTGTACATCTCTTAAAGCCACAATCCTCTTTTCTCACCTGTTACTCACAAATCCCTTTATACCCCACAGGTTTAGGCATGGCTCTGAACTTTCAGCCTTCTCTGATCATGTTAGGGTCCTACTTTGACAAGCGCAGACCTCTGGCCAATGGGCTCGCTGCGGCCGGGAGTCCCGTCTTCCTTTCAGCCCTCTCTCCACTGGGCCAAGTCTTGCTGGAGAAGTTTGGCTGGCGAGGGGGATTCCTCATCATGGGGGGACTCCTGCTTAACTGCTGCACCTGCGGAGCAGTCATGAGACCCCTGGAGCTGAACAGGAAGAAGAAAGGAGAGGAAGCCCAGGACAAATATGAAGCCAAAGAAATGCTGCCCATGGGAGGAAGGGCCGAAGAGGCTGTCAGCACCACGGACAGCGCCAAGAAGTCAAATAAAGCCAAGAAGAAGAAGAAGAAAGGGAAGAAGCTGTTGGATTTTTCTATCTTTAAAAACCGGGGTTTCGTCATTTACGCCATTGCCAAGTTCATCATGGTCTTAGGTCTCTTTGTGCCCACCATATTGCTAGTCAACTATGCCAAAGACTCAGGAGTGCCAGACAAAGAAGCCGCTTTCCTCCTGTCCATCATTGGTTTCATAGACATCTTTGCCCGCCCATCCTGCGGGATACTTGCTGGGTTGAAGCGGGTGCGGCCCCATGTGACCTACTTGTTCAGCTTCGCTATGCTCTTCAATGGCCTGACAGATATCTTCAGCGCCAGGGCCACCGATTACACGGCCCTTGTCATTTTCTGCATTTTCTTTGGCATCTCCTACGGGATGGTGGGGGCCCTGCAGTTTGAAGTGCTCATGGCCATCATTGGGTCACAGAAGTTCTCCAGCGCCATCGGGCTTGTGCTGCTCATTGAGGCCTTTGCTGTGCTCATTGGACCTCCCTCTGCAGGTAAGTCTTGGGCACCTGTTACCTGCACTCATTTCTGCAGAGCTTAATTGCATGCGGGGCTTCCATGAAAGAGCCCAACCCCAAGACAAAAACTTCATAAAAGTAATAATAAAGAGCAGGGTGCATTTGAACATTTGCAGAAAGCTATCCCATCCTACTGATGAGTCTCAGTATATCTGTGGTTAGGAGCCAGGGTTTGGGGGTTTAGTTTTTATTAAATTTTTAGCTCACTTCTAGGGAGTTCATGCCTGATCGTCTCCCATTTTATTTGCACAACAATCCTTTAAGGTAGGTTAGCCTGAAAGAAGGGCTGGCCCAAGACCACCAAGTGGACTTCACAGATGAGTAGAGGTTTGAACTCAGGTTTCCCTGATCTTAGACTGACCCTGTAACCATCACACTGGCTGTCAGGTCAGGGGTGTGTGTGGCTTCTTAGGAGATTTGGCCACATGAAGGTGCCGCAACACCTTAACCATGTGTTTCTCCTGGAAATGCCAATATTCCTGCTGAAATAGCTTGCAAATACCTTAGGGATTCTGTTCTCTCTCCAGCCAACCTGACCTAACATGGTGGCTTCCTATCATGCCAGAATACTGGTTTATTTCACAGGATAGGACATCTCCAGTTTGCAGGTAGATACCACTTGACATTTTACTATGCACATGGGCTCTCTGAAGAAGAACAGGCAACTTACTATGGAAAGCACACATTCCTGCCTGCCTGCCTTCCCAGTTTCTGTGTGTTTCTTGGCTGGCTTAAAAAGGGATGACTGACAGTGCTGGGAGTAAGTGACACAGCCATCTTATTTTTCTCTAAACCGTTTTTCATTCTGACTCCCCTCCACCTCTTACACACATATGTCTTAAAGTACTATGAAGTCCCCATTGGTTCATTTAATATACTACGTGGTGGCAAAGCGTATTTATTGCCAAGTGTGTTCCAGGGTGGCCCAAGGAGCCTGATCCCTACCTTTGCAATCCTCAGCATCACTCTCCCTTTGTTGCTTTTCTTCCACAAGCACACGGCCCCTTTTCCTGCTAGCCCTATGGGCTACCTAACATCACCATTAACTGAACCCTGAAGCAGCAAAGAGAACAGAGTTAAGCACTAGAAACTTGGGGGAATAAGACTTAGAAGTGAGGGTTGTGAGATGTGTGCGTACAGGCCAGCCCAGATTCACCTCCAACCCAAGTTGGGGGTGGATAACATGTGACCCTCAATATGTTGTTGGATGGCAGCTTCCATCATCGTGTGCCACTGGGAAGCCACAAGTCAGCTATCCCTGCCTTAAAGAAACAACTTGCTCATCCTGTTCCTTCCATAGTTGTATCCTACCATCTCTGCTGCTTCAGTGACCAGGCAGGGGAATGCATGGAACTAAGGAGAGGGGGAAATATACTGACTGTGGGTACCATTTTCTGCCTTGATGTCTACATTTTGTGAGCTTTCAAGCAGCACAGCTTCCAGTTTCTGAGGAAGTGCTTTAATACGGCATCAACATGAAATTGTGGGAGGTTGCTATAATACAGGTATGCTATGCTCTCTCTCTTTGTCTTTTTTTTAAAATCCCAGGACGATTGGTGGATGCGCTCAAGAAATACGAGGTTATCTTCTACCTGGCTGGCTCGGAGGTTGTGTTGTCGTCTCTGTTTCTGGCTGTGGCTTCTTACTGCTGCCTGAGCAGGAAGGAAAAGAAGAACTCTCAGCCAGAGAACCCTCCTGCAGGCGGAGGTGGCAGTGAAACAGAGGAAGCAGAATCAGATGTCCCGGAAGCGGAGGACCACCCTGGAGACAACCACCACCTCTCCCGCAACATTAACAACGCAGGGGGTGATGCAGCGAACCACATTGCAGAGAACAGGAACGTGGATGGAGCCGGCAGGCCGGAAGGGGAGGGTGTAGCTTTGGTACCGGGAGGCTGTGATGCTGACCAGACAGTGGAAAGAGACAGTTTTTAGCTATATGGAGCTCAGCTTTGATGAACAAGAGACCATGTTGCTATTGTATGGGGTCTGGTCCAACCTAAGGAGGAGTGTATATGGAAAACTGATGTTTCTGGATGCTGGGATGAGATAGACGGAGTCTCAAGAATAGTGATGTTTATATGTGTAAAGGCACAATGGTACAGTGGTACCTTGGTTTTTGAGCGTCTCAGAAGTCGAACGTTTCAGCTTTCGAATGCTGAAAACCTGGAAGTAAATGCTTCCATTTTTGAATGCTTTCCAGAAGCCGAACATGCCATGTGGTTTCCGCATTGAGTTTTCCGGACGTAATTGCTTCTGGAAATGCATGCTTCGGTTTTCAAATGTTTCGGAAGTTGAATGGTTTTCCGGAATGGATGAAGTTCGAAAACCGAGGTTCCACTGTACTGTGAACAGAAATTTGAAGGAATACAAGCCATAGGGCTTCCGTGAATGGCTTGCAGAATTGTGTAATGCTGTTCAACACAGCGGGGGGTTGTCCCCCATGTACTGACAAACACTTAAATTAGGAGATTTTAATGATCAGTCTATCTTTGATACCTTTTTCTAAGCTACCTCTACTAATCCAGAGCTCAGCAAAGGAGGCCATCACATTGTAATCTTTACCCTTGGACATGGTTTTCTCAGTTTTGTCAAAGGTGTAGAGCATATTAGGAACATATTAGGAACATATGCCTTATGCTGAGTCAAACTCTTGGGTCCACCACAGTCAGTATTGTCTGCACTGACTGGCAGCTTCTCTCCAGGGTTTCAGACCAAGGTCTCTCCCAGTTCTACCTAGAGATGTCAGCTTGCGACCTTCTGCATGCAGAGCCTTTAACAGTTTCTGTATGTAGAACGGGGGGAGGAGTACCATATAGATCGGAAAGTCATATATCCATTTTGAAAGACTGGCTGTGTGCCAAATCTTCAACGAGAGAGAAGGTATGTAGCTAAGGAGATGCCAACTATTGGCCACATTTCTGTTGGAAAAAGAAGCTTCCATCAGTCCTAAGTGGACGTCAGGTGGCTGCTATGTAGACCAGACTGTGTAACGAGAGAGGGTTTTCCCCTCTGGCCTAAAACAGGGATGGAAGACGGTAGAATGAGTATGCTTTCAGGCATGTCAAGTAAATGTTCAATGCAAACATTTGAGGTAAGTCATGCCATTAGCTCAGCCCTCTAATGTAGCCCTAATGAGAGGGAAATGCCTTCTATTTTTTTTTTTTTTTTTGGCAAAAAATGCACCCCTAGTGTTCTATCCACAACAGGGCTTCTGTCCCTTTGAGGTGTTCTACGGCAGGTAAAAGTTCTTCAGTGTTGCTACAGCAGGAAAAACGGTACCTGTTGGTTGTTGTGCTCTTTCAAAGCTCCTAAAGGGAAAGAAACCTTGTTATTCTTTTTGCAGTATGGCCAGCCTAGTCCATTGGCCAGGGATTGCCGCAGGCCAGGGTAGCTCTAGCTGCTTTTAACTTCAAAGCCTCTGCCCCACTGTGCAACTGTCCTCCTCTGGTGGGAAAGGTTTGTGGCTGGAAAGAGGCCAAACTAAGCAGCATCCATCATCTATAAACAAAAAAGCCTTTCCTTTCATTGCATGGTATGAGATGGTCACAGGAGTCTGGGCAGGGGTTAAGAAAAAGTGGATGCATCTTCTGAGTCTGCCTTTAATACATAAATCTATCCTTTGTTCTTTACCCAGCAGGGCTGCTTGTAGCATTTCTATAGCCAGAGGGAGAAATACTAAGCACCCATGAGTAATGCCCTATATTTGTGCTGTTTTGTATGCCAGTTCAGAATTTGCTTTACCTTCCATTCTACTGGAAGAATTACCCCTTGGAAATTGAAAGCTTGTGTGCACACATGCGCGCGCGCGCGCACACACACACACACACACACACACACACCATAGATCGAATAAAAAACAATTGCCTGAATTAATTCTTTTTTTTTTTTAATAATTTTTATTAAAGTTTTAAACAAAGAAAAAAGAAAAACAACACACATGAAAAAACAATACAAAATTTAACAATAAAAACACAAAACATAACAATTAAAAACCAACTCTCTTTTCCATTCCCAATTTTAAATTACTTATTTTCTGGACTTCCTCATACCTCCCTATTTTGTATTCCAATCTACATTATTTGTCCAGCAGTTTCTATTCCACTTTTTTAAACCCAATCTTTAGTTTAATAAAATATTAAAATATATAATTTCAACTTTTTTAAGCCTAATCCTTGTTCATAATGTCATATACCTTTAAATTTTTCCCTTTTATTATCAAATTTCCATTTCTTTAAACATCTTTAATCTTGATCTTTATTCTTAATCTATCCTTAACTTTAACCCGTACAGCTGGAAACCACTTATTTTCAATCCAACATCATTCTAACATTCCTTAATTTTGCAGTGTTTCTGAAGATAGTCTTTGAATTTCTTCCAGTCTTCCTCCACCGACTCTTCTCCCTGGTCACGGATTCTGCCAGTCATTTCCGCCAATTCCATATAGTCCATAAGTTTCATCTGCCATTCCTCCAGCGTGGGAAGTTCTTGTGTCTTCCAATACTTTGCGATGAGTATTCTTGCTGCTGTTGTTGCATACATAAAGAAAGTTCTATCCTTTTTTAACACCATTTGGCCCACTATGCCCAGGAGAAAGGCCTCTGGTTTCTTAGGAAAGGTATACTTAAATACCTTTTTTAATTCATTATATATCTTTTCCCAGAAAGCCTTAATCTTTGGGCACGTCCACCAAAGGTGAAAAAATGTACCTTCAGTTTCTTTACATTTCCAACATTTGTTATCGGGCAAGTGATAAATTTTCGCAAGTTTGACTGGGGTTATGTACCACCTATATATCATTTTCATAATATTCTCTCTTAAGGCATTACATGCCGTAAATTTCATACCTGTGGTCCATAACTGTTCCCAGTCAGCAAACATAATGTTATGTCCAACGTCCTGTGCCCATTTAATCATAGCCGATTTTACCGTTTCATCTTGAATATTCCATTTCAGCAGCAAGTTATACATTCTTGACAAATTCTTAGTTTTGGGTTCTAACAATTCTGTTTCTAATTTGGATCTTTCCACCTGGAAGCCAATTTTCCTGTCCAATTTAAATGCCTCCATTATCTGATAATAATGAAGCCAGTCTCGCACTTTGTTTTTTAGTTTTTCAAAACTCTGCAATTTCAGTCTATCTCCGTCTTGTTCCAAAATTTCCCAATATTTCGGCCATTTGACCTCCATATTGACCTTTTTCAAGGCTTTCGCTTCCATTGGTGACAGCCACCTTGGGGTTTTGTTTTCTAACAAATCCTTATATCTTAACCAAACATTGAATAACGCTTTCCTAACAATGTGATTTTTAAATGCTTTATGTGCTTTGACCTTATCATACCATAGATATGCATGCCATCCAAATACATTATTAAAACCTTCCAAGTCCAAAATGTCTGTGTTTTCAAGAAGTAGCCATTCTTTCAACCAGCAAAAGGCTGCTGATTCATAATAAAGTTTAAGGTCTGGCAGGGCAAATCCACCTCTTTCCTTTGCATCTGTTAGTATTTTAAATTTTATTCTAGGCTTCTTGCCCTGCCAGACAAATTTAGAGATATCTTTCTGCCACCTCTTGAAACAATCCATTTTGTCCACAATCTGCAAAGTTTGAAACAAGAACAACATTCTAGGCAATACATTCATCTTTATCGCAGCAATACGGCCTAGCAGTGAAAGCTTCAAATTTGACCAAATTTCTAAATCTTTTTTCACTTCTGACCAACATTTTTCATAATTATCTTTAAATAGATTCCCATTTTTTGCTGTCATGTTAATCCCCAGGTATTTAACTTTCTTGACCACTGTTAAACCTGTCTCATTCTGAAACCTCTCTCTTTCAAACGGTGTTAAATTTTTCTCTAAAACCTTGGTTTTTGATTTGTTCAATTTGAATCCTGCCACTTGACCAAATTCTTGAATCAGTTCTAAAACCCTTTTTGTACTAGATTCTGGCTGAATTAATTCTTGTACTGCACCAAAGATTCAGTCACAGACAAGTCCTTCAGTCTTGGCAGCCCAGTGCATCTCTAAACAACAGCATAATGTGGCACAATCTCTGCTGCTGCAGCAGCAGCTACCACAACATCCTAAACCTGCCTGATTCCAACGCATTTCCAGACAATCCTGGAAATTCAGCCAGTCCTTTATGCAGCTAAAGTTACCGTATTTTTCGCTCCATAAGACACACTTTTTTCCTCCTAATAAGTAAGGGGAAATGTCTGTGCGTCTTATGGAGTGAATGCGTGGGCCCTGGAGCCAAATTGCCCAGGGGCAAAAAGCAGATCATGCTTTTTTTTTTTTTAGAAAGGGGGAAGGGGGTGTTGAAACAAAGCCACTGAGCAGCTGATTGGCAAGCGACCGGGAGGAAGATAAGGGATCTAGCGATAAAGGAGGCTACCTGGGAAGGGGGAGGTAAAAGCACATAGATCCTCAGGATTTTTGCATTGGGTCACCCCAAATTCACCATCAGAACACATAGCATGTCCATGGCTACCGCCTACACCAAAAAAATCATGCATCCACCGTTTTGTGGGGCCGCAATGGTGCAAAAACATGGTTACAAAGCACGGATCCACATGGATTTTCAGGATTTTTGCATTGGGCTACCCCAAACTCACCGTCAAATCACATATCATGTCTGTGGCCACAGCATGAACCACAAAAATCATACATCCACTGGTTCATTCAGAATATATATTTTTTATTGTTTTCCTCCTCTAAAAACTAGGTGCATCTTATGGTCAGGTGCGTCTTATGGAGCGAAAAATACGGTACTTTGGCTTTGATAAGCATACTGGGTACTGAGTGGGACTCATTACAGCTGTGCCCTCCTGAAAGGACATCACTTGCAATTTTGCAGCTCCTGGCAACAGGATCTCTTCAGCCAAATTGAGGGCACAAAAAGCAGCAGACTGCAAACCACAACCCCCAATGTAAATGTTATTTTAACTTGGCAGCATTTCCAGATGGGCTATTTATTTCCTCCAGATTTGGTTGCCATCCGACACCTTTGAGTGCAACTACTCTGTCATTTTTTTAACCACAAAAAGGCAGATAAGAAAAGGGATGGGGAATTGCACCGGAAAGTGCAAGATAACAGCCGAATGCTGGCAATGTCTTATGACCTCTGCACAAACCTGTCAGGATGATAGTTCGATACAGGCAGTAACGTATAACTTCCGAGGAAGTTTTGTACGAACAGTTTTTGTTAGAACTGTTGCTTAATTATGTGGACTGGCCATGGGTAATTTGCTATCTTGTAAATATTATTGACCCAATGGCTTCAGAGCAGTCTTGTGTGGAGTCCTTGCTTGCCTCTCACTTTCTTAGATTATCCTTAAAATGTGTACAAATAACCAAATCTCATGAACTGTGCAAAACAAAACTAGAATGGAAGGTGCCACAGAAGTCTGCCAGATATTTTTGAAGTATTTTGTACCAGTATCCCCTTCCCAAAATGGCTGAAAACAATCAGGGTGAAGAGAAGAAAGAAAATTAGAAAGGGGACCCAGAACAAAACTAGCTGGCAGCCCCTAAACCATCTTGTCACGGTTAACTCAGATTATGAGGGTTGCATTTTTATTTTTATTTTTCCTTCTTACATTTAGTGGGAACATTTGTCCTTCAGGGTGCTACTGGTACATGACTGATACATTAGCATCTGAATTTAAAGCATGTTTGTTACTCTGTGGTAATCATCACACACAGGTAATTCCTTAACAGAAGTATCTGCGGTCCCAAGGAAGACACCCCCATGTCCTGAGCAATAATCCACTCCCAGCAATGTTGCACAAGCTGTAATTCCACTCTCCCCCCCTTACATAAAGGAACCAATGTTAGCAGTGACCAGCAAACAGCAGCCAAGAGGCTGAAATGAAACCATGCACTTGAGCAGCAAACAAATTAGGTTAAGGGCTGCTGAGGTCATTAAAGACCTGGATTTCTGGAGGAAAGCTACCTCCTTGGGCATGCCTAAATCACATTTAATCTGCTTTACTCCCAGGTCTCCCAGAGACACCCTCTGCCAAATCCCTTCCTTCCGGTTGCCTCAGCATCCTGACCTCAGGTGCCCCAGGGCAGCACCTTAGAGGAACTGTTACATCACTGAAGGATCAGACACTAAATGCAATGGTCAGCAGACTCAGTATGAGGAAGAGTGTGCCACTGGGCCATGTTGGCACTCAGAAAAAATATCATAATGAAGTCTCCCTTCCCCCCACCACAAAAAGTGTTTTGAAGCTTGGAAGAGAGCGACGAGCTCATTTTTAACAAGCCATGAAGTGCAGCAGATCAAATTATTCCTGCAATAACTAAATAGCACATGGTAGCCTAGGTGACTGAAGCTTTCATCACATGGTGCCTTTACAAGGTTTCTTTTTCCTTTAAGAGCAGGGGACAGCAAACGTTTTCAGCAGGGGGCCGGTCCACTGTACCTCAGACCTTGTGGGAGGCCGGACTATATTTTGAAAAATAAATAAAAATGAACGAATTCCTATGCCCCACAAATAACCCAGAGATGCATTTTCAATAAAAGGACACATTCTATTCATGTAAAAACACGCTGATTTCTACTCATGTGAAAACACCAGGCAGGCCCCACAAATAACCCAGAGATGCATTTTCAATAAAAGGACACATTCTACTCATGTAAAAACACGCTGATTGCCGTATCGTCCGTGGGCTGGATTTAGAAGGTGATTGGGCTGGATCTGGCCCCTGGGCCTTAGTTTGTCTACCCCTGTTTAAGAGCTTCTAAGCGCAGCAAGAACAGCAGCAATGTTGTGCCCATGTGGTGGGCTTTTCACCACCATAACTTCAAGGGTCAAGAGGATGCTCCCTTACATCCAAGCAAGACAGTGGGGATGTCCATTCAGCAATTGTCGCAGTTCCTGCTTGGTTGCTTTTGTACATAGCCAGGCATGTAGGTTGTGTCTTGAAGAAGCCCAGACCTTTCCCTCTGTGACAACTAACACTGACAGCATGTAGCCAATCTACTGATCTTGCAGACATCCCTGAGAGGAGTCGAGGACCTGCACAAGCTGAAGGTTCTTGGATGTGTTGACTGAGTGGCCAGAACAAGTTTTGTGATCAGACTTGACTGCCTTCTGAGCAGGACGAAGCACACCACCACATTCATCAAAAGCTCAATTAAGAACTGGGGGGGAAATGTAATGTATTTTAGTGGGCAATTTCAGGGCAAAACATCTCTGAAGAATCACGCAGAAATGAAAATAAATCCAAGCAGGTCAGACACTTTCAAAAGCTTGTTAGTTTCTCTAACAACCTAGCACAAGCCCATTACTATCTACGGCTATGATATGGTCATTAGTGCCTCCACGAACAAATCTTTATTTGGTTTCTCCCAGTCTCCGCTTCCTGGTGCCAAGAGAATGCTGCAGATATTACAGTGCCAGCGATGAGATATGAGCTTGAGGACAGATTAGCCTCTGTGGGCATGTTCATCATGCACACACATATTCTGTAGAGTTTACAGCTAGACACAAAGACCAATGTTATGGCCAGAAGTCTCAGCAGTTCTATCCAAAATCTTAGAGAGGTGAAGGCAGTGTGGAACACTACAGCCACAGCCTTTGCTTACTAGAGCTATCGTCTCATTTCCCAACCTCTCTTGCTTCACACACACATACTCTCTCAGGATTTTCTCTGCAAACATGCTTGAAAATGTTCAGATTCTCAAGATGCCAAACAGTATCAGATCCTTGTGCAGAAAATGTATGGGTGCTCACCATATACAGCACCCGTGTTGGGTTTCCTAAGAAATGAGATTTCGAGACTCTCTGCTAAGCTCCTTACATGTCATTTCAATTCATTCCTTACATGTAGTTTTGCTGCCAGCTGCATATTCAACATGGCAAGACATTAGGGCAGCTTGTTTCTTACTTGCATAGCATTTATGAACTGCTAAGAATTGGTTCCCTTTGAAAGAATATATATGTAACTTTAAAGCATGTTCACTAAGCAAAGCGTTGCACAGCAATCTTAGGTGAATACCTGATTTGGAAGGGGATGATCTGAAATTTAAGCCAAGGGACAGTCCTATACAGTGGAACCTAGGTTCCGAACGCCTCCGTTGTCGTACGTTTCGGTTCTTGAATGTTGAAAACCCGGAAGTAAATGCTTCCGTTTTCGAACATTTTTCAGAACCCGAATGTGCGAGGCAGTTTCCGCTGAGTGCAAGAAGCTCTTGCAACCAATGGGAAGCCATGCCTCGGTTTTTGAATGTTTTGGAAGCTGAACGGGCTTCGGGAATGGAATTCCATTTGAGAACCGAGGTATATGGAGAAGTGCAACTGCATTGGTCTCCGTGCCATACTTTCCGACTGCAAAATTGATCAATAGTGCCTGCCCTTCATGTCTCTTCCTGTGACCAGGAACAAAAGGATCAAGGAGGGACAAGCCAGGAGGAAAAAGGTAAGACAACAAAGTTCACATTTTTCTTTATTGGTCACACAGTTCAACACATAAAAGCGCTCTGAAGAATACGCTGGACCCACATGGTCTTTTCTTGGCCAGTCATAGAGAAAGACACAACAGAAATAAAAAACCAAGGGGAAAGCATATATGTCATAAATTTTAAGCTCTTCTGTAGCTTTTCTCCTTGCCAATTGGCACAATCTACGTAAGAGTTAAGCTGAAACCAACACCCCTTTATTACCAAAAGATCACTCTTGCTAATCAGGACAAAATGCCATTCCATTGCATGAAAAAATATCAGAATGATACAGGATTGGAATAATTCCTCAGAAAACAAACAAGCCTTCTCTCCCCGCCCCTCTTGCTTTGGTGTCGGGAGATTCATGTGGGCGAGTGAGGGGGGTGCGGACACTGGTCAAGGCGCATAATAGGCTCTCTGTCCTCAGAAGCAGCATTTCAAAAGGAATAAAAGTAAATGTGTAGGTGTAATGAAAGTGCAGTGTAGGAATTGAGAGCTTTAATGCTTAAACTGGCTGTTTGATCTTTAACCTCAGCAAATCTATGGGCCTCATTCCACGGATAATCATCCCCCCACCCCAAGATATGTTTGCTTTTTTCCAAATCTAACACCTTCTTAAATACCATATAAGGCTTAAGTTTTAGAAAACTTCATGCAGCAAAGCACCTATGCAAGATAGTGTAAAAGGCAGGCTGTGAGATCCTTAAAACCAGTGGGGACTGGGAATGTAAACCTGGGTAATCTCTCCCCAGTGTCAAGTCCCATATTGCTGGTCCATACTGACTTGATCCTGATGAGAAGAATGATAGAGACAAAAACTGATTCTCCTGGATGTCCTTCCGATGCCCTTTATTGATTAGTCTCTCAGAGGCTGATCGTTCTGGCTTCACCCAGCTTCCATTCACCCTGATTCCTTTCTTGTCTAATAAGAGCCATGCCTAGTAGTAGGGAAGGGGCATGTTGTAAGACCCGCCTACTAACAGCAAGGTAAGTTAAGAGAAAGAAGGAAGGAGACCAAACTTATCCACTTCCATTCTTCTCACACACTGGAAAGTAGGAATGGGGACAAGTTTTTGGACTTAGCTGATGCACAAGGAGGTCAGGCTGACTGCAAGAACCATTTCTGACATTTTAGTTAATGAAAGGGTATGTTTGTGTGTGTCCTGCACATTCAGTCACAATCCCTCTGCACAGAGAGCCACCATGGGATGAGGTTCAAGGGTGTTCTCCCAGGTAGTTGTCTCTTTCCTGCCACTTCCAGGGATGGGAAGTAAGATTTGGGGGAAAGAGAGACAAGGAAGGAGGAAAGGGTTTTCTGAAAGAGGGATTGTGCAAAAGCACTTTCGGCACAAGGCCCACTCCTCTGCCCACATCCAGAACAGAATCTTGATTCCCCAACTGGGCTTATACAGACAAAAAAAGTCAATGTGGACAAGTTGCCTAGAGAAATAGAATTTATCAGTCTCTGAAGGGATTTCCCACTCCATCAAGTCCATGAGCTCAGGCATCATCAATGAGCTTCTCGCCATTCTCTTCCTCCTTCCTGTTGCACTCACGGCTTCCGCAACCTTCCTCTTCGTCCTCATCCTCTGCACCATCTGTGAAGACATCCTTCTGGCCATAGCTCAGCGTGGTACGTGCCAGGTCCACTTCGATGGGGAAGACGTCGGCATCCCGCAGCACCGCGTAGCAGTCGTCATAGTACTTGGAAAGGGTTGAGACAAAGCGCTGGAGCTGGAACACAATGTCTTGCACTGCAAGAGAGGACAGACAGCGGTTAAGGGGTGGTGCAGCATGTGTGTAGGAAGCAGGCACCCAACTTACAGAATCCTCACAGTTACTGCAACCCTTGTTTTTGGCAGCCTGGCTTATGAGTTCAAATGCTACTTACTGTTTAAAGCAAAATGCCTAAGTGCCAAAGATTGTGGAACCAAGAGCAAGCCCTTGGAAATAGGCTTTTTGGAACTCAGTGGATATGACTTCCTGGTATAATATAGGCAGCACTGCAAAGTGAAGGATCCAGAATGGATCAATTCAACCAAGCAGAGTCAGCAATTGTTTATAGACAAAGGGAAGGTAAGCTGACATACATGGGAGAGATCTCAAGGTGCAGGGGTCTCAATAGGAAGCAGCTCCACAACCGAGCTATTTATTATTATACCTGACCCTCTTGTGTTGTTATGGGATACAACCAGGGCTTTTTTTTCCAGCTGGAACTAGGTTCTGGCACCTCTCAGGGGGCCACCATTGGCAATCTAAGAGAACAAGGGAGGCGTTCTGCCACCTCTTTTTCTAGAAAAATAAGCACTGGATACAACATTTTGAAAAGGTGCTCCTGTGTGCATCTCCCCCCACCCTTCCTCCTAAACAAGGACACAGTTGTTCATGTTGCTCAACACTCCTTAAGCTCTAAGGTCACTTTTTCAAAAAAAGAAAAGTTCGGTTTTTAAAAAATCACACATCACAGTGTTCTATCCTTGATCTTTCAGCTTCACCTCAGAGAGCTCTCCCAGCACAAAGACACCTCTCCAATTCAACCTCCCTCCACAATGTATGTCTGATGTCCTAAAGTCACTCTGAAATATCCCTCTGCTTTTCTAGTTCCAGCGACATTAACGTTCTTATCCCACTACAGCAAAGGCAGGCAAATAAGTTTCTATCTGTCACACACACAGAGATCTGGAAAAGTCACAAGAAGAGTGATAGAAAGGTCCAGAATCTGGGTGTGTTTCCTGCGAAGACCAACACGGTTCTCTACATCTTGGCTCAGCTGCTGGCTCATAAAACATCCGGATTTTGGTTTGCCAGTTACCCATCCCTACACTGGAGCAATGGCACATTTGGCTCAACAGTTGGTATACTTCAAGATGGGGCAGGGAAGAACACAGCCAGACTCAGGTAAGAAGCAGTAGCATGCTTGATGGCAGGTGAACATTATTGGCTCCAGGGCAGGGGTGGGGAGCCTGCAGCCCTCCAGACGTTGTTGGAGTCCGTCTCCCATCAGCCCCAGCCAGCATGGCCAATGGTCAGGGATGAAGGGAGTTGTAGACATCAGAGTCTCTACAAACTAGTCTTTGGAAAAGGCAACCCCACTCACCATGTTTCTGGTCTAGCAGCTCCATCTTTTCTAGCACATCCTTCCGCATCTTGGCAAAGCGCGTCCGTGCTTCCTGGCGGCAACGCAGGATTAAGCGGTATTCGTAATTCCCAGTACTGACTCGGTAGAGAGGCTCCCCCAGCGCCTGCCCAAAATACGACATCAATGTAGCAACCAACCACAAATCGTGCAATGGCTTCATGTATGGCTAAATGCTTCCCTAATGTGCCTGGCCAAACTTAAGCTTCTCGCTTGATCATGCTGCAACCCTGGTTGGCCAACAGCCAAACATTAAAAGCTATACATTCTGTTAGCTGCTTGCTTGGCAAGGTACAAATGACCACAGCGCTTGAAGTAAGTTCTAATCTTAGTCCATAAACTGACTTCCCCTGAGCCACAATTTAGAGTTGGGGGGAACTGTCTTAAATAGTGTCAATCTGCACATCAATGCAAGATTCAGAAGAACGCCACTTTGGTGAGCATGAGCATAGTACACTCACCCCTGCATTTAAGTCTGTGAAGCAGGCAAGCAGGCAACAGGAGTGCCCACAAGCAAAGATGGGACTATGATGGGATGTAACCACTGTGCATGCTAGTGCTCAGTACTTACAATGCAGCTGTATTCCTCATCATCCATCTCCTTCACCTTGAGACAGTAAGACTGAAAGGGAATAAGAAATAAGCAATGTTACAAACTACTCCTACCATCCATCCAGACAGATTGGGATGTGCTTTTAAGGACAGAACTGTACTTTTAATTTCTCCAAGTTCCACATTTCTTCCAATGGTGGCTGTGCACACACCATGCATTGAAAGCACACAAGGACTCTTACCCCACACAGAACTACAGTTCCCAGTATCCTTAATGAACTACAGTTCCCAGGACATAGGAAGGGGAAACAGGCACATGTGTAGGAACTTATTCTATGGAGACCGCAGTCAATAAGCAAAAAGAAAAACAGTGAATGGACGCATGTGTCAAAAAGTAACAGTCTGCTGCTTCCTCAATGGTCAGGCTTGGCAATGAGGAGAAATCACACACTAAGATCAGAGAGATGTAAACCCTGAAAAAGAAAGGAGGTGGTATTTCACAACATCTCTTCTTCCCCGATTGCCCAAGCCGAGGGAATGAAAAGAAATTAAACAGAAGTAAGATTTGCGCCTGAATAAGAGAAAACATTCCTGCCAACCTAGCAGTTCGAAAGCACGTCAAAGTGCAAGTACCTTCCTCTGGCGGGAAGGTAAACGGCGTTTCCGTGCGCTGCTCTGGTTCGCCAGAAGCGGCTTAGTCATGCTGGCCACATGACCCGGAAGCTGTACACTGGCTCCCTCGGCCAGTAAAGCGAGATGAGTTGGCCACGACTGGACCTAATGGTCAGGGGTCCCTTTACCTTTACTTTAAGAGAAAACATGTCCTATTCGAAGCTAGTTCTTAAGTCTCAACATTCATGCTGTAATGGAATTGCTGCCAGGAAGACATACCTGCTGCAGCTGTGGAATGGTATGTATTTGTATGGCGCTACTGGTTTGCACTGGGGCCTTGTCCTATCCCCTTGGGTCTTGTTCTAGTTCTTGTTTTTATTTTAAAACGGGAAAATGAGCAGACCTGAAAGAAACAGCACCCTGTCTAGCTACCAACAGCATGCTGTGAATGCTACTCCAATCCAATCACACAAGCTGCTCCATTTAGGAGCTGTATTCTGGTGCTGCCAGTTCCCTTGGCTTGATATATCTGACCTGGGAGTGCAAGGCAAAGCCATCAGTAGGTCCCTTGCATGAAATGTCTACTTGTTCTGAATGTTTCCGTGACTTACCATTTTAGGAAGCCTGAGTGAACAAACAGATCCTCCTTCTTGTTCACTACTGGCAGAACACCTGGGACCCACTATCGTCAGTATTTCAGGCAATGCGGACCACCCTCTTGAGCATTCTTAACAACAACAAAAGAACAGCTTACCAAATACTCAAACTTGACATCCAGATACTTCTTGATAGTTAGCCTTGTGTCAGGAATGGCCTTGTTCAGGTAAGTGTTCAGGTCAGTTAGCATCTGTAAGGAAAGGCTGAACAGTGAAAAACGTAGGACCAAACAGAGCAGAAAAGGTTCTTCTGCATGCAACAAGCCTAGTAATCTCAAGAAGTGGATGTGATCTGTGAACGTCAACCGTTCTGTCAGCTCTCAGCATAGTTAAAACACGGGATGCACAACGGAGCCTCTCTCTCACTTAAGAGGACCTGATGCGACATTTGTGGCACATCTATTAGCCAATCTGAGGGAGGCTCTGCTCACCACTCCTGTTATTGGTCTGATCCAAAGCCACATAGAATTAGCACCCTTCTGCCACTTCCACGTACTCCCCTGTCTTAGTTCAAGGCATTCCAGGTCTCTGAGCCCCCCTTTCCCCCCCACTACCCCATATCTGGCTTCCTCTGTTTTAATGGACCTTGATGTGTCCCTGCCTAGCTGGGAGAGGTGCTGTGGAGAGAGCAGACAAGCAGAGCTAGATGAAAAGCCCCACATAACGGTGAGTAAAGAGCTGTACTACAACTGGCCTAATGCCACCCTTTGTCATCCAACACTGTTACCCCTTTTACTGAGCCTTATCTGCCTCACCTCACTTTTGCCCTCCAAAGGAGACTGCAAACCATTTATTCTTATTCTTATTTTTAATTGAATTTATATACCGCCCTATACCTGGGGGTCTCAGGGTGGTTCGCAGTGTTACCTTAGTCTCTGTAAAATACCCCAAACATTCCCTGGAAGGTGATGAACTTCCCTTCATTGGAGGTTTTAAGCAGAGGTTGGATGGCCATCTGCCACAAATGCTTTAGCTAATATTCCTGCATTGAAGGCGGTTGGACTGGACGACCCTTGAAGTCCTTCCACCCCTACGAAATTCTACGATTCTATGTTTCTTTACCGGTTTGATAGTTTTTAGAAGGCGGATTCCAAACTTCTCAATGCTGCGGTGGGCATCTGCAAATTTCACAAAGGCTTCGCTTGCAGCTGGTTGAGGCTCCCGTACACCAATGACCGAGAAAACATCGCCAAATGCTGGGCAAAAACAGCAAAACATGCAATTGGGGACCATAGTCAAAATAACAGGTGCATTTTCAGGCTTGATGTTTATCAGTTTGGACTATTTCCTCATTTCAGTTCATGATCATTACCATAGTATAAACACCATGCTTTTACTACTTCAAATATCACCACACCCTTGGCAACAAGGTCAGAAGACACTGCCCCACCTACCTACCCTTAATGGAGGCCCATACTGCTCTGAGACTAGACTTGGGTGCAACCCAACAGGTATCCTCCAAGCCCACCATTATCAGTCATTTGCTTCATGATGTTCCCTGCTCTCCAGTGAAATTGGCAATGCTTTCCTCCAAGCAGTTTATGAAAACCCCCTGATCTAGTGAGTTGTGGGGGGTAGTCAAGGTCTAGGTGGCGTAGGTTTTGGGGTGGGGTGGGGTTTTTTTGCTGGGGGGGGTGGATTGTAGACAGGGTGGTGAGCAGCACAAGCAGGGGTGGAGCCTCTAGTGGAATGCATATGTCCACGGGTGACACAAACAATTCAAATTGGTTGAAATAAGATCCTAAGCCCATCTTTTGGAATAGCATGTCTATTGATTTGAGCACCTGATACAGGTACATTTTAAACTGCTTTTCTGCAGGCTAATAGCAGGAGAGAAGCTCAAAAGGATTTTTTTACCTGTCAGCACACACACTTGAGAGAAGCAAATCCCAAAACACTTTACAAACTACTGGCACTAAGACCCGTAGTTCTCATAATTGTCTTGGATGACAATTATAGCATTTTCAAGGTCTAAGATGAGAGATTTCCTGCCCACAGAAGCATGTGCCATGATTTGGTCACAACCTGAAAGTCTTCTGGTCCATGTTTACCTCTGTGAGTTTGAGAAAGTTCAAAGAAAGCTCTGAGGAGACTCTTTGTGTGTTCCGTCATGCCTAGACAGAGTTAGAGAAAAAAACAAAACATTCACTATGGACAAGGGGTGGGGTATCATTACTTTTAAATTCAGGACATTAGCACCACAGCAGGCTTTTGGGAAAAGAAAACAAAGACCAAGTGTGGTTGGGGGGAATATCCACTGACATCACCTTTCGTACCATGAGAAAAATGTAGCCTATGCTATACAATTCCCAAAGGCCCCATCTAGCAAACTATCTCAAAGTTCTAGACAACGCTAAACACCGATGGGCATTTTCCAGGGCCCGCTTTAACGCTCTCCCTTCAGCTCTTCTAGAGGGAAGATACAATAAAATACCGATCGAACAAAGATTATGTCCCTGTAACAGCAATGAAATCGAAACCATTGGGCATGTCATCTTATACTGCCCATTATATCAAGACTCAAGAAAAGAGCTGATTGAACCGATTCTGAGGAAAATACCTCGTAGTACAGACGACACCTATATCAGACACCTCTTAGCTGACAAAGAGCCCGAAATTAACAGGTCCGTGGCAAAGTACTGTTACATTGCAACAAGAATAAGACGAGCAATGATGTCTACAAAGGAGTTCAAACTGTAAACATCGAAGGAACGATAATAAACAGTAGCGACTCCTGAATTGAATTCTAAAAACTTAAAACTCGAAACCTGGTCATAAATATAAGCACCAATTCTGTGAATTGGCCCTATTTTTACTGTTACTTGTAGCACAATACTACTCTTAATGTCATATTTTATAAATTGCTTCCTGGTCACTGACCGTATTAAAGATATTTGATTTGATTTGTAGCCTATGCTGGTTCTTGTCAGGGAGACTGCATGCAGGAAAGACTGTGTGGCAAGAGCAGCACTGACCTGGATGTCATTAACTGCTCTGCTCCTGGGTTGGTTTCTGTGTGTGCGCGCACGCAGGGACATGCAAGTGATTCTTGGAAGGATTTACTCTCTGCCCTACCAGCAACACCAAGGCAAAAAACTGTGGTAACATAAAGGTTATTGACCATCTTGTATAGGTTAAGGTTGTCTGTTGGTGTGTCCTAGGGTGAAATATTGTTCTAGGGTGAAATATTTACCTGTCCCCATTGAAAAAAACTCTGCAAGCCCTCTTAAAGATTTAAGTGGTGGAAAAACAGGATATAAATGTAATAAAGAAAATAAATTTTGTCTCTTATCTACTATGCATATATCAGGGGTAGCCTCCTGGGCTGAAACCTTAAAAGCTTATAGGCCATGAGGGTGAGATATGTTTCTCAAAGCATTCAATCCTTCAATAAATGATCAACATAAGCCCCAAGACACAAACCTCTTTCTATGTTTCACAACAAGGAAGGAAAATGTCTATTTACCTTTGTATAGCTCTGCGGTCCTCTCCAGCTCTTCCAGTCTTTTTACTAACCCATCTACCAAAAAGAGAGAGAGAGAGAGAGAACCAGGGAAAGGGGTAGGGATCCATTATTACAATGAGAGTTTGATACGATAAGAGCTGAAATCCTCTAGTTAGGGTTCCCACTGTCAGAGCTTTCACAAATGCGCATTCATGATACAGATTTATGAAACAGGCATCAAGTCACATAGAAACAAATGTGGAAGAGCGGGTGTATATGCTGTGCAGAAAAAGGCAACCCTCTTCATGTCACCTAGAAAAGAGAATGAAGAATGACAAAGCAGTGGAGTCCAGAGAGCAAACTACGAAAAGTTTGAGCAGTGGTGAGGCAAGTGAGAAAGAGGAAGAGAAAAGTTGTCAGACAGACTTTAGAGCAGGAAAAGACTGCCTAGAGCTGAAGGAGAGGGTCCTGAAATCACACATCTTTTCACAAATTCAGGAGAAAGAATACTGTATTTGGATTCTCCAGTTCGTCAAATTTCTGCCAACTTTCACTGTCAGCCTTGTGATAAAGCACAATGAAATGTTCAAGTTCTTCACACATATTATCTCATTAATCCTTACAACAGTTCTGAAGGTAAGGGGAAGTATTATTACTCCTACACTGCAGATGAGGGGCTAAGGCTGAGACAGAGTAGGCTGCCGATGAAGGCGAGATTTGAACCGAGGACTTTCTGGTTCACATCTCATTATTTAGCCCAGCTCTCAATGCCACAAAATTATGAACCAATGCAGAAGGCCACTTTCAGGACAACACACACTTTGTAAGTATGTAAGAATGTGAACATGGTCCTTGGCATTGCTTGGAACAGTCACAGAGGCCAAGTGTGAATGTCCTCCTTGAATGCTGCTTACCGTTACAGAGGATGGCTCGGCTCAGTCCCAGGGCATCTGCTGTCCCTGAACTCATGTTCTCTACCAGGCGGTGCTTCACTTTCTTCAGCACTATATTCCAGGAAAGAAACACACTCTGTGAGCAGAATCATTTCTCTATGCCGATAGCACAGCAATTATACTATTATATCTAGTCATACAGAAGAAGCCCAATGAAGAGGAAATCATAACTGGGCTAATTATAAAAGAAATGCCACAGAAAAGCCAGTCCTGTTTATTACATCAGCATTACGAGGGAGACCGAGAGGTCGGCACAACATACCAATATCTAATGTCTTTCCCTGCTTCGGATCAGCCTGGAGTTTGTTGTAATGAATTGTCACTTCTCCCTGGAACAGGAAAAGCCAGAGCTATTGTTCTGCAATTGAGAGGAAGGGAGACGACTTCCACTAAAAAGCAACAATGGACACTTTGCATTCCAGAAACCCCTTCCTACCTCTCACCTTCACCACCTGTATCATTTTGGCCACTTCTACTTTGGTTTTCCCTTTGACTGACTTCCCATTCACACCTGTGATTTCATCACCAGCTGCCAAAGTTCCATCCTGAGCTGCAGGACTGTTATCAAATACCTGAAGAGGAAGACACAGTGAAGGTGAAAGCAGGAAAAAGGCAAAGACGGGAGTAAGGAACCAGAATGGCAGCACGTCTGTTTTCATGCCCCTTTGCTCATATTATTTATAAAAAGTCTTTAAACCTCAGAGTTGTCACTCATATCAATTTCATGAATGTTGTTGTTGCACACACTATCATGATCAAATGGGTCCTGTCCCCCCCACTTACAGAAACACCAATATCCCAGCAGAGATACCTCTGACTCTGCATTTCTCTATGGTGAAAAACTAATATTGGAGACCAATAAAAAACATATTCATGATCCCATCTGCTCACATATTTGCTGGATCACCCAAATTAAACAGCCTAATTTCAAATTAAAAACGGATGTTCTTCACATTTGTGTAGGTCAAAAATTCAAATTTGTTAGATACTGGGAAAATGTCCTTAGTGTCACTTGTGACACATCCCTTGCAGATGAAAAATGCTGAATATGTTCACAGCTCTCACTGGATCATGAGATTTCCCCACGGGATTTCTTTTTAGGTCACACACATGAAATTCAGTAAACTTAATAATATAGTTCTTTACAAGTCTATGAAGTATTTTAAAGAGAAAAAGAGCAAATAACAACGGACCAATAGACCAATACAGTTAACTTGCCAAATCTGCCACTCAGGTTGCCCTGTGACAGACAGAAAGGCATTGGGAGACAATGTTTTTGCATTTATATGTAAGGCTATTGCTGGCGGAAGTCCAATGAAACTGAGAATTACACTATGCTCAAAACTGTGTGGTCCAATCTCACCCTCAGTGCAATCCTAACTGTCCTTCTTTTCTCTAGGATAAAACACTCCTCTCCTAAAAACACCAACCTGAACTATATAGAGGCAGGGACAGTACTGAGCTCCTCCCCCGATGCTGATACCAATCAGATTTTGAGAGTCCTTTTTCAAGACCACTGTCCCAGGCACAGTGGGAATCCCCCTAGAATAAAACAGAGGTACAGAAATTTGCATAAAAGTGGGTGCCACCATCAACGTGTCATCTCTGCTTTTGGAATATATTGTAGAATATATTGGGAGAGCAACAATCACATAAGAAAAGTAACACACATGAAACATAGTAATTATATTATCAGAGAAAGGAAAATCGTATTATGTGTTTACATACAGAAGAGTAATAACAATACCTTCTCCTTCTAGTACATGTATTCCTTTCCAGATACAAAACCTCATTCCTGTTCTCTCATAAAATTAAAATCATAGTATCCAACCCAAGTAGGAGATATGTCCTTATGAACTGAATTAAGCCCCCAAACCAAGTCATATGCAAATCAGCTCTAAATTCAACCCTTTAAGGATATTCAGGGTTATTTTTTAGGGTGCTCATTCCACTTTTTTCCAACCCAAATTCTGTGGGTGCAGTCCAAAAAGTTGACAGTACTAATGCCTTATCTGAACAGCTCCTTTTTTCCAGAAAAAACATATATACATACAAACCTACTGAGTAAAAAAAGATAGAAAAGCAAAGACACTTACAGCTTGTCCTCTTCAATGTCATAGTCCAAGTCTGCAAACATGGTTCCAAATTATTGATGGCTTCTTGTGGGAGACTCTGACTGCTCCAAACTACCTGGAAAGGAGAAAAAACCCATAATCACCTAAGAAGTGACTTGCTATCTCTGAAAGCTCTCTGCCTTCAGTTTTAAACTGATTTACTGCTGCTGTTTTAAAGTGAATTGTGACTTTGTGACGTTATTCTGGTTGTATGTTGTTGTTTGTTCATTTTTGTTGGTTTTAATCCCTGTAAACCATCCAGATAACTTTGGCTGTAGGGCAGTCTAAAAACGGTATTAAATAAATTAACAAAGTGCTCCAGAGCACACAAATCTCACTGCAGGTAAGCACCATGTCAGTGCCATGGCATAAACTATGTTTCCCCATCCCGCTATTCAAAGCAACATCTAAATCAGCTCTGACTGGTTGGCAGTTCCTCCGAAATGCACAGAATGGATGCTGCACAATAACAGAACAGACCATTTTCTTTGTTTTATCATTTCATAGCTCCCATATTTTTTAATGCACAGAATTCTATATCCATGTACCAGCATGGATACTTTCTGTAGCTCAGGCATGACTGTATTGCTCTACCTTTTGGCCTGGTTCATATACCTAACAGGGAGAGAAATCTGCTTTCACTAGAGAAATTTAGTTTTTACTTATCTAGCATTGCTTGTGTGTGTGTGTGAAAAGCCTAGAAAATGAATTTTATTTAAACATCACATTCTTCCAAACATCACAATACTACCAACAGTGGTTAATAATAACAAAAACCAGCAATAGCTACATGATGCCATCCCTATTTTTTCTTCACAACAGCCCTTACGGGGTAGGCTTGGGGGGGAATTGCGAGGCTCTCCTCCCGCCACAGGTACCGTCCGAGTTCCCCTTTACAACCCTTAAGGAGGAGCGGGATATTATTATTATTATTATTATTGGTGGGAGGAGGGGGGGTCGCCCTGCCTTTTCCCCTCACCGGAAGCGCCTGCCTCGAGCTCAGCATCCGCATCCAGCTGCTCGCTCTCTCCTCGCCTCCTCTACCTGTCAAGCCCCAGAGGCTCCCCCTGGATTCTCTACGTCAGTGCCAAACCCCGCCGGAAGCCTCCGCCCACTTCGCTTGCATAGCCACGCCCCTCTCCTCGAGGTCCAAAGGCTGTCGAAGGAGGTTAGGAGGAAAGAAGGAACCCGAGCCCGCTCGTCTCTCGCGATAACAACACTTCGAACGCCGCGGATTGGCGTCAGAATGGGAGGGGGGGGAAGCAGTTGGTTGCCGCGGTAACAGAGGTAGAACGCGTTGACGTCGCAGCGAGAAGGGGATGTGGGCGGGGCCTAGCAGCCTCCCGTGCTAGGTGGGCGGGAACGGTGACGTGTTACGGGTCCGCTGCAAAACCGCAGAATTACGGTCTATTAGGCGATTTAATTCTGCGGCATGCATGAGGATCTGAATTTTTTATAACAGTGTTGCTGCGGAATTTTTATTTCTAATGGACCAGCGCAGCTGCCTACATTTGTTCGTGTGTGTGTGTGTGTGTGTGCAAATAGCCATCAATCGATCGGCCACAACCTTCCGGGAAACTGCGACGTTTATTTTGTGGCGCCTTAAAAAAAATAAAAAATGGCACGAGGTCCCTCGAATCATAGACTCCCTCCATCAAATGCAAAGAAATGTGAACCTCATTTGATGCAAGGAAATGTGAACCTCATTTGGAATGTGGGATTAAAAAAACAAGACCCAAGTGGTTTACTAGAGTGAGTTGAGGCACAAACAGTTGATTTACTCATGCACTGATATGAAATAGTAAAGTCACCCAATTTAACTTCCCTGCTATGTAAGCAATAAATAAGTTATATGGTCTAACACATAGGCTTTACTGTGGTGTAGTGGTTAAGAGTGGTGTGCAGCTGCTGGGTGACCTTGGGCTAGTCACACTTCTCTGAAGTCTCTCAGCCCCACTCACCTCACAGAGTGTTTGTGGTGGGGGAGGAAGGGAAAGGAGAGTGTTAGCCGCTTTCAGACTCCTTCGAGTAGTGATAAAGCAGGATATCAAATCCAAACTCTTCTTCTTTCAATCCAAGTCTTATCCAGAAGTTGGGGATCACTGGTTTGAGAACATAAGGAGAGTCTGCCAAGGTTCCTTTACCCCAGGCATCCTATTCTCACAGAGTGGCCAAGCCTGCAAGCAGAACCTGAGCACAAGAGCATTAGTCTCCCCTCCTGTTTCCAGCAACTGATATTCAGGAGAACTGATAGTGGAGGTAGAACATAACCATTGTGGCTAGTAGCCATTGATAGCTGTATCCTCCACGAATTGGTCTAATCCTCTTTTAAAGCCATCCAAGTCAGTGGCCATCACTGCCTTCTGTGGGAGTGAGTTCCATAGTTTTAATTTCACTGTCTGAACAAGTACAGTAGTACCTCAGGTTACATATGCTTCAGGTTACATACGGTTCAGGTTACAGACTCCGCTAACCCAGAAATAGTACCTCGGGTTAAGAACTTTGCTTCAGGATGAGAACAGAAATTGTGCTCCGGTGGCATGGCAGCAGCAGGAGGCCCCATTGGCTAAAGTGGTGCTTCAGGTTAAGAACAGTTTTAGGTTACGTACGGACCTCCGGAACGAATTAAGTACTTAACCCAAGGTACCACTGTACTTTCTTTTATCTGTCCTGGATCTTCCAGCATTCACATTCATTGGATCTAGTTCTAGTGTTATGAGAGAGAGAAAAACTTATTTCCCTCCATCCACTTTCTCCATGCCATGTATAATTTTACCCACTTTCCCATCATGTCACCTCTTACTCGCTTTTCTCTAAACCAAAAGCCTGACAGTCAGAATGTTTAATAGCGTTTTTACCTCGGCAGAAGATTCCAAGAACTAAAAGAGGGCTTTGATTTAAAATTTAAAAAAGAAAATCAAGAAGGAAGCCTATTGCTTCATGTGTCATATTTTCCCCAACCACTGTTAAATGTCTGAAGTAATAATAAATAATAATAATAAATTTTATTTATATCCCGCCCTCCCCAGCCGAAGCCGGGCTCAGGGCGGCTAACAACAATAAAACAGTATAAAAGTACAGCATAAACAACACTCTAAAATCATTCATTATAAAATTAATTAATTCAAGCCACTGGCAACCATTGGGCCAGAGCTCCGCGAAGATTGCCGAGGGAGGGAGTCAGGCTGTGCCCTGGCCAAAGGCCTGGTGGAACAGCTCTGTCTGCCCTGCGGAAAGATGTCAAGTCCCGCAGGGCCTGGTCTCTTGTACCAAGTACCAAGGTTCTTCCGACCTGACTTTTGACACAAAGAAGAGAGTCGCTCTTTTATCTGGAAATTTGTCTGTGTGGATCATGGCTTTGTTAACAATTGCTTCTCTTTCCCTCAGTGCATAAAAGTTTTGTGCGTGCAGTTAAGTGACATGAATGAACACGCAGATCAAAGCATCTGAAGGTGAAACCACCCATGTTGAAGGGACAGCATGACGTGTGTAGCTAAGAGCTGAAGCTGTGTTTGAGAGAGGGAGACAAGTGGTTTATTCTTCCAAGTAAACTGGTCTATGGTGAAGGGTGTGTTACAAGCTCGGTCTGTATGAGGGAGGAAGCATAGCTCAGTGGGAGGGCATATGCAGAAGAAACCACATTTAATCCCAGGGATCTCCAGTACTAAAGGAGCAGGTGGTGTGATAGACCTTTGCTCAAGATTCTGGAAAGCTACTCCCAATCACAGGAGGTGGGCAAATAATTTAACTTCGTGCAAGGCAACTGTCTGTGTTCTTACATCAGTAGAATGTTATAGAGAAACAATAAACTTTTTTTTTTTTTTTTTTTGCTATACACTCAGACTACTAGGAACTGGCGAATCTCTCAGAGTTTCTGTTTCTCTCTGTTTCTCATTTTTCCAGCCTTAAAGTTCTTCATACTTTCACATCAGTTTGCATTTTTTAAAAGCTCTTATGAAAAGTCATCAACATTTCAGTGTGAATTTTTCCTAATCTGCACATTTTTTTGCAAAGCAATTCCCCCAATACAATACACAACAGCCTAAGACAAGCCTGCATCTAGGCCAGCACCCTGTTTTCACAGTGGCTGCCCAGATGCATTTTGGTGTTTCATTTCCCCAATGCTTTTTTAATGCACACTTTACTTAGTATGTGCTTCTTTTTTACACATCACTTGGCTGGGGAACTGCATGGCAAAATTTGAATAAATGTGAATTGTGAAGGATGGTTGCATCACAATTTGCATATTACTTCATAAAGTGTGAATACAGTTGATTCACCATTAACAGATCAAATTTCTGCCCCATTCCTAACCGAGACAAGCTTTGAAGGTTCATTTTGACCCTGAGAGAGATGCACATTGCCTTCCGGCACAGGGACAGGATGTGCAGGTCTCCCATGTTCCCTCTTCCTCCACGACAACATCCCATCCAGAGTATAACCTTCACATCTTGCCAGCAAGGGAGATGCAAAAGGCTTCTGTTTCAGACAATGTTGCTGCGGAAGAACAGGAAGCGCAAGGAACTTGCACATCTTGTTCCTGCACAACAAGGCGGCACCCACCACTCTCTCAGGGTGAACTGAATGCCATATTTTTATCCGCTTCATTCTGACAGGCTCTCGGGAACTGACTGTTTTGTTAAGGAAAGGGCTTTTAATAATGCTGCGCTGTTCTTACCATCCTTTATTTTAATAGATTTGTTTTTGTATCATTTAAATTCCATTATAGTTTAATTGCTTTTTAACTCTTATCTTTTATATGGTGTTAGCTTTCCGTATTTTATCTGTGTTGTTTTAATTTTGTGTAAGCCGCCTTGAGTCCTGGTCTGTGGAAAAGATGGGACAGTTGAATTAATACTGTACTAATTAATACAGTGGTACCTCGGGTTACATATGCTTCAAGTTACATACGCTTCAGGTTGCAGACTCCGCTAACCCAGAAATAGTACCTCGGGTTAAGAACTTTGCTTCAGGATGAGAACAGAAATTGTGTGGTGGCAGTGCGGCAGGAGCGGGAGGCCCCATTAGCTAAAGTGGTGCTTCAGGTTAAGAACAGTTTCAGGTTAAGAACAGACCTCCAGAACAAATTAAGTACGTAACCAGAGGTACCACTGTAATCATATCTTTGGATTGGCTTGCAGGGGTTTGGGAGCTTTCTTTTTTCAAATAATACTTTCCATATTAACTCATCCACTGAGAAATCCCTTTGCATCAGCCACAGGACCCCTTTATTTTTTAGAGGACTCTGTTTTAGAGGACCCTGCTGGATCAGGCGAAAGCTCCGTCTTGTCCAGCATCGTGTTCTCACAGTGGCCAACCAGATGCCCATGAGAAGCCTGCAAGGCGGACCAGGGGTCAATAGCATCCTCCCCACTCGTGATTCCCGGCAACTGGTACGCAGAGGTTGCTGCCTCCAACAGTGGCGGCAGAACATAGCCATTGACAGACAGCATCAGCCCATGTGAATCGTCCATGTGCTCTTGAACACAGTGAGATTCCTGACATTTGCAAGGGAAGATTGAAAAAGGTGGCAACTTGCCCAAGGTTAGTCACAGTCTCAGTCCCTGAAACATTTCCAAACAAACCCCCAGATTTCACCATTTGAAATCTGTGGTGTTAAGGGATATCTGTAATGGCTTGGGGCTGCAATCCTAAAACATGCTGACTAGGGAGTAGGGCTTACTTCTGAGTTGCCATGCACAGGAAGGTTTTGCACTGGAAGGGACTTCTGTAGCTCCCAAAATCTCATGCTGTAAATAAAAGAAGCAAGCCCTCTTATAATGCTATCAGATAGGAATGCTTTTATGCATGCTTCACATTCCTCTGCCTTCCAGGGCTGCTCTCTTAATTTTGATGAGGACTTGGAGGCAGATCTAGGGATGCGTTCCTTTCTATCTGTGCATCTGCTGCCTCCAGTTAGATGAATGGGCAAGTCATGTGCACAAGAGGCCCACCTGCACATTGACATTTGGGCAGGGCTGTAGATTGGGTAATGTTTCCCGCCTCACCACCTCCTCTACCGTGGTACTATAAGGGGCACTACTTTATGTTTTCACTGTAAGATCTGTTGCAAGGAAACATGGGTAGAAAAATGAGAAAACAGACCCATGGTGTGACTTTGGGCCAGTCACTGTCTCTCAGCCTAACCTACCTTTCAGAGTTGCTGTGAAGATAACATGGAGACAAGGGAGAAGCGTGGAGAGCACCTTGAGTTGGAGAAAAGGTGGCATGATGTTGGCAATAGGTCTGAGTATAGTGGCCCTAAAGGGACGCGGGTGGCGCTGTGGGTTAAACCACAGAGCCTAGGACTTGCCGATCAGAAGGTCGGCGGTTCGAATCCCCATGATGGGGTGAGCTCCCGTTGCTCGGTCCCTGCTCCTGCCAACCTAGCAGTTTGAAAGCACATCAAGGTGCAAGTAGATAAATAGGTACCGCTCCAGTGGGAAGGTAAACAGCATTTCCGTGCGCTGCTCTAGTTCGCCAGAAGCGGCTTAGTCATGCTGGCCACATGACCCGGAAGCTGTACGCCGGCTCCCTCGGCCAATAAAGCGAGATGAGCGCCACAACCCCAGAGTCGGTCACGACTGGACCTAATGGTCAGGGGTCCCTTTACCTTTTTATGGTGGCCCTAGACTGGAATGCTTCAAGAAAGGTGAAATGATAATAACCCCTGAGGACAGACAAAGTTGCAGGTGATTTTTTTTGCCCTCCAAACCCTCCTCGGCAAAGGAATCTTCTCTACAGAGTTAGCAGGACCTCAAGTTCTTTCCCTGGGTGCTTTTTGAAATTCATTTGTAGCACAATTGCACCACCTTGTGGCTACACCTGTGCATGCCAGTTTGTATCTAAGCTTGCGTGTCGTTTGCATATTTTATTACAAGACGGAAAATCTGAAATGTAAACCGTACTTTATAGTGCATTACATTGTGCATAATAGGATTATTAGTTTGAAATAACATGATTTTTCTGTGTGTGATTCTGTCTGGCTCTCCAACACACTGGTTTCATTGATGAAATGTTGATGGCAGATAGAATCATAGAAATGTAGAGTTGGAATGCCAGGGTCATCTAGTCCAACCCCTTGCAGTGCCACCCAACCTCTGATTACAAACTTCCAAGGAAGGCGAGTCCACCACCTCCTGAGGGAATCCGTTTCACTGTTGGACAGCAGTTACTGTCAGAAAATTCTTCCTGATGTTTAGTTGGAATCTCCTTTCTTGTAACTTGAAGCCATTGGTTTGGATCCTACCCTGAGGAGCAGGAGAAAACAAGGTTTGGCAGGGGGTTGGACTCGATGGCCCTTGTGGTCTCTTCCAACTCTATGATTCTATGATTCCATGTGACAGCCCTTCAGATATTTGAAGAAGGCTAAATTAAAAGATGCCTGTTTCTTGGGAGAAAAGCAATGACAAACCTAGACAGCATCTTAAAAAGCAGAGACATCACCTTGCCAACAAAGGTCCATATAGTAAAAGCTATGGTTTCCCCCAGTAGTGATGTATGGAAGTGAGAGCTGGACCATAAAGAAGGCTGATCGCTGAAGAATTGATGCTTTTGAATTATGGTGCTGGAGGAGACTCTTGAGAGTCCCATGGACTGCAAGAAGATCAAACCTAGCTATTCTTAAGGAAATCAGCCCTGAGTGCTGACTGGAAGGACAGATCCTGAAGCTGAGGCTCCAATACTTTGGCCACCTCATGAGAAGAGAAGACTCCCTGGAAAAGACCCTGATGTTAGGAAAGATGGAGGGCACAAGGAGAAGGGGACGACAGAGGACGAGATGGTTGGATAGTGTTCTCGAAGCTACCAGCATGAGTTTGACCAAACTGCGGGAGGCAGTGGAAGACAGGAGTGCCTGGTGTGCTCTGGTCCATGGGGTCACGAAGAGTCGGACACGACGAAACGACGAAACAACAACAACAAATTGTATCTGCTCTCAGTCTCCTCTTTTCCAGGCTAAACATACCCAACTCCCTCAACCATTCCTCATAAGGCTTGGTTTCCAGACTCTTGATCATCTACTCTTTTGTTCAGGAGCTACTGATAACACTGGCTGCTTCCACATGACCTGTTTACTGAGCATTTGTTTGCAGGGAGGTTAGACAACAACAGCTCTTCATTGACCATTCATCCCAATGTGTTTGCAGAGAGGCGAGATGGTGCTTCAGGAAAGCAAGTCTCAGCCAACACTTTCCAGTGCATCATCCAGTCACAACCAACCACAATCTTGGAGACACAGGTTTGTTGCACAAGACCACCATATCAGCTATCATTCCACCACATAGATTTGCTAGTATGTGACTGAACCCCACCCCAAGATAGATAGAATCTGGAAGCGTATCTATGCTTATCCAGGCTTTCCATCAGCAGGATGGGAGACCAGACTTGGAATCTGCACTGAGCTATGCCCCCAGAAGCCCTGAGGGAATTTGTCAGGGGTGCCGTGGGTCAAAGTGCCCCTTGACAAGATTTGTGGGTTGGCAAAGCTGATGGGTGAGAAGCAAGGCCATCGTTTGCTCTCATTACTCATGAGGGTCTCGCCTACCCTCTCCATCAATGCACCACATTTTCACCTTCGGAATGTAAAAAGTTTCTTGTTAAGAGCAGTTGTAATTCACAATGACACCCTCTTTTTTCTTACTAATGTGTCTGACGAAAATTGGATGAAGTGGTTTAGTCAAAGATTCCCCTCCAGAAGTAGAGACCCCTGCACTGAGCTAGCCCCTTCCCACTTCCCAACTCTATTTCTGGCTGAAAATGTTGAGTTTAAGTGGGATGACCCTGTGACCTGGCTGCCCCCAGGGGTCACTGATGAAAGCAGATGGAAGCTTCACAGTCAGGTCCCTTGTGTGTGAGCCTTTTGTTCCAGAAGCTCGGGTGCTGAGGGCTTGGGGACAGTGCTCAATTGTTTTGAGGCATTGCTCTACCCATCATAGATTTCCCTCGGTGGCCCCACACCCACTGGTCCTGCGTAGGAAGGAGGCAACTTTTTTATTTCTTTTACCCTTGGTTAGAAGGAAACTCTCTCTTCTCTGCCTGCGTAATTTCAAAACCCTTTGTCAAAGTATGGTGTGTGGTAGGAACTAGCCAACTCCACAAGAAAGTGCCCAGAAGCCAACTCCTTTCCATCTTTCTGTTCAAGATGGTTGCCATTTTGTACACCCTTCTAAGCTCTCTACCTCACGCCTCACATGGCTTCCCTCCATCTAACTCCCAAGAAGACGAGAGGAGAAAATGTGAGAACCTGCCTTTTACTGAGTTGTGCCATCCAGCCAGCATGGCCAATGGAAGCTGGAATCCAACAACATCTGGAGACACCACATAAGCTACTCTTTGCTCTCCAGATGCTGCTGGACCCCAGCTGCCTTCATCCTTGATCACTGGCCATGCTGGGCTGGATGGCGGCTGAAGTCCCACAAAATCTGGAGACCACCATGTTGACAACCGATGATCATCACTGACTGGCAGCAGCTCTCCAGAGTTTTAGGTAAAAAGGTCAAGGTCAAGGACCCCTGGACAGTTATGTCCAGTCAAAGGCGACTGTGGGGTTACAGCGCTCATCTCGCTTTCAGGCTGAGAGAGCCGACATTGGTCCACAGACAGCTTTCCAGGTCATGTGGGCAGCATGACTAAACTGCTTCTGGAGCAATGGAACACTATGACAGAAACCAGAGCGCACGGAAACACCGTTTATCTTCCCGCTGCAGTGGTACCTATTTATCTACTTGCACTGGGATGCTTTCGAACCGCTAGGTTGGCAGGAGCTGGGACAGAGCAATGGGAGCTCACCCCGTCGCGGGGATTCAAACCACCGACCTTCGGATCAGCAAGCCCAAGAGGCTCAGTGGTTTAGACCACAGCGCCACCCGCATCCCCCTTCTCCAGAGTTTTAGGCAGGCCTTCACTGGGGATTGAACTTGGAACTTTTTGCATGTAAAGCCACTGAGCTACAGCCCTCCATGAAAATGCCCTGCCCTCTTCTTGTGGCATAGGATTAGGAACAAACAAAGCTAGCATTGGCTCTCCAAGATTTCAGATGGGTTCTTTCCCACCCTTACCTGCAGATGTTGGAGGACTGAACCTGGGACCTTCTACACGCAAAGCAACTGCTCTACCACTGAATTATGGCTTCTCTCCAGGCAAAGTTCTCTCTGTTTCTTCAGTGAGTTCCGAAGGGGTAAAATGCATAGGAATACCTGTGCCTTTGTGGTGAAGGTGGAGGAGGCTAGGTACACTCTGAAAGGAGTGAGAAGGATAAGTGTGGACCACTCAGAACCTAAAAGCAAATAGCCAAATAGGCTTAAAATAACTTAATGGTTTACTGGCTCCTTTTTATTGTGAAATAGTGGCATATATAGAAGCATGATGATGCTGGAGATGGTTAATGACCTTCCTGAAAGTAGTTAGAACTTGCCTTAAGAAGACTTTTGGGCCGTAGATTGTTTTATTGCATTCTATGTAAAGACCTGAACTGCCATGGTTGGAGTTTCCTTGTTGTGCTTTTTATTTTAAACCATTGTATTTGCTTTTTGTAATTGCTCTTTTAAATTGCTTTGCTTTTATTTGTTTTATTTTTATTTTTGTATAGTCTGTATTGAAAAATAAAAAGTACAAAATTACAAGTGCACAGAGTAAGATAAGACACAAAAAGAAGAAACAAGAAACAGTAGCATGTAGAAAACAAAACTGAAAAAGATATTATGTACATTACCAAAAAAGGGGGGAAATTTGTTATTGTAGTTAACCAGACCTTGTAAATTTATTTTTATTTTGCTGTTAGCTACTTTCAGATTGTTTGGGTAAGGAAAGTTGGGGTAAATAGTAAGTTGGACTCTTTTTTTCCAGGTGTTTGCCAATCAAAAGTGCCTTTGTGGTTATGGGACAGGACAGAGAAGGTGGGAGCAGACTATCAATTCAATAAAATAATCCCTGCACAACTTTCCCCCTGTGCATCTCCACAGTAGAAGAGATAAATTCAAGGAAGGGGCCTAGAACTTTCCCAAGGAGACAACTCCCTTCCCCCTCAGTGGTTGTAGTCTTGTGTCAAAGGAAGGATGAAAGGCCGCATTACCCCTACATTTCCCTAACCCTAATTTTCCCTAATTTTCAGTTCCAGGAATGGAGAATCTGTGGCCCTCCCGAAGTTGCTGGACTACAACTCCCATCAGCCCCAGCCAGCAATCAGGGATGATGGGAGCCATAGTCCAGAAACATATGGAGGGCCACAGGCTAGCCACCTTAGATTTAAAGTATGGGTTGTTCAAACAAACCTATATGAAGCCACAGTTTGTTTGTTCACAAACCATAGTTAAACTAACTACAGTTCCTCAAGTTCAGACTTACTGAAGAATCCTGGTTAATGCAAAAGCAAACGCTTCTGATCTTGTTGTGGCCACGCCAGAGGAGAAAATGGCAGGGGACGTGTATCAGCTGGAGTATATAATATACTGCTGCTTGTGTACAGTATATAATGCTAAACCATAGCTTAGCATTACGTCTGATATGGGCCACTGCAGATCTGCAGTATCTATCTGTTAGTGCTGTACAGAATGTTTCTCTTCCATTCTTTTTAACCATTCTCTGTCAATTAAATTAACCAAAGAGAGAGAAAATTCCAATGAAATTCTCATGGGTGACGTGTGATTTGTCTGTGCAATGTGCTTACCTTGTTTTCAATGTGACCAAGGAGTGGTCCTCAGCGTTTTTTCTTGCGTTCGACATACCATATCTCTGGTGGTCTGTATCCTACAGCTTTCCTGGATGCCCATACTTGATTAAATTTCAATGACATCCTGAACTGGCGTTCCTGTAAGCATGGGAGGTTGTGGAGGCTGCTTACTGCTGGCCTGACACTTAGGGGGGGGGGGGAGTTAAGTCATTTTGGTTTTAAAGAAACCAGTGTAGTTTTTTTTTAATGTAAAATGAAGAACATTAAAAATAGATCAGTGGGCACATCAATCTCAGGCACTCCTTGACTTCCCACCCTTAAATTTAAGCCCAGGGAAG
Source organism: Podarcis pityusensis (assembly GCF_964106645.2). Taxonomy (NCBI): domain Eukaryota; kingdom Metazoa; phylum Chordata; class Lepidosauria; order Squamata; family Lacertidae; genus Podarcis; species Podarcis pityusensis. The sequence continues at coordinate 30,334,099 of NC_138035.1, read as the reverse complement.
ATGTCCTCCCATAAGCTTTTTTATATCAAGAAGCAGGGCAGGTAGGGAGGCTGCAGAATGCTGGGGGAACTGAGTAATGGGAAGAAAAATGCACACCCTATCTTCATCCACCACACAAATATTTGGTAAATTTAAACCTGCACCCACCATACAGTGGTACCTCTGGTTAAGAACTTAATTCGTTCTGGAGGTCCGTTCTTAACCTGAAACTGTTCTTAACCTTAGGTACCACTTTAGCTGATGGGGCCTCCTGCTGCTGCTGTGCGGCCACCACACGATTTCTGTTCTCATCCTGAAGCAAAGTTCTTAACCTGAGGTACTATTTCTGGGTTAGCGGAGTCTGTAACCTGAAGCATCTGTAACCCGAAGCGTCTGTAACCCAAGGTACCACTGTAATTACAAAGAAATAATAAAGTGTTCTGTGTATGAGGGAGAAAACTAGGGGTCTGTTTTGCAAGGGAAGAAAACTTTTGAGAAGCTGGAGGGCAACCAGAGATGGGCGAATTTGTCAATTTCAGTTTCTCTCAGTTTCTTATTTTTTCAAATTTTAAGTTGAGGTCTCCATATTACCACATGAGTTTGCCATTAAAAAAAATGTCATGAAAATTGTCAGCATACTTGAGTAAATTTCTTCTACTATACACATCTTTATATGCACTATTGCCTAATGGGCACATTTGTGCAAAGCCATTTCCCTTAATATAATGCACATTTATATGTTATTTTCACTAATATAAGCACTGAATATGCACACTCTAGTATATGCATTTTTGCACAAACTTCTAGGCTGGAGAACTGTGCTGCAAAATTCAGAGAAGTGAAGATGTTCATGTATTGTTCTGGAAAGTCTGAGTTAGGTAAGTTCATTTTCAGTGTGAACTGAATAGAATTCCTTCCTCAAATCCCTAGGCACAAACTAATGTCCATGTCAGGGCTAAGGAAAATATACATCAGGGATGGGCAACCTGTTGACTCCTACTCCCATCAGCCCCAGCCAGCATGGTTAAGGATGATGGGAAGTGTAGTCCAGCAGCATATGGAAGGCCGCAGCTTCTCTACTCTGATATAGGAGCTTTGGCTGAACCATCACATCCTGGAGTCCTGGGAAAGCCTGCCAGAGGACATCATGACTACTAAGAACTTGCAGTGGAGGGTTCCTCAAAAGTCAGGTAGCTGAAAGAACAAGGCCACGGCAGCATGCTTTGTAGATCTGGTCGTGCGGGAGGCCTATAATCTCTCCGTTGGAAGCCTTTCACTTCCTCTTATGCTTAGAGCTCTTTGTTTCTTTCAGGGCTCTCCATCTTCATTAAATGGAAACAGTGTAAACCAAGTCTCCTGCCCCCACATCCTCCTGCAGCGGGGGTGTCACTGCACCGAGGATATGGATATAAAGAGCAAAGGGTCAGAGCTTAATTGCTGTATTGTGCTCTGAGCTGAATGATGGGAGCACATTGTCCGGAGGTCACCTAATCGTCACTGCACCACTCGGGGAGAGGGCTGTGGGGAAATGCACCCCCTAAACGTAGCCCAGTTAGGGAGAAGGGGAAAGAGGAGACACTTCAGAGCATTCAGCCTTTGAAGTGGTTATAATTCCTAGCTGCCTCAGATGTTCCTATGCACTATGCATTCTGCCACTTTAAATTGCCATGCACCCCCTCTAAAGAATCCTGGGTAGTGTAGTTTATTAAGGTTACAGAGAGTAGATGCCCCATGGAGCTACAATTCCCAGAGTTCTCTGGAAAAAGAGGGATTGATTGTCCAACCAATCTGGGAATGGTAGCTCTGTGAAGAGATTAACAACGCTCAGTGCACTTAAACTACACTTCCCAGGGTTCTTCGGGGGGAAGCCATAACTGTATAAATTGGTAGGATACTGCTTTAAATATATGGTGCAGGTGGGGTCCCAGTAAGACTAGATTACAATTCTTTTTTTCTTTTTCTTTTTATATAATTTTTATTAAATTTTCTGTTTTACAATTTAAAATTCTCATTTTTACATCCTTAAGATATCAATGACTTCCCTTCTTCTCTTTCGATGGTTCATTTTACATATCATAAATCCCTGCCTCTTTTACAAAAACTATACCATTCAGGAGTCCATTATTGCATCCATCAAAATTTATTTACACTGTTGAATTTATCTTAATGCTGCCAGCATTTTCAGCTGTACGCAATTGTTTCCCATATATTCAATAAACATTTTCCAGTCTTCTCTAAACATATGTTCTTCTTGTTCTCTAATTCTATATGTTAAGTCTGCAAGCTGCACATATCCTGTCAATTTAAGTTGCCATTCTTCTTTGGTTGGGACCTCGCTCATTTTCCATTTTGGGGCTAACAAAACACAGGCCATACAAAAATAACCTTTTTTGACACCTGGGAATTTCAGTCTGAATTATCCACAATGAGACCTCCGGGGTGGCGCCATCGGCAATGGTGGACTCCCTCTGAATTGGAGGGACTAGCTCCGTGCGAAACGGGTCTTCTCCGCTACGGCGAAGCGGGGACCCTTTAAAAAATCACAGGCGGATGAAGCCTGTGACCATGGGACTCGGCGGGCACCTTTAGCGCCCCTCCCAACTCGCTAAGGAACCCACTAACGGGCTCCGAAGTGAAGAGGGGGAAGTGGCGCGGTGCTGTGAGTCAACTGCTATTTCTGTGGAGCGAAGCCGCATAGCCGTTGCCGGAGAGCGCTGCCTTTTTCCTGGGACAATTTGGACTCTAAAATAAGCACCCGTGAGTACTTAGACTTTGAACAACTGGACTTTAAATGGGGACTTGTGAGCAGAAAGGAATTGGATCTTAAAAATCTATTTCAATTTGGTACGGAACGGGAAGGTCTAAACAGGAAGTCAGCCTTCCGTTCTTTTGTAGACAGAATAAAGCAAAGACAACGTAAACTAGAGCTCAGAAAATCGCCTTTAAAGGATTGGATTTCATCATTTAAAATTGTGGAACCCCCCTTCGACAGCAGGAGAAGAAGGGGGATCTTTTTCGGACTCTTTAAAGTGAGTTTAAAGTAAAGCAACTTTCCTCCGTCCTGATCCTGGAGCGGGGTGTCAGGACTGACGTTTGAAGTTCATTGACCAGAGACAAACGTTTTTGACGGATAGCTAAAAGAAGAGAAACATAGTGATTCCACTGTTCCCCTTCGCACTTTAAAGGAATAAATATTGACAAAGTATCTCAAAAAGGGAAACTTTGTTGCAAGAACAAATAGAAGTTTTCCCCCTAGAGGGAGACTGTGAAACTGTAACCAACTCCAGGGAGCCGGCAGCTGTTACAGATTACAATCGTGGGAATAGGCATTTGATCTTGCAGGACAATGTATTCAGAAGCTTTGTTGTGTGCTTTCTATAAAACAAATGCCCTACTGGAACAGTTACATGAGAAGGTGAATTTGATTGCGACTTCGACTAGAAATTTTGAACAGGCAGTGGGAAATTTTGAACAGACAGTGGGAAAATATGTGGAGCCCACCCAGGAATTAAATCAGGAGTGTGTCCTGACAGAACAGGCCCAACAGGAATATGAGTTTTCGGATTTGACAAATGAACTTGGAAAAAGCCAGATTTGGAAAGAAAAAGTTTGGTTTGGCTTGGAAATGGGGGGCTGGATTGACCCCCCTATGCTGGGATGTTTGGACTTTTCAAATCTGGCAATGGCCCGTGAGATGTTTGGGATTGTGGGGGCTCTTAATTTTGGAGGGTCTTTGAAACATGCTTTTAAATACCACATGGAATTCAGTGCTGAATATGGAAAAGGGGCTGATCTGTCGAGAAGGGTTAAAAATATTGCCAAGCTGGAGTTACCACGAGCAGGAGACAAGGGAAAATACAGTTACAAATATGAAGAAGAGCTGCGGAAGGGACATGGAAGAGACTTGAGGGCCTCGGATATAAGGTTGCCAGGTTAATGGGCTAGATCAATGGGATAATAAGGACTGACAAAACCTGGAACCAGGAGGAAGGGACGTTGGATGAAGATTGGATCTGTTTGTATTTCTTTTTTCTCCCATTAGAACTGTTTTATAAAATTGATGAATGTTAGAAAAATGTTGGAATGAAATTACTCGGCTTTAGTAAAGATGTTTAAAGAATTATGAAAGAATATTATGGTTATGAGAAGTTGGTAAGGATAAGATTTAAGTTTTAAGCTTTAAGGTATATTTTCTTATAGAAAGATAAGATTAAAACAGTTTAGGGTAATGTAATGACAGAATATTATGAAATATGGAAAGGATTTGCTGGGATAATTAATAACTAGGATACAAAGAAAGGGAGGAGGAGGAGGTCAAAGAAAGAAGGTAATGACAGTTGAGGATTCGAGAATAATGAATTGGTTTTTAAATGTTCTTAATTGTCTGTGGTGTATTTTTGTATTATTATTTTTTTGTCTCTTTTTCTTATTTTTGAATTTGTATTCGTATGGTTGGAAGGGGTTTGTTTTTCTTCTTTTTCTACTTTGTTAATTATTTTTATTTTGTATTTTCTTCTGTTTTTATTTTACTTTGTAACACTTTGAAAATTTCAATAAATATCTTATTAAAAAAAAAGAATTATCCCCAATGAAAAGGACTCTGGTTTGGGGGGGGGGAGTACTTTTAAATATCCCCCCCAATTCATTATGGATCATTTCCCAATACTCTTTTACCCTTTTACAAGTCCACCACATATGGAAGAACATTCCCTCCACCTCTTTGCATCTCCAGCACTTGCCTGATTCAGTCCAGACCTGCCAGACTAGATTACATTTCTATCCACCTGTCCTGAAAGGTCCACTGCTCAGTAGTAGTAGATGTGCCTGCAGAAGGCCCCAGATTCAACCCGCAGTGTTCCCAGGTAGTGATGGGGAAATCCCCAGGAGAGCAGCAGTCAGTCAATGTAGACAATACTGAACTGGCTGGCCCTCTGCCCTGACTCAGCACAAGGCTGCCTTTTCCATCTTTTATATCAAACTGATTAATTGGGCATGAAGCCTGGATGATCAGAGCACACACCACAGCACAGTTTCCACAACCACTAAGATCCTGGCCTTGAATGCCATAAGTGGGTGCAGCCAGGATACCTGAGGGACTCCCTTCTCCCAGACCAGCCTGCCCACCTGTTCAGATCAAAATGGGAAGTCTTCCTCTGCGGAGGTTGCCTCAGAAAATAAATGCATTCTTCCTGTGTTATTGAACACCTTGTGCTTCTGAGGTTTGGAGGATGAGACAAGTTCACAGAGGGCAGGGCTATGCATGGCAACTAGCCACAAGGACTGTGTTCACCTCCACAGTTAAGAGGCAGTATGCTTTGAATGCCAGTTTTTGGGAATCACAAGTAGGCAGAGTGCTGTTGCCCTCAGGTTCTGTTTGCGGGCTTCCCACAGGCATCTGGTTGGCCACTGCGAGAGGAAGAAGAAGAAGAAGAAGAAGAAGAAGAAGAAGAAGAAGAAGAAGAAGAGGAGTTTGGATTTGATATCCCGCTTTATCACTACCCTAAGGAGTCTCAAAGTGGCTAACATTCTCCTTTCCCTTCCTCCCCCACAACACTCTGTGAGGTGAATGAGGCTGAGAGACTTCAAGAAGTATGACTAGCCCAAGGTCACCCAGCAGCTGCATGTGGAGGAGCGGGGAATCAAACCTGGTTCACCAGATTACGAATTCACCGCTCTTAACCACTACACCACACTGGCAAGAAGAGGATGCTGGCGCAGAGGGGGCAAGGGTCTAATCCAGCAGAGCTCTTCATATGTTTTCAGATGTCTCTGTCTTTAATGACCACTTGCCAGTTTGTGAATATTACCGTATTTTTTGCTCTATAACTCACTTTTTCCCTCCTAAAAAGTAAAGTGAAATGTGTGTGCGTCTTATGGAGCGAATGCAGGCTGCGCAGCTATCCCAGAAGCCAGAACAGCAAGAGGGATTGCTGCTTTCACTGCGCAGCGATCCCTCTTGCTGTTCTGGCTTCTGAGATTCAGATTTTTTTTTCTTCTTGTTTTCCTCTTCCAAAAACTAGGTGCATCTTGTGGTCTGGTGCGTTTTATAGAGTGAAAAATATGGTATTTAAGAAAAATCCTGGCAGGCTTTTTGGTCCCCCTCCAGACTGTCACTATGAAGCAGATGGGACTCAATGGCATACCAGCAAATGTAGCGTTGTACCATTGAAGTGGATTAAGGTGTTTTCCAATCATCCTTCATTAACCATATTGCTAAAATGACTGTGACCGGGGACTTTATTTATTTATTATTATACAGAAAGGATGAAATCTAAAAAAAGACTCATATCAAGATAGATAGATAGATGATAGATAGATATATAGATGATAGATAGATATAGATAGATAGATAGATGATAGATAGATAGATAGATAGATAGATAGATTCATACAAATCCATATATTGCTGAAACATTTTTTAAAAAAGAAATTCAGTATTATTGCTGTATATAGCACTACAGCAACATAATAAACACTGCTTTGTGCTGTTATAGTGATATGCTTCTCTTTCATTTAAAAGAATATAGTTAGAAAAGCACTATGGTGATCAAATTTTTTAAAAATGGGTATCACAGTGAATGCGAGGGTTATACTGAGTGTGTGCTTAGCTTCAGATGGCAACACACACACATTAGTTATGCCATGCCTTGGGAAGGTGTGGATGGAACACAGTTAAATGCACAAACAGAAAAAGCACAATATTCCTCACATGGTGGAAAAATCAATTGTTTTCACTTACAAACAGCTGCAGTTGAAATTCGGCTTAAATTTTTTGGTGAGGGGTGTGTGGCCTGGTGAGAGCCCAAGAGCCGAGTAGACAGGCCTGGAAGGCTTTATTTGGCCTCCGACCCTCATGTTCCCCATTCCCGGTCTAGAGCTATTATGTGCCCTTGCCATTAGGCTTATATTTTATTTTACCTTTAAAAAAGGATTACTCGAAGACCGGTGTGTTTTCACGGTTCATTATACATCTCTAATTTGTTTTCCAAAGCAGAAAACACGATCTTGACTGTCCCTACCCATTATGTGATAGCAGGGCTGGATTTAGGTTTGATGAGGTCCTAAGCTACTGAAGGCAATGGGGGCCCTTTATATGTCCAGCTGTCCTTTGTCAACAACAAATTGTCGCTGTTTTTTTTTGTGTTGAATGTATGCTATATGGTAATTTATGGACCTAATAGGTATCTAAAGCCATTTGCATATAACAAAATATGTATTTTATCAAAGTAATTGTTGAACTTATATTTTGGAAATGTACATCCATTTTTTTCCCTTTAATTTTTTTGGGGGCCCCCAGAGAGTAGGGCCCTAAGCTATAGCTTGTTTAGCTTATACATAATTCCAGCACTGTGTGGTAGACACAAGATCTTGCAAATACTGCTGCTGGATGGCTCTCTACAGGTGCTAACAGGGAGGTCTGGATGTCTGCATTTGTTTGGTAAGGTACCTGCACTTGGCTTTTCTTGGTGGTCTGCAACAAGCCCTCTAAATCCTCTCTCCTCTTATCTCACCCTTTCCAAGGCCTCTCTTGGCACTCTGCTCCCTGTGATTTACCTGCCACCACTTCTGCTCCCTCCCCCTCCCACCTGTGCACCTGTCCCTTGACTCCCCCCCCCCGTTTCTCCCCTACTGCTCCCACCCCCTTTCCTTTACTCCTCCTGCACCTTGTTCCCCTTCCTGTCCTCCTGCCCCCGCCATCTCATTTCCATCCATCCCTGGGTGTTGTTTGCATGAGTCAGTTCTGGAATCATGAGATCACTGTGTTTTTCTGCCTTTCTCTGTCGGTGGGAACATCGCATTACGGAGCGTGGAGAAGTGACCGGGGGCCATTGGGGTGACAGTGACACCCCTTTTCCTCTGCCCTCCCTACCCCTTTCTTGTGGAGTATCAATGGAGGCCTTGTTATCCAAAAGGGGAACGAGAGACGCAGATAAAAAAGGCGGAACATGTGATCTCATGGGCTTTATTTAGTCCCCCATGCCCCGCCTTTCATTATTCATGTACAGTAATCTAAATAAGAATCCACAATCTGCCCTCCTGTTGCTCTGAAAAATTAATTGATGACTCTTTGGAAACCCTTTAAAAACTTTTAGTTAAATATGCAGCCAATAAAGGAATAAAAAGCAGAAATTATTTTACATCCCAGTAAGGTGGGATATTGGGACGCGGGTGCACTGTGGATTAAATCACAGAGCCTAGGACTTGCCGATCAGAAGGTTGGTGGTTCGAATCCCCGCAATGGGGTGAGCTCCCGTTGCTCGGTCCCTGCTCCTGCCAACCTAGCAGTTCGAAAGCACGTCAAAGTCAAGTAGATAAATAGGTACCGCTCCGGCGGGAAGGTAAACGGCGTTTCCGTGCGCTGCTCTGGTTCGCCAGAAGTGGCTTAGTCATGCTGCCCACATGACCCGGAAGCTGTATGCCGGCTCCCTCGGCCAATAAAGCGAGATGAGCGCCACAACCCTAGTGTCAGCCGTGACTGGACCTAATGGTCAGGGGTCCCTTTACCTTTAAGGTGGGATATTATTATTATTATTATTATTATTATTATTATTATTATTATTACAGTATTACTTGTGCTATCCATTAGGCATTTATTTCCTGGCCTGCATAAATACATCACTGTACGTATGTCAGAAAATGCCTAGAGAAATTAGTTGCCTTAAACCCACCACAACCAAGCATGTAAACCTTTCACAGGTCTCTTGCAGTCCAGAACATACAGACAATTATAATGAAGGAGAGATCCAATTCTAGCCTCTCTGTTTCCTGACCTAAAATGTATTGCGGACTATTGGCCACAACTGATTTTCTGCAAGTAACATATCATTTCATGTGAGAAACAGTGCTGGCTGGGGTTGATAGAGTTGCAGTTCAAAACCTTGGGAGGATACCAGGTTGCTAGAGGCTGACCTAAGTTTTCTTCTTCCTGGACGTTTTCCTCCCATGAAAGGCAAATGGCCTTACTTGTTTTTACAGAGCTTAGCTGCATGGTAAGTGACTCACCGTCCACAGTTACTGAAGGCAGGCCAACATGCAGAATATAGCCCAGGTAAGTAGAATCTCCAGTGTCTATATAGCAAGGCCATCCACCTGCTTCCCAGCTATTTCTGTTGCTTCCAGCAATGGCAACTCCCCACTGGATGATCAAAGGTGATTTCCCCATTGTGGTCATCATATTAGGGTGATCAGAACCAAAACAAGAACCTATGGATGCAAAAAGTCAAGGTAGCCCACATAGTTTAACACAAAGCTAATTCCAGGCACTGAGTATACCTTTCCAGTGTTAGTACTACTCAGAGTAGGCTGATTAAAATGAATGGCCAAAACTAAATTAAGTCCATTCATTCCAATGGGTCTGCTCTCAGTAAAACTAGCATTGGACATGACCTCATATATGTTTAGTGTATGGAAGGAAATTTGCATTAAACTGTATAGGCTATCTTGATGTTTTTCAGCCATATTAGGGTTGCCAGCTCTTCAGGGGGAAGACAGGGAAATCTATTCCAGTCTTTTGTTTCCAGTCTAGTTGTCCAGAAAACAAGGGGGAAGGCCATTTTTATCTCGCTTCAGTCATTATTATTTTTTTGCTTAGGTCAACACATTCTGCACTGGACTCCATCAGGGCCTAACTCAAACTGCTTGTCTCCACACCTGTCCCACATCACTGGGCTGCATCCCTGAACATATCTAGGCTCTAGGGTCTGCCCCAGGTCAAATTTCAGCCCCCAAAGCAGCAGCACCAACCAAAACAATCACCCACAACTTACCAGATGCCAATGGTGTGGTTGGAGGTTGCCATTTGGGGCCACCTCAAGACTGGGTGTTAGACTGAGAATGGCAGAGAAACAGTAGCTCAGATCCCCACTCGGCTGTGAAGCTTCCATAGTCTTTTTCAACTTAACTCATTTCAAAGGGTTGTGTTGTGAAAATGTTGTGAAAATGAAATTGGGTTTGGGGTGAGAAGCATGCTTTCTTCTTTGGAAGAAAGGCAGTATATAATGAAAGAGGATGCTATAGAATGAATGCATTTTGAACAACAACAGCTATTATTATTATATGCCTCCCATCAGACTGGGTTACCCCAGCCACTCTGGACAGCTTCCAACAAATTAAAATACAGCAAGGCATCAAACATTAAAAATTTCCCTAAGCAGGGGTGCCTTCAGATGTCTTCTAAAAGTCAGATAGTTGTTTATTTCCTTGACATCTGATGGGAGGGCGTTCCACAGGGTGGGCTCCACTACAGAGAAGGCCCTCTGCCTGGTTCCCTGTAACCTCACTTCTCACAATGAGACAATCACCAGAAGACCCTTGGAGTTGGATCTCAGTGTCCGGGCTGAATGATTTTGTTGATGCTTGTTTTCATTGAGTGAAATGACTTTGAGAAAGATTGACCCGCTCAGGTCTATGACCCTTGTGGCTTAGGAGGAATCTGAACCTGGGTCTTCCATGTACAAGCACAATATTCTCTGTACTGCACAACACTGAATATTATTATGCTTCCTTACTCATTACGGGTGCTGTCCACTTGATTTCCCTAAACAACATGGCATGACATACAATTTGCATGAGATACACATATATAAACCATGGGATGAATCAACCTGTCTCCACCATCGCTGTAGCCTGCTAATGGGACGCTCCCAGTGCAGAAATCCCCGAAGTCCCACTCACATAATCACCAACGAAATATTTGCCATGACTGCGCTGTGGTCATTTATTTCATTTTATTTTGCCATTCTGGAGTGAGTTGGCAGCCAACGAGGAGAAGAGGCGGGAGCTGGAAGGGGGGGGAGGGAGCAAAGGAGACTGGGAAGAGGGAACAAAAGATGGCTTTGTGGTAGAGTGGGGTGGAGAAAGCATCACTAAATGCCCAGAAGCCATGTTTGTAACAAGAGAACTATTCTTTCTGTTTCTTAAAAAACAACTCAGAGCAAAAAGAGCCTGGCTGAATTAACCCTTCATGGAGGCAACACGAGGCGTAGGAGGAAGGTGCCGCAATCCTAGACTTTTTCCTCATTTTTGTTATTGACACAGTTTATTTCCGCATGAGGGGAGGCAGGTATTGGTGCGTCTCGCCAAGACTGATCTCAACATGGATGAAGATGATGGCCTGTTAGAGAAAGTCTTAAATGTACATGAACTCTGAAGCTATTGAGGCACTTCTGCTGTTGTTTTTAAAACCCAGATCACCAAATGTCCCCAGCCAATAGATTATCTGAGGGTTTCATTAGCAGGCCTGGTTGCGGTTGGTCTTCCCACATCAAACATTTAATTGAGTGGTGACTGACAAGTTACAAATTGAGCCTGCAACAGACCTTTCATTACTCATGGTAAATTGTATCAGATCATTACTAATAATAAATGATATATATTTCACGAGCAATCTCAGCTAAAAATAAGAAAAGCGTCCCTCTTTATCCTGGCTGTATGAATTGTTTGAAGAGGAGGGATGAGGAACCTGTGGCTCTCCAGATGTGGCGGGACTACATTGTCCCTAGCTGTTGACCATTCCAGCTTGGGCTGATGAGAACTGAAGTCTAACAACATCTGGGGGGGCATGGGCTCCCCAGCCCTGCTGTAAAGCCTTTTCCTCCTCTTTAAAAAGTTCATTCTGTAATGATAATAATAATAATAATAATAATAATAATAATAATAATAATTTATTATTTATACCCCACCCATCTGGCTGAGTTTCCCCAGCCACTCTGGGCGGCTCCCAATCAAGTGTTAAAAACAGTACAGCATTAAATATTAAAAACTTCCCTGAACAGGGCTGCCTTCAGATGTCTTTTCAAGATAGGACAGCTGCTTATTTCCTTCACATCTGAAGGGAGGGTGTTCCACAGGGTGGGCGCCACTACTGAGAAGGCCCTCTGTCTGGTTCCTTGTAACCTCACTTCTCGCAATGAGGGAACCGCCAGAAGGCCCTCGGCGCTGGATCTCAGTGTCCGGGCTGAACGATGGGGGTGGAGACGCTCCTTCAGGTATACAGGACCGAGGCCATTTAGGGCTTTAAAGGTCAGCACCAACACTTTGAATTGTGCTTGGAAACGTACTGGGAGCCAATGCAGATCTCTCAGAACTGGTGTTATGTGGTCCCGGCGGCCACTCCCAGTCACCAGTCTAGCTGCCGCATTCTGGATTAATTGCAGTTTCCGGGTCACCTTCAAAGGTAGCGCCACATAGAGCACGTTGCAGTAGTCCAAGCAGAGCATGCACCACTCTGGTGAGACAGTCCGCGGGCAGGTAGGGTCTCAGCCTGCGTACCAGGTGGAGCTGGTAGACAGCTGCCCTGGACACAGAATTAACCTGCCCCTCCATGGATAGCTGTGAGTCCAAAATGACTCCCAGGCTGCGCACCTGGCCCTTCAGGGGCACAGTTACCCCATTCAGGACTAGGGAATCCCCCACACCCACCCGCCCCCTGTCCCCCCAAAACAGTACTTCTGTCTTGTCAGGATTTAACCTCAATCTGTTAGCTGCCATCCATCCTCCAACCGCCTCTAGGCAGTCACACAGGGAATTCTGTAGGGAATTCTGTATTTCCTCCTCCCCCAATTCACAGCAATAGCTCTGTTACTCATGCCAAGGAAGTGTTATCTATTCTGTCTACGCTGGGTTAACCCAGGTGACTACAGTAATCTGGAAGGCAGTGGGAGCAGAGAAGCACTGGGGAAAGAGGAGGGGCCCCCAGATTTTGGAAGGCCAATGAGCAGGATGTCCTTAACAGGTCCCCCACACTGAGCAGGCTCCTCCCCTTGCTTGTGTTACCACTCCTCATTCATTCTTCTTCTTATGAGCTCATTCTGCCAAGAAGGAGAGGGCAAGGCAAGTGGGTGTTCCTCCTCGTCCTCCTTCTTGTCAATCACTTGGAGAGGACAGGTGAGCAGGTAGCATCACAGTGGATGAGGAAGAAGAGCAAGCAGGGAGGGTGGGAATTGATGGCCAACCCCAGTGGGCCCCATGCTGAGAGGCTGCACTCTTTTGTGGGAGCCAGGTGACTTGTGCAAGAGCACGCCCTCCCAAAATGGGCGTCTTTTGGGGTTGTGCTCTTGTGGGAGCCAAAATGGGACACACCTGGGATCCAGTCAGAAGCTGGCATGGCTTCTGTAATTCCGCGATGTCCTGCTCAAATTGGGAAAGTTGAGGGGTATGCTATGCAAGGGATCTCCAAAGCTTGCAAAGGGTTGCGCATGGCCCTTTGCAAGCCCAGACAATCAGTTTTACAGGTGGAAACCTCCCTTTCAATCCAACCATAGCTTTACCTGTCTAGTAGCTGGCATCAATATGATATATGTAAGGCAACTGGGCGTGGCTTAGCCCACATGGCTTTGTAGGCCAAATGGGGCGGCTTGGTGCGCCTTATTTGGGGTAGAGGTTCCCCGCTCCTCTTCCACCCATACTAACTTGCTAATGCACCTGACCTGTTATATATCGTATTATTGTTGTTAACCAACCCTGTCCCTCTGTTTATTAGAAATGGCCAATACTGAAACCATGTAATAGGGTTTCCATTCCGCACAGAAGTGAAGCTAATCTGAACCGTCTTTCGTTCTGTGGCCTTTTGATAATACCCAGGGTTTTTTTTAACAGAGTGGAATTCAGACATAAAAAAAGGTAAAGGACCCCTGATCGTTAAGCCCAGTCACAAACAACTCTGGGGTTGCGGCGCTCATCTCGCTTTACAGGCCGAGGGAGCTGACGTTTGTCTGCAGACAGTTTTTCCAGGTCATGTGGCCAGCATGACTAAGCCGCTTCTGGCGAAACCAGAGCAGCGCACGGAAACGCCATTTACCTTCCCCCTGGAGCAGTACCTATTGATCTACTTGCACTTTGACGTGCTTTCGAACAGCTAGGTTGGCAGGAGCAGGGACCGAGCAACGGGAGCTCACCCCGTCGCGGAGATTCAAACTGCCGACCTTCCGTTTGGCAAGCCCTAGGCTCAGTGGTTTAGACCACAGCGCCACCCACGTCCCTATTCAGACCTAGCACCCCATAAATCTTGTACCCAACAAGGCCTCCTTGCTAATTTCAGGCTTGTCCGCATTTTCCTTGCGAGGAAAGCCTTGTAATCCAAAGGGATTTCACAGAATCAATTGCAGTGGTCTCCCCACTGATCTTTGCGGGTGTCCTGTGGGGTGGGGCAGCATTTGAAGCGGAGCAATGCTCTGCCTGGAAGTATCCTCAATGCTTAACAGCCCTAAAGGAGCACAGAGGCAGGGAGTGACCAGAAAAAGAGATTCCCCTCAAGGAGCCACGTGACATTCCAGGGTCAGCTGTCTCCAAGTCTCCAGTGCCTTTTATATTAAGAATGCCAATGGATGTACGCAGAGTGGGGGCTGGGGGTAGATGTGGGTTGGGTGGGATGATAAACAAACGCTGGCTGCGCACTGATTACGCCTTTGCTTTCGTAAATGAGGGATCACATGGGGGTGTGGGTGGTTCAGCAGCACTTTGAAAACAACTGAGGAAATCATGTGGAAGCACGAATCCATAGACACCCCTCCCCCCCATAACAGCCACCCTCTTGATCTCCTCCCCCCACCCCCGTTCCTATAACCACAAACATTGGCAATCTCTGCTCCTGCAGATCTAGTTCAAGAGTTTGAGACCAGGGAGAGAGGGTGTTGCACCAGAAAACTTCCAGAGCGTCATGCAGATCACTGTGCCATTTTGACTTCTTTATCCTTGAGATCAGGTGACTTCACCGGTAGTGGAAGGTCTGGTTCTCAGTAGTGGTAGGGTGTGTGCATTGCAAGCAGAAGGCCTCAGGTTCTCCAGGTAGGGCTGAGGAAAGCCCCAGAAGTCAGTCAGTGGGAACAATATTGAGGTCACTGGCCCTATTCTCTGACTCGGTGCAAGGCAATTTCATTAGCATAAGCAAGAACTGGAAGCTTTCTGAAACCCAGTTGTTCTACTGGCTTTAGCCTTCCAGGTTAAAACAAAACAAAATGCCTGCAATGCTGAGCCGTTAATATGATGAGCATTTAGCTGTCATTAAAAGATTCACAGTGAAACCCCAAACTCTTCATTGTACTCAATTCTTCAGTATAGAGTACTGGTGTCTCCCCGCTTACGTTTGCAGGTACCGCATGTATACTTAAAATTACGTTTAGTGGGGAACACCATCTGAAAAGCCTGCAAACACCCTCTAAACCTCTGGAAACCCTTCAAAAATCCACAAAAATCTGCCAAACTCCACCACAATCACCCCCTCCAAACCTCCTTTCTCAAATTCCAACTCTCCACAGGCCTCAAAGGTTTGTGCAAAGGCTCATGGGACTGCGGTTGTAAAGTCCCCCTGGAATTGCTGTCCATTTTCCCGTTCTTTTTGTGCCATTTTTTCAGTTTCCTGCTCTTTTCAGGTCCCTTTTGCGCCTTTTCGCAGTTTAAATTGGTTTATTTAATGATTTCCTTGCTTCTACTGTACGTATACACGGTTGAGCACAAGTCAAGACGCACATACGTTAGGAAGATGCCTGTAGAACGGTGCCCAAAAATATACCTCCCCGCTATATACTTGTTGATATTGCCCTAGATTCAGATGCAATCACATCCCTATGTGGCTGGAGAAGCTATCCTATATGGAAATATTACAGCATTTGGGGCTTTTTAGATTGGGAAAGAGGCAAGCAAATGATGACATGGCAGAAGTGGATAAAATTATACATGGCATGGAGGAAGTGGATAGAGAAAACGTTGTCTTCCCCCCTTTCATAATACCAGAATTGGGGGGTTCTAGTATTATGGAAAGAGTGGGAGAACAAATGTTTGGCAAAACAGGTTCCCCCAGACTGGTGTTTTTGTGTGAGCATATTCTACAACATGTCATTGAAACAATAATAGTGCATTTGTTATGGATTTATACTGGACTGTCCACACATCACTCAATTTTATCAGTTGCCCTGTGATGCTTCCTCTGTGTTACTCCCTTATTGCCATTTGGAGTGGCACTCTTGTGCTATATCATTCAACAGAAGCATGACAAAACATAAAAAGGGGACACTTGTGGTATAAAAGCTACGTGGTTTCATTAGGGAGTTAAGGGACATGCACTGATTGGAAATGAAGCAGCATGTCCACCCCAAAACACCACCATGACCGCTAATGATCACGAACACACAATAAAAAAGGACATCTGAGGAGGCCCAGTGTCATCTAATCTCCCTGCAAAAAAAAATAATAAGAATGAATGTACAATAAAGAGCCAACATCATCTGGCCTCTCTGCAAACTTTGTCTAAACAAATCTGGATGAATGTTCAACAAATGAATCATCTGCAAGCGACCTTAATTTCAGCTCCAGTCTTCACTGGAAATGAAGAATAGGTATGCATAACCATTTTTCTGCAAAGGAAATCCATCTATATATGGTATCTATTTTGTATAGAATTAGAAGGCTCATAAGGCTTTGAGTCTCATGCCATCTTATACCACACAGTTGGAATGTTCTGGAATGTCCAAGTAATACAGTGGCATTAATTCCACAGCTTCTTCGCAGTACATTGTTTCCAGCTGAAATTTACTCTCTAAATTCTCTTCAGAATTGCTTCTGTGTCATTGATGCCAAATACCTTTTTTAATTTCTGGGGCATTTTACCAAATATTTAATACCTGTATTTGACATCCAATATGAGATTTCAGTATTTGATATTCAGCTGCTGGTATTTTGAAATTTCATAATGGAAATGAAATGGCATTAAGTATTGGTATTATATGATGATAGCATGCAATATTTAATTCCCAGAGTATTTGATGGGTAGACTTTCATGTTATTTGTACTGAGAGTTAGAAGCTTATGACATTTCATATTTTGGAACAATCAAGAGATTCCAACAAATCTAAAACACCCAAATTCCAAGGTGAGGTGAGAAATCCATGTTACCCATATGGGTTTTGCCTTCAGAGTTTGAATGGTGATAATGGAATTTTTGTTTTTGTTTTAAAATGAAATTTTCACTTCTGCTCTATTTTTTTCCTTCATTTGTTACTCAAAATTTTTGTGATAGCTCACCACTCTCTTTCTGATCCCCCCCCCAATTACCAGCTGATATTTAATCTCAGCAGACCTGTCAGCCTTTCCTGAAGAGCCAACTGGGTTCTTCTAGATGGTTGCTATTTTCAGCTGGGAGCCAATCATATCTCAGCAAATTCCAGGGTTGTGAAGCCTTTTCCTACTACATAATACTGTAAGTATTCACTATCCTTCTTAGGGCGACTTCATGCATTACATTTTTAAGGCAAGTGTGTAAAATATTTTAAGCACATACCTAAAAATGGAACATGTGGCTACAGTTATGTGTGCCAGGAAACTGACTGGCAATGGTTGAGAGTGTTCCGTTTTGTTTGTGTTAAGTGTAAAGTTAGGGCAAACCCAGCTTTGCATGTGTGAAACAGCCCTTTGCCTGATTACAACAGAAAGCCAGGCTTCTAACCAAGCAGCATTGGCGCAGCATTATTCTCCTGTTCCACACAGAATCTGTGAAGATTATTTGGAAGGTGACACAAAAGTTTCAGCAAGGAAACAGAACCCCGGAGAGCTCCGTGCATAGCTGAGTCAGGCAGGTCCACGAATCCACGAATTTAAGATGCTGCTTCAGTGACACTTTAGGTCAGTGATGGCCAAACTTGGCCCTCCCGCTGTTTTGGGACTACAATTCCCATCATCCCTTACCACTGGTCCTCTGAGCTAGGGATGATGGGAGTTGTAGTCCCAAAACAGCTGGAGGGCCAAGTTTGGCTATCACTGCTTTATGTCAACTAAAAGCTTAACTAAGTTGCAGGCGCACCAGGGATTCTACTTCTACCCCCTGGGAGAAATCTGTTGGTTCTGAGAAAGTCACTGCTTGATTCCACAGGTATTGGCTTCGGTGGAGCAGGGAACTCTATGGAGAGCTCAGGAGTTGAGTCTGGGAAGGGTGGAGCAATCACCTTAAGCTGTATGGCTGGTGGCCAAGGAAACTCCTGGTTCTCTCCCCACCCACAGAGTTTTGGTAGAGTGATACTTCTGGACTTTGTCCTGTAAGAAATCTCTTCACCCAATCTTCTCAGAGTTCATGGATTCTCTTTCTGATCATCGCTCCTGAAGTTGCCCTTGGTGTCAACATCAACTTTCCTTACGACATGTATATCAGCTTTGGGGGAAGATTATTGCTATGACTTCAGTATGGGGGGAAAGATAAACATGGGGGGATTGCTCCACCCCCACAGCTGCTATTTAAATAATTGGCCCAGCTCCATGTTCTTACCTGGCTGGGATGGGTCCTTGGACCATTATAATGCTTGTTGCTCACTTTGCCCTTTGATCCCACTGGAAAATGGCTCCTGGAATGTTTCTTGTGGTGGAATGCATCCCTTGGTCTGAAAAAAAAAAGTCCCCCAACCCTGGTTTAACCACTGAAAGTGTGTATTGATACATCGTCTAAATTTCATTCCCTGCATAGGACCGCTTCTTTCGCCTGATTCCTTTTGCATCTGACCCATTTTTAAACTTGGTGTTGGAAATGCGACATAACGTACCAAGTGAGAGATATCCCTTAAAATAACAGCTGTCTCTTAAAATAAGGAGCTTTCCTCAAAAACAAACCAACAAAGGCGCTATAGGTAGGGTGATGTTGCTGCAGCAGCATCTCGTCCTTCCCACCTGCTCCATCTGCCTCCCCAAAGAAGAATAAGCACATTGGAGGGGGTTGGAGACGGCATGGTCTTTTCGTGGCGCTGGTAAAAGCAGAGGCCCATCTCTTTACAAAGCTAGCAGAGAATGGAGCAGGAGAGCGGAGGGTAGCACAGCTCTGTACAGCTGCAGGGCCGCCTCACAACAGGGCAGAGTGCTGGGAGAATACGCTCTTTGTTCCCTTCCTTTAAAGGGTAGGAGAAACACTTATGCATGGCAAATTAGCCCAAAAATGTATTTCTCTAAAACACCCGATTGTCTAGCCAGCTCTGCAGCTGCAAGGAAGTTCCAGGGAGAGAGAGAGAGAGAGAGAGAGAGAGAGAGAGAGATTGGTTTGGTGATTGGGGGGTGGCAGCGAGGTGGAAGGGAGAGTCTTTGCTTGGTGGGCGAGGAGGGAGGATAGAAGGCAGCTTCTGTGGAAGATGGAGACATTTTGTGTGTCAATTCAAAAACTGCACATTGCTCAGTGAGATTCTAGATGGTAAGATTATCAATCACTAGCTAGAGGCAGGGACAAACAAAATGGAGCATTAACTCGCTGCGTATTCTGAACAGGAAGGTAGGAACATAGGGCGCTGCCTTGTACTAAGTCAGACCATTGGTCTATCTAGTTCCATATTGTCTACAGTGGTACCTCGGGTTAAGAACTTAATTCGTTCTGGAGGTCCGTTCTTAACCTGAAACTGTTCTCAACCTGAAGCACCACTTTAGCTAATGGGGCCTCCCGCTGCCGCTGCTCCGCCACTGCACGGTTTCTGTTCTCATCCTGAAGCAAAGTTCTTAACCTGAAGCACTATTTCTGGGTTAGCGGAGTCTGTAACCTGAAGCGTCTGTAACCTGAAACGTCTGTAACCCAAGGTACCACTGTACTCTGACCTGGAAAAAGCATTGTGGGCGCCTAAGCTGACCTTTTAAAGATGTTTTCATTATCTCTTCTGGATATAAAAGTAAGAAAAGAAAGAAAGAAAGAAAGAAAGAAAGAAAGAAAGAAAGAAAGAAAGAAAGATTTAAAATATAGTACATTTGCACATTGGCATCCCAGCTATGGAATGCTTCCCCCCAGGTGGCAAGTTGAAGGCCTTTTTATTTCCACAGCCTCTTATACTTTTATATTTAGATCTAAATTATGTTTAATTTATTTCTTGGTTACATTTTATTGTATTGTAAAAAGGTAAAGGGACCCCTGACTGTTAAGTCCAGTTGCAGACGACTCTGGGGTTGTGGTGCTCATCTTGCTTTACTGGCGGAGGGAGCCGGCGTTTGTCTGCAGACAGCTTCCGGGTCATGTGGCCAGCATGACTAAGCCGCTTCTGGCGAACCAGAGCAGTGTATGGAAACGCCGTTTACCTTCCTGTCGGAGCGGTACCTATTTATCTACTTGCACTTTGACGTGCTTGTGAACTTCAGGACAGGAGCAGGGACCGAACAACGGGAGCTCACCCTGTCGCGGGGATTCAAACTGCCAACCTTCTGATTGGCAAGCCCTAGGCTCTGTGGTTTAGAGCACAGCGCCACCCGTATCTTGTAGTTGTATACTATTGCTTGCACTGGGTGGCTCCAGACTTGATCGTCCATGGAATCAATGTGACAAACTCTCTGCTTTGAGCATGACACAGTCTGGACCCAACCCAATAAATGCATTTGTGCTAGACACAAAGCCAGTCTCTTGCTTGCAAGTCCACAGGAACTTGGAGCTGGCCTTTGCCTTCTGATGAAAGCTCCAAGCCTGTTGAGACTGTGCAGGACTTCTAGAGGCCACAGGGCAGGGCATGGAGAGTCTGCACTGTTCCCTAGCCTTCCTTTGACTTCTGTCATTATCCCTGTGGGGATCAGTCTGCATGATCTCCCTGTACAGCATGCTTCAAAAAGGTTCACCACAAACCCAGACTATTAGCAGCAGCTAACACTCCAGCAGTCTCTATTTGCCAGGGTCTCATCCCTAGGGTGCATCTCCCTTGGGTGGCCACTTATAAATGGGAGGGGTGGGGTAATGTGCCATAAAATGGGGAATATGAGGGCAAAGATCTCCATAACACAGAGGGGGAGATTTAGAACCAATTACTATAATTTAGATTCTGGTAGGTAGCTATGTTGGTCTGACGCAGTGATGATGATGATGATGATGATAATAATAATAATAATAATAATAATAATAATAATAATTGTCCAGTAGCACCTTATAGACCAACTAAGTTTGCTCTGGTATAAGCTTTTTTTTTTTTTACTATAATTTAAATAGGGATACAGTACAATTCACCACCACAGGTAAGACTGTGCTCTACTGATTTACGTGCCTCCTCAGTCCACAGTCAAGTTGTCCAGTTGCTAATTGTTGATGGGCACCCCTGCTCTCCCATCTTCAGAGTTTGTTTGTTTTTTAAAAAAACTTAAATCAAGACTTGGACTGGGCAGCCCTTCAGAGAATGCCTCAAAATTGAGGTCTAGCTTCTGACAGCCCTTCAGATGGAGGGCCACCCTTTGTCAAGGAGGACACCTAGTCACACTGCCTATCCATGGTAAAACACTGTTCATTTTTTGCCCTTTATGGAGATACTGGTGGTGCCTTTCCAATGAGCACAATACACTCATGTGCAGTAAAGATCTTCATGGGTCATTCCTCTTTCAGGTCTATTGTTAAATATCTGGGTGCGACTGCATCACTTCCTCTAATAGTGAATTAAGGTGACGAGTGCTGACAAAAATTGAGGCAAAACAGGACTACTGAAAAATAAGGACTTTCAAGGTTGGTGGAAGGCAGTGCGCAAACATACAAATCTTAATTCCTGCCTCTTCAGACCTCAAAAACAGCCCAATGAAGACTGAACCAGCAGTAGCTACAGACTACTGGATGTCAGCAAGAAAAGGAAAGTGTGCGTAGGGGAATGTGGGGTATGAAATGGAATGGAATGGCTTGCTTGAGCAGGGCATGGCTGGCTGGCTGTACTCCTGACCAGGAGTACTTCTGCTAGGTGGTGGGAATACATTGCAGGATTTTGCTTTTACTTATTTATATATGTCACTATATTTCTTTCTCTTCCTCTCAAACAAGCCCTGGTAGGGATGGGGGAGAAATGTATTCAGTTTGCAAACTTACCTAAGTTTTAATGCAAACTTACCTAACTCGCACATCCTGAACCAATGCACAAACCAAAATGCTGCCATCCTTTACAATTTGCCCTTCTCTGAATGTTCTGATGCAGTTCTCCAAATGTCCCCAAATGTGCACGTGCACAAACACACTTGTTGTTGTTTAGTCGTTTAGTCGTGTCCGACTCTTCGTGACCCCATGGACCAGAGCGCTCCAGGCACTTCTGTCTTCCACTTCCTCCCGCAGTTTGGTCAGACTCATGTTTGTAGCTTCGAGAACACTGTCCAACCATCTCGTCCTCTGTCGTCCCCTTCACCTTGTGCCCTCCATCTTTCCCAACATCAGGGTCTTTTCCAGGGAGTCTTCTCTTCTCATGAGGTGGCCAAAGTATTGGAGCCTCAACTTCACGATCTGTCCTTCCAGTGAGCACTCAGGGCTGATTTCCTTAAGAATGGATAGGTTTGATCTTCTTGCAGTCCATGGGACTCTCAAGAGTCTCCTCCAGCACCATTGTTCAAAAGCATCAATTTTTCGGCAATCAGCCTTCTTTATGGTCCAGCTCTCACTTCCATACATCACTACTGGGAAAACCATGGCTTTAACACACACACACACACACACACACACACACACACACACAGTATATATTAATGAAAACAGCATACAAAAATGAAGAAGAAGAAGAGTTTGGATTTGATATCCCACTTTATCACTACCCTAAGGAGTCTCAAAGCGGCTAACATTCTCCTTTCCCTTCCTCCCCCACAACAAACACTCTGTGAGGTGAGTGAGGATGAGAGACTTCAGAGAAGTGTGACTAGCCCAAGGTCACCCAGCAGCTGCATGTGGAGGAGCAGGGAAGCGAACCCGGTTCACCAGATTATGAGACTACCGCTCTTAACCACTACACCACACCGGTGCATTATATTTGGGGAAATTGCTTGCAAAAAAATGTATATTAGGCAAAACCGTTTCAAAAATGTCTAACATTAAAGAAATGTGTTTGGAAAAGCTTACAAATTTTCATGCAGACTTACTCTTTTTTTAAAAAAATAATAATCAAAAGCTGAAGCAGAAATGAGGTAAATTGAACTCCTGATGGGAAAGAAACAAAAAACAAAATACTTCAGATTGAAAGAAAAGAAATTAAATTGACAGATTCATGCATTGCAATTTCCCCTAAGACAGTTGGATGGCGACTTGTACACCTCCTCCTGGCAACTCCTGCAGCCAAACTGGTGCCAAATGTACTGTTTTGCTTTTTTTTGGACCACATCAGCGAGGCTGAGAGGGGGGTCTTGTCATCTGGGCAGCCCTGGACCTCCATACACACTGCCCAGGCTTGCACCTAAGAGAGGTCACGGCCATGCTGCGTACACAACAAAACCAGTTGCTGGAAATCACAGAGGTGGGTGGAGTGCTGTTGTGCTCATTTCCTGCTTGAGAGTTTCCCATGGGCATCTGGTTGGCCACTGTGAGAAGACGATGGGCGTACTAGATGGGTCATTGGCTTGACCTAGCAGGCTTGTCTTATGTCCTTAAGACTCAGGACAGACAAAAGAAAGTACTTCTTCACGTAGCACACAGTTAAATTATGGAGTTTGCTGCCACAGGAGCCTGCGATGGGCACCAGCTTGAGCAGCTTTAACAAAGGGTCAGGCAAATTCATAGAGGAAAAGGCTATAAATGGCCGCTAGCTACAATGACTGTGTTCTACCTCCACTGTTGGGAGGCAATATGCCTCTGAATACTAGTTCCTGGAAACTGCAGGAGGAGAGAATGCTGTTTCTATAGGGTTCTGCTTGGAGGCTTTTCTTGGTAGGCCACTGTGAGAACAGGATGCTGGTATTAGATGGGCCACTGGCATGATTCAGCAGGGATGTTTTTATCTTATGTTCCCTAAGGTAGTCTGCTGCCCACAGGTGTTGTGGAGGACTCTGTTCCATCCCCAGTGCTGAAGTAAGATTCAACTGCCAGCCCAGTTTCTCTAAGTACAATGGGAGGGAGGCACCATCTTGCCCTTCGCTTCAGGCAGCAAAATGTATCAGGTCAATTTTGCCCAAGGGAGAAGATGGTGCTACCTTATGTAGTGTTGTCATTCCTATGGGACACACTGTTAAGGAAGGGAAAGCTCAGCCTTTTTCTAGTAAAAAATGAAAAGGAGGGCAGTAAAGAAAGCCAAAAGCCATTGACATCCCATATTTCATTTTAAGTTAAGATAAGATACGCAGTCACTGCAAAAGGTCTTTGGAATTTTGTGGCCACCCCAAAAGATAAGGAAAATCTCAATTTTGGTGAGGACTGAAAGGCCCTGTAGAAATGATGGGGTGAGTGGATTTTCAGCACAGCTTTTGTACACAAAATAGCTAATGAATTTCAAACCACCTTCAACTCACTGAAGAAACAGAATAATATTTTCTTTCATGAACAGCCCTTGATTGAGGCCTAAACACACAAACATATTCAAAGGTTTTAACTGTTGTCACATTTGTTCAGTCTCTCTGTTATACATATATCCATATGGAGATGTGTTCTTCCACCATTGCAACAGAGGGGTTGCCTCTTCATCCAAACAAAGGATCTGTATTCTAATTTCATTATTGACTGCTTGCAACACAGAGTGTCCATTGGTCTCCATTAACTCTGTTTTTTGAGGAACTCCAGTTTATAACCCTGTATGGCTGGTGAAGACAATAACACAGTTTTTAAGATAGTCAACAATGGCTTGACATGGATGCCACCTCTTCACACTAATGAGTATAACTGTCACCAATGAGGTCAAACACGTTTTGTAGGCTTGAAACAGTACAGAAACCTGCATGACTATTTATTAGAGGTAAAAGTGGGATAAGACTACAGATCATGCACAGCCGTCCCTCTTTCAAATTGCTTTCATTTAATCTGAAACAAACTATTTTCTTTCTTCAGACTCTCGGCCAGGCGATCATGTCTCCATTTGCAATCTTCAAGATAGATCCAATTAAAAACATGCAAAACTTTCATAGGCTTGAACTCTTTTAAAGGTTCCTTGAAATGTATGTGCATGTGATCGGTGGGAGGGTTGCTGCTGGTGGAGAGATTCCATGGGGTCTGATTCTGAAAGCAGCGGAAAGACACGAAGTTTCCAGTGCCTCCTGATCACTTTCTGACCTCCCTGCTGGAGCCAAGCTGATGATGAGCAAATTGGCAGTAAAACAGAAGCAGGGCAAGAGGGGCATTGTCACAAGAGCCTGAATATATTCAGTGGGGCTCACAACTCAATTACTCTGTGGTTTTGGGAGTATGTGTATTAATTCATGTTTCCTTTGGGGCCCTTAATTCTTTAAGAATCCTGGTCTCCATCCATATAAAGAAAAACAGACAACATGGTTCAAATAATGTGCGATATTGCTGCCGCCACCATGTCAAATATCATCAGTACAGTTACCACAAAAACAATAATTTACCATTCTCTCTCTTTTAAAGAAGAGCAACCTCCTGGGTTCTTCTTGTTCTCTACTGGAACTGAGGCCTTTATTTTGTCCATCTTCCATCCTTCACTTACTGTTCCAGTATAGAAGTCAATACAACACAATGCATGGGAAATAGGACTGGGGAAACACAATGAGATAGAAAGACACTACTAGGGAAAGAACCATGGGGGACACAATGTGAACGCAATCAGTGCACTGCGGCCTGAACTTTCTTTTGCCAAAAGAAAGCTAAGAGCTTTTTCCCATATGCATCTTCTATATACGTAGTCTATTGGAAGGGGCCTGTAGCACCTCAAGTTTGAAATTGCCTTGTTCAAATATAACCTCTGCATCAGTGATATGTCACATCAGAAAGAAGGTTTGATCTGGAATTCCCTCTCTCTGACATGTTAAAATGTTGGTGTTGGTAGTTGTTTTCATAGAGGGACACCTACAGATGAATACCTTCCCACGTGAAACTTGGGGTGGTTAAGGTCCCCATGTGAGGATTGTGCAGCCTTGCACAAACATAGGAACAGGCCCATTCAATCAAGATAAAGCAAAGTGGGGGCAGTATAGACAATACAGTGGTACCTCGGGTTACATACGTTTCAGGTTACAGACGCTTCAGGTTATAGACTCCGCTAACCCAGAAATAGTACCTCGGGTTAAGAACTTTGCTTCAGGATGAGAACAGAGATTGTGCTCGGCGGCGCGGCAGCAGCAGGAGGCCCCATTAGCTAAAGTGATGTTTCAGGTTAAGAACAGTTTCAGGTTAAGAACGGACTTCCGGAACGAATTAAGTACTTAACCCGAGGTACCACTGTAGTGTGTCAGTTTTTGTAGCAGTTAACAACGAAACCCCTAGGGTGGTCAATATTGCTTATGGTAATGGTAGTCATGTCTTTGAAACCACCATGTTGATATAATAATCTTCTTGAAATCGCCATGATATCACAGCAGCTTCTGGAAGATGGAGGTGAAATTGGGGGACAACCTCCACATGCAAAAACAAATGCATGGGCACCTGTGGATTCCACTGCTTATCACTAGAGCGACAGATCAGAATCCAAAGGAACAGAATAAAGGCGCACTGCAGCCCCGTCGCGCCTCTGTCCTGGGCCATCCTCCCAGCTGCAGCAGCATCCGCTTGGGGCCCAGACAACAATTCTTACCAAGTCCTTTGCACAGATTTCTCTCTCTCACTCCCTCTCTCTCTTTAATCCCTTTTTTTCAAACATATCATTACAGCAGAAGCAAAAATGGTGGGACAATAACGCCATTGATACAGCCTTCTCATCCCCCCTCCCCCCTCCCTCTTTGGTGCGTGCCAGCACTCTTTCCACCCGCCCAGGGCTGGAACCAGTGCCAAACAACCTCTGCTAATAAACAAGAGGAACCAGATAAACTGGGAAGACAATAGAGGGATTTGTTGCACTTAGAGATGGTGGGAACAATGTCAACGTCGCGCGCAGCTGCGTATAGCCCCCACACACTCTCAACCGAGCCAGTATGATTTATGAAAGGTCAAGGTTTGCCATGTCTTAAATGGTCTCTTCTTTACATCATTTATTAACCCTTCCTCTACAATGGGCCCTTATTTGTAGGGTGATGGGTTTGTATATACAGTCTTTCCTTTGAGGAAGAGGAGCACAGGGATTAAACTGTAGGCATTCTTCCATCGTTGTGCACCCATTGATGGTTGATACCAAATGGTGGCTCATTTTACTCGATTCCAGTGATGTTGAAGAGGAAGCAGATTAATAGCAAACACAGAACACAGCAACTGTCTCTGCCCCAAAGAGAGTACATTAAGAAGTGAGAACAAATGGACATTGCAGATGAAAGGGGAGGGGGAAAAAGCAAAGAGATGATAAAACAGGTCAAAAGGTCAACATACTGGCCAGTTGACTTGACTCATTTGATACCAGACTACTGCTAGTTTTTCAGTAGAAGTAATGGTAATAATAATTTTTAAAAGTATAAGTAAGGTGTTAACAGAGCCTACTTAAAACTAGCACCACAAGAATCTTAAAATATGCTTAAAATGTGTTGGCTAGTTAAGATCACCTGGATTCCAGCCATTCATTCATGGGTGCATTTATAACTTAGCCTCAATGCCTAACAATTTTAAATTTGCAAACATTTACAAGTATCAGCACATACAAATTATCAATGGTCACTCCACTCTCTATATTCACCTTACAATATGAAACAAATCTATGGGTAGTAAGACTGGGCATGTTTATGAGGAAATGGATTGAGCTTATACTGCTTTGAGATATCCAATTGCTTTAATAAATTAGTGGGTTTGAAGAAACACACAAGCCAATAAGTGCCTTATTGATGGCTGTTGAAAGTAAGAGAAAGGCAAAATTGCAAACATATCCGTCTGCAAGGACATCCACTTTCAGTCATTCAGAATTTGGAACCAATGAGTACTTCACAAATGCCTGCAAAATTATGTTGGTGAATCATGTTCATTAAAGTTTAGGAATCATTGCCGTGTCCATAAAACAATATATAAGCAAATTAGATAACCATTTCCCTTGTTACATTTTGGATATTCATTGGCATTCATTGTTAAGATGGAGGGTGATTATGACAAAAGCATGATGTTGCAACTTGCTAAATCTACTTCTTAGAAATATAATAGTCTCAAAATGTAATTTGCAGGATCAAAAAGTGTAACTTCTAAATTTATCTATCTTTTATAGGCACACTTATTTTTCCACTAGTGCTAAGCACATCTGAAACTAGTCTTCCTTCCAAGAAAATATTTTTAGGATCTTGTGAAGGTTAACACGTTGCTAGCTCTCCTGAATTTGTATGTAATATTAGAACTCAGTAGTCTGCTTACCTGTATTGACTGACTTTATGCCATCTGTGATAGATTTCACTGATTGACAAGTACATACAATCCGTTGAAATTCTGTATATGCTGGTGTTGTTCATGGGCGGGGGGCGGGGGGGGGGGAGGAGAGAGACACAAAGGAGAAACCCTAGAAATGAAGCTATGCTATTCAACAATCAAATTTTCCCCAGAAAACCTTTCAGATGCATTTTTTAAGAGTAGTTAATTTAGTTCGGATTTCATTTCTGGAGAAATCTGCTATCCACAACATTACATATTAATCTATCTGTGGATTCCTGTATGACAGCTGTGGTAGATAAAACAGGAATTAAATCCATCCCTCTAACTTGTATGCTATATTGGGGTGGGGGGGAGAGAGGAAAGGCCACATAGGTTAGCTATCATTTTGTGACTTACGTAATTGCAGATCTAGATATTGGGCAGAGTAGGTTTTTTCCTGCACTTTGACTAATGGACCACTGGCCTAAATGATCCGTATAGATTAACATTTTCCAGCATTCATGTGACTAACAGCTGGGGAATCCACAATGAAGGCAGCAGTCCAGTCCTATTTCCCCCCGACACATATTTTTCCCTGATATTGAACTACCAGGGCTGGATGAGACCATTCTGTGGCCCGATCACAAGCCGTGCTGGATAGCCAACAGCAGCCAACTTGAATGCTGTGGGAAGATCATAAGTAATACTTGATGGAAATAATCATCCATCAAATCATCCTTCCCCAACCTCATGCCTTCCAGATGTTTTCAACATTTTAGCCACAGCCAGAATGGTCAGTGGCCAGAGATGATGGTCCAAACCTTCTGGAAGGTGAGACGTTGGGGAACATGGCATAAGCACATACAAAGAACCCTGCTAGATCAGCCCAAGGATCTATCTACTCCAACATCTTGTTTTCCACAGTGGACAGCTAGATGCCTATAGGAAGCCCATGGTCAGGATATGAGTGCAATAACTGTCTCTGGCCAATGATCCCCCAGCAACTAGCATTCAGAGGCATACTCTATTGATACCAGAGATAATCCATGGATTGCTTGATGCTGTTAATGACCCTGTAGTCAGGAATGGGAATTCTGCCTTTCATCCTAGTTCTTATAATAAGGGAAGGTTTCAGCCCATGCAGACAACCCACACAGACGTGTTCCAACTTGGTATTCTTTCAGATGTTGTTGGCCTCCAGCTCCTGTCAGCTCCAGCCAGCATGCCCAATCATCAGGGACGATAAGAGTTGTAAGCCAACAAAATTTGGAGGGTACCAAGTTGAGGAAGGTAGAATCATAGAATCATAGAATCATAGAATCATAGAATCATAGAGTTGGAAGAGACCACAAGGGCCATCAAGTCCAACCCCCTGCCAAGCAGGAAACACCATCAGAGCACTCCTGACATATGGTTGTCAAGCCTCTGCTTAAAGACCTCCAAAGAAGGAGACTCCACCACACTCCTTGGCAGCAAATTCCACTGTCGAACAGCTCTTACTGTCAGGAAGTTCTTCCTAATGTTTAGGTGGAATCTTCTTTCTTCTAGTTTGGATCCATTGCTCCGTGTCCGCTTCTCTGGAGCAGCAGAAAACAACCTTTCTCCCTCCTCTATATGACATCCTTTTATATATTTGAACATGGCTATCATATCACCCCTTAACCTCCTCTTCTCCAGGCTAAACATGCCCAGCTCCCTTAGCCGTTCCTCATAAGGCATCGTTTCCAGGCCTTTGACCATTTTGGTTGCCCTCCTCTGGACACGTTCCAGTTTGTCAGTGTCCTTCTTGAACTGTGGTGCCCAGAACTGGACACAGTACTCCAGGTGAGGTCTGACCAGAGCAGAATACAGTGGCACTATTACTTCCCTTGATCTAGATGCTATACTCCTATTGATGCAGCCCAGAATTGCATTGGCTTTTTTAGCTGCCGCGTCACACTGTTGGCTCATGTCAAGTTTGTGGTCAACCAAGACTCCTAGATCCTTTTCACATGTACTGCTCTCAAGCCAGGTGTCCCCCATCTTGTATTTGTGCCTCTCATTTTTTTTGCCCAAGTGCAATACTTTACATTTCTCCCTGTTAAAATTCATCTTGTTTGTTTTGGCCCAGTTCTCTAATCTGTCAAGGTCGTTTTGAAGTGTGATCCTGTCCTCTGGGGTGTTAGCCACCCCTCCCAGTTTGGTGTCATCTGCAAATTTGATCAGGATGCCCTTGAGTCCATCATCCAAGTCGTTGATAAAGATGTTGAATAAGACCGGGCCCAAGACAGAACCCTGTGGCACCCCACTAGTCACTCTTCTCCAGGATGAAGAGGAACCATTGATGAGCACCCTTTGGGTTCGGTCAGTCAGCCAGTTACAAATCCACTGAGTGGTAGCATAGTCAAGACCGCATTTTACCAGCTTCTTTACAAGAATATCATGGGGCACCTTGTCAAATGCCTTGCTGAAATCAAGGTAGGCTACATCCACTGCGTTCCCTTCATCTACCAGGCTTGTAATTCTGTCAAAAAACGAGATCAGGTTAGTCTGACATGACTTATTTTTCAGAAATCCATGCTGACTATTGGTGATCACAGCATTCCTTTCTAGGTGCTCACAGACTGTTTGCTTAATGATCTGCTCCAGAATCTTCCCTGGTATTGATGTCAGACTGACTGGGCGGTAATTATTTGGGTCCTCTCTTTTCCCCTTTTTGAAAATAGGGACAACATTTGCCCTCCTCCAGTCTGCCAGGACTTCGCCTGTTCTCCAGGAATTCTCAAAGATGACTGCCAGTGGTTCTGAGATCACATCTGCCAGTTCTTTTAATACTCTTGGATGCAGTTCATCTGGCCCTGGAGACTTGAATACATCTAAACTAGCCAAGTATTCTTGTACTATCTCCTTAGTTATTCTGGGCTGTGTTTCCTTTGCTGAATCATTTGCTCCAAATTCTTCAGGTTGGGCATTGTTTTCTTTATCGGAGAAGACTGAGGCAAAGAAGGCATTGAGGAGTTCAGCCCTTTCTGTGTCCCCTGTTTGCATTTCACCATCTTCTCCTCTGAGTGACCCCACTGTTTCTTTGTTCTTCCTTTTGCTACGAACATACCCATAAAAGCCTGTTTTGTTGCTTTTAACCTCTCTAGCAAGCCTGAGTTCATTCTGTGCTTTAGCTTTTCTGACTTTGTGTCTACAGGTGCTAGCTATTTGTTTGAATTCCTCTTTGGTGTTTTCCCCCCTTTTCCATTTTTTGTACACATCCTTTTTTAATCTTAACTCGGTTAAAAGTTCTTTAGATAGCCACCCTGGCTTCTTTAGGCACCTTCCATGTTTCCATCTCATTGGTATTGCCTGAAGTTGTGCTTTTACTATCTCCCTCTTAACAAACTCCCAGCCATCATGAACTCCCTTTCCTTTTAGTATTACTGTCCATGGGATCTCACCCAGCACTTCCCTAAGTTTTATGAAGTCGGCTTTCTTAAAGTCAAGAAATTCAGTCCTAGCATGCTTGGCTGCTCCTTTCCGCTGTATAGTAAACTTCAGAAGAGCATGATCACTCGCGCCTAATGATCCTTCCACTTCTACCCCACTAACCAGGTCATCAACATTGGTTAGGACCAGATCTAAAATGGCTGTTCCTCTTGTTGCTTCTCCCACTTTCTGGACAATGAAGTTGTCTGCAAGGCCAGTGAGGAATCTGTTTGACCTTATGCTCTTGGCTGAGTTTGACATCCAACAAATATCCGGGTAATTGAAGTCCCCCATTACTACTATCTCCCTTCCTTTTGCATGCTTGGCCATCTGTTCCAGGAAGGCATCATCTATGTCCTCCGTTTGGCTTGGGGATCTATAGTAAACTCCCACAATGATGTCACTGTTATTCTTCTCTCCCTTAATTTTGACCCAAATGCTCTCACTTTGGCTTTGAGGTTCTAAATCTTGGATCTCTTCACAGGTATACACATCCCTGACATATAACGCCACTCCTCCTCCTTTCTTGTCTGGTCTGTTTCTCTGAAATAGATTGTATCCCCCCATTATTACATTCCAATCGTGGGACTTATCCCACCAGGTTTCAGTGATGCCTATTATGTCATATTTAGTTTGCTGTACCAAGAGCTCAAGCTCATCTTGTTTATTTCCCATGCTTTGCGCATTAGTGTACAGACATTGAAGTCCATTAATCATTCCCCCATGTCTCTTATTTAAGGATTTTTTCCTCCCACCACTAGGTCTGCGTGCTGTTTGCTCCATTTGGTCTATGACATTTGGATGATCATCTTCATCAATTGATAGACTCCTACCTTCAGGAGCACTGTCTCCCTCCCCCACATTAGTCAGTTTAAAGCCCTCCTGATGAGGTTTCTGAGATTTTTGGCAAAAACATTTCTCCCAACCGTTGTGAGGTGCAGCCCATCGCTTGCCAGAAGTCCATCTTCAAGAAACTGCAGTCCGTGATCTAAGAATCCAAACCGTTCCTGTTTACACCATTTGCGAAGCCATCTGTTCACTTCCACTATTTTTCCCTCTCTCCCTGGGCCACGTTGTTCAACTGGGAGGACAGATGAGATGACAATTTGTGCATTTAATTGCTTCAATTTCCTGCCCAGAGCCTCGTAGTCTCTTTTGATCTTCTGGAGGCTATTGCTTGCAGTGTCATTGGTTCCCACATGAACCAAGAGGAAGGGGTATTTGTCAGTGGGTTTTATGATTCCTTGCAGTCGTTCAGTTACATCTTGGATCTTAGCCCCGGGGAGACAGCACACTTCCCGAGACATCTTGTCAGGCCCACAGATCACTGCTTCTGTTCCCCTCAGTAGGGAATCCCCTATCACCACTACACGCCTCCTCTTAGGTTTGGTCGGGGTTCTTCCGTGAGCTGTCCATTCCAAGGTCACCTGCACATTCCCTGAGGACTGACTTTGCTGCTCGTCTTCATATACCTGATCGACTGTAATGAGGGAGAGATCCTCAAATGGAGTCTCCTCTTCGTCTTCCATGCTAGGGGAGAGGACCTCAAAGTGATTGTGTATTTCTAAACAATCAGAGCGAACCCTGGGCCTCCGACTTCTTTGAGTCACGTTTCTCCATATATCTGGCTCCTGTGTTGGTGAACTAGCCTCCTTCTCAGGGGAGTCCCCTGTCTCCTCCTTGGTGGAGACGGTGTGCTCTGTTGCTTCCAAGAAGAGCTCCAGCTCTCTAATTCTTTGGAGCGTAGCTACACATTCCTCCAGTTGCTGGACTTTGTCTTTTAAGAGGGCAATCAACATGCAATTGCTGCAGGTAAATCTGCCTGCAACCTTTGGCAAGATGGCAAACATTGCGCAGGAACCACAGGCGACTGCAGCTGTTCCCTCCCCCTCCATCTTGAGAACATGTCGTAGGTGTAGACGACATGGTAGGTGTAGACCTTCTGCCATAGATGCATCAGCTCCACTGAGAGCCTTCATTCCTTTTGGGTCAAACATACATGAAGGGCTTTTTTATCAGGGGGAACTCAAAGGAACTCAGTTCCAGCTCCTCTCAGGTGGGCGCCATAGCCATTCTAAAAGAACAAGGGAGGTGTTCATGGTGAGTTCTGGCACCTCTTTTTCTAGAATAATAGCATTGCATACATACATATTGATTTGTATGCCACCATTCCATACTTTAAAACCATGTTCAAGGCAGCTTACAACATGAAAAATTACATAATTACAAATACAGTGGACCCTTGGGTTACGTTACCTTCGGGTAACATAACTTTCAGGTTGCGAACATGGCAAACCCAGAAGTGTATACTTCTGGGTTTTGCTGCGCGCGCATGCACAGAAGTGCTCTGCGTGCCGCATGCATGTGCAGAAGCGCTCTATCACGCCATGCGTGTGCACAGAAGCGGCGCCTCATGTTGCGGACTTTTCGGGGTACATACAGACCCCCAAAATGAATTACGTTCGTATCCGGAGGGTCCACTGTATCACAAAAGTAGTCATAAACAACAAACATCAAAAAGTACCGTATTTTTTGCTCTGTAAGACTCACTTTTTCCCTCCTAAAAAGTAAGGGGAAATGTGTGTGCGTCTTATGGAGCAAATGCAGGCTGTGCAGCTATCACAGAAGACAGAACAGCAAGAGGCATTGCTGCTTTCACTGCTCAGCAATCCCTCTTGCTGTTTCGGCTTCTGAGATTCAGAATATTTTTTTTCTTGTTTTCCTCCTCCAAAAACTAGGTGCGTCTTGTGGTCTGGTGCATCTTATAGAGCAAAAAAATACGGTATATAACAAAATCGACAATTTTCACATGAGTCATAATAAGATCTACAAATATACCAAAAAAAAATCAATAACAGCAATAACCCCCAACCCAGCAACAACAACAACAATACCAACACCTAAAAATACCCCAACCCAAGAGGGTAAAGGTACATATCATAGAGCAGATAGAACTGAGGTACCTAAACAGCCTTGTTGGGATATGGAAAAGCAGAAG
The DNA here is from genome assembly GCF_964106645.2 of Podarcis pityusensis. Lineage (NCBI taxonomy): Eukaryota > Metazoa > Chordata > Lepidosauria > Squamata > Lacertidae > Podarcis > Podarcis pityusensis. The sequence goes on along the minus strand of NC_138035.1, from coordinate 30,299,600 downwards.
CCACAGCAGCAGGTAAGGAAAGAGCAGCTACCTGTTATGCATAGGAATGGAGGGGTCATAAATTTGATTAAGCTTGCATTTAAAGGCAAACCTACCTAATTTGCACTTTCAGGAAAATATATACATATTCAAGTGGATACACAGCCATTCTCTGAGATTCATATTTATATAAATTTTGCGGTGCAGTTCTCCAGCCAAATAATGTGTACAAAAATGTATATATTAGGGAAAACTATGGATTAAAACACATATATTAGTGAAAAACGCATTATATTAGGGGAAATTGCTCTGCAAATATGTGTGCATTAGGCAAATGTGCATACAAAAATCTGCATATTGGGAGAAAAATGCATTAAAATGCTGGTGGTTTTTCATGAGAAGTTTTTTTTTTTTAAACCGTATTGTGTAGATACACGGAGAACTGAAGGCTGGAAAAATGAGAAATTGAAAGAAACCAAAGTGGAGAGATTTGGTTACCCTTAATTTTGTGGCAGAACAGACTGACTAAAATGGCTCTGAGTCAGGGCTGTCGGAGTTTGAGGAGTCACAAGGAGAAACTGGATGCCCGTTTATACCTCTGGTTACCAACAGAACTGTGTCTGCCCTTGCTTTGGCATCTCAGCCTTAGGCCTGTGCTCTCTCACATGTGCACACTTACACACACACACACACACACACACACATTCCTCTGGGAGCCGATCACGGCTTGAATGACACCCCAGATGACTCTTTGCTATTAATTCTCGAAAACAGAAAGAGCTCCTTGTTCTCCCATTCTTATTCCCTGGGAGGAATTAGAAGGACCAAAGCAGCAGACTGGAAAGTTCCTGACTTAACCCTTCCCCTGACTTCCTGGGACACTCCAGAAACCCAGAGAGACAAAAGCAGGGAAGTTACTTTGCCCTATAGACTCTACTCGATCCTCCTCCAAGAGAACCACGCTTCTTCCCAGAAAAATATGCTCGGAACCAAGGTTCTGACAGGATCCTGCCCCCAAGGCTGTAGCTAGGGGGTGGTGAAGAAGGCCCTCCCCAAGGGCGTAAGCGCGTTCTCCCCGCAAAATCGGCTTAAAAATATGTCCATAAATATGTCTATAAATAAAAATATTGATTATTGCCTCATATGAAAAGGTTTTAAACAGAGGGTCATTATATGATATGCAGGAGCCCTGTTTTTCCCTATTTTTTTTGGCTAGGGGACACAACCTGGACAGTTCTGCCAGGGGCACAAGATCACCTAGCTACAGCTCTGCCTGCCCTCACCCTTTTATTACATTAATGCTTAACAAGCTAACCCCATTTTACTAAAGCAGGGGTGGGCAAACCTTTGGGGGTCCCAAGGACTGCATGTGATGCTGGACAGTGGTTCTGCATACAGTGGTACCTCGGGTTACAGACGCTTCAGGTTACAGACTCTTCAGGTTACAAACTCTGCTAACCCAGAAATAGTACCTCAGGTTAAGAACTTTGCTTCAGGATGAGAACAGAAATCGTGCTCTGGCAACACGGCAGCAGCAGGAGGCCCCATTAGCTAAAGTGGTCTTCAGGTTAAGAACAGTTTCAGGTTAAGAACGGACCTCCGGAACGAATTAAGTACTTAACCCGAGGTACCACTGGACTTATATGTGTGTAGGCCCACAAAAAAACACAAGTATCCTCCCATCTCTCTCTCTCTTTCACACACACACACACACACACACACACACACACTCCATCAGGACATGAAGGAGTTAAAATAGCAAGTGAGCGGAAGGTGGGGTACCACCTGCCAGAGCAGGTAGCAAACAGATAGTCTGTGCCCAATTTCCTCTTTGATCTCCCGAGGCCCTAGTTATGCAGGAAAAAGGATTCCTTTGCCATTGTAAATCTCTTTCTGTCTGTTAAACAGTTTTGTAATAAGTGGATATATGTGTTGGACTTCTGATTAAAGCCAGGCTCTCAGTTCATCAGACTGTCTCCACAGTTCTGCTATTTATTAATTTAATGCGTTGCATTTCTAAACTACCCTTTGTTCAAATGAATCCCAGGACAGTTTGGAAACAAATCAATAAAATACAGGTAAAAATATGAACTACAAATAGGACAACAGTTTAAAACATTAGGATAGAAAGCAGCAGCAAATAAAAATAATAATAATTAGGGCTGTGCACCTAATTCAGCCTAGGCTTGAGGCCAAGGCCAAAGCAGGCATATTTGGAGGGACTCGGGTGTGAGACAAATCAGGTACAGACAGTCATGGCTACAAGTTAGTTTGGAGAGCCCAGAGGGCAGGGCATCAAGCAAGAATGAGAGGCAGGCAGGGTGGGAAAACCACATGAAAAGGGCAAGGCCTACATAACCAGCAGTGGCGTCTTTCTAGGAAAAAGTAGGTCCAATGCTGTGATTTTCCTTCTTGCCAGCCTGACACAGGATCAATGCCTTTGCTCAACAGCTGTTGATCAAAGGCACTGTGGGTGTGGCAGTTGCTTTAGAAGCAACCTTCCTGCAGGAAACCTACTTGTGAAGCAGCACCACACAGAATCGGATCCTGTGTGGCAACAGGTGCTGTTCCTTTGTGCAAAGCCACTTGCAAAAGAGCAGGACTGCCAGGATCAGATCCTCCTGCTTATTAGCTGTTAAGCAGGAAGATTCAATCCTATATGGTGCCCCTCCCCACTGTACTTTAAAATCCCATGTTAACGTTCTATAAAAAAATCAGCATCATAGTATCCTCCAAATTTCAATACTTTGTGGAGAGTCTAATCTAGCCTTCTGCATCCTGATGCCCTCCAGAAATGATGGACTCCAACTATTGTGGCCAATGAGTAGGGATGATAGGAAACAGAGTCTAACAACATCTGGTGGACACTAGGTTTATCTGGAGGAAACCAAGTTAGTGAAGGCTAGTTCAGTTGATATCCCTGGAAGATTGGCGAAACCATTGTGTTTTGACTTGGTGGCAGAAGCCCATCAAGGGACTGCCCTTGGAAGAGTATTCCAAAGACTTACGTGCTCTCTCAGAGATGGCCTTCTCCCCATTGCCATCCACCACAGAAGGAGAAGGTCCCTGCAGAAGACTGAATGTAATGGGCAGGTTGAATATGAGCATTGAATTCGCCTACGACCATGCACATTGCTGCGGACCCGGAAGTAGCAGGAAAACAAAAATGGCCCTAAAAGAGTGTGAAAACTGCAAACACTGACACGAAAACAGTGTCAAGCAATCCCACAAGCATTTGCAAGTGCAATCCCAGGAGCCCTTGCACCGACGTTTGAGACCTGTGGAGAGTTGGAGTTCGAGCGAGGAGGTTTGGAGGGTGTTTGCCGGCTTTATCAATGGTGTTCCGAATACCATTTCACCTAAACGTGCCATTCCCGTATAGGCAAAGCTTGTGCTCTACCATTAAACCTTCCTTTAGTCAATAACTGTCCAATCTTCCCTAAGTGGGAAACAAACGCAGAAAATGTTCAGCTTCCTCATATCCATTGGCTTTGGGCAAACAGATACTAAAACAAAATGGGAGAAGTAATGTTTCATGAGTTTCATCAAGTTACCAGAGCAAAAGATACTGGGGGGTGGGGAGTTCATGGTGTTGCATCATTCACCCCCCTGGAAGCAATCAAACGGAAACAAACCTTGGGGCTCTGATGACTAGACTAGTTCAAGACAGACAGAAATGCACAGGCTCTAGGGTAACATTCAATCTTTTCCTGAAAATGGTAGTCCAATTTAGGAGTGACACCAGATGCATAAAATAAATCGAACACACAGCCAGCATCATATCTGGTTGTGGATTCCAGCTGTGCTTAATAGTGCATGTGCAGTATAAAAATGACCTGATCTAAATAGGACACAGACTAGATGTGATCCTGAACAGGTACATTTTATTTTTCATACCTGACAACGCTTTTTAGTTGGGCCTGCCCCACACTTTAAGAACCAATGGACTGTACTAAACTGGTCCCCCTTTTCTGAGTAGTTTCACATATGTCACAGAACAATATCAGTGGTACAAATGCTCACATTTCCACTGGCTTGGAAAGCAAATTACAACCTAGATGTGAAAAAAAAAACCCAGTTCCTGAAGACCCTTCCATAATTCCCAGAGACCTCGGTTATCATGGCTAGGATTTGGGATCAGCCCTACTTAAAAGAATATCTATCCACCCCTTCCTGCCTTGGCAGCACATTATGTTAATTCTCTCTGTGTGTGTTTTAAAAAATAGCTGCTACTTCTCCTGCTCAGACCTATATATGGGCCATGGTGTTAAGAGGAAAGGGGCTTTAACCCTTTGCCTCCCATCATGGTCCTGATGAGAATAATGCTTCAAAGCTGCTATTTGCCCCAGAAGGGAAGTTGCTGTTGGTGTCAATCATAGAACAGCATTTCATAGCAGGTATTTTCATTAGGACTGTGGGAGAAGCTTAACTTCCTCTCTACCAGCACCACGGTTATGATTTGGATGGTAGTGGTAGGGCTGGGAGAAGGTAGACACCTCCTAAAACACACCCACATAAATGCAAAGACACACTTAACATAATGTGCAGTTTGGCCAGTTCATCAAGAACACCCAAAGTGAGTGTACCTGCTTTGACAAATGAAAATCAGTTGCTCTGCTGTGTGCTGGGCTCCTTGGCAGTAGCTCTCCATGGTTTCAGGTAGGATTTTTCCCAAGCTCTACTTGGAGATGTGAGGTTCTGAACCTGGGACCTTCTCCATGCCAAGGAGATGGTCTAACACTGAGCTGTGGCCTTTCCCCACATGCTGCAAAAATGTTGGCAAGCAAAATGAACCCCCCCTCCCCATACGGTCTTAAAACCCATGATGTTTGTTTTTAACACAAGTGTGCTTATTCATTGCTTTCTTATTTGTTTAGACTTCCCAGTTTTCTTCTTAGCAACAAGGAGAAAAGGATGAGAATAAATCATCAGGAAGATCACAGGATTTGCAATAAGGCTGATGATATGGTGATAAGATACTGGGCTAAATCATGTTATGGGTGAAACAGTAAAAGAAGCACTAACATGGCCTATTTGTCTTGCTCCTGACCCAAAGAACACATGCCTTGCCTAGAGAAGGTCGCAAGTTCAAGAAGACTATCAAGACTCCTAGCCATGATGCCTATGTTCTCCATCCACTATGCCTCTGAATACAAGCTGTTGGGAATGATAAGTAGGCAGAATGCTGTGGGACCAAGATACTGGACTGGATGGGTCACTGGCCTGATCCAGCAGGATCTTCTTAGGTCCTTGGGTTGGAGAAGGCTGTTCAACTTAGTCAAGAACTAGAAAATATTGAGAATGAAGCAGATCTGATCAGACTATGACCTTTGCCTTCCCACTTGCCTAAACAGATTATTATGGCCTCATGCTGCTGTTTCTCATCCTGTAATAAGGGAAAAGTTTATGTCAGTCGATTAAATGGACTGAGCACCATTTAGGGCAGAAGTACTCTATGGATTTAAACAGGGTTGAGCAGTCGTTGCCTCTCCCCAGAAAACTCTGGAAATTGTATTCTGTGAGAGGAGCCAGGAATCTCCTCACAGAGAGTATAGCAGCAGTGAACAGCGGAGAACTGTCAGCACCTCGCCAGATCTTTGCAGGTGGCCATGTCGGTTAAAATGCTACAAAACCAGTCTACAAGTGTAGATAGGCTCCCTAGACTTCAGACATGAGAAGCTTTGGAGGTGGCACTGGCGAGCTCTTAGGTAAAATGATGTTTCTAAAATAGAGCTGAATGCCTCGCAAAATGCAAGGACCTGGGACATGAATAGAAGGAGTCATGAAGCTAGTCAGCAAAGTTACATTCATGTTCAGAATCAAAGCTGGAGACTTTACAAGCATCATAAAGAAGGCATTCCGTTCCCCCTCCCTTGCTGAGCGTCATGCTAGGGGCAACCTTACACAAAGAGAATATTTTGCAGGCCCTCTGTAAATTTGTCTGGCAATTTACTGGCATTTCCCCTCTGCAGTCTCGATGACGATTCAGCTAGCTGTGTGTCACCCCAGCAGAACATCTGTGTGTGCCCCCACTCCGCCCTCCTGCAGTTGAAGAACTCCTACCCCAAACTTTTAGCTTCAGGCTGCAATCCTATATTTGTTTACCTGTGAGGAAGCCCCACCGAATTTGCTTCTGAGGAGACATGCCTAGAATTGCACCATTAAAAGTCCCTGCAGCAAAAATTGTTATCTATAGTAGAGAAGGGATATAGGAAAAAATAAAAGTTATGAACTGGCCAGCTACGGAAAGAAGGAAGGAAGGAAGGAAGGAAGGAAGGAAGGAAGGAAGGAAGGAAGGAAGGGCTGGGTCAGGATTAGAATTCTTTATATACCTGTAGATACACACATGCATCATTGCCTCTTCGGGTCATCAATGCCCTCTTTGCCTCTGTGATGATGCTATCATAGCTGCCAAGTGTCATCTTCACATATGAGCCACGTTTATACTAAGAGATTAGAAGCTGTTTCCTTTTGGAGGAATGATTGTCTGGAATATTTTGGGTGGCTCCACATTTGTACCCTCCCCCCAACAGTCCCAGCATGGAAAGATTAGTGACAATCTCTCACCTCTGCCTCACACATTTCTTTCTCATTGACTCTGGAGGTGTACAACCACCTTTCAAATTACAGAAAAAGAGGGGGAGAGAGAGAGAGAGAGAGAGAGAGAGAGAGAGAGAGAGAGAACCCAAGAGAGGCAGACTCTGTGGTGGAAGGCTCTAGAAGCTTGCACAGGTGTGAAAGAAAGTGGTTTTTGTGTGAGGCACAGCAGAGGAAGGAAATGAGAAGAATCTCTGTGGGTCCTTTCTTTGCTGGAATCTGCCTCTGCAAGGCTTCAAGGCATATGAAAGACTCCTCGGACCTTGAAGAGGAATGGCTAATCGATTGCCACTGCAGGCAGCCCCTTCTTCAATTTCTGTGTGACTTAAAAAGTGGCGTAAATAAAGATGACTAACCTTCAGCTCTCTTTTCCATCCCCCTGCTTTAGTTCCAGTGAGACTTCCTGACACCACCAGCAGTGACAGATAGAGGCAAGCAGACAAGCAAAATCCATGCCAATTTACTGTTGTTTGTCAACAAGGCCTGGGTGACTGGAGTCTGAGAGAGAGCAGACCTCAAAACCAAGAAGAATGGCATCAAATAGGGTTTCATAGTTCACCTCAGAAACAACGAAAACCTTCTCCTCACAGCCTCCAAATATTTGATGCTGCTTCTGTATCTGTGGAGAAGCATTCCATTTGGGGACGAGGCACCCCAAGCCCTTGCAGGTTCTCTGACTGTTGGAAAAAGTTCACAGCAACGACAACGACCCGAAGGCAGACCTGTTGTGGCCTGCAGCCCGTCTCTTGACGTCTCTCAACTCCTCGAAGCCCTATCTGCTCCTTGGTTCTCTGAGGCAAGGCAGGACGGGCCTTTAAAAAGCTTTGTGCATGTGTGTGGTTGTGTGTGTATTAATCACATGATTGTTGTTCACCTGTATCTTGAACAAAGACAGTGCACTGTTAAAAAGCCCAAACAAGAAAGCAGGCAAGGGAAGGGGGGAGAGAGTGCAGAGGGAAATTGAAGGGGTTGTTGAGAGAAAGAGAGAGCCCTTATCAAACTTCCAATTCATGGGTCTCCCATTCCGTCAGCACACTGGTGTTATTGTTCGGCCGTTGTGTGTCAAACTTCTTCTGCCCTCCCCCGCCCAGTTCTGCTCTACTGTATAGAAATATTTAATTGTGTGAGACCCTCCATTTTTTCCCTCAGGCTGCTTTGGGACAACACTAATTTTGTGCCCCTAACACAGGAGACAGACAAAACAGCTGCCACCTTCTTATTTAGGCACTGCTGTGAAGATAGTGACGGCACATGCATACCTGTGCATGCAAGTTCATTCAAATGTTTAGATGAGATAATGAAGGGCTAAGGGGGCTTGGGGGTTTGATGTGGAACACCTTGAGACTGGATTGTCTTTTCATATATGGATTCCACTTACCAGTTTCTCTTCTGATGGACCAGTCTTCCACATTGTTTAGACCTCTAATCCAGGCATAGGCAAACTCCGGCCCTCCAGATGTTTGGAACTACAATTCCCATCACCCCTAGCTAACAGGACCAGTGGTCAGGGATGGTGGGAACTGTAGTCCCAAACATCTGGAGGGCTGGAGTTTGCCTATGCCTGCTCTAATCATTAGCAGGAAACTACTATGACACATCGGGGACGCGGGTGGTGCTGTGGGTAAAACCTCAGTGCCTAGTGTTAAGTCGTGGGTTGACATAGCAGCCGGCACAGCGATTTCTTCAAGTAGCTCTTTATTATGGTAAGCTGGAATAGAACTGACTGCGAACAGCTCAGCCGGCCTGTATTTATAGGCAGCCGGCTGTCAACATTGTAACCACAACAGCCCAGAGTTCCCGCCTAAAATAACTGGCGCGGACCTGAGTGAAAACTATCTACAGACCTGAGTGAAAACTATATACAGTATCCCCCTGTTGGCCCAGGGTGAAACTACACTACATAACACCTAGGACTTGCCGATCGCATGATCAGCGGTTCGAATCCCCGCAGTGGGGTGAGCTCCCGTCTTCGGTCCCAGCTCCTGCCCACCTAGCAGTTTGAAAGCACCCCTAAGTGCAAGTAGATAAATAGGCACCGCTTTATAGCGGGAAGGTAAACGGCATTTCCGTGTGCTGCGCTGGTGCTGGCTCACCAGAGCAGCTTCGTCACGCTGGCCACGTGACCCGGAAGTGTCTCCGGACAGCGCTGGCCCCCGGCCTCTTAAGTGAGATGGGCGCACAACCCTAGAGTCGGACACGACTGGCCCGTACGGGCAGGGGTACCTTTACCTTTACCTTACTATGACACCATTTATATAGGAGTACGCCCCCTTGAATTCAGTAGGACTTACCTCTGAGCAGACATCAGGGAGGGAGCCTTGGTGAAACCATTTTCTTCCTGATGAGCTACATTTTGGGTAGGGCAACTGTATGGTCCAGTCAAGTATGGTCCGCCATTATGCTGGAGCTTACATACCACTATAAATATACCAGCTGTTTACTTTGTGACAAGTGGTAGGTTGGATGACTAACTTTGCTATGGGTACAATGCATAAATACAAGAGCAAGCTCATAGGCTTGGGATGGATAACGTGTAGTCCTCTGGATGTCCCATCATTCCTGAGTCTTGGCCATGGTGGCTGAGGCTGATGGGAGTCTGAGTCTCCAACATCTGGCAGGTGACCACAGGTTCTCCATCCCTGTCATAGGCAACACAGTTAATATGGCTAGCAGCTTAGTTCAATATTGCCCCTTAGATGAGCCAATGAGACACAGAGCAAGGGAAGCCTCCTCTTCCTCCTGCTGCTTTGTGCACTGCTACAGTTTCTTGGTGTGGAGAAACATGGGGTGGTGCTATGGTTGCCAAAAGAGGCTTCATTCTCCTGTCTCCAGTCCTCTCTCTCTCCCTGAGTTTTTTTAAAAGGAGCTCCAGGCCAGAGCTTCCAATGGAAAAATGTCTAAGGCTGACACTGACCATAGTGCAGTACTGAGTTTCTCATGGCTCCAACATTCACCCTGGAAGAAAGCGCCCTTTGTCAAGGTTGGAAAAGATTGCCAACATAGCTGAGCAGCAAGGAGCAATGCTGAGAAGTTTATCAGAGTGCTTTTTCTCTCTTGCCTTCCCTTTTGCAACCAGCAGAGACTTCTCTTGCTCACATTGAATGCTCTTCGTAGTCTTCACCTCCCAGTGATCTTGTTCATCTTTGTCAGGATTCTGAACGTCTCTTCTACCATTTGTATCCTAAAATCTTCCAAACTGTCTTTTGTAACTCCATGCCACATTCTGCTTTGCTGGTGCTACATTCTCCATGATCTTACTATAAACCACTGCACGCTTTCTTATCTCCTCCCAGAACAACTGCATTTCATCCACCGTTTTTATATTTTATTATTACATTCTTATTCTGCCCTTCCTTTAGGGAGCACAGAGCATACAAGCCCAGCCCCTTGCAACAACCCTGTGAGATAGGTTAGGCTGAGTGACTGGTCCAAGGCCACCCAATGAACTTTGTGGCTTGAGTGGAGATTTGAGCTTGGGTCTCCTGATGCAACACTCTAACTACTAACCTATTCTATTTTATGCACATTTATACTGTTTTTCTGCCCTAGCAAGCACCCTCAAAACAGTTTACACAAAATAACAAAAATAACATCAACCCCCCCCCCAAAGAATAAAAAGAATTAAAACCTTGATCATCTATTTAAAACCAGTAAAGGCCACATGAAGTAAGAACTTTTGCACAGCCTGCTTAAACGCCAGCAGGTATTTAGTCTCACCTCCTCTGGGAGAAAATTTCCCAACTGCGGTGCTGCCACAGAAAAGGTTCTGCCTTGTGTTTCTGCCAACCAATTCTCTTTCAATGGTGGAATCTATAACAGGGCCTCTGAAGATGGTCTCAGCCAGCAGGCAGGTTCCTGCTGAAAAAGACAGGAACCCTGGCTCTCCAAGCAGCCATTTGTAACTCCAAATCTTTATTTCATTTTCATTTCATTTCATTTTTCACCAGTTAGTACATTTGCCATGACTGTTGGGATTGTGTGTCCCATTCAGAAAACGCTATCAAGGCTCATCTATTACATCCACTTCAAAGAGAGACTTGTGCTTTGAATTTTGTTTACATGTCAGTTACTATCAAAATCAGCCAAGACATAAGAGGAAGCTCATTATCCTTTTTAAAAATAAAAATCAGCCTGTAGAAATTTATGTTTCGGACATGGGCTGAGATGAGTGACAGGACTGGTTTCCATGGTGCACCTATCATGTGAATGTGCCGCCATGTGATAATATCGATCTGTTATCGCTGAAACATGTCCTGCCATTAATAATACCTTTCTTTTTCATCATGTAAGGAGTTTCCATGCTAGCACCAGCCCAGAGAACAACTCATAGCCATAGCATGGACGATCCTTCACACCCTGAGGCATTAGGACTTATTTGTGGTGCCACAGGGCTAGTCTGCACAGGATGACTCCAATTCAGAAATGCCTCTGTTTGACAGAAACATAGAAAGCTGCCTTGGGCCAAATTGTACCATTGCTCAGGGTTGTCTACACCAGGGATTCTCAACATGGTGCCTCTGGACTGGACTACAACTCCCACCATCCTTGTCCATTGGACATGTTGACTAGGGTTGATGGGAGTGGCTGTCCCAGAACATTCGAGGGTTTCAGACTGTAAGATGCCAAAGACTGAACCAGGCCCTGGTCGTTATAACATCATTTCATGAAGCATCTTCTCCATGCCAGTACCACTACAAATCCCCTAAACGGGATGGTGGTGGTGCAAGTTTCATATTATGTGAGGAAGTATCATACACTTTGGGACGCGGGTGGTGCTGTGGTCTAAACCAGTGAGCCTAGGGCTTGCCGATTGGATGGTCAGCAGTTCAAATCCCCGCGATGGGGTGAGCTGCCGGTTGTTCGGTCCCAGCTCCTGCCAACCTAGCAGTTTGAAAGCACGTCAAAGTGCAAGTAGATAAATAGGTACCTCTCCGGCGGGAAGGTAAACAGCATTTCCGTGCGCTGCTCTGGTTTCGCCAGAAGTGGCTTAGTCATGCTGGCCACATGACCCAAAAAAAGTGTCTGCGGACAAACGCCGGCTCCCTCGGCTAGTAAAGCAAGATGAGCGCTGCAACCCCAGAGTTGTTCGCGACTGGACTTAACTGTCCTTTACCTTTACCTTTTTACCATACACTTACCAGGGCTCCCCATTCAAATAGCAAAGGGGTGAGGGGAGTCCTTCATACAAAGGCATTTCCAAATGAAAAGAATGAACTAGGCCAGAGATAAACGCAAATGAGCTCTTTATGCTTAACTGAATTACTTGTTTACCATCTGAACATCCAGATTCCTGTGACTGTATAGAGTTAGTACTAGGAAGATTCTCACTCCCCACTTTTTTGCCTCTGTTTATTCCCTTTAATAAATATCACATTAATTTGTGACTCTGCACGAGTCATCACATTCGTGACTTTCTATAAGTTTTATGAATATGCTATCCTTTGGGGATGGTAATTAGCCAGCCAAAAGAGGGTCTATGAAGTAAACAAGTTGCATGCATCCCTTGTCTCATGGCATAATAAATCACTCCATGTTTGCACCCCCAGGTTTCCAGAACACATTGGTTATGGAAAGTTTTCTGGCTGCTGGATTCAGAACTTGAAGGGATACATGTAACTATCAAGAGTTGCAGGCAGGGCCTGGTCTTGTTGTTCTGAGACTGCTGTATTGCTCTCGCAGAGCTACAACTCCCAGGGCGGTTTAACAATAAATTCCTCTTCACAGGAAACTCTGGGAATTGTAGCTCTGTGAGGGGAATAGGGGTCTCAGAGCCCTTAACAAACTGCAGCTCCAATGATTCTCTGGGGGAAGACTTGACGGTTTGAAGTGTCAGCACATCACTTTAAATGTATCATGTGAATGTGGCCCTTGTCTTTCACCCCAAGCAGCAAAATGTCTCGGGATGGCCCTGGCTGTATGGAAAGAGAAACAGGCAGATGTGGTTTCCCCACCATACTGCCATAGCACTATGAGTTTCTCTCAGTTTTTCATATTTCCAACCTTAAGTTCAGTATACCACATTCCACATTGATTTGCAATTTTTAAAAAAATCCTCACAAAAATTCACCAGTGTTTTACTACAAACTTCTCCCAACATATACCATTTTTCTGTGAAGCAATTTCCCCTAATATACATTTGCATGTTAGTTTCATTAATATACATATTTTTATGCAAACTTTATCCTCGTATTTTCCTTTTTGAACACATTGCTTGACTGAAAATCTGCATCACAAAATTTGGAGAAATGGAAATTTGGAAAGGAGCTTTGTTCCAAACTGAATTGTATTTTCCCCTGCCGTTCCTATGCCACACTGATGGAAGAAGCCACATCTGGTGGAATTTTCTCCACGCCATGCAACATTATGGAGGAAGACAGACAGTAATATAAAAGCAGAATTGTTAAGAAATGTAAAGACCATAATCTAAAAACAGAGATCATAACAAATTTTGTGCAAGTCTTGAGTTTGCAACTGAGGAAGACATGCATAGCAGCAAATGAAGCACTGGAGGACCACAGCTTCTATGCTTGAAGAGAGAATCTCCATCTTTTTAAAAAGAATCCATTCAAAGGTGGCTTCCCAGAGTGGCTTGAGCAACCCAGTTAGATGGGCAAGGTACACATAATATTCCCCCCCCCCCCTGCTTCGAGACTGCAGAAATATGGGCTCCCCCATATGACCTGTTTATTGAGCATCCATCCTGATTTGCTTGCACAAAGCTTACGGTGAGGTTAGACCAGGGGTCAGCAAACTTTTTCAGCAAGGGGCCGGTCCACTGTCCCTCAGAGCTTGTGGGGGAGCCGGACTATATTTTGAAGAAAAAATGAACATGCCCCACAAATAACCCAGAGATGCATTTTAAATAAAAGGACACATTCTACTCATGTAAAAACACACTGATTCCTGGACCGTCCACGGGCCAGATTGAGAAGGCAATTGGGCCACATCCAGCCCCCGGGCCTTAGGTTGCCTACCCCTGGGTTAGACAGTGCCTGGTATTTATTGAGCATTCAATGTGATTTGTTTGTGGGGAGGTTATACAGCAATGAGCGTTCATCCTGCTTGCTTGTGGGATGTTTATATGTCTTCCTGTTAGTCACATGTTAACCCGACTCTTTTTAGTGCATGTCCCTGTCACCTTCCTAACCGTAAAAATTCTATTGTCCATATTCAACCGACCTGTTGCATTAGCTTCTCCTAGCACAAGGTGGATTCCTTCCCTCTCTTCCTGCTAGGTCTTCTGCCGGCAAGTCGGTGTCTAACTTACTCTTTCTTTTTCATCTGGAGTCCAGCAGAAACTCTGCACCTGGGCTCTGGGGTTTTATGTTTGGCGGGTGGGCTGCATGCCTCTTTCCCATTGTTTGCTGCTTGCTCTTCCCTCCACCCTAAGCTGAATATTACCCTGACATGGGAACAATCAGGCCAGTGTTTCCAAGCCATGGTGATATCCCTGTGGGACCAGGAGACAACCCCCTTTTCCACTCCCCGAGGCTGCTCCTTGGTCTGGAGGCTTTTCCATCTCTCACACTGGCTCAAAGAGCTCTAACAAGGGGGAAGTGGGCACTTTGCAAGCTGAGTTTATGCGATACAATTCCATCGTCCAAAAGTATGCACTGGGGATCATTCATTATTCCCTTGGGTAGAAGTTACCAAGCTCTGTTTGTTAATTGATGGGTTGCTGCATGGTTCATAGCATGATCCCAAAGGGTCCTGTTTTTAAATGGCAATCAGCTCTGTGTGGCTCATTACATTCTCTGAAGGAAATGAATACACAACTATTTGTGCCAAACGTAGCAGGACATTATATTCAGAGAGGTATGGGCTCCACTAAACATAGGTAAAGGTAAAGGGACCCCTGACCATTAGGTCCAGTCGTGGCTGACTGGGGTTACGGCGCTCATCTCACTTTATTGGCCGTGGAAGCCGGCGTACAGCTTCCAGGTCATGTGGCCAGCATGACTAAGCCACTTCTGGTGAACCAGAGCAGCACACGGAAACGCCGTTTACCTTCCCGCCGGAGCGGTACCTATTTATCTACTTGCACTTTGACGCGCTTTCGAACTGCTAGGTTGGCAGGAGCTGGCACAGAGCAACGGGAGCTCACCCCGTTGCGGGGATTCGAACCGCCGACCTTCTGATCAGCAAGTCCTAGGCTCTGTGGTTTAACCCCCAGCGCCACCCGCATCCCCCATTAAACATAGTTACTAGTTAAAAGAATTTAGGGTGCAATCCTATACTCATGTGAAGCCTCATGGAATGCAATGGGACCTTCTCCTGAGCTGGCATGTACAGGAATGCACATGTTAAGACACATGTGGTAATTGATATACATTCTCAACAGGGTTCCATTTTGATAAAATGCTCATGTGAAAGCAGATTCCTAGGGAATTGGAGTCTAACAATATATGGATACTCCTGCCTTAAACCATTGTCAGAGATCATGCCTACAGCAGTAGAAGATGCAAGAAGCAGCTTCCATGCCCATTATTCCAAGAGTGGACTTGGTGTAGCAAGCAGAAGTTTACTCTCAGTCCCACCCTCCAGTAGCAAGCAGGAGAGGAAGACAGGTGAAAGGACCCCTGGAGCACCTGGCCTGGATGGGAGATAAAACCAGCCACATCCCTCTTTCCCACTTTTGACTCTGTAATGCTACAGCTATGATTTCTGGATTAACATCTGGCAACCTGATCAGCTACAGAGTCCTCGGAAAGTGGCACTGATTGCCGCTTAATTAATTAATCACCCATTATTAGTGACCAAGCCATAAGGAAACAAAGATCATAGCAAGGGATGGGGGAGAAATTTGGTTCAGTTCACATTTTAATGCAAAACAACCTAACTTGCATTTCCCAAAACAATCCTTCCAAATCTGCCCTTCTCAAATTCTTATGGTGCAGTTGCAGAAGAACACATGGAACTGACATTATACTTTTCCAGCTGAGACATGTGGCTTGAAACCTTGTTCTCCAAGGATGAGATAGACATCAATTTTACACGCACACACACACATACACCAAATATTTTTATTTTTATTTTATAGATTTTCTGTCCTTATTTCAGAGGATAGAGATGTCTTCTTTTATATACATCCTTCATTACTGTGAAAATCTGGTTCCAACCCTCAATCCATTAGCAATACTGTTGTTGTGAATGTGTTAATGTTTGTGCAACTGTCACAAGCACTAGTTGCACAGTGCCTAAGATATCACTTATGACAAGGGAACAAAAAATATAGTTTTAGAGAGTTTTCATTGGAGGGAGAGGTGTTAAATAATCTGTTCATAATTTGGGGAGAACTCTTCTATCTTTCCGCACAAATGCTCATATTGGAATGGGCAATTGTGGTTTCTCCAGGTTTCTCATTTTTTTCAGTCTTAAGTTCAGTTCTCCACATTTCTACACCAGCATTTTAGTGTGGATTTGTTCTAATTTGCACATTTTCCTATGCAATTTTGGCCAACACGCACATTTTTGCAAAGCAGTTTCCCCTAATATAATGCATTGGGCATGTTGCTGTCATTAATATATGCAGTTTTTAGACACACTGTACTTTAGTACATCCATTTTTGGACAAGTAGATTGGCTAGAGAACTTCATTGCAAAATTCAGAAGATTGCAAATTTCAAAGGATTGTGGTGTTTTGGTTGACATATTATTTTGGAATGTGCAAGCTAGGTAGGTTCACCTTTAAATGCAAAATGAAATTTTCCCTCATCCCTAGCCTCAAATAGCCTTTTCAAACTTTTAATTATATCTTCCCATCCTGGTATCTTCTAGAAATGGATCCCACAACCTGGAGATGGCAGAAGCAGATATTTAAGATTCTAGCTATTCCTAGGATGCTCCATACCATTTCTAGAACATTCTATACCATGTGTGCAAGATGAAGACAACCATCCTGAAGGACCTGCAAGTGAAGATGTTGCCATCTTTCTCTTCCCCATAGGCTCCAATAAGTGTATGTGCTGAGGAAAGCCTAGGAGGAGAGACACAAAGGCCTCCAGATCGCACATGTTATACAAGTTCTACGCTGAAGGAACTTCTATATAGCTGTGCTTACACATTCATATTTCCCCTTTGTGGTGGCTACACGAACATAGGTCTTCTCTGGGAGAATATGCTGCAATACTCTGGCCGAAGGCAGCTCTGCAATGCATATACAGCTGCCACAACAAAATCTCTGTGTATGGTTGTTGACACACAAACACACACACACTCCATTCCATATAGGAATTTTGTTCAACGCAGTCCTTAAACGCCATCCCTTCTTATACCAAATGGGCCTAAAAATGCCCAATGTTAACCATCCAATGTAAAAACAAATTAAATAAACGTTGACTGCACCACCTTCCCCCCAAAAAACAACAACAACAAATAACAACACGCCTCTATAAGTGTCAGTTTGAGATGGGGGCTGAAATGTGCAGTTGTGGAGGGGGGGTGCCTTAGAATCTCCTGCCTGCATACAATGAATGCATCTGGGCCATAAAGAGCTCTTAGCTCCACCCTCTGTCTTTCCCTCCCCCTGTGTAAAGCGGCAAGCCAGTCACAGAGACATTCATCCAGGGTATTAGGAAAAACCAAGCCTCCCCTTAGGAATGGCACTTGTCTGAGAGTTTCCTCAGCACACAGCTCCTGAAAAGCCACCAGGCTTGTGAAAGGAGAACAGAGGGGCTATTGGGATACAAATTACAGCTCTCTCAGGATTTGCCCGACAGAGCGACCGATGTAAGTTTCTCTACCTGAGCTTGGTAACTCACTGTCTCTTTCTCTCTCCCCCTCTTTCTCTCTCCTTTTTAAAACACATCTGACAGTTTTCTCCTTCAGTAGTTTTCCTTCACCCTTCAACTGAGCTTTGGGTGAAGAATTACAGATTGAAAAGGCAGCCAATTTGGGGTGGGGGCTAATTTCTTTTACGTTAGGGAACCAGCTAGGTGCCTGTGCCAACTTTATTTTTAGGTATTGCTTTCCTGAGGTTGGTTAATGTCTGACAGGGTTGAAAAGTGATAGAAGCTTCAAATTTTCTAGAAGTTTTGTAACATACGTATATTAGATATATGCAATTCACATAAACTTTAAGAATAATAATATCTGGAGCGTAAGTGAACCAGGAAGGGAATATGAAGCCAAAATATTTCCAACCCACTCCATGATGCCTTTTACCTGGTCTGCTTCAAATGGCGCAGTGTGTTTGAGACGCACTCCGAATACACTAATTCTTACACAATCATGAGGCATTTTGTCTTGATCCTTTAATACTTATAACCACCCATTTCCCCCCAACTGCTGATATTCTTGACTCCAATATCAAAGCAAGTTAAGAAACTGCAGGCATATTTGGGATTTGGAAGGAGAAATTAAGAAATAGGTCTTGTTTTTTGGTCTTCACCCTCTTGAAGACCTCCCCAATCTTTGTTTGTAGATAACATGTATACCAAAAAAAGCGGATTCTCATGTTAGAGAAACTTTATGGCACATGTCAGAAGTTTCCAGCTAATTAGAATGTTCTCCACTCACATTTGATCACGGCTTTTGCAGGTCCCATAAAACAACATGTTAATGCGGTAGGGTCCACAGATTTTTATTAAGTATGTACCAAATCCTTTCCAGATTATTCGGATATTTTGAACTTTTTTAGCTTTAGTGTTCATTTAGACCTTTTTTGTGTGTGTGGTTCCAGTTGGAAGACGTTGGTACCTGAGGAGTAAAACAAAGAGGAAACAATGACAGACGATCAAGACCTTTCTGAGGTGGAGATGAGTCCTGTGGGTTCTGAAGACCACCACTGCCTCTCTCCAGGACCTTCCATGGCATCAGATGCTAGCTCTCACCTTAGCAACCCCAGCAGCGGTGAGATGGGGAAGGTGAAGAAGGAACAGCAGGACTCAGAAGCGGACGACGACAAGTTCCCAGTGTGCATCAGGGAGGCAGTGAGCCAGGTTCTGAGTGGCTACGACTGGACCCTGGTGCCCATGCCTGTGCGGGTCAATGGAAGCAGCAAGAGCAAGCCCCATGTCAAACGGCCCATGAATGCCTTCATGGTGTGGGCACAAGCGGCCCGGAGGAAGCTGGCAGATCAGTATCCTCACCTCCACAATGCAGAGCTCAGTAAGACGCTTGGGAAGCTCTGGAGGTAAGAATGGCTGGGAGAAAGACACCACATAAGATGAGGGAAAACTGGGGTGCACTAGAGAGTGGTGGGAGTTCAGCAGGCATCTGTTGATAGGTTTTAATTTTTGCTTTGATGTGGTGATAAAGGGAGAGCAGGTGGGGTGATCCAGGAAATAAGGCACAGATAAGTGGCGTAGAGAGCAAAGCATAGAAGGTACTTTCTTTCTTGATTATGTACTACCAGTATAAAACTTGGTCCACGTTTTGATTTGACCTGTAATCCTATTCCATTGCAAGGCCCAGTTAATCTGGCCGCTAAGCCACAGTCCCAGCAGTTGGGTTTTCAGAAACTGCATACTTCACCTTCTCCTCTTGACCTGTTGCGTTCCTTCTTTCTACTACACTTTTGGAGTTCTTCTTCAGTTTTATCCCCTAGTAAAATCACGAGTCTCTCCTCTGCTACATACTGTTTATCCAACAGTTCTGAAGTCCAAAACAAGCAGTGTCATGGTGGTGAAATTAAGGGAAAGATTAATTCGAAAATGTAAAGTTGACAGCTTTCATGGCTGAGAGAAAAGAAACTTGATTTTCATGGAACAAAGGCTGAGCAGCAAAATGACAAAATTGTGCTCCCCTGTACGCAAGCTGGTTTTCATTTCATGATTTTGAGCCAATCTTTGATTTGTGAAAGTTCAAATTGGAGTGTTTGGAATCTGACATTCTGTGTCTGTTGAGTTTTCTAGCCTGGCATTTGTTTGTGTTTGTGTTTTTTGTTTTTAAAAACTTCCTTAAATGTATTTGTACCTGTCTTGAAGACAGAGTGAGCTGCTGTTGGCATGGCGGGAAGGAAGGAGCAGGTATGGCAAAGGACAGAAACTCAGCCCCCTGTTACAGACCATCCCATTGTTGTTTAGTCACAGATATCGATAATTGGTGATTGCCTGAAGGTGATTTGGATTTGGAATTTGGCAACTGTGAAATATACGAACAATGAAGAGTCGTGGGGTGGGGGGAGGCTAATGGAGCGATAAACAAGGCTTGTAATAAAAGGCTGATGGAGAGATAAGGAAACACAATCAGAATATAAGATCCCTTATATTGCCACTGAGCAATCTATGCCAATGCATTGCTTCTGGCTAATTGGACTCTGAGAATTTGGGGTTGTTTCTTTTTATGGAACAACATGTTACTCCAACCATAGTAGAAACAAGCCAGTGTCCACTCAGGTAGCGAGAAGGCACTTTATGTTCCTTATTCAGGTGCACATATGTTCATACAGTAAATCTTTGAAGACAACATTCCTTTGCAAACTTGGGAGTAATCCCAATTGAACATACCGGAACTCACTTCTAAGTAAACATGCATAGGATTGTACTGTTCAAGACTTTCCAGATTATCTGTTTGTTGTGCGGCTCTTGCTCACCATTTACATGGAATCTAAGCATCTTACATTAAGGAAGCAACACTGTTTCAGAGACATCACATTTCCCTGGCATTCAAGTAACAGGATGTTGCAGGTGGGGGAATGTGATTATTTACTTCACCTAAGAGGACTGTTGTTGTTTGGAGCAGTGTCTAGAATCATGCAGTTGTGAGAATGTCGTGGGCACCTACTGGACAGTGTCCATGCCCTCATGCATTATGGCAGGCACAACTCTGCCTCCAACTCACGTTCTCCAAATGCTAACCTGCAAAGAGAGGGCTAGCAAGTTGGAGCTGAAAATAGCAATCCTTGGGGCAGAGAAGAACCTTGTTAGTTTTATGCTCATGGCAGCCAGTCTCCACATGCCTTGCCTTGAGGCTTTATCTGGGCTTATTGCTTTGGTAGATTTGATAAGAAGCTCCTGAATGCTTAATTTTAGCTGGTTTCATTCCCAAGTGAATCCTGACTTTGCAGGCAAAATACTTCTCCAGAACATACATCAGAATTTTTTTCCTTTTTTTAATTGGTACCTCCCTTGGCACAAAGGCTGGTTGTACATTTTGTGGGGATGGGCACTGCATTATTGCATTGACACTGGACTTGCAAAGCTCTCCTGTGAGATTTGAAATGCAGTGGGGCTGTTCATCCATGTAAACCTTTAAGAACGAATTCCACCAAGGCAGGATATCCCTTCTACTTCAGCTTGCAGTACTCTGACAGCTTAAATATTCAAAACCCACCAAAAAAAAACTTGAGTTAGGCTTGAGCAAAGCTTAAATTATTTTCTGTTTGAGTTGAATCCTTGAGGTTATGGTAAGGATTTCAGCTTTTATCTGAAAATCTGATTATTAGAAAATACCTTCAGGACAAAACAAAATGGAAGACGCAGAGTTTTTTCTTTTTTAAAAAATAATAATTATCACATGACTCTTGGTTTTGAGTGAACAGATTAGATATATGCAACAAGCTGAAATCTTAAGATCCGGCCACCCTGTGGGTTTTTTCTTCTCTCTTTTTTTTCAAATTCTTCTCCCATCCACACCCTAACTGCCATTCCTTCATCTAAATAAGCAGGGACCTAGTTCATGTGATTAGCTTTGCTGAGCAATTTGTCTGTGGAAAGCCATGCAGAATCCATGTGATTGCTGCAGGGCCAAGAATTCCACTTCTTTTCAGGCTTCTTTATAGGAAGGTCTGTAGCTCAGTGGTAGGGCATCTGCTTTGCACGCAGAAGGTCATGGGTTCAGTCCCCGGCATCCCTAGGTAGGATGGGGAGAGACTCCTGGTCTGAAACCCTGGAGAGCCCTTGCCAGTCATTGTAGACCAGGGTTTCTCAAAGTAATCAGTACTGACCCCCTGAAGGTTGATGAGACTCTTCAGGGAATGTATAAAGACCCATGGGTCAAAAGGTGATCGTGGAAGTTTCTGAGATACAGTACAAAAAAATTAATTAGGAATTACGAGCCTCGGAAATAAAGGCCGTGGGCATGTACAGAGTGCACTTCCCTTGCCAATGATTAAAGGTGAGTGATTGTTAATAAATATCAATTATATCTTGATCTATTTTCATCTTATTTCATTTACATTACAAAGAATTTGGGATGGGGTTGATGACGACTTTATAAGCTCATCAGTGAGTCAATGAACTCAGAGGTTTGGGAAATCTTGTTGTAGAGACAATACTGAGCTCAGCGGTCTGACTCAGTATAAAGCAACTTCCTATATGGAGAAATGCTTTTTCACTGCCATGTTAGACTGGTCAGAGACACACCCCTTTCTGACCCTGAGGTCCCCCCCCCCCCTTATGGCAATTCATAAGAATTCAGACTGAGCTTCAGTTAAAGGGTTTGGGTCTCCATTCTTTCCGCCATGTTACATCTGACAGATAACCCTCTTTCTACGTCTAGTGGGCACGAAGCTGAAATATTAAATACAGACATTCAAAGGCAGGACCTTTGGGTTATTTCCACAGTTTGCCTCTGTGGTGACAGAGAATAGCGCCCATCGGAACCTTTTCCTCTGTCTATCAAACCACCTCTCTTTTCCTAAGTCTTCCTGCAGTACAACTCAAACAAAATGGCTTCCTCAAAGAATTAAAATGGAGAAATGTGGCAGACCGTAAATTAGATTCCTAAGGCTTGGCACTGGTTGATTTGTCCTGAAAAGAAAAGCCTTGCTAGATCAGGCCATAAGCCCATTTATTCTAGCATCTTATACTCACAGTGGCCATCCAGATTCCTCCGAAAAGCCAGCAAACAGGACCCGGGTGCCACGACATTTACCCCACTTGCGATTCCCAGCAATTGTCCTGCCTACATATAAATTTCTCCCAGTCTAAATATTTAGCCATCATTCCCATAATGCTTCACTGGTATGTGGACTTAAATGCTTTGCTGAACCTGATTAAGATTTTGGAAAGATGTGTACGCCACTCACCTGACTCTTCCTATACACATTTGCTACTTTAACCACCAGTCATCATCATAATACTGCTGATAACTAGCTGATTTAACCCAACTGACTGTTGTTGTGACATACAGACAAGTTGACTGTAGTTCAGGCCTAGGCAGGGAATCCTTTGAAATATTCCATTTAGCCATTCAGTTAAAGGTTCTCCTTTTTCTCTGTAGCTTTTATTTTTAAATTTGCGAAATACCTGCGGATATTAATTTTCTTGCTGCTTGTCAAATGGTGGCTCAAGGGATTATTTGACTCATTTTTGCTGTGGATAGATTTGTAGTAAACCTACCTGGGCAGGCATCTCATTAAGCTCAATGGGACTTACATCTCAGCAGGACTTACCATAACAGCCCAAACCTTATCATGTCTGCTCAGAAGTGTGTCCCATTGAACTCAGTAGGGCTTTCTCTAGGGATAGTGGACAGACGATTGCCACCTAAAGAGCCCGTTGCAATATAAACCAATAAGGAAACCCGTGTCTCTATTGCATTGGTAACAGTAGCACATACATCTGTGTAATGCCTTGGTCTCTGTTGGCAGAGAGGAGCAGACTGAGTGTCAACAAAGGTTAGTTATAATTGTCTGCATGTACTTTCTTATCTAGTCCCAGTCAGAAACCATTCCTTTCTCCCCAACCCTTATTTGATGTGATTTTTCAGCATTGCAAATGTTTAACTGTTCCACAAATGTAAGGATTCAGTTATTATAAAATCTTTTAGCCTGTGTAAGAAAAAATCCAACTAGCAAACAAATATCTGAAATAAATAAATTATGGTGGAGGGAGGCAAAACAACAACATTTTTTGAGTGCCGTCCACTTCCCTAACTAGCTAAAAGCTCAGTGATGGTGTAAGGTTGCAGTCCCTGCCTTTTAAACCCTTCTCTAGTTAGTCTGAGATGTGAATCACTAAACAGAATGACAATATCTTTGGATGTCAATATCCTTCAACTCATGGCTGCATTTACTTTCATTGTTCTTATATTATTATATTTGTCTTATTAATGTCTTACTAGCTCCGCTAGTAGAGCATGAGACTCTTCGTCTCAGGGTTGGGGGTTTGAGTCCCAAGTTGGGGAAAAGATTTGTACGTTGCCAGGGGTTGGACTAGATGACCCTACAGTTCTATGATTATTTGATATCTTTAACACATTTAGGCCGCAATTCTAAATTTACTTATTAGTGGCCTGGATGAGGCTCGCTGAATGTAATGAAACTTATTTCAGAGTACAAAAAACAACAACAAGAGTTTAGGATGGATCTGTACTGTGGATACTGGTATTTTTATGGGTCTGCTAATGCATTCCCTACAGTGAAGAGAGCTGGATGCTACCTTATGCTTGCTTTTTGTACTAAAAAGTGCTTATGAATGCTCATCGTTTAAGGCAGAGGTCTGGATAATATTCAGCTCCCTTTTAGCCTTGGGTCCCTTGGTATTTGCCCTGCATGCATAGTTCTGGTTTTAGGAGTGTATTCACAGCATGTCCCAGTGGCTTCCACGAGGACAACCCATGGGCCAAATCAACATGGCTGCCTTGTGAAGAAAAAAAAGGGGGGAAACACCACCAATGTACGCCTTTACTTGTTTAGCCTTGTTTGCTTTTGCTAACAGAGACTTCCTTGTGTCTCTCGCCACTAACATGGCTCTACACGCTTTCCTCATTTTTTAAATACTCTGCTGCCGCCAACGCTTCAAAATCAGCAGAAATATTTTAAAATAAATACTACACCAAAATACACTTACACTTTTTTTTAAAAAAAGAACTTTCCTAAGAAGGAAAACTGAAATGCAACTTTACTTTGCAGTTCTGATGTGGTAGCATTTGAGCCTTTAGAATGAAGTTCGTCTTCCTGGGCTCTGTTGCGTGGAAAGGCAGTGTACTACTACTCATCTATTATTGTCATTATTATTTTGATTCTACACACACATATATAAATCAGAGAGGTCACACCATTTACCAAATACTATAGTTCTGTGACTTCCACTCCTTTCATTGTGGCTTGGGTAGGTTTGTGTTTTTTTCGCATAAGTGGCCAGTTTCAAATAATAGGGGTTGCACAGTGGCACCATGTGTGGTGGATCGCTCCCAGAAAGATTCCATTGTTGCTGTTCCACTTGAGTTGGGAAGGGTGAGAGATAGCAAGCAGAATATAAGAGTTCCAGACCTCTGGTTTGCCACTAGAGGGTCTTATCTCTCCCCCCCCCCCCCGACGCTGCTTTGGTATGTCACAGCAGCAGTGCTACAATTACATTTTAAAGAAGGGGGTGGATAAAATGTATTTGGTGGATATTACTGGACCCCATTTTCTATTAACGCTGACCATTGGTCATGTTGGCTGGAGCTGGTGGAAGTTGGAATTCAACAATGAATGGAGGACTACAGCTTCACCACCCCTTGTTTTAGAGGAATGAGAAAGGTGGTGGAAGGAAGGAAAGATGGGGGCAGGGGAGAGGAATGGTGGAATTGTGTATAAGTAAGTCCCATGTTGCACAGGTTGGTCCTAGGTCCAGAAGAGTGGATGTGTGGCATTCTAGAGCCATTGCTTCAGGCTGTTTTCACTCATGACATGAGGTTTAAAATGTGAGTGGAAAACGTGCACTTGGCCAGAATGACAATGCCTCTCCTCTGCATTATATTCTGCATTGGGAACAAACAAACAGGCAAGAGAGATGTAAAGGTATTTAAACTGCAGATATGAAGAAACTTACAGCACCTCGTTTGGGAATTGGGATCAAATGGTGACTGGCCTTGGTGCCCCCAAAAGCTGATGCATTAAAGTCAAATGATGAATCACTTTGGCAAAATAGAAATACCACTTGCTCCTCTTATTTTGACCTGTGGTGTGGTTGTGCTCTGCTTGTGCTGTTAGTAGTTTCCACATCCTTCCCTTTCTGTGACTACATTCTGTAGTAAAAACAGGAGCTCCAAACAAATTTTTATTTTATTTCTTTCTTTCCCCCTTCAAGGAATGCAAAACTATTGCCTGAATTTCCAGATTTCTGTTGTTTTAAGGGACACCCAATAACATTACAGTCCCGCAAAACATAGCAAATACTGTTGCACTCATGTGCTGCTTGCGGACTTCCAGTGGGCATATTTTTGGCCACTGTGAGAACTGGATGCAGGATTAGATGGGCCTTTAGTTTGATCCAGCATGGCTCTTCTTACGTTTTAACAACAACTAGGCTGTTTACACACCGTATCTTGCATAAATCGTAATGCACGTCCTTTGTTTCCAACCACATGGTTCCAAAACATTCCTTATTCCCGAAGTGTTGATCTGTCAATCCAGTCCTGCGACACATGCTCCTCAGATACAAAATGATTATAGAATGACATTGATCCCTTTATCACGACTGCCAAAGAAGAATGCTAGTGTCCGGAAGATAGGAATCATACTTCCTCTCCATTTTAAAGTATCTTCCATGAAAGATGTTTCCCTGGGTGAAAGCCAGGGAGCTGTAGTTTGCTTCAAATGTGCCCATGCTTCTCTTCCTCTATCCTCTACATGTGCGCGCACACATGCGCCTGCACCAAAGTCAGTCACTGCACTAGGGGAACTGCTGTCTATAGAGATAGACATCAAGGGGCAGGGCATTATTCATTGTGGTAATATCTGCACATCAACACGACCTGGGAGTTCATTGGGGGAAGGAAAACCTGCAATTAGTACTACCAAATACACTTAGAATTGTAAAGGTAGGCAGCACTTTAAATTTGCAATGTGCTTTAGGTCATCTTTCCCACAATAAGCCTATAAGTTACTGTATTTTTTGCTCTACAAGACTCACTTTTACCCTCCTAAAACGGTAAAGGGAAATGTGTGTGCGTCTTATGGAGCGAATGCAGGCTGTGCAGCTATCCCAGAAGCCAGAACAGCAAGAGGGATTGCTGCTTTCACTGCTCAGCAATCCCTCTTGCTGTTCTGGCTTCTGAGATTCAGAATATTTTTTTCTTGTTTTCCTCCTCCAAAAACTAGGTGCGTCTTGTGGTCTGGTGCGTCTTATAGAGCGAAAAATACGGTATGTCTTGTTTTATGGTAGGGTAGCCATGTGTCCTGCCTTACATACCTCTGTTCGGAAAGAAAGCCCTCTATTTGAAGAGTTGTTGTTGTTGTTGTTGTTGTATTTCTATACCACCCTTCATCTGAGGATCACAGGGCAGTTTACAATTTGAAAACACCGGAAATACATAATGTAGAAAAAAACAAATCTGCCCCATGTCTGGTTTAAATATATGTAACTATAGAAAGGGAGATCGGGAGCTCAGAAGCCACTAATCAAAATTAGCCACCCCTGGTCAGTAAAAAGCAGGCACACCAGTCACTTGGTGTCTTCCCCACTATAGTGTGATGTACAGTGGTACCTCGGGTTACAGACGCTTCAGGTTACAGACTCCGCTAACCCAGAAATAGTACCTCCGGTTAAGAACTTTGCTTCAGGATGAGAACATAAATCACGCGGTGGTGGCGGGAGGCCCCATTAGCTAAGGTAGTACCTCAGGTTAAGAACAGTTTCAGGTTAAGAACGGACATCCAGAACCAATTAAGTTCTTAACCCGAGGTACCACTGTATTGTAGTTCTTCTTAAATTATAGGAATTATTTCTAGAGTCATGTCTATACATATGAATTTCGTTATATGCATGTTATGCGAAGTGATTTTTTTTTTTGTCCATGCAAATCCTCTTTTTTGGCAGTCCATAACTGGCCACCCTATTTTACTGATAAGGAGCTGGGAGTGACTTATCCAATACCCCCTCCCTCGCTGCATAAACACACCAGGTCTGTAGCTGAGTTGAGCTTTAACTAAATAGATCTCTCAGCTACTGGGCCCTGCTGGTTCTTAAAAGCAAAGGCCAGTTACTTCATCCACGATTAATTTCCTTCACAGATGTATATTTTACTTAGGAAATCACATGCACATTCCTCAAGAGTCCATTTTCTTAAGTGAGGAACGCACATGTAGCAAAGCAGACGTGTTACATTCATTACCACTGATAGTGCACATGTGGGTTACATGTAATTCGCTTCAGAAAAAGTATGTGCAGCCTGTGTCTCTATTTTGCATGGCAATGTACATATATTTGGAATCTGTGCCTTCTTCTCTTTGCTCGTGATTTTGCAGAGAACCTGTTTGTCTTTTGAAATGTTGCTGTCAGGCAGTGTAGTAATTGGGGTCGCTGTACACTGACGGAATCAACAGTTGCACAGGCATCGGCAGGCTTGTGAGCGTGGCAGAATAAATCTGAGTGAAGCACACACAACTGCTGTCCATCCCGTGGGCAAGTCATGATAAAACCACACCTCTGGGAGACATAAACAGGCCTTTGAGTGGTTTGCTGATTACTCTCCCACTGGTTTGTTGTGTGCCTTCCCCATATGCTTACCGTGTGCCTTGCGTTTTAATCGTATTCAACTGAGTCCTACTCGAAGTAGATTCAATGGAATTAGTGAACCTACATTAGTGGTGTCCATTACTTTCGATGGGTTTACTCTGAGTAGGACGAGCTTTGAATACCTCCCATCACAATTATTGTTGACAATGTGAAGGGCAATTACAAGGGAAACAGACTCTGTGGCAACATCCATGATGCTAACGGCTTCATTTTCATGCTGTAATTAATCTTAATTCCCAGTTATTTATCTCCTTTGTTAAGAATAGCTGTTTTACAGACTAAAAAGCATGATGTCTTCTCATGATGCTCCATTTTACTGCTGGCTCTTCTGGTGGTAACTGAGGCTGAAATCCTAACCCTGTTTACCTGGGAGTAAGCCACATTGAATTCAGTGGAACTTACTTCTGAGTAGACATGGTATGGGTTGCTGCCTAAGTCATCAGACCACTCTTCACATGCTACAGCTTGACTTAAGCTCAAGGTCACCAGAACTCAGCCCTGTAACAAAATTTTAGAGCTGCCCAACCATGGAATATATGGAATTATAAATGTGTATGTCTTGATGTGTTTTTAATTCTTGTAATTGCTTGTAAGCTGCTGTGGAAAAAAATATATTTTGAAATGAGGGATAACAACAACAACCAACAGAAGCAGCAATGTGAGATGTTAAGGTCCTACGGCACAGCTTTCAGGGTCAGCTTCAGTTGTAACTTCTAGAAATGAACCCCTAGATGCAGCAAGGAGAAAAAGGAATTAGAGACCTCCACCCTAGCTATGGTGCTTCCAGATTATCATTATTTTAGGGCGGGATTCAATCACATACAAGCAAATTCAAGTTGTGCGGTTATCACTGACTCAGACTTGGGGAGGTCTTTCACAACAAATCCACTCCCCACCCCCTGCAAAATCTGACTTCTTTGCGAAAAGGAAAATGCTGAGTAAATAGAATCATAGCATGCACTGGGAAGTGTGCTATAATACTTGCTTTGACACGGTGTCAGCTAACCTCCTTGTAAACAAATCAAAATGAATGCTCAATAAACAGGCTGTTTGGAAACACCCTTAAATAAAGAAGCTACAAAGGGGATGTGTGTGTGTGTGTGTGTGTGTGTGCATACGTGTTTCTTTCCACTTGCCGGCTTGCCACCTAATGATCCAGTTTCCCAGCTGAATGTTTCATCTGTCTCTATTATAAAGTATTATTATTATTTTTTTAGTTGTAATCCTTCTCAGAAAATGTGGAAATTTAGGCTGCTGGGGTTAATCTGTGATAGACGATTCAAACGTGCAGGTTATCACTGGATATTTCAGCTAACAATAATGCTTCATTGGGAGCTTAAATGCAGCGGAAATTAAACTGCTGCCCCCCCCCCTGCCATTTTGCCAACTTTGGTGAGGCTAATTATATAGAGCTGATTTCTTTTCTTTTTCTTTTTCTAAGAAAAGCATCAACCTAGAGTAATTTTGAAATTAAATCTAGCTGGTTAGTTGACGCTTTTCAACATCTTCCTGTAAATAACAAGTGTCGGTATCCTGTGCCTCAGACTGAATGCCAGGAAATTGCTGGGCCCAGGATAGCTGCCAAATTCACTTGGCCGGGGTGTGTGTATAACCTGTGGACCACAACTCCCATCATCTGGCCATGCTGGCTGGGGCTGATGGAAGCTGGAGTCCAATGAAATCTGATAGTTCCCTACCCTGCCATAAGAAAACCCGAATCCTTCTAACTTAGTCAAATCCTAGAATGATACTCTTTAAGGATGATTCCAGGTGGGTATCTATTGTGGGGCAGGTTATCGTTAGGCATACATTTTTTGCAGCACTTTCACAACTTCATAGGCATCAAGAGGTCTCTGTGGCGCAGTGGGTCAGTGTGTCTGGCTGTTGGCCAGAAGGTTGGTGGTTCAAGCCCACTCAGGGGTGACTAGGGGCAGAATTCCTGCATTGCAAGGAGGTTGAACTCGAAGACCCTCAGAGTTCCTTCCAACTCTACAGTTTTATGATTCTATCCCATATTTCCCACTTTGATCTGGATTTACCTTTCCGTAAGAACTCACAAAGTTAAGGCAACTTATTTGCAATATCTGAGTACAATATTAAGTCTGAATCTGGAAGCACTCTTAAGTCTGAAAGGATGATCCTAGGCGTGACTATGCAGAAGTCAGTCCCACTTAGTCGAGTTGAACGTAAAGAGAAGTTGAAGAGGTAGACCGAAGACAGTCAAAACAGTGATATGGAGGGAGAAACGGGGACCATTGCCAATACTCAATGGTGTCAGACCTATGGGAACTGAAGTCGTGGCTTTCATACACGCACACATGCATGTAGGGTATCTACAGACATTCTCCCAAAAAGCCTGTAAACAGGAGCCTCGCCCTTTTGGAAGCAAGACAAAACAATTATCAGTATCTGGCATAATGCAGCAGGAGATCAAACTTGTTTCACTGCTTGAAAAATGCAACGCCAAGATACTGGTGTCCGCAGCAGCACCCTCTACTGGACAAGAAGTCAAATAACAAACAATTGGTCACAGGAACCAGCCGCAGAGGAGTAGCTGTTATTGCTACAAAGGAGGAAAAGAGGGAGGGAGGAGAGTGTTGAGGCACATTAAACACAAATTAATTTCTTGCTACATGAATTTATGAAACAAGTGAGATGAACCAAGGCGCATTAGAAATACTCCCTGAAGCGCCTTCGTTTCAGTTGAGCGTGCCCAAGCATTTCAGGAAGCAATCTGGTCACAAAGAGAAGTTAACTTTCGAGGCATATATATACACACGAAACATATATCTGTATTATAGCAGTTTAAAGGTTTCCCCAGACAGTCCTTGGGAGATGTAGTTTAGTGAAGGTTCTGATAATTATGTTAGAAATCCATAGGCATGGACAAGTCTATCCCGTTTCTCGGTTTCTCAGTATTAAGTTCAATTCTCCACATTTTCATATCAGTTTTCTTTTAATTAAAGAAGCGCTTGTGAAAATTCGCCTTCATGTTTGTGCCATTTTTTCTCTAATATACCCAATTTTGCAAAACAATTCCCCCCTAATATAATGCATTTTTGTACGTTGTTTTCACAAACATATGCAATCGCATGCACGCTTTATCCTAGTATGCACACTTATGCACACATTGCTTGGATGCAGAACTGCATTGCAAAATTCAGAGAAGTGAGAATTCAGAAGGGTGGTTGTGTTTCGGTTTGTGTGCTGTTTCAGAAAGTGCGAATAAGGCAGATTCACCTTGAAGTACAAACTGAATCGAACTTCTTCCGCAAACCCCTCTCCCATCGCTAGAGATTCCTATGCTCCTCACAGGACTATGGTTCACAGGAAGAGGGGGGTTACTTGTTAACCCATTCTACGCCTGTAAATAATAGGCCCTCAGATTGAGCCTTTCCATACAATAACTCAAAGTGTGCCCTGGCCATGTTTCACCTGTTCTGCAGTACTTGCACAAGTGATGCAACCAGCAGCAGTGCCTCAGTATCCCATCTCTGCATCCCAGTTGTAAACATAACAAGTGTGTTGTGGAAGTGGAAGATTTTTTACTGTTTATTGCATCCTCTCTCTCTCTCTCTCTCTCTCTCTCTCTCTGAATGCCACAATGCACATGCTTCTCTTCATGATTTGGGAGAACACAGCTTTCAAACCCAAAACCTAAAATGAAGCATTAAAAAAACCAAAACCCAGACAAACCCCGAAGTGGATCTGGCAACCAATAGAATGTGAGGGAGAGAGGGAGGAGCTGTTTTCTGCCAGGAATGACATCACAGATGGCTGGGCCCAACAGGTGCCTATGACCCTCATGCAATAACAATCCGTGTGCTACATTGACAAGGGCTATAAATAGTGCCGAGTGTCGTGACACTTGTGACATCGCAAGAACAAAAGCACAGCCTGAGCTTCATGCCCACAGACTGTGCTCCACAAATGGCAGATAATTGTAGAAATCTTCCACATTCAGTTCACCTTGCAATTACGGGAACTACTTTCGCACATAGTTCAGACCTTTTTGAATGAATTTCGCTAAGCTAAAATAAAGTTTTAAAAGGTGTGACTGGTAAGAACCCACCAACAGCATACAAACTGATACGGCTAACTTGACCCAACAACCCTCCCCCCCCCCATAGAAAGAAAACTCACAGCAATCGGCTGAAGGCAACTAACCATACCCTGAGTCCCCAACCACTCTCAACGCCAATGAAAACTAATTATTGAATAGAAAGGGAACCTACACATGTGTACCTGACACAGAAATATCACACATACACTATGTAAAAGAATGAAAGTTTACTACCCCCTTTTTCTCTCCCCAGTTTTCTCTCCCTACCTCTCTTCTTTCCCAACCTTCTACTGTATGCAGCATCAAAGTCTCATATCGAATATAAATGATCTGAAAAAAGGACTTTATGATCAGAAAACAGAAACGATGTATGTACTTTTGTAACCCAAGAAAGTCTTAATAAAAACATTTTTTTTTAAAAAAAAAAGATGCGCATGGCTTTGAATAAAATTGATGCTTCCTAAATTCCCAGAATCGGCCTGCATGCCAGGCCTTAGACTGTGAACATGTGAAAAAATATTAAAGGTGCCTTTGAATAAGTATATTTCCCTTAAGTGATAGCTTCCCCTGTAAGGCAGAATACATGCCTTAGGACTTGCATGTTTATTGTGGCATATGCTTTTATATGTTAGGGTGCCCCTTCGTGATCCTCAGTTAGCATGTTGGTGCACAAATCTCTCTCTCTCTCTCTCTCTCTCTCTCTGTGTGTGTGTGTGTGTGTGTGTGTGTGAAAGTGTATGCAAGTGTGCATATGTCTGTAAGTGTGTGTATATACATGTGTGTTGTTTTTTCTCTGGGCACTGGGAAAAAGGAGCCCTTTCTCAGCATTCAAAGAGAGAAAACAGCAAGCTGGCCATGTAGGGAACTTCCTGCAGGGGCAGATCATTTTGTTTTCCTCTCTGCGAATGAGCATGAAGTGACAGGAGGGGTCTGGGAGGTCTGATCCAGCCTTATAGTTCCCCGCCTCTGATGTAGAGAGCAAAAACTGTCACCAGTGGCATCAAATGGTTAAAATATATAGCCTGCTGCTCTGCTTATTTTGCATATGCGTTAATTGAATTGTCACAAATGCATTTAAAAACAAATGTACGTATTCAAAATAAGCACAGTTAATTACTCACACCTATAATGAGACAGGAAACCACTGTCTCCATTCAAGTCTGAGTGGATAGCAACTAACGTTTTTATAAGTTAGCAGATTCATGCTCAAGTCTCTTTAAAGTTCCTTTGGTCTCTCTCTTCTGCATTCGGTGCATGGCAAAACAGGATGTAAAAAGTCTTTGGGGTGTGTAAATATGGAGGATCCTCTCTCGGAGCAGCATGAAATGAATCCATTGGCTGCCATAGATTTGGGTTTTTTTATTCCATGCCTGCATGCTAGAGGCAAGAATTCTATCAAATATAACAGATGAGTTGATGGGATCTCAGCATGTGGATAACAGCTGAATCTTTCTCGGCACACACTGCTCTGAGCAAATTGTCCCTTGGAGCAGTGCTTGCAACATCTGCATTGGGTCTGTACACACACATGCATAGATACAACTGATCTCTTCCCCCACTCTATTCCCTGCCTTAATTCTCCTCATTGCTCTCTATGGGACCAATGACTGAGCCCTTCTTATATCACTGACTCAGCTGTAGCAGACACCGATGAGTAAAGAGGCTTGGCAAAATATATCAGCTGCATCCTTTGCAGTCACCCACTAATAGAGCCACTACACTATAGACATACTGTATTTTTCCATGTATAAGACTAGGCTTTTTCCCCTAAAAAATAATGTCCAAAATTTGGGGGCATCTTATACACAGATAGAATAGATCTCCCCCCATTTTCTTAAATCAGAGTCCCCCAAAATAGGGGGCGTCTTATACATGGGGGCATCTTATAGACGGAAAAATACTATACTTTGGCACAGATGGCCAAGGTGGTGCCCTCCATATGCATACCCCCCCACTGCCCCCACAATGCCAGGATTGTCACGAAAACCCTTAAGCCATTACAGCATCTCACTTCCTCATGCAGAGTCCCAATTCCCAAGGGCCCTTCCCTTCAGTACAGCATTTCAATGTGTTACTAGAAGTTCAGTTCTGTGCATCCTTCTAACACATTTATTAGATGCGCTCAATATGACGTCACTTCCTGTTTTTATGAAAACAAGTCACCTGAATGCCCCCAAGAAAGTTTTTCACCGTTTCCCCGCCCCTCAGTCGGTCGGACTCTCATAAAGAAAGTGGAGAGTGGGGGAGCGAAGGGGGTGGGGCCTTCTGCAAGGCCATTGCCATGGCTGCAAGGGGTGTTGTGGGAGCTGAAGAGCAGCCATTATGGTCACTTGGCTCCAGCTTGGTTCATTCGGCCACTGTGTCTGAGTCCATGCCCTAGCCTCTGAGGAGAAGGAGGCACGGGGGATAGCAATGATGACATTGATGTAGACTATGTCCCTATTTTCACCTGAGGAATGTTGGAGGGTATGCCGTATGTTGTCAGGCCCCAGCTCCCATCAACTCCAGCCAGTAGCAGTTAGGGAGGATATGAGTTGTAGTATGGTGGTGATGTGGGGGGGGGGGAGTAGGTAAAGGATCCCTGGACGGTTAAGTCCAGTCAAAATCAACTCTGGGGCTGTGGCGCTCATCTGGCTTTCAGGCTGAGGGAGCCGGCGTTTGTCCACAGACAGCTTTCCAGGTCATGTGGCCAGCATGACTAAACCGCTTCTGGTGCAATGGAAACTCCGTGACAGAAGCCAGAGCGCATGGAAACATCCTTTACCTTCCCACCGGTGCGGAACCTATTTATCTACTTGCACTGGTGTGCTTTTGAACTGCTAGGTTGGCAGGAGCTGGGACTGAGCAATGGGAGCTCACCCCCGTCGCAGGGAATCGAACCACCGACCTTCTGATTGGCAAGTCCAAGAGGCTCAGTGATTTAGACTAGTTGCATGTGCTACGACTACAAATGTAGAAGCCACAGCAATGGATCCCCTCCGTGATCACAAAACTGGAGTGTAGATGCCACTCTGGCTGCATCAAAAAGTATTCTGCCTATGGGGAGGCAGGAGGAGAAGGTCCAGTTAAAGCTGCCTTAATACCAATTGCATTTACATGCCAATCTTTCTTTCTTTCTTTCCTGGGTGCCTGCAAAAATTCCATTGCACAAAAGGTCATGAAGTAGGGGGGACGCCAAGGCAGGAAACGAGTGAAATCCAAATCCCGCAAATCTCCTGGCCTCTCTGCCTGCTCATACCGGTTTCCCTTCGCTAAAGCTGATTTGAAGTTCTGATCCCCAGGAAGAACAAAGGGAAGCCAGGTGACATAGCAGGAGAAGACAAGGGTAGGGTTGGGCCACGGGGTGGGGTGGGAGGAACGGAAAGAGGACTTGGTTGCACAATGCAGTCAGGGAATCTCAAGAGCAAGGCTGCTATCAGGCACTGCAGTTCAAATCTGGAGTTCACTGTTTCTGTGGCTTGTTTCCTCCTGACAAACATGTATCTGTAATACTGCACATGATACATTTTTCACAGTAAAAGGAAATGACATCCTAAACTCAGAAGAAGCAATATGGTTAGGCACACGTGGGTGCCATAACTGAAAAATCCATCCCTGTGCATGCATTGGGGGTTGTAGCTCAGGGTAGAACATCATGCAGAAGATCCAAGTTTCCATTCCCAGTATCCCTAGGTAAGGCTGGGTAAAGCCTTCTAGCTGAAACCCCAGAGAGCAGCTGTCTGTCTGTGTAGACAGTACTGAACTAGATAGCCCAATACTCTGACTGACTATAAGGCAACGTCCTATGTCCACTAGCATAAGCAAGGGCTGGAAGCTCTGGAAAGCTTGCAGAAACCCAGTTCCCCACCGGCTTGTACTCAGACCTCCCAAGTGTCCCTATTTTCCAGGGACGTCCCTGATTTAGAGAAGCCGTCCAGGTTTCTGATTTGATGCCAAAATGTCCCACTTTTCCTTAGGATGTCCCTATTTTCACGGGAGAAATGTTGGAGGGTATGGAATTATCTGACCCCCAAGCCGTCTGAAGAAAATCCTGTATAGGGAAGGTTTTTTTTAATGTTTATTGTTTTATCATGCTTTTATATAGGTTGGAAGCTTCCCAGAGTGGCTGGGGCAACCTAGTAAGATGTGTGGGGTAATTATCATTATGAAATGGGACATCCCTATTTTCATTGGAGAAATGTTGGAGTGTATGTTGTACTTAGTACCTCCCAGGTTTAAAAAAGGCTGGATCCTTTGCTGGAATGAGTTTTTGCTTCCTCCAGTGTCAGAAAAAACCTAATTATGCCATCCTAAATTGTTCCAAGCACGATTATTCAACGAGTCTAAGCCCAGCTCCTCATTGTCTCCAAAAAGCGGGAGACCCAAGAATTAAAACTATCTGGAAACCTGTTTGGCGACTTTGGGCAGATCCAAATCATACATTTAAAGCACATCCAGTGTACATTTAAAACTTATGACTTCCCTGAAAGAATCCTGGGAACTGCAGGTTTCCTACTCACAGAGCTACAATTTGCAGAGCCCTTAACGAACTACAGTTCCCCAGATTCTTTGGGGGAAGTCATGTGCTTTCACTGTGTGTTGGGTGTGCTTTAAATATAAAGGTGCCAGGCAAAAACATCCCTCTTCCCTCAGGCCTTTGGCTAATTAAACGATCTATAACCTTTTAAACTGTTTGGGGGAAGTATTGTTTTGTTTGTTGCTATGTTATGTATTCATGTATTTTTGCATTGAAAGCTGCCCTGTGATCCTCAGAGGAAGGATGGTATAGAAATTTAATTTAAAATAAATAAATAAAGTAAATAAATATGGTGTGGATCCACCTAAAGCACCCAGAATAGGTTTCAAAATGGGTTTGATTCCCAAGTCTCCTGCTTCTTGGAAACCATCAGGAATTGAGTCTTGGACTCATTGAATAACTGTGCTAGGAGCAGCAATTCAGGATGAGAGAATTAGGGTCCTTGGGGACATTTGTGTGTGATAAATAGGGGCGGGAAGGAGACACAGGAAAGCTGGTGCTGAACTCAGGGTGACTCAATCGTTTTAATCTCCTGGATTAAAGCCATGGTTGGAATGCAGTTATGTGGCGGAGACCCTCTCAGCCTGGTGTGAAGTTAGGTCAGCTCCACTAGAGGTACCACTGAAGGACATCCTGCCCGAGAGAGAAAAGGAGAAGCTCAATCCAGGGCTGGCCCAGGCCTTTTGCTCGCTGAAGTGAAGTGCAAAATGGTGTCCCTACCTTTGTGTACAGAAGCGGACTAGACTGGCAGTTGGGTCATAATTCAACCTTGGTGAACGAGGCAGCACCCTCTATGGCTTCATTGGATAGCAGAGGCATTTCAGGCAGGCAGGCAGGGCAGGTTCCCCCAACACCTTGCTGCCACTCCTCACCCATCAGCATCTGCTGCCTGAGGCAGCGTCCTCAGTCTGCCCAATGGCCTTAACAGTTTTTAATACTGTATTTTTAAATTGTTGTAACTAGCCCCGAGATAAGATGGTGAAGGGCGGGTGAGAAATGTTGTTGTTGTTGTTGTTGTTGTTGTTGTTGTTAGGGCCTGACTAAATCAGTCTTAAGTCTGCCACTACTTTTGCTATGGGCTGCTTTGTGTTCATTATTCCTGCCATTAGCTCTTTCCCCCTTTTTATTTCTTTGTCCTGAGTTTATTTACTTTCTAGCAATAGACTCTGCAGAAAGTTTGGTTCTGCATTTGCATAGGCCCTCAGAAGCTTCTTCAGTTTATACTTTCTCCAGAAGTTAATTCAAATTTTCAA
This sequence comes from Podarcis pityusensis, assembly GCF_964106645.2. Taxonomy (NCBI): domain Eukaryota; kingdom Metazoa; phylum Chordata; class Lepidosauria; order Squamata; family Lacertidae; genus Podarcis; species Podarcis pityusensis. The sequence goes on along the minus strand of NC_138035.1, from coordinate 30,261,803 downwards.
CTAGAGATCTTGCATATAAATGAAAAAAATTGCATGTGAGATATTACAGCTAAGTCTGTCTTGACTGGAAATGTCACCCAAGAAGCTTTCACACCCTGGAGCTTTTCTGTTTCCTATAGAACACAGAACGGCATTTGGGTTGGTGGGGAATGACAGTCAATCTGTGTTGCAAGATAGAATGACCATGGAACCATATTCAGAACAGAAGACAACTCCGAAACTGGAATTCTGGAATCTACAAAAGTTGTGTAAATTATGTTTGAGCAAATTAGATGGGCTAAATAAGCATATTTGGGAACAAAGATAAGAAACGTGGTCCACTCCATGCTGTTTCTTACGAGGGAAACTGACAACAAGCATGTACACGACACCTTGATTAAAATCTGGTAAGAGTTGCCAGGGTCCAGGAAAAAAATTACTCTAGGGTCACCATTTAGCCATCCCTGATGTAGTATGAAAAAAGGTTGTGGTCAAAGCTTGATAGCACCTGCAAAAGAGGTATAGGATTTTGTCTAGTCCATGACTAATATGATGAAGAGTAGTGAGATTCTGTTTTAACTGGAGAAAACTCAAAGTGCTACAGGAGTGACCGTACCGTTCTATAGTGTCTTTCATCCTGTGTTTTCAAGGCTCTGTGCTGTGTATTTAATTAGTCACCCCAAAACAGCATCTTATAAAGCAGCGCCTGTTAAAGAGAGTGGAAAATGAGATCAGAGCACAAGGACCCTAGAATTTTGTGGGGTTTTTTAATGCAACAGTATCTGGGATAATTAAATGGGACATTCCCAATTGCACAGCTTTCAAAACTACACAGAAAAAAATAAAGAGAATTAACACATTTTGCCCGTGTTAGTAAATCTAAATAAAACTGTGCTTAAGGTCAACAACTTTGCTGGTGTGATTTAATTGCAATCTAATACTAATAAATGGATCAGATGGCTCATTGGTTGAGACTAGAAATGTATCAAAAATGGGGAGCCGATCACATATGCAGGTTGTTCATAAAGTGGCCCGAAGAGCCTTACCCTGCCACTTCAAAACCTCTGAAAGGGAGTGTATGGTTGACAGGGGTCACAATGGAGCAATCCACTTTCAGAACATATTTGCCCCTCTTTCCTCCAATTCTATGCCAATGCTATGACTTCTGGTGGGTTTGTGGTTCCGCTTTTAACAAACTGGTTCCGCGTGTCCTCCCCCAACACCCCCCTTCCTCTGCTTTCTTTAAGATTGTTGAATGAAAGCGACAAGCGTCCCTTCATTGAGGAGGCGGAGCGGCTGCGAATGCAACACAAGAAGGACCACCCTGATTACAAGTACCAGCCGCGCCGGCGGAAAAATGGCAAGGCCGCCCAGGGTGAAAATGACAGCCAGGCTGAGGGAGAAGCTGGTGGAGCAGCTGCAATACAGGCACATTACAAGAACGCCCATTTGGACCACAGGCACCCTGGGGAAGGCTCTCCCCTGTCTGACGGGCACCCTGAACACCCCTCAGGTTAGTCCCATAATACGGTTCAATCCACAGACATAGCCTGAAGATCAGCAGCTGGGAATATCAGGGGTAGGCAACATGGTGTTATTTTTCTTTTACTCCCACTCCCATTTCCCCCAACCAGCATGGCCGATGGTCAGGGATGATGGGAGTTGTAGTCTCACCTTCATCTGAGGGGCATCACTTGGCTACCCCTTGTCTAACTGTAGAGTACCATTGTGAAAACAAATGGTTGGTTTTGTTCCTATTTTTCTGACCTGGCATAGGCACAAGTGAGTTTGGCAACTTTTTATTTTTTAAAAAACAAACCCTCATGGTTCATCATTCCCAAAGTCTAAGGGCTATATTTAACCCAGCTGTCATTTTGTATTTCATTAGCTGCTGCCCAATTTATTTTTGCCTCGTCTCTGAGGAACGATGCTAGCACAGCTTTCCTACATCTAGTGCAGAGGTTCTCAACCTGTGGGTCCACAGATGTTGTTGGACTACAACTCCCATCATCCCTGAGCTCTGGACCCACAGGTTGAGAAAGGCTGATCTAGTGCCTTCCAGATGCTTTGGGCTCTGGCTCCCATTGACACCAGCCAGCACGGCCAATGATTAAAGGTGATGGGAGCTGCAACTCAACAACATTTGTAGGGCTTCAAGCTAGGGAGCTGCTCTAGCAGGTCTGTGCAGCGAAGGGAGACAGGTCAGCTGCTCTCTTCTTCTGCTGTGAAGTTGTTCTCTCTACTTTATCCGCGGCGAGGTAGTAACTGACATCTTCTCTCGGCTTCCTCATATCACAGGTCAGAGCCATGGACCTCCCACACCGCCGACCACTCCAAAGACAGAACTGCAGTCCGGTAAGGCTGATTCCAAGAGGGAGGGGCGTTCCCTTGGGGAAGGAGGAAAGCCACACATCGACTTTGGCAATGTGGATATTGGGGAGATCAGCCACGAAGTGATGTCCAACATGGAGCCCTTCGACGTCAACGAGTTTGACCAGTACCTGCCGCCGAATGGACATGCTGCTCACCCAGGTCATGTCGGAGGCTATGCCACAGCTGCTGGTTATGGCCTTGGGAGTGCCCTGGCTGCAGCCAGTGGACACTCGGCCTGGATCTCCAAGCAGCATGGAGTCTCCTTGTCTGCTGCCACATCATCGGTGGTAGACTCCAAGGCACAAGTGAAAACAGAGGGCTCTGCTCCGGGGGCCCATTACACTGACCAGCCCTCCACTTCACAGATAGCATACACCTCTCTCAGTTTGCCCCACTATGGCTCAGCTTTCCCCTCTATATCCAGGCCTCAGTTTGACTACCCTGACCACCAGCCCTCAGGACCCTACTACGGCCACTCCAGTCAGGCTTCCGGCCTCTACTCGGCCTTCTCCTATATGGGGCCCTCCCAACGGCCCCTATACACTGCCATCTCTGACCCGGCACCTTCAGTGCCACAGTCTCATAGCCCCACACACTGGGAGCAGCCTGTATATACGACCCTCTCGAGACCCTAGGGAACGGGGAGCAGTGACCAAAGCAGCAGCGGAAAGGCTCCGGAGAATCAGCCCCAGAAGACGAGCCTCCGGGTCCCGAGGTCATTCGGTGTAATCCAGTCGCCAGAACCCACAGAATATCCGGGCGTGTCTATCTTGACCGCAGTTATCGATCGCTCACCTGGCTGGAGGAAGGTTCCCAGCCACCCCCCACAATCCCAGTCCTTGATTGGCTTCCGAGGTCCTGTAGGCCTTCTAGATGAGGACGATTCTAGGCACGGAGCAACTAGTCATGGTGGGTTTTTTTGTTTTTGTTCAGAAGATCAAGGGTTTAAAACAAAATAAAATTGAGAGATAATCCCTTCCCTTCTCTCCCCCTCCCTGAAGTTGTCCAGACCCATCATCCTGATGGTTTAGGAAGAAACACAATGGACGCAATTCTGCCACTCGCTGTGGGTGAAGGCTAGGTGGGCACCCTGGTGGGGTAATGTTACAGGTGGAGAAGTAGAATGGTGCAGCCGTCCGATATGGACCATGCTCTAGGACATTCCTGCTTCAGAGTCGCACGTGCATGAAATGTTGCTCCCCATTGGAAGACCAACCTATGCTTGCTTTTCCTGTTGATATTTGGCACCTGCGCCCACTTTCCCTTATCCATTCCATCGCCTCTCTGCTGCCTGGCTCTCTTAAGACTTAACTACACAGTACTTTGGACTCAGGAACTGCATTATATGCTCTGGCCGCCTTTGCATCGCAGCATGTAAGCATGTGCATACATGCTGGTCCCTTGGACCGTAAAAAAAGCAAATGGGACTGAATCCAACTTTGTTGTTATGAACATTTTGTATTCCTAGTTTGTTTCCAACACTTTGTGGCTCCCTTCTAAACTCCCCCAGCTACCTTTCTAACATGCCAGAAGATACCCTACCAAAGCCAATACTTTTCCTTCCGGCTTACAAGAGTGATTGTGTGTCTATATGCGTGTGTGCACATGTGTGTGCAGAGTGGGTGAGGGAAAGCAGAAAGATATCAGTGCCTGGAACGGTCAGTGTGGTTCTCCTATTTTCTTAAACACAGACCAAATGCGCAGGGAGAACTTCTACATGAACACAATGCTAGAACAGACATATCCTCATTCCCCCACGAGAGACAGCTCAAGGCGTTTTGGTGCCCGAGGCAGAGCATGCACATGGCTTGCCAAAAACATTATAAACTAAATCACCAATCATTTGCTCCCGCTTTCCAAAATCTGTTGTGTGCCAGAGGCTGCCTCACCCTGCCTCCTGGCAGGGCCAATCCCTGTCACATGTTCAAAATTGTTAACAGCTAAGTTCTGTCTTTGCCACAACAAAGGATGTGGAATGGGCATTTAAAGAAGAAGTAGGGCTGTGCAGAATTCAGATGAACCCATGTTCACTTTTGAGTTTTTCAAATGGAGGCAGCCTCCTCAGCTAAATCAAACTTTGCCTCTTCTCCGTGGCCCTGATACATGCCCATTCCACAGCTTCAAAAAAGAATGAGCATGTCACTTTGATGGCTGCCGTGACTTAAGACGGTACCCAAAACACACCCTGGAGAGGCCAGACACTGTGCAGTTGCATGAGGATAGACCCACAACTGGCCACCATGTACATTGTGGTACTTGCTGTTGTTCCTAACCCCTTTGGATTGAGACGACTGAGGCTAACCTCCCCAAAAGTTATGAGCTTTATATATGCTTGACTCCATTTTTCTGCTATGGATGATTATCTCTTCTCCATGGTGTTTGAAAAGAACATGTAGTATGCCTGTAATCCTTGTATGCATGCAATCTATTAACTGCTCTACACCCTTATTTATGGAAGTAGCACATCCTCCCCTGTTCCCAGCACCACAACCCTCTAGCACCATTAACTTTGCATCAAATGTATGGAATAATAAACTTAAGAGGTTTCAGCTATGCGTGTCAATTTCTGTTTCTTCTTTTCTCTATCTCAATCTCAATCCCCACCCCCACCGCCCAAAAGGGGTGGAAGGAAACTATTTCTACCTACACACACCCTTCTGGCTCACACATTTTTTTCTTCTTATTTATATGTTAAATCTGAATCTCGCCTTTCCTCCAAGTACAGTCGTACCTTGGTTTTCAAACAGCTTAGTTCTTGAACGGAAGTGATTGTTCTGGTTTGCGAACTATTTTTGGAAGCCAAACGTCCGACAAGGCTTCAGTGGCTTCCGATTGGCTTCAAGAGCTTCCTGCAGCCAATCAGAAGCCGTGCTTTGGTTTCTGAATGTTTTGGAAGTCGAACGGACTTCCGGAATGGATTCCGTTTGACTTCCAAGGTACGACTGCAGTGCTCAAGGCGGCTAATAGCAGTAGTACATATGCAATATGAAAATGGTGTTTCATATTTCTTCCCTAAACATTGTTGAAAGGGCACAAATGGTAACTAAGAACTGTCTTTGCTGGGTGACCTAAGTTCCACGCAGTTAGTTTTCAGGGATAATCCCAAATGAGATCCACGCCCTGGTCTGCATCTAATCTTTTGGCAGAAGCACCCATTCCCACCTTCTGTGGGAATGTAGTGACAGGGGACTTGACTAAGCAAACGCTGAGGTCCCTCTCAGCTAGGCATGGGCAAAACTATTCATTTCAGTTTCTCATTTTTCCTGACTTAAGTTCAGTTCTTCACATTTCCACATCAGGCCCCCAAACTGTTCGTTTTAAAGTCCTCACCAGTATTTTAGTGTGAATTTGTCCCTGAATAAGCACGTTTTTGTATACAGCTTTACCTAATACACACTTTTTTGCAAAGCAATGTCCTCTAAGTTAAAGCATTTCTGTATGTTGCTTCCATGAATATATGCATTTTTGTGCACATGGCATTGCAAAATTCAGATAAATGCAAATTTCAAAGGCAGGCTGTGTTTCAGTTTGACTATATCTTTGGGAAGTACAAATTAGGTAGGCTCATCTTTAATTGTGATCTAAGCAGAATATCTCCCCCATCCATACCTGCAACTGATTCAATGCATTTGTAAGTTACACACTGCATTAAGTATGACTTCGTTTTGTAAGCCTCCTTCTAATCTATTCCACTGGGTAGCATCACATTCTAGTAGTACTGAAACACATAGAGAGAGAGAGAGAGCTCAGAGAACCTGCCGTTATCATGCATAGCTCAGTTAAAGCCAAAGGTTAAGTAAAAGAGGATGTTCTGCCTCCTCCATCCCATTGCTGCCTGCACACCTCCAGCAGATTGCTTATGGCAGCAACAACCCATCCTTTGCTCCACACCACTGGCATTTCCACTCCAAACCATGATTCCTTTGTTTCAAGCCTCTGCACTACCCTTGAAGGCAACTGACACCCTCTGATCTCGGAGCTGTCATACTGCACAGTAGTCAGGAGGAGAAAGAAACACCATTTACAGAAGCTTCCCCCGGCTTTTCCACTCCATCAGATAAAATGGTTCCACAGCCAGCCTTTCAAGATGACGAACAGACGACACATCCTTTCTTCACTCTGAAATATCTTTTTGCAAGGCCAAGGGTAGCAAAAGGTAAGAAGGGGGGGATACGCAGCCAGAGGTCACTTCAAAGAGTTAGGAAATGCCACGTTTTTGAATGACAGAGCAGACACTTTGCCCGTTTTCTGCGCGTGGGCACATGCAAAAATGCAGTAGGCGAGTGGATTATGCTTTGGCCTGACATTATCCCGACTGGCTTTAATGGGAATCTTTGGCTCCACGCCTACAGAGGGTCTTTCCAGTTCAAATGCTTTAAATGCCCAGCCAAATTAAGCAATTTGGACCATGCCTCCATCATGGTGCCAGAAGTTGCCTAATCAAGTGAGGGGAGGTACTCTGCCTCAGTTAAGTGCCCACTTAGCCACCATTGCACCCATGGATTAAAGTGAAGAGGAGAAAGAGGATTATGAAGGGATAGGTCAGCAAGCGGAAACATGAAGAACTGCTCTTAATGTATGCATTACCCGATCTCTCTTTGTAAAAACAAGCCCAGGGCAGAGTTCCTTCACCATTTAAAAAAAATGCAACACGTGTAATAAACCACTAAGAAAATAATATTATTCACAAACTTAAAACACCCAGTAAAATCTAATACAGTGGTACCTCGGGTTACGTACGCTTCCGGTTACATACGCTTCAGGTTACAGACTTCGCTAACTCAGAAATATTACCTCGGGTTAAGAACTTTGCTTCAGGATGAGAACAGAAATCGTGCTCCGGCGGCGCGGCAGCAGCAGAAGGCCCCATTAGCTAAAGTGGTGCTTCAGGTTAAGAACAGTTTCAGGTTAAGAACGGACCTCCGGAACGAATTAAGTACTTAACCCGAGGTACCACTGTAATCAAATACGGCTCAAGTGCTAATGCACAGCAAACACCTGGGCAAATGTGGCCTCTGGCTGGCACTGGAATCTAATCAGAGTCTGTACCAGACATGGCTACACATTCAGATGCCTTCAGATGGCAAATGAGACAGAAATTAGGATACTGCTTAATTCTAGAGGGCACTTGATCCTTCATAACAGATTTATTGTGGCATAAACTGTGGTGAGCTAGAGCCCACTTCATCCGATGCATCCCAAGCTTATGCCAACATAAATATTAGTCTTTTAAGATCCCAAAGACTGTTTTTGCAGCAACACACTATCACGGCTACCCCTCTAGAAGTTGCTCCCTGGATATGCAGGCAAAAGCAACAGCAGAGCAAATTGCCTTGTGGTTAAGTGCACATGAAGACATGCCCTTGGAAAATCCAAGGCAGAGAAAATATTTTAAATAGAGCGATGGAGAAAAGCCATTTTTAAAAGTTAAGAAAGATAGCTAAGAATAAAGTGCAGGCTCAAATCCTGCCTTTGCAGAAGCACAGCTGGGATTTGGATTAGGGGAACGTGCAAAAAAGTGATGCACATGAGACCAAACACCCAGCCTAATTCAAGTGGTCCCCAGACTTCCCTATGAAGAAGACTGCTTAAGAGAGCGGTGGCAGGCTCTCTTGGTCACTGACTGGCAGGAGTTAGTGCCAACGACTCCACTTCTGTCTTCCCAGCAAAAGCAGGATCCAGCACCCACCAGCTTCCACAGTGGACACAAAGGGGCTGCACGTTCCCTTTCGCAGTCTGGTGGGAGCTGGCCTAGAGTCCCTCGCTATCCCTTTAATTGTATCTGATATAGATGCAAGGCTTGGGCTGGGGGAAGGGGGGAGCATTAAAACAAAGAAGCTTTTTTTAAAAAAGAGGACCAAGAAAACTACTCCCGCGCTCCATTGCAGATGCCAAAATGATCGCACAAAGGCACATTTCATTACTGAAATTTCATCACGCCAACGTGATTAAACGCCAGGGGGAGCGGGGAGGACAAGGAGGCCTGTAAGCTTTAACTCCACAGATTAACCTTTTCCTGGCCAGGTTGCTGTGAGCACACAGCACATTCCTTGTGGCTTCAGTGCCCTGCTCCTGCTGACAGCTGCTTATCATATCCCTTTAAAGCGGTCATTTCTCAAAACTGCCTCTTAAACCGCTCCCTTGATTAAATCGCCGTTCGCATCTCTGCATTCCATTTTCACATGGGAAGACATTATCGATGGGTTGCCTGAAGCAACACACAACACAGGATGAAGGCTGTTGGTATTTGAGGGCTGCGGCTGGAGTGGGGGGATACAGCCATATCAAATCTGCCTTGTCAGATGTAGCTCAGGATTTCATGGCACCCACGGCAACTGTTGGTCACTGGCAAGGCACATATACCCTACACTGGTCACATGGATGAGGAGTAACAGGAAGCTGCTTTAGACCGAAATCAAGGCTACCGATCCATTTAGCTCAATACCTTCCCCACTGGCTGGCATTGGCTCTGCAAGGTTTCAGGCAGGAGTATTTTCCATAGCCCTTCCTGCAGATACCTGGGACAGAGCCTGGGATGTTTTGCATGCAAAGTGTCATGGACTGGCTAGATGCAGAAGAGTGGCAGGAACCAAGGAAAGAAGGTTCAGAGCTAGGGGATCAGTGGTGGGATGACGATGACGATGGGACAGTCTGGGAGGAGGAGGAAGAAGCTGAAGGGGCAACAGGGTTTAGTGAGCAGGAAGAGGCTGGGGCAGAGAGCAGTCCTTATTCAGAGGAGGTAGAGGAGGGGGAATAGGAGACAGAGAGGAGGCTGGCTGCTGAAGAATCCAGGAAGTCTCCCCATCCTGATGCGACCAGCTCCCCTCGCCACTGGTCTGCCAGAACACACAGAGAAATGAAAAGAGCAGGGTAAAGATTGCATGCAGACACAATTCCAATTGCTTGGGGGAACCCCTGGAGAGGAGGGGACTTAGGCAAGACCTACATGGGGGCAAGACCTACTGAGGTGACTAGGCCTGCACTGTTTTGCTTTATTTGAATTGCTGACCTCCACTGGGCTCCAGCTCCTGACACAAAGCACGTGCTCTACTGCTGGGTTTTAAGGCAACATTTCCGTTTTGCAGCTGTCATGCACAAACTGAAACCTGGTCAGGGCGCAGGTCGTGAAAGTCCTTCACTTACACAGCGTTGGTAGATCAATCAGGGATGCCAACGTGAAAAAAATATTGGGGGAGGGGGGCAGGTGAGCCCTGCCCCACAATAATCAATCACATGATGCGGTGCAATCACACCATTTGAATGGCAATGCCCATCAATTTTGGGAGTGGGGCCTGGCTCCCTCAAATATTTTATGAGGAGGGGCTGAAGCCCCCTCAGCCCCTAGGAGTTGTCTCCTATGAGATCAATTCAGATATGTCTTCCTCTTAGGACTGATGAATCGAATTGGTTTCTAAACATTCTGGAGATGTTGCCAGCTGCTCCCACTAGTGTTTTGGTTTGTAGCCAAGTTGATTATTGAAATCAAAAAGTATTTTGCCATGATCTCTCATGTTGCTAACAAGAAGGATTTCTACTTGGAGTAGTTCTTGGCAATGAAATTGCAAGGAAGTAGCAACTTGAGTACAAGTGATGGTAGATTTGTGCAGAATTTAACTAAAGTTTACACTTAGACTCTAGATCTGGAGTAGCCACCTTGGTGCTTTCCTAATATTGTTGGACTCCAATTATTTCTGGCTAATAGTTATGCTGGCTGGGGCTGATGCAAGTTGTATCCGCATCTGGAGGGGACATTGGCTACCACAGATCTAGATTATTAGAATTCAGCAGACAGAGTGTAACAGTGCTACTTGACCTCAGTGACTTTCACCATTATAGATCAGAGGTAGGAAACCTGTGGCTCTTTAGATGCTGTTGGGCTACAACTACCATCTGCCCAGACAGCATGACCAATAACCAGGGATGGTGGGATTAACCTCTTGAGTCCTACAGATTCTTCACTCCTGATTCATGCAGTCTGGAAGTGCTCCTTGACTGTGTATGGCTGATTAATTCTCAGGTGGAGAAAGTGTCCAGTAATGTTTTCCATCACCTTTTGTTGGCAAACCATCTAAGACATTCTTTTAGCCCAGAATTTTGCTCCTATCGTCTCTGCGATGGCAAGGTCTGGTTTAAACTGTTGTAACGTGCTGCCCTGGACTGTTTGGAAAGGTAATACAGAATGCGCTTTCCACCTACTGGTAGCTTTGTCTAGGACAGATCATATTATTCTGATGCTGATCTGTCTGCCCACTTCTTTTTCGGCCCCAATTCAAGATGCTGCTGTTGACCTTTAAAACCACTTTACATGCTTAGGGAGTGCCTGCTGCCTCATGTACTTCCACTCACACTGAGATCAGCAAATCAAGCTCTGCTCTGTAACTCATGATGTATTTATTTATTTTGATTTCTTACATTTATATACCACCTTTCCTTTGATGATCACAGAGTGGCTTACATTTGGTGGAGTCTGTAAGAGCATAGTATAGTTAGGAGTGGTTCTCTCCCCCACCCCAAATTATTAAAAACTCACTTCTGGAATTCTTTGCCCAGGGAACTTCAGTTGTCCACCCACTTTGTAGCTTTGTCATCCGCTTAAGATGTTTTGTTTCTGACACTTTTACAGGTTACCACCAACTGCTTTTTAAAACTTGCAGTGCAGCAATTTAAAGGTGGTGCTGTTTTTAAAGGGTGGTTTTTAAAGGATGGTTGTTGCTTTAAAATCTGCTTTCAGTACCTAAAATCTGGAATTAGTGCTATATGCAGATCTTTAGATCTAAGATACACAGCAAAAACAATGAAGAGACACAATTAATTTGTCAGTCTTTAAGATGCCAAAAGACACTGTTATTTTTTCCAGAACAGACTAACACAGAAACCCATCCAGAAGCATCCAAATAGCTGCTCTTTTCTATTTTGTTTTTTTCAAAAGTGAATATTTCCATTTGTTACCCACAGAGTGCCTCAAACAGATCCCTGCCTCAATAGTGGTTGATTCACTAAAATTTAAGAACCTCACTTCCTTACAATAGGAAGACCAGATGTACTTACATTAAGGCTATGATGGGATCTGTGGGAAAGAGGTGCACTGATACATACCGTAAATCATAGTTTATACCTAAAGATGTAAAACAGAGCCTCACTGGGTTGGGATTCATAGAGGCAACTGTGCTTTCTGCTGCAGAACTGCCACTGTAAGGGGATCCTGTTGATTGATAAGAAGCTGGGGCAGAAGAAGGGAACAATGGGAGATTTGATGAGAGTTGCTCTGTGATACTCCTGAGAAGCCCACAGAGCCAGCCCTGATCAGAGGGGAAATTGGGGGTTTCCAAGGCAACTTGTTCCCAGGCACAAAGGCATGTCTGTCTGCTGGCAGACAAGAGAAAGGTCTCCTCTACTACAGGCCCCTGGAAAAGGGTGTGGGTTGGGCAGGGGGGAGGGTGTCTCTCAATTGCCTTAGAGGGCACCTGGCAGCCTGGCAGCTGCACAATCACTTTAAAAAACACTTAAATATACAACATGGCAGTCAGAAACAAGTACATGAGAGTCTGTTCTTGTGGTCCTCAACTAGTTTGCTGATGTAGTATTTCAAAGCTCAAATCTAGCAATAGGCCAAGTAGCCTAGAAGCTCCAGAAAAACAGAAAGGAAAAAAGGATACTACGACCTCTTCACGGAATTAAGTTGTAAGAGGAACAAGTAAGCAACTAAACATTTATAGTGGGGTTTTAGTATTTATTTACACAAAAATAAAAACATCTGCAGTCAAAGTGAAGTCAGAGCACAGAAGGATAGCTGATCAGTCTGTGATAATTAGCTCATCCACACCCCAATCTTCATAGCTTCCATCTGGCAGATACCGGCGGATTATTATGGGAATCTTCCGGGCTCTGCAGGGAGGAAAGAAAAGTATATAGAAGAAGGCACTTTGGCCACATCATGGAGTTTCGCATCCAAGGGCACTTTGGTAGGGTAAGATCACACAAAATGTTTACAAAAACTTCTGACATTAAGTGATGAGTTCCCCCACAGCTCAGCAGGAAATGGTTTGATTTAGTAATACTGAATCCCAATCAATGGATCATCCCCGCCCCGCCCCGCCCCCCCGAGGTGAAGAAACAATTGAATAAAGATCCTGCTGGGATGACACAAATATCTGACACATGTTGACCTATCTATAACACATCTGTCTAGCAGAATCTAAAGAGCTCACACACCTCATCAACCACTGAAAACGGCCCCACCTTTGAGTGGAATACAATGGCTGTAAAAAAGCATTTGGAAAAGTGAACATTTCAGGACTGAAAGGAAAGAAACTCAAATCCAGATTAATCTAAGTACGACTTTTTAGGTCAACAATGTAATTAGCCAGCTTGGAATTTGTCCAGGACATCAGGCTTATAATCTTGCAGCACATGAACAGTAAAAAAAACCCCACATGAAAATCTTTAAAAATCACAAGAATTCATTACATAGCCGTGTCCAGAATGGCGTAACTGGTGCCCCTCATCATGACTCCTTCCACACAGCTCAAACATGCATTAAAACAAGCTTACAACAAAACAAGCTTACATACTTTTAATGTTTGGACTATTCAAACTTGTTTCCACGAAGTTATACAGACACAGATGTACAGATGCTAAATTATATGGAAAACAAGAGCCAAATCTCTAGACTCTTATGGAGAAAACCGAGCTATAAATGAAATATATAAAAGTCTAGCACAGATGCGAGGAAAGGTTGATTGATTTGTCATACTTTTTCTCATCACTTCTGTAATGTGTGAAGCTGAAGTTATGAATCTCACTTGCATTATAGCAGGAGCACAAGTCGCCAGCACTTCTTTCACAACTCCTACGTAATTTATGAAGTGGCACTATGGCTTTCAAGCTAATGAAGGTTCTACTGCACTTTTAATAAGAAAATGAATTTTCCATTTAAACTCCATATCAATACCAGCCTTGTCTGTAATCTACGTGTGAATGAAATGACAGCAAATATTAAGAGATGGGATGAAGCCCTCTTCTTCACATTGCTTTATATCAACTTTCCTCTTTCAGGGCTGAGCATTCTACAACAAATCACGCACACATGGTTAAAATCTCCAACTTACTTGAGTTCTTTCATTGCAATCAGTAACGGGTCTGTCTCTCCTTCTAGCTCTACCATCACTGGGGCACACATGCTGGGAGGAGGGGAAACAATTCCAAAATCATTACAGCAATAGGGATATACTGTGTGGCAGTAGCAACTCTATTCTCAGTTCAGAGTGGGCAGTGAATTCCATCTTGCATCATATTTTTTATTTAACCTGTGTTTTTATCCTTCTACTGTTAGCTTTTTGACCTAGTTTCATGATTTCTGCTTGCTGCTATTTTAACTGAGGTCACTTAATACCACTTGCTTTATTTGTTTGAGATGTTTTGATTGTGTTTTTTAAATTTTCTATTGTAGTTTTTAAATTGAAAGCCACCTTAGGGGCCCTTTTGTGGGCAAAAAGGCAGAATAGAAATATTTGAAATAAATAAAGCAAACAGAGAGTATAATTGTCAGACACACACATTATTCTGACAGGCGCCAGCAAACATGTCTCAGCTGGCTTATCAAAGCAACTGCGCTATGTGGGACTCCTATTAACTTCAGGGAGAAAAGCAGTCCAGGGATCTTTTGTATCTACAAACTACATTTATTTTTGCCCTTTCAATGTTGTGGAAAGATACTGTTAGGCTCAGCTCAGGAGTACTGTATTGCATTACACTGATTCCATGTGCTTCCCTGAAGCCCTAAACAGAAGATATTGCCTAACACTGGACATCACTTCACTTTCAGTGACCAGTTAATCCTGAGCAGAGAAGGGCTGCTTTTCACTTCCAGATTTTACAGAATGCCAAGCAGGGAAAATCTCCATCTTCTGCAAGACATCAGGTATCTCAAGTAACAACAAACACAGGTGGAGCAAGGTACTTTCAGTACCTCACCCTAAAGCTTCCCTTTCTCTTTGCCCAGTAGACTGGAGTAGATGTAGTAATTTTGGTGCCTAGATAGATATCCCACCTCCTGCCCTTCATACCTTCCCTTGTGTGAACAGTGATGTTATTATGTGCTAATATAAGTAGCATCAATGTACTAGAAAAAATTGTTTTACCAGGAAACTTAAGAGACTCGGACCACACATCATTTATTCAGAACATACAAAATGTCTAGACCAGGCACCCCCAAACTCAGCCCTCCAGATGTTTTGGGACTGCAACTCCCATTATCCCTAGCTAACAAGACCAGTGGTCAAGGATGATGGGAACTGTAGTCCCAAAACATCTGGCAGGCCGAGTTTGGGGATGCCTGGTCTAGGCAATACACCTTAAATTCAAGACAGTTTTTATTTTAACAATTATGGATGCAAATTAGCTTTCTAAAAATTCTGGTTTGCACATGAATAATATTGCTTGGAAATACTGGTCTTTTTATGAAATAACCTGTATATTATTATAACCAAAACATGCACTAAGCCAATGCTGCATTCACATCTAATATTAAACCTGGATGAGAATTTGAAGAAACATTCTCAGCAAAATAACTATGCATGCTACACTGATCTAGCTCCTACAGGCCTATATTCTGTATTCATGGCATATTAAGTTATGCAGCAACAGGTATTAACTCAGAGATACAGAATGGGAACCTCTTTAAGAAGAAGAAAACACTTTTCTCCTTGACTAAGCTTACTTATCAATGTAAAGAAGACTGTGCATCATATACATTCACTGAAAAATGAAATGTATTTACTAACTACAAGAACATAAAATATGAAGAGAAAAAATGAAATATTATGTACCATTTTGTTATATAATTAGTATGTAAGCTGATAAGTTTGTTTTTCCCTTTCATTTCCACTATTTTAAGTATAAACATTTTTTTTAATTGAGTTGATGCTTAAATTATTTTAAGTTTTAACCTTTTCAGGTTTTTTGTTGTTTATAATGCATTTATTGTTTGCTTGTTTGTGGACCCATAATAAAAAAGACCACCACCCCCCTTATCTTAGATACTTTAAAGCACATCTCCATAACAGCACTCTAGAAAAATGAGATACCTACATTTTATGACAATATAACGGACTGGAATTATATGAAAACCTAGAACCAGAGTAAAAGGTGAATTTTCACATCCTCATATGAAAAGCTTTCAGTGGGTGGCAGATTATATGCAACCTGTTCTTTGTCACCCCTTATGCACAGCTTACTTCTTTTGGTGATCCACTGCATGTGTAGTTGACACACATGTGGCCCCTCAAGACCAGAGTTTTGTGTGGGTGTATTCTGCAACATGTCACTGTCACAATAACCGTGTGTTACTGGCCCATCCACACATCATTCCTCTTCATTAGTTGTTCTGAAATGCTTCCCAAATGTTATTTTATTATTGCTTTCTGGAGGGGCACTGTTGCACAATGGGGCAAAAGAAGGGGGCAGAAAATTATAGAAAAAGCCTAAAACCTTCTGGGATTTGGCTAAAACACCTAACTTGCTTTATAGCACAGGGGTATTATCCTTGGTTGGAACGCCAAATCTTCTGAGGGGGAGAGGACTGAGATAAGAACTAGGTGTAGATCTAAACAGAAGTAACTTTAAACACATGAAATAAGTTCTACCAATTTTCATTGACGAATATCCATATTCCTGGACCAAAATCATACTTACGCTATCTGGAGGGCACGTGTACCAAGAACTCTGGCACGCTCATATTTGGTCATATAAGGAGTGGTGATTCGCTTCTGGTTTGCCTGCTGGCGTTCTCCAGAGGGGAGGATTTCTACATTTTCCTGACCCTCCTGTAACACAAATATAAGGAATTATAACCATATTCACAGAGTTATATGTGTATTAGTTGTTAGAGCCACTTGAGATCAAATTCAAATCTACAGAGAAGATTTCAATAAAATATTTTAAAATAAAGGTCTGAAAGAGGAAAACCATTAGAGAGAAGTATTTATTTGATTAACACAGAAGACTAAGTTTTACCATTTCAAAAAAAAAAAAGAAAGGCTATGAGATATGTTCACCTTAATAGATTAGAACTTGTTCCCTAATCTTTTTCTATTGTTCTCATCACATGAGTTTTGGAGGAGTTGTTGACGTTAGACATAGGAACCGTGCAGGTACAGGTTACAGACACAGATACAAGAAGTGCAGGTAAATGTTGGGATGTTTACATAGGCTATAGGACATCATATACTGAAGTCACTTACCTCCTCAGCATTTTCCAGATCATCCAGTCCTTCATCTTCCTCCACATCATCAAAATCATCTCCATCAAAACTGGAGGAAGAAATGTATCAAAGGCTTATATAAAATTTCAGAGCTCAAATCTTACTACATCACTGTCTTCAAATACTCTCTTAATTGTTTTCATAATAGCCACTAAATACTCAAATAACTTTTTGTGGAATTGGCTAGTTACTGTATCTTGCTTAAACTTTACTAACAGCAAGATTCCCTTTGCAAAATCATCAACAAAATATGTTCAACTCATCTCCTTTGCCAAGGCTTCCAAGATTGGAGAACTGAAACCTGCCATCACAGCTCTCGTACATCTTCCAAGAATCTCCAAATCCCAGCATGAATCTTTTGCATATCGCAGAAGACTTGGGGAAAGGTTGGTGGCAACATGCAGTAGTGGCTAGTCAAAGTTTGTGGGCCACTAGTCCTGCTTCAAGGCCTAATGTGACTCACTGGATTCCTTCCAACTTTAAGACACTTTGGACCAGTTCAAAATACTATACATAATATGAGGTGAGAAACTTATGAGCATGGCTGCCATGACATGAGATACATAGCATGTACCTCTATGTAAACAATGCACCTTATTCTCACAATCCTTTCCATTGCATTGAGTGGAAGGTTTGGAAGCTAATAGTCAAATTAATTTATGAGAGTTTGAACTGACTGCTTGGCTTATGTTTCAGCTTGGCAACTAGTTTAAAGAGCGACCACAGACAAATCACAGCCTTTCAGTTTTTTTCACCTTAATACAGTATAAGAAAAAGGGAAAGAAAAGAACCCAACCACCACCTACCAAAATCTGGATTCAAGCACAAGACTGCTCTCCCCTCCATGGACATAGCCAAAGGGGGCAGGGGGGGCAGCTGCCCCCCCCCCCGATCAAGTAAAACAATAGAAATACAGTGGTACCTCGGGTTAAGCACTTAATTCGTTCTGGAGGTCCATTCTTAACCTGAAACTGTTCTTAACCTGAAGCACCACTTTAGCTAATGGGGCCTCCCGCTGCTGCCATGCCGCCAGAGCACGATTTCTGTTCTCATCCTGAAGCAAAGTTCTTAACCCGAGGTACTATTTCTGGGTTAGCGGAATCTGTAACCTGAAGCGTATGTAACCTGAAGCATATGTAACCCGAGGTACCACTGTACGTAACTAATTGACCAATCACATCACTTCTGCCCTCTCCCCTAACAAAAGTCCTCCCCCCCAAAAAATCCCATGCTCCCCTCCTGTAGTTCTACAAACTGGTATTCAAAGAGATTACTGGTGCCAACTGTGGCAGCAGGGCATAGCCACTGTGGCCAATAGTCACTGGCAATATTTGGTCGATCCTCTTCTAAAATCATCGAACTTTTGTGGCCATCACCACCACAAAACTGTTGGTCAGCCATGAAGCTCACTGGTTGAGTTTTGGCCAGTCCCTCTCTCTCCACCTAACCTACCTCACAGGGTTGTTGTGTGGATAGAATGTGTATAGGAATAACCAGGTAGGCTTCCCTGAGTTCCCTGGAGGGAGGACGTAATAAGAATAATGTCAATAATGGCATTAGTTGGTCTTAAAGGTGCTACTGGAAGGATTTTTTTTATTTTGACTATGGCAGACCAACACGGCTACCTATCTGTAACTGTGTCAATAATGGCGTTTAATATTTGGGAATCCAGCGGCACAGCACAAAATAAGCGCCCTGCGTAAATACCACCGCTGCTGCCTACAGAAACCCCAGCGACCCACCCCCATCCCTTTCCCCTCACGAGGGTCCCTTACTTATCCTCGTTGTCAGACATGCTGAGGCTTTTCCGGGTTCGGCGCGACCTCTCGCGATACCAGAGGCTCCGACGAGAAGCGAGGCGCCCAGCACGAGGGAGCCAAGAAACGCCAAACGGCACCCCGGCCGCCGCGCACAAGCCTCGCAAACGTTCTACCGGCAACGATTTTGCTAGGCGCAAGTCCTTCCGGGTCGCAACTGACGTCACCGGAAGTGGACGCCGGAGGCGGTTGCTATGGCGACGGAAGCCGCCAGCTCGGGCAAGAGGAGGAGGAGGACGTCAGGGATTCGTCTTACCCTTACAAATGAAGGGAACAATTAAGATCCTATGAGGGAACTTTTTTCTTTTAAAGGTAAAAGGGTGGAATTGGGGCGTCCACGGTATATGTAAGGCGGAAGAAGACTGTCCCTCCGTTGTTTGCGAGGCAACAAGCTGCTCCGTGGCATCACGAGCGATGCCAAAATGCCCCCTAGAACCAGTCGGGAATAAGAAATGCGCGCGGATTGTTGTAGCAACATGCACGAGGGGCTGTGTGTTCCCTTATGGGATTGCTGCTTTGTTTGTATTTTATTGTTTATGAAACGTGTTCTTATCTTGTATTTTTATACCGGGAACTGCCCTGAGATCTACGGATGAAGGGCGGTATACAAATTTAATAAAATAAAATAATAGAGATATCATTTTTGTCTTTAAATTGGTCTTGTGAGAAATTCTGGCTGAGTGCCTCCCCCCCCCCGCCCCAAAGCACCACAACTGTAGTTTAGCCATCACTGAGCTGTAGTTCCAGCACCATTAACAAACTACAGTTCCCAGTATTTTTTGTGGGGGGGGGGGTAGGCATGTCGGCTTTAAATATATGGTGTGTATACAGCCTCAGCATGAGAAACTCATATGTTGCAATAATACCTGAAATATTTGGCTTCCTAGAATCATAGAGCTGGAGAGACCAAAGAATCCGCTAGTTCAGCCCTCCATCACATGACAGATGACCATCCTGCTTAAAAACCTCCAATGAAAGAGAGTTCACCGCTTTCTGAGGGAGTTCATTCCACTGTTGAACAGCTCTTACTGTCATAATGTTCTTCCTGATGTTTAGTCGGAATCAGCGTTCGAAACTCCCATTGTTCTAGGCGCTTTGTATTCTTATTAAAAAGTGTGTCTAGACACTCCATTGTGGTGCCCCTAGGTTTAAGGTGCCATTTAGCTCCTAGCTTTCATATCTCATTTTGTAACACTGGTCAGAATATCTGTTCTTGTAACTTGAATCTATTGGCTTGAGTCCTACCCTCCAGAGCAGGAGAAAACAAGTTTTCTCAATCTGTGTGACAACCCTTTAGATCTTACTTGGTACTAAGCCCCACTGAAGTCTGAAGGGCTGATTTCTGAGTTATTATGTGTTTTTATTCATAAGAGAGGCATATAATAAATTAATCAATATTTAAAATAGCATCTCAAACACAGTTCTAAAAAAAAACCCCAGAACTGTAACAGCATCAGCTGCTTTTTGTAATTTGCCTCCTGTCCACCCAAACCAAAAGCCATTTGAAAGAGCCAAAGATTTGCAGCTTTTCAGGTCTGATATCATTATTCAGGATGAGAGCAAATGCTGTAAAAAATCTGCTTCTACCAACTGAGGTTCCCATCCCCTTCAATGATGGAATGCAAAGGGTTTTCAAGGTTAAAACCAGCACCATGAATATGGACTGGAAGCACATTAGCAACCAGTACCCAGTAAATATGCATAGGACTGGACTGCATATAAGGCAATCAAATCCTGAATTCATTTAAACCATTACCTGTAACTTCTCAAAGTATAATTTTCACTCCCCATCTTTTTTTCAGTAGTACCTGACAGCACAGTGAAAGGGTAAAATTTGTTGATGTTGACCAATGTTTATTTGAAAAAGTATATTTGGTGTTGGAATATGTCTTAGAGCTGTAGTTCTAACCAATGCAGAAAATGCATTTCCCTACCTTTCTTTTAAAGGTGCTGCAATGGCTGCCCGAGAAAGGACCACACCTGCTGTGGCAAAAGGCTCTGGATTCTGGCATGTTCCCATTGTAACTGAATATAGCCAGGAAACACAGAAACTGTTGAAAGGTAATTAAGGCTGTTAAGCAGATATTAGAACAAGACTGAGCTTTCGTAGACCTTGCCCAGCAACTCTGTACCCTGCTTCATGCACCAGATCATTTGGCCATGCTGCCCTGTATAATCTTCTGTGTGAATGCATTCCCACGCACATAGGTCCTTGAGATTGTAGATCCACATTCACTATCACAGTCTGCAGTCCATCTAGCACTCATCGCCCCTCTTTTGCGGCCTGTCTACACCTCGGGCAACAGCAAGTGCAGATACAGCAAAGTCTCTGCAGTTACATGAACACTGAAAGGTGCTTTCTACCAGGTCAGATCATTGAGTCATCTCAGTCAGTATTGTCTGCAAAGATTGTATGCCGGGTGAGAATCTGGGGCTCTCCAGATGTTACTGAACTCCCACCATTCCTGTTTATTGTCAATGCTGGTTGGGCCTGATGGGAATTGGAGCCCAACAGCATCTAGAGGGCCACAGATGCCCCACCACTGCTCTATGCTGACTGGCAACTGCTCTGCAGGGTTTCAGGCAGGAGTCTTACCCAGACTGCTTGGACAAACAAGGGGCTGACATCATGCATACTACCACCGTGCTACAGGTTTTCTTTGAGCCAATAATAATAATAATAATTTATTATTTATACCCTGCCCATCTGACTGGGTTTCCCCAGCCACTCTGGGCGGCTTCCAACAAAGATTAAAAATACAATCCACATGGCATGAGTTTTATTGTATAAGTGCAAGAAAATGGACTTGCATTTCAGAGTTATCTAATTTGTGGGCTTCTCACACTTCTGATTTAGCCCTCTTTATCCAAGTCTACACTTAAGAGCACAAGCCAAAGAAAATATATTACGTCATAATACAAATAATTTTTAATGGTGTTGAAAGTGCAAATCGGGATTATAAAGTAAAGGCCTAGTTTCAGAACCAATTTCATAAATGATGACTACAGAAACAAACCTACATCAAGTCCCTTCTTTGCCTAGCATGTGCCAGGAAGGATTTCCACACCTGCCATGATGTAGTGGAAGCAGCTTTTGGCACACTACCATAAGCTGCCCAAGCTCCCAACGCATGGGGACAAGTGCATGTGTCCCATATGCCATGCTCTGCAGTTAGCTCCATGTCGGCAAAGATTGGGTTTCTCTCACTGCTGCTGTCCACTGAAGTTTTAATGGAAACAGATTCTAAACTGATCTGCAATTTTGTGTTATATAAAAAAAAAAGCTTCTGTATAATGGCCTTTCTAAATAATACTTTTTAAAATGAAAGATCCAGTACAAACTCATAAAAGTGTCTCTTTCCTTTGGATTTCTGTGGTTCAGAAGGTATTTAAATATTTGTATTCTTTTTCAGAAATATGGGGAAAATCAATTATTCCATTTGGGGGTCTCTTGAAAAGTTCAAATAGTCATCACCATTTCACCCAAGAATTCCACTTATTGAGATCAGTGGGAGCTGATGGCGAATCACACATTTGAAGATTTAAGTAGTTATTTTGCTGTATATACTTTAACCCCCCCCCCAAAAAAAACACACGTTACCTAAGATCTTTTAAGAATCTGTAGGACCATTGCTCTTCCTGTTTATGTTAAAACTAATCCTGTGAAGGTGATGATGTCCTAGGAATTTTCAGGCCATGATATTTACAGATAGCTTCTGTTTTTCAGTGATGATGCAAGAATCCAAACTTACCAACTTCCAGCAACGTCATCTCACAAACTGCATAAAGCGTGAGTTATGTCTAATTTCAGCCTTGCCGTTACACTTAGCATTGCTGCTGAGTTGTTGGTTGTTACTAGTCCAAATACGGTTTAGTCACATTCATGTTATCCATGTACAAACAAACAAATCATCCCTTTGGAAAGGAAATTAGCATTGACTCAAGCAGCTAAACAGAATGTAAGTGGAAATGAGTCATGGATGATTCCCTAACAGATACTAGTTCTATCCAGTAGGGACATAATAAAGGCTGTTTTATTGTTCTGGTCACTGTATATACTGTAAAACTAGATTTGTAAAACTAGATTTGGGTAGTTTTTATTAAAAGCTGAGAATCAAAAGATTCTGAACGTTAAATGTCATCTACCATGCTGCACCATGCATTTGCAGCCAAACCAATTGCCAGAGCCACTGCTGAGAGGTTGTGAGTAGAGCACTGTGCATCTGCTTGGCTGTGTTAGGCCTTTGGTTCAAATCTGAGCTCTTGAAATGCTTGGTTTTTACCAGGTATACCTTTGAAGCCTCAGGGTTACAGTCACTTGCTTCTGTCAGTAAGTCACAAGATCTACTTCCTTGATCTTCTGCTCTTGGTCTTTCCTTCCTTAGGAGGTGACTCCCTTCCTGATAAATGCAGCCCAACATCCAGCAAGGAACCAGAGCTTTCCAAGCCTGTCTCACCACCAAAGGCTTTTTTGTCCATCAGTCCATATGGAAGACCTCGTCTCCGGCCTGCTGAGATGTGCCGGGCAGGCGATGCATACATCCGGGAGCAATTCAGGCCCCAGGCCACCCGTAAGGAAGCAAATGATAACATTCCCAGGGGACTAATTTTGAAATGGGAGTTAAGTAACCCTGACAACATTTTGCATTTATGTAGCACTTCAGAATGTAAAATGGATTTAGCGCTCTTCACAACAGCCCTGTCAGGTCAGCATTAACAGTCCTTCCATGTGCAATGGGTGGGTGTGTTTGTGCTGAAGCGGATGGATAAGTGACTTGCCTAGGGCCACCAATAAGTTTATGGTTAAGGGCAGGATTTGAACTGGGAAATTCCTGGCTTCCAGCTCCTAGCCACTGCAGTGCAGTAGCTCACAAGTTTTCTTTGCAGTAACGTTTATGAAAGTTCCTGTTTGTGAAAGCTCAGCAGAATTTTTAGACCACACACTGAAATTTTCCAGGTGTTAAACCAGTTTTCACACCTTTCCTCTGAAAAGCTTAATAGAATCTAGTTTCCATTACTAAGGCTACAAGCCTTATGCATGTTTACCTGGGAGCAAGCCCTGTTGAACATAGTGGGACTTACTGCCAAGTAAATATGAATAGGATTGTGTTGCAACCTCTGCCCTCCTCTTACCAGTTTTGGTGCCTGCCATACCTTGCTGTGTTCAGGTTGTTTCATATTACCATTGCTGATTGATTTGTGTCAGAACTTCTACCCAAAATATTTGTCATTTTCATGATGCATGGCCTCTGCAGCCTACAGTCTGTGGTGCCTGATTTTGATAAGTCTCCTATGCAGACACCTTTGTAGGAACTCTGAATATCTAGCACAGAAACTGCCTGAAGAGCTTGCAATAGAAGAAAGCACTTCTCCCACATGTTGTACATCATCTGCTTGCTTTGGCATTTGTAGGAGACCTGGAGAAGGAGAAGGAAAGACTCCAAAACATTTTTGCAACAGGAAAGGACAAAGTTGAAAAAAAGCCGAAGAAAGAGCCAGTCAAGGTAGAAGAGAAGGTCCCAGAACCAGACCGGTTTGAAGAATGTATGTACAATGGATTGCCTCGGTTGAAAGCAGTGATCTGATGCTCTATGTATGGTAGGGAGGCTGCTCTCCCATACTGAAGCATAGGAACTGGTCAGAGGAAAGTAAGGGTTGTATTCTTGGGTTCAGGGAGAGCCCTAAGTAAAGAAATCTCCCTTATTGTGTCTTGTCAAAGAAGGTTACCTCACTAAGTAGGAACTATAGAGTGCAGGACAAATTCCACCCTATAAACATGGTCAGTAGTGCCCTCTGTTCCCCGTGATGGCACTACAGCAGTCTGATACAAGATTAATACATATTTAAGATGGGTATAATGAGTTACAAGGGCTAGTTTCGTGTCTGAGCACATACAGTGCAGACCTGACTCAGTAAAGCTGTCCAAATATACAAGCAGACTAGGCAGGCAGCCTAGTTTTCCTAGTTAAATGAACTCCTGCCACAATAGAAACAGCACACGTATTGTGGGCTTGTGTCCTCTGTGTAAAGTGAATTCACACTGCAGACTCCCATTAGTTTAGGAGCCCCAGAGGTGCATCCTATTTGCATGGGAACGCCTTCACAGTGCCAGTGACAGCTGGGGCATCAAAAACCTTGAGTTGAGCTCATTCTGAAAAGCATCTGCCAATGGTGTAGGGGAATATTCTCATATTTGATTTGGAAAACATGCTGAGTAGGTGATATATATACATGCAAGTTGGGAAAGCTATGCCTATTTTCCTCCGCATTCAAATATGTTGATTGGTGGTGATCAGGCAAAAGTCATTTCATAAACAGGGCTGTACACTGCTCTGATGATTGGTGAGAGGATGGTATAAAATTAAATACTTTTATAAATAAAAATAAAAGGAAACAAAATGTTATTTTAAATTTTTAGAACAGTATGTTTACAATATTTGTAATTGTATACCATTTTTTTAGTAATTGTTTTATACCATTTTTTAATAGGATTGTATTTTTAATGTATATTAAGGCACCCCTGTGTGGTGTATCAAAACTAGAAGGGCAGAATATTAATGCTCTGATGAAAGATTCCTGCTGGATCAGCGTAAGGGCCATCCAATCTAATGTTCTGGCAAGCAACTGCTGGCTTGTACTTGTTGCCCTCCAACCACAGCAAATAGAACTTATATGCTCAGCTCCTCTGAATTTGGAGTTCCCATTTAGTTATTATAGCTCAGCCTTCGCCAAGTGAGTAGTCCAAAACATCTGGAGGGCACCACACCCATCTTCCCTGGCCCTTGAGCCATGCTGCCTGGGGTTGATGTATATTGGACGCCAGCAAGTTGATATCCATAAATTTGCTCTGACCGCCACTTTTATATTGCAAGCAAATTCGATAAATTAATTAGGCACTGTGGGAAGACTTCCTTTTCATACACGTAAATAAACCAATTCAGTCATCAAGCTTTCTTTCCGAGAGAGCAATGGTCCTTTCCAAGTTTAAAGAGCATACTAAAAATGAATACAATATGTGTAGTAATTAGGAAATTGGATGAGTCATAGTTCCGGGAGTACTTATGTGTTCCTGCCTTCAGGCTCCGTCATTCCATTGTTTCATTTTCTCTCTCCCCCCCCCCCCCCAATAAAATACTCAGTGGTTAATGAAGTTCAAGATAGAAAGAGGTTTCTGGAAGAAATGGAGGCCCTGGGACAAGGCAAATTGTACCGAGGGATCATCCTCACTGAAATATCACAGGTATGTGGCCTCTTCTGGTTTGGACATTCTGTCATGTATAGTACTGAGCGTTACTGTTCTAGTCTGATAACTGGCCATAATGTATTTTGAGAAGGTGGGGAAAGATTGACCGCCAGGTATATGAAAGACATGAAGAGCCTTAAAAAAAATGCTACAGGTGTGGGAGTAAATCTCTGACACTTGTTGCATGTAATTTTGTGATGAAAGTGTCTGGAATACTCACTGCCTCCCCTTCCCCTGCTTTTTGCAGAAGGTTCGAGAGATGGAGATCATCGACAAACAGAGAAGTGCAGAACTGAAAGAGGCGATGGCTAAATCCTTCAATATAGGCAACAAACCTGACCCTGATTGCACAAGTCAAGAAGACCAGTAGTCCTTTCCCACTCCAGAACATGATTATT
Source organism: Podarcis pityusensis (assembly GCF_964106645.2). NCBI lineage: Eukaryota > Metazoa > Chordata > Lepidosauria > Squamata > Lacertidae > Podarcis > Podarcis pityusensis. Next base: position 30,235,732 of record NC_138035.1, on the reverse strand, counting down.
GTACAAGGGTGCCAGAACTAGACTTTCCACAAGAGTTTCAGAAATGGCTCTTAGCCCATAAGTGGCAAATGGAAGTTTCCGTGCCCCCAGGGGCTTTGTTTTTGCAGGAACTCAAAACATTCTATTTTCATAGCCTTTAACAGCAAGAGGCCTTTTCGAGGGTGTGGTTTAAAAGTAGCCATAGGATTAATGCCTGGCTACAGTAAAAGGCATGAATGGGCATTTCCTCTTTAAACAGACCAGCAAGGGGTAGAACTTCCACACACCTATCTAGTCTCAATGTGAAACATAACAGTATGCAGTTTTCTAGAAGGTTGTGCTTCTGCTTCTTAAAATCACAACAGCCTATTATAGGAAGTGTTTTGGTCAAAAGCTTCTGTCTAAACTCATATCCTTTACTTTTCACACGTTTTCCTGTGAAAGCTGAAAGTCTCTTACAATCTTGTGTACAATTATACCTGACAAATAATGTTGCCTGCTGCTTCAGAGCTAGTAAGAACACTGTGAGGACTTGTTTTTAATTTTATGTCTACCTCAATGAGATTGGGAGCATGTAGGAACATGTCAGGACCAACCTAGATATAACAGAGGGCACCCATGTTTGTTTAGTCACAGGCCTACCCCATTCATGACTAAAGCTGGGGCCAAGGAGGACTGATCTCTTATTTGCTTTAACTCACTGTGCTCTGTCACTTGAAACATTTTCTGGCTGTTTAGCTCATGGTTGGTATTGGAACCCGGGCAAATGCCTGAAGTGACAAGAGTGGAAAGAGGTAAATTGGGGAGAGAGGAGGCAACCAGCTCCCCTTACCTCTTATTGTAAAAAGAACACCCACTCCAGTTTAGTTGTGGGGCAGAAGTGTGAATACAAAATACAGCTGCCCCCTCAAGGCTAGTTTACCCCTCATATACTCTTCTCAGATTATTATTATTTTTAAAAACAAGACTGGTATGAAATATATACCTGAGACTTCTCTGTTTTATATGCCCTGGGACTACCTTTATAAGAGAGGGTCTGTTTTGTTTCTACTGTGATTCAAAACGGAGAAATAAACACCAACACTGTTGCTAAATACAATAGTTTTATTTCATTTGTTTGTTCCCTGCATGTAAGTGGAGATTGTGGTTAATACAGTGTAATTCTGTCCATCAGGGCTAGGGGGATTTGTGATGGGAGCGTCTCTGGTGGCATTTTGTAACAGTTTCGTTTTAGAGGGGAATGTTGTGCTCTGGAATCAAACCCCAGGGTGGCCTTTCTGTGGAGAGCAGGATTCAGCAGGAGGTTGTCACCCACTTGTGGGGACTGATAACAAGGCCCCAAACCAGCGCTGGCAACACTGATGAACTCAGATCCCCTTCTGGGACAGCGTAGGCTGAGCATCATAGCCAGGGACTGGCCAAACATTCCATCATATTTGGATAAGGCAGCACAGCAATTTGCTCTGGGCTGGTAGTCTACTCTGCTAACAAGAACCCAAGACTAACAGCTGACTAACCAACACCTACAATACTATCAGTGTTTAACTCAGACCAAACAAACATCTCAATAAATAGCTCCTCCACTCGGAGGAGAAGGCAGAAAGGAAAGTGGGAAGGCCCCTTCCCTCCCAGCACACACGCAAACACACACACACACACGCAAACAAATAAAAACAAAGCTGGAAGGGAGAGGTGGAAATTCAAGCTAAGGAAGCAGTATAGAAAGGAGCCCTCTTGCACTCTTAGGAAAGTATATACATGTCAAGCCGAGGGGGGAGCAGCTGGAATCCCTCCCAAATGGGCTAAGGGTAGCACTGGTGAGCAAGGCAAAAAGGAAACCTTGTTGGCATCGAGTACAGCATGAGATCTTATGCCCTCACAGTGGAGGGGAACGTTGGACACTTTCCCAGCCCACTGTGTCCCTTGAAGAGCACCATGGATGAAATTTAGCAGCAGCAACCAAGAGGGTGAAAAGGCCCAGTGAGTGTCCGATTCAGACCTTACCAAGTACATGAAAATCCAATCCCGTTAAGCTTTCCTCCCTGCATTGCTAAAAACGGTTTCCAAGAGACTCGGCATTTGCAGCACATTGGCAGCAGGCGAGAAATAGGCCACTGGTTAGGCTCTTGGCTGTTTCTATCCGCCCTTATGGCATGGAAGCGTTTCCCATGATACTCAGTTTAACAGTTTTAAGCCAAAACAAAAAAATAACCGTGCTCCAAAAGCCCAAAACCTTTCCAAATGACCCAAGTGGGATTTCTGACTAGCAGGTTAATGAGAAAAGGGATTTGGAGCAGGGGAGAGGAGTCCCCGTCCCTGGACTACTATGGAAAGTCTCCTCCTCCCCGAAGGAGAGGGGTACGAGGCACATGTGACTATCACAGTTGAGAGACGGGAGGGGGACAATTAGTGCAAGTTTCCCACAGACACCCAAATTCTGCACTGCTCAGAACCAGTAATAAGAAGTACACACGTACAATCGAGGAAGCCTAAAGCTATTTCACTTTCCCACCCCTACCCAGAAGCCGAAGAGACAAGTAGCTTCCTCCTCCAGTCTGTCCCTCCAACTATTTCAGTGCTGACTAGGCTTACCCCACCTCTCTCCCCTTTTACTAGGCAAAGGAGCTTCTGTTGATGGAAGCTGACGGAATTTCTCCGAGGGAAGCCAGCTTTGGTGTATGGCGAGGCACAGCATTGGTGGTGGCGGGAGGGCAGGGAAGGGGCAGGAGGCAGAAGCCCCATTTGCCAGGTGGCCGGCCAAACAGGACCGATTTTGTCCCTCCCCGCTTCTGGCTGCCTCCTGCTTTAGCTTTTCTCCTTGGGCGACTTGCTCTTTGACTCATGTTTGTTCCCAAGCAGTTTCAACACTTTCATGGGCTTGAATTTCCCTCTCTTCTTGCTTTCAGCTTCGGTCTCCTTATGAAATTCTGGAGAAAGGAGGGAGGGGGAGAGAGAAAGTACAGTGATCACTTTCTGTGGAATGCACTTGGGGTTGGGCAAGGGAGGAAGGTAAAAAACTGTTTTCAGCTGAGTCAGACAGGCGCTCAGCACTGGCAGCAGCTCTCCAGGGTTTCAGACAGGAGACGCCAACACTGTTTGGAGACGCCAGGGACTGAACCTGGGCTAAAGCCCTCCCATATATATCAGGATCTTCATGCAACAAAGCCTACCCTGGCAAATGCTTGTAACATCATGGATGCTACAGTTCTATACTAAAATTAGATTCAGTAACCAGAAAATCCAAATGCCTCAAGGGATTACATTAGCTAAATTAGCATAAATCTGCTTATTTGCATGCTTCATACAACAGGCCAATTGTCAAGTCAGGACAAGCATTGTTTACAGAATCTGGAATTATTATTCTGCAAGGAATTGAGAAAGGAGGATCATCACCTGTGGAAAAATGCAAAAAGGGAGGAATAGCAACCACTAAATAGATTTGTGACCCTTGCTGTTTGCCAAAACAAATAGGCACCTAAAGGGTGTATTAGATGACTGTATTAGATACAGTCTCAAGCTGGAATTATCCCTGGGTGTTCAGGGGTTGATCCCAAAGCTGTGTATATCCTGCCATTCTGCAGGAGTCCAGAAAAAACCCGTAATGTTTTCTTAAGTCACTGAATTTGGTTTCCTGATTAAAAGAAAAAAGAAACCAGGAGGACAGAAAAAGGTTTCTAGCCTTTTTGGATGTGAAGAAAAGGCTTGAAAATGCAGAGTTAAAATCTCAGAAGCCATAAAGGAGACTGAATTTCCTATGTTTGGGGGCAGGGCTTTCAGTGCCTTGCATAGTTTATTGCCCTGCCCTGTGGCTAGCAAAACCAGACTAAATTAGCAAATTAGCAAAAACAAGCATGCATCCATGAAAGAATTTCCATGGCTTTCATTCTTCCTCTAAAATAGCTGCTGCAGAAGGGAAGGGAAAACTTAGATTCCCTTTGCCCCCCAGGCAACTATTAAGAGGGAAGGATTCAGATTTAGGTGCAATGTCTCAGAGCTTCCTCCTTCTGTATTGCAACTGCTTCCAAGATGAAGAACAAGACCTGGGCTATAGGGATTATGTGCTGCCCTGTGCTGGGAGCGATATTCCCCAACAACAGAGGAAACATGCATGCACCACCCATGGCCAAAGGCAGTTTGGGGAGAAAGCAGAGGAGCATTTGACATCCTTTCCGTCCCAAATCCCCCCCACCTTGGCTTCCTGCCCCTACTGCATCTGCAAGCAGAAGGCTACTTTCCTGAGTGATCAGCAGGATTACAAAAAAAAAAAGAAAAATTATGCAAATTTACTTAATTTTGCATTTAAGTCATACAATTCAGCTTTCCTTGGAGCAGAATTCAAATTGCTTGGGTGCATACTTTTAGTGTGTTCAGTATGGAAAGGACACATAAGCACATTGTGTCCTGGTTAACAGTCGTTTTAACTATCTAAATGAAAGGTGGGTTAGAAATATTTTAATAAAGAATATTCCAGGAACCAATGCCTTAACTCCTGGACCTCTCTTACCTTTCTTTTTAATCATGGCTTCCAGCATTTTGTCCTCTTCTTCTTCCCTGGTAAAACAAGGAGAAGGAATAGTAAGATTCGGTCTTTGCCAGAACAGTTGAAGTGAAGCTTCTAAAAAGATGTCATTATGCCATAGAACACAAGAAGCTGCTCTTCTCCCAATCCTGCCCAGCCAATAGTTTCTATGCTGGGGGATAGGGCTCTATGGCCCTCCCCTAGAAGCTTTTGGGCTCCAACTCCCATCAGTCCCAGCCACCATGGCCAATGGTCAGGGATGATGGGAGCTGTAGTCCAGAAACAACTGACAGGCCACAGGTTCACCATCCTTGGCCCAAGTTGGAAAGCCATTCTTTCAGATCCCAAATGCACCACATCTTTGGGCAAGCTCCTAGCACCTGCTCCCTTGGACAAAGCTCTTGTGTCTTGTCTAGGGAAGATGTTCACTATAAAAATGGCATTTGGGGCCATGCAACTACAGCCATCTTTACAGTCACCCCAGCCCTACTATTTAGAAGTAGGCAGGCCATTTCCAACCACTTCCCCTTCTGCTACCTTTGCCGGTCCTCATCCAAGCAATTGACAATGGCGTTCCGCTGCTCAATAATGGTCACCAGTTCTTGCATCAGCACCTTCTCCCTCACACGGTCCTCATCTGTCCAGTCTTTCTCTGTCCGCCAAGAAAGAGAGAGGTGAGTAGGCGGTTATTTATTTACTAGGTGTTTGTACTTATAAGCCCACCTTCCTTGAAACGGTCCAGGAGCGGATTACAAAAAAAAGTGACAATTAAACAAGTACAGTTTACGTTAAAATCATAAAATGAAAGCACAAGAACACCCAACAGCAAAACATCAGCACAGAATAGCAGCAAAGAGCAATGCAGGGGTTATGTGGTGGAACTTCCTAGGGTTAGACGGTCGCACTTCTGCTCTGCGAAGGATTACATGACAAGTGTGTGCTTGAACCCAGCGTGCTCCTCCTTTTAACATGAACAGTGCTAAAGTCTGAGCAAAGTTCTGGCTTTTTAGCCTAGAATGTGCCACCCAAAGGATAAAAGCTGGCCCTTATGAAGGCGCACAACCCGTGGGATTGTGTGGGACAGAGTGTGTCAGTTCCAGATAAAATGGGTGAGAAAATCTGTGTCCTTCAGAAGTTGCTGGACTACAACCCACACTGTCCATGACGGGGTGTTGGCTAGGACAGAGAGGAGTTGTAGCTCAGCAACCTCTGGAGGGACCCAGGTTAGCTACTCCTGAGTCAAAGGGGTCTCAGGTAGTAGAGTTAAGGAAAACCGCTGTCTGGGTCCCCAGAGAGCCACTGCCCTTCAGAGTACACAGAACTAGACTGGGCAAAGCAATGTGTAAGGCAGTGACTCAGAACAAGACTGCTCCATGTTCCTTTCTTGCCTGTGAGGCTGAACATCTTCCAAGTTCTCCTCACAAAGGGTCAATTGTGGCTCAAGAAACACTGGGTTTTGCTCACTATGTTCTTCCCCATACCTCTCTACAGATCATCCGTGCCTTGAGCCTGTTTCGAGAGCTTCCCTCTTGTTGGACTTTCATGAACTAACTAGGGCAGGAAATGCCATCGACTGAAGGCTGGCAGTAGGGAAAGAACCTCTCGTTTTATTGAACAGTGCTCTCTGCTGGCAGTAAACGTGCGCTGAGATAATATTCTGCTCTGGGTAGTATTCCACCTACATATAGGTTCATGTCGAAACTCTGAAATCCTTCAATCTCAGCAAGCCTTAGAACAGCCCTGTAAGGTAGGCCGCTATTATTCTGTTCATACTGCAGATGAGATTGAATCTATGAATCTGGGAATCTATGGCTTGCCAAATGCCACCTAATGCGCCCATGGCAGAGGAAAGGTTCAAACTAGTGAGTTCTCCTCTTAGCTGACACAGTAACATCAGTTGTCTAAACGAGCAACACTCAGGCCATAGTGGAAGAACAGTTCCTGGGTCCCAGGTATTAGGCAGTTTCCTAGCCTGCCATTCCATCAGCCTGAAGCATACGGAAAAAAGGACCGCTCCATCAGCTCCACTGAGAAGCCGTCTCCAGCAGGCTTTTCTTCCTCAAATTCCATCTTGCCATTCTGTCAGACTGCAGCAGAGCAAAGGGAAGGGAAGCAGGACCACTTTACTGGCTCTGATGCAAAATCAGCAACTTTTGGCCGTTCCTCTCCTTCAGCAGTTTCCCTTCCAGCTAGTCAAAAGAACTCCATATCTAAGAACTAGTTCTGAGTTTTGTTTATTTCCTCCTCCTGCCCAATCCTTTTTCCTTTTGTGTTGTGTCTTTCAAATTTTAAACCTAGGGACAGGGGTGTTTGTGGAATGCTCTCCCTAGTGAGGTGTGTCTGTCTCCTTCATTACTGATTTTCAGCACTCTAAAAACATTCCTGTTTCTCCAGGCATTTGATGGCTGAAAAACTGCTCTTGACAACCCTGAGGTCACCGACTGAAATAACGTCTTTAGCTGGTTTTTAGAATGCATTTAACATGCTTGTAACTGTTTTTGACTGTTTTTAGTTGTGATTTATCATGGCTGTTTCTGCAGTCCTAGACTTTTTCGGCAGGAAAGGTAGGATATAAATTGGATGAATGAATTATTGATTGCTATTCAGTCTTTTTTTGGCAAACAAACAAACAAACAAACAAACAAACAAACGGACATACACAATTTTAAGGATACTGAAGGAACTGTAAGCACCTTATGAAGAAACATACTTAGGCTAACGTTCAAAGTGAGCAACCTGGAGCACTGGCCATCCCAGCAAAGCCTGAGCACACCAGGGGAACAAGAAACAGCTCACATTGCCTGGCATGGTCTCCTCACGTAGATCCTGTAACACTGTTCCCTTCAAATGCATCCAAAATCATTTTCAAGTCATTCTCAAATGCTACGGCAAAGATCGCTTTTTTAAAAACTGCTCGTATCACACCCTGAGAGACGTACCAGGTTTGTTGAGGAGGCATCGCAGCTCATACTCCACATCAGCCTGACGCTGCTCCAAGTTCTGCTGCTTAAAACTAGAAGGAAGGAAAAGAGGAGAGTTACATGCCAGCACCAAGATGTGGGAGCAGTGGGATGGGAATCTTCAGCAAGGCAAATTTATTTTTTATTTTTAACAAAATTTGCATAAACCGCTTAACTGGAAGTAAAACTTCTAAGTGGTTTACAAAAGGCATAAAATATACATTAGAATTATTGATAAAAGTTAAAGTTATTTTTTAAAAACAAAATATATAAATATATATATAAAATATATAAATAAAGTCAGCTAGGCTAAAATGGCAGATTAAAATGTCTGTCAGTTTTTACATCTTTGGGTAAAGTTTCTGACAGGCGCTGAAAAGAGTACAGTAAAGGCGTCAATAGGCAGTGAGTTCCAGAGTTTTGGTGGTGCCCCCCCCCCCTGCAAGATCTATTTCTTACAAGTGCAGAACTAATATTATGTGGCATCTGTAATAGTATATTCTATAACTAGCTCATCCTCCTTGCCATTATGGCATTCCCTATGCCTACTCAGCAAAGTCCAGATTATTTCTGAAGGTTGGAAGATCCAATCCTGGATGGGGAATCTGAGCCTCTCAAGATGCTGTTGGATGAGAGTTCCCATCATTGCTGGCCACTGGCCATGCTGGCTGGAGACGATGGGAGATGGAGCCCAACAACATATGGCGCCCCCAACTTCTGATCTACCTGTTTGAGATGGCCTTTGGCGTTTGGGACTGAGCCTGCAAAGAGCGGCACTTGCCCCCTAGAAAGTGTGTGGCCATTAATCAACCATGTGTACTTACATATAGATGAGTTCAGACTCCCGGCGCACCAGCATGTGCTTCTCGTGGATGAGCTTGAACCAGTCGACCAGCAAGCCGTCTTCAGGAATATCTGCTGGTCAAAGGGACAGAGGAAGGGAAAGAGCTGAGAAGGCCACACGGGTACGAAGCTACCTTACTGTCCTGGCCTATCTCAGATAAGGAAGATGCACGTCTGACAGTTAACTCTTTGTTGGCTAGAGAAACACTTACAGTAGCTTCCATCGTGCTCTGGATACACATACTCACACACTTCTAGCCTCTATGCAGCTGTCCATAGGTCTGGGCCCTACGGAGAAGTTGCGGCAACAATGGGGCCCCCTCCCATCCTCAGGCTTATCTGACGGGTGGCGTGGCCTCAACCTGAGACCTCCTGCACAGAAGTCGTCGCTGCTCTTCCATTTTCAAGCCCCTCCTGCTCCCAGGAGACAGTGGGACAGAGGAAGGTCTACTGACCCGTCCCTTGCCTGAACGGTCTCTTCTTCTTCTGCCTTGAATTGCCCTGGCTCCTGCTCCTGCCTTGTGGGTTGCGTGGCATCCCATAAATCACTGGTCCCTCTCTGGGGTCACTCCCCTGTCCCCCTGCCTCTGCTACACACTCTTCAGAGCCTGACACCAATACTGAATTAGACCATTGGTTCATCTACCTTGGCAGTGGCTCTCCAGGGTTTCAGACCAGGGGACTTTCTCAGCCCTACGTAGAAATGCCAGGGACTGAACCCAGATCTTTGCCATGCACAGCATGTGCTCTACCACTGAGACCTTCCCTGAGATCTGCCCACCACAGAGGCAAAGGGATGAGGCAGCTACAGCAGCTCTTACTGTTAGTCCACATTAGCTTCAGGGCACCTGAAACCTAGAAATGCTATTTTTGAAGCAGCAGCACTACCAGGACACGCACAAAGGCATTTCCTCAATCACCTCCATCTCCGGACACAAATACCAAACATCCTGGAGGGTTGGCTTTTGTTTTTAAACCTGACCCATCTTTTCCAAGTTGCCAAAGCTTAACCTCTTCCCTCCTTGCCTTTGCTCTGAACACAGAAACCCTTCTGCCTGAAAGTTCCCTAACCAAGTATTACATGGTATATATTTTAACAAACATGGATAATTCATATACATATAATATTTTTTAACATTCACCCCATGAATATACACAGTGGGATAAGCAAAGATAGGCAGGTGGTGCCCAAGCCATGGAAAAGCAAACTTGGCTACATTATATCAGGTGCAGGGAAACCTTTGGCCTTCCGGGTGTTGCTGAACTAGAACTCCCAGCAGCCCCAGCAAGCATGACCGAAGATGACGCTCATATATCCTGCGAATCTTCCTGCCTTCTGCCTCGCCCTGCGCAGCCTCACAGGCAGTGATCCACCACTCTACCATTATTTTCCATGCTGCGAAGCTTCCTTTCCAGCTCAACCCCTCGATGCTCCAGCTCATCCAGCTGTTGCTCAATGCTGTCCATCTCGCCATAGATGTCCTCCACTGGAACATACTGGTCTGACTGAACCTGTAAAAAGGCAAGGAACCAAAGATCATGCTTCCTGTTTCTAACAAGGCAGGCGTGGCTTTCTAGAAGATAACTACTGACTCCAGGGTGGGAGGAGGGAGATAAGAGTCATGGGGAATACATTTTTAAAAATATGTATCTGTGAATTAGGGCAAGATGTAGGGCAGAACCTGGCAGGGGTCTCCCACCCAAAATCTTTCCTAGCCTCCTTACCTAAAATTATCACTACTGAATGTTTCAGATGGTTTCCTACACAATCATGAGGGGCAGAAACTTGTTTTGGCCGACATTCTTAAGGAGACAAATTCTGGAGTCCACAGAGTAAACATAAAGCACTGGTGAGGAACCTCCAGCCTGCAGGCCTAACTAAACATGTCCTGGTCCTACTTTGGCCTGTGCTGTCATTTCCCCAAGCCTTGCCCCACACCTGATCCCAGATAACTGTTCCTCTGCAAGCGAGGCTTGCCTTCAGCACCTTTCAAGCCAGGTTTCAGGCTCAGCATTTAGAATCTGCCCCAGCAACTTTTGTTACGGTGTAGCTTTCAGAGGAAGCCACAACCACTACATACAAATGCCTCACACCAGCCCTTAGCTCTCAATCACCCCGCTAGAAAGTATGCAATCCCTCTTCACAGGGGTGGTATTCAATTAAGTTTTACTCAGAGTAGAACCCACCAAAGTTAACAAACACGACTGAGTTAGCTCAGTTAATTTAAATACTCCTTTTGTGAGCAATTTGTGGGAAATTAAGTAGCATGGCAAATGAGGCAGAAGCCCCCAATCCTCGTTACCTTCCGTTTAATTAGTGGGAAGCCATGTCCCGGAGCAGGAGGCCTCGCTGGCTTGGGTCCCTTTGGAGTTTTCTTAATGGAGGGGGATGTGACAGGCGACGGCTTCCGGTTGAAGGGATTCTCTTTGCAGGATGACTGGGGACAAACACACCAAGCAGAATATCAAAATATACCTCTTGGGCTGCACCACAATGGGATCCTGAACCTGCCACTCCACCCTGGCACTTTTGAGGACCATATCTCTGGAGCAGGGACTCAGCTCTGGCACGGGGGGGGGGGGGCGTAGTAGCCAGGCCTCTTTTGCAACAGACACAGGCCAGGGACTCCTGATTTTGAGCAAGGGAAATGAGGCAGTGCACACGAGAAATCACAAATGCTGGGGACACTCCCGACAGCCATGCTCAGCAACTGAGGACAAGCCAGCCACAGTGAGACTGCCCTGCAGTTCAAGGGATCCTGGTGGAACAGGGAATTGCATGGTGGAGCAGTGAGTTTTAAATTTCCCGGGGTAAAAGATGGAGGGAGGGGGGCTGACACGAAACCCTGCAGCACTCTGTGGCTGGGGAATTTCGTGTCAGCCCCCTCCTCTGCAGCTCATGAGCCACAGGCAGCCCTCATTTCAAGCCCTCTGCATGTGATCAGTTTAGGCTTATGTTAATGGGAAGGGGGAGAGAATGGAGCAAAAAGCCAAAACTGATGGAGAGTTAAAGCAGGGGTGGGGGAATCAGAAGCCCCCCAATCAGATCTGGCCCTAAGCACCATTAAACACAGCCCTAACAGACTTTCCCCATGAGAACAGCCTTTGTTGTGCATGCCATCTTTAAAGCAGCATTGACAGAGGATCTGAAACCCTGTGCAATGCTTCATAACAGCAGCTTCTACCCGGAGTTAATTATTTGTAAGGCTGCAAAATAAGCAGTACATAACATAACCAGCGGGTGGTGCTAGAGGCAAGAGTGGAGAGCAGGCCAAGAAGTTGTCATGTCTCTGGGGATACAGTGGTACCTTGGTTTACAACCATAATCTGTTCCGGAGGTCTGGTTGTAAACCAAAACAGGTTGTAACCCAAGGTGCGCTTTCGCCAATGGGGCCTCCCCCCAAAAATGGGTTGTAATCCAAAAAAAAAGGGACACACACTTCCAGGTTTGACGTGGTTGTAATCCAAAGCGGTTGCAAACCAAAGTGCCACTGTATGAAGACAGTAAAGCTGTAACTCTGGCTGGGACTTCCTGGCCAGATGCTTTGTTACAGACACAAACATGCACACATAAAAACTTCTCAGTTCATTTCAGGGACCTTTCAAAGTAACAGAGCAAGGCAAAAGGTCATTGTTTTTCAAAAACCTGCAGGGACGAAGGATGGGTCTCACGACCAGAACCTAGGAAAGCGACTCCAACTTACCTTTGGCTGTGCTTTGGGTGATGGAGAGCTCCTGGCAGCCGCACCACTCAGCTCCGAGGCCAAGAGGATAGGCGTGGGAATGGCCCCGGCCGAAGGCTTGGGGGAGGCTCCCCCAGGAGAGGTTTTCAAGTTCCCAGATGAGGAGGTTCGGGCAGTCTGTGAATGTCCCCCTTGTGCCTCACTGCCATCGCCAGCCAAATCGCTGGAGGACGAAAAGGAGGAGTTGGCCGAGCTGCTGGGCAGGGCTGTGGGACACTCCTCACCAGAGGAGGAGAGACGGGGGAGCGGAGGGGCTGAGGAGGAGACAATGGAAGTGGCGGCTGGGACGTGGACTGCGGGCTCCGAGGAGCTCTTGGGCACGGAGGTCTCGTCCAAGTCGTCCGCGCCCTTGGCCAAACACTCGGATGCGATGCTCTCCAGGCTCAGGGCGGGCGAGGGCGTGGAGGAAGACGGCTCCGAGCGGGAGAGTCGGGAGATGGGGTGGTGAGCTGCAACGAGGGGAAAGTACAGGTGAGACGAAAGTCGGGGAACTCAGGCCCAAGCATGGCTCTTTAGGCCTCTCTGCCCAGCCCTCTGAACCCTCCCCATGCCACACCTCCCACTGGCCTTGCTTTGGCCCCCAATATGCCTGCTTGGAATGTGTCCTTGAACTCCGATATTGCCTCTTGATTGTCCATTTGGAGGACAGAGAACGATGTGTGTGCGCAAAACCTAGCCTACTGGTCCAAAGGCAAAATTTACCTTTGCTGCCCCAGCCAATTTGCCCCCCCCCCCCCAAAGCACCCAGGAGTGAAGGCAGCGCTCGGGCAGAAAAAAAAGTCATAGCATGACAGAACACCTTTTCCAGACAGGCCCATTCGAAAGATGGGGAACCTGAGCATCTCCCCTTCAACGTTGCTGGACTCCAACTCCCATCAGCCTTCTCCAGCATGGCTAGTGGTCAGGGATGATGGGAGCTTGAGTCCAACAAAGCCCTGAAGGAACCCCAGCCACGGCAAGCATGGCAGGACCAGGCCTCAAACATCCAAGCCACATTGGTGCAAGCCATGAGAGAGCTCATTCTTTTCCTTCCTGTTGGAAGGCAGGGTGGAGACTCACCAAGAGGGGATGCGTTGGGGGCCCTTGGAGCTGGCCGCTTCTTGGTCTTGGGGCTGCTGGTGGGGGTGATGCCATACCAGGGATGAGCCACCTTGGAGGTGGGCTCGCCCTCACTCTGCTCTTGCTTTGGCGTGCTCTGTTGCGCGACGACTCCCTCCTCTTCTTCCTCCTCCTGCTGCTCTTCCTCATCATCCTCAAAGGGATTATACGGCTTGGGCTCCTCCGGAGTGGGCCTGCCTTCCCTGCCTTGCGCTTTCCCTTCTCCGCCTTCATCCTCCTCTGAAACCCTTGAGGGGCTCTCCTTGCGACTACCTGGCGGGGGAGGCGGAGGGGCCGGCTTCTTCTTGGGCTCTCCCTGGACCAATGCAATCCAGGGAGGGTCTTTGGGCCGCAGGCATTCCCCAGTTCTGGCAGGAGAAAATATATGGGGTAAGGAAGGATGAAAGGGGGAGAGTACAAAATGGAAAAGAGGCTCCTCCCAAGCAAGACGCTCGGTCTCTGAAGCCCAAGGCTGCACATATTCCGCAAGTGTGCCACACAAGACCACAAGCTGATAGTGAACACAGCATTCACTCCCCCCCTGCAGAATCTTAATTTACTTCATAACCCTTTGCTTAAAAGAAAAAAGAAAAAAGATAGACACATGTATATTTTGAAGGCTGAAAAGCAGAAAGCATATTTTCTTGGTACTGAATCATGACTTTGGTTGTTATGTTTAGAATATACACGGCCCTGTTATTTTTTTCTCCAATCTTTCAGGCAGGAATACTGAGCAGCAGCTTTGGATTCTCAAGCTATAGATAGTCTGATGCACTGAGAACAACCATTTCCATCTGTGCTGGACTGGGAGACATCAAGTGACTCAGACATGACCCTGAGCCTTTCCATCTTCCCCTCTATGTGGCTGAAATTGCGAAGAGCTGCTTAAAGCATGATGAAGAGTCTTGTGACACATGGTCCAGGGAAAACTACCCGATTTCTTAGCTTTGCTAGTCCTTAAAGGTGCCACAAGACTCTTTGCAATAGACTAGCATAGCTACCCTTTGGAAATCAAGACATGCTGTTCTTCCTACACAGGGTTCATCTGCATGATTTACTATCTAGTCAGCCTTCCCCAACTGGGTGCCCTCAATATGTTTTTTAACTCCACCTTCCCATCAGCACTGCACAGGAAGGGTTCAGGGATGGTGGGAGTTGCAGGCCAACAACATCTGGAGAGCACCAGGTTGGAGAAGTGTGGTCTACACAGTTGTTTGTTAACTTGCATTTTGGCAAGAGATACACAGATTGAAGGGGGGGTGTTGCTGTCTGTATTGCTCTGCAAGGACCCAGGATTCTCTCTTCAATAGTTTGGGGGGGGGGGGGAGTGTCACTACTTCAGAATAACAAGTTCTGAATGAGCCCCCATCCCTCACTTAAAACCTCCAATGCATGCCCATCCTGCAGCTCAATTTGCATGAACAGGGAAAAAGGAAAATGGAAGGAAGGTCAACATTTATCTCGCTGTCTGTGTGTGATTTGCAAGCAAAAGGGACATACCGCTCGGAGGACGTGGGTCTGCCTCTGGGCTTCGGAACAGGAGGACAGGGCTCAGGAGGCCTACCTAATCCAGAAATGAAGAACACAAGAAAGGGTGCAACATTAGGGGCTTTTATGTTTAGGAGAGGGGGAAAGGCAAGTAAGGGAGAACATGATAGATGTGTATACAATTATGCAGTTTGGAAAAAGTGGAGAGAAAGGATTTTTCTCCCTCTCTCGCAACAGTTTTCAAGCACTACTGAATTTGTTGGAAAATTCAGGGCGACAGTTAATACTTCTTCTAGCACACAGTTAAATCTATGGGATTCATTCCCACAGGACGTAGGGATAGCCAGCAAAATAGGTGCCTTAATGGAGGCTTAGACAAAGTCATGGCAGATTGCCATAATGGCTAATAGCTCTATGTTTTCCCCCTGTACTGTCAGAGGCAATCTGCTGCTGAATAACAGCTGTTATACAAGTGGGGAGACTGCTCTTGAGCTCTAGTTTTGCTTGCAGGCTTCCCATAGGCCTCTGGTTGGCAACTGTGAGAGCAGGATGCTGGACTAGATGGGCCTTTGGTCTGATCCAGCTGGGCTCTCCTAATGCTCTTAACATACCCATGTGTCTCATCTCCTAGCAAGGATGTCCAAATCCATTACGCTGGGATAACTTGTTTTTATAGCCAGGGATGAAAGCTCCCAACATGCAGCTGCGCAGCATCTTGCGAAACCTCAGAAACTAGGAAAGTGGCCAAATAAATCTTCTCTTGCCTTCTGGGAGCATGACTGCACAGCCACACAGCTCCTTTCCCTCCATCCTGGCTACGGCTCTCTGATCTATGCCCAAGGCACACCCAGCCTTGAATCTCCACGCCCTTCTTTCCATCCACTCCACTGGTCCTTACAAGAAAATCGTGCTTGTGGAAGAAGAATGAAGCAGCACACAAGGAGTGAATGCAGTTAATTCATGGGCACAGAATCCAGGTTATCTGTCCCATCAGAAGGGCATGTTTCACAGGACAAAGGGGCTTTCGCCAAGCTGCCCACTGCTACAACTGAAATGTACCTCCAAAGGTTTTCTCGTACAACCCCCTGCCAATTGTATTTATTTATGCGGAGAATTCTATACTTCCCCTCAACAAGGATGGCTGCAGTGCAGTTTACAAAAAAGAGACAGCAGGGAATCTGCTCCTGCAACATCATGGGTGGCCACCTACCAGAGATGTTGTAGCAGCAGGTTTCCTGTCTCAGGAGTCTAACTAGATGGCCTTTGAGGTTCCTTCTGTGATTCTAAGATTCCAATCCACACAAGCTGCAAATGAGGGCTCCCATTTCAGTTTGGCTATTGCCACGGTGCTGCAGATGGGTTCTTCACTACTTCCCTCTGTGCACGCATTTCCTTACCATTGGCCAGTCCAGTGCCAGGCTCACTGGATCCCTCGCTTTGCACGTTGGCTCTGGGTTTTGGAACAGGCTGGGAGCTTGGCGGTGACAGGGCTGCTGCTGTGTCTGTGCTCTTCCTGGGGGCAGGCGTGGGCCGAGCCTCCTTGAGCTGCCCGTGTTGCAGGCTAGCCTTCTCTTGCATGAGCAGAGGTGGCTTTGCTGGCACAGGAGGTTTGGGAGGTGTTTGGGAGCAGGTTTCAGATCCGGGAGCAGGGGCAAGTGTTTCGTTCTTTGGCTGCGCAAGAGGCATCTCGCTCTCCACTCCATCAGCTACCCTCTCCCCCGTTTTGCCTATCTCTTCCGCAGCAGATGGGTGCTCCTCCAGTATTCCGTTCTCTTCCTCCGCACCAGTGCTCACTATCCCAGTCTCCCCGCTTTCCCCCACGTGCTGAAGATCTGGGCTTGGCCTGCGCTCCATCCTCCCGCTCAGGCCCAACTTGCCACGATGCTGGGTGCACACAAATGTGCCCAGTTCAGGTCCAGGCTTGTAAGAACCGGGGAGGAGAGTGCTGGAGCATTCCTTACACCTGCCGGAGACACAAGCAAAGCCTGTCACCAAACAGTGGAGATAGGCAAGAATTGCGGAGTTGTGATCACAGGCACCCTTAGAAGAACAACCTTCCATTTACAGCTTCGCCGAAGATGCCCTGTGACACTCTAGGCTAAGTCACTTAGCTTCTCTGTTTCTTGATTCCCCATTTGTCCACATAGAAATTACAATTGATTTGCACTTCTAACTCAGGCTATAAGGTTTTCAGAGAAGAGATTGGTGCCGTCTCTCTCACACGACTTAAACTCAAAAGCAGTTTTGCTTTCCGGGGCTGGATCTGTCTTCCATTTTTGCGTGGGCAAATATGACACCATAAAGTTAATCAAGTACATTTTATTCCTCAGAGAAAAGACATATTAAGTAAAACAATCAAAGCTGGTTTGGAAAATGTGCCTCTTTCCTGAGAAACAGACGTGCCCCTCACTTTTTCTACACTACAGTCGTACGCCAATAACACAGAAAGCAGGTCAGAACTGGGAATGACAGCGAGACTTATGAGCCTCATGGATTTAGTAGCAGAACATCACAGTAGAGTTCTATATTCCCACACCTGCCCATATTTTTGAAAATGATATGACCTCATCATTTAACCTACAGTAGTGATGTGAAAAAGCCTTGAAGCCCCATCTGTTTCAGCTTTCTTTTTTCTTTTTAGGCTGCTGGGTTTTAGAGGACTGGGTTTTAATCTTCAGTTTATCTGGACATTCTGGTTATTTTTATGCTGGGCTGTACATTGTTTAAAAGTCTGATTACTTTGTAGCTACTATTCACTGGCTGCTGTTGCAATCTGTGTTTTACTGTTCTGATTCTCAGAACAGTAGCAATTATGGGACCCACTCAAGTACAGAAGCTTTAGGTTGCTGCTTATTTCTTTCTTTTCGTAATGAAGTTACTGACCTCATGGTAGCTGGCAAAAATATGCAGGCAGTATGTTCTCACTACTCATAGAACAGAGATGATCTACGTGGGCTTGGCATAATTAGAAGGCGATGCCTGGCAAAGAAGGATAAGGCTACAGGAGAGCAGGTGGCTCCACTTGGTCTTCAGTGAGGAGGAAGAGCTTACCTGAAGCACTGGCGGTGGTACAGCTTGCCATCAGCCAGGTAGCGCTGGACCAAGTGGACGTGTTGTTGGCAAGCTGCGCAAGTGCTGCTCAGGGTGGTTCTCTGGGACTGCTCTGCCAGGCCTGCAGCATCCTCATCCTGTGGCAACAGAAAGGTGGCGTAAGAATGCCTCCACAAACAAAGAGATTCAGACATTCTTGGGACTGGCCTCAAGAGGACTCTTGTCTAGCACAGCAGAGCCTCAAACCTGAAGAAAGATCTATTCAGGTACCAGGGTTGCTTACCAATTTAGGGCCCTACCCAGTTCAAAGTATTAAGAAGCAATTTATCCAACATCCACAGCCCAGATCTCAGCAAGGTGCTCTGGCTCTCAGCCAGTCTTGGAATGAATGGCGCATGATGCTCTTTCCTACGATGACTGCCAAGGAGGAAGAGGGGAATCTTCCAATACCAGTTCAATAATGTAAAATTCTCAACAGCTCATAAGAACTACTAAATCTCTCAACAAGACCCTTGAAAGAGGCACATATATAGCTTCCAGGTTACACTATTATTTTCAGAATAGAAGCCGTATCTTGACTTTCCTTCTTCTTCAGAAATTCAGTTGTTACCTCCAAATGGTTTGCATTATTTGGCTTACTCTCAATTTGCAGATAACTGGTTTGTTTTCTGTATTCAGGAGCGGCCAACCAGAGGTGTACATGCCACATCCACACACCAAATCAATTTTCTATGGACTCTGGTAGTAGCCCCCCCCCCCAACCTTCTGATTAAGTTATGGTAAAAGGTCTGTCTACCTTTTCACTTGTAAAGATGAAAGTTTCTGAGTTTCAGCAGAGAGGCATGCTATACTCTCTTTTGGATTTTGAATGTATTGTTAAGCCTGAGCAAATGTGCTGCACAACTTTGCAGGATCCCTAATTCACTGTCGCCTCCTTCTTTGCATGCATGTTTCCATTCCCCGGATGATTGCAGGCTTCTGTGTTACTGTTTGACATGATCATGTGGAACTGTTGGCAGTAGAAAGTGTTATACTGAGAAGTCATGGAAGAAGCCAGTACTTTGTCTTCATGCATTATTGCTGACTGGAGAAAGACAGGTGTTTATCATACAGCAACCCTGTCCAGAGGCAAGCTCTGTTTCACAGTCTCTATGTGCAACTGAATCCTAGTTTGAAATGTGCATGACAAGGTTTAACAGGTTTGCTATTTGCCCTGGGCAAAAATGTTGACCCCTGTCACAGAAAAAAAGGTTGTTTACAATAGAATTGTTTTTATCCCAAGGTGAAACAAGATATGTAGGGCTGATATCCTGTAAAGACAGCAACCACTGATGTGAGCTAAGGGATAGTTATTTCAAAATACTCAGTTATGTAAAAAAAATAAATAAAAGGCCCTCGGATATCAGGAATAACAGCAACTCTCTACACCAGACCTGCACAATTTACAACCCAAGTATTGTGGCATGCATGGTGCTCAAACACCCCTTTTTTGCAATCCCTGGCAGGTAGCATAAACATAAGGTTTAGCAAACCCTTACAAGAGAACCTCTAACCCTATAGATATTATTGGACTACAACTCCCACGATCCCTGACCATTGGCCATGCTGCTGGGGCTGTTGGGAGTTGGAAGACTAACAATACCTAAAGGGCCACCCCTGCCTTTGTGGGCTGTTATTAGTGGCACAATGGCTGCATTCAACTTTGTGAGTAACACCTGCTCTATACACTGCATTCCCCTTCCTGAAATATACATATCTCTGTGTCAAGTGCAGAAACAATATAAACGCTGCCGCAGTAACCACAAAAGGAGACCCGTAAATTCTTCAAAGCTGAAGAGGACAGAATGATCAGTCACACTTTTTGAATCGCTCGCTTTTGGAAAGATTCGATTCAGAAACTGGAACCTGAAGCAGGTTAGAGACATCTGACCGATCAGAGGAGCAGGCTCAGTACCTTGGGTGCTGATGTGGTCTCGGAGGCAGGCACAGGTTTGTGTGCTGGCAGAGTAGGGGAGGAGGCAACTGCAGGGTGCTTCATAGGCGGGAGGACTCTGGCTGCAAAGACAGATGGGAACCAATCCATGATGGTGGCTGCTGAGTAAGTAAAAGACAGAAGCCCTCTTCAGGTGCTCACCTGAAAGCATGTGGGCTAAAAGTGGGCAGGGGACAAGTACATGTACCCAAGCACATCTCTGAACACAAACCAGAGGGAAAGTCAGAAAAGGGAGTCTTAATGTGTTTGGGTGAGCGTGCTTAGGCTCCTTGCGATCGAGAACCAGCTAAGGCATGGAGAGGCTCATGGGGAGGATTCTAGGCCTGTTGGGTGAACGCATTTAGAATCTCCAGACTTTCCCTCTCAACATGGGTCTGAAGCAGAGCTGGCAAATGCAGGGACACTGGAGATGGATTTGCATATCCACCCCCACCCCCTTTTAGCCTTCATGCTTTCAGGGCCAGAAGTTGTAGAGAATCACTGCATTTGATGAGGTGGAATTGGCCTACCTGGATTTTCTCACTTCGCTACTGTCTCATAGTTGAAAACACCTAGACAGGGGTGGCAGCACACAGCCTACATGAGTTTCTGTTCTTTCCGGTTGTTGTGGGCAAACTATTCACCCCATTCCTTTATACTTCAAAGCTGCGATGAGCCCTTAAGCTCAACTTTCAGCACAGAGCCCAGAAACATTAAGCAGCATCATTAAACCCATAAGCAGTTCTGGGGATCTGCAAAATTTGGCCAATTAGGAGCAGGCAAGCGTTTGTGCCCTGCCCCACGCCAGTCTCAGGAAGGGTGATGGCGTATTGCTCCCAGTATGGTACTTTGGAATCTACTAACCCACTCACAAAAGGCAAGACTCAGCAGCTGAACTGCAACTCCCATCAGCCCCAGTAAGTATGGCCACAGACAAGGGAAGATGGGAGTTGTAGTTCAGCAACATCTGGAGGGCTAAAGGTTCTCCACACCTGCTCTAGGAGAAGGGCATGGATTCATCAAGCTTGGAGAAGTCAGTGCTCACCACTGCGAACAACTTTATGGACTGCAAGCGAGCAAAGGTGCCAATATTGTCATGGAGCGGGGGGTGGGGTGGAGAGCACAACTCCTCCTCTTTGTCATTCAGATCCCTGGAGGGGTAACTGTAGGAAAATGCCCCGCTTCGGAGCTCTCACCTTGGTTGGGGTTGTTGAAATGGTTGTAATACTGAGAGACATAGGTCATGATGCTGAGGCAGTCAGGGACCTTCATGGAGACCATGTCACTGGGATCCAGCAGGGCAGGGATCCCCAGCTCTTGCTCAGCCACCTCAAAGGCCTGAAAGGCAACAAAGAGAAGACAATCAGGAAGCGGAAGCTGACTCTGAGAAAGAGACAGGCACGCACCACTGGTGGAACAAAATAAGGGCAGAAGTCGCCAAGTAGAAACTTGCAGTACAGAAGGAACTAATAAGGAAGATGACACATATTGGGACCTTGGCCACTCATACCACCTCTTTCCATTGGCATTGCTACCAGTCACAATGACTATGTTTTGCCTCCACTGTCAGATGCAGCATGCCTCTGAATGCCAGGGGATCACAAGTTGTCGGGGATCACAGGTTGGGAGAGTGTTGTTGTGCTCAGGTCTGCTTTCGGGCTTCCCATGGGCATCGGGTGCCAGAAGAGGTGGGCCTTTGGCCTGAACCAGCAGAGCTTTTTTATTGTACACCTCTGAAATTTCAGCAAGGGTCCAATGATCCTTTCCACCATTTTAGTTTAACACCCCCCTCCCCCCCCCAAAAAATCTCTCTCTCTCTCTCTATATATATATATATTACACACACACACACACACACACACACACACGCAAATTGGGAAGAAGTTAGTGGCAATAGAAGTGCCCCTGCCAGGGTATGTGAATTTCTCCAGTCATTAGCAATTGCTCAGGGACAGAGAATGAAGCAGAATAGAGATGACGACGCTATATTTGCTTCCAGCATGGCCCATTAGTCAGAATTTGGACTCTGACCAATTCTCAGCTGCACCACAGACCTTGAGGCTCTCTCCCTCAGTTTGAGAATGTTGGCGCTTATCAAATATAAAGCATAAATCATATTGTGAGGAGTATATTTTATTTATTTGTTTGCTTAAAATTGCTTTCTCCCATTCCGCCCCCCCCCCCCAGAAATATGTGTTCAAAGTGTTTGCAATCAATATAAAACATAAGACAACAACACTGAACAAAACACTAGGAAGAGATGCATACTGTATTAAACAAACACCAGTCACACAGAAATGGGAGATCTGCCCACCACAGCAGTAGGAACCTAGGAATCTGTTTTATACTGAATCAGACCATAAGTCCCTCTAGCTCAGAATGGTCTATGCTCACAGGCAGTGGCTCTCAAGGATTTCAGTCTCTCCTAGTGCTACCTGGAGATACCAGGGATCAAACTTGAAAACTTCTGCTTGGTTCCATTTGGTCTTGGGCTGGGAATTTAAACACGGTAAGAAAGCCTGGTACCATGACTTTAGTGCCAAGGGAAACATAAAGGCAAAACTTCAATAAAGGCACTCTTGACTAAGTATGCCTGAACATTTGTACGGTACATATGGTTTGCTCTGGCGTTTTCCAGAATGGAACCACAAAGGATTATGTCAGAACCAGCCCATCTCCAGCAGAAGTCTGCAATTACATCAACGCTTGTTTGCCCAGCTGAGATTATTATTTACACTTGCTTGGTATCACTGGCAGGCCACAAAGAGAAATCTAAGCACATTCCTCCACTGTCATGGCAAGTCCATCATGCTGGGCTGCATATTTGGGTCTGCAAGTTTGCTGTGCAAATGTGGAATCTCATATGCTACCCTGGAAATCTGAACTTGATTTCTTTTTTTAAGGAACAGAGTGGCGGGGGGCGGGGAAGAGAGTTTCTAACAAATACAGTCTGGTTGCAACTAGTTTTATTCAGTCTGTTTGAGTAAGGATAGAGCTGTACACTGACCACATTCAGATGGCCATATCTCATCTTAATAAGTCACAGCCTCCTTTGGGAGGAATGGTGGCATATGACATTAATAAATAACAAATAAATGAGGAGAGGAGGAGAGTCTTTGGGGCCTTTGCCCCATCCTTCACATATCAGGAAGTCTTCAATTTACATCTAGTTTCAAACTATGGGTGGTATTGAGCTAAGTTATTGGACCTAACTTAGTTTTCAGCATCAGTCTGTCTAGAGAGACTGTCAGGGAACTGCCATCGGAAGGAAGGGAAGTGAAAGGGCTCACACAGGTTGGGAGAGACTCAGCAGCTGAAGAGGGAACCAGTAGGGGGAGAGGAGCTGGGCTGAGGGAAAGGGAGCTGGAGGGATGGCTCAGAGACACTTCCAGCGAAAACAGTGGGGAGGTTTCAGGACCTCCTGTAGGGACACCCACTCCTCGCCGGAAACTGTCACGCAGAGAGTCCAGAAGACGTGTTTCCGTTAAGGAGCTTTTATGTTGGAAGCGATTCCGAAAGCAACCACTGTCGGAAACTGCCAGCGACTGACGGAGCCATGTTTAAGGGGCTCCGTTACAGACAGAGGTTTGCAAACTTGACCAAACTCTGAGGGACTAGGATTTTACACACAAGCAGCTCATCGTCCCATCACAGCATTCCGACAGTCTTCGTGAGCAGCTTGTGCAGGAGAAGGCATCATGAGCAACCCAGCCGGAACCGGAGAAGCAGGAGCTGGAGCGGGTCCAAGCCTGGAAGAAAGGTACCGGGTGTTGGAGGTCCAGCTAGCGCTGCAGACGGCGAGGCTTGAGGAGAGGAGGGCTCAGGATGCAGACAAAAAGGGGAAAGACACCCAGCTCGTCAGAAAGGTACCAGGATTGGTGCAGAAGTTTGGGGGGGAGCCCAAAGACTATCATGGCTTTCGGACAGAGATGCAATATGCCCTCAATCTGCAGTTTGATGAATTCCCTGACGAGGAATCACGAGTGGCTTTCGTGATTGGGCATCTTGAAAAGGGGGCGAGAGACTGGGTTAGACCCCTGATGGCAGCGAATAGTGACGTCCTAAAGGACACGATGAAGTTCTTTCGCGCCATGGATCTGATGTTTTCCAGCGATATTGAACAGGGAGTGGTCCGCAGACAGTTAATGGCTTGCAAACAGGGGAGCCGATCTGTCCGTGAGTACTGGACTGAATTCACCATGTTGATCCATAAATTGGGGTGGGATCTATCGGCGGAACCCATTCAAATGCTCTTTGAAGAAGGGCTTTCTTCGGCTGTGAAAGACGAACTTTCCCGGGCGCCCAGGGCGGAGTCTATGGACCAGCTGACCAAATCAGCGCTGACCATAGGAGCGCGCCAGGAGGCGAGAGCATTGGAGAGGCGGGAAGGGAAGGGGGAACGTTGGAAGGAGTTCCGCATTCCAGACATTCCAGAGCCAACTTTCCCGCCGGCAGAGCCGATGGAAATCGGAACAGCGCGCGCGCGCGCAGTTTCAAAGCCCAGTGAGGGGGGAAAGAAGGAGGGAAAAGGCGCCCGGAAATGCTATCTCTGCCAACAGCCAGGTCACTTTGCCAGAGTCTGCCCCCAGAGGAAGGAATGGCAAGGGATGGTAGGAGCTGTGGAGGGAAGAGAGGAAGAAATACCGAAGCAAGTAAAAGCCAACGCCTGGCTGCCACCGTCGGGGCACAGCAGCCAGGCCAAAGAGCAGTGAAAGTGCCCACGCCAGAACCTCCTAAACCCGCCCTAGTGATAGAAGTGGCGCTAGAGCTGCCAAACGGACACCCTCTAAAGATAAAGGCGCTGTTGGACTCAGGCAGCTCCTGCAATTTCATGAGCAAAGAGTTTGCAGCTGAACACCAGATACAGACGATCCCTTTAAGCAACCCCCTGCAGGTGACCACGATCGATGGCAGGGAGCTGTTGGGAGGAGAAGTCAGCTTGCAGACCGTCCCAATGATAATGAAGGTGGCAAGGCACACCGAACTGATAGCGTTTAATGTGGCCACCTTGGGAGGAGCTCCCATTATATTGGGGATGAGCTGGCTAGCGTTACATGATCCGCTGGTGGGCTGGCATCAGAGAGTGGTTTCTTTTGGTTCAGCACATTGCTTAGAACACTGCAAAGAGGGAAAGGGTTTGGCAGGGGCCCAAGCCACCCTAGCAGGGACTGAAGTAACGGAGAACGTGAAGGTACCACGACAATACGCAGATCTCCGCGACGTCTTCAGCGAAAGGGAAGCTGACCAATTACCCCCGCATAGACCCTTTGACTGTCAAATCAATTTACTCCCTGGGGCACAGCTCCCTGTAGGCAAGCTGTACGCCATGTCAGACAGAGAGATGCAGGAGCTAAGAGAGTTCATTGACAAGAACCTGAAGAGAGGGTTCATCAGAGAGTCCAGGGCGGTGGGGGGCAGCCCAGTGTTTTTTGTGGATAAAAAAAACACGAACAAGCCGAGGCTTGTGTGTGACTTCAGGGCCTTAAATGCAGTGTCAGAACCAGTGGCTTTCCCTATGCCCAGGATTGACGACATTTTGACAAGGGTCAGGAAGGGAAAGATTTTTACTAAACTGGACCTAAGGGGGGCGTACAACCTGATACGAATAAGGAAGGGGGATGAATGGAAAACCACCATGTTCACCCCTTTGGGGGCATTTGAATATTTAGTTATGCCCTTCGGCCTACAAGGAGGCTCCGCGTGCTTTCAATCGTTTATGAACCACGTCCTGGGGCCTTTGCTTTACAAGAATTGTGTGGCCTTCTTAGACGACGTGTTGGTGTATTCTGAGAATGAGGAGCAGCATGTGAGAGACGTCAGAGAAGTGTTGAGCAGGCTGCAAGCCAACCAGCTGTGGGTGAAACTGGAGAAGTGTCAGTTTCATACCAAGGAGGTGGAATTCCTGGGGTATCGCCTGTCAGACAAGGGATTGGCCATGGATCCCGGCAAGGTCCAGGCGGTGCTGGAATGGAAAACACCCAAAACAAGGAAGGATGTGCAGAGGTTCCTAGGATTTGGGAACTTCTATCGTAAGTTCATCCGAAACTTTGCCCACCTGACGGCGCCCATTACGGACTGTCTCAGCAGTAAGAAGAAGTTCGTTTGGACTGAGGAGGCGGAGCGAGCATTTGAGGAACTAAAAAGGGCCTTCGCCTCGGAACAACAACTCCTGCATGTGGATTTACAAAAACCGATGAGAGTGGAAACTGACGCATCAGACAGAGCTATTGGGGCGGTGCTTCTGCAGCCAGGGAAGGAGGAGTCAGAGTGGAGACCGTGTGCCTTTTTTTCGCGAAAGCTGAACAAATCCGAGAGGAACTACACGGTGTATGACCGAGAACTACTAGCCATTCATGAGGCGTTCCGGAGATGGAGGCACCTGCTAATTGGCGCACAACATAAGGTGCAAGTGTGCACTGACCACAAGAACCTAGAGTATTGGAGGACGGCACGAGTGCTCAACCAACGGCAAGTGAGATGGGCCCAGGAGTTCTCCAAATTTAACTTTGAGATTTGTTACGTGCCAGGCCCAGAGAACATTAGGGCGGACGCTCTCTCACGCAAACCTGAATATTTGGAGGAGGAGGGAGCACCCGAAGAGAGACATGTCATTCCAGAGGACCGCTGGGTGTGTGGGGCGGCATTGGTGGGACAAAGAGAACTGGTAGAGGAAACAGAGAATGATGAATACGCCCAGAATAAGCTCAGAGGTCTTAGGGGTGAGGGAGAGGAACCAGGGGGTTTCGAGGAAAGAAATGGAGCTTTGTATTACAAAGGGGCACTGTATATCCCTGAAGGAGACTTAAGGGGGAGGGTACTCAAGCAGTTGCACGACAGCCCCACGGCGGGGCATTTTGGACAACACAAAACCATGTGGTTGGTCACCAGGGAATTTTGGTGGCCTAAGGTGAGGGAAGATGTACGGGAGTATGTAAGAGGGTGTGAGCAATGCCAGCGAGCCAAAGGGGAGAGGCGGGCACCGGCGGGGCTATTAGAACCCTTACCAACCCCAGAACGACCTTGGGAGGCAGTGTCGATAGATTTTATGACTGATCTGCCGAAGTCCAAGGGGAAAACAGCCATCATGGTGGTGGTAGACCTACTAACAAAGATGTGCCACTTTGTAGCCTGCTCGCATGCAGTCACGGCGGAAGAGACAGCGAAGTTATTTGTAGAACACATTTTTAGGTTGCACGGGGTGCCATTGAGGGTGGTCTCAGACCGAGGAAAACAATTTACTTCCAGGTTCTGGAGGAAGCTCATGAGCTTACTGCAGGTGGAGGTCAACTTTTCGACTGCCCGGCACCCTGAAACCAACGGGCAGGCGGAAAGAGCAAACGGGGTCCTCCAGCAATACCTGAGGTGTTATGTCAATGACAGAGAGAATGACTGGGTAGAAAAGTTGGCGCTGGCGGAATTTGCCTACAACAATGCCGAGAATGTGTCCACAGGGATGAGCCCCTTCTTGGCTAATTATGGGTGTCATCCCAGGGCTTTCCCAGGGGGAGAAGGGGAGAGATGGGGTGTTCCGGCAGCCGAGCATTTTGTAGAAGAAATGGAAGCAATCCATCGTCAGCTCCAACTCAACTTAGAAAGGGCGAAGGAAGAATACAAGAGGCAGGCAGACAAGAACCGAAGGGAAGGTGAAACCATAAGGGTGGGAGATAGGGTGTGGCTGTCAACCCAAGGGTTGCCGTTCAAAGGAGGTTGTAAGAAATTAAGACCCAGGAGATTGGGTCCCTTTGAGGTCATTCAACAGGTCAACCCAGTGGCTTTCAGGCTCCGGTTACCCAACCACATGAAACTGCACCCAGTATTTCACAGGTCGTTACTGTCACCGTATGAGGGGGGACGAGAAGGGATGACCACTCGGGGACCGGTCATAGAAGAAAGGGAATGCAGCAGCCATGTGGCAGAAATCCTCGACGCCAGATGGAAGGGGGATCAGGTGGAGTATTTGGTAGCGTGGGAAGGAGAACCGGAGTCAGAAAACACTTGGGTAATGGCAGAAGATATCAATGACGAGGTATTGATAGAAACGTTCCATCAAAGGTTCCCAAGGAAACCTCAGCCTGTGGAGAGGTTCCGGAGGGAATACTTTGGGACCACCGATGAGGAGGAGGAGTTGGAAGGATTCTCGGAATCGGAAGGGGAAGGGGAGATGGACTCTGAGGAGGAGGAGTACTTCGAGACCAGGAACCGCAACAGGTGGAGAGAAGTGTTCGGGACATCGGAAGATGAAGGAAGTTCATTCCGGGGTTTTGCCTCCTCACCGCCCGTAGAGGAGGGGGCGAGAGGGGATGAAGGGGGCCCTGGAGGGGAGGTGGATGTCAGGGAACTGCCATCGGAAGGAAGGGAAGTGAAAGGGCTCACACAGGTTGGGAGAGACTCAGCAGCTGAAGAGGGAACCAGTAGGGGGAGAGGAGCTGGGCTGAGGGAAAGGGAGCTGGAGGGATGGCTCAGAGACACTTCCAGCGAAAACAGTGGGGAGGTTTCAGGACCTCCTGTAGGGACACCCACTCCTCGCCGGAAACTGTCACGCAGAGAGTCCAGAAGACGTGTTTCCGTTAAGGAGCTTTTATGTTGGAAGCGATTCCGAAAGCAACCACTGTCGGAAACTGCCAGCGACTGACGGAGCCATGTTTAAGGGGCTCCGTTACAGACAGAGGTTTGCAAACTTGACCAAACTCTGAGGGACTAGGATTTTACACACAAGCAGCTCATCGTCCCATCACAGAGACAATGGAGTGTTCCTCCAAGGGTAAAACCAAACTGCTGTGTTAGCAGCACCGAAATGTTCTCCCTGGGACACAAACCTGGGCAGTATGTCTGGAGGTCCTGGACTGCCCAGGCAACAAAACCCCCTCTTGGCCTCGCTGATGTGGTCCAAAGGAAAGCAGAGCAATATGTTTGGTACCAGCTTGGCTGCAGGAGTTGCCAGAAGGAGGTGTAAAAGGCACCATCCAACCGTCTTGGGGACTCCAGATTTGTCTAGGGTTTACTCCTTAGCTTTTTCTCCTCCCAAAGATATCCCACAAAACAGCAGAGGTTTAGGATTAGAGTTTCCCTCTTCCTAGATGGGTTGCCTTCCCAGGTTGCCAAGCCCCTTCTGTCCCTCACCAACTTAGTTAGTAATGTTCATTAAATTCCATGGCTCTACACTGATTAAAACTTAGCCAAAAGGTTTCATAATTCCAGCTTGTTCTGAAGCTATTAACCATAGTTTCCTAGTTCAGACAAAATGGGAAACTACAGCTAACGGTTTGATTGTTTGTACAAGGAAGAAAGGATCCAAGAGTCTGTGTGTGCAGCCAAAAGTCTAATTCGATTTCAGCTTATTAATCTGAGATAAAATCATACAAACTGCCTAAGTGAACACATTCTTCCTTCTTTTCAGTACTGGCTGCTTTCAGTTTCATTTCTGCTCCTTTTCCTATACAAACCAATTCCCCTTGCCAGGCCCATCTCTATCCCAGAAACATTAAGCAGCTCACGATCCAAAACTTTGGTCCACATGCCTTGCACACATCCGTTTAAACTTTACAGAAAACTGAAGGTCCAACACTTTCCAGAAGCAAAAGCTGGTAGTTACTGGACAAGGCAGTTCACATTCATCAGATGAAAAGGGAACATCCTCATTTCTTTATATAGATTGAACATTTGGAATTTGCAAGAGAGTGAATTGCAGAACCTGGGTACTTAGAAGAACACAAAAACAGGAGCACACAAGATCATCCTGGTGGGCACAGCAGATGATCTTTTGGGTGATTCTATAGTCATTATTAATTAATGACTATTTATATTTATTTATACTTCAATATCTTCACTCGCTGGATATCAACATATTTATATTTAGGTAGGAAGAGATAAGAGGGATAATCCCCTCTGCCAAAATATCTGAGTACCAGCATCGTATTTTCTAGACACCTGGGCAACCAGGCACCTGGGATTTTTTCAAAACCTGCTGTAAGCCAGAATGGCGTCAGAATTAAGTGAAGTAATCAAGAGAGAAGACAGAGGCAGGGACTCACCAAGCGATTGTTCTCGTATACATTGTCCTTGGAAAGCGAATTGAAGTCCCTGAAAGGAAAATAATAATAATAAATAAAGGAGGTGTTACAAGAGGAGCAGGAAGCATAGTTCAATCTATACCAGATCACACATGAGATCTGAGAGGCAGCATCTCTGGGTAACCATTAGTATAGAGACACTTCAAAGCACACTTTTCAAACCACAGAATCTTTGTAGTTTAATTGTCCTTGATGTTACAGGCAGGAAAAGAAAGCTTCCGACTACGGCATTTTACAAAACACAAAGGCAGGAAATGCAGGCCGTAGAACCTTGATTTTAGGGCGACCAAAGATAAAAAGTGAGCTTTGGTTCTTATTATTATTTTCAAAAGAAAACCAACACTTCCACTGCTGCTCCACAAAGGTACTGTACAGTTCTACACCAATATTTTCATAGCCAGTACACGTATGACATTTCAGTCTATCCAAATAGGGATATACCATCATGTGGACTGCTTCACACATGACATTTCCCCTAGCAGAGGGCTGCTATACGTCCGGAATTTTCTGGACATATCTGGGATTTGTCTGTTGGAAATAGCATCTGGGCACAATTTCCCAAAACCGGTAAAAATGTCAGGGAAAACCCGGGTGTATGGCAACGCATGTCAGAAGTGTTGGGTTTTTGGCAAATTTCCTTTAAAAAACAGCTCAAAAACTTCAATTTTGGGGGGGAGATTTTGGCCAAAACAACAACAAACAAAAAAACCTTTTTTGAAATATGGCAACTCTACCCTAGCATCCTGTAGTTGAAGAAAAACTTTGTGTACAGCAATGACAGCATCATAGGGGAAGGCTGTGGTTTGCCACACTGTGAAGTAAGTTAGTGCTTCCACCTAAAGGGGGTGGGGTGTAAGACCATTACATCCAGAGTCTAAAACTACCCAGTGGCACTTAATTGCTAATGGTGTGGACGCTTGTTCAGCAAAAGAGGTAACATTTGCCAAGATTTCCAGTACCTTTCGCAAAGGAGGAAACTTAACAAGCTAGGGCATGATCTGCAAATGTCTGAGTTGTTGCACATCCACCATAACAGCAACCATGATTGGTTATGATGGCACCATCTGCCCAATGATCTCAGCAATTGTGTGTGTATTTTAAACCTTTAATTAGGCATCTCCACGGACCTGAGATGAAGTCAAAGATCATAGAATTGTAGGGCTGGAAGGGACCCAGAGCATCATCTAGTCCAACCTCCTGCTGCTTCATGTGCAGGAAAACAAGCACTTTGATTAAGGATGGGGCTAAGCTCCCTTTCTTCACATGGATTCATTTCATCAGTTGCACAAGGATTTTATTTTTAATTTAGTCTGTTCTCCTGCTACCCTATTCAACCCTGCAAAGCATAGAGTTTTAGCACTTACATTCTATGCAACGTGTCCTGTGTTAATTTATGAATTGTAGACTTAAGGATAACAAAATCTAACTCTGACTGAAATCTTATGAATACTTTCTCAGGAACTCCATATGGCTAACTTCCTGAACAAACATATGTAGGTCTGGTCTATGCATGTCTTTCTTTTCCTGTTATTCATGTTACTTATAAAAACTGCCAAGTAAGAAGAGTTTCAGTTTGTGGGCCCTACCTAGCAATGCTCCTCACACAAAACACAGAGAGAACTTTGCCATCTCACTGGCATATTGCTGAGCGAGTGCCCTCAAGAGAAAAAAAGGTGTACTTTTTTAGCCTTATATGCAGGTCCCGGAAATAAGAGGGACCTGAGAGTAAAGAAATAGAATTCATTCATGCCATTCCGGCATTAGAGTAAACATTGCTTTTTATGCACCACCCAGTATCATTACTGCATCTGCTTCAGGGATGCCCATTTCAGGCCCCAAAAAGTTTGATCTGCAAATCAGCCTAAGCAAACCTAGCTAGCATGGTATGGGTATTCCCATTACTGAAGTGACCTCAGTGAAGAACCTTCTGGCCACTGACTAACTACTAGATCCTTCAGGGAAAGATGGAGTATAAGGCACTCCTGTTCTGCATGAGCTTTCCTAGAGCAACATAAGCTTGCTGAGCAATAGTGAAAGAGGGAGGGAAGAGTGAAGGAAAAGATGCAGCTGAGAGCAGCAGCTCAGAAACACGGTGTGAAATGTGCTAGTTATAGCCGGAGTCGAGGAAGTTCACAACTGGATAATCAAAGACACGTGAAGCTGAACATTCATTTTTCTCCAAGAGGACAACACACTTTTTTTTCTCATTCGAGCAAGGTTCGTGCATTTCCCAGCAAGGCCTCCTAGCAGTACTGCTTTTAAGCTCATCCATCCAATGGAGACTCAACTGCAGGAACTACTCACTAAGAAAGGATGGGATTTCAGCATAGATACGGCCAGGAGGGGCTCCACTCAATGCTGGAGCAGG
This sequence comes from Podarcis pityusensis, assembly GCF_964106645.2. NCBI lineage: Eukaryota > Metazoa > Chordata > Lepidosauria > Squamata > Lacertidae > Podarcis > Podarcis pityusensis. The sequence continues at coordinate 30,203,641 of NC_138035.1, read as the reverse complement.
TTTAGGCAACGCAGAAGCAAAAGTGGGTCATACGATACTGCAAGCTTCTCTCTCTGTGCAACTAATAATGTTAGAAACCCACTTTGAGAAGTGAGGGGGAGCTGATGGGCCTTAATCCCTATCCCGTACCACAGATGCTGATTTCTCTAGATCCATCATGTCCCCAGGTTGGCAGCACAGAGAGCCAGGCAGCGCCTCTCAGGAGCCAGGTTTGGCCCAGGGCCTCTAGCTGCTAACTCTAAAGCAGCAGGGATTTCTCTTTGTGATGTATTTATTTGTTAATCTCAATATGAAACACCTCCTCTGTCATCATCTCACATGCAAAAAAATAAAGCATGGGAATGATATGCAGCCAGGACACAACATTGACTAGCTGCTCGTATATAAAAGGTGACTTAATGCTTGGCATGTACAGAGGCACCACAGCCCAGAGAAAACTTCACTGAGCCCAAGGATGGTATTAATACTGATATAGGAGAGAGAGAGCTCATTGATCAAATTGAACCAACATGCAACTCACTGGCCCGGGGTTTGAAAAGCTGTGTCTGATCCCAGGCTCCTTTGGTTCATTGTGTAGTCAGAAAAAGGAGCGACTACCCTGAAAACAAAAGGGCAAGGCTTATTCCAGGTGCGAGTGAATGACAAGGAACGTATGGGTTGCCACACATCACCTTCACTGAATGGCCACAATGAACAGAGAGAGGATGGAGGGTGGAAGGGGTCTATCATCCTCTTCCTCAACCCATATCTAGTTCACCACCAGTGATGTATACAAAGGCAGTTTCAGTGCCCCCTACAAATAGTGCTGTGTGTATTCCACACTGGTACGCAGGAAAGGGGAAAATAACATAATTCAGCTTCTTTGGAGCCTATACTTTAAAAAAATCAAGTTCCTTGTCCATAAGATTGTGAAGACATGCTTAAAAGCATGTTGACAACCCTTGGTGAAATCTCAGGTCAAAATGACTGCAGGATTTCGCATGGCCAATAGGCAGGACATTCCTCCCCTTTAACTAGTGCAAGCTGAATAAGTCAGTAAACATACAGACTAAATTACGCAAAATAAGAATTTAAAAGTATTCTATTCAAGTCAGAGAAATCTTTCCTTAGTGGAGTTTTGATTTATTTAGTGGTAGCGCAGCTGGGATAGCTCAGTCAGTAGAGAATGAGGCTCCTAATTTCAGGGTTGTGGGTTCAAGCCCCACTTTGGGCAAAAGATTGCGGCGCTGAATGGGGGTTGAGCTAGATGACCCTCACCGTCCCTTCCAACTCAACAATTCTATTACTTTTTACCACACAAAGCCCTGATCATATGGTCTGTGTAAGCTGTGGCAATGATTAATAGCACAGCTGCATGTGAGCATTCAGGGCTTTTATAGAATTCACTGTGGTCTAAGCAGATTCTTTGAGTTCTCCAAGGCCTCAGCTGAAACAGCCAGTCCATGTGGAGGACCTTGCAACCACAGCCAGAACCCATTAATATGAAGGGAAGGAGAGAGGGTCTGCTTTTGATCTGTTTGAGTGGTTCTTTCCACTCTTAGATCCCCTGCTTCCAAATCAAGGCATACTAAAGTGGTTAAAATGATTCAACACTCCCCTTAGATGCTGCTTCGAAAATCCTTTCTTACCGTGCCATGTCCTTGTAAGGTCCTATGTGTCAAGTCTGCAGTATAATTCACTAAACTGAGAAGTGCTTAGTTAGACCATCTGCTAGAAAAGAGATTTATGTCCTGGATATTTAGCAGCAATGACTTCTGCTTAATGGGATAGAAAAGCTGTTTGGAGAAGTTTGCCACTGCTGAATGTAGCTCTTCTGACCCACTTGTTCAGATGCTGTGCTTAGGCCACATGCTCTTTAAACAGCTGCTTTTTGGACCCTTAACAGCTGCCACACACATCTAAAAAGTGTATGAATTGTTCACTGTTCTCATGCCTGTCTGTCATCGCACATCAATGTCACACAGCACTCCATGGAGACCCTTGGCAAGAACTTCTCCACCTGTGAAGATAGAACAATGTCCTAGCAACAAAACCTTGTTTGCTACAGGTTGTGGGTTTACCCTCTCGCATGTGGTGTGGACCTGTGCTAAACCGAAGCTGATTTAATTAGCAGCTAACCTTCTGTGTCTACACTGAAAACATCTCAGAATTAGAGTAGAAATCACCAAGATAATGTGTTAGCAAAATTCAGTCTCCGTTCTGAAGAGTAGCAAATGTTCTCATAAAAAAGGGCCAATCATGATGATAATATAACACACATATAAGAAGGGAATATTTATTTTAACAATTACATTCTGCTTTTCTTCTGTTATGGAATCCAATGCAGGGTACATAAGGTGCCCAGATGGTCACCTATCCAGGCAATTGCCCAGACTTTCTTAGACTTCAGCAAGTCTCATGCACTTTCAGGTCGCACCTTTACACCATTTACATACATTACCACAATAAATAATCCTTATGGCTTTGTAAGGTAGGCCAGTATTCTTGATTCCATATAGCAGAGAGGGAAGGGTCTGAAGCTGAGAGACTACTGGCTTGTGTAAGGCCGCCTTGCAAGAAAATCAAAACCAGAGACTTCACGTGTTTCTAGAAAATCTCCCCCAGCAATCTGTTTCCTGCAGAAGTCAGCAAAATGCCCTAGGAACCTTTGAGGCAGAGCATGATGAAAACAAACCTACTGTCCATTACTGTTACCATCAGTAGCCCTGGTCTGCCACCAAAGGAGGTGTGGCTAACAGTAAAAAGACTCTGGTAACTAAATTGCTGAATTCTCTCTCCCAAAAGTTCAGTTGGCCCTTTTGTTCATAGATTCCCGGTTGACAGACAAGACTTCTTTAAAAATAATGATGGTCAAGTTTTTAATGAGTTTTAACTGTATGTTAAATTTGTTTTTATAATATTTTTACTATTTTCAATTTCTATCGTATCTAGACTGTGTTTTTGTTTGTCCCAAACTACCATAAGGGTCCTAATTCAAGATTTTTTTAAAAAAAATGCCATCCCCTGTCTGCAGCAGGGCCCTCTAGATACAGTACTGTTGGACTCCAGCTCCCTCAGCCCCAGGCAGCATGGCCAATGGTCAGGGATTATGGGGTCCAACAACATCTGGAAGGTCATGTTTCCCAGTTCTCACCTACATGGTTATTTGAAATGCTAGTTAATTTTTAAAATTTTTATTTTAAATTACAACCTTTGCCAAGTAAGAACTGCATTTGAACACTCTCAAAGCTATACATAAGGAAGTTTCCTGTTGAAATGGCACCAATTTTTCTCCCCAAGCACTTAATCAGATCATAAGGAAGCAGCAACCAGATGCAACCGTCCATTGTAATACAAGCACAGAAGTCACTGAAGGACACAAACTAGGTCACATTCATCAATCTCTTGCTTTTGTCTATGGATGTTATTCTCCGGTGCTGCAATTCACAAGTCATGTTTATAAATAGTAATATGGAAGGAAGCAGCACATTGTCTGAGACAATGCAGGAAGCTTTCAAAATGAGATTAGAAGGTGAAGTATTAATTACTACACTAAATGGCAGCGATAATACTGAATTGTCAGGAGAAGTTGGCACTATCACATATTAAAGGCAACCTGTCTCTCTTTCTAGAAAAAGGCTCAACCAGTTTGCAACAACCAGGTGTGTGATAAAGAAACTCCAGAGTGTACTGGGTTAGATAAGGAAGCTGAACCATCAAAGGTTGCACATGAATCTTGGCATTCAGATTTTAAGACGGCACCACCAGCACCCCAATAATCAGATGCCTCTCTTTTGGCTGGAAAGCTCCTCTATGATTTCAGAGCAGCTATACCAATGGCAGTCTGAGGCCACCACTCCCATCAGAGCAGCCCAAGCAAAGAGGAGCCCCATTATCAGGTTTAATCTGCTCCCTCCAAGTCCTCTTTGATAAGGACCCCAGACTTCAGAAAAACAGTCTACAACCTCTCTTCCTTGATATGGGTTGAGGACTTTGTCCGGTATTCCCTTATATATGGGCCTAGTTTGCACGTAAAACTAAGCCAAACTATGGCTTAGCATGAATGATCAAATACGCAAGTCCCTCCCAGCCTAACTGCAGCCATAGTGCTCCTCTCCCAGCCCTACTGCACTACCCATAGTTAAGTCATGGTTTGGCTTAAGTGTCCCATCCAGACTCAGGCTTATGGTTTGTCTCCTGCTCTCAAAAAAGTGATAAACCAAAAAAAGACTTTGGTTACAACGCACGGTGCCTCTGCGGCAAGACCGAACCACGAGACCGGGTTCAAGCATAATACCATGGCTTTGCTCGCTATAGTACAGCAGTTGTGGCTATGATCTTTGGTCTAGGAACTTATACATCTGCTTGTTCAGGCTAAACCATGGTTACACAAAACCTGGGTCATGAGATCACCTTTAGGTAGATTAATTACTCCCACGTTTTAACTACCCTAATCTCTATATACAACAATGGGTGATCAAAGAAGGATTAAAAGGGCGGACTCTCCTTCCAGCCTTTTCTAGGCTCTCATTTTTGAGGCGAGGCCCTAATTTGTACTGGCAACTGTAATGAGCAAAGGACAGAAGTCACTCAGGATCAATTAATATGGAGCAGAAGGTGTGCACTTGGTGCATGTTTCCGTTGACAAGAAGGCTTCCCCTCCTACCTGCCAGGTGTGGCAACCTGGGCTCCCTCTCCTTTTTCCTAAGGAGTCTAAATCCCACTCGAGGGCTACCCCACATCTACCCCATGGCCAGGGCGCTTCCTTCAATCCTTCCTTCTCTACGGCTTGTTCCGCCCCTGCCCCCTTTTCAAATCTCCATTCCGCAGCCGCAGAAGAGTCACTCCCCGGGCCGGCTGCTTGCCCAGGCGAGAGCGCGGCTGCTGGGCCTAGTCCCGGAGGGGGGCGCGGTGAAGTGGGGTCGGGGTCGGGGTCTGAGGCGCTCGCCCGGTACTCACAGCAAATCAGGCCGGTTCCTATGGAGGATGGCGCAAAAGGCCAGGCCGTCCCGGAAGGAGCTGCTGAGGTCTCGGATCTCCACGCCCGGGTAGCCCTCGCACTGGCGGCGGCACCAGGCCTGCAAGGCGCTGCGGGGCCCCGACATCGGGGCGGGCGACGAGCCGAGCAGCGGGGCGCGGGTCCAGGCTCAGGGAGCCGCCGCCGCCGCCCTGGCCCGGCCGAGGGACATGGATGGGGCGGAGAGGCAGCCGCGCCAGGCTGGCTGGGCGCGCCTTGGTTGGATGCGGGCGGCTCCTGCGCGGCTCGAGGCGGGTCTGTGCCTTCCAGCCCGGCGCGGCTCCTTTGCCCCGTGCTTGGGCGGGGAGGCTGAGCTCCGGGGCCCGCGCTCAGGTTCCCTCTGCCGGCTCCCGGCTCGCCTCCTACCCCCGGGGGGCGCCTCCTTCCTCTCTCGCCCAGCCACACCGCCGGGCTCTGCTCAGACCTGTCTCTGCCGCCGCCGCCGCTGCTTCTCCGCCCATGATGATGATGATCCCCGCGCCGACCCCACCGGAGCGGTTACTCATGGAGCGGCCCCGGGAGAGAAGCCCGTCTGGCGGGCGAAGGGAGGTGCGGCGCGGCCGCCGGGCTGGACAGGAGCAGGAGGGCATGCCTCGCTCCCCGGCAGCCGAGAGGGGACGGACTCCGGCAGCGGAGCGCGCTGGCTGGAGATGCGGCAGTTTATTTTTAGGAACACCAAATGGAGCTTCCATGGGCAGAGGCAGCGGGCCGCTCAGCGCCAGCTGCATCCGCGGGAAACGGGTCTGTGAGCTTCCCGGAAGCACCGAAGTGGCTTCTGTGGAAAGCGGGAAGTCTAGAGATCAAGGGGGGGGGGTGGGGACTTTGGTCCACCAGGTGTTGCTGTACTACAACTCCCAACACTTACACCCCGACCATCGGCCTCTGTTGGCTCGGGCTGGTGGGAGTTTTGAGTCCCTTAGTTGCTTCAGGTTCCCCACTTCCGGGGCTAGATGGGTTTTTGGTCTGCTCCATCAGGGCTCTTCATGACATGACACTGGGCTGGAGGAGACCAGGCATGCAAGCAAGTGTTTGGTGCTGAAGGATTGGTAGTTGTGGCAGGGAAGGCCTGAGCGCTGGAGAGTTCAACGGTGCTCCTGGGAATGCCAGACCAAACTCAAATCTGTAATATCACATCCCAGACACAGACTGAGTCCTGTGGGCTAAGCTGATTTTCTGTAAAATGATGACTGCCTAAGGCCATACATAGGTTATCTGTTACTGAAATGCCCCCAAATAAGAGTATTAGACCCTTTAATCTATACATTAAGCTGAAATAATACTAAATCCTGCCCCCTTTTTCCTTACAGTCACTAGGGTAAGGTTACCAGATTTTTTTCAGTGAATCCAGGGACACTTTTCAACTTCAATGGATTTTGTATGGGGACTGATTTGTACATCTGGGGACTGTCCCCAGGAAACAGGGACGTCTGGTAACCTTACACTAGGGGGAAATGTGCAGGTATATGTATCTACTATTCACAGCTCTAGGGTTCTGGGCAACCAGTGCAGATGTTTTGGGAAAAATCCAGCCTAGATAGTTGCACCTAATTCCCTTTGCAATCAGTGGGATTTAAGCAGGTCATCATAATTATTTTTTCACATGGATTCTCATGGGACATAAGGGCAACTAGTTTAGTTAGGCTGGATCCAACTCAAAGACTTGTAAGCATATTGGACCACTTAATTTCAGGTTGTCATTTCACATTAATTTACAACACAGATACTACCTGCCTGGTACATATTATCAGAAGATGGTTTCTGGATGCAGAGATCTCTCAGAAATATTTGGGGCTAAAAAAGCCATCAGTGTGTGTCAGAAGAAGAAAGTAAGTTAAACCATTGTCTCTTGCTTCCCTTGGGCAGATAGTGCTAAGAATGGTTGCAGAGAGACAACATCAGAGAGAGAGAGAGAGAGAGAGAGAGAGAGAGAGAGAGAGGAGCTGTGCCCTGGAGGCACCCAGTGAGTTGCAAGGTGCATCCCTCTGGAGTGCCTGTGCCCCCAGATATGTTCTACCTGTATAATGGTAAATAAGCAAAATATTGCAGAAACACAGTTTCCAGTTCTCCACACACACACACCCCCCCAAATGAAACCGAATTCTGGCAGTGCTGCTTTTTGAACTACTCACAGTTCAGGGAAGTGAGGAGCATGTGACATTATCTAAAATGTTTCTGAGAATCGCCTGGCCTCTAGAGCTGAGCTAAATCAGAGTGAGCATTACTGCAGAAAAAAGGTACAAGTGTGAAGGAAGAAAAGGAGTCACAAGTGCCATGTGTGAAGTCTTTGGCCACTTTCAGACTCTGGTTATTTTGCAGGAGGGATTCAAGTACAAGCTGGAAATTTAGGTCTGTGTAATTTAAGTAGCTTAAAGTGCTCTGTTGCCCTTGCACAACAAATTCACTTTAAAAAAGAGACAACAGACTTCTTGTGGTTAGGGAAGTGTGCCCTTTGTGGTCTGCATGCAGTCTACGGCTGCCCAGTGCATGATATGTCTGCACAATGCTATACCAACCTGTGGGGCATGTCTTTGCAAACTGCACTGAAGAGCCAAGCTGGTCTGTACCAGCCCAACCAGCCTGGCAACCATAGCATGAGCTTTCCAGCCACCAATGGGGAAAGGGGGCAGCTGTAGTAGTGCAATACGACTCCATTCCACTCTTACCTGGTAATCCAGTTTTTCATTGAAATAGTCAAGTCAGCATTCCACAACTTGGTCCTCAATGTGCTCTTTTTTTCGTCGTCCCCTTTTGTCTTTTTAAAATCTGCAAACCTTGGGGTTTTCCCCAACCTCCAGCAAGTGTAGAATCATAGAATCATAGAGTTGGAATAGACCACAAGGGCCATCGAGTCCAACCCCCTGCCAAGCAGGAAACACCATCAGAGCACTCCTGACATATGGTTGTCAAGCCTCTGCTTAAAGACCTCCAAAGAAGGAGACTCCACCACACTCCTTGGCAGCAAATTCCACTGTCGAACAGCTCTTACTGTCAGGAAGTTCTTCCTAATGTTTAGGTGGAATCTTCTTTCTCGTAGTTTGGATCCATTGCTCCGTGTCCACTTCTCTGGAGCAGCAGAAAACAACCTTTCTCCCTCCTCTATGTGACATCCTTTTATATATTTGAACATGGCTATCATATCACCCCTTAACCTCCTCTTCTCCAGGCTAAACATGCCCAGCTCTCTTAGCCGTTCCTCATAAGGCATCGTTTCCAGGCCTTTGACCATTTTGGTTGCCCTCCTCTGGACACGTTCCAGTTTGTCAGTGTCCTTCTTGAACTGTGGTGCCCAGAACTGGACACAGTACTCCAGGTACTGTGTATGTGTGGTGCCGTTGTCTATTTTGTCTACATAAGCCAAGAATGGGGAACCTCTGGCCTGGGAGCCAAATGAAGACTTCCAAGGCTCTCTCTGCCCCTTGGAACTCCCTTCAGGCCACACCCATCACTGATCTTGCTTCAGAGGATAGAATGAATATCTGATCCAGTTTCTCAGGGAAGGCTCTAATAGAGAAGGCAAGGGAGCGGGGACCCATTCATTGTTTCTTACAGTAGTTGGTTGTCCCCAAAACGATGCAGCAAATAAACTTCTTGATGGCTCAGGCTAAAGTTTTCAAAATTCTAACTCCAACCCTCCCATTAACACTCAATACAGTTGCCTCACTAGAACATGCAGAGTTTGTACTGCCTGTTTTTTTATCATTTGAATGCATCTGAAAGACAGAAATTTAGCATCGAAAGGAAGGCCGTATTTAGCATATATTGCTTCTTGTTTGTTTGGCTTTGGATCCCCCGATGAAAAACCAGGACTCTTCTAAAACTGTATAAATCTACAGAAATCACATACATTATGGCATTAGTGAGTTCCAGCTGGCATATTTCAAAACGTCGTTGCCCATCCTCTCTGGGAATGAAAGAGAAGCAGAGTTTGGTCCCACGCTGTGACACTAATGAATGTGCATATTGTTACATGTTCCCCGCTGCCAAGCGTTGAGAAGTTCCAAGGACAGCACTACAGAATTAGTTTCTTTTGAATGAGAGAGCACAGGACTATTGTGGCAATTTTTTGGGTAATATTTGCTTTTAAAACCGATAGGCAAGCCACTATCCACAGATAGTGGAGGTGAGAGCTACATAGTGGAGGTGAACTCTACAAAAGGTGCAACTGTACACCAAGGATGCTTCAGCCAAATCAACACACCCTCTGCCTCTGAAATTCATACTGCAGAACTGGCTCTAAACCATTTCACCTTCTCAGTATCTGCTGGGAGTATTCCATTCCAAGGGCTGGAGAGGGAGACCCAGCTATTAAGGAGCATTAGCATTCTTGTGATAAGTCACTAGCCATTCATTCAGAATTATCAAAACCAAGCATAAACTCAACAACATTGTGTAACCCTCTGGGGGGCTAAGGTTCTCCACACTGAATTAAGCTAAGGAATATGTGATTGAAAGAACCACATATTCATCTGTTGCTTGCTCATTTCCTCCCAATACTTTCCTTAGTTACCCTGCATCTATTTTAGATTGTAAGCCTTTTGGGGCAGAAACCTGTCATACATGGTTCTTTTCAAAAGCACCATACGTATTGTTAGGTAAAATGATGATGATGTGGTGAGAAAGGAATAATTAAAAACAGTAACAATAAGTTTGATATTCTGCTTGACGGTAATAAAACCTCAATAACATAATGTTGGATCAGTTGTTTGGGAAAGCAAACACGGCTAGTCCAAGTCGTCTCCCAAGAAACCCATGCAAAAACTGGTCAGACCAGGGGAACTGGAATGAGGAGCTAAGCAAGGTAGGTGTGGAAGGGTGTGTCCTGCCTCCAGGCAGAGCCATGACTTCACCTTTACAGGTACACAAGAGGATTTGGGGCTCTTAACAGCCAGTCACCTGGCAGCAGTGCCCTGAACCAGCCCTGCTGCAAGGAGCTATGGAAAACAGCAGCATTTTCAGACCAGCGGATACAATGAGTTCTTTGTGGTCTCCAAAGCCGAAAGGGCAGGAGTAGGCGAGCAGAAAGGCTGGAGGCCAAGCAATTCGGAATATGACATGCTTCTTCCAGAGATAGCTGCAGATGTTATGGCCTTAGCTAAGCCAGAAAAGATCCCCTTTGCTGCAGTCAGACTGCCCCCCTTCACATGTTTTCAAACAGTTTTGTGGCTTCCTTGATCCAGGTAACGAGGTTTACATGTCTCGAACTCTTCACAGAGGGTCCTTTCTTCTCATTCTCTATGCTGCTCTTAACCTGAGAACAGAACACTCCTGAGGAGAACTTAAGAACATAAGATGATCTGTGGAATTTAAGAATGGATTACCTTAAAAGCAAATGTATTAATTTTTTTCATTTGACTGCAAGCAAGAGGAGAGCGAGCTTCTTTGCTGTTGGCTCTTTTTTCTTGAGTTGGATTCCTGTGAGGGATTAAAACTGAGAGAAACAGCGCTTTAGTTGAGAGTCCTGCATGGCAGGGGGCTGGACTAGATGACCCTCAGGGGTCCCTTCCAACTTCAGAAGTTATGAAGTGATTGCTGAAAGCAAACCGGGCCTACGGTGTTTAGCTACTTATTACTGAGACTGTTGGGAGGAGAACTGTTAAGTTTTCCCGTGTTACAGAGGCCAGACTAACCTCACGGGTCCCATGTTGTGAAAACCTTCTTCCAGCAGAGATTCGATAGGCATCCTCACTTGTGACTTTCAAGCATCTCTTGAGCACTTTTTAATGCCAACGGGTCTATGCAGAATTTTAAAACTGATTGTTTTGTATTGTTTTTAAGGGTGTGTTACATCTTAAGTATTGCTGTACACCTGTTGTTGTATATCGCCTGGATAAATAAACCACAATGCTAAATGTGCAAATAATAAATAAATTAACTGCATACAGCATGTCTTGTTCAGACAAGAGTTGTTTCGGTATGTGCATGCAATTTTAGCATGCCAGGGATCAGATGTCTGAACAGGCACCATGCTAGCATGTTAATACCGGACGCAGAGTTGGCCAATGGCCCCATTTAAAATATGAAGCCAGGAGCAGTATGGCATGGTGTGGAGATAAGTGCTTCTTCCTGACCCAGTAGCATGGTTGCTCTGCAGCACCTCCTCGTCCCCCGCCCCCCCTTTGCGTCACCTCTTGCTGACATGAGAGGTCTTGAAGAGCTTGTCACTATTTAGTCATACTTTGGTTGATTGATTTTGGAGAGCTTTTTTAAATGGACTAACACCTTTGCTTTTTAAGCCTCACTCCGAAATCTCATGAATGATAACTTTCTTTTCTGATCTGACAAGTGTTTTACCTACCCAACGGCTACCAACTTTCAGAATCTATCACAGCAGCTGAGCCTGGAGAGGAGAACCAACAACAATGTTGCTCCACAAAGGCTTCACCAGCGTTTCAACAATTGGACTCTGTTGATGTGGCTGCGTGCTCCAAATTCCTTTTGCCTTCTGTCGGTGCCAGGCACAGACTCTTGACGGAGCCCAGCCTTCCTCTCGCAGCAAAGAGCAACTGGCCTGATTTCTTTCCAGGAGGTCAACTGTGGTGAGTGGAGTGAATCTCTCCTAACCTTTAGCGGCTTGTGGGGGGATCACAGTGGCTTAAGTGTGCAACGCATGACATAAGCCATTCCCTACTAAATTCCTGGGAATGCGTAACAGGTGCAAGATGCACAAGTTCCATATTTAAGCCCCAAGCAAAGGCTGCTTTGTGTGCTGTACGCTTTTTATCACACATGTTGAAAATGCAACACGTAGAAATAAGGATCATTTGGAAAGGAACTGAAAAACTGCCAATAAACTGCATTATAAAAATCTATGGTGCAACTGCTCTTGGAATATTGGGTAGAGTTCTGGTCGCCTCACCTCAAAAAGAAAAAGGAAATTCACACCCACCAGAGGTTGTGATTGCCACTTCAATGGCATTAGAAAACCGCTCCACTTCCCAGTGGGGAGGAGTTGCGGTGGACCGTGTGGTCACCCACTCCCCACCAAGGGCAGGGGACTTTGTCCCCCATTGCCTGGGGAATCCCGGCCGCGTCACAGCCTGGCCAGCCAATCCACTGGCCGGGGGGGGGGGGCATGGCCGGGGCCGTTTAAACCGAGGAGCGAGCCGGAGGACTTCCTCTTGGCTCGCTTCCTCAATCACCCGCCCTCCCTCCCTATTTGCAGGTTAGGCACTGGCCTTGCTATGGACTTTGGTTGGTCGCCTTGGTTGTCCGAGGGGCCTGGTAGGAATTTTTCCACTTGGCAAATTGGCACTGGCCACTTGGTTTTCGCCTACCTTGTAGCAATCATCACAACTTTGTTAGGGTTGCAGTTAGGCATTGTTTGACCTTGTGTGGGGGAGGGGAGGTGTGGCCATCACCTGCCCCTCCATGCTTAAGGGTATTCTGTTAAATGAATCCGGGGGTGTTGATCTTGTCCGAAGCCCGGTTGGGGGCTAGGGCCTTGACACAACCCCGGTGGGAACACCAGGGGGAGCTTGAGTTGGCTTGCATCGACAGGGCTCCCCCTACTGGTGGTTTACCCTTACTGGACTTCCTGCATACCCGGCAGGAGTCAGATATAGTCGGGTCCAATCAATGCCTAAGCCAATACCGTTCACATTCTGTAATTCAATAAAGTTGTGGCCAAATTTGCCCAATAACATAAACCTAATATCTGTGTCCTTGTGTGAGTTATTTTCCAACGAGGGGGTGGCTGCGGGGTCTCGATACGCAAGAGGATTAGACAAATTCATGGAGGATGGGCTATCAATAGCTACATTCTCCCTCTATTGTCACAAACAGTATGTCTCTGAATGCATTGCTGGGAATCACAGGTGAGGAGGGTGCTGTTCTGCTCAGGTTCAGATTGCAGAATTCCCATGGGCATCAGGCTGGCTACTGTGAGAACAAGATGCAGGACTAGACAGGCCTTCGGCCTGATCCAGCAGGGCTCTTCTGATGCATGATGGATAGGGGGTATATCACAATAGGCTGCAACTCTTTGTAGCATGCAAGTCTCCCAGAACAAATATTTCTGCCTCTTTTGTCTCACATGGCTCTAGCCATTCTGAAATGGTTAATATATGTGTATGTAGTCCTATTCCCTCTGCCATCATGAGGCTATGTGCATGACTACAGCCAACTGTTACATTGGCCTTTCTCTTTTTCTTTGGAAAGCTCATTATGACAAAGTTGGAGAACCAGTTTGTTAACGGTCCTGCAAACTACATAAGCTTCTGACACCCATTCATATAAACAGATCTTCCCAGACTAATGAACAGGACCTTCAGTCAAGAGTCATCATACATTGCAAATACATACCGTACATCAACCACCCATTAATACCATTTAGGCTTATGCAGAACAGTAGAAGGTTTACGTATTCTCTAACTGTACAAATAGTTGCTGCATGCATTCCAAAGAAATATCACCCAGCAGCAAGAAGCAGTTATATGAAATGTGTTCAGCAAAGTTGCGAAATACAGTGTTTGCAGGACTCTGGTTTTATATGGATCTGATATCTCCCTCCATTTTGGAGGTGAGCAGACAGTACAAGGAGACTCTCACCAGGAGGCAGAAACTGGGGACTGACAACTGTGTTCTTCCAAAACTGCTTTCAAAGCCTTCAAGCATCACCCATTCATTACCAAGCCTTATTCCGCAGCCAGGAATGAAAAACGTTTAAGAAAAAGGAACAGAGAGCAGATGCAGGTTCTTTGGATGCCAAATTGTGAGAAGGATCCAATTTTGCTCTTCTGTGGCAAACCTCTGAAGTGAGAGAGACACACATAGGCCTACTTATAGTTCTCTCAAGCAAATCCTTGGGAGGCTGCAGCATATGCATTAACAGAGCTCATTATAAGACGCCTCTTACAGGATGCAAACAAGGTTTGCAACAGGTGCTAACCTCACACTGAGAGGATGGATGAAAGCTATTTGCAGTCAGTTTCACATACTTGCTCCTGCTGGGGAAATTAGGAAGGAGTCTAACTTGAACAATGTGCTCATGGTTCTTTCAGCACATTGTTCCATCACTGCAATAAGCTTTACCCAACACCTGTTGCCCTCACTTACACTATGAAAGCTATCCTGGCATCGGATTCAAATATAAATAAGATAGATTTGTGCTTTGTGCAGCTTGATCCTGTGCATGAGTACTCTGAAATCAACCCCAATGAGTTCAATGGGAGTTACTGCCACGTATGCATGGACAGGACCCCAGCCGCAGGTTCTTTTATTTTATACAAAGGGAAACTGAAAGGCCCATTCAGACCTTCATTGCTATATTTTCTGCTGTAAAAGACTTCTTTAAAGAAGGACCAGTAAAAACTGTCAGTTTCAGCATGAACTATACAACACAAGGAAGTCTGAAAACCTTTTGATATTGTAGAACTCGTAACAATCCCCCGTTACAGTGGTTAGCGTATGTTTACCAAAAGGGCACCTAGTGATAGTAACACCCCTGAAAGGTAAGCAGTGAATAGCTTGAGATCGGGATAATACTCTCTAGCAAATTGGATTGAACTCACATGACAGTCTAGAAATGCCTAGGAGAGATATAGCCAAGCCCTTTCTTTCTTTTAACAGTATACAGCATGTCAAGTCTCCTTCCTATGTTAGGAAACAAAGCAACAGGGGAAAGGGCAGGTGCAAGCTTTTCATTGTAGGTTATTTCTTAAAATAAAGAAAGAAAAAAGGACAGCATCTACGGATCACTTTTCAAAGTAGTGGACGGCTGTCTTAGTGTCCTCATGTGTGCTCTGTCTGTCAGCTATCCCTACACACCTCTCACTCACAGAGTGGAAGTGGGTGCTCTCCACAGGCTTAGTTAAGATATCAAAAGAAGCTATGAAATTGGCCACCTCCCCCTGAAGGGACAAATGAACTAGAACTCCAGAGACACAAGAGATATTTCACTCATTTAATTAGATTTCTTAGTCCTTTTATATGAGCTCAGCTGTCTGCTATCCAAGTAAAAACTGCAGAGCCCTACAGAAAATTCCAAAATTCTTAGCTCATTCTCTCTCCCCGCCCCCCGCTTGCCCACTTAACAGAAAGAACCAGGCGGTTGATGACGAGTTCAAGACAACTTTCAAGGTCTTTGGCCCATCTTTTTCAGAGTGCGATTCAGCTGAAAGAGACAGACATCTAATTACAAGGGAATTTTGGGGGGCAGGGTAGAAAACACACACACACACACACACACACACACACATGGTACTATCCGAATTATGCATTTTTCACTCAAGGATTTGGGCACCATGCAAGAATGCCAAGTGTAGACATGGGGGAAATTAAACCACTTAGACCCTACCAAGATTTGAGGTCAGAACACAGAAGAGTTGAACATCAAATAGAAGTTTGCATAACTGCGTAAGTTGCAAAGGATTGCAAGGATATTGAGTAATTTAGTATTTAGTAACAGGCAGCAAAAGGCTCCCCTAAGCTAACTTGTGGCCCTCCAGTGCTGTTGGACTTTTAATTCCCATCAGCCCGAGCCGACAGACAGGGATAATCAGAGCTTTAATCCAAAAATTTGGAGGGCCACAGGCTCCCCACCCCTACCCATATGCCCAGTCTTAAACAAAATCATGCCCTGTCCATGTTCTTGCAGTTGGGAAGCAGCCAGCCAGACTGAAGTAGGCTGCATAAAACCTGTACCCATGGCTCCAGAATCTTCCTTCAATGTATTTTTGCTTTCTTGGACTGCATTTTAGAATGCCGAATACCACTCTACAGTGGTGCCTCGCAAGACGAAATTAATTGGTTCCGCAAGTTTTTTCTTCTTGCGAGTTTTTCGTCTTGCGAAGCACGGTTTCCCATAGGAATGCATTGAAAATCAATTAATGCGTTCCTAGGGAAACCGCTTGCCAGGCTGGCGGTGCGGAGAAGGGCTTTTCTCCCCACCGCAAGCCTTCAGGACAGGTACGGGAACAGAGGGGAAGGCGCGCAGCGCTTTCCCTCTGTTCCCGGGGCTTGTGTGGGAGGAGGGTTTTTCCTCCGCACCGCCAACATTCAGAACAGCATTCTGAATGTTGGCGGTGGGAAGGAAAACCCTCCTCCCACCCCAAGTCTTCAGGAAAGCCATCCGATGCCGGGCGGGGGGAGGAGGCGTCCCCCCCCCGCCCGGCATCGGAGCTTCGTTCCGATGCCGGGCGGGGGGAGGAGGCGTTCCACCCCGCCCGGCATCGGAGCTTCGTTCCGATGCCGGGCGGGGGGAGGAGGCGTTCCACCCCCCCGCCCGGCATCGGAGCTTCGTTCCGATGCCGGGCGGGGGGAGGAGGCGTTCCACCCCCCCCGCCCGGCATCGGAGCTTCGTTCCGATGCCGGACGGGGGGAGGAGGCGTTCCCCCCCCCCGCCCGGCATCGGAGCTTCGTTCCGATGCCGGGCGGGGGGAGGAGGCGTCCCCCCCCCCCCGCCCGGCATCGGAGCTTCGTTCCGATGCCGGGCGGGGGGAGGAGGCGTTCCCCCCCCGCCCGGCATCGGAGCTTCGTTCCGATGCCGGGCGGGGGGAGGAGGTCCGAGGACAGTGGGGAAGACGCGCTGCGCTTCCCCGCTGTCCCGGAGATTTCCCTATGGGCTGTCGTCTTGCGAAGCAAGCCCATAGGGAAATTCGTTTTGCGAAGCGCCTCCAAAACGGAAAACCCTTTCGTCTAGCGGGTTTTCCGTCTTGCGAGGCGTTCGTCTTGCGGGGTACCACTGTACTACTATCTCTGCCTCTCCGACATTCTGTGCTACATATTCCCAGTTCTTTCCCTAACCCCTAACCTAGCAATCTTAAAAAATTCAACCCTTAACTTACTGCTCACCTGCAAATCTTGTATTTATCCTTATTCTTACATCTTTAAGTCATGCACAGTACAGCAGATGATGCCCATCTGTTACCAAGAAGGGCACTCTTCCACCTGTAGTGCTGTGCTCAGTGCTTTTGGTTAACCCAGCTCAAAGTGGCACTCTCCATGAGTCAAAACAACACAATGGCTATTTCCCCTTCATAGAGCTTTCATTCCCTCGGGTGGGACTTCTGGTGATGCAGTGCCCTCTGTGGGAGAGCTGGAACAACTACACTAACATTGGGAGAACTCCTTCCACTCACAGATAGATGGCACTACTGCCATCTATGTTTTCATTTCTGGCATTCATGCCAATGCTGTTTAGATTTCACTCTCTCCTGTACAGAGACAGACACACAGACACAGCTCTTCCTCAAACCCTGGCTGAAAGCGTGCAGATAGGTCACCCCATCAAATTTTGCAAATCGTAACGATATTTCGCCTGCTCATTCAGCAAGTAGCTTACCTCTTCAAACTTATGGATCTGGCGGATGAAGAAATCCCCATAGCGGCGAGCAACCTTTGTGTCTGCGATGTGGATCATGTCCTGCCAGGAGATAGGCAACAGTAAGGAACAGCCCAGGGGTGTAACAGGCAACAGCTCTGTATGAAGTTCACTTAGCCTGGAACTAGGGATATTTTTTCAGATAGGCTCCTTCCTTACTGAAGGAGTGAGGCCAACATTAACGTCTTCTTGGTGCCAGGTAAGATCTACATCTTTTCCCAGGCATTTGAAATAATCTGATTACTTGGCTATCTTGGTCCTTAAGCACTGTGATGTTTATTTTTTATTCCAAGTGGCTATCAATGATTTGTTTCTAAATATGTGTGTGTGTGTGTGTGTGTGTGTGTGTGTGTGTGTGTGTATTTTCATTCCCCACTTTCTGCAAGTTGCCTACAGACTGTTTTATGATGCCACAAATAAACATAATAGTACTCCATACTTATAAAGAAGAAAAGGATAAGCCTGTCAGGTAGTAAGTCAGGGTGCTTCAACCAATGCTCTATCCTTTGAAGACTATCCTTGTATTCACCCCTCTCTCTAGGAAACTGATATATATATATATATATATATATGCATGCAACTTCATCCAAGCAGATGAGAATGGGAATTGATTTGATGATGATGTATATCAGGTATCAGGATATAGTCCTCCAGATGTTCATGGGAGCTGGAAGTTGAACAACATCTGGAAAGCCATCCCTGGTGTATAATCACTAATGTATATGCCTTTAATCTGATGTATTTGCAGAAGAGGAACTGATGGAGAAAACTGGGTGAGTAAGGGTAGTTGATTTCTAAAGGTGGGAGTGAATGGAACTCTTCGGGACAAGATTCATAGCTTTGTCCCTTTTAGAATGAAATGGGGGGGGGCGCTGATAGTACTGGGAAACAAAGTACCTCCTATGGTAGGTAACACTATGAATTTTTTTAAATCATGCATCTATTCTTGGGAGAGCCTCTAACCTCTGCCTTTCCTGGCTTAAATCTCATTTCCACTCCAGGAACTCCGCAGTGAACAGCTCATTCCTAGCAGGTACCTCTGGCTGCCTGGAGATGGGCGCTCTAGGAACTCTGCTAGAAGCTGCTTTCTACCAAGTTAGACCACTAGTTCATCTAGCTCTGTCTTGCCTACTCTTAGTGGCAGCGAACCCAGGCTTTCAGACAAGAGCTATTCTCAGCCCTACCTGGAGACCCCAGAGATGGAACAAGAGCCCTTTCGCACGCAAGGCTCTACCACTGAGTTATGGTCCTTCCCCACGTCACCTATGCAATCTGACCAACCCGGAAAACTTCTTGTAAGGGATGGAGAGAGGTGAACAGACAGACCTTGTCAATGTAGAAGTCCACCTCGGAAGCAGACTGGAACTCGCCATCCAGGGCAGAGATGCCGCTGGTCCAGACCAGGTTCTTCATTTTGTGTTTGAAGACGAGCAACTGGATACGGAACTCCTGCTCTGTCAGGTCCAGGAAGCCGGCTAGCTTGGCAACTGGCATAGTGGTGTAGAGCTTCAGGAAGCTGCGGATGGTCGAAAGCTGGGCCTGTTGCTGGACCTCATCGGCAAAGACCTTCAGCTGCTGCAGGAAAGGCTCCTTGTGGTAGTTGGGGTGAACGTTGTCATAGTTGGGGACCACAGGGGAGAGGAACTTGGGGCAGGCGTAGCTGAAGAGCTCTTCGTACACCTGAGGGTCGCCTTTCTGCATGCGCAGCATCTTGTCCCCGTATTTCTCTCGGAGCTGCAGGTGGATGCTTTCGTCGATGCGCATAGGGTACATGGTGAGTGCAATGGCCAGCAGGGCGTGCATCTGCTCATTTTGTTTGTTGATCTGCAACACAAAGAAAGCTCGATAGAAACACTCCGCTTTGTATTTTCAAATCTCCACATAAGGACTTGTGCAGCACAGTGGCCAAAAGTCTGAGTGACAGAAGCCTCCAGTCAAATCTCACCTCTGCTTTGAGTTGACAGGTAACTTTCATGGAGACCAAAACAGAATAGACAGGCACACAGCCTGAACTGCCAGGATTAAACTGAAAGCTGCCATTGGCCATTTCGCTACACGGATTCAGCCAATGGAGTCACTCTTACCCTGCATTTCCATAGTAAGGCCTATGTGCCCTTGCACTGGTAACTGAAGAGTGACAACTTCAGAAATGCCAGTTAGGAGTGCCTTAGGATCATACTCTCTTGGTAGCCTTAGGTAAGCCACTATTTAGAGATTTCTAGGTCTTATTAATGTTTTTAAAATGTTTTAAATATGTCTTATCTGCCATATATTTTAAGAAACTAAATTTTGCATGATTGTTCCCAAGATCCAAGTGCACATTTGCATTTAT
Source organism: Podarcis pityusensis (assembly GCF_964106645.2). Lineage (NCBI taxonomy): Eukaryota > Metazoa > Chordata > Lepidosauria > Squamata > Lacertidae > Podarcis > Podarcis pityusensis. The sequence goes on along the minus strand of NC_138035.1, from coordinate 30,183,994 downwards.
GTTTGGATACAATTGGATGCAGTTTTGAATCAATATGGCAGACCGAACCTTTCAAAACTGCACTGATTTTTTTTGGTTTCATAGAATTTCTGAAAAGTGCTGGATATGAGGCTGCTAGTATAAAATACACAAAATAAAGTGTATTATTTTGCAAATTTGTTATTCCGCTCTTCCCCAGGACAGAAATGTAATAAATCAATCTTTTGAGTCTCTTCCTCCCAGCTGCAGAACAGGAATAACGATACTGATCTACAGGGCTGTTGTAAAAATTACTGAGATAATGTACACAAAATATTTTCTACAAGTATTACTATGTGAACCTAAGCAAATATAATGGTGCATTATTATAAAAGACAAGCATGTTACTAACCCACAGGGAAAAGCCTAGAAATATGTTGTCTGGGGGGGGGGGGAGATGTCAAGAAAGCTTCCTTTGGCTATTTCCCACCTATTCTTACTCTCTATTACTTCCCCTCCTCACCCTTCAGTTCCCCACTCAAAACAAAAGTTACTGAACTGACCTTTAAAGTAGATACATGCAATTTTGGTAAACAAGTTTAATTTGCACAGTTTATTCTGGACAGAGAACCTGGAGTACCTACGAATATGATAATAGCATCCCAAACAAACTCTTCCCACTACAATGAGACAGGTAATAACCAGAAGTGGAATGGCCTGGGTTGAGTTGCACCCTGACTCCTGAAAGATTTAATCAGCTGCATTCTGAAGGAGTTTGGCAGAAGATGTGAGTCCTGCAGGTACTATAAAATCTTCTAAAATACTACAGAATGAAGCAGCAAGAGTGTGCATAAAGCAGTGAGGTTTAAGGCCACTGTACTCACACATTGCTAGCTGACTGAAACACTGCAAATAAGCCTTAGTGGGGCAATTACACCCAAAGATTCATCATCCGTGATACCCAATACTGACTTACTGGTTTTAGGGATCCAGAGAACAAACTCAACAATTAATAGAGAGAGCAACAGCTTTGGCAGATCAAAACGATGAAACTGTTTCAAAGTTGGCTCCTACTATTGCAAGGAGGATTAATACAGTGAAGGGGTGGGGATGGGGGGCGCGCGAATACACACACAGAGAGAACATCACAGCTGGTATTAATGGCAGGGGAAAGTGTGTGAGCAATGTAATGAGAGACAAGGTCAGATTAGCAGAAGAAAGCCTCGAAGGTGAAGACTAATTTTGATGTATTTGGGCCAGACAGTAAGGAGCCAGGGAGAAACTGGCTCCTGAAAGATTTAATCAGTTGCCTTCTGGATGAAGATATAGGTCCCTGGAAGGCCAGTAAGTCTGTGGCCAAATCAGGCTTAACTGCAGGTAATATAAAATGGTTTTTTTAAAAAAGGGGGGGGGGGAGAAAACTTGATAATCTGGTTAGAAAGAACAATAAAGCAGCGATCTTGGTGTAGTCCAATTAAATACAATGGGAGTTACTTCTGGGTAGACAATGCATTAAATTACTCTGGACGTATAGGAGCATAGTTTGTTTTACACGTAGCGCTAAGACATAGTTTATTTATCCTAACTATGGTTGTCTGAATGTGCAAACCCAGCCCAGCTAAACAAACTATGTCTTAGCGCTATGTGTAAAACAAACCATCATGGTTTGTTGGCAGAAAATAAGCCTTCCCCCACCCTGCTATGTTTGGCTACCTCAGCAGCTTAAAAAGGTAAAGGTAAAGGGACCCCTGACCATTAGGTCCAGTCACGGATGACTCTGGGGTTGCGGTGCTCATCTTGCTTTACTGGCCGAGGGACCCAGCATTTGTCCGCAGACAGCTTCCGGGTCATGTGGCCAGCATGACTAAGTTGCTTCTGGCGAACCAGAGCAGCGCATGGAAATGCGTTTACCTTCCCGCCGGAGCAGTATCTATTTATCTACTTGCATGCTGACGTGCTTTCGAACTGCAAGGTTGGCAGGAGCAGGGACCGAGCAACGGGAGCTCACCCCGTCACAGGGATTCGAACCGCCGACCTTCTGATCGGCAAGCCCTAGGCTCTGTGGTTTAGACCACAGCGCCATCCGGCGCCACCTCACCAGCTTACCATGCTACAAAAGTCAAGGGCAGCTGGAAAACAAGCCATACTTTAGAAAAACAAGTCATGATTTGTCTGCTTGTTTGTGAGACAACTTGCAGTTAATTGGACAAATGGAAGTTCAAACAAATAATAGTTTAGCATTGTGTACAAATTTGGTCTATGCCTGGGAGGAAATAATCAACAGCATCAAGAAAAGGCTCTCGGAACAGAACCAACAAGCAACTGTTTACCATGTGGCTTCAGGGCACCTTACCATCTCATACTTGTAGGTTGTCCTCTGGAACATGCTCTTGGTCCTCTGAATATACAGGAGGATATTTGCAAAGACACGGATGGCATCTTGGTAGCGTCGCATCATGAGGTATGCAAAGCCGACGTAATAATAGGTCGTGACCTGGCACTCTGGCACTCGTGAATACATACTCTGGGAAGGGAAAAGATTCAAGTGAGATGACTGGGGAAAATAATTTTCAGTCACTACCGAGGACAGCTTTCTTCCAAAGGATATGGTGGAGGAATTATGCTCAAGTTCTTTATGTTAGAAAGGGGATCAGTGGTAGTCCTGAAGTGGTACAACAAAGCAGCTCCATGCTATCTTTTTAAACCAGGCTTGGGGCTTCATATATTATTTATTCCAGTTTTACACTGGGCATGACTGTTGCCTTTCTAATAGGTGTAACATTTTATTTGATTTACTAACAAACCTTAGCAAAATTTACAATTTATTTATTTTTCAGCATGAAAAAGGGGAATGGGGTGTGCCTATTTTCCTGCAGATGTACAAACATTTACACTTGACACTTCCTCAGTGCTAAGATCCCATGTTGTGTTCTCAATTCAATGTACTTGGTCACAACGGATGACAATGCAATTAACACTTTGATACATTTATCTGCTTTTATTGAGACCAGCATGTTGAGACAACATGCATGCTTTATTTAGAACCAGATGCTCAAGGATAAGATTTTAGATAGATGATAGATAGATAGATAGATAGATACAAACAAACATGGCATTCGGGAAAGGGCAGGTAATTCCTGAGGTAGTAAACAGGACTGGCAACATAGAGAAATGGGCAGGTCATATTTGTAGCTTGCCTTCTCTGAAACATGCTCTTGGTCCTCTGATTGATATTGGAGAAGTTCAGAAATAGCATCATGGTGCAAAGGATACAACATCCAAGATAAAAGGACACCTAGCACTCAGGTACTTCAGAATATTAACTCAAGGAATGAAAGAAAATGACAAAACAGATGCTTTGAAGGAGATTCTTGTGTATATTTGAAAATATGCACTCTAATTTAGAGAGCAAAAAAAGGTTTTTTCAGAAGAGCTGGATTCTCAAAACCCCAAAATTTTGACTGTACCTGGAACTGAAAACGAAAAATTTTTCACAGTACCCTCCATTTACACAAAATGGCTGTACACACAGCACTTAAATGGGGCAACAGAGATTTACATTTGCCACACATGACAGCATAGGAGAGAAGAGCATTCAGAAATCATTAGGTGCACAAACCTCTTTGAAATCCAGAGGATTCCTCAACAACAAAAATGAATGTAACACACAAGAAGAGAAAAGGAATGTTCAATTTTAATGCTCTAGCATCTGGCAGGATTTGAGTCCTGTGCTCCGTTACCTTCTTGTTAAGTTCAATGTTCTCCAGAACCTTGATGGCTTGATAGTAATCTCCAAGGAGTGAATGGAGGCGCAGCAAGCCCACAAGACTGAAATAGCCCAACATCTTATAGAGAGAATGGCGGCCATACTCTCCAGCTACACTCTCAGGGTCACCTACGGGAGGAAAATAGTATTTGCATATTTAATAGGAATTTGAAAGTACCACTGTGCATTCTGTAGCAGGACAGGGAAGAGACCAAATACAACCTTCAACATGTTGTTTTATAATCAGCTTGATCAAACTTTCCATACAGAAATAGTTTATTTGGATTCATCTACGGTAGGAGAGGCTAGATCAAGAACTGAAAGTGTTTTAAGAACCTTTACAGGAGTTTGAGAATTTACTAGTTCCACTGAGACATTAGAAGAATCAGATCCTCCTGTCTGAACAAACATCCCTATTGTGCACATTCATCTATCCGAAATAAGCGCCATCCTCTGGTTTTGTACTTACAGTCACAACTACATCAGTGTACACAAATGGAGTAAAAAAAGATCAATTTCAACATATATAAAAACGTAAGAGTAAGGAACAAAGAGCCTGATCTATTTTTATTCAGAAATAAAACCAATGGTTTCAATTGGGATTACTTTCAAGTAAGTATGCAAAGAATCATGTCAGGAGTGGGAAACTGGTGGGCTTCCAGATGTTGATGGACTAAAAATCCCATCATCCTTGATCACTGACCATGTAGACAAGGGTGGATGGACCAGAGTCCCACAGCATCTGGAAGGCCACAGCTTCCCCACCCTGAATTACAACCTAAAAATTACAAGGCCAAACCCCACTTACTTGGAAGTAAACTCCATTAAATTCAATTCAACTACTTCTGAGAAGACATAGTTAGGCACTCAGTAAGCTCACTGAACTCAGCGACCGATTTCTGAGTAAACCTGCTGAAAACTGCACTATAAATGCATTGGAATGAAAATAATCCATATTATGCAATCTCAAGCATGCAGTTTACCAATTTAATTTACCACTAGTAAATTGTTTTAATGAACTGTTGATTGTTTTATGTATATTTGTTTTTCATCTTATCATTTATAGTCCGCTGTTTTTGTTTTTTAAAAAATGAGTATCTTATACTATTATGTAAACCACTAAGACTCATGTTTGATTAAAAGACCTACAAAACAAATATATTCAAAATGAAGTTTCCTTCCTGGCTAATCTACACACTGGCTAAATCCAAGCATTAGATTTAAGACTATTTAGCTTCATGTAAACAAAGTGAGCAGGATAGAATTAGCTTAACAGGCTTGCAGATTAAACTGTACCTATCACACAGATAAGGAGAGCTATAGCTCAAAGCCTCTCAGTGATAGGATTCTGGAGAAAGAATACTAATAAAGGTATTGGAGGATAAAACCACATCAAATTATGTTACTTGTAGAAAACTACACACATACAGAGCTGGTTTTATACAAATGAGTTAGTACAAGAGAACTTACAGCCTCTACAGGTTTCCAATCAGGTAGGAACTCAGGGAATAAGGCTTTGTTTTATTATTTAATCTATTTATATCTTGCCCTTCCTTGATCATGGAAACCAACACATTGTGGTGAATGCATGGTTCTTCATGTGCCTTCACACCACAACCTGGAACCACTTCTATTCTCTCTAACATGCACCTCTGATTCCTTCTTACCTCCACTAGTGTAGACCTCTAGTTGCCGGTTGATGTTGGATTTGTCCACCAGGGAATGCAGCACATTGAGAACGCTATGGACATTCCAGATCTTGGGGTTTGAACGCAAGAAATCAATTTCTTCATCTGACTTCTTGGCTGTCTTGCAACGGTACTGACTGAAGGACTGGAACTGTGAAGGAATATAGATAACAATGTTGGAGAAAACTGGGTCAGTATATATGTTCACTTCCAATAGTTTGTGCATAGAGTCAGAATACAAATCCCAAATAAATAAAGGAGTTTCCCAGAGCAAGGCTGGAGGGAAGGCAGTTTATTAACATGCATGCCCAAATAACAGAGGTCTCTAACTAAATGGTATTTTAAAGATGAGCAATTTGAGCAAGAAAAAAACTCCCTGAGGTTTCTTCACCCAGAAGTCAAATGGTGGCTACAAGAATGGAGGATCGGGGAAAACAGCATGGAATCAAATTCCAACTTTAAGCAAAAATCTCACCCAAAGCAGCTAGCAATTCACTTAAGTCATTTTCTGTTCAATATATCCACATTCTGTATCAAAGAAAATCAGATTCTAGATACAGAAAACATGTAAGCCAAGCAAGAGTCTGTCTAAGCCCATGTCTGTTTAGAAGTAAGCCTCTTGAGTTCAACAGAACTTACTCCCAGGGAAAATGTATATAAGATTGCAGCTTCAATCGCAGATGTCTCGGAAGTACTAAGAGCCAAGCAAAGTAAGAAGGTACATAACCCTCAATGAGAAGTCCTGAGCCCATATTGCCTGGTGCACACACTTTCCAGTTGACTACAGCTAGGTTTCTATTTCTTATGGCTTTCAAACTTAAAGCTACTGCACCTGATAGATGAATTCATCTATGATATCCCAGAGCCACTGGTTGGGCAGTTCCAGGGGAGCTGGTCCATCTGCATCTAGAGAAGAACATTCACAAGGAATTTATAGTGCTTAAGAGACTGAAAGAGCAATACAATCCCCTTGATGTTGCCTGCTGGAGGGAGCAACCTGTATGCACAGAGAGCTTGGCAGATGAAAAGCTACCGTCGGTGGTATTCCCATAAGTGGCAGAAAGAATTGTGCTTCACAAAAGGGCATTCTGGGGCATAGCAGAGCTGGCTATGGATCCATAGCTTCTCTGTTCCCCCAAGAGGGGTCCAATTTAGGTCCTTAGCTGTACCTGACTTGAGGTGACATAGCTAATTGCCCCCATTGCTTTCAGTATGTGTGGGTGGGTGAGTGAGTGAGTGAGTGAGAGGGATTAAACATAAAAGGATCTGCTGGACAGAAAAGTTCAGCTAAACAGCCACCAATATTGTTTTGTGCGTGGGTAGAATAGAATTCTAGGTTGATTAAACCCACCCCTTGTATATAAATTATCCCTGTTTTCTCTTTCATAATAAAAGAAAGAAGTTATATATACAGATCCTAGGAACTCACTGAGAATATAGTTGAATAGATTGCAGTAGTTGTAATATGACTCAAATCTCTGTTCCAAAGATGGACCACCCTGTAATTAAAAAAAGAATCAGAGTTCAGATGATATATAGCTTAGGAGTTTAATTTTCTGGGCTTCTAATACTAGCTGATCATCTCACCTAATTATAGGCCCAAGTCAAGACAACCCAGGGATTCAAGGTGGATAAGCAACTGAATGAGTCAATTCACTTTCCATCACAGTACTTACACTGACTTTAGCATAGATGTGTCTATAATACAGCTCCTTGTATAAAATCAGGAAGACAGCATCTTCAAGAAAAAATAAGATATATTATCTTATTTAAAATATTTGCATCCTATTTTTTCACCCAAAGAATTGATTCAATTTCAAACAACTTTTGCCAACCCATTGCTCACCAACTTGGCTGGGGCTGATGGCAGGAGGGTCCCATTGGGGGAAAAGGTGATAATAATGATAACGATAGTAACAACAACAACAACAACAAATCCAAAATATTTGGAGGACTTCAAGTTGGTGAAGGCTGATACAGAACAACCAAACAAGATCAAAACCACATCTAGATACATAAACCTTTCCAATCAACAGGAGAATGCCAGAAAAGGTGCAGTAGGAACGTAACAGAATAAAGTATCGTAATGAAAAAGAGAGGAAAGCGTTTCTCTCAAAATTACCATCAATTAAAAACTCTCTTCTCTGCGCTCAGACATTTATGAAAGAAGTAGGAATCTGCAAAACTAAAGGATCTAGACATAACCTGAAGGCTCCTTTGTGACCAAGCAGAAACAAGTTTCTTAGAACCCACACAATGGTGGTCGTAAGTATCTAGATTACATAGTGCAGATGCCTTTGGTCTCTTTTCCTGCCACCTCCCCAATCTAACTTTTTGCAGTTAAATTAATGCAGTTGAATTAATTGTCGGCCAATCGGCCATTACAATACAGAATAACTGTATCACAGATGTCAAACACAACTAAGCATTTCCAAGCATAAGTGGGGGCCCAGGTGAAAATGCAGCACAGAGTAAAGCTTGCTTCCACTCACTGCAAATTCCCAAACTGTCATGGTTCCATTTCTATTTATTTTTAATAATAGGTTAACTGTTCCAATGTATGACAAAGGCCACAATGAGTCTTTACCTTAAGGAAGTGATAAGAGAACCTGCAGCCCTCCAGAGCTCCATCAGTTCTGGAGGGCCGCAAGCTCCCCATTACTTTTCCTTATTAAGCTGACCAAGGGAAATGAAAATACTTACCATTTCCAACCTGCGGTGCAATAGCCTCTGCCTCTGGCCATGGTGTGTTTTTAAAGAATCTTTCTGTCAGCTTGGTCCAACTGCAACACACAGAAATGTTTAGTAAATCAAGTGCCTCACTCATTAGTACTAAAGAAACCAAGACATAACATGGTCAATAGTTATTAAGTCATTGCTGCTGCAACTTGCATTGCTTTTTCCAATTTTTTAAATCAAGCATATGTAAATATGGATTACTGATTTGCTGTGAGAAAGAAATCTACCATCTATAGACAGTAATAGCAAGACTTTTCATTTACACATGTCTGTTGGTGAGACCTGAAGGACCCCCTTCAGAATGGAATGAAAAAAAGTCTTCTTCTGTAAGGACTATAGCTCTGCAGCCCAGAAACCCCCAGGTTCAACCCCAAGCATCTCTGCTAAAAAAGATCCTCAGTATTATGGCTTAGAAAACAACCTGCCAGAGATTTTGGACAGCCACTACCTGAGATGTTTTGCCAAAATAATCAGAACTAGGCTAATTGCATGATTGGACCAACAATATAAACCAACTTCCTACACAAACCTCAGCTAACTTCCCAGAATTTATAAACAAGGCAACTGCTGCGCATTTTTGTCCCATGAATTATTCATTCTCTTACAGGTGTTGATGTGAGGGACTCGATGAAACCACAAGACATTTATATTTGCAAACTTCACACTTCCCTGAGAAAACTGAATCTTACCTGTTTTCATAGATGTCTTGGATCTCATAAACCTTCTGATCAATAACATCACTAGATACACGACTGGCCTGAAGCTCATACACTTTCTGGTCAATCAAGTCAGACACAGTCTTGTGAAAGTACTGGATAAAGTTTTTTATCACCTCAGGAATCACTTGGTAGGTTTGCTGCTCATACTGTCTTTCATAGGCAAGATCCTGTTTTGGATCTCCTGTGAGACAGAAGAGATGAAAGAATATTAAAACAGGAAGATGTAGAACAAGGTGGCATTCCAGATGTTGTTGAACTCAAAGTCCCATAATCTATGCCAATCGTCATGCTAGCTGGACGGAAATTGGAGTCCAACAACACATGGAGGGCTACAGTTTTCCCACTTTTGATGTGGATTAATAGGAAACAGTTTGCACTCCAGCCTTCAAAAGCACTTGGCACTTAGAACCCCACTTCCCTTCATAATTTCTTTACATGCTTAATTTCCAAACAGCCATACACATTACGTAAAATAATACTGGAACCCAGGAACAGCAAGATCGTTTTAATCTAAGAAATACAAATAACCATCATGTTTACTAAAAAGAAAAGTTTTAGGTCTTTACCTAAATTTAGGTCTTTACCAAATTTAGACATTAAATTTGGTAAATAGATATAATTCAAGTTAATCCCCCTCATACCAAATAAAATACAAGAATATAAAATCAGTAACAGTTTAATAGTTACTTTGCTCTGTCAAGATTTTCCTATTAATTAGTACTAATGGAAGGAGACAACATTGAGGGTAGCAAAGTAGCAGGAAGAAGGACCCTCATCAAGAACCTCAGGTATGGGGAATTTATGGTGCTCCAGATGATGGATTACAATTTCCGTCAGGGATAATACAAATTTTAATCAGAAAAGCACCTTATCTAATCTTCAAGGGTTGTCAGATTCAACACAGGAAAAAGTTTGGTTCTTTTAATATTGGCCCAAAACAGAAAATTCCAAACAATGCTGTAGAATTCTGATGCAGCACTTGCTGCTGGTAAAATTCTCTTAGCAACTTTTGTACAGCACCCCCTTTTTTATTAAATATCAGCTCTGGCCTGTGCATATCCCACAATGTCCCGGCCTAATGTACCATGAAAACATCTTGTGTAGCACATCCACTTTGTCAGCATGTATTGGGAGTGGGCAAGGTCCATGTGTCTTCTTGGTACTCCAGGCCTAGAGGGGAGCCTCATTCCATAAGGACACTTTTTTCAAAAGCGGCACCCTGTTTGCGGACTGCCCTCCTGTTACAAGTACATTTCCATTTTGGCACCAAGTGAAGACATGTATCTGTCTACTCAGGCTTTGTAGATTTTTAAGAAAGGAGTGGGTGGTGGGTTAACCTTCTCTGCTTATTTGTTTCTAGCCTAGTGTTTCCTGGTGTTTAAAAAAATCCCAGCTTTTGGTTGTTGTACTACAGCCTGAGATGAGAGAGTAACAAAAACATTCTAAACAGTTTGGGGGGGTTTAACCCCAAAAGATATTACAATTTAGCAACAGTACTGATGAAGAGCAGACCACCATATTTTTAACAAATAAAATAAGAACAAAATAACTCACCTGTGTGCATATCATACTCCCCTGGATAAGTATAGGGATCATATGAGCCCTGAAAACAGAGAGAGACCAGAATATCAACACACCTGACCAGTGTCAGATTTACGTATAAGCTAAACAGGCTATAGCTTGGGGCCTCACTCTCTCAGGGGCCCCCAAAAAACTTAAAAAGGGAAAAAACCTGGATGCACATTTCCAAAATATAAGATCAAATCAAATAAAACCTACATACAGCAACAGTGTTTTGTGTTGTGTATGGACCTATTAGGTTCATAAATTACCATATAGCATACAGTGGTACCTTGGGTTAAGTACTTAATTCGTTCCGGAGGTCCATATTTAACCTGAAACTGTTCTTAACCTGAAGCACCACTTTAGCTAATGGGGCCTCCTGCTGCCGCTGGATCACAATTTCTGTTCTCAACCTGAAGCAAAGTTCTTAACCTGAAGCACTATTTCTGGGTTAGCGGAGTCTGTAACCTGAAGCGTATGTAACCTGAAGCATATGTAACCCGAGGTACCACTGTATATTCAACACAAAAAACAGCGACAATTTGTTGTTGACAAAGGACAGCCGGACATATAAAGGGCCCCATTACCTTCAGTAGCTTGGGGCCTCATCAAACCTAAATCCAGCCCTGCACCCGACACACCCATAAGATGCTTTGCCCTTTCCCTACTCAGATGCGGACTGCCAGCTAACCAGAACGCGACACACCACGGCCTCGCCTTCCTTGGGCTGCTCGGCCGCCCGACAAAAACCGCCCTCGCCGCCTCCCAAGGCCAGCAGGGCTGCCCTCGCACCCCCAAGACCGGCCAGGCGAGTTATTTCCACCCGCCGACCAAGACCCCGGGTGGGGAGTGAGCAGGCGAGGCCGGTACCTCTTCGTAATCCTCCGCCGGGTAGGACATGGCGAGGCTTTCGGAGCGCAGGCGAGAGGAACGCACACCGTCAGGGAAGGAGCGTTGCGGCAAAGAAAGCGCTCCGGTCAGCAACCCGCGCTACTTCCGGTGCCGACCGTCGGCGGAAGTACTCCGGGTGTTCGCTGAATATTGGCTCTGGGAGGAACGGAAACGCAAGAAGCGGTTCCTTTTAAGCGCGGTTTAACGCGGGTTGTTGTGGCGCAGCACGACTGAGGATGAGCCCCGCTGGCGCATATTTGGCACGGGAGGGGTTAAAAGAATGAGGAGAGTGCTGTTGGAAAAGAGCGAAAGGCGCATTTAGCGCGGTATCCTATTCCCACTGGCCACCAGCCAGATCGAGGAAGCCTGGTGAGAAACATCTCGTTTCTCACAAGGTATCAGATGTAATAAACAAAAAATCTGCAGTTATTCCTTTATGGGGGACACAAGAGCCCTTATAGAGTCCTTTGTAGGTTCTCCATCGGTCGGAGGAAAAAACAAGAGGCCAACCAGAGAATATTGAGAAGCAAAGCAGCTAGTAAGCCTGATCTTTATTGATCTGTTGCAACTCACCACACGCAGGAGGGAGGAGGAACCCAGAACAATGGAACGCAAGGCCTTATTTAGACATTTTAAATTCCCTGCCCTGGAGCTCAAGACCACCCCTCCATACATCACAGAAGGGGTGTAACCCAAGACCACCCCCCACATATCTACATCACAGAAAAGGTGGTTAAAACAGAAATTTGAATGTTGTTTTTCCTGTTTGCCAGGTTATCTGATTGCCTTCCTGATAGATTGTCACCCATTAAAATACTGATTACTCAATTCCTGAGACAATGGGAAGGCTCCCTGACCCCCCTCCCTCCTTGCAGGGAAAACATTTGGTCAGTTTGGGAATCAAAATGGTTTCAGGTCGGACTTCCTGTGCTGATCTATGTACGTGCTTGGTTGGTACACGTATGAACATTTAACATATATCTAAGACCTCAAAATTACTATCACAGTATGAAAGAAACTTGACAAGAATATCACTTCTCCCACCCCCGATGGCGTTTTAAAATACATCATGGCAGGCAGCAATTCTGCAGATACAAATGCCGCAATGTTAAAAGCTTCACCGGTTGAATTTACACAAGCAAAGGTCCAGGAATGTACCTTACGCCTTCTTTCTGCTGCAATTGCTTTGACAGCATTTCTGAAATGGGGCAAAAATAGTTTTTATTTAAGGGAGAAAGCGAAAGGGTATTTTAACCTTGCTGTATAATGCAAATCATTGTGGATTCCTACATGTGAAAAGTGCAACAAAGGGAGCACTTTGCACATGTCTGGAGCTCCAGCCGGCTATCCCATCCTCCCAAGATACTCCATTTTACTTCCCTTCCACAGTTAGCATTCCCACCCAGCCACATCAAGCTTTTTTTATTAAAAGAAAAGAAAACTATTATTAACATTAACAGCTTGGCCCGTCGATGTAGCCCCGCATATGGCGGATTCCTGCGTGGTAGCTCCTTTCTCAAATAAAGCATCTCTTTGGCGCACGACCCCTCTTCTGACGTCATTTGCCCCGCCTCTTAGAGTCGCTCGCCTTCTGCCATTGGCTACGCGGCGGCTTCTGCGGAGCTCCTGAGTGGATGTTTGCGGTGGCGGCGGCCGGACTATCTCCTCTTCCCTCTTCCCCCTCCCCCACCTCCTCGCCCCACATTCTATTGTTCCTATGGTTACGCGAGTTCGCCCCCGCCTTCGCGCTCTGAGCCTGGGCCCGCTTCGCTTGAGATCCGGACGCGCAGTGGCGCCTTGACGGCGGGGATGGAAGGCGGAGGCGCCGGCAGCGCGGGAGACCCGAGTCCGGCCTCCGCGAACATGTTCTCCCTGACGGGCCTCGGCGCCGCCTTGCGGGCCGTTCCCGAGGCGCCGGATCCCGCCTCGCTGCACTACCTGCAGCTGCCGTGGCAGTGCGAGCACCGCGTGTGCAAGCTCGTCGGCCGCCGCCGCAAGGCCGCCCGGCTGCACCGCAAGGTGGGGCCTACCGGCAAGGAGATCCACGGTGAGGGGCTGGGCGCGGAAGCGGGCTGTCCCCGTCCGCCTTGTCGGCGCGCCGCGTGAGGGAACCTCCAGGCCGCCGCCGGGCCTGTGCTGGGAAAGATTTGTCCAGGAGATTGGGGGGGACGGTGGTAGCCCAGAGTGGCTGGGGCAACTCAGTCAGATGGGCGGGGTATAAATAATAAATTTAATATTATTAGTATTTATTATTGGTAGCCTAGAGTGGCTGGGGCAACTCAAGTCAGATGGGCGGGGTATAAATAATAAATTTAATATTATTAGCATGTATTATTGGTAGCCTAGAGTGGCTGGGGCAACTCAGTCAGATGGGCGGGGTATAAATAATAAATTTAATATTACTATTTATTATTGGTAGCCCAGAGTGGCTGGGACAACCCAGTCAGATGGGCGGGGTATAAATAATAAACTTTTTTTTTAACTATTGCACGACTAACAAGCCCAACCTGTGGCATGCTTTACTGGGAGGAAATCCTAATGGGTTCAGCAGGGCTTGCACCCATGCAAATATGCATTAGGGGAGTGTAACTTCAGTGGGGATTCTTGGGCAGCTGTGCCCCAATAAACACGCACAGAGTTGGGCTTCCATCCCAAATGTGCTTTCTAGGAAGTGAGGCCTGTTGTGCACTGAATAAACAGCCACAGGACTGGGCTTTCATGCTAGGTCACATGGTCAGGTATTTCAGCTACACTGCCTGGAAGTTGTGATCCACTGTGCTTCAGCTCTTATGTTGCTCTATTGAAGACCCACTGTAGTGTAGCGACCAAAGTGTGCTTATGGGGCACAAAGTACCATGCTGAGCTCCCCAGAAAAAGGGTGGGGTGCAATAGTGACACACAAATCTGAATTAACTATAGTGGCTTGGTTTTATAGTAACTGGAACCTTCATTTTACCTGTTTTACCTATTGAAGGTTTGGGGCCTGTTGTTGTCTTGATTGGGAGTAGAAAGGGTATCTGAAGTTTAATTGATCTGTTTTGAATAATTCTGAGTATGCAGCCTTACAAGAGCAAGACTATTAAGCATGCTTATGCAGTGGAAAGACCACTGGAGCTTGCTCCTGGGTAAGTGTGCATAGGACTGCAGCCCAAGTGAAGTCAGTTTTGGCTTTGCAGAACCTGGAGAAATAGCAAGCAAAAGAGAAGGGGGAAAGATACTCTCTTCTGGGTCACTGCATGGGAAGAAAAGAGATGGGAATACCCTGTCGAGTCACACTTGTCTCTTTATACAAATACAGCATCACTTGAAGAGTTTCTTCAGAGTGCACTTGTATGAGAGGGTGCAAAATGAGGAAGTGATTTGAGAGAGAAAACAGTTTGCAGGTAGACTGGCTACATGAATGCAGCCAGGCTGTGGGTAAATTTACACTCCCATGTACAAGATGGGGCAGTGCAAAACCTTCAAAATATTTTGTAAAACTTTACAAAATAATGAGACTATCAGACAGGGTGGGGGAGGCCTTGCTGCTGTTTGCACCTGTAGTTTTTTTTTTCTTAACAGATGAGCGCTCTTGCACAGGAGTTATATGGTGGGGAAGCAGATGGCCTTCTAGATATTTTTTTAAGGAGTGCATATGAAAGTAGAAGAGTGTTGAAATGCAGGAAATACCCAGTTTAGTGTCAGTGGGAATTGAACAAGCACCTTCTGCATGGCAGTCACAATGAATATTAGCTAGACAAAAACTGTATTTAGCTGGGTGAAATAAATTGCATTATGTAAAAATCTTAAATGCAGACATAAATTAGAAATATTATTTGTATAATCAGTCCTAACTTTTATCATGCATATAACATAGCATTATGTTAAGTTCTTACCCTTAAACAATTACAAATGCCATTCCATTCTTTGTAGTTTCTTCTTTGTTTCTAATATTATATAAAATTATACTACAAATCCAAAGCCCTCTCTAGGTTTTCTTATAATTTAATTTGGTCATCGGCACCATGCTCAGTAAGTTTCTATTCCATTCATCTGATAATGGAGATTGCTGGCTTTTCCAGTTTTTCTGACATTTCCAGTTTCCCCCCTTCAGTATCAGAGCAGTTAATTAACATAGTTCCTGCTAACTTTCAAAGGTTGTATCCCATAAAATAAGTTCAGCCTTGTGAAAAGGTATGGCTTGTGTACAGGAAACGAGAAATGAATAAGCATCTGTTTTGCAAAACCTGAATTATTGAATTATTATTTTTTAGAACAAGCCTAGGAGTCAGGAATTAAGCAGTTCTTCTTGTCCTATTTGCTTTCCAAAAAACTCACCCTCTCTTTTTCCACAGCTTTGAAACGCTTGAGAGAAGCTGCCAATTCTAATGATTTAGAAACAGGTACGGTTACATGATTTGGGCCGTAGTGTATATCTTTGTGTGTGGTTGTCTTCTACATCAGTTCTGGTGATGTGTATCTTGTAAGCTAGAAATGTGGCCAGCAAGAATGTGGTTTCCTGCATGGTAAGGAGACTGCTTTGAACTGTGGATTTCGGTGGTTTCAAAATCCCCTTGGAAGGAACATCTTTAAAAGACTCTTGTCAATAGATTGAAGGAAATTAGTGGACTGAGGAAGTATCTAGTGACCCAGCTATAAGCTTATTTAAAGCATTTTTACCCACTCTTCAGCTGTCAAATGCCTTCAGAGTAGCTTACAACAGTCCCTCCTAAGGAGGCCAGTGCCCTCAAGCCAGAATCCATTGTGCACCTTACAAGGCCTGCCTCCTCATTTTGGCCATGCCCACCTGCCCTGTACCTGCTGCCAAATCTGACATCATGTGTGGGGCAGATGAAAGGGGTTTGCAGGCAAAACCTCATGCAAAGGGCTTCAAAAGACTTGGCTCTTTGGCAAATCCTGTAAAGTGCTTGAAAGGCGCTTTGTGAAATATGCATTTGCCCTGCCCAGCTATCAGATTTGGCTCAAGGGGACTTAGTTGGGGCGGCGGTGAATAACAATCTAGCCCACCAGCTAGATCTAGTTCCACAGCCCGGACACAGAAGTTGGAATTTGAATGATGAATCACCAACAGAGCAGCTCTCTGACTGCTGTCTTGTCTTCCTTGGTGGCACCAGTGCAGCAGCTTCTGGAAGATGGGGTGGACCCCTGTGCAGCTGACGACAAAGGTCGAACGGCCCTGCACTTTGCTTCCTGCAATGGAAATGACAGTATTGGTGAGTCACATTGAAATGAGGTGGGCATGTCAGCTTCTGGCCCCATTTCTCCAGGATAGATTGCTAATCATTTTCTTTCTATCTTTAAAAGCTGAGCTTCAGAAAACAAAAAAAACCCCATATCCTTTTTGCAAGCATCCCACCAGCTTGTGCAAGGAGACTGAGGAGTGATGTTATGCACACTGATAAAATTTTGGAATATTCTTCCTAGAATATTGTGTCACGCAAGATTGTCAGAATATTTCTGAACAACGTCAAGAGGAGCTGAAGTTTTGTGTCATGAGTCCTGAAATGTTTAGTTAAAAGAATCTTAGAAAGCAGGAATAGGAAGGAACTTTGAAAGCGCCAGAAGCTCCTTCCAAGGAAGAATGGCACATTGGTGCATATGATGGCTTCTTAATACTCTGTGTGCAAACTTAAAATAGTTTCAGGGGACATAAAATAGGCATTTTACTACAGGAGATCCTAGTTCCTGTGGAGCACTTTGTGAGGGATGGATTTGGGGAGATTCAGGCAAGGGTACTTTTGCCATAAGGGATACGATCACTCCCCTTCTTGTTACCATTTAGAAGGGCTCTAAAAATGTTCTTCTTAATGTCTGCTTTTAGTGAACATATATAATAGCTAGGGGGCTCTTGGTTTTTTATGGATGGCTGATGGAATTGAAGTAGAAGTAGTATTGATATTTGTAAGTCAGTCCAAGAGCCTTTTTGGCTAAAGGGTGGGGTTTAAATGCAAGAAACCAATCATTAAAAAGTGAAATGTTTTACTGCTACTATGATTAGAGCATTGCTTTATGTTATATATGCTTTTAAAATTTGAATGGTAACATATTTGTAACATTAATAAGTCGGCTCTGTTGAATAGCCAGTCTTATCGATTGTAGAGGTAAATAGTTCAGATCTGGTGGGTTTTCTTTGCCCATCATGTTCAAGACACACTTAGGATGGGTCTGTTTGTGTTTTTAGTGCACTTGCTTTTGGACCATGGAGCCAACCCAAACCAGCGAGATGGACTGGGGAACACCCCCCTGCATTTGGGTAAGCGTCTCTCACACCCACCGGACTGCAGCAATGTTGTCACATTTGGCCTTACCTTTGACCTGCCTATTTCTTTCCTTTATATCTTCTTTCCTTCCTTTGCCTCACAGTAGCAACTTGTGTGATTAAGTATATTTGGATTTTCTTCAGCACTACAAGGAGAGAGTTAGAAGAAGCTGTTCTGCCTTAGGGAGTTTGAAGCCAAACTGAGGCTAGATTTGTATACCGCCCTATACCCATAGATCTCGGGGCGGTTCACAACACAAAATGACAATATACAAAACACATTAGGAGGAACTGAAAGTAAATGCAGGTGAAGAGTTTCTCCTGGCTGTGCAGGAGGACGAAAGATGTGTGCATGAGGTTTTGCTCTGACTTGTTCCGGCTTCTGGGTGTAGCACTAAAAGCCATGGTTTAGGTTACATGCCAATGGGGACATTATCTCTAGAATCCTTATCTCCATACTGTTGAAAGTGATTGCTGAGGCTGAGGCAGTATTGGCTTGTTTAAGGCCACCTAGGGATTCAAAGTTGAGACATTGAGGATTTCTTGGCACCTTTGTGAGAGTGCCATGTGCCAACCATTACCCCATTAAGCAGAGTCTGTCCCCCACCAAGTTACTGTAACTACTTAGTTGTGTGTCTCGTGTTTTCCCTCCCCAGCTGCCTGCACGAACCATGTACCCATCATCACCACACTGCTTCGTGGAGGTAATGCCAATTAGAAAGCTGCCTTCTCTGTTTATAGATATCCGGAGGGGGCTATCTTCATCCTTAAAACACCCTTTCTTCTTCTGCATGTGCATCTTCCAGGAGCTCGAGTGGACGCCTTAGATCGAGCTGGACGGACCCCTCTGCACTTGGCCAAGTCGAAGCTGAACATCTTGCAGGAGGGCCTCTCACAGAGTCTGGAAGCTGTGTGCCTGGAAGTAAAGCAGGTGATAAGGATAAGGAGAATGGGTGGGCAAGAAATCTAATACATAATATAGTATAATAGAGCCTGGTTGCAAAATGTTGATCTTCTGTGCATAGAAGTTTCTTATGGAACTTTTTCCATAAAAGCCATTTTCCCTCCAGGAACCCTTGAGGAAAACAGGCTCCTGCCATGCGCTTCTCAGATTTAATATGCATATAAAATAGGGGGAAAGTCCAATCTTAATAGTAGCAAAGCAGTCTGCAGATCTGAAAAGTATATTTAGTTTGTTTCTGTGCCAGTGGAAAAGCCATAGTGTTTGCCCCCATTTAATTCTCATTTGTTCTGTTTTATTTATTTCAAATGTGCTTCCATTTTATTTCAGAATTCATCAAAACCTATAGCAGAATTACAGTACTTAAATTTTGACCTGGTACTTAGAAGTGTGAACCCTCTCCATTGCTCATAGTAAATCCCATCTCTCCTATGCTGCTTGTTTCAGATCATCCAGATGTTGCGGGAATACCTTGAACGCCTCGGGCGCCATGAACATCGGGAACAGCTGGATGATCTTTGCTCCAGGCTACAGAAGACTAGTACAAAAGAGCAGGTGAATGAATGACAGGGGGATTTTGTATATTTAATTAAAATCTGACTTAACCGAGTTTAAATATATTTCAGTGTTGCAAAATGACAGTTCCTTTTTGAGACTCCTGAAGGGTAGAGAAAAATATATTTATTAAATGATACACATTAGTTACAAGACATTGTGGGGGGGAAAGCTTTAGTTTAATAATACTTTGTCAAATTGGTGACAGTACATTACTTTCTGTTATTAGAAACATAAGGATGAAAAGTTCAAGACCCATCAATACAGTTGGAGAAGTTTAAATTTTAAAGGCTATCCTGATTTCAACAGAGCATTGCCCACTCCACTTGCATGTGGTTCTTCTTGCTAGAAGCAATGTCGCAATAGCTTTGCTGTGAAAATAAAATTATTTAGTAGCTGTGGCTCCACTTAGAAGGAAAAGCCATTGTCCTGATTAGTTTTCCATCAAATCTGGTACAGGAGGAAGCTTGTGCAACTCTGCTTCTGCATGGCAGCAGATCCTTTTAACAGTCCCAAGTCTCACTGTCAGCCCTCATGAATCGGGGACCAAATTTTAAACTGTGGCTTTTGTTGATGAATTGCACCATTTTCAAAGCTTGCAATGGTCATTGTTGAAAAATGATTATTGTTGAAAAATGATTATTGTTGAAAAATGATTATTGTTAAAAAAAAATTCTCTTTTCCTGACCATACCCATTCTTCAAGGTCTCTTATCTCTTACTTTTGTAGACATACTTCTCTTTACTCTCTGTCCTTCAGTAGCAGAAATTTCTCTGGCTCAACAGGACAATACCAAGTCCCAGTCTTCGTGAATTAATGAATTCTGTCACCTCACAAATTTCATTTCCTTCATCATATTCTTATTTGACTTCTGTAACATGTTCTTATGCTTTTTTCCTCCCCTCTGGAAGGTGGATGAGGTTACTGACCTCCTGGCCAGCTTCACCTCCCTCAGCTTGCAGAAGCAGAAGATCGAGAAGAGGTAACGGGATTTCCCACTGTTTTCTCAATCAAACGGACAAGCCTTGGGAGAAAGAGCAACTGGAGCTCCTCAGCAAGACTTCAGACTTGCTGCTGCTGGTACCAGGCATGCTTTTCCTATTGGATATATTTGCTCAGCTTCCCAAGACTTGTTGGGCCACTATTACTGCCGTGGAAGCTTCCTTCAGGACAAGAGGTTCATACTGAGGCCCTGACTTTCAGAACAATGAACCACTCTTTTTTTTTTTTTTTTTAAATGCATCAGTGACAACTGTTTTAGTAAATGCGGTCACCTTGTACAGGGGAGTTGCCCCATTTCAGAAGCATCTCCATGGTCCTACAAGTGACAAATCCAACGTCCTTTGAGAACATTTGGGGAAACTGAAGCTGTTGGGCACAGCATCCCACACAAGTTGTCTGACTTCTAAGGACATGAATTGTTGAGCAATTGCATAAACAGTGAGAAACTACAACCTGTTGGGCAACTAAGTTTTAAAGGAGGGCTATTTTAAACTGAGAAAGGGCTAAAGGGCCAGCAATGCTGGCTTTGCCCACTAAAATGCTATTTAATTCCCTCCTCCTCTGTCCCATCCTCCAAAATAGCAGTGGAAGATTTTTACAGGGTTCTTTGCTTATGCTCCCCTCTTATAAACCATATCACTTTTCATTTCCTGCCTTTCTCATGTACCTGCATCGGTAGCTGAGGTGTGCAAGAGAAGAATTCTGCCAAAATCTCTTGTCTGAGAGGGCAAGTAAGAGACTTAAAGAATTCCTTGCTTGCATCTGTCAGCTTGCGCCGATTTTTTTTGCATAGTTATGGGCTGCCTGGGATTCAGGCCTAATAGGGAGCTATAATGAGTCGCCAGGCTACCCATTGCCTACTCCTGCTTGTTACTGTTCCTTGGACTTTCTTTTGCTCTCTGTGCCAGTTAACATAATCTAGATCAGTCCTCAAAAACCTGAGCTGGAAGTAATGGTGTCTCTCAGGGCTGCTTCATACACTACTTTTCTTCCTTCAAAGACAGGACTGATTCAGAAGTAACAGAAAACCATAGTTTGGCAAGTTTAGACGCAGTGACAAATCACAATTTGTTCTGAAACAGGAACAGAAGCTTTAAATCCCTACACACACACAAGTAAGGGAGAGGGAAGAGCGTGAGACCAAGGTTTGTGATCACAGCAGCAAACCAAGCCAGTACTCCCAATGTGGATATTGCCATAAAGGGAAGAGAGAGAGAGGTTGCTTTCTCAGTGTGTGGGCACCTGCCTAGGACAGATATTTTCTTGATGACAATGCTGTACGTTGCTTTGGTTGAATGGGCCTTGGAAATGTATGTTTTCTCATTTGCAGTAGTTGCCTGTCACTGAAGCGAGGGAAGCTTGACTTCTCATTCTGCCGATAAAATTTAAAAAGACAAAAAGACTAAGCAGCCCTTATGCTCACAATGAGAGAAGAACTCGTTTTGCCTGATACATGCCAACTCATCGGATTCAAGGATGTTGCTGCCACATAACAGCATGTATTGACTTCAGCCAATCCACATTTTTTAATCGGAGGAGGCAGGGGGCATTTGTAGCAAATCCATTATTGTGGTCTGATTCCTGCATCATTGAAATTCCAAGGCTGCTTGTGAACCTTGAGCCTAGTAGGCTATTATGACTGTCTTTTGTTGTTGCTTTAAAAAGTGTGCTGCTTTTGTGAAAGACAAGATTGAATGGGATTCGTATCTTTCGACAGAAGTCCACGTTTTCGATTTCACAAGCTAAGCAGCTTTGATAGGAGAAATCCTGAATGCTCAGGGGAGGAAAGTTGGGGACTGACTTGACTCTGACCTTGCCAGAGCTGTCACTGTGAATACGGAGAACTTTAATACAATGTGCAAGGAGGGTGGGAGGTGATTTGAACTTTTCCATTGTAAACTTCAATAAAGTGCTGTCTGCTTTCAGGGTGGCTTTGCACATTTCTGCCTGCCTACTTTTCCTCTTTCTCCCCCACCGCCCTGTTGTCTTCTCTGCCTGGGGCCGGGAGGTGGACTCGGTGGTTTCTTCACTTGAGCAAACTGCATTGAAATGAAAGCTGACAGTGTCTCATTGCCTTAAGCTCAAAGACTGAGGCAGTCTGTAGACCTGATGTAATTTGCTGCCTCCGTCTTGTGTTTGCGGCTCTGATCCCACGGTTGCGGCCTCCTAACTCTTTAATAGACTTGCTGAGGACTCCATGAAAATCAATGTCTCTGCTACCCCCTGCTAGTTTCCTGGCAGTCACTTACGTGCACTGTACCTGGGAAACAGCGAGGCTGTCTAACTGAATCACATTTTCATATTGAGCTCCTTTAGTGTGCAGCCGGCGAAAACATTAATCACCGTTTGGGGGAGGGGAATAGCCGAGAGGAGGGTGCAGAATGTCCTTATATTTAAAGCAATTCACCAGGTTGTGGGAAACGTGGGCGGGTTTTTTTAACAGGAGGACAAGTGGGAAAGGGCAGCACATACAAAGGGCCATTCTGGTGATAGGAAAAGTATGTAGTACAAGAAGCATAACCTACTCTTCGTTTCTGAGAACATCTCATTAGCTACATTTTAAGACAGGTGTTGCTAAACTATACCTCTTGTCAGCCAGTGTGGTGCGAGGTGTAGTTCACCTGTTTTAAAACGAGGAAAGGTCTATGTTGGAGGTGTGGTAAAGCAGAGGGGACATTTATACATGTTTGGCGGAGCTGTGAAAAAATCAAAAGCTTCTGGGACATGGTGTATGATGAACTTTAGAAAATGTTTTAAGTATAACTTTATGAAAAATACAGAAGCTTTCCTATTGGGGATAACGGACACAGGTATAACAAGAGAGGATCAGAAAATATCCCTCTATGCCACAAGCATGGCAAGGGCCTTAATTGCCAGAAATTGGGGAAAAATTCGTGCCAACAAAAACAGAATGGCAGGATAAATTACTAAACCATCGAATTGGCTAGATTAACAGAGGCAATTAGGGGACTCTCCAAACAAGAATTTCAAAAAGAATGGGGAAAATGTAAAGAATACTTTACAAAACAGTGCCCTAAAATATACACCTGGACTTGTTTCGATTAATGTCTGCAGGAGACTTTGTGGTTTGTTTTTAAGTCATAATTTGAAAAATTGTAATAACAGCTCATAAAAGAAACAGTTCATAAGAAGTAAACAAGGCGGCCATGTCTTTTCTTTTGTTGTTTGTTATATTTTATGTTATGTTTGTTTTTTGTTATGTTTATGTCTAATGGTGGTGGATTTGTTTATTTGAGTTGTGGTGGATTTATGTTGTAAATAAATAAAATAAAATAAAAACGAGGAAAGGTCACTGCAAGTTCTCACCGTGTGGGTAAAGGAAGCAATAAAGGACCATGCCTTTCTGCTTAAGATACCCATCCACACTTGAAAAATGAAAATCGGGAACAATTCCATGGGAAGCTCTCCGGTGCAAGCCCTTTGGAAGAACAGGAGCTGCGTAAGACATAAGAAGCTGCCTCACACCAAGTCAGGCGGTTGGCAGTGGCTCTTGAGGGTTTCAGAGAAGTGTACATACCCAGCCTTGTGTGAAACCTGCTGGAAATTGAACCTGGAACTTTCCACCCACAAAGCAGATGCTCTTCCTTTGAGGGACAGTCCCTCTCCAGTGGAAGCAGCCTGGTTCGTTGGCAAGGCGAACTGAAACACCCTTGTGTAGGAGAGGAGGAACCTCTTTCTTCTGCCGTGTAGTTAGCCTCTGCTGTAAACTGGGCCCTCCTCGCCAACTGTTTACTCCCAAGAAAAAGGGTTAGGGAGGGGTAATGAAATCCAGGCTTCAGCTCAGGCAGGCATGCATGCAGGGGACCTGATCCACTACAAAGTTCACCTCCAGTGTGAATGCTGGGAGGCTTGTAGTGCTCCTACACCATATATTTGCACCATCCTTGACTTAATGCACAGACTAAAAAGTTCTACGTTCATGCATGTTATTTCAGGCTCTGCCCCTTGTTACCGCTTCCATTTCAGAAGTAGTCTAAACTATACACACATCACAGAAAATGTCAGGTGCTTCGTACTTCACCATTGTCCTTTGAATAGACATAATTACCATGTTTGTTTATTCATAACATGGGCCTGAAGAAGTGTGCATGCACACGAAAGCTTATGCCCAGAACAAACTGAGTTGGTCTCTAAGGTGCTGCTGGACAATTTTTAAATTTACTTTGATTGCGTCATACCAACACGGCTACCTACCTGAATCTCTAGTATCATGGGCCTGAAAGCTTCACCTTTCCTAGATAGATCTGTTTCCTGATTCAAAGATAGTATGGACATCTTTGTATTATCTATATACCATGGTACAATAAAGGTAGTTTGGCATGTAGTGTTAACAAATACCAGGGGGCACATAATAATGGGAATGGGAGAGAGAGTCTGCTCAGAAGCAAGTTTCACTGTGTTCAGATCTCTCCCACATAACGGCATAGGATTGCAACCTTGAAATAAGCTGGAAATTGGGGTAGTTGATAGCACTTAATGTGAGTAGCCCTCAATGTGCTATTGGACTGTACAGGGTTTGGAAACCTTGTGCCTTGTCGGAACCTACGTTCGATCGAGCTCCTCCGGAATCGCTTCCGACGTGATTAACGACCTGAGCCCCTGATAAGGCTCCAGGCACATTCCCCATTACGCAGAGTTTCAAAGCAGCATGCGGAAGGACGAGAGAGTATGAGCTACATCGCAAAGAGTTTTATTCCTAACTACGCAGACAGAAAAGAAATAAACATGCTTTCTCTGTGAGAGCAGAGAGCAACTGAACAACAAAGGAACAGGAAACCAGTAACATCACATCCGTCTCCTGTCTTCCGTGAGACTTCTAACAGCCTGTGTGATGGCCTGGGATTCCGATTCGGAGGATGAAACAGAGGAATCCCAGCCTGCACAGGAGTCCCCGCCTCCAGGGCCGGCTGAACTGGGGCAAGGCCTAGATGCTGAAGAGCCTGCACCTGTGGCAGTGCATCAGGAGCTGGCCCCAGGTGAAGCCCTTCTGGCCCCAGAGGGGCTTGACGACTCAGTGGCCACAGGTGAGCCTCCTCCAGGGCCCAGTAACCCTTCGGCCTCTCCTGATCTGCAGAGGCTTAGGGCAGAGAGGCGAAGGGAACTGGTTGCCCCCAGGAGGAGTGCTCGCCTTAAGGCCAGAGGAGGCGGGGCTCCTGGGGACCGGGACCGCCCCTGGCCTTAGAAGAGGATAAAAGCCCAGTCAGCCCGGCCCCAGGTTGCGGGAGCAACGTCGTTGTTGGCTTCGGACCTTCCTGTGTTCCTGATCCCTGCTCGGCCTCCTGTTCCTGACTATCCGGTACTCCTGTTCCCTGCTCGGCTTCCTGTTCCTGACTATCCGGTACTCCTGTTCCCTGCTCGGCCTCCTGTTCCCGACCATCCGGTGTTCCTGTTCCCTGCACAGCCTCCTGTTCCAGCGTTCCTGTTCCCCGCCCGGCTCTCTGCCTCGGACCTTGCCCCTCTTCGTGTGGACTCTGCTACACCCAAGGTACCTTACCCCCGGGACCAGCACAGCCTGGAATGTCTCTGGAATGTAAACAGAGTCTTGTGACTCCAAGAGCACTGCACAGTGGCAACACACAGAAACCAACAGGCCTGGGGGCCAAATACAGCCCCCGGTCTGGCCCTTGGAATGCTCCCTGGCCACACCCACCACCCCTTGCTTTGCATCCTCCTTTATTTTTGCCTCGCTGAAATGTGCCTTTGAACTCTGATTATGGCTGGCTGGCTGGCTGGCTGGCTGGCTGGCTTGCTTGCTTGGATGGAGGACAGAATGTCTGTAGAAAGTAGCCCTACTGCAGCGAGGCCAAATTTACATCCATTGCTCCACCCACTTTCACCTCTGGCGCCTCCCACCTCCTCAGGGTCACCCAGAAGGGGAGTGCAGTTGTCAGGCTGAAAAGCCACTTTCTAACCCCAGGCTATAGCTCCTGTCGTCCCTGAGCATTGGCTTTGCAAGAGCTGCAGCAAAGGCCACAGATCTCCCCTTTCCCTAGCGCAGCATTTCCCCATAGTTATTTGCAGGTTGCTTTGTTAGTGTGGGGCATGCATTTCTTAAGAGCTAGCGAATGAGAGCAGGGATTGTAGTTCTGTGGTGTAATCTATTCCCAGGGATTTAGAGGACACCTGCGTGAACTTCACACTCTGTGCTGGGCAATGATGATACGAAGAGGACCATTGACCCTACAGGGCCACAGGTTCTCCACCCCTTGCTATAGGCCATCAGCATTGTGATAACTACAAAAATCCAGCTCTGCCGCACTGTTTATCTTCATCTGGGGTGCATCTGCTATCATGAAGAATTCATAAATTCCAGATACTGCGGCAGATGTAGCCATACAACCTAAAATGAGCACCACCAGCTCCTCAGCTACTGAAATATTTAAGCTAGGCTTTGAGACAACTGGCATTTCTAGAATCAAAATATACCCTTGTCTTCCCCTCCTGTTAATTTCATACTCCAATCATTTGTATTCATTATCCCTCATTGGACCTTTGATCCGACTTTTGGGATGACACGTTTCTCACTACCCGTTCTTTGAACTCTCTTCTTTGTTTATTGCAGAACATGTTTGTAAAACAAGGTTCTTATTCACTGCAATGTGCAAGGACACTGCGGGGAGAGAGCAGCCATGTCTGTGGAGGAGAAGCATTTGATGAACGTGTGGATAAGTAAGAACTGACAAAGTAGGCTTTCATAACGTCTTTTTAAAATTATTTTTAAGGCCCCTTACAATGATGCTGTTAGCAAAGGGTTCACCAAGCAGCCAACTGAGAAGGTATTACAAAAACATTGAAGACTGAAAAATGCTGATACATATATACATACACATTCTTGGAGGCAGTGGAGTAAACGAAGAGGCAGAATGTATTGCTCATCACATCCCTAATGGTTTTAGTAACTACTGGAAGAGAGAATAAGAACTGCAGAACAACTGATACTAATGGCCAGTGAAGCTGAACAAAATAAAAAGGTGTCTTTATTACAAACAGCTTTAGTTGGTGGTATAATGATAACTGTTTTCAGTTCGGACCACGAAGCCCTGGATTCAAATCCCTTCTCAGTCTTCAAGTTTGCTGCATGATCTTGGGTCACTCGCTGTTCATCCTCAAAGGGTTGTGAGGATAAAATATGTATCAGAGGTGAAGAGTTTTGCATTCTGAGCTCTTTGGAAGAGGGGAAACAAGTGCCTAAGAAATAATAAACATCTTTCATTGCAAGTTGGACTCAAATTTGATGGTAAAACCACAGGATATTCTATTAACTGAATTGCAAGCCATGTGAATCAACAGTTTTGCTGATAAGAATTGTATTACGACTACGTGGTCCTTTCTGGCTGACTCAGAACAAATCCAAGTTATCATCCGTAGCTATTATGCACAGTACATTTTCACAGTCCTAATGGCACTATGTTAGGTTGACAAACAGGTCAGTTTGACCCAGATTCTTGCTGTTCTTGTTTAAAGCATCCTCTGGTAACAAAGGGCAGGGTGGGGGTACTAGGAAATGGAGAATTATTCAGAGAGTGTGAATACCCTGCATCAAATATGGCAGTGGTGGTGGTGGTCCAATTCCTCATGGTTGTTACAGTGATGAACCAGAGAACAAAGACTGCAAAGGACTTCCAGCGGCGAAAAGAGGATAGAGAGTTTGATAAGGCACACTGGCAAAACATGAAGTCCCAGAAAAATGTTTTGCCCAGTGTCCTCACTGCCTGGCATTGGACTGTGAAAATAGTCAAAGTAAGTAATCTATTTTCACTGTTTAGAACTGTTTGTCGTTATTAGCACGATCCGTTCCATGTCTACTCAGAAGCAAGATCCACTGAGTTCAGTGGGACATACTCCCAGGCCAGCAGGATATAAATAAAATAACAACGACAATAATCCATATAGCTCAGTTGGTCGAGCACGAGACTCTTAATCTCAGGGTTGTGGGTTCGAGCCCCACGTTGGGCAAAAGATTCCTGCATTGCAGGGGGTTGGATGAGATGAACCTCATGGTCCCTTCCAACTCTGCAATTTGTGATTCTATGAACTCATACGAAAAGTTTGCAGCATTTAAGGCTTTTTAGTTGAGAGAAAAGGCAAGGTAGAAGTTTTTAAAGTGATGAACAGCATGGAGAAAGTATTTGTCCCTCATAACACTGGCACTCATAGACGTCCAATGAAACCGAATGTTGGGAGATTCAGGATGGAGAAAATATATTATTCGCACACCACATGGTGACACCAGGGAACTTGCTTCCACAGGAGCCAGCAATGGCCACCAACTTAGATGACTTTAAAAGAGGGTTTGGCAGATTCATGGAGGACAATGCTATCAGCAACTACTAGCCATGATTGTTTTGCTCTGTCTTCATGGTTGAAGGCATTATTCCTCCTTAGGCCACTTGTTGGGACTCTCAGGTGGGCAGAGTTATGTGGTGCTCTGATCCTTCTTGAGAGTTTCCCATAGGCATCTGGTTGGCCACTGTGAGAACAGGATGCTGGACTACGGTGGACCATTGGCCTGATCCAGCAATCTTGTCTTCTGCTCCTATGTAACCCTGGCACCAGAGGACTTTGCACTGCCACATTTTGTTGCAGGTCCCTTTTGTATATGCTAATAGTGAATTCAGTTCTCTCAGTGCCAGACCTTAATGCAACCAAAACAGCATCGCCCACACACACAAAAGAGAGGTGTCAGCAGCCTCAGGGAAATCCCCAAAGTTTGCAGGCTTAAAAATAAGATTTATAAAGCCTGTAAAGCTCTGCTATGACTTTCCTGAGTGAAATTTTCCATTCAAACAGATTCAGCAGAAAAGCAAGGTAAAACAACGCATTAAGAACTCCTTGCATTCACCTAGTAAGTGAGACGGGAGAACAGCAAACCTCAACCCACAAAGTAAATGATTTTAATTAAAGACAGTGCCCAAGAGCTGAAACGTCATCATGTTAATTCATTTGGAGGAAGCAGCAGAGTTCTCCAGAAGCCAAAGGAAATATTAGAAATGTTCTTTTGTGGTGGTTCTTTTCCCTGTGAGCAGCTGTGGCAAAGGCAACAACAACACAATACCCTTGTGGCTTTTTTTGCTCCTCTTCCAATGAAACTATCAGCAGCTCAGGAACATGGCTGCCCTTTGCTCACTAATATTGATTCTCCTCAAAAATTTATTGTATTACTAGCTAGAGGCCTGTGGGAGACGGGAGCAGGTTGCATTTGCAGGAGGGGGGGGAAGGCATCCACCGTTTCCCTTTTCACTCCAGTGGTCCAGCTCCTTTTTCTCCACTGCGACCCCGTCTTCTAGTGACAGCCCAATATATTTTGTTGCCTGAAGCAAGGGACAAAATGGCTTCCCCTTCCTCTTCCACATACAGAAGCCAGCTAAACTGGCAGGTTACGTGGATGCTGGCAACAGGACTGTGCCCTCCTCTCACTACACCTGCAAGCAGGCTATATCACAGGCTATAAGAGATCTTCTTCAGTACATCTCTGTCACTTCCTGCCACATCTGCTGCCTGAAGTGACTGTCTTAATTTGCCAGTGCAGGAACGGGGATCCTGTGGGCCTCCAGATGTTGTTGGACTACAGCTCCTATCATCCCTGACTATTGGTCATGCTTGCTGGGATTGATGGCAGTTGTAGTCAAAAACTGTTGCCTGGGACTATACCCATTACACTGCATTGCTTCTCAGAGTAGGATTGTCAACACTGCTGCAGCTGCCAAGACTAGGCAAAGAGTGTGCAGTGGGAACTAGAAGATTAGTTAAAGACCATAAACAGAGAACGGATGATGGTATTGGTTCCATAAGAAGCATTGGTGTCCACTGCAAGACAATACAAACATAATTACAGAATGCGAAACCCAATTACGAAGCTCCCAGAAGCTGCAGCAAACAGGAACAAAACAGCCCTGAAGTGACAAAAAAGCAAACAGCTACAGAACAGGGTCAACAAAAGTTCAAATGAACGGTGAACAAACAGGTACCCTATAGAGAATGGCATCCCTTCTTGACAGTCTGCAATTGACTCCCACCTGTAAATACAGTGGTACCTTGGTTTACGAACTTAATCCGTTCCGGAAGTCTGTTCTTAAACCGAAGCATTCTGAAACCAAGGCATGCTTTCCCATAGCAGCAGGGGACTCAATTTACAAATGGAACACACTCAACAGGAAGCGAAACATGTTCTGCTTCCAAGGCAAAGTTCACAAACCAAAACATCTACTTCTGGGTTTGCAGCATTCTTAATCCAAGTTGTTCATAAAATAAACTGTTCTTAAACCAAGGTACCACTGCAGTGATATTCTAAAACTGCCCATAGTCTTCCCCACTTTGGTGAAATACATTGTATTTATGTTTAAATTATAGTATTTATTTATAAACTGGCATCTGTACTTATTAATTAGCATGTGCAAATCAGAGTACTTTTTTGGATTTCTTCTTTTTTTTGGCAATGCATAAGTGTGGACACCTTAACTTAGTTGGGAGTAAGTCTCATTAAGTGCACTTCTGAGTAGATATGTATAGGATTGCACTCTAAAAACAACAACGGTAATTATAGTGAAAGCACCAAGATTCTTCAGTTGTAATGCAAACTTCAGACCATGGGTCTTCAGCTCAGATGCTGCTGTTCCTGTGTTCAGTTGCATAACCAGCTTATTAGTGGCTTTTGTGAAAGTGCAAAAAAACATTTGAGGCTGCAGGGGACCCCTTCAGAACATTAAATCTAGGCCACCTCCTTCCTACCAGTCTGCTCTGTGGCTGAAAGGATGGTGCTCAGCAGACAAGAGCTGATGGAGACAATGATGTGGGCTGCAATCCTATAATCATTTACCTGGGAGCAAGTTCCATTGAACCCAATGAATCTATACACATATAGAATTGCACTGTTGGAATAATAACAACAATGGGTTTTATATGTGGCCCATCTGACTGGGTTCCCCAGGCATTCTGGACAACTTCCAACAAATACAGTAACACATCAAGCTTTAACAACTTTCCAGCACTGGGTTGCCTTCAGATGTCTTCTAAAAGTCAGATATTTGTTTATTTCCTTGACATCTGATGGGAGGGCGTTCCACAGGGTGGGCGCCACTGCTGAGAAAGCCTTCTACCTGGTTCCCTACAACCTCACTTCTCGCAGTGAGGGAACTGCCAAAAGGCCATTAGAGCTGGATCTCAGTGCCTGGCTGAACGATGGGGGTGGAGTGTTACCATAAAGCACCAATGCTGCAGCAAGCAAAGGCTCTAGCAGCTCAGCCAGCTGCTTGTGGCTGGAAAGCCAGACAGGATGTTTGTGACTGTTGCCATGGGAACAAAGGGGCAGTCCATTCTGTACTGAGCACCGGATGTTAGCTCAGTGTGTGTGTGTCATATGACCCGTACTGGATGTACTTGGGAGGAGTTTCTTCTTGCTGTTGTTGAGTGCAGACATGATTCTCTGTACTGATGTAAGAGGCAGAAATAAATGATGTAAATAGTTTTCTGTCTGCTTCTTTCCCCTCCCTGGGGACACCAAAGGGGAGAGAGGAAGAACGGTGTGTTCCTCTCATACATCTGAGAAGAATCGCCGGACCTCGCCTGCTTATCAGCAGAGGTTGGGAGACGCGGGGAGGTCGACAGGAATATCTGCCGGTGCCTACGCTGTGGCACATTCCTCTGACCCAGGCAGAATTCCTCCAGTGGCAGCCTTCGGATGGTTGCGATTCATCGAACATCTGCATGAGAGGCTGGTGGATTCTCCTCCTCTGCTCCAAGGAGGAAGAGAAGCGTCTGAGAAAAGCCAGAGGCTCCACTGACAGCTGGTGGAAAGAAGAGGTGTTTTCCAAGCAACGGAGCTCAAGGTATGCTGCATTTCGGGCTAAAAGTGTGAACGCAGGAAGATTAATTCCCTGGTTCACGGAGCTGCGTTTCAAAGAAAACAAAAGCTCCGGAGGAAGAGGCCTGCAGCTTGAAGGCTGAAGCCTGCATTCCACAAATTTTTGTGGTTGATAAGAAGTCCTATTGAAATGCATTGTTGCTAGGTAACGGAAAGTTGGAAAGTTACTGGCAAAGGGGCTGGACTCTGAGTGTAAGCCTGGGAAAGCGAAACAAAACCAGAGAATGTTTTGGCTACAAGGTTTACGAGCTCTTGGAAGGGACTTTTCAATAGCAGCCTGAGTTTAGCTGCCAGGTGCAAAGAGCGTAAACAATCTGCAGTTTGCTGCGTGAGAAAAGAAAAAAACAGCTGTTGGATTTTACAGTTCGTTTGACAGCGTGAAAGAGGCTTGGCTTCAAGATGGATGCCAAGAAAGGGGGAGGTTTGCCTTGCCCTCCTCCCTTAACCAATGACAATTATTCATCTTGGTCTGTAAAGATGAAGGCCCTGCTGCAGAATCAGAGGCTTTTTGATGTAATTGAAAACCCCATCCCTGCAGCACCAACCAGAGGTTGGGAGTCACAGAATGTAAGGGCCAGGACTGCTATAATTCTGTGTGTCTCAGATGATCAGTTGGTGCATGTTCAGCATTTAGAAAATGCGAAAGAGGTATGGGACACGCTGCGTACAACGCATCAGAGAGATGCTGGTTCTTCAGCGTTGCTGTATTTTGAGAAATTGACCAATCTGAGACTTGCGCCTGATGGAGATGTTCAAGCGCACCTGACAGAAATGAAGTTTCTGCGTCAACAGATGGTGGAACGCAATTTCCGTCTTCAGGAGGAAGTGTTTTGCTTCATGATGATAAACAGCCTTAGCCGCACCTACAAGGTTGTTGCCAGTCAGCTTGGTTCCCTACCGGCCGCGCAGCTGACCGCGGAGAGAGTTTGTGCTGTGGTCCTGAATGAACACGACAGACTTGCTGCACTGGAAGAAAAAGACAGGGGGAGGGAAGAACAGAGTTCTAATTCCCCCACTGCTGATGCTACTGGAGAGCATGGTGTAGCATTGAGTGCTGTCCGATGCTACAATTGTGGACAGACTGGGCATCTACAGCGAAACTGTAAGAAGCCGCGCCAGTCAAGAGGAGCAAAGAGCAGCTCTACGAAGCCTCAGGCGTCAGGCAAAAGCCGTACCAAGTGCCAGGTGAAACCTGCAAAGGCTATGATGGCGAAAGGAACCATGCCAGAAGTTGGGAACTCGTTCATAATCGACACGGGCTGTACAAAACATTTGTGCCCGCACAGAGGACTATTTTCAACGTTGAGGAAGCAAAGCTTCACTGTGAAACAGGCCAACGGTCAGGAGTTGGAAGCGACTGGAATTGGGACTGTGTATCTTGAGAGTCTGAACTTGACTATAAGTGATGTTTACCTGGTTCCAGAACTGAGATTTAATCTGCTGAGCGTGTCGCAGATTGCAAAGAAAGGACTGAAATTGTCCTATGATGCTAAAAGCTGCAAGATCTACAAAGATGGAGAACTGTTTCTTACTGCCAAAGAGAAAGATGGACTGTATTTGTTGACTTTTGATCAAAGTGATTACATGAAATGTAATTCTGATGTTTCTAACGAAATCTCTCTCGCAGGTGTGACCAGTGTGAGCACCAGGAAGGTGACTAAGACCAAGAAGGTCGACAGAGCATTTCAGCGGGTGTATGCTGATGTGATTGGTCCTCTAGAACCATCTAGAGGCGGTGCAAAGTATTACCTTTTGTGTGTGGATTGTTTCACTAATTATTCTTGGGTTTATATGATGGAGAAACCGCAAGAAACTTTAGAAAAGTTTCAGCAGTTTTGTGACAAGGTTAAAAGTATGCATGATGCTAACATTGATTGTCTTTTCACAGATGACAAACAAGTTTTTCTGTTACAGAAGTTTCAGAAGTTCCTGGATGGAAAAGGGATAGACCACAAAGTGGCAGTTTCGCAAGAAGCGTGGAACAGGGGGGTCTGTGTTAGAGTGAACAAAGAATTGCAAAAGGGGATGAATGCGCAATTGCTGAGTTCACATTTGCCACATGAATATTGGGCCGAATCGCTAGCGTCCTATCTTCATGTGTGGTTGAGAAAGGTCTCAACAGAGTTGGGATGTTCTCCTTTTGAGAAGCTGTTCAATAGAAAACCTTCTGTTGCCTATTTTAAGGTTTTCGGGTCTCAAGTGAGAACAGAAGCTCCAGGTGGAGTAAAGAATGCCAGAGGCATTTTTGTGGGATATGAAAAGGGTCTCTACAGAGTAATTTTGTCTGAATCTGGTCAGGTGATTCTCACAAAGTTCCTAGAGAGTGCTCCAGAGCAAGAGCGGGTTGTAGAACAGACATTTCCCACAGGAAACGATTCTGATGATGATGATGATGATGAGTTTGATCTTATTGAGTTCAGTAGTACTGATGATGACAGCGATAGCTCAGACAGCTCAGTTGTCACAGTCATTGAGAGGAAATCTCACACAATGGATAGACCTTCACAGGTGAAGGAAGAACCACTGATTGCTACTGGTTCTCGACAGAGTCCAAAGGTTGAACCAGTGAGCACAGAGGATCAGAACCTCTTACGTAGGTCTGAGAGAGCAACGAAGGGTGTACCACCCAAGAGGTATTCAAAGGAGTTTGCTAACCTTGCATATGTTGCTATTGTAAACGACCAAGGACAGATTGAAGCTGTGTCTGAGTCAGAGACAAAGGCACAACAGAGAGGTGTTAACCGAGGTAATGCGAAGTCACACAACCAGAGAGGTACATTGGTTAAACCAGTGGCGAGGAGTTCCAAGGGTGGAACTGAAACAACAGGGGAATGTTATAAATATAACAACTGTTTGTTTTCTTCTCTGGATGACGCTTTGCTCGCAGCACACATTGATACTTTAGGGGGAGTATGTTACCATAAAGCACCAATGCTGCAGCAAGCAAAGGCTCTAGCAGCTCAGCCAGCTGCTTGTGGCTGGAAAGCCAGACAGGATGTTTGTGACTGTTGCCATGGGAACAAAGGGGCAGTCCATTCTGTACTGAGCACCGGATGTTAGCTCAGTGTGTGTGTGTCATATGACCCGTACTGGATGTACTTGGGAGGAGTTTCTTCTTGCTGTTGTTGAGTGCAGACATGATTCTCTGTACTGATGTAAGAGGCAGAAATAAATGATGTAAATAGTTTTCTGTCTGCTTCTTTCCCCTCCCTGGGGACACCAAAGGGGAGAGAGGAAGAACGGTGTGTTCCTCTCATACATCTGAGAAGAATCGCCGGACCTCGCCTGCTTATCAGCAGAGGTTGGGAGACGCGGGGAGGTCGACAGGAATATCTGCCGGTGCCTACGCTGTGGCACATTCCTCTGACCCAGGCAGAATTCCAACATGGAGATGCTCCTTCAGGTATACAGGAAGCTTCAGGAAGCTTGATAAAAGTCCTTCTGTCCTTCTTTCCTTTCTCAAGAGCTGCAGCCAGAAACCTCCATGCTGGCAGCATGTATGTGTGAATAGAGCCATCAACAGGGACTTGGGTTAGCATCCTGTTGTAAACGTATTGTGACATCCCTCCCTCAATATCTTTTCCCTCTTTAAAGCAGCAAGGGCCTGGAGTACACTCTCTTTCAGACTCCCGTACGGAATATCATTTTCTTCTCTTTCTAATTACAGTCACTGCTTCTGCTCTCTATTGCATTAGTTGGAATTATAGATTCTAGCCTGCGGGATCAATGAATTATTCACATGTCCCCCCCCCCCTCATTTGGTTCCCCATGCTTCTGTTTGCTTACTCCTTGTCTTTGGCATTATTCATATCAAGGCTGGCAGTACAATGTGTGTGATCCCAAATCCCAGTCCTAGTCCTTGGGTAGGCTTTAAAGAAAGCCTATAATATCCACACACACACCCTAGGGATTCTGATGTCAGCTTTGTTCTCCTCTCTGATACTCAGTTAATTAGCTGACTGGTGTGTCATCTTTACATAAAACCCAGAACAGTGCATGAACTTTTGCAGTTCTGCAGCTACTGAATTCTTCACAGTTATTTCCTTTGGTTCTCAGAAAATGTACAATTTTATTTTAACCAGTGAGGTACCTGGTAAAGAAGTCCAAGGGCTCAACCCTGCGGAGTCCATAGCTATACCCACAAGGTGTGTCCAAAAATGTCGGCAGTTCTGTTGATACATTTTTTATACCAATACCCTTCCCCCCAAAAAACCTCCAGTAGTACATAGCATATTACCCATTTTATTAGGATCAGCTGACAGTTACAGAAATATGAGCTGGCAAAGGGTGATTTGTAGGGATGGGCAAACATGTCAATTTTTGTTACTCTCAGTTTCTCATTTTTCCAATTCAGATTGCAATTTTTGCAAAAAAAGAAGTTCTCATGAAAATTCATCAGCAATTTTAGTGCAAATTTCTCCTAATAAAGATATGCAATTTCCCCAACTATAAAGCATTTTTGCATGTTATTTTCACTAATTATTTTCACTAATATGTGCATTTATATGTACACTTAACACTAATAAACACACACACACTCATTCATATACAGTAAGCCTGCAGGAGTTACATTCCAGGGATCACACCTAAACCAAAATCACGTATCGTCAAAACCCATTGGACTCAACAGTGGCTGGGATTGCCAAAGTTATTTTCCCCAGATGCCTGCCCCCTTTCCACCCCCATATATATATATATATATATATATGCTATACACATAATGCACACAAGTTGAATGCATGTAAGTTGCAGACGTAACTGTACAATGGTACCTCGGGTTAAGTACTTAATTCGTTCCAGAGGTTTGTTCTTAACCTGAAACTGTTCTTAACCTGAAGCACCACTTTAGCTAATGGGGCCTCCTGCTGCTGCCGCGCCGCCGGAGCACAATTTCTGTTCTCATCCTGATGCAAAGTTCTTAACCTGAGGTACTATTTCTGGGTTAGCAGAGTCTGTAACCTGAAGCGTATGTAACCTGAAGCGTATGTAACCCAAGGTACCACTGTACTGCAAACTCCAAATTAGCATGAATTTGGGAGGAGGGTGGTATTTAGGTTCACATCTTGTTTTGGAAAGCAAGTTTGCCTTTACGTATGAACTGAATCGGATTTTGCCCCCATCTCTGAAGGTGTCAGGGTTTGCACGTTGGACTTAGGCCAGGTTCACACCCCAATCAACCCTGAAGCTCACTCTGTGACCCTGGATCAGGAGGGGCTGAACAAGTGGAGCAGAGCTGCAGCAACAGCCTCCTGTCAGGGACACCACTGCTGCTTACCAGGAAGCTGTGGGGTGAGGCAGCGTTGAGGTTGGGGCTGCCCCAGTAGAGCCAGTCCAACATTTCCACTGGTGTGCCTGCACATCCCTGACTTTTCTGCCACACTCCATCCCTCCACCTCCTGGCGAACATTGTCACTGCAGCCGCACTCCCCTGCTCCTGGCCACCTGATGAACTTCAGGACTGACCGGGGGGTGGGGGAGGAAAACGTGTTAAATGCAGCCACACATACAGGGCCAGATTTAGGTTTGATGAGGCCCTAAGCTACTGGAGGTAATGGGGCCCTTTATATGTCCAGCTGTCCTTTGTCAACAACAAATTGTTGCTTTTTTGTGTTGAATGTATGCTATATGGTAATTTATGGACCTAATAAGTATCTAAAGCCATTTGCACACGCTGCCATGCAACCAGTCCATGCAGAATGTAGGCACCCAATATATAGAAATGAGCAAACCAGTGATATTTTTGGGAGCAGGCTAGCAGGCGGGGCCCATGACTTACATCCTAGGAGCCTACACAACACAAAACACTGTTGCTGTATGTAGGTTTTATTTTATTTGTTTTTTTATCTTATATTTTGGAAATGTGCATCTAGGTTTTTTTCCCTATGCATTTTTTGGGGGTGCCCCAAGAGAGTGGGGCCCTAAGCTATAGCTTGTTTAGCTTATACTTAATTCCGGCACTGCATGCATATAACATATATATGTTTTGAAATTCAGGAAGTCAAAAAATCAGGTACAGCCATTTGTAATTTTACATAGAACCATATAATTGTAGAGTTGAAAGGGAGCCCAGGGATCATGTGATCCAACCCCCTGCAATGCAGGAATATCAGCTGAAGCATCCATGACAGGTGGCCATCCAAAATGGGTTGGGTTTTGTTTTTGTTTTTTGGTGCGCCACTCTTATCTCCTTAGGGAGGAAAAGCACGATAGAAAATTGTAAATTGCAAAAAGTAATAAAT
Source organism: Podarcis pityusensis (assembly GCF_964106645.2). Lineage (NCBI taxonomy): Eukaryota > Metazoa > Chordata > Lepidosauria > Squamata > Lacertidae > Podarcis > Podarcis pityusensis. The sequence continues at coordinate 30,145,773 of NC_138035.1, read as the reverse complement.
GAAAAAGGGCTCGTTTATTCAAAGGGCTGCTGTGCATATCTTTGACCATCCTGGCAATAGCCATGAGTCATGGATAATACCTGTAATAAGATACTTTCTGCTTCTTCCCTTCCTTGCAATCTGAAAATGCTTCACCATGGTGACAACTAGCTACTTTGCAGTTCTGAGACATGTTCCTCCCCAAAGAATTCCATTTAGAGAATGTAAGCAACATTCAGCAACTGCTTTGATTAGGCAAGATCATTAGGAATTGATGATACAAAAGGGCATCTCTTTAGACTGGCAGCCGGATAGATTTAAATTGGTCCCTTTTCCAGTTTTTGCCTTAGTTCTATCCAAATGCTAACCCATGCTGATTATTATTTTTATATAGAAAGAAAAACAGCATACATTGAAATGAACTGACATTTGCACATGAACAGGAGCCAGGATTTTGTTTTGAGTGCTCTAGCTGGGAAGCTGCATATCATCACTGAAGACTTCACAGAGCAGAGAGGAACACATCTTTCTATGGTGGAACCATCACCTGCAAAATCACGTTTAGATCTAAGACCAAAACACTGTGCATGATAACTTGGGAGGACACCCCATGGAACTCAGTGGGGCTTATTTCCAAGTAAACATACAATGTACAGGGCTGTGTGAATCATATTGGCCACAGGATGTTGAAAAAAATGGCTGCAATTCAGAGGAAGACTAGAGGAAATTATTTATTATGGGAGAAGATGAAAGTCTATTGCACATAGCTCTGATTATTAAAAGGGAAGACTGTACAATAATTATTCAGAAGCCAAACCAAAACCATCAAAGCCCCTGAATGGTCAAAATAAACAAATTCATAATTATGTATTTGGAGTAACACCCTTATGCCCAAAGGAGCTGTATAGTGACAGAGGAAAATTGGGGATGAGTAAGGAAGATTCATAATTCATGGACTTCAGGAGTCAGCGCCATCGGTAATGGTGGAATTCCTCTGACTAGGAGGAATTTGCTCTGTGGGAACCGGGTCTGGCCATCACGGCGAAGGCGGAAACCCTTCAAAAATCACAGGCGGGTGAAGCCTGTGAACGTGGGATTTGGCGGGCACCTTTTGCACCCCCCTTACTCATGAGGAACCCCGATTTGGGGCTGTGGAGCGAAGCGGGGTGTGTGGCGCGGTGCTGTGAATCGACTGATTTTTCCACGGAGCGAAGCCGCACAGCCGTTGCCGGAGAGCGCTGACTTTTTCCTGTGGACAATTGGACTCTAAAAGTAACTACCCGTGAGTAGGATAAATTGGAAGATCTTAAAGGGGGAAAAAAAGATTTAATTTGGTACCGAAGCGGGGAGGCTTAAACAGGAAGTCCGCCTTCCGGTTTTGTAAATAGATCAAAGCAAAGAGACTGTAAGCTAAAGTCTCAGAGAATCGATTGGAAAAGACTAACTTTTCAACGTTAAAAGAAAGTGAATTCCCCCCCTTTGGAAGCAGGAGAAGAGGGGGGAAGTTTAACTATATATACCTGCAAGAGAGAGAGGGAAAGAAGCTAAAATTCCACCGCTCAGAACCTGGGAACGGGCTGCCGATAGGACAATAAGACTGCTGTACTTTGAAATGCGTCTTGACTGTGAGTAGACCATCCGCTGACAGTTAACTTAGTAAGAGAGATACATTGTTTTTGCTGCTCACTTTTCTCCTTAAAAAGGAGAAAAGTAACTGAAAATGGAAACTAAATTTCGCGTTTAAGTTGTGTTTTAAAAGGTGTTATTTTGGATTAATGCAAGAACAGATATTAACTGTTTCCCCCTAGAGGAAGCTTTTGAAACTGTTACAAGAGTTGGTTCAGTTTTGGAATTTTCCACTGTCAAGATAAAGCTGCGTGACTGTGGGACTGACCTTGGGTTCTTCTTCTTCTTCTTTTTTTAAGTGTTATGGCAGATGGGAAAGAAAAAGTAGATCCGTTATTCCCAGATAAAACAACAAGGTCCGGGAAGAATTGGCTACGAAGAGCATCAACATCCGGCCCTTCTGCCTCATCTGCTTCATCTGCCCCATCTGTGGCTGCACCAACACAACCAAAAACAAGAGGAATGTCATCAGAAGAAGCCCTAGCGCTTGCATTCAGTAAGATAAATGAATCGTTGGAACAACTTAATAAGAAAGTAGATACTACAAATGCAAAAGTGGATGCTACAAATGCAAAAGTGGATGCCACAAATGCAAAAGTGGATGCTGCAGTTACCAAAATTGATGCAAATACAGAAAGTATAAATAGTTTGGGACAAAAGGTGAATGCCAACACAGAAACCATTGAGAAACTGATACAGGAATCCAATTCGACACGACAGACTGCAGAGGAAGCTAAGGAAAAAGTTACTTCGGTGGAATTTAAGGTAACACAATTAGAAACAGAGAAAGTTCCAGACCTGCAGAGGCAACTTCATGACCATAAGCTGACGCTTTCTATGATTGAGCTGAAGGAGAAACAGACAAATTTGAGGATCAGAGCTGTACCTGAACTGGAGAAGGACAGTTTGATAGACTTTCTCACGCAGGAACTTGCAGAATTTTGGGAGCTGGATTTGAAACAAGAGGAATTTAAAATTGTGAGGGCCTTTAGACTGGGAAGAGGGGGGAAGAAAGAGAAGAACAGAATAAGAGACTGCTTGATTACCCTCAGATCCAAAGAAGAGAGAGACAGAATTTTGGGTTGGCATTACCAGAAGACATTGGTAATACAACAGTCAAGAGTGGAAATATTCAAAGATATCCCGAAACATCTTTTGGACCTCAGGTCCAATTACGGAGATTTGGCTGCCCTGCTGAGAAGGAACCAGATCATCTTTAGGTGGGAATTTCCCCAAGGCCTATCCTTCAGCTTTAAAGGAAGGAAAATAAAAATAAGATCAGTAGAAGATAAAGCAAAGTTTTTGAATAGATACGAGGAAGATCTGCAGAAGGAACTTGGAAAAGAGTTAAGAGCATCGGACAGAAGATCACCAGACAGAGGACTAGAGCAAAGAGCATTGGACAGAAGATCACCAAAAAGAGGAATAGTGGATATTGCAACACTACCTTTTGGACTGGACCAACTAGCGACACCGACACTACCAACAGAAGAAGAGCAGGCATTGGGTGCAGTTGGAGGAAAATCAGACTAATTACATCATGGCACTGCAAGTATTAAGCTGGAATGTGAATGGACTGAACTCCCCGGAAAAAAGGCGGAGAGTCTTAGGTATTTAAACATACCTTTCTGAAGAAACCAGAGGCCTTTCTCCTGGGCATGGTCGGCCAATTGGTGCCAAAAAAGGATAGAACTTTTTTTATGTATGCCACAACAGCAGCAAGAATACTTATTGCAAAGTATTGGAAGACACAAGATCTACCCACCTGGGAAGAATGGCAGATGAAGGTGATGGACTACATGGAATTGGTGGAAATGACTGGCAGAATCCGAGACCAGGGAGAAGAGTTGGTGGAAGAAGATTGGAAGAAATTTAAACTTTATTTACAGAAACATTGTAAAATTAAGGAATGTTAGAAGGATGCTGGAATGAAATAATGTGGTTTTAGCAGAAATGCTATAAAGGATTAAGGAAAAATAGAATGCTAAATGGTGAAGGAGGGAAAGTAAAGTTACATTATATTAAGATAGAATAGAGGACAAAAACTGGAAAAGATGGAAAGGATTTGCTGAAATAGCTAATTGAACTAGAATACAAAAAAGGGAGGTGTGAGGAGGTCAAGGAAATAAGCAAATGAAAGATAAGTTATGGGAAGATTTATTGTATTTTTTCTTTTTTTCTCTTTTTTTCTCTTTTTTTTCTTGTTTTTTCTTTTTTGATATTATCGTGATGTGATGTTTTGTATTTCTTAAATATGCTGTTTTTTAACTCTTTCTTTTTGTAACCCTTTAAAATGCTATAAATATTAATTTATTTTTTTTTAAAGGAAGATTCATAATTCATAATTTTGAATTATGGTGTTGGAGGAGACTCTTGAGAGTCCCGTGGACTGCAAGAAGACCAAACCTATCCATTCTTAAGGAAATCAGCTCTGAGTGCTCACTGGAAGGACAGATCCTGAAGCTGAGGCTCCAATACTTTGGCCACCTCATGAGAAGAGAAGACCCTGGAAAAGACCCTGATGTTGGGAAAGATGGAGGGTGCAAGGAGAAGGGGACGACAGAGGACGAGATGGTTGGACAGTGTTCTCGAAGCTACCAGCGTGAGTCTGACCAAACTGCGGGAGGCAGTGGAAGACAGGAGTGCCTGGCATGCTCTGGTCCATGGGGTCACGAAGAGTCGGACACGACTAACAACAACAAGGAAGAGCAAGGGGGAAATACATACAATAGGGTGACACTGTATCTTATTTTGCAGAGTACAGACCTCTGTTTGAACAGCTGTTCAATTTGAAGATAAAGAGCACCAAGAAGCCTTGGAATTGCTTATCAGCAGTCAGAGCCTGGACAACAGACAGAGGTAAATCCATCACCTGGTCACAGCCCACTACAGTGACAGCCATCCGGAATGAGAGGCAGACACAGGCAGGACAGAAGTAGGGCTAGGAGACAGAGATGCAGCAGGCTTCTGAAGAATCCAGGGAGTCTCGCCCTCTTGCTGTAACCAGCTCCCCTCCCCCCTGGTCTCCCAGAATCCAAGGGGTTCAAAGAGGGCAGAGCAACAAGATACAAGGCAGCAGAACTTTGGGTTGCTTGGGAAGGAACCGAGGTGGAATCTACACACATATTTTAAAAATGCTGTGAAAATGCTTTTTTAAAAAAAAGTTTTGAAAAATACATTGAATTTTGCATAGCTCACTTTCGCCATCTAGTGCCACATTTGTATATCGCACTTTAAAACACATTTTAAATGTTTTATTTGCAGTAGTATAGCTGAGTCCCAGGGGAAAAGCCTTAGAGACCAGTGGGAAGGCGGGGACCTTGAGTCCTCACAACTGTCTCATTGGGGCCAAGGCTTATTAGGAAGAGTTGCTGTTCTTACTAGGCCTATGCTGTTTTGGTTTCTTTGAATAAAGTGTTAACTTCACTGATACTGGTGATTTTATTGCTACTCCAACTCCTGACAGTAATTATTTCTAAATATGCACATATGAAATGTGTGGTATATGCCGATAGGAACATAAAAATGTTATGCAAATCTGAGTCTTCTTTTGTTCTTTTTAAAACCATGCATTCCTCTTCTTTACTTCTGTTTCAAAATCTATATCTTAGCATATGCAAATTTTAGGCGAATATGTGTCCTTTTATGACGATTAATCTGTTATTTTTGGTGATGTATACAGTGGTACCTCGGGTTACAGACACTTCAGGTTACATACGCTTCAGGTTACAGACTCCGCTAACCCAGAAATAATACCTCGGGTTAAGAACTTTGCTTCAGGATGAGAACAGAAATTGCGCGGCGGTGGCACAGCAGCAGCGGGAGGCCCCATTAGCTAAAGTGGTGCTTCAGCTTAAGAACAGTTTCAGGTTAAGAACAGTTTCAGGTTAAGAACGGACCTCCGTAACGTATTAAGTTCTTAACCCGAGGTATCACTGTACATGGCCACCCTAATATAAAAAATATGCTACATTTTTCTTTAGCATGCTTGCCTACAAAATGGTGTTTGAACAACTGCACAGAGCCTGTTACCTTCTTATGGCTATGCACATACTGTTCTCTGAATGTTGAGAGGTCTTGGGGATCTGATCCAGTGTCTATCTTGGTTTTGGTTTTCCTGGAATTAAGGTCGCTGCAGTGAAAACCAATACCATTTCTTAAGATGTAATGTTTCTTTACACAGACATATAGGCTTAGTGTGAGGTGGAAGGCTCCATCCAAGAGGTCTTGCTCCTAATCATTTGGGAGGAAGGGGGGAGGTGGGGAGGAACCCAAGCCATAGCTTTGGTTTATCATGGAGAACAAGCTAAGCCTCTGTGTCTCTTTCACTTCACTTCACTTCACTTCACTTTCAATACTGAATCCCAGACGGCAGGCTGGCTTGCCCACCTCCCACTCCACATAGGCAGAGGATAGAACAGGGGTTGGCGAAGTTTTTGTGGCTTGGGCCAGTTCACGGTCCCACAGATGCCGCGGTGGGCCAGAGTGTGTGCGCATGCATGTGCAAATGCTGTTTCTGGTGCTCCTTTTGGCGCAGATGAGGCGTGCACAGCTTCCGAGTGGCTGCAGGAGCTTCTTGCAGCCAATGGGAAGCCGGCCAGCATCGCAGAAGGCAGTCCCCGCTCTGCTCTACGCCGGTTTAGCACGGCACACAGGAGCCAACTGAGCGGGCGTTGGGGCTCCCCAATTGGGCAGCAGGGGTCCATGGGCCAGTTAAACAACCCCCATGGGCCTTAGGTTGCTGACCCCTGGGATAGAAGCATGAGCTATCCCTCACCTAGAACCCATCTGCACTATATATTTAAAGCACTATTATACCACTTTAAACACTCATGGCTTCCCCCAAAGTATTATGGGAGCTCTTCTTTGTTAAGGGTGCTGGGAGCTGTTAGGGGACCCCTATTCCCCTTCCAGAGATACAATTCCCTGAGGGGGTTTATCAATCAATTGCTCTTTACAAGGAATTCTGGGAATTGTAGTCTCCTAACAGCACCCAGCACACTTAACAAAAAACAACTCCCACAATTCTTTGGGGGAAGCCACAAGTGTTAAAAGTGGTATCATAGTGCTTTCAAAGTATAGTGTGAATGTGGGTCATAGAGGAAGTTCTGACTTATTTGGTTTCCCTGCTCCTGAACACCTCCCACCAAACTCCTATTCACAAAGTTGTCACCTGCGCATTTGTGTTTATCTCCACATTTGCAACGGCTGTCTTAAATGTGCACACCTGGCTTAAATACAAGGCAAATGAGGCTTAACTTTTCAAGGCAGACTGATGCTTGTTTGGGGGGGGAGGGGATGCACCAAACAGCCGTATTTGTCAAGAAACTACAGGGGGAGATGGCGCTTGTCAACTTGGGAAGGTAGCCCATTTAGGAGAAGGAAAACTTTAATCCAAACCTCCACTGCCTTGCAGGGTATCTTTGGCAGAAGAAAAGGCTAAGGAGCAAACCCTACACAAATCCAGAGTGGAGTCCCTAAGATGGTTGGATGGTGCCTTGTACGCCTCCTTCCAGCAACTCCTACAAGCCAAGCTGGTGCCAAATGTGGACCACATCAGTGAGGCCAAGGGGGGTGGGTGGTTCTTGTCATCTAGGCAGCTCAGGGCCTCCATATACACTGTCCAGGTTTGTGCCCCGGGGGGGGTCACTTCAGTGCTACTAATGCAGCAGTTTGACTTCACCTGTGGAGGTGCACTCCATTGTCTCTGAAGACAGATGTCAACAACAACAGGAAGAAGAGGTTTGACATGGATTGTGGCTAACATCATGTGAATGCAACTCCAAAAACTAGCACTGGAGTAAGCAATATTGTGTGCACAGGAACAGGCTGGGGACATTAAAATGTAGGCAGAGGACAGATGATTGCGTTTTCAGCAAACTGAAGGCGATTTGGAAAAGGGATTACTTTTCATCCTACTTTTGCCACAGCAGATTTGGAAAGCTTTTGCGTTGTTTCCAAAACCCGGACAACCTATTTGAACGGCGTCAGCAGTGGGACAAAAGAACTAGACGTGTGCGACTTCAGGAACCAAAGTCTCAAGCAACTTTCATCTGTCATGAAAATCTTGCCTGCCTCTTTCTAGCCTGTGAGCGGCCTTTAGAACGAATCTGAGCGGGGAGATGGCTGGCGGAAAGGTCAGCCTGATGAGTGATTAGACCTTTTCCATCTGTAGCTTCTGTTTCCATCAACCAGCAGAGAGTTGGAATGGCAATAACAAAATGTAAGAAAAGCAGGAAGGTTTCCATATCCCCCCTTCCCCTCAAGCTTCACAGTTATTCTGTTGAGCCATAGCTCCTGGGGTGAAATTGGAATAATAAGTTATTTATATGAGCTGCCAGCTTTCCTTCTGGTTGGGGCTTAGTAGGAACAGGATTGAAAATGAGGCCCTCCAATACAAAGCAGCAAAGCGGAAGAGGCAAAGGATTAACCTCCAAATACGGCCTGATCATGCTGCAGTTTTCAAAGAGAAGAGAGAGGAGGCAGGAACTGAATTGCAATGCGTATCACTTGCACATATGAAAAGCCTTAGAATAATAATATCAGAGCTGGAAGGGACGCCAAGGGTCATCTAGTCCAACCACTTGCAATGCAGGAATCTCAACTAAAGCATCCATGACAGATGGTCATCAAACCTGTGCATGAAAACCTCCAAGGAAGGGAGAGTCCACCACCTCTCAAGCGAGTCTCTTCCACTGTCGAAGAGCTCTTACAGTCAGAAAGTTCTTCCTGATGTCAGAATCTTTTTTCTTGTAACTTGAAGCCATTGGTTTGTGTCTTACCCTCTTGAGCAGGAGAAAACAAGCTTCCTCCATCTTCCATGTGACTGCCCTTAAGATATTTTTGAATATGGTTATTATATCTCTTGGGACGCGGGTGGCACTGTGGGTTAAACCACAGAGCCTAGGACTTGTCAATCAGAAGGTCGGCGGTTCAAATCCCTGCGACGGGGTGAGCGCCCGTTGTTCGGTCCCTGCTCCTGCCCACCTAGCAGTTCAAAAGCACATCAAAGTGCCAGTAGATAAATAGGTACCGCTCCAGCGGGAAGGTAAACGGCGTTTCCGTGTGCTGCTCTGGTTCGCCAGAAGCGGCTTAGTCATGCTGGCCACATGACCCGGAAGCTGTACGCCGGCTCCCTCGGCCAATAAAGCGAGATGAGCGCTGCAACCCCAGAGTCGTCCGCGACTGGACCTAATGATCAGGAGTCCCTTTACCTTTACCTTTATTATATCTCTCAGTCTCCTCTTTTCCAGGCTAAACATACCCAGCTCCTTCAACTGTTCCTCATAAGCCTTGGTTTTCAGACCCTTGATTATCTTGGTTGCCCTCCTTTGCACACATTCCAGCTTGTCAACATCCTTCTTAAATTGTGGTGCCCAGAACTGGACACAGCATTCCAGATTTGGTCTGACCAAGGCAGAACAGAGTGGTACTGTTACTTTCCTTGATCTGGATTCTGGACACTATACTTCTGTTGATGCAGCACAGAAAGCATTAGCCTTTTTTTGCTGTTGCATCACACTGTTGACTCATGACGAGCTTACGGTCCACTAAGACCCCTAGATCCTTTTCACGGGTACTGCTAGTAAGCCAGGTGTCCCCTATCTTATATTTGTGTATCTGGTTCTTCTTGCCTAAGTGCACAACCTTACATTTGTCCCTACTGAAATTCATTTTGTTAGCTTGGGCCCAGTTCTCCAGTCTGTTGATGTCATTTTGAATTCTGATACTGTCTTCTGCGGCATGAACTACCCCTCCTAGTTTGGTGTCGTCTGCAAATTTGATGAGCATCCCCTCAATTCCTTCGTCCAAGTCAATTATAAAGATGTTGAACAACAGGCCCAGGACAGAACCCTGCGGCTCCCCACTTATCTCTTTTTTCCAGGATGACAAGGAACCATTAGTGAGTACTCTTTGGGTTCAATAAGTCAACCAGCTACAAATTCCCCTAACAGTTACCTTGTTCAACCCACATTTTACCAGCTTCCTCACAAGAATACCATGGGAGGCTTTGTCAAAAGTCAAGATACGCATGACCACAGCTTTCCCCTGATCTACCAAGCTTGTTCTAACCATGTCTACTTGGAAGCCAGCTGCATTCATCTGAACCCAAAGCATGATTCTAAACATGGTTACCTAAGTGCATACTACTGAATCTGATAACAGACTCTACTCCCAAGCAAACATGCTCAGCATGGTACATGCACACACACAGAAGCAAGAGTGGGGAAGACACACTTTCCTTTCCTATTCCCCAGAAATTTCTCCTCGCCCCCCTCAAATGTTCAAGCTCTGAGCCTGAGCCCTTCAGCACCTCTGGGTCCCTCCTGATCGGTGTCTTTCTCGCAGGCTGCAATGCATAAGATAATAAGCACCTTAGTGGTGGGTTTATACTGGACCATCCATCCATCATTCTGCTTTCATAGTTCTTCGGTGATGCTTTCCCCATGTTATTGCATTCTTGCCAACCTGACATTCTTACACTATAGTGCTGCAAAAGCAGGGCACACAAACCCAGAATGGTTGCAGTATGAAAAGTTACAGGATTTCAGCAGGAAACTATGGGACACAAATCATGTGGAAATGAAGCAGTATGCCCGCCTCAAAACTTTTGCAAGCATAAACAGTCAGACAGCGGGATCGCATATAACCAAATTGATTCTGTCATGAGCACAAATAATCATGAATGCACAAGAAAAAGGGCATATGGAGCCCATAGTAGGCATATTCCTGTAAGGGATTGGTGGACACACGCAATGACATTTTTTTGTGGGTCTGTGTTCTGGCTTTCAGCAGGAGAAAGATTTGTGCTATCAGCCGTCCCCCATATCAATCTGAAAGCCAACTTCCTCGCTTTTCAGAACAGCACAAACCTGGTGTTTAAAAACATTGCAGAGAGTCTTTAAAAATATAAAATAAAAGCACTGAACAAATTTTTGGTTCAATAGACATGTGGTCTCTTGTGGGGAGGGGAGGAAACAAAGCAGACATGTCTGAAGACAGAGGTGGTGGGGCAAAGAGGAAGCAGCAATCCACAGGATGTACATGTATCAGTGCAGGAAGGGGCTGATCAAACAAACAAAAACCTCAACAACCACTTCTCTTTCCAGGTATTTTTGCTTTTATTATCATTATTTATTGAATTTATCAGTCACTTTCCACAGAACATCTCAAAAGCAACTTACAAAAATAGCAGCACACAGTACAAAAATGTTTAAAACCAGTTATAATACTTGTAGCAACATCAAAAAGTGTTGATGTTCCTCAACAACAACAACCACCCCAAAATAACAAATCCCCCCCACTCCATGCTCCCCACCAAAGAATTAACTAGCTAAAATACCATCAACTGCTGCAGAAATTAATACTGCCCAGAAGAAGAAAGACACCTTCATCTGGCAATGAAAATACATTGGTGTTGATGCCAGGCAAGCCACTCTGGGGAAAGCACCTCACAGATGTGGGAGCCAGTACTGAGAAGACCTGTTCTTACCACTTTCTGGACATCTGCCAGAAGGGGAACACAAAATAAGGCCTCTGATGACCTCAGGCTCCAGTCAGGCTCCTATGGGAAGAGGGGTCTTGTAGAAAATTGGGAACCCAATCTGTATAAGGCTTTACAAGTCAGAATCGGCACTTTGAATTGGACCAAGAAACACATTGGTAGCCTCTGTAATCAAGCCAGAACTGGTATTACATGCTCGAAGCACCTGGTCTCCACTAACAAACTGGCTGCTGAATTTTGCCCCAGCTGCAGTTTCCCCAAACCATTGTCAAAGGCAGCTCCACATACAATGCATTGCAGTAATCCAGCCATAGGTCATAGCTGGGCTGACAGGTAGAGCTGAAAGAAGGCATTCTATGCCATTTGCATCTCTGGTCACAGCAATGGAACAAGGAGCTTCCCCAATCTGTGCATCTGATTATACAGTGAGATACAGTTGCACATCATCTACCTGGACCAAGGAACCACCTAGTAGCCATATCTCTGACTTAGCTGGATTGAGTTACAGGTAGGTAGCCGTGTTGGTCTGCCATAGTCGAAACAAAATTTAAAAAAAATTCCCTTCCAGTAGCACCTTAGAGACCAACTAAGTTTGTTACTGGTATGAGCTTTCGTGTGCACGCACACTTCTTCAGATAAGCTCATACCAATAACAAACTTAGTTGGTCTCTAAGGTGCTACTGGATGGAAATTTTTTTTTATTTTGTTCTAACTGGATTGAGTTTCAGTTGTTTCCCCCATCCAGTTGTTTACTGCAGTCAGGCACTGATTCAGTAAATCCATGGGGGGATATGATGAATCCCTGTGAAAGCCCACAATGAAGCCTCCACAGGACTGAACAATGATTCTAAGCATCACTTTTTGGAGTGGACCACCCAAACAGGAGAGGAACTGCCGCAAAACAGTGACACCCACTTTCCATTCTGACAGAAGGTCCAGAAGGATACCATGCTCAATACCATGATTGCCACCAGTTTGTAATTATTCAGCTAGATCTTCCAGATCTAGGGATGGCTTTTTCATGTTTTACCGCCATCGCCATTAGCTAGTCTGGGACCACCCACTCTTGTCAAGAGACATTAATAAATTCTCTGACCCAACTAACCATCCCTTCACTGCTGGGTACATCTCTATGCACCCCTTATTTCTACAACCATTTGGTGGCTTCATTAATAGTTTTTGCAGCCATTACCCAAGGACAGGGTGTAAATGGAACCATTAAAGTGCAGTCTCAGCTGGGAAACGTTGACATTCTCATTGAGAAATTCTGGGTAGTTTGTGTGTTTTGAGAAAAGTTATCTAAAGCCAACCCATTCCACATCTGATGCTGATGGGGATAGGACTGTGATGCTAAGAGGCACCGCCCTCCATTTAAATAATCTGCCATGGATAATTAGTAGGTTACAGTCCCTCATGTGTTGTCACAGCCAGTTGATTGTTGTCAGTTGCCCCAGAACCTTCTTCATTCATTAGCTCTCTCTGATCCGAGATGGCTGTGTCTTCTAACTGATGAGACCATGCCTCAGGCACCCCCCCTTCAGTTTCTTTCAGCAACAGGCCCTGGTAGCATCGGATATTTTCCTCATGGAGTTGGGTTACCTCTGTGTTCCCTCCACAGAAGCCTGCCGTATGGTTGGCCAAACCATTGTTGACATTGGCTACGTGGACCTTGTTGCCTGCTCGCCTCTTCTTGTTCTTGTCCTGGATGAGGAGGCAGGTGAAGACCTGCTTGAATCTCTTGCGGAAGTGCTTGGAGATGAGAGCGTAGACAATTGGGTTGAGGCAAGAATTGGCGTAGGACAGGCAATGGGAAGCCAAGCGGCAGGCGTAGGTGGCCCGGTTAAAGGGGAAATAGCCAAACCAGAAGCACAAGATCACTAGGTGGTGGGGCAGCCAGCACAGGCAGAAGAGGACGGCCACTGCTATGATCATCTTGGTGACCCTGCGCTTGGCTTTACGGGACTCCGAGATCCTCTCAATGGGATCTACAGCGGTCCACAAAAACTTAATGGTCCTAGCGTAAGCCAGGCTGACGACAAAGACTGGGAGGACGTAGCCAAATACGAAGGTGAGGATGTCCAAGATCTTGCGGCGCTGGTCCTCCCAAATAGGGACACAGATGGGCACCTCCTGGTAGTGGACTATTTGGTAGTAGCTGAGATACGGTCCTGCAAAAAGCAGTGACAGCGTCCAGATCATTACAATGGCAAGAGCTGCATTGCGAGAGGTCCGGAGATCCCGGGATTTCAGGGGGTAACGGATAGCCAGATACCTGGAAGCAGAGTGGGTGTGAGGTAAAGGGGTTAGTTTCTTGAACACAATAAATTTTGAGAAGCCCAAAAAGCATCACCTTCCCTTTCCTATGGTTGCTTCAGTGCCTCACCTCCTTATTCTCATTTCCACATATTATCTCAGGTCACAGCCATACCATATGTTGAAAAAGCACATGACTTCCCCCAAAGAATCCTGGGAAGTGTTGTTTATTGAGTGTGTTGGGAATGGTAGCTCTGTGAGGGGATAAACTACGGTTCCCATGATTCTTTGAGAGAGGCTATGTGCTTTACATGCCTGGTGAGGATGTGACCTTGGTGACAAGCCAACAGAGTTATTTTCTAGGCTCTTCCCAAAACTCCTTAAGCTTAAACTGCCAACGAAAACTCCAAATTGGGGCCCACTCACAGCTTATGCAGATCTAGGAAGAGCTTCCATAATTCACAAAGCTTTTCATATGTGTACCATGCGTTTCCTTCCTCCTTCAATGTGTTTCCTTCCTCCTTCAATACAGAAAACTGAGTGCAGAAACACATATGCCTGAGGAATGCCAAGAATGCAAGTGAACTGGGAGATTGCATGTTCAGGCACAAATTTATTAAGGTGCCCCCTATGCAGAAACAGCAAGAGGTGCTAAGTGGGATTAGGTTGTTAAGGACAAAGGAATGGAGAAAACTTGAGAAAGGGTATTGAGAAAATGTATGTGGAGCAGGTTTGGAAGGATCTTTCATTTTTCTGGTATCAAATTCAGCTCTCCACAGTTTGCAGCAATTTAAGATTCATTCACTTATTTTAAATCATCATGGAAATTCATCAGCATTTTAGTGAAAATTTCTCCTGCTATAAATATTTTTCCATGCAATCTTTTCTTATAACCAATCTTCCCTAATACAATGCTATTTTTGCTGATGCGTGCATTTTAATACACACTTTACTTTAGTATATGCATCTTTGTACGCTGGAGAACTGACTGCAAAATTCAGAAAAGCGTGACTTTGGAAACAGAGCTGTGTTTCTGTTCCCAAGTGCAAATTTGGTAGGTTCACCTTTAAATGCAAAGTGGATCAAATTTCTCTCCCATCCCTGAAAGGTATTCAAAGGAGCAAGGTCCTTTGTCCTCTACTCCTTCCTATGGAAGAAGTAGGATCCTTCTACTGATCAAGCAATATATTGGTTTGGAGGACAGAGAGGGAGACATGCCAGAGAGAAGGAGTGCTTGTATTTACCTGTCCACAGAGACAGCTGCCAGGGTGAAACTGCTGGCATACATGGTGAGGTAGATGAGAAAGTGCACTGCCTTGCAGGCAAAGGCACCAAAGAGCCACCCATCCAGCGTGTAGATGGTGGCCTGGAAGGGGACACAGAAGACAATGAAGCACAGGTCCGCCACCGCCAGGTTAAGGATGAACAGGTTGGTGGTGTTGTATTTCACCTGTCCATTGCGCAGCAGCACAGCCAGCACCAAGCCGTTCCCTACTGTGCCCACAAAGAAGATGAGGGAGAAGACCACCGGCACAATAATGCCTGCAGTTCGTGCTTCTACGCTGTCTGAAGATGTGTTCCAGCTGTCTGGCATCTCCCCATCTGAGAGAAAGGGGCCTGGCGAAAGAGGAAGAGATGAAACGAACAGAGGTAAATGTAGGAAATCATGGGACAAGCCCTGCCTCAGATCCCTGCACTAGTTTCCTGTCCGCTCCCAGATCCTGCACACGCTTCTTGTCCCTTCAAAACTCTCCAGGACCTTGTCTTCCATTGTCTCTTGTATCCCAATTTATCCCTGCTCAGGATATTCACTCCTCCAGCTCTACCTTCTTCACCAGCACACACACACAGCAAGCATACACATAATTCCATTTTTCTCTCATGTGCATGCGCGCACACAGAAACACGCACTCATAAAGACACCATCATACCATCATAAAATTGTACCACACACACAAGATTGCTTTCAGTCTCATTTTATTAATAAGAGGGGAAATAATCCAGATTTATCAATAAGTGAAAAAAGAGTAGCCAACCAAGAGGTTGATGTTGTTTCATATATCATCTGGACCTGTTGATTGCCCATTCAGGAATACCAGGAGGCAGATATAGCTGCAAGTTATAGGAACCATTTTATAGGAACCTTTTGATGATGGTTAAAGACGGCCTTAAAATGGTTCTCCCCTGTGTTAAGATAATTATAGAACAGAAAACAGAGTAAGATGGAAAGGAATTGCTGAAACAAATAACAGAAGTGGAATACAAAAAGGGAGGTGTGAGGAGGTCGCTGGAAATAAGTGAATGAAATATAAGATATTGAAAATGTTTGAGGTGTTTTTAAATTGTTTTTGTTTGTTTTTGTTTGTTTTGTTAGTCCATGTAGCATTTTTGTATTGTATTTGTATTGTTTTTTCTCTTTTTTCTTTTCTTTTGTTTTGTTTGCAGTGTTGTGTTGGAAATGTTGAAAAAGTAATAAATATAATTTAAAATAAAATAAAATAAAATGGTTCTCCCAAACCCTGGTACATGGCAAATAGACCACTCACATTAAGTACTAAAATTCCCAAAGCTAATGGCCCAAAGTTTTCAGAATTTCAAGAATGGGAGGCCATTATCAGTTGATGCCATTAACTTAATACAGCCTGAACTGTGAGAATTATAGGGGTCTTGTACTTTTTTTGCGGATCATAATAAGAGGTATCAAAAGACTTCTGTCATTCATATGATAATTTATATATCGGGTATGCGATTTACTCCTAAGAATCTCTTTATCAACCAAATTTTGTACAAATCGCCATTTCAGAAAGCATGCACTGGACTGTCAATCTGAGCATATTTTAGACACAATGGATTCAAGCCTTAATGTACCGTGCTCAAGTGAAGAGTCTACTATTATTCAGCCTAAGCACTTCTGTATGGTGTCTTGAGAACTGAATCCATATGCCAGCCACAGCTCCAATAAGCAGGAAAGATTACATTAGATCATGATGCATCAAAGACAACCAATGTCCCCTCTCACACACAAACACCAATGCAACTCCAGTGAGGGTAAGATACTAGAGTTGGTTCCCAGTTCCTTATTGCCCATTAGCCTGGATTGGTCAAATTCTGTGCATTCAAAATTGCAATAAATGGAATGTTCAGGAATGGGTTAGGGCAGGCAACTTGCTCTTATCAGACTTTGTTGGGTACCAGCATGAAACAAGTTAATTTAACAGTGACATCAGGATCTGTAAAGCTCCTCTGTGATGTAAATGGCTCAGATTACATTGGCATGAGACTGGATTAACTCTAGGTCACTCTGGGTGTCTGGGTTCAAGACCCCTTTCTCCTTCAGCAGGCACAAGTCTGAACCCTGACCACCAATCCATCATGGAGAAAGCCTCTGCCAAGCACCACTTGACCCTCTTTAGTTCATTACGTCCCCAAAGCTCTTAAGCCTCTTGTTTTGGTGAATTAAAATGCCCACCTTTGTTTGACAGGACTCAGCTGCTGCAACCAGCCTGGAAAAAGCTGGAAGGAGAGAACAGAATATTTAAAGAGAATGGTGGTGAAAAGGGAGGGCAGGCCTGGATTGCATTTTGAAGTTGTTGATTAATCATAGACTGGAGTTGAAGTATCTATTTTAAGGTTGTATTTCCTCCCTCTGCACTTTTAACAGTGGCAAGTTGAACAGATGCAACTTTCCCCACCAGCAGACTGTATCTTCATCCAGGAAATCTGAAACTGCTGAATTCCTGCAGGGTAACCTGTGCTTCTAGGAATGGGATTGGTGGAGCGGGGGTCATGGCAGCCGGAGTGCTCCGTGCACCTAGTGCCTTTGCCTGCCCTCACATTCCATGGGGAAGCGAGTGCCAGACTGCCAGGCAAACTGCGATGAGAGCCCGGTTCCTCTTCCCACCGAAGAGGAATGCAGATAATGAAATTCCCCTATCATTATCTGATTATCTTGGTCTGTCTCACTCCCACAGTGTTGGGAGACTCCGTTCCTGGCACACCGGAAACAGGAAGCCTCCTGCAGATACCATCTTATCAGGAGAACTATCCCACACAAAGTAGGAATTGGGACTTTAGCATGGTAGCACCCACCCTTTGGAATTCCTTCCTTTTGAATATGTTATGTAGAATTGTTTAATTGTACATTGAAATAGAAAATGACTCTGAATATGTATTGCTAAAGGGAACATTGGGAAAATTCCACTGAAGAGCTTTCTGAGCAATAGGTTGATCATTAACTTAGGAATGCATCTCTGCTGCTCTCTCACGTGGTGTTTAACTATAGATCACATGGGAGGTTTATTCAGTTACAAATCACCATTTTGAGGGAGTCTGTGCTCTCAAGCCAAAGGTGAAGACAAAGGTGTTCTAATGTCTCCCCTGGAAAGAAAACAGCCTCCAGGTTAATGGATGTGGGAGAGACAGAGCTCTGTGCGTCAGCTCTGATTATAAATAGTATTTCATATTTGTAAGAAGCTGAACATGTGCTTTTATGTAACTATTTGGATGTATCATTATTTGTTTTTGTGACTGTTTGAACAAAGTTCTGTTAGTAAAGCTTTAAAACCATATTTTGGGACTGGACAATTTTTATTCCAAGCATTTTTCTTCATCTTATTGCTTCAAGCTGCACAATATTAATATTTGCAATAGAATACTAGATTTGCACCAATTTTGTTGTCTTTTTGATGCCTATAGACCTTCCTTTTTCAGCAAGCTTTTTAAGCTGAAATCTTTCCCAGTCTGCCTCTGTATTGGAATTGTTTTAAATATATTTTTACTCTTCCCCCCACCTATTGTTTGCTGTCCTGGGCAGGATATAAAATTAATAAATAGTAAACAAAAAGTTATAATCTATCTCCAATCTTATCATCATTAGGCTGTGGTAGTAAATCATTTACTCTAGACTAGTTTTTGGACTAAAGCTGCACCCCGTGCCAGCAGGGGCTGATGGGAATTCTAGTCCAAAACACCTGGAAGGAACAAGTTTGGCAAAGGCTGCAGTATGATCTGATGCACACAACTGCCTTGCCTGTAGCAGCTGCTTTTATATTGCTTTTCCCTGCTCTGGTTGAATGAATGATTTTATTTGCTGCAAGCAGAAGCGAATTATTTGAACGCTACCAATCAACCGACATGTAAGTGGCTTATGGTGGCGTGCAATATTCCAGGTGCTGCTTGTGACAAAATGAGTCCAACCACCCCATTTGTTGCAAATGTGGGGTTGCACACAAATGGGTGCCCTGTCCCTAGCTGGGTCGAGTATGGCAGCTTTCTTGAACAGAACACACACAGCTTGGAGATATGAAGTTTGATCCATCCCAGCAGCCAATAAAATCACATATGGTTTAGTAGTGGATTCAGAATCAGAAAGACTTTGCAATGTTAAGATGCCATTTTCGGAATTTGGGAGGGGGTGGGAATCACTCAGAGCTGGGGTTGGGTGGAACTCACATGGTTTTATAGCATGCTGAAGATTAACATTGAACATGGCTTTTAATTTCTACTGCATCAGCTACACTAATAATTAAAATATAAAACATTAGCAAGCTCTACAAAACTGAGAGTGGGTAGGGGGAAAGGATAGATCATTGCTACAGAAGGAAGAATGCTGTTTTGTTTCAGCTGTGATTTGCCTCTTTAGCCTTTAAGCCTTTCCGCATGTATACCAGAAAGATTGCTGTGTGAGCAAGGTTTGTGCCTTTGCCCCTCCTTCCCAGAATTCTCTTGAGCCCCCCACCCCCGCTTGCTTCCAGACTGCACTCGTTCTCTCCACAAGAACATTCTTTCTTTAAAAGAATAGTCATTTCCTTATTGCAAAGGGTTGCGTACATAATAACCCTTGTAAGCCAAGTATCACAATGAAGAAACTGTATATTTATAAATCATATGGCAGAGCTTATAAGATAGAAGCTGCAATATAGCTACAAAACACCCAACATTCAAATACATCGTTAAAGTAAAGCCATAACATATCCACGGCTGTTCATCGCTTGCCCAAAGAGAAGATGCTCAGACTCTGACTGTTCACCTGTCCCATTGTGGAAGGTGTCATTTCCACCCCGCCTCCCGTTCCAGCCCATATGCCTCACACTGAACAGAACTGTCTCTGAGCTGGAATAAAGACGCAGCCCTTTCCGATCTCTTACTTCCCTGCCTCTGAAGAATAGAAGAGAGTGAAGCAGCATCTGCTGAAATTCTCCCTTCGGTACAGCAATTAAAAGCAGGCAGGAGCCTTGCCTACTGAATTTGGCCGCTCTAGGAGGAACTACACACACACACCCTCCTGAAAAACTCCCTTTGAGCCACATTGGGGGGAGGCAGGGAACCCTCCCCTTGTTTCGATACCATTTCTATTTTTTGTTTTACTTCTCAAAAGCTGTGTACTCACTTGTTAGGAAAGAGGCGAGATCCTCCTGGCCTCCTTCGAGTCTTTGCTATCCGGCACCGATGCTTGGGCAACACGAAGAAGCCCTTGCCCTGCTTCTCTCCAGTGCCAAGGGAAAAGAAACTGCCCGGAGGGGACTCTGCAAGTTGAGGTGCTCAGTAGGTCTTCCCTGTGCCTCTTCCTCTTAGCTACTTCTCAGTGCATCCACCTTGCTGCATCTGCTTTCTTCTTTCTCTCTCTCTCCTCCCTTGATGTCTCTCTCTAGATCTCTGCTCCCCCTCTCCTGCTCTTGCTGTGCCAAGCCCATTGATCCTTTTTTTCTTTCCTTGAGGTTTGGTTGGGTGTTAACCCTCCTATGGCCAGATCTCCAGTACTATCTAGCTGCCTATCAATCCACCTACTTACCTTCCTAATCGAAATGTCTATCTGCTTATCTACCTACCTAATCTATTTTATCTGCCTATCTATCTGCCTATCTATCTATCTATCTGATCTCTCTGCTAGCCTCCTTTCCTGACACAGCTGGTTCTATTCTTCAGGGATCCACAGGCATGAAGATGCGAATATATATCCATATATCACGGGTTGCCCTCCACACCCTCTCTACGAGTGCTGCATATTTTACCGCCGGCTTTTAAGTGGCAAGATCACTTTTGCAGCTTCAGCCAAAGAACGTATTTACAAAACCATCTTGATAGCCAATAGGGAAAGAGCATATTCTGCCCCCTCCGTCTCTCCCAAGCTGTACAAAAAATGCAGGCATGCCAAGGATCAGGCTGCTAGCAGGCACTGGGGACATCTAAGTTTCTGAGTACTTCTTGGTGTGTGCTATGCTTCAGCACGTGGCATTGAAAGCCACCACTCACCTTGGACTTAGCATCACCGCACAAAGGCTTTCCCAGAGCTTTTCTCACAGCCTATATGAGCCTGACCGTTGTGTTTCGTTTCTGCCAGGCTCACTGGATCCAGGTGCTGATGGAAGTCATAATCTAAAACATCTGGAAGGCACTAGCTTGGCAAAGGCTGGCATAAATCCTGCAGGGCCCGTTACCAGATTCTGAAGTGTGTAGTCTGGAACATCTGGAGGGCACCAGCTTGGCAAAGGCCGACTTCTACAACGGTAGAGCAAACATTTTGTATGCAAAAGGTCCCAGATTAAACTCCTGGCACTTTCATTTTAAAAAAGGAATGGGTAGTAGATCCCATTCTACACATCAAGGAGAAGAGAGCAGTGTATTTACTACCCAGTGAAACAGATCACATTTTCCCAGGGACACCCCACTCCCACCCCGAAAAACGCATTTTGAATGCTGGGGGAAATGTGACATGTAATAGCTTGAGGAAAGATGCCCAGATCCCTCCTTGTAATTAAGCGATTTATGCACTTATACCATAGCAAAAGCTGATGGGCGTGAGTCAGCCAACGATCAATACTATGAAGTCCCATTAACTGCAAGATGGGGATGTTAAGCACATTCTTAATGCTTCCATGGAAATGTATGGTGAAAAGTAGGCATGGCGACCCTGTGTCCAGAAGGGTCTTGTCTCTCTCATATTGTGAGCTCTCTTTGTTTGTGTGCTGCACATATATACAAATGTACATTTGAAGGCTGACTGGAGAGAGACATACTCCTACAAGTGCAAAAGGCTTTCCTCACCATCTCTATTAAAAAGAGACACTGCTAACTTCCAGCCATCTGGGACTAGGCGGCGTACAGCTTCAAACTAGGCCTCATCAGTTACGGCGCTTCGCTCTCCACAGATTGAACACATCAATATTCCCACTTTAAATCTAAGGCGCTGAAACGAAAAGTAGGCCAATAAAAATTATGCTGCAAGTCTGCAGCAGGGTTTTTAAACACAGTTACCCATGTTGCACTGCAATGTACTCTGCAATGCACTCGTGCTAAAAGATGTGCTCAGCGACTTGCAAAAGTTGCTCGTGGCAGCGGGGAGCAGATGGGGACATATTTCTCTACGTTTTATTTCACAGAATCTGTATACCACTTAATTGTAAATTAAACCTCTAAGCAGTTTACAAGAATGCTAAAAAAATACATTCAAACTGTCCATAAAAGTAAAAAAACAAGTTTAAGAATCAAAACATAAATAAAATCAACAGATTTAAAGTATACACAATAAGCTTAACATTTCAGATTAAAGTACTTGCATGTCTGGCTAAGCTTGCTTAATTTTTATTATTATTTTTTTAGTAGATGCTGAAAATAATACTGTTTGGTGAAGGCACCTGCCTGGTGTCAATAGGCAGGGAGTTCCGTAGTATAGGAGCTGTCACACTAAAAGATTGATTTGTTAACAAGTGCAGAATGAATGGAGCTTGTGAAAGTAGCAGACTCATTAACAAGAAAAAAACAAGTGAAGTAACAGCTATGCCCATACACCTGCCCCCTAACTTCTCCCAAACACACCCTTAGCAAAGCTTCACATACAAGCCTCACTCTCAGACCTTCCAGTTATCCGCAAAGATAACACTGCTAATCTCTTGCCAACCAGCAAGCATCTGGTCTACAAAAATAGAGCAGCATTAAGCAATATAGTATCATACAAATAGCAACATATCAACTCTCGGGGGGGGGGGGGGGACGACCACTAAAACAAATGGTCCCCGAAGAAGGATCAGTGGCAGTTCTTCCCTTATCACTGTAAAGTTAAGGATATAAAAACCCTACCATACTGTATCAAAATGGTATCGGATATCCATTTACTGCTGTCACGAACTGGCAGGACACTGGGGAGGAGGAAGAAGATCCCAGCAAGGACTGGGACACAAGCAGGGGATGGAGAAAGAAGTACAGTGGTACCTCGGGTTACATACGCATCAGGTTACAGACTCCGCTAACCCAGAAATAGTACCTCGAGTTAAGAACTTTGCTTCAGGATGAGAACAGAACTCGAGCTCCAGCGGCAGCGGGAAGCCCCATTAGCTAAAGTGGTATCTCAGGTTAAGAACAGTTTCAGGTTAAGAACGGACCCCGGAACGAATTAAGTTCTTAACCCGAGGTACCACTGTACTCACAGGGTGAAGGAGCATAGTGAGGAGATGGGGGTCAGCACACAGGAACCAGAGCAGCAAGACCCATCACTAGAGCCGGAGGGGCCCCTGTCTCCACGAACACAGCAGGCTCTGAGGTGTAGGGAGCAGCAGGCTGGGCACTGCAGGAGGCTGAGGCAGGCAGGGGCCCACAGCCCAGCTCCCTAGCTGGCCAGGTGGGTCTTGCTAGCTCTGGGAAGAGGTGTGTGACTCCTCAGCTGGAGGAGGCTTGGAGCAGGTGAGGGTCACATGTCTCGTCAATCCCAGATGCTGCAATCAGCAGGCAAAGTACAAAAGGGAAGCAGAGCTGAGGGGCTGTGCCTCCTCAACTGCCCAGGTTGGTGGATCTTGACTTGGATGCTCCTGGAACTCTATGGGACTGTGCTTCCGTTTTGACTCTGGACTGTATCTTGACTGCTGGACTTTAGACTTGGCTACTTGGATTGACCCTGGAATGTGTTTCCTGACCTTTGGACTTTGGGTTTGGCATATTGACTTGTTGCCAGGTAGGCCAGGGGTTCAGGACAACACCAGGTATGGGGAACCCATGGCCCTCCAAGGGATGCTAGGAAATTCCGATGGAAAAGGAAGTGGAAATTGCCACAGTTTGCATATTCATCTGTGGTCAGGAGCAGAAATCAGTCAAGCAAATATGATCAATATTCACATTGTTCTAGGTTTTTTTTAATCCGCAGAAAGTAATTGCTTTTTGGTTGTTTCCTTTGCTTGAAATGTGGGTTAGCTGCATAACATAAAGGCAGACAAGGCAAATGTAATATTTGGAGGAAACCGAACTGCAGCAGAATGTAAATGGAGCTGATTGTAATGAGGACAGGTCAGAACAGAACCCATTGCCTTCTTACATCCCCAAGCCCTCCATATGTTGCTGTGCTCTTCCATCAGTCCCTGCACCCCGAACCAGCATGCCCAATGGTCATTGACATGTAGACCAACATCTAGAGAGCCACAGATTCCTTATGCCCACTTTACTATCAGCCTTTACCAGCACATCTTCTCCGATATCTTAATGTCAATATTTTCCCAACTTTTAACTGGAGAGAATCTAGACAATCCAATGTGCAATATTTCTGTGGGCCTAAAATAAATGGGATAGGTGAATCCCATTACATATTGTGAAACCCTCTTAGCTCAACAAAGCAGATAGTCAGTTAGACATGGGGTGGCAATGCAGAGAAACAAATGTAGCAATAAAGCTAAGCATTATTTAGTTCTGGAGTAGGGAACCTGTGGCCCTCCAGATGTCATTAGACCCAGCCAACATTGCCAATGGTCAGGGATGATGTGAGTTGTGTAGCCCAAACATATTCGGAGAGCCATGGCTTCCCAATGCTTGATTTACTTAATATGTTTTCTTACTACAATATTTGTTTTTCCATTTCACCTTGTGCTGCAGGTAGCTTATCTGCTGGTGTGACCAAGCCACATAGCCAGCTGACTTACAGAAGCATCGTGTGAGTAGGTCTAAGGGTATGACTGTGTAAGATATTTTTTTACAAGGATGATTTGCTGTGGAGGTTTCTTGGACCACTGGGGGAATTAGACATTCTCATGGCTGGGCTCAAGGACTCGTTACATGCACTTCCAGTGAGGTGGCAGCCTCTAAGGCTCAAACCCAGATAAGGAGGGAAGACGTTGGCAGAAAGAAATGTTCTGGGCCAACATAACAGACATCCTTGGATTTTGTTGTTGAGTTCATATTCTGGATCGTTTATGATAGGCTGCTTAGGGCACCAGGAATGATGCATGATTGCTGTGTAAACACAGTTGCTAATCCCTAAGGACATGTTTCTGTCTGATCTTTTCTGGTGCTGGTGATTTTTAAGGGCAATGGGACACACGGAAGGAGCTTTTTCAATTGAGATTCTCAAAGTGAACCAAACCTGCTGTGAGACAGGATCCATAAGGCATCACCCACTCAATGGCTGAGAGCAGACTGTCCCACATACTTTACCCCTGACCAAAGGACCTCCTGTTGCTCTAACCCAGCCTTCTTCATGCTGTGGCCCCACCAGATGTTGTTGTATTCCAGCTCCCACCAGTCCCAGCCAGCATGACCAACAGACAGTGATGAGAGTTGCAGTCCATCAACATCTGGAAGGCAGCAGTTTGAGGAAGGATGTTCTAGAACAAGATGCTGATGTTTCTGTTATGTGTGAGCTACAGTAGAGATATCTATTTTAGTTGCACACCGAGTTACTGACTGATGAAGCTGAGGGGGGGGGGAGTGCTCACATGCTCTTGTAAGTGCTTTGTTGCCTTGGAAACAGGAGCATCTAGAGGTATTTGGCCTTGTCAGTGTGCACTGCAAGTGAAGGATTTCTCTCTATTTTTTACTGCCCAATGTGCTTTTCTGATTAGGAGAAATCAATACATTTTGGATGAAAGTAGGAATGTTTTTCCCCTCATCATGCTGGCAACTGGACAAATTATACATTGCCAGGCAATACCAGTAGAGGCTTACAGAAGGTCTTATAAATGTTCATGTGCTTCTGTTGACTTCCTCTATTGCTTTTTCACAAAGTGCTCTGTTGAGATGATACTGGAGCGGGGCCATCCCTGTCTTGAGGCAGATTGAGGCAACCACCTCAGGCAGCAAATGGTGAAGGACAGGGAATGGAAGCAGCTGCATGTGTCATGTGGTCTGACTTGTCCTACCAAAGCAAGCCTGCTGCCCTCAGAGTGCAGTATGCTCCCATTGCCAGTGTCAAAATAAGATCCATCGGCTGTCAATTTGATCAGCTTTTGTACATGAAAAGGGAAGAGTGTACTCAGGTGGCAAAATGTATTTGGCTGGTCCTGCACAAGAGGTTGAAATGGAATCCAGCTTTCCTGAGCGGGCAGGAGAAGTGCAATTTATTATGCTTGGGAGCTGGGATGGTGGAGAATGTTTACTGGAAACTTGTTTTAGTTGAAAATTCAGAGATGCAGAAAGC
This sequence comes from Podarcis pityusensis, assembly GCF_964106645.2. Taxonomy (NCBI): domain Eukaryota; kingdom Metazoa; phylum Chordata; class Lepidosauria; order Squamata; family Lacertidae; genus Podarcis; species Podarcis pityusensis. The sequence goes on along the minus strand of NC_138035.1, from coordinate 30,120,019 downwards.
TTTTCTCAGTTCTAAGCTTCAGCCAAGGGCATTACTAACTACTTAAGACTAGGGATGTAAAGAGGCCTTGTTTTCCATTCTGCCCTGTATTTGTCACACGCAGCACTATTCCCATTGTGCTGTATTTTATCTTCTGCCAAAAACTGTTTTTCATCTAAGTATCTGCTGTGGTAGGCTGTATATTGCCTCCCTGTTTATTTAACTTATATGCAGAATTCATCATGCGAAAGGCTAGGCTGGATGAATCCTATACCAGAATTAGGATTGCCGGAAGAAATATCAACCACCTCAGATATGCAGATGACACAACCTTGATGGCAGAAAGTGAGGAGGAATTAAAGAACCTTTTAATGAGGGTGAAGGAGGAGAGCACAAAATGTGGTCTGAAGCTCAGCATAAAAAAAACTAAGATCATGGCCACTGGTCCCATTAGCTCCTGGCAAATAGAAGGGGACGAAATTGAGGCAGTGAGAGATGCTACTTTCTTGGGCTCCATGATCACTGCAGATGGTGACAGCAGTCACGAAATTAAAAGACACCTGCTTCTTGGGAGAAAAGCAATGACAAACCTTGACAGCATCTTAAAAAACAGAGACATCACCTTGCCGACAAAGGTCCGTATAGTTAAAGCCATGGTTTTCCCAGTAGTGATGTATGGAAGTGAGAGTTGGACCATAAAGAAGGCTGATCGCCGAAGAATTGATGCTTTTGAATTATGGTGCTGGAGGAGACTCTTGAGAGTCCCATGGACTGCAAGAAGATCAAACCTCTCCATTCTTAAGGAAATCAGCCCTTAGTGCTCACTGGAAGGACAGATCCTGAAGCTGAGGCTCCAATACTTTGGCCACCTCATGAGAAGAGAAGACTCCTTGGAAAAGACCCTGATGTTGGGAAAGATCGAGGGTACAAGGAGAAGGGGACGACAGAGGACAAGATGGTTGGACAGTGTTCTCAAAACTACCAGCATGAGTTTGACCAAACTGCGGGAGGCAGTGGAAGACAGGAGTGCCTGGTGTGCTCTGGTCCATGGGGTCACGAAGAATTGGACACGACTAAATGACTAAACGACAACAATCTGCTGTGGTAAAATTAGGTAACTTATATATTTTATGTACCGGTAATTAGTTATGTAAGTTATATTTTGGGAGGTCAGTTTGAATGATATCCTTGGATCCCTTCCAGGCCTGTGATCCTATATCCAGTAAGAGCTGGAATCTAGTTGAAGTGGCTGTGGAACCTGCCAAACTGGTTCCTTTGTTAAGGTAATGGTTTTATCTGGCCACTGAAGTGGCCTTATTAGCATCTCAAAGAATGAACTAGATCGCAACAGCTAAGTCACAGAATCATAGAATTGTAGGGTTAGAAGTAGTCCAACCCTCTGCAGTGGAAGGCAAGCCACCCTGGCTTTTAGGCAGAACAACAATAGCCAGAGCTGTGGTGTATGTGAGCTGGAAGCTGGAAGTGGGAAACACAGACATGTGCTGCTCTGGTTTGGACCACCCCCAAACAATGCCCCTGGTTTCAACCCCACAGTTCAACAAATTGTTTTGCAGTTAGGGAAGTGAGAGAATTGCACTGTGTGATGAACAAATCATTGACTACATAAGCAAGCCAGGATGGCCGCAGGATGAATGCTCACTGCCACATAATCTCCTCACAAGCAATTCAGAACAAATGCTCCAGAAGAACTGGACATAATCTAACCTCCATGTAAGCTTTGTGCATGCAAACCAGGATGAACTCTTAATAAGGTGCTGAGTTTGAGATTTTAAACAAAGGTTGGATGGCCATCTGTCAGGGATTCTTTAGCTGTGATTCCTGCATTCAAACTCTCCAATTCTATGATCTGGAGAAGGCCTAAGGTAGACAATAGATTAACATAGAAAAGCATGGGGCTCAGATAGACGCTCATTCTAGTTATTCATTATTGGCCTCTGCTCATGGTAAAAAAATATTTTAAAAGCCCACTTCTTGGTTTCTTTTCATCTTTATAATTGATTGTGTCTGGGAGCAACAGTGCAATCTGATATCAAAGTCTGTAGCTGGGAGAAAGGGAAGCTAGGAGGTTCTTAGCCCAAAGGATCTGCTGATTTAAAAAGGGGGTGGGTTGAGAGACGTATCCCGCATACTTTGTTTGCTGCAGCTGAGAGGCACACAAGTCTTGAAGGCTCTGCGGCAGGCATGGGTGTCAAAGCTTGGTTCGTCTATCTCCTGCTTCTGGAGCCCTGGTCCAGAAAACCGGAGCAATTTCCTCCTCTCAGGAAAGAGACTTCCCCCTCGGAGAGGCTCCCCTGCTTCCTGATAGGATTGGCGAGCGGCACAACCCCGACGTCCATTTCATCTGGAGCCTCTCCCTCTCCCCGGATGACTAGAACCGCTATTTGCCCAAGCCCAAGCTCCTGCGTGCCACACAGCTGATGAAACTGCTGGGCTCTTCCTACAACGCCTTCTGGATGTCTCTCAAGAACCCCCAAGGTCTCAACACAAGCCTAAAAGAAGTGGGTGTCCTCAGCCAGGACTTGGGCAAGAGTACAGCACGCTTTAGGAAGAAGCTTATGCAGCAGGCAAAGGGTTTAGATCTTTCCTAGCTGCTGCCTGTTGTGGATGGGATCTCCCTCGGCCTGAGCAAAACCCTCCTCCACCACTTCCATCAGTGGCTTGTGGATAGCGCTACCTGCTGCCTGACCTCTTCATGGGTGGACATGGGACCCATCTTCTGGCCACGCTGGGTACGCCTTACAAACTGCGACCAGACTCACATTGGGTGTTCTTGGCCTCCAGGCATGACTTGCCAGCCTGCCCAAATCACCCAGATCAAACTCCTAGCGTGGCACTGCTGGGCAAGGAAAGACCACATGCTGAGACCGGGGAAGTCCTCACAGCAATGCGCTTGGAGGCAAGTCCCTTACCCTGTGGTGGCTACGTGCAAGTGTTCCTGCTGATGACAAGGCGACGTGGGTTTCGCGTTGCCAGCTACGGATTTCTCAAGGAGTTTGCTGCCGTTTGCTGATGAGTTGAAATCTGCAGAGCTGGTGGTCACCAATAGTCTCAATGGGTCTCTGAACCAGAGGGTAACGGTAGCAAGAGACGCCAGAAAGCAGTGAAGATATTAAAGACTGCGTCTCAGCGAGATGTTTACAGCAAGCAAAGAAAACTAGACTTTGGGGTATTGCTGCCGTCTTTCAGGAAAGGAAGTCAAGGCAGTGATATCTCGTGGGAAGCAGAGACGGCCAACATCTTTTGTGGGCTGACAGGCGTAATGACAAACTGACGGCAGAAATGGAAAGCATTTCACCATTGACATCCTGGGAGGCAATGTGCTTTGGAAAGTCAAGGAACTGTGCTCATCATCACTGTTGGTGAAACCTGATTATTTTTGTGGAGAAATAAATGGTTTTAATAAGTGTTTGGGATACTTAGCCTCATTTAATTTTTATCTGGAGCCAGAGCAATTGCTATGTTGTTGGGTGTATAGGACTGAAGTTTTGCTTGAACATAATTTAGTAAGGTGGGTTTTCTACACCTCCTGTTTTCCACGAGACTTATGCTAGTGAATTGTGCCCCATGATAATCTAGCTGGGTAGCTATAAAGATGGGAAAATATTGGTTTCGTTGACTTTGACCTAGGTCTTTGATTCTGAAGGGCTGCTGTGCAGTTTACTTTTCTCTCCATTAGTTTTTAAAATGCATTTGTGGCAGGCATGGGGAACCTGTGGCTTTCCAGATGTTGTTGAACGCCAAGTCCCATCATCCATTACCATTAGCCGTGCTCGTTGGGGCTGACTGGGAGGTCAACAACATTTGGAGGACTTCCCCATCCTTGATTTAAGAAAGTGGATGGAAGACGGCTGCATTTGTGAGTTAAATCAAGATAGGGCGTGGGTCTCACAACACTCATTTTGCAACCTCCAAAGAAGCCCATTAGACTCTGAGATACACACCTGGCAATTTCCTAATTACAAAAACGCCCAATTTCTATTCCCTTTGCACCTCTTGCCTTAGTGTTATTAAATGTGTATCCCACCTTTCTTCAATAGAACCCCAGGCAATCCCCATCCAGGTACTGATCAGACCTAGAACGTTTTAGCAAGTGCAAGGCCTCTGCTGCATTTTGTACCTTCATCCCATAACTTCTCTTAAAGATGTGTGCAGGGAAATATTACAAAAGACAACTCAAGGACCTGCTACTTAGTGATAAAATGTGACCTTCCCAAAACGGAATACTTCCTGTACTTCTGTATTTGATTATATCCACGCTACAGGCTTGAACTTGTTCAACAGTTCCTTTTTTCCTGGGACTCCCAGGATTCATAATTTTCCCAGGGACCCGTAGGAACAGTAGTCTTCTGAGGGAGCCCTAGGAACTGATGTTTGGTGAAGGGAGGATGCTAGGAAACCTCTAAGGTCTTAGAATCCAAACCAAACTGAAATTCTTAGCATTGTCTGCTGGAAGTGATGACTGGGGGGTATTGATTTAGATGTGATGTATGGGATCAGAGTGCTAGTCCTGGGTTCAACTTCTTCCTACTGTCGATAGCAAGTCTGAAAGTAGGTCAGGTCCTGATTTGCACAACTATTGTTTACCTTGCCTGGTTCAGGCAGCCTTTTTAATCAAAAGAGCCCCAGGATTTCGTAAAACAATGAGCACCAATTTCTAACTGGAGGCATGCTAGAGGAGAGTAGGTATGTTGGAAATATAAACAGGACAGCGATGCTTTTAAAGTATTGCTACCTTGAACTCCTTTGTCCTCGCAATTTCAAGGCTGCAATTTGTTTCCATGTTACAACAGGAGAAATTGCAGCTGAGAGCAACTCTATTGATGGCTCATAATCTCTAGGACAGGAATCATCGGCGACAGGAATGAGACAGGAATTTAGTAATTAAGGAAATCGCTGCCCTGGGATGCACTGATGGATCTGAAAGTGACTGAACCAGAGTAGCAGAAAAGATGTGGCTGTAGCAACAAAAGGGGTGTGTGTTTGTGTGTGTGTGTGTTGCTTTTGGCAGTGCATTGTGATGGATGGCAAGACAGACGCTGCATATGAATGTTGCAGGTTACATTAAAGGGAAGGGCTCTGGTTCAGTTCTAGAGAACATACTTTGAACCTGGGGCTCTTTGCATGCAATCTCTACCACCATCAGGTAAGGATGGGAAAGAGCCACTATTTGTTACTATAGAGAGTTGGTGCATCTAGCTCTGTATTATCTGACTTGGTAATCTAGAAGCTATCTTCCTTTGTCCCAGTGTTGTTCAGCTGCAGACCGGCAGCCTGCCGTGCATCATGGATGCCGTCAAATCAGAAACTAACCATGACCTTTTTATAAACATGAACATTTTGATCGAAACCAATTGCATTATTCATCTTTCCCCTCTGCCAAATCTTTTGATACTGCAGCCCTTTTTATTTCCCAGCATGCCTCTTGCTGCAGGCCAGTGCAGCACTTGGCTGCCAAAAAATAAGGGGTGGGAGCAGAAAAAAGGTGGACAGAGATAAAATATTTGGAAGCAGAAAGTGGGGAAGTGCCATCTATCCTTTTGGAAACCAATGAAATCATTGGAAGCGGAGCAACCTTTATTTGAGTGATTTAACCAACCCCAAAAAAACAACAGTCGTTGAATTTCTTGAAGGGCAAACCTGATTGTCAGGTACGGCAGAAACGATATGGTTTGTTTTCAGTAAGGAAATGGAAGGGAACAGCAGCAGTGGGGTTTGCTAGAAGTACCAAGACACTGTTTGCCAGGGCAAATTAGATTTTCCTGAAGTAGCATTTCTGAAACATACTCTACCTTTTGTGCACATACCCAATTTTGCACCCAGGGCTAGCCCAAGACTTTTTGCTGCTTGAGGCAAAAGATAAGCTGACATTTCACTTGCTTCCCATTCCCTTTAGAAGCACGGAGCAGGCAAGCCGTTGAATTTTACTTCAACACTGTAAACAGGGCAGTCCTCCACTCCAATGATCCTGAGAGCAAGCTGCATGGCACACAGAGGTCAACATCTTCCCTGTTTGAACTATGAGTACACAGAGATCCACACATGCTGTCATATGTACGTGCACAGCCTGCTCTTCTGTATGAGTATCTCTGGACTGGGAAATTAATCCAGCAATCAAAATACAAGGGGGGTGGGGAGAGAAAGAAAAAGCAGCCTTGTATTCCTCTCCCAAAGTTTGTTTATAGTGTAGAATCACAAAACCAGATTGCTGATGGAGGTAGTTTTTTTGTTTAGCATTCTGTAGTGCATCATGATGAACACATCAAAATGATGGGGTTTTTACGATGCAATATCATCGACCTCTTGAGACAGTTCTTCCCTTATGCAAGAGCAACTCATTTGGGATTGTTACAAGGATGCCCTCTAGTGACCAGGCTGAAGTAGCTGTTTAAATAAAGATGGCATCTTTTGCTAGTCTATCAATGCAGAGCAGGAGAAAGAACAAAGAAACTCATTGCTATCTCCCCATATTTTTAATATAATAATAATAAATTTATTTATGCCCATCTGGCTGAGTTTTCCCAGCAACTCTGGATGGCTCCTAATCGAGTATTAAAAACAATACAGTATTAAATATTAAAAACTTCCCTAAACAGGGCTGCCTTCAGATGTCTTTTAAAAATAGGATAGTTGTTTATTTCCTTGACATCTGATGGGAGGGAGTTCCACAGGGTGGGTGCCACTACCGAGAAGGCCCTCTGTCTGGTTCCCTGTAACCTCACTTCTTGCAATGAGGGAACCGCCAGAAGGCCTTCGGCTCTAGATCTGTGTCCAGGCTAAATGATGGGGGTAGAGACGCTCTTTCAGGTATACTGGGCTGAGGCCATTTAGGGCTTCAAAGGTCAGCACCAACACTTTGAATTGTGCTCAGAAATGTACTGGGAGCCAATGCAGATCTCTCAGGACCGGTGTTACCATGGTCTCGGCAGCCGCTCCCAGTCACCAGTCTAACTGCTGCATTTTGGATTAATTGCAGTTTCCGGGTCACCTTCAAAAGTAGCCCCACATAGAGCACATTGCAGTAGTCCAAGCGGGAGATAACTAGAGCATGCACCACTCTGGCGAGACAGTCCGCGGGCAGGTAGGGTCTCAGCCTGCGTACCAGATGCAGCTGGTAGACAGCTGCCCTGGACACAGAGTTAACCTGCGCCTCCATGGACAGCTGTGAGTCCAAAATGACTCCCAGGCTGCGCACCTGGTCCTTCAGGGGCACAGTTACCCCATTCAGGACCAGGGAATCCCCCACACCCACCCGCTCCCTGTGCCCCCAAAACAGTACTTCTGTCTTGTCAGGATTCAACCTCAATCTGTTAGCCGCCATCCATCCTCCATTTATATCTCAACAATCCTGAAAGTTACATTATGCTGAAAAACAGTGACTGGCCCATGGTCAGCTAGTCAGCTGCACAAGTGTATAGATTAGGTATAAACTGCATTGGTAGCAATCACACACATGCCTAACTGTCCAGCCCCACAGTGGTTAATTCTGTTCCCCCAGCATTTCCCTGTTCTATTTTGCATTGTGTGAAAGCTCAGATAGAATGCAAACATCAACCTTGCTTTAGGGCATTCACAATGGCATTCCTAGCCCCTGGAAATCTTGCTGAGCCGTGTTCTGACTTCTGAGACTGTGCCAGGTATTCCTTTCACTTGCCCAAAGCTATCCTTGAAGCCCTAAGGCTAAAATCCATGCTTTAAAGAACTTTAAAGAAGAAGCAGAAATCCTCAGTTTCTGCAACCAGTACCAAACGCCAGGCTTGTGTAGCTCAGCCACAGGATCCTACGATATCAGAGAATAAACCATGTCATCTAGGGCAATCTGTCAGGTACTAGGCGCAGCAAAGAAAAAGAAGAGGGCACTAGGACAGGGAAGGAGGTGGTAGCTGGGCCCACATATAATGCAGTCCAAGGAATGTTTAATCAGGAATGAGTCCCACTATGTTCAGTGGCTCTAGATCCTGTAGATGAGCCTACTGGGTAGTATGACAAACTGTTCTCTCCAGAGAAAGAAGGCACAAAATCAGCTACAGGGCCTAGTTAAGGGCATAAGAAAAGCCTGGCTGCATCAGACCAAAGGCCCATCTAGTGAGCCAGTGTGGTGTAGTGGGTAAGAGCGGTAGACTCGTATTCTGGTGAACCGGGTTCGCTTCCCTGCTCCTCCACATGCAGTTGCTGGGTAACCTTGGGCTAGTCACACTTCTCTGAAGTCTCTCAGGCCCACTCACCTCACAGAGTGTTTGTTGTGGGGGGAGGAAGGGAAAGGAGAATGTTAGCTGCTTTGAGACTGTGATAGGAATTTTGAGGTCTTAGATATATGGTAATGATCATAAGTGTACCAACCAAGCACGTCCATAGATCAGCACAGGAAGACCAACCTGGAATCATTTTGATTCCTAAACTGACCAAATGTTTTCTCTGCAAGGTCAAAGGAAAATGGAAAAGACCCCCCATTGTCTTTTCCTTCGCAAATCCTGTCTGAAGGGTATGTCTGTGTTTGAATAGGGTGTGAGCCTGTGACATGGCCCAGGAACTAAGTATTTATCATTACAAAAGCCTGGCCAGGCTCCCCAGGCAATCCAATCAAGTAACCTGCCAGACAGGAGAAAAACAACATTCAAATTTCTGTTTTAGAGCGCCTTTTCTGTGATGTAGGTATGATGTATCTGGGGGGTGGTCTTAGGTTACACCCTTTCTGTGATGTAGGTATGATGTTCCTGGAGGTGGTCTTGATCTACAGGATGGCAATTTCAAAAGTCATTATAAGGCCTTGCGTGCCATTGTTCTGGGTTCCTCCTCCTTTCCTGCAGGAAAGATCCTCCTTTCCTGCAACAGATCAATAAAGATCAAGCTCACTAGCTGTTTTGCTTCTCAATATTCTCTGGTTGGCCTCTGTTATTTTCTCCTACCAATAGGGAACCTATGTAAGGACTCTATATGGGCTCTTAGATACCCCATAAGGGAAAAGGGCAATTTTTGTTTACAACAAGACTCCTTTGGGTAGTGATAAAGCGGGATATCAAATGCAAACTCCTTTTCTTCTAGTCTAGCATCCTGGGTCCCACAGCAGACAACCAAATGTCCATGAGAAGCAGGACCTGAAAACATCAGCACTATCCCCAGTTACGTTCTCTTGCAACTGGTATTCAGAGCCATACTGCCTCTTATGGCTTTAGCAGAGGAACAGACAGATTCACGAGAGATGGGCTCTCAATAGCTACTAGCCACAACAGCTGTGTTCTGCCTCCACAGTTGGAGGGGCTGAACAGAAGCTGCTGGAAACCACGAGAGAGGGGGATGCTATTCTGCTCAGGTCCTGCCTGTTGGTTTCTCACAAGCATCTGGCTGGCCACAATGAGAAGAGGATGCTGGACTAGATGGGCCACTGGCCTGATCCTGCAGCCTCTTCTTAAATTCTTATTCTGGAGGGAGTATATAGCCATCATAACTAATAGCTGTGAATAAGTTTCTCCTCCGTGAATTTGTACAATTGCCTTTTAAAGCTACCCAAGTAGGCAGCCTTTTGACACTACAGAAATTGGTCTGAAGCCAACCTTTTTCATTTTATTACCCATTCCTGCCTTTAGCATCAGTTCAGGGCAGGGAAGGGGAAAATATCAGAAGATCAAGACATATACAAAGGCAAATATGCATCATTGATGCACAAGCTAAAAGTACCAGCCCTGTCTCTCCATGAGCAAATTTATTTCAGCAGATGTGTTGTACCAACAAAAAGCTTCCTTCAGACTAGGGTCAGTATCACCTTTATTACTCTCCTCCAGGCACATTGCGGTCCTCCTTAAGTGGAGGTAGAATGCACAGGTTCTAGAGTCTGGCAACAGAGCACCAAAAGTGATGTGAGCAACGCCTCTTTTCAAAGCCACTACCACCTCTCTGAAAAGCAGTGCGGTCCACCTTTGCAGGTTTCAGGTTTCGAAAGGCATCCTACAGCTCACGATCTTCAGCCATTCAAGGCAAGGCTCCATGCTTACGGCCAACTTCCACAAAGGCCTCCACACACCGATCAATATCCTCATCACTGTGAACAGCCGAGATCTGCACCCGGATGCGAGCTTTTCCCCTGGGCACCACGGGGTAGCTGAATCCAATGACGTAGATGCCTGACAGGTGAGAAAGAGGGTGGGGGGGAGAGATGAGTGTAGCAGAGGCAGCAGATCAACTGCATAAGCAAGACCTTGTTTTGTTTCTTTAATAAGTGAGTAAATAATAAACAAAGAGATTAATAAATAAAACTCTTTCACAAGGCAGCACACAAAAATGCATAAACAAATATATCACAAGAATATAAGATTACACAATTTAAGAAAACAATGCATTAAAATATCAGCATCCATCCATGTAACTCATATGGGGGCATGCCACATTTTACTAACTTCCACAATTTCATGAACTTCGCTGCCAGGCTGACCTAGAGAATCTACAACATTTGATGTGAATTGTTAAGCATCACTCGGGATAAAACCCAACACTGTTTGTATCAATGGATTGGTTAAATTCCATCTCCATTGTGCACATATTTCTGTACAACAGCACATGCAAGCTTCTTGCTAGGCAACTTGCAGGAAGCAGGTGACGGATCCCCACTCCCTGAATCTCTTATTTATGTTCTTAGTGTTTTGCTGAGAATAGCAAAGCTCCACATGCTCAGAAACTGCACCAGGGTCCCCAACCCTTATCAGTATTATTATTATTATTATTATTATTATTATTATTATTATTAGGAAGTTTTTAATATTTGATGTTTTACTGTGTTGGATGCACCCAGAGTCAGAGAAAATAAAGATATCCACATGATGGCAGAGGGGAAGTTAAGAAGTAAGAGGACTTGGTTTGGCTGCCTTCACTACCCTCTCACACTGCAGACTATCACCCAAGCTGTCATACAGCCCAGGAGGACCAAAAAGGCAGTTGGCAAGGTGACAATGCTATACTGCTCTGAACTAGCCAACCGCTTCTTGGGTTACAGACTGTTGTTTAGTACTGCCCAAGATTTCTTCCAGTGTGGCAGATCGCGCACCTCTTGGATCAGGTTGTACAGCAAAGTGTTGTCTTAGGCCAGCTCTGGATTGCGACCAAGAGTACAACAAGGGGGGGGGGGGTGTTTACCAGCGTCAAACTTCCAGGATGGTTTTCTGGAGACAATGCTGCCCTCTACAGAGCGACCAGGGGAATGCCTGTTGGAAGATGCAGGAGTGGCTCTGTGATAGGTCAGATGGACTTGTGCTGTTGTTAAGGTGTGATTAAAACCAGAGCAGAAAGGCAGCTCTGGAAGGACTGAGCAAATCTGGGTTGAAGAGGAGGAAAGTAGCACTGAATCAAGGAGCAGGAATCTGCAGGAGTGGTGAGTGCTGGTTGGTCACTGTGAGAACAGGATGCCAGCAAGCTGTCCTTATCCATAATATTTTTGGATGTGCAGCAAACATCGTTTTAGGAACTTAGGTGAGAGAAAAGCAGAAATGCCTCTTAAGACTGGCCAACTGGAGTTTTTAAAAAAATTGCAGTTACTTGTATTAAAAATGATAGTATTTTTATATGCTTATTTTCAGATGGCAGATTAAACTTTTTTTAAAAAAAAATTGGATCAAACAGATTTGATTCAATGCTGCAGCTTTATGCTGTCCCTGATGCCCGTCTTCTACTTAACAGCTGCACATCAAGCAAAAAGTTTGACTAATGATTTGCCGATCATCACAGCTTCTGCCCAGGGAGGAGGCACAAGTGGGTGTACTGAATTTCTGCCTGTTCTGTAGTAACCCCTCAAAACAGGAAGAAAGAGGGAAACTGAGCAAGAAGCGACAGGGGTTGGCAGCATGAGGTCTAGTCTCTACATGTGGCCCATTCTCAAAACAGTCTCTGAAATGAAAGGAGCAGGAGCAGCAACACATAATGGCAGGCAGATTATGGTTCATGACCACTGGTATACGGGATCGGGGATAATTCCACTGCCAAATCATTAAGAGAAATGCAGGAACACTTAAGAGTCAAGACAGGGAGGAGAAAAACAAAGGAGGTTTAAATAAGAGCCCCATGCTGTGTCTATGGTAAAGCAACTGGTACACAGCATGGAGGTTAGGGATCTGAAGACAGAATTGCCATGCCTTAACCAGGAATACGGTCTGTATTATTAAATACCTATTTTACAAGAAGTGCTGAGAATGCTTGTTAGTATAGCATAATGCACAATATAAAGCAAAACAAAAAACAACTCAGCCAATTTTATTAGCTCTGAAATGCAAAACACAATTCATGCTCAATGTCTTAAAGCAAGAATTAACTCATCAGCTTTTCCTCCTTTTTTCCTCAGAGGCTGCCTGGGAGTTCCCTGAGTTGCCTGCTGTGCAGAGTTAGCTTCACATGAAATGGGGATACAAAGAGAGCCACACCGATTGTGACAGCTTCCAAAGCAAAGAAGAGTCTCTGGGTTTCCCCTCCCAACTCAAAAGTTCTTAAAACCATCCTAGGGCTTTTCAGGCAGTGACACCCAAAGATATCATAAGTTATGCGAAGCTCCCCTGCCCCACATTGGTTACCTCTCTTCAGCATGTCATCAGCCATCAAGGACGCCAGCCGGGCATCGCCCAACATCACAGGGCAAATAGGGTGGTCATTCCCTGAAATGGTGAATCCAGCTGCCGCCATCTTGCTTCGGAAACTGCAAGGAAGAGGAACGCCTTCAGCGTGGGACCTGCTTTGCCTGTCCCCTCTACGGAGCACTCCCTCCCTCTCCCATTTATGTCTGTGGAAGGGACTGTGTACTGTTTTACTTCCATTCTGACACAGAAACTGTTCTGACAGCAGAAAACATCACACCCTCTAATAAAGCACTGGTGTGTGGAGTGCCGACAGCTATAAGTCAAAATGTGACCAGTGACAAATGAAAGGGAGTATATTTGGAGGAACCAAAAGATGTACAAAAGTACAAATAGTACTTTCGGGGGGAACGGGACTAGCTGAGCAAACTCCCCCCAAAACTGCCCAATGAGGTTTCAGCATGTTCAGTGGCCAAAGAAGGTGGAAAACCAGGAAAGAAAATGGAGTATCCTAAGGAGGGGCGCACACTATGGGTTGTAAACCATCTTGAGGACAATTTGAACAAAAGGTGGTCTAGATAAATGACAGGCTCCCTTACCGTGTGGTCTTGGCAGCCATGGACTGTGCAATGGCATTGCTCTCCATGAGGATATCCAGAGCCTTGGAGGCACAGCCCACCACGGCAGGAGGCAAACTATTGGAAAAGAGGTAAGGGCGCGAACGTTGGCGCAGAAGGTCAATGAGCGCTTTGGGGCCGGTTGTGTAGCCACCTGCAAAGAGAAGAAAGACAAAGTTAGTTCAAGGCCCCATGGGCCACCATGGATGACATAGATGACTGTGCTCTTCAAGGGGGCGAGGGAGACGCTCATTTGTTGTGCTCATCTGCTCTACCCAATGGAGGTGTGGGAAACTTTTGACCCTCCAGATGTTGCTGGAGTACAACTCTCATCATCCCTGCTGCAGCCATGCTTGCTGGGTGTGATGGGAGCTGTCGTTCAGCAATGACGGGAAGGCCAATAGGTCCTCACACCAGCTCTAGAGCAATCCCTTCTAGATCGTAAAATGGATTTTGTCAATGGCAGGTGCTCAGAACTGAACCACTCTTCCTTTAAGGCAGGGGCAGGGAGAGGGATGAAAGTGGGCAGAGCCAAGGATCCACTTTTACCTTTACACAGCAGGCTGCATTGCAACCACACACACACACACAGGTTTTCTACACACACAAACACACACCTCTCTTTTCTCCATCCAAGCAAGTGAAATACATTATCACAGTTCAAGGGTACATTCCAGCCAGGCAAAAGTATTTGAGCACAGAGCAGAGACAGTGAGGGCTGTGGTCTACGGAGAAGGGGGTTAGCCAGACGAGGGGCATTGCCTCCAAAGAGTTCCAGGGGCCAGGCAGAGAAGCCTAGAGGGCCACATTCTGCCCCAATGCCTGAGATTCCCAATCTGCGCTTTAAGGTATCAGGTGCTGCCACAGCTAAGGCAGAATTGGGGGCTGGGGACTTTGCTGCTCTCCAATTCCTACTTGAAACGGCTTCCTCCAACTCAGTGGTTTCTCTTGACTCTATTCCCTTTCCCTGCCCCCATATTCAAGGATGTTCCTTGTGTCTAGCCCCTCTAGCTTTGGCCCAAAGATGACATAACCAACCCTGCCTCTCAAATCATCTCTGTGAAAGAGAGAGAGGTGAGAGGAAGAATAATGAACAGGGAGACCTCTGGAAAATGGATGGTGATGAAGATGATGTCAGCTGTTCTGAGTTTAGAAAGACAAGCAGGGCAGAAGTTATTAATACAAAAAAAAAAAATTAAATGTATTTTTCTCCCCTACACTTCTAATTAGGGTACTGCTAGTTAGCAACTGCACCTGCTGCTCCCCCAAGCGCCTTCCCAAGTGTGGAGTTGATTATAGTGACTTGGTCCATCACTCCCAAGAGTTCGTCAGTGCCCCTGCAAGGAGAAAATAACTGTTATTAGCTTAGGCTTCAGAATTCTCCCATTCGTCTGTTCCAGAGCTGAGCTGGGGAAGCTTTCTCCTCCAGGCGCTGCTGGACTACAACTCCCATCATCCCCAGCAACTGGAAATGCTGTAACGGCCTGCACGTGGTCTGGGAAACAGCTATGAATATAAATGTAGGCCAGTCACCAACTCCCAGCCTAACCTACCTAAACAGTAAGGCAGGTTGGTGAGACAGTGCCCCATTCACTCTAATGGAACAGACGCCACAGCTGGTTTGTTTCCCTTCTAACAAGCCCAAATTGCTAGCCAGGATTAAACCATGGTTTGTTGTTTGCTTACAGACTGTGGTTCATTACAGAACAAACTATGATCTCGGGTTCAAACTGAAGACAAAGCAATCTCCTTCCTGATTGTTTGCCCTCTTTCCATTAATATTATTATTTATCCAATTTGTATACAGCCCTCGGTGTTGTTTTTTAGTCGTTTAGTCGTGTCCGACTCTTCGTGACCCCATAAACCAGAGCACGCCAGGCACTCCTGTCTTCCACTGCCTCCCGTAGTTTGGTCAAACTCATGCTGGTAGCTTCGAGAACACTATCCAACCATCTCAGCCTCTGTCGTCCCCTTCTCCTTGTGCCCTCCATTCTTCGGCGATCAGCCTTCTTTATGGTCCAGCTCTCACTTCCAAACATCACTACTGGGAAAACCAGAGCTTGAACTATACGGACCTTTGTTGGCAAGGTGATGTCTCTGCTTTTTAAGATGCTGTCTAGGTTTGTCATTGCTTTTCTCCCAAGAAGCAGGCGTCTTTTAATTTTGTGGCTGCTGTCACCATCTGGAGTGATCATGGAGCCCAAGAAAGTAAAATCTCTCACTGCCTCCATTTCTTCCCCTTCTATTTGCCAGGAGGTGATGGGCCCAGTGGCCATGATACATACAGCCCTTACATCCCAAGATTACAAGGAGGTCCACAACATAGGCCAGTTAATGGGGGTTCAATAAAAGCCATAAAAAAGCAGTGTGTGGTTTATTAAGCTTCCTATTTTACTGCTATGAGCTAACTTAGCCAGGGCATAAAAAATATCACTCTTCTTCAACCACCCCATTGGTCTTTTTATGATGACTGAACTGCTGTTCTCACCCCAGAGTCTGCTTTATATTCTGCTATTTTAAGTCATTATTATCATTGTCACTATCATCTTATAATGCTGGGTTTTATATAGTGTGTTTGATACTGTATTTTCACTTGTGTGCCACTTTGGGGGCTAAAAAGCAGCACAAAATTAATCCTGACTCATTATTCTCAGGGCTGCTACCCCTGCTCACTTCGTTTGCCAACCCCCCCCCCCTTTACACTTGGCCAGCCTTGCCAAACCCACCCTTGCAGGTCACTCAAACTCCAGGTAAGCTACAGACCAAGAGGCAGGACAGGCTGGGGCAACTCACCAGCAACCATCTGGCTCTGTGATCATTTCCCTGCTCCTCGGTCTCTGACCCTGGTGAAGCCAAAATAGCAGCATCAGTATGGTGTCCTGATGTTCCTCTGTGGTTTGCCATGACCACCTGTTCATTCACCTGCCTGTCTGGGCTGCCCACATGCTATTCGCTGCTTTGCTGCAGCTCACATGGCTGCAGCAAACTGCACCTTGGCAACATCCTTACAATTTTATTATATAGTTAGAAATCACTGGCGATAATTTTTGTTTGCTAAAAACGACAGCAACAAAGAATGCGACGAAAGAAAATGCTTTGATTTTTTTTTTACCGTCCGTTGGGCCCAAGAAATCCAGTGGCGTGACATTCATCAACAAAAACAATGGCTTTGTATTTCTGGGACAGCCTACAGATTTCCTGCAAGGGAGCAATGTCACCATCCATGGAGAAAGCACCATCCGTAGCCACCATCCTCAAACGATATTTCTGCGTAGGAGAGCAAGCAGGGATGTGGTCAATGGAGACCAAGTAAGCAAGAACCTAAGAAAAATTGCTCATGGGGAGGTGGACACTTGGAAAAGCAGCAATCCGACTTTGCTTTGGAGCCACAGCACCAACTTACTTGGGCATCCTGCAACTTGGCTTCCAGGTCCTGCATGTCCATGTGCTTGTAGCGATATTTGTTGGCTTTACACAGCCGGATCCCATCAATGATAGAGGCATGATTCAGTTCATCTGAAAGTATTGCATCTTCAGGGGTCAGTAGAGCCTGTAGGTACCGGAAGGCAGAGAGAATAGTTACAGCAAGCACCTGCTTACTATACATCACTTAACAACTGATGTTTCATACTTCCCTAAAATAATAGGCTACTCCACAGACTATTAAAAAATGCCCACAAGAGTCCTGTGACATTTTTCTCTCCCAATACAAGGGATATCTAACTTAAGCCAGTGTTGTATAATGGTTAGACCTGAGAGACCAGGGTTTGAATCCCCACTCATGCATGAAGCTCACTGGGTGATCTTGGGCCAGTCACCATCTCTTAGCCTAGCCTACCTCACAGGGGTGGTGTGAGGATGAAATGGGGTGGACAAGAACCATGTACACTACCTTGAGCCCCTTCGAAGAAAAACATGGTATATAAACTAATACATAAAATAACTATGTTGTGATGCTTGTGTTATCCATTATGGCCATTGTGAATGCTCTGTGTGATTTTTGGATACATAGAAGTTTAACACAGGGGTTGCTAACCTGTGGTCCAGATGTTACTGCATCCAGTGTGGCTAATGGTCAGGGATATTGGGATCTGTAGCCCAGTAACATCTGAAGAGCCATAACTTCCCCAAGTCCACTTTAACAAAACTGTCATGGACTATGTGTATTTTTTGCACGTTCTTTCCTTTTGTCCTCACTGTCACACACACACACACACACACACACACACACCTCTCCCAGTATGTGGCTGTGCTTGTCTACCAGCTGAAAATAACCATGCATATTATGAAGTAAACCTTAGTCCACAAAAACTTATGCCATAATAAAGTTGCTTAGTTTCTAAGTGCTGTGAGATTCTTAGTTCCCTGTTGGTGCAACATATTAACATGGCTACCCCTCCGGAAATCTGTCACAAAGAGAGTTGCTTTGGGATTTTGATGCTTTCCACTGACCACCCCCCAAACACCAACACCCAGCTTCCTAAACAGAAAGTGCTATGAACCTCAAAGATCCCAGCATTGGCATCAAAGCAGCTGGCATAGAGAATGGTGTCTTCTCTCTGATGGAAACGGGCAATCTTCTCCTCCAGATCCTTGTGTATATTCTAATGAGAAAGCACAAAAGGTTCCAATGGTTATCCTGTTAAGATGCTTTGAGACATTTTCTTTTCCTCAGAAAGCAGCTAACAAATTTAATACATTATATATTATTGTCACCATTAGTGCTATAGCCAGACATTCTAGATCACTTATTTATAAACACTGAAAGTTAAATTGGGATCCTCTTTTGTTCCAGGGTTCTAGCCTTGCTAAGATTTGTACAGAGGTACCTTGGTTGTTGAACGGCTTGGCTCCTGAACAAATCAGCTCCCGAACGCCACAAACCTGGAATTGTGTGTTCAGGTTTGCGAATGCTTTTTGGAAGCCGAACGTCCAACTTCTGTGGCTTCCAATTGAGTGTAGAAAGCTCCTGCAGGCAATTGGAAGCCGTGCCTTGGTTTTCAAATGGTTCTGGGAGTCGAATGGACTCCCGGAATGGATTAAGTTCGACAACCAAGGTACCACTGTACTCCAGTCCTACTTAGCCAGTCTGCTTGCCCCCAGGGCCCAGCACTGAAACATCTACATGACCATACCTATTATTCTGTAGGATCTACCTTGACTGAAACAGGCGTATGGGAAAGGCTATTACTTCCCACATCTAAAACAGGCCCAGCTTTCTTGCCGGAAACATCTTGATGACTGTGGAAATACCACCATAAGGAGAGTCGTGCTGGATCAGGCCAAAAGCACATTTATTCCAGCATCCTGTTCTCACAATGGTCAAACAGATGCCTATGGGGAGACAGCAAGAAGGACCTGAACGCAACAGCACTCTCTCTACTTGCGCTTCCCAGCAAATGGGACGCAGAGACATACCGCTTCCAGCTATGAAATTTAACATATAAATTCATTTCCCTGAGTTTGTATATTGGCAAATTCATATACAGTGGTATCTTGGGTTACGTATGCTTCAGGTTACATACGCTTCAGGTTACAGACTCCGTTAACCCAGAAATAATACCTCGGGTTAAGAACTTTGCTTCAGGATGAGAACAGAAATCGTGCTCTGGCGGCACAGCGGCAGCAGGAAGCCCCATTAGCTAAAGTGGTGCTTCAGATTAAGAACAGTTTCAGGTTACGAACAGACTTCCAGAATGAATTAAGTACGTAACCAGAGGTAACACTGTACCGATAAATTTGGGAGCTCTGTGTGTGTGTGGTGGTGGATAGGCCTGTACAGTGATCCTTCCGATTATTATTTTTTCTTGGGTTGGGGGTGATGGAAGGTGTATGTGTTTGCACTCAATTCAAAGGCTAATTCCTATGTATGATGACAGGTTCTTCATCAATGAAGGTGCACTGAAGCCTTAGAAAGATGTCTTTTGTTGTTCAGGACCACTTCTGAGACACATGAGAAAATTCCCCTGAGAGGAGCTGCATTATCATTCTATCGGGATAGCTCAAGTGAGTCTTAGGTGTGGCTGTGCAGCTGCCTAGGGGCAGAAATTGTTAACTTGTGCATAACGCAGCATCGTGGGAATCCTTTTCCTTCAAGTGATGTTTCTAGCCTGTACATGTTGAGAGTGTGTGGGTAACATCTGATAATATCAAATAGTCAGCTATGGGGTGGAGACAGGGTGCCCTGTGTGGTTTCTTCTTACTGCTTCTTCCCACAACCATAAGAAGTGTAAAATTATGCATAGCATGCAAATACATGTAAATATGCTAATTCTGCATCATTACTGCTACACACTTTCATTGTTTTCTTCATGCAGAACTTTGAATTTCCTTCTCCCCTCCCCCCCCACAAAAATGCAAAGTCCTTGGATTACAGCTGCTTGTGAATTAATAAAAAAGCATCAATGCAGCCAGAGCTTTTCCTTAATTGCTAAAACAATATCAGTTTTAATCAAGAAGCTTGCCCTCAAAGCAATTACTTGAAGCAGGCCAGTGGCATTTTCAGACGCTTGCACTGCAAATATGGTTAGGTCTTTGCAACACTCCTGCTCATCCCTACTTGTGTTCCACAGATGAAGCGGACGGAACTGAGGCCAGCTCCATACTTCTCCAGGGCCTCCAGTCCAGAACGGATCACCCTGGGATGGCTAGACAATCCTAGGTAATTGTTGGCACAAAAATTCAGGATATCTGCAACAACGAGAAGAAGATTGAAACAAACGAGCGATGCACACACACTCTTACCTTATTCATCTTCTTAAGTAGTTGCACATTTCTCACTTTGATTCTAGGAACATAGGAAGTCACCTTGGACCACACCAGGCTATTTAGCTCTCTACTGTCTTCAGTGATGCTCTTTAGGATCTCCAGCAGGTGTTTTCTCTACCACCCACTATCTGATCCCTTTAACTGGAGATGGGGGCTGAAACTGGAGCCTTCTACATGCAAACCATGAGTTCCCCCATCAAGCCGGCCTCCCCCCCCCAACCTGGCGATACCCAGATATTTTGCACTGCAACTCCCATCATCTCTCACCATTCACTATTCCTTCTTGGGCAGATGGGAGTTGTAGTCCAAAATATACAGAAGGCACCTGGTTAGAGAAGACTGCACCCAGTTATAGTCTCTTCCCTATAGTTGGAGCTAGAGGTCAGGTGGTGTTCATAGCATAATGCTTCTGTAGAGAGAAATGAGAAAAGAAGTCACTGCTGTTGCAATACTCATATGCTATGTCCACCCTACCTTACCCAGCTTAAGGGAATTTGGGGTGGGGAGGGCTGGCTGGCTGGCTGGCTGGCTAGGGAGAGAGGTTTTATTACAAATCAAGCAGCAAATTTTATTAAACGAAACAAACAATTTACTGGTAGCCTTGGACATGTTTGTAAAACAGAGGATATTAAATGCCTACTTTGTGACGAAGCACTATGCACACTTGAAATGCTAGGAATTTAAAGTTAAAATCCCAAATCAAACTTTCTAGCCCATTTTTGATGCTGAGAATTTGTGCTTATGGAATGCACTGTATTTTTAGCCACTTGAAATGTACAGAAAACTTGAAAGAACTGGCTGCTTGAAATCTTTGGAGGAGGAGAATTTGATTCATGAGAAATTACGGTTCAAAGCAGAGCTCCACAAAGTCGTCCCCCCCGCAATTTGTGTGTGCAGCAGCTACATAGTTCAAGCGCAGGTCAAGTATCTGTGGCCTCCAGATGTTGTTGGACAGTCATTAGCTCCAGCCACCATGACTAATCTTCCTTATTAAGGGTAGTGCAAACTGTGTGAAACCACATTGGGAGGGCCACAGATTCCTCATCCCTGATGAATTAAATGGAAAGGATACAGCTTTTTCTCAAAAATGACAGCTCAACTCAAAAGACATTAGGCAATAAGTCAAAATTCTGGAGTTTACACAAAAAGATCTGGCAGTTGGTAAGAAAAGCAGAACTAAAACACACACACTCTCTCCATTTGTTTAACAACGCTACTTGGAACCAGGTCAACTAATCAAGCCTCCATGAGCTAAAGAGCTAAAACAAACACACCAAGAGTACTGAGCACAGGATCAGAACTACGGAAACAGTCCAGTTAAGGAAGGTTCTACCAAACATATGTTAAGTTTCTACTGGCTATATCAATTACAACGATACATAGTCTCACAATTGTGGCTCATTTTGTAAGAATAAATAATACTTAGTAATCTATATAATAGGCTATTACAGACATGATTAGTTTACATATCAAGTCAGTTTTAAGGAACAGGTGCTGGCTAATAGCCTGCTCACAAACAAAAAGGAGGAAGGAAAAAGGGACACAGGGCCTGAATGCTGTGGATTAAGCTTGTTTCTGTTTTGCTATTCATCTGCCTTGTGAAACTGATGGATCAGCTGGATCCAACCCTTTAAACAATACACTCATCCCCTACAACTACCTCTTTTGTTTATGCACTACACCTTCCTGTGCCCCAATCAACGTTTTCACACTCTTCGGGCACTGTAAAAGCCCTCCCTTCTATCAATATGAGTTACCATTCTCTAACTTCAGCCACGGTTAGACTAATAACACTGAACTGAAGTTTTTTTTTCAAACGTAAAGCGATTTTGCAAATATACTTTCAGTTCTGCATAGCTCCGTGGAACTGCAGCACTCACTAGATAAATTACATTGCTGAGGGTAATAGGAGCCACGATGCTTTCTCCTTAGAGCCAGCACCTAAGTTCAACAAGTTTAACAGGCCAAGGAACCCTGATGGAAGGGGGAAGAAAGGCGGCCATGTTCTCTTGGAGCTGTCAAAAGGAATCCTATTTGCCTAAGGCAAAAACTTTCCTCCTTAACCAGGCCTTTAACTACCTGTAGCCTTTTAGAAGTGAGTGCAATGTTTTAATCTCTTGCCTCTTGGTTTTAATGTATCTATGTAGGCAGTGCTTTTTTCTGGGGGACGTATACCCCTAAACATTTTGCGAATTTAAGTTTGGCCTCACTGAGGGGCAGTATTTCAATATGAATAGGAAAATGAGAGTACCCCTAAACATTTTTTAAGGAAAAAAAGCACTGTATGTAGGATTTATTGTCTGTCTGTCTGTCTGTCTGTCTGGGTTGTTAAGTCGCTTTAGGTTGCCCTGGGCACGATAAAGCAACTGGCAAAATTCAATTAATTAATTTAATATAATAGATAGGTAGCCGTGTTGGTCTGCCATAGTCAAAATAAAAAAAATCCTTCCAGTAGCACCTTTAAGACCAACTAAGTTAGTTCTTGGTATGAGCTTTCGTGTGCAAGCACACTTCTTCAGATACACATGTGTATCTGAAGAAGTGTGCTTGCACACGAAAGCTCATACCAAGAACTAACTTAGTTGGTCTTAAAGGTCTTAAAGGTGCTACTGGAAGGATTTTTTTTATTTTTAATATAATAGTAAGGCAACTCCAGCCGAAGCTCTCTTTCTGCTATCCAAGTCCCCGCCCCGGGATTTTGCCTCTTAGTTAAGCAGCAGCAGGGTGCCTTACCGCCTGCCCCCCCCCCACCTACCTCCGCGGCTGCCTTCCACCTGGATGCGCGGTCCTTGCCTCGAGGTGATCACCCTCTCGCCCTTCCAGGTGCCCGCGCCGCGGATGCCCTCGAGCTCCCCCTCCAGCACCTGCTGCAGCTGCGCCAGGGCAGACTGGGCCCGGGAGGGGCTGCCCAGGCCCGGAGAAAGCGGGGTCCTCAAGAGGCGCCTGCACCACCACATAGCCGAGCTCCGCGTGCAAAGCGAAAGAGAGGAGGAGGAAGAAGAAGAGGCGAGAGGCAGGTCGCTGGAGGCGTAGGCCGAGCCAGCCAATCAGGCCTCGGCGGAAGCACCACCAATGGGCGGCGGAGCTCATTTAAAGGGGCAGAGAAGAAGACGCGGGATGCGGGAAGAGGTGCTAATTGCAGGATGCTCTCAGCTTTCACTGCTTTTTTGGGTAAGTTTCCATTGTTTTTAACGCAAGCTTCCAGTGCACGATATGGAGCGGGACCTTACGGTGGTGTATTCGGGCTAACCCTTTTCTCCAGCCGTATTTATCAGCCTCACACCTTGCTTCAATTTATACTTGGGGGAGGGTTGTCATTCGATGCCATGGGACATTTCCCCCGTATGCTAACTGCAGGCATGGATCCGGGTCGGGACCGTTTGTGTGCAGACGACAACTGCTTATTACCACCTCCCGCCTCACACACTCTTCTCTTTTTTTTTAAGCTGGATCTAAAATTTTAAAATAAATTCATAGTTGTTTTAATGTATTTTTAATCTTTGTTGGAAGCCGCCCAGAGCGGCTGGGGAAACCCAGCCAGATGGGCGGGGTACAAATAATAAATTATTACTATTATTATTATTGTTCGGTCTTAAGTTCCATACCAGCGGCAAAGCAGGTGCTTTGGAAGGAAAAAGGTTCCAGGTTCACTCCGTTCTCGCGTATGAAGCCCAGGAGAGCCGCTGCTGCCGGTCAGTGTCCGCAGTACTGAGCTTAGATGGGCCGCTGAACTGGCCTGACTTGGAATAAGGCAGCTTCCTACGCCCCGGTCAGCAGGACCTGCGGCACAAAAGGTGCTGCGCCGATGCCTACAAGCGGCCTAGGGCTGGATGAGGAACAATAAGAGCGTGGCTAAGACGGGAGGTTTCGATCGAAGAGGTTTCATGGAGCTAAGAAGGCTGCTTACATGCTGGCCAGGTGTGGCAAGATCCTCCTTTCGGTAGGGAGATATCTGTCTGATTTGTGAATGGCTTGGCTAGGAAACACCGGGAAGGTCCTGAAAGGGGCATACGTCTTTATGACCCCCTGCCACCTGCACCCTAGCTAAGGATGATGTGCTTTAGGTCTGTGAAAAAGAAAATAAGCCAGAGAGGGAGAGATCTGAGGCTCTGTTCTGGGGCAGTAAAGGTAAAGGGACCCCTGACTTTTAGGTCCAGTCGTGGTCGACTCTGGGGTTGCGGCGCTCATCTCGCTTTATTGGCCGAGGGAGCCGGCGTACAGCTTCCAGGTCATGTGACCAGCATGACTAAGCCGCTTCTGGCGAACCAGAGCAGCGCACAGAAACGCTGTTTACCTTCCCGCCGGAACGGTACCTATTGATCTACTTGCACTTTGTCGTGCTTTCGAACTGCTAGGTGGGCAGGAGCTGGGACCGAACAACGGGAGCTCACCCCGTTGCAAGGATTCGAACCGCCAAACTTCTGATCGGCAAGTCCTAGGTGCTGTGGTTTTAGCTAATAATAATAATAATAAATAACTATTAATAAATTTATTACTTATACCCCGCCCATCTGGCTGGGCTTTCCCAGCCACTCTGGGCAGCTTCCAACAAAATATTAAAATACCGTAATACAATAGCTGTTTGTTGGAATGTTTAAGCTGTTCCTCCACCTATTATCAACCTATATATTTGTATATAATATGTACACTTGTACGTCGGAGTGCATTTGATTTATACTGTGTCCATTCATTAGGAATTAATTTTAATGAAACAATGCACTTCCAAAAGTGGAATTTCCTCCCATGGAAAGAGAGATTACTGGAAGCAGGGTTGCACTGCTGGCCCCACCTTCAGATATCCACAGTTAGGCTAGACTGTGTGCATACGGAAAGGTTCACATTCCTGTTCAGTGACAAAAATTTGCTTGGGAATATTGGTTACCATTATCTCTCAGCCTAACCTACCACAAGTGGTTGAGAAGGTGAAATGGGAAGGAAGAAGCCATGAGCTTGGAGGGTTGGATAGAAATAAATGAGAACTATAAGGAGGACAGGGAGGTGTGATGGACAAGTTTGACACTTTCAGATGTGGGCTCCATAGAAATGTGCCTAGTACAGCACATAAAATAATAGTTTTGTGTGTGTGTGTGTGCGCGCGCATGGAACACACACACACACACACATGCATTAGTGCTTAAGAAAGTGCAGAACATAAGCATATAAGAAGAGCTCTGCAGGATGAGACCAAAGGCCCATTTATTTCAGCATCCTGTCCTTAGAGAGAGCAACTTGATACCCCAAGAGTGTTCCCAAGAAGGACCTGAGTGCAAGAGCACTTTCTTCACTTGTGATTCCTCGCAATTGGCAGGCAGAGTCATACTGCCTTTGAAAGTAGAGGGAGAACATAGCCAACATGGGTAGTAGTCATTGATAGCCTTATCCTCCATGAATTTGTCTAATCCTCTTTTAAAGACATTCAAATTGGTGGTCATCACATCATCTTGTGGGAGCTTTCTCCATAATTTGACTATGTGCCTTTCCTCTGTCTGTTTTGTCCTGAATCTTTCAGCATTCAGCTTCAGTGGATGGACAGGTCCCTGCCACAAGGAGCTTACATTTTTAAAAAATCTATACAGAGGAGGCACTTGGGTCAATAAGGGGCAAAAAGCAGTCTTTGAAGTGTGCAGGAAAGCTGTGGATGGTGGTCAATGTGGAGGAGGAGGGCTGGAGAAGTGAAGACCACAGGGCAGGGATTTATTGGAACATAAAAGCAGAGAGAGAAGCAAGGAGGACATAGGTGGCTTTGACGATAAGGACAAGGAACTTCTGTTGGATGCAGAAACAGACAGAAAGCCAGTGCAGGAGTTTAAGAAAGTGTGTCACATGATCAGAACAATGCGAGAGGTGAATGTTGTTGGTGACAGAGTACTGAATCATTGATATGATTGGTATCAGTGGCAGGGCAATGAAAATTATCCCTAATTTTATAAAATTTGTATGTCTGGAAGAAATTTATGGAGTCAACTGACTTGAAGCTTAGCCTGGGATCTTCAGCACCTTCTTCCCATCTTTTAAATTTGATAATGAATGATCTAGCTGTTTGTTCTCCCACCTTTCACAGAAGCATTGGCAGAGAGATGATTTCCCTT
The DNA here is from genome assembly GCF_964106645.2 of Podarcis pityusensis. NCBI lineage: Eukaryota > Metazoa > Chordata > Lepidosauria > Squamata > Lacertidae > Podarcis > Podarcis pityusensis. The sequence continues at coordinate 30,094,000 of NC_138035.1, read as the reverse complement.
CCTCTGTAGTTACACAATCTCATATTTGCTTGCCTCTTTCCTCCTTCATTCTTTTAAAAGTGCTCAGAGAGTCTGAGTCCTTGTCTGCGACTATTCCCAGAAGATTCCGGCATCACACCTACCAGTAAGTGGATGTTGTTTGTATAAATGTGTGCAATGTGCTGGCAAATTATTGCAGTGGTTTAATTTGCAATGCAATCCTAACCACATCTGCTCAGAAGTAAGTCCTATTGGATTTAATGGGGTTCAGTCCCAAGTGAGTAGGGTTAAGACTGCAGCCTAAATCCAATTTATCCCCGTTCATTAAAAAAAAAAATTGCAGTTCCTTATAAACCTTTGCTACTTTTAATATACTGTTTATAGGTTTAAATTGTTTAAATTCTTTTTTAAGTGTGCATCTGTAAGTCAACCTAGGAGCTTGCATGAAGGCAAAAAACATTTTAATAGTAACACCACCACCGCAGTCGCTCTGGATTTTGCTCACAAAATTATGTTACTAGACAATGAAATAATGGATTAATAACTCATATAAAAGGTAGCACAAACTGAAGCCAATCCAATCTCTATATATTTAGAGTAAGCAGTGGCCTCTACTAGTTAAGCCATAGATTTGTGTTGAAAATGCAAGCATTGGAAATTTCAAAAATCTCAAACTGGATTAGGATTTGGGCAGAGAGCTGGGGGAGAGGCAACAGAATTCTTCATCAGAGATACATATACTGAATTTTCTTTTTGGGTCATCTGTTTTCCACAGCTACCAGCTCTGCATTAGAACAAAGCTTTCTTTTATATTCCACGCTGGCTTGCTCTGAGCTTTACCCACTACCCAACCCAACCTGTGCTACAAGCTATCTATCTACTCAGCCAGAATCTGCTCAGACTTTGTTTATGGCTAGGGCAGCCAGAGACAGACACTTGCTACAGGAGAGACAGCTGCCTGCAGTTTCTTCCTTGTCATAGAGTAGGGTTTCTCGTGCCTTTTCCAGGCACAAGCTGGGCACCCAACTTTCAAAACTCGACTTATAAAGTGATACCAAGAACGTTATTGCAATAGAGCCACAAATTGAAACTATATTTTGTGTTCCGTCTGCAGGCTTTCATTCTGCTTGGTGACACTGGGACCTTCAACATGGCAGTATAGCGTGGAGCTGTTCATGCATGCAAATTTTGTTCAGTGTCTACAAGTCAGCCTCATCAAAACAGTGCTCCATACACCTACTCCCAATTCAATACAGATTTATCATTCCCTTGGTTGTTTTCACTTATCAGATTTTCTGGAGAAAATGTGGAATGAACAGAAAACAGCATGGGATGGCATTTTTATGAGGGTGCTGTCATGTGAGTGTTGCACAAAACTTGCACCATGAGCAGCACCCATTGGCCCTGATGTTGCACATAACAGTGCACTACAAAGACTAGCAAAATGCAGTTAACAAGCGCACTGGCCTGAGGCAGTGGTTTTACATGGACATACCTGATCTGCATCACAAGCAGGTGAGGAAATGTGAATTGCCACTATGTAGCATGGTGCGGATTGTGGTGGATGCACTATACAATATGCAGACACACATGAACATCCAACATATTCCACCGGGTGGGTCCTGCATGTGACCCCACATTAGAAACCACATGAAGCTCCTAACCCTGGATGTAGGGAATCAGTGTGGAGAACTCTGCATGTTGAAGGTCTCAAGGTTTAGTTCTCAGCCTCTCCAACTAGGGATGGGAAAGACCCCTTTATGAAACCTTGACAAGTCTGGATTGGTCAGGGTAGACAATACTAAGGCTATGTACACCAGTTTACTCAGCATCCAGAGTGCTCCCATCACTGATTGGAGAAATGGTGTATGCACAGCATTAACCACAATCCACGTGTAACCTGTAATTTGTTAAAATCAAGTACCTTTTGATGCCTTTCCACGCAAACCAGCTTCAACCGCAATTGAAGTAACAGTTTAGCTGCAGTTTAAGCCAGTAATGTGTACACAGCCAAAGTTAAATGGACCAAAATTCTGAATTTGGATAGAACCTAGTTTTACATGGGGGAAGTTGTGATATGGTGATCAGCAGAGAAGTCCCTTTCCTACCTGAAATTTCCATCTATAAGCATGCCACACATATTTAATTGATTTTAATTTCATAGAACTTCACGGGCATTTCAGGGGATCCGATGCATTCATTCTGTGAATCTATTTCCTGCATTCCATGTATGCTGCCCTTTATTCCTACTCAAAACAGTAATTGTAGACAGGCCTTGGGGCATCTCACTGTGTTACTATGCAACAGAAAAGTAACTGCTCCCCTCCCCCACAATTATCTTCAGTGAGGTGGGAAAGTATAAGAACAACACGTAGTGGCAAACCAGTGTTTGGATGGGAAGTGTATTTGCCATGTGGACTTTAGAATGAAGCACTGTTTTAAACACATAATGGACACACCTCAAGGAGCAAAGTTGGGTAGGGAGGGGAGAGAAATTCAATTCCATTAACATTAAATGTGTGATCTACTGAACCGACACTTTACAAAATGATACAAGAACTGAAATACAGCCATCCTTAAAAATTCATACTTATCTGAATTTTGTAATGTAGTTCTCCGAGTAAACTGTTTGCAAAAATGCATATTAGGGGAAAGTGTGGATAAAAATGAATGTATCCATGGAAGTAACATACAAAATTGCATATGACCAATTCATTGCCCCCCCCCAAAAAAGTGTACATTGGTTAAAGCTGTATGCAAAAATGTGATTAGGAGAAATTAAAAATGCTGGTGGCTTTTCATGAGGATTTTTTTTTTTAAAAAAAAAAAAACTAAACTGCTACAGAAATGTGGAGAATTTAAGATTGGAAAAATTAAAAAGTAGGAGAACTGAAATTGACAGTTGGGTTTTCATGCACGTGTCTATTGTGCTCACAAATACATTTACATTCCATAGCACATAATCACTGCATTTGCTGAAACATGCTTGCCACATACTGTGGATCAGTTTGCATAGGACTAAGGAACCTACTTGCAAATTGGTTGGCCTTTTCCCTGTGAAATACACAACTATTTCTTAACTGCCTTTTTTCCATTGTAAAGTGAGATCATGCCTTGCAAGGCTGCCATCTAGTGGCTAATTATGTGGAGATTTTCATGGTGAAACTTTCCATTCATCCAGATTCTTCACAATAACCCAAGAAAGTGTTCCCATAGTTTAGACACCAACAGAAGTTTGTTTCCTTCCATTGCACTTTCACTGATGCCGAACTCTCTCCCCCCTTCAAACTTTACAGAATCAACCGCGCATGGTCCCATTTTGAGAATGTACAGCTGAGCCTGAATTTTCAGTGTTGTTTTATATAGCTGTATTGCAAAAGACAGTACACCGTGGGAAACCTAAGCCATTATGCTGTTTACATTTTATTTTTAACTCTAAAATTACAAAGACAGCTAAATCCTTCTTGCACAAAATTACACATACAAAATAAAATGGACAATCAGCTATCAGTCCTATGAGAATCTTCTGTTGTTTAAACAAGCATATCTTTTTAAAATAAAAATAAAAATGGGAGTACTGAAAATTATCCTTTCCATTTCCCCTCCTCATGGGAAAAAACCCCAATCCCAAACCTAAGCAATGGTAACACAGTTTTATAAAGTTACCTCAATAACAAGTCTGCCCCCTCTACATTCATTCTTCCCTCCCTCCCCCATTCAAGATCCACAATTGAAAAAATAAAATTGCTGGAGGTGTAGGATGCACTGCAGACACAAGACTTTAAACACAAAAGGCTGTGGATAGGCACTGAAGGGTTGGGAAGAATGGAGCTTCTGTTAACACCTTCTCCTGGAAGTTGGCAGGGACCAAGACAGTGGTCAGACTTGTTTGGAAAGAGACAGGAAATTAATTTTTCACTGTATCCCCACTTTGTTGTGGTCAAACTATCATGATTTTAAATAGAGGATCTCCCCCCCCCAGCATGATTTATTTTAATTCCTTGTCTCCAACTGTACCACCCACTCCAGACAACAGCACAGTCCTCCCCTCGAAAGAGTAGTGAAAAGCTTATCTCAGTCCATCCCAGGGCTAGAAAGACATCATCCTACATGTATGCAGTTACATTAGAATCTTATCCACCATGAAATTTTGAAGTTCTGTAAAAAATGAAGTTACCCCATTCCATCTTGGGTGGCTTCCACTATTAGTTACATTTCTTAATCCCACCATTTCAGGGCCTTGGCTAAGAAAGTCATCCAATGCAAGTCCCTTTCTTAATTCAAATATTTCTAAAAATCATCTCCAAGCAATAGGAACACTAAAATATTCCCTTATCTGACCTGGTCTTCCCTCATGCTCAAAACACAAACAAGTATTGCATACCTTTAAGAGAGAGGGGAAGAAAGATGAACACAGAAATCTATTTTTAAAATTCTAATTGGGGGGAAAAATTCAAACCAAAAAAAGGGGAACTTTCATATTGATGAGTGTCATTTAAAAAAGCTATCGATTGAAAGCATTATAGGCGGAATAGTTCAGTCTTTTATAAAGCTGCAATAGAAAGGAGTAGAGAACAAAGAAGGAATCTATTTACAGAGTAGAGATCAAGAAGAAAGTCCAAGAAAGAAGGTCCCAAGCTTGCACTTCACTTTTTCTTGGCTGACTTCTTTGCACTGGACTTTGCTTTGGGTTTCGACGCTTTTGCCTTTTTAGGCTTTGACGCCTTCACTGGCTTAGCCTTGACAGTCTTTGGCTTCTTGGCTTTCTTTGGAGCAGGCGCTGGCTTCTTTTTGGCTTTTTTGGGCGCAGGTTTGGGCTTCTTGGCCGGCGACTTGGCAGCAGCCTTCTTGGGCTTGGCTGCTTTCTTGGGTGTTGCGGCCTTCTTGACTTCCTTCTTAGCCTTCTTGACGGGCGCTTTCTTGGGCTCATCCCCCTTGGCCAGGCGGAAGGACCCCGAAGCGCCGACACCTTTTGTCTGCTTGAGAACACCTGTCGTCACCAACCTCTTGATGGACAACTTGATCTGGGAGTCGGCGTTCTCCCCCACTTTGTAGTGGCTCTTGATGTATTTCTGGATGGACTGGCGCGAGGAGCCAGCTCGGCTCTTTTCGGCTTGGATGGCGGCCACTATCATGTCCGAGTACTTGGGGTGGTCTGTCGACTTCTTGGCTGCCTTGGCCCGCTTGGGCTTGGCAGCAGGTGCCGTGGACGAGTTCTCGGTCATCCTTGCTTTGGAAGTTTCCCTTCAGGAAAACTGGCTCTTCGCCTCTGCCACGGGTGGCTCCTGAACAGCACGTGGGACTCCCTTGTTTGATGAGGGGAGCAACACTTTTCACCCCCCTCAAAGAGTCTCCTCGTGGCTTCAAACAACACCAGGCGCGAGTGTGGCTGTCGCCCCCCTTCAGGCTCCTGCTGGCGGGGTGTGGTCTGGGCAGCCGTCCCAGCGAATGCCCCCCACGGAAACTTAAGGAGCTCCCGGCTCAGGCCTCTGCTGTGCACCTGACCAGCTTCTTCCGCGGGCAAGCGGCCACGGTCAGCCCTCGCTGGCGTAGCTCTGTCCAGCGGCCTGGGCCCTGCTCGCCCCCCTCTTTCCCCGCTTCTCTCTCCGGGGCGCCACCGGACACCTCCTTCCTCTGCCGTCGCCGCCGCGCTGCTGCCTGTGCCTCCCGCTCTGCGTCTGGCTCTCTAGGCAGCAGCCGGCGCATCCGGGTATTTAGCGCTCAGGCGCGGACCGCGGTGAGGACAGGGCTGCTGGCTGCCTGTTCAGGCCCCGAATGGCGCCGCGCCGCTGACATCTGTGTTTCTTCCGCCGCCTAAAGCGGCTTTTTCCCGCGTCCCCCGGCGCCTCCTGGGCCCCGCACCGCGGCCGCCGGCTGCTCCGGTCCTTGAGCTCTTGGGCCCCGCCGCCGGCTCGCTCTCCCGCCGTCCCGCGCCTCCTCAGGGCGCCCCAAACGGCGCTGGGTGCGAGTGGGGCGCGGCGACATTTCCCCTTTGCGCCCCCATAGCCGAGCAGCCGAGGGGAGCCCCGGCAGGGGGAAAGGCGAGGACCAAGGGGCACCCCTGAGCCACCGGGGGACCCCCGTCCCGGCCCTCTGAGCGCCCCGAGAGCCGCGCAGGGGCCCCGGGAGCAGACCCCAACTAACACAGGGAGCCCCGAGCCAGGCGAGGCTCAGCTCAGACCTGGCCGGGGAGGGGGGAGGAGTGACTCCCCCAAGGGTGGGGGGTCTTTAGGGGGACCCTTGCCCCCCATCCCGTGGACCCCCTCCTCCAGACGCCCCCTCCCCGAAGCCCTAGCGCTGCAAAAACTTTCCTTTTTGTCGGATGGGAAGTTTGCAGCCATCCCCTCCCCCAAGGAGCACCTGGCAGCCCCCTGCTTGGAATTGGGGGTCTGTGGCCAGGGTGGGGGGCACAGGCCTGCCTTGCTTGACCTAAGGGGTAGAAAGGGACAGAGGGGGAGTTTGCCTCGCTAACTCTTGTTCCCCCAAAAAGTATTTCGCTGGCCGCAGTGGTTTTCTAAATAATAACAAGTATGCCTATATAGGAAAGGATTGGGGAGGGGGGACGCGAAGCCCCCATATCTTAGTCAACCTAGGGTCGGCGCCTTTTCAGAAACAACCCCCTATTCCTGCACTACACCTGTCCCCCCGCCCCCGGATCACTTTGAACCCCCACAAAAATGTTATCGAGATTTACATAGGCTGTTTTGTTCCTCCTTGGATTTTCAAGGTGGAGTCGATCCTATTACTTAAAAATACTTTCTCGACAAAAGTTATCGGGGAGGGGGGAAAGGTAGGTGACGAATTGGGGTGCAGGGCAGTTTCTTTAAATGTGTTAACCCTAATTTGCCAGTCCTGTGGGAGTGCTTAACTGTTGTTAGGAGATTAAATGTACGTGCCATCGCCATCTTGCTGGAAGAAATGAGGTTGTTTTTTCCCCATCTCCCCTCTTCAGATTTTTTTCTTCCTTAATAAGGATATTAATTAAAAGCGTTGTGGATGCAAAATTGAAGATGCGGAGCTGCAATCTGACGGCTTGTGGTACTGAGTAACTCCGGGGTGGGAAAGTAAAAAGCACCTCTAGAATACTTTTTAAGAATTATAAAAACAACCTGGGATCCTAGCAACACGGAGAGCACACTAGCAACAAATATATGTATATATAATCGGGCACTTTGGTACCTCTGTCTCCACCTCCCCCCATCCTCATAGGATCACCCCCCCAACCCCATCGCAGCTCGATTTAAGGCTTTTAAATGTGCGCTTTGCCTTTAGCTTTATTTAAAAATGATCATGGGGATTGCAGTTCTATGGCTGTAGCAGGCGAATAAACGTCAATATCTTTGAAATGCTCGTATCTTTTCTAGTGTTTTTATCTAGTAGAGTTCTTCCTCCAAAAGCAATCGGACTGATGTTTGTGTACTTGGAATAAGTGCAAACACTAATTTAAATATTTTAAAAGGAGTCTCGTGTCCGGATATGATTCTGCTCAGTGAGAGCTACAGACTTGCGTGGTAGTGTTAACCCACCACTAAACACGGTTAAGTTGTTTAGGGAGTTCCAAAGTGAAATGATAGCAGGGGACGGTCGGGGAAACCCGTCCGCACACACCTAGCCCCTTTCCATTGTTTGGATTCCCGGTCTGGATAAGGGTGTGGGGCTTTTTTGCCAAGATACAGAGTTCCGGGATCGTCTTCCTTCAAGTAGCCTCCACCCTTTACCACTATCCTGATGAGTGCATGTATATAAACTGTATATATAAGTTTTTGCATCTAAGTTAAGAGAGTTAACTTAACACTTGGGTGCGAGGATGGAGCGGCGGGTAGATAACGTGCTGTTTTGAAACTCGTTTTTTTAAGGTGTCTTTCCTCTTGACTTGCTCTACGGAGATCATGTATCAGAAACGTTGTTAACAGGGGAGAGGATTGCATTAGTGTAAATTCTGAATGCCCCGCTAACCAGTATTTTAAGGGGGGGGCGTGGATTTTTCTGTAGGAACAAAGTTATCGATGCAGCAGGTAGAGTAAAAAGGCAAAACTGCAATGGGTGTTTTCCGAAAAAGGCAAAGATGGAGTGTTTTTAGTGAAATAATGACAACGACAAAAGGTGACATCGCGCTTTAAAAAAAAATTGTTCTCATGAAAGTGGCTTTATGAGGGCTGGGCGAGTGTTTAGTGAAGAGTTGAGAATGATCCTGAAAAAGGACCATGGAGGAAGCAGCGTCGTGCACAATAGCCCATTGACAGCCCTCTGTTGACAGTAGTCATAGCTGCTTTGAAGAGCCTCTCATCAGTCAGCTGATTAATTCTTAAAGAGGGTACAGACGAGGCGAAAGCTCGCTCGCGTCGCTCTGGGCCACCGTAGGATGCCCGAGCCGTGGCTTGTGGGAAATGTAGTCGGCACGCTGCTGGGTGCCCTCTGATGGGCAGCAGCAAATGCAGAGCTCTCAAAAATGCGACGGGATAGGATTGCCGTAAGCAGCCGCTGGCTGGCCAATGCACGGCGCCTGTCGAGAACTCGCCTCCTTGCACTGTGCAAGGAGTGCCCCTTCCTGCTCTCCACATTACGCGCACAGACAATATAACAATTTTTTTTTGCAGATTTCGTTCTCCTCAACCGTAAGCAAGATCTCGCTGCCTTTGTTGTAACCGCTGATCGAAGCCACTACAGTGGTTTTCTTTTTGATTTCTCGCGGTAGGTATTTTACTTCCCTTTTTGTGGTTTGCCACAGAACTAGTGGCTTCCTCTCGTATCTCCACCGATGCATCAGACGTTTTTTGGAGCGCACCTCGGTGACAGAAATAAGATCAGAAACGGCTTTTTAATGGGCTGTTGTTGTACTACATGCGTTTTGCCGAGTTAGAAAGGCTGTTGAGCTGTTTCTTACTTCCGAGTAGGCATGCCTAAGACAGCACTGACAGCCATTTTGAAGAACAAATTTGCATTCCTAAAAAGAAACTTCGATTGAAAAGGGAATTTTAAGCAGTAGGTTTACATACAAACCTGTGACAATTACTAATAGTGATTCATATTTAAGATAATTCTATTTTAAAACTCAGGATTTTAATGCCTAGCCCCATCACAAATCTTATTACTAAGACAAGAGGTGGAGATAAGCAATGGTGTAAATGACTTATTTTAAAAACATATAAATGCAGAGCACTAGCTTTCTGCCACACTAGACAAGAATGGCATTTCCTTTGTGAGTTACCTCATTGCCAGGTACTGAAGATATCCATCCCCAGTTTTGTCTATCTTTATTTCACCCCCTGCAGATGCTCTACTTGTCAATCATCTGACTTGTGACTGGCAGGTAGATGGCCCCATTCACCTGTCAATGATGGCAAATGACGACCAAGCAGGATTGAACCCTGCCACCCATCAGCTGATGCACAGTGAGGGGTTCAATCCCGCTTTCTGCAAGGATCTACTCTGTTAATGTCACCAGCCCATTGGGGTGATTGACTGGTGAGCATGGTTTCAGAAAAACTGATGTGGGCCAGACTGCAACCTCTGACAGGCCAGAGGTCCCCCCCCCCACCCCCTCCTTCAGAACTTTTGTCACAATGCAACGAAGGCCATGGGTGAGGCATGAGGTTACCATATTATTGAAGCTAAGATGATCTGGGTAAATTCTGAAGTACTGGTGCTCTTTGTGACCACACCCATAGCCATGCTACTTCCAAGGATTAACTTTGGGCCAATGGATGCATTATACGTAACTTTAAATGTCAAGCCAGCTTTTTCTCACAAACCAACTCACTGTGCTCAACATCCAGATTGATGAATAATTTTTGTGAACTCAGAACCACATTTACGTCACCTTGGGTTCCACAATGGAAGAAAACCAGGAAACTAATTAAGAAATAAAATTAAATGAGCACCATAAGGACTGCTGTGGTCCTTTCTGGGTCTATGATGATAGCCTTGGGTGGGGGAAATCTCAAGACTGGTGCTTGTGAGGTTTATAAATGCGTAGATGAATCTGCAATAACTGTTTCTTGCTTTACAATATGTACATAACAGTCAAGCAAGCTGCAGATAAATGCCAATTATGACAATACCAGAGCAGTAGACATCGCTCTTCTGCGAATGCAGAAGTTGAATATTTACCAGGGCTTAAGTTACTGTAAAGAATTCATGTTAACTTCTTTTGCCCACGCCAAAAAGCAACACCATTTTTGGTATTTGAGGATTTTTATTAAGTTAGTTTATAATTGTGCAGAAAGAAAGAAAATTCAGCCACCTTCATCATTTGGCTCTGGCGACATTAGCAGTGACACCCCTCCCCACAGGAACACACAGGTGGAAGACTAGCTTCTGGAATGTGGCCGGTGCTGACTTTGCAGTAGGATGCACAGACGTTTCATCGGCATAAGGGGGGAAACAACTGCCTTTGCTTTTAGTACGTGAAAACAAACGGCTGGTCCCAAACAAAAAACAAACTAACCCATATTCTCGGAACAAAACCAGTTTCATCTGAAGAACATCCTCCTCCTCCTGGCACAGTGCATCTCAAAACATGGATCACTGTGGATCAACACTGTCCGTCCAAGGAGACTTGCCATAAACTTGGAACATGTATAAATTGTGTCTCTTTGCTTGGAAGAGAATTGGAAGCAAGAGGTCATGTGTGGTTTCAGATATATTCAAGGACCTGGAACAAGGATTCTGTTATGACTAAAAGGAGGCTGGGGAGAATCTCTGGCTCACTTCTCTTGTCAACTGCTGGTTAAAAACGTAATACAGAATTTTAAAATATAACACCCCACCCCCATATAAAATATATTTTCATGTATAAAATCCCAAAGAAGGTGCAAGTAGTAGGATCCAGCCCCAAACACGCCAAGTTATGTAGGTGCACGTGATGGATAGTCTGATGGAGGCTTGGTCCATTTCCTGGAGAGGGATGCTGGTTGCTAGGATACAGCTTTGTCCTCCAAAGCGAAGTACACAAAGCTGACTAACCTATGGAGCAAACAGACAAAGTTAGCGAAACTGACTTACACCTGAAACGTACCAAAATGTGCATAGGAGATGGCAGTCATCATACCACAGGTTTAACAGTTCTTGTTTATAAACTTGTTTTAGACCCAGAATCATTTTAAGAAAGCACAGGATATTTACCGTATTGGCCTGAATACAAGACGCACCTGCAAATAAGCCACACCTTTAAAACTCAAGGCTTATTTGCAGGTGCGGCCTGCCTTCTGGCTCTACCGCCATGAATTGGGGGGTGGGGTGGCCAGCGCTCACTTCTGAGTGCGCTGCACGCCTTTGTCCCCCACCCCCCATGTCCCACGTGGGCAGTTGTTTTAGCAGCGATACCGTAAGGTTGTGATTATAAGCCGCACTTTAACTTTTCACAATCGGAATTTAGGTGGAAAGTGCGGCTTATATTCGGGCCAATATGGTAGATCCTGTAGAGAACAGATAGCACTGTGGAATACAGCTCCCATCATCCATGCATGTTGGCTGAGGCTGATAGCAGTTGGAGTCCAAAGGAAAACTAGAGAGGGGAAAACATTGTGCTACTCTTCCTGCTGAGAACAAAGGAAGTGTTCACATCTTAATGTTGGTATTTTTGGATACCTGGGTCTCCCGAAGAATTCTGCAGGCCCATTCTGCGCTTATGCAGGGAGGGCAGCCTGCTGCTCTAGGCCTAGCTTAAAAAATACAATGAAAGTTGGCAATTCAGACCTGTGGCTAGTGCAATTTGTCCCTTCCCCTGGAGCCTGTTGGGCAACATGGAAAAGGGGGAGAGCAAAAAGGAATGGCCCCATCCATTTTTGGATATGAACCACCCTACTCACCTCTAGCATGTGTGCTGCCACATGATACAGCTACACACACACACACACACACACACACACACACACGAGAGAATGAAGGCAAGAAAATAGCACCCTCCTAGAACACTCTTCTTGAAGGAACAGCTTCACATTGTTTTATGGTAAGACTAGTTTTGATCATTGGCAAGCAGAAGGCAGAGGCACCATGTCCAATATAAGTGGCATCCCCCGGGCTGGAAGCAAACGTGGCCTCTCAAATCCTGTCCCTGCCTCTGCATCCTTGCTCGCTCATAGCTCCACCCGATGTTCCCTTGTCAGGCCTGATAGCTGCTCTCGTCTACTTGCCGATACTGTTGTGAAGCATCTCCTTCTCTTGCAGGGCTGCCATGGCCAGGCGCAGATGCTCCTTCAGCTGCTCAATCTCTCGCTCTGACCGCTGTTTGATGTGGTTCAGCTCCATGTAGACATCCTGGTATTTCCCTGAGGCAAACCTCTTATCCTGTAGGGCAAATCCACACGCTGATAATTGGTATCCAACCCAGAGTGAGACTCGGTTCAAATCCTATTCTCCAGGATCTCCTGCAGTCTACACACCAGGGATGTGGAACCAGATGTTGTTCAGACTCCAGCCCCCAGCTAGCAAGGCTAACCAACAGGGATGATGGGAGATGGAGTTCAACAACATCTGTCTGTGCTGTCCTCTCCAACAGTCTCATTAGCTGATAAACGGAAGTAGAAGATTTGGAACGGGAAGGGGATCTCAGACCTGAGGACCAAATGTGGCCCTCAATACTTTCCCCAGAAAACACCATCCACTCAAATGCTCTTGGCCCAGCTCTGCATTCAAATGCTTTTGGCCTGGCTGGAACGTGTCCTTGAAATGTGATCATGCTTTTTGCTTGCCAGGATGTAAGCATGTGTTTCTTTCTGTCTAAACCTCTGACACATACATGGCAGGAACACAGCCTACTGTTCAAAGTTGAGAATCTCCTCCATTGCTCTACCTACTTTTTGCCTCTAGCCCTGCCTACCATCTGGTTAACCACTGTGAGAAGATGGGCCGTTGTCTGGTCCAGCAGGGCTATTCTTCTGAAAAGCTGCGGTTCTTTCCCATTTTCCCAAAGTCTATGCCTTCAGCTTCCTCTGGCCCTCGATGGTCCAGAAAGGATGGAAGCAAGGAAATGAGTCTAGGGGAGACTTATTCTGACCTAACTTAAGAAGCTGCCTTAAGAGCCAGACCATCTAGCTTAGTACTGTCTGTACTGAGTGGCAGTGGATCTCCAAGATTTCAGATGGGACTCTTCCAGCCCTCCTTGGAGATGCCAAGAATTGAACCTGGAACTTTCTGCATGAAAGCAGATGCTCTACAAAGCAGACTGATGTTGCAGGTGGGAATCGCACAGTGACAGCAGCATCAGGGTACCAAACAACACCACACAGAAGTCAGCATACAGAGTACAACTAACTCTGTCCCTTCCTGCAGGACTTGAGCAAAGGAGGGGCTCTGCCTTTTCCCGGCTGACAAGTGAACCTGACTTGCTCCCAGGAATCTACCTTTTGCATCATTTGGAGTTCGTCCCTAAGACACCGGATTTCTTGCTTCAGGTACAGAAGTTCGTTCTCCTTCACTCGCAGCAGCACCTGCAGAGAAGAGCAGAAGGGGAGAGGTAAGGAAATGGGTTGAAAACTTGCTGAGGGCACAGGTAAAATAGGTTTCCTAATCCCCTTGGGAGAATAAGCAACAATAGCTAGGTTGCTCAAGTGTCCCATATAGCATATTTGCAAAATGGCTTCTGGTACGAAGCAGAAGATCAGAACACACACACACGTTTTCATGAATGGGCCAAGTGGTCGTCTAAGAGTGCAGCTACATTCAGCAAGTCATCCATCTTGAGCAACAACAATTGGGCCTCATCACAAGCTTCTTCAAATAACTACTTCACAGCCTATGGCAGCTTTCCTATTGCAAACTGCTTTGATTTTTTTAATGATGTGGTATATAAATGTTTTTATAAATAAAACATATAACTCTTTGCTACTTCATCATGGTATTGCTTGAGTATGAAAAGCTTCACCGTCTTTACAGTGCTCACAACCGCCATCTTTTTACAGACTGGGCTGCCCTAAGATTACTCAGGAAGCCCAAAGCCAACGGTCACTCACACAAAGTCAGACAATATCCACTGTCCTCCATATCAAAATCACTCTCCTTAGTTGCTGTACTCTGTGTTTTATCTGCTTTACAACCATTCCAAGCACAGTTCTCACAGGCAACTGCACAAACGTTTCCCCTTTCCAGCCTTTGATATCTACTCCTTTCCAAACTGATTACTCTTCTCCTGAGACTTTGAAAGCAGCAAGCTCTCAGATATAAGCAGCGTTTCATATCTGAGACACTTGGCGCACAATGGGCATTGAACCAGGTTATAAAAAGAAACAAGAGTCCTTACCTCCAGCTCACAAGAGTTCCTCTCGTTGTTGTGTGAAGCACCATCACGTGAGCCTTGGGCTGCAATGAATGCTCGTAGTTGCCCAATTTCCTCCGATAGGCGCCTCTGTAACTCCTGGGGACAAGGAGCGGAAGAATCAGGCTTCATTTATCTGTTGCTCTTAAACAGGCAGATACTTGGCATCTTACAAAGCCTGTCTTTCCAGGGATCCTCAATGGAAATGGTCAAATCCTAAATGCCTCCAGCTTTAAAATATGCCCCCTGCACAAGAATCCTATGAATTGGCCATCATCATACTCACAGCTGTTGCCAACACCAGTCAGTAGCATGAACCACCACCAGCAGCTCAATAGGAATTTTAGGTCATCGCTGTAAGCCTGACTATCATGGCTACCAATTCGTTTCTGGTCTCCACCCAAAGTGCTGGTTTTGACCTATAAAGCCTTAGGACCCTAAAACCTCAAGGACTGCCCCTCCCCACATGAATGAGCCCAGATCCTGTGGATAGTCATCAGAGGCCCTTTTCCGTGTGTCTCATCTAAGGGAAGGGCAGAGAATGGCCACAAAAAATTGTGCCTTTTTGGTGGTCTTCCCACCAATATTTGTGGAACACTCTCCCCAGGGAAACTTGCCTAGTACTATCATTGTCAGTTTTTAGGTGCCAGACTAAGGGGTTGGTTAGTTATTTTTGTATAGGGAAATTATTTAATGTTTGATGTTTTATTGTGTCTTTATATTTTATTGGAAGCAAAAAAAATTTATCATCATCATCCCAGGCCTTTGGGAATGAAGTTAGCTTCTACTGCAGCACTCATATTTTTGTGTGGTGACAGTCTTCCTCGTGTTGCTGGATGCCCATTTTAGGACTTTTTTCTTTTGGCTTTTAATTCATTGATTTTATCTGTTTATATTTTATATTGTGCAGTTGCTTTGATACATTTTCATATAAAGCAATTAATAAATGCAATTAATGAAAATACAGTAATGAAATTAATGAAAATCACCATCGTTATTATAATTTATCATTTATACCCCACCCATGTGGCTGGGTTTTCACAACCACTCTGGGCAGTTTCCAACAAAATATTTAAAATACAATAAAACATCAGACATTAATAAAATTCCCTAAACAGGACTGCCTTCAGATGTCTTCTAAAAGTCAGATAGTTGTTTATTTCCTTGACATCTGGTGGGAGGGCGTTCCACAGGGCGGGTGCCACTACTGAGAAGGCCCTCTGCCTGGTTCCCTGTAACTTCGCTTCTCGCGGTGAAGGTAAATAATGATGAAGATGAAGAAGATATTCTCTTCCACACCAACTTTCTTCTTCCCAATTCCCACCCTTGGATCAGGTGTGGGAAACCTTCGGCCTTTCCAATGTTGCTGAGCAATAATTCCCATCATCCCCAGCAACTGCTAGGTCTGATGGAAGTTGTAGTTCAGCAACATCTGGCGGTCCAAAGGTCCTCCACTCCTGTCTACGCAGAAAGCCACTCGCCTGGTTTTGCCGCAGCAACTCCTTTCCCTCCTGTTGGCAGTGCTGCAGCATAAGCTCCTGCTCTTCTGCCTTCTGCACAAGGCCTCCAATCTCCAGGCACTTCTGGGAATACTGCTCTGAAAGCACCTGCAGCTCCCTCTTCAGGGACTCGACGTCAGACCTGCAGCAGAGGTAAAAAAAAAAAAAAATGCTGTTGCCAAGAGCTGTCATCCCATCCCAGGGCTCTTCTACAAACACGGCTGACTTCCCCGTCTCTGATGGTCTCTTCTGCCATCACTGGTATCCAAGGGTTCCCCTTGTGGGCTGCACAAGCTGCCCCTTGACCAGAGAACAAAGGTGCTAGATGACAGGTGGGATTGGTCATGACTCTGCACAAATGACCATTGATTACAACATCATTGTAATCCAGTGAAAACGGATAGCATCTATTATACAACAGCACTTTGGCTTAAGATAGCTGCATGCTCAGAAACACTAAAAGCTGGACAGAGACAGTATTCAGGGCAGTTTCCTAACCTAATCTGATTTCCAGTGTATCTTGGGATAAGAGAGTGTCCCAAACCGAGCCGTATGTGTTGCTTCAGGAGAAGGGCTCTTATCGACTTCCCTGAATCACTTTTTGCTTAGTGGGGATATGGTAGTTAAAAGAAAAGACACCGACAGTTTTAGGTGGTAGTTTTGTATCCCAAGCCAAATTCAAATGTGCCTCAAGGTGGGAAAATGTCCCAAAATAAAACCATTTGTGGTGTGTCAGATGAAGGGTTCTAATCTGTTTTTCCTGGATTGGTTTTTCTTGGAAAAACCACATGGGACTTAAAAAACCCAAAAAACAACCCATTACATTAATATTATCAAAAAAGCACCCCAATAGTAAACATCAAAAGTCTCCATTACTATTTTCTTCTTCAGGTGTCTTTCATTTACATAACCAAAATGCTAAATTGTTAAGTGTCTGAAACTTTGTGACAGTGTTTACTACCATGGAGGTGACAATTATTGCTGGAGATTTATTTCTATGTAAATTCTGAAATGTAAAGTGACCCCAGGCTGGATTTCCACCCACATTTATGCCGAAGAGCTGCAAGTTGGGCAAAAGATCCCAGCACTGGACTAGATGACCCTCCCTTTCAACTCTACAATTCTATGATTCTGTGATTAGTTATCAGGATCCCACAATCCACCCCCCACCCCTCCTTTTCATCAGACCCAACGATGTTGCAAGCTGCACTTGGGAATAGACAACCCTTCCCTCCTCTCTAAACTCAGGGACACTATTCCAAGTTCAGAATGGATGCCGAAGAGCCATTGCAGTTACTTACTGATGCTGCCGCCGGAGTGTGTCGGTGTCTAAACCACCCTTCTGGAAGCTGCGGGTCCTGCCCAGTTCTTTATTCAGCTCTTCCCTGTGTGCCTTCTTCAGTGCTTCAATTGCTAGAGGGAAAGGAAATTGGAAAAATGGGCAAAAGAAAACAGAAGCCGGGGAAGACACGCGAGATGTGCTGAAGTAGAAACTACAATGCACTTTAATGCTTCCTAGCTAAATGGGAGAAGCCAAGCCTTCTTGGGGAAGGGACAGGGCTCAGTGGGGACACAGCACAAGCTTTAAATTCAATCTCTGCCATCTCGCCAGTTTAAACAACAGTAGCAACTGAGCAGGCAGCAGGCAACAAGGAAGATCCTTTGTGCAAGAACCTGGAGAGATTCTGCCAGTCAAAATAGACAACAGTGGGTTAGATAGACCAATGGTCTGTCTCAGTAGAAGTAAGCCTCATATGTACACAAAACACCCATTATCCTATTCCATGTGTCAGAGAAGATGCTTGAAATGTCTGTACAATATGCATAAACGCACATACACATATGTATATAGACATGGCATGTGTCCTGGTGATATCAAATTATGTACCACCTTTCTAAGGAGCCTTAAATGACGGAAAAGACAGTCATCCCCCAGCCTGCATTCTACTATGCTGTGCAGTAGGTTAGATTGAGGGTGGTTGGCTGGCCCAAACTCATCCAATGGGCTTCATATCCAAGCAGGGATTTAGAACTGGATTTCCCCAATGCTAGGGCAGGAAATGGAAGGACAGATCCTGAAGCTGAGACTCCAATACTTTGGCCACCTCATGAGAAGAGAAGACTCCCTGGAAAAGACCCTGATGTTGGGAAAATTGGAGGGCGCAAGGAGAAGGGGACGACAGAGGACGAGATGGCTGGACAGTGTTCTTGAAGCTACCAGCATGAGTTTGACCAAATTGCGGGAGGCAGTGGAAGACAGGAGTGCCTGGCGTGCTCTGGTCCATGGGGTCACGAAGAGTCGGACATGACTAAACAACTAAACAACAACAACAACAACAACAAGGGTCTGTCTGCACTACACATTTAAAGCAGTATCATGCCACTTGAAACAGTCACGGTTTCTCCCAAAGAATCCTGGGAGCTGTAGTCTGTTAAAGCTGCCAGGAATTGTTAGGAGACCGAAGGGACCGCTCTAATGACCATATCTTAGCTAGGCCAAGGTGCACATCCAGCAACCCAAGAACACACAGTAGCTCCTACCTGCCGCTGTAGCAGCTGCCTCCTCAGACAGAAGCCGCTCCTTCTCTTGCCGCAACCGCTCCATCTCCTGCTGGTGATGCCGCTGCAGTTCTGTCATAACCTGTTGATGGGAAGTCTCCATCTCTGCTAAACTGCGCTCACATGCCTCCTGCCAGGGAGATCAGGAGTTGGGGGTGGCGGGGGCGAGAGGAGAGGAGGAGAGAATGAAATGCTGCAGGCAGCCTGACTGCGAGACTTAAATGGGGGGAAATCTAGGGTGAACAAAGGCTGAGCTTGGCAAACCAAGCCATGGACCCCGATTCAAGAGACATTTCAGGTGCTTAAAAGACAGCTGGCTCAGTGGCTATGTATACCCAACTTTTCCCTATAAGTAGCAGCAGCAGCAGCAGCAGCAGCAGCTGTAGTCATCATGATGTCATCCTACACTTCTCCCCATTGTTCAGGGATGGGGAACTTGCAGCCCTGCAAATGATGTCACGCTCCATGTCCCTTCAGCCCAAGCCATCATGGCCAAGGATCAGGGATGATGGGAGTTATAGTTCAGTGGCATCTGGAGGGCAATAAGGTTCTCCACTCCGGCCAGAGCTAGTTGCATGTCTTGAACACACACACACACACGGTGAAATGGAAATATTCAGAAGTGCCTTTCCCTCTCATGCTTATATCTTGGGTTGCCACATGGGGGCATCCGAAGAGCAAATGATCGCAAAAGAATGGTAGAGATCCCCCACCACAGACACTCTATACTAGATGGAGTTGTATGACCGTTTGTTTATAAAAACCACATCACAAATGGGAAGAAATGTATTAAAAACACAAAAGCGGGGCAAAACTGATCCTTTATAGGGCTTACGGTTCATTACATGAAGACTGCAAACCAGTTCTCAATATTTCGTCCCACGCTTTAATTTATGTACCAACAATTTTTAAAATGTAGTGTGCAAATATAAGTATTTTACACTTGTTTCTTGAGTTTGATTTGCACGACATAGAACACAGCAGATGGCTGCAATCATATGGCAACTCGCTTCAGGGGCCAAGAGTGCAATAAATACTTTCAGTGTTAGCTAAACTTGCCGCTCTTCCCTCCAGACCTACGCTTTGCTTATTTTTGGTGCATAAATAGACCAACAAAGGTGATGCATAAGGACAGGCCAAGATCAGGCTCTCTTCTGATCTTTCCTAAAGCAGACTGCCCTGGCCATGCATTAGGCAGGGAGGTCTTTGCATACAACAGTTATAAATAATTAGCATTGATTACAGATGGGTCTGATTGTGGTTGCTATGGCAGCAATAAGCTATATTAAGTGCAAGCAAATGAGGTTGACTCCGCACCCTCCCCCCCCCAGTCCTTGCTTCCCTGCCCTTATGGCATGAGCTTGGTGGGGAGGAGAGAAAATGAAAAGCTGGCAGATTCAGATCACCACACTAGGCTATTTTGTTACCTGAGAGATGTAGCCTCGGGGTGTGTGCCCATCTCGGTGAGGTTTTGCTTCACTGTGGGCACGCAAGGACTCCAGCTGTGACCTCAGAACCTGGACCTGTGTAGGGAAAAAAATGAGGTCTAACCATACTGAAGGATTTCTTCAAATCAACATGCTGCACTAACCTCTGTCTGCCCTTATCCAGCCCCCACCTGCCTGCCATCTTGCCAGTTTAAGGGGTGGGTACTGCCTGGCAGCTTTGCCCTTCTCCTTAGTCTCCACAGTGCTCCTTGCAGGACCTAACAGGGAGGAGGAGGGAGGATAAAGCTGGAATCAGTGGGCTCTGCCTGTCATTGGCTTTGGCGCCCCCTACTGCCTGTCTCCTTGCCTGCCACCCTACCAATCTCAAGGGACACCAGCCACCACTGCTCTTTGCAACAAGGCAATATACACTCAGAACAGAGAGAGGCCGAGGCACCCAGAGCAGGGTTAGAAATTAGCTTTTTGCGACTGGCGAGGGTCCAACTGCAACTGTGTGGAGATCTCTGGATGCTGGGTTGGCAACTGACATCTGGCTGGTCTCTCCAGCTTTCCTAAGCAGGCAAACAGAAGAGCTAATTTACTGCATTTAAATCCCACCTTTTTCTCCAAGGAATACATGGTTCACCCTGTTCCTCAGTTAATCCCTACAACAGGCATGTCCAAAGTCCACTTTGGGGGCCTAATCCGGCCCGCCGGTTGGTTTAATC
Source organism: Podarcis pityusensis (assembly GCF_964106645.2). Lineage (NCBI taxonomy): Eukaryota > Metazoa > Chordata > Lepidosauria > Squamata > Lacertidae > Podarcis > Podarcis pityusensis. The sequence goes on along the minus strand of NC_138035.1, from coordinate 30,073,554 downwards.
TGGCCCCTGGGGCAGTTTATATCCTAAAAAAAGCTCAAAAACTTCGGTCGGCCCTCACACATGTTCACTTCATCAAATCTGGCCCTCTTTGAGAAAAGTCTGGACACCCCTGTTAAGAGGCTGTGAGTTGCCCAAGGTCACCTAGTGAGCTTCATAACTGAGTGGGGAATTGAACCCTGATCTCCCAGGTCTTATTAAACACTACACTACCCTGGCTTCCTAGAGTACTTCTGCTATGGAGCAGCTATATAAAATAAGTAGGAAAATTAACATGGGGAAAAGCCACATGTCATTTAGAGAAGGATCTGAAATATTTTCCTGGAGCTTGAATTTGTTTTATTCTGGATTGTTTTATTTGATGTTTTAATGTGTTGTAAACCGTTTTGAGATTACCCGCCCTTTAAAATATAAAGCGATATAGAAATGAAATAAATAATAATACTAGCAGTAATTTTTAAAAATCTCATTTTATGAGACCACTGTAAACAGATTAAAACATTAGCAGGATTTTAATCTCACTTGTAATGTAACAAACACAAAATATAGATTATGAAATAATATGCAGTTGAAAATGTTGACAATAGGACCCATGGAGGGGATGGGGAGTAAGTCTACAGGAAACCAGGCAGAGGGCCTTCTCAGTAGTGGCGCCCGCCCTGTGGAACACCCTCCCATCAGATGTCAAAGAGATAAACCTGACATTTAGAAGACATCTGAAGGCAGCCCTGTTTAGGGAAGTTTTTAAATATGTGACTTTTTAATGTATTTTCAATCTTTGCTGGAAGCCGCCCAGAGTAGCTGGGGAAACCCAGCCAGATGGGTGGGGTACAAATAAATTATTATTATTATTATTATTATTATTATTATTATTATTATTCAGAGAAATCTCTTTATAGGGATATGCATTTGGTATTGTTATAAATTTATATTCGTAGAATCAAATAAAACAATTAAAATAAATAAATAAATAAATAAAATCTCATTGCAAAAAAAAGAAAAAGGCACCAAGACAAACCAAGGTTTAAGGTGCCATTGGGCGATTAGCTTACATACCTGAATTTCTAAGACTGACACAAAATATGAAACAAGCCTGCGAAAAAAAGGAAACAGCACTCTCTTCTTGAAAATGATTAAGGCCACGCCATGACTAACCGTACCTCTTTCTCCAGCGCCTCGTTTGCACCCTCGTGGGCTCCTTTGCCCTGGTTCAGCAGTGCCATCAGGGGCACCCGCTTGGATTCCTTCAGGGGCAAGCGCTCCAGCTCCTGCCACTTCTTCTCTATCTCTTCGCTCAGCCGAGTCCTCTGGGCTTCGGAGAGGGGGCCCCCCGGAGCCTCGTGGCCTCCTGCTTTAGGGCAGACGTCCCCTGCCAGGCCATCTGTCTGCAGGACCCCAGTGGCCGGAGACTCAAACCACTTCCGCCTTTCCTCGGAGCGGAGAGCCAGGTCCCTCTCCAGCTCCTCGCGCTTGGCCACGCCCTCCGTGGCTCTCGCGCTCCCTCTTGTCCATTGCGGAGATCCGTGGCCCACGGGCCCCTGCTGCAAGGGCGACAGCTCCACGTAGTCAAAAGCGTGGCGCGGCCCATCTGCTCTCCTGCTGCTGCCACTCCTGGTTACCGCCTCAGACCCTGTGCTTGGCCGCTGCTCCTCTGTCCTGAGGGAGCTCTTGGGGGATCCATAGCTGCGGAAGGAATTCTCCTTATTGCTGTCAGATAGCCTAGAATCAGGAGGAGAGGTGAGAATGGCACAGGCAAGCATCGCGAAAGCGGGCCAAACAAAATTCTCCCCAATCCTGTTATGTAGTCATGCCCAGACCAGGGAACAGCCCAAGTGCGGTTAGCCCTGCTACATCATGCGATGACACAAAAGGATTTATTTTTGTGGCTGCAGGATCAGGCCAAAGACCCATTGAGCCCAGCATCCTGTCTAGGCCTATTGCACAGCTGTCAACTTTTCCCTTTTCTTGCAAGGAATCCTATTCGGAATAAGGGAATTTCCCTTAAAAAAGGGAAAAGGTGGCAGCTATGGCCTATTGATATATCGCCCAGGACAAGTATGAGAGGCAGACCATGACAGAGGCTTCACCTGGCAGTATATTGGCAGCTGTTATAACTTGTTCCTCCCTCAGCTACTTTAAGCTGCTCTGTGGAAGCATGGACAGCTACGTGCTTCTCAGCGGAGCAATTGAAAGAAGCCTCTGGCTTGTGCGAGCCAGAGGTAGGGCGAGAGCAGTTTAATGCTCAGCTGGGGGGTGGGGGGAGGGAGTCTACGTGGCCCCCAGCTCAGCAGCGCCAGTTCCCTCCATGCCAAGTGCTCGGGATGGAGGGAATCTCTCCGCCCCCCAGCCCTGGTTATAAGTTGCATCGTCCCCGGCCCCACGAGGCGCTGAAGTGAAACTGCGTTAGCTCCCTCGAACAGCAGCAGTTTCAACCTGACGCCTTAAGGGCCGGGGTCAATGCAGCTTGTTGTGTCAACATTGCAGTGTATCGCCAGATCGCGATGTCTGACGGGTGATAACATCGTGATGTTGAAAACCCAGCATTGCCCATCCCTAATCCTGTTCTTACAGAGGCCTGCCAGATTCCACAGGCTTGGCATGGAGGAAGTCCCAGGTTCAAGCGCCTGAATCTCCAATCAGGACTGTGAGAGACCTCTGCCTGATACCCTGGCGAGCGACTGATGGTTACTGTAGCTTCCTAACTCTGTAAAAACTCTCTGCCAGACTCTTTAGCATCACAGTTCTACCACGTTTGTTCTGAACGTGGCCTTCAGAACTCCCCACCCAAAGGATATGAGTATTAACCTACCATCAGAACTACCAAAAGAGAACTTGTGCGTGGTTCTTTGCTTGTTTGGCCCAAGAGGTCATTACTGCCCACCAGCCCCTAAGCAGCGGCTAATGATTTGCTGCAACAAGCAACTTTAATCGCAGGAGTAATATCAGATAGCTTATCTGTGACACAGGGTAACACACTGAGCGACTGCAATGGCCAAAGGAACAAAACTAGATTTATTGAAACAAGTGTTCTTGGCTAGTTCTCATGTATTTTTGGAGAGAGAGAAAAATGATGAGCATTTGTTTCTTGCCTAATGTCAAGCCAGTGCTCTGATCCGTTTCCTGCCAGTGTGGCAGGAGGAGGAGAGGACCCATTTGAGCACCACGCACCAACCCCCTCAATCATCCCCAGTAAGCCACAGTTTGTTTAACTTTGGCTTACTGTTTCATACAAATCAGACCAATTAATAAATCAGGAAAACGGATCAAAATTGCTGTGCTGTCAGAGACAAGGGGGGAAATATCTGAAGGTGCCTACTTTGTGACATCCGGCACACTGGCAGGGCGTATACTTTTCCTCAGAGCTTCTATCCAGTTCCGCCGGATTCCCGATGTCATCGCAGACAATGTAAAGACACCATCTTTAGTCTGAAAGGGAAAAACCGGACAAAGAACATGTACTCTCCCTCAAATACAGCAAAGAGATCTGAAGATGCAATGCAAGGCTTCATTGCCACTGAACCCTTCAAGCATATCTGGCAAACATATCTATTTCCACAGAGCCTAAAAATGTGGGGCTTGGCTAAACAGGGCCTCATATATGCTCATCCCAATAGCAACTGCCAAGCCCCCCCCCCCGAGCTCCCCTTCCCTCCCCCACCACATTATTATTATTTTCAATTGAGTTGTTTTGGATTTAGGAGGGTTGCCTAATTTTTTGGCCTGGTGCCATTGGTGATTCATGCATTTTGCCTGTTTGGAAGCCCTGAGCACGACCAGTTTTTCTTCCATGAACTGGGTATTTAATGGTACCCACAATTGTTTTCTTATATTTCCAAAATCTAAATAGGAGAGCCTTTTGAATTAAGTGAGACTTGAGTCCAAGAATCTTTGGCCCAAGACTCTTTGGTCTCACTTTCTACATATAAATTACAGACACTTAATAAGACGATGGTCCCTGACTCTGCTCCACCTTCTCCTTTCTGGCTGCAGGTGTTCCTGTTCCATGAGATTGAATGCATCCATTAGAAAAGAGAGCTCACTGAAGCTGGCAGCAGGCAGCCCTCTCCAAACATCCCCAGGGGCACTTGCCACCTGGAAGTGTGTCCATGGGCTGTGGTACCTCTTCCTTATCTCGAGGAGCAACGTTATCAATCAAGAATTGGGCCAATAAGAATAGAAGAAGCCCCTTGCCACTCAACCACCCAACATATGCGCCCTGGTGTTAGAATGAAGAACTTGTACACTATATAATCAAGGACTGAAGTGAACTGCAGGCAGAAATATCTACCCCACCTCCGCACTTCAAACAACATGGTTATTGCAGCAGTATCTAATAATCTAAAATACGCATAGGCCAGATGGCCTTTTTGCTCCATCCAGACTCTATGGGTTCTAAGCACTCACGTGTATCTGGAAGCCATAGTTCCGCTGCACTGCATATTCTGTCACGTCGGTGCAAGAGCGAAGGTCAATCTCTCCATCCAGTTCATCGGCCTAAATGACCACCAGACCATCAGCTTAAACAAGGAACCTCACTTAATAGCATCACCACCACCAACAACAAAAAGCATGCATGTACATGTACACACACACACACACACACACACACACACACTGCACTTGTCTATCACATCCTATCTACTTTCCTCCAATATTTTCCCCATACCCCACAGACCTGACATTATTAAAATTCTAGTTTACTAATCCTCTTCAGTTCCCCTTCATGGATCACTGCCTTGCCGTGGCGAAGGGGCTTGAATAACTCAGAGAAGCTATGAGCTATGCCGTGCAGGGCCACCCAAGATGGACAGGTCATAGTGGAGAGTTTTGACCAAACATGATCCACCTGGAGCAAGAACCGGCAAGCCACTCCAGTATCCCTGCCAAGAAAACTCCATGGACAAAGACAAATGGCATATAAAAGTTATGACGCTGGAAGATGAGCCCCTCGGGTCGGAAGGCGTCCAACATGCTACTGAGGAAGAGCGGAGGACAAGTACAAGTAGATCCAGAGCTGATGAAGCGGCTGGGCCAAAGCCGAAAGGACGCTCAGTTGCAGATATGCCTGGAAGTGAAAGGAAAGTCCAATGCTGTAAAGCAAAATATTGCATAGGAACCTGGAATGTAAGAACCATGAACCTTGGTAAGTTGGATGTGGTCAAAAATGAGATGGCAAGAATAAATATTGACATCCTGGGCATCAGTGAACTAAAATGGACGGGAATGGGCGAATTCAGTTCGGATGACCATCATATCTACTACTGTGGGCAAGAATCCCGTAAAAGAAATGGAGTGGCCCTCATAGTCAACAAAAGAGTGGCGAAAGCTGTACTGGGATGCAATCTCAAAAATGATAGAATGATCTCGATACGAATCCAAGGCAGACCTTTTAACATCACAGTAATTCAAGTTTATGCACCAACCACTGGTGCTGAAGAAACTGAAATTGACCAATTCTATGAAGACTTACAACACCTTATAGAAATGACACCAAAGAAGGATGTTCTTCTCATTACAGGGGATTGGAATGCTAAAGTAGGGAGTCAAGAGATAAAAGGAACAACTGGCAAGTTTGGCCTTGGAGTTCAAAATGAAGCAGGGCAAAGGCTAATAGAGTTCTGCCAAGAGAACAAGCTGGTCATCACAAACACTCTTTTCCAACAACACAAGAGACGACTCTACACATGGACATCACCAGATGGGCAGCATCGAAATCAGATTGATTATATTCTCTGCAGCCAAAGATGGAGAAGCTCTATACAGTCAGCAAAAACAAGACCTGGAGCTGACTGTTGCTCAGATCATCAGCTTCTTATAGCAAAATTCAAGCTTAAACTGAAGAAAGTAGGAAAAACCACTGGGCCGGTAAGATACAATCTAAGTCAAATCCCTTATGAATACACAGTGGAAGTGAGGAACAGGTTTAAGGATTTAGATTTGGTGGACAGAGTGCCTGAAGAACTATGGATGGAGCTCGTAACATTATACAGGAGGCAGCAACTAAAACCATCCCAATGAAAAGGAAATGCAAGAAAGCAAAGTGGCTGTCCAACGAGGCCTTACAAATAGCGGGGGAGAGAAGGCAAGCAAAGTGCGAGGGAGATAGTGAAAGATACAGGAAATTGAATGCAGATTTCCAAAGAATAGCAAGGAGAGACAAGAAGGCCTTCTTAAACGAGCAATGCAAAGAAATAGAGGAAAACAAGAGAATGGGAAAAACCAGAGATCTGTTCAAGAAAATTGGAGATATGAAAGGAACATTTCGTACAAAGATTACCATAATAAAAGACAAAAGTGGAAAGGACCTAACAGAAGCAGAAGACATCAAGAAGAGGTGGCAAGAATACACAGAGAAACTATACCAGAAAAAAAATGGATGGCTCGTACACCCCAGGTAGTGTGGTTGCTGACCTTGAGCCAGACATCCTGGAGAGCGAAGTCAAATGGGCCTCAGAAAGCACTGCTAATAACAAGGCTAGTGGAAGTGATGATATTCCAGCTGAACTATTTAAAATTTTAAACGATGATGCTGTGAAGGTGCTACACTCAATATGCCAGCAAGTTTGGAAAACTCAGCAGTGGCCAGAGGATTGGAGAAGATCAGTCTACATCCCAATCCCAAAGAAGGGCAGTGCCAAAGAATGCTCCAACTACCACACAATTGCACTCATTTCACACGCTAGCAAGGTTATGCTTAAAATTCTTCAAGGCAGGCTTAAGCAGTATGTGGGCCGAGAACTCCCAGAAGTGCAAGCTAGATTTCGAAGGGGCAGAGGAACCAGAGACCAAATTGCAAACATGCGCTGGATTATGGAGAAAGCTAGAGAGTTCCAGAAAGACATCTACTTCTGCTTCATTGACTATGCAAAAGCCTTTGACTGTGTTGACCACAGCAAACTATGGCAAGTTCTTAAAGAAATGGGAGTGCCTGATCACCTCATCTGTCTCCTGAGAAATCTTGATGTGGGACAAGAAGCTACAGTTAGAACTGGATATGGAACAACTGATTGGTTCAAAATTGGGAAAGGAGTACGACAAGGCTGTATATTGTCTCCCTGCTTATTTAACTTATATGCAGAATTCATCATGCGAAAGGCTGGGCTGGATGAATCCCAAGCTAGAATTAAGATCGCTAGAAGAAATATCAACAACCTCAGATATGCAGATGACACAACCTTGATGGCAGAAAGTGAGGAGGAATTAAAGAACCTTTTAATGAGGGTGAAAGAGGAGAGCGCCAAATATGGTCTGAAGCTCAACATCAAAAAAACGAAGCTCATGGCCACTGGTCCCATGACCTCCTGGCAAATAGAAGGGGAAGAAATGGAGGTAGTGAGAGATTTTACTTTCTTGGGCTCCATGATTACTGCAGATGGTGACAGCAGTCATGAAATTAAAAGACGCCTGCTCCTTGGGAGAAAGGCGATGGCAAACTTAGACAGTATCTTAAAAAGCAGAGACATCACCTTGCCAACAAAGGTCCGTATAGTTAAAGCCATGGTTTTCCCAGTAGTGATGTATGGAAGTGAGAGCTGGACCATCAAGAAGGCTGATCGCCGAAAAATTGATGCTTTTGAATTATGGTGCTGGAGGAGACTCTTGAGAGTCCCATGGACTGCAAGAAGATCAAACGTATCCATTCTTAAGGAAATCAGCCCTGAGTGCTCACTGGAAGGACAGATCCTGAAGCTGAGGCTCCAATACTTTGGCCACCTCATGAGAAGAGAAGACTCCCTGGAAAAGACCCTGATGTTGGGAAAGATGGAGGGCACAAGGAGAAGGGGACGACAGAGGACAAGATGGCTGGACAGTGTTCTCGAAGCTACCAGCATGAGTTTGACCAAACTGCGGGAGGCAGTGGAAGACAGGAGTGCCTGGCGTGCTCTGGTCCATGGGATCACGAAGAGTCGGACATGACTAAACGACTAAACAACAACAACAATCTTCCTCAGTTAACAGAAAATAGGATACAGGATTCCCAGTTTCCACTCTGCCCTTACAAGCTGTGTCCCATGCACACTTTTGCTTGCCCCCCCCCCGCCACAAATAATAATGTCCAACAAGCAGAAACTGTAACAAAGTGTTGCAGTGTGATGTTTCAGAATTCCAGCCATTCCCACTCTCACCCCTCCAGTTTTCTATTTTTAGACCAACAGTCAGCATTGGGGTGAGCACTGAGCATGCTCAGTCCTCCTTGAGCTGGTTTGGGTTCCACCCCCTCCAAGATTCTTGCACTTTTGCAAAACTGATTTCCCCCAAGCCTACCAGTGCCTCCCCTGTGTACATCTGCACCATACATTTACAGCAGAACCCCCTCACTTTAAACAGCCATGTCTTCCTGCAAACCATCCTGGGAACTGAAGATAGTTAAGGGTGCTGAGAATTGTTAGGAGACCCCATTTCCCCCTTAGAGGGCTACAATTCTCCAAGTTCCCAAGGAAGGGGGATTCATCGTTAAGCCACTGTATTAATATCGGGCAGCACCTTCACTGTACTCTTTCTGGCTGCTGCAAAAAACATTTTTGTTTAAGAAAACCTATCCAGACAATGTAAAATATGTGTTTCAATCAGGTTTTTAGCTGATCGGTGATTCTGATTACATTTTGAATGTTTTAAATCACTGCTTTGAATAGTTTCTTACTTGTAGTACTATAAACTGCTTGGAGGTTTTATTACAATAAAGTGGAATCTAAATCTTGTGAAACAAATTTAGGGCATCCTCCCATCAGATGTCAAGGACATAAACAACTACAGTTGTACCTCTGAAGTTGAATGGAATCCCTTCTGGAAGTCTATTCGACTTTCAAAACATTCAGAAACCAAGGTGCGGCTTCCGATTGGCTGCAGGAAGCTCCTGCAGCCAATCAGAAGCCGCGTTGGACATTCGGGTTCCAAAGAATGTTCGCAAACCGCAACTCTTACTTCCAGGTTTGCGGCGTTCAGGAGCCAAAACGTTTGACTCGCAAGGTTTTCGGGATCTAAGGTACGACTGTACCTGACTTTTAGAAGACATCTGGAGGCAGCCCTGTTTAGGGAGGTTTTTAAGGATTGATGTTTTTAGATATGTTGTAAGCCGCCCAGAGTGGCTTATGTTGTAAGCCGCCCAGATGGGTGGGGTATTATTAATTATTATTATTATTATTATTATTATTATTATTATACAAACACATGGTGCAGCCAGGACTTGTGCTTGTGTGGTGCTGTGTGGGCTACACAAGGAACAGCACTCACAACCTGAAAATTGGAAACAAGAGGTAATAATGGCATGCTGTGCTTTTAACAAAGAACACCCGTAAATTTCTCTCCATCGCTGTGCAAGTCCCGTCCCCCCCCCCCCCCCCTTGCAGGAGAGGTCATGCAGGCCAGGAAGCTTTTCTTACCTCCTCAGCATTGGAGTCCCTGTAATACCTCAGGCTCGAGTCTGTCAACACAAACCAATGCTTCGTCCACTGCAGACAGAACCATTAAAAAGGGGAAGGAAAAGGGGGAGGGCAAGACAAGAGGGGAGAGCTAAATTAAAACGTCGACGGAAGTGCACAGCGTTCATTGACCTTTCAAACTTGCACTCAATAAAAAAAGAAGAAGGTGCCAAACTCAACTCTGACCACTCCATCTGCTCAGGAGACACCTCCCTTCCAGCGTTTATTCAATGAGATGTAGGGCAGAGATTGACAGGAAACGTGCAACAGGGGTTGTGGAATACACAAAGCATGCTAGGTAAAAGTAGCAGTAAGAATGCCTAGTCTTGGGGTTCCCAGGTTCTCAGCTGTGCATCCATTTCATTCCAAAAAGGAATTCTGCAAGGTTGCTCCAGAGAGGTTCGTTTTCTGTACATTTATTGGCTTGTTTTTAAAATCCAGAGAGATTTTCACGCACCAGGCACAAGAAAAGTTTCCGAGAAACAGCACATTCAACCATGAAGGGAAGTCAAAAGCAACAGTCATCCCTGCTGCTTGTTGGGGAGGAGGGAGAAGAGGAATACACTTATTTCTTTGGACCTACCTCTCCTGGCTCCTCCAATATGGACATCCATCCCTTCTTGAAATTGAGAAGATCCGGCTGGAAAGAGGGAGGGGAAAACACACAGAGACATTTATGAAACGGCATGAGATTGAAGACAAACGTAGACGTCTGCAAGAAATCTGTATGTCTGAGATCTAGCGATACCTGAACAAAAAAATAAAGACTTTCTTTTTATTCTAGCAGGCGTTATCACTGAATTCTGATTTTATAGTCTGTATATGATGAAAATAATGGGCTGAGTTTCTGTATACCATGCATACGCAATTGTAATTAAGATGGATTAAATGGTTGAAATAAATATCTGGAAAACTGGAGCGTAGAAAGATAACACTTGTGGCAATTAGAAGAATCAAGTTCTACGCTTACTTGTAACGAGCAGAGGAGGTGTCTGGCTAGTCTCTGGTTGTGCAAAAATGAAAATGATACATTTCCCCAACCTGCTGGCCTGCAGAAGGTTTGGAGTAGAATTCTCTGGTCCCTGACTATTGAGCATGCTGGCTGGGGCTGATGCGAGGCCAAAACATCTGCAGATCAAGGAAGGCAGGATCAGACAGACCCTTAAGCTGATTCAGGAAGTTTTTTAAAAAAGAGAGGCACCCCAGACTTTTTACTATGCCCCTGGTTAAAGCACTCCAAAAGAGAAAATTCAAGCTAGATCTAATTTGCCTAGCCCCAATAACTATTACAGTTCAGCACTCCAGGGATTTCTGTTCTTTGGAGAGGAGCAATTATCCCCAGCAAACATGGTGCAATGGTTAGAGTGTCTGACTAGGACCTGAGAGATCAGGGTTCAAATCCCCACTCAGCCATGAAGCTCACTGGGTGACCTTGGGCCAGGCACTGTTTTGCGGCCTAATCTACCTAACAGGGTTCTTGTGAAAACCATATATGCCAACTTAAAGCTCACTGGAGGAAAATTGGGATATAAATGCAATAATAAATAATTGCACAATCTTAAGCTTGCCATTAATTGATGCTACTGTGAGATTTTTGTGTGTGTGAAGCATTTTTATTTTAACCACACTGTATTTTCCTGAAGCCAAAACATATATATTTATCTGGTTCTTTGGGTTTTGTTTCAAAAACCCACAATGCTGAGTGTATATACACATACATAAACAGTGAATTAGCCTCCTGATTCAATCAGATAGCACACACCATCTAACAATTTCTTTTGTAAGCAGCACGCCAGGAACAGAGAAACAGGAGACACCAGATTTAAATTACGTATTCCTTAGGGATGCTGCTAAATTATTTCAGTTCAGATTTTGAGTGACACTTATAGCATCACTGTAGTACCGAATCATAGAATCTTAGAGTTGAAAGGGATGCCAGGGGTCATCTAGTCCACCCCCCTTCTATAGGGGAATCTCAACTAAAGCATCCCTGACATCCAACCTCTGCTTAAAAACCTCCAAGGAAGGAGAGCCCACGACTTCCCGAGGGAGTCTGCTCCACTGCTGAACAGTATAAAAACTCACAGCTGCTCATTTGTGCAAGTAATTCTGGCTGCCCCCCAATGATTTCCTCAGCCATAATGAGTATTGTGTCAAGTTGAGAGACATGATTTGAAGAAACGGACAGACCATTTCCTATCATTAGCTTTCCTTCAGAAATTGCATCTTTTCATTATTAACTAGAATCCTTACCATGAAGTAGAAAGACTGGGTTCTGTTTTGTTTGTGAAAATGAAAAAAGAATCCAAAGCGTATTTTCATCAGCTTTCGTTTGAACAAGCAAACAAGCGTTCGTTTTGTCATGTCCACACAAGAGAGGAGTAAACATACAATATATTAAAATTACTTGCCCAAGGCTATGGAACAAGTCAGATCTGAGATTAAAAGCACTTTTCTTGAAGCGCAAGGGAGGTTTCTCCGATGAGCAACCTGCCCCCCCACTTTCCACCATCACCCCATCTGCTGGCAAAGGCCTTGTGCACAGTCAACAGAAACAGGGTGGATGCCATGCGAAATCAAAGCCAAAATGCCACACACTCATTCTCACCAAAGGCTGCTACAGCCGAACCAGTTTTGCCTCCCAGTTCAGAACAGCTGACATAGAGCAACATTCATCCCTCTTGCTTCACAAAATCAAACATGGGCATAGCTCCCACCCACACAGCACACACACAATAAAAATCCGGAGAAAACAATTAAATATTTGGACGCACTGCTTACTATAAATATCAAGGTGGAACGGTATCAAAAGCAGCAGGCTAGATACAGCCCCATTCACAAGCAAAATGTACCCCCACTACACACAAACACCTTCCTATCTTGCCTCTCCTCCGATCCTCTTGGATTTTGGTACTTTTCAGAACCGTTTCAACTTTGCTAATGACACTGCCTGCCTTGCAGAGGTTTCATTTACTCTGCTTCCCCATTCTGCCCACATAGCTCCAGATAGATCCGTTCCTAGTGAGGCAGGGAAGACCTGCTTTTCCTCAAAACCCAAGCTTTTCAAATTGGGGGTGCCTCAGGCCCAGTCTGAACACAAGCGAGTAGGTGGAAGTATATCTGGATTCTATAATACTGAGGCTTCAAGATGGGTTTCCATGCTGTAGCGAGACCAGACGGCTGCCTCTCTCCACCCCTGAAATGGGAAAAGCAGAAGGGGACGTATCCATACCAGAGAGTCATCTGCATCAAGATGGCCATTCACAGGAAAGCTGTCCAGCCAACGTGCCACATCCTGCCACATCCTCCACACCTGGGAAGAAGGTAAGAGTGGGAAGCAGCTCAGCAGCTCCTTCCAGGTGGGTGCTCAGAGTTCCCTGCAGTTTTCCTAAGAAAGCATCCGTCAGGATGGCCAGGTGATTTTGCAAACCCAGCTCAGCGAAACTTTCCCTGCTTTCATCTCCCAAGGCTGAGTTCTTGGGTTACACCCAAGGTTATGGCAGGCAGGCTCAAAGCACGGAGGAGTCCCGGCCCGCCCCAAACGGTACAACCGGATTGGACACGGGGCAGGGCCACCTGTTGCTACAACTGCCATTCCCAGCCTATCGCTGCCCAGGCTGGGCTGGGGTGTCCGATTGCAGGGACTGAATGTCAACAGGAAGGAGGGGAAAGAAAAGCCACATGGAAACCAGAGCCAGGTGACCCAGGCTCCTTCACTCTGCACCTCCAGGATTGCTAAACACCCCAGGGAGGAGGCAGGGGACGCAAAGTCAACAAATGGGACTGTGCGGTCCTCACGTCCTCACTGCTTCATGCTCAAACCACCCTTTCTCTGCCGAGGTACAGTCGCACCTCTGCCCATCCGTACAGAAGGATTTAAAGCTCTCAAGCCCAGAAGAATGTTTAACTTTTAAACGGGATCGGACGTTGTTTGTTCCACTTTATTGTTTTGCAACTTGTTAAGTTGCCACAGAATGATCTCTACCTTTTAGAAGTCAGGATTATTATTATTAACATTTTAATGTCATTCTGTTATTGTTACGTTATCCTGTGTCTTCTTTTGTTTCTTCCCTCCCCCTTTACTATTTACTTTACTGTAAAAATGTATAATAAAATTTAAAAATAATAAAAGAGTTGTTATTATTTAACAACAACAACAACAATAATAATGCACCCAAGATGACGACACAAAGTGGAGCATACACCAAATTTGGCAGATCCTTCCTCCTGGAGCAAGTGTAGAAGGAAAACTTGCATTCAATAGTGATATTTTTAATTTTGTCTTGAATGCATACAGTAGCTTTTGTTCAGGTATGCAGGCAGTCTCCAAGAGAGATCTCGTTGCATTGTCTTTTACCCATTTCCAGGCACCCCTTTAAGGCCACATTCAAACCATACATTGAAAGCACGATGATACCACTTTAAACAGTTGTGGCTTCCTCCAAATAATTCTGGGGACTGTAGTTTGTTAAGGGTGCTGAGAGTTGTTAGAAGACCCTTATTTCACCCACAGAGCTACAAATTCCCAGAGTGGTGTAAATCAAACCCTCTTCATAGGGAACTATGGGAATTGTAGCTTTGGGAGGGGAATAGGGTTCTCAGCACCCTTAATATACAGTTCCCAGAAATATTCAGGGGAAGCAACAACTGTTTAAAGCGGGATCATGGTGCTTTAAATGTATCGCATGAATATGGCCTAAAAGTCTAATGCGGGAGTCAAGCATTTTTCGCAAACTTGAAAAAAAGAATTGTCCTGTCCAACCCAGACATACATACGCCCCAATGGTCTTTTTGTTGCCTCAGATCAACAGAGACGTCACGTTACAAATCAACTCGGAAGTGGAGTGATGAGCGATCTGGTTGAAACCAAAAGGCCTCCCTTGGCCAGCAACGAGGCAAGAATGAAAAAGTAACAGGAAGCCAAGGAACTCATGCTGACAATTGGGATGTGATAAAAAATGACCGCAGTCTAAACATTGCTAGAGCATGAATACCGAAACAATTGCTTGGGCAGCACATTGGGGGAGGGGGGAGTGAAGAGCCACAAGGATCTGAAGAACACTGTCAGAATGTGCTGAGTTAGGATGCCATTGCCCATTCTGCTTCCCCAAAAGGAAACTAGAAATCACGGCGGAAGGTAGAAAATGGTGCAAACAGCAGCAAGCAACAGCAGTTAGAATCATAGAATTGGAAGGGATCTCAAACAACATCAAGTCCAACCATTTGCCAATGCAGAAAATCTGTTGCTACAGCATCTCCAATTAGCAGAGGCCTAAAAATATCGAACCAAGTAAAGCCCACAACTTTCTGAGGCAGTCTGCTTTCCCTGCAAAATGGCTCATACTTTCACGAAGTTCTTCCTGACGTTCTTTCTCGTAATTTAAACCAGCTGGTCCAGGTCCTAGGACTGTGTACGCACCATACATTTCCCGCTCCATCCAAAGAATCCTGGGAACTGTAGTTTAAAGGTACTGGGAACTGTGTGGGGTTAACTACAGTTCCCAGAATTATTTGGGAGAAGTCGTGTATTTTAAATGTATGCAGATTCCATTCAACAACAATTTAAGATGACTATGCTAAAAAATGTGCAATTAACCATGAGCTTCAATTTTACTCCATTGCCCACCCACCCCTGGGTCACAACAAGCAATGCTAAATTCAAGTAACACTAGCAGCACTGTGCAAGGCAACAACAAATCTAGATAATCTCCAATGACTTCAGATTCGTTAGGATTGCTGTTCTAGCTTCGTTAAGAGTCAGTCCCATTTGATCCCAGAATACCACATATGTTGTACAGTACTAAAACATTTGATGCACCAGAAGCATCATTGCATCATTTACCAAACCAGAGAACCATGCTCTTATCCACTTCCTAGTTTCCTCCATCTCATTCCAGATTAACCACCAATGTCTGTGTTGCTAGCTCCCAGAAGAAGAAATACACGAGGAGTTTTGCAAGAAAATCCCTAGGTATTTAGATGGTTACAGAAACATGAAAAATAAACAGCAAGCGATTATAATGGATCACTCGAGCCAGTTACACCCAGGTTTCAAAAGGGGCCAAAGGAATGCAGCATGTGTAATATATTTGCATTTTTGCAGCCAAATGTTGTACTGCGTCTCCATGGCATTTTAAGTCCAAATAGACTGGGCCGTCACGCAGATTAGAAGCAAGATAGCACAGAAGTAGTAGCCGCAACAAACATTAAAGTAATGAGATGGAGCACATTTATCTAAGAAAGATGCATGGTGTGTCAGGCATTTTCCCCAGTGGAAAAAGCGCAAGGATAAAATTTAACCCTGTATGATGGCAACACTAAAATGATGGAGAGCTGCAAGCCACATGGGCCAGGCTTCAGCTTGTGGGTCTTCCATATTATACAGTGTGAACCTGTGGCACTCCAGATATTGCTGGACACTGAACTCTCCGTCAAGTTCAACCCAGCCAGCATGGCCAATGGTCAGGGCTGATGGGAGTGGTAGGCTAAGCACATCTGGAGGATCAGCAGGAAATGCCAATTTTAAGATGACCGTTGCATGATTCTGCAGGAAACAGCCAAAGCGATTTAGCAGCACTGCCATGTGTTGTGTTTCGTCTTAGGACACCATGCCATTTGACACAGAAACAAAGCCAAACTGATCGGAGGGATGAATCGGCTGCATTGCATGAAAAGATTAAAGGGAATTAAATATGCTGAGCTGGGCAAAAGCAGGTCTACAGGGGGGAGCATGATAATAGTGTGCAAAGAATGCAAGCACCAAAAGAAGGAAAGGAATTGCATAGGATGGCCCAACGGGTAAAGGAGGAACAAGAAAGAATGCTCAAAAGGCTTTTATGGAGATAATTTGGTGCAGTGGTAAGCATGTAACTAGCCTGAATAAAAAGGCAGTCCTTAATTTCCTGAGAGTATGGAAGATATTTAGCCTCCTGAGGGTGAAAGATGAATTCATGGCTGGTTACATCCCCACCACAGAGTCTATCTGGTCCTGGAACAAACCAGAAGGCCGAGCTGGAAAAGGATGCTGGAGAAAGCCTGTCCCTAGACTGACAAGAGAGAGAAGAGTAGTTGGGTGGGTCATGGTGTTTGGCACATACAGTGGTACCTCGGGTTAAGTACTTAATTCGTTCCGGAGGTCCGTTCTTAACCTGAAACTGTTCTTAACCTGAAGCACCACTTTAGCCTCCTGCTGCCACCGCACCGCCGGAACACGATTTCTGTTCTCATCCTGAAGCAAAGTTCTTAACCTGAGGTACTATTTCTGGGTTAGCGGAGTCTGTAACCTGAAGCGTACGTAACCTGAGGTACCATTGTAATAGCAACTGACCCACGTCTGGTGCAAAAGAGGAGAATTCTGCTGTGAGGAATTAGATTTTAATCCCCGTTCACTTGCAAATCTTACTGGCTGTTCTGGCAAAGTTACTATGTATTGACTCTCTTCAACCTACTTTATAGGGTTATTCCAGCCAAGATCAACCTCTAAACCACCTGAACTGCACATCCCTTTCCCTACACACCAAAAATCGGCATTAAAAACCCCTGTTTATATTGATAACATGGAAAGAGTCCACATCCCAATCAAAATTCTTCAGGATTCAAACTCCATCAAGTCAGTTGACCAGCTCACCCCAGCTGAAGGCCCCCATTAAAGTAAACAGTGCATGGTATCCAGGGCAAGGAAAAACAAATACACACTTTATTAAAAATAGGTTGTGTGACAGATAGGGATGAGATAAGGAGGACACAATATCGGCTACAAGGAAAAAAACCCAAACACAGCATGCTGTTCCTTTGCTTAGGGTCTTTTAACCCATTTCACATCTGGTTTTCACTAATGAAGTTTGACCAGCCATAAGAAAGGTCTTATGCTTAGTGTTGCATTATCTTGCTGTGGAGTCTGGCTCCAATGGATAATCATTTTATGGAGCTCAGAGTCTTATCTAGCAGCGTAGTGGCAAATTCAGAGGTGTGGGGTCCCTTCATGACAGTCACAGCTATGCACCTTCTAAGATTATACAATAATCCTATAATTACGCAATAATAATTAGGGATGCATTCCTGCAAATCTTCATGCACTGCCTTTCAGCTAGATCTGTGCGCATCTATCGTGCAAAGCCAGCTGTGCGGGTTCAAGCATAGGAGGAATTGTAACGAGTTAAGATCTATGCAAACAACTTGCTGCAGAAACCAAAGCAGCGTCAAAATCAGCATTGCCAGTAGCTACTTTGAATTTAAGTAGAAAAGCAGCAAATATTTTTTTTAAATTTAAATAAAAATCAAGTGGTGCAGATAATAGTAGCTAAATACCAGAAACACAATATTCCACAACCAGGATATTAATGGATCCTCATCACTACCACACAGAAGCAGTTAGCATCACTGTACCAGCATCACTGTACCATGTGCCCAGTTTGCCAACAAACTAGATTTGATGTGGGGCAATTCAGGTGACTGTAGATGTAAAGAAACCCCAAACAACCCACAGAAACAGTTAAGCAAGGGAGGGTGGAATGGAAGGGAAGGGATAAAACGACTTCCTCTGCTTTCTTTAAAAGCTTTGATGTGTCTCTACTTCCTAATTTTTAAATGCAAACCCTTCTGCTGGGTACGCAATTAATCTATGCTTTACAACATTGTCCTGATTCACAACACTAGTAATATGATCTTTCAAGTAGCACAGCCATGTGTTTTTTAAACAGGCATTCAGCTAGTTGCTTACCTGGAGTAAAAAAATCAACCTTAGGTGACAGAGCAGGAACACTTTTGTAAACTCCGTGTTAGGTCTCTCCCGCCTCACCCAATAAAACAGGATATTACCATGTGAAATGACTTTTTTTAAAAAAGGTGTGTGCATGCAGGCTAGCTAGTAACTTTCCAAACATACCTGAGGGCAAAAAAAGCTGCCGGCAATCCCTGCTAGAAACCCTTCCCTAGCCAGAACAACTCCTCACACAGCTATCAAAATAGTCAGGATACTTCCATATGATCTGTCAAGATTAATTGTGGGACACTCAGGTGAAGGAACTCTGATTTCTAATAAGAGTTGAGGACAGAACATTTGCAAATCTCTCCCCTGAATGTGAGTGGGGAGATGAACTGTATGCCTAAATAGTTAAGCAATTTCAAACCTACCTGGGAAGCATAAGTTTGACAGACAACTCAGCCCTATTTGGGCGTTCACTTCCCACGTGTAATCAGAATAGCGCAAGGGAGAACGAGGAAGAGGCCTGCTGCCTCTATCATGGACCCTTTGTGTGGCCATGCTGCCTTCCATGTGTAAGTGCCCCTAGCAGGAAGCCTGCTGTCCACGAGAAGACATGCCACACAGTTTGGAATCCTAATTGTTCAGGGTTCTAGATTGCACAAGGAGCTTCTCAGCAGATGCTTGGCTGGAAATGTGTAGAGGGGTTGGCATTGGGGTGCGGGTTAGCACATTTTCACATATGAGAAGAATGCATGAGCAGCTTATTATCAACAATGGAAAACTGTGAAAATAAAATAAAAGATGAAACTAATAGCCAAGACCCAAGACAAAGGTTTATCTTGATTGGGACTCAGATTGGTTAGGGAAGCAGCCAGGAACATGCATTTAGGCTGGCACAACTCCTGCTTTCCTAAGATATTCCAAGCCAGTAAATGGCCCTAACCTGAAAGCTTTGCTCCTTGGGAACTGCTGGAACTGCCTAGCTCTAGAGAATGTGTGGAGAGCAGACAATTAAAGGAGGTGGTACATCACTACCCAATGCCCCCCTGCGATGTCACATGGGCCATTATAGGCCTCCCCAATCCAGTTTAGGACGGTGGGGAGAGAATGGAGAGGCATGATCTGAGTAGCCTCAGATGGGTCATGCTAAAAGCTACTTTACTCGGGGCTTGTTCAGACATATCACTAAACCATGGTTTGGTCTCATCAACCCTGTCCTCATATGTTCTCTTTTCCCCTGATCTATGGCACTTAGAGGCAGCCAAACTTTGCTTTGCAGCAAGCCGTAGTTTGGTGTTTCATCTCACTGGGTAGATGATGGTTTGAATCAGGATCCCAAATACGTTTGGCTTTGCAGCCCATTGCAAACCAGAGTTTGCCCAGCAGGACAAAAGGGCAGAGTATGGCTCAATACAATACATGGATCAGATGTTTCCAATTGCCATGAGCACAAAGAATGAGCCGAATGCTCATTACATTCTCAACATACCCTACATGGGCAAAAGCTACAGCTGACTGGTTCTCCGTGTATTTCTATAAATATTGCTCTAGGTATGCGCCTGTTAAACTTCTGTCTTCTCACCCTTTTTGGTGAAACTCTGAGGATCAGGAGGCACGTCTTTCCAACCAATCCTTACATGAGCACCGATTACAATCTCCTTTCTGCCCAGATTTGTCCTGGGGTGAGTCTATCTAGTTAACCATGTTCTATGCTTGGAAAAGCAGTGAGAAGGTTAATCAGATAACAAAGCGCCATGAAATGATCTGGAGGAGGAGGCACCCAATAGATGCTGAACTGGGAACAAGACCACGCCGGCAGAGGAAAATGGGTGGCGGTGCCTACTTCAGTCTTGCGTATCTGATGAGATGGAATCCAACCCTCCTAGAGATTAAAAACAGCTCCCTTTCTGCTAGGCTTGGCTATCGACCAAAGACACCCACTCCCTCCCCTCCCCAGCCTCCCCCAACAAAAGGCAGGGGGAATGCAAAACAAACAGGGCAAGCTTGGTTAGGATTTATGCCACTGTTAGGCAAAAGGGTTAAGGGGGGAGGAAGTTATTACAATTCTACCCTTCAGGCCTCAATAAGGGGGAAGAGCATTTTCACATGTCAGTTTCTTCCTCTCCCACTCCATTAGCAATTATGCTTGGTTTGGGTGCCAGAGGGTGTGGAGGGAGAGGAAAAGGAGCGGTGTCTCCAGGAAGGATAGGAAGGGCTGCAGGATGTTGAGAGGCTGTAGGAAGCACAGGCCAAGAGAGCTCACCGCCCGAGCTAAGAGCTGTGGGTCACTGCCTTCCCCTAATATAGATGTGCACGCAGGCATGATGCCTCCGTTCCCCAGGCAGCCATAGCTAATTGCCATCACACACACACATACACCTCATTTGCACCAGGCATTTTTTTCACACACAAACTACAAGGCCAATGGCTACAGAGGTGGAGAGAGGAAGGGAAAGGAGGCAATGTGCTCATTCATTTTTGCCTCCTCTTGACTTTAGCATTCACGTAGGAGTCTCCTGACAAATCTCCCATTAGACCAAGCCTGGCAGCAAAAGCAGCAGCCTTCCTCATCCTTGGGTCCCCAGATGTTGCTGGATGATAATTTCCATCATCCCCTAATCTTTGGAAATTCTGGCTGGAGGCATTGCGGGGTGGAATGTTTATAGCTGCTCAGTCATGTCTGGTTGGTGGACATTGGTCCCCCAACAGAGACAGGGAACCTTTGGCTCTCCAGTTGTTGCTGAACCACATCCAGTGTTAGAAATTAGCCAGGCACCAGGTGCATTTTGCGGCTGGTGCAAGTCCAATTGCAACCACACAGAGATCCTCTGGATGCCAGGTTAGTAACTGGGGAAAGCAAAAGGCCACTTCGAGAAGGACCTGAACTATTTTCCTGGAAGCTTGAATTTGTTTTGTTCTGTATGGTTTTATCTGATATTTTAATGTGTTGTAAAGTGCTGTGAGATTTGCTCTTTAAAATATAAAGCAATATAGAAATAATATAATTATTATTAATAATAAACTCAATTGCAAAAAAAGCACCTAGACATTCCATTGTGGCAACTGTAACCCAAGTTTAAGGTGCCGTTTGGCAATCAGATTATATATATCTGAGTTTCTAACACAGACCACAACTCCCGTCAGCCCCAGCTGGGATGGCCAAGGGTGATGGGAATTGTAGTTCAGCAACATTTGGAGGGCCAGAGATATTCTCCACACCTGCTCTACAAGAACAGAAAGTGAGCTATGCAGCTGGTAGGCCATTGTGCACCGCTGGTATACATTAAACTGGACAGGGCACATGGAGCGATAGTGCTGCCCCCACTGCCACACCCCCCCCCCAGCGGCAAGCAACTGCTTCCCAACAAGCCCTGGAGAGACCTATAGCCAACATTTGCAAGAAGCAGCCAAGACTTCTTGCTGTCCCACCATTAGCTCTCCCCATCAGGAACACACACACACACACACCACACTTATCTGTCCCAGATGTGATCTACCTCACTCAGGTAGAATAGGAAACTCAATCTCAGGGTTGTGGGTTCAAGCCCCACATTGGGCAAAAGATTCCTGCATTGCAGGTGGTTGGCCAGCCCTAGATGACCCTCATGGTCCCTTCAAACTCTGTGATTCTGTGACACTGTCTGCAGTGAGCCGTGGAGATGGGGACTGGACCCTTAAAAAACCTCTGTAGGAGGAGAAGCAGGGAGGAAGAGATAGGAGAGTTAGAAGAGAACAGGAAGGCCAAAAGGTGAGGCAGCCCCAGAGCTTTCTAAATCCTTTGGCTGCTTTGTAATGTTTTCTGACATTGCAAAAGAAAGCAAAAAGACACAGGCCAAAACAAGGGAAATAATCGGGGCTTTTCCAAAAACGGCATAATGATCATGTCCAAAACAGAGAGTGAATCCATTCCATGATTGCAGCACACCCACCCACTCCCAGGAGGCCAGGGTGGGGGAGGGAAGGGGCTGGAGGAAGGACTGCAGTTGTGCAAACTGGCTCCTGGAGCACCTCCGAAGGCCAGGACGGGAAGCAGCTTCCCAGAGGCAACGATCCCTCCTCGGACAGGGAAACATTTCCCTAACCCGGCCGCAGAGACAGCAGTTCTTCCTGGTTACATACACGCCTGCTCTCCAGAGGCGATTTTAGGGGTGGGAACAGAGTCCATCGAGGAAGATCGCTTGCTTCCTAACCCCGCTTTTTGGAATGGAGAGAATATATAATATTAAAATAAAAATGGAGACCTATCCCGTTAACACAGAACTCTTTCCGCAGTAGCCCTATTTTGAACTCAGAACTGGCACGCGCCTATCCAAGCGGAAGGTGATCTTAAAAAAAATTAAAATGTATCGTGCTCTCTCTCTAGTCTCTAACGGCCCTGGAACACGGCAACACTTCGTACTCCACGCCCGTGTTCGAACGTGTGAATCCTGCCAGCCTCGGCACAACAGCAGCGTTGAGGAAACTCTGGGCCTATAAAGGGGCACGTTAGCTCCGGGGGTGTGATGGAGGTCTAGCCCGGAAACCTTTACGAACGGGAGGGTAGGCAAAAAAAAGGGGCGTCAGACTGGCACGGAATCCAGCACCCCTCTTCTGCCGCAAGAGGAAGCCCCCCCCCCCGCCCCGCGCCAAGCAGGAATCCGGATCTTGTGGCCGAGGAGTAGCTGCCTACCTGTCCTTGCCCTCCAGCCCCTTAACAGAAACAACTGCAGGAATACGGTGGAAGGAAACCAAGCCAGAAAGTGGCAACTCACCGTCATGCTGCCGGCTGCGCTCAAAGCGGCTAGAGAAATTCGCTGGTCACTTTTCAAAACCCAGCAAAGAAAAGTCGAAATCACCTCCAAGCAGTAGCGGCGGCAGCCTCGATGTCCATTTCCCCACCCTCCCCCTTTCTCTCCCTCCGCTCTCCGCGCTCCCAACCTCTTCTATCCGCCCAGAATAAACTTTTTTTCCTCTCTTTCTCTTTCTTTAAAACTTCCTGGGAGGACCCTTCCTAGCCAATGGGAGGAGATCGAATTTGCAACTTTTGCAGAGCGCAAGTCGCGGGCAGCCAATGAGCAGGCGAAGAGGAGGAGGCGGGGGCGGAGCCCGGCTGCCCGAATGCAAAGAGAGAGGGGGGGGGGAGCGCCAATGAGGAAGCGGAGGGGCAAGGCTTCAGCCATAATAATGAAAAAAAGAGAGATACAGGCTAAATGTTAAGAGAGGCGCCCGTGAGTCCCCTTTGCCTTGCCAGAGGACAGGGAGAGCGTGCCAGGCAGCGCTGCCAAGGGTCAGTGGCAAGCCGTGGCTGGGGGGGGGGGGGAGTGCTGTCTGGTTGCAGGCCGGCTGGACAAAGCTACCCCACCATTTATGCAAAGCCACAATATTTAGCACCCCACCCTGGTTATAATTCGAGCAAAGCTGCAGAGGACAAGATATGAACCTTAATGTTCTGCTAGTTTCTTCGTCTTGCTTCTGTGCCTTCTCCCAACGCTGGGAATTGGGGGTTGGGGACCGGCATCTGGTTGCAATTTACAGAAAGGAAAGGAGCCCGTTTGACCTACTGCGGAGGCCTTACACCTCTGCATTCCTTGCTTCCGAATGTTAAACTTGTGTAAAGACGCCCCAGCATCGCAGTAAGAAGCAATGGGGCTGAGGGGGCAACATTAAGATGGGGAATTGAGAGGAGGTGATGTTTAACTGGATTTCACGATGGTTTAACTGGCAGCTTTTTCCTTGCACAAGCGGCAGTCTGATGATCCTAGTGCCCCCAAACTATAAAGCAAACAAGAGCCTTGGCTGTATTTTAACACCAGGTTAAAATCAGTGGGGCTTACTTCTGAGCAAACAGACAAGCTGCAAGGTCACCTCTAAACTGCCAATATTTTTGCAGGAGGATCATAGCAAATACCTGGAAATTTAGGTTAATACTCTGTCTTCCTAGTATAAAAAATCCACTTTAAAAAAAGAAACACTTTTACTGTCAGGAAAGTGACTGAAATGAACTGAAAAATGTGGGATGAACTAATTATTAATGGGGAAATGTATGAACACAGTGCAAGCAAATCACAGTGAATGCTCAATAGACAGGTCATCTGAGTGTGGTTACTCATAAATATTCAGTCCGAATAAAAATGTTCAGCTTTCCCTTACACTAACAATTACACACAAATTGGGCCCAGAAATCAGAATGATACTGAATGGTAACAGCTCACATAGGAATTTTGTTTCCATGAAATTCCTAAAATTAAAATTAATGCCACTTAAAACAATCAAGGTTCAAGTTCCTTTGCTGGCAATTCACACACGCACACCTCAACATACAAAGACATTAAAGGTCGAAAAGGACCCCCATGAAGTCCACAAAAAGCAGTAACCAAAAATGAAACAAATATTAACGGTACATAGAAGCTCCCTTGCCTATTCCAAACACTAGAAAAGTGTCTACCTCTACTGCACAGATGCACACAAAGGCACATAACAATTTGGCCCATAAAAACGCACATTCAAAAAGCTTAAGTGCATGCACATAGATACACACATGCCTCCCCCTGCTTGAACCATCTTAGGGAAGCCTGCCTCACACCAAGACTCATACCACTGAGAGAATGTTAGGAATGCCATAAAGAATTTGTAAATACAAGGAGTAGGAACTGCACAGAACATACCTTCCAATGTTTCTTCTCTGTTATCCTTATTATTATAGAGAACTGCAATTATGTTAGGCGCTTTGGAGTGTTTGGTAGGTTATATCTGCCAGCTGTGTTTATTCCAGCACACAGCACATAGGAGTCTCCTGTGCCTTGCCTACAGCCCTCTGACTATTACAAGATTAGCAAGTCGCCTTTCCTTCTTTCTCCACAGTCCTTTAGGGAAAAACAAACAAACAAACCAGGCTCTCATGCCTGCAGTTCAGCCTGGAGTATATCATGTAAGCAGGTGATTCTCCTTTCCAATCATGCTCAACTGAAATTCAACCTAACAGCTGAACTTCACACTCTCTTAGCTGTGCCGCCCTGCATTTGAAGGAAGGTCCCATTCACCTGTGACAAGCACTAGGGAGTTGCCACCCACCCACCGCCTCATCTGTTATGATTCCTATCACTTCTCTGGTTGCATAAGTGAGTAGCAGCACAATAGCAAGCTATAACTGAACACAGATACCCGGCTCCAGTATTCAGTAATTCAATGCGTTAAACCAGCATTCAGAGATCTCAGGGCCAATTCCTGCTGGAGGTGAATGGCTTCGCATTGCCATCTGCTTCCCTGGAGAACCAGGGCACTGAAGCTTTCAGGGCATGAAGCAGCCCTCTGCCCTTGCAACAAGCTGAAGACAAGCCAGTAGCAAGCTCAGTTTGCCAAAGAAAGACAACAGTTGCATGTGTGTGTATCAGCAATGATGGGGAACCTCTCTCAGAAATTTATTTTTCTTGTCCATATTTTATAACATCACTTATAAACTATACAGTGTGTTAAGAAGGCAGTGGGGGTGTTTCTCAAGCTTTGAAAAAGAATATTGGTCCTATTCCAAGGATGACGTAGTGTGTGTTTGACTTAGGTCAAACTTACTTGAAGGACCCTATCACTGTATGCACCTACCAATACAACAGGGGTGGGGAACCCCCAGCCCTCAGGCAAGATTTGATCCACCCATTTCGCCTGTAGGGCTGTTTCCCCTAAACCACACTCAACTGCCCCACACCAGACAAAATGACATGGCTACAAAAGAACAATCTATCAGAAGCTTAAAATCAGTACCCAATTGTGCATTTGCTAGAGCAAGGCACAATGGATGCGTAGGGGAAGTGCACCTTGCTCCAATAGTACCAAGCAATTGCCATTTAAATTGCAGCTAAAAATGTGGCTTCCACCTCTGTTTTGGCAGTGGCTTCAATGCAAACCATTTGGTGCAACAAAACCCCTTGTGCTGTGGTACCTAAGTGACTAACAAGGAAGTTAGGTGCTGGGCACCTGGGAAGCACTGGGCAGCAGATTTCTGATGGGTGGGCTGGACGACCCAGCTGTCAGACAAAGGACATCAGCTGATTGGCAGGTGGGTTGTCCCACCCACCTGTCAACATTGGTCCCCTATGCCAAAAAGGTTCTTCACCCCTGCAGTACAATCACATATCCAGTAGAGTCAAGGACCTTCTTAGTGGTGGTGCCCCAGTTATGGAACCCTCTCCCTAGAGAAGTTTGCCTGGCACCTACTTTATTGTCCTTTTAGTGCTTTTTTTATTTTTCTGAACTTTTTAGATACAATTTGAATATTGACTGTTTTATGTCACTTTTACCATTTTGTGGCTCATATTTACATTTGGTCTCATTCTTTTTGTAGCCCATGCTATAAGAGCAAGACAAAGCACTATAAAACCAACCCCATCTTGCTAAGCATTAAGGATCCCCAAATATTGTTCTTGCAGCCCAATCCGATGTAAAGTTTGGCATCTCTAAAGCCAGTTAAGTAATCCAGCATAGGAGCAAGCTGTCAGCTGTAAGGTCAAGGCCACTCAAGAGCAGAATTAACACATAATCCTATGCTTGTACCCAGAAGTTAGTTCCACTGAATTCTACAGAGCTTCCTCTCAGTTAAGTGTGCATAAGCCTGTAGCTTTAAACAGGTTGTGGAGCAAAAGGAAACAACTGGGAGACAGTTACCTGATTACTTTACATCCTAGTAGTAAAAAACCCCTACATTTTTAAAGAGTTTCATTTGGATCAAGAAGCCACTGAAATGAAGTCATTTTTTGGCTGATCTTGTTTCAGTAGATTCCGAAAAGATGCAGGAGAAAGAAGACTCACATCAACAATGCACACCTCCAGAGAAAGCAAGATAGGCTATCACCTGTACACTATATCCAAGGTGTTGAGCAACTGCCTCTGCCTCCCATCTGTCTGTCTTACTCAGGAGTACATCTGTTGTAGCAAATTATTGCTCTGCTCCTTCTTAAGCTTAAGTTACATAGCTCACCTTGACAGGGGGCTTTCAGACAGGGGGTTTAATATTGCAAACAGGCCATTCAGCTATCCCAAATGGGGCATTGGCAACAGGTTTTGTTTTGTGCCTAATGTAATCTATTTCGCTCAGAAAGGGTAAATTTGGACTTAAATGGGGAAGTGGGGATAGAGGCTGGCATTTTGATGCTGATGCCATTGTGTGAACACCCTACTAGAAGCATGCATAATTTTTTACTTTTGCATTTTTACAGGCCACCTAGCATAATGCACATGCTTTCAAAGCAATGATCAGGAGCCATTAGCTGGGAGCCTGTATTTAACATCACTCCGTTCCCAGTGTTCAGGGCGTGAGGTGCTGTTTCTTGTGTAGCCAAAACAGCACCACACAGGGAGGTATCAACAGGCATGGGAGAAGGCCAAGGTTTGCAGAAATACAAAAATATTTTGAGAAAAATACCCAGGGGGTGAGAGCCTGCACACCCCAAACAATCCAATGGAGGACCACCAAATTTTTGGATGTTTTGGGGTAGAGAAATGAACAGGGGGAAAAGAAGAAATGGAACAGAATAGCTGAACTCCTGAACAGCAGCAATCTATGCTACCACAGTTTCTTGCAGGCTTTGCTTATGAATTGTATATTTGTGCAGATGCCTCAAATATATCTACAAATATCACCCACCTTGTGATGATGAATATAGTCTGAGCACATGGTGAGAAGTGTTTCTAGCCTGGGCCTTTGCCCAAGGCACTATGGCCTTGGGATACTTCACTCAATTCACCTCTGAATAGGAATTAATTGAACTCTTGGGCTATTTGCTTTACTGCTCTTACAATTAAGGTGTGTTGCATGCTCAGCGGTAGAGAGGCAATGTCTGGAAAAGAGATGAGATGCAGGTGCTAGGCTTGCCCAAGGCGTACAGGTAGACACATATCATTCCATTTCAGCTGCATTTCGAGCAGAGACTTGTTCAGGAGGGTGGGGGGGCAATGTATAAAAGGGACGTGCCGATGCACCAGTTGAGGAATCAGGCAGCAAGCAGTGGGAAGGATCCCTGCCTAACAGCCACTGCCAGACAGAGTAGACAAATGTAGAGCTCATATAAGGCTGCTTCTAATGTTACCTAGATAGGTCTCAAATCCATTTTCCCAGGATATCATTGCTTCCACTCAGTGGCGGAGCTTTGCTGGGGATGCTCTGGCAGCAGGAGCCTCCCAGGCTGCGCCCCCCCCCCAGCGGGCGGGCAGTGTTCGCTTCCCCCGGCAGCCACCGGGCATATTTGCACGATCAGCGGTCAGATTTTCGCGACGACAGTTGGCCCAATCGCGAAAATTTGCTAGATGGGGGTACCAGCGCTGCCACGCCGATCCGCCCAGGGGGGATTTGGTCACATGCCCCCTAGGCATGACACCCAGGGCGGACCGCACCCCCCTTGTGACACCCCTGCTTCCACTGTCCTAGAACTGTGACCAAACATTAACTGAAGAAACCAGGGACTGAACATGAGGACAAGCCTGCCTTCCTACCACCAAACTACAGCCTTACAGAGATAATATCCACTGCTCTATTGATCCTTGCCTGTATTGCCAGCATACATTACGGTGGCCCATTTTGGACATTCATCATGGCTTCTCTGGTTTAATGTCCACATCTCATGGACACAGCTAAATTGAAATCCTTCCATTTCATAAACTATTGACCTTTATGAACAATAGCTTCTTGGACCCCAGAGATGAACATCAAGGCTATGTTCTCCTCCCTTAATGTACTGCCTTCAGAGCTATGATCCTGGCTTAAATTAAACCTTACTTCCCCATTTCTGACACAGAATAGAACCCAGGTTTAAAAGATTAACTAACTAACCAGGGTATTATTTCCTTCGGTTTACATCTGCCCTTCCTTCTGAAAGTGTCCGCAGGGTGCTTAACAATGTCGAATCTGAAAAAAACTATACTTATGGCTAAACTGACAGTTATTAAAACGACAGTGCCTCCGTGTATCTACCCCTTTCCAAAGGACTGGGCAAATAAAATGTTCTGTCTGAACACAGTTGGAAAAGGGAACGGATTTCACCTGAGAGGGAGTTCCTGAGACAGGGTGCCACTATGAAGAAAGCCCCATCTCGCAGTCACACCCTCCTTGCCACCCACAGTGATGTTACTGCGAGAAGAGTTGCTCCCTTATGAGCTGCATGTGAGAGACATATGGAGAAAGGTGCTCCTTCAACTATATAGTTTAAATGTATTTAAGTATATGCAAGTATATTTAGATTAAATCTAATCCCGCTTTAATATCCTGCTTAGCTTTTAGTCCAATGCTTGCAGCCATACGTCACTGCAAATGCAGTAAAATGCCTATTGGCACAGACATAAAACATGAATAAATATATTAAAATCACCCTTAAATCTTCCAGGGGTTACTCTTAAGACTTAGCTTGCTCAAGTTAACACATAACCTTTACAAACCTTTACAAACCACTGACATTCGGTTTGAGATCCTCACTCAGATTTTCTTTGTTGAAATTGCAAACAGTGCAACTTGATAGCATATATACTCATTTTCATCAGATAACAAGATAACAGTTTAACAGTTTCGCTTTCTAGGATAGGCATACGGTGGTCTATCCCCACGCAACTCTTTCCCAAGGACACACAATCTGTTTCTTACAGGGATATGACAATGCCTGCCATCCAAATAAGTGGCTGGCATTTGTTTAACTGTTAATCTGCAAAAGCTTTTCTCAACTGCGGGTAGGTAGTGTAAAATAAACACCTTTAGATTTGATTTATCTTTTTTAAAGTGCAGCGTACCAGTGAGAGGAGCGATTATTATTAATCACTTCCCAGGACAGATGGAACGTTCCCATTTAAAGTGGGCTGAACGCCAAGGATGGCCGGCTGCATGCTCTGTAGGAACTGAGTACAGATTAATTCTGTCCTTGGTGATCTTCCTTCCCCCTAGCTCTCAGGTGTTCATATTAACACATCTTTTGGAATCCTGAGCCAGCCATTTCATGGCATGCGTATCTATCCTGGATCATGCTTTTGTTAACTCTCAATCCCAGTTTAATATCCTGTTTAGTTGCCAACATTAAACACATTAAACCCAAGTTTTCCTTTTGGAGCAAAATGGGGAACACTGGTTTGCAACACCAAAGATGTTGCACAAGAGGAGCATGCATTGGGGGGAGGTGTGCATGGAAATGAAGATATTCATGAAAATAAGATACAAATGCATCATGTTAGGGGGAAACGCTTTCAAAAATATGTACATTGGGTCAAAACTGCATATAAATATGTGTCTACTAGGAGAAAATTACACTAAAATGCTGATGAATTTTCATGCTGTTTTTACCATATTGTTAGCAGCCTCAAGTGTCCTTGGACCAAAAGGTGGGACAGAAACTGATTAAAGACCAGATAAACACTCCATTCCTTGTGCAACTTGATTTGTTGTATGCCATTATGAGGAAACCTTCGTGATCCCAGTTTTGAATATTAGGCGCAACAAATTTAGTCTCTGTTGCTCCAGAGGACAAAGAACAAGCAATCCTGACTAAAGGATGGGAGAAGTATAAGAGTTGGTGGGCTCCCCTTTTCAAGCAGTATTTAACATTTGAAGGCGGCTGATATATGAGCATACTGATGCCAGGGAGATGCTGGGGATTGAACCTGTGACCTTCTGAATGCTAAGCAGATGTTCTACCACTGTGCTATATGGTCACCTTCTTACCTGATACAAGAGCTTCTCTTTGTTGCTGCGGTCACTCTCCGGCCGACTTTCTGGCCTCAAATGACTTGGACACCTTCCCCGATTCGTATGTTCATCCTCTACCTGTTCCATTGGATTCCCTTGATTTCTCCAGTGACCCTCCAATTGCTGCTGCTGCTGCCCAGGCTTTGTTGAATGAGGACATTCTCCGTGGCTCATCCAGTCTCTCTCCAAGAGCTGCATTGGATGCACGTGGCACAAGGACCCTTCATGGCTCTTTGGGCTAGCCTCCGGCCTTGCGGGGCAAGAGGGGTCTCCTGGGCCAGCCCTCTTCAGCTCAGCCACTGGCAGGCTGGCGAGGCACAGGGATGTGCTGCTATCTTCCCAGTTGTCCTGTCTCCTGGGATCAAAAGGGTTGACCGGCTCTTCTTCGCCCGGCCAATCAGTGTCTAGACTCGTCCGTAGGGTCCTGCTGCAGGCCTCCCTTGGGCTTTTCCAACTGTCTTCTGCATGCTGCTTGCTCACAGCGCAACACCTTGCTTGCTGTGGATATGCGCGGCTACTCTCTGCCAGCCGCCCAGGACTGGGAGACCGCCTGACCTCCCCAGAGCTATGCCGGCCACTTTCTCTGCAGCTCCCCGGGCTCAGAGAGCGCCTGGTCTCTTTCTGGCTACCCCCAGGACTAAATAGACCCCCAACCTCCCCACGGTTTTTCAAACCAATCCCTGCATCTCTCCCTGGGCCGAGAGACCGCGTGGCCTCTCCTTGAGCCCCACGGCCATCTTCCCTGGGCCTCGGGGGACTCAGGGTCTGCCCTCGGCCTGCCATGGCCCTCCCCGGGCTGAAATCGCACACAGCTCCCCTGTAGTCTCTCGGCTCCTTCCTCGGGTGCTCGCCCGTGTCAAAGGGGAGCAAAGGCTTGCCCCGCGCTTTCCGGTCACTCTCCTTGTACCTCTCCAGCTGCCTCGCTTGACCCTTGTCCAAGCTCCTTCTGGAGTGGGCTGTGCTCACAGCGCCCAGGCAGCTTTTCCACTTGGTCTCCGTGCTTTTCCCAGAGCTGTGCGAGAGCTGCAGTTGGCTTTTCCTCCCATCACCCGTTGGCTTCCCGTGACTCGTGGGGCTGCGGAGAGGTGCCCTGTCCCTGTCGCCTTTCGGATGGGGCACAGGGTCCGCCCATTTCCGCCGCTCTGCTGGCTGCTGAGGGACCACCAAGTGTGGAGACACGGCCCTGCTCCTGCTGTCTCTCTCCAGGCGCTGAGGGGAGCTCCCAGAGCGACCGGGCTCCCCTTGGCTCCTGCTGCTTCGCTCAGGGCGCTGCTCTGGTCTCCCTAGGCGCTGGGGGCCTCCTCTGCTCCTGCTGGGCTGCTCTGGCTCCCAGGGAAGTTTTTTGCTAACCTGAAAAAGAAGAAGGAAATAAGTAGCCTTGTGATATCAAAAGGCTAACCCTCTGGTCGTATGTTGGGAATTAAAATTGCCTTGGACCACATCCATCTTTTTCTCCAGCTCAGTAACTGTCTCCCCTGACTGACAGTGTAGGAAGCAGACTAAATTAAATCAGCTGCTGCTGTTTCAACTGTGTCCAAAACGCATCACTTCTTTTGGGAATTATAGGGACAGAACTACCTAAACTGTATAGAAACTTATTCATGTATGCTACTACAGCGGCAAGAATGTTACTCGCCCCAAAATGGAAAAAAATAGATGTCTCAGCAAAGGAAGAATGGATACAAAAACTTATGGAATATGCAGAAATGGCAGAACTTACCGGAAGAATAAGAAATCAAGATAACAAACTTTTTTATATATAAAAGAATGGAAATGGTTTATTGAATATTTACAAATAAATTTTGAACAGATAAGAATGTTGGCAGGATTATTGTAATAAGAGTATATATTTAAAGTGGATGAATAAACGAGCAAATTAAGTTAATTTGGATTTGCAGAAGATATTTAAAATAAATTTAAGGAACCGCAGAAAGAGGGGGAAGGAAGTCAAGTTCTGAAATGTCAAAATGATTGTAATATCAGTGAAATGCATAAACCTGAAAAGTGTGTGTGTGTGTGTGTGTGTGTGTGTGTATCTGTAATGCATCACTTCATCCCATACCATGAGAGAGTCAGTCTTACTTATGTTCAAGACCCACTGGGCTCGAACGCCACCTCCTTCCTGGGCTACCATGATCTTTCGGCCTAGCACCACGCAGCATTAGACCTACCTTTATTTCAATGCCTGAAGTAACAGAAGTTACCAAGTAACAGAGCCATTTGCATCCAGGCAGTGCTTGGAAAATAAAGCCCAATGTGATCATCGACTGCAGAAAAGTATCACCAATTGCCCAGTACACAGATGAGGAACCTGATCTGGACAGTGGTCCCCCACAGGCCAAAAGTGAGAGGTGGGCAGGACCACTCACCTGTCAATCACCTGACGTCAGAACATCATCAATGATTGCTGGGACTTCAAAGCACTATGTAGGGTTTCCAAAGAGCTCTAACAAAGTGCTTCAAAGCGCTGCTGATCAGCAGGCTTGAAGTCACCACCTACTAGCTGAAGGGTGGTAATGCCAAGCCTGCGTTCTGCAGGGATTGGCTGCGTGACTGAGCTCCCCATCCTCAGGCCCCTCACACCAGATGTCACATGAAACTTCAGATGCGGGGCAGGTGGGAGTGGTTTGGGGAAAACATCCTTGTGGGCCAAATTGGGACTCGCACTGGCCTGCGGGATGGAGCTTATTACCAGTACTCGGGAAGCCTCATAGAAGATCAAAGTGCTCCTTCCTGTTTCCATCCATCCGTCAGCTGTTCCCAATGGTTCTCAATGGGGCTAGGAAGGCATCAAAGTTGGGAGCTGCCATCTCAAGGTGTGCATGCATGTGTGCAACCTGGGTATGTGAAAAAGGAAACTCAGCCCTTGGGCTGGGAAAGGTTTTCTACCCCTGCTGTATATGTTAGGGAAATTAAGCAAGACTGGTCATTTATGTTCCATTTTTGGCATTAATTTGTTGTGTAAGCAGCCATGCAAGCCACTTTAAGACCAGCTTCCTGGAGATGCCCCCAAAGTTCAGGATGCTTGGCCTTCTTTGGATCCAAACAGCTGCCAGAGGTTAACGCTACATAGCTATGCTGCCACCTCTATCATTACTGACCACGAGTTGCTTTAGGCATCTTTTGAAGACCTGCCTTCTTACCCACAAGCTTTCCCCAGTTGTTAAAACTGTCTTCTGGATGTTACAAGGTTTGACTGCATTTCTGTACTTTTTAAAATTGCTGTCCTTGGTAGTTTGTACCGATGCTTTTATTGCATGTTTTTTGTAATATTTGTGGTCTTTTGGTTTGCTCTAAACCACTTGAGGTATTTTATACAATAAGCCTCATAGAAATGATCTTAAATAAACATCACTCAGCCTCTTCTTTACAGCCTCAGAAATTTCACTAGCCGTTGGCAACACAAGCCTTCTTCGTAGCAGCAGAGGCTAGGAATTAGGGTGTTTGTTTACTTGCCATAAAGAGAGCCAATTCAGTGAGGATGCTGGACTTGACACTCATAAAGAATTGCAAAACATGCAGAATGTGTTGATAATCCACAAAAAGCAAACATGGCACAGGCCAAACTGGTCAGCATTGGACTAACTTGTCCAACAGGCTGTCCCCAGCTGATGACTTCTGATCCCAGGCATATCACTTGTGCTCTGTACCCCTTCGTCATCTTTCCCATTTTTAAAGGATCACTAGGTAGAAATACAGTCGTACCTTGGAAGTCAAATGGAATCTGTTCCAAAAGTCTGTTTGACTTCCAAAACATTCGGAAACAAAAGCGTGGCTTCTGAAGCTCCTGCAGCCAATCGGAAGCCGCAGAAGCCGCGCCGGATGTTCGGCTTCCGAAAATCATTCAAAAACCGGAAAACTCACTTCCGGGTTTCGATCGTTCAGGAGCCAATTTGTTCGGGAGCCAAGGTGTTTGAGATCCAAGGTATGACTGTACAAACTGAACGGCTGCGCTACTTCCCATTTATGTATAGTGCTAGTATTTTAAAAGACTATGCGTACATGTGCATGCGTAGCACCACAAAGGGGGAGGGGAACCCCACAGAAACTGGGACTGTGGCACTGGAAGACACAAATAGCAAAAAGTGGCAGGGAAGTACAAGCAGTCTGCAGCAATTTTGGTCACCCAGCTGTGACCCTTTGGCAAACGCAAGGAGTGGCCAGATTTCCTTCCAATGCCGATACGGCAGAACTGGGTGGGGAACATCTAAACAGCGGCGTGGTGATCCCTTCCTCATTCTAAGGATGCAAGAAAGGCTTGAGGCAGAAGCTTCGAAGCTCAGCCATTCTGATTTTCGGCTTGGCTGGCAATGCATGTCAAAAATGGTCCACAAACACACAGAGACACATACTAGTAGTGCTAGGAGGGAGCAGAACCAGTTCAAGCGGCTTTGAGTAGAGATGGAGAACCGGCAACCTTCCAGAAATGGCTGGACCTCAGCTTCCCATCAGCTCTGGCCAACATGAGCCCATGGTCACTGATGATGTCTCCCAGTGGTGCAATGGGTCAGTGTGGCTGGCTGTTAGCTAGAAGGTTGGTGGTTTGAGCCTACCCAGGGACGGCTGTGGGTAGGATTCCTGCACTAGATGACCCTTGAGGTCCCTTCCAACTCTATAATTCTGTGATCTCTGATGCGGGAGGGTGGAGCCCAAAAACATCTGGCTGACCCCCAGATTCCCCAATACTGGCTTTGAGGATCTGGTGCGGCCAGAGGCTGCCAGTTGAGGGAAAGGGAAGCTGGTTAATTGTGTGCCAGGAGGGGGCAGCAAAGGAGGCACAATGCAACAAGGTAGTCCACTCTCAAACCAGTGCACCTTCTGAGGTGGTGCAGTCTTCTGTTAAGACGGTACCCTGGGCGGACCTGAACAGCCTCATTCTCTTGAGCAGGCATCCCCAACCTGCAGCCCTCCAGATGTTTTAGCCTACAACTCCCATGATCCTTAGCTAACAGGACCAGTGGTCAGGGATGATGGGAATTGTAGTCCAAAACATCTGGAGGGCCGAGGGTTGGGGATGCCTGCTTTTGAGTAAAGATTGGAAAGCAAGAGCTTTGCCCTTTGAGGAGGACTGTTGTAAATACATGGAGACAAAATGAGGAAAACAAATGCCAAGAGAGAATACAGTTTCAGCAGGTCCCATTTTACTCCCCCTCAGCACCCCACTGCCTTTCCTCACTGTGGATTAGCCACTCACATCTCTGCGCAGACTGGGGCTTGATTGCCTCCTGACTAATCGCCCTTCCTTTGCCAGCTTCAGGGTCTTACTATCCAGTCGATCCAAGAGTCCCTCTTCCAGGGCTTGGAATGCCCCCAGCGTCTCCGACTTCCTAAACATCAGAAAAGGGGGAAAGGTTGCAGTGGGGAGAACAGATAGTTACGAGGTGCTGAATTAACAGCTGGCCTTCAAAAAATCACCTCCAAACACATGACAAGGGACTTTGGGCCCCAGTTATTGGATCTTGGAGGGCGGCGTTACCTTCCCCACACTGGCATTGTTGAGGCTTAGCTGGGTAAAAAAAAAAAAGTAAAGGTAAAGGACCCCTGGACGGTTAAGTCCAGTCAAAGGCGCAGCACTCATCTCACAGGCCAAGGGAGCCTCCGTTTGTCCACATACAGGTTTCCATGTCACGTGGTCAGCATGACTAAAACGCTTCTGGTGCAACGGAACACTGTGATGGAAACCAGAGTGCACGGAAATGCCATTTAGCTTCCCAACACAGTGGTACCTATTTATCTACTTGCACTAGCATGCTTTCGAACTGCTAGGCTGGCAGGAGCTGGGACAGAGGAACAGGAACTCGCCCCATTGCTGGGTATGTCAGGGTGGCAGCCAGGTCAGAGATGTGCAGGTGTCCTTCTGAAAAAACTGGATTGGTTCTGCTGGCACACTGACTCTGCCTTACCCCTACTGCCAGGGCAGTGGTGCTTGTTTCAGGAGACCAGCTCCACACAAAAAGACAAGACGCAAATCTCCCAGGGCTGCCCCATTTCCTCACCTGCGCTCGTGGCCAAAGATCCGTTCCACCTCCACCCGGCCAGGACTTCTGGTGCGGCTGCGCTCTTTTTCGAAAGCTTGCCGGTGGTCCAGCCGCTTCACCTTGGGCAGGTCGGCCAGCATGCTGTACTCCTGCTTCATCAGGCCGTGGCGACCCTCGCTGCTGCCGCTCGTGCGCCAGCTCTGGTCCGAGTCAGCGGAGCTGATGGAGGAAGCAGGCCACCTGCCAGGGCCAGAGGCATCGCCACGGGCAGGCAAAGCCCCACGGCCAGCACGGGGAGGGGAAGGGGCCCGGCTCGGCTCGGACTTGCGTCGCTCCAGAGAGAAATAGCCGCTCTCGGCTTGATGCTTCCTCCTGCCGTCCCCCTGGTCCTGGCTCACGGCTCTGGAAACTGGGAGGGGGAGAAAGATCTTGCAGCAATTCCTCCCATGCTCAAAGTGTGTGCACAGGCAGGAAAACAGCACAAACCAGCAGTGAACTTGATGTGCCAAATGGAAATGGGTATTAGCTCAGGACACCCAGTTGCCTCTCCAAACAGAAGAGACTTATTTTTGCCCAGAAGTGGGCAGCACAGGAGCCATAGAAAGGGAAGCTGTGGGACTCCAATAATCATCAGCTCCAGCCAGCATGGTTGATGGTCAGGGTTGATGCGAGCTGTTGTTGGCATCCGTCTGTCTCAAGAGACAATGGCGTGCGCCCCCGGGGGTGAAATCAAACTACTGTATTAGCAGCACGGAAGTGATCTTTCTGGGGCACAAGCCTGGGCAGTGTGTATGGAGGTCCAGGGCTGCCCAGATTACAAGACACCCTCTCGACGGCTTCACTGATGTGGTCCAAGGGAAAGCAGGGCAATACATTTGGCACCAGCTTGGCTGCAGAAGTTGCCAGAAGGAGGCGTACAAGGCGCCATCCAACTGCCTTAGGGACTCCACCCTGGATTTGTGTAGGGTTTACTCTTTAGGCTTTTCTTTTCCCAAGATATCCTGCAAGGTAGTGGAGGTGTAGGATCAGAGTTTTCTCTCTCCTACATGGGCTACCTTCCCAGGTAATTCCTTCTACAGCACGTGCAGAAACCACCTTCTTGTCTGTTGAACCCACTATTGGTCTCGTCCACACAATCCGCCGGAGCCTATCCTCACATGCAGGGGAAGCCCCTAATTCACCGAGGCTTTGAAACCCATCGGCTACTCTCACCTGTTTTAGCCGGCCAGTCAAAGCCGTTTCCTGGGGCGTGGTCACTGTCGTATGCTGACAGCATCTAGGAGCCATAGGTGAGAGCCGAGTGCAGGGTGGGGACGAAAAGAGGACAAACTGCCCCAGAAGGAGCATGACATGTCCCCCATCAGAGCTAATATCCATCCCCTAACCAAGAGGACTGCAGGTTCTCCATCCCTGTCCTGTTGCATAATGAAATGGCTGGTCCCCTAAGCTCGCCCCTTTTGGAATATCCAGACGGCCATGTCCTCAACCACACTAGGGGTACGTGTGCATTATAAAGATGATGACATCTACATTTATTATAAGCACTTCACCAGCAGGTCCCAGGTCAGGTGATAACTATTATAAACTACACCCTTCCATTAGGTTATTGTACTGTGGGCAGAATCCAGTTTCTGGCATTTCCAGATTCACTTTTCAATGTAAAAGCTCCCCATGGTTAATAGCCCTCCTGGTCAAGGAACAAAGGGAGGGATCCAAGTAGCACGTCTCATCAGACAAGGATTTCTGATTGTGCAATGGGACTTTTGCTCTTCTCCCCACTGCATGCCAAATCTGCCCCAAAAGGCTGGGGGAACCCCATAACAGATTTAGGGGGCATGGGGAGGTGGGTGGGGCGGGAAGTCCCATCAAACAAGTGGAAATCCTTGCAGGGACAGGACGCTTGATTCAGCACATTTTGCCCTTTGCCATCTCAGAACCCCGCTAAAAGTTGCTTGCGATCCTAATCAGTGGGAGAACTGATTATGCAAATGTATTCCTGTTTATTAAATCCAGGCACAGGATTTGGGTTCCTAGTGCAACGCTGCAGTTACAGTTCTTTCCTTTGGGATGGTGTGTTCCCACCCTCGGAAGAAACAAGATCTATGGAAAGATCTGTGCTGGCAGGAGGTGGGGAGAGGTCAGAAGACCGAGGAGGGGGGTGACACATACCTGCTTTTGGGCAATTCCAGGACTCTGTTCTCCCAGAGGATGCTGGGTCCGCCCATCTGGATCTATCAGCATGCAGTTTTTCGGGTCGTGCCTCTTGCTTCTGGCCTGCATAGTACATTGTGCTGTCTTTGTCAGGCTCCAAAATGCTCTCAAGCAGCCTGGTCATTTCCCAGTCCTATGTAAGGGGGAGGCAGGGAACACACAGAAAAAGAGAGGCTGTTTCCTACACTGCCCTGCTGCCTCTGCCTGTCAGCAGGAAAGCCTTGTGTGTCAGAGATACCAAACATCAGGTCCCCAGTAGAAGGGCCCCAGATACTTTAAGTTGGGAATGGGGGGGGGCTCTTTTTTCAAACTGAGGGCCACATTCCCACCTAGGCAAACATCTGGGGGCCATATGCCACTGGTAGGCAGGCCATGAAGCAAGTAGTAGGCAAAGCAACCCATGCAAATTTCACCTTTGTACAGTAGGCTGGTTTTGACCCTCCATTCAGGCATGCAGGGTGCCATATCAGAGCCCAAGGGCACATTCCAGCTGAGCCAAAACACTCAAGGAAGGTGTGAAGTGGGGCCAGTGAGGGGGGTGGCCTGCAGAAAGCTCTGAGGGCCAGATTTGGGGCCAAGAGGGCCACATTTGGCATACAGTCTGAGCACTGGTGCCAACTCTATAGGGCCAAAGTGTTTTTGCCGCCCCTCTTTCCCGTATCTGTGGGGTGGGAGCCAGGCCCTCTCAATGTTGAGGAGGCAAAGGAGGCCAAGTGCGCTGTGGCTTCAGTGGCCGGCTCCTCCTGAGAGCGAAAGAGA
Source organism: Podarcis pityusensis (assembly GCF_964106645.2). Taxonomy (NCBI): domain Eukaryota; kingdom Metazoa; phylum Chordata; class Lepidosauria; order Squamata; family Lacertidae; genus Podarcis; species Podarcis pityusensis. The sequence goes on along the minus strand of NC_138035.1, from coordinate 30,033,798 downwards.
AGAAGCTGCTGGCCACTGAAGCAGCGCCACACTGGGCTCCGCACTTGGCCTCCTCCTGATGATGTGACAATGCATGCGCAATATGCACTGGCTCTGTTGATCTTGGGCGCAAGTCTGAATCTGAGGTTCCCCAAGTTACTGTACATATAGAGCACGTGGCTTCCCCCAAAGTGTCTCAGAAACTGTAGTTTACTCCTCACAAAGCTACAGTTCCCTTAAACTACAGTTCCCAGGACTTTTATTTTAGGGAATCAGAGAACTGCAGAGTTGGAAAGGACCACAAGGGTCACCTAGTTCAACCCCCTGCAATGCAGGAATCGTTTGCCCAATGTGGGGCTCGAACCCATGGCCCTGAGGTTAAGAGTCTCGTGCTCTACCAACTGAGCTATCCGGGAGGCAGCCCTGTGCTTGAAATGCATGGTGTGAAGGTGACCTTAAACTTCAAGGCAATGTATAAGGATCTGCTCTGCCTCCCTTTGCTTGGTGAGCAGCCATGCAGTGGTGCCTCAGCAGGGATCTAAAGAGGCTCGGAAATAAGGAATATTACAAAGGGAACATGAGGCTGCCAAGTGAGGTGTACACATACACACACTTCCATCTCACCTCGAGCGTGGCACGGGCATCTGTGTCAACAACATCCGCTTCTGCATCAAGGACGGTGCTGGTGCTGGGGCAGGTACTAACTTCTGTGGGTTCTTCCTCAGCTCTGCAGCTCAGCTGGGTGTACTCCAAGCTTTCCTGCCAGCTGTAGGGGGGGCAAAAACACACACAAATGGTCGACAACCTCCCAGCAGGTGAGGGCTAAAGCCAAGCACTGGGCCCATGGCAGAAAGTTGCTCAAGATGGCCGAGCACTGCCAGTGTAAAGGCAGCCAACGCTTAGAGCAAAGGAGGGCCTCAGCAGCAGCCTTATTGTCGCACCAGCAGACAATTTGAACCTGGGGCTTCCTCAGAAATTGCTGGACCACCTTTCCCCACATTCCTTACCACCTGCCAACGCTGGTTGGGGCTGATGGGAGTTGGAGTCCGACAACACAGCTCCTATGCTCTAAAAAGTTTGTGCTAGCTGCGCATGCACTACCAAGCCAGGTTCAAGGTTCCTCTATTAATCTACAAGGCCCTTAAGCATCTGGGCCTAGGATACCTCCCTAATCACTCATATTCCTGCCCAGTCACCAACAGGAATCACCGTGAGGGGGGGTGTCTCCCACACACCCCGGCACAATCAGAAAACTTACGTCTCCTCTTTGTCCTCAGAGCCCACACAGACATAGAGTTCACACTGGGGCACTAAAATGCACAAGGGGTCACAGGGACTGGTCACATTGTCACCGTCGAGGCAGTTGGGAGTTTTCGCCGCGTGTTCCTTCAATTCCTGTCAGAAAGAAATGGGAGTCAGTGGGAGATATTTCAGGGGCACCACGGTCCTCCCTCTGCACTCTTCAGGGCACAGAAAATGCCTTCCTTGCACAGCAGAGAGCAATAAAGAAAGTTGCCACATTCCACACACAGACACCCCCAGTTGCCTTCTCAGTCTGCTTGATGAAGAGTTCTGTGTAAGCTTTAAAGACTGCAGTGTCCTTTACATAAAAAAGCCCTTTGAGACACTGTGTACCGCTTCTATAGGAAAGTAATAGGTGGATCCTCTTTTTGTTTTTATCCTCCCCTTATTTAGGCAACAGGACTTTTTTTTTTAAGAATCTGATCCTTGGTTCTTGGGAATTTCACTCTAACCCAAGCCCATTGTGCAATTTCCCAAGATAAACAGAAAGATCAAATTCGAATACAGCACAGCCTTCTTGAGGGTGGCTCCTCAACTGTGGCACTCCCTCCTGGCATATTTGGATGGGTTCATCTATTAGCCCTTTTAAAACAGTGGTCTGTGCTGGATTTATGTATAAGCTAAACAAGCTATACTTTAGGGCCCCATTCTCTTGGGGGTCCCCCAAAAAAATTAAAGAAAAAAAACTGGATGTACATTTCCAAAACATAAGATTAAAAACAAATAAAATAAAACTTACATACAGCAACAGTGTTTTGTGTTGTGTAGGCTCCTGTGATGTAAGTAATGGGCCCCGCCTGCTAGCCTGCTCCCTAAAATATCACTAGTTTGCTCATTTCTATATATAGGGTGCCTACATTCTGCATGGACTGGTTGCATTGCAACATGTGCAAATGGCTTTACAGTAGATACCTGTTACGTCCATCAATTACCATATATTCAACACAAAAAACAGCGACAATTTGTTTTTGACAAAGGGCAGCTGGACATATAAAGGGCCCCGTTACCTTCAGTAGCTTAGGGCCTCATCAAACCTAAATCCAGCCCTGACAGCGACAATTTCTGTTTAATCTTTTGGACTATAGTTTCTGGGATCTAGAGTTTGAAAAGAGGTCTGGGGAACCACATGACCAAGAGCCAGATATCGCCCTCTGCCTTTTGTACATCCCAGCCACACAAAGGTACAAGTTGCATTCAACATTCATTGCTATGCCCACTTTTGTCTCTGCCCCCCCCCCACAACCCCCAGACGTTTGTCCACAAAGTTTGGACTAAAAAACAAAAGGCACCCCCCCAAAAAAAAATCCCTAGCTGAAAAGGCTATTTTGCTTCACATTGTTGCAAAAATTTATTATTGTATTTTGTAATCATTGGCTTGGGTCCTAAGTGAGAACAAGGGAGTTCACAGAAGGAATGGTCTGTCTCCTCCAAACTCCAGCAGACTCCTGTACCCGGCACCACAAGGTTTTCTTGAGAAAATCAGGAAGAACTTCCTGACCAATGATATATGGGGTGCAGGGAGCAGCTGCAGAAAAGCATTGATGGGGTGGGGAAGCACATCCTGCCTCTTTCACAGCAGAACCTGGAACTCCTAACACTGAAAAGCTAACGCAAAAGTTACGACTGGCAACAGGAATATAACTTTAGGACCACTTTTGCCGGAGACTGCAGGAACTTTATTGTCTTTACAGGAACACCAGAAAGTTGAAGACCAGTCCCTAGGGTTTAAACCAACATATGGATTTTATGACAACCAAATTTCACATAGATATACAGACACACGCAAACATATATATTCCTATTTATAGAAATGTCTGCTATTATTGTGTGGGAATTGCTTTTATCACAACAGTGAAGGTTTCTGCAGAGCGAATAGTTGCAGCTTTTTGGTTTTGCTGATTGTGGTTATGTAAGACAACTATAAAATGACAATAAAAAGTTAATTCCCCCCTCTTTTAAAACTTTTAACAGCATCTGGCTCCATTGCAAAGCACATCTGGTGAGAACCCAGCCCAGCCACCCAAATTTTCCACAGCAATCTATACATATAAATTAGCACTGGCTTTTTTTTTTTTTTTGTAAATTTGGACCACAGGCCTGTGCTCTGAGTCCTTTAAGTGCCTAGCAACACCTTGCGGGTGGGGGGTGGGAGAGAGAGAGAATCAACCCAGATTAGTCTTGGATCTTAAATTAACTTTAATTTAAGGAAGGAAAACTCCATCACTTCCTTCCAGTACAGCTCCCCATGCCCCATTGTTCTGGAGGGGGTCCTGGTCCTCCAGAGAGCCTTTTTTTGAGGGGGTCACAGATGCTTTCAGGGAAGGGAGGGATGGGCAAACTTTGCTTTTGTGAACTTGCTTAAGGCAACTTATGAGATCCAGGCCTTTGGTTTGCAGCTATAATTCGCTCTGAGGACAGTGGTTCAAAGAGCAAGTTACGGGTTCCTAAAGAGAGAGAAAACATTCTCATACTCTAGCATGCTTAGCGACTGAAAGTCTGAAAGTCATTTGTTAAGATGAAGTATTCTTTGTGTTAAGGCTCAACCAAGGCCTGGACCAAAAAGCTTGCAAACCAAAAATATAAATAGCATACGCCAAACGCCGTTCTCCCAATTGATCAACCGTGGCAATCAATAGCCGGCAAAGGGCATGCCGCCTCCTGCGCTACATTAACTGGAAGGTGTAGACTGGATGAGCAACGCTTGCCTTGCGCTGTCACAAACGTAAACAGAGCACTCCTCTCTTGACAACCATCCTCTCATGGAGCCCTGCTCTAAAAAGGTGCCTGCAGCATCTCCAAAGCCAAGGAGCCTGCCTTGTTTCTTTAGGCATGGCACCAGGTCACCTAGATGTCACAGGCTAATGGGGCAGAGATATAGAAAATCTTCCTGCCCTGTGCAGGAGGTTGAGCTAGATCACCACCCAATCCTATGGTTCAGGAAGTCTCCACTCCATCCCTCCTACTCAGCCCCACAAGCAAGGCAGGGAAGCGCCCCGGAAGCACAGGAGGGCTCAGCAACATAGGAAGCACTCCTTATTGCTTGACCTCCAGTGCTTGGGAGAGGGGATTTCACAAGGCTCCAGAAGCAAAGACAAACAGCAGGTCCTTCCCTGCTCAGATCCAGTTTGATTTCAAGCGCGCCTGTCCCTTTAAGAGCTTCCTCGCTGCCCTAGCCAGCTGGAGATTCATCCCACCCACCCCGCCTTCACCCCAGCCCAGTTACCTTAGCAGGTTATGATCTCCAAAAGGGAGGGTCCCTAGCAGGCTGGTTGTCAGCACCACTTCCCCTCCATTGTCCTGATCAAGTTGGGGGGGGGGGGGGGAGTTGAGTAGGGATGGCTCTGAGCAGATCGCAGGCGAGCCAGGAGGAAATTCTAGAGGGCCGGGACTGGGGAGAGAGGGAACCTCATTACTATTTCATAATCCGAGGCTGATCCAGCGCAGCAAACAATGAACAACACGAAACCCTTTGTTAACAGGACACCAGCTGGCACCCCATAGGGAGGGATGGAGTTTACACCTGGCCAGCCAGCGAATGGGCCAGGAGCTGACAGGTGACTCAGGCTGCCTGGCCTTTTAATCCAGGGCCGCAGTTAAAGACCAACACTTGCTAAACAGTCCCTTGTCAGGTTGGCATCTCTATCCCAGAGCAGGGACAGGGAAGGTGCAGAGCTCCACATCCTGCTGGATTACCCTCCTGTCATTCCTAACCCCTGGCCATGCTGTCTAGGGCTGGTGGGAGCTGGAGTTCAGAAACATCTGCGGAACCACAGGCTCCCCACCCCGATCCTGGAAGGAACTTATAAACTCTGGGCAGTAGAAGCAAAAGCATGACTTGCCAAAGTGAAGTGAGATTCACAGGTTGCAGTTATTTCTAAAGTGGAGTGAAGGAATTCAGGTGCCTCTCTCTCCCCATTATCCACACCTGTGAAATGTCGTTCTGCGGGGAGATTCAGGAGCTTTTAGAATGGAGTCTATGAATTTCTTGCTGAAACCAAGACAGGAACGCAGGTTTCAAGCCAGATCAATGTTTATAGTGTAGAAGTAGCTTCGGTACTTTCCTGAGCAGAGGAAAGGGGTATAACTTTGACCACGACCAGTTCAGGCTTCCTCTTAAAACTGTAAGGAAGATTAAAAAGTGGGGGCTTGACACTCCACTGTTAGAAATATCACACCTGATCCACTTTTCCTAGGTGTGGACTCCTAGTGTGGCAATTTAGCACAGAAGAGCCAGTGTTAGACCTGAGAAACTTAGGAAAGTCAATCATTTAAAGCACTGCAGGTGACCCCTAAATTTGTAGCAGCTTCTCCTCTGCTCATTTTGAGCATAAACAATTGGTGAGTGTTAATGCTGTGGCATCCATACTCCTTTATTCGTTGCAAGAGATCAGTTCCTGAATTTATTTGTTTTTAAATGCTGGAATGCCTATCTACTAGGCAAGGTCAAATGTAGGCAGGAGATGCATGATCTATAGTTTCTTCAACCAATGAGCATTGCATTTTTTGTACCCATGGGAAAGCATGGCCAGATTCAACCACTGGCATCTTCAGGTGCAGCTGGGAAAGGGCTGCCAGTCAGTAAATAGATAATACTGAGCTGAAGGGAACAATAGTCTGACTCAAATTAAAGGTAAATCAGACGAGCCATCCTGACCGCTGCATTTCAGGCTTGCAAGCTCCTTGAAGAACAGCCTCTTAAAGCACCAAGCCCATTGATAAGTGTGTTTATCAAACAATACTGGGGAAGTTTTTCCTGCTGAACTACTCCCTGCCCCACAGTTGTTAAAAATACAGAGCCCATCTCCATTAAAACAAGGAGACCACTAACTACACTGCCCAGCAGCCATTGAGACTTCATTTGCAGCCTTTTACACCTCTTGTCGGAACCCTTAGTATCTCATTAACACATAATCTAGCAGCCTCTGTGGTCTCATTCAAAGTCCACATTCACAAACAGCACTCAAATGCCTTTCCTCTCTTGCTGCTTGTCAGCAGGGGAAGCCCCTGCTTCCCTCCAATAGCTGCTCGGATTACAGAGCCAGTTCCCGACACTGCCCCCCTCCCCCCAAAAGTTGCTCTAAGATATGAAAATGGATGAGCTGGGCAAAGGCCAGATCCATTTCCTGCTCTGTGGCAGGGATGCTCAGCCTTTTGACACTGCGACAGCCGCAGAAAAAGGACATTTCAGCAGGTGGAGCTCGGCACATCGCAACAGGGCAAGGGGAAGAAAAAGCGGAATTTACCAACATTCCCTCTTCTACCCAGCTCTTAAAGGTATAAGAACCCCAATGTTGGAAGTTTGGTGCTCCTCACTTTCTGGGTCCAGCCTTGATTACAGCCTGCAGATACATTAAAGCCAAAGGAATTACAATGAGGATGTGGGAAGGGCTATAGCTCAGTGGCAGAGCGTCTGATTTGCATGTAGAAGGTTGCAGGTTCAATCCCTGGCCTCTCCAAGACCCCTGTCTGAAGAGCTGCTGCCAGAAAGGGCAGACAGTCCTCAGCTAGATGGAGCAACCCGTCTCAACTCTGCATGAGCTGGCTTTCTATGTTGAGAGAAACTGATGTGATGAATCTGGGAAGAGACCAAGCGTGAGCATAGGCAGCAATTCCAAACAATGAAGGGGGGGGGCTGATCCATTGAGGAGGCAGAGTTCCATCCCCAGGCTGCCCTTAGAACAGGGGTAGGCAGCCTAAGGCCCGTGGGCCGAATGCGGCCCAATCGCCTTCTAAATCTGGCCCGCGTATGGTTCGGGACTCAGTGTGTTTTAACATGAGTAGAATGTGTCCTTTTATTTAAAATGCATCTCTGGGTTATTTGTGGGGCATAGGAATTTGTTCATTTCCCCCCCCCAAAAAAAAATATAGTCCAGCCCACCACATGGTCTGAGGGACGGTGGACCAGCCCATGGCTGAAAAAGGTTGCTGACCCCTGCCTTAGAACAACCATGATGAAAGGACCGGAATTGGAAGAGAGGATGGCAAGCAGAGGCTGGAAGGCAGCAGTTTACTCCAAGACAACCTGTGAGTCCGTGACTGAGATATTAACCCAGTTCTCCAGATCACAGTCAAAACATTAAACCACTAAACCACGTGGGCAATCGTCATGAAAGAGCTAACATCTAAGGAAAATATTATGAACACCCAAGCTGTAGCGATGGTCATACTCAGTGATCTCTGTGTGTTGCTGCAAATTTAAAGGCACCAGCCTCTCATATGATCCTGCACATGCCTCAGTCCTTGGCTACCAAATCATTTCACAGTTATGCTACAGTCCCATTCACTCAGCTCTGCCGAAAACTCACGCCACACCATTTTCTTATTTTCCCAGCCTTTAAAAGAAACTTACCCCTCCCTATGATGCACATGCCATGCTGCTCTGGCAATTGTCATGCTCTGTCACCTGTCAAATTGCCAACTTTGGGGAAGGTTTAAAGTTATTTATTAAAGAGATCTATCGACTGCTTTTCAGGCCTCATTGTCCTCACTGGGCAATTTTACCAAAAAAAAAAGGAAAGAGAAAAGATTAAGGCATGCAGCATAACCACCACAATTACGTGCACCAAAGAGCCTACTAAGTTAGAAACAGCAGCAAGAAACATTTCAAAGCACAGCACATTGAAACTAACTGAACACAGACTGGAATGAAAATGTCTCTGACGTTCTCTTCAAGACAGCAGTTATGGGTCCCATTCCTATTTCCCAAGGAAAGATATTCTAAACAGGTGGAGCCACAACCAAAAAGGCCCTGTTCATGGTAGGAGAAGGCCTACTCTCAAGGGCAGAGCGTCTGCTTTACATGTACAAGGTCCCAGGTTCAATTCCTGGCATCTCCAGGTAGGGCTTTTGGGGTGGGCTACTGCTTTGATGCAGTATAAGGCAGCTTCCTATGATGCCCAACAAGTCAATGGGTCAGTGCATCTGGCTGTTAACAAAAAAAAAGTTGGCGCTTTGAGGCCACCCAGGGATGGTTGTGGATAGGATTTCTGCATTGCAGGGGGCTGGGCGAGATCACCTTTGGGATCTCTCCCAACTCTACAATTCTATGATTCTTTATCAACAGACGGCAAAGCAGTGCATCTTATACAGATCATAAATCTTGGAAAGCCTTATACAACTGATCGTTTAGGAATATTGCCTCTTAACATTACTTCGCCATGGAATGTTCTGCTTCCTACATTTCCTTGGGAACAGCCCCCCCCCAAAAAACATGCAATAGAGGATACTCTCCCCCTCTGCCCACAATAACCAAGGTCAAATATAAGCTCACCTGGTTACCACGCTTGTGAGCAGTGAGAGTTCGAAAGCAGTTCTGGCACCGGGTCTTGGCAAATACATTGGCCTCGAATTTCTCACACAGAGTGCTCTCTGACATTTCTGACATGGTCCATGCAGGGAAGGGAAGATTCCCCCAGGCATGCAGTTTTAGGGAACTAGCTTCAGGGTAGGGGTGGGGAAACAGCTGCAACGAAAGGATCATAAGACATAAGACACAATACATCAGTACACCCCCCCCCCCCCGTTTCCTCCAGCCTTATCAAAGAGAAAATGTTCTGTATAGCCTGGTGCTCATTGGCACCAACCAGCAGGAAGTGTCTCGTGCTCCAAGAACATCAGAGGAGAAGGAGGAATCTTCAAAGAGCATCAAAGTCTGCAGGCCAAAAACAGACCCGTCCCATATGTGGGGCAGTGTGGCGTAATAGTTAGTGATAAGAAGTGGGGAGACAGCAGCTCAGATCCCTGCTCAAACCATGAAGCTCACGCAGACAGTCATTATCATTCAGCCTCACCTACTTCACAGGGCTGTCGTGAGGGTAAGACTATTGGGTCATGTAGCTCAGCTGGTTACAGTGAGGTGCTGACAACGCCAAGGTTGCAGGTTCGATCCCCATATGGGACAGTTGCATATTCCTGCATTGCAGGGGGTTGGACTAGATGATCCTCAGGGTCCCTTCCAACTCTACAATTCTGGAAGCCTCATTTTAAAATTATACAGGACAAGTCAGACATGCAATAAAACTGTGGAGTGCTCTTGTTCAGCATACTCCATTCCAGAGGAAGCCAATACCCTCTACAGAGGTTACCCATCAGATCTAACTGGCCATATTGACCAAGAGATGTTGAACTCCACAACATCTGGAGAGCACAACATCAGTTATGTCTGCCCTGTTCCATTCCTCTCCCCACCCTACTTTTCGATTTTACACACACATCTAGCAAACAGTTACGTCAGCATTCTAGGGCCATTGAGCTTGCTGAATTCTCATTGGGCTTTTTCTTGGGGGGGTGGGGTTCAATTTTTTTTGGTATTTTTGCAAGCTTCATGGTTTTTCTGAGCCAGCAGCTACTGCTCTCTTATGTTGGGGCGGTGACATTTTAGCTATACTAGCAAGGGTACTCATAGTCTGAACATTAGCATGAGAAAGAACAGCATTTAGCATGCAGTAAGATTATCACATTCACCCCTTCACCAGGTGGGTTAGGTAAGCAACTTTAATTTGACAGACACTGGAAACGGAAATGGCCAAGTTCATGCAGAAGGGACAACTTGGGGGAGGGAGAAGAGGAGAAACAGAAACACATGCTTGGTCACCAGATTAATTTTAACAGTGAGGCATCAATCAATGGGTGTTTCCATAAGCATTATGTCTGGATTAATAACCATTGGCACCTACCCTTGCTTTTAATCTATTCGTGCTCATGAGGACATAAGGAAAGATGAATAAAATGAGGTTACTTGAACCAAGCCTAAAACAAAATTGCCTTTGCAATTTCGCAACTTTAAAATAAATGTAGGCCTAATTTGTTTCCCACCACCAACAGGATATTTCTTCAGAGTTTCGACACATACTATTTCTGTGTGCTGGATTTTATGAGCCACCACAATAATTTTATTTCTTTGAAAGAGGTTGCTGTGCTCTTCTTTTAAGAAATAATCCATCCATATCAAACACCACTGTGGGAAGCAAAAGGCTGTGAAGAACAGACCAAACCACCATACAATTATCACGTGCACACATCACAAAGCACCATATCTAGTCTGGCTAATCAATCAAAAGACCATTTTAGTATTAATCAGAACTACCATAGTATTTTTGGTTAAAGCCAGTTAAAATGAATTTATCCTACTGCAGAAGACAAACTCTCACAATTAACACATGCTCTCCAAAGCTTCTTCACTTCTCAGCCTTGCAGGACTTCAAATTTCTTTTTTTGGCCCCCATTTGCAACGCCTCTGCAGCAATAAAACCAGGTTTTATCATATCACCTGGGGAAGCCACAAACACCTGACAATCCACTTTCTGCCTTTAAACGAGAGTGGGGCGGGGGCGCGTTAGGTAGTTTCACGTGTGTTTATCAAAATTCGGAAGATACCACTAAAATACTTCCGTGTTGCTTCCCCCAATTAAGTTTATCAATATGCTCGCAACTTATCAATAAAACATACCGACAGAAAACAGCAGAAACGCGCGCACCCTTCAAAATGCAATCCTAGATATATACACACACGACTACAGCTGGAGCCCTTCCGCCGCTGTCTTCTCTCGCTCTCTCTTTTTTTTAACAATGAATACAAACGGGGAGGTGGACCGAGAATACAAGCACCGGCCCCTTTCCCATTGGCTGAACGAATCACCTTCATTTGAATACTACGTTTTAAGTGGCTGTTTGGGAGAGGGGGGGGTGGGCTAATTCGGTAGCGAATCAAAACCGCCGGAATGCTGATCAGTGCTTGGAACTTTCGGAGTCGAAACTTTTGTTTTGTTGCGTTGTTTTATACATAATTAGCTCGGCGCCTCTTCATGTTTTGCGAGCCACGTTGCAGCGGCGCTGGGGATGTGATCGATTTCTTCCTCCCTCCCTCCCTTATGCAGCGTGAGCTCGCTTGGCCTTCGTGCCAAACCAGCGTCTCGCTGATGCTCCGAGTATTTTAAGTAATGGGAAAAGAAACGTGGAATCTACGCAAAAGCAGCCACATGTGTTTTTTAGTCCCTGCGGAGTTCTCTGCCTCTGCTTTCGCCGTCACGGAAGCCTCTGCCTCGCTCTCTCGGCTTAGCACTCTTCAAAGGGTCGGTGTTTTGCAGGTTGTGCAAATGACGCCGCCTCTCCAGCCCCGCCCCGCCCCCCAACAAGGTGCATCTTAGTACCTTGGGGCAGTTAATTTATTTTGGCACCTTAAGCAGAAAAACAAAAATCCCATAAACACCTCTTCGCTTACCTGGCAGTAAAAACAAACGTCAAATTAAATAGCTAAACCATTTGCTGACCTTTCCCTGACACTCAAAATCAGCTCCCTTAGGCAACCGCCTCACTGCTTAATAATGGAAGGGCCAGCCATGATTATTCGTCTCCCCTGATCGCCTCCTTCCATCTTGCTCAGGCATCTAGTTCATGATCATCATCATGATCATCATTGCAAGAATGCTGTCCTCATTCATTTTACATATTACCGTCTGGGGAGCTTATTTTAAAACAGCAGTCCTAAAAATGCCACAAGGCTCTGCATTGTGTTTGCTGCTGTTGAGAGCACTATGACTGGAACACAGGAAGTAGTGTTATGCCTGGTGGTCAAACCGCTGGTTCACCTAAGCTCAAGTATTGCCACGGGGACTTGAGGTCCTCCTGATGTAGCCAGATTACAACTCTCATCATCCCAGACCATTGACCATGCTGGCTGGAGCTGATGGGATTTGGAGTCCAACTGTATCTGGAGGGCCACAGGTTTCCCATCCCAGTTCTAGCCTGACTGACAGCAGGTACAGGGGTTCAGATAATATTATTTCCCGGCCTTATCTGAAAATGCTGGATCTACCAACTGAGAACATTCATATGCAAAGCATGTGAACTTCCCCTGCCTCTATGAGTTACCTGTGCATTGGTGTAGTTTTGACTCTGGACTAGGGTTGGTAAAACTCTGTATCCTGAAGAAGCTTATTGGGGATTTATTAAGAAGATGATCACCAGTATGGAGGACTAGATTTCCTTAATGGCTGCTGGCCAACTGCAGCTGATGTTCCCTTCAAATGTGCAGCAGCAAGGGTGGCTGTGGTCCAAGGTGTCCTCTGAGTTCAAGACGGGTGACAGTAAGGCTTACCATGCACCATTCAAACTGAGTATGCACACAAGAACACACATCAGAATTTCGTGCAGCTTTGGTTTTGCAGCAGACAGTCCAATCCGGAAATGAATCCCCGGAAGGTAAAGTTTCAAAGCCGCTGTCATTATCTACAGACCAAGTAAGCTCTACAGCATAGAACTGAGACTATAAGGTTATATCCAAGGATAGTCATGCTGAGAACAGACCCACTGAAGTTCTATGCACAGCCAGGCTCAAAGGCTAACCTGTTCCTGTCCAGACCTGCAAAAACTTCCATTACCTGTGCCACACACCTATGCAGTAAAAGGCTGGGTGCAAACCAACTCAAACTACATCTGTCTCCCTTTGTTCCATTCATTTTCATTTCTCCTTGTTGCACCCGGTTGTTGTTTTGGCCTAGTGCAGTCTAATGCCAGCTTCACTTGTGGAAATGGTGCACCTGTCATTTCTAAACACACCCTTCGAGGGGAAAAAGGGGTCAACAGAAGGCCCAGATTAGCCTTTCAAAATAGCAGATTACTAGCCCAATCAGAGCAGATGAGTAGAACAAACTGGGGCCTGCACCTGTGTGAGAGACTAAACAAAGTCACATTTGCAAAGGGAGGCCAGCACTTCCAGCCGCAGCCCCACATTCCTGCTCTCTCCAAGCTACCCACTAAGGATGCTCAGAGGTATTTCTCACTGGCTTTCAAGCTGCAGCATTGGGCACCACATGCTAGAAGCAGTTTCTGAGATCTTGGTCACAGGCAGAAGATGTGAGTGTGGGTACCCTCAGTCCTGGGGACCAAATCCTGCCCTCTGGTCCTTTCTGTCTGGCCGTTGCAACTCTTCCAAAACCACATCTGCTTTCACATATCCCCAAGTTTTGTTTGGTTTTGGTTTTTTTTGCCTGATTGGAATGTGACCTTCAACTCTTATAAACCCCTCTTGCTTGTCTGGATGGAGGATAGAGAAGGGTGTGTGAGTGTGCACAGAATATAGCCTACTGTACAGAAGTAATGATAACAACAATAGCTTTCATTGCTTGGCCCCTTTCTGCCTCTGGCCTCACCCACCACTGGCACGTGGCTTCCTGGAGGTTGCCCAGAAAGGAATGGAATCTTCTTATTGAAAAAAAATCTCCACAATTCTATCACATAGATAATGTGTTTGGTATGGACCAGGGTGCCTGTGAGATGGTGTTGAACTTCAAGCATGATCAGGGATGATAGGAGTTATGGTCCAACGACCTCTGGTGAGTACCCTGTTGGCTACTCTGAGTGTGGACTATCTGCATAAGAGTTGGAATATGAGCTCCTGGCATCCCCTTCCCAGGACGGAGAACCTGTAGTCACCCTTTAGGTGTTATTGGACTCCAAGTCCCATCATCATCCCCACTCAGAATGAGCAATCAATGACCAGGGAGAATTGAAGTTGTATAGAATCATAGAACTGTAGAGTTGGAAGGGACCTCAAAGGTCATTGAGTTCAACTCCCTGCAATGCAGGAATCTCACCTAAAGCATCCATGACAGATGGCCATCCAACCTCTGCTTAAAAACCTCCAAGGAAGGAGAATTCGCCACCTTCCGAGGGAGACCGTTGTAGCAATACCCAAAGGGACAAGCTTTCATGAATACTTGCATGGGCTGCATCCACTGAAATTAGACCTTTTCAATTTTCATAAAATCTGGGGTCCCCGCAACCATGTCTGGAGCCTCCCTTCTCTGTCGCTCAGTCTACCTGCCCCCCAAGGTGGGACGACAGCCTCATGGAAGCTTTGGCTTCGATACCCTTGGCCATGTTGTTCTCGCTCTCCGCAGGGGGAAACTTGCTAGAGCAAAGCCTACCCATCTCTTCATTAGACCACCCAGCCACTGAAAGCTGCTCTTCCGCCCATCAAGAGGAAAGCTAATTCATTGCACATTCAAGCACATTTCTAATTGTGGGCGATTCCCAGATGGAGGCAGCCGACTGAGGCAGGCCTTGCAATCCTATGGTGCGGCTAAGTTGGCAGCTGCTACACAAGAGGCAATGATGACATTACTAGCTGGGGTCCTGCACTCCTGCAGCATCACTCAGACACACTGCAGCACAGACAGAGGGGCAGGGGGGAAGTGCAACCCCTGGGACTGCCAGAGGAAGAGGCGCACCCCTGTCCCCGAGACCAGTGGTGCCAAAGGCTTCAGGTCCAATACGAAGAGTGAAAACACAGTATGCATCTTTGGACCCAGAGATATTGGTCTAGTAGTGAGTAAGGGGTCTACTCACGAGTAAGCAATCCCTGATACTCCTCCACTGCCAGCAGCTGTGGTTAGGGTGTGGTTTAGGAGGCCAGAGTATAAGCCTTCCCTGCAGGATCAGGCCCATGATCCATCTAGTCCAGCATCCTGTTCTGGACAGTGGCCAACTAGATGTCTGTAGGGCATGCTATCTTCATGGCTGTTTGGCTATTCTCACTCCTTGGGGGCTTCAGAAGAGGGAGTGCAGGAGACACATCTTTTTCCATAACCTCCTTCCACTATTTAACTTCTGGTGGAGAACTGCAATGAGCTCTGGATTAGCTAGAATCTGATTCTCCAGTGTGGTGGGAGTAAGGCTGACATCTTCAGCTCCCCATCAACTATTCAGCTCAGGAATTACTTTGCTAGTGTAATTTCACATACAAGAGAGTGGCAGACTTTTTTAAAAAAATGATATTTATTAAGGTTTCCAAAAAAAGGTTACATATATAAGAAAAAGAAAAATAGAGAAAAGAAAAAATACAAAATACAGAAAAAATAAAAGAGACTTAAAAAACAAATCAATCTTTCCATACCTTACATTTCATTTACTTGTTTCCCTGACCTCCTCTCGCCTCCCTTTTTTGTATTCCAGTTCAGTTAATTAATTCAGCAATTCCTTTCCCTCTTTATTTTTATCTTAATCCTTTAACTTAATATATTATAGCTTTAGATTCTCACCTGTTAACAATCCATTTTTACATACACCTTTATAACATTGCTACTAAAACCACTTAACTTCATTCTGACATCATTCTAACATTCATTAATTTTGCAGTATTTCTGTAAATAGTCTTTAAATTTCTTCCAATCTTCTTCCACCAACTCTTCTCCCTGGTCTCGGATTCTGCCAGTCATTTCCGCCAGTTCCATGTAGTCAATCACCTTCATCTGCCATTCTTCCAGAGTGGGTAGATCTTGTGTCTTCCAATACTTTGCAGTAAGTATTCTTGCTGCTGTTGTGGCATACATAAAGAAAGTTCTGTCCTCCTTTGGCACCATTTGACCGACCATGCCCAGGAGAAAGGCCTCTGGTTTCTTCAGAAAGGTATATTTAAATACCCTTTTCATTTCATTATAAATCATCTCCCAGAAAGCCTTAATCCTTGGGCACGTCCACCAAAGGTGAAAGAATGTACCTTCAGTTTCTTTACATTTCCAACATTTATTATCGGGCAAATGATAGATTTTTGCAAGCTTGACTGGTGTCATGTACCACCTGTAAATCATTTTCATAATATTCTCTCTTAAGGCATTACATGCCATAAACTTCATACCTGTGGTCCATAACTGTTCCCAGTCAGCCATCATTATATTATGTCCAACATCTTGTGCCCATTTAATCATAGCAGATTTCACCATTTCATCCTGAGTATTCCATTTCAACAGCAAGTTATACATCTTTGACAAAATCTTGGTTTTGGGTTCTAACAATTCTGTTTCCAATTTTGATTTTTCCAACCCCCTGCCAGGTGGAGAGTGGCAGACTTTGGCCTCTCAAATATCAGCGGCGTCCTGCGAAACGCTAACATTTGGTACTCCCCCCTCATCACTCCTCCCCATCATCCCCATCATCATGGTACTCCTGCCCATCAGCACTGCAGTGCCCAGTGCAGCTGAACTGGTCGTGCTACCCTGTAACTGCCTCTGGAGGGACCCAGTCATGTAGAAGACCGGGATCTGAACTGAGGGTGCTCACCATGCCCTTAACTTCGCCCCCGCCTCTCTGCACCATTATAATAATGAGGGGCATTTAGAACAGTAGAGCCATGATATTGTCTGAAATTCACTTGGCTTTTGGCTAGGTCATCTAGCTTGAAGGAATGATGTCATCTTCTGACCACTCATGTAACCCTGATACTGCTTTGTACTGTTGCCCTGTTTTGTTTTTATTGGTTGGAATAAAAATGATATTTTATATAAGAACTTCATTAGGCTGGCACGAGGAATCGAGTGAATAGCTCTCTTATGTTCATCCAGCTGCTGCAACTCAGGGCTTGGACTGTTCTCCCCCCCCCCCCCGCAAACACTTGCATTTGACAGAAATTCTTTTAAGAATCAACATTTGAAATTTTCACCCCAATCTTGTATGATTTCAACAGAGGCAATGGCAAGCTAATGCCCTCCGGTTTCAGAGGATTATACGCGGTTAAATAAAACAGTGAAAAAATAGCAACACTATTCACTGAGCTGTGGAATGCGACAGAACAGACCATTACGAGTTACTCAGAAGTAGGGCAAACCCATTGATGTTTCTTCATTTAGCACCAAAGCATCAGGCCTTTTTCCAACTCAGTTTCCATTCTCTTTGCTAGTTAACAACTTTGGGGTACAGAAAACACTTCAGAGGCTGTCCAAGAGCCAAACACTGCTGCTTAGCTGCAGCCAATAGCCAATAAGAAAAATATAAAAGACATCATTTACACCCCCCTATTAAAAGAAATAAACAGAGCAAGGGTTCTATAGCAACCTAGAAAGCAGAAGATGTAATTAAAAAGCAGAAATACTTCTGATTGTCACGAAAATGGTGCTTTTTGCATTTATCCATGCACCAGGAGTGGCCTAAATATTTAATCCTATGAGCTGCATACCAAAAACCCTCATATGATCGGGAGTCACAAGACACACACACAACTATGCCTCTTCAGTCAGATGCAGTAATGCTTCTTAACACCAGTTGCTGAAAACCCCAGGAGGAGAGAGGGCTCTTGTGCTTGGATTCTGCTTGCAACTTTCTCACTGGCATCTGATTGGCCACTGTGAGAACAGGATGCTGGAGTAGATGGACCACTGGTCTGATGCAACAGGCTCTTCTTATGTTCTCTCCTCTTCCCATCCCCACACTTAGCCAAGAACCCCAAATATCTCACCAAAGAAGGCAAAAAGCAAGCTACCTTAACAGCCAGACATTCTTAGTCCTCCTGTGAGGGGCATTTTGGATACTTATGCTTGCTGTTTACAAATGTCTACGTACTATACCTTGCTTACATGAGTAAATTACTCCCCCAGTTCCTTGGCGCACTGTTTGTTACTTCTACAATACAACTCATAATTAAAAATGGCACAAGACCAAATGGGACAGATTAAGACAATCCAGCATGGCCATGAAGGCTAGGTCTCTCGACTGATGTAAAAAATATATGAAACTTGGGCAAGAATCCCAGAAAAGGTATTCCATATAAAGGCTATCACAACTGAAAAGCCTCTCTGACCTATTAAGAAGTGGTGCCTGAGTTTGCTTTTTTCCTCCTCCCTCTCATCTCCTTTTCCTTTATGTTGGACCTTTTAAGCCCAAGTGCAGGGATTTGTCTTGTGTTTAACTGATTTGAAAGCCATGCCGAGACTTTTTTGTCCAAAGAGAGGTGGTGGTGCGTGCTTTAAAATAAGTAAATTATAACCACAGAAGGTAGGAGGACTCAGTTGATGAATATAAGGTTCACACAGTCTCATATGGGAGAAGACTGTCCTTACATACCTGAGAGTCTCAGGTTTTAAAATGTGCAAAACCAGCACTTTTGAATTGTGCGCAGAAACAGAACAGCACCCACTGCAGCTGTTTAAAAATATGTTTCTTGAAGCCCATTCCAGTTAGCGGCCAAACAGCTGCATTTGAACTAAGGGAATCAAAGAATTGTAGAGTTGGAAGGGACCCTGAGGGTCATCTAGCCCAACCGCCCGCGATGCAGGAATCTGAAGTCTCTGGACAGTCAAAGGCAGCTTTGTGTTGAATATATTGCAACCGTCTAATCTTGACGTTTTCATCCCCAAAAAAGTTTTTGATTTGAGTTTCCATTGAAATGAGGCTGTATTTTAATGTTGTATTTTAATCTTGTCTTTAAGTTGCATTTCAATCAATTTGTTTTTATATTGGGTGTTAGCCGCCCTGAGCCTGGTCTTTGCTGGGGAGGGCGGGGTATAAATAAAATTTATTTTTATTATTATTATAATCAATAGGTTGCCAGAACACAGATAAGTGCAGTCAACCTTTCTATCTATATCACATCCCACACTTAGGGCTCCAATGACAATGCCAGGTCTATCAGTGGACCAAGAATGAATGCAATTCTTTAGAAGCGCTATTCCCACTAGAACAGGTTAAATATCACCTCACCATTATGGTGGGGGAGGGTTCATACGGAAGTCAGTCAGTGGGCAATGCAATGTTGCTGGCCCTTTCTAGCCCTTGCTCAATTAAAAAAACCACATGTCCCTTGTGAAAACTACTGCTGCAAATCTGGCTTCTTTGATTTCAAAACATGCATAGTATATAAGCAATGAATTACCCTGCAATATTTAGACAGGCCTGTGAGGCTTGTCTTCAGCACATCCTTCTCTACGCACCATTATTTTTAAAAAATTGGTGCCTCCTCCAATTGAGAAACAGTGCTAATGAATACCAGCTACCACGTAGACTTGTAGTATCCAAAAAGCAAAGTAGAGCCTGATTTTTAACATGTTCACTGAACAGCTGTTTTGAGAATAACCTCCTAGGCAGTTCTAAAAGTTCAAAGGGGGGGGGGGACCCCAGTCTGTGCTGCTGCTACTCCACAAGAGGCAGACAACAGATGAGTTTCTACTTCACATACGTCTGAGGGGCTCTGTCTGTATTGGTGGAGTGGACATATTGAAGCAAATGCTAGGTCATGACAAATGAAATACCAGCCTTTAGTAGCTGAAGAGATTACTTTCCTCCTAACACCACCCAGCTCCAGATAAGCAAGAAGCACTGTCCAGGATCAGAAGAACTACGCTATAAGATCTACAGACAGAAACATGGGCCTCGTGTTTTCCAGAAATCCTCCACCCCCATCAATGCATAGATATTCCATTTTTGAAATTCAGGGGAGATTCTGTAACATTTTACATAACAGCACAGGGCCCGTTGTTAGGGAAAAAAAGACTAAGAAAGGCAGTGTGGCGTTGCAGTTTTGAGTGCTGGATTAGGACCTGGCCAACCAGGGATAGACTCCCCATTTAGCCATGAGGCTCACAGCGTGACTTTGGGCTAGTCAGTTTCTAAGCCTAACCTACCTCACAGGGTTGTTGCGAGGATAAAATGGGGAGGGGGATAAGATGCGTGTACACCATCTGGAGCTCCTTGGAGAAATGCTAAGATATAAATGTAGTGGTAGCAATAATAATAACAACAACAGCAGCAGCAGCTGGAATACCCGGACTTACCATCTTTGCCCTCCCCAGCACTTTCCTTTTGCTGCTACTGCTAGCTTCCTTTGGCTACCCCATTGATAAGACACCCAACCCCCTTGGCACTGCATTTAAGACAAGTTAAATAGCCACATGTCATGGATACTTTAGTTGGAATTTCTGAATTGAAGGGTTGGACTAGATGACCCTCGGGGTCCCTTCAAACTCTATGATTCTAGGACTCTAAGTTTCTGGTCATTTGGAGGACAGCAGGACTAGCTCTTTGTTGCACGGGTTAGCTTTAGTGGTTGTGAGTGCGTGTGCATGCTAAGTTTGATTTTGCTCTGCGCTTACATATTAAGTCTAGATTTACAGTGGTACCTCGGGTTACAGATGCTTCAGGTTAAAGACGCTTCAGGTTACAGACTCCGCTAACCCAGAAATAATACCTCGGGTTAAGAACTTTGCTTCAGGCTGAGAACAGAAATCATGCTCCGGCGGCGTGGCAGCAGCGGGAAGCCCCATTAGCTAAAGCGGTGCTTCAGGTTAAGAACAGTTTCAGGTTAAGAACAGACCTCCAGAACGAATTAAGTACTTAACCCGGGGTACCACTGTATTTCTTTAATAAATCCTATTTGAAAATATTAAGATGTTCTGTAATAATTTTTCCCCTCCAAATGTCTTGTATTTTGACAGTCACTGTGGTTTTATTAATTAAGCAAGATTTATATACCACTTAATCAAAAATATCTATCTCAGTGGTTTGCATGATACTAACACTGTGAGTGGGTTTGGCACTGTGGGAAATGACACCAAAAGTATCTTTTAAAAATCCCATCAGGTAAATGCAAACCCAGGGATGCAACTAAGCTAAAGTAGCTCTTGGATCCTGGCCATGTTATTTGTTTGGATGGAGCAACAGCCTTTGATCTGGGAGACCTGCTTTCCATCCCCTTCTCTGCTGTAGACTCACTGTCTGTGACCACAAGGAAGTAACTGTGTGTGTTTTCACATCTAAAATGAGAATATCACAAATCTTTTATGAGGGTAAAGCAGAAAGTTACAAAGCCCTTTGTCGCAGATGCTCTATAAATAATAGTAGCCAGCAGATTCTCCTACAATCCAAGTGTCAGAAGAGTTCGTGAGAAATAAAGGCATACAAAGTTTCCTCCCAACAGACATTTATATAACAAAATTAAAAAATGATGTGGGCAGAAGAAAGAAGTTTGCCTGGGGCCTATGTGGTCACTCACTAAGCATTCATAGCACCAGATCTCCCAGTAAGGAAGGACACAGACCCTGGACTTCTATGCAGACGTAACCATTTAACAGTTTAGCTGTTATCAATACTTGGGAAAAGTGCATCTGTTCTTTCTTTCTTTTGTGTGGGGAGTTACAGAGCAAGGGGCCTACACACAACAATCACACTTGCTTAGTCAAAGTAGGCCATTGTGCACAAAAATATTTTACTTTTCCAAGCAACAAGGTCCAGCACCCCTTGGCTCACGAACTAGTTTCAATAAAGTTTTGCAGTTCCACTGAAGCTCTGAACGAAACAGACATCGCTGACACAAAATGAGCTTTCCAAGTAAGCCAGAGCTCTCAAAACTTAGCAGGCTACTGTTTTCACTTCAGTCTTGGAAATGCCTCCCTTTGCCCGTCATTCTTCGGCGCAGGGTCTTGCTCGTCCGCCCTGTACTTGGCTTCTGGGCTTTCTTCCTCGATCCTTGGCTGTGTCTGGCCTGCCTTCCTTTGGTCTTTTTCTGGCTACGGGAATGCAGTGTGGCCGTGAGCGAAGAAATCCTATAACGGGGAGGAGAATAAATAAATGAATTCCAGAGGCAAACCAGTTCCCAGTCTTCATTTATAAAACGCTTCAGCCCCAGCTACATTTCCCACGCCCATTTCTTGCTTCTCCTGTGTCAGGGCACAGCTGCATGTTCTGTTTGGAAGGCATGTGGTGCATAACTATTGCTGAAGTTAGGCAGATCTGGCCCTGTATGCTACCTAGATGGGAGATCACCTGGGAAAAGGCATAGCTCAGTGCTATGAGCATACAGCTGGCATGTGGAGGGCCGTGGGTTCAATTCCTGGCATCTCCACGGATCTCAGATAGCAGGAAAGACCCACGCTCGAGACATGCTGCCAGCGTAGACTGTACAAGGACCAATTGGCCTCACTTGATACATGGGGAGCGTCATATGATCTGAATGCCATATTCTAGCCACTCCTTCTTGTCGAAAGAAGAGGGATAGCCAACGTGGTGCCCTCCAGTTGTTGTTGGAGCCCCAACCAACATAACCAATAGTCAAAGGTGACAGGAATAGGCAGTCCAACAACATTAAACCTCATTGGATGTCTCTCTTCTCTCTGCAAACTGCCAGAGTCTCCCCCTGTACCAGGAATATTAATCAGTCCTCTTTTCTCTCCTTAAGACCCCCCTTCCCCCCAAACCTCAGTCTAGGCCAGTGTTTCCCAACCTTGGGCCTCCAGCTGTTTTTGGACTACAACTCCCATCATCCCTAGCTAGCAAGACCAGTGGTCAGGGATGATGGGAATTGTAGTTCAAAAACAGCTGGAGGCCCAAGGTTGGGAAACACTGGTCTAGGCAACTCTGACCTGTATAACCAGAGGCCTGTTGGACCAGGCCAAAGGCTCATCTAGTCTTGCATCCTGCTTCCCCACAGTGGCAGGCCAGCCAGATGCCCCTGGAAGACTGCAAGCAGGGCAGGAGGGCAACCATCTTCTCTTGCTATTGCTTCCTGCTAACTGGTATCCAGACACATGCTGCGTCTGGTTCTGGAGGTGGTATAGAGGCGTAACTAACAGCCACTGATAGCCTTGTTCTCTGTGAATTGCTCTTATTGCATTTGAAAGCCATCTAAGTTGGTGGCCATTGCCACGTCTCGTGCAAGCCATTTCTGCAGGCTAACCCAAACGTTGCCAAGCTGGTCCTCTCAATATGTTTTGGACTGCAACTCCCATCAGCCCCAGCAGCATCTGATGTCATAGGACAGCGGCCCAGTCAACAGCCTGGGTCAAGAGGCCTGGCTAGATCCAGTCCTCCACCATGACAACCTCTTTTGTCGAGTGCTAATCCTAAGGAAACCCGTTGCAATATGACAGCAAATGGATGCAGGAATGGAAAAGGTCTTCAGAGGCACCAAAACAAACACAAACAAACAAACACCTTCGGGAGAAAGGCAAAACTCCAAAACAACAACAACAACACCCAGCCCCAATGAAGACTGAGCATGTTCAGTGGGCACAGAACATTGGCTGACTATTTTGGACAGGATGTGGGAGAGGGAGGAATATGAATCAGGCTTCCTGGAACACTGCACACAGCAACACTTTTTAAAAATGCACTTGCTAACATACAGTATTTAAAAAGGATAGATTACAACAGAAACGATGTCATTAATGGTGGAATAAAAACATTCTCATATGAACACGTGTGATGCAGATACCTGCTTGGACAACAATAGTTTTTTCCTTGCCTCCTAAAAATTTAGAAAGTGAGTGAATGGCGCTGAGACAAGGCAGAGAATGCCCTCTTGTGGTGCAGCATGGTTATCAACCCTTTTTGCTACATAACGGTATTTCAGCATTGAGCCCATGTTGCATTTAACAACACAGTAGCCACTGGTGACCAGGAATTCCATGCAGGTGAGTAAGTGGGATGGTTGAGGAGAGGCAAATCTCTCCATTCCTCCTCCAGCACTCTGCTTGGTTTCTGGGCTGGTTGCAGAGGAAGGCAAGACCGTCCATTTGCATTGTCCTCTCTGCACCACTGTTTGCTAGAAGGCTTTCCTTTCCTTTTTTCTTAACCAGGCTGTGAAAAGTTACTACCTTGCACTTCCACAGCGGCCCCAGAAGAAGGCATTTCTCCTCTGTGCCCACCAGCATGGAGGCAGTTTTGGGTAACTAACAGTGCAAACCTAACCATTTCTACCCAGGAGTAAGTCGTATCTAGCTCAATGGGGCTCAAATCCAAGGTAAGTAGGATTGCAACGTAACTTATTTACAAGGCTGTCCTTAAGACTCAAGGTCCTTGGCACACCGCTGACATTCAAGACAGTTTGTTCACAGATCGGCTTGTGAGTGGGTGAAAAAGAGCAAGGGGGAGGGTCTCTTCCAACCCCAGAATTATCTCTCTGAGGGAGAACAAACCCCTATAGCCCTGCAGTTATGTAAGAGGAGTCCTGGTGGATGAGAATTAAAGCCCATATAGTCCAGCATCTGGTTCTCACAGAAGCAAACCAGATCCCTATGGGAAACCCATCAGCAAGGCATGAGTGCAATTAACTAGAATACAGAGGCATGGGGCCTCTGATACTGAGCTCACATCAGCCCCAACCAGCATAGCTAATGGTCAGGGATGAAATGAGTTGCGTTCCAGCAGCACTTGGGAGAGCCACAGATGTTCTGAACTTGGTTTTGAAGGTTAAAAGGTGAGGGTTAACCAATCATAACTACCTCTGAGACAGGAAAGGATCTCTAGATTTCTTAGGAAAGATGCACGCAGGTTTGCTTGAAGCATCTTCGTCTTTTTTTTCCATTCCAGCATCTTCTCCCTAAAAAATAAAATAAAAGAGGCATATGAGCCACATAGAAATCTAGGCACTGCTAGTGTAAACATATAGGAACCCAGGTCAATTTGACAAGTAACTTACTTACTAAGCTAGTTTCAAAATCAGCTACTGCATCAGACTTGTTTTCTTTTGTAGGGTAAATCAGAACTTGCAGCATGGGTGTAAAAACCTCTCACACATATTCATTAAGTGTGGTGGCTATCAGTGTGACCTTGGACCCAGGGAGCCTCAGTTTAAATCAAGGATACCATGTGCAGTTATGCAAGCTCCCATCACCATCTCTAATACTGGCCGATCATACAGTGCTATTGTGGGTATTAATGAGATCTAGGATGTTAAATCCTTCAAATACACAGAGCACCGTATGTGACAATCAGCATGGTGCAGGACCAGGGAGATCCAGGAACAGATCCTCACTCCATCATTTTATTCTAGCCTACATTAGAGAATGTGAAGCCATGTGTTTATATAAAGATCTATTTTTTTATTTTGAAAAAACAATTCTGATCAAAAGCAGATTTGACTGAACAGCACAGAGCTTGTGCTGGGCTTTGAAAAAGCAGCTTGTGGGAATCTGGCTGATACCAAAAGAGGCAAGGACTCAGCACAGAAAATGCTCCTCCCTCCAGCTGTTCACGTTTATCCCAAGTGACTAATGTTGAGGATTTCCCTTGTCAAGCACTGCAGGAGTTGCAAAGCATATGGCAAGAGACGCTTATACTGTACTGAACTTCTCCAAGTACCGCTTTGGACAGAGACACGGTTCCTACTTAGCAAAAGCATATTCTCTTGGGAAACGGTCGGCCCTGAAAAATGCTTAGATGGCTTTTCTATCTTACAAGACGTCTCATGAAATGAAACATTTTCAAACTTGGCTGGTTCAGAGATTCAGTCTTCAAAAACGCACATTTTCTGTGAAGCTCCATGGAGTCCAACTACAAGGTCCAAGCTGAATGCATATTCTTCCACCCCCAATGCTTTCTCTATGCTGAATTTTAGGCAGCAGGCTCCTTGGGGCAGCAACCTTTTTTCGTGGCACACAGATGGGATTGTTAAAAAGTTAAGAGAGATGCCAGTCCTAAACTCCAGTAGTTAGTTAATCAACAAATATACACCTCTAGAAAAACAATAGAATTGGGCTGAACATACAAGCTCGTAGAGAGGAATTACCTCGTTGGTGCTTAGTCCCACCAGACGTGCTCCTGAGAGGTCCAAGTCACTGATTGTAGTAACAGTGACTGTGTGGTTTGGGTGGTCATAGCTCACAGACTCCGTTTGGGATGTTACCAGTTGTTCCAGCTCATCAGCTTCCTCTGGGAAGATTAAATAAGGAACACAAAGAAATCACAAGTGTCAAAACAGTATCTTCAATGTAACGGATGGATAATTTAGGGCAGAATCTCTTCTGAGTTTGAACTTCTCAGACAAACTGCTACATATTCTGTTTCTTCATACACACAGGCGCTTGAGACTCCCAACTACTTTTTGTTGTAACTAGATTATTTCTGCCTCGGTTTTTAGAATTCTAATGAACTATACCAATACGCTCCAGGTGATTTGAACCACAAATCCCATCAGCCATTCAAGAGGGCTGATCTTTGCTAGGATTCCTGCAACGTCATACAATAACTATCCTTCTAAAGATGGAGGAGAGGGAAAGTCCATCAGTAACACATAACCAAAAAGATGCACAAAATGAACCGCTATCTCCACAGTCTTGACATTTGTAAATTCCCTTGCGACACATGTAAAAGGGGATTAATACATTAAATAACACACAGACCACTTTAACGGTTACACCTTCAGAAAGGACACGTACCCAAGGCTTCTTCTCTCTCTTTCAACATCTTCATGTATTCTTTGTGCCTCTAAAAACAAAGAAATGCCCCAAATAATTAGAATGCTTTCAGATAAACAGTTGCTTGGTCTCATCCGAGACATCGGCCAAAATCCCAGAAACCAGAACTTGCACACCTTCTCCTTTGGAGCCAAGTAGTAAGTCAGCAGCTACCTGGGGAAATTCCAGCATTTAGTTTCTCAGATAACAACACTGTGTCCATCAAGCCTGCAATCCCAGGGTTGTTGCTTTTTTTACTGTGGAGTAAACAAACACAACCTAGCAGTTCGAAAGCACGTCAAAGTGCAAGTAGATAAATAGGTACCGCTCTGGTGGGAAGGTAAACGGCGTTTCCGTGGGCTGCTCTGGTTAGCCAGAAGCGGCTTAGTCATGCTGGCCACAGGACCCGGAAGCTGTACGCCGGCTCCCTCGGCCAATAAAGAGAGATGAGCACTGCAACCCCAGAGTCGGTCACGACTGGACCTAATGGTCAGGGGTCACTTTACCTTTACCTTTAAACAAACACAGGTCTGGTCTGCATGTCTAGAATGAGATGATGAGTAGGAAAGACAGGGAGGAATAGGTTGTCAGGATAGTGAACAAGTGCAATTTTGCATACTCTTGTGTGGTGTTAAAGGGCACGAAGGGAAAATGGAAGGCAGGCTTCTGAGAAGTAGGACTGAAAGGAGACTCGAGGTTATGACCAAGTCAAAATAAAAGGAGAGCAAGCCTAGAAAGAGACCTTTGGAAGAGCCATGAGGATCAGGGTGCGATAAACAACAAGGGATGTAGCCCAGTCGCAGAGTATCTGCTTTACATGCTGACGTTCCCATGTGCAATCCTGGGCATCTTCAGATAAGGATGGGACAGAACCCTATTCTGAAACCCTCAAGAGCTGCTACCAGTCCATGTAGACAGTACTGACCTAACCGGACCAACAGTCTGGCTCAGTATAATGCAGCTCCCTAAATGATCTTTTGGGGGCCAAACCAGTCATTGTAGGAATCTCATGTTCCTTGAGAAATCCTGTCTGTCAGGCTATTCTGTTGGTCATAGGCTCCCAGCAGGGATAGGAAACCTGGGGCCCCAAAAACAATGCCGGACTCCAACTCCCATCAGGTCTGGCCATCAGTCAGGGATGATGGGAGTTGTAGCCTGGCAACATCTAGAGGGCCACAGATTTCTTGGCAAAAACCGTTTCTGACCAGGAGAAAACTCTAAGGAAACTCATTCAATAGTTCCTAGGCAACCATTGCTTCACTATAGCTTCACGAACCATGCAGTATTACTTAATACAGTGACACTTCATCAGAGAATTGGAAAAGCTGACAAAGGTCTGATATTTTATTGTGTTTGCTTTGACAATACATCCCTCCCCACCCAGAATATATACCTCTTCCTTCATCTTCTTTTGCTCATCTTTCAGTTTGCGTTTTATCTCCTCCACAGCCGCTTTCCTCCTCTCAACCTTACGCTTGTGGAACCCTGTCAAGTAATCCCTGGGAAGAGTAAATATACCAAAGAGCAAGTCAGAGACACTGGAAGAACAGCTATCCCCTAGCAGCTCAAAAGCCATCTTTCTCAATCACAATCACCTCATAAAGCCACAAACAGCACAAAACCATCAGCATCATGGGCTAAGCTCCCTTTATAGGGTCTGGCGCATACATGCAACAGAATACAGTGGTACCTCGGGTTACATACACTTCAGGTTACATACGCTTCAGGTTACAGACTCCGCTAACCCAGAAATAGTACCTCGGGTTAAGAACTTTGCTTCAGGATGAGAACAGAAATCGTGCTCCGGCGGCACGGTGGCAGCGGGAGGCCCCATTAGCTAAAGTGGTGCTTCAGGTTAAGAACAGTTTCAGGTTAAGAACAGACCTCCGGAACGAATTAAGTACTTAACCTGAGATACCACTGTAAGGAGTTAGAATCTGGACAGGGATAGCCTAACTTCTGTTATCTATGCTCTAGTAACCTCTAGGTTAGATTACTGCAACACGTTATACGCAGGGCTGCCCCTGAAGGCAGGTGGTTATTCACAGGGACAAGACGGTTTGAGCATATTACACCGCTCCTGAGTCGACAGCACTGGCTGCCGATTAGTTTCTGGGCCCAATTCAAAGGGCTGGTTTTGACCTATACAGCCTTGGAACGACTTAGGACCACCTCTCCCCATATGGACTGACCTGGACCCTGCAATCATTGTATGCGGCCCTTCTTCATATGCTTCTTCTCCAGAGGTCTGGAGGGTGGCAACACAGGAGTGGGCCTTTTCTGCCGTGGCTCCCCATTTGGGGAACGCTCTCTCCAGGGAGGCTTGCCTGGCACATTCATTAAAAAACATTTAGGCGCCAGGCAAAAACATTCCTCTTCTCCCAGGCCTTTGGCTAATTACACAACCTATGGCCTTTTAAACTGTATGAGAGGATTAGTGTTTTGTTTATTATTCTGGTATGCTTATGGTTTTATATTGTCCACTTTTATATTTATATTGTATACCTGAGCAGTATTGAAATTCAGTAAATACATAAAATAGGCAGAATGGACTTTATTATAAAACTCAGTCCAGCTATTTGCCGGTTATACACCTTTAGGCACCAGGCAAACACGTTGCTTTTTAACCAGGCCTTTGGTTGATCTTATTGACATCCAACACCCTTTTAGAATGTGGCTGGGGGGGGGGGAGGTATTGGGTTACTGCTTTTGGTTTGATTTTTATATGTTATGGTCTTGTTGTGAACTGCCCTGAGACCTCCGGGTATAGGACGGTATATAAGTTGAATAAATAATAATTATACTTGTTTGCTTTGTGGGAATGCTGTGTGTGTGTACAGGGGTACGTTGGTTTCTCAAACGCTTTGGTAGTTAAACAACTTGGAACCCAAACACGGCAAACCTGGAAATAAGTGTTCCAAATTGTGAACATTTTTCGGAAGCCGAATGTGTTCCATTTTGAGTGCCACACTTCCGATTTGAGTGCTACGCTGAGGTCTGTTTTTGCTATTTGTTTTTGCAGCTTTTTTGTTTTGTTTTTGTGACTGTGTGGAACCCAGATTGATTAATTGTGTAACTGCAGTACATTGTTTATTGCTTTCATTTTATGGATCAAGGGTCTCGTTAGTTAGCAAAATTCATGTTAAATTACTGCTTTAGGTTCAGGTAGGCAGCCATGTTGGTATGACACAGTCAAAATATATAAAAAAATTATTCAGTAGCACCTTAGAGACCAACTAAGTTTGCTCTTGGTATAAGCTTTCGTGTGCATGCTGGATAGTTCTGCTGCTTTAGGGTTTGTTTTTAAAAGTCTGGAATGGATTAATCCATTTTGCATTACTTTTTATGGGAAAGCGCACCCTAGTTTTGGAACGCTTTGGTTTTGGAATGGATTTCTGGAACGTATTAAGTTTGAGACCCAAGGTACCACTGTCTATGTATGTGTTTCCCTCGCCCCGTCGAAGCACACTCCACTCCATCCCCGTCCCGCTGCACGTGTGAACTAGACCCTCGGATCGCGGTGCTCGCGCGGTATGCTTCCGAGGGTTTCGCAGCTGCCCTTCGGGCGCGAAACCCCGCTGCCTCCCCCGGCGAGAGGCACTTCTGGGTGGGAGACCGCGTGCAGGGAAGCCGCGCCCGTCGCCTCGCGCGGGGAGGGAGAAGCAACTGGCCGCCCGCTTCCCCTGCACTCACCGCCGGTTCTCCTCGTCGAAAGTCACGACCCTGCGAAGCGCCGCCGCGCGAGACTCCTGCTTCTGCTTCTTCTTGCGGCCCATGCTGGGCTCCGGCGACCAAGGCGCGCTTCTTCCGGGGCCGGGGCCTCGACGCCGCCTCTTCCGCCTGTGGGTCTTGCTGCTGGGCCCTCCCTCCACCGAGCACAACCGACTGGCGGCGCCCGGCTGCCTCTTCAGGAGGAGTGTCGCTTCCCAAGCCTTGCATTAAAAAAAAAAAAAAAAAAGCAATGCAGACCGTGTGCACGCGACAGATTCGAATTATGTCCCCCTCTCCACCGCTTCAAAGAATTCTGGGCGCTGTAGTTTGACAGGACTCGATCGGTAGAGCAGCTTGAGACTCTTCATTTCAGGGTTATGGGTTTGAGCCTCGTAGGTTGACTAAAAGATTCCTGCACAGCTGGGGGTTGGACTAGATGACCCCCGGGGGTCCCTTGCAACTCTACCATTCTAGGATTCTAAGGGGCAAACTATACAGTGTCCAGAATTGTCTTGAAGGGGGAAATGCACCGATAAACTGCTCAGTGCAGCTTAAAGGTAAAGGGACCCCTGACCATTAGGTCCAGTCGTGGCCGACTCTGGAGTTGCGGCGCTCATCTTGCTATATTGGCCAAGGGAGCCGGCATACAGCTTCCAGGTCATGTGGCCAGCATGACTAAGCCGCTTTTGGCGAACCAGAGCAGCACACGGAAACGCTGTTTACCTTCCCGCCAGAGCGGTACCTATTTATCTACTTGCACTTTGACGTGCTTTCGAACTGGTAGGTTGGCAGGAGCAGGGACCAAGCAACGGGAGCTCACCTTGTCATGGGGATTCGAACTGCTGACCTTCTGATTGGCAAGTCCTAGGCTCTGTGGTTTAACCCACAGCGCCACCTGCTTCCCACCAGTGCAGCTTGGTGGCGCCTTAAAAGACTAGCCCGGTTTATTGTTGCAAGAGGCAAGCCCTTCCCTCTGGAAATTGCTTCATGCATCTAACAGAGTGGATCTGTACACCCTAACAAATTGGTTAGTTGAAGGTGCCCCCTTTCTTGTTTTTTTAAGACATGGCCGCTGACCTGGGAAAGGTTTTGGTTCTGTGGTTAACTGCAGTCCTGTGCATGTCTACTCAGAAGAAAGACCCATTGAGTTCAACAGGATGTACTTGTAAGTAACTGTGTATTGGACTGCAGCCTAAAAGAAATCATCAGCTACAATTGCCAACTACTGTATTGCTATGCATCTCCTCTCATTCAGTAAGATGATGTTTTCTGTTTCTATTATTATTATTATTATTATTATTATTATTATTATTAAAATTTGCATACCACCCTATACAAATCTCAGAGCAGTTTGCAACACAAAATTACAATACAAAAGGCACAAAATACATAATGAAAATAAGAACAAAAACCAATAATCCCCACTTTCACAACACATTTAAGTGGGCATCTATAGAGTCCAGTAAGGCCTCTATAGTCCAATCCCAAGTAAGGGTGCATAGGATTGCAGCCTAAGCTTTAAAAGGGGTTTGTATGCGTGCAATACTGTCAACTTAACATTTTTAGATTATAGTATTGCTGGTGGGAGATGAGAGTCCCAAAAACATCTCGGGGGCACCAGGTTGGCAAAGATTGCTGCAGGAAGACTTCTAGCCTTTGCCACTGCTTTGTTGTGTGGGCTTGGTCAAGCTACAATCTCTTGTCTCTTAGATAAGACCAATACCAGCTGCAAAGGGAGTGTTAGTGTAAGCTTAGGAGTGCTCTTAAGAATCTTTTTAACAAACAAGGGCATAGTAACGAATGTGGGTTGTGCTGCTTTTATCACTTTGCGTGCTGCTTGAGTTCCTTTTCTTGGGCTTGGCCTCTAGCCCTGTGAGATGTGGAAAAACCGGTTTTTATGTTTAATAGCTGTACTTCCCTTAATACCCACAGGCACAGCCTCCTTTGCCGCTTGCTGCTGCTGCCTCGCCTGCAGCTAACACCTCTGCCTGTGCTGCTTTCCCTTGCAAGCATTTTCTTACCACTCCAGCTGCCTCACACAGAGGCAGCTGTGTCTCTGCCTCTCCCTCCTTTAAAAGAAAAGAAAAAAAAACCCTCAAAAAAGTTCTCTAAATCTACCTCTTGTGCAAGGTGGACGTGTGATCACAGGTACCAAGGAAGCAGATTTCCGCTCTGCCCCAGAGGGTTCCAAGGCATTCCAGAGATGATGGCTACAGAAGATGGCAGGAATGTGAACAGCCTCAAGGAAGTGTGGAGCAAAGAAGAGAATGCCTTGTGTGCAGATTGCGGGGAACCTGGTAAATCAATTTTGGAGGCTTCAGGGCAGAAGTGGAGGGCAGCTAGCAAATGTGATGGATGTCTGAAGCAGTCAAAGAAATGACCGTTCCTTGGAAGGAGTGGCGGGTTGTGGGGAATTAATGAAGGAGAAGCAGCGCTGGCACGTTTGGGCATTGTGTTTTTATCTAGCCTGGAGCTCCTCCAGATAACTTATGCCTTGCGCAAAGCTTCCATGGAGATTAGATTATATCTGGTATTTGGTGAGTGTTTGTTCTGATTTGTTTGCGGGTATGTTATGTGACAAGGAGCGTTCATCCTAAAGTGTGCGCAGGGCATTCATATATATTTCCATTAATCATTCGTTCATTCCTTGCTGTTTTAAAAGTGAATTTGTTGTGCTAGGGTAGAGGTTGGGGACCTCAAGCCTGGGAGGCTGAATGTGGCCCTCTGTACTTCTCTGTTTAGCCCTTGCACCTTTCTCAGGCCACACCCATGGCTTCACCCCCTCAAGTGTTTCTGGCTGATTGGAAGGTGTTCTTGGATTCCAATAATGGTCCTTGGGTTGTTATTTTTACGAACCGCCATGTGACATGAAATCCCAGGGTGGGCCAAAACGAAGTGAAATATGGTATTTAGAAACAGTTTTGAACAATTTTCAGTCAGTGGGGCCTAAAATGTATGCCTCTCAAGGGTCAATGGGCTTGGTGAAGGGCTGCATCTTCAAAACCCTTGAAGAAAGCTTGACAATGAAGGTGACAGAAACATCTTTGTGGTGAGGGAATTCCACCACTTGGGGGCTGCTGCTAGCCTTGAGTTTGGGGCTGTCAAGATGGCGGATAGAGAGTGGACCTGTGCTCAGGTCCTGCTTGTGGGATTACCACAGGCATCTGGCTGGTCACTAAGAACAGGCTGATGAAGGGCCTTTGTCCTCATCCAGCAGGACTCCTCTTATATATTAGTCAAACAAGGACTCTCAAGAAATTTGGGGTGGGTGGGTTTGAACCTGTTTAGTAAATAAATATAATACCCAGTCTCCAACCACTGATACACTTTTATTCCCCTTAGACCCTGACTGGGCCTCCTATACTTTGGGCGTCTTCCTCTGCTTAAACTGCTCAGGGATTCATCGCAACATCTCTGACATCAGCAAAGTCAAGTCACTAAGGATGGACCACTGGGATGAAGGTCAGGTGCAGGTGAGTCTTGTGTCCCCAAGAAGCTACTCACTCGATAATATATTTGCATAGGAGATGCAAACAATTCGCCCCTCTTTTCTCTCAAGAATGCTGGGAGTAAAGAGGGAAGTGAAGAAAAGAAAAGAAAAGAGAGCACCAAGCTTCAGAAATGTAAGACTGGTAATCATGGAGGATGAGAAAAGGTTGAGTTCTCCTGAGGTTGCTGTGTCAGGGAAGGAGGGGACCCCGGGGCCTTGTAGAGGTCAAATGTCACGGTGATGTGGCTGGTGCATAAGCGTGGAATAGGGAAGATAGGGATTTGTGTTAGATGAGGAGTCACTCAGGTGGCTTCTTCCTCTCCTCCCACCAAAGCCTGGATTGCTTTGTGAGTGTAGCAAAAGGGTTTGAATTGTTTGTCACAGATCTGAAACAGTGAGCTGGGGCATAGCCACAGATCTCATTAGCAGGGAGTTCAATAGTGGCAGGATTTTGTGATCAAGAACAAAGCTTGCCAACTGCCTGAAAGTGACTGGTCCATGCTCAAGAATGAAAACATTTGGGTACCAGTCTAATAGACATGCAATTTTATTATGTGTACTTGTTTTTAATTTTTGTTGATTTCATCTGTATTTTTGGATGAGCATTTTATATTGGGGTGCACATAAATCATACATTTTAAACACCCCCCCCAAATAATCATGCAAACTACAGTTTTTTCAGGGTGTTGAGACTTGTAGCTTTGTGATGGGGTAAACTACAGTTCCCATGATTATTTTGGAGGGGGGTGTATGCTTTAAATGTGCTTTAAATCAGTGGTTCCCAAACTATTTCAGGCCACTGCCCTCTTGGTTCCATAAACTCATCCCCAGTGCCCCCTACCCTACAAAAAGCATCATTCAGAATAATGGTTTGCGTGACCCACTAAGGACGATAATAGAACAATAAAATTCAAAACAGTAACAGTTAATTCAAAATCCAATTGAAACAATTTAGTTTAACTAATTCAACAAAATTGATGAACTGGATCGAGTGATGCCAGCTTTTGAAAGTCATTTAACAAGAGTCTTAGATACATTTAGTAACTATTTCACTGTTCAGCAAATTCTAAATGTGTTGGATGCGCTTGATGAAGTGATACCAGTGTCTCGGTGTCTGGTTTAAAGTCACGTAGCAAGAGTCTTAAGTCACCACCTTTAGTAATCTGGAGTCTGTTTCATTGCTTGGAGAGAAGTTGGATGACCACACTAAAACCATGTTCCACAAAAAATGTTGTTGAAAATGCAACACGGAGCTTTTTGACCACTGTGCTTAGAAATTTCCTTCTGTAACCAAACCTCTTGGTACGATTTCTTAAGCTTTGGCTTCAGCTCAGTGCCATTTTGTAGCTCAGGGCTTGTCCACCTGTTAGATGACTGCTGTCCAAGTTGACCTGTGTGGGGTACAGGCTGGAGGGGTCAGTGGAGAATTCAGTCCTGCTGGCTGCAGGGGTCTCCTTTGTCAGTATGTTTCCCGCTTGGAATACACTGGAAAAACTGCACCCAGCAGGAATGAACCCTGCCCATCCACGGATATCACCCAGTAACATCAGATGATTGACAGGTGGATGTGTTTTGGAGAAATTGCCTTGCAGGCCAACTTGGACCCTTCGGCAGCCCAAGACTGGCATTCAGCCTGGAGGTTTTCTCTTCCCCACCAACCCACTCTAGCGTCTAGTTGGAGGACAGCTTTGCAATGTGTAAAATGGCCCCGATTCCACTGATAACAGAATCCCAGAATGTGATTTCAGCCTAAGCTCCCCATTTCATCGTGTTCTGATTTTGGGAGACAATTAGCTGTACAGAGAATGGATATTGTGCAGAGTTGTAGGTGACAAGGCTTTTGAAAATTTATGGGGTGGTACGTAAAAGTAGGACTACCCAGGAGAGCATCTCTGTCAGCTTATCATGGCTAGCTGGGGCTGATGGGAGTTGGAGTCCAAAACATGTGGAGGGCACCAGGTTGAGGAAGGCTGGCTTACATGAAAAGGGTATGAGCATTAACTTGTGCATCTTCCCCTTTTTAGTTTTTGATGCAGCATGGGAATGCAGTGGCCAAGGCAACGTATGAGGCCCATGTTCCTATGTACTATTACCGCCCAGTCCACACTGATTGCCAGTAAGTGCCGAATCTCCATCTGGGAAGGGAAAAAGGGTTGTGCGTTGTGAGATTTCTCTTACCTGTCACCATATCATCTCTCTCGACTTCCCACAGAGTTCTGAGAGAGCAGTGGGTACGAGCCAAATACGAACGGAAAGAATTCACGGAGCCAGGAAAACATCCGCCATATTCCAATGGTAATCCTTCTACAGTGGAATCAATCCCTCTGAAAAGCTAGCAGCCTTGTGACCAGTGCCAGATTTACATATAAGCTAAACAAGCTATAGCTTAGGGCCCCACTCTCTTGGGGGCCCCCCAAAAAATTAAAGGGGAAAAAACCTGTATGTACATTTTCAAAATATAAGATAAAAAACAAATAAAATAAAACCAATGTACATACAGCAACAATGTTTTGTGTTGTGTAGGCTCCTATGATGTACCGTAAATAACGGGCCCCGCCTGCTAGCCTGCTCCCTAAAATATCACTGGTTTGCTCATTTCTATATATTGGGTGCCTACATTCTGCATGGACTGGTTGCATGGCAATATGTGCAAATGGCTTTAGATACCTATTTGGTCCATAAATTATCATATAGCATACATTCAACACATAAAAAGTGACAATTTGTTGTTGACAAAGGACAGCTGGACATATAAAGGGCCCCATTACCTCCAGTAGCTTAGGGCCTCATCAAACCTAAATCCGGCCCTGCTTGTGACAGAAGAAGACAATTTGGCACATTGTTTTCCCTCCTTCAAACTCCCGGAGTGAGTCATGAAATGACATAATCAGGGCTGCTCACCAGAGGAAATGGTTTACCTGTGAAACAGGAAGAATTATAATTCAGTGCTTGTGGCCTGTATGTAGCAAAGGGTGTGAAAACAGAGTGGAAGACCATCTCTATGTGTGAATGCTTCCTCAGTGGGGGCAGGCAGAGCAGTTTTCACGTCCACCTTCCACCCTTTTAGAACTGAAGTACTTACAGCATGGCTGCTACTTTTTCTTATTGCAAAGCCTCCCCCCCCCCAAAAAAAGACTTCAGAAATTCAACTATGCTTTTTCCAGCAGCGTTGGAGGAAAGTGCTACCTGCTGAATTGTTGCTGTCACACAGCTGTAAAAAGACACAAGGAATGGTCAGAGGAATAGTGGAAGCTAGAACTTAAGTAGCTAGTCCTTAATAACCGCAGATCAAATAATTCCTCGGTCATCTCTCATCTAGGATGTCTCTCACCCTGACGGCATGGAGGAGAATGCACTGTGCTAAAATATGTAGACTTTTGGAGTAGAATGATGGAGGGGTTTGGTCTCTGTAGGTCAGTATGTATCTGCTGTACAGAAACCTCAGTGGTCAGTGCACAGGGGCCATAGCTCAGTGGCAGAGCCCCCCCCCCCTGCATGCAGAAGGCCCCAGGTTCAGTCCTCTTGAGATCTCCAATTAAAAGATGAGGGAGAAGGTGATAGGAAATACCTTTCTCTGACTGAGACCCTGAAGGACTATTGCCAACCAAAACAGAGAATATTGGGCTAGATCAGGCTTCCTCAACCTTGGCCCTCCAGATGTTTTTGGCCTACAACTCCCATGATCCCTAGCTAGCAGGACCAGTGGTCAGGGATGATGGGAACTGTAGTCTCAAAACATCTGGAGGGCCGAGGTTGAGGAAGCCTGGGCTGGATGGACAAATAGCCTGGTATAATCTGTTTACAAATGCACTAGGTAATTGAGGTGCAGGAGCAACTACACAGACCTCTTCCGGACGGCCTTTTCATTGAGCATTAATTCTTATTTGCTTGCATAAAGCCTATGCAGAGGTTAGGGAGTGTCTGGTCTTTATTGAGTATTTGTTGTGATTTGCTTGCAAGGAAGTTATGCGGCTGAGCATTCATCCTCCCGTGCTTGCGTGGTGTTTTTGCTTTTCCCCCTTAATCATTTGTTCATTCCACACTTTTCAGTGCATTCCCCCATTGCTTTCCTAGCTGCAAAAAGTCTCTCTCTCTGTGTGTGTGTGTTTAAGTGGATTTTTTTGCACTAGGATGACAGGGCACTTTAATCCACTTCAGTTGCATGAACCTAAATTCCCAGTATACGCTGGAATTTCTCCCACAACATAATGCAGTTTGTAGGCAACCCTGATACATGGCAGCTTCCTGTGTGTCTTGGGTTGTCTGATGTTTCCGTTCTGGCCAGTGCATGTAATCTCCAGCTTGCGTTTTCCTCCTAGGATTGAAGGAAGGGATTCTGTGGAAGCGAGGCAGAGACAACGGGCAGTATCTTCCTCGCAGGTTTCTGCTGTCCGAGAGAGAGGGCTGTCTCAAGTATTTTGTCAAACAGGATGTGAGTAGCAATCTACTTGTGTAAGTGCATCCCAACCCGGAATGGGCAACCTTTCCTACAGTCTTCAGAAGGATGCTTCAGAATTTCCTTTGCAGTACCGTAAGGAAACCGGAGTTGCCCTTGCATTGCCCCTGTCATCTCCCATCTCTTCACACTTTAAACTGTTAAGGGCCTGCCTGTTTTTATTTTTGCTTATGAAGCTCTGCAAGATCCCTTGTGCACTAGGGGTGTTGTATAAATACCAACATTCTTTTCTTTTCAGGCCAAAGAACCAAAAGTAGTTGTTAAAATTGACACTATCAATGCCACGTTCCAGCCAGAGAAGACAGGGAACCCAAATGGCCTGCAGATCACCTACTTGAAAGAGAATAAGACTCGCAACATCTTCCTTTATCATGAGGATGGGAAGGTACAGGGGCCGTGGCTAGCAGTATGGTGTGGCACTCTGTAGGAAATGGTGGAGAAAGCCTGGATTTGACAGAGTCAGCGTCTTCTATCAGAAGATGGTCTAGATAAGGAGTGACACAGGTAGATCTCGGGGTATTTCTGACTCAATAGCTTGACAACAGCAACAGCAAAATGACTTTATCCATCTAACTGGGCTGCTGAAATGAAGAAAGCTAAACAGGAGTGGTCTTCTGTGCGAAAGGCCTGTGAGCCTAGTTTCCGTTCTGGTGCCAAAAACATTCCTAGGCTC
Source organism: Podarcis pityusensis (assembly GCF_964106645.2). NCBI lineage: Eukaryota > Metazoa > Chordata > Lepidosauria > Squamata > Lacertidae > Podarcis > Podarcis pityusensis. The sequence continues at coordinate 29,995,252 of NC_138035.1, read as the reverse complement.
AGAAACGTGCTCAGAAGCAGCCTTTCTTCAATATCAGCTGCATGTGTTTTGCACCTGGCTCTGGCTGGTGGGTCTTAGGGGTTCTAGTAAAAAAACCAAGTAGACCCAAGAAGCCTGGGACTGCTCACACCTGGCATAAATTGTACTAGAGGTCAAAGTCCACCACTGGAGACAACCCAGATCCTTCTTGCTTCATGTCTGGGAATCTTTGGGTCCAAGGCAGACTCCCTTTCCTCATCTCTCACACTGTCAGAACAAGCATTGCCTGCAACAGCTGCAAATTAAATACAAGTCCTTAGCACTGCCAGTGAATATGGCCCTGGTAGGAAACTGTCGTGGGGCAGGATGTTGTTTGGATTATTATGAATTCTAGCTGTGGGAGATGTTCACTGATGTTGCCCAGGAACTTTCTTCAATTGGACTTTGGGTACCTCAGACACATGCTGCAAACTTACCAGGAAGAAAGTTCCATAGGCATAGGGAATTAGACAAATTCATGGAGGATAGGGCTATCAGTGTTTCCTTGTCACAATGGCTAAGTTCTGCCTACACTGTCGGAGGCAGTGTGCCTCTAAAAACCAGCTGCTGGGGATCACAAGTGGAGAGAGTGCTGTTGCATTTACATTCTGCATGTGGGCTTCCCGTGGATTGGCCGCTATAAGAGCAGGATGCTGGTCTAGATTGGCTTTTAGCCTTGTCCAACAGGTTTCTTAGAAACCAACAAGATTTGCTTCTGAGTAGACCTGAGTAGACCTGAGGGACGCGGGTGGTGCTGTGGGTTAAACCACAGAGCCTAGGGCTTGCTGATCAGAAGGTCGGTGGTTCGAATCCCCATGACGGGGTGAGCTCCCGTTGCCCGGTCCCTGCTCCTGCCAACCTAGCAGTTCAAAAGCACATCAAAGTGCAAGTAGATAAATAGGTACCGCTCTGGCGGGAAGGTAAACGGCGTTTCCATGCTCTGCTCTGGTTTGCCAGAAGCGGCTTAGTCATGCTCACCGCATGACCCGGAAGCTGTACGCCAGCTCCCTCGGCCAATAAAGCAAGATAAGTGCCACAACCCCAGAGTTGGTCACGACTGGACCTAATGGTCAGGGGTCCCTTTACCTTGACATACTTAGGGTCAAGCTTCCGGTTCATTGTTCTTTTGTGTGCCCTTCCTCTATCTAGGAAATTGTGGACTGGTTCAATGCGATCCGCGCAGTACAATTCCACTATTTGAAGGTGGCCTTTCCTGTTGCCAGTGATCAAGAGGTAAGGAAGTTATGGAACAAGATTGGGCTCCTTCAGGCAACCTGTTTATCCAACATTCATCCTGATTTTCTTGCACAAAGTTTGTGCAGAGAATAGATTATGGCTGGTCTTTTATTCATTTTGATTTCTTTGCAGGAAAGTTATGTGACAGCAGCATTCATCCTGATTGTCATGTCAGGTGTTTGTTTGGTGTTTACACATTGCCTTGTCAACCACTTGTTTATCCCACACTTTTCAGTGCATTCAATTTATTAGCTGCATTATCTTTTTAAAGTTGGCTTGATTTCTTTAAAAGTGGATCTCTTGTGCTGGGGCAACAGAGCACTTGAATCCACAAACCAAAATTTCTGGCATGTGCTTGCATTCCTTCTGCATAGCTTGCTTGCAAGGCTGCACTACAGACTAACTGGCTTCCTAGTGTCATTGCAAATCTAATTACGTTCAGCTCTTTGGCCATCTTTGACTCAAAGTGAAATTGGGTAGAGTGTGTGTGTTTGGTTGGGCCAGCATTAGGCATTTTGTGTGGGGGGGGTGTCTGTGGAGCTGGCATGTTTGGGTTTGGCTGGACAGAACTAGTTGTTTTGATACCTTGGGTAAAAAGATGTTTCCCCCCTACCCTACCCTACCCTACCCCACCCTATTTCCAGTCTCAGTCTATCCAAACCTCTGATTATGCATAGTGTTTGAGTGTCTTCCCAGCCATTTCTGATAAGTCAAAAGCTGTCCTTCTGTTGCAGCTCAAAAGCCGTCTGACTCGGAATTTCCTGAAAGAAGGCTACATGGAGAAGACTGGGCCCAGGGTATATCAATTTATTTATTTAGGTTTCTATATTTATTTTAAATCTCTGTTCATCTCAGAAGCTATTGCGAGGTGCCAATATGTTTTGTTGTTGTGTTTTTTTTAAAAAATCCCCTGCCCAAGGTTTAGCCAAGAGTAAACTATCAGCAAAATGAAAACAGCAAGAATGCGTCTTGCGAGATTAAGGTTGAGGCAGTCACACTGCTCCACTTCCAGTCAGTACATATCCCATAATGTTTTATACCACAAGCGTTCTGGTATATTTTTGTCCTGCTTTGGTATCCTCTAACACCCTCCCCCCCCCCCACTCCCCAGACAGCTTTAATGTGGTAGCACTGGGGAAGCACTGTAGAACAAATTAAAGTAGGGAAAAAATCCACTACAGTGGTACCTCGGGTTACATACGCTTCAGGTTATATATGCTTCAGGTTACAGACGCTTCAGGTTACAGACTCTGCTAACCCAGAAATAGTACCTTGGGTTAAGAACTTTGCTTCAGCATGAGAACAGAAATCATGCTCCGGCAGCAGCAGGAGGCCCCATTAGCTAAAGTGGTACCTCAGGTTAAGAACAGTTTCAGGTTAAGAACGGACCTCTGGAACGAATTAAGTACTTAACCCGAGGTACCACTGTACTAATGCATTATTATTGTGTTAAGAACTTGTTGTGGAATACCTGCAACAAACAACAGTCTGGGTGGGCCCTCTTAACTCTGTGCTACTAGGACAGATGTGATATAAGAATTGAATGCACTTCTAAAGCCACTATCGAAGATTGACCAGGAGAGGGCTCCCTCCTCTTGTAAACATCTCTGGTTCTTCTGCAGCAAAAGGAGTCTTTCAAGAAGCGCTGGTTCACTCTGGACCACCGAAGGCTGATGTACTTCAAGGATCCTATGGTAAGCCAGCAATTGGATTGCCCCTTATCCCCTCCCACCTCGCTCTGCTCTCAGTTCTTTACTATCTTACACTGTCTTCCAGCAGATGAATAGCCGTCTTGTGTTGCTTGAAACAGGAGCAGGGTTGCTGCCTATCAAACCGGCTCCTGTCGCCATGCTGATTTAGGAAACTAAAGTTTTAGTGCTTGCTTTCTGCCCGTTAGACTTTCGTTAAAGCTGGGTTTCCCCCCTCTCTGACCAGTGGCAAGCTCAAAACAGGTGCAAAGAGACAGCTCCTGAAACCTTGAACCGTGGGACTTGTTCCCCACAGGATGGCCCCCAACTTGGACGGCTTTAAGAGAGGGTGGGAGAAATTCATGGAGCAGACGGCGATTGGTGGCTACTAGCCATGATGGCTGTCCTCTGCATCCATGGTTGGAGGCAGTAATGCCTCTGAATATCAGCTGCTGGAAACCACAGGGTATGAGGGAGTGGTCTTGTGTTCAAATCCTGCAGGCACTTGGCTGGCCATTGTGGAAAAAAAGACACTGGGCTAGATGAGCCATTGGCAGGAACGGGGAACCACGTTTCCTTGGACTGTAGGCCCCATCACTCCTGACCGCTGGCCATGCTGGCTGGGGCTGATGGGACTTGGAGCCCAACAGCATGTCAGGCCATCTGTCAGAGATGCTTTATTTGAGATCCCTGCATCGCAGGGACTTGGACGAGATGATCCTTGCGGTCCCTTCCAATGTCATAATTCTACGATTCTATGATTACCTTCTAGAGGCCTATAGGTTTCTTATTCCTGTTATGGAGGGAACAGTGATGGAAAATGTCCACTCCCCCAGGCTGCTGCTTCAACTGTCTGAGCTGCTTCTGCTCCTTCTAACATTAAAGGGTGGGGTTTAAGATTCTGGCACATCATCAAGCTTTACTCCTTCCCCATTGTGCCGCTACACACCCTGGGAAACTGTTTCAGCGACCCCTTCAGAGTTTTCTCCCCCCCCCCAATCTTTTCTTTTTTAAGTTTTACATTTCAAATTTAAATTCAAACATTAAACACCAACACCATCATTTAGGATTCCCTGAATCCTTCGACTCCCCTCCACCCTTCCATGGTTACCACTTTCAATCTTTTTTCAACTGCTTCTCTTCTTTTTTCTATTTTTCTTAAATAATCCATTTTTACTACAATTTTTAGTATATTACAAGCATCCCTCAAATCCTGCCAAAGTTTTTAGTTACTTACAGTGTTCTCTTAAATACTGTACATTATAAATTTTTCTGATTCCGTCTTAAGTTCTTCTCTTCCTGGTTTCTGATTTTCCCAGTTGATTTTGCCATTTTGTCATACATAGTCCATCATCTTCATCAACCATTCATCTCTGGTCTGGACTTTGTCTTCTTTCCACCTCTGGGCCTGTAGTATCCGCACTGCTGTCATTGCATACATAAATAATTATTTCTGCTCTTTTGGTATATCTGCACCTAAAATTCCTAATAAAAAGGCCTCTGGTTGACGGCCCCATCAGAGTTTTCATCCTGGTCCAGTGTGTGCTCTCGGTCGCTAACATGGACCGGAATCCTAAGGCATGTCTCCTATTTCTCTCCTACCTTGCAGGATGCTTTTGCGAAAGGTGAAGTGTTCATAGGAAGTGATGGGCATGGATATGGTGTCCGGCAAGGGCTGCCAACTGGCACGCAGGGCACCTTCACCTGGCCGTATGGCATCACCATTATCACACCTGACCGGGAGTACCTCTTCACCTGTGAGACTGAGAGGGAGCAGCAAGAGTGGATTGCAGCCTTCAGGCACGTTATAGAGCAGCCCATGACACCCCAGGAATATGCAAGTAAGTGTCAGAAAGGCTTTCTTCTTGGGCACTTGAGTCTGAGGGATCTATATTGAGAAGTAAACTGCTGTCAGTCATATATATATATATATATACATATATATATATATATTCTAATTTACATTTCAAAATATTCATTTAAACATCCTTAAATCAATGACTTCCCTTCTTCTCTTTCCGTGGTCCATTTTGCATACCATACATCCCTGCATGTTTTACATGAACTAAACCATTCTGTAATCCATTGTTACATCCATCAAAACTTATTTACACTGTTGAATTTATCTTAATGCTACCAGCGTTTTTAAATGAACACAATTTTCACCCATATATTCAGTAAACATTTTCCAGTACATTTAAATGTACATTCTTCTTGTTCTCTTATTCTAGATGTTAAATCTGCAAGCTGCGCTTATACCATCATCTTCCCTGCCTCTCTGTCTTCTTCTTTTCTTTACCTGTTGCAGCTAACTCTTCTTTTTACAGTGAGTGTGCTGCTGCATTTGGAGCAAACAGTTGTTCCCATTCTCTCCAGTGCTCAAACTGCCCCACACCTGTTTGCTTTGCTTGCAGCAGTGCCTCGACTGTAAAAAGTTTTTTTTAAAAAAGACACTGGAGACTGCCAACTATTGTGGGGACATTGTTTTAGGAAACCCAGAGGCTGCAGTGCCTCTGACCTGTGCCCCAGAATCTGGTCTTGTTGGTGCTTCTGTGGCTGACCTCTGGAAACCCCACCCTGACTTCTGTGATTTTACCAGGCACTGTCCACATCCTTGAAAGCTTGTCTCTGCATCCTTAAGAACTAGAAACTTAAATTATGAGATAAAACAAAAGCTGCATTCCGTGTGCCCAACACTAAATACTGTTTGAGAATATACGTAATTGCAGAACTCGTCCATCCCTGCTCTGATGCCTGCTCTGTTTTCCTACAGTTGAAGCTTATTTCAAGCTGAAGCCCTAACATCTTTGAAGGAGAGAGACTTGCTGCTTTTCTACTTGTTGGTCTGCCCTCTTGTGAAACACAGAGTTAAAGAAGGCACCCTTTCTCAAAGAAGCTGCTATGCTATATACCAGTGCCTCATGGTTGGGATCCATTTGGACAGCAGAGCTTTCTGCCATTTTGATCAGCGACGGATCCAGACGGAAAGCGCAGGAGCTGATCAACCGAGGCATTATTTGTCCTGTCCCACCACAGGCCTGGCAGACTTGCTTTCTATTGGTCACACTATATGCGGGGGCCCTCCTCCATGGCTTACTACTGCTTACTGCTGGTTGGCTACTGTCTATTCAAGGCTTCAACAGGAAGATAGAAAAAACCCACTTATCAAAACAGCTGTGTGTATATGTACCAAACTGATGAGTATTTTATTTTGCTCCTGTTTCTGCTGCTGCCCCATGTCTCTCACTCTCTGATTATTCTGATGTCCTGGCTGCCAGGTTTCCCCACTTTGCTATCTATTCAAAACCATGATAAACCTGCTATCTTTCTCTTGACTTCAAGTTCCCAGCAGCCTGCAGCAGTGCTTGTCTTCTGAGTTCATATTGTTGCCTCCAGTAGAAAAACGAGGACTGTCCTGAGTGCTGAGACTGTTCTGGGTGGTCCAGTCATGCAAGCCTCCCTACCAAAACTGATCAAGAAAACACACACACACAGTTGCATTCATGTTCTTTTTCCATTGATGTCAATGGGCAACCCAGCCACTCCACTGCCTGTAACTTCTGTGTTTTCGATTCAAATGTAATGAAATTTCAAGGTGTTCTACTTATCTCCCCAAAGCATCAGACCAGCCAAATAATTTCAGGAAGATTGGTCAAAGGGTATCAGTTTTATAAGGCATTGAAAATATCATTGCATATCCTCCAAGGTACTCCTAATTTTCAATGGAGAACCAACCACCTATTCCTCTGCTTGTAACTTGGCATGATAATTTTGGTGTGCCTTTTTAATAGACCCCATTTTATACCTGACAGATGCATTGATCTCTCTGCCTCTTGTCCTCTCCACATCAACTTTCTATGACCTGTATAGGCTGCTCCAGACTGTTTCTGTTTCTTCATCCCAGCGGAAATGAGTGAAAAATAATCAAATGAAAGATGTTTTTGTTGTTGTTCAGAACTCTTCAATTTGAATTCACATATGTTATCCTAACTGAAACAAATGAAACTAATGGGGCTTGTTCCTTTCATTTTCCATTCCTTTTCCGCAATGAATGTGGAGATAGCTATAACAACACAACTTGCTCTTCTTTATAGACAAGCTCTTGAGGATTCTTGCCAGCCTGCTTGACCTTCTTCTCTGATCCAGTGGGCTTCTCCTTATATCAATTAGCCCTCTCTGCCAGATGAAGAACTCGAATTCAGGTTTCTCTGCCCAATTATTTAATGTAGGCAGAGGAAAGGCAAGGGTTAAAAGTCCATCAGGCATAGGAGCCAACTCCTAGGGGGTGAGGTCTCTTTGCCCCCCAACAAAAGATATGAGGGGGCTATCCTCCCCCCCCCAAGTTGATGGGCATTGCCATTCAAATAGTGTGTGTGCGCTGTGTCATGTGATTATCACATGACAGGTCAAATGCGTGGCAAAGTATGAGCTGAGACATTGATCCAACAAGCAACACTCTTCCTCCCGCTCCTTTCTGTTGAAGAGCAGGGAGGGCACAAGCCTTAGCCCACCTGAACCTTCTCCAGGCTACCTGCTCCCCTGACACTGCTCTGTCTCAGACATTTTGCCTCCCTCACCCTGTTCAGACCCTCCGCCAGGTATTCCAGCTCCCTGATCTCTCCCCTCCTCTTCAGGATTAAACTGTCCCCCCTGTGACATCCCTGCAGGACTGATGACAGTGGGGGGGGGGGCAGCTTTGCAAATTTTCTCAAGTTCATGTTTGTATTTGGAACCAGGCATTATCCCAGAAGCAGAGGCAGATTTATGGGAGCACATCCGGTTTGCCTAAATTGAGCTCCGAGCCGAGAGGGCGTCACAGGGAGTTCTGCAATAATGACGAGCGATGGAAGGCAGGAGGGGGCACCAAATTTTGGCATTGCACTGGGCACCACTGAAATCTGCACTGCCAGAAGTGGGGGATAGATTTCTTTCTGTTTCATGAAATGCAGAAAATGACTAGAGATGTATCAGGCTGCATGTGAGCAAGGATGTTGTGTGTGTGTGTTTTGGGTTCAAGAAGATGAGTTCTGAGTGGCTCAGTAGGAATGCTGGAAATGTTTGTAGGAGTATTATTTTGTTAAACTGACTCCAGAAAGAGCACTGAAACAATCAGTTATGCTGCCAAACCCTTTGCAGTCATGCTTTCCTCTCAGCCGATCAAGCTGGGCTGATGGAATGGCTCATCTAGCACCAAATTGCCAAGGCAGCTGTTTGCAGCTGGATTTCCCCCTAACTGCGTTTGTGGAGCTTAAGAGGAGGGAAAATGGCTGGCTAGAGAATTCCACTTAGTGCTATCTGAGATCCCTGGCATTAGCATTACTGCTGACTACATGGCATAAACTAAGGGTATTGTTCCAAGCCATGACATGCAAGCAAAAACCTCGCTGCAAGCGTGTGCATGCCTCCTTACACGTTACTGGTGAGCAACGGCCAACAGGATAGTTTTGTCATTTTTATGCTGTGGGCCAGGGATTGGGAACCTCAGGTCTAGGAAACAAATGCAACCTTCCAGGCCTCTCAAGTCTGGTCACCTCAGAAGGATCCCTTGGCCACTCCCTGCACTGGCCTCCCTCCACACCCTGAAAGTTTTTGTCTGACCGGAATGTGCCCTTGGACTCTGACAATGCCACTAGCCTATCTGGACAGAGGATGGAGAAGGGTTTGTGTTAAACTATAGGGTCAAATAAAGGGCTAAGATAGGTTCCCCACCCCTGCTGTGTGCCTGTTGCGTAGAATTGAGAAATGTCCTGATTTTGATCACGATAGGGAAATTGCTATAATGTTTTAAATTTAAGGAAATGTTTTAAATTTAAGGAAATATCAGGGCAAGGAAATATCCAGAATGTTTAAAACAACACTACAAGCAAGCAGCTGTGTTGGTCCTTCATTAATAATAAAAAGTAACAATAACATTTGAGGACCTATTAATGTTGTAAACAACTTTTATAAAGCTGTGTATGTGCTTAATCTTTAAAGCCCATTTGAAATTCTTACTCCAAAGAGTTCTGGGCACTGTAGTTTGTTAAGGGTTGTTCAGAATTGTAATTCTGTGATCCTAAAAGTAAAATTAAAAATGAGATGCTGTCCTTTGGGTTTTTGACTGCCAGGCTTAGTTGACTTGATACATGTTAAATGCAGCTGGCTGTGCACCATTCATGCGCCATCCTGCTATGATGACATCTTTGTGTGTTGTTTCTACTGCAACAGGCAGATATTTGCACTGAATACAGCTACCCCTCTGCAGCATGTTCATTGCTCTGCTTCCCAAAAATATTTCCAAAAGGAACTTATCTCAGAGAATTGTTCTCTTTCCCAGTCCCTATTTGATCCAGTTCCTTAACCACATCTGTATTAATTCAGGACCTTCCATTCCACTCTTTATGGAGTTGAGGGCAGAGAAAGGAAGCAAGCAAAGGCAAGGTTAAAAATAAAAACCCCAAAGGAAATACAGACAGAAACGGGAACGTTGAAGAGAAAAGAATTCTGCAATCTGCTGGGTGGTCGCACTACAGTGCCATTAGCTATTGCTGAGTGTGTTTGCACTTGAGTGTGAAGCCATGAGTCAGAGATGCTCCGCCACTCGGCGGCAAATGATGTTTTTGAGGGGAGCTGCTGTTGGGAAAGCACAACTGCCCTGCATCTCTTGTCGGGGAGAAGAAGACGAGGAAGAAAGCATCTTGGTTGCCGTGGGGCTAGTTTTATTTGTGTCAACAAATGCTTGATGACAGAAGTCGCGGAGGGCCGGCTGGAGAGAGTATGAGAACTCTGCAGCAACAGAAAGCAGCAAGAGGATGCCATGCCGCCATATCTGTAAGCTTGGAACGGATGTGCCTTCAAGAATGGTAAGATGAGCATGGGATGCAATGAGGACAGCCATCCCAATAGCCTACATAATTCCCTATGAGGCCCACACCTAAGTGATTTTAGTTTCTTCCCATCATCCTTTGCCTCCCTGCCAAGCCAAGGCAGTCAAACACACACTCTGTGTGGTCGGTCGTTCCTCTTAGAACCAGAGTGCCTCAGCTATCCAATGACGATGGAGCTCATTGAAGAAGCTTCGCTGGGCAATTTCTCCTATGACACTGAGCATGGAGAAGAAAGTCCTGTCACCAGGGCCTTGGGCGCAGTCCTCCTCCTCATGTGTCTCTTTGGGACGACAGGCAATATCTATACGCTGGTGGTAGCATTTGGTGGCATGTCTGTTCGCTCGGCGGGTTCTTTGCGCATCTACGTGGTCAACCTGGCCTTAGCTGATCTGCTCTACCTTTCCACCATCCCCTTTGTGGTGTGCACATATTTCGCCCAGGACTGGTTCTTTGGGGACGTGGGCTGCCGGTTTCTGCTCAGCTTGGACCTGCTGACAATGCACGCCAGCATATTCCTGCTGACGGCCATGAGCGTGGAGCGTTATTGGGCCGTGACCAGACCGCTAAGGGCCAGGCAGGCTGGGAACAGCTACCGCAGGCTTGCTTGCGTTGCCGTGTGGCTCGTCTCGTCTTTGCTTACAGTGCCCATGATGGTCATGATCCAGCAGCGGGAGGGCAGGAGCGGAAAGCTCATCTGCTTCCCCACGTGGACGCCTGGCGCTTTCCAAGTGTACCTCACGGTTTTGTTTGGCACGAGCGTCCTTGGGCCTGGTTTGGTCCTGGGGGTCGTGTACTCCCGGCTTGTGCAGGCCTATTGGGCTTCCACAAAAGTCATGTGGTCGCCTGTGGCGAGCAGGGCCCTGAAGCAGAAGCTGTTTCCCAGGATCTTCAGCATCATCGTCGCCTACTGGGCCTGTTTCGTACCATTCTGGGCCTGGCAACTCACCAAGCTGTACTGGCCAGAGGACTTGGAGATTGGGCCGACCGCCCAGGCTTACCTCAACTTTGGCGTTACCTGCTTGACCTATGGCAACAGCTGCGTCAACCCTTTCCTGTATACCTTGCTCACCAGGAATTACCGTGAGTACATGGCTGCTCAGGGCGGAGAAAGGCCACGTAGGAGGCATGCTTTCTTCAAGAAGAAAATGCATGAAATGCCCCAAGCAGAACATGTGTCTGTGGCAGAGGGAGGAGGGCTTGGATAAAGGAGGCAAAGGGTGGTTACCAATAATCTACCCCAAGGATGCCTTTTCCTCTGCCTGCACAGCTGGGCTTAGCCTTGGAGAGCAGCAGCAGCAGCAGCAAGATGGGGAACAGTGACTGCAGACTTCGCTCTGGGAACCTGCATGTTTGCTTGTTCACACTAAACCGTTGTTCGGCTTAGTGTTGTGTTGTAACTGTGCCATAGTGTATACCAGAGGTAGGAAACCTCTGTCCCATGGGGCAGATTTGGCACACCAGGCCATTTCCTCCAAACCACACTGACCCAACCTATAGCTGCTGTTTGGCCTGGCTTCTAATTTTTCTATGCAATTCTGTTTAACCTTCTTCTTTTCTGCAGATCAGTTTTCCCTAATGTACAGTTTTGTGTGTTATTTTTACTAATACAGTGGTACCTCGGGTTAAGTATTTAATTCGTTCCGGAGGTCTGTTCTTAACCTGAAACTGTTCTTAACCTGAGGTACCACTTTAGCTAATGGGGCCTCCCACTGCCACCGCACCACTGCCGTGCGATTTCTGTTCTCATCCTGAAGCAAAGTTCTTAACCCAAGGTACTATTTCTGGGTTAGCGGAGTCTGTAACCTGAAGCGTATGTAACCCGAGGTACCACTGTATATGTATTTTTATGCACACTTTACCCGAGTGCATACATTATGGCTGGAGAAGTGCCTTGCAAGATTTGAAGCAGTGTAAATTTCCAAGGTTGGCTGTGTCTCGATGTTTGTGTTGTTTCAGAAATTTCAAATTGGGTAGGTTTGCCTTTAAATGTGAACTGAACTGAATTTCTCCCCATTCCTACCTATAGCTCCCAATCGAGACAGTGAATGCCATTTTGAAGTCTTTGCGTTGCAGCTGTCCTGTAATAAGTACAGCCAGATCCGTAGCTGCAGTAATCACATATCCTTCCCCTGTTGGCTCCTGTTTTCATTTCTCTCTCCTTCATCTGTTGCCTTCCTTGTGTTGACAGCTAGACTGTAAGCCCTTTGAGGGCAGGGACCTCTCCTTTGATTCTTCAGTTAATTTATACGGAGGATGCTTTAATAATAGTAGCAACAAACATTCTGTTCTACACCCCACCCCCAAATAAGCATGTATTGTGATCCATTTGCTAATACAAGCAGCTTTAGTAGGAAGTGTAGTACAAATTATTGAGGACTAAATGAATGCAGCATACAGGAGGCAGAAAAGAGATTTCAGCAACAATGTTAAGTGAGAGTGCGGAGGAAGGAGTCCAGTGATGATCTTTGGTGCAAGAATAGATGTTTCAAATACACAAATGTCTCTAGTTTCATCTGTGAAATATTGGCACGGCATGAGACCAGCTTAGCAGCAGCCGGAGAAAGAATGTCTTATGTGGCTGTAACATACCTCATAGCACGAGAACTTCAGAAGGCAGGAAAATATGTGGAGAGAGAAGGGTTGGGAGGTCACACTTTCCTGTGACTAACGGAGTAGTTTGTAGAATATAACAAGGCCTTTAAAAAGTTGGTACGTAGTTGATCCACAGCAAGTTGAGTTTTTTCTACTGCACACATATAAGTGCTTGTTGCACCAGATCAATCTACATACAGGAGTTAATAAGTTTTTAGCGCTTTATAAACATTAAGAATAGTCATCGGTAAAATCCTGCTGAATGAAGAAAAGCAGAATCCTTTGCAACTGTCTCAGCTGCAGACTGTTACTGTTTTGTGAGAGGGACTCAATAATTTGTAGGTTCCTGAAATCAGAATGGATTAAAGAGGTCTGCCACTCTGGTGCAACAAGGCCAGCTTTTTAAAATAAAATAAAAACCCTGACTTTTTGTGGTTTGGCAAGCAACACCCCTGCTGTAACGGTTGTGCAGAGGATGTGGTTTTGTCTGGCATGCCTTTTCTAAGCTCAGCAGCATAGTGGCAGGGCAAGCACCACCAGCCACATTCCCCTCCAAAATGATTCTGCTTGCCCTTTGAGATCTGTGGAGGAGGTCTGCGTGGTGCATATGGGCAGGGCCTTTTCTGTCATGGCGCCCAGACTTCCCTCCCTCAAGGTGCCTGTGTAGCAGAAGAAGAAGAAGAAGTTTGGATTTGATACCCCGCTTTATCACTAGCCTAAGGAGTCTCAAAGCGGCTAACATTCTCCTTTCCCTTCCTCCCCCACAGCAAACACTCTATGAGGTGAGTGAGGCTGAGAGACTTCAGAGAAGTGTGACTAGCCCAGGTCACCCAGCAGCTGCATGTGGAGGAGCAGGGAAGCGAACCCGGTTCCCCAGATTACGAGTCCACTGCTCTTAACTACTGCACCAAAGACTGCATTGTCTGCAGTCATTTGCGTATTCTGAGGCTGCAAACATCCTATACATTTAAAACACACAAGTTCCCCGTGGAACTTTGCTCAGCGTGCTGGGAATTGTAGTTTTGCAAGGGGTAAACTCCAGTTCCAGGATTTGTTGGGGGAAGTCATGTGCTTTAAGTGTATGGTGTGTATGATGAATTCAGCAATGCAGTGGGGAATTCAAGAGTGTAGAGTCCCTTCATGACAGCCACGCCCTCTGACAGCCACACCCCTTCCAAGATTATACAATAATCTTAAAACAATACATTAATAATAATTAGGGATGTTTTGCAATGATCAATGGTCTATCTCAATATGTTGCCTTTCAACTGCATCTACTATTTTCTGTGTGCTTGTACTGTATCAGCAAATGATTTGGAATGCTCTGTCTCCTTTTGGAGTGACTTAAGTTGCGTCTCCCTTGACATTCCATTGTGCATAACAGAACCTGCACACCATTCAAGAACCCGTGTTTTCGGTGTTCCTAAATGCTTAGCTTTGGAGCATACAGACAACTTCTCCCTGGTGATCTTCCCTAGGAGCCAGTCCTCCATGGCTGACTCACCTCCTTTCACTCTGGCTGACTCTTAAGCATCACAAAAGCTAAGTAGTTCCCTTTTCAAGCTGATTGTGTAGTTCTAGGATGCTGGAGACATGGTCCCTTCTGCAGAAATAGTAAAGGGTCTCTGATACACACTCCACGACCCCAGATCACTACACATCTGAATGAATTTGACTGGGCTTTACTCCTCACTTTATTTCCAAAAGGGTCCGTGCTGTGCTTTTTATTATGTTTTTCTTGAGGCTTTTATAGTGTTCTAAAATACAATTGCATGCCACTTCAGGAAACCTCTCCTTAAAAAGCATGCATATATATATATATATATATATGTAAAATAAACTAACTATTCAAGGGATTGTCTCCCACCAACGCATTCTCAGCTGATCCACTGACATTAATAGATGTAAGATAGTCATTAACTCCAATGGATCTACTCAGAGTATGACTACCATTGGCTACAGCCCAAGGTAATTAAAAGCACTATCTGCTCTTGCACTTGATGACCCCATCAAGTGTATTTGTGTGTTGTGCATTTGTGGGTTGTGCACACCTAGGATGCAGCAACGGTGCCTAAAAACATGTGAGCAGCACCTGATGGAGGAGTCTCATCAATTGGCCAAGCAGGCAGTGTTGGCAGGAAGATCAGCAGTAGGTGGCGCTAGAGCCAATGGGCTATTCTAGTTTTGTCCCTATTCTCCTGCAAGGGCAACATGAAGACTAAGGAGGAGGAAGATACCAGGCATGGCCACCCCTTGGACTTGTTATAAGAAGACAGGCAGATGATGCTGTGTGCAGACTTAGGTTGGAGGGATGGTGCCCCATTCCACCCTACCCCCTGAACAGCCTCCACTGCTTCCAGTGACTAGAAGGATCAGAGTTCAGTGTTCTGCTTAACTCCTTGCCCCTCTCTATGGTTATTGGACGCAGGCCACATTAAAACAATAAAATAAAGAAATGAAATGTGCACCTGCATATGTTTTTTTAAAAAATTCAGAATTGTGGTTAGACGTGTCAGAAGTGTTGGCTCTTAGTTTGCCCTCCCCCATTCCACAAGCATCTTCTACTACTACTGACCACAAACATCATCTGTCTCCATGGCAATGATGGCCCTGGAAGAACCATGTGGCAAAGACTCAGAAAGACACATCACCAGTTTACACCAGAATTCAGCTGTGTTTATTTTGCTGCCTTATTAAGCAGGAGAGGTGAGCAAGACAAGACCGGGAGAGGCTTAACCGAGAGATATGCCTTTGAAGTTAAAGTCGCCTTCTACGCAGACATATTCAATGCCTTCCAAGTGAGCGCCGTTGGGGACCTTGAACTGATGGTTGCCAGGCAATGTGATGGTCAACTCGTTTTTGTCATGAGTGAAGAGCACCTGAAGGAGGGGAAAAAAGGGGTGGGGGGTGGTGGCGTGGTTTCAGCATGAGAAGAGCACCAACCATCAGTTATCCCAACTGCTGAGAGGGATAGCTCACTTGGTAGAGCATGAGACTCTTAAATCACAGGGTCATATGTTCAAGCCACATGTTGGGCAAAATATCCCCGCATTGTTTTTTTGGGCGGGTTGGACTAGATGATCCTTGTGTTCCCTTCCAACTCTTCTATGATTCTAGTTATCAAGCGACTGGACTGGAGTTATGGCTGCTAGTGGAAGATGCACATCTATCCTGGGCTTGCTGGCTTTTGACAGAATTCCTGGGCCTTTTCAGAACAGCAGAAGAGGCAGAAATCCAACAGGTAGTGTTTCCTTTCCATACTAACAGGATTGGGATCCTGTCTCCCCCCCCCACACACTGAGGGCCGTTTTCCTTCCTGGGCAACTGTCTGGGGGCCACAGGCCAGTGTTGGGTGGGGCCAAACAGGTGACACAAAACTGGTAAATGTCACCTTTGGACAGCAGGCTAGTTACTATGCACACACTTAACACACCTGTCCCTAGCACCCATCCAGGCAAGGAAAAGGCAATGTCAGCATTTGAGGAAACACTCAGCAAGGCCAAAGCGCACGAGGAGGGTGTCAAGGGTTGTGGCCTGGGGAGCGTCTCAAAAGCCTGAGGATCTCTATCATCGGCATTCCAAGGCAGCAGGGAAGCATCACCTCAGTTTGGATCAGTTGCATAGGAACTGGGCCTCCAGTCCAAACCTCAGCAGCACCTTCACCCCATATTCATGCATTACAGAGTCCTCCATCCATGCCGCTTTCAAACGTGGCTTTGTCGCCTCTCCTTATGACACTTTCCCACTCAAACCCACATGCGGCCCCTCCTTTCCCCTGCCACAACCTGTGCAGATCCGAGTCTCACCTCCGCGCTGCTGCCCTCTTGGAAGGGGAAGTTGGTCTCCCTGTGTTCTTGGCCCCATTTCCCGTTGATCTTGGAGTTGCAGACAATGGTCCGGATGTCCCCGTGAGCATCGAAGCGTGCGTTGAAATGCAGCATGATGTCATTTTGGCCTTTGCCCAGGTTGATGACCCAACTGAAACAGGCGGCAGACAGTTAACTGCAAAGCCCTCATGTCTCAGGGATCCACTGCTACGCTCTTCAAATGCTCAATGAAGACTGGATGCAATCTAAATGCATATAAGCACACATACCCTGCAATCTTTGTGCTAGCAAATCAGGAGAGATGCTCAATAAACAGATCGTGTGGAGGAGCCATTAGTGTCTCCACATTTACTTCAGAGTTGCCCAGAGAACCACAGTGGCAGCTGCTCCGTGTTCAGAAATTATTTCACAGACTCATAGAATTAGGCTACGTAGACGTTGCCCACTTAAGACACAGCAAGGTCATTTCCCTCCCCTCACTGTGTTTCAAGGCGCATCAGTACGCTTGGATTTGTTTCCAAGTTGTCTGTCCACACATAGAAGCCAACTCCTAGGGGCTGAGGTCCCTTCAGCCCTCCCTCCAAAGTATTTGAGGGTGCCAGCCTCCCCCCATTGATGGGCATTGCAATTCAAATGGTGTGTGTGCACCACATCTTGTGATTATGTGGGGCAGGGCCTACCTGCCCCCCACCATATTTTACTCAAGTTGGCACCTTTGCAAGGGGGGTGGGACTGCCTCTGTCCGATGGATTATGGTTTATGTTTTCAAATTGGGTTGAAGCTGGCTTTGAAGTGGGGAACACATCAAGCCACAGTATTTCACAAGAAGCTACTCTGTCGTGGGTATCATTGTGTGTACAGGGATTCAAAAACCAGCGGTGGGAGAACAACGGAGCCACAGTACATGGCCATATGTACACAACTGCGGAGATCATCTTGTAGCAGCAACCAGTTCACCAGATGTTGGACGGCAACTCCCAGCCAGCATGGCAAATGGCCAGGGGTAATGGGAGTTGCAATCCAGCAACATCTGGAGGGCTACAAGTTAAGCTTCCTTGATCTAGGACCATCCCTCTGTTCAGTTTCTATTCATGGAAAAATGCAAGCTGCTTCTACCTGTCCTAGAAGCAAGTTGAAGCAATCCCACAACACCTCTCCTTATCGAAGAATATTATCTGCCTCTTTTGAGTGACCCTCCCTACCCTTGAGGCGTCACCATGTAGGTGCAAGCCAGGGAGGTTTGGGGAATGAAAAACTAGGAAGCTTCACTGATGGTATCACAAGGAGATGGGAAGAGTTTGGGCATGTTCACCTTCAAGCGTTCCCAGTGATGGAGCCAAAATCCCTCTGATTTGGCCCTGAGGCCCCCTGCTGTCCAACCACAGACCTCCTCTTGCATTGCTGGAATTTCCCAACATTTGCTCATTAAGCCCTCTCTTTGAACAGTTACAGTTCCTCATATAATGAGAATTCAGAAGAAACAAAGGCAGCTCCAACCCTTGTCTTCTGGAAGCACTAGAACCACCTCCAGTGGCTAGATTTCACTGCTGTAGCATGTGATCGTGCAGCAGACAGAAAGGGGTGTGGTGCTGTCTCCCCGCTACTGTCTTTTTGGCAAAAGAAATCTGTCAGCCAGCAGAACTACTCAGCTGGGCCTTTGATGGAGCTGGTTTCTGGCCTATGCAATTGCAGCCTCCTTCAGTTTGCTGCTTTATGAGAGCCCTTATTCCCCACCCCTGATTCATAAACTCTTCTCCTTTCATCTCAATCCAATCCCCACAAGCTAAATTTTGCTCAGGATTGAATCCAACCTGGTGCGGATTAGGGGGTGTCTCAAACATGCAGATTCTTTTGGCAAATGTTCCATCTTCTTCCTGCCCCTATTTGTGCTCCATTGCTCTGTGAGATCTAGAAGCAGCCTGGCATGCATTTTTAAGTATTTCAGAGGTATACGTAGGTCAACGTGGGAAAGGCGGTGACTCTGCGGCAGAGCATCTCCTTCAGATGCAGAAAGTTCCAGGTTCAATCCCTGGTATCTTCAGAAAGGGCTGGGAGAGACCCTTTCCCGAAATCTTGAGAGAGCTGCTGGCAGTCACTGCAGGCGGTATAGAGTTAGATGGGCCAACGGTCTGACTTAGCTCTGGCATTAAGTCCTGGGCTGGCATGCCAGTACCCACGCAGGTGCCGAGGATGCCATACTTGCTCAGGACATTTTGCTGCTTGAGGCAAAAAAGGAAAATGGCGGAGGGAGGCACTGCTTTTTCTCTGCTGCCACCTCACGTGAAGAGGCTGCCCAGTGAAGCCCTGGAGTGGTGAAGGTGGCAGCGGAGAGAAAAAGAAGGCTGAAGAGGAGCAGGTGGCAGTGGTGGGAATATTGGAGGAGGTGTGGTAGTGGCTGAGTTGGAGGCAGCAGCAGTGGAGGAGGCAGGGAGTGGTCCAGATCTGACGCCACTCCTAGCTCTGCCTGCCACCCGAGGCGACTGCCTCACCGAGCCTCATGAGTGTGCTGGCTTTGGACCCTGGACTTTGGTTCCAATGGCCAACCCCAGATGCTCCACTGCTGCTAAGTGAAGCCCCCTGTTGGCTGCTATTTGCATCTCCGACCCCCTGCACATTCATTGCTCTTACACAACTGTGGCTGCTCCTTGAAAGTAGGCAAAGTTCTGTGCTCTCGTTTAAATGCTTACCCTGATTGCTGTGGGATGGATTGTACAGCTTGCCCTACAAAATCGAGACGCTTGTAAATCTGGGACAGAGGAGGGACTCCCAAGCGGAAAACCACAATGAGGAAAGAGAAAAAGCAGTGCGTTCGTCTGGAGAAGATGTACATTCTTCCTGGCAACAGCACCAAGTGGGTCTTGACTGTGTACAGTGGGCATTCAGGGGAGAAAGGCTTTGCAAGAGGAGACTGAAGGGGCGGATGTGGGGGGGGGAGGGAGAAGGATGGTTGCTTCCAACATCTGGTTCTGTTTAGGCTCTTGGCAGGAGCAGCACAAGCATGGGGGAGGGGAGGCCATGAGCTGGTCTAGGTTCTGATGTAACACACTGGAAAATACTGCTGGGGGTGGGCATTACTCCTTCCCCTCCTTGGCAATTTCCACAAAAGCAAGGGTTTCTCCACAATGGAGAAAAATTTGCACCACAATTTGCACCAGCTTGTTTCCCCATTCCTGTTGGGACACATGGCATCCTCTACATAAACACCTCCCATCTCAGGGTTGCCCTTTTAAATGTGGTTGTGTTTCCCCCCCCCCCAATCCTTAGAAAGTCTGACATGGCCAGGATCAGGAAAAAAAAAATCCACATTTAAGGAGGGAGGAGATCTGGAGACAACCTGGGATGGGGTCCACCTTTTGCTCTGGTGTGGACACACCCTAAGACCAAGGGAAATGGGCTTCCTCTCTGTAGCTTAATGGGGAGCAGTTTTACCCCTAGGTCTCCCTCCTCCCTCCCATGTCACCAAGGGCATAGCTACAGACTTATCCATATTGCTTTTTAAGGTGGGCAGTAAGTTTCCTGAATCTTCATTAATTCTCTCTTGTGTATATGAAGTTTTTTTTCCAATCACTGCCTTTTCATGCTTCCTTCTCTCTCCTTAATCCAGACTTTCTCATATCGAGGATACTCCAGAAAGGAGAGGGAATGAGAAAATCTGGATTAAGAGCAGGGAAAGGGGTGGGCAGCCAGTGATTTTGAGGAGAATGTCATGCAGGGAACATCATTACTGTCAAACGACAATGGAGATGAGCCCTAGTGCTCCACGCTAGTTCAACAGTCATTCCGATGAATCCCTTGGAGTTTGGATATCTGGAAGACGAGGGGCAGTGCAGGTCTGCAACAGAGTTCTCAGTATGTTGTGAACGATGCCCAGGATCCTTTGGGGGAAGTCATGAGAGCCAAAGCTTCCCAAGACCCATGCAAGTTTGGAATGTCTGCATGCCCAAAGGTAATCTCTCCCTATGAAACCAGCTTACCTCTTAGCTCCTGCTGGGATATCACCTTTCACAGCAAGACGGACGCCGGGGGCCACATGCAGGCTGGTGCAAGTAATTCCCTAGAGAAGGAATTGAGAGAGGAGTGATTTGTTCTCTCCCTTTGCCAAGCAGCAGTAAATTCTGGTCTGATTATATTATTGCAGATGAACTGCCCTCAGGAAACTTGCCCCTGTTTTCCTGCTTAACTAAGAGGGGGACAGGGAATCTGCGGCCCTCCAGATATCACTAGACTCCAGTTCCCATCAGCCCCAGCCGGCATGGCTAGCGGTCAGAGATAATGGGAGTTGTAGTCAACAGCACCCAGAGGGCCACCTCTATGAAAGAGGATGTCATGTTATTCGTCACCCACTAAAAAGAAATCCGAAACAAAAATGTGGGCATGTAGCACATTTGATTCCTAAGCTTCAAAGCAGGTTAATATTTTTTAAAAACCACCTAGTCTTGAAATAACTAAATATCTGGGAATTTTTGTGGCGTTAGGTTTGGCAGGCAAGAGTCTGTTTTCATCAGATGAATTAAATCAAGCGGTACACTCTTAAGCACCAGCTTGTCAGGTGGTGATGGGAAACCTGTGTATGTTGGAACTACCACTCCCATCAGCCCAGACTATTGGGCATGTGGCTCTGAGTGTCCTGCTTCCAGACTCCCTGATACCCCGTGCAAGGGAGTATGGTCCTCACCTCTCCTGCTTCAGATGAACAGAGAAGTTAGTGCACCACTCGCAGCCTCAGCCATCCAATCAGTAAAATGGGTATAAAACCTTGCTCCTTTTAAGCAGCAGCCTGAATTAAACAAGTGGGGCTTTTCCTGCCACAGAGATAAAGAGATGCCGGAATTGCACCCTCATCTTAGTTCCTGTGTTGGGAGCAGGGCCAGCAACAAGAAGGTAGCAGCCTAAGTTACAAAACTTCCCTAGAAAGAAGTGAAAATGATACATATTTTTTCCTCCTAGCAAGAAGGGAAAGGCTTAACTGGCCGCCGGCAGATGTTCCGAGCCACGCCCAGCAGCCTTTGAACATTCCCATCTCTCACATCCAACAGGTGCCTTTAAGTGCTTATAATTCATGGATTTATTATTACTCCAGGCTCCAAGCAAGTTTCAAAAATGGGATTAGAGAGTCTGGGCACAAGATAAGCTGGCGCCAGAAGGAGCTAGTTCCAGCAACTTTCCCTATCTGGTGCATGTCTCTGTGTGCGGTGGGAAGCTTATAGGCGGAAGACTAGGAAAAATGAATCCTTGCAAACGCAAATCTTAGCAGAACTCCAGTCTTCGCCTTGCTACAAACATGCCCTTCTGAGAAAGAGAGGGTTGCAGGATCCCCATTGCTATGTGGTTCTCCCCTGACCACATCCCTCCTCCTGATTGCAGCATGTGAGGAGAATGCAGTCTAATAGCCAAACATCCTATCTCACTACAGATGAATCAGCACAACTCCTGAAAAAAGCATCATCAATCGATAGCAGGACTCTCTCCCTTCAGCCTCCCTGACATGCCTGCAGATTTCCAGCACTAAGAGAGGCTGGAACTCCAGTGCCCTTGGTGCATTGGAACGCCTGCCCCTGTGGGCAGTCAGTGATACCCACCAGCTGCCCCCCACCTTCTCCCCAGACTCACAGGCATGATGCTGTCCTTCCAAGCTGTTTGCTCCTGTAGCTCACTTGGGTCCTTGCTCAAAGTTGTGGGGGACGAGAGTGCCACTCCCTTGCCCTTATATAGGCTAGCAGCTGAGGAGTCACAAGCTCCAACGACCAATCCAAAGGCAGCAGCAGAAGATGGGCGGAGAAGGGGGTGGCGGCAGCTATTTGTGGGGGATGTGGCACAGCCTTCCTTGTGGATGCTGAAGGCGG
Source organism: Podarcis pityusensis (assembly GCF_964106645.2). Taxonomy (NCBI): domain Eukaryota; kingdom Metazoa; phylum Chordata; class Lepidosauria; order Squamata; family Lacertidae; genus Podarcis; species Podarcis pityusensis. The sequence continues at coordinate 29,973,182 of NC_138035.1, read as the reverse complement.
TTTTCATGATGCATCCCAGCCATTTGCTGGGAGAGGGAACATCCAGCTAAGTGCGGCAGTGACGAAGCCAGTGGAAAAATAGTTTTACAATCAGAGGGTTTTATTGTCCGGGATCTTTTTAAAAATTAAACATGGCAGTTGGCAGGCACAGTCCTGGGCCTCTTTGTTTAAAAAAAGAGCCGAGAGCAACTAGAAGTACCAAAGCCAAAAGATGCAGAGAGATATTGGAATAAACGGCCTTTATAGAAGAAGGCAAAAGAATAAAATCAACATATGGAAGAAATGGCATGTATTTATGTAACACAGATATGAAAATGTTTGGAAACTTTACAGACAGTTAAGTCTGTGGCCTGTGGCCAAACACTCTAATGTGGCTTCACAGCTCTGAAATGCAGGGAAAAAACAGGATTTACTGAGCTGGAAGTGTCTTGACTATTTAAGCCATTATCCATGCTCAAATCAACTTATCACACGTTTGTCCAACAAGCAGTGATGGACACTCAACAACATCTTCTAATAATTGGTTCTGCTGCCCAACTCTTCTCCTACTTTGAGATTTTAAACCTAAATCTTTGCTCCTTTTTGCCTTCATCTCCGGAATTGGAGTGGGGAGAGAAAGAGAAGCCTAGTCCTCTTTAGTTTTTGCACATCTTGGCATGCGTGGCTTCTTCTGTCCCAAAGCCACCACTAGGGGCTCACCTGCATGAGACATATATAGAGCCACACCCCTGTTCTCCACATTTATCCATCTGAAATACCTACCATACCACACCCTAGTCCCATGCTTTTAGCTACCATATTGGAAGATTAACCTCGTTACCAGCCCATTGTTACCAGCTAGGTGGATGTTAAACACAACCAGGGTAAGGTTGGGAAACCCAAAGGTAGCAGCCCCACCCAATGAACGATCAATTTCCTTGCCCATTCCAAGAATGTAGAAAATACTGGCATCAAAATATACACACACCCTGTAGTTGAGAAGACCTATGGAGGGCCAAAGATTCCTCACACCTTCATTAAAGACATTATATGACAGGGTTACTATATAAGTCTATAGTGACACTAAGCGCTTCAAACTGTGGCTGGCTTGTTCCCACGCAACATCTCAGTCTCCAGACTGCCAGCTTTTCCATTTGTATTACACAACAGAATAAATGTACTACAGACAGGCAGCATCATATACCCCAACAGGTGCGACTAAGAACAAATTCAGTAGAAGCCAACAACCCGTACCACAAGTTCCAATATCCGAGGGAAGGATATCATTGCACTTATTCCATATTGCAAGAACAAAGGGTTATTGCTGAAAATTCCAACCTTTGCTTGGTTTGTGCTCACATTGTCCAGTGAGTATGTTCACACGCTGTTCTTGTGCTGGATATGTGCCGCCAAACAGAGGGACTGTCTTCTCAAATGTTACAGCAAGGAACATTGGCTTGTGCATGTGGGTTTCAAACCGAGGCATCTTCCTCACCCCTTCCACGCTAGCAGCCAGCCAGTGCTTGATAGCATTGACTTGACTCTTGGTTTGGTGATTCCTTCTTTGCAGAGATACAGGAGAATACATGTTGCATGCAAGGATCTCTGGTTCAGCTCCCCACCGAGAAGATAAATGTTGCAACATTTCAGCAACTATGATAGGAGAGCCTGCTGGATGGATGTGGTGGCGGTGGTGGGGCAAGTGTTGTTTGTAATCATTGTAATAAGTACAGTTGAAATGCATGTAACAAGAAACAAAGATCTGTCTTGCTTTTCTGCTAAAGCACCCAGCACAGAATGGAATCCAGCGTGCTGGCTGGGGCTGATGGGATTTGTAGTCCAGAACATCTGGAGGGCATCAGGTTGGCGAAGCTTGGTGCATCTCGGTCGATCCCTGTTGTTAATCTGCACCTGCACGCAAGCACATGAGAAAGCCACCAGGTGGGGATGACTCATGCATGGCTGCTAAAAGAGGAAGAGGGTGAAGCTTGCCGGCTTGGGGTCTCAGGGTTTGTTCAGCTGGTGACCAAACCTCCCATCCATCCTTGGCTGGGTGTGTCTTGAGGCAGCCCTAATGCTTCTTTCAAACAGAGCGAGCAAACCGTTTGGTGCAAAAGGCCCTTCCAGAAAATTCCGCATCTTTTGAAATCTACCCACATTTGGTAGACCAGACCAATTGTGACTCATTCTGAACGGAAAATGCTTCCCCCCCCCTTCTTTTTTTGGAAGGGGGGGACGAAATAACTTCTCTGCAAGAGCAGCATCTGTATAATTAAATCTGTAGAGCAGCGCAAAACCAGGCTGCAGGCCAAACGTCTGCTTTTGTGGTTTGTGTGGCTTTGCTTGCCTTGTACTCTTCCACCCCCTCCCCTCATCACAAGATAGGCTGAAGCTCTTCCAAGAGATTCAGAACAAATCTTTCTTTCTTCCTCTACTAGGTTCGTTTCTCTATGCTTATGGCAATAGCATTAATGGTTCACATATCATTTTAGCCCTCTAGCATAAATTCCAGAGTTTAATAACAGTTTGATGGTGTGTAGTACAAAAGACAGGAGGCACTGCAGAACTTTGGTGGGTGGTGGTAGCACAGGACAGGAAAAAAAGAAATCTTGTGGGGAGGGATAATTCTCAACTCTTGTTCAGCAACAGAGTGACTTCCCTATTACCATTGCACTAGCCCCGATTTTGAATTTGCAGCTTGATAACTGTATGCTGGTAACAAGGCCTCTGAATTGCAGCCATCTATGTCAACAATTCCATCCAAGTCAACAGAATCATGAAATTGACTATGGCAGCTGACAAGCTGTTTCTGGCCTGGTGTCAATTTCGTGCCCACCCGAAAGTGTTTTGGAGATGGGGAAGAGGAGTGGGGAAAGAAAAAAAGTGCTTTTGAATGACAGATCACTGCTGAGAGTGAGAAACGGCTTTGCACTGCTGCTTCTCCCTTTTGAAAAGTCTGCATCGGTGCATGTGTGGAAAATCAGGCACACAGAGTTCAAGTGGGGTGGGGTGGGAGGTGCATGGGTGTGTGTGTCCCGCTTTCCCAACCAGAAACGTTGGAAGGCTTGCAATGAACATTACTGTCCAACCTGGGATAATCAGGGAAGTAACTACAGAGAGGGCAGTCAAGGAAGCCTCTTTACAGACGAGTGAGTCCAATGCTATTCTCTCACCTGGACAAAAGCTTCTGGTTCTCACCTGCTGGTCTCAGCTACTAGCTCTGTTCTTGCTGGCTATAAACTGTCTCCACCCTCAGCTTCACAGAAGCTGAGTTAGACATGCGAGAAGCCTGCAGACCAGAAGAGAGATATTATCTATCAATTTGGGGAAGAGGAAGGAAACAGAGAGAATTAAATAGATCAAAAGTCACTCCTTGCAACTCCCCCCACAACAGAAGCAATTCTGTTATATTCCTCTTTTAGCATTGAGTTCCCCATCAGTCTCCAACCTTCCCTTGCCTACAGGATATCTTGCATCAGAAACATGTACTGAAACCCAGTGCTTGCTAGCTAGGCTGCCACACCTTTGTGTGAGTCATTCCTAAGACATTGGCCCCCAAAGCACCTGGCAACATCTGCCCGGCACCTGAGAGAGATTTTAATTATGATGAACGGTGGCAAGACCAGAAAGAGTGTTAACAAGTATATTAAGTCAATGGAATGCTTTCTATGCAACAAGGACTGAGAAGGCCCATTCACACACCAAAACATCCCTGGATGTTGCAGTAATCGAAGAATGGACATACAGGCGTGAACTAGGCTTGGCACAGGCACCCAGTGGTGACTGGTGGTCTTTGGTGCTGACCGGAGGGGCCATCGTAAAGACTATCACACACTGCCCTGGCTTCCTCAAGCCAATCCAAGATGGAAGCTCCTGCTCTGGAGCAGGTTGGCAGGAATAAGGAACATTATTTCAAGCTGAGGGCTGCCTCCATGACACATCTTCTGAAGGGGTTCCATGGCAGTGGTGGGAAGGGCTGGAGCCAAATGTTGGTGAGGCCAGAGCCACGTTCCCTTTTCCTTATACGCATACAGATTCTAAGCATTAGAAATAATAGTAAAATACAGTAGCGGCCTATGTACTGGGGTGCTGCCCTGACACTGGGGTTGATTCTACACAGTGGTTGCTCCCCATCTCCATGACACTGAAATCAGAAATAAGGTCAAGTCTACACCATACATGGTTCCCTCCCCCAAGAATCCTCAGAACTGTCGCTTGTTAAGAGTGATGGGAATCATAGCTCTGTAAGGAGTAAACTACAGTACCCAGAATTCCTTTGGGGAAGCCATGCACTTAAAATATATAGTGTGGGTGTGAAGTAGAACTGCCTTAGGGGAGTAACCACATCATCTAATTCTCCCTTGCCATGACCAGAAAGAAGTGGCAACAGAACATCACAGGTTTTTTTTAAAAAAGCAGCCCAAATTTCAAAGTTACAATCATGAATACTCCCTTTTTTATGCAGATTGGTTGTTAACAGTCCAGGCTAATCCACTGAAATTTCATCAGTGGGAACTAACCATTAAGACATTTTTTTGGGGGGGGGGTGTGGAATCCCTAATATGGAATGAGAATCTTTCTTATGGGCCAACATGGGCTTTTCCTGTGACTTGGAAAATGCCAAATTTAGCCATTCAACAAGGGAGGATAATAAACTGGAGGAAGAGGGTTTTATGCCACCAGAAAATGGGACTCCATTCTCTGAGGGAACAGTTCCCTCTGACAGCTGGGTGAAGCTACCCAATTTGTCATCTATTGACTTATTGTCTAGCACGCCACCAAAAATTAATCTCCACCTTTGCTGGTAGAAACACTGCCTGGTTTCTTTGGATTCCTGTTCTCTGCTTATCAAGGAGCTTATGCATTTTGCCTACGGATGGAGACGGACCTGGGCAGAAGCCAGTTCTTGTGTCTGATGGGGAAATCAAACTATTGTTCTGCTTCTTCTTCCCAGCAGGCCTTGCTGCAACTACCTGAAACCTGTCTAGCACCTTAAAGAGCTTCTTCTGAATGTCTGCCACCTTCTTGCCCCATTCTGCCTTAAGGCCAAGAGCAGATGCAGACTCCATGGCTTCTGTGTTAGCTCAATCCATTTCCCCCCCTCCCTCCCCCAGTTTATTTCCTTACCATCTTGTCTGGTGAAGCGATCCACACCATGCATTTGAAAATTCTAAAGCACATCGAGTGCACATTTAAACTCCATGGGTTTCTGAAAAGAACCATGAGAACAGTAGTTTCTTAAAGAGTGCTGGGAATTGATGTTTGAGGGGACGGGAAGACAACAGTTGGAAGTCTTGTGGTTAAGCGTGCATTGAATGTGCTTTAAATGTATAGTGTGGAAGGTAAAGGTAAAGGACGCAGGTGGTGCTGTGGTCTAAACCACTGAGCCTCTTGGGCTTGCTGATCAGAAAGTCAGCGGTTCAAATCCCCGTGACTGGGTGAGCTCCCATTGCTCTGTCCCAGCACCTGCCAACTAGCAGTTCGAAAGCACACCAGTGCAAATAGATAAATAGGTACCGCTGCAGCGAGAAGATGAACGGCATTTCCGTGCGCTCTGGTTTCCGACAAGGTGCTCCATTGCGCCAGAAGCGGTTTAGTCATGCTGGCCACGTGATCTGGAAAGCTGTCTGTGGGCAAACACCAGCTCCCTTGGCCTGAAATCGAGATGAACGCCACACCCCATAGTCGCCGTTTACTGGACTTAACTGTCCAAGGGTTCTTTACCTTTTTTTAATAGTGTAGACCTAGCTTGAAAGCAGGTACAATATTTTGTGCTGTTTTGATTGGCCTGATAAATGGATTTTTGAACTGTTCTTAGGAGCCAACAGGGCCACTTTTACTTTCAGAGTTTATGGAAGATGCAAGAAGTAGAGAGTGATCCCTAAACAGTTTTTTTTGGAGCTAACAGTAACTGGAGTACAGTTATGGGGTCTACACATGTATGTTGCTGGGAAATCTGCCTTGTAAGAGGAGCTGTTTGCCTCCCCTCTTGCTTTGTTTGGGTGTTAATAAATATAGCAAATATTTATTAATATATGCTGTAAGTCACCTCCAACATCCAAATAAAACTAAGCCTGGTAGTTCTGCATTTAGGGTTTCTCACCACTCTGGGAAGTCAGGTTCAATGTTAGTGCAATGTAGCGGATCATAGTGCAACTATTTGTTTGTGTCATATTTTATGACGCTTTAATTCATTGTAGTTCATGGATACATTGCAGTGTATTGTTCACAATTTTAAGGCGCAATTGAGGCGCCCTGAGGAGACTTTTGAGTCAAGTTGGTGGAATACAAGATCGTGCATTGCTTATAAAACACCTACAATTTACTAAGCACTGTACAGAGTCTCAAAGATAAGACAGTCACTGGTCCCAGGCTTACAACTTAATAGACCCAACACAGAATATAAATCCAATGAATGAAAGAATGACAGTCGCTAGGCATGAAGACCAAAGCTTCAGGCCTGAAGGTGTGGCCTTCTCAAATGAAAATCCCCAATCTATGGGTCACACAAAAAAAGAATAATAGAGCAGATATCCCCTATAGCAGGACTGTCCAACTTCCAAGAGACTGTGATCTACTCCCACTATAAAAAAACTAGCAGTGATCTACCTATTGGATTGACCAAAGTTATTGAGCTTTTTTAGGGAGCCAGAGTTGTTGAGCTTCCACCTCTTTCTACTTTAGAACTGGATGGTTCTCTGTGTGTATTTGTGGCCAAGATAAACTTCCATTGCTGTGTAATTACCAGGGAGATGGTGCTCTCACTGCAAAGCTACGTGGGTAGTCCACACCCTCTCCCTGATTTTCGTGGCCACAGTGATGTTGCCTGCAGGTTTGCAAGCCCACACAAACTCTTAATTCTCAGGCTTCCAGGCTGAGCTCAGAGCTTGCAAAATGGGACTAACCTGTTGGGTCTGATATCTTGCCGCCTGTTTTGTGTATGGGACAAGTCGTAACTATGTAAACGTCCCACACATGCTGTCTTGGAGTTTTCTTGGGAAAAAGAAATGAATGATTCTGAAACAGCTTAAGATAAATATTGTTTAACAAAAAGTGGAAAAGTTCCTCTTTAGCATTTATTTTTTTTTGCTAACGTGTCTTTTGCTTTATCTTTCTCTGTGATTCCTCTCTTTATTTCTATTGCCCTTTTCTTGTCTTCTGTTTTCCTCCTTTGTTTTGTATTTTCTGCACCTGCAATTTTACTGTATTATCTGAAAATCTCAAAAAAAAATAAATCAGTAACTGAGGACCATCCATTCTGATGGGCAGCAACTATCCAAGATCTCAGATAGAGGTATTTCCCACCTGCTGGCTGATACCATTTCAAGTGGAGATGCCAATGATCTTCGGCATACAAGCCATCTGCTCATTATTTGAACATCACCTGCTTATCTCTAGCTAAGAACATAAGAGCAATTTTGCCGGATCCACCTAAAGGCCTATCTAGCTCAACATCCTGCTTCCCATTATGGTCAACGAGATTCCTGTTTGACACCTACAAGGAGGTCACGAGGGCCAAGAGCACTCACTCCCTGATCATGTTTTCCAGAGACTGGCATTCAAATGTTAATGCCTCTAATTCTGAAGTTAGCACATCACTAGGGACCACTGGTAGGAGTCAGTGTAGCTGGGATCCTGAGCATGCCGCTTAACTCCTAGGCTTCCTGCAATGCAAGTCTCATACAGAAACAGACTACTTGTCCTAACGATACATTAGATTGTAAAAGCAGGAGTCAAATAAACCAAGCAGCAGGCGATCTAATTCAAAACCAAAAGCCCACCAGAACAGAAAAATCTTTCCTTTTATTTTGGAGCTGCAGGAATGTTTGCTGCAGGAAAGGCTATATGCTGCCTTCATACACACCTAAATAGTGCACCCAACATTCTGCTGTCGTTCTCTGTTGATGGTCAATCACTGTAGAACATAGTGCTATGCGTTTGTGGGTGCTAGACCACTGTAATCTCTGAATCAAGCAAATGTTAGAATTTAATGAATGCTTGGAGTGTTAAGACATGGGTGCCAGACTCATATGCATTAATCCAGACCCATGTGTATTAAGTTGTGTGCTAGACAATGCCAATCCCCCAGAATCAACAAGTCTTAAATAAAGTCATACCTCATGTTACGTTTCCTTCAGGTTGAGCTTTTTCAGGTCGCATCCCGTAGCAACCTGGAAGTACCAGAAAGGGTTACTTCCGGGTTTTGCTGCTCGCGCATGCACAGACGCGCAAAATGACGTCACACGCATGCGCAGAAGCGGCAAATCGTGATCCACGCAAGCACAGACGTGGGTTGCATTCTGCTCATGTTGCGAACAGGCCTCTGGAACGGATCCCATTCGCAACCAGAGGTACTACTGTACTAATTAAGCAAGGGTAACTTCCTCTTCAGGTGATAGCCTGGGGGATGAGCCATTAGTACTACAAAGGACCAAAGGAACTCAAGTGTGAGATGGAAGATGGTTGGGGCCTCTCCCTCAACTCAGAGTTAGTAGAAGATCAAGCTTAGAGAGGTTGGAGGGAGGAGGGATGTCACTGGGAAGAAAGGCAGCAAGGTGAGGAGGCAGAAGCAGAGCACAATGCTTGATATCTTTGCCCATGGAGGAAGAAGGGCCCTCCATCATAGGCTCAGGTGGTATATATGTGTAAATAAACCATACACCATAAAGTCACCCCAGTCTCCGCTGTGCCACATTCCCCAAAGGAAACACAAACCCTGGGTTAAGCACCTGAACCCCCTGGGAATCTCACACCACTCAGAGATTTGGGGGGTGGCATGCAACAATACTTATGGGGGGTCTACAGCCCACCCCCACCAATATTTCTTGTATTTCTTCAAAACGTGAGGTTTTTCCACACATGCTGACTCCTTTCTCCTCTTTGGGCTCCTTAGCATCCTGGCTACATAATGATATTCACAGTCTAATGATCAGGAATACAAGGAGCAATAATAATGATATGCCTCCATCCCTTCTCAGTTTTATGAATATTATTTAATATGAAATATTGATGATGACAACAATGATTACACTGGTGGTTCTGGAATGGCGTATTTCATATTTTTTATGTGACAGATATTATGCATGTTTGTTAAATGTTCCTGTCTCACCTTTCCCCGTCAAACCGAAGTGCCCGTGGCAGCTCACATCTGAAATTTTCAATAATCTGTTTTTTTAAAAGGTATATGAAACTGATGATAGGAGATTCACAGAAAATCAATGGCTACCAAAAGGGGAGAGATGTATAAATGCTCTTATTTCAGGTTAGGGTGACCTCTTCTACATCACCAAAAAAGTAGAACTACATCACTGAAGGAAAGGAGGACAGAACAGCATGGATTTGCATATACAGTGGTACCTAAGGTTAAGATCTTAATTTGTTCTGGAGGTCTGTTCTTAACCTGAAACTGTTCTTAACCTGAAGCACCACTTTAGCTAATGGGGCCTCCCGCTGCTGCTGCGCCACCGGAGCATGATTTCTGTTGTCATCCTGAAGCAAAGTTCTTAACCCGAGGTACTATTTCTGGGTTAGCGGAGTCTGTAACCTGAAGCGTCTGTAACCTGAAGCGTCTGTAACCTGAAGCGTATGTAACCCGAGGTACCACTGTACTAATTCATATTCATAAATGCAGATTTGGAAATAATCCCCACAATTTAAGCAAACTTCATTAGATCACATAATGGAAAGATTGTTCCTAGGTCACCTGTTTGCCTACTAGGTCTGCTGTCCAGGTACGAACTGTTGATGGTGAATTTAAAGCCCATACTCTCTGTTCAGTCAGTTCTTTATCTTTAAACCAGATTTGGACCAGACAGCCCTTCAAATAAAGGACTAAATTCTGAAAGAGAGCCCTTCAAACAGACGACTGTCTTCTGTTAAGTAGGACTCTTAGTATTTTGTGGGTTGTTGTTTTTAACAAATAATCAGGGTTGGGGACTATGTGCACCTGATATTTCAGCTTTCCATATCATGTGGAAGGATTTCTGTGGTAACCCATGAGTCATTATGAGTCATTTAGCAACTGAGGCTCAACGGTTTTGATACAGATAGGATGGGATTCATAGAGCTGTGCAACAGACAGATGCTTTTAGGCCTCACAGCAGCCACTTCTGAAATGGAGGGGGACTTCCCATACTAGCGTGTGATACGGCCTGGGAGTCTGCTGACTAAAGAAGTGGAGAAGAAAAAGAAGGAAGCAGCAAAAGTTCAGCCTCCTAACCACATCTGGGTCCTTGAGTTTGCCTAATGCAGCTCTTTGGCTCCTTGCCTATATTGCTTAATTTCGGAGCATGTGAAATCCTTCCAGAAAAATGAGCTTGAGGGTAAACCCTGGCAAGACTCTGGTTTACATTATGATAATGCACAGAACACTTTGGCCCACGCATGTTGCCAATGTGGTTCTTAATAGGTGCTTCCTAATGTCACTCTACTCAGCCATTGCCATGGAATCAGGGCAGGCAATTCCTGGAAGTAAGATGGGTCGTTCTCCCCCATCACTGCATTTAATCAAGAAGCACGGCTGGTGTCTGTTGGGTCCTATCAGCCATAATCTATTACTTCTTCCTAAATATGCCTTTTTTAAAGATAAGAGGGCTCTGGCATGATGTTGGCTGTGGAGCGTGGGAAACTTTTACTGTCACACCCTTTTTATTGTCACACACCAGCATCTTAATTTGGGTGCAGAGAGCAATAAATAAAAAAGGATCCATATGGGTCTAGATAAGATTGCTTGCCAGCAATCTAGCGGAGCGGAGGGGAGAAACTCTGTGGTTTGAATGAATGGAGCAAGACTAGTATAAATTGACACCCACGTTTTCTTGAGAAAAATTGCATCGCTGCACCTGCACCTCTTCAGAAACTAGTATATCTTGTGTGTCCGACTATGGTTTCTGGAACATTTTTTAATCCAATATGCAGGAGCACATGCTGCTCTTCTCTTGCAGGGCAGCCTTGGGATCAGGTCTGCCTGACCACCTTCTTCACACGGGTAACACTTTCCCCCAAAGCTTGTGGGATTGCCACCTAGGTGCCAACAGGAATCACAAGTGGCACAGCCAATGGGAGTTTCTTGTGTACCTGAGCTGGAGGGCCCCAATGCCCCCAGTGCCTGTCTATGGTACAGTTTGGCTTGTGGTGCCCACTCCCTGCCAGGGTGGACTAGAAACAAAACTAGCTCAATGTTTTATGAGTGCTGCACACAATACGTCAGAGCACCAGATGCTCATATTTAGGACTTGGCCTGTGGCATTTTCCTTCCTCTCCCTCCCCCAATCAATTTCCCTTGAAGGACATCTTTGGGGGAAGAAAAGGCTAAGGGGTAAACTCTACACAAATCCAGAGCGGAGTCCCTAAGATGGTTGGATGGCACCTTGTGCAGCTCCTTCCAGCAATTCCTGCAGCCAAGCTGGTGCCAAACATATTGCTCTGCTTTCCTTTGGACCAGCTACACCTAGTCAATGGAAAAGATAAGGCCGAGCAAGGCAGACCAATGGCAACGCTGCTTACTCCCAGTTCCAAGACAAGCTGCTCAGTGTTGTTCCAATACTGATCCTTGGAGGACCCCACTGCTTACTTCCCTCCTCTGGAAAAGCTGTCTGTTTATTTATATACTCTGCTTCTGCTTTTTAAACTGGTTACCAGTTCATATGACAACACTCGCTTTTTTCTGCTGACTGCTGATGTTACATGGCTGCTTTGGGGAGGTGGGGATTGGAATTAGGAAATCCATCTATGTATCATCAGCTCTTTCTAGATTATTGTGGATTCTCTCACAGAATTCTACTTTGAAATCTTTAAAATAATATTTTAGTTTCCTGTTAATTAAGATGTTTTTAATGTATACTTTGACATTCTTCCGTAATGTTTTATTCTGGCTTATTTTATTTTGTGTTTTAATGTGTTGTAAACTGCTTTGAGATCCCCCCTTAAAAATATAAAGCAGTATAGAAATGAAATTAATAACAATACAGTTGAGATATTTTTGTGTGAGAGAATGAGCAAAAGTTCTCACATCCATCACAGCATGGAGACAATACAAATCAATAGTGAGGTACAGCGGAGAATACCTCAAGACTGCTGGATTCCAGTGAAAAATACTGCCAATGCCTCCATGCTTCACAAAGAAACAGTATCAAGCCCTCCTTTTAAAAGGTTGCAAAGTTGGGAAGTATAGACTTCTTGAGGTTTTGCATCAAAGACTCCAGGTGTTCTAGGCACCCTGGTGTCTTTAGGATGGAGGTGCTCACAGCATTAACACCCCAAAAGATCTTGCTCCTCCATTCATTGCAGCTTTCAATCCAGCACAGAGTAAGCATGTCTCTGTGTCTCCAGATTCCAGCCTGCTTCCAGCTCTCACACACAACTCTGGCTACTCTTCTCATACCTAGCAGCTAGGTGTGGGAAGGTCCACCAATTTGTTCAATGGCACAGAGCAACTTCTTTGGTTATGCTAATGGTGGTGCTTAGCTAGCCACCCAAAGCAATTTACCTAGTCCTAGACGAAGGGAGTGGTTGGGCAAGCTTGCTCTCATACATTCTACCCCTACAGATACAGGATCCCAAGAATGGGAAAGGACTCAGGGCACCAACCAGAAACTCATAACAATACACTAGCAAGGGCAGAAATAGAATCCCAGTTTGATCAAACATAATTTGTGCTTGAAGGCCATACACCGATCCTGGAGAAGACAGCTGAATCACTCCATGGAAAAAATGAATGGGAGTAGCTTATGCTAACTAGCAGCCAAAGAGTTATGGTAGTAAAAGCTATGTTATTTGAGTATGTGAATCAGAACTTAGGACTCTCACTTCTTCCTTCTGCTTTCTTGTGGTTCAAGCTGAGCCCCAAGCTTTCCTATGGTTAGCTTTTCTGTTTCTCCCTTTAATTGGTACCTTAGGAGTTCTTTGTAAATGTTTAAATAGGCATAGACCTGCTCATCCGTTTGCATTTTGGTGGCCAGTACATGTTTTGATTATTTTAGGACTCTCACTTGGCAAGTAGACCACTTAGTGGGGAACAGGAGGGGCAGCCCAGCGCTTGCTGCCTTGGGTGTATGTGTCCAGGGCAGGGTGGGGCAGGTAATGGGATGAGAGAAGAGGCCATGTCATTGCCCTCTAATCCTGTGAAATTCAGAAGGCTGAGAAAGGAAAGAGTTTAATTCATGCCCCACAGAAGGCAACTGGTTGCTAACTTTTATTGTAGGAATATAGAATCTATTGAATGAATATACTTGCTTCATACGCAAGGAATCAGCACATCTTACAACAAACTATTCTGACACCTTAAGCCGAATGTTTGTTGCATCAGCTGCTGCACTCGGGAGCCCTCTGCTGGATGAAACGTTGATTTCAAAGGTTTGGTACTTGCGACGACTTTCAGGACTGGGCAAGCTTGACAGTTTTAAAGTGTAACAAATGTTGTGGGGAATCAAACTGTCTCCCTTCAAGTGCTTCCATTTCAAGGAAATGGAGATATCCCACAACCTAACAGGGGAAATGCATTTTCCCCTATAGCTACCAGGATTCTCCCCTGCCCATGTATAAGCTAGAATGCACCACCATTCATCAGGTATTAAGAAAGGGACAGGTTTTCAGCAGCAACCCTCTCAGAACAAAACTACCCTCCAATCCATTACAGTACTTTACTTCCACATTTACCAGGCTTTCACTTCTGAAGCAGGTAAGTTCCCGCAATGCAACATGCAGGGATGGATGCTTTAATCTGATTGTGTGAATAAACCTGCAATGCCTTATTATCCATAGTTGAGTTTAATCTCTCTCTTATTATCTCATTGTTACTTGGACTTCTTTATTTCGTAACCCTGGAAAGTAAGACAAATATTCCACTGAAGATCACTCTACATCCACCCACAGAAGCCAGATAATGACAGCTTCTTGCTTATTCATCACCCTATGTTTATAACCACAATTAGAGCAACATTTTAAAAAATGCAGCACGTTACAGCACAACTATAGTTTTGCACAGCAAACACACAGGATAATACATACCATTTTGTTACGAAGGGAATTTCATTTGGACCAGGAACGTCCGTCCGCTTGACTCTTGTAGGGCTGGGATGGGGAACCCATGAAAGACTACAGTTCCCATCATCCTAGTCAGATTATGCTGTCTTGAGGGGCAAGGGAGCCACAGCTGTGTTGCCAGGCTCATCATGTTATATGTACAGTGAAGTCCAAGGAAAATGAATAATCACCTGTAACATAGCATGCCCTCCTGTTTTCTGCGCACCACTCCTCACTTTTCAAGGCTGTTGTGGTGAAACAATGTGTGCTATATCTCTAAAGCATGACCAGAACAGCCGGGCAAGAGCAGCAGCTAACTTACTCATTGCCCTTGGGACTGGCTTAAATGCAGCATCTCCCAGCTCTGACAAAATTAGCTGCAGGCTCTGTAGTACCTCAAAAGAGCTGAACTAAAAGGTCAAGTCTTCATCCTGTTTCCCCATCGTGAAAGGACATATGAAAGATGAATTTAATAAGAGCAAACAAGCTTGCTCTGGTGATATTTAGACTTGAGTTGAAAGAGGTATCCCATAGGTGGGTTTTGTTTTGCAAATAAGAGCAAAGCAGGAATGGGGCACCTGTGTCCCTCCAGATGTTGCTGGCCTCCAACTCCCATCAGCTCCAGCAAGCCTGGCCAATGGGCAGGGATCGTGGGAGTCAGAATCCAGCAACATTGGGGTAAAAGGATGGTAGTGTTTGTGGACCAGGGATGCAAAAAGAGGCTGCAAACACCCACAACAGCAGTGTACAGAAAGATGTACTGAATCACCTGTTCTCTGAACCTGCCCAAGCCCCAAGCTCAGACGGGGAGACCTCTCTTTCTCCCCATCAGTCAAGGGCTTTTTCAGAACTGAAGCATCTAACACAGTGGAACAGCACACCTCAATGATCTCAGTGATTGGGAAAATAGATCCATAACTGTTGTGACGCAAGCCTGAATTTCAGAGCTTAGGCTTGAACTGAATGGCTTTCAGATGAACTGAAAGATTGCCAAGCGATCTTTCAGTTCATCTGACACAACTTCTCTGCTCACCTTCCTCTTTGGCACTTTCTTCTACATATGAACTCAGTAGCTGCTCAACAATTATATAGTTCTTGGATCAGACTCAAAACAGAATATTTTTATGACCTAGTTTGGTCTGGCTTTTAATGAGTCTCATGAAGTATCAAGTAATGGATTTTTGTGTATTACAAGGTACCCTTTGGCTTCATGATTAAGGTTTTAAAAAACGTGTATCCTCTCATGAAATATAGCAGCTTTGCTCCATTGATTAGGGATAAACCTCTGTAGAATTACTGTTTCTCCTAAAGCTTTCAAAGCTGAAGAGTTCAATTCTTCTTCCATTTTTTTCTGCTAAACACCCATGCAGGACACTTTCAAGCAACTGAACGGGACTGAATGCGCTCTCCAGAGTTGCACTTTGTCACCAAGTTCACTTGGCCCAGACTTCATTTCTTAACATTTGGATATTGTCTGGAAGGAATTTTAATTAGAAATCAGGAAGAGCTGTAAGTTAACACACATCAAGAATCTAAGCAAAGTCACAGCAAGTCTTGGAAGGGCTTCCCTACCAAAGAACAAACAAACCACCCTCCAGTTCACACTGACTCTAAAACTTGAGTGATGTTTTGTATTTGCCTCAATTCAGCTTCTCAGATATTATGTCATGCAGATTATTTGCATTTCTAAAATGAAACAGAGCTCATCAGCAAGTACACCCTTGCTTGGTAAGAAGTTGTGTCCAATTTCAGCACCTTCCATTTGGGTTTCTTCTCCCCCCTCCCCCAGTTTGAAAAGATAATGTGTATTAAGATAATCAACTAATTTATTCAGTCATTATACACAGCTATCCCTGATTTGAGATATTTCCAGCATGCCCACTGAGTAGATTAATGGGGGAAAAAGCCAGATTCCATCTTGTGCCTGCATTTTATTATGTGCAGAATGACAGCGAATGTCAGAGAACCACAACAACATGGAGGTACAGGTAAGTGAGTGGGCCCAGAGGCTACATACCCACTTTGGCACAACTCATCAGCATAATTTATACAAACACTTTAATAAATACATAATAAACCATAAAAAGACAAGCAAGGACTTATTTTGGGATGCTGTGGCACATTGACAGCACTGGAAATGCCAACGTTATCCCACAAATCAAAGAACACCACAGCAGGTCAGAGGGCGGACCAAGATTCACCCCCCACCTAGGAGAGTGGTGAATCCTATCAGGCACAGACAGGAGTGAATTAATTTGCTGACATGTTTCATTGGTCCACCCAGTCAGAGAGAAGGGGGTGGGGGAAAACACACTGGGTTCCTACCTCAATACAGGCAGGAATATCTGGAGGCTGTTATTACTGAAGGATTACCAAGACGAAGTGACAGCCAATTCAGAACTTCATGGGCACAAAAAAATTGTTCTGTGCATTTCATTCCTTACAGCAGCAATCCCAAAATTAAACTGGAGTGATAAAAATTCTGTCACCTGAGAAAACTCTCAAGACAGAAAAAAAACCACTTTCATATTTAATTCACAGTTAAAAGAGTTTTACATATTCCAGATTTACCACACATGTGCTTTCTGACTGAGCTAGCTGGCACCTGCACAACACAGCCCTTTTGGAGTAATTCCTGTGGATGAAAATGCCAGGCAAAGTTTGAGTGGATCAAACATGTAACGTCCATCAGAAACCTACCCTCAGCCCTTATCACTTCAGAGCAAGTTGTAGTGTTATGATAAGCTTGTATATACACCCACAGGAATTATTTTCCCCGAAGAGCTGTTCTGTAGAAGCACTGTGTTACTTCTGAACTGGATTTTGAATGCTCCCCTTTTCACAGCAAGAGTTCTGGGATAAACCCCGCTACCCCAGCACTAGCATGGAATG
This sequence comes from Podarcis pityusensis, assembly GCF_964106645.2. Taxonomy (NCBI): domain Eukaryota; kingdom Metazoa; phylum Chordata; class Lepidosauria; order Squamata; family Lacertidae; genus Podarcis; species Podarcis pityusensis. Next base: position 29,956,289 of record NC_138035.1, on the reverse strand, counting down.
ACAGTGGCTATAGAAGAGAGATAAATAGTACCGGTACAAACGTTGCTTCATTCAAGCTTGGGAACAGCAAACATTACAGCAAGCACATTGCTGTGCTTCAAAGAAAAGAAAAAAAGCCGAGGACAACAGTAAGAAGGCCACTAGTGGCAACAGTAAAACCAAGATAATTTAAATAAATAACTACTTCATGCCAAGAGGAGGGGAAAATAAATAAATAATGGTTCGGCCTATAAATAACCCACTTTCACATAAGATTCTCTGTTCCCTTATAGCTGGCTAAAGTAAAACAAAAGGACCTCAAATAATGAACTAACACCCCTCTCTTCATTCTTGAAGAAACACTGGAATGTGATGAGCCCAGAATCAGGGAGAGAGGGAGCAGAAGTAGGAAAGGGCGGCAATCAGGAATGGGACTAGGAACTCTGCCCACCCACATCTCCCCTTACTCATCCAGGCCGGGTATTAAGTCTGCAATACTGTCCACATAATAATGAGGCACCAGGTCCTTTGCAGCAGGGCTGTCGCTGGCCATGTATGCCTGTGCCTCCTCTAGGTTTGAGACTCCCGTCAGGGTCAAGACCGTTTCAAGGCCACAGTTCTTGCCAAACAGGATATCTGTCTCCAGCCGGTCACCCACCATGAGCATGCGGGACGGATCCACACCAAAGCGCTCCACAATGCACTCAAACATATACGTGTTGGGCTTCCCAATTACCATTGCTTTGCGCCCAGATGCTGTTTCAACTGCAGCAGTGAGGCTCCCTGTTCCTGAGAGAGAAAAGACAATAAGACACCCTCATGTGAAAAGATTGGTCTCCAATTCATTAAGCAACTTAAGCATAGCCTACATATTTATGCAATCAAGCTAGATTGGGTTGACAAAGGATGTGCAAAAGAGCAACTTTTTAAGCCTCCAAATGGTGAGACTGAACAGGCATAGTTGTCTCAATGAGGTGGTAACTCTGCAACTGATAATACCCTTTAGGAGACGGGGACATGCATCACTGAATGCTCCTCCAATTGCATGGAGGAGAATTCAACCATGCAGTCCCCACCTGCAGCCAACCTGTGCAGCCCAACACACTATGACCTCAGCCTCAGTGTTGGAGATAAGCACTTGCTTGGTAGCCAAATGCAACAAGGAATTGAATGCATGTGATCTAGCAGAAAGGCGAAGGAGAGGCATAGCACTCCATCCCTCCTATGTGCCAGACATAAAAACCAAGCAGACTGCAAGACAAGGGAAGGTCCCACCTCCATCCCCAGGATAGAAATGCAGTGAGCTGGTGGAGGAAGGACAGAGCTCTTTATCTCTCCTTTGAGAGTCTTCAGCAGGCTAGTAACTTTTGTGGGCTTATTACAAGGCTGCTGCACATCTTAAACCCTAGTCCGAGAACTTAAATCCTAGTCCAAGGATAAAAGCACAAACTCTATCCAGGATGAGAGAGCTGGCTCCAAGGCCTTGATGAAAAGAAATTCTACTCCACCCCCTGCTGGTGTGTTAGTTCATGGAAAGAACACTTTTCTAGCATTAGGCTAGATATTTGAATTTCCTTTCATTGTGTCATGTAACTTCCACATTGTCCTGTATGACTACCAGTAAGCTTCTCCTTTGATTGATTAGCACTGGCACTAAGTGGGATGTAAACTGGTCACATTTGGGATACTGTTGAAGTTAACAGTGAATATTTCCAAATAAAGAATGAACAGACATGTCAGCTGCCTCACAAGTGTGGCACTAGGAAGTCTGGGGAAATAAAATCAGGAACCTGAAGCCAACTAATGGAATTGTAGCACTTTTTTTTTTTTAGTTCTCTTACAATGCTTAATAGATTCTAGGTTTGGGATTCCCCAAGATACAGAAAAGACCTGAGAAAAGACGGCCTGCACTGTCACACAGAGCCTGATGCACAGGTGAAGGAAAGTGGATGGCTACTCATGATGGTTTGAGAAACTGCATGGCTAACTCACAATACTGATTAATGTAAGGCACCATAATACTGCAGAGCTAGCTAGCAACCCAAACAGCCTACCAAGAATATTGGGTACCTGGGATGTGCCACGTATCACATAGCTTTACAGGACCCCATACTTGGCAGACATTGTATTTTACCATCCGATGAGCAGGATACAGGAATGGGCTCCCAAACTAATAGTGCTTGACCACTGACGACATAATACATGGCCAGGAGTTCCTCCCAGACCCAGAAGGGAATACTATCCTTAGTCCAGGATGCTCCTAAGAGGCTCCACAGATGCCAGCAGTGGGACACAAGGGTAGTGTTCCTTTAACTGGTATTTTAGGAAAAAGGACACCTGACCCTTTTGGAGAACCATCCTTAACCCTTGACCCAAGAAGGGTGGTCTATGGACTTAGATTCAAACCCTAGCTCAACTCATGAGGTGTCTAAGTAAGCCATAAGAGTTCAGCCTCAGCTTTAGCATCTATGGTAAAAATACTACAAGCGAGACGGCGTATTGTTCCGTTTGAACCACAGCAACATGGGAACAAGCCCCATAAGGCTTAAGAAGCACTACCTCAATTCTAAGATTTTTGAGGCGTCCCTTACCAGTCACAAGTGCTTGCCATCTGAACCCAGGGCACACCCTAAAGTTCGCCAGCTGAGGTCCCAGACCTTACTTTAAAAACCCTGGGCTCCTTGTCCTGTCGGTTTGGAAATCCCTCTCCAAAGCTAAGGAGAGCGAGGGCGGCGGGGAGGGAACAGGGCAAACTACAGTCCCTCGGCCATGACGGGAAAGGGAGCTCTGCTCATGCTCAGGAACCCATCCCTCCTGCTACCACCAGGCGCCGCAGAGGCTCCGTGTTGGAGCCCCGCTCCCCGTCACTCACCCGGGGTGCGCTGCCCGCTGCTCAGCGGGTGCCAAGGGTCCGGGTCGGTGGCCACCAGCAGGCACTGCGGGTCTCGCAGGTAGGCGCAGGCCTCGGTCAGCTTGGCGAACGTGAACTGGTCGTCGTAGCCGACGACGACGGCGCGCACCGGGAGCCCCTCGTGGCCGGCCGGGTCCTCCTCCTCGTCGTCTCCGCCGCCTCCTTCGCCCGCCAGGCGCAGCCCGGCGTCCCGCAGCTCCCCGCGCAGCCCTTCCCCGCCCAGCACGAAGACGCAGCCGGTCGGGGGCGAGTCTCCGGAGCCGCTCTCGCCGCCCAGCAGGCGCTGCCGGAGGTAGAGCGCGGAACAGAGCGCGGAGCTGAAGACCTGCTCGGCGCGGACGCCGCGGAAGCCCAGGCGGGAGAAGCGGCGCTCCAGCTCGGGCACCGAGCGGCGGCTGTTGTTGGAGACGAAGAGGGCGGCCTTGCCGTTGCGGCTGAGGCGCTCCAGCAGCTCCGGGGCGCCGGGCACCGCCCGCTCGCCTGTCCACAGGACCCCGTCGCAGTCGAAGAGGACGCCCTGCGCCTCGCCCAGCACCTCGCGCAGGCACGAGCCGCTCAGCCGCCTGCAGCCCGCCATGCTGGGACCGGCCGCTCTCACCGCCGCCGCCGCCGCCGCCACCCCCGCACCGCCTCTTCCTCCTCCTCCTCTGCTCCCGCCCGGGCCAATCAGGAGCGCGGCGCCGCCATGACGGACGGAGGGGAGGCGGCGGCGGAGGAGTACCAATCGAGGGGCTCGGCGACCAGGCGCGTCGGGCGAAACAGAAGCGGGCCTCGGCTCAGCGGCCAACCGCGTTGCAGGAAGACCCGTGACTGGCAGGTCCGAGGGGCGAGGCGGATGTTACCAGCCATGGTGATAGGGGCGGGGCGGGGAGGACGGGGACTGTGTTGCCATGGCAACCCGTTACAGTGATTGCGAAGGGAAGCGGATCCAGAGTGGGCGGGGGGGGAAAGGATGGAACCGAGGACTTGAAAAGCCCGCCCCCTCCCGCCGTAGCCTATGGGAAAAAAGCGGTATGGAGGCCCGGAGCAAAGTGACAGCCGCTGTAAGCCTATCAGGTAGAAGAATAGAGGTTAGTAGCCTATAAAATACGGCGAACGGAAACAACAGCGTTAGCGAAAAGTGGGCGTCACAGCCTTATCTACCTATCGTAATTAAAGAGTGGAGGCGGGACTAAAAAAGAAAAAGGAAGTAGACTATTAAAAAATATATATATCAGATGGTAAACAAACCTGGGTGGGCGGGGAAAGAATGAGAGACGGGTGTTGACGCCAATTGGCGGTTTCAGAATGAAAAAAGAAGGCGGAGCAAAAAAAAAAGGCCAGCCAATGACTGTCTTGGAAAGGCCTTGTGGACACTTGCTTACACACTGTTTTACAGCGGTCTTTTACAGCAACTGGCACCAAATAACCCCGGGAACTGTATTTTACCCTTCACAGAGTGCCAATTCCCAGTAGATTTAATGAACTACAGTTCTCAGGGTTATAGGGAAATGGAACTGTTATGTATTCTGTGGTCTGTGTTTGCCTGAGCTTGAGTCTGGACAGAGGAATCTGAGCTCCTGTGTTCTGATTCGATACATGATGTCCACTTCAGGATTTGGGCCTCTGCCATTGGTCCTTGAACTCTTGAGTCATGATTCGCAGCTTGGAAGTTTAGACGGCCAATCATGTTGTGAGTGGGAGTGGCCCAGACTTTCAGGAATGTATATAAGCAGCTGCTTTACCCCTGTTTCCCAGTTATGTAGTTCAATAAAGGTTCTTGCTGTCATCACTGCGTCTTGCCTTGTGGGAACCAGCCTACACTTCAGGAATGTGCCTGAGAAGTGTGGCATGGGCTCAAGTCGAAGGGTGGCTGCGAGGTCCTTCAGAACTTCCCCTTCGTCCTTCTCCTGGCAGAACTGAAGTCCTGTGGATGCCTACCTGGCTTTTGCCCTCTATAAGCAAAAGACAAATAAATGGCTTTTCACTAGCAGCTGGGTGGAAGAAAAGGAATTGATCCATCTACTCACCCTGCCTATGGCTGACAAGTGGTCCCACCACAAATTGAGATATCGGGAAATGAAGCCTCCACCATAAAACAGATTCACCGCTCCTATTAAGAGGGCATCTGAATTTTATCCAGCTGCAATTGAATAAGCATGACTATATCTAAAGTAGCAGCATTAAGGATAAATAAAACATGATCCTGGCCAACCGCTCTTGGGTCTGTAATTTATGGAGATTTAATGAAAACCAAGCACAATAGATCTTGTCTGTTCGGAGCACTAAAGAGAAGTTAGCAACACTGATAATACAATCATATTCATGTCTGAAGTACTTAACTTCTTGAATTAAATGAGACTTACTACTAGGTAAGAGAGTATAGCTGGGGTGGTGAACTTTTTTTCAGCCAGAGGGCTCAGTCCCTTAGGAGAACCACATGCCATGGGTTCTGGCCACACAAAAGCCAGCAATTCCTAGCTACACACACACACACACCCACACACCCACACACACCCACACACACACACACACACCCCTTTCATACAGACAGAAAAGATGCATTATTCACATTTCAACTATACATTCCAGCTAGGCGAAAGCATTAAAGAGGGTTGGTGGGGGTGTCTTTTGGGGCGTGTCCCCAAGGACCATAGTCAGCCTTGGCCCTGGAGTTTTCCTATCCTTGCCGTATAAGATTGCAGCTTGATTTACAAATTCTGTTATTAACCACTGGTTTCATCTGGACTCCCAAAAAATCCAAATCTTAGCTGATCTTCCCGTATATCTAAACAACATAGCACAAAGTTAAATCTTGAATGCATGCAGTGTGGGAACTGCTTCCTTGTCCCTGTCCCTCCCCTCCCCCTGCACCCCTGAGATCCATTCAGATTGATCATGTGGACAATTATTTTGTGCAGAATGCCCTTCAGCCTGTTTGCCTTTATCGTGTGACAGAATGCAAAGTGATTTTCTGGAAAAGCGTGCACATGACTGCAGCTTGGTGAGTGAGCTGACTGGATTATTTATACACAGAAACAGCTGTGTGCTTGCTCGTGGTTTGCTGGGTTCTGCAACTAGCAACACCTGCAGTGGTGTGTGTCCTTTTTGTCCTATCAATTTATAAATAAATTTATTTTAACGGAGTCATCATTGTAAGACTCTGGTGCTCTCTTCTCTGCAGAAAGGTGACACATCTCTGCTCAGTGAATATGGGGGGGGGGGGATACCTCTCCCACAAGTGCCAATATGATTTGCATTGTAGAAGATTCAATGTTTTTAAATTTCAGAGAAATACAGGTAATGGGGAATTGCACCATCAAAGAAGGCAAATACTCCTGGTTTTTTGCACAACAGAAGTAATGCTATCGTGGGAATTTGCAGAGGGTTAGTACCTCTGTCAGCTTGCTGTAGAAAAAACTATGAAGAGACTTGTGGTCACCTTGAAGGCTAAAAAGTATGCCAATCATCCCCAAAGCTGAAGTCTACTCCATGAGAAGCATCTTATGAAGTTGACTTTATCCCACAAAAGCTTATGCCGTATACATTTAAAGCAACACACGACAATAGTAAGAGACTCTACAGTATTTGATGATACAAACAAAACTCTTATGTGTGAAGGCAAGAGAAAGAGCTGCAAATCTCTAAAGACAAAAAGCAATAAAAATACTGTATTTAATAAATTGCATCTGGTGAATAGGACTCTGGACCATGAAAATGCATGCTGCAATATATTTATTAAAACCTTAAGATGCCACAGAGCACTCTTGTCATTTTGCAGGATTTTCTCAAGAACTATCCAGGAGTTCAGTTTATCTCTGACACAAGCAAAGCAGACACATTCTTTAAAAAATGAAGGAACGTGCTCCTTCTCTCAGCCATAAATATGACCGTACAGTTAAAAAATAATTTACCAGCTATGTATAAAAATAAGTGGTCACTTTTCCAATCCTAAGGAAACCCATGTGAAGAGTTTATTAGGTTATGTCTGCATTGCAAATGTAAATGAGCTTAATTGTCCTCTCCCAAAAGATCCTGAGAACTGTAGTTCCTTAAATGGGGTACTACACATCTCTTTCAAAGTCTTATTACATAACTACTGCTATACACTTTCTTGGAGAAGCCAAGGTTAAAGGTTGCAGGGCAGGTGTGCCTGCAGCAAAAAGCTCATCCAGAATATAAGGTGGGAAGTCCACTATCCTTCACTCATCCATCTTCAAACTTAGGAGTGGTTCAAATACACATTTGCACCTAAACACTTGCATGTGCGATTGTGGTATTGTGTGGCAAAGTCCAGACAAATTTTCAGATCAGCTCAAACAAAATGGGCATTAGTTATGGTGCTCACACATTTATCTGCCAATAATTGCATAGAGAAACAAAGCGATGTGCGTGCATACGTGAACAAGCCCTGAATCTAGGCTCTCCACAGTGAGAATACATACACTGACTGTAACTAGGATCAAGCCTCTACCTTTAAAGAGCAGCCAAAAGGAGGAGTCTATTGGTGACAGCTTCTAGCGTTACTACAGTTCTATGATGGGAAAAGCTGCACGTAAAATTAGTTCCATTAGTTCTTCAAGGTCCAAGATCCTTTTTGGGGTGCACAGCTGACAATTGTGTTTTGGCCTGCACTTTTGATTTTTATTGTGCTGCACCTGCTGCCCTTATAAAAAATAACTAAAAATATCGCACATAACCTGGATATACATAGGGTTGATTTTCAAATGGCCCACCCTCTCTACCAATCACATCCCTACCAATCACTGTAAAAGGACAGAATAATCCCTGAGACTGAGCTAAGGTGGGATGTAGGGCAACTGGAATCAAGTGGACACACCCTGTTAGGATTTGTTGAGGTTCTGAATTCTCTTCAAGGGGGAAAAAAAAGCAAAGACATTAGAAGCACAAAAAAGCAGATCTGCACATTATACAGAATGGAGCATTAGACGGAAAGGAAGAATTCTGGACGGTACCACATCACACAGCAGTGGGGGGAAGTGAATCATATGTTTGAATGCTCTCAGCTTGGAATGAACTATTGCATCAAGAACAAGGTTATACAGTGCAACTTAACTACATGCTGGAAGGATTTTTTTTTAAATGTCTCTGGCTCTGCATCTGAATGCTGCTTGGGAAAGATCAGAGGAGTACCAGGAGGAGAGTTCAAAATAATACAAAGTAGGAAAAGAGCCATTCATGAATAGTGGAAAAGGCAGCAAGAAGCAGAGGCACATGGAAGAAGAGAGATTGCTTTTGAGGTTGCAGACGCGAGTGCTGGTTTCCAAGCCACAATAATGACAGATGTCAATATGGCACCTCTATGTCCCCACAAGAGCTTTGTGTGATGTGCCCAGGGTCACACCTGATCATGCACCTTTTCCTTCCTTACGCTGCAGCTCCTTCTTCATTATTTTCCTGAGCATCAACCTCCAGATCCGGTGCAGATGGAGAGCTGCTTCTTTCTACAGGTGGGGGTTCACTGGGCCCCATTGTCACAGGGGGGGATTCCTTGGATGTTTCTATGCTGCTGTCGCCAGGAAGAGAAAGAGGTGCTTCATCTGCCTCGTTGGTCCTGCTTTCTGAAGGAGGCTTCGGGGATGGGGACGCATTGCGACTCTGACGCCTGACTGGCTGGGGTGGAAGTGGTGGAGGGACAGAGGGAGCTCGCACGCTTCCTCCGACGGTTCTTCGAGGCATTGCTTTAGGGAGAGAAGGAGAGTCTGGGGCAGGAGGCTGGGTCTGAAGCTGCACAGGAGGTGGGGTTCGAGGTTGGGCTATGGGCGGAGGCACCGTGGGTCGGGGTGGAGCAACTCGCTTTGCTGCAAAGCAAAACAATGAAACAAAATCCAGGTTCTGAGAATTTTTGCCTTGCGGATGTCACCTGTTATCTATATGGTCTCTCCGCACAGCAGCTCTGCACCTCACACCCCTCCACATTTCTTCTCCTACCAGTGCTTGTACTCAAGTGTATTTTTGCAAGTTTGGAATTAAGATTCCCTTCTAAGGATTCTCTCCAATTCCTCTGAAAAGCTATGATTTCCTTACAAGCAGGCCGTAGATCAAGTCCCAAGCCCCCAAACCACTTGTGCAGGCAACAGAAATCCAGAGGCACAGCCTGCTTCCACACTACGGCCTTGCAACATTGCACAAATAATGCTTTTCTCTGGTCACCTGAATGTGGAAACTGTGGATCCACACGGTGAGTTATTTCCTCCACTAACAGCATTCCCATCCACATCACAAATGCATAATTTGGCAATGGGAGAAGCTGTGGCTCTCCATCTCCCATTGTCCCTGGCTATTGGTGAGGCTGGCTGTGGCTGATGGGAGTCCAATACCTTCCCCATCCCTGGCATAAACAAAAGGCACAACACTGGTGGCTGGATCTCAACTCTGGTACATTGCTACAGGAACAAGCCATGCACAAGAGTTCCACTGCACAATGTAGCTCTTCACAATAATGGTGATGATTATGAAAAAGAAGTAGATTAAAATGGTGCAAAGCATAACTAAAACCTGAAAAGTTTATTGAAACTTATTATGTCCGGCTATCCCCAACTGCACTACAAACTTGTGATGTAAGCAGCCATTGTTTCCAACCACGTTGACAAAAAGAGCTACAACAATTAATCACTGTTGCAAAACTTTGTCATCTAGAATCACAAGTTTCCTGACAGTAGGGAAAAGGCTTTGTAAGCTGTGCAGATTTTCAATCATTGTTTAACACATTCATAATAAAACATTATGATTTATATGTTTTGAAGAGCTATTGCTCTTCTGTGCCAAAGGAAAAAAAGTGGGAAAATGTTAATGGTGGAAGGGACCATGTTGCAGGAAAGCAAATGACAGATATGCTAACAAGCAATGCAATGTGTTAAGGTGTGGAAAAAGAGTGTGGAAAAAGTAAGGTGTGGAAGAAGAGACTGGGTGCTTCAAGTGGGGGTGGTCAATATTGCAAATGGGTCAATCAGAGATCACAAATCACAGATTTTTCCTGGGAAAGGGCAATTTGGATTTAATGGGGGGAAATATGGACTGGCATTTTTTATTCCTACAACTGTTGTGTGGACTATGTTAAAAAAAACCAGATTGCTTCCAGATGTGGGTTTATTAGGGGATGGAGTCTCTTCATGCATGCAAGTTTTTTTTTGCAGTGGGTCCACATGACATCATTAGCACCACTGGGAATCAAATTTACCCTTTCCAGGGAAAACCCAATAAGTAAAAAAGCTTGTTGCCAATGGTGTGCCTGCAAATTAAACCCCTGTCTGGAAGCACCCTAGAATGCATGAGCAGTGCCCATTCCTAAATCACCACCCACCTGGAAGCACCCAGTCCCCAGGCAATGATACTACTTGTTTCACAGAATATTCTCCTGCAAAAAGGAGCTCAACTAGTGTAAGGATAGTGCTGCAATCACATTTGATGCCAAGTGTGTTTGAGAACAATGTCATTTGGATTCCCCAGAAGAGCTGCACAAGCTGACAGAGCTTATTCTGGAGCAAACAGTTCCTACAGAAGCACCCATAAGAACAAGACTTACACTTCCTCGAAGCATCCTCAGCAGGAACAGGAGTAGGCAAAGAGACTGCAGCTTCAGTAGAAGGTTGGGTCACCTTTGAGAGTACTGTTCCAGGGGTCGCCTCAAAATTTTTCCTGTCAGTTGGTAAAAGGCTTGTAAGCTGTTTGTAGTCTGATCTCTTGGCTAAAAAAGACACGAGTGTGTGTGTGTAGGCTGGATTTCTCAAACGGATTTGAGCAGCTGAGCAAACTCTTCCACTATAGGCTTCTCTTTATGTTGAGCCCTCTAGTTTGGTGGTGCTGTTACTGGATGCCATGTCAATCCATAATAAGACGATGCTCATCCACAGCTTGATCATGGATGAAGGGGTTGGCATGTATTATTAAGACTTGGTTGGGTGAGCTGAATGGCTCCAACCAAACTCAGCTGTGTCCACCTGGGTACTCAGTCTAGCACCAGGCTAGATGGGCTGTGTGTTTCAAGAGCTATATGCCCAACCGCATGCCTTCTTGACCCCTGTCCCTCCTGGCTTACTAAATCTAGCAGAGGGTAGGGCATTGACAGGTTGGAGCCAGAGCATGATTAATGCTTCGTTGTGTTACTAAAGCTGCTTCTATATCATAGAATGGTAGGCTCCTTGAAGTAGAGACCTGCCAGATCTTTGTAAAGCACTTTGTGCCTGGGTGGCTCTATATAAACAAACGTATCTCACAGTTCCAGGAAAAACTGTGACAAAACATATGCTTATACTACTTGCCTTTCTCCGGGCCGTGGTGAAGCTGGTTCAGCAGAGAGAAGCAAAGATGCGGGTTCTTCTGCTGCGGAGACATCTCTGTCTTTAATGTCTGATGGGGGAGTGAACAGGCCAGAGACATCAAAGTCAATATCTTTAAAAAAGGGGAGAAAGACAAAGTTATTGAGACGATCTGAAGTACTGAATCATACCCATTATGAAATGTTGTAGTCTTCCCTTGCAGGAGGAATTTCAATTTTTGCTATCTTCCATCTCTTATGGCTCATGATCTTTATGATCCAGGGGATGCGGTTCGCTCATAGACAACAGGAGATGCCCTGGCCAAGAGTTCCTTATAACTAGGTGGTTATTTATGTATTTTTGGTGGGATTGCAGTCAAACATAACCACCAAGCTGAGGGCGAGTTAATGCATGAAGGGGTTAAGATCATATAATTGTATTCCTAGACTTGGCCAGTTCTATGAGGGCAGGGACAAGGAACCCGTGACCCTCTGGATGTTGCTGGACTCCAGCTCCCACCATCATGGTCAGCCAGTGGTCAGGGATGATGGAAGCTGTAATGCAGCTCCTCACCAGGGTAAAGAAAAATTCAGGCCAACAGATGATGGACTACCTCCTGGGAAGAGGATGTCAGCATTTTGTATCAGGGGTTCCACAACTCCCACAACTTGGATGGAGGATACAGAAGCCATATCTAGTTGCACCTGGCACCTGGGGGAGACAGCAACAAGAACTATGTTAAGCAAAGGCTGTTCATCCTAACTTTTCCTCTACAGTTTCTGATGGGAGAGAGTGAAGTCAGTGAAATTCCTCTTTCCGTGCAGCTCATAAAAGTTATACAAGGCTTTTTAAAGGCTAGAGGTGACAAATCTAGGACTGTTTTAATTAAGATATCAGCTCTTCAAAGTTCACGGAGGAACCAGACAGAGTGTTTTCCCTTCTGTTAGGGCATCGCAACCTGTTTTTTCCTCCATTTGAGGAGAAGGAAAGGACATAACATAACTGAAAGTTACTTCTAGGCTTGCCACATCCTAGCTGGGACAAGTCTTCAGTTTTTCCCAGAACCTCAGAGGAAAGCAGACATTCCACAGGTTGGACTTCTCCCATCAGTCTGTTGTAGTGACAAGGAAAATGTCACCTTTGAGATCACAGGGGAGAAACTGGATCTGGCTGATGGAAGGGATCCTTACCTCCCCCATCTCCCACAAGTCCATCTACTGGTTAATCACCTGAGGTCTATACATAATAATGCCAGGGGACAGCTTAAAAGGAGCTCACTCTCAGAGCCAACCTAGTGATTGACACTGACAGCTAACCATAAAAGGACCTGTTTGCATTCAAACCAGTCTTGCAAACAGGAAGGGAAAATGTCTCTTTGCATATGTGATTTGAAACAAAGTCTGCAAACAGACTCTGAAGGTGTGCTGTCAGGCAGGAGTTTGCAGGCACTGCTGGTCAGCTGATTGGCAGTGTCTGCAAACCCCACTTTGCCACGTCTTTTTACTGTCCCATAACTGGGGACAGGTGTGACTTCTGGCATGGGGCAGGTAGGCTGGGCTTAGTAAAAACAGCACCATGGACCAAATGGGAAAGCCTGTGGGGCCTAATTAGACCTGAGGGTCAGCAGTTCTCCACATGTATTCTAGACATTTTCAAGTTTTGGATAAGCTGCCTTGGATGGCCTCTGGAATTCTTGGTACGATAAGGCTCTGGTGGGTGTACACAGCACCATTCTCAATTACAACTGATACATGTATATGTCTAAAGAGTTCAATTAGTGAATACATGCTAAACCAAAAAGTGGAGAATGATGTTGTTGGCATCTGTCTGTCACAAGAGACAATGGAGTGTGCCTCCAGGGTTGAAGTAAAACTGCTGCCAAAGTGACCTCCCCAGAGTGCAAGCCTGGGCAATGTGTTGGAGGTCCTGGGTTACCCAGACAATAACACACACACACACACACACACACACACACACACACACACACTGGACTCACTGATGCGGTCCAAAGGAAAGCAGAGCAATATGTTTGGCATGAGCTTGGCTGCAGGTGTTGCCGGAAGGAGGCCTACAAGGCGCCATCCAACTGCCTTGGGGACTTCAGTCTGGATTTGTGTAGGGTTTACTCCTCAGCCTTTTCTTCTCCCGAAGATGTCCCGCAAGGCAGCGGAGGTTTAGGATCAGAGTTTTCCTTCTCCTAGATGGGCTACCTTCCCAGGTTGACGAACCCCATCTGCCCCTCACTTCCCCTCCCCTATACCCCAGCGGAGAATGTATTCTGGCAGTTTTATACAGTTACCCTTCAGTCTGTTGGGGCCACAACAGGTTGGGCCCTAGGACAATGGCAATGTTGCTGGGGGTCATCTTATTCACTTCCTGCTGTTCAGCCAGCTTGGCTAAAAAACGAATCAGATACCTGTTGGGAAAAGGCAAGTACTGTAGTGAAAACCAGGAAAACCACTGCCTTGACATTTCAAGTGGGGCTCTTTTGCCTGTCTGTTGAGTAACAACAGAAATGCAACAGGCTTTTTGCAGCACCGAGAGACACTGATGGTATAAGCGCCACCTACCAAGCTCCATCTTAAAGCCCCTAAATACTAACAGGTGTGCCACACCTCATGTTGTTGTAGTTGTCCTTGGGGAGACGGCTGCAAGTGTCCCGAAGATGCTCCAGTCGATTCTCTGGCTCTTTGATACTGAAAGGGAGAGGTGAGGAGGGCTACAACAAGCTTCAAAAGCAAAGGGACCCATCTACTATGATCATTGCTTATATGGAGTCTTAACTTTATTTTCTCATGTCCAGGGGCATTTCAATCACTGTCTGGCTGCCAGTCTGCTGCTCCAGCTCCACATGTGTAAATCCTATCCTTCTTCCTATCAGCTCAGAGTGGCAACCCTGGATGGGACTACTCTGTTTAAATTCACAACAGCCCTGTATTGTAGGTTAGGGTGTGAGTGATAGCAACAGGTCGAAGGTCCTGCAGCTAGCCTTATGGCTTGATCAGGGATCAGAGCTAAGGTTTCCCAGATCAAGGGCAGATCTAAACCATCCATTTCAAGCACTTTTAAAGCACATGACTGCCTCCAAAGAATCGTAGGAGCTGCAGTTTGTTAAAGCTGCTGGAACTGTAGCTCTTTCGTTGGGGAAACTACAGTTCCCAGAATTCTTTGGGGGAAGTAATGTGCTTTGGGGGTTAAAGGCCATCATTCTAACTATTGCGCCACCTGGTATTTCAGCTGGCAGTCCAACATCACTTTTTGGGGGAAAGAACTCATTTCCCCTAGTTCCTGAGAGACATAATACCCAATGAGTATTTACTTGGGACCAAACTACTTAAGATGCAGAAGATCAGCACAAGCATTTCCTGACATTTGTATTTTTATTTTAAGGCAGAGTGGCTGAGAACTCCAAATTTGATGGGAGCTGTGGGGCTGGAGGACAGTGTTAAACCCACTTTCCTTTCATATCAACTAAATTAAATCCCCCATCCCCAACCTCAAGCTGCTGTTTTCTCCTCTGGGGAAAAAGAACATGTAGTTTACTTCATTGAGGCAGACAACAGCTTTAGGTGGGAATTGAGATGGGGAAAATAGCTTTTAGAGACTTCACCCCAGTGCCAATGCTCTGAACTTGATTTTCTGGGACAGCCAGTGGCAGATCTTCTACATTTCATCTACTTTGGCCCTAGAACTAAGTCTCACTTTTTCCAAAGGGATTTATGCTGAGGTGATTGTGCACTCGAGCCAGGAGTAGCAAACCCTATAGTCAGGGATTGTGGGAAATCTGGGCCAGAAACATCCACAGGGTTCCATGTTGGCTAACTCTGCCTTAAGCCCAGTATGTTACTAATCATAACACTTTTCATGGTGTTTTTTAAAAACCCAGCTGGAATGGGCCATCCTTCTTAACTCCCCCCTACCTTGCTAGTTTTGTAATGAGACCCTCTTCAACTCTGTGTGCACCCTGACACATGCAATTTTAATTTCTAGTAGCATTTGCAACAGGTTTCAGTCATTCCCAGAGTAGGCAATAATACAAGCAATTTCCATTGCTAGTCAAGTTAACCTAATCTTAGCATTGAGGTGAAATAACAAACTGTGTGAGCTGTAAGAAGGCAGCCCATCTTCCTAGTCCCAATGTACCTTGCAGTTTTAAGCCAATCATCATAGAGTTCAAAGGTCATCAAGGGCTGGGGCAGCTCTCGCAGGTAACATTTCAGTGCACCTGAGATGGAAGCAAAGAGATGCTGTTTTAGAGGTAGAACATGCCTCTCCCTCTCTCCCGGATCATGATACTCCCTGCTGCTTAATTATCTGATACCTCTAATTAGGGCTGGGGAAATCTGTGGACCTCTAGATGTTGTTGCACTCCAACTCCTAATGAAACTCCTGACCACTGGGTGGTACTAGCTAGGACTAACAGAAGATGGCGTCCAACAAGATCTGGAGGGCCACAGGTTCCCCAGCCCTGCATTAATTTAATATCCTACCTGCCACAGCATGAGGATCTGCATAGAATTCACCCAGGACACCTGAGCCACAGGCAAGGCTGTACTTTAACTTCTTCAGCACAGATGCTCCAGCTGCCAACCGGAAGAGCCCCTGCAGAGTGGAAGAAAGGTGAGGCAAGGAAATTGGTGGCAAAAGAAGGGCTGGGCAAGTGAGTGACACCTACCTCTTCCTTCATCCCCGATGCCAGCAGCATCATGACACAAGCTTCAATGGGGACGGCAATCTCCCGCCCAGAAGCCTTCAGGTGAGTCTCTAGTGGCATCCCATACACCCCCACCACAGCTGCATCTCTTGGGAATGGGGAGTCTGAAAAACAGCAGGAAGGAAGGGAGAGGGAGAGAATAAAGCCCACTGTGCATACGGGATGGGAAGTTTCCAAAGTTCATCACCATCCAACTGCTGAGCCTGGTTTTCAGGAGCCAACTCAGCCCAGCAGTGGTCC
This sequence comes from Podarcis pityusensis, assembly GCF_964106645.2. Classification (NCBI taxonomy): domain Eukaryota; kingdom Metazoa; phylum Chordata; class Lepidosauria; order Squamata; family Lacertidae; genus Podarcis; species Podarcis pityusensis. The sequence goes on along the minus strand of NC_138035.1, from coordinate 29,940,187 downwards.
ATACCAAAAGCTCCTGAGGACCCCAGGTAGAGCAAAGGCATTTTGCTGCCTGAGGCCAGCAGCAAATGATGCTCTGTCTCCACACACCCAAGCCAAGTTACATATTAGAACTCACAGCCAACCAAGTTCTTTGGGTGTCTAAAGCAGAAAATCTCCCTGGTGGTAAAAATACAATAAATGAAACAATTAACACTTTGCTCTGCTTTCACGACACCCACAACTGCCTGACACCGTCACCTCACTCTGTCTAATTGTTGGGCCGGCCCTGCTTCTCAGCTCTGGTCTACGTAAGCAGCAGAATTTTTTGCCTAACCCTCTTCTTGGTGTGTCATTTTCCCTCACAGGAAGTGGGGTTTTAAAAAATCTATTTCAGGGACAAATATAGACACACTGCTCTGCAGAATCAACTCTTTCGGTCCTAGTGAGTCTCAGAGACTCTTTGTTTGTTGTCTATCTTTTTAGGCCAGCTTTCAACTGACGTTTTCAGAGTGGTGTATAAGAAATACAGCAACATGCAATACAAAATAAATTTGAAAAAGTACCAATCTCACTGTCCAGCTACAAAAATAGCAGCACTGTAGCGTCAGAGGCGCTTCAGAATTTGTGCTTTGCATGTTACCTGTTGTCTTTCCCATGTCCCTGGCTAACATCACTAAAGCTGCCCTGAAAATGACTAATGAATGTATCTCTCAGTAAGCAATAGCAGGGGCCCCACTTGCAAAGAGCTATGTACGTAGTGTCACACTGGGAAGCTACACTACGTGTAGACATTCGGGAACACAATAAAATACAGTGATGTACATACAGGGGGAACTACCAACAAGACAGCAACAATAAACTGCATCCCCCAAGCTCTAGGTGACCCAGAATGAACAAACTTATCTCCAATGTGGCAAATAAAAAGACGCAGCTCAACTAATACCTGGCTGGTTGTGAGTCTCTTTCACCTCTGCCAAAGTAGTATCCAGAGATTCCAGGGACTTCCGGTGATACTCTGCTTGAATTTCCATCAACTGTCAGACAGAAAAATAAATGCACATGTATTTTTCCCCTGAATGGTGTTTTTCTTCTGCAAGTCCTATTAAACCTGTAGCATTGGCACAGGAAATTCTGTAGCCCTCCAGATGTTGCTGGACTTCAACTCCCATCATCTCTGACCAATGGCCATGTTGGCTGGGGCTGATGGAAGCTCAGCAACATCTGGAGGGCTACAGAATTCCCATCCCTGTCCTGGAAAGAGTAAAGAGGAATTAGGGAGGTGATGAGAGCAGTACATGTGAAAAGGATCTAGGAGTCTTGGTTGACCACGAACTTGACATGAGCCAACAGTGTGACGCGGCAGCTAAAAAAGCCAATGCAATTCTGGGCTGCATCAATAGGAGTATAGCATCTAGATCAAGGGAAGTAATAGTGCCACTGTATTCTGCTCTGGTCAGACCTCACCTGGAGTATTGTGTCCAGTTCTGGGCACCACAGTTCAAGAAGGACACTGACAAACTGGAACGTGTCCAGAGGAGGGCAACCAAAATGGTCAAAGGCCTGGAAACGATGCCTTATGAGGAACGGCTAAGGGAGCTGGGCATGTTTAGCCTGGAGAAGAGGAGGTTAAGGGGTGATATGATAGCCATGTTCAAATATATAAAAGGATGTCACATAGAGGAGGGAGAAAGGTTGTTTTCTGCTGCTCCAGAGAAGCGGACACGGAGCAATGGATCCAAACTACAAGAAAGAAGATTCTACCTAAACATTAGGAAGAACTTCCTGACAGTAAGAGCTGTTCGACAGTGGAATTTGCTGCCAAGGAGTGTGGTGGAGTCTCCTTCTTTGGAGGTCTTTAAGCAGAGGCTTGACAACCATATGTCAGGAGTGCTCTGATAGTGTTTCCTGCTTGCCAGGGGGTTGGACTCGATGGCCCTTGTGGTCTATTCCAACTCTATGATTCTATGATTCTATGATAATGATGGTGGGTTTCTCTACAGAGATGCAGAGATGACTGTGGGGGATAGGTCTTAAGGGAAGACCAAGCTAGACATTTGAGGGGGGGGGAGGTCTCAGAAAACAGCATCCTTCCCCAGCATAATTTTTGTCTTCTGATAGTTGCAGAAGTCCCTGATTTGGATTGGGGGAAACAGAGCAAAGGGAAGTAGTTGTGGAAGGAAAATATACATTCACAAAACAGGAAGAAGAAAATTGAGAGGTGCAATTAAAGAACTCCAACAAAATGCCTCTTTAGACTTTGAGAGTTATCCAAAGGTATGCATCTTACAATGAAGGATGGAGCAAAGGAAAAAGAGAGATAAGGGAACTGACTTACTTTGATAAAGTACTTAGCATAGCTGTCTTCCTTGGTTGAAAAGTGATATAGGTCTGCCATGTACTCATCCTAGAAAATGAGATGGGGGAAGCACTGTACTTTGTTCCCTTCACAAAGAGCAAACCACAGAAATATACCAGCCTCCTTTCCTGTTAACTGCACCATCCCAGCTGCCTGCAATATCCTCACCGTGACACAGTTAGATGGTGACTAGAGATCTATGAATCTGTCAGTTCAGTGACTGTCAGTTTCTCATTTTTCCATTCTCGGTTCTCTACATTTCTGCCTCGTTTTGCAGAAAGTCTTTGTGTATTTTTAATCTTTTTGGAAGCCACCCAGAGTGGCTGGGGAAACCCAGCCAGATGGATGGGGTACAAATAAATAAATTTATTATTATTATTATTATTCAACATTTTACATATGCATTGTTGTCTTATATACACAATTTAGCAGGCAAATCTATGTAATATAAGACATTATTGTAAGTTCCTTTCACCAGCATATGCATTTTAATGGACACTTCCCCCTAATATATGCCTAGTTGGAAATGTTATCTGGTTGGAGAACTGCCTTGCAAAAATTTGAGAAGTGTGGTTTTCAAAGGATAGCTGTGTTTTGGTTCACAAATAATTTCAGGAAGTGTGCATTAGGTGGATTCATATTAACATGTGAACTAAAATGGCTCTCTCCCTCTTCCCTAGTGGTGGCCTGTTTCCAGGATACACAGCATAAATATATATCAGGAAACAAAAATATCTACAAATGGGATCTAAGAAATCATTAGGCTGTGTGTCTATACCTCCTACTCCAACCTGGTAAATATTGCAAGGTCCTGAATACCTTATTAAGTAGGAAGAATATGACGCAATGTGACTTGGCACACACTGACTCCACTCTAAATCTCATGCAGCTTCTGGGATAATAATCACATCAATAACTAGGGATAGGTGAATCTGTCAGTTTCGGTTTCTCTTGGCTTCTCATTTTTCCATGCTTAACTTCGGTCCTCTGCATTTTCCACATCAGTTTGTGATTTTTAAAAGAAACATCCTCTTCAACATTTTGGTGCAAATGTCTCAAATATATACATTTTCATATGCTATTTCACTGAACAGACACATTTTTGCAGAACAAATTTCCTTACTATAATGCATTTTTGTTTTCCATTTTCATGAACATGAACATTTTTATGAACACTTTACTTGAGTACATGCATTTTTATATACATTGCTTGATTGGAGAACGGCACTGCAAAATTCAGAGAAAGGCAAAATTTGAAAAAATGGCAGTGTTTCAGTTTGTGCATTGTTTCAGAAAGTGTAAATTGGGGAGGTTCGCTTTTAAATGTGAACCAAATCAAATTTCTCCTCCACCAATATCAACAACTGCTCTAGTTTGCCATTTGGATCTCCTTTGTGGGATCTAAACAATGACCCACAGCACAGTATAGCGCAATCAATGGGAGTTCTGCATGGTCATGTCTGCACCAACACTCTTGTCATATTTCTCTCTCCACCCCTCATCTTTGGGCATTTCCTATACAAACATGCTTCCTTCTAACTGAGAAGGAGAATGTCAATCCCCAGCTCCCCAGCCACATTTCACACCCACCTTACTCTGTTCAACCCTCCTCTTCATCTCTTCTTCCTCTTCCTTCAGATTTTCTAGTTTGATGGCAGCAGATGATGGGCCTGGGCCAGCGGCACCACTGGTATTATTGCTGGAGTTCTTGGCAGCTTGGTTCAGACTTCAGATTCCCAAAGAAGAGCCAGAGGCAAGAGATGAGTTGATGGCATTCAAAAATTATACAACAATGTGTTAGACATAGAGACTGATGACCTGTCTGATGCATGCAGCTAACCTCAAGTTGTAGGCGTCTGCTCAAGGTTGATGAGGAGAAGGCTTAACTGTGAGCCCAGTTTCAAACAGCATGCTAATCAAGAAACTGCTGTGTTAGCTTCCCGGCAGGTGGGTCACTGTTGTTTACTGGGAAGGAAAGGGGTGAAGCAGCGGGGAGGTCAGTGTGATGTAAACGCACCAGCAGGAATGCTGGATGTTCTCTGCTGGTGCGTTCACACTGACCTGACTTGCCCCACACTACAACACCCCTTCCCCTCTCTCTAATGGTTAGCAGCAGTGAGTCAACAGCCAGAGAACTAGCACAGTGACTCTCCTTCTGGCTTAATCCTTAGTGAAGTCACAATGAAGTACTTTGCTGCTGAATGTGAAAATAAAAACATTTACAACTAAAAAGGTATGTATCACTGCATGTGATCAGAGTCTTTGTGTATGTGTGTTTTTATACAGACCAGCAAGGAAAACAGTGTGTGCTGTGGTGCAGGCTCCCATCAGAGGGGAGACTAACTTGTTAACACACAGCTAAATGGGCAAAGAGGTGGAGATAGCCATTAGAGACATGGCTAGGGTAGGAAAAGGTAAAAGGTAAAGAAGAAGAAGAGGAGTTTGGATTTGATATCCCGCTTTATCACTACCCGAAGGAGTCTCAAAGAAGCTAACATTCTCCTTTCCCTTCCTCCCCAACAACAAACACTCTGTGAGGTGAGTGGGGCTGAGAGACTTCAAAGAAGTATGACTAGCCCAAGGTCACCCAGCAGCTGCATGTGGAGGAGCAGGGAAGTGAACCTGGTTCGCCAGATTACGAGTCTACCGCTCTTTACCACTACACCACACTGGCTCTCAGGACACCTGGATGGTTAAGTCCAGTCAAAGGTGACTATGGGGTGCAACGCTCATCTCGTTTCAGGCCGAGGGAACTAGCGCTTGTCCACAGACAGCTTTCCAGGTCATGTGGCGAAGATGATTAAATCACTACGGGTGCACAGAGGATTGTGACAGAAGCCAGAATGCACGGAAACACTGTTTACCTTCCTGCCACAGTGGTACCTATTTATCTACTTGCGCTGGTATGCTTTCAAACTGCTAGGTTGGCAGGAGCTGGGACTGAGCAACGGGAGCTCACCTCGTCGTGAGGATTCGAACTGCCGACCTTCCGATCGACAATCCCAAGAGGCTCAGTGGATAGGGTGTATATCAGTTCAGTGTCCATGTTGATCTAACAATGACTGATGCTTCTGCCACCCCCATGTCCCCATCTTCCCCAGCTTTTTCCTTTTTTGGTTTGGTTGTTTTAGAAAAAGGATGATGACTAAAGTAGAGTCAGAAGCTTCATCAGCTGGCCCTGTGCAGAACCATCTGTGTCAGCCTACAATCCCCTTTACAAATAAGTTACTCAGTTATTTCACTGCCTTTGAAGAGCACAGAGAATGTTTAAAGCAGAGCTGATGTAACAGAAAATGACTTCCCAAACATGATGATGGGCCCGTGGCTGAGGAAGGGCCACATTCCAAGGACTTAGTCCTGTTTCTGCTCTTGGGCAAAAGCAGCTAGATCCCAATGGATCTCTTTTGCCAAATTCGTCAAGCTTTCCCGCGCCATCTCTCCCCTTCCCTCCCCCTCTCAGTACCGGCTCTTGATGGCATTCCAGTCTGAAATATGTTTCTGAAGGTTCTTTTTGTGCTTCAGGATGGTGGGCAGCTCTTCCTGGAAGAGATGAGGATGGGGAAGGATGAGTCACACACCAGTAGCACTTGCCCGTTGGTTAGGAATTACCACCAGTACTTCCACACTAGGCCTTTACTGTGAACAAAGGAAGCTGCATTATACCAAGTCAGATCGTTCATCTATCTAGCTCAGTATTGCCCACAGCTCTCCAGGGTTTCAAACGGGCATCCTTCCTGGTCCTATCTGAAGATGCAAGGGATTGAACCTTGAACCTTCTATATGAAAAGCAGGTGCTCTTTCCCTGAGGTGAAGCCCTTCCATACATGTGGAATCACTGTGCTTCATTCACTTCCATTTCCCCCACCAGCCACACTCCACCTTAGAACCTTTAGTGCTAAGTGCATCTACATTGGCAATCATAGCCATCCTGTGTTTTCCCCTGTTGTTCCTCCAACTTTTCCCAGATTGCAAAAAAAGCCTGATTTTTTTACAGAACGGAAGAGCAGTGCAATCTCCACAGGTGTAGATGCAAAGCAGGGCTTTGATGTGAGTAGTGACACATAGTGCAGGTGAGCCGACCACAACATGGCACACTTGCACAATATGTCACTTTTGTAAATGTGTGTCGGCTTGTGCTAGGCTCACCTGCGCAATATGTCACTATCACAAGTCAGCATGCATTTACAATAAAATGGCACCCCTTGCTGCACAGGTTATCACTAAACACCAGAAGTCACCGGAAAAATGCCGTGGTTTTTTTTTTTTTGTTTTAAGTGGATTTGTTGTGCTTGGGCAACACAGTGCTTTAATCCACTTTTTAAATGCACAAACCTAAAGCATAAACTTGAAAAATACTGACATTCTCTGGAGCCACCCTAAGTTTCTATGCCAGTTTTTTTTGGCTGAAGAGGATGATAACAATTCCCTAAATAGATAAAAGAGTATTCCATAGAGCTCATACTCTACCATGCTCATCTTTAACAGATGAAGAAATAAATATGACAGAAACTTTTAAACATCTTGCTAAAACTGCAGGGTCTGAAAAGGATTCCTCCCTTCATGACTTTTAAAAAATAGCATTATTACATATAAAAGGGTATCAAAATGCAAATAATTTAGAAAATAATGTACATAAATACAGTATTACAGGGAAATTGGTCTGCAAAAATGTGTATATTAGGGGAAATGGCATAGAAAATGTGTACAATAGGAGAAAGTCACAGTAAAATGCTCATGGATGTTCATGAGGGCTTTTTTTAAAAAAAACAAACCACAAAGTGGTGTGGAAATGTGAAAAACTGAACTTAAAAATGGAAAATCGAGAAAACGTGAAAAACCAAAACTGGCAGATTTGTTCATCCCTACATTTCACTATGCAAATTTCTTTTTAAAGCATTTTAGTACTTATTCAAAATTGATGGGTAGTAAAAATGTCAGTCACCACTGTAAAGGTTGTAGCGAATATGGTGTTTAGCTTCAAATGGGCAATTAAGGGGAACTGGATCTTTGCTTTCCTCACTCCCAGCAGCTATATCACTCCCCTTGGTTTGGACAGATCAACACGGTAGAATGTACACATAGAAAAAGCTTGAGCTTCCCAAGCATGTGGAAAGTGGATTGCAGTTCTTCTTGTGGCTTACAGTGTAAGAGCGATGATTGGTCAGTGCCAGGAGACACCCATCTGGAGGCAGCTTTTTACATGCAGCAGTAAGGGGGGAGGAGAGAAGGAACAACCAGAAGACCAGGCAGAAAAGAGGGAAAACAGAAGATGAGAACAGAGGGAGATGGATACCTCGCTCAGTTTATTGAGGGGTTGTAGGACGTCTCGCTCGAGGGCCATTTCAAACTCAGCAAGGATCCTGGCTAGCATAGTCTGAATGAAGCAACTCATTTCTAGAGCTTTCCTGTAAGCCAAGAAGGAAGAAGAGTTACAGTAGTGTATATAACCAGAGCCAATACCTCTCCAACGGCCTGATAAATGAGTAGTATGAGTCCTCAGTGAGCTCTCTCTCTTTTTCTCTCTCTGGGGCTCCATCTGGCAGAACTAAACCATCACTGTAAAGGAGTTTGCAGGGTGTGGGAGGGAAATGTTATTGTGTATGTGAAAACATCAATATACTAGCAGTAAAAAAAAAAAGTGGGTTAAAACCTCTCTTCCCCCTCCACTGTGGTGCCATTTTATATACCCAGCAGCTATTTACTAAACAAAAAAGCAACCAGTTACCGTTCCATCTAGTTTGGCCCCAGTTCTGAATAATTGCACTTGGGGGTTATAGAACTTATCCAGGCTTTAATCTGAGCACCAGGGCCTCATCCATGGCCCTTCCCAAAAACACACATTGCAGATTGTCATGGTTTGTGTTCAGTGCTGACGCTGCACCTATCCGATGAAAGGTAGATCAAATGGATCTAGCAGGAGATCAGCCTGTGTGGCACAATATCAGTCAGTGGTTGCCTCCAGACTGTCAATATTTTGTGGGAGGAATCGAGGCGCAGACCAGGTTAAAGCGCAAACAATTTCAATTAGGAAAAAAGTGGACTTCTTGCAGTTAGGAAAGTATCGGAAACGGACTGAAAGGTGTAGGAGGAATGGTTATAACTGAGAAGACATATAACCACCATGCAAACTAATCGGGATGAATGCTCATTGTCAATATAACCTCCTTGCAAACAGATCAGAACGGATGCTCAGCAAAGACTGTACATTGCCTAACCTTCACAGAAGCTTTGGGCAAGCAAATCAGGATAGATGCTCAATAAGCAGGTCATCTAGAATAACCTAGTGACCCTCATTCTTCCTGGTGCCTTTTCTATGAGGTGCCCTCCTGCCCTCCACTTGGGTTTAACACCACAGTTCCCAAAGATGGCTGCCATCCATTCTGTCTATAGTGTTGCACAGCTGAAGAAGGAAGGGATAACAGCATAACATATATTGCCTGTTAAACGGGGGGGGGGGGGGGGGAGGGGAAATGTGGCATAGGACAGGGTTCCTTACTGAAGCTGACCCCTATTTTCTGTGCAGAGGTATTGCCCAGCAGCTGAATGGTGTGTAATGCAGATTTTATACCTGAGAAGCACCTTAAAGCACACAGCGATAACCCAAAGCAAGGCATGGTAAACAGACAGTGCAAACACAGTCCGTGATATAACACCAATGCAGGAGCCCCTCAGTTTGCTGTTCTACTTCTGCAGAAAGGTTCCTAGATCAATGTCAGCCATATTTTAAGTAGAAAGGGTATTGCCTTTTAAGAAATACACTGCATTTAAAAAACACACACACAGTTCTATCTTGCAGAGAAGATCCCTGATTTAGATTTGGTGGTGATTTTTCATACCATCATGACAAAATAATGGCATCCAATAATGGTGAAGGAAATAAGCAGCTATCTTCTCTTTAAAAGACATCTGAAGGCAGCCCTGTTTAGGGAAATTTTTAATATTTAATGCTGTATTGTTTTTATGACTTGATTGGAAGCCACCCAGAGTGACTGGGGAAGCTCAGCCAGATGGGCGGGGTATAAATAATAATAAATAAAATAATAATAATAATAATAATAATAATAATAATAATCTTTCCTGTGAGCAACTTGGGATATATGTTGCTTGCTTATGTTCTACAGATCAACAGTTTGTGTGCACCTTAATCTATAAAACACACTGATTCTTACCCAAGGCTGGAATCAGTGTCTAGCTCCTTGAAGCTTTCTGCCATGGTCATCGATAGCGCCATCAAAGGCAATTTTTTCTGCAGAAAGAATTGGAAAGTGAGAAGATGCAATGAGCAAACAAGATAAATCCACAGCCTTTTTCTGAAACAGAGTGAAGTTCTCCAACACCTGCCAATGTATAATTCATAATTCGTAATTGCAGCAGTTACCCCATGTCCCATACAAGTAAATGGGGTGGTGAAATTAGCTAGACCAGATCAAGTAGTTTGCAGCCTGGTCCGTTTCGTTGTCAAGAAAAATGTACTTGGAAGTGATGGAAACAGGAAGCAGACCAATTTAAAGGAAAACAGAGTTTAAACAAAATATGAAAATATTCTTGAAATGCAGGTATGGGAGCAGGTAGAACACATTATTTACCTAACTAAAAATCAATTAATAAAAAAATACAAACTGCTTTAGTGGAATGTTCAAATATTGGGTGCACTATATTGTTTTTAAGGTGGAGAAAACGTAGGATGCTAAGTAGCTTGCTTTAATGCCAATTGAAAGCAATTAGGAGGGGGGAAATAGCAAGTTGCCTATTATCAACGTGGGCACAGTGGTACTATGATGCCAATTTGGAACAAAATTTTAAAAGCTCCAGTAACTGGGGAGCAGCAGCAGAACCAATACTGGACATCAGAAACAGTGTCCAGACGCAAATTGCGAATTTTGGCAAATTTCAATAAAAATAGCTGGAAAAACTCAGAAAGTTTTGTGTCCAGATTTTCACTTCTTGAAATAGGGTAATCCTATGTATGTCTACTACTTTGATGAGATACAGACAGGTTTAGTGTCAGTTGTTGGCAGTGCCAGGCACTTGCCAAGGCCTAAAACTCAGCAAGGAAGGGCTGAAGGAACAGCAGCTGTCACTGCCTGCTCATACATCTGCATGTTCCTTTCCGGAGGGTTGTACAGTGGTACCTTGGTTCCCGAATGGCTTAGATGCTGAATGAATCAGCTCCCAAATGCTGCAAACCCGAAAGTAAGTGTTCCGGTTTGCGAACGTTTTCCGGAAGCCGAGTGTCTGAGTGCAGGAAGCTCCTGCAGCCAACTGGAAACCGCACCTTGGTTTTCAAATGGTTTAGGGAGTCAAACAGATTCCCAGAATGGATTAAGTTAAAGAAAAAGGTACCACTGTACTAGGGATTTAGTCCAGAGGCAAAAGCAAGCAAGCAGATGATTGTGGAAAGGAAGAACAGGGCTGTCTTGCCTGAGCTGCTACCCCTCTGCCCCCACCCCCACAAAAATATCTGAGCACAAGCACACATGTTACGAAACCCACAAAGGGAACACTAGCCAAAGATGACAGATCATAGGATGTGTTGTTACTTAGTGCCAGTTATCAACAGAAAGTTACACAACATCCAACAATCTGGATATACCTGTAGAGATTAAATTTTATGCCCAGCCCTGGAACAGATCAAGGAAGCCTGTTTACATCCCCTCCTATGAAAGACAAAATCTTACAGAGCTAGCTGAATTAGATCTGCAGGGGTTTTTAAAATCAACCCACGTGTGCATTCAGGCCCTAGTGTGTGGACACAGCCTATATAAATATATATATTGGAAAGTTGCCTGTCCATTCACTATGCATTCAAACACCTCTTAAGACACGGCAACCAATTTCTCTTAGATAGTTCCTGAGATCAAGGGCAGGTTTTCGTCTCTGTTTGGGTACAACTGGATACCATTTTGAATCAAGATAGCAGAATGAACCTTTGGGGGATTCCCAAGAGAGACTGCTAGGTCTAAATAAACTTGGAGATCTGTGATTAGAAATCTCAATGTCTTTCTTTCTTTTTCATATAAAACAGCCATAGAAGGTAAGGTAGAAATTAGGGTCAGGGCAGGGGCAGTAGTACTGTGGACAGGAGGATCTTACCCTTTGCCCCTGTGCTGCAGTCATATTCCAAAATCTCCATCATTCAAAGCAGCTATGAGCTGCAGAAAGAGGAATTTGTATTGGGGAACTGGCCCAGGGCAAAGATTAAGGGCTGTGTTCACACACCCTCTTTACTGTGCATTCACTGAGTTTCCACTGCGGGTTTTTAAATCTGTGTTCACACAACGTTATCCAAAACGACCCCTGGTGTGTACACAAACAGAAATGAATCTGACACTAATGAAGTTGTGCTGATGTGAAGAGCTGTGAAATGCACGGGGGCTGGGGGGAGGCAGACTTCACTGCTTGGAGGCAATAATGTGAACACAACCCAGAGACCAAGGGAAGACAACCTGATGCCTTCCAAATGTTGCTGGACTGCAGCTTCCACCATCCCAGACCCTTGTGGCCAAACTGGGGTTGATGGGAGTTGTAGTCCAGGACACCTGAAGGGCACCAGGTTGCTTATTCCTGGGTTAGACCCTCTTCCTCTGTGCTATGACCCTAAGTCACTTTTAAGGAAAAAGAAAAGTATGCCAACCACTGAACTCCCATATAACCATTGGTTTACTTGACGCTGAAAGAAGAGAGGCAAACGCTCTTACCACCCGTTTGTCCATGTCTGCCCCATATTGGCCTTGGAGACAAGCCAGGAGCCTCTTCTGGACATTGTGAGCAGCACGCTTGGCTGGTTCAATCCTCTGTTCAATCTGGGAAAAAGGAGAGTGAAAGAAAATGAGGGGAAAGATTCCCTCACTGCATCTGTCCCTGTTTGAGAGTGTTTCTCTCCTTTCAAGATCTCCTGCAACACCGCAGAGGGAAGTGTCTTGTTCTGTTCACCTTCCACAAGATTCCATGCAGATTTTGGCATTAGGGACAACATTTGAGTTTCTGATTTCTCAGTTTTTCTGGCTCTCAACAAAGTAAAGATATTTGAAAACAGAAAGGGTGGTATTCAACCGACTTTTAGGCAGGGTAGACACACTGAAATGAATGGAACTAATGTTAACAGTCTGCTCTGAGTAAAAATTGGTTGGCTACCACCCACTGACCTGTCAATGGTATGCACCCCACCCTGAGGTTGCTTACAGGTGAACTGTCAAAGTCACAGAGGTTTTGCAGCCCATAAAGACTATACAATTAATTTAAGTAAACAGACACAATCTATACACACATTTATAGGAACATGTGCGCAGATCAAGAATGAAAGAGGAAGCTTGAGTGCCCAAGTAAATGATGTGTTTAGATCTTCAGATTAAGGGTGAATGTTTGCCAATGGACTTAAAGAGCTGAGTTGTTCTGCACCACACCATTCTTTCATCCATTCCTGTCTATTCAGCTCTTCTGCCTCTCAGTTGTCCATCTCTAGTCTTCTATAATACACCTTGTCGATTATGCCTGGAGAAGGACAGTGGCACAGTCATAGAGTATCTGCCTTGCATGCAGAAGGTCCAAGGTTCTATCCTGGGTGTCTCCCAGCAGGGCTGGGAAAAGCTCCTGCCTGAATCCCTGGAGAGCCTCCGGCAGTCAGGGTAGACAGTACTCATCTAGATGGACTAAAGGCCTGACTCAGTATAAGGCAGCTCCTGGGAACTCTGAATTATGCGACTCCTTAAATATTAGATTAACTGGTGGTGGGCTCTCATTTGCTTGAGATCTTTAAGGAGAGGATGGATGGGTCAAGGCCACATGATTCTGCCATGAGGGCTCTTTGCAACTCTTAACATTCTATGGAAAGAGATGCGATCAGATTCCATGACCTGGTTTCACTCTACTTTACTACTTTACTCTCCTGCTCCTGGCCAGGGATACTAATAACTTCTGCAACCCTGGGTTAGTTATGGCAGAATGCACCCCCATGAATAAATTGAAGCACAAATAGGCAAGAATATGTTTGCTGTGGAATACTTTCTTCTACATAACTTACTGTCTATTAGCAGCCTGCTTTTATCTCATAGGCTTAGTACTACAGACATTAGAAATATCACAGAAGTGCAGATTTTGTGGTACAGAATAGGTGTGTGTGTGTGTGCCTGTGTGTACATGAAACCATTCTTTTGCAAATTAGTTGCCCTAGCGGCTTTCAAATCTGCCCCTTGCTCTGAGTTGTTGAGATCTCCTGGGACCCACTCTAACAGTAATGTTTGTTGCTCTTTGAAGCTTAAAAGTCATCTCTCCCACTGGAACATCTGGATCATTCTTCAGGGAGTGGGTAAAAACCCAGAGCAAAACTATCCTGTGACTCAGGCATAAGCAGAGAGCAAATAAATTACACATGAAGACAAGGGACTCTTTCTCTCCATGCCTGCAGGTACAGGTAAGCACATGCCCACTGATCAGACCCACGCCTCACCTGGAGCAAGTCTTCTGTCAAGTATTCTGCTGTTTCTTGGGCTCTAGGAAGAGGCAGCAAAAAACAAGAGTCAAAGAGACAAACTATACATTAATGCTATATGTTTTAGCACCTTCTTCATTTGTGTCTGCAGAGGGAGAAATCAGAAGGAAGTTCTTTCAGAGTAATAAATACTGGCAAACTTGTCTTCGATATCAGGACTCACTTATTTTATCTGCCGCCTGTTTTGTACAATAAGGCAGAACACTCTGGCTAAAAGAAATACTGTGTTTATTAGGCTTTTACAGTGTTTTTTTCTGAAAGGACGCAGGGGTAAACATTTTGTGAATCTAAGTTTGGCCTCATTGAGGGGCAGGATTTCAGTATGAGTAGGAAAATGAGAATACCCCTAAACAATTTTTCTTTTAGGAAAAAAAAGCACTGGGCTTTTATATTTTGACATTTTCAAACACATCAGTGTTGGATAGTAGGAAGAGCTTGTCTGCATCTCTGTTGCGTTATTTATCACATTTGTACCAGGTCATTTTATTGAGGAGTTGTGAGCAGCATATATGTTGGAGATCCCATTTAATCCTTCTCTGGAAAAGAGAGAATGGCTGGCCTAAGGTCCTCTGGTGAACTTCACGACTGAGTAGGGCTTCCATTTCCAAATCCATCAACTCTATCAACTACCTGCTTAGAACGTCCAGAATTATTTCTACATGATTGAACATAGGACAGCGCTCCATGAAGTGATTCCGTTGGCACAAAGATTTCTGCTTGCACAATGAAACTTTTCCTTCCTCTTTTCTCCCCATGCAACCACCCAAATCTGCTCTGGAGAATTGGGGTAACCTTGAGAATGGGCTTTAGGGGACACACGTGAAGAAAAGAGAGGAGGAAAGTTTCACTGGCCGTGCAGTGCTAACAACTACTTTACGGACTACAGCCCTTAGCCTTATTATTCTGTCTCTCACATTTAATCTTCTTGTCTTTTTCGTGCCATACACTTCAAGAAAAGGAGTCTGATTTCTGCTATAATGTTGCTGCCTTTGCCTGCCCAGGAGTTTCAGAACGATAGAAGGGCATGTTGGATTATGATTTCTGTTGTTGGTTGCGTATAACAAGGGAAAGTATCCCTGGAAAAAAATTGGAGCATTTAGTACAAAACCCCTGACCCAAAACACTCATAAAACGAAATGGAAGATTATAATGCTACAAAATGTTAGACTGGATGACCCTAATGCACCAGGGGTCCTGAACCAGGTACTAGGTGGCTGCCAGACCCAGGCATTTGACTCCCTATGCCAGTGCCATACCAGTTTGCCCAAAGAGGGAGCTACTGGCTGCACACTGCTTCCTTTGTGGCCAAAGAGAAATACTGCAGGTGACAAAAGACAGCAAAGAGTTCCACCTGGACCCTCAGCCTATGCAACTCTCCTACTGTATGTACCTACCCAATTGTTAATAGGTTATTCATAGGCCCTGCTCTTAATTACCCAGCTGTCTGAAGCATGATGGGGGATCACCCAGGACAGGGCCTTTCCCACAGTGGCACCAAAGCTCTGGCACACCCTGCCAGGGGAATTTCATTCCGTTCATTTGCTGCTGATAGTCTGGTGACAGGTGAAGGCCCATGTTGATTTTGGAAGGCAGCCAGAAGCCCCGAAGAAGGGATTTCTCTCCCTTAATTGTTGGGCGGAGCTTCTTCTCCCTCTTGCTAGTTTTATTTTATTTTCATTATTTACATGAGCTGCTCTTAATGCTTTCAAATTGCAATCGCTGTTAGCTACCTTGATAGGCCATTGGCATAAAAGATGGGATGGATGGATAGAAAGACTGACAGACAGATACAAAAAAACCCCTCTGCGTACAAATCAAGATCAAGGTGTAATCAGTTCAGACTGTCTTCCCTGCCTCTCCACTCCCTAGCTTGAAAGGACATTGAAGGTTTCTGGGTAGAGGGAAAAGCGCATACGCTGAACCTTTATGTGGATGATGTCGAGTTGTGTTGTGTAATCTGAAACAGCAGTACCTGTATGTACTGGAAAGGAAACTCAGTGCATTCGAATGCCTGGGTGGCCTTAAAATTAACTTTGAAAAGTTTAGTATACTGTTCCCCAATATCAAACCGTGAGACCAATTGGATATACTATGGTTAATGAAATTCCTATCTGTCCCAGAGTCTTTAAGTACTTGGGGGTGTTTATACTCCAAAAATTAAGGAAATTGTTTACTCTAAATTGTCATCAATTGGTAGAAAAAGTAAAGAAAATAATTAGGAGATGCTGGGGGGGGGGAGGGGATTGTCCTAATTAAGGAGGATTGCAGTGATCCAGATGAAAAGTACTTTCCGTCTATAAGACGCACCCATGTATAAGACACCCCCTGTTTTTGGGGACTCCAATTTAAGAAAGTGGGGGAAGATCTATCCGTGTATAAGATGCCCTCCAATTTTTGTCATTATTTTTTAGGAAAAAAACCTAGTCTTATACACAAAAAATATGGTAATTCCAATGTTTCTGTATGTATTTCAGGTTTTCTCCATCCCCTGCAACTTGAATGTATGAAAACACTGGCACATACTTCTGAATGACTATGTTTTTCAAGGCAAGAAATCTAGACTGCTGCTGAGACATATGTATGACAGACTGAATAGAGATGGATGGGGATTATCCCATCTTTCTCATTATGATGAAATATACTGTATTTCTATTTAAATTGTAGTAATTAGTTCTAACTTTATTTCTATATGTATACGTTAGCACATGCAAAACTGCAAGCAAATCTATATCCTCTCTTTTGGCAATGCATATGTTGCCACTCTAGTCTGGCTTGCTTTCCTGCCTTCCTTCAGACTGTCAGCTGAATCCTTCATGCTAAAGGTTGGGTATTCCCAGTGGCTAGTATACCTCTGAACTTGCCTTGAGATGAGAACCACATCCATACCCTTAAACGCTATTGTACCATTTTAACAATCATGGCTTCCCCCAAAGAATCCTGAGAATCATGTAGTTTGTCAACTGTGCTGACCTCACAGAGCTACAATTCCCAGCACCCTCAATGAGCTACAGTCCCCGGGATTCTCCACGACTGTTTAAGCAGAATGTTTTAAACGTATGGTGTGGTTGTCACCCATTCTTAGACCCTCGAAAGCACTGCAGCCTAGAAACAGAGGAACTATAAATCAGTTGTCTCCAAGGGCAAATTATTGTCAACAGAGGAAATCTCAGACATGTAGCTCCGCCTCTACCTCCTACTACTTAAGTCTGTCATAGGGTTACACTCACACAGGAAAAAAAAAAATGCATTTCAGGTTCTTCTCCTTTCAGGAACAAGGCTGCACCCAGAATGAAAGGTAGGGGAAGAGGAACTCTCAGCAATACTGAGGTGTGTGACACAGTTCAAAGAGGGTTTGCATAGAGACTCCAGGATAAAGTTAAAGAGAATGGCTGGGGCAAGCCAGTCAGATGGGTGGGGTACAAAAAACAAATTATTATTATTATTATGACATTGCTGAAGAAGCTGCTGAGGCAGCGGTAAGGGTGATAAGGAGACAAAAGCTCCCAGGATTTAAATGTTTACAAGGCCCTTCCTTCCCACCATGGGAATCCTGCATTTGCAGCAGAGGAAATAATTCCTGCGGTTTGTAACTTAACATTAAACCTGCTCTCTTAACCACCTCACTTTCCACATCTGAGACAATTACAGATCTAAAACACTTCATTTGCATCCTATTCCTCATATTAAATGAAGGCTTGTTGAAAACCTGTTGCTTCAAATATGGAGACAGGGAGATAAATAAGGGTGTTTATAAAAAGGGGATTAATATTATAATCAGGCCATTGGCAACAGCGCTGCTGGTTTGGTTTGTTTGATAATGATGATGATGATGATTTCTTATTGGATTAGTCCCAGGCAGGGTAAATCTGGATGAAATGGACAAAAAATATGCTAGAATTTCATGTGGAAACTTCAGAAGCTTGCATATGTAAGGAACACCAATTGCACCATAAACCTCTGTCTAGAAGCACTTACATGATGTGCATAGGAGCAAAAATTCCTAACATCACGCACGTGCTAATGAAGACTCAGCTGGTGGTAAGAGGACTTGGGGTTTTGAGAGAGAGCTAAGAACAGAAATGCAAATGCCAACCCTGGGTGCAGCAGCTGCTGAAAAGGTGAATTCCATGCTAGTGATTATTAGAAAAGTGACCCAACACTGGCGTGCCTTTAGAAATATGGTTTAATGACACATATTTACACCCTTAATTTATGGAGAGGGAGTAAGGATCTTACAGCATGGTCATCTCAAGAGGGACTTGTTCCCCACAGAAGTGCAGCGTCTCTCCCCACCTGCCTTCAGCCAGCCAGCCAATATTGTTTTGCCATTTTCTTAGTTGTGCCAAAGGCCCCCAACTCTTCCTGTGACATCACACAGTTACCGTGGCAACCTTCCAAATCTCCTGTCTCTGTTCACACCACAGGACAGGGGGGGGGGGGAATACCGTTCTTCAAATGGCCTTGTGTTGTTTCTTAATGGCCCTAGCGTGGCCAGATCGTTTTGCATAGGCTAACCTAGGAATTCCTCTGCAGTTTGATTTTCTCCCTTCACATCCCATTCTACTATTCACTAACAGAAAAAAATATATTTTTGTTCAGAATTTGCCAAAGAAGCTCAACAACTTTGGCCAAAACTAAAAAAACAAACGAACCCTAAAATAACTATTGTGTCACATTTTGAAATATGGCAACCCTATTATACAGATACTTTTTATGTTTGGTGTGTTCACATTCTGGTTGCCACAAATCAAAAAGGATGTTGTAGAGCTGGGAAGGGGCAGAACTTGGCATCCAACTGATCAGTGGGCTGGAGCAACTCGTCTATGAGGAGAATTTAATCCATGTGGGGATTTTAAATTTGGGGAGGGGGGCAGTAAGGAAAAAGGGACATGATCAAGGTTGATAAAATTCTGCATAGTGTCGGGAAAGCAAGCAGAGGTGTATTCCCGCCCCCCCCCCTTCTCTCATATAATAAGACCCAGCTAGAAATCTAGGAATTTAGAAATCTCTCACTGAATCTCCTACCCAGCTGTTCTGAGGAGGAGTGACTGTTAAACCAGTGTTGTCTGTGGTGTGTAGATAAACCCTTAATGTTAAGCAACTGCAGAGCAGATCCAGCTTTAGCTGAAGGACCCAAGCGCACCAGAGGATGTGAAGCGTGGAGCAGGCCTTGAAATGCTTTCTGCTGTGAAAGAACAGGAAACCATCAATTTGGGGGGGCGGGGGCGGAGACAGAAGCTGTGCATACAGGCACCATGCATCTATTTCAAGTACATTCCCTCTCTCCAAAGAATACTGGGAAACATAGTTTGTTAAGAAAGTTGTGAATTGTAGCTCTGTCAGGGAGGGCAAACTACAGTTCCCATTATTCTATTTTGGGGTCTGTGTGCTTTAAATGTATGGTATGCATGCAGCCAGGGAACAGAAGGAACTGTTGTAGCAGTGAATTTAGCAAGGACAATATCACTTGTTTGGGGGTTAATGTATATTTATTTGGATTATATGTAATATGCACACATCAACAGGATACAAATGTATCAAAATCTATTCAAATACAGCACTTGTGAGTGAATGTTTTTAAAGTGGGCTAGAAAGTAGGAGGGAGCCAGCCATTGATGTACACTTTATGAAAAAACACAATTTGTTTTTTGTTTTTTAACGGTGAGGTGTGTAGTTGGTAATTATTCTAATTTAATGTTGCCAATCTAGACTGATTTTTTCTTACAAGTATACAGAGATATCGTCATGGATCTCAGATGGCCCCAACGTTTTAAAGCATAGATATAAGGAACTATAGTTGTACATTAAAAAAACAAACTAAAAAGCTCTGGAGATATTAATTTAGGCTGCAGAGTTTAAGGGGGAGGTGGAGTTTTACATGCTAGGTTGCGCTTAGGCTCCACTGAAATTGAACGTGGAAAGTTAGTAATCATGCCTTAAATCCTGTTGATTTAATCCAAGTCTGCATCTGCCCTATTGTCCTCACTCTGAGGGTTCTTCTTACTCCTTCACTGATAAATAGGAGGGTTAAAACAGAAAGCACAATGTAGTAAGTGTAGGTTTTCCCCTATGTATTTAAATCTCTCTTGCGAAATTGGCTGATGTGAGCAACTACTTGCTCTGCAAAAGATTCTCCTCCTCACCCAGCTGGGAGTGAGATGAGTAACAACTAAATTCAACCTTCACATCGCAACAGCTAGACAGGGAAGACGGGAAAATCAGCTCTGGAACACCCAAGTGCCCAGCCCTGCCGCTTATGTCATTCCTTGTGCTTTCAAAAGTAGAGCAGAGGATGGCAGAAGCTGGGCCTGATCAGGGGGAAAAATAAAGAGAAAGGATCTTCTACTCGTTGAGAAACTTCCCGCTTCCATCAAACCATTTTTTGGTCTGTTTAGTTAAGGTGGGCAACTCTTTCAATTTCAGTTTCTCCAGTCGTAAGCTCAGTTCTCCAAATTTTCATATCAGTTTGGATCAGTTCAGCCCAGTATACCTGAAGGAGCGTCTCCACCCCCATCGTTCTGCCCGGACGCTGAGGTCCAGCTCCAAGGGCCTTCTGGCGGTTCCCTCATTGCGAGAAGCAAAGCTACAGGGAACCAGGCAGAGGGCCTTCTCGGTAGTGGCGCCCGCCCTGTGGAACGCCCTCCCATCAGATGTCAAAACGATAAACAACTACCTGACATTCAGAAGACATCTTAAGGCAGCCCTGTTCAGGGAAGTTTTTAATGTATGATATTTTAGTGTTTTTTGGTTTCTATGGAAGCCGCCCAGAGTGGCTGGGGAAACCCAGCCAGATGGGCGGGGTACAAATAATAAATTATTATAATATTATTATTATTATTTAAAACAAAACAACAACAAAACCCCCCACAAAGTCCTCATGAAAATTCATCAGTGTTTTAGTGTGAATTTCTCCAAATATACATTTATTTTTTTTGGTATGTAGTTCTTCCTAACAAATACATTTTTGCAAAGCAATTTTAATGTTAGATGCATTTTTGTGCACACTGTAAGCTAGTATGTGCATTTTTGTACACATTTCTTGGCTGGAGAATGGCACTGCAAAATTCAGAGAAGTGTGCATTTTGAAGGACAGCTGTGTTTAGGTTCTTAGATTGTTTCAGAAAGCTCTGATTAGGAAGGTTTGCCTTTAAATGAGAAGTGAACCAAATTTCTCCCCCATCCCTACTGACTAGCGGAGTACATACTTTCCTCAGGACTGGGATTTCAGAGTACTAATCCCGTCCAGCTGTGGGTTGTGCACACACTGCCAATGACTCACCACCCAGTGGTTCGGGAAGTGGTGTACACACAACCTTGGCCACAATCCATATCTATCCTTTCGTTTCTTGTGAAATCCTGCATTTGATGTGTTTCCCGCCAAACTAGCTTCAGTCAGAATTGAGAAAAGAATGTCCTTGCTGCATTTTAAGTTAGCGATGGACTCACTGAGCGGGGTCAGTCAGGCAACTCAAAAACACAACAAAAGAGTCAAGCCTCAGGTTCCAGGATGGGGAACCTGTGGCCCTCTAGATTAACATCATCTAGAAACTACAATTTCCATCATCTCTGATCACGGTGGTCATGCTGGATGGGGCTGATGGGAGTCCAGCAACATCTGGAGGGAGACATGTTAGCCATACCTGATCAAGCCAATACTATTTTTTTTAAATGTTATTTACAGATCATGAAAAGCTCAACATGTTTGATTAAGGTATCTGCAATAGCTATGCATGCATGTATGTACTGTATGTATGTATGTATTGCATTTATATTCTACCTTTCATCCAAAGAGCTCAAAGTGGAATACATAGTTCTCCTGCTCCCTGCTTTATCCTCACAGCAACCCTCTGAGGGAGGGAGGAATGAAGGTTGGGCTTTGGCTAATTCAACAATCCATAGCCTTTTAAACTAAGGGGGAGGGTTGTTGCTTCGCTTGCATCATGTCATGTATTTTTGTGGGGGGAGTTTTGTGATCCACGGATGAGGCGGAATATAAATTTAATAAGTAAATAAATGAGTGACTGGCCCAAGGTCACCCAGTGAACTTTGTGGTTGAGTGGGGATTTGAACCCTGGTTTTCCAGATCCACGTCCAACACTCTAACCAGTACACTATACAGATTAATGATACTGGTAATGATACCAGCCTAACTTACAGGGCCTTTGAACCCTCTGCTCCACAAAGTGGTTAGCTGAAACAGCAACAGCTATTGATCCCTTTCTTATCAACCTACAGTTAGAGACCCTCCAAGTGTCCCTATTTTCCAGGGACATCCCTAATTTAGAGAAGCCATCCTGGTTTCTGATTTGATCCTGCAATGTGTCGCTTTTCCTTAAGATGTGCCTATTTTCATTGGAGAAATGTTGGAAGGTTGCAAGCTGTCATAAGGCAATCCTGTATAGGGAAGTTTTTAAATGTTTAATGTTTTATTCTGTTTTTATATATGCTGGAAGCTGGCTAGAGTGGCTGGCGCAACCCAGTAAGATGTGTGGGGTATAAATAGTAAAATTATCATTATGGGATGTTGGATGGTTGGAGCAGTTACTACCTGGTGCAGCCTGGTCCAAAGGCTTCATATCTACAGATCCCCACCCCGAGATATACTTGATATCCAACACCACAAAGCAAAATGGAAGACACGGGCCTTCCATTGACACCAGGTACTTAATGGCCTGAGGGAGTTGCTAAAAAGCAAATCCCTACAGCTCTCTGCTTCTTTCTCATAGACAGGGATATATGAATTGCTGGAATTCCACACAAGAGCAGAACCCATCCGAGAACCTCAGATTTCATTGAAAAGAATATGTTTGTGTATTAAATTTATATCCTGCCCTTCTTCCCAACCAAAAGAGCCTAGAGCTGCATGTAATGTAAAAATAGGGTTAGAAGTATCTGGATAATCTAAAAAAACACTAAAAAAAAATCCAAGAAACAAGAAAACAAAACCCAGAGGGCTTGCTGAGTTGCACCAGTGAAGATGGCTGTTACTATTTTTCTTCACATTTGTACTCCACCCTTCCTCTGGTGAGTTGAGCATGGCATTCCTGGATGTGGATTACCTCACTTTGTTCTCTGTGCAGAAGGTTAGGCGTGAGTATGTATGAGTGGCCCAAGGTCACCCAAGGGGCAAATGTGGCTGAGAACTCAGATCTCACCCCCCAGCTGAAGTCCAGTGCTCTAGTGCCTTACATAGCTTCCTTGCGCCCATTTGCCTCAGAAATAAGCACACCTTGCGGAGTACACACAGTACCCTCTGATCTCAGGGACATAGCAGTTGTTCCACATGCTGGCTGGGGCGGATGGGAGTGGCAGTTCAGAACATCTGGAGGACACCAGGGTGGGGAAGACTAGTCTAGGGCCATAAATTTCCCTGATAATCCTGTTCCATGGTCAAGTTCTCTTTACCACTTGGCAAGAAGATACAGACAAATATGCCTGCCAGAGGGGTGCATGGGGATGGCAGGGTGATGCAGCAGAGAATAAAAGCAGGAGAGGCTGGATTGTTGACTGACCCTGAACACGTACCTGGGGCCTCAGTTCCATAGCATTTGATGCTTTGGGGTGAGGGGTTGGAGTCTCACCTGGGCATCACCACCTGGGCTCTCATGTTCTGGTTCCTTAGTCCCATTATGATTTTTAAGTGGTCACAGGCACAGTTTGTTGAGTGGCCTGGTCACTAGTTATATGCTCATCTATCCTGCCACTGGTGGCCCACTGCTTGTGAAAGTGGTGGCCCTTTACTTTGGCTGTGTACTCACTTTAAGGCACGTTCAAAACACATTTCCCTGCCTCAAAGAATTCTGAGCACTGCAGTTTGTTGAGGGTTGCTGGGAATTCCAGCTTTCCAAAAATGCAGTGCCCAGAATTTTTTGATGGAATCACATGTGCTTTGAATGAGTTCTAAAGGTAGAGTCTGTAGGCAGCCTTACAGGGAACCTGTGCCTCCTCCCCGCAGATGCTGGACTACAGTTCCCATAGTTCCCTGACCTTTGGGCCATGCTGGCTGGGGTTGGTAGGAGCTGGAGCCCAATAGTATTAAGAGAAGATGGTTCTCCATCCCTGACAAAGGAAGATTCAGGCAAGGGTAGGGTTGAGCTTTTTTAAGGAAAAACCCAAAAGTTATTGAACTCTCTGTCTATACACACATACACACACACACACACACACACACACACACACACACACCCCAACAATGGTTCCAGATAGTGGCCTCTAGTCTGCTAAGTAAACTCCCTGATAAACTGAATTCAGGAAAGGAGGGGGTAAGAGTTAGAATTAGCACCTGGTGGTGCTGGGACTAGAGACGAGCAAGCATGTCTCCACGCACTCAGAGCTCTCCAGCAGTCAAGTTTTCAGAAGCAGCTACTGCCCAGTAAGGCACCATGTGAGCCCAACTTACAAGTTTTCATCTGGCCCACTCAGGTTCTCGTGCAAAGTCCAGAGGGCCTAACCTGTACACTGCCTAAAGGGTGGGTCCTGTCAATGATCAAGCCAAGGAACTAGTCCTCCTTACCTTCCGCCAATGCTGGGGTGACTGAGCTGCTGCCGCATCCGATTGAACTGTCTCTTCATCATCTTGAGGGAAAGATAACGCAGTCCCACCACAACGACCAAAAACCAGCTGGGTGTTCTTTCCCTCCTCCTCTTCAGCACAAGCCACTCGCACTTGTTGCCATCGATGATTCTCTCTCCTCCTCCTCCTCCTCCTGTCAGCAGGCTTATTCCTGTCACTTCCTTGTCATTCTCTGGTCTTATTTTATTCTCTCTCTCTCTCTGACTTCACCCTTCTCTTCCCATTTCTACTTCCTCCTCCTCCTCCTCAACCCTCACTGATTTCCTCTTGTTTCCCTTTCTTCCGATATCCTTCCCTCACAATCTTCAGTGTGTTTCTCCACCTCCTTTTCCTCCCTAAGTTTCAAGTCCTTCCCATTTCTCTCACACTTTCTCTGCAGCAACTTGCCTCTTTCTCTCTTGCCTCCGCCACCACCGCCTCTCGCAGATGCTGAGATCAGGTAAGATCTGCTGCTGCCTCTCTCAGTTCCTGTCACCACCCCGCCAAAAGAGAAAAAAAATAAAAATAACTTCAGCCAAGCCTTAAAGGGGAAATATTATTACAGCAAACATGCAACAAGGCAGAACAAGCCTTTATGCTGCAAGGGCTCGCGCTGTAGCACTTCCTACTTTCTCTCTCTCTCTCTCTCTCTGGCTCAGCTTACGCTTGACAGCGTGGGGGTGACGCTGAAATGAAGCCTGAGGTTTGGGGTGAGGAAGACGGTTGGCTGATAAAGTTGCATGAACTCAGGAGGGTGGGGGTGTAGCTTTTGCAGCAGAGGCCCAGAGAGGGTCTTTCTCAGGTTGGCCCAACCAGCATTACTGGCAAGGTGAAGTAAACAATGGATTTTGGGATAGCAAAGCTAGCAGTGTGCAACAGCTCCTGCTAGTTCAGCCCTGGGCATCATACATTACTACCTGCAATTATAAATACTAATACTCTGTCCTGCCTGTCTCTGAAGTATCTAATTGCATCCTGCACACACAATACTGCAGACCAACTTCTTAAGACTGTGTGCTCTTCCATAAAACACGTGCAACGTTCAACATCAATTTCCAGAGGAGCAATTTCCTTTCCTGGAGCAAAGGAAACTGCAATGTGAAATTGCTGAATTATAACACATGTAGCCTTTGGAATGCACAAGGGTCATTTTTCCACACTACTACACAGTGGTTTGAAACTGTACACACCTTCACATGATTTCATTTACCATCTGTGTTGTCTGTGCCCATAAGTGGGAATGTTTTCACGTGCAACAGTGTTCTCTATTCCCCTCCCCTCAAATAGCATTTCCATAGCTTCCTTGCCTTAAAAAACAAAACGTTTTGCACATTTTGTTTTCGAAAGAGAGGGGCTGAAAACTGGTGTGTTTCTGCATATATATCGCAGAATGCAGAAGATCTACAGTCGTACCTTGGTTCTCGAACAGAATGTGCTTCGGGAGTCTGCCTGACTCCTGAAACCATTGAAAAACCAAGGTGTGGCTTCTGATTGGCTGTAGGAACATCCTGCAGCCAATTGGAAGCCGCACCAGATGTTTGGCTTCTGAAAATCATTTGAAAACCGGAACACTCACTTCTGGGTTTCGATCGTTTGGGAGCTGATTTTTTCAGGAGCCAAGGCATTTGAGATCCAAGGTATGACTATATCGTTATACAGAGGTGACTTAAATCACTGTGCGGCTTCCTATTTTGCCTGTTTCATTCATACCCAACTTAAGCATGGTGAGGAGGAATGGCCCAGCCCTGGGAAACCTCTGCGCATGTATGTAGGCAGGAAACTCTTGAGAAGAACATTCTTAGCACTAAACGGGTTATAATTGTTCCAGCAGAAGGCACTTTATATTTATTTCTTTTTATTTCTTACATGTATATACAATGGTACTTTGGTTTAAGAACAGCTTAGTTTATGAACAACTTGGATTAAGAACGCTGCAAACCCAGAAGTAGGTGTTTTGGTTTGTGAACTTTGCCTTGGAAGCAGAACATGTTGAGTGTGTTCCATTTGTAAATTGAGTCCCCCGCTGCTATGGGAAAGCACGCCTTGGTTTAAGAATGCTTTGGTTTAAGAACAGACTTCCAGAACAGATTAAGTTCGTAAACCAAGGTACCACTGTACCACCTTTCCCTCCAAGGAGCTTAAGGTGGGATAAATGGTTCACCCGTCACAATTTTATCCTCACAACCACCCTGTGAGGTAGGTTAGGCTGAGAGACAGTGGCTAGCCCAGCGCCACCCAGTGTGCTTCATGTCTGGTTTGGGATCCCAACCCTGGTTTCCCAGGTCCTAGTCCAACACTCCAACCAATACTCCACAGTGACTCTATTGACAATATGGGGATTGTGCCATGTTTCCAGGACTCTGAAAAGGTGCTTGGCATCCAGCGTTGAATGCCTATTATCACGTAGTGTGCACACACCTTTAAATGGTAATGTGCATTCGTTCAAAATGTGGGAAGCCAGCCCTGATGCATTCAGGGACCATCTTGCTCCTTTTGCTGAGTGGAGTCCTGGGCATCTGCCCCAAAGTCCTGACATCACTGCCTCAAACAACCCCCCCCCCCAAATTATTGGACACCTATTGCTTTGTTCAGGGACGCAGGTGGTGCTGTGGATTAAACCACAGAGCCTAGGACTTGCCAGTCAGAAGGTTGACGGTTTGAATCCCCGCGACGTGGTGAGCTCCCGTTGCTCGGTCCCTGCTCCTGCCAACCTAGCAGTTCGAAAGCACGACAAAGTGCAAGTAGATAAATAGGTACCGCTCCGGCGGGAAAATAAACGGCGTTTCCGTGCGCTGCTCTGGTTTGCCAGAAGCGGCTTAGTCATGCTGGCCACATGACCCAGAAGCTGTACGCCGGCTCCCTTGGCCAATAAAGCGAGATGAGCGCCGCAGCCCCAGAGGTGGCCACGACTGGACCTGATGGTCAGGGGTCTCTTTACCTTTACCTTTATTGCTTTGTTCATCGAGGCAGTTTACATGATCGTTTGGGAGCTGGACCACAGCCACGTGGTGTGATGAGATCTGGAGCGATGATGCTGGGAGCAGTGCTCAACGAGGTGACATTAAGCCTTCTGAAATGTGCAGTAACCTTCCTAGGCACACCCTGGATGGAAATGACTGTTGTGTTCTAAACCCCCAACACCCCCCCCCAAAAAAAACTCTGTCAGCAATCTCTCAATTTGCAGCCATTTGCAAGCCAATCGTTGCAGAGAAAGCCCAGGCAGGCAAAGAATTATAGAGGACAAAGTGCATGAAGTTACTGAGAAGTGGGAAAATTAAGGTGAGGAAGTGGTCAGGGTGAGCACATCTAGAGATAAAGTTCTATAATTGTAAATGAGAAAGGAAAGAACTGCCTCAGGCCGGCTACTAAAAAGGTTGCATTCTCACGGCTGCTAAATTTCTCTATTAGCTGGGCTAGGTTAGAACTGCTATCAGTGTTTTGTTTTCGTCTTGTAGATTACTGGTACCCTTCTGTTGAACTAGGGGCTATGCAGGCTTTGAGGTTACCTAGCTACCTTTATCAAGCACACATGAATGTGATGGCCTAAATTATTCAGTCATTGTGATTATTATTAAGCTTTAAGGGCAAGGATGGAGAGCCTGTAGCCCTCCAGCACTCAGTTTCTGGGGCTTAGGCTTGATTCTCTCCAGTCACATATATTTCCTGTAGCAATTCTACCACAAAGTATAAACAACAACTACTACTACTATGACCACTTCATTGCACATACTTTGGCAAAAGCCCCAATGCTGCAGCTGAGCGCTCAAATTTTAGATTCATTGCAGGCGTGCATATAGAATGCAGCCTGCATCAGCTGATATGTTCGACACAGAGACAAGATGGAAAGTAGTGTCGCCTGTGATTTAAAGGGGCTGCTGAAGTTAAATTTATTACTCAACAGGCTGTAATGGACAGAGCCTGGAGCCAATTTTCCTCCTGCTCCCCATGAACTGCAGCTGGGCTGTTCCAAAGTGTTTGCCCCTCTTGTTGGGCCTGGTGAGCATTAAATGTCCCCAAACCCTATAGTTATAATTTGTGGGTTACCATTGGATTTTATTTTGATTTTAATCTGCATTTTAATTGTTTGATTTTATGTTTTTAACGTATTGTATATCTTGATGTTAGCCGCCCTGAGCCCAGTCCTGGCCGGGGAGGGCGGGGTATAAATAAAATTTATTATCATCATCGGGACGCGGGTGGCGCTGTGGGTAAAACCTCAGTGCCTAGGACTTGCTGATCGTATGGTCGGCGGTTCAAATCCCCGCGGCGGGGTGAGCTCCCGTCTTTCGGTCCCAGCTCCTGCCCACCTAGCAGTTCGAAAGCACTCTTAAGTGCAAGTAGATAAATAGGTACCGCTTTATAGCGGGAAGGTAAACGGCGTTTCCATGTGCTGCGCTGGTGCTGGCTCGCCAGAGCAGCTTAGTCACGCTGGCCACATGACCCGGAAGTGTCTTTGGATGGCGCCGGCTCCCAGCCTCTAGAGCGAGATGAGCACGCAACCCTAGAGTCGGACACGACTGGCCCGTATGGGCAGGGGTACCTTTACCTTTACCTATTATCATCATCAATCATCATCTCAGGTCCCCTCCCCCCCCCCTTTTAGTTAGGACTTCTCAGGGGCATGAATATCAAACATCATTAAAAAAAGGATCTGCTTTTCCTAGTGTGCTTCTCTTCAGGTGCTACTGCAGACCAGAGAGATCATAGAATCATCGAGTTGGAAGGAACCTCGAGTGTCATCTAGTCCAAGCCCTGCCCCCCCGGTCATGCAGGAATCTCAAAGCATTCATGACAGATGGGCATCCAGTGGGATAAGGAGGGAAGATGCCATTTAGATGCCACTTTTGGGTTCCATGGGGAGGATCAAGCTTGGCCTACTCAGGAGAGAGCAGGCCACTAGGACAGAAACGGGATCTAAGCCCCAACAAAATAAACAAGCACAGAATTTATTGTTGCGGGACTGTGCCTACCATCTCAGAAGCTGCAATGCAGACAGAAGAATTGCCTATATGTTACGTCTATCAGAGAGGAAGCTGGAAACAACCTTCCTGATTCTTATCTGGACATATCAATGCTCAGTGACTTATCCTCAATGCCACTGCTGTAGCCCATCACACCACGATTCCTCATCACTTGGAGAAGCCACACAAGTCATTTCTTTAGGCTCCTTTGGGAGGAAGGTTGGGATGCAAGTTGAAATAATAATAAACATTGCAAAAAATGAATGACCATAATAAATTACTACTACTACTACAACAACAAATGATGATTAATTTCCAGCTTCCTTTTTTTGTAACCCAACCTGTTTCTACTAAGATATGTGTGGGAAGTCTACCTTACTGCAGAGGATTCAAGCTGTCAATAGTAGTGCCATTTTGCTTAGAGGGTTGTTGCAAGGAATGGAACACAATATTTGTGCTCTCTAGAGACTGCAGCAGATTTTGGACTCTTTTTTTAAAGAGAGTTTGCAAGACAAGATCTTCAAGACAGCTCCTAAGCTGGAGATGGGAGCAGTATTATGTTCCCAAACAAGACATCCAGCTGCACGCTGTTAAGTAGCTACCTTCTGGCCTCCACAACCACTGCTGAATCCAGCTCTGCGACACACAGCAGCAATTATTGCTGCAGAGGCCTCTGCAAAAGGAGTGGGAAGTGGGGAAGAAGAGGAAGTGTGAGCTCTGCACACAGCAGACGCAGCCACAAACGACAAGCCCACAAGTTTGAGCTGAGACCAAGCTTGCCGGCAGGAGGAAGAGGAGGAAGAGGTGACATTTTCCAGAGTTAATGCCTTGGTTAGCTTTGGTAGCAATTCCACGCCTCCACAAATGCAGAAATAGCCTGGCTCTTGAGGAGATCATCGCACCATCGCAACCCTAACAAAAACAAGGAGCCAACGGTGGTTGCCATATTTGTATCTTAATGTCACATGGATGTTCCTGGCACTGAAACAGGAATTGAGATAGAGGAACAGAAGCCGGGATGACTGGAAATGGTTGCTGGGGCTCAGAGTCCTCTAAAAAGATAAATGGCCCCTCTAATCCAGCCTTCTGACCTCACAGTGGCCAACCAGATGCTTGTAGAAAGCCGCCAGCAGCAGCACTCCATCCACCCGTGATTGTCAGCAACTGGTATTCAGAATCATAGAACTTTAGCGTTGGAAGGGACCACAAGGGTCATCTAGTCCAACCCCCTGCAATGCAGGTATGTGGGACTCAAACCCATGACCCTGAGATTAAGAGTCCCATGCTCTACCAACAGCACCTCCAATATGGTAAGTGGACTCCAGCCATCATGGCTGGTGGCTATCAATAACCTGATCCTCCATGGATTTGTCTAATCCTCTTTTAAAGACATCCCAGTTGGTGACCATCACTACCTTTTGTGGGAGCGAATGCTGTAGTTTAACTATGTGTTGCGTCCCCCCCCCCCGTCTTCAATCTTTCAGCAACATTCAGCTTCATTGGATGTCCCTGAGTTCGTGCGTTATGAGAGGGAGAAAAACTTCTTTTTATCCGCTTCCCCACACTTTGCATAGTCTTATACACCTCTATCATGTCCCCTTGCCTTTTTTTCTAACCTAAGAAGGCCCAAAGATCATCTCCTTTCCTATAGGAGAGTTGCTTCAGCCCCTCAAGTGACTTCGGTTGCCCTTCCCAGCTCCACAAGGATCCTTTTTAAGGTGAGGCAACCAGAATGTAGATTTGTACAACTACATTATATTAGCAGGGTTTTTGTTTTGCAAATGGTTCAACGTTTACATCTTGCACCAGGTCTTGGGTGCCCCTTAAGTTAAGGGTTCCATCCCCTCTAGTCAGTTTCATGACCAAATGTTCCAGGGCACAGTCACTGCAGGCATCTAAAACCTCTTTGTCCTGACCGGAACATATGCAATTATCCAGTCTAAACAATTAAAGCACCTGAAGTCACTGATTATTGCAGCACTTCCTCGATTGCAAAACGTAACAGAAAAAGTGGTCTCATTTTCCATTTCCGAGATGAACAGGGTTAATATTGGGGGGGGGGGGGTTACTAAGTGATGCACAATTTTTACTTCCAACAACTTCCGGAGTATTTCTTGAAGTTGACCATTTACAGGTGTGGAACTACAGACTGAGCTGTGCGTATTCCGTGCTTACAGATCCAAGTCTAGAATTGGGAACTGGGCGTGCATGTTAGTATCTTGAGAATTTCGACTTTTTAAAAAAGCAATTTCCTAGCCCTCAAGACAAAACATTTAGAATTAGGCAGACAGTGCTGCCAAAGCAGAGTAAAACTTCTGTGCCCTTACAACTAGGAGGGGTAGAGTAAAACAAATAAAAAACAAGCGTATTTGCATAATATAGAGCACAGAATTCAGCTTTTCTCAAAATAGTATTTTGATGGGGTTTTTTAAAAGCACAGAGTACACACAGTAGTGACCGTGTCTAAGGTAGTGAGGATCAAGACAGGGTTAAGTGGAGAAAAGACAAAGGCCTGCAAGTGAGAGATAAGCAGAGCATGGGATCCTCGTGCCCTTCCAATCAAGTCCTGACTAATGCGCTTCAGGAAAGAAATTGTTTTATTTCCCATTAATACAGCAGATTTCACACAGAGTCTATTTTAAAGTTCTTTTCCATAGGCAGAATTTTCACCAAAAATATATATACAAGCCTGTTTCAAGAACCAAACCAAACCGAATCTAGAAAGGGGCCAAAGAGAACCCTGAAAGAGAGACCAGAAAGTAAAAGTATCCAGTCACAGCAGAACCCCACTTCAGAAAGGCTTTCCTACCAAAAGGAGATAATTGTTGTCAGAAACAGGGACGTAAGCACCCTGGGCAAAACATCGTTCTTCACAATCCCACCCACTGCTCTCAACCGTTAAGCTCAAGTCCACCTGCCGGGGAGCAGCCTGTTCAGTAACTTGCTGAGGCCTCACTCCCACTCAGGCTTGAGAACTCAAGTCAGTCAGAGTGGGTGCTTCCTAGCCCAAATCCTGTGAGCACACCAGTTGGTGGGCGGGAGAAGAGGGGCAGCTTCAGCTGGCAAAGGTCTGTGGGGAACCAGACATTGTTATGGCAACTCTTTCCTCCTCAGCGCCCTCCTCCCGAGTACCAGGCCTGTGCCATATTTAGCTGTGAAATGCAGGAGCTCCACAGTGCCACACAGGCAATATAGTGGGCCCCTCTTCACCCTGTAGGCAGCCTCTTGGTATTGTCGGCTTCCTCTCCCAGAAAGGAGAGGAGAGTGTGGACTATGACCCCTCCCTTGCAGCTGCACAACAGGCCGCAACTACCAACCCTTTGAACGTAAGGCATAATAGACGAGGCACGCTACCCGCTTTCCTCCTCGCCCATCCCATTAGCTGAGTCAGACTCGGCTCACTGGTGGCTCATTCAGCATGGGGAGCGTTAGCCCACGGCCATGATCCAGCCCAGGGTGAAGGAAAGGCCTCGTGAGCAAAACAGACCCAAACACCCTCCTGTTGTGTCAAGGCTGTTTTGCCAGCAGAGTCGTGAACAGGCGCCAACAACTAGGCCTCCGGTGGCAAAACGGTGGTGCCTTTTGCCCCATCTGAGACCCCAGCCCAGCTTCGTGTTGTGACACAGGGAAGCAGAGCGAGGGGCATCGCTCCCAAGTATCAAGCTTGTGTGTGGACAGGGTGGAGTGTGAAAAGAGCTGAAGGTTGGGAAGGGGGGTCAGGTCCAACATAACCTTAAGCAGGAAAGAGGAGGAGAAACGGTCCCAGGAGTCTCTCCCCGGACTTCTCGGAGCTGATCGTGACCGCCCTCTTCCGTGGGGAGAAAAGCAAGCGCCGGGAGAGCAAGGTGAGAGGAGGGGGCTCAGAAACCAAGTTAGAAGAACGGAGAACAACTCACTCAACCAGCCCTGCCCCCACCAACCCCAGCAGGCCTCCCCTCGGCCCACTGTCCTCCACACACAGCCTACGGCCAGCTGCCAGCCATTCCAGTCTGAGAGCTTGGTCTGAGGGCCAGCCAGCTCTGGGAAAGCTCTTGTCCTAGAGGCGGCAGGATCCTTTGAAGCCAGACGCAGTGCAGCGGCGGCGGCGGCGGCAGCAACTAAAGGTCGCCCCATGACTCTGGAGGGGGGAACTGGTCCACGTCGCCCATTTCATTGTAGGTTCGGTCGGCCATGGTGAAGGTCAGCTTGTATCGTAGTCTTACTTTCTCCTGGACAGAGGGAAAGATGAGCAACAGATGAGGTTTCTCTTCTTAGGGGGTGCCTCTTGCACTCAGGGGGTCGTGCTTGAGGGTTTCCTAAAGGCATCTGGGAAAAAGGTGGCGGACTCGAAGCACAACTGCCCTGACCCCGCAGGGCTCTTAATAAAGGAGGGAGGGGGAAGAAAAAATGCTGGCAGGGCATTAGCAGTTTGACGCTGATAGGAGAAGAAATGCCACCCACCCTACCCCTCTGCCGAGGTGCCATTACCTTCTGTGGGTTAGCAAGCAGGAGGACCTGGGTGATTGCAGTGGGGGGCACAATAGGGTTGAATGCCGGGAGCTCTGTCCCCGAGGGTGGCTGCAGCTTCACTTTCATCACCTACAGAAACGAGAGTGCATTAGGAGGATTCAGTGACTGACCTGAAGCTGTCAAAGAGCACAAACTGGAGAATCTCATAAACCTGCTTCTAAGCAGCCAAGATGGAAAGGTCACCTGGTTAGAGTCTTCCACATTGCGTCTCCATCTACGCTGCTGTGAAAACAGCTCCCCCTAGTGCCAGAACCTTGATTTAATGCAATAATCTGGGTGCTTTGGGCTCAGGATTTAAGAAACCTGGCTCTTTCTTTTTCACAGTAGACGGCAGGAAATGTAAACCGGACCAATACTTTTCCCGATCTTTGACTGTTTTAGGGGGCAGGGTCCTCACATTTGGTGTTCCAAATACAGCTAAACTTTACAGTACAAGTGCCAATATACAACTGAGTACATAGAATCATAGAACTGTACAGTTGCAAGAGACACAACACCCTGCAATGCAAAGAATCTTTTTGCCCAATGTGGGTCTCAGACCCACAACCCTTGAGATGATGCTGGACTACAATTTCCTGCCATCCGCATTCCTGACCACTGGCCATGCTGGCTGAGGATGATGGGAATTGAAGCCCAACGCTGGTCCCACACCGCTGGCATGGGGGTTGGCAGCAAATGACCGCTGGGCCAAAATTTGAAATCGTCTTGTATAAAACAGACCACTGGCAGACAAAGCCCATGGACATCTTTTTTCAACTGGCAGCAGGACCCCAAGGTCTCAGGCAGAATCTTCCCCATTTTAGCTCTGATATTTCAAGATCCTTTTAACCGGAGATGCCAGGAGATGTCAGGAGAACCTGAGACCTTCTGAAAATAAAGCATGGTTATTACCACAGAGCTACACCGCCTCCCACTCCTAAGTTATCAAAAATGGAGGCAAGAGGAATGTATGAAGATTGCACAGGTAGTGTTCATGGGGCCCTGGGAAGGGTTGCAGGCCTGCTGTCTTCCTCCACCTTCTCAAAGCAGTGTGGAGTAGTGGTTAGTGTGTTGCACTAGAACCTGCTTATAATAAGTTGCTTTTTAAAATTGCTTTTAGTGATATTTATCTGTGGTTTTGGTTGCATCTTTTTTAATTCATGCTGTGAGTTGCTTTGCATCCTGCACCGAAAGGAAGTCAGGATATGAATGAAGTAAGTCAATAAAATACCTTGGGGACGGCAGACTGAAAGATGATGTTCCTAATGGGCAAGGGGGCTGTGCTGAGCATGGAGATGACCACTACTAGCACATCAGGCCGGTCAGGCAGGGAGTCCTTGGCAAAGTGGAAAAGGACGCGGAATCCATGCTGGTCATACACTGTCACCGGCAGGATGTTGCCTGGAGCAAAGACATACCAGGAGAACCACAAAACAGAAAAGAGAGGATTGGTTCATTCCACAGAAGCAAACAATTCACTCACTGGCTAAATGCAATTACATGCTGGGCATTATAACATTTGAATCATAGAATTGTAGAGTTGGAAGGGACCCCAAGGGTCTTCTAGTCCATCTCCCTGCAATGAGGGAATTCTGCCCCCAGTTGTCCCTGGGTGGGCTCAAGCCACCAACCTTCTGGTTAGCTGCCAGACGCATTGACCCACTGGTCTGCCACAGGCGCCCTCTAGAGCCCTAACAAGGCTGAGAACAGCTTGTAACTCAATCTCCTTGTTTAATGCTGTTTGAGTTAATAGTGCATCCTTTCTCAGATGCAGCAAAGGCTGGCAACAACAGATTTGTAAAGAGGCAAAGACACATCAATTTCAATACTGAAAAGCAGATCATAAGTCCTTCACCACAATCTCCTCCCAGCCAGGGCCGTCTTTACCCCGGGGTGCAAGCAGTGCAGGGCACCCGGGTGCTGAATTCGGGGGGGGGGGGAGACCAGGTGCTCGCCGCTGAAGCCGACTAAGCTCTTAACTATCTACCTGTTATGAAATAATAAATAATTTTGAGTAAGCTAGAAAAACAAAATACATATATACCTAGGTATTACCAAAATGTATACCTACCATTTCACTAAAGGACTTTCGGCTTTGTGCGCTCATTTACTAAAGACACGTTGCACTAGCTGCGGTGCCTATCATTCACAACGGCGGTACTTGTCAGACTCAACGATGGCCCTTGTCATTCACAACAGTGCCGTGCATGCGAAATGAACTCTTACATCAAAATATTATGTTCCATATTGTATTGAGCTGCTGTGCAGCGGCACCTCTGACACGACTGGTGTTTCGCTAAACTAAATTTGGGGGCGCTGGGCAGATCTTTGCACCCCGGCAGCACATATGCTAAAGACGGCCCTGCTCCCAGCTAACACTTAGCCTCTAAAAGTCGGGGCAAGTGAAGATGCTTCGCAACAGGTGCAGAAGACCTTCTTGGGCTGAGACTTATTCACAAGAAGGGTTTCAACACATGGCGGCTTCCTGCATATGTGCTCTTTCCTACCAGTCCATCAGAGAGCTGAGAAGAACCTAGGAGAGCCACCACCTTGCATCCTGGAGTCCAACACCTTGCTGGGAGGTAAGCTTCATCAACCCACCCTGGCGAAGATCAAGCCCCTTCCACCCATCTGAGAGAAAAGGTGCTTGCAGAATGAATAGCCCCAAGTATCTCAAGCAGCTGAGCCAAGCCACCTGTCCC
The DNA here is from genome assembly GCF_964106645.2 of Podarcis pityusensis. Classification (NCBI taxonomy): domain Eukaryota; kingdom Metazoa; phylum Chordata; class Lepidosauria; order Squamata; family Lacertidae; genus Podarcis; species Podarcis pityusensis. Next base: position 29,903,661 of record NC_138035.1, on the reverse strand, counting down.
AGGGTAAGGCCACCCTCCACCTCTGCCCAGACTCACTTGGTTTGATGGATTCCAGAGGCACCGTGACGTTTGTCAGTGAGATTTCCAGGGGGGATGTGGAAGCAGGGAGACCCGCTGTGGGGAGCGTGGCTCCAGAAGGTGTTGGGGGCCCCCGAGGGACTGCGGCAGGTGCTGGCTGCTCGGAGGACAGGGGCAAGGGGGCAGGAGGGTTTGAAGAGAGGCTCGGGAAGAGAGGCAGGGCGCTGCTGGTGCTCACAGCTGGGCTGGAAGTGCTCTTGTTTTGGAGGTCGCGCAGTGTCAACCGTGGCGGGGGCTGCTTCTCCCTGCAAAGTGGGCAAGAGAGACACAAGCTGTTGAGAGAAGGAGCAGGAAGACGGGCTTCCACTTCAGCCAGAAGCTGCTCTCCCTCCTCATAGCCAGCCCTTCCCCACCTTGCTTCCTACCATCTGACTTGCAGAGACTCTGGGGGAAGAGACTGTTGCATCAAAGTCTTGCCCAGCAGATCCAGGTCATCCATGCCGCTGGCGGCAGCAGGAGGTGTCGTAGCAGGTGGTCCAGCATCAGCTTTCCCCGCTGGGGTGGGTGGGACTGGGGGCGCGCCAAGTTCAGGGCTGTCAGAAGACTGCAGTGGAAAGAGAAGAACTAACAGCAAGGCAACCAAGAGCAAGCAAAGTGAAGCAAAACCCCTTGGCAGGGAGATCAGCGATATTACCACCCAGTACAAAGAACACAGTTCAACACATGGCCTTTGACACACGATGACAGCTCTGGCAAACTACTGTGATCCTGCTTCAGAACGCAGCTGGAAGGACTGCAGTGGTTTGCAAGTTTGTACATTTCCACAGAGCAGACTTGCACAAGCCCCACACTGACAGCACCACTCAAGGAATGATGGGGATGATGGGAATGTTATTACTACAAGGTTTGGCGCTGAGGCATGGAGCTAAAAAGGAGGTCCCATACATACCAACAATACAGCAGTCGGAGATTAATGTGCACTCTCAAGCAATAGAGGGAAATGCCTGTTCACCCACAAAAATAAGAGGCAACTCTCCATTTGCTGGAGACTTAGCCTTCATATGATGAAGGGAAGCTGCAGCCTCAAGCTACTTCAATCCTTTTCTCTCCACTCCAAGAAAGCAGGACTTCCCCTTCCTCTCACAAAGACCACTAGGAGCAGGGAGATTGGTTTTCATGTGCAATGGAGCTTTGTTCTAGTCCGACTGAAAGTTCCCCCCATTCCAAGTTGAAGAGCCAACATCCTGAAGTGGTAGTAGATGATGAGAACTACCTCAGAATTTACAGCATTTCCTTCATACGTTACTTCTACATAGAAACCACATGCACACACAGATTGCCATATTCAATGATTGTATGCATGTATGCATGTTTCCCCACCACCAGCCCTTGTACACATGCTGTGGGAATATAGTCAGTTTCAGTTCTTCAGAATACACACATGCAATCTTCAGTTGTGATCATCCACGTGCAGGTTTCATAGGACAAATTCAGTGGAGAAAATGAACAGTTTGGCCTTACAGGTGACCTTCTTTCCTCCTTGAAAAACCTGCAGCATCAGCTGCAGTTCTTCTCCCATCCCAAAAGGGTTCTGAATTCTCTTTAAAAGAAATTAATATTTTCTAAAAACCAAGCCCTTACCTGAAAATTGTTCCAGCCACTGTTATCTGTACCCTGGGCTGAGGGAGTTGCTGGATCATTAAGCCCTAGAGAGGAGAAGAAAAAGATAAAGGAGATCCCATGATGCCAGAATGGAGAATCCAAAGAGCGTAGGACCAGGCAGAGGTTTGTAAACTGTATCTTGCCTTTGGAACACCCTTTCAGGGAAGGCCACCTCTCATCTTCCTTAATGGCCTTCTGCAAACTGGTAGAGCCTTCCTTGGGCTCTGAGGTGCTCTCTTACAGAATGGTGGTGGTGGTGGGTGGGTGGGTTTTTAAAGATTACTGTTGTATTCTGTTATTTCTTGCTCCTGTTTCACTCTTACCCTGCAATAGTTGTTTTAGATTGTTAATATGTGGTTTTTGTCCTTGTCTTTAAAGGTGTTGAGCTCTATGGAGGGCAGAAGGCGTAGTGTTTTAAATAAATATGTACAGCAGAGAAACTGGAGGAGGAGGTCCTCCCCTACTCCCACCAGGTTTGGTGGAGAAACTAACCAGTTTCCCCCTTACATTTCATGATCACAAACATCTTCCCGTTTTGCCCCAGCCCCATTCCGCGTACTCCTTGAATGCCAGACACTTTCCATTTCCCGGTGGCTTCAGAGTTTCCCTGGACTCACCTAATGACATGAGCTCGTCATCCAGCAGAGAGACGGAGCTGGTCTGCTCTGGCACAGAAGTTGCTGAGCCACCACCTGAGAAGCTTGGTAAGGCTGGGTAGGAGGGGCTTGTGGTTGGCATGTCGAGTCCGGATAGATCCAGAAGTGCTGAAGTGCTGCCTATGAGAAGAGGCAAGCAAGTCAATTATGCTAGTTAGATGCTTGTTCCACAATCCCCCGTTTCCTATATTTTCTGCTCAGCTGACCCAGCACTATTGCCAAGACCTTCCTCCTTCCACTTCCGTAACTGCAAGTTTGGATGCTCAACCAATTTCACTCGGCAATATTTCGTGATCAGGTTCTTGCTTTGGAAAGGACAAAGCAAAACCTTCCCTTTATGGCAGTCAGTTCCTTGGGCTTCCTTACCTGGGAGACAACCAGTCGCAGTCTCACCATTGATCTCCTCTCCTTTCACAAGCTGCTTGTAGAGGTTGATCACTTGCGTCAGGTTGTCATTGGCTTGCAAAATTTCCGCTGCAACAGGAGGACAAAGATAATGATCACAGGGTGCCCCAGCACCCCATTATTCAACAAGAATGTGTGTGAATGTTGAAGCCTAAAACTCGATTTTCCACAACAAGAATGTACCGCATTGCTAAAAGCATGTAGATGGCTACTGAGAGTTAGATTGTCATCCTGGTGGGTCTACTGATGCAATTAAAGTACAGTCTTCGCTTATCCAGTTCTGAAATTTGGAATATTTTCTCAAGGACCTCCACCCACCCATCCAAGTAGCCTGTCCTGAACAGCTCAGCATGAGGTGGAAGTAGGGAAGCTGGGGGATGGGGGTGGGAATGGGAATGGGTAAGAATAGGAAGGCCCTTGTCACCATCTAAGGTGGCAGACTGCTTTTACCTAGTGCCTCATCGTTGTCCTCTGTATCACTAGCAAGCCGAAAAAGCATGGGCCTCATGCGCTCACAACGCTGGTACAGCTCCTGCAATGGGGAAAGAGTCGGTTTCATAATATGCTCTCTTGGAGTTATATACAGCAGGGATCGCAATTTGGCTCACTAGTTCGTTCCCCTCCCCCCAAGTCTCACACATCTCCCCAAACCTGATATCGCAGGTGATGTCACGTGTGGGTCAGGTAGAGAAACGGCACAAGGAACACCTGGGAACCTTAAAAAATGCTTCTGGCTGCTCCTTGACAAAGGAGACTTGCTGTCAGTGGCAAGAACCAGACTGGCCCTGGACAGCAAGCCCGGCTGAGATCAACAGTTAGAGCAAGATCCAAAGCAGGGCTTGCTTTCAGTGCAAATATTCCTTTGCACTGCCAACCTGAATTCAAGCAAGCAACGCAAAGGATCTTCCCCAGCAGGTGGAACTCAATTCATGCCCACAAAGAAAATCTGTTACATTGGATCACCTGATGTCACTGTGACGCCAGGATTGACAGGTCCTGCCCACTTGTCAAAATGGCCTGCGAGGGTGGGGGATGGTCAGGATCTAGACCTCCAGCTGGAACCTGCTCCCCACTCCTGATATACAGTCTAAAAACACAATTGTTTTGTATTTGGGGAGGTTTCTGAAATTCCTGTGATGATATTTATGGTTTGTGTCAATTTGAAATCATCATTAATTTCACCAAGTCCTGCTGAAGGAACTACAGTTGTACCTTGGATCCTGAACACCTTGCGAGTCAAACGTTTTGGCTCCCGAACACTGCAAACCCAGGTGGTGTTCTGGTTTGTGAACGTTCTTTGGAACTCAAATGTCCAACACAACTTCCATGGCTTCCGATGGGCTGCTGGAGCTTCCTGCAGCCAACCAGAAGCCGCACCTTGGTTTCCGAACGTTTTGGAAGTTGAACGGACTTCCAGAACAGATTCCGTTTGACTTCCGAGGTACCACTGTAAAAAGCTCCCACAACTAGGACAGCTCCTTTCTTACTTTCATTAGGTCCTCGCTGCTCTCGGTCGTCTCCCCTTTGCTGTAGTTATTCACCATCTCGGTCAGGAGCTTCACATTGTTGTTCACCTCCTCAATGGCGTTCACCCTCTTGGAGATCTTCTCCATTCGCTTTTGGTCCTGGAAGAAGTGGAAGGGTGAGAGCAGCCTGGGTTTCTTCCTTACCCCTCTGGAAAACTCAGAATGAGTGGCCCACTTTCTGGAATGCCACCTGGAAGGGACTCTGGTTTGGACAGTGATTTGAGACCCTCCCGTTTTACACCACCAACACTGCTGCATGCTGGGAGAATGCCACAACACCCTGGAGACTGGGGAACATTACCCAGCTGCATTGTAGAGAACTATTACAGCTCCTTTTACAACAGCAGACTGTACTTCTGAAGCTCAAGAATCTCTTTCCCCCTCCACCCCTCAGCACAACAGCAAAGGACAACCTAGGAACAGGTAAAAACACACCACCCATTTTCTTGCTCTGCTCCAGCCAGGTATTTTACTGCTCCTCCCCTCAACCCAATGTGGACGGAGGGACAAGAGTAGAGCTATGAAGGACCCTCCCATCTCCCCACCAGACACCTACACATCTCCAGGCAAGAGGGCTTGACACAGAATGGAATCCGGGTTCGAATCCCTGCACAGATATGCAACTCACTACCTGAACTATGACACAGGGTTGCCGTGGGGATACGACTCTGCTCTAAGATCCCTTGGAAAAGAGCAGAATGGCACAAAACGGCACAAACCTGGTTGACAGCTGGAGGTGGAAATTGTTCTCAGTGGGGAAAGCTTACCTCCTGAACCATCTCTTTGATAAGTTTGTTGGCAGCCCGGAGGTCCTCAGGGTGGGAGCTTTTGAGCAGGCGAGCCAGCATCTGCAAAGGCACATAGATCAGAGGAAAGCAGTCCTGAGGGGCAAACAGGCTGCTCTGGGAGCATTTCTGTACCCCTGCCTTACAGCTTGTAACCACTTAGTCCAACAACTATATACTGGGACCTGCCAGAACCCTAAGGATCCCCTAGTTTGGTAGTTCCAGGCAGGCAGCAAAAACAAGAGGTCTCTTGAACCCACCACACATGGTTGGTAGCTTACATTTAGCTTGGTAGCCTGCTATAACATTATTGTCTCTTAGCAACAAAGTAGGAAATTAAGATGTTTAAAGGGAATACAGAGGGAAATTCCACCATTTTGGCAGGAGACTTTTGCCTGTTACTGCAGGGGAAACAAACTGCAGCTGGTAAGAAACTGAGAAAATTTAAAGGGGCTGATAGAGGCTCCTTCTGCACCTGGAAGTATTTCCCCCAGTGGAAAACTCTATCTTGGATGAACAAGAAAAATGAGAAAAGTTTAAAGTCATCTATTTAGTACTTACCTTGGACTTCTCTTCATCATCAAAGATGACATTCTTTGGCCTGGGAGGAGGCAGCGGGAAGGGGGCATCGTCCGGCAACTTGGGGTCACATTTTACAATCCCTGCAAGCAAACAGCAGTTTTTACCAACTTAAAGGTCTCTGCATTTCTCATGGTTTTTGTTATGGAATAACGACGACAAGGGAATGTTCAGTTCTTAATACTATCCTTCCAGTGCTGCTGATGTGCAGTTCATGATTTTTTTAAAAAATGCCAAAACGTTAACCAATATGGTGTAGTGGTTAGAGAGGGTTGGACTAGCCCCTGAGAGACCAGGGTTCAAACTCCTAATCAGACCTAAAGCTCACTAGGTGACATTGGGCAAGTCACAATTTCTCAACCTAACCTACTTCACAGGGCTGCTGTGAAGGTGACATGGGGGGGGGGGGGAGAGAACCAGGTATATCACCTTGAGTTCCCTGGAGGCAAAGTTGGGAAATAAAATGTAAAAAACAAATAAATAAAGCTTGACAAGCTACATTCTTCTGCATCAGAACACATAGCTGGGGGGGGGGGCAGGAAAGCCATGGATTCTCTGGGCTCAGAAAGGGTCTCTCACCTTGTTTTTTCAGCATCTGATAGGCCTCTGTAATCTTCACTTCATGAGGCAGGCCCAACGTCCAACTATACAACAGCTCCAAGATCTTGGATTTCACTTTCTCTGGGGTTCGGCTTCCTAGATACTGAGGGAAACAAGCACACACCCACATCAAACATGACGGGACTTAGAGGAGGAATTTACACTGGGAGAAAGGCTTGCACCGTGGTCCCAGAGAGCTTTGTAACAAGCTCAAGGTGACATTTCGTGTACTTGGTTGGAGTGGAAAGTGAGGATTTACCCCTGTGCTGTATTTTGAAAGTTAAGGAGTCCAGACCAAACCATCTGTAGCTGCTGGCAGAATGGAATCTGATCTCTACTTCAGCATTCCCACAAAGGGAGAAGGGGGATTCAAATGCCAACCTGAGGCTTTCTGTAAGCATGAGTGAGGACACAAATCAAAGGAACAAATAAAAGACATATTCTGTCAAGCAGCTCTGGATTTCCCACGCTATTGCCATAAAGCCAATGTATATCCCTAAATTGCCTTCTACTGCTCTGGAATCTAAGTCTGCTGAAAAGTCTGCATGGCGTAAAACAGTTTCTTCTTTGCTGTTTTAATGAAGCCTATGTCGCCACCCCTCTTGTTCCTGCCACACCACTGATGGGACTCACCTTGGGCGACACCACCTTGATGAGCTCGTTAAGGAAGCGGAACTTGCCTACTTCGTCATGGAAGCGTTTGCCACAGCTTTTCATACAGGCCTCCAGCACCTGTGCATGGGCAAGACAGCAGGGAGTGAGCACGGATATCTAACCCCCAGGAGGCCCTAATCCCATTCCCTGCTTCAGGGTGCAATAGAACAGAGGGCTGGGAAGCTATTTAGAACAGGGCACAAACAGCACCCTATGAAGTATACGTACCAGAAGACATCACACGTTTCTTCCCGTTTTTTAAAAAATGTACTACCTTGTTTATCATTTTGTCCTCCTGATGCCCATACTTACAGCAGTGAACCTCATCATTGTGCTTTACATTGATGTTTGGCTGAATCCAGCCAGTAAATCTACTCCAGCTATTAATAGGGTCCCTTGGAGATCTATTTTAAGCTCCCACGTGGCTCCCTGCACAAGTTACCTTCCCTATCTCACAGGGCTGGAAATAATCAAAGGGAATCCCATCTGAACTCAATGCAGAATTGGCCACCACTTCCTGACACCTCTGGGGTACACCTCTGAGTAGGGGCTGAATCTCCTTATCCCAGGCATAGGGAACCTACGGCCCTCCAGGTGTTTGTTCCCATCATCCTTGCATTCCCTTCATGCATAATGACATAACCAGTCAATGACATGTGTTGATCAATGTTTGCTGTTCCCAGAGACTCAAAAGATCCTGCCCTCCTCCGCTGCTGTGTGCACAGGTGAGTAGAATTCATTAGACACACTGAATGCTGCAAGAGTATCCTTATTAGGCACCTGATCCCATATTTCACATGTCAATAGTCAGATGAGAATTTACTCTTTCCCAAGCTCTTATGTGCCAATTGCATTTACTCTTGCTAGAATCCGAAAGCTTCTATCACATCAGCAGAAGGCACCCTGGTCATAGTCCCCTCAATTCATGTTACAAAACGAATGTAAGGAGTGGGGCTGGAAGAAATAACAGGGATTTTCCAGTTGTGACTATAAACTTCATTTTAAATAGAACACCATTTGAGGCATTTTTATTCAGATGTTTTTAAATTGAGAGTTTATGAATTTCTTTTTAATGTGATATTTCTAAGTACCCTAATTTTTGTTTGGCAATTTATTTAGCATTTCCGCTCATTTAATTATAAGCACTTTTATTGTTCCTAACCATCTAAAGCAACTGTTTTGTGTGGATGGGGAACAAATCCCATATGCCATAACCGTAATGCACAATTGCCACAGGCAAGGCAAGTTCCTAGTCGTCATGGTTGTAAAGAAGCATTCAACAAGAGAAATGCAGTTTCTCAAAGGAGCTCAGATATTTTGAAAGAAAATAATCCCATGACTTCAAGGAGCTGGCTCATGACTCTAAAGAGGTGGTATGAAGAGGAGCAGGACTAGAATAATTGGACTTGTGAAAAAGTACTTGTCTCACTCGCCATCATGCCAGAATTACTCACTGAAGATAAAATTCAAAAGATGGGATGCTTTGTGAGACATCACAGAAGTGGAGAAAAAATATATATTGGCTGTGATTCACTTTTTCATCATGCAACTATTTACATAAGACAACTGTTTACATCTCAATAACTATGACTTAAAACAACTCTTCTACAATGCTTCAATGTGTGTCCAAGAAAAGTACCATTACTAGCCCTTGTATGCACTGTTTTCAATTTATTTACTTCTTAAATAGTCCAAGAGCCACTGTCAAGAAAATACCAGTTCAAAAAATTGAGACTGAAGTCAGGTTCCATGGTGTAAAATAATGGAAGAGAATACTTACGTCATGGATGAAAAGACCTTCATTAGGGTGGAAAACATAACTGGCTAGAATACTTCCTAAATAATATGTAAGGGTGGGGGGATCCTCTTCCACTTTATATAGGACAGCACTGGCTTTATGAGCACGTGGGAAGTGTTGTGTATGAAAGACTGGGATAGAAGAGCCAAGACAAAAAACCATGTGTGGCGTAAGCAAACGATTTTTTATTCACGATCTTTACGTTTGTCCATCTGAGGATCAGAAATTAGCCTAGGAAATCTATTTGTTCTTAATCTCTTTGGAGGCAGTAGTGGGAGGACTGGGAAAACTTCCTTCCCTGCAATGTGAGAGTTGGTTCACTTGTTTCTCTTATCTGATTTTTCATTGAGATGTACATAGTGTACATAATCATCAGGTCCATTCAAGCCCCAATTCTATACTGATCCTGTGTCTAGAACCACACAAATCAGTTGTAACTTGCCAAAGTGTTTCAATGGAGGCTGTTGGCTTGAGCAAGTTTTTCACCACTCCTCTGGGCCAACACTCCCCACATCATCCCTGAACATAGCTGTCAACTTTTCCCTTTTCTTGTGAGGAATCCTATTCGGAATAAAAAAAGGGAAAAGTTGACAGCTATGTCCTTGAAGTGCTGAAAACAATGGGACTAGAGTGCCTCTTCCGAAATACTGAGAATCCCATGAGAAAACAAAAGCATCTGGCAAAACTATCTGACCTGCTGCTATACAGTGGGGGGACTCATCAACCCTCCTGAGCCAACTGCCTCCGCCTTCAAATAGATTCGTGTTAAGCTTTGGTCAACCCCTGCCCAAGGCTGCATCCAAAACGTAGTTATGACACCCCAGACTGAGATATTCACACAGAAACTTCACCTCCCTCCTTCCAGTCTTTAGTCCAGGTGTGGGGAACCTTTGGCCCTCCAACTGCAGCTGAACTAAAACTCCACAACATCCCTGACCATTGGCCATTCTTGCTAGGGCTGACTGGAGTTCTGGTTCATCAACATCGGGAGGGCCAACCGTTCCACACGCCTGCTTTAGTTAAAACTGGCAGGAAATGGTTCACAACCTCTTACCGTAAGAGCCTGAATGGCTTCCCATTCTTGTGGAGACTGGATCTTGTGGGCTAGAAGTCGAGTGGCAAGCGGTGGGCTGAATGATAAGACACAGGAATGGTTACTGAAGGACTTGCTGCTGTGATAAAGATCTTGTTGTGAAAACACTTGGGGCAAATGGTCTGGCTTTAACTCCTGTGTGTGCTGCAGTTTGTAGGACCTGTTGGATGCCTTCTTTTACTCCCGTGTTCATTTTATTTCACAGTCCAATTAGCTCCAGCAGCTTCAGCACACTTTTGATGCAGTTTGGTTTACAGCACTCTCCAGCTACAGCAGAATTGGGCTTGCAGCCAAGACACCCAGCCACTGTCTCTGCCTGTCCCTCCTAGCTCAGCTGATCCCATTAGCAGTTGTTGTTAGGCAGCCCCCAGAGGCCAGGCAGCAGCAGCATCTGAAGCAACTGAGGTTGCCTAGGTTTCTGAAATGGAATTGCCCCTGACAGATCAGCGGTTTTGGCATTTTATTGAAAGGCTTTATGTAATTTACTGTGGTTTCCCAGACCATAATTTCAAGGTCTCAGGTTTGGAAGATATGTAGCAGCAGTAATTTGAAATACATTAGAAGTAATTTGAAACAGTAGTAATTTGAGCAGATTATAGGTCAAATTTGTTTTCTGTTGCTCCAGAGTAGGTGTAGTCAACATGGTGCCCTCTAAGTGATGCTGGACTACAAATCTCATCATCCCTTTCCATGCTGGCTGGGGTCTGCATAGTCTATCCCATGATGAATTCATAATCCTAATTCAAGACCTTAGTCAAAGACTCCAGTAACCCAGAATGGCCACACTGTGAAACCTGACTCACTACTGACAAAGAGAGGTGTGCCATGTTCCCATTTCCTTATACACTATCTGTTTATTATAGCCCACCCACACAGCACAGCAATTCTTTTTTGCAATCTGCTAAATCCCCATAGCATTTAAACAGGTTTACCCCACACAATGTATTTCTCTAACTCTGCATTCATACTGTGCCATCAAACCTTTTCAGATCTGATTTTGTGCATACCCATCCAATAAACCATGTCTTCTTTAACTAATTCCTTTTTCTATTTGTCATTGCATCATCCCCCAACACCTGACTACTTCACAAAGAAGTAGGTTCCCATTTTTAATATCTAACACCCCCCACAAATGTTATCCCAATGAGAGGAAATGCAGTTTCATGTAAAATAAGAAAATGAACCAAAGTCTTAGGACATCAATGTACAAATGACCGGGGGGGGGGGGGATGACAAAACACAAAACCAGAAGAGCAGAAACAACAGGGTGCTGGTGCAGCCACATGCTTCTTCTGAATGCTTTTCTAGAAGCCCCTCATTTAACCAGTTATTTGGAGTGACTCAGGCTACTTCTTGAGTGGCATCCACAGACAAAACAGTTAATCTATCTATAATCTGTAGGGCAACAGATTAGGTATACTAACCCCTCTAGTTCCTTATTGAGCTGGTCACAGAAAGCATTAATGCTGTCCCATTCCAGGTCCTTGTTCAGAGGGTTGGTAGCTCTATCTGAATTGATAAAGAAAAGAAAAACTTCTGTCAAGAGCAGATCTTACCTGCAAGGGGAACAACAGTTTCCCAGAGTGGTTTTCCAACGGTATCCCACATAAAGGGAAGTTTAAAAAAAGACAGTTTCCTGCAAGCATGCCACGACATACAGTGGGAATTAGGCAACTGAAAGAGCTCATAACTCAGGAAAGGAGCACATGTCTTGCACGCAAAAAGTCCCACGTTCAATCCCTAGCACCACTGCTTGGAAAGCTCTTTCAAAGCAGGATTAGAAAAGATCTGCGAGTGCCATCCACAGTATGACTCAATCTAGATAGCTTCATATGATCATGAATGAGATCTGGGACTGGAGGATAGAGTGGTTCAGTCTAGCTCCTCAGCTCTTGGGAAGATGACATACCCACATTTTCACCAGCTTACATTATTAAGTATCATGTTAAAAAAATGAAGTGAAATGAAGCTGCATTAAGGACCAGATGCTCACCATAGCCAAAATAACTACACTGGGGTTTGTTTGTTTGTTTGTTTGTTATTTTGCTTTCATCTTGGTATACCTAATCAACAATCTTCTGGTACAAGAAGAACAACATGCCTTTTTATAATGATCAACCAACTAGGTTAATCCTAAAGCATTAATCAAGCTGCTTTGGAGAACAGAATAACACAATGATCTCAGTATGGATAGATAATAAAAGGGGCAGAAAGAAGCTCTAGAAAAGATATACAGCTTAAAGACCAACAACCATATTGTGACAGAAGTTTTCACAGACCAGAACTCACTCTCGTGTGAAATGGATGTAGACCTTCAAAGTAGATAGCCCCCAAATGAAACCTGTCCACTTCATTTTGGGGTCGATTGTTAGCCCAAGCTAATGTCTCTTTCCCTGTCAATTCAAGTGCAAATTATGGGTGATATCCAGTCTTACTCACACTCAAGTGCAGAACCAGGGAGATCAGTGGACTTAACTTTCAAGTATGACTTCACTGGGTATTGCCTATGTCTCTGAATGTATTTTAAGCACCTCTTGCTACTTTACCACCAGAGCTGACAAGAGTGTGGTAGGAGAGGCGTCTCTTCCCCTCTCAGTGGCTGCGCACATTTGAAAGTTATGTTTTTATTATGCCTTTTTTTTTGCACTGGATCAGATCGTTATAAGGTGTGTGATCTTTGTTGTGTGCATGTGTAAACCGCCTTGAGTATGGTAATGTAAAAAGGCGGTTTACCAATTGGAAATGAAATGGGGAAAATAATAATTCTAGGTGCGCTTGACTGCAGAGCAAGCCTACTGAATCCAACAGCATTTTACTTGGGGTGCGTATTCCTGGGACACGCCTGCACATTCGCACGTTACGAACTGTGTGGGTCGGGGCCGGGGAGCAAAGCATCCCGGCGATTCGCGAGGAAACAAAAGCGAGAAGGGGGGCGTCTGGGCTGCTACCTGGCCCAGAGCTCCCGAGCTCCGTTCCCCGGTGAGCGTTAGGCCCAGGGCAACGATTCCCCTCAGGACCAGCACCTGCGGCTCCGGGTGGGGCTAGAAATCCCCGAGGGGGCCCCTCCCCCCCCGCACTCACTGATCCTCGACTCCAACGTCTCCGCCTCCATGCCAGGCTCCATCTGCTCCCGGCCTTCCCTCGCCGCCGCCGCCGCGGCCTCCCGGCTAAAGACGCGACGTCCCTGCCGCCCTCCCGCTCCGGCGGCGCGGAGCCATAGAGAAGGAACTGCTCCAGAGAACAGTCTAGAGAGTGGGCCGTTCTTGGAACTATAGACAGCCGCGGAAGTGAGGGCTAGAGCGCCCCCGGGAGCGGGGTTTTAAAAAAAAGAACCAAAGAAAAACCAACAACCCCGTCCGCCGCTTCCTCCTCCGAGTCACTGAGGTTGACAGGCTGGGCCTAGAACGTCCCCGAGGGCGGAAGTGAAATGGGCACCGAGCGTGGTTGATATCCGTATGACGAGTTTACGAGTAGCGTAAACTTCCTGGGCCGCGGCGGAAACGACCGGAGCCGGAAGCCTGGCATAAGGGCCGGGATAGTCCTAGACGAGAGAAAGGAAAACACAATGGTTTTCAAGTCCTATATTGGAGATTGGTTTTTCATCTCTATGGTACAACACGGAAGCCGCTGACGGGATAGCATAGAGGAATAACGCCTGGGCCTAGAACGTCTCAAGCTGCGCGTCTATGATTTGCCACCGCTTGTGTCAAGGTGGTTGGTGGCCTTTGATTGGAGCGCGACGGCTTCCGCGAGAAAGACGGGAAGGGCAGGGCGGGGGAGACGTAGGGAGTAACTTCCGCTCTGAGTCCCGTGTCCTTGTTTGAAAATTTACAGAGAGGAAAGGGCGCATAGCTGCCATAGGGCGTTGCTATCGCGGAGGCGGGGTTATGGGTGGCGCGGTTTGATTGGTCGACGGCGGGAAAGGGCGTGGCTAAGGGAGAGAGCCGGTGGGAGCCGTTCTGTAACGTCTGAAGGCGTTCTCCGTGTTGGTCTGTCACCTTTGTGGGGCGCATTCATGGCAAAAATGCGCCTGGCCAGTAAAGCCAGCCTCAGCGTCCAGGGTGATTTGAATCGGTTGATTCGGCGCCAGGAAAACACATTGTTTCTATATTTTTATTTACTTATTATTTATTTTTTATAAAAGCAAGCAAGTTAAATTTAGAGGCGGTCTCACAATTCGCCTGGAGTGATGAGTAGGGCTGCCATACGTCTTGATTTTTGAGGACACGACCTGGAATTCGCGTCCGAAAAAGCCTCAACAAAGCTAAACAACTTTCGGGTTTCCTGGTTTTTACTTTTTGAAATATGGCAACCCTAGTGATGAGGCCCATTGAATACAATGGGCATGCTTTTTTTTAAAAAAATGCATTTTTAGTTGGCTGTTCAACTAATAGAGAGCTTCCAATATGATTTTTCTAGCTATATATAAAAATTTAAAATTAAACAGTGAAATGCCACTTAAAGGAGCATTGTAGCACTATGATGCCTTTTGATTTATTTACAAGAGGGGACTTTCCAGTCACTGACATTTTTTGCAAGGTAATTAAAGGTGTTGAGCAGAAAGGCCTTTTCCTCTATTTAAAGATTGGCATGATGTGTTAGCTCTATATGACTTTAATTTATTTATCCCATTCTCTCCCCCCCCCAACCTACAGTTGTCAGTAATAAGACAGGAAAAAAGAAAACAGAGACACATTTGTTTGAAACAGAATACTTGATCATAAATGGTTATATTTCGAGGAATAATTTGCTAGTCCCATGTCCTTCTCCCGCAGTTTGATGAAATGACTCCTGTAGATGAGAAATGAAGGAGAGGCCTGCCAGCCCCATTTCTCTCCTTCTTTAAAGCCTAATAGAATGACTATTGAGCTGTCAGCTTAGGGAGGAACCCAGTGGAACTGATACTCCGTTCATAACTGATGGAGATACCCTGCTGGCCCATATCTGACTAGATATGTATAGGATTACACATGGGGTTGTTAAGCAGTATCTTAAGGTCCTTGGAAGATTAGCTTGAAAAGATAATATTCTTTAAAATTATTGCATGTCAGATTTTTGAGTTACACACCATTCTTATTCTCCATTTCATACATTTTAATCTTTAATGAAAAGTTCAGGACAATATTTAGTCTATTCCCCATATTTAAAGTTCAGCAGCGGGCAAAACACAACCCCTCCACCCTGCGGAAACTGCTGTTCTTCATTTAAGTGTCACTGTTAGTAAAAAATGCAATTTGGACCCAGTCAGTGTAAATATGAGAAATATTAAGGTTGAGGTGCTTTCAGTTTTTGTATCCCTTTAAAAAGTATACAGAATGTATTTTCAAATGATCACAGAACTGTCCATAGTTTCTAGGTTTTTGTGTTTAAATGTTGTTTTTATTGCTTAATTCTAGGAAAGAAGGAAAGGGTCACCTTGTCCACTGCTGGACATGAATAGGGTAGCAAAATGACTGCAATGGATTCAAGGTACAATTATTGGGTTTTTAAGACTGGGAAAACCTCAGCAAGAGAACAGCTCCTCTGGGGGCTCATGTAATCTTTTTAGACTCAGTGATGGAGAGCTTCCAGTGCTTCAAAAGTTGCTGGACTCTCATTCTTCTCTGGCCATCAGACATGCAGCTAGGGTGATGGGAATTGGAGTTGAACAATACCTAAAGGACCACAAATTCTCTGCTGCTGTCCTTGACTACAGAAGGTAACTGCACTGCCATCAAATGCAACCCATGAAACAAATCTGTCCCTATTTCATAACATAAATTACCGTAGATGGAATTATATCTGCCTCCACATTTTAGGAATCTTGCTTCCCGTTTATTGCCATGTTACCTATCCTTGCCAGTAACACCCCATCACCGCATTGGATAAATGCAATAGAAAAACAGATATAAATAATGGATGATACTCAACTAAGTTAAACTTGAAGTAGATTCATTGAAATCCATAGGCTTATGATTAACATTGGATATCGCCCAGTAATGTACTCAGTCACAGTATCACTTTGTCATGTTGCCACTTTGTTTCTGACAGACCACTTCCAGTTATCAATTAAGTAACTATTCTATCTCTCTGTTTAGTATTCAACCCCTTTCTCTGAAATACAAGATACTCATTTGTTGGAGGCAGGCAGGTGCGCTAGAGGTCTGCTGGTCTGATAGTACAATGATTTCTTGGCTTCTCTGCTGTTTCCGAGAGCTCAAGCAGCTAGGATCATATCTAATGCATCTCTTTGCTTCCTTCTGAGTATAATAATAATGCTGCTAGTGTTATTTACTGCAGTAATTGAAAATGATGTGCCCGAGACCTTAAATGAACCAGAAGCTGGAAATTGGAAAGTTAAGGCTTTGGCAGCAGTGCCAAGTTGGCTACTCTGAGCTTGTGTATTACGGTATTAAAACATTCACACCATCTGCAAGGCTATAACAATGACTCCTTCTAATGGAAGTGCAGGGGGCTTAGTCACAGATGCTAGTGCAACCTTAAAGGGACTCTGACCCTATCATTTGAGCCAAATGAGTCTGTAACAAGTTCAGATGGTGAGCTTGCCTCAGCTTCTCAACAGATTACGTTGAGGAGGTTTGATGTAGTTCAAAATAGGTGTTTTCTTGCCTGTTGTTGGAGAGGCCAATGTAAGGTTAAAATGATAGAAAGAAATAATGGAATACGATAACCCGTCGACAGTCAGCAAATGTGCATAAGAACCAAGGTAGGAAGAGAGGATGACATGAAGCTGAGTATTGTGGAGGACTGAGGGTACTAAGATCTTGGATATCCAAAAGTCATTTACAGATAATGCAGCTATATCCCAAGGGTCCTTTGTTGAAAGCTGCAGCAGATAGGAATGTAGGAAGTTTCCCAATGTGAAGAAGTTCGTTTTGTCATCAACACTGCTTTGTGAATAGTCACAGTAAGAAAACTGATGAATCAAACACATCGTGAAATGTGCCATTTCCCCATTTCTGGCTCAGAAAAGTGGTTGAGTTTTCTTCCAGTTTGTAGGGCACTTTTGTTCCTCCTCCTTCGAAGCAGAGGGAGTTAAACAATCCCGTGGGGGGGAAACAAGCCATTTTATAAGCTATTTGTCCTTCTTCTCCTTCAGCCTCAGTAATCTAGTCTGGCTGTAATTATGACACTTAATAAAAATTGCTTTCCTTTTCTCTGCTCTAGCAGTCCTGGAGGAACATTGTATGTTAACTCTGGGAAGTGCTTTTAATTTAATGCTCGGAAGAGGTGCCAGCTCCACTCCCGCAGAGTCCTCCACTTGCAGACAGACACAGCCTAATGGAGAGGACGGCTCCAAGTATCTCCCCTATTTAGATGCGATGGAGCAGAATGTAGATCCAGTACGTTTAGCATTGACATCTCTAAGGCCTGTTCAGTCACAAAAGAAGCATCCCTTCACAGTCACCTGAGATAGTGAGCTTGGTCCAGAAAGCAACCTGAGAAAGTTAAGCAGATCTAGGTCTGGTCAGCGCCAGCATAAGAGACTCACAACTGCACCAGCTACAGCAGGAGTCAGCAAACTTTTTCAGCAGGGGGCTGGTCCACTGTCCCTCAGACCTTGTGGGGGGCTGGACTATATTGGGGGGGGGGGAATGAACGAATTCCTATGCCCCACAAATAACCCAGAGATGCATTTTAAATAAAAGAACACATTCTACTCATGTAAAAACACACTGATTCCTGGACCATCCGCGGGCCGGATTTAGAAGGCGATTGGGCCAGATCTGGCCCCCGGGCCTTAGTTTGCCTACCCATGAGCTACAGGTCTTTTCAGGAAATATGAGATAGAAATGCAGTGAAGAATAAAGCTATGCTCTGTTTCCTCTCTTGGAGGCAGTATTCCTCTGACTGCCAGTTGCTGGGAATCACAAGTGGGCAGACAGAGGACAGTACTGTGTGTTCAAGTTCTCTAGTGTTAAGATCCGGGTGGCAGGGGCAGGATTCAAACTCGAAGTTGGGTATGGTGGTGAATCCGATTGGCTGCTGCTTTCCACCTCCATCCCAGTGCCACCCAGAAATCTCCCTCTGCAATCCCTGGAGCAGTTTTGTACTTGTAAAACTTTCATTTCCTAGCTGACAAGGCAATGAATGAATGGATGAACACAGAAGATTTTTGCGACACTTTTTGAAAATAAAAAGCAGCCAGCCAGCCAGCCTGTCTGTAGAACAATGGGGGGCAGGACCAAGAAGGGTTCCTAAACCAGGGTTCAATTTGCCAATGTGCACATCTATCATATCAGTTGTAAAGCTAAGAGGGTTGGGGTCTTATGGCCGAGGGGCATGTGCTGAGCTCTCTTAAATCTGTATTCTGTCTTTGTTCTTGCTGTCTTCAAAATGATGGGCTCAGGGGATGCTCCTACATTTTGAGACAAATGCTAAAGCTCACCATTTGAGACAATGGCAGCACTAGTGCCTGCTCCTTTTCAGTGCCATTTCTCTATACCTGTTTGCGCAGCCGCTCACTTCCCATGCAATGAGGAGACAACATTGTTTCCCCCCTCCTTGCAGGGAACATGTTCTGAGAAATTCTCACATGCGTCATCGTTGCAGTGAGACATTATTGCATTCACAGCCCATTCTGCTAATAATCAGTCACTGCTGCTCCAGATCAACTTAGGGTGGGCAGCTTGTGTGGCGTCAGGCAAAAGGAAAAAGGAAAAGTAACCAATTCTTCAAAAGAAGATGACATAGAAATCCCTGCAATAAGCAGGGATGTGATAACCTGACCTCGGAGGGAGATCCGAGGCTGGCTTAAACCCAGAGTGTTGGCAGCTCCTACCAAAAATGCCTATGTGCTTTAATGCATCTCTTACAATAGCTTGGGGTGTTTGGATAAAATAAATAGAAACTGTTTGAATCCTGCCAAATTTTTGATCCCATTGATAATCACCATGGAAATTCTTGCCAAAGCTGTTTGCTCATTGCACAGAACATTGTTGGCTCCTATTAAGGCAGAATTACCTGTTCTTTTTCCATTACATGCTTCCTTCTTTAGGAGGGAACACCCACACCTTGGCTTGGAGCATTCTCCTTTTGCATCCGGTCCCACCAGCTTTATACCCGCAAATGAGGGAAATGCTATTTTAACCTGCTCTTCCTCATACGGCAGAACCCCAAAACGATTACAAAGCAATTACATGGGCAGACTGGAGGCAAAAGTGGACAGTAGTAAATATAAGGTGGTAGTGCACTAAGCTTTACTCCGAGAAGACCTGTGGAAATTAATGGACCTAACTTAGTGATGCTTATTGATTTCAGTAGGTCTATACTGAGTAAAGCTTAGTTTGAATACCACTCATGGAGTGGGTGGCAAGTCTTGCAAATTTCTTCAGTCTTAAAAATATGCTTGTGGGTGTGTGGAATTCAAATATGCTAATCTTCTTTGTGATTGGACAACACTTGGCTTGGTAAGTCTACGTTTGATGGAGAAGCACATAAACTGCTTTCGGGAAACCAAAGATTTTTAATTTTACGTTCAGAAAATGTCAGGCAATGCTAAATAATAAAAATAAATACTATGTAATGTAACCCGGCAATCGTTTTAATGATTCCTATGCAATTTTATGCACATTTTACTTACCAAGCAAAACTAAATTATATAAATTTAACCAAAATATATTTTGAATTCCCAAGTCATGTAACAACTTTTCAGCACCCCTCATTTTGGGAGTTGGAAAGTTGGAAAATTCAGCATTCCCTATGACCCTTATATGTTTTTTATCTTCAGTAAACCCTATGAAAAGGCTAGGTTGTGAGATAGAGAACTTTATTCAGTGCTACACTACTACACTTCCTAATATGCAAAGGGCTTTTCCATTTATTTATTTTTGTTCACAGCAGTCCTGTGCATTAGCTGAATATTTTTTCCCATTTCAAAGTTGGGGAAAACTGAGGCATATATTGGTTTGCTCAAAGCCACCCCTGGAGTCCATGACCAAAAAAGGGACTTGAATTCAATGTCAAATGTTGTTTACTGGACCACACCAGCAAGAAAGGTATCCAAAATACTGAATCAAACTTGAGATACAGCTGCATTGGTGCTGCAACCAGTCTATAACTTGCCCATTTGCATGACATATTCTCTAAATACACCAATGGCTCTCTTATCTTATTTAGGAGATCTGCCAGGATAGCTCAGTGTGGTGCTGATAATGCCAAGGTTGCAGGTTTGATCCCCATCTTCCAGCATTGCAGGGGGTTGGACCAGATGATTCCCAGGGTCCCTTCCAGCTCTGTGATTCTAGGATTCTTTGTTGGAATTATTCAAGGCTCACTTCTTGGCCTGTTCTGTTATGCAGGAATAAACAATGGGAACCATCTAATGTCTTCTGTTCCATACTAAAAGTCACTGATACGGATCAGCCACCTGGCAACCACCCACCTGGTGGTGGTAGTTTCTGACCTGCTATTTGAAAATATGGATTGGGCCACAATAGGCATGAGACAAAGGAAGCGTGAACTCACTGTAGGATAGCCTTCAGTGCTGCACTTTTGTTGCACTTGCCTACAACAGCCATCCCCAACCACGATGCTCTCCAGATGTTTTGGTCTATAGCTTCCATCAGCTCCAGTGTAGTCTGGTGTAGTGGCTAGTGTGTTGGACTGTGAGACCAGGGGTCGGATCCCCACTCAGCCACAAAGCTCACTGGGTGACCTTTGGCCAGTTACTTTCTCCCAGCTTAATGTACTCCATATGGTGGATGTGAGTAGAAAATAGAGAGGGGTTGGACTGCGTACTCATGAGCCAATCAAACAATGACATCTGGAGGGCAGCAGGTTGAAGAACTGGCAGCACCGAAGTTTGCTTAGACCTTGTGATTGCTTAGAAGTCCACTTCAAGGCAATGTCTCGAGGTAATTCATTGGTAAAGTCGAAAGAGGAGCCACAGTTTATGTTTAAATGACATTGCAAGCAGATGAACCTGAGATCAAAGTAGCTTAGTTGTGGTTGAAATCCACAGGATTTTCATGTTTGCATAAAGCCTCGCAGCAATTCACAAATAAGTAACCTTCCTGGGTGTGGAACTCAGGTTTAACTTGCCCTTTCCCCCTGCCTGAATGTGACCCACATAGCTGTGTAGTCCTAATGCATTCATACTTGGCTGAAGTTGGTCCATCTGAAGGTTTTGGGTGCAATCAAACTGTCTGGTAATATCATCATGATTCCCTATGCTCAGTTAGCTCTGTCCCTCGGTGCTATAATGTTTTATGGGTCCACTGAGTTGCAGTCGACATGAATAAGCAGCAGCGAAAAACGTTGCATTTTAGATGTTTGCATCAGGTGCTATGCTTTGGGCATCTGGAACTTGGGTGTGTGTTGTCATCTTCCCCGGAGCCTGTCTGCCTCTACAGCCTGATGATCTAAACGCAGCTTCTGCACAGTTCATTCAGTAATGCTGGCTTCCATGCTCTTGAGTCTCTTTTGTTCCCTGCCCCCCCCCCTTGCCTGAGATTTTCATACACCAGGAGGAGAGTGTTTTTTCTCTCTCTCCCCCCCCACCCCCTGGTGTCCTCCCTTCTCTGCATTATGCTGTAGGGCAGCAGCAACTGATCTACCGCAGTGCTTTTGTTCTCTCTGCTAATTTCCCTGTGTTAGCTGTCTGCAGTAGAAGGTACCTGGGATTTTGGCTGAGTCGCCTTTTCTGCCTCCCCTTGAAGTAGGGCCAAACAGCTCCCTTCTGGATGACATCCTCTCTGCCCATGCTTCTATCTTCCAACGCATCCTTTCTCTTCCCTCCCTCTTGAAGTTGGAAGGGACTGCAAGGGCCATCTTGTTCAACCCCCTGCAATGCAGGAATCTCTTGCCCATTGTGGGGCTCGAACGCCCGACCCAGAGATTAAGAGTCTCATGCTCTACTGACTGAGCTATCCCAGCAGTTAGGCCTGTGATCAGATTGACACTAGATGCAGAGCATCACCATCATGTCTGGTGGCCACTGAATTCTTTACCCTCCAAGAGGGTTTATCATCACACACACAATATAATACCATCTGAAGCTGCTGTTTGGATCTGGAGGAAACAGGCTTCGCTCCTGGTGCAAGTAGCTTTTGAGAGGGAATTTTCCTTGGGATCAAGGATGGTGGTGATGGGAAAGACTAAACTCTCCTTCTCCAACTACTGCAGTCCCAATGTTGGTCAGGGTCCCCCATGCATGCATTTAAAAAGCACACAATGCCACATCCAAGTTGGTCTGTGTTATGTACTGAAGTTCTCACCCTGGGCCAGCAGGGGGATACTGTAGATAGTTTTCACTCAGGTCCACATATGCAAATAAGGAATTGAAAGTGACGTTCAGTGATTGGATAGTTACAGAAAGTTGTTACTGTTGCGTTGTAGTTGATCTCTATATAAGCAGGTTGGCTGAACCTTTCAGTTCAGTTCTGTTCTGGCCTGTGAATAAACAAGAGCTGTCTGAAGAATCGCTGTGTCGTCTGATATGTTCACCCACAACTTAACAGTCTGAGCCCCGTATGAATGAATGGGGGAAACTTTTCATCACTTCTGAAGGTCTATAAGGCCCAGTAGAAGAACCGACTCTCTCTGGTCCCTTGAAACTGATCCGTATTTCTCACTCCCCTTCTGAGCCATGCACCTGCACTGCTCCACATGTTGCCTTTGAAGAATCTTCTGCAAGTGTAGTCTTCCCCTTCCCACTTCAACGAAGGCTCTGCACCGTCCAACTAAGAATAGGGTTGATTAGAGGTTCTCGCAGAAAGCTGGACTCCAGTAACAGGCAGTGCTTGTGAAATTAGAAAGGCCATACATCAGAATGAAGAAGGTGCTCTGGAGGAGTAGGCTGAATATTTTTTCCTCCTCCTTTTCCCTTCAAGCTTTTAATAATCTCCAGGCTGGGGTGGTGTTTTTCCCTCCTTACCAACTACAAAAGGAAGAGAGTTCCTGTATCTTTGAGCCAAAAATGAAAAGGGAGAGTCAGATTCTGCCTGGTGGAGTGGAGCAGCATTTGAATTTAACAGAGCTAAGCAGGCAGCTCCTTTAAAGAGCTATATTTCTCTGCCAACGCAGGCTGTGCTCCTGTATTGATTTGATGGATCCACGTATTTATATACTGCTTTTCAATTACCTAATTTGCAAAGCTGTTCCTAACCTTAAAAAACAAAGTGCAATCCATTAGAAACAAAAAGCCAAAGTAATCAAAAGCTATTTGGCTATCAGCAGCAATATCCGTTTTCAATACCTCTTTGTAAACAGGGCTTCTGTTTCAAGCGGAACGGGAAAAGCTTTTTAACTGTCTCTGAAAAGAGGCAAATGGAAGAGCCAAATAAGCTTTTGATGCAGGGGAGCCACTTATGCAGGAGGAAAGGAGGAAAACCTGACCCCAAACGCAGATGGGGAAGTGCCTAGAATTTACAGGTGCAAATTTATAGGCATAGATGAAAATGAATAAATAATTGCTGAAGTTTAAATAGAAGCACAATATATATCTCAAGATAGTGGGGAAGACTGTGAGCAGGTTGCCTGTGTGCCTGTTGGCAACACAAGTCTCTGTAGCTGTGTTGATGGACAAGTTCAAGGCCCATGTCCTCCCTTCTTATGGCTCTATATATTTTTAACCAGACAGACTGGGCAACCAGCCCTTCAAACAGGACTCCTTAAAAAAAGAGGATTGTAAAGTAAGACATTCCCATACCCTCCAACATTTCTCCAGTGAAAATAGGGACATCCTAAGGAAAAGCGGGACATTCTGGGATCAAATCAGAAACTGGGACAGCTTCTCTAAATCAGAGATGACCCTGGAAAATAAGGATACTTGGAGGGTCTGCATTCCTGGAGGAGAGCATTCCACAGTATGGGGGCAACAGCTGAAAAGGCCCTGTTCCTAGGGAGAAACTATACATCAGGCATAGTCAAACTCTGCCCTCCAGATGTTTTGGGACAACAACTCCCATCATCCCTAGCTAACAGGACCAGTGGTCAGAGATGATGGGAGTTGTAGTCCCAAAACATCTGGAGGGCTGAGTTTGACTATGCCTACGATGTATTAAAAGTGTGGCTGCATTTATTGCATCTGTTGGTTTGGTCTCTTTCCTGTGCCTTTTTTTAAAAAATAAAAAAAATAACAATAAGACTGGATGAGCTTAGCTCTTTCCCCCTAGTCCAGCCTTTCTCAACCTGTGGGTCCCCAGATGTTGTTGAACTACAACTCCCATTACCCCTAGCTAGCAAGGCCAGAGCTCAGGGATGATGGGAGTTGTAGTCCAACAACATCTGGGGACCCACAGGTTGAGAACTGCTGCATGCACCCCACAGCTCCCATATGCTGCTGGAGAAGCATAGCTATTGGCTCTTCTGCTCCCTATTCCACCCCTACACAACGGCAATGGGTAATTTGATCCCTAGTGGGTGTTAATCTTGCATCCCCAAAACTGGTACAGGGTCCCAGATCTCAAACCATTGGAGTGGGGTGGGCATGTGGGAGAAAATGCACCATGAGAAACTCCAGACCCAGACCGCCCAGGGACTTGAATTGCGTCTGGAAACCTACTAGCAGCCAATGAACTTGCCATAAGATTAGTGTAATATATTCCCACTGACTTGTGCCAGGCAGCAGCATTTTTGTACTAATTGAAGTTTCTGGACAGTCATTAAAGGCAGCCCCACGGAGAGCGTGTTACAATAGTCTAATCTGGAAGCCACCAAGGCATGAATGACAGTGATTAAGTCTCTCTCTTTTGGTACTTGGCGCAGGCAGCAAGTCCGCAGAAGCTGGGAGGGAAGTTTCCCGAAGCTACAGCTGCTAGGTGAGGCAAGCAGGGCCCAAGAGTTTCCTGGCTCCAAGCTGCAATCCCACTCATAATCCTATGGCTTTTGGAGACCTGCTAGGGGACCCTGCCCCCTATCTCCACTATAACGGCTGGTATCACAACCAAGGGCTGTCTGTGTGCATAGACTGGAGCAGAAAAAGATCCGTCACCGACTGTGCCCAACAGTAGTGCCTTTAATCCCTGCGCATGTCTCATGTTGGCAGTGCAGGAGATAAAGCCATATTTATATATATTTTTAAAGAGAGAACTTATCTTTTGCTAGTTTCCCAGTGGCGTTTATCAGATCTCCTAGCTGGATGAGATTGTGTGTTCTTTGTCATGTAATGGCACATTTTTGCACTGCTTTGAGTATGATAAAAACATGCCTTGCCTGATTTATAGTAACTTTCACTGCCTTATAGCATGGGGAATGCCCTGGCACTGAGCAAAATGTTCCCTTCGCATCCCAAGTTGGTTGCAGATGAGCTCGCTCCCATTTGGGTATTGGTTCAAAGACATGGGGTGTTAAGAAGAGTAGATCACTACTGCTGGCCACACCTATTTGGGATGACTCTGGGGCAAATGGGTTATCCCTGGCCATGGTCTCTGGTTTTGCCCCACCTTATTTATTTATTCATTTATAACCACATCTGGAATTGCAGAAATTTTGCATGTGCTCTTGCTTTTCTCTGCATGACAGTATCCCCCCACCCATTTTCTTTTTCAGGTGTGAACATAAGATCAAATAATATGTTATGCTATCCTCATCTTTAGACCCCGAGTAGCTGCTTTTTAAAAATAAGTAAATAGTAGGTGCAACCCTGACATGGAGGGATTGGGGCTTTACCCATGCCTTTGCTATGGAACCAGTCCAAAGGACATATTGTAACGTTCTGGTGATGAACAGTAGAGAGCTGTCATGGATGCAGAAGAACAGTGGGAGGAATCAGCTGAGGAACCCCTGAGAGATCACTAGATGGGCAGCAACCAACAGATGCAGAACTGATTACAGTGGTATCTCGGGTTAAGTACTTAATTCGTTCCAGAGGTCCGTTCTTAACCTGAAACTGTTTTTAACCTGAAGCACCACTTTAGCTAATGGGGCCTCTTGATGCCGCCACACTGCTGGAGCACGATTTCTGTTTTCATCCTGAAGCAACGTTCTTAACCCGAGGTACTATTTCTGGGTTAGCAGAGTCTGTAACCTGAAGCGTATGTAACCTGAAGTGTATGTAACCCGAGGTACCACTGTATTGAGAAATCAATGGCTCCATCTATTTTTAAAATAATAACTCCTCCACTGCACTAAGTTTCCTTACAATCAAGTGGCATATAAATTTTATAATACTAAAGAAATAAAAGCTGAACCGGCTCTAAACTTTATGGGTGAACAATCTGTATAAGTCAGCTCCATATGTTCATATCCTGCACACTGTGCTTGTTTCTAGCAAGGTGAGAAGGAGGGAGAATTTGGACTTTCAACCTGTGAAGGCCTTGGGTGGGTGGGAAATAAGTTGTTTCACTTCTGGAGCTGTGTTTATTGCCTAAGAACTAATCCCTAAAATACCCATAATGTGTGTGATTTATTCTGATAGAGGAATTTAAGTAAAACAGATGGGAGTCCTTTTTTGTTGTCGATTCAGAATATGCAGCTGCCCCATCCGAAACTGTGTGTGCTTCTCTTCTGCTTTTAGCTCTCCCACACCCCTTGCGTAGCCTAGATTCCGTTCTCTCCCCTGTGTGCTGCTGCCAGAGTCCATCCGTTTGTTTTATTTTTAGTGTTTCTCCCCGGGCAGATTTCCTTCTGTTCTCCCAGGCTGTTCTTAGCTCCTTCTTCTGCCGTATGAAGTCCCCTTTTTCAGAAGCCTGTTTCCCTGCAGCAAGTCATTCCTTTGGGAATGTCAATTTTTCCGTTTTTGTGTGTGGCACTCCCCCCTTCCTCCCGCCCCCTTCAGCAGCTTTTTCATTTCACTCTCTTACCATCCAACCCCGACTCTTGCCATTTAATTTCAAAGACAATCAAAGAGAACGTGTTCCATTTAATTTCATAGCAACATATGGTTTTCGGCTTGACGTTTCATCCTGCAGATGCAGCGATTATTTTAAGCCTCTGATCTCGCGAGGTGCTGAGCGCTGCAGACTCCCATTGAAGTTGCTCTTTCCAGGGACCCTCACGCAGAGCCTCACAAGAGCCGGACCTTGAAGTTGGAGATATGATGACTAGGAAACAATCGTATTTCCTTTCTCTCCTCCCTCTGTACCCCTGCCGCTTCTCACCAGGCAAACTCTTGCAGCTTTTCTAAATGTATTCTTTTCTAGCCGGAAACATTTCTGTGCTCTCATTTGACAAGTTACCCACGGAGTTTTGGTGGCACGTGATTAAAATAGCAGAATTTCTGCTTAGCCTGATGTTCTCTCAGTCAGTTATCAGATGTGGGTATTTATCTGCCATCTCTTTAGTGGCACAGCTTTTCAGTTTTTCCCCATGTTATTTCACCTGAATTTAAGTTGCCTGCCGTTTCACCAAACAAGGACGAAATCTGCATAACCAAACTACAGTTCCCTCCTACATTATCCAAGAAAGAGGCTGCACAGCTGGGATCAAATCGGCTGATTTTGCAGAAAGGCACATCAGCTCACAGGGCTGTCTTAAGCATATGTGGCACTGGGGTGCAAAGATCTGCCGGGCGCCCCTCCCAGTTGCCCATAGTTGTCAACCCTATTTTGGGGGGAGAACCCCAAAGTTGTTGACCTTTTTTTAGGGTGGCTGGTTCTGGACACCAAAATATATGTGCATTTTCAGAGCAATTACAGCAGTTTAAAATATTACATTTGTTTTCACCCTTCGTATGGTCCCTTCCTATTATTTCTTTCCAGGATGCTCCGCGTGCCACTAATTGCCCTACGGGAGCTAGAAATACTGTTCTATATATGGATATTCTTTGCAAAACATCCTATGATTACCATTCATTTATTTCTAGGAGTTTGTGGCTTGGCACACACATTTAAACATTACTTTCCCTCTGTGTAGCACACCATAAGCAAAAACTTTCCTGCGTCTTGCACATCTGAACTAACTCTTTAAACAAGAGCATTAAGGAACTTGGGAGACCTGGCCTATATAATGAGGAAAGTTTGTACCCAGTGTTGTCCCATGTGCTGCTCTATAATTGTATTCATATTTAGCCTTTTCACTTGGGGCCGATGCACTTAGTATTTAGATCGTGAAGTGAAGGCCCACAGAGGACATCCATCCATATACATGTCACTGTCCCACAATCTGTCAATACCCTTTTAAGGCTGTCTTGTGCCTCATACATTAAGGGCCCTTCCAGACTGTCACAGTTTTGCTGGTGGGATTCAATGACATACAGTCAAACCTTGGCTCCCAAACGGCTCCATTTTCAAACAATTCGGCTCCCGAACACCGAAAACCCAGAAGTAAATGCTCCAGTTTTTAAAATGTTTTTCAGAAGCCGAAGAAGAAGAAGAAGAGTTTGGATTTGATATCCCGCCTTTCACTCCCTTTAAGGAATCTCAAAGCGGCTAACATTCTCCTTTCCCTTCCTCCCCCACAACAAACACTCTGTGAGGTGAGTGGGGCTGAGAGACTTCAAAGAAGTGTGACTGGCCCAAGGTCACCCAGCAGCTGCATGTGGAGGAGCGGGGAAGCAAACCCTGTTCACCAGATAACGAGACTACCACTCTTAACCACTACACCATACTGGCTCTCCATACTGAACATCCGCCGTAGCTTCCGCTTGAGTGCAGGAAGCTCTTGCAACCAATCGGAAGCCGCGCCTCGGTCGTCGAACATTTCGGAAGCCGAGGTTTGACTGTACCAGCAAATTTAGATGGCGCAATTGAAGGTGATTTGGAATTCTTGTGCAACAAAGTCCCTTCCTCCCCCAATGGACTTTTTTTCATTAAGGAAACCGATAGGAAATGCACAGGAAAGTGCGTAGTAACGCTTGATGCCACTTCACTGCAAACAAATGGGAATAAATGCTCAATAAATAGCTAATGTTTAACTTTTTTGGGGTTAAAAATAATAATCTGATTTTGCTTTCTAGAGGGTTTACATATGCAGTTTAATTGACTGAATTTTTGACAGTGCTGGACCCTTGGGGATAAGATAGCTTGGCCAGTGGTGATGCCATTCTGTGTGTATCTCAAGATGGAACATGGGAGGAGGAAGCAAACATGCAATGGAGGCTCTGTTATGTGCAAAGTAAGTTGCATACACTTATGCTTTTAAAGCACATTCAGAGCACATTCCCCTCCCTCAAAGAATTCTGGGCAATGTAGTTTAAAGGTTGCCAGGAATTGTGAGGAGTAAACTATGGTGCCCAAAATTCTTTGAGTGGGGAAATGTGCTTCGGGTGTGCTTTAAGTCATTCTCAAAATCAAAGTTTATTTTTTTCAGCAGTGATTTCTGTTGGTGGAAAAACTGCTAATATGTAAGAGCCAAATAAATAAACCAATAAAATTATTGGGTTGGGGTTTTTTGTGTGAGAAGCAGGTAATTAAAATACAGGTAAGCAAGCACTCCTTAGCTAGGGTTTGTTTCAGGATGGTTGAAGGCGTCTATAATAATTGCTTTCTCCTTATCTAGCAAATGGGATCTTTACAATCCCATTCCTTTCCTGTCTTCTTCTTTCTGCTTATAGTCCTTCTTTCAAGGCAGCCTAGTCTGAAATGCAACCCAGTAAAACCAAAGGATTTGCACTTTTACAGCAGATTTGGCCTCATTGCCGTAGCATTTAATTTTAAGGCTTAAATCCAAGTGTTTCAATTTAATTTCACTGTCGGCAAGGTTGCCTCTGAACAGCTTTCTGCTTCTTCTGGTTTCTTCTAATCTGCTGAAAGCAAAAGCAGGCCAACCATTTCAGCCTGAATTTTGTCTTTCTCTGACTAAAAACTGCTCTGAACAGTCTTTCACTCGCCTCTTGATTTCTGTTCAGAATGCTGCTGCTGCTGCATATCTGATTTTCCCCAACCTGCTGAGACGCCTCTCTGCTCTCTTCACTAACCCCCAACCTTTTATCAATTTTTTCCTCTCCTCGTCAAACCCACATTTCTTTTACTTAGAACATGCACCCTCTTTCCTCTGGATCTTTTTTTCACCATGAAACTCTCTCTTCTCTTGCTCCTATTAGTTTTCCTCCCAGTCTAATCTAATTCCAGACTAACATCTTTAATAAAGAAAGAAAAAAAAGCATCCCGTCTTCTCTTTACTTGTTATGCAAAAAGAGTGTACCTGAATCGTACAACTTGTTCCTCTGCCTAACAGCATGACCTTGGGTCAGTCACGATCACACAGCTTAATCTGCCTCGCAGTGATGCTGTTGCGGCAATAAAACGGGTGGGAAGGAGTATGTTCACCTGAGCTGCTTGGGGTGGAAGGTGGGCTAAAAATGCAATGAATAAATGGTTGCAATGTCTACTGCTTTCAGTGGGATCTGGTTACAGACAACCTCTGCAACTCTGCTGCATAGGATTAAGGTAGCACCAGATTTAGGGTGGGGTGGGCGGTTTTCCAGCATAGGACACTGAGCTGAGGGGGTGCATCATCATCATCATCATCAAACCTACCCTATATTTATGTGGGCACCTACTGAGAAGATCCACAGAAAAAGCAACTGTACCAAAATGAATATTGTCAAAAGAATACATGGCTGCATGGGTGTAGCCAGGATTTTTGTGGGGGGGGGGGGCAGAAGCTCAGTTTGCTATGTATTTTTATTGATTTAGGTGGGGTGCAGCTGCCCCTCTCTGCTCCCCTCCTTGGCTATGCTCATGCATGGATGCATGGAAACATGAAGCATTAAATGTAGCTCATGAATGAGGTTTATTTATTTATTTTTAGTATTTTAAATCAAGTTTCTAATTCTCTTACAGTAAAGAAGCCGAGTATGTGTATCTGGAGGGTAAATGCTTAGAAATGAGAAGGATTCCAGCAGGCAAAGAGTGTTGGCACTTTACTCATCGCTGGTCTCGTTCCTTTCCTGTTCCTCTGTCATTCATCACAACAGCCTATCTTCCTATGCAAAGTTAATTGTTCCAAACCTCCTTCCTCTGTCTGTTACAAAAATAAATAAGAAAAATTGCACCGGTTCCCAAATTCTGATTCAGTCAATCGTATGACTTCACACTTGGGTATCCAAAGAGTGAGATGATCTACTTAAAGATAAACGAACAAGCCCAAGCTCATTAAAAAAATAATAATTAGAAACAATTTTATTAATGTTATATTATTACAATTTGTAGTCAGGGTCCAAGCTTCTTTCTAACACCCTGTGATATAAATCCAGATCTGGTATATATATTGAATGTCAAGAAGGCATAAATTGAGCCCAATCCAATCTGCCTCCTTGCTTTGGCCTGGGGATCAGTGTAAGAATTCATGACCTTTTCTTTTTTTGCAAAAGTTTTGAATAGGGTTTCTTTCAGACGTTGTGTATTCTGTGGAAGCTGATCACAAGGGTGGGATATGGTACCAAGCACAGTTTAACAAGCAAATTTTAAAAATTCCTTAAGGCCATAAAGAAATATTGGAATGAGTGAAAAATATAGGATGACATCTCAAGAGGTCAGGGTGGGACTGATGCAGCGAGCAGGTTTTCATGGCACAGAATTAGGATTGCCTTGATGCAGAAATAGGGTGTCTTTTTGTGACACAAGCTACACTCAGCTGAAGTTATCGGCTCCCCTTTTGCCATTGATCTTTCTGGTGCGTTGACTGGAACAAAGCAAAGTTCAAAAACCTGCTCAGTCCTGAAGCTCAGTGGGTGACCTTGGGTCAGCTACGCTCCTTCAGATGACCTACCTCACAGGGTTGTTGTGAGAATAAAACAGGGAAAGCGTAGAACTGCATATACCATGAACTCCTTGAAGGAAACGTGGGGTATAAATGTAATAATAAATCAATAAACAAAGTAAGTTGCCCTGGGAATGTCCTCTTCAGTTTGTCTTATTTTATTCCTTCTCATATCTACTTTCCTGTGTGTTTGTTTAACATGGGAGACCCACTGGGACAAGGGAAGCCTAAAACAAGAGGCAAATGGATATATCTATCACACTGTGGGGGGTATATTATTATTATTATTATTATTATTATTATTATTATTATTATTGCAGTCATAATCTGGCTTGCTGCTCTCTTTTATCAAACATTGTGCTTATGCGATAAGAGAGAGGTTAAAAAGATAAAACAACTACTGACCACTTTCCCTTTCTTTTGCAGCTTTGAGCAAAAACACTGTGGAGGTTTCAGTAAAAACACTTCAGGGGTGAAGGTGGGAAGACAACTTACGAAACAATGTAGTTGGTTTGAAAACCTTAGAAAGATTTAATAAAAACTATGTGTAGAAAGAAAAGGAAAGGAAATGTGTTCCTTTTTCTAGTGAGCTATGGCTGGGGAAAAACAATCCACAACCTGGAGCTCAGTACTGCAAACGAGAGGGAGAAAAAGCTAAGGAGGAATCTAAGCAAGAGGGTTCTTCCTGAAATACCTTTGTGCACAGAAATCAATGGAAGAACAAGAGTATGACGATACCCCTGTTAAAACAAGCACTGAGGGAGCTGGATGTGGTGCTCCTATTGCAAGTGATATAAACTCTAAGGCAGAAGTTTCACAAATGGGAGATATTTATAGAAAACACTCAGAGGGAAAAGAGGATGTCAAGAAAAGTGAGAGTGCTGCGAAGTCTGCATAAGAAGATGGTATTGTGCCTGACTTGAATTATAGTGAACCTGCTAAGTTTTGAGAGATGCTACTGAGATTGCAAAGGAGCTAAAAAATACTACCAAACTTTGAGACAGAACAAGTTAGAAAAAGGAGAAAGAAATGGAAGTTTGAGGGTGAGGCCTAAGAAGATGCACCACAAGATCCCAAACAGAAATTCAAAGTAGGTTTCTGCTATACTGTCTTAGACATGGCCATAACAATCTATTGCAGAGAGAGTCCAATGTTATTCCCTATTTGGTTTCGTATATGTTATATAAAGTATCAACAAAAAAATCTATTGAAAATGTACTTAAGGTCTGCAAGAATTTGGAAAAATTACTGATGCGCGATGGAAACAATGATATTGATGCGGAAGGTCTGTGCTGTGAACTTCTATCTACAACTCGAAAATTTCCACAGTCCATGTGGCCACAATGAGTACTTCTCTTCATACTACAACAAAAACACCTGTATAATGTGCCTAATGTTTCTGTTGCTTTAAGGATCCTGCTTATACTTCCAGTGTCAGTGGCAAGTAGTGAACAGTTTCTTAAAGCCCAAGCTTATTAAAAAGTTACATAACTCAACAATATTGCAAAAGAGGCTACTTGGCTTAGCAACTATATTAACTGAATATGCCCAAGGAATAGCACTTGACCTGAAGGCATTGGTGACAAAATCTGCAAAGGAGAAGGCACACAAAGGGAGGTTTCGATGTGCCTGAAACTGAAACTTTTAAGAGACTTAAATGTTGTGAACTCACAGGTCACAAAATCATTCATAATGATTTGCCTGCTAAAACATTTTCTTTTGCATTTGAGAAAGATAATCAAAGACTGCTGTATTTTTTATTCTTGAAATTTAAAATAAATGTGGCAGTTTTGATGGGATGGGGGCTGATGTAAGTAGTTAGCCTTGCCTATGGCACAGAACAGCATGGTACTGGTAACCCTTCAACTGGTGCCAGGCGGCAAATCCAACTATTCCATGGTTCCCGCTGCCTTAGCTCTTCTGTTTAAAACCTAGCAACAGAAATAACTGTGTGCAGGTCTAACATCTGCATCAGTCAGGATGAAGTGGTAAGAACGGACAGTACCAATTCAGACTAGTATGGTCAGGTGAAAAACAGGACAGGTTTTAATAGCTGTGTAGAAGAGGGAATTTCAAAAGTGTAGCTTGTCCTGCAAGCTTCAGCTCTATGGCCTTTCTCTACCAGTCAGCCTGGGGTCAGCAAAGTTTTTCAGCAGGGGGCCAGTCCACCGTCCCTCAGACCTTGTGGGAGGCCAGACTATATTTTGAATTTTTTTTTAAATGAACGAATTCCTATGCCCCACAAATAACCCAGAGATGCATTTTAAATAAAAGGATACATTCTACTCATGTAAAAACACGCTGATTTCCGGACCATCCGTGGGCTGGATTTAGAAGGTGATTGGGCCAGATCCGGCCCCCAGGCCTTAGTTTATCTACCCATGGCCTAAACTTAGTGGTTTGATGCAGAAACAGCTTCATCTTGGTACCAGACACCTTCAGTTTGGGGAAAGAGGCACCCAGGTGTTGTGCTTTGAATCACATCAAGGGAGAGAGTCCTCCTTTTATATTATCTTTGCTTCTTTTTTATCTCTAGGGAAATTCCAGCCAGGTTAGCCATTAACTAGGCCTTGCCATATCTTATCTTCCTCAAGCTGGGAGAGGGGGAGTGGAATTGCTACAGAATGAAAACCCTTGACAGGTTGTGTCCTTCATGCAATCATCTGCCACGGGCAGCATCTACCAAACATCTGATGAAGCCCAGAAATTGCTGTGACCTGGAGCATTACAGGCACTCAAGTGTGTCTCGCACTTTCACATCAATTCATTTCAGTTTGGCCTTCTGCATCTAGAAGCGAATCTTTGCACATTACCAGCCCACATAATACTTGTTCCTCTGAGGACTGCAAACTTAATTCTCCCCACCCCCCAAATAATATGTTTTAAAAAATCAGCACTGAATACATGCCGTTGAACCGTTCTACAAATACACATATTGGGCCAAGCTGGTGGTGGGCCTGAAATGGGATTGTGAATTATCTGTGTTTGTGAATCTTTTTAAATGCATCTTTTAAAATGCATCTCCTCCCTTTTAAACTCACAGATAACAAACACAAAGGCTGAGGCCTGCGAAAGATGCTTTTCAAGGGGGCTGCTAACATTTGTGAACTAGGTTGGCTATAAGGCAAAAGGAGGTTGAGAATTCTGGGGCCTGTGTTGCTGCAAGAAAGAAGAATGCTTCTTCTGTGGTTCTGAGTATTTGGGCAACTAACCTCTGATGCATCATGTAGACTCACAACCAAAGAACGCTGTCCAATCAGACTCTTCCTAGGAGTCTGGTAAAATGATTAGTCATTCATTCATCCCCAGTCTCATCACCATTTTAATAGCCTAAGGAAGGAGACTTCAGTTGTTAGGAAACTGCAGGAGGAACTCTGAATGGGTGTGATATGTTCGTGTAGGGTGCATGGGTGTGTCTTGCAACCAAGGACCCTTATTCTAGATCCCTAAAGTTGTCCCAGTCTCAAGGGGGGAAAAAAGACTACCACATCACCAGTCAGTATATAATATATGTGTATAAAAATTGTAATATTGAGAACAGTAACAAGTGCAAGGAATACATAGAAGGGGGGAATCTTTGGTTTGAAGCTTATCAGATAAACCAGAAAGATCTTGGAGAGATGTTTGTCAAGAGCAAGCAACACAAGGTCTCCTCTCTGCTTCCCTATAACATATAGAAAAATGGCCAGGAAGCTATGGAAGCTCCAATGGATGACTGGCTTTTCACACACCGTCAATCCCTTGGGGAATGGGTTGCCAACATGACACCCATGGACCCACACCCACCCACCGACACATTCACTGACACCCACAAGGTTCTGTTTCCCTGCCTGCTGAAATTAAGCCAATGGAAATGCTTTTCCCCAAGGCTAATTGTGGTGGTTTGTGACACCACCACCACCAAAAAGCTACAAACACAGCTGTACCACAATTAGGCTTCGAAGATTCATATTTTCCCCCTTTTACTATTATATTATGGGTTTTTATGTTGTAAACCGCCCTGTGGTGTTCTGATGAAGGGAGGTATAAACATTTAATTAATTAATTAATTAATTAATTAATAATACAGTCGCCTAATCGTTGTGGTGGGAAAGCGATCATCCTGATTATTGGAGCTTGGGGAGGGAAGGTTAACTCTTGCCTCCCCATCCTCACTCTCCAGTAAGATTACATCCACTGGGGTTGCAAAAGGAAGCAACAACACTCCCCCCCCCCAAGTCTAATTGCTGGCAGAGGGGGGAGTTTGCATGTGTGTGTAGTTGCCATGTATTTATGTGTGCTTGGTTTTGGTGTGAGCATGGTGCCTTGCAGCAACACTTTTCTCTGGTTTGCCCACAGGCTGGGGGGGGGGGGCGGGAAGTTGGCGATCCCTGCTTTAGGCCTAAACCAGTCATGTTCTTAAATGTGCCGTTGCATTTAACATGCTCATTGTTTTATATATATATATAGAGAGAGAGAGAGAGAGAGAGAGAGAGAGAATGCAATTAGCAGCTGTGGTGTGTATGTCTGATAACTACCGGGACAACAGCAGGCAGAGTGGAGGAGAGTAACTCTTTCTTTCCTTGCTGTTGTCCTGACAAAAAAATCCTTTGAAACTGCTGTTTGCCTTGGGAGCAAACCTTCCTTTGACTACAAGGGCTGTAGCTCAGTGTGAAAATTCATATGCAGGGGTTCTAGGTTCAAGCCCTGGCATTCCCAGAAAGTGCTGAGAAACACCAAATGAAACTCTGGAGAGCCACTACCCATCAGTGGAGCTAATACTGAGATTGGTGGGCCAATTATCTGACAGTATAAGGCAGCTTCCTTTTTTAAAAAGTGCATGTTAAATGCAAAGGTACATCTAGTCTGGCTGTTAGATTTAACCCAGTGCTTCCTAGAACCCAGCAGTAACCACCAGGATGACCAGCCCTGGAATACCAGTGTGAGCCGAGTATTGAATCTCCCCACAAATGCCATTTACGTATAACTGCAACTGCAACTCTTCAAGTTCCTCAGGCCACCAGTGGGTTGAGGTCAGCAAGTCAAAACCCACGGGAGTGAGGAACAGCCGTTGACGAAGCCTTCCTCCACAGTGCTTGTCTATTATATTCCTGCTGTTACTTCCTGCTTTCCTCTCCCTGCTCCTGCCACATAGATCTCGTTGGCAGTTTTTGCAGGAATGGGCTTCCTCCAGCCACTGCCAGCTCGTTGAACAATCAGAGTGCTGTGAGGGACAAGTTGTGTGACCTCATCCCCCAGAAATCTCTGCCTTGGCACAAAAACCTCTCTGTGTGAGTGTCGGGGAAAACGGGCTCATTCCAGAGAAGCTGCAATGCCAAGAGGCATCTAAACCAGAGGACACGTGGAGCGCTGTGATCCAACACCCCTTGCTGAGCAGAGACACCAGGAAGGAGAGGAAAGGACAGACAAGGGTTCCCCAAGCCCTTGGAGAAATTGTGTGCTCTAATCATTAACGCTCTTAGACAGAACTAGCTGTATACAAACAGTATACAATACTGGACCTTGCTGGACAGAATTGTGGAGAAGACTTCCTGAAGGGTGTATATATTATGGGAAAGAAAAGACTCCTTTGCCTTATCTGTCCCTCCCAAACACTGGGTAGAAGGGCAGTGAGACCCTACTGTGGACTGGTGTTTGCTTGAGTCAACCGAGCTAGACACCAAGAGAAGAAACTTTATGGAATCTTTTTGCAGTAACAGGGTCAGGGAGGGAGAGGAACAAAAATGCATCTTCTTGGGTCTTTCTAAACATGATTTCTATGGGAAATCATGTTGTGTGATGCATTCTGATTCTTACTGGCAGCCATATCAGATGATGTACAATGACTTCTTCCTCATGGCTGGTATGTCCTCTGAATACCAAGCGTTTGCTCTTTGGCATCCGCCTCATCCCTTTTGTTTATCATCTAAATAGTTTCTTGAGAGCAGAGTGATTTGACCACAGAAAAATGCAGACAGGGCTGGAAAAAGGCTGTGTATGTGTATCCCCTAAAATATGCAGAGTGGGGGGCAAGGGGAGAGTTGGACTTAGGAGCCTGATTCTTATGTTGTTACTATGCTAGGAGAAGATGACAACAACCCCCAGCCTTTTTTGTGATGACCTCTTCAAAATGTGCCTCATGAGAGGATTCAGAGTGACCCACCTCATGTTTCACATGAGGTGTTTCCCCACCAAAAGCATCCCTATGTGTAATTTACCAGCTCAAAGAGAAGGCTTGACCATATTCACTCTTTCTGGGGTGGGAAATTGTTGCTGTGGGAGAATATTTCCCGTGAGGTACATTTCAAATGTACTTCTCCCCACTTTGTTAGTGAAACTTGAGGTGGGGTACAGTCTTTGAGGACTCGATAATGCCGTTATGCTTGTCTGAATGGCCCCTGAGGCCACATCTTTGAGGACAGGGATGGGGAAAACCAGATGTTTTTAGATTCCATCTCCCATCATCCTGCTCATTGGCCATGTTGGCTAAGGCTGGTGAGAATTTGGTTCCAACATCTGGAGCGCCACATGTTCCCCATGTGGGACAAGTTAGGCATGTTAAGGCAGACTGAGGGGCTCCACCCAGCTATACCCTGAGAAGTGCTTTTCTTCCAGAACAAGCAGCCTGTGGGTGAGCTACCACAATGGCAGTGAGGCTGTGAGTGCTGGGGACACAGTTAAAAAACAACAACAGGTATGGCTTATGGGCCTTACATGCCCTATTCCTGCTCTAGAAGACCCAGGGAGC
The DNA here is from genome assembly GCF_964106645.2 of Podarcis pityusensis. Lineage (NCBI taxonomy): Eukaryota > Metazoa > Chordata > Lepidosauria > Squamata > Lacertidae > Podarcis > Podarcis pityusensis. Next base: position 29,865,573 of record NC_138035.1, on the reverse strand, counting down.
AGGGTGAAAAGTCTCCCTCTGTCTCCCATTTTGTGAATTGGATTCCTACACTTACACAAAATGGAGGACCCTGAACTCACTTCCTGTGCAATCCCTGGAAGCAGGGTGAATAACAACTTCATAGATAGGCTTCCCTGGAATGAGCTCAGAGTGATACCTCAAAGAAGACCAAAATGTACATTTCCTCACTAGAATGCAAAAGGAAGGATAAACAGACCAGGTCCAATCCAGGTTTCAGTAAATGAAGAAATGGATGGAGCACCAAACAGCCAATTTGAAGTCAAATCCAATCCAAGTCTGGTGTTCCTTATTAGCAGAGGAGAGAGGACATCTTGGATAGTTTGATGTTCGAATATCGGACTGGAAGATTAGTAACTGTGATCTTTACCTCAAGCAGAAGACATAAGTATTTCCTGATAGGTGAATAATGTTGCATTGGGACTGAAGGAAGCCTAGCATCTTGTGGCTTTTCCTGTTCTACCTAGACCTCAGGTTTGCTCCTTTTTCAAAAAACTTCCCTTCTTATAATTGTTTGACAGTGGTGTGCAGGGTCTCCTTGGTTTCCCCCCTCTTTCCTTAAGGATAAATTCTTTTTACCGGGCCATGGAGGGGTCATGCCACAATTTTCAGTGACAGAATCAGTCAGCCAATGGGGTTAAAGGGAAATGTGAACTCATTAACACCTGTAAATGCTGGCTGCATCGCAGAGCCATGACCTCAATGAAAGAGCCAACAAAGGCTGGCTGTCTCCTTTGTATGGTTCTGCTTTACTTCTGTCCCTTTCTTTAGACCACCAAAGCCAGTAGGAGGAGCAGGAGAGCAAAGCAGGTAATTGAGCTCCCTTCTTCACCGGCCTAACACCATCTAGAATATCTCCAAAGAAGGCTAACCCTGTGAGTTCACACACCAGTTGGCCTGCAAGGTGCATAGTTCCCTTTAACACTGGTCTCTCCTGGGAGTGTGATGGGAGGTCACAAGAGAGCATCTACAGCTGTTCAAACCTTAACTTCATCGTCCTCCTCATCAACATAGTCAAAGGAATCACTGTGCCTCTCCCTAGCAATGCTTGCTCCATCTCTGTAGAACTCTTCCTCCTCCTCCTCCTCGTCTTCCTCCTCCTCTACTCTGTGGTGCCATCTGGCCTTGCGTTCCTGCTGTTCAGCCTTCAGTCGCCACATGTTGGCATCTGGGCTTTCCCACGAGGCTTGGTTTCTTGGCTCTTCTTGCTGCTGCAGGCTGCGGTAGGAAGCTAAAACCTGGGCTGCCCGGTTGAATTCTCTTGCTTCCATGTCACAGCCATTCTGGTGCTCTTGCCAGTGGGTTTCTTTCGGCACTGCTCCCAGCTCGGAGGGCTTTCCCCTAGAGCAGGGCGACCCTTCCTGCGATGACTCTCTGGAATGAAAATGCCCATTGGCACAAACGGATTGCACCAGTGGTGAACTGGCCTCGGAGCGAACCCAAAAGCTTGATGCAGTTTTGCTCTCTTCACTTTTAGCATGAAGAGACCCTGGTCTCCAGGGCAATGAGTCCTCCCCACTGGTGTCCTCTGGGCAAAGTGGTGAGGCAGTGTCACTGCAGGCTGAAATTTTGCCCTCCCCTCTTTCCTCCTCTTCCGTGTTGCTGCGGCCGTGATCTCCCGGGAAGCTGATGACATGGAGGAGTTCACTCATCAGGGAGGGGCCAAGGTCAAGGTCAAGGCGAAAAGACAGCAAGGAGTCTGAGCGATTCAGCGCTGATTCGGCACGGTGGGAGCTTTCCTGGGTCTTCTCTGAGCGAGGAACACGAGGGATGGTGCAGAATCCAGATTCCACTCCTGAAAAGACAGTGAAAGCAATGGTCAGAACAAAGCATGGGAGAACCTGTCCTTTGCAGTACACACGAGAGCACAGGGCAGCTTCTCCAATGTAGTGCCCTTCAGATGTTTTCGAACGTAACACCCATCACCCCCATATCCATTAGGATGGGAATTGTAATCTAACAACTTCTAGGGAGAATCAGGTTGGGGAAGGCTGGTGTAGGATGGCAATCCTCTTATCCATATACGATGCAAAACATATGGATGGGTCAGCATTAGTCTCCAGGTATCCTAGGGAAAGGGAAAGCTGTTTTGTGTGGCCCAATCCTTCTTTTTAAAACCATGCGAGTCTCTGTCCCTCACAATTGGAGAGATGTTAACAGATGTGATAGCAAAAGAAGGGTGAAAACTAAGCAAGCGTGTCAGAATGAAGACCACATTTATTACATTTGACAACTGATATGGCTTCTAAGACCCAGTTTTGCTGCTTTTCAAGTGCTTAGTCAAGGTTTCTTTGCATCAGAGGATGGCAATTTCAGGATGAGGTTATCGCAGAAGGAGCGCACTGTGTCAAGCTAATGTTGATTTACATTTGCTATGCTCATGCACGTTGTGTTAATAGCATGCAACTAAAATATGCAAATTAGCCACAGCTCAGTGGCTTATGAGCTATTTCCAATGAGCAGCTCTCGATGCTAAGAGCAAATGGTTCATCCCTGAGCTCACCCAGTATCCTCCCTTCCTCCAACAGAGTCTCTATCAGATGTAGAGAGTAGAGGAAATATGTGACATCTCAGTATGATAATGGCACACCGCTTTTCTTCCTTGTCTTTTCCATCCTCTGGCAGATAAAGCTCAGTGGCCTGAGCTTCCCAAACTTTCGAAAACCAGGGCAGAGGGTGTTTTTCCACCTTGGAGGCACAATGTACTTTCACAAAAACACATCATTTACTCAGTCAGCTCCCAGAACGGTAGGAGGAAGGTGTTTACCTTGGAGTTAGGGGGCAGGCTAGTTAATACTTTGCCTTTGCCCAATCAGTCATGGCTCAGGGGTGAAATACCAAGATTTGGGGGTAAGAAGGATGCTTCTTACATCACCCCAAACCAAGGGTATCCAAGGTGGTTCCCTCCAGCTGTTGCTGGACTCCATCTCCCATAAACTCCAGCCACTGGCCATGCTGGCTGGGGCTGATGGGAGCTGCGAGTCCAACCACAGCATTGGCTACCCCTGCCTCTATGCCTTTCAGCTGTAGGGTGGGCTGTGTACCCTATCAGGATATTATCACTTTCCATACGGAGGCAGAAAGAGGGGGATCGATGCTGCCTTGCTTGATCCATTGGGCATAAACTGATGGGCGATCCAATAACTGCCTAATAACTCAAGGCACTCTCCAGTCCCTCTCAAGTGCTACAACAAGTAGTGTGGGGCTCATTGGTTTAAAGATACTTTGATGTAGATGCTGATCACTTTTAAGTTAATAGTGTTTGTGAATAACCTTTAGTCTTTTGTGTACACCGTTATGATAAGAGCAGGGCGAATTCTGCACCAGGGACATTTGGCCTGAGTGATGAAATCGTAGGGTTGGCTGCGCCGCAAATAAATAGCAAGCAATGGGATTGCAGGCTTGATTGCACTGCAATATTAGCTGGATGAATTGGAGAGAATGGGGAACCAGGTCTACATTTGAATGACTGACCCAGGCTTCTCCTTTACTCATAAAGCTGGAATTAATCTGGGTGAAAAGAAAAGGCGATATAAAGAAATCTGGGGGCGGAAGGATGTGTGCGCGGCAACTGCTGCATGGCTTGCAATGTTCGACAGAGGGCAGCGTTGCCCTGCTCTCCGCCTTGATGAAAGCCAGGCAGGCGCCAGCAATGCTAGAGGGGGCCAGGCAGCTGGGGGAAAGCCATTCTGCAGCAACAGGAGCTCAGAACAGAGACCGTTATTCACCTCCCTGCTAGTCCCACCTCAGTGCAAATGCTGCAGTGTGGACATTTCGTATTGGGCATGCAGAGTCTAGACAGAGCAAGCAGCGTCTCTGTTTAAGCAGTGAAAGTCAAGCTAGCTGCTATGCAAAGCTTTGAGCTCAAATCACCACAGGGCTAGAAGCTTTAGTTATGCTGGTTAGTGGAGGGTCTAGGTTCCCCCTTTTAGGTGAACCAGGCAATGCGTTTTGCCAATGGAGAAATGGTTGCCCTATTGCACCCTGTCTGTCTGCTTCTCCCTCCATTCAATACTCTCTGTTCCAGGGCCCATGTTACTGTCACCTTTCCCCCATATCCTCCTCTCTTCCTTTCTCCTCTGCCAAACATGCTGTAAATTCCTTACCCAAAACACACACGCAGTCCTATTTCCTAACAGCTGCATGTTCGGCATTTGTTGCCTGAGACAAACATCCAGACTCGAGACAAAAAAGACAGGCTTTTCCAGAGCTTCTGACAAGGCTGCTCCCAAATTATTTAACTATCACCTTACATGCTCATGACTATCTGACAATACTGGACAAACCAGGAAACCAATGTACAGCCCAATCCTAGGTTATGTGACAGTGAAATTATCTCCACTGCATTTGCACATTTAAGACTTCTAAAACAATTGGGCACAGGACTGAAGCCTTAGATTTCTTTCTCCATCTTTTATTTCCTTCTCTTCCACACTTACTAACCCCTAAAGTAATGCCAGTACTGTAAAATACCAGCCAGTTTTGTCTCACGTATTATTATTATTTTTTAAAAAATTCTGAGCCGAAAAGGCTGTCAGTATGGCTTACATGGGAACAATGACGAGCAAGACTCGTTACATATCTTGATTCCAATCACAAATCAAATATATTTTAAAAGCAAAATCGTTAATGCTATCTTCACTCACACCCACTGCGCACATTCAGCATAAGTTGTGAAAAGCTTTTCCATGCTATGCAAATGATACACACATATGTTCTGTATGCCAGTTGGGGGTAACCTGTCTTTTCCAGAGGTACAATTTGTAAATGTGCAGGGTTTTTCACATATAACACTGAGCATGCCGATGAGGCAGAAGTGAGGTCTAGAGTTTCCAGACTTGAAGGGCTTGTGAAAGGCTTGAATCTCCAAGTGGGCAAGGATGCATTTAATAATAATAATAATAATAATAATAATAATAATAATAATAATATTTAGAAGATGGTGCATGCAGCTTTCAGTCTGGCATGAGCTGGCTGCAAATTATAGCATAGACACGCTCTGTGTGTGCATCTGCCCTACTCTCCTCTCCTCTCCTCTCCCAACTAACCTTTGTCTCCAGGACCCATCTCCATGACCCACCACCAAGGGCCACCACAAGGACTCTGGTTTGGGCCCTGAAATTTCAGGGTCTGGGATGCTCTTGACCTGACCTGGCAACTCTAGCAAGGACAGCAATAGCACTATCCTCCCCTTAGGATGCTCCATACTGTCATCATTTGCAGTCAGCAGCAGATGGTGGGGTTGGGTGTTGCTGCTCACCTTACTTCCAGTTGCTTGCACTGCTACTGCTTACCGTAGAGAGGTGAGGCAGTGGCAAGGCCAACATGGTGCAAACACACTGGCAGGGACAATCCAGCACTCCTGCTGGTGTGTTTGCACTACACCCACTTCTCCCCTCCTCCGTTACTTCCTGGTAAGCAGCAGCAATGTGACCAATCAGAGGTCAGGTGAGCCATGGTGCCACATGCAACTCTACCTGCTACTGTTCACAGTTCAGCAGACATCAATTATTTTTCTCTCCTGGTCTGCTTGTACATTTTAATCTAATTTGACTTGCTCAATATGTCTGCAAAGCTGATCTTGTTGCTCTTGATTATTTTTCTCTAATTTCTACCAGTTTAGCTCTTGCAAAGTTAAGCTTGCTTATTTGCTAGTAACATGGTAAAGAAAGAAAGAAAGAAAGAAAGAAAATCAGCAAAGAACTTCAGAGAATAGCACTTTGATCTAAAGTAAACAATGAAGAAACAGATGAGAGAGAAAAGTAATAAGCAAGTCAATAAGCCAGGGTAGTGGAGGTATGCAAGCAAACAAGAAAGAATCAGTAGCTGTTTTATAGAAGACCCTATGCACTGGACTGACCTAATGTTTACTCTGAGGAAAATAAGACGTCTCTGAAACATTAGTCATTCCTGAAAATATCCAGGGCCTTTGCTTTGCTTTCCTGTAATATTCACTAACAGCATGTATAGTTGCAATGAGAGATTTACCCTGCCCCTTCTTTTTCTTTTCCCTTGTTTTTTCCCCAAACCATGTTTCCCATCAGTCTTTCAGACTTCTGTGGAGAACTGGGTAGACCAGAAAACATACGTAGCTATTTCTAGCCTCTTCTTAATGGTGCCAGGAGTATGTGCAGTGCATTCTGGGATTGCATGACTTGGCAGAAATATCACTGCTTGTACACTGGTGGAAGTATATTGGGAAAGCCATCACAAGGAAATGGATGAGATCTATGGCGCATACTTAAATGCTTTGCTACCATTTGCTTGGGGGGGGGGATTTATGAAAACACTCAGAGTCCTGGAGAGCTACGTCCCAACCAAAAACTTTCTATCTCCTTAGCTTTTATTTTATATTATGTTACTCACTTAAAATTCCTCTAGACCTAAACATGTGTACAGTCATGTTTGCCGGGGATGCCCGTGGAACAACTTAAATGCAAGCCTGTCATTTAATGTTGTTTATTGGACACGTTGCAATGACTCAGGAGAAAGTACTGATTTGTTAGTACAGCAAGCTGCAGACTTGTGTTGTAACAAGTAAAACAACTGAAGAAAAGAGATTTAATGGAGCAGATAGAGAAAGAGCAATGAGAAATAGTTGTACTATTATGGAAGAGGCCAAGTTCAGCATGCTGCCCTTAAACATGCACAGCACTCCTAAATAAACAGAAATCTCAAAGGTATTCAGTAAAGAAGCATTTGCATATGTGTAGGATTGTTTTGATTGCACACCTAAGAGTGAAGCAAGGCAAACCAATCCACCACCAGATGCCACCTACCATAGCCAGAGAAGCTGTTGGGAGTGCTCTTGAAGGCAAAGGGAACTCCAAAGCCATCACTCCCGTAGCTTCCTTCATTGAGCTGCGGCAGTGATACGGCGTTCTTGATGATGGGTGAGATGGCAGGGGGCGTAGGAGAGGCCTCGTCCTTGTTCCTGCTTCCTCGGCTCCTTAGTGGGCTCCTCCTCACGTGCCACAGTGTCCGAGCAAAGAAGTTGTTGGGCTTGGCTTCCTCGCCGCCATGGTTCCTGAGGAAGGAAGTGTCCCCAAAGGCATCGCCGCCACGACCCACATGCATGGTATGGCGGAAGTCCCCCAGTGGTGGGCTGATCATGTCCGGGGTCAGCTCCACTTTGAGACGGCGCTTGCTGTGGGAGCCAGACACCCAACCAATCACCGGCAGCTTCCCAAGACTCATCTTTTAGCCCGTTTATCGAAACACTGTCTCAGAAATACAGCGAAGTGCCGTTCAAGAGAGGTGGGCACAACTCTGGAGGTGTTTGTGTCTCAGTGACCTGTCACAGTCCAGGATCCTGCCATCACTTGTCCTTCTGCTTTCTTTCTTGCTTCAGAGGTCTTTCTTCCAGCCTATTCAAGACCAACCTGTTGTGGAACTTCTAGGTTTCCAGCTGGGTGTGGGCACCTGATTTCCACCCACCTCTGTAGATCCCCTAGATAGCGTCTCTTCACAGCTTTAAGGCAGCCACCAGGCTAATTTGTTTCTTCCAGGTTTGGGCCTTCAGGAATGCAGAGAGGATGTGTGTAGACTGGAACCCCTGTCTCTCTCTCCTTGGACAGAGGGAGGAGAAGCAGTGATCAAGGAGGCTGTTGTTACACCGGTCGTTGTTCCTGTCTGGCTGGAAGTGTGCAAAGCTGGAGGATTAATGTTAATCCGCTAACTCTTCTTCCGCCTGCTCTTTCTCTCTCCCGGCTTCTCTTATTCCACCTCCCACCAGTATGGGAGCTGGCTAACAGATGGGACAGCAGGTCGCCAGAGCCAGAGTCAAATGCCTTGATCCTGGATTCCTGTTGTAAGAGGTTCTGAAAAAAAGACAGAAAGGAAGGTGAGGCTCCTGAGCTGAGATGGTCTGAAATGGAAAACCTCAGAAGTGAGACTTTGCTCAACTGCTTCTTGTTGCCAACTTGTGTAGCAAAAGTGCACTTTTTACATTGTGCTCTACAGGGCCGATTAAATAGGACTTCTTCTGAGATGCCCCACCAGGTGGGTGAGGTTTTCTGCCTGTTATGCTTTAGTGCTCTCATGGTTTATATTTAGTGCAATATTGTTGGTCAAGCAGTTGTGGAGAAGGCACAAGGTCTTCCAATAAGCAGGCAAGAATAACTTCCCCCCTAATCTCCCCACTCTGCTAGCATGGCTCAGGATGGCCAACAAGATAGTCTGAAACAAAATTTGATGGTGGGTGGAAGTTGTCCTAATTTATTATATCTGCCTAAGTTTCATTGGTTACCAGTGATTACCTTTAAAACCTGGCATGGCTTAAGTCCAGGATACCTTAGGGACCATCTCCTTCCATAGCACCCTGCCTGCTTCTTAAGATCCAGAGAGGCCCTTCTCTGCATCTCATGGAGGGTGGGAAGCCTGCTTCAGTGGGGTGGGAGGGCCTTCCAAAGGAGCAGCACCCAGATGAAGGCACACCTGACCTTGCCCTGCGAAGTGTGGTGGGTTGGCTTCTCCACTCACTTGTTTTTTACTGCTTGTTGTGCACTCTTATTCTGGTGGGTTCTCACTGCATGTAGCAGATAACACTTTTTTGTTTTGACTTCAACTGTTCACCTTATCTCATTGCCCTGACTTCTTTTAAAAAAACAACAACCAAAAAACAGAAAACCATAATTTTTAAAATGTTTTGGAAGCAGCTCTGAATGGTATTTTGCTCAGGGTTTGAAATTTCAACAATGACGAAAAGTTCACAGGTTTGACATGTTGCCAGATTTCAGTACAAAATTTCCTTTCATTGAGCTGGCTCCCAAGAAATGCTCTTGTGCCCATTTCTCAGCTGAATACCTTTTTTTTTTTAAGCCTGTTGACTTGTGCCGGCCCTGCCCTTAGCCTTTCCAGGAGCTCCATCCCACCCCCCTCTCCATTTGTTCCCTCTCTTGCAGATCACCTTGGAAAGCACAGGTGCCAAGGCAGGCTAGAATGCCATGCTCTGTGCCAGGGCCACGTCTCCTTCCCAGCCATGGCTCTTGTTTGCTCACTCAGGGCCCCTCTTATCTACACAGCTGGCAAATGAAAGATTAAAAACCTCAAACTGGGATTTATGATAGATGTTGACGGCCCTCCCCCCACCCCAGGAGGGGGAGAAAACAGTGACCCTCTGCCCTTCATCCCTTGGGCAGCCAGTGTCACTTGTCGGTCTACAAAAGGACACAGAAGTGGTGGTCACCCATGGGGGTGAAGGCAGCATGAAAAATTCACAAGCTGGATTGCAGTAGTAGTAGTAGTAACAACAACAACTCCCTCTCCCCAGTGGATTTGCTATTTGCTACTTGCATTCAGTGCCAGCAGTGCTATAGCCTTCTTATTAAATAATGGAAGGAGTTAGTCTCAAGCACATGGTGCTGCCTTCTGCCTGAGACCTTCTTCTACCATGTACACTCTCCAATAAACTATGGCTTCCATCACTATGGAAGAAATAGCTTGCTTGCCTTTACTGATAACTTTGTACACAGGTGGGCCACCCACACCCCACCTGAGCTCCATGCAGCCCTTCACCATCTTTGGTGCAGCGCCCAAACTCGGAATGGGGCAGGGAGAGAGAAAGAAAGAATGAATGATGGATGGATGGATGAAGAAGAAAGAGGAATGAATGAAGTGAGAGAGAGAATAGGTGTTGTGTGTGTGGAGAGAGACTGAATGGATGATACATGACTTATGAGGAGACAGGTAGAGAGAGAGAAGTGATGTCCATTTCTTTTTCTTTTTAATCCACCTATCACCACCTCCCAAGCACCTTCCCCCAAGGGAATATGGCTCTTAACCCTGAAAAGGTTGTTCACCCTGCATTTTGGGAGACATATTCTCCAGCATCAGGGAATGGAGCAGAACCCTCCATGTCAAAAGCCAAAGTGTTGTAACGCTTCAGGGGCAGGAGAAGATGGCTGGCTCTCCCCACTCCCCCCTGCCCAATCTGGGAGGTAATACATGTGCTTTATTCAAACATACTCTCTCACACACATGACAGGAGCTAGTGAGGAATGCAAGATGCAGTGTTTATTTATTTTTTAATAGGTGTAGCCCACCTTCCTTTTTCCAAAAAAGAAATCCAGGACAAATAGATAATATGTATCAATAATAATCAAATATAAAAATAATATTTTTTAAAAAATCATCAGAAGTACTAGCAGTTTTGCCACCTTCTTTATGGCAAGGGTCTCCTATCTTTAACAGCTGCAGGGGCCAAAATTCAATAGGTATAGTTTTATCCAAGAACAGAGATGCAGTAGTTGAATTCTTCCCATCATGCAGCTGTTAAAGGCCCCAAAGCCCTGCCAGTAACAAATAGTGGCAACCTAAAATACAGTTATTGTAAATAACAGTTGCCAACTTTTTTCTGGCAGTGTTTCTGTACATTTCACAGCTGCACAACAAGCACAAATTCAAGAGTCCCAGGCATTTCTTATCAACGTATCTCCATGCTGAGAATATTTCCAGCTGGATTTTCTGTGTGTCATGCAGCTATGAAAGGCACAGGAGCCCTTTCAGGAAAAAAAGAAGGGACTGTTGATGAAAATTTATCTTGCTTTTAATTCTCCCATTCCTTATATACCACAGAGATACAATCCACTGCCTAGAGCAGCCTTCATAAATCTGGTGCTGGTGTTTTAGACTACAACTGCCATTATCCCAGACCTTTGGCCACGTTAGCTGGGACTGATGGGAGCTGGTGTACAAAACATCTGGAAGGCACCAGGTTCAGGAATGATGGAGTCTAGAGCCATCAGTGGACCACATTGCCTGAAAAGCTCCAGAAGAAGGGGATGCATTCCTGAGCCTAGTTTCCTCTGGAGCCTTCTCTCTTTGCAGGCTACAAGCAGAAACTGGGAATGTACAGAATTGTAATATACACCATTTTAAGAAAAAATATGTGCTGGTTAAGGTAGACACATGGAGTGACCAGAACCAAGGGAGAACGGGATCTCCTGTAACTTTGACAACAGTGAAGAAAATGTAATTTTTGCAGCTGGTCTTGTCACAGTGTGGCATGTTTGAGAAAAGATGCACCTGCTGCAGTTCCCTGTTCCACAAACTATTATCAAGTACAAAGCACCAGGCATCTCTTGCATCCAGTCAGTCTAGAGCTGCCCATTCAGGCTTTTCGTTACGTCACATTCAAGCGCAGCCAGTGAGCAGGCCTGAATGTACTGTAGTTGGCAGATACTATATCTTTATTACTCCCTACATCATGCTGACCAACATGGCAGCTTTTGCAGGAAGCTGGGTGTGTATGTTCTCATTTCTTGCACAGTAGCCTAAACATGTTCATGGGATATCTCTACAACTGTACAGTCAGGATAAGCACTGACTCTTCTGTCCTCTCCCTTTCCCTCCAGGTCCCTCGTACTTCAGTCCATTAGTGAGTTTGAGTGTAGGAACCTATTCATTTTATTTGTGTACAATGGCCTGGTTGACACATCACATTAAACCATGGTTTAACACTGAGGGCGAACATCTAGGAGGCCACAGCTTCCCTATCCCTGGTCTAGAGTGTTGGGCTAGGAGGCCTGCATTCCTAGTGAAGCTCAGTGGGTGACCTTAGTCCAGTCACTTTCTCTCAACCAAACCTACCTCACAGGGTTGTTGTGAGGGGAAGTACCCTGTAAGCCAATAAATAATTCATGACACATACAACGAGCTCAAACTCTAACTCTGAGTCCTTGCTGCCCCGGGTGGCAAATGCCAAGCAGTGCCCTTCCCCTGCAGCCAGAAGGCCTTGGTCTAATGCCCAAACCACAATGTGCCACTGGCTCCACAGAGCTCCTTATCTTCCATCTTTGGCTCTGCTCCCTCTTTCGTTCTTTCTCCTTCCAGCCAACCTAGGCTGCTGCTGCTGAGACTACCAAATTAGTCTGGAACGAAAACAACAAAAATCTTTCCCACTCACTAGAATTCACAGGCCAAACATCCAGTTATGCCTTTGTTTGAGGAAAGCTCCCGTGGTCAACAGATGAACAATGGCTTTTGTTCTGCTCCTCAGTCTATGTATTTCATCTGTCACATGTGCAGCGGACTCCTAAGCGTATTTACTTGGCTCGTCCAAATGAGTTCAACAGTTGCATACTCCCAAATATGGGTGGATAGGATTGCAGCCATTGCTTTACAGCATTTGCCACCCTGGCCATCTGTCTAGAACAGGCTTTCCCAGCCTGGGGCCCTCCAGATGTTTTGGGCCACTACTCCCTGCATGCCCCTGCTGATGGGAGTTGTAGTCCAACGTATCTGTATGACATCAGGTTGGCACAGGTGCTTTCCCCCTACTTTTCTAGTATCTCTCAGGTTGGATACCCAGCTTTCCTTCACCCCAGTCCTGCCTATTATAAGAACCCCAAAGAAAGAAGAGAGTGAACAACATGAAATGGCCACCATCTTCATGACGCCTCTTATTTTAGGGGATTCTTCTGGCTTGCTGTTGTGCAGCCCACCATAACTTAATCAATGTATCATGTTAGTTGCCCATTAGGCTTTCAGTTTTGACCCGGTAAAGTTCAAAGAAGTCACCAGAGATAGTTCTCTTCCAAATAAGAGTGAAAGGGAACCGATCCAGATGTCTCCTTGCTTGGAGCAGCTAGAACCCAAATTGGCTTCCCTAAAGGTAGGCACACCAAAAGCAGAAAGTGATGGTTCAAGGTGGTCTGAGAACAGAACTAGAACTGTTTGGAGTCACACTTTTGAGCGCAATGAGTCCTTGCCCATTTCCCCTTGCTAGGCAAAACTTAAAGCCGTATCAGCTGAGCCATGTGGAACTGGAACCAGCAAAAGTCTAGAAGATCCTTCCGCTGGAGACAGTTTTCCTGCCCAGATCAGGAGAATAGTCTGGAAGGTCAACCTCATAAGCCTTGAAAGCAAAGTGACGTGTGTGTGTGTGTGTGTGTGTGTGTGTTTATCTGATCTTAAATGTCAAAGTACTTCAGATGCACCTGATGAAGTGAACAGTAGTCATGAAAACTTACGCCATAATACATTTGTTAGTTTTTAAGGAGCCACAAGACTTTGATCAAAGTACTTCCTTGATACTTCACATATACACACTCTCTCCCCCCCCCCGTAATTCCCTTTCCTGTCTGAAAAAGCAAAGTGGCCTGCTTAACCCTTCAAAGAAAAGATGATCCAAACTACTTTCACCTGGCGCATGCACATCACAACTTCTGCTTCGGTGACCATTTTCCTCTGTGACATGGCTCCCTCTTGACTCCTTAGACCTTTCTCAACCCTGCTATCTCTTCTTCCCTCTCTGCTCATTCCTCCCCATCTACAAAGCCCCTTTCAACTTACTTACATTTCTCTTTTCTGACATTGTCTCTCCCCTTTTTCCAGTGCCCATCCCGCAAACAACTTGCTTTCCATTTCTCCTCCTGGCCTCTTTAAATTCACATTTTCCTATTACAGCTTCCCTCCGTTATTCCCTGCTTCTCATATGATGATGATGAGGATTTTATTAGCAGTTGCCATAGAGCTCTATTTCCTTTAAGGCCCCCGATGTCACTCCCCACCCCACAGCTCCACTTTCCCCTTGCCAGCCCAGTCTGCCTCACACCCCCCATGTGTGACACGCATACAAATACCAAAAACTTTTGGACTTTACCTTATCTTGAGGGGACAAAAAAAGAGAAGACTTTCTGGAGAGCTTGGATTCTTTTTTCCCCCCACAGCAAACTTGCCGGCACGCCCACAACACGGGGAAAGCGGTCCCCCCTCGCCCCACACAGCCTGGTGAGGGATGCCAGTGACGTGAGAGACCCCCAAATCCTTCGCCCTCCGTTCCCTCACCGCGGGCATCCAGCACTGGAGCCGCTGGAGGAGGCACGAGAGGGATGTGGAGAGCGCGGGGCGGAGTTTCAGCCCGCCCTGACCAATCCGGAGCCGTCAGGGAACGAAGTCCGGAGGAATGGATTTCAAAAGTCCGGCCGGGGGGAAATTCAGGAACTCCTGAGCCCCATCCTCCCCCCCCCCCGTCTTTCCACATGAGACTTCCGCCTCACGAAGCGTCTGGCATTCTGGCTGCTCCCCCCTCGCGAAGTGGAATGGAGGGCCAGCCTCTTCCCGCGCGCTCCCAACAAGACCTTCTTTTCGCCCAAAACTCGAGGGGGGAAACTAGACGGTGCGCCACGCGCGCAAAGAGCAGCAGCGCGCATGGGACGTGAGAGCGTGGATCGCAGGCAGTGGCGCAGCGGGGTCCTTTTCGACACCCACCGCCCTTATTTTATGGGAGGGAGGGATTCAAGCGCATACCGGAGAGTTTTAAGTCCGCGCGCCATCGAAGTGTCTTCAAGCGCTCTGTTGCCCTAGCGTGACAAATCCATTTTGACTTCTTGTGCTTAGGATAGGAAAGCGCCGGGGGTTGCACTGAAAAATGTGGGATCAGGGGTGCCAACTTGAATAAAATATGGTGGGGAGGCAAGTAGGCCCTGCCCAGCATAATTAATCGCATGACGTGGTGTGTGTGCACCATTTGAATGCCAATGTCCATCAACTTGGGGGGCGGGCGCTGGACCCACCTCAAATATTTTTAGGGGCCCCCAAAGAGACCTCGACCGCTAGAAGTTGGCTCCTATGCATGGGATGCACCAGCAAGTAAGTGGAAGGCATAGATAAACAACAGCCCAGAAGCAAATCAGGATGAATGTGTAACCAGCCCACAATCAAATCAGAACAAATGCTCAAAGAAAGCCAGGCATCACCTAACTTCTGTGTAAACTTTGGGCAAGCAAATCAGAATGAATGCTCAATAAGCCCTACACCGCGGATCTTCAGCTGTGCAGCACACAGTAAAATCTTGTCTTGTCACCTCTCCTCCCTACCTTTCCATCCTTTACAGTTGAGTCTATATTGGCCATGCAGACTGGGGCTAATGGGAGCTGGGCTCCACCACCTTTGGAGGGCCACAAGTTCCACATCCCTGCTGTAGTGAGTCTAGTTACTTCCAGAACAGATTGCCATAATGAGCTCCGGATGGGACTGCAGCTACCAGGTTTCGGTCTGGAGTCAGTAGATGAGATAATACTACAACTATTCTCTTCTAGCAAAACTGGTTAGCAAGTTGTTTCTGGACTCGGTTCAACCCAAACACAGATCTTTGCTATCTTGTCCTTGATTCTTTTCTAACACTGGCATCCTGTACAGGCATTTTAAGGTAGTTCAGAAAACATACTTTCCGCTGCAAGTCTTATCCGGGAAATATGCAAATCCTACCATGGTACGACCAGGTTCCATGTGCGAAAACAGTTTGCTAAGTCTTGAGATAAAGTTCCCCGGGCAAACACACCCATGCAGTGACTCCTGGTAAGTTCATGGGAGACTCTCAGCTGGAGCAGTTACTGAGTCCTTGATGCAGTCAGTAGGGACAGAAGCAGGGGACATTTGGCCAGATGTAGCAATGGGTTGGTGTTGGGGGCAGGTGCTGCAAACCAGTGTCGATAGTCAGAGCCAGCACTGGGCGGGACCATTCACAAAAGCCCTGTAATTTAGGTCAGGCTACATCGGCAGAGGTGGGGAACCTTTTGCAACCTGAGGGCCACATTTACTTGTGGGCAACCAGAAGGGGGCCACATATCAGTAGTGGGCGTGGCCAGGACACACCCCGCACTCCGTGGCTCATATGCCCATCCATCCAGGCAACCAAGCAAGAAGTCTTACCACAACTCAAGGATATATTCCAGCCAGGTAAGATCACTAGAGGAAGGTGCAGAGGCAGGACAGTGTGGGGGGATGAATTGGGCAAGTCTCAAGGACCGCATAGAGAGGACTAGAGGGCCACATTGGCCCCTCTGAGCCTGAGGGTCCCTATAATCAATGCTATAACAAGATAATTATTTCTCAGACAAGTGGGGATTAAGGGGGGGGGAAGGATTCATGTATGTGCTGCATTGACTTCCTCAAAGTTTGTTGTTGTTTAGTCTTTTAGTCGTGTCCGACTCTTCGTGGCCCCATGGACCAGATCATGCCAGGCACTTCTGTCTTCCACTGCATCCCGCAGTTTAGTCAAACTCATGCTGGTAGCTTCGAGAACACTATCCAACCATCTCGTCCTCTGTTGTCCCCTTCTCCTTGTGCCCTCCATCTTTCCCAACATCAGGGTCTTTCCCAGGGAGTCTTCTCTTCTCATGAGGTGGCCAAAGTATTGGAGCCTCAGCTTCACAATCTGTCCTTCCAGTGAGCACTCAGGGCTGATTTCCTTAAGAATGGATAGGTTTGATCTTCTTGAAGTCCATGGGACTCTCAAGAGTCTCCTCCAGCACCATAATTCAAAAGCATCAATTCTTTGGCGATCAGCCTTCTTTATGGTCCAGCTCTCACTTCCATACATCACTACTGGGAAAACCATAGCTTTTACTATACGGACCTTTGTTGGCAAGGTGATGTCTCTACTTTTCCTCAAAGTTACGCAGCCTAAATAATGACAGGCTGTGTAAATGCAGAATGCAGGTAGACTGGATGATAACACAGGCCTGAGGACTTAGGAAACATCCCTGATGCTACCCTTCACTGGGCTCATGGTTGACTGGGGAGATCTAGCAGCTGGGAGAACTCAGTTGGTAGAGCATAAGACTCTTAATCTCAGAGTCGTGGGTTTGAGCCCCAAGTTGGGCAAAATATTCCTGCATTGCAGGGGGTCAGCCTAGAGAACCCTCATGGTCCGTTCCAACTCTACAGTTCTATAATTCTATGATTCTAAGTGATGGCACTGGCAGCAGCAGTGATGGTGCTGGAATCAGGAACCTGGGCTTTGCATTCATGTCCTTGAGGCTAGAAAGCATGATCCTGTGTGTCAGAAACTCAGAAAGCTGTGTTGATGACACAGCTTCCTCCTTCCCCACACCCATGAGGAGGAGGCGCACTGGGCATTAAGGAAGCTCATGTATTCTGCCTTTGGAATAACTTGGTATAGGCTGATTCTTGCTCCATTGTGCAGCAGCAGTAGAGCATGGGATGCTGAGGGCTACCCATGGTCTCTAGCACCAAATCCCAAGGTACATTGCAGTTGGCTCCTCCTCCTAGCAAGAGAAGTGGAACCTATCTAAAGGCAAAGTGGGGCAGAGGTGCCTTTAAACACAGGGAAAGCACAGGAGCGGATGGCTTCATGCAGGTGCCCTGTAAATAGTGAAGGAACTGGAGTGGCTGTTCTGGAGGAAACGCCAAATATGAAAGTATCATAATGTTCTATGAAAGTTAGTAGCTGTTAAGTCTCTTTCAGATCCTTCCTTGGTTCTGTTGCTTCACGTTGGCTTGCACGCCTCCTTTCTTCTCTCCCTGCTATCACTTTGGGAAAAGTTATTGACTGAGTGCCAGGATCAAATCAGCATTTTCTCAGCATGGAGATGCAGCGATCAAGGGAAGCTTCACCTCTTGACTTTCTGTGTCTCATGCAGAGGAGTCCTGCCTGAAATGGGTGGCATCCCTATAAATCCACTTTTCTCTAAAAATGATCTGGAGTTCAAGATCTTTTACTAAAATTGCATGCCATTACCCCCTGACTTTCCCTATGAGCCATTCCTTGGTCCATCTTCTCTCTGGTTAACTCATATTTTGTATGTCATGTTTGTGTCCCACTCTTCTGCTAATAAGTTTAGGACAGTGTATATGGTATATCAGACTGTCCAATTTTTATCTTCACAACAGGGAGGTCAAGCTGAGACTGAGACAGTTACCCCAACCAAGTAGAGCAGGCTTCCTCAACCTCGGCCCTCCAGATGTTTTTGGCCTACAGCTCCCATGATCCCTAGCTAGCAGGACCAGTGGTCAGGGATGATGGGAATTGTAGTCTCAAAGCATCTGGAGGGCCGAGGTTGAGGAAGCCTGAAGTACAGCAGAGGCAGCAGATCTGTGTGAGTGAAGAAATTTCTAAGACTGTTGCCATTATAGATTGACACTTGTCCAATCCCTCTTCAACTGGCTGGATGCATCTTTTTGATGTGATGTTCGTCCTCATCAAATGTTTTGTGTGGTTATTGCCTAAAATGACAGCTGGATCTGGGCACGCCACCCGCATCCTCAGAGCTACCCAGTGAGCATCATGACTTTGCAGGGGTTTAGCCCTCCGTCTTTTACATTTTTACAGTTCTGGAAATGTAATTCAGCACCCTATATTGTCAGGCCATTTGATACCATGAGCCCCAGGGGCATCGCTCGGTACTTAAAGGGTTTGGAGCACATGCTCCTGGTACAAATTGACGTAACATTTGCATCTTATAATGTACACATATATGTCCCTCTGGGCAAATTGAGAAGATGGATAGCTGGGGGGTCTCACCCACAGCACTCACTGTTCACTGCCACCAGCTGCCCCTGCCCTTTAAGCAAAATTGTAAAGGTTTCTAAAAGCGAGGCAGGAAATTCAGGGCTTGGCACAGAAGGCCAGAGGCTCAGCCACCCCCGCTTCACCATCCAGCAATGCCCCCAGTGAACTCACTTTCAGCCTTCGTTTATTAAATTCAACATTTCTACAATAACTTACCAGATACATGGCTGGTGTTTCAGACTAACGGCAACAGCAGCATTTAAAAGGTGGTTTTCCATGCTCGATAAAGCATGCTGCTTTTCGCCCTTGCCTGATGTGGCATCTGTCAAACGTTGGAGGGTTCGGATGCCTGTGAAACAGGGTTAACAATTACTTACCCCACAGCGGGGTTTCTGAGGCCAGACTTGCTAGACCAATTTATTATTAACGTGCAGGAGTGCTGCATTCTTTTGGCCTTGGCGGATGGGGTGGGGCTTTCTGCCAAACCCACGGATCTGGGTGCACCAGGGCGTGATGTCTGAGCAAGTCCTGGCTAAAAGCAGCTGTCCATTCCCTCTGGCTTCTGAACCCACTCAGCCACCCATTCATCCAGGATAGTACCTTGAGGATGCCATACAACCCATCCCCTGTCACAAAACATTATTTCACTCTGTCTTTTTGCCCCAGCTGGCATTGCTCAGCAGAAGTTTTAACTTTAGCCCCATGAGTATGTCCACCCGTTTGCTGGAAGATCTTGGGATATCCTCCACCCCCCTTCCCCAAACTCTCTCATTGTTGTGGGGTGGGGTGGGGGGGAGTTGATTCCAAAGAAGCTGTAATCATCCCTGCTTGGGAATGCAGAACAAATCTCTTCCAGATTGGGGTCTGGTGGGGGTGGAGTCACAAGACTCTCAGCTGAAAGGGGCTGCAAGCCCTTTTCATCCCTCCCACCCCCTTTTTCTCTCCCCACTCTCAGCATCTCTGTACTCCAGGGCAGCAAAGGCTTGCTAATTTTTCTAATAAAATGGATGGAACGCTCCCTTGCCGTCCTGCAGTCAGACCACCCGGGGTTGTGATTCCATCCTTATCTTCTTAAATATGAAGGTTTCCTATTTAGTCATGCTTAAATAGTGGACCACCATGGATCAGGCCACTGCGCTGCCAACACTGGTGCAGAGAAGTCACAAAGGGAGCAAGGTTACTCATTTCACTCCTTCTCTGTTAGGTTAGCCATTCCCATCCTGGACTCCGCTGGTTGCTCTGGCTTCCAGCTCCCATCAGACTTCTTGGGCAAAGTAGTTGTAGGCTACAGGTTTGGGGAAGACTGTGTGGAGACACTGCAAGACATTGTTGTTCTGTTCAAATGGATGGTGCATGAAACTTTCCATCTTCCTTGAGCCCATATTATGGAGGAGAGGAAAAAAGTATAACCGCACAGGCCAGAAAGATTGTTTGTCTTGCTTGCAATGTTTCTTCAGAGTCTCTAAAAAAATGTGAATAAAACTAATTTGCACAACATATAAATGCATTTTAAAAGTAATAAATAAACAAAGCAGAAAACTAAGAGATAAGAGGTAAATACCAAAACTCGGAGGGGGGGGGGATTAGTAACAGAATAGGACAAAATTCCAAGCATCCTCCAAAATAAAAAACCATCATCATCATCAAACCTTTATTGGCATCACATACAAACATTCAGAATAAATAGGCCAGTGAGAGCTCGTTGCCATTTCAACAGTACAGCCATACCTCGGGTTGAAGTAGCTTCAAGTCAAGTATCTGGGTTGCGCTTCGCGGTGACCTGGAAGTAACGGAGCGCGTTACTTCCGGGTTTCACTGCTTGTGCATGCGCAGACGCTCAAAAGGACGTCACACGCATGTGCGGAAGCGGCGAAACACAACCCGCGCACATGCAGACGCGCAGTCGCGTCTTACGTTTACTTCAGGATGTGAACGGGGCTCCGGAATGGATCCTGTTCGTATCCAGAGGTACCACTGTACAGTCATTTGCCAAAGGGAAGAAGAGGTGAGCAAAAATAAAAAAATGCCTGGGCAAACAGGAAGCTGTTTTAAATTGTTTTTAATGTTGTAACCTGCCCTGGGACTGTAGGGCAGGCGTGTACCTGGGTTGACCCCCACCAAGGGCCCAGGCCCAGGGGTGTGTGTGCACAAAAATCACAAAGAAAGAGAGCTGCTGATTGCCAAGGGCACAAGGGGTGGCAGGGGAGGGATGCTGATGCACCTCTTTGCCAAGGGCACAAGAGAGCCTTGATATCAGAAACTGGCAGGACATTAGAGGGGGGGGGGAAAGGAGGAAGAGGATTCCAGCAAGGGGTGTAGTCGGGAATGGGACACACTGGGGCAAGCTGTAGGTAGGGAAGGAGAGGTTGGTGTAAGAAGAACTCGCTGGGTGACAGAGGGTGGCGAGGGGATGGGGGTCAATGCACAGGAACCAGAGCAGCAGGACCCATCACGAAAGCCAGAGGGGCTCCTGTCTCCATGAACACGGTGGGCTCTGGGGCGTAGGGAGTAGCAGGGGAATGCTCTAGGAGACTGAGTCAGGCATGTGGTTCCTCAGCTGGAGGAGGCTTGGAACAGGTGAGGGTCGGCTCAGATGCTGCAATCAGCACGCAGAGTACAAAAGAGAAGCAGAGCTGAGGTGCTGTGTCTGCTCCACTGCCCAGGTTGGTGGACCTTGACTTGGCTGCTCCTGGAACTCTACGGGACTGTGCTTTGGTTTGGACGTTGGACATAAGGCTTGACCCTGAACTGGGGACTAGATATACTAACATGCTGCCAGGTAGGCCAGGAGTTCAGGACACTCTGCTTTAGGGTGAAGGCTGCGTAGTCTATACATCAATAAATATACAGTGGTACCTTGGTTCTCGAATGGCTTAGTTGTTGAACAAATCAGCTCCTGAACATTGAAAACTCGGAAGTAAGTGCTCCAGTTGTTGAACATTTTTTTCAAAGCCGAATGTCTTCTGCGGCTTCCAATTGGCTGCAGGAAGCTCCTGCAGCCAATCGGAAGCCATGCCTTGGTTTTCGAACGGTTTGGGGAGTTGAACAGACTTCTGGAATGGATTAAGTTCGAGAACTAAGGTACCACTGTGTAATTGTAATGGGTGGGGGAACTTTTTCAGTCTCAGGGCCACATTCTTTTCTGGTTGGTCTCCCAGGGGCCAGTAATGGATGCAGTCACAGACTGAAGGGGGCTGAGGAATACCATACCATACCCTCCAACAGTTTTCCAATGAAAATAGGGACGTCCCATCCCATAATGATAATTTTACTATTTATACCCACACATCTTACTGGGTTGCCCTATCCACTCTGGGCACCTTCCAACATATATAAAAGCATAACAAAACATTAAACATTTTTTCAAAAACCCTTCGCTATACAAGGTTGCCTTCAGATGGCTCGGGGGTCGGATAACTCCATGCTCTCCAACATTTCTCCAATGAAAATAGGGACGTCCTAAGGAAAAGCGGGACATTCCAGGTTCAAATTAGAAACCGGGTTGGCTTTTCTAAATCAGGGATGTCCCTCTAAAATAGAGACACTTGGAGGGTCTGGAATACATGTACATTTTACCTTTCAACTGTAGGCTAATTTCAACACATACACACAGTCCTCTATCCTTTATACAGGAAAGCAGGAGTAACCCCATCCACAAAACCCTACATTTATAGCAATTGCTTCACTCAAAGAATCCTGGGAACTGCAGTTTACTTCTCACAGAGCTATAATTCCCAGGGCTGTTAAGAAAGTACAGGTCCAGTAATTCAGGAGGTTGGGGGGGGGGCGGAAAGGGAGCATTGCTTTTGGCAATATCAGTAATGTATTTTGGCACAGGAGATGTTTAAGTGTTTGTGTTTGTACGGTAATTCTTATGTTACATTTGGAATAGAAGTGCTTGTTGTAAACTGCATTGAGGGCCCCAGCTGAGCCATAAGGAGGGGTCATAAATCTGGGAAATAAATAGAGAGAAATAAATATAAATGCAAATCCAGCTTCCAGAAAGTCTCCGTAGTATGGGAGATGTCACATTAAAATAGCAAAGAAATAGAAAAGGGACTGGCAAGGCAATCCGACACATGTCTACTCAAAAGTAAGACCCAGGCAAGTGTGTTTAAATTGCAGTCCTAAACATACTTAATATTTAGGTATTAATGTTTTTTGACATTTTCACCCCAGCTTTCTTCAGTCATGGCATGGCTTATGTGTGGCTCCCCTTTCAGAAGGACTCACTTCTGAGTGAACAGGCATAGGATTGTGCTGTTTAGGCTTGTACAGGGGTGGGGGACCTGTGGCCCTCCTGATGCTGTTGGAGTCAGGCCCCCATCACACTGAGCTAGCATGGCTAATGGCCAGGGATGGTGGGAGCTGTGGTCCAAAAACATCGAGAAGGCCGCAGCTTCACCATCTCTGCCTGGTCCCCCAGGATGCCCCTTTTGGACATTTGAAGTACAGTGGTACCTCGGGTTAAGAACTTAATTCGTTCCAGAGGTCCGTTCTTAACCTGAAACTGTTCTTAACCTGAGGTGCCACTTTAGCTAATAGGGCCTCCCGCTGCCGCCGCGCAACTGCCATGCGATTTCTGTTCTCACCCTGAAGCAAAGTTCTTAACCCGAGGTACTATTTCTGGGTTACTGGAGTCTGTAACCTGAAGCGTCTGTAACCTGAAGAGTCTGTAACCTGAGGTACCACTGTATTCACATGCTGCATATAACAAAATGTGGCATTTAGGCACATAAAGGTAACTCAAGGAATCTCTCCCCCCCCAATGAACCCACTCAAGCCCTGTGGCCACCATCTGAGGCCCTTCCTAAAGTGCCCATTCCACGGGTGGTTTGGAGGGAGGCAACATGAGAACGGTCCTTTTCAATGATGGCCTGGTGCCATTTTCATGCCATTTTAAGCGATGGTGTTTCTCTTTTCTCAGTGTTTGGGTCCTAACATGAAGGGCGTCATTGTGGCCTCTTTTAGTTGGGCAGTAACTGTAGTTCTGCAGCTAAGCCACAGCTGTGTTTTCAGCCCTTCATTTGTGTCGCTGTGTTATTAAGTTTTTATCGCTGGTTTTAATTGCTTTCAATGTACGTCGCTTTGAGTTACTTCATCGGAAAAGCAACTATGCATGTTCACAATAATAATAACTCCTGAGCAAATTGCTTCTGTTTGACGAAGCTCTATTTGCTATTGCAAAGGTTTAAACGGCCTTGTTATTATGCATAAAAACCGCACTAAGAGGGGGAAGAGTTGATTGAGTGTGGCGGGGGGAGATGAATGATGCTGAGGGATGGGGTGGTGGGTGGGAGGGCGTCTAGTCTTGCACAGGTGAAACAAGTATCCTGTTTCTGCCCAGAGTCCACTCCTGGCTCATGTTTCCTCATTAACTGGGAGCACTGTTCAGTTGCAGGCAGTGCCGGATTTATGTATAGGCTAAGTAGGCTTAAGCCTAGGGCCTCTAAATCTAGGGGGCCTCGCCAGCCAGCCCACTCCCCAGCGGGCAATCTCCCCCTCTCCCAAAATTTAAAACCCAAGACTTCATGCAAGGGCAGGGCAACTCAGGCCCAGCAACTATTAGACTCAGGGCTAGCCAGTGGGGCCCAATTTGAATCAGTGGGGCACAATTTTAATTTTTTTGGGGGGGCAGGGCCCCAGTTTACAGCCAAAGTCTGCAAAATCTTATAGATATAAATAAAAACCATCTAGATGGCCCTGAAGCAGGTGCTCCCTTAGGAGCGGCCCGAAGGGCCCAATTTAGCCCAACTGCCTTAAGGTCAGCCCTGATGAGACTGTGCAGGGGTTGGACTGACAAGCCTTCTATGTCCCTGGTGTCACTATTCAGAGTACAGACTCAAGGACTTGTTATGGATATTAAGGGGAGGGCACTTACTGGAAATCGGTTTTGTCACCTCTTCCCCCCAAACCCCGAGACAATGAGCCCAGCCACCTTTTATTCACAGTCGTATAAGCACTACACTACAGCATGGCCATAAACTTGTACGTTCAACCGGTGAAATATACACCAAATATGTAGCAATGGAGATTTATGTTACTGCTTTATGAATGAACACTGTGTTTTATGAAAGGACTCTGTATTTTGTGAATTACCTAAGAGCCACCAATAGGGAGCTCTAGAATCTGACAGCTAACCAATTGGGTACTACCAAACAGTGACCCCTATTGCTGAAAGCAGGAAACGCTTCAGCTCAGCCTTTGCACTGTTTACTGAACACCCCCTGCTGTGCAGATAATGGAGAAAGCTCATAAATTGTATCCCTTCTGGCATCCTGGCCAACTCTATTACGCTGGTGTAAACCCTGGTGCACCAGAAGCACAGAATAGCAGCAAATAAAATCCACTCATACGTCAGCAACTGATAAGACTTGTCAACCAGTTCTTCCAAAATCTTCCTAAATTATAAAGCTCCAAAATACAGGCCAAAAGAGAGCAGGTCTGGGAAGTGTGAGGCATACAATGGGCACCACCAGTGAAAAGGCCCTGCTCCGTGTAACTCCTGCCCTGTCATTTGATAGAGTGCCCACTTGCCTTCCTTCTTGACATGGAATGCTCTCTATTGGAGTCTCCAGGTCCAATACAAAGACCGTAAGAAGGGAGAACAGGGACCTTGAAGTTCCCAACAGCTGTTAAGCAAGCAAGCAAGCAAGCAAGCAAGCACACAGGTCACCTTTGTCACAGTCAAGACGCTTATGTCCTGGCCAGGCCTGCACCGCTTGTTTTTGTACACTCTTGTTTGTCCTCAGTAACCAAAATTATATTACCAACATATACAAGCGGAAAAGTTGTTTTCCTTCATTTGCAAGGAATTGTATAAAACAAGGTGGCACTAATAAAGAAAAGTTCCAGGGTGGCAACAGAAAGCAAACTAAAAATGCTTTTGCAGTTCATCAGAACTATCCGGAAATACCAAGTTATAGGAAAACTGGTGCTATTAACAGTAATTCTTCTAGATGGTAAATTGGTTCGGGAACTTCCATTCACATGACGTGTGATGCTAATTATTTCCCCCAAGAGTTAAATGATAACTAATCAGAGGCAGCTACAGGAGAGCTATGAGATTCAGGTGAGGGTCAGATGCCTTGTCAATCCCAGCAGGTATATAAGAGAACGGCCTGCCCATTTCAGAGGAGAATTCTCTGTCTGATGCGCTGTCTGGTCCAAGTCTAGTTTAAAGACCAAGAAGCATTAAAAGGGGATCAGGGGCCTTGAAGTTGTCCATCAGCAATGAGCATGTCCAAAGGTCGTCAGGTCAAAGTCTTCCCCACCATAGTGAGATGCATTGTATTTCCATTTGAGCCTGTTTGGCATAGTGATTAGAGTGTCAGACTAGGATCTGGGAGACCAGGGTTCACATCCCCGCTTGGCCATGAAGCTCACTGGTGACCTTGGCCCAGTCACTGCCTCTCAGCCTAATCTACCTCACAGGGTTGTTGTGAGTATAATATAGAGCGAGGAAACCCCATGTTTGCCACTCTGAGATTCTTGGAGGATATAAAAGGCTGAATATAAACATAATACTACTGTTAACAAAAATAAATAAATCAATAAATCACAGTAGTTATTTCTATACTTTCATAAATCAGCTTACAGTATATGCTAATTTTATGCAAATCTACATCTTCCTTTTGAATGACGCATTTCCCATTTTTTGGGT
Organism: Podarcis pityusensis; assembly: GCF_964106645.2. NCBI lineage: Eukaryota > Metazoa > Chordata > Lepidosauria > Squamata > Lacertidae > Podarcis > Podarcis pityusensis. The sequence goes on along the minus strand of NC_138035.1, from coordinate 29,839,636 downwards.
GATGCATAATTAGTTGAAACCTTTCACTGCTCAGAGAATGATCACAGGCCAGGACTTTTTGTGTTAGGAGAGGGCAATCACAAACATTCAGTTTCCCAGTGTTCTCTTGGTCATGAAACAAGGATGTAAAAGAAGGTTGCTTTTCACTTTAATTATCTGCTGCCTTCACCAGTTTCAGCTGAGTCTGGAGGCAAAAGTTTCCCCCTTCTTGGGCATCAGGCCCAAAAGGAAGAAGGCATTTGTATGGCTTCCAGGTCTGCGTGCTTCGTGCAGAAGTGAGTTGGTGTTGGCTACAGCTCATTTGGTGCAGCCTTTGAAGGCAGCAATAGTAAAAAAATATACAAGGGTGGGAGAGAAAAGGAGGTTGGGAAGCTGTGTTTTGCAAAAGTGATTTATCAGGGTGAAATACACAAAGCGCCTTTACTCAGTCAGTAGCAGCAGATCCAGCTGCCTGCCCATGGTGCTCTGCTAGCGTATGAAATTTTCAAGGATGGACTCACCCACTCTCTCCCATGCGTAATGGTTTCTGCGGCAGTATACATGGGATAGGAGATTCCTCAGAGTAGCAGTCCATGTCAAAGTGACTCACATTGCTATTTTATATCCCAATGCATATGAATGCAGGATGAGTCCATAGTTAAGTAGTAGAGCACATGTTATGCGTAGAGAAGCAAGAACTTCAAAAGTTCTTCTTTCTTTAAAGGGAACTAGATCTAGTTCAAGTTCAACATGTCCGAAAAAAGGAACTAATTCCAGTTCACTTTTGTCCCTTAAGGAACAAATCTTTTCATGTTCAGTTCACAGTTCAGTTCAAGTTCCTCCAAATAAGCCTTGGCAGCTCCCCACCCCCACCCCGCCCAAAGCATTTAAAATGTTACAAGCTGCTAAACTGAACCACAGAAATATACTGGGGAAGACTAAGAAAACACCCAAACACTGGAATGGGAATTGTTTTATTTCTTTCCCCCCAAAATTATGATCTTCAAGTTTAAAGGCCCAAAGAGTCAGAAAAGTAAAAAGCACATGGAACCAAATGAACTTGAAGATGAACTAGAGATCATTCAGAGTTTTATCCCCAGATGAACTTAATTCACATTTGGTCCACTTGGTAATTATGAGAAATACTTCCACGTGCAGTTCAGAGATTTTTGAACTACAAGTGACGACCATTTCGCATGGGGCTCAATTGGCAGAGGTTGGGTGGCCATCTGCCATGTATTATCTAGTTGAGATTCCTGCATTGCAGGGGGTTGGACTAGATGACCCTTGGGGTCCCTTCCAACTTTACAATTCTATGATCAGCCTATGCCAGCTTGGCCAAAGGCCAGGGATAACTGGAGCTGCAGTCCAGCAATATCTGTAATATAAATCATGGGTGTGGAGACACAGATGATGATGCTATAATGTTACGCAGAAACATCATGTTCTGAAAACATCTAGTCTGGGCTTTAATTTGTTAAGCTGCATCATGAGCCATGTCAAGTCACTGCAGCATGAGTCACACTGAGGTTCACAAGCAAACCCACATGAATCTCACAGGGTGGCGTTGGCCAAGTCACTAGCTGTCAGCCTGTCCAACTCTGCAAGGTTGTTGTGAAGCCAAACCCCTGCTCTGAACCGTTACAAAAGTGATAAAGAAGGAACAGGAAAAGGTTTTACCCTAGGATTATCCCAGGAGGAAAGGAAGAGTAAAAGAGGAGGGGAGGGAGAGAATAAATTGCAGTCAGATAACTGTAAAACAGAGGCGCTAAAAGTGAGTCTGAGCAGCTGGAAGGGCGATAGAAAATACCAGTGGAATTCCAGACACTTGGGATAGGATCCCACCTACTCTCCCCGCAAATCCCCTTTAATTCTCCAGATCATTTTCATAGGCCCTTGGAGCACTGGCATTTCAAATATCTGCTTCCTCTCTTGCGGGAGACTCGGTGGTAGCAGTAGAATATAAGCCAGTAGGCACTTTGGGGTTCATTTGTTCTCACTTCTCCACGGTTTCTGTTCAAGAAGCTGAAGTGTGTTTGTGTTTGTGACTTCTGTAAAGCGTGAACTGCACAGCTGCATTGAAAATCAATGCTGGAAGCTGAAAAAATAGAGGCAGAGAGAGGGAAAGAAGGAATGGATAAATATTAGAAAGCAAGGGCAGGACAGCAAACTTAAGAAAGAAGCAGCTTTATTTAAAATAAAACAAATACAGCTCAGTTGGTTAAAGCTTGGTGCTGATAACGCCAGGGTTGCAGGTTTGATCCCCGTATGGGACAGCTGCATATCCCTGCATTGCAGGGGGTTAGACTAGATGACCCTCAAGGTCCCTTCCAACACTACAATTCTATGACTCTATGAAATAAAAACCTCTCACAAATACGTAAAAACTGCCTCACGTTCAGTTTTTGTTCAAGAACACCCAAGATCCCTTTTACGCATGCTGCTATGCAGCCAGATATCCCTTATCCATATCTGTATACGTAATTATGATGATGCCTAACTTTACATTTCTTTCTGTTGAGTTTAGTTTTGCCAGTTTCGGCCCCATTGTCCATTCTGCCAGGCAATTTTGAAGGACAAGGATTCCTTCCACCCCTTTCACCTAAGGGCTTGTCCACATTTGAGCACTATTTAGCTGCTAATCCACTCACCCCTTCAAATTAGACCAGAGTAGTCCACTCCCGCATGTATTTGAAATTGTAAATGAGGAGCAGCTTTGGTCGCTTCCATTCATACCAGGAGGCGTTCCCTTTTGCGGCTGTCCTTGCCTTCTGATTGGTCAGTTCTATTTTGTCAATGAAGCACCAACAGGGCATTCATGCAGCTCGCTGTGTGTGCACCTTGCTTTCTGAAACTATTTCCCTGCCTGAGAAGTGCACACAGTCTGGCAACTGTAAATTTGCATGTGCAGTTTTCTGGTTTTGTGAGGGATCAAAAGAATTTACATATATGTGGCTAAGATCCTGCCCTGCCCTTACTAGCATGCTGGAAAAGAAATAAAGCCATTATAAATTCTCAGCGCACACTTTTTTTACATCACTGCCCAATATATCTGATGTGGAATTTTAAAGAATGTGGTTTGCTTCTATAAAGAAAGCAGCCACTGCCACAAGAACAGTTACTCAACCTGCCTACCCATTATCATTTTTATTATATATATATTTTAAAACTCACTAATGAAGGCATTTAAGCATGCCTTTCCCTGCCCAGAGTTACATATGTAGTGGTTGGCAGCCAGCGTGAGCGAGGGGCTCGTATGAAGGCTGGATCAATGACTGACACTTTCGTCCCAGGTTTAGATCTGAGCCGAAGATTGCATGTTCCTGTAGAGGAGAAGCATCATCTCTTTTATCTGTGTGTCAAAAAAACACAAGCACAGAGAATGAACGTGGCAGATGAGGGCAGATGCAAAGAGCGCAAGCAAGAGGACGACAAAAGAGACCGAGGGCCGGCGAATTTTGGAGAGTTACTTTATCTTAAGTGCTTTGGCTCTCCACGCTGCTTGTGTATTTTTGGCCTGCGGAAGCGGAGAAGTCGGGCAGCTAAAAATAGGCACTTTTCTGCCCCAAAGTGACTGTCCATAATCCATCTGGGCTTGGCTTTTTTTGCGTGGGTGCTGGGGGCAGGGTGTGGTGCGGAGGGGAGCAAGCCTGGTCTCCGCCCTGAGCTGTCTGGTTTTGCCTTTGTTTGTGTCCCAGCTCTTGCGAGGACAGGAAAAGGCCTGGAGGCTGCGGAACAATGGCTCATTCTGCTGGAGTCAATGCCTGGTGCTCAGCGATAGGGAAGCGGGCAAGTGGCCAGCCTGCTGGCATTGGGTCTCACCCCCACTCCAGTCTCCAACTGTATGGAAGGGTGAAAGGAAGAATAGTTATTGATGCCTTGCACAATGCCACACCTCCCCCCCCCCTGCAAACCAGACAGCATCCTTTTCTCTTAACCGGCCAGTATGATGTGGAAGGGGAGAGAACAGACTCCTTTGCAAGACAGTGAGAGCCTGTATAGAGGTCAGGATTGACTTCTTATAGAGTGCAGAAAATGGGCATAAGAAGCAACCCAAGAAGACCAGGCTGTGGCTCCTGGGCTAAGTGGTGGTTAGATAAGAGTTAGAGGTGGAAGAGATAGCAGGAAATACAGTTCATGCACTGGTTATAAACATTTGGGGGAAGTGTCCATGACCTCTCTAGAACTAGAACTCAGAGCTCCAGCATTGGCACAAGAGATGCAATATTTAAAATAGTGGTATTTCTGAGCATATGCAGAGAGTCTTTCACTTGCCACTGGGTAGCAACAGCAAACATTTGGGGTGAAGGGGCAGAATATCTAGGACGGTGAAACTGTGAAGATCTGAGCCCCAGCACCTCAAGTTTAGAAATGAATGCAAGAAAGTAAGAAGGAACACATGAGGTCGAAGCCGAGACCTGGGATATTTTGTGTGTTGTGCAGAAATGATTAGATGGGATACTCAAGTCACTTGTGGATCCTCAATTGCTGCTGCTTTGAAGTGTGAGAAATGACTCTGAGCTTCTCAGAGTCCACCAGATAGGAGCAAAGGACAGATTCCTTCTTGAGGTGAATGTGTTGCAAACTGGGAGAAATTGAGCATCTCCTATTGATAATACTTGAAGCTGTTATAGAAAAAAAACCGCTTCTTTTCCCTTATGGGGTATCCAAGAGCCCATATAGAGTCCTTAAGTGGGTTCCCTATTGGTAGGAGAAAATGACAGAGGTCAACCAGAGAATATTGAGAAGCAAAGCAGCTAGTAAGCCTGATCTTTATTAAACTGTTGCAATAGGGTCCTCACTCATCACATGCAGGAGGGAGAAGGAACCTAGAACAATGGTGCGCAGGCCCTTATATAGACTGTAGACCCTGTAGCTCAAGACCACCCCAAAAAACATCATACATACATCACAGAAGGAGGTGGTCTACAGCAGAAATCCTGTTTGCCAGGATATCTGTTAATGGTCACCGATTGCTTTACCTGGGCAGGCTGGCCATTCTTTTGTGTTGGTAAATACTTTTAGTTCCTGAATCCAGGTCACAGGTTCAGCCTTCTTCATACACAAATATGCCCTTAAGACAGGATTTGTAAGCAAAATGACGAAGGGAAGATAATTTCCCCATTTTCTCCCTCCTTGCAGAGAAATATATTGAGGTCAATTTGGGAGAGACAAAATGGTTTCAGGATTGCTCTCCTGTACTATTTCAGACACGTGGTTTATATACTTATGTATACATTTATGAATGTTTATTTTACATTTAGGACCTTTGAATTCTTATAACAAAACAAAGAGACAGGCTAAGACTAGCTGCCATTGAAACCCTGGAGAACTGCTGCTGGTCAATGTGCAGACAGTACTGAGATAGATGCCTCAATCGTCTGACTCAGCCTAAGACATCTTTCAATTTTCCTATGGTTAGACTCTTGTCTGCTCAAAAGGGTGAGATGATCTCTCTTTCCAGAATCTGAGTCTTCGCCTAAGCCTAAGCCCAGTTTGTGGGAAAATCTGTTTACAAAGTCTATCTCTTTCATGCCTTTTTTAGAAGGTTTTACTGGAATGTCCCGAGCTTGGTCAATGACCGTTCGGAGCAGAGAGGATTTCTGCCACCCAACATTTATGGTCTTGACAGGATGACTCGCCGGCCAGTGACCACCGCGGAGAGCAGGCAGGGGAGGAGGGAGGGGATGAGGCTTGTTAGACTTTGTGCCGGGGGGACCTCTTTCCAACCCTTCGCTCAAGGTCTCTGATGGGTAAGGCCGAATTCCTGCCAGAAAAAAACCCTTGTTTACTCAACTGGGAGCTGACACATTCAAGGTCTTTGCTGAGTCCATTTTCCCACACGCAGCTTGTTAGCTGCATTCCTGGGCTGAGGGGGGACTCACAGCAGAGTCCAAGAATGTGAGGGGGCTTCTGTCAGGCACCCAAAGGCATTCCATAGCCGTTCTACACCAGACGGCTGACATGGCAGGCATGTGACACTCAGGCAGAGCTGTGTGGGCTGATTTGCAGGAACTCTTCTGTAGCTGGGGTGACGCCAACATGTGATACACTGTTATTGGGCAATGGTAACCTCAGTCTTTTTGCTCTCTGTTGTGTCATGGGAAGGCCCAGCCTCTGTTGCCCCAGCCTTGGCCAAGCCATTCCCATGACGCTTCTAAAACTCCCAGTTCTCTTTTTTTTTTTGTAAAAATTTTTATTGGTTTTACAGAATGATTTTAAACAATACAAACAAATAAAAAAAAAAAAAGACATACAAACATGTAAAATTTCATAACCTTTTTTTCATATCCCTCTCTTCTCGGACTCCCCCAAACCTCCCCTTCCTACATCCCAATTTCCAAAATTTATTTCAGCAAATTCTAATTAATTTTATCAAATATATTTTTTCTTATTCTTTTCTTCAGCTTAATCTTATGTCACTGTAATCTCCTTTTCTTTCTCCAAACCTCGACATTTTAACATTCCTCAATTTTATAATAGTTCTTAAGGTAAATTTTAAATTTCTTCCAATCTTCTTCCGCCGTCTCTTTCCCCTGCTCACGGATTCTGCCAGTCATCTCAGCCAGTGTCATATAGTCTATTACCTTCATCTGCCACTCTTCCAAGGTGGGTAATTCTTCTGTCTTCCAATACTTTGCGATGAGTATTCTTGCTGCTGTCGTAGCATACATAAAGAAATTTCTATCTTTCTTTGACACCAATTGGCCGACAATGCCCAAGAGAAAGGCCTCTGGTTTCTTAGGAAAAGTACATTTAAGTACCTTTTTCATTTCATTATATATCATTTCCCAGAAAGCCTTAATCTTCGGGCACGTCCACCAAAGATGATAAAAAGTACCTTCCGTTTCTTTACACTTCCAACACTTATTATCAGGCAAATGATAAATTTTTGCTAGCTTGACTGGGGTCATGTACCACCTATAGATCATTTTCATAATATTTTCCTTTAAGGCATTACATGCCGTAAATTTTATACCAGTGTTCCACAACCATTCCCAGTCAGCAAACATAATGTTATGACCAATGTCCTGTGCCCACTTAATCATAGCTGATTTAACTATTTCATCTTGTGTATTCCATTTCAGCAGCAGATTATACATTTTTGACAAATTCTTAGTATTGGGTTCTAACAGTTCGATTTCTAATTTTGATTTCTCCACCTGGAATCCAATTTTCCTGTCTTGTTTATGTACCTCCATTATTTGATAATAATGGAGCCAATCTCGAACCTTGGGTTTCAATTTCTCATAACTCTGTAACTTCAATTTATCTCCATCTTGTTCCAAAATTTCCCAATACTTTAGCCATTCAGCTTCCATATTAAGCTTTTTCAGCGCTGTAGCCTCTAAAGGTGACAACCATCTAGGGGTTTTACTTTCCAACAAATCTTTATATCTTATCCAAACGTTATATAATGCTTTCCTGACAATATGATTTTTAAAGGCCCTATGCACCTTAATTTTATCATACCATAAATATGCATGCCAACCAAATGTATTATTAAAACCTTCTAAGTCCAAGATATCTGTATTCTCGAGGAGCATCCATTCTTTCAGCCAGCAAAATGCTGCTGCTTCATAATACAGTTTTAAGTCCGGCAGGGCAAACCCCCCTCTTTCTTTTGCATCCGTCAGTATTTTAAATTTTATTCTGGGCTTTTTGCCCTGCCAGACAAATTTCGAGATATCCTTCTGCCACCTCTTGAAACAATCTATCTTGTCCAGAATTTGTAATGTTTGGAACAAAAATAACATTCTAGGCAATACATTCATCTTAATAGCTGCAATTCGGCCTAACATTGACAATCTCAAATTTGACCATATTTCTAGATCTTTTTTAATTTCCGACCAACATTTTTCATAATTGTCTTTATACAAGTTCGAATTCTTAGATGTCAAATAGACCCCTAGGTATTTCACCTTCTTTACCACTGTCAAACCTGTTTCATTCTGGAACTTCTCCCTTTCCATGACTGTCAAATTTTTTTCCAAAACTTTAGTCTTTTGTTTATTCAATTTAAATCCGGCCACCTGACCAAATTCTTGAATTAGCTCCAACACCCTCTTTGTACTAGTGTCTGGCTCTTGTAAAGTAAGTACTAAATCATCTGCAAAGGCCCTTAACTTGTAATGTTTAGCTCCGACCTGTACACCTTTAACCTGCTGGTCATCTCTAATCATATTAAGCAACACCTCCAGAACAGAAATAAAAAGTAAAGGGGAAATTGGGCACCCCTGTCGTGTCCCTTTTTCTATTTTAAATTCTTCAGTTATCACATTATTTACAATCAACTTAGCCTTTTGTTCAGCGTATACGGCACCCATACCATTCTCAAATCCTTGGCCTACCCCCATCCCATGAAGATTCTTTTTCATAAAACTCCAAGAAATATTGTCAAAGGCTTTCTCCGCGTCCACAAAGATCAGAACTGCTTTAGTGTTTATATTCACCTCTAATAATTCCAAAATGTCTATTATGTTCCTCACATTATCTGATAAATGCC